>NW_027362772.1:11277500-13862500 GCF_046119375.1 Phyllobates terribilis | reverse complement strand
CACCAGGAGGACGATGCCTCCGGGGTGACCGTAGTGAAGGCGCTCTCCACCCTTAATATCTGAGCCGCTCTTCTCATACTGTGTCCAGTCAACGAGACTCAGCCTCCACTCAACGAGGGTCCACACCTTCCTGCCCCCGCGGTGCCTTGTCTCTGCTTTCCAGGGGATTGGAAGCATTCATGGTGCATGATGGGAGATCTCAATCAATCTGGTTAGACAACGTGAGACTACAAGTCCCAGCAGGCGCTGGGCTCATTCCCTGACTATAGGGGGAGCTAACCGATAGAACTTTTTTAGTTTATTTTTAATTAAAAAAAAAAAAACAAACTAAAATCTACGAGAATTGAAGGATTTCTCCCAAGTTTACTGATCTATGCAAAACTCACCCTTCAAGGGACGGTGCACCTGTGTTCTGTCTCTGCTGTCGAGTTGAAATACGATGAATTGTCGATGTGAGAGACTTATGTCGCCGGGGGGGCTGTAGCCACAATTTTGCAGATTCTCATTGTTTTATTTTCTTGTTTTTCATAAAAACTGCACTTTATAATTGTACATCCTGGGTTTCTTTATTTCTCGATTTCTACGTAAAAAAAAGAAGCACGCGGTGCCAACAGAAGAATAAGATTACATGCCGTCTTACAATCATTTGTAATTTTTTGATTCCAGTCACTTATTGAGAACCCGTCAGTGGGTATTTTATGGAAATAGCAGTATGGTCGTGTAGGCGCTGGTCCTCTGATAAAAATGACACCTTTTATGTAGAGATCTTGTGTGTCAGTCATGAGAAATCCAGTGTTGAAGCCGTATGTAAATCAAGCTGGAAGTGCACTGGGGGTGTGAACTGATTCTCACAAGCGACGCCCCCTGTGCACTTTGAGCCTGATTTGCATACGGCTTCTACACTGGATTTCCCATGACTGACACATCGGATCTCTACATAAAAGGTGTCATTTGTATCAGAGGACCAGCGCCTACACGGCCATACTGCTATTATGTAAAAACACCCTGATGGGATTCCTTTGGGTGGCAAAGGAAATTTGTGCTTGGAGTTACTATCTTCGTAAAGGGTACGAGGAGGGTAAACGAGGGAATTGCTATACATGCTGTTTAGATTACTGTAACAAGTCATGTCGCCAAATATTGCTGTATAACTCAGGGGAATGGGGTCATATTCTGACCCCCAGGGGGTTGTGACTGCCATTTCGGACTTTGCGATTTGCTTGTACCTGTCGCACTATGACCCCATTCACACTGCGACTAAGAGCAAACTTTATGCGGCACGACCTGTGTCGCCGATGTCACTTGTATATTCCGCCTTAAAGGGATTGTCTGTTTTTGACGACTTTAATAAGACCCTCTGCTGGATGAACACCGTGCACACTTCAGAGTCAGCAGGTGGGTGGGCTCCCACTGTGCCCACAGGGCGGCTGCGGCCCCCTGCATCCCTTCCTTAGCACATTAGTGCTGTTGCTCTTGGAATATCGATGATTGAATCTCTGGAAGCAAAGGGCGGCCGTCCGGTCACACTCACAGCTCCGCCTCGCACATCCATCAAGATCCTCGTTATCTGCCAGAGAAAATGGTGATTAGTATACGAGAGCCGGGCCCCAGAGCTGACTATCTATCATCTCCTCATAGACATGGTATATATGTACAGTGCTGCCTGTTCCTTGCATTATAGGACACGGAGAGGGGATGTCCCTGTATAACAGGCGGATAATGGGCTCTCGTCCCGGTTCTAGGACACAATGTCAGAGCTGCAGTGTAGACTGACACATACAAGGGCAGAGCATGAAGATCCCCTGTGTCTCAGCTGCGGGGAGCAGAGATCAGTATTACCGCATGTGATGTTCCCAGCAACGAGGGAGAAGTAGTACGTCTGATACAGCGGGAAGCAGCCGTACAAAGCGCCGTAACAGCAGTCGTGTCTCTGACAGCACCTGCAAATAACGGGGAGCGTCACTGACACACAGGAACGAAAACCAGCTGCAAACACAATCATCTGTTCTACAGGAACTTCTCTATCTAACCTATCCTGTGTGACACTGTCTGCTGAGCTGTGTATCTAATCCTCTCCTGTGTGATACTGTCTGCTGAGCCATGTATCTAATCCTCTCCTGTGTGATACCGTCTGCTAAGCCGTGTATCTAATCTTATCCTGTGTGATACTGTCTGCTGAGCTGTGTATCTAATCCTATCCTGTGTGATACTGTCTGCTGAGCTGTGTATCTAATCCTCTCCTGTGTGATACTGTCTGCTGAGCCGTGTATCTAATCCTATTCTGTGTGATACTGTCTGCTGAGCCGTGTATCTAATCCTCTCCTGTGTGATACTGTCTGCTGAGCTGTGTATCTAATCCTCTCCTGTGTGATACTGTCTGCTGAGTTGTGTATCTAATCCTATCCTGTGTGATACTGTCTGCTGAGCCGCGTATCTAATCCTCTCCTGTGTGACACTGCTGAGCTGTGTATCTAATCCTATCGTGTGTGATACTGTCTGCTGAGCTGTGTATCTAATCCTCTCCTGTGTGATACTGTCTGCTGAGTTGTGTATCTAATCCTATCCTGTGTGATACTGTCTGCTGAGTTGTGTATCTAATCCTATCCTGTGTGATACTGTCTGCTGAGCTGTGTATCTAATCCGATCCTGTGTGATACTGTCTGCTGAGCCGTGTATCTAATCCTATCCTGTGTGATACTGTCTGCTGAGCTGTGTATCTAATCCTCTCCTGTGTGATACTGTCTGCTGAGCTGTGTATCTAATCCTATCCTGTGTGATACTGTCTGCTGAGCTGTGTATCTAATCCTCTCCTGTGTGATACTGTCTGATGCACTGTGTATCTAATCCTCTCCTGTGTGATACTGTCTGCTGAGCCGTGTATCTAATCCTCTCCTGTGTGATACTGTCTGCTGAGCTGTGTATCTAATCCTATCCTGTGTGATACTGTCTGCTGAGCTGTGTATCTAATCCTCTCTTGTGATATTGTCTGCTGAGCTGTGCATCTAATCCTATCCTGTGTGATACTGTCTGCTGAGCCGTGTATCTAATCCTCTCCTGTGTGATACTGTCTGCTGAGCTGTGTATCTAATCCTCTCCTGTGTGATACTGTCTGCTGAGCCGTGTATCTAATCCTCTCCTGTGTGATACTGTCTGCTGAGTTGTGTATCTAATCCTCTCCTGTGTGATACTGTCTGCTGAGTTGTGTATCTAATCCTATCCTGTGTGATACTGTCTGCTGAGCCGCGTATCTAATCCTCTCCTGTGTAACACTGTATGCTGAGTCATGTATCTAATCCTATCCTGTGTGATACTCAGTATATATCCCCCATGTGATCTTTGGACACTGCTTTGTGTTGACTCCATGATCCAGAAAATAATCACAAAGTCAACACTAATGTTTATCTGTAACTTGATGCGGACACGAGGCGGGTGACATGTAACTTGCTGCAGCGGATCCACATAGCGTATGGAACACAAGGATGGACAGGCATTTGTTTCTCTGTGCTCAGCCCCTCACCTCTGTGCAGATGGCTGGGCCTCCCTCCTCATGGTAGTCAGGTTATCAGACAGCGTCAGACCCTCTGATGTTGCTGTGACCTGTACTGTACAGATAGGGGGCGTAATAATGTCTGACAACTCAATTCCTGCTCTATTCATGAAGGATAGAGAAAAAAAAACAGCAAATCCCCAGTTTTTTTTGGGGGGGGGATTTTGTTAAGTTGTTCATAGTGTGGTAAAAATGACCTCACAACATAGGATTACACTGACTTGTATAGTTATTTTTTTTTTACAATTTTAGTTCCTTTCCTAACTATTTTAGTGAATTCTGAACTTTAAGGAAAAAAATTGGTTTGTGTCGCCAGTTTCGGAGAACCATGACATTTTTTCCATCACTGAGGGCTCGTATTTTGTATGAGCTTTATTTTTTCAATACGTTGTTTTAATTACTTTTTTTTTTTGCTGGGGAGGTGCGTCAACCAAAAACAGCAATTTTGGCGATTTTAATTTTCTATTTTTTATGACTTTCACTGTATGGATTAACTAATTTTATCTTTTGATAGATCAGACTTTTATAGTGGCGTCGATGCTGAATATGTTTTTTTTTTCTTTATTTTTGAAAAGGGAAGAAATTCAAATTTTAATCTTTTGCTTTTTATTATACTTTTTTTTTTACATTTTACGTTATTTGTTTATGGTCGAGCGCGACAATGCGGTCTTGTGTCACGCTACTACAATCTGCTTCATAGTTCCCCGGCCTAGGATGCTTAGTGACTTGGGCCGAACATATGCGGTGTGATGTGTCGCGGACGGCCATCAGCGAACTCACCAGTCAATCTCGTCTACTGGCCAACCTTGCCCTCCGAGCCCACAATAGCAGCCGTAGAAAGCGTAGGATTTCAGAGGAGGCCGCCCCGTCATGTACTGCACCATCTGCCCAAACTCCAGGATTCCAGTGCGTGTTCCTACCGCCATCACTAGACACAGAGAAAGACAGTGGGGTCTCATCAGGACTTCCATCTATGAAACCCCTTTAGATGCCGCAGTCAGTCACCGACCACAGCATTTAAGCGGTGAGATACACCCAGTGCGCCAATTCGAGCGCCAATCGCTTCAACCTACACAACACGATCATCCAGTACTAATGGGTTGCCATGACAGCAGGGGGCCTTTCCGAAAGCCCCGTCGCCCCCATCTTTGTGCTTCTATGAGACATTGGAGATCAATAAAGTTGCTGTATACCAGTAGTACTGCAGTATATATTACAAGCAAACGATCACAGGTTCATGCGCCCAACTAAAAAAATCAAGATAAAAATAAAAAAAAATAAATCTAAAAACATTAAAAAATTAAAAAATCCCCGGTTAATAATAAAAATAATACACATATTTGGCATCGCTGCATCTGCAAAACTCAGATATTTAAAAAAAAAATTTGAATTAATGCAGCAAAGGAAAATCAAAACGCCACAATTGCCTTTCTTTTTTTTTTGCTACTCCCCAAAAAAATTGCAATAAAAAAACAATCAAAACATCGTATCTACCCTAAAATGGTCTCAATAGACACATCCACTCAGGATGCAAAGAACAAGCTCCATTAAGGGAAAAATAAAAATGTTATCGATCTCGGAAAATAGCAGCAAAAATTATTATTTTTTTTTTTTTTTTACAAATTTCCACATTTTTGATTTTTAACCACTTAAATATTAAAAAAAAGCCTATACGAGTTCAGTGTCGTCCCGACCTGGAGAATCATGTTATCGGTAAAAGCAAAATCTAAAGGCAAAATGTTTTTTTTTTTTGTCACCATACTTGGAAAGGAATCATTAAAAATTACAAAAAAAATCCCCAAGCCCTTATATTTCTATGGGGATGGAAAAAAATAAAAGTCATGGCGAAAAAAAACGGAAAAATTAAAATTGAAAATTGAGCGATATCCTCTATATATACAGGAGATCGATATGCTGAATGTACAGACTGACTTTAAATAAAGTTTCTTGAAGACCGTATGGGTTATAAACCTGTAGTAGTTTGGTTACTATGGATGCTCACTTGCTATACTAGGCCCCGCTTACCATAGCAACCAATCACAGAGCAGCTTTCATTCTTTTCATAGGAGTTTACAAATGCCAGCTGATCTCTGATTGGTTGTTGTGCGCAGTGTTTTATCTTCAATAAACTTTATTTGTAGAGTTGTGGAGACACTCTTTCTAGCACAGGGCCGTACTCACAGATTAATAGGAGGGTGAGTTGTGAGGGTGTCATGTTGTAGCGGTCACGGCAGACTGAGACAGAAGGGGGGGGAATGGTTCTGTAAGGATGAAAAATAAACCAATCTGATTATGACGTGTATTGTTAGTAATGGCCATCACAGTGTCATACAGCGGGATCAGTCAATAGCAGTGGCAGCAGCAGCTCAGCAACGCCAGTCAGTAGCAGGGTCCGAGTCTGAGTATCATCTGACAAAACATTGGATCGCACTCGGACCATTGTTATTCTATGGAGCCGTGCACATGTCCGACTGTTTCCTCGGACCGAGTCTGTACGAGGATAAAATCGCAGCACGCATGATTTGCATGCAATATTGGGATCGCACTCGGCCATGCAAGTCAATGAGCCCGTAGAAAGAATCAGACTGCACTTGGAAGACATTTGAGTGCGCTCCGAATTTTAGGCATAGACAGAATGGAGAAATTTTTTCCTATCTTCTCCTTGTCCAAGAAAATCGGATCACACCATGACCTCACTGATAAGAGTGCGATTAGCCTCGTCGGCCCGATTCTGTCACATGAGAGAATGTACGCCTAGCCTTAGTCATACATTACAGTCAAAAACCTAAAGAGATGAACTGGAATATAAGTTGGTCTGCATGCAGCGTGTAGGCGCATGTTCACACTAGCCACGAAATAGGCAAAACCTAAAAAGCCTTAGTCATACATTACAGTCAGTCATTTATTAGTCAGTCGTACATCACAAAACCACAAAATTAGCAAATCCCTTGTAGTAACTAAATAGTGCTTGTATTTTGATCAAAATAGCTTAAAAGCCATTCCACCGCGAAACGGTGCACCAATGTGGACTGCCTCACCTGTATTAAACCTCTTCATGTGTCAGCCGACCTCCATATAGAATAGGACCCAAATCCGACTGTGGGAAGCGATGTAGATGACGTGCCCAACTCAAAAAAGGAAGAGCCGCGCTGCTGTTTGTACAAAGTACAAAAAACTACAGCAAGACCAAAAAAATGAGCCGGAACATATGTTGGTATAAGTGCAATGTGTAGTAATAATACTATTTCTTAGGTTTTGTCTGTTAAATGGCTACAGTGTGAACATGCACCTACACACTGCTCTTATACCAACATATGTCATACATTACAGCCGGTCCTACATTAGAGTCAGTTGTACATTTCCAATTCATATTGTACATTAGAATATCAAAAAGAATGACCAGGACATCCAAACAGAACAATGCAAGTGTGAACAGGTGCAAGCTGAACTCTCATGAATTGGCCAAGTACCTTCATTTTTTACATATTTTCTATAGCAGTAATGCAGTTACAATTTCATATATTCTATGTTTGCATATTATAGCATTTACAGCTTTTTTTTCTAGGTTATACATTAGAGTCACATATATATTACTCAGTTGGCTGATTCTTCTTTTGTTCTCTACGATAGATTTCTCTGGCAAACTCTTTTGTATTTTCCAAACTCCTGTGATAGCTGCTTATCTCAGGGACAACAAAATTCTCTTGGACGCGTCGTTTTCCCCCTACACATTAGACTGCTGCCCCGCCAAAATCAGTGGGTTCTGCCGACGTTTGGGACTTTAGACATCATTATTAGCGGAGAACCACTACTTCCCCTACATCGTCATGGGGCAGTATCACTCATACATCAGTGTTGTACCATATGGTCCAAAACATGCGTCAGTAATACAACATTATCAACAGCCGTATACTAACGTCAGCCATACAACATTGTCAAGCAGCTGTGTCAGTCGTATCATTGTAGTATTACGTAGTAGTATTACCAGCGCTCTGAAGTTCTGATTGTTTAGCACAGTGCGGCACTGCTACATGTATCAGGATGTTGATACCATGTATCCGGCAATCTCTTCCCTTAAGAAACTTCTGTCTTATTGTAAATTATACAAAAATCAGGAGAAACCATATGTAACCAGGAATTAGCAGGTCCAAGGTACTCACACCTGAGAAGTGCACGGATCCTCCCTGCTTGTCCTAGACAGTGAGGGGGGCACTCTGCCAAATTATCAATTTTTAGGTAGGAGGAGTCATTTTAAATGTCAGAACTTTTCTTTGCAGTTACAAAATCAGTCTTTTGTCTCCACCGGTTCTCAAGAAATAGAAAGTATATCACTGCTAGAAGTAATGTTATCATGAAATGGCAGATAAAAGCGAGCACACACGTCTCAATCAAACTTAAAACAAAAAGAATAGTGTAAAGTCTTACGCTAAAAGGTTTGCCTGATACTATTTGGCCACAAAGAAAACATTTAGATCAGGGAGCGGACATATCATTGGTGCAACCGCACAGGGGCCTGAGAGGTCAGGGGGCCACATCCAGCTCCAAATTATGCATTTTGAAGCGCTATGGGACTGGACACAGCTCACTGACTGTTCTTGCACAGGGGCCTCTTCTGTCTGTGTCTGCCAGTGACTGGGATACTTACTAACAGGGGGTTTGCAAGAAACCTGATTTATGTAACTTATGTCAGAAGTTTGATGTCAGAGTTATGGGGTGACTCTACACCAGAGTAAACCACATGAAGGTACACAATTTCCAGCATTTGTCTACAGAACAGTGCCATGCAAACTCGTGTAAGATCACAGGATCCACGATGCAGATTGGCAGCTTTTCATGTACACTGTGCATAGGCAGAAAGCTGCCAATTAGGAGTGTGCACACGTTATACATAACTCATGAATATGGAGGACAACATGGCAGCAGGTTTACTAGTAACACTCATACATACAGTATTCTGTGTTCTCTGGTACATTTCTGTGATATATAACACTCCAAAAAAAGCGCACAATTTGTTTTCTGTATTCAATTAGTCATCTATAGAGTGTAACATGCTTAGCGGGTGACAAAGATGGCAGAACTACGCGAGACTCCCCAGGGAGTGACCAGAGGATTATTGGAGCCAGAAGAAGCTGGCGCGACAGGAGAGGTGGCAGGAGCCTGTGGTCCGGATCCGGCTGCTTTCCCAAAACCAACAAGTCCGAACACAGGCCGCAGCCTTCACTGCTGGGGTTCTTGGGGACTGCAGACAGTAGAGCCAGGAATTGGTGAGCGGACTGCGGGGCCTAGGCTGGTTGGAAAAGACAAGGAGATGAGCCAGGACCAGGGCTGGAGAAATGCTACCAGACCCGCGAACACAAGGTACCGACAGTTGGCATCCAAGGGGTGGTCAATATGTACAGTATGTCCGGCAGCGGAGAAGGGGGTCCATCCAAGAGTTTGGAACCTGTCATCACATTTCATTCAACTAGTGGGCAGTAGAGACAGAACACTTGCCTCGAAGGCTGCAAGAGCTGATGGCTGGAACTAAGGTCACGTTCCTCAAAATGGAGGGGCAACGTCGCTGGTATGCAGTGGGTGTAATCAAAGAAGGAAGGGAGGATGAACCCTTCTTGAGGAAAGAACGAGCCTGGGAGAGACTCCTTGAGGCGGTTTGAGAGAGGGCTACTACCGCCTCCGAGAGATCGTACTGTCCTTGGGGTTCCCCACTTCCTATGCGGGAGCAGGCGATGGTGCAGGTGACACAGGGGGCTGTTGCCCATTTCTACATGTTGGGGGCTCCGACACTACCGGAAGTCACTTACAGTCCCGGCACCTGGGAATTGGTCTCCAGAAAGCAGGTGGTGGCCGTCCCCCCAGCCTCCTGTGGAAGGAGAAGAAGAAGCGGACACTTGAAGAGGATTGCTGTATTACCCTCCTTATAATTTTTGCCAAGCCTTTATGAGTGTATAAGTACATCAACTACACTTTCAAGATATTTATGTTAAATACATTTTTCTAGATTCAGTCACCCATGCAGTATTCTGTGCTCTGGGATACATTTCTGTGATATATAACACTCCAAAAAAAGAGTAAAAAATATTTTCAGTATTATATCCATACAGTATAATGTGTTCTTGGGAACATTTCGGAGGTATATAACCCTCAAAAAACGTGATAAAAAAAGTATCGCTATTATAACGGTGAATACAAGTATTTGATACACTGCCGATTTTGCAAGTTTTTCCACCTTTCCCATTTTCTGGTGACAGAAAATTTCATGTTGATTCATAAGATACCAATACTATTAACTCTTTCGTGCTTGGGTGATTTTTTCCCCTTTTTTGGACTTTTATTGTTTCCTTCCCTTCTTCCAAGTTCCAGAACTTTTAACTTTTCCATCTACCAGGTCATGTGGCGATTTGGCTTTTTATGGGAGGATTTTTGAAATTGAATAATTTCATCTTCTTGAAAAAAACTAAAAAAAGGTAAAAATTCTACAGGCAGAGAAATGGTGAAAACATGCATTTCCATCATCGCTTTTGGGGGATTTTGTTTCTGCTGAGTTTCTTGTGCAGTAAAAGTGACCCTGAAACAGTATTCTCCACTGCAATTACAACGGAAACAAACTTGTAAAGTTTTACTTTTATTTTTGTGGCAAAAACATTCTCAACTTAGTAAGTAAATGGATTTCTGCTGCCATTTTCTAAGTCCATGGATTGGACTGTGAGGGTATGTGCACAAGTTCGGGATTTGAAGCAGAAATTTTCCTGAGCGATTTTACCTCTCCCTGGCAGAAAAAAACGCATGCTGATTTACATGCGTTTTTGACGTGTTTTTTTATGCGTTTTTTTTAAGCGGGTTTTGAAGCGTTTTTGAGCATCAATGAATTCTTTTTGGAGCTAAATAAAGTTATTTGGTGGGACATTGCTTAAGCCCTTGGATTTCCATAAGAACTAGGGTGAGTATATTGGTTCATTTAAGTGATTAAAGAATGGGTCATTTATATTTCAAATAAAGTGTTTACACTGTGTCTGTGTGTTTCTTTAATAAAAGTTTGGTCAGAAAAGGTCTGATTGACACGTTGTCATCACCAAACAAAAGAGCTGGGTGTCAGCTAATCCCATTCACCCAATCTTCATTAGCATTTCTATTCATGTAATTTATGTGGCTGCTGTGAGCTGTTATTATTAGCCTGGGAAGGTGCCATTAGGCAATCATTTTCCCTGACCATTAAATAACATCTCACAGCTTGTTTGTTAGCCACTATGTCCCCCCTCCCCGATCAGCACTCAGCAGCGCTTTAGACACAACGTATTTATGTTGTGTATAAAACCCGGTGTTCTAATACCGCACTTTTGTTGTCGGTACATGTGAATTCACTGCATATAATGACACTTCAACACTTCAATCGGTCAAAATCTGCAACAGAGACTAGTGTGTCCACTACAGAAATTGACATGCTGCGGGTGAGCTTGGGTACGTGGCCACGGTCAGGAGCTGCTGCAGGTTTGATGCTGCGTGTTTATACAGCGTCAAACCCGCAGCGTCCAGATGTTACAGCATAGTGGATGGGATCTCTAGAAATCACCAGTGGACACTGACATGCGGAGCGTCTTTCAGGACCGCAGCATGTCAAATTCTCTTGCAGAGTCGCTAGTGTCCGCAACAGAAACTTGACCACTAGAATGTATAGAATGCGGTAAATACGCATGGTTCAGTGAACACATGTTGATTTACCTGCGTTCAATAGAATGCAACATTTTGGACACAGCAAAAATTTGTGTCCAAAGCGCTGCTACGTCTAAATTATGGGCACAGAGCCTAAAATTAAAAAAAAAAATGGCGAGGGCTCCCGTGTCATTTTTATAACCAGCAGAGGGAAAGCCGACTGCTGGGAGCTGATATTAGAAGCCGGGGAAGGGGCCGTTAGCCAACAATGTTCCCTGGTATTAATATCAGACCACAGCTGTTTGTTTAGCCTTTACTGGCTAGATTACAGGGGGACCCCAGAAAAAAAATGACGTGGGGTCCCCCTATAAAATCTAACCAAAAAAGGCTAAACTAGACAGCTGCGGGCTGATATTAATAGCCAGGAAAGGGGACATGAATACTAGCCTTCTCCGCGGCTATTAATATCACCCCTCAGCAGTCCCAGAAATGGCGCATCCATAAGATGCGCCAAATCTGGTGCTTAGCCTCTGCTCTTCCCACTGTCCTGTAGTGGTGGCAGTGGGGTAATGGGGTTGGTGTTCACATCAGCTTTCTATTGGCGGCTGACATGAAACCCAGGTTAGTAATTGAGGGCGTCTATATGGCACTGGCATTAGTAACTGCATAGTAAAATAGTCACCGCCTTTTCAAGAAAAGACACGGCCAGAATAAAGTATTTTAATGAAATAAAACACACACTGATCTACAATTTTTTTTATTACATGCCTCCGCGAAGCCCTCGATCTCCTGAAAAAAAAGTAAAATAACAAACAACCATATCCCTCAACTGTCTGCCGTCAATGACGCAGTCCACGATCACCGTCGAGTGTCCCCTGACGATCAGAGTCATTCTACAGCAATGACATCAGAAATCACTGATGTCATAGCTGTAGAATACAGCACTGTATACTGACAGAGGTGTAAAATCACCCCCTGACAGTATACACACTGCAGGAGGTCACTGGGGTTCATCAGCTGAAGATCAGCTGATGAGCCATGGTGAGTTAAACACCTGCGAATGTTCCCAGTGTGAGC
Organism: Phyllobates terribilis; assembly: GCF_046119375.1. Classification (NCBI taxonomy): domain Eukaryota; kingdom Metazoa; phylum Chordata; class Amphibia; order Anura; family Dendrobatidae; genus Phyllobates; species Phyllobates terribilis. Next base: position 13,850,229 of record NW_027362772.1, on the reverse strand, counting down.
ATCAGCTGATCGGTCACGAGACCGATCAGCTGATTAGCGTCATCAGCAATCAGCTGATAGTCACGTGACCATTAGCTGATTGCTGCGGGCACTGATCAGCTGATGGTCACGTGACCATCAGGTGATCGCTGACGTCACCGATTAGCTGATGGTCGGTGACCATCAGGTGATCACTGCCGGCACTTATCAGCTAATTGTCACGTGACCATCAGCTGATCAGTGACGTCACCGCAGGCCCTGGCAGTACACTGCAGTGCGCGAGCCCACGCCCTGCAGTGTACCACTGGCCGCTGGGGAGACAGCATTGCCACCGGGGATGAGGAGAACACCGGGGGCCACCGAACAGGTGAGTATACAGGTTTATTTTTTCTTTTTTAGTCTTTTTTTTATTACCGCGGGCATGCGGGCTGAGAAGAACAGACTACTGCTCCTCCCATCCACGCAGCTCTCACTGTTATCAGCCAGAGCAGCAGTCGGATGAGAGGAGTAGCAACCTCCTCTCCCGACCCAGGTACCAGCTGCAGTGCGATTCCGCGGCGGTTTTGCGCCTATTGATTTTCATTGAAACGCAGCAATTCTGCAGATATAGATATTCTACATGCAGGTTTGCTGCGATTCAATGCAAGTCAATGGGCGCAAATTTGCGGCGGAATCGTGCTAGAAATGGTCCTGCTGCTTTTTTTGCCGCAATGCGAATCTGGAGCGGAAATTTCCGCATCATGTGCACAGCACATCCGTTAGCATTGCTATACATGGCAGACCTATTAACAAGCAGTTTTAATGCGTTTCCACAGCGGAAAAACCGCAGTGGAAACGCATTAAAACCGCATCAGGTGACATAGCCTGAGGGTATGTATGTAGTAAAAATGACTGTTGTTGTGTTCAATGGGACGGCAGGTGACATCTACTACATTATCTGTGCTCAGAGAGTTATCACTGTGTTATCTGCGGTGTTACATAGGACTGCAGGTGACATCTACTACATTATCTGTACTCAGAGAGTTATCACTGTGTTATCTTTGGTGTTACATAGGACTGCAGGTGACATCTACTACATTATCTGTACTCCGAGAGTTATCACTGTGTTATCTGTGGTGTTACATAGGACTGCAGGTGACATCTACTACATTATCTGTACTCCGAGAGTCATCACTGTGTTATCTGTGATGTTACATAGGACTGCAGGTGACATCTACTACATTATCTGTACTCAGAGAGTCATCTCTGTGTTATCTGTGGTGTTACATAGGACTGCAGGTGACATCTACTACATTATCTGTACTCAGAGAGTCATCTCTGTGTTATCTCTGGTGTTACATAGGACTGCAGGTGACATCTACTACATTATCTGTACTCAGAGAGTCATCTCTGTGTTATCTGTGGTGTTACATAGGACTGCAGGTGACATCTACTACATTATCTGTACTCAGAGAGTCATCTCTGTGTTATCTCTGGTGTTACATAGGACTGCAGGTGACATCTACTACATTATCTAATGGTATTTCTAATGGTATGTGACCCAGCTTCACCAGCTCCCCCGCCACTTTAATTTATGATCTTGTTTACTTAGTCTTTGAGTATCCAGCATCTGGTTCAGCCTAATCAGCTGATCAAGATGAGCACAGAACCCTCCCCCCTGGTTCACAGCTGAATGCATTCTGTTCCAAATATATTGTGGGCCAGGAGTCTGTGGCCATTATCTTAAGTATGAGAAATAAGAATTAATCCTGAATTGAACCTGAAGGGAACTGAAGGTAACTGGATACTAAGTCACAGTAAACAATGCTTGTGTTTGTTTTCACTCTCACCCCCTTAATCCTTCACCTTTTCCAACCACCCCTAATCCCTACACCTAGTAATGAACTCTTCATCTCTCCCTCCATTCTCCCCACCCATCTCACCTCCTCCTCAGAGCTATTCCTCAACATACAATCCTTTGTCTCCAAACACAGACAGCCACCTCATGCCCTCTCCTGCTCCCACCTGCTAACGCTTTCTCTGCTCCTCCTTACTGCTGGCGACATCTCTCCAAATCCTGGCCCTCCTCACCACATCCCTACAATCACTTCCACTTCCTACCCACGATCTACCCCAAACTCTCGTAACCCTTCTAACCTTATACCTATACGCCCAGCCCCCGCTTCCCCAGTCCCCCTAACAGGAGCTCTATGGAACGCTCGCTCTGTCTGCAACAAACTTTCCTACATTCACGACCTCTTCATCACTAACAAACTTTCCTTCCTTGGCATCACTGAAACCTGGCTCACCCCCTCTGACACGGCCTCTCCTGCTGCACTTTCGTACGGCGGATTCCACCTCTCCCATACCCCCCATCCCACCGGCAAGCACGGTGGAGGAATAGGTTTCCTCCTCTCAGATAACTGCTCCTTCACCCATATCCCACTGCCGCCCTCAATTACTCTCCCCTCTTTTGAAGTGCACTCTGTGCGCATCTACTCCCCCTCCAACCTCCAACTGGCTGACATTTACCGCCCCCCAGGATCAACCACCACTTTCTTTGACCACTTCACCACTTGGCTACTTAATTTCCTCTCCGTTGACATCCCCACTATCCTCATGGGTAACTTTAACATCCCCATTGACACTTCCCTCTCAGCTGCCTCTAAGCTTCAATCCCTCACTTCCTCGTTCGGTCTTACCCAGTGGTCTTCCACACCCACCCTCTCTAACTCACCTCTCCCTCTCTCTGACCACAACCTACTTACATTCTCTTCCCTCTCCTCTCCAGGTCAACAATCCCCACTCCACAAACTTGCATACCCTCGTAGAAATCTCAAACACCTTGACCTACACTCTCTCTCTGAATCGCTCCTCCCTCTTACAGACATTAGTTCCTTACATGATGCAGATGCTGCTGCCACTTTATACAACACCACAACAGCTGCAGCTCTAGATTCGGTCGCCCCCCTCACACATACCAAAGCTCGCACAATCAACAGACAACCCTGGCACACCAGCCTAACTAAAGAACTGCGACGGGCCTCCAGAGTTGCCGAGCGTAGATGGAAAAAGTCCCACTCCAATGAGCACTTCATTGCATTCAAACAATCCCTCACTACCTTCAAGTCCACACTCACTGCAGCAAAACAAACATACTTCGCATCCCTCATATCATCCATGTCTCACAACCTCAAACAACGATTCAACACATTCAATTCTCTCCTCCGTCCCCCAGTGCCTCCTCCCTCTCCTCTTATTTCAGCGGAAGACTTTGCCTCATTCTTCAAGCAGAAGATTGATACCATCAGACAAAGCTTTTGCCTAAAGCCCCCACAGCCCCTCCCCACACCTACTCAACCCTCTTCCTCCAAAACCACTTTCTCCACCATTTCTGAAGATCAACTTTTCTCTTTACTCTCCAAATCACACCTCACCACCTGTAAACTTGACCCAATCCCGTCCCACCTCATCCCAAACCTTACCACTATCTTCATCCCAGCCCTAGCCCACCTCTTCAACCTGTCACTAACAACAGGTGTCTTCCCCTCATGCTTCAAACATGCCTCAATCACACCCATCCTCAAAAAGCCCTCCCTTGACCCATCCTCTCTGACTAGCTATCGCCCCATATCACTTCTCCCCTATGCCTCAAAACTACTTGAACAACACGTCCATTCTGAACTGTCCTCCCACCTCTCCTCCTGCTCCCTCTTCGACCGTCTACAATCTGGTTTCCGACCGCACCATTCTACTGAAACTGCCCTGACTAAAGTCACCAACGACCTACTAACCGCCAAATCCAAGCGACACTACTCTGTCCTCCTCCTCCTAGACCTGTCATCTGCCTTCGACACAGTAGACCATTCCCTCTTACTACAAACTCTCTCATCTCTCGGCATCACAGACTTGGCCCTATCCTGGATCTCCTCATACCTAACAGACAGGACATTCAGTGTCTCCCACTCACGCACCAACTCCTCATCTCACCCCCTATCTGTCGGTGTCCCCCAAGGTTCAGTCCTAGGACCTCTGCTCTTCTCCATCTACACCTTAGGCCTGGGGCAGCTTATAGAGTCCCATGGCTTTCATTATCACCTCTATGCTGATGACACACAGATCTACCTCTCTGGACCCGATATCTCCTCCCTACTAACCAAAATCCCACAATGTCTGTCCGCCATTTCATCCTTCTTCTCTGATAGATTTCTAAAACTTAACATGGACAAAACAGAATTCATCATCTTTCCGCCATCCCATTCACCCCCCCCAACTGACCTATCTATCAATGTCAATGGCTATCTACTCTCCCCAGTCCCCCAAGCTCGCTGCCTTGGAGTAACCCTGGACTCTGATCTCTTCTTCAAACCACATATCCAAGCCCTTTCCACTTCCTGCCGACTCCAACTCAAAAATATCTCCCGGATCCGCACATTCCTCAACCATGAATCTTCAAAAACACTAGTGCATGCCCTCATCATCTCCCGCCTTGACTACTGCAACCTCCTGCTCTGTGGCCTCCCCTCTAACACTCTCGCACCCCTCCAATCTATCCTAAACTCTGCTGCCCGACTAATCCACCTGTCCCCCCACTATTCCCCGGCCTCTCCCCTCTGTCAATCCCTTCACTGGCTCCACATTGCTCAGAGACTCCAGTTCAAAACACTAACCATGACATACAAAGCCATCCACAACCTGTCTCCTCCATATATCTCTCACCTAGTCTCCCGGTATTTACCTGCACGCAACCTCCGATCCTCACAAGATCTCCTTCTCTACTCCCCTCTTATCTCCTCCTCCCACAATCGCATGCAAGATTTCTCCCGTGCTTCCCCCCTACTCTGGAACTCTCTACCCCAACACATCAGACTCTCATTGACCGTGGAAACCTTCAAAAGGAGCCGGAAGAACCACCTCTTCCGACAAGCCTACAACCTGCAGTAACCACCGCTGCATGACCAGCTCTACTCTCACCTAATGTATCCTCACCCATCCCTAATAGATTGTGAGCCCTCGCGGGCAGGGTCCTATCTCCTCCTGGACCAGTCGCTGTCACATTGTGTTCAAGATTATTGTACTTGCTTTTGCTATGTATACCCCTTTTCACATGTAAAGCGCCATGGAATAAATGGCACTATAACAATAAATACTACTACTACTACTACTACTACTACTACTACTACTACTACTACTACTACTACTAATAATCTGTACTCAGAGAGTTATCACTGTGTTATCTGTGGTGTTACATAGGACTGCAGGTGACATCTACTACATTATCTGTACTCAGAGACTTATCACTGTGTTATCTGTGGTGTTACATAGGCCTGCAGGTGACATCTACTACATTATCTGTACTCAGGGAGTTATCACTGTGTTATCTGTGGTGTTACATAGGACTGCATGTGACATCTAATACATTATCTGTACTCAGAGAGTTATCACTGTGCTATCTGTGGTGTTACATAGGACTGCAGGTGACATATACTACATTATCTGCACTCAGAGAGTTATCACTGTGTTATCCATGGTGTTACATAGGACTGCATGTGACATCTATTGCATTATCTGTACTCAGAGAGTCATCACTGTGTTATCTGTGGTGTTACATAGGACTGCAGGTGACATCTACTACATTAACTGTAGTCAGGGAGTCATCACTGTGCTATCTGAGGTGTTACATAGGACTGCAGGTGACATCTACTACATTATTTGTGCTCAGAGAGTTATCACTGTGTTATCTGTGGTGTTACATAGGACTGCAGGTGACATCTACTACATTATCTGTACTCAGATATCATCAATGTGTTATCTGTGGTGTTACATAGGACTGCAGGTGACATCTACTACATTATCTGTGCTCAGAGAGTTATCACTGTGTTATCTGTGGTGTTACATAGGACTGCAGGTGACATCCGCTACATTATCTGTACTCAGAGAGTTATCACTGTGTTATCTATGGTGTTACATAGGACTGCAGGTGACATCTACTACATTATCTGTACTCAGAGAGTTATTACTGTGTTATCTGTGGTGTTACACAGGACTGCAGGTGACATCTACTACATTATCTGTACTCAGAGTTATCACTGTGTTATCTCTGGTGTTACATAGGACTGCAGGTGACATCTACTACATTATCTGTGCTCAGAGAGTTATCACTGTGTTATCTGTGGTGTTACATAGGACTGCAGGTGACATCCGCTACATTATCTGTACTCAGAGAGTTATCACTGTGTTATCTGTGGTGTTACATAGGACTGCATGTGACATCTACTACATAATCTGTACTCAGAGAGTTATCACTGTGTTATCTGTGGTGTTACATAGAACTGCAGATGACATCTACTATATTATCTGTGCTCAGAGAGTTATCACTATGTTATATGTGGTGTTACATAGGACTGCAGGTGACATCTACTACATTATCTGTGCTCAGAGAGTTATCACTGTGTTATCTGTGGTGTTACATAGGACTGCAGGTGACATCCGCTACATTATCTGTGCTCAGAGAGTTATCACTGTGTTATCTGTGGTGTTACATAGGACTGCATGTGACATCTACTACATAATCTGTACTCAGAGAGTTATCACTGTGTTATCTGTGGTGTTACATAGGACTGCAGGTGACATCTACTACATTATCTGTACTCAGAGAGTTATCACTGTGTTATCTGTGGTGTTACATAGGACTGCATGTGACATCTACTACATAATCTGTACTCAGAGAGTTATCACTGTGTTATCTGTGGTGTTACATAGGACTGCAGCTGACATCTACTACATTATCTGTGCTCAGAGAGTTATCACTATGTTATATGTGGTGTTACATAGGACTGCAGGTGACATCTACTACATTATCTGTACTCAGGGAGTTATCACTGTGTTATCTGTGGTGTTACATAGGACTGCAGGTGACATATAATACATTTTCTGTACTCAGAGTTATCACTGTGTTATCTGTGGTGTTACATAGGACTGCAGGTGACATATACTACATTATCTGTACTCAGAGAGTTATCACTGTGTGATCTGTGGTGTTACATAGGACTGCGGTTGACATCTACGACATTATCTGTACTCAGAGTTATCTCTGTGTTATCTGTGGTGTTACATAGGACTGCAGGTGACATCTACTACATTATTTGTACTCAGAGAGTTATCACTGTGTTATCTGTGGTGTTACATAGGACTGCAGGTGACATCTACTACATTATCTGTACTCAGAGTTATCACTGTGTTATCTGTGGTGTTACATAGGACTGCAGGTGACATCTACTACATTATCTGTACTCAGAGAGATATCACTGTGTTATCTGTGGTGTTACATAGGACTGCAGGTGACAACTACTACATTATCTGTACTCAGAGAGGTATCACTGTGTTATCTGTGGTGTTACATAGGACTGCATGTTACATCTACTACATTATCTGTACTCAGAGAGTTATCACTGTGTTATCTGTGGTGTTACATAGGACTGCAGGTGACATCTACTACATTATCTGTACTCAGAGTTATCACTGTGTTATCTGTGATGTTACATAGGACTGCATGTGACATCTACTACATTATCTGTACTCAGAGTTATCACTGTGTTATCTGTGGTGTTACACAGGACTGCAGGTGACATATACTACATTATCTGTACTCAGAGAGTTATCACTGTGTTATCTGTGGTGTTACATAGGACTGCAGGTGACATCTACTACATTATCTGTACTCAGAGTTATCACTGTGTTATCTGTGATGTTACATAGGACTGCATGTGACATCTACTACATTATCTGTACTCAGAGAGTCATGAATGTGTTATCTGTGGTGTTACATAGGACTGGAGGTGACATCTACTACATTATCTGTAGTCAGGGAGTCATCACTGTGTTATCTGTGGTGTTACATAGGACTGCAGGTGACATCTACTACATTATCTGTACTCAGAGAGTTATCACTGTATTATCTGTAGTGTTACATAGGACTGCATGTGACATCTGCTACATTATCTGTACTCAGAGAGTTATCACTGTGTTATCTGTGGTGTTACATAGGACTGCAGGTGACATCTACTACATTATCTGTACTCAGAGAGTTATCACTGTGTTATCTGTGGTGTTACATAGGACTGCAGGTGACATCCACTACATTATCTGTACTCAGAGAGTTATCACTGTGTTATCTGTGGTGTTATATAGGACTGCAGGTGACATCTACTACATTATCTGTGCTCAGAGAGTTATCACTGTGTTATCTGTGGTGTTACATAGGACTGCAGGTGACATCTACTACATTATCTGTGTTCAGAGAGTTATCACTGTGTTATCTGTGGTGTTACATAGGACTGCAGGTGACATCTACTACATTATCTGTGCTCAGAGAGTTATCACTGTGTTATCTGTGGTGTTACATAGGACTGCAGGTGACATCTACTACATTATCTGTACTCAGATATCATCACTGTGTTATCTGTGGTGTTACATAGGACTGCAGGTGACATCCACTACATTATCTGTACTCAGAGAGTTATCACTGTGTTATCTGCGGTGTTACATAGGACTGCAGGTGACATCTACTACATTATCTGTACTCAGAGAGTTATCACTGTGTTATCTGTGGTGTAACATAGGACTGCAGGTGACATCCACTACATTATCTGTACTCAGAGAGTTATCACTGTTATCTGTGGTGTTACATAGGACTGCAGGTGACATCTACTACATTATCTGTACTCAGAGAGTTATCACTGTGTTATCTGTGGTGTTACATAGGACTGCATGTGACATCTACTACATTATCTGTACTCAGAGAGTTATCACTGTGTTATCTGTGGTGTTACTTAGGACTGCAGGTGACATCTACTACATTATCTGTACTCAGAGTTATCACTGTGTTATCTGTGGTGTTACACAGGACTGCAGGTGACATATACTACATTATCTGTACTCAGAGAGTTATCACTGTGTTATCTGTGGTGTTACATAGGACTGCAGGTGACATCTACTACATTATCTGTACTCAGAGAGTCATCAATGTGTTATCTGTGGTGTTACATAGGACTGCAGGTGACATCTACTACATTATCTGTACTCAGGGAGTCATCACTGTGTTATCTGTGGTGTTACATAGGACTTCAGGTGACATCTACTACATTATCTGTACTCAGAGAGTTATCACTGTGTTATCTGTGGTGTTACATAGGACTGGAGGTGACATCTACTACATTATCTGTAGTCAGGGAGTCATCACTGTGTTATCTGTGGTGTTACATAGGACTGCAGGTGACATCTACTACATTATCTGTACTCAGAGAGTCATCTCTGTGTTATCTGTGGTGTTACATAGGACTGCAGGTGACATCTACTACATTATCTGTACTCAGAGAGTCATCAATGTGTTATCTGTGGTGTTACATAGGACTGCAGGTGACATCTACTACATTATCTGTACTCAGATATCATCACTGTGTTATCTGTGGTGTTACATAGGACTGCAGGTGACATCCACTACATTACCTGTACTCAGAGAATTATCACTGTGTTATCTGTGGTGTTACATAGGACTGCAGGTGACATCTACTACATTATCTGTACTCAGAGAGATATCACTGTGTTATCTGTGGTGTTACATAGGACTGCAGGTGACATCTACTACATTATCTGTGCTCAGAGAGTTATCACTGTGTTATCTGTGGTGTTACATAGGACTGCAGGTGACATCTACTACATTATCTGTACTCAGATATCATCACTGTGTTATCTGTGGTGTTACATAGGACTGCAGGTGACATCCACTACATTATCTGTACTCAGAGAGTTATCACTGTGTTATCTGTGGTGTTACATAGGACTGCAGGTGACATCTACTACATTATCTGTACTCAGAGAGTTATCACTGTGTTATCTGTGGTGTAACATAGGACTGCAGGTGACATCCACTACATTATCTGTACTCAGAGAGTTATCACTGTGTTATCTGTGGTGTTACATAGGACTGCAGGTTATATCTACTACATTATCTGTACTCAGAGAGTTATCACTGTTATCTGTGGTGTTACATAGGACTGCAGGTGACATCTACTACATTATCTGTACTCAGAGAGTTATCACTGTGTTATCTGTGGTGTTACATAGGACTGCATGTGACATCTACTACATTATCTGTACTCAGAGAGTTATCACTGTGTTATCTGTGGTGTTACATAGGACTGCAGGTGACATCTACTACATTATCTGTACTCAGAGTTATCACTGTGTTATCTGTGGTGTTACACAGGACTGCAGGTGACATATACTACATTATCTGTACTCAGAGAGTTATCACTGTGTTATCTGTGGTGTTACATAGGACTGCAGGTGACATCTACTACATTATCTGTACTCAGAGAGTCATCAATGTGTTATCTGTGGTGTTACATAGGACTGCAGGTGACATCTACTACATTATCTGTACTCAGGGAGTCATCACTGTGTTATCTGTGGTGTTACATAGGACTGCAGGTGACATCTACTACATTATCTGTACTCAGAGAGTTATCACTGTGTTATCTGTGGTGTTACATAGGACTGGAGGTGACATCTACTACATTATCTGTAGTCAGGGAGTCATCACTGTGTTATCTGTGGTGTTACATAGGACTGCAGGTGACATCTACTACATTATCTGTACTCAGAGAGTCATCTCTGTGTTATCTCTGGTGTTACATGGAACTGCAGGTGACATCTACTACATTATCTGTACTCAGAGAGTCATCTCTGTGTTATCTGTGGTGTTACATAGGACTGCAGGTGACATCTACTACATTATCTGTACTCAGAGAGTCATCAATGTGTTATCTGTGGTGTTACATAGGACTGCAGGTGACATCTACTACATTATCTGTACTCAGATATCATCACTGTGTTATCTGTGGTGTTACATAGGACTGCAGGTGACATCCACTACATTACCTGTACTCAGAGAATTATCACTGTGTTATCTGTGGTGTTACATAGGACTGCAGGTGACATCTACTACATTATCTGTACTCAGAGAGATATCACTGTGTTATCTGTGGTGTTACATAGGACCGCAGGTGACATCTACTACATTATCTGTACTCAGATATCATCACTGTGTTATCTGTGGTGTGACATAGGACTGCAGGTGACATCCACTACATTATCTGTACTCAGAGAGTTATCACTGTGTTATCTGTGGTGTTACATAGGACTGCAGGTGACTTCTACTACATTATCTGTACTCAGATATCATCACTGTGTTATCTGTGGTGTTACATAGGACTGCATGTGACATCCACTACATTATCTGTACTCAGAGAGTTATCACTGTGTTATCTGTGGTGTTACATAGGACTGCAGGTGACATCTACTACATTATCTGTTCTCAGAGAGTTATCACTGTGTTATCTGTGGTGTTACATAGGACTGCAGGTTATATCTACTACATTATCTGTACTCAGAGAGTTATCACTGTTATCTGTGGTGTTACATAGGACTGCAGGTGACATCTACTACATTATCTGTACTCAGAGAGTTATCACTGTGTTATCTGTGGTGTTACATAGGACAGCAGGTGACAACTACTACATTATCTGTACTCAGAGAGTTATCACTGTGTTATCTGTGGTGTTACATAGGACTGCAGGTGACATCTACTACATTATCTGTACTCAGAGAGTTATCACTGTTATCTGTGGTGTTACATAGGACTGCAGGTGACATCTACTACATTATCTGTACTCAGAGAGTTATCACTGTGTTATCTGTGGTGTTACATAGGACTGCAGGTGACATCTACTACATTATCTGTACTCAGAGAGGTATCACTGTGTTATCTGTGGTGTTACATAGGACTGCAGGTGACATCTACTACATTATCTGTACTCAGAGTTATCACTGTGTTATCTGTGGTGTTACACAGGACTGCAGGTGACATATACTACATTATCTGTACTCAGAGAGTTATCACTGTGTTATCTGTGGTGTTACATAGGACTGCAGGTGACATCTACTACATTATCTGTACTCAGAGAGTCATCAATGTGTTATCTGTGGTGTTACATAGGACTGCAGGTGACATCTACTACATTATCTGTACTCAGGGAGTCATCACTGTGTTATCTGTGGTGTTACATAGGACTGCAGGTGACATCTACTACATTATCTGTACTCAGAGAGTTATCACTGTGTTATCTGTGGTGTTACATAGGACTGGAGGTGACATCTACTACATTATCTGTAGTCAGGGAGTCATCACTGTGTTATCTGTGGTGTTACATAGGACTGCAGGTGACATCTACTACATTATCTGTACTCAGAGAGTCATCTCTGTGTTATCTCTGGTGTTACATGGAACTGCAGGTGACATCTACTACATTATCTGTACTCAGAGAGTCATCTCTGTGTTATCTGTGGTGTTACATAGGACTGCAGGTGACATCTACTACATTATCTGTACTCAGAGAGTCATCAATGTGTTATCTGTGGTGTTACATAGGACTGCAGGTGACATCTACTACATTATCTGTACTCAGATATCATCACTGTGTTATCTGTGGTGTTACATAGGACTGCAGGTGACATCCACTACATTACCTGTACTCAGAGAATTATCACTGTGTTATCTGTGGTGTTACATAGGACTGCAGGTGACATCTACTACATTATCTGTACTCAGAGAGATATCACTGTGTTATCTGTGGTGTTACATAGGACCGCAGGTGACATCTACTACATTATCTGTACTCAGATATCATCACTGTGTTATCTGTGGTGTGACATAGGACTGCAGGTGACATCCACTACATTATCTGTACTCAGAGAGTTATCACTGTGTTATCTGTGGTGTTACATAGGACTGCAGGTGACTTCTACTACATTATCTGTACTCAGATATCATCACTGTGTTATCTGTGGTGTTACATAGGACTGCATGTGACATCCACTACATTATCTGTACTCAGAGAGTTATCACTGTGTTATCTGTGGTGTTACATAGGACTGCAGGTGACATCTACTACATTATCTGTTCTCAGAGAGTTATCACTGTGTTATCTGTGGTGTTACATAGGACTGCAGGTTATATCTACTACATTATCTGTACTCAGAGAGTTATCACTGTTATCTGTGGTGTTACATAGGACTGCAGGTGACATCTACTACATTATCTGTACTCAGAGAGTTATCACTGTGTTATCTGTGGTGTTACATAGGACAGCAGGTGACAACTACTACATTATCTGTACTCAGAGAGTTATCACTGTGTTATCTGTGGTGTTACATAGGACTGCAGGTGACATCTACTACATTATCTGTACTCAGAGAGTTATCACTGTTATCTGTGGTGTTACATAGGACTGCAGGTGACATCTACTACATTATCTGTACTCAGAGAGTTATCACTGTGTTATCTGTGGTGTTACATAGGACTGCAGGTGACATCTACTACATTATCTGTACTCAGAGAGGTATCACTGTGTTATCTGTGGTGTTACATAGGACTGCATGTGACATCTACTACATTATCTGTACTCAGAGAGTTATCACCGTGTTATCTGTGGTGTTACATAGGACTGCAGGTGACATCTACTACATTATCTGTACTCAGAGTTATCACTGTGTTATCTGTGATGTTACATAGGACTGCATGTGACATCTACTACATTATCTGTACTCAGAGAGTTATCACTGTGTTATCTGTGGTGTTACATAGGACTGCAGGTGACATCTACTACATTATCTGTACTCAGAGAGTTATCACTGTGTTATCTGTGGTGTTACATAGGACTGCAGGTGACATCTACTACATTATCTGTACTCAGAGTTATCACTGTGTTATCTGTGATGTTACATAGGACTGCATGTGACATCTACTACATTATCTGTACTCAAAGAGTCATCAATGTGTTATCTGTGGTGTTACATAGGACTGGAGGTGACATCTACTACATTATCTGTAGTCAGGGAGTCATCACTGTGTTATCTGTGGTGTTACATAGGACTGCATGTTGCATCTACTACATTATCTGTACTCAGAGAGTTATCACTGTGTTATCTGTGGTGTTACATAGGACTGCAGGTGACATCTACTACATTATCTGTACTCAGAGTTATCACTGTGTTATCTGTGATGTTACATAGGACTGCATGTGACATCTACTACATTATCTGTACTCAGAGTTATCACTGTGTTATCTGTGGTGTTACATAGGACTGGAGGTGACATCTACTACATTATCTGTAGTCAGGGAGTCATCACTGTATTATCTGTGGTGTTACATAGGACTGCAGGTGACATCTACTACAGTATCTGTACTCAGAGAGTCATCTCTGTGTTATCTCTGGTGTTACATGGAACTGCAGGTGACATCTACTACATTATCTGCACTCAGAGAGTCATCTCTGTGTTATCTGTGGTGTTACATAGGACTGCAGGTGACATCTACTACATTATCTGTACTCAGAGAGTTATCACTGTATTATCTGTAGTGTTACATAGGACTGCATGTGACATCTGCTACATTATCTGTACTCAGAGAGTTATCACTGTGTTATCTGTGGTGTTACATAGGACTGCAGGTGACATCTACTACATTATCTGTACTCAGAGAGTTATCACTGTGTTATCTGTGGTGTTACATAGGACTGCAGGTGACATATACTACATTATCTGTACTCAGAGAGTTATCACTGTGTTATCTGTGGTGTTATATACGACTGCAGGTGACATCTACTACATTATCTGTGCTCAGAGAGTTATCACTGTGTTATCTGTGGTGTTACATAGGACTGCAGGTGACATCTACTACTTTATCTGTGCTCAGAGAGTTATCACTGTGTTATCTGTGGTGTTACATAGGACTGCAGGTGACATCTACTACATTATCTGTGCTCAGAGAGTTATCACTGTGTTATCTGTGGTGTTACATAGGACTGCAGGTGACATCTACTACATTATCTGTACTCAGATATCATCACTGTGTTATCTGTGGTGTTACACAGGACTGCAGGTGACATATACTACAGTCATGGCCAAAAGTATTGAGAATGACACCAAAATTATATTTTCACATGATCTGCTGGCCTCTGGTTTTTATTAGTGTTTGTCTGATGTTTATATCACATACAGAAATATAATTGCAATCATATTATCAGTACCAATAGGTTATATTGACAGTTAGAATGAGTTAATGCAGCAAGTCAATATTTGCAGTGTTGCCCCTTCTTCTTCAAGACCTCTGTAATTCTCCCTGGCATGCTCTCAATCAACTTTTGGACCAAATCCTGACTGTTAGCAGTCCATTCTTGCATAATCAATGCTTGCATTTTGCCAGAATTTGTTGGTTTTTGTTTGTCCACCCGTCTCTTGATGATTGACCACAAGTTCTCAATGGGATTAAGATCTGGGGAGTTTCCAGGCCGTGGACCCAAAATCTCAATGTTTTGTTCCATGAGCCATTTAGTTATCACCTTTGCTTTATGGCAAGGTGCTCCATCATGCTGGAAAAGGCATTGTTGGGCGCCAAACTGCTCTTGGACGGTTGGGAGAAGTTGCTCTTGGAGGACATTCTGGTACCATTCTTTATTCATGGCTGTGTTTTTAGGCAAGACTGTGAGTGAGCCGATTCCCTTGGCTTAGAACCAACCCCACACATGAATGGTTTCAGGATGCTTTACAGTTGGCATGAGACAAGACTGGTGGTAGCGCTCACCTCTTCTTCTCCGAATAAGCTGTTTTCCAGATGTCCCAAACAATCGAAAAGGGGATTCATCAGAGAAAATGACTTTGCCCCAGTCCTCAGCAGTCCACTCCCTGTACCTTTTGCAGAATATCAGTCGGTCCCTGATGTTTTTTCTGGAGAGAAGTGGCTTCTTTGCTGCCCTCCTTGAAACCAGCCCTTGATCAAAGAGTCACCGCCTCACACTGCATGCAGAAGCACTCACACCAGCCTGCTGCCATTCCTGAGCAAGCTCGGCACTGCTGGTAGTCCGATCCCGCAGCTGAAACAGTTTTAAGATACGGTCCTGGCGCTTGCTGGTCTTTCTTGGGTGCCCTGGAGCCTTTTTGACAACAATGGAAGCTCTCTCCTTGAAGTTCTTGATGATGCGTTAGATTGTTGACTGAGGTGCAATCTTTGTAGCTGCGATACTCTTCCCTGTTAGGCCATTTTTGTGCAGTGTAATGATGGCTGCACGTGTTTCTTTAGAGATAACCATGGTTAACTGAAGAGAAACAATGATACCAAGAACCAGCCTCCTTTTAAAGTGTCCAGTGATGTCATTCTTACTTAATCATGACTGATTGATCGCCAGCCTTGTCCTCATCAACACCCACACCTGTGTTAATGGATCAATCACTAAAACGATGTTAGCTGCTCCTTTTAAGGCAGGACTGCAATGATGTTGAAATGTGTTTTGGGGGTTAAAGTTCATTTTCTGGGCAAATATTGACTTTGGAAGTACAGTAATTGCTGTTAAGCTGATCACTCTTTGACATTCAGGAGTATATGCAAATTGCCATTACAAAAAATGAAGCAGTAAACTTTGGAAAAATTACTATTTGTCTCATTCTCAATACTTTTGGCCATGACTGTACATTATCTGTACTCAGAGAGTTATCTGTGGTGTTACATAGGACTGCAGGTGACATCTACTACATTATCTGTACTCAGAGAGTCATCAATGTGTTATCTGTGGTGTTACATAGGACTGCAGATGACATCTACTACATTATCTGTACTCAGGGAGTCATCACTGTGTTATCTGTGGTGTTACATAGGACTGCAGGTGACATCTACTACATTATCTGTACTCAGAGAGTTATCACTGTGTTATGTGTGGTGTTACATAGGACTGGAGGTGACATCTACTACATTATCTGTAGTCAGGGAGTCATCACTGTGTTATCTGTGGTGTTACATAGGACTGCAGGTGACATCTACTACATTATCTGTACTCAGAGAGTTATCACTGTATTATCTGTAGTGTTACATAGGACTGCATGTGACATCTGCTACATTATCTGTACTCAGAGAGTTATCACTGTGTTATCTGTGGTGTTACATAGGACTGCAGGTGACATCTACTACATTATCTGTACTCAGAGAGTTATCACTGTGTTATCTGTGGTGTTATATAGGACTGCAGGTGACATCTACTACATTATCTGTGCTCAGAGAGTTATCACTGTGTTATCTGTGGTGTTACATAGGACTGCAGGTGACATCTACTACATTATCTGTACTCAGATATCATCACTGTGTTATCTGTGGTGTTACACAGGACTGCAGGTGACATATACTACATTATCTGTACTCAGAGAGTTATCTGTGGTGTTACATAGGACTGCAGGTGACATCTACTACATTATCTGTACTTAGAGAGTTATCACTGTGTTATGTGTGGTGTTACATAGGACTGGAGGTGACATCTACTACATTATCTGTAGTCAGGGAGTCATCACTGTGTTATCTGTGGTGTTACATAGGACTGCAGGTGACATCTACTACATTATCTGTACTCAGAGAGTTATCACTGTATTATCTGTAGTGTTACATAGGACTGCATGTGACATCTGCTACATTATCTGTACTCAGAGAGTTATCACTGTGTTATCTGTGGTGTTACATAGGACTGCAGGTGACATCTACTACATTATCTGTACTCAGAGAGTTATCACTGTGTTATCTGTGGTGTTATATAGGACTGCAGGTGACATCTACTACATTATCTGTGCTCAGAGAGTTATCACTGTGTTATCTGTGGTGTTACATAGGACTGCAGGTGACATCTACTACATTATCTGTGTTCAGAGAGTTATCACTGTGTTATCTGTGGTGTTACATAGGACTGCAGGTGACATCTACTACATTATCTGTGCTCAGAGAGTTATCACTGTGTTATCTGTGGTGTTACATAGGACTGCAGGTGACATCTACTACATTATCTGTACTCAGATATCATCACTGTGTTATCTGTGGTGTTACATAGGACTGCAGGTGACATCCACTACATTATCTGTACTCAGAGAGTTATCACTGTGTTATCTGTGGTGTTACATAGGACTGCAGGTGACATCTACTACATTATCTGTACTCAGAGAGTTATCACTGTGTTATCTGTGGTGTAACATAGGACTGCAGGTGACATCCACTACATTATCTGTACTCAGAGAGTTATCACTGTGTTATCTGTGGTGTTACATAGGACTGCAGGTTATATCTACTACATTATCTGTACTCAGAGAGTTATCACTGTTATCTGTGGTGTTACATAGGACTGCAGGTGACATCTACAACATTATCTGTACTCAGAGAGTTATCACTGTGTTATCTGTGGTGTTACATAGGACTGCATGTGACATCTACTACATTATCTGTACTCAGAGAGTTATCACTGTGTTATCTGTGGTGTTACATAGGACTGCAGGTGACATCTACTACATTATCTGTACTCAGAGTTATCACTGTGTTATCTGTGGTGTTACATAGGACTGCAGGTGACATATACTACATTATCTGTACTCAGAGAGTTATCACTGTGTTATCTGTGGTGTTACATAGGACTGCAGGTGACATCTACTACATTATCTGTACTCAGAGAGTCATCAATGTGTTATCTGTGGTGTTACATAGGACTGCAGGTGACATCTACTACATTATCTGTACTCAGGGAGTCATCACTGTGTTATCTGTGGTGTTACATAGGACTGCAGGTGACATCTACTACATTATCTGTACTCAGAGAGTTATCACTGTGTTATCTGTGGTGTTACATAGGACTGGAGGTGACATCTACTACATTATCTGTAGTCAGGGAGTCATCACTGTGTTATCTGTGGTGTTACATAGGACTGCAGGTGACATCTACTACAATATCTGTACTCAGAGAGTCATCTCTGTGTTATCTCTGGTGTTACATGGAACTGCAGGTGACATCTACTACATTATCTGTACTCAGAGAGTCATCTCTGTGTTATCTGTGGTGTTACATAGGACTGCAGGTGACATCTACTACATTATCTGTACTCAGAGAGTCATCAATGTGTTATCTGTGGTGTTACATAGGACTGCAGGTGACATCTACTACATTATCTGTACTCAGATATCATCACTGTGTTATCTGTGGTGTTACATAGGACTGCAGGTGACATCCACTACATTACCTGTACTCAGAGAATTATCACTGTGTTATCTGTGGTGTTACATAGGACTGCAGGTGACATCTACTACATTATCTGTACTCAGAGAGATATCACTGTGTTATCTGTGGTGTTACATAGGACCGCAGGTGACATCTACTACATTATCTGTACTCAGATATCATCACTGTGTTATCTGTGGTGTGACATAGGACTGCAGGTGACATCCACTACATTATCTGTACTCAGAGAGTTATCACTGTGTTATCTGTGGTGTTACATAGGACTGCAGGTGACATCTACTACATTATCTGTACTCAGATATCATCACTGTGTTATCTGTGGTGTTACATAGGACTGCATGTGACATCCACTACATTATCTGTACTCAGAGAGTTATCACTGTGTTATCTGTGGTGTGACATAGGACTGCAGGTGACATCCACTACATTATCTGTACTCAGAGAGTTATCACTGTGTTATCTGTGGTGTTACATAGGACTGCAGGTGACATCTACTACATTATCTGTTCTCAGAGAGTTATCGCTGTGTAATCTGTGGTGTTACATAGGACTGCAGGTTATATCTACTACATTATCTGTACTCAGAGAGTTATCACTGTTATCTGTGGTGTTACATAGGACTGCAGGTGACATCTACTACATTATCTGTACTCAGAGAGTTATCACTGTGTTATCTGTGGTGTTACATAGGACAGCAGGTGACAACTACTACATTATCTGTACTCAGAGAGTTATCACTGTGTTATCTGTGGTGTTACATAGGACTGCAGGTGACATCTACTACATTATCTGTACTCAGAGAGTTATCACTGTTATCTGTGGTGTTACATAGGACTGCAGGTGACATCTACTACATTATCTGTACTCAGAGAGTTATCACTGTGTTATCTGTGGTGTTACATAGGACTGCAGGTGACATCTACTACATTATCTGTACTCAGAGAGGTATCACTGTGTTATCTGTGGTGTTACATAGGACTGCATGTGACATCTACTACATTATCTGTACTCAGAGAGTTATCACCGTGTTATCTGTGGTGTTACATAGGACTGCAGGTGACATCTACTACATTATCTGTACTCAGAGTTATCACTGTGTTATCTGTGGTGTTACATAGGACTGCAGGTGACATCTACTACATTATCTGTACTCAGATATCATCACTGTGTTATCTGTGGTGTTACATAGGACTGCAGGTGACATCCACTACATTATCTGTACTCAGAGAGTTATCACTGTTATCTGTGGTGTTACATAGGACTGCAGGTGACATCTACTACATTATCTGTACTCAGAGAGTTATCACTGTGTTATCTGTGATGTTACATAGGACTGCAGGTGACATCTACTACATTATCTGTACTCAGAGAGGTATCACTGTGTGGTATCTGTGGTGTTACATAGGACTGCATGTGACATCTACTACATTATCTGTACTCAGAGAGTTATCACTGTGTTATCTGTGGTGTTACATAGGACTGCAGGTGACATCTACTACATTATCTGTACTCAGAGAGTTATCATTGTGTTATCTGTGGTGTTACATAGGACTGCAGGTGACATCTACTACAGTATCTGTACTCAGAGAGTTATCACTGTGTTATCTGTGGTGTTACATAGGACTGCAGGTGACATCTACTACATTATCTGTACTCAGAGAGTTATCACCGTGTTATCTGTGGTGTTACATAGGACTGCAGGTGACATCTACTACATTATCTGTACTCAGAGTTATCACTGTGTTATCTGTGATGTTACATAGGACTGCATGTGACATCTACTACATTATCTGTACTCAGAGTTATCACTGTGTTATCTGTGGTGTTACACAGGACTGCAGGTGACATATACTACATTATCTGTACTCAGAGATTTATCACTGTGTTATCTGTGGTGTTACATAGGACTGCAGGTGACATCTACTACATTATCTGTACTCAGAGTTATCACTGTGTTATCTGTGATGTTACATAGGACTGCATGTGACATCTACTACATTATCTGTACTCAAAGAGTCATCAATGTGTTATCTGTGGTGTTACATAGGACTGGAGGTGACATCTACTACATTATCTGTAGTCAGGGAGTCATCACTGTGTTATCTGTGGTGTTACATAGGACTGCATGTGACATCTACTACATTATCTGTACTCAGAGAGTCATCTCTGTGTTATCTGTGGTGTTACATAGGACTGCAGGTGACATCTACTACATTATCTGTACTCAGAGAGTTATCACTGTGTTATCTGTGGTGTTACATAGGACTGCAGGTGACATCTACTACATTATCTGTACTCAGAGAGTTATCACTGTGTTATCTGTGGTGTTACATAGGACTGCAGGTGACATCTACTACATTATCTGTACTCAGAGAGTTATCACTGTGTTATCTGTGGTGTTATATATACGACTGCAGGTGACATCTACTACATTATCTGTGCTCAGAGAGTTATCACTGTGTTATCTGTGGTGTTACATAGGACTGGAGGTGACATCTACTACATTATCTGTGCTCAGAGAGTTATCACTGTGTTATCTGTGGTGTTACATAGGACTGCAGGTGACATCTACTACATTATCTGTACTCAGAGAGTTATCACTGTGTTATGTGTGGTGTTACATAGGACTGGAGGTGACATCTACTACATTATCTGTAGTCAGGGAGTCATCACTGTGTTATCTGTGGTGTTACATAGGACTGCAGGTGACATCTACTACATTATCTGTACTCAGAGAGTTATCACTGTATTATCTGTAGTGTTACATAGGACTGCATGTGACATCTGCTACATTATCTGTACTCAGAGAGTTATCACTGTGTTATCTGTGGTGTTACATAGGACTGCAGGTGACATCTACTACATTATCTGTACTCAGAGAGTTATCACTGTGTTATCTGTGGTGTTATATAGGACTGCAGGTGACATCTACTACATTATCTGTGCTCAGAGAGTTATCACTGTGTTATCTGTGGTGTTACATAGGACTGCAGGTGACATCTACTACATTATCTGTACTCAGATATCATCACTGTGTTATCTGTGGTGTTACACAGGACTGCAGGTGACATATACTACATTATCTGTACTCAGAGAGTTATCTGTGGTGTTACATAGGACTGCAGGTGACATCTACTACATTATCTGTACTTAGAGAGTTATCACTGTGTTATGTGTGGTGTTACATAGGACTGGAGGTGACATCTACTACATTATCTGTAGTCAGGGAGTCATCACTGTGTTATCTGTGGTGTTACATAGGACTGCAGGTGACATCTACTACATTATCTGTACTCAGAGAGTTATCACTGTATTATCTGTAGTGTTACATAGGACTGCATGTGACATCTGCTACATTATCTGTACTCAGAGAGTTATCACTGTGTTATCTGTGGTGTTACATAGGACTGCAGGTGACATCTACTACATTATCTGTACTCAGAGAGTTATCACTGTGTTATCTGTGGTGTTATATAGGACTGCAGGTGACATCTACTACATTATCTGTGCTCAGAGAGTTATCACTGTGTTATCTGTGGTGTTACATAGGACTGCAGGTGACATCTACTACATTATCTGTGTTCAGAGAGTTATCACTGTGTTATCTGTGGTGTTACATAGGACTGCAGGTGACATCTACTACATTATCTGTGCTCAGAGAGTTATCACTGTGTTATCTGTGGTGTTACATAGGACTGCAGGTGACATCTACTACATTATCTGTACTCAGATATCATCACTGTGTTATCTGTGGTGTTACATAGGACTGCAGGTGACATCCACTACATTATCTGTACTCAGAGAGTTATCACTGTGTTATCTGTGGTGTTACATAGGACTGCAGGTGACATCTACTACATTATCTGTACTCAGAGAGTTATCACTGTGTTATCTGTGGTGTAACATAGGACTGCAGGTGACATCCACTACATTATCTGTACTCAGAGAGTTATCACTGTGTTATCTGTGGTGTTACATAGGACTGCAGGTTATATCTACTACATTATCTGTACTCAGAGAGTTATCACTGTTATCTGTGGTGTTACATAGGACTGCAGGTGACATCTACAACATTATCTGTACTCAGAGAGTTATCACTGTGTTATCTGTGGTGTTACATAGGACTGCATGTGACATCTACTACATTATCTGTACTCAGAGAGTTATCACTGTGTTATCTGTGGTGTTACATAGGACTGCAGGTGACATCTACTACATTATCTGTACTCAGAGTTATCACTGTGTTATCTGTGGTGTTACATAGGACTGCAGGTGACATATACTACATTATCTGTACTCAGAGAGTTATCACTGTGTTATCTGTGGTGTTACATAGGACTGCAGGTGACATCTACTACATTATCTGTACTCAGAGAGTCATCAATGTGTTATCTGTGGTGTTACATAGGACTGCAGGTGACATCTACTACATTATCTGTACTCAGGGAGTCATCACTGTGTTATCTGTGGTGTTACATAGGACTGCAGGTGACATCTACTACATTATCTGTACTCAGAGAGTTATCACTGTGTTATCTGTGGTGTTACATAGGACTGGAGGTGACATCTACTACATTATCTGTAGTCAGGGAGTCATCACTGTGTTATCTGTGGTGTTACATAGGACTGCAGGTGACATCTACTACAATATCTGTACTCAGAGAGTCATCTCTGTGTTATCTCTGGTGTTACATGGAACTGCAGGTGACATCTACTACATTATCTGTACTCAGAGAGTCATCTCTGTGTTATCTGTGGTGTTACATAGGACTGCAGGTGACATCTACTACATTATCTGTACTCAGAGAGTCATCAATGTGTTATCTGTGGTGTTACATAGGACTGCAGGTGACATCTACTACATTATCTGTACTCAGATATCATCACTGTGTTATCTGTGGTGTTACATAGGACTGCAGGTGACATCCACTACATTACCTGTACTCAGAGAATTATCACTGTGTTATCTGTGGTGTTACATAGGACTGCAGGTGACATCTACTACATTATCTGTACTCAGAGAGATATCACTGTGTTATCTGTGGTGTTACATAGGACCGCAGGTGACATCTACTACATTATCTGTACTCAGATATCATCACTGTGTTATCTGTGGTGTGACATAGGACTGCAGGTGACATCCACTACATTATCTGTACTCAGAGAGTTATCACTGTGTTATCTGTGGTGTTACATAGGACTGCAGGTGACATCTACTACATTATCTGTACTCAGATATCATCACTGTGTTATCTGTGGTGTTACATAGGACTGCATGTGACATCCACTACATTATCTGTACTCAGAGAGTTATCACTGTGTTATCTGTGGTGTGACATAGGACTGCAGGTGACATCCACTACATTATCTGTACTCAGAGAGTTATCACTGTGTTATCTGTGGTGTTACATAGGACTGCAGGTGACATCTACTACATTATCTGTTCTCAGAGAGTTATCGCTGTGTAATCTGTGGTGTTACATAGGACTGCAGGTTATATCTACTACATTATCTGTACTCAGAGAGTTATCACTGTTATCTGTGGTGTTACATAGGACTGCAGGTGACATCTACTACATTATCTGTACTCAGAGAGTTATCACTGTGTTATCTGTGGTGTTACATAGGACAGCAGGTGACAACTACTACATTATCTGTACTCAGAGAGTTATCACTGTGTTATCTGTGGTGTTACATAGGACTGCAGGTGACATCTACTACATTATCTGTACTCAGAGAGTTATCACTGTTATCTGTGGTGTTACATAGGACTGCAGGTGACATCTACTACATTATCTGTACTCAGAGAGTTATCACTGTGTTATCTGTGGTGTTACATAGGACTGCAGGTGACATCTACTACATTATCTGTACTCAGAGAGGTATCACTGTGTTATCTGTGGTGTTACATAGGACTGCATGTGACATCTACTACATTATCTGTACTCAGAGAGTTATCACCGTGTTATCTGTGGTGTTACATAGGACTGCAGGTGACATCTACTACATTATCTGTACTCAGAGTTATCACTGTGTTATCTGTGGTGTTACATAGGACTGCAGGTGACATCTACTACATTATCTGTACTCAGATATCATCACTGTGTTATCTGTGGTGTTACATAGGACTGCAGGTGACATCCACTACATTATCTGTACTCAGAGAGTTATCACTGTTATCTGTGGTGTTACATAGGACTGCAGGTGACATCTACTACATTATCTGTACTCAGAGAGTTATCACTGTGTTATCTGTGATGTTACATAGGACTGCAGGTGACATCTACTACATTATCTGTACTCAGAGAGGTATCACTGTGTGGTATCTGTGGTGTTACATAGGACTGCATGTGACATCTACTACATTATCTGTACTCAGAGAGTTATCACTGTGTTATCTGTGGTGTTACATAGGACTGCAGGTGACATCTACTACATTATCTGTACTCAGAGAGTTATCATTGTGTTATCTGTGGTGTTACATAGGACTGCAGGTGACATCTACTACAGTATCTGTACTCAGAGAGTTATCACTGTGTTATCTGTGGTGTTACATAGGACTGCAGGTGACATCTACTACATTATCTGTACTCAGAGAGTTATCACCGTGTTATCTGTGGTGTTACATAGGACTGCAGGTGACATCTACTACATTATCTGTACTCAGAGTTATCACTGTGTTATCTGTGATGTTACATAGGACTGCATGTGACATCTACTACATTATCTGTACTCAGAGTTATCACTGTGTTATCTGTGGTGTTACACAGGACTGCAGGTGACATATACTACATTATCTGTACTCAGAGATTTATCACTGTGTTATCTGTGGTGTTACATAGGACTGCAGGTGACATCTACTACATTATCTGTACTCAGAGTTATCACTGTGTTATCTGTGATGTTACATAGGACTGCATGTGACATCTACTACATTATCTGTACTCAAAGAGTCATCAATGTGTTATCTGTGGTGTTACATAGGACTGGAGGTGACATCTACTACATTATCTGTAGTCAGGGAGTCATCACTGTGTTATCTGTGGTGTTACATAGGACTGCATGTGACATCTACTACATTATCTGTACTCAGAGAGTCATCTCTGTGTTATCTGTGGTGTTACATAGGACTGCAGGTGACATCTACTACATTATCTGTACTCAGAGAGTTATCACTGTGTTATCTGTGGTGTTACATAGGACTGCAGGTGACATCTACTACATTATCTGTACTCAGAGAGTTATCACTGTGTTATCTGTGGTGTTACATAGGACTGCAGGTGACATCTACTACATTATCTGTACTCAGAGAGTTATCACTGTGTTATCTGTGGTGTTATATATACGACTGCAGGTGACATCTACTACATTATCTGTGCTCAGAGAGTTATCACTGTGTTATCTGTGGTGTTACATAGGACTGGAGGTGACATCTACTACATTATCTGTGCTCAGAGAGTTATCACTGTGTTATCTGTGGTGTTACATAGGACTGCAGGTGACATCTACTACATTATCTGTGCTCAGAGAGTTATCACTGTGTTATCTGTGGTGTTACATAGGACTGCAGGTGACATCTACTATATTATCTGTACTCAGATATCATCACTGTGTTATCTGTGGTGTTACATAGGACTGCAGGTGACATCCACTACATTATCTGTACTCAGAGAGTTATCACTGTTATCTGTGGTGTTACATAGGACTGCAGGTGACATCTACTACATTATCTGTACTCAGAGAGTTATCACTGTGTTATCTGTGGTGTTACATAGGACTGCATGTGACATCTACTACATTATCTGTACTCAGAGAGTTATCACTGTGTTATCTGTGGTGTTACATAGGACTGCATGTGACATCTACTACATTATCTGTACTCAGAGTTATCACTGTGTTATCTGTGGTGTTACACAGGACTGCAGGTGACATATACTACATTATCTGTACTCAGAGGGTTATCTGTGGTGTTACATAGGACTGCAGGTGACATCTACTACATTATCTGTACTCAGAGAGTCATCAATGTGTTATCTGTGGTGTTACATAGGACTGCAGATGACATCTACTACATTATCTGTACTCAGGGAGTCATCACTGTGTTATCTGTGGTGTTACATAGGACTGCAGGCGACATCTACTACATTATCTGTACTCAGAGAGTTATCACTGTGTTATGTGTGGTGTTACATAGGACTGGAGTTGACATCTACTACATTATCTGTAGTCAGGGAGTCATCACTGTGTTATCTGTGGTGTTACATGGGACTGCAGGTGACATCTACTACATTATCTGTACTCAGAGAGTCATCTCTGTGTTATCTCTGGTGTTACATGGAACTGCAGGTGACATCTACTACATTATCTGTACTCAGAGAGTCATCTCTGTGTTATCTGTGGTGTTACATAGGACTGCAGGTGACATCTACTACATTATCTGTACTCAGAGAGTCATCAATGTGTTATCTGTGGTGTTACATAGGACTGCAGGTGACATCTACTACATTATCTGTACTCAGATATCATCACTGTGTTATCTGTGGTGTTACATAGGACTGCAGGTGACATCCACTACATTATCTGTACTCAGAGAATTATCACTGTGTTATCTGTGGTGTTACATAGGACTGCAGGTGACATCTACTACATTATCTGTACTCAGAGAGATATCACTGTGTTATCTGTGGTGTTACATAGGACCGCAGGTGACATCTACTACATTATCTGTACTCAGAGAGTTATCACTGTGTTATCTGTGGTGTTACATAGGACTGCAGGTGACATCTACTACATTATCTGTGCTCAGAGAGTTATCACTGTGTTATCTGTGGTGTTACATAGGACTGCATGTGACATCTACTACATTATCTGTTCTCAGAGAGTTATCACTGTGTTATCTGTGGTGTTACATAGGACTGCAGGTGACATCTACTACATTATCTGTTCTCAGAGAGTTATCACTGTGTTATCTGTGGTGTTACATAGGACTGCAGGTTATATCTACTTCATTATCTGTACTCAGAGAGTTATCACTGTTATCTGTGGTGTTACATAGGACTGCAGGTGACATCTACTACATTATCTGTACTCAGAGAGTTATCACTGTGTTATCTGTGGTGTTACATAGGACTGCATGTGACATCTACTACATTATCTGTACTCAGAGTTATCACTGTGTTATCTGTGATGTTACATAGGACGGCAGGTGACATCTACTACATTATCTGTACTCAGAGAGTTATCACTGTGTTATCTGTGGTGTTACATAGGACTGCAGGTGACATCTACTACATTATCTGTACTCAGAGAGTTATCACTGTGTTATCTGTGGTGTAACATAGGACTGCAGATGACATCTACTACATTATCTGTACTCAGAGAGTTATCACTGTGTTATATGTGGTGTTACATAGGACTGCAGGTGACATTCACTACATTATCTGTACTCAGAGAGTTATCACTGTGTTATCTGTGGTGTAACATAGGACTGCAGATGACATCTACTACATTATCTGTACTCAGAGAGTCATCTCTGTGTTATCACTGGTGTTACATGGAACTGCAGGTGACATCTACTACATTATCTGTACTCAGAGAGTCATCTCTGTGTTATCTGTGGTGTTACATAGGACTGCAGGTGACATCTACTACATTATCTGTACTCAGAGAGTCATCAATGTGTTATCTGTGGTGTTACATAGGACTGCAGGTGACATCTACTACATTATCTGTACTCAGAGAGTTATCACTGTGTTATCTGTGGTGTTACATAGGACAACAGGTGACATCTACTACATTATCTGTACTCAGAGAGTTATCACTGTGTTATCTGTGGTGTTACATAGGACTGCAGGTGACATCTACTACATTATCTGTACTCAGAGAGTTATCACTGTGTTATCTGTGGTGTTACATAGGACTGCAGGTGACATCTACTACATTATCTGTACTCAGAGAGTTATCACTATGTTATTTGTGGTGTTACATAGGACTGCAGGTGACATCTACTACATTATCTGTACTCAGAGTTATCACTGTGTTATCTGTGGTGTTACATAGGACTGCAGGTGACATCTACTACATTATCTGTACTCAGAGAGTCATCTCTGTGTTATCTGTGGTGTTACATAGGACTGCAGGTGACATCCACTACATTATCTGTACTCAGAGAATTATCACTGTGTTATCTGTGGTGTAACATAGGACTGCAGGTGACATCCACTACATTATCTATACTCAGAGAGTTATCACTGTGTTATCTGTGGTGTTACATAGGACTGCAGGTGACATCTACTACATTATCTGTTCTCAGAGAGTTATCACTGTGTTATCTGTGGTGTTACATAGGACTGCAGGTTACATCTACTACATTATCTGTACTCAGAGAGTTATCACTGTTATCTGTGGTGTTACATAGGACTGCAGGTGACATCTACTACATTATCTGTACTCATAGAGTTATCACTGTGTTATCTGTGGTGTTACATAGGACAGCAGGTGACAACTACTACATTATCTGTACTCAGAGAGGTATCACTGTGTTATCTGTGGTGTTACATAGGACTGCATGTGACATCTACTAAATTATCTGTACTCAGAGAGTTATCACTGTGTTATCTGTGGTGTTACATAGGACTGCAGGTGACATCTACTACATTATCTGTACTCAGAGTTATCACTGTGTTATCTGTGATGTTACATAGGACTGCATGTGACATCTACTACATTATCTGTACTCAGAGTTATCACTGTGTTATCTGTGGTGTTACACAGGACTGCAGGTGACATATACTACATTATCTGTACTCAGAGAGTTATCACTGTGTTATCTGTGGTGTTACATAGGACTGCAGGTGACATCTACTACATTATCTGTACTCAGAGTTATAACTGTGTTATCTGTGATGTTACATAGGACTGCATGTGACATCTACTACATTATCTGTACTCAGAGAGTCATCAATGTGTTATCTCTGGTGTTACATAGGACTGCAGGTGACATCTAATACATTATCTGTACTCAGAGAGTCATCTCTGTGTTATCTCTGGTGTTACATGGAACTGCAGATGATATCTACTACATTATCTGTACTCAGAGAGTCATCTCTGTGTTATCTGTGGTGTTACATAGGACTGCAGGTGACATCTACTACATTATCTGTACTCAGAGAGTCATCAATGTGTTATCTGTGGTGTTACATAGGACTGCAGGTGACATCTACTACATTATCTGTACTCAGAGAGTTATCACTGTGTTATCTGTAGTGTTACATAGGACTGCATGTGACATCTGCTACATTATCTGTACTCAGAGTTATCACTGTGTTATATGTGGTGTTACATAGGACTGCAGGTGACATCTACTACATTATCTGTACTCAGAGAGTTATCACTGTGTTATCTGTGGTGTTACATAGGACTGCAGGTGACATCTACTACATTATCTGTACTCAGAGAGTTATCACTGTGTTATCTGTAGTGTTACATAGGACTGCATGTGACATCTGTTACATTATCTGTACACAGAGAGTTATCACTGTGTGATCTGTGGTGTTACATAGGACTGCAGGTGACATCTACTACATTATCTGTACTCAGAGAGTTATCACTGTGTTATCTGTGGTGTTACATAGGACTGCAGATGACATCTACTACATTATCTGTACTCAGAGAGTTATCACTGTGTTATCTGTGGTGTTACATAGGACTGCAGGTGACCTCTACTACATTATCTGTGCTCAGAGAGTTATCACTGTGTTATCTGTGGTGTTACATAGGACTGCAGGTGACATCTACTACATTATCTGTACTCAGAAATCATCACTGTGTTATCTGTGGTGTTACATAGGACTGCAGGTGACATCCACTACATTATCTGCACTCAGAGAGTTATCACTGTGTTATCTGTGGTGTTACATAGGACTGCATGTGACATCTCCTACATTATCTGTGCTCAGAGAGTTATCACTGTGTTATCTGTGGTGTTACATAGGACTGCATGTGACATCTACTACATTATCTGTTCTCAGAGAGTTATCACTGTGTTATCTGTGGTGTTACATAGGACTGCAGGTGACATCTACTATATTATCTGTTCTCAGAGAGTTATCACTGTGTTATCTGTGGTGTTACAAGGAACTGCAGGTGACATCTACTACATTATCTGTAATCAGAGAGTCATCTCTGTGTTATCTGTGGTGTTACATAGGACGGCAGGTGACATCTACTACATTATCTGTACTCAGAGAGTTATCACTGTGTTATCTGTGGTGTTACATAGGACTGCAGGTGACATATACTACATTATCTGTACTCAGAGAGTTATCACTGTGTTATCTGTAGTGTTACATAAGACTTCATGTGACATCTACGACATTATCTGTACTCAGAGAGTCATCACTGTGTTATCTGTGGTGTTACATAGGACTGCAGGTGACATCTACTACATTATCTGTACTCAGAGAGTTATCACTGTGTTATCTGTGGTGTTACATAGGACAACAGGTGACATCTACTACATTATCTGTACTCAGAGAGTTATCACTGTGTTATCTGTGGTGTTACATAGGACTGCAGGTGACATCCACTACATTATCTGTACTCAGAGAGTTATCAATGTGTTATCTGTGGTGTTACATAGGACTGCAGGTGACATCTACTACATTATCTGTACTCAGAGAGTTATCACTGTGTTATCTGTGGTGTAACATAGGACTGCAGATGACATCTACTACATTATCTGTACTCAGAGAGTTATCACTGTGTTATATGTGGTGTTACATAGGACTGCAGGTGACATCCACTACATTATCTGTACTCAGAGAGTTATCACTGTGTTATCTGTGGTGTAACATAGGACTGCAGATGACATCTACTACATTATCTGTACTCAGAGAGTTATCACTGTGTTATCTGTGGTGTTACATAGGACTGCAGATGACATCTACTACATTATCTGTACTCAGAGAGTTATCACTGTGTTATCTGTGGTGTTACATAGGACTGCAGGTGACATCCACTACATTATCTGTACTCAGAGAGTTATCACTGTGTTATCTGTGGTGTTACATAGGACTGCAGGTGACATCTACTACATTATCTGTTCTCAGAGATTATCACTGTGTTATCTGTGGTGTTACATAGGACTGCAGGTTATATCTACTACATTATCTGTACTCAGAG
The DNA here is from genome assembly GCF_046119375.1 of Phyllobates terribilis. Taxonomy (NCBI): domain Eukaryota; kingdom Metazoa; phylum Chordata; class Amphibia; order Anura; family Dendrobatidae; genus Phyllobates; species Phyllobates terribilis. The sequence goes on along the minus strand of NW_027362772.1, from coordinate 13,817,934 downwards.
AGTTATCACTGTTATCTGTGGTGTTACATAGGACTGCAGGTGACATCTACTACATTATCTGTACTCAGAGAGTTATCACTGTGTTATCTGTGGTGTTACATAGGACTGCAGGTGACATCTACTATATTATCTGTTCTCAGAGAGTTATCACTGTGTTATCTGTGGTGTTACATAGGACTGCAGGTGACATATACTACATTATCTGTACTCAGAGAGTTATCACTGTGTTATCTGTGGTGTTACATAGGACTGCAGGTGACATATACTACATTTTCTGTACTCAGAGAGTTATCACTGTGTTATCTGTGGTGTTACATAGGACTGCAGGTGACATCTACGACATTATCTGTACTCAGAGAGTCATCACTGTGTTATCTGTGGTGTTACATAGGACTGCAGGTGACATATACTACATTTTCTGTACTCAGAGAGTTATCACTGTGTTATCTGTGGTGTTACATAGGACTGCAGGTGACATCTACTACATTATCTGTACTCAGAGAGTTATCACTGTGTTATCTGTGGTGTTACATAGGACTGCAGGTGACATATACTACATTTTCTGTACTCAGAGAGTTATCACTGTGTTATCTATGGTGTTACATAGGACTGCAGGTGACATCTACTACATTATCTGTACTCAGAGAGATATCACTGTGTTATCTGTGGTGTTACATAGGACCGCAGGTGACATCTACTACATTATCTGTACTCAGAGAGTTATCACTGTGTTATCTGTGGTGTTACATAGGACTGCATGTGACATCTACTACATTATCTGTACTCAGAGAGTTATCACTGTGTTATCTGTAGTGTTACATAGGACTGCAGGTGACATCCACTACATTATCTGTACTCAGAGAGTTATCATTGTGTTATCTGTGGTGTTACATAGGACTGCAGGTGACATATACTACATTTTCTGTACTCAGAGAGTTATCACTGTGTTATCTGTGGTGTTACATTGGATTGCAGGTGACATCTACGACATTATCTGAACTCAGAGAGTCATCACTGTGTTATCTGTGGTGTTACATAGGATTGCAGGTGACATATACTACATTTTCTGTACTCAGAGAGTTATCACTGTGTTATCTATGGTGTTACATAGGACTGCAGTTGACATCTACTACATTATCTGTACTCAGAGAGTTATCACTGTGTTATCTGTGGTGTTACATAGGACTGCAGGTGACATATACTACATTTTCTGTACTCAGAGAGTTATCACTGTGTTATCTATGGTGTTACATAGGACTGCAGGTGACATCTACTACATTATCTGTACTCAGAGAGATATCACTGTGTTATCTGTGGTGTTTCATAGGACCGCAGGTGACATCTACTACATTATCTGTACTCAGAGAGTTATCACTGTGTTATCTGTGGTGTTACATAGGACTGCATGTGACATCTACTACATTTTCTGTACTCAGAGAGTTATCACTGTGTTATCTGTAGTGTTACATAGGACTGCAGGTGACATCTACTACATTTTCTGTACTCAGAGAGTTATCACTGTGTTATCTATGGTGTTACATAGGACTGCAGGTGACATCTACTACATTATCTGTACTCAGAGAGTTATCACTGTGTTATCTGTGGTGTTACATAGGACTGCAGGTGACATATACTACATTTTCTGTACTCAGAGAGTTATCACTGTGTTATCTATGGTGTTACATAGGACTGCAGGTGACATCTACTACATTATCTGTACTCAGAGAGATATCACTGTGTTATCTGTGGTGTTACATAGGACCGCAGGTGACATCTACTACATTATCTGTACTCAGAGAGTTATCACTGTGTTATCTGTGGTGTTACATAGGACTGCATGTGACATCTACTACATTATCTGTACTCAGAGAGTTATCACTGTGTTATCTGTAGTGTTACATAGGACTGCAGGTGACATCCACTACATTATCTGTACTCAGAGAGTTATCACTGTGTTATCTGTGGTGTTACATTGGATTGCAGGTGACATCTACGACATTATCTGAACTCAGAGAGTCATCACTGTGTTATCTGTGGTGTTACATAGGATTGCAGGTGACATATACTACATTTTCTGTACTCAGAGAGTTATCACTGTGTTATCTATGGTGTTACATAGGACTGCAGGTGACATCTACTACATTATCTGTACTCAGAGAGTTATCACTGTGTTATCTGTGGTGTTACATAGGACTGCAGGTGACATATACTACATTTTCTGTACTCAGAGAGTTATCACTGTGTTATCTATGGTGTTACATAGGACTGCAGGTGACATCTACTACATTATCTGTACTCAGAGAGATATCACTGTGTTATCTGTGGTGTTTCATAGGACCGCAGGTGACATCTACTACATTATCTGTACTCAGAGAGTTATCACTGTGTTATCTGTGGTGTTACATAGGACTGCATGTGACATCTACTACATTATCTGTACTCAGAGAGTTATAACTGTGTTATCTGTAGTGTTACATAGGACTGCAGATGACATCTACTACATTATCTGTACACAGAGAGTTATCACTGTGTTATCTGTGGTGTTACATAGGACTGCAGGTGACATCTACTACATTATCTGTCCTCAGAGAGTTATCACTGTGTTATCTGTGGTGTTACATAGGACTGCAGGTGACATCTAATACATTATCTGTAGTCAGGGAGTCATCACTGTGTTATCTGTGGTGTTACATAGGACTGCAGGTGACATCTACTACATTATCTGTACTCAGAGAGTCATCTCCGTGTTATCTCTGGTGTTACATGGAACTGCAGGTGACATCTACTACATTATCTGTACTCAGAGAGTCATCTCTGTGTTATCTGTGGTGTTACATAGGACTGCAGGTGACATCTACTACATTATCTGTACTCAGAGAGTCATCAATGTGTTATCTGTGGTGTTACATAGGACTGCAGGTGACATCTACTACATTATCTGTACTCAGAGAGTTATCACTGTGTTATCTGTAGTGTTACATAGGACTGCACGTGACATCTGCTACATTATCTGTACTCAGAGTTATCACTGTGTTATCTGTGGTGTTACATAGGACTGCAGGTGACATCTACTACATTATCTGTACTCAGAGAGTTATCACTGTGTTATCTGTGGTGTTACATAGGACTGCAGGTGACATCTACTACATTATCTGTACTCAGAGAGTTATCACTGTGTTATCTGTGGTGTTACATAGGACTGCATGTGACATCTGCTACATTATCTGTACACAGAGTGTTATCACTGTGTGATCTGTGGTGTTACATAGGACTGCATGTGACATCTGCTACATTATCTGTACTCAGAGAGTTATCACTGTGTTATCTGTGGTGTTACATAGGACAACAGGTGACATCTACTACATTATCTGTACTCAGAGAGTTATCACTGTGTTATCTGTGGTGTTACATAGGACTGCAGGTGACATCTACTACATTATCTGTACTCAGAGAGTTATCACTGTGTTATCTGTGGTGTTACATAGGACTGCAGATGACATCTACTACATTATCTGTACTCAGAGAGTTATCACTGTGTTATCTGTGGTGTTACATAGGACTGCAGGTGACATCTACTACATTATCTGTACTCAGAGAGTTATCACTGTGTTATCTGTAGTGTTACATAAGACTTCATGTGACATCTACGACATTATCTGTACTCAGAGAGTCATCACTGTGTTATCTGTGGTGTTACATAGGACTGCAGGTGACATCTACTACATTATCTGTACTCAGAGAGTTATCACTGTGTTATCTGTGGTGTTACATAGGACAACAGGTGACATCTACTACATTATCTGTACTCAGAGAGTTATCACTGTGTTATCTGTGGTGTTACATAGGACTGCAGGTGACATCCACTACATTATCTGTACTCAGAGAGTTATCAATGTATCTGTGGTGTTACATAGGACTGCAGGTGACATCCACTACATTATCTGTACTCACAGAGTTATCACTGTGTTATCTGTGGTGTAACATAGGACTGCAGATGACATCTACTACATTATCTGTACTCAGAGAGTTATCACTGTGTTATCTGTGGTGTTACATAGGACTGCAGATGACATCTACTACATTATCTGTACTCAGAGAGTTATCACTGTGTTATCTGTGGTGTTACATAGGACTGCAGGTGACATCCACTACATTATCTGTACTCAGAGAGTTATCACTGTGTTATCTGTGGTGTTACATAGGACTGCAGGTGACATCTACTACATTATCTGTTCTCAGAGAGTTATCACTGTGTTATCTGTGGTGTTACATAGGACTGCAGGTTATATCTACTACATTATCTGTACTCAGAGAGTTATCACTGTTATCTGTGGTGTTACATAGGACTGCAGGTGACATCTACTACATTATCTGTACTCAGAGAGTTATCACTGTGTTATCTGTGGTGTTACATAGGACTGCAGGTGACATCTACTATATTATCTGTTCTCAGAGAGTTATCACTGTGTTATCTGTGGTGTTACATAGGACTGCAGGTGACATATACTACATTATCTGTACTCAGAGAGTTATCACTGTGTTATCTGTGGTGTTACATAGGACTGCAGGTGACATATACTACATTTTCTGTACTCAGAGAGTTATCACTGTGTTATCTGTGGTGTTACATAGGACTGCAGGTGACATCTACGACATTATCTGTACTCAGAGAGTCATCACTGTGTTATCTGTGGTGTTACATAGGACTGCAGGTGACATATACTACATTTTCTGTACTCAGAGAGTTATCACTGTGTTATCTGTGGTGTTACATAGGACTGCAGGTGACATCTACTACATTATCTGTACTCAGAGAGTTATCACTGTGTTATCTGTGGTGTTACATAGGACTGCAGGTGACATATACTACATTTTCTGTACTCAGAGAGTTATCACTGTGTTATCTATGGTGTTACATAGGACTGCAGGTGACATCTACTACATTATCTGTACTCAGAGAGATATCACTGTGTTATCTGTGGTGTTACATAGGACCGCAGGTGACATCTACTACATTATCTGTACTCAGAGAGTTATCACTGTGTTATCTGTGGTGTTACATAGGACTGCAGGTGACATATACTAAATTATCTCTACTCAGAGTGTTATCACTGTGTTATCTGTGGTGTTACATAGGACTGCAGGTGACATATACTACATTTTCTGTACTCAGAGAGTTATCACTGTGTTATCTGTGGTGTTACATTGGATTGCAGGTGACATCTACGACATTATCTGTACTCAGAGAGTCATCACTGTGTTATCTGTGGTGTTACATAGGACTGCAGGTGACATCTACTACATTATCTGTACTCAGAGAGATATCACTGTGTTATCTGTGGTGTTACATAGGACCGCAGGTGACATCTACTACATTATCTGTACTCAGAGAGTTATCACTGTGTTATCTGTGGTGTTACATAGGACTGCAGGTGACATATACTAAATTATCTCTACTCAGAGAGTTATCACTGTGTTATCTGTGGTGTTACATAGGACTGCAGGTGACATATACTACATTTTCTGTACTCAGAGAGTTATCACTGTGTTATCTGTGGTGTTACATTGGATTGCAGGTGACATCTACGACATTATCTGTACTCAGAGAGTCATCACTGTGTTATCTGTGGTGTTACATAGGATTGCAGGTGACATATACTACATTTTCTGTACTCAGAGAGTTATCACTGTGTTATCTATGGTGTTACATAGGACTGCAGGTGACATCTACTACATTATCTGTACTCAGAGAGTTATCACTGTGTTATCTGTGGTGTTACATAGGACTGCAGGTGACATATACTACATTTTCTGTACTCAGAGAGTTATCACTGTGTTATCTATGGTGTTACATAGGACTGCAGGTGACATCTACTACATTATCTGTACTCAGAGAGATATCACTGTGTTATCTGTGGTGTTTCATAGGACCGCAGGTGACATCTACTACATTATCTGTACTCAGAGAGTTATCACTGTGTTATCTGTGGTGTTACATAGGACTGCATGTGACATCTACTACATTATCTGTACTCAGAGAGTTATAACTGTGTTATCTGTAGTGTTACATAGGACTGCAGATGACATCTACTACATTATCTGTACACAGAGAGTTATCACTGTGTTATCTGTGGTGTTACATAGGACTGCAGGTGACATCTACTACATTATCTGTACTCAGAGAGTTATCACTGTGTTATCTGTGATGTTACATAGGACTGCAGGTGACATCTAATACATTATCTGTAGTCAGGGAGTCATCACTGTGTTATCTGTGGTGTTACATAGGACTGCAGGTGACATCTTCTACATTATCTGTACTCAGAGAGTCATCTCCGTGTTATCTCTGGTGTTACATGGAACTGCAGGTGACATCTACTACATTATCTGTACTCAGAGAGTCATCTCTGTGTTATCTGTGGTGTTACATAGGACTGAAGGTGACATCTACTACATTATCTGTACTCAGAGAGTCATCAATGTGTTATCTGTGGTGTTACATAGGACTGCAGGTGACATCTACTACATTATCTGTACTCAGAGAGTTATCACTGTGTTATCTGTAGTGTTACATAGGACTGCACGTGACATCTGCTACATTATCTGTACTCAGAGTTATCACTGTGTTATCTGTGGTGTTACATAGGACTGCAGGTGACATCTACTACATTATCTGTACTCAGAGAGTTATCACTGTGTTATCTGTGGTGTTACATAGGACTGCAGGTGACATCTACTACATTATCTGTACTCAGAGAGTTATCACTGTGTTATCTGTGGTGTTACATAGGACTGCATGTGACATCTGCTACATTATCTGTACACAGAGAGTTATCACTGTGTGATCTGTGGTGTTACATAGGACTGCATGTGACATCTGCTACATTATCTGTACTCAGAGAGTTATCACTGTGTTATCTGTGGTGTTACATAGGACAACAGGTGACATCTACTACATTATCTGTACTCAGAGAGTTATCACTGTGTTATCTGTGGTGTTACATAGGACTGCAGGTGACATCTACTACATTATCTGTTCTCAGAGAGTTATCACTGTGTTATCTGTGGTGTTACATAGGACTGCAGGTGACATATACTACATTATCTGTACTCAGAGAGTTATTACTGTGTTATCTGTGGTGTTACATAGGACTGCAGGTGACATATACTACATTTTCTGTACTCAGAGAGTTATCACTGTGTTATCTGTGGTGTTACATAGGACTGCAGGTGACATCTACGACATTATCTGTACTCAGAGAGTCATCACTGTGTTATCTGTGGTGTTACATAGGACTGCAGGTGACATATACTACATTTTCTGTACTCAGAGAGTTATCACTGTGTTATCTGTGGTGTTACATAGGACTGCAGGTGACATCTACTACATTATCTGTACTCAGAGAGTTATCACTGTGTTATCTGTGGTGTTACATAGGACTGCAGGTGACATATACTACATTTTCTGTACTCAGAGAGTTATCACTGTGTTATCTATGGTGTTACATAGGACTGCAGGTGACATCTACTACATTATCTGTACTCAGAGAGATATCACTGTGTTATCTGTGGTGTTACATAGGACCGCAGGTGACATCTACTACATTATCTGTGCTCAGAGAGTTATCACTGTGTTATCTGTGGTGTTACATAGGACTGCAGGTGACATCTACTACATTATCTGTACTCAGAGAGTTATCACTGTGTTATCTGTGGTGTTACATAGGACTGCATGTGACATCTACTACATTATCTGTACTCAGAGAGTTATCACTGTGTTATCTGTAGTGTTACATAGGACTGCAGGTGACATCCACTACATTATCTGTACTCAGAGAGTTATCACTGTGTTATCTGTGGTGTTACATAGGACTGCAGGTGACATATACTAAATTATCTCTACTCAGAGAGTTATCACTGTGTTATCTATGGTGTTACATAGGACTGCAGGTGACATATACTACATTTTCTGTACTCAGAGAGTTATCACTGTGTTATCTGTGGTGTTACATTGGATTGCAGGTGACATCTACGACATTATCTGTACTCAGAGAGTCATCACTGTGTTATCTGTGGTGTTACATAGGATTGCAGGTGACATATACTACATTTTCTGTACACTGTGTTATCTATGGTGTTACATAGGACTGCAGGTGACATCTACTACATTATCTGTACTCAGAGAGTTATCACTGTGTTATCTGTGGTGTTACATAGGACTGCAGGTGATATCTAATACATTATCTGTAGTCAGAGAGTCATCACTGTGTTATCTGTGGTGTTACATAGGACTGCAGGTGACATCTACTACATTATCTGTACTCAGAGAGTCATCTCCGTGTTATCTCTGGTGTTACATGGAACTGCAGGTGACATCTACTACATTATCTGTACTCAGAGAGTCATCTCTGTGTTATCTGTGGTGTTACATAGGACTGCAGGTGACATCTACTACATTATCTGTACTCAGAGAGTCATCAATGTGTTATCTGTGGTGTTACATAGGACTGCAGGTGACATCTACTACATTATCTGTACTCAGAGAGTTATCACTGTGTTATCTGTAGTGTTACATAGGACTGCACGTGACATCTGCTACATTATCTGTACTCAGAGTTATCACTGTGTTATCTGTGGTGTTACATAGGACTGCAGGTGACATCTACTACATTATCTGTACTCAGAGAGTTATCACTGTGTTATCTGTGGTGTTACATAGGACTGCAGGTGACATCTACTACATTATCTGTACTCAGAGAGTTATCACTGTGTTATCTGTGGTGTTACATAGGACTGCATGTGACATCTGCTACATTATCTGTACACAGAGAGTTATTACTGTGTGATCTGTGGTGTTACATAGGACTGCATGTGACATCTGCTACATTATCTGTACTCAGAGAGTTATCACTGTGTTATCTGTGGTGTTACATAGGACAACAGGTGACATCTACTACATTATCTGTACTCAGAGAGTTATCACTGTGTTATCTGTGGTGTTACATAGGACTGCAGGTGACATCTAATACATTATCTGTAGTCAGGGAGTCATCACTGTGTTATCTGTGGTGTTACATAGGACTGCAGGTGACATCTTCTACATTATCTGTACTCAGAGAGTCATCTCCGTGTTATCTCTGGTGTTACATGGAACTGCAGGTGACATCTACTACATTATCTGTACTCAGAGAGTCATCTCTGTGTTATCTGTGGTGTTACATAGGACTGCAGGTGACATCTACTACATTATCTGTACTCAGAGAGTCATCAATGTGTTATCTGTGGTGTTACATAGGACTGCATTTGACATCTACTACATTATCTGTACTCAGAGAGTTATCACTGTGTTATCTGTAGTGTTACATAGGACTGCACGTGACATCTGCTACATTATCTGTACTCAAAGTTATCACTGTGTTATCTGTGGTGTTACATAGGACTGCAGGTGACATCTACTACATTATCTGTACTCAGAGAGTTATCACTGTGTTATCTGTGGTGTTACATAGGACTGCAGGTGACATCTACTACATTATCTGTACTCAGAGAGTTATCACTGTGTTATCTGTGGTGTTACATAGGACTGCATGTGACATCTGCTACATTATCTGTACACAGAGAGTTATCACTGTGTGATCTGTGGTGTTACATAGGACTGCATGTGACATCTGCTACATTATCTGTACTCAGAGAGTTATCACTGTGTTATCTGTGGTGTTACATAGGACAACAGGTGACATCTACTACATTATCTGTACTCAGAGAGTTATCACTGTGTTATCTGTGGTGTTACATAGGACTGCAGGTGACATCTACTACATTATCTGTTCTCAGAGAGTTATCACTGTGTTATCTGTGGTGTTACATAGGACTGCAGGTGACATATACTACATTATCTGTACTCAGAGAGTTATTACTGTGTTATCTGTGGTGTTACATAGGACTGCAGGTGACATATACTACATTTTCTGTACTCAGAGAGTTATCACTGTGTTATCTGTGGTGTTACATAGGACTGCAGGTGACATCTACGACATTATCTGTACTCAGAGAGTCATCACTGTGTTATCTGTGGTGTTACATAGGACTGCAGGTGACATATACTACATTTTCTGTACTCAGAGAGTTATCACTGTGTTATCTGTGGTGTTACATAGGACTGCAGGTGACATCTACTACATTATCTGTACTCAGAGAGTTATCACTGTGTTATCTGTGGTGTTACATAGGACTGCAGGTGACATATACTACATTTTCTGTACTCAGAGAGTTATCACTGTGTTATCTATGGTGTTACATAGGACTGCAGGTGACATCTACTACATTATCTGTACTCAGAGAGATATCACTGTGTTATCTGTGGTGTTACATAGGACTGCAGGTGACATCTACTACATTATCTGTACTCAGAGAGTTATCACTGTGTTATCTGTGGTGTTACATAGGACTGCAGGTGACATATACTACATTTTCTGTACTCAGAGAGTTATCACTGTGTTATCTATGGTGTTACATAGGACTGCAGGTGACATCTACTACATTATCTGTACTCAGAGAGATATCACTGTGTTATCTGTGGTGTTACATAGGACCGCAGGTGACATCTACTACATTATCTGTACTCAGAGAGTTATCACTGTGTTATCTGTGGTGTTACATAGGACTGCATGTGACATCTACTACATTATCTGTACTCAGAGAGTTATCACTGTGTTATCTGTAGTGTTACATAGGAGTGCAGGTGACATCCACTACATTATCTGTACTCAGAGAGTTATCACTGTGTTATCTGTGGTGTTACATAGGACTGCAGGTGACATATACTAAATTATCTCTACTCAGAGAGTTATCACTGTGTTATCTGTGGTGTTACATAGGACTGCAGGTGACATATACTACATTTTCTGTACTCAGAGAGTTATCACTGTGTTATCTGTGGTGTTACATTGGATTGCAGGTGACATCTACGACATTATCTGTACTCAGAGAGTCATCACTGTGTTATCTGTGGTGTTACATAGGATTGCAGGTGACATATACTACATTTTCTGTACTCAGAGAGTTATCACTGTGTTATCTATGGTGTTACATAGGACTGCAGGTGACATCTACTACATTATCTGTACTCAGAGAGTTATCACTGTGTTATCTGTGGTGTTACATAGGACTGCAGGTGATATCTAATACATTATCTGTAGTCAGAGAGTCATCACTGTGTTATCTGTGGTGTTACATAGGACTGCAGGTGACATCTACTATATTATCTGTACTCAGAGAGTCATCTCCGTGTTATCTCTGGTGTTACATGGAACTGCAGGTGACATCTACTACATTATCTGTACTCAGAGAGTCATCTCTGTGTTATCTGTGGTGTTACATAGGACTGCAGGTGACATCTACTACATTATCTGTACTCAGAGAGTCATCAATGTGTTATCTGTGGTGTTACATAGGACTGCAGGTGACATCTACTACATTATCTGTACTCAGAGAGTTATCACTGTGTTATCTGTAGTGTTACATAGGACTGCACGTGACATCTGCTACATTATCTGTACTCAGAGTTATCACTGTGTTATCTGTGGTGTTACATAGTACTGCAGGTGACATCTACTACATTATCTGTACTCAGAGAGTTATCACTGTGTTATCTGTGGTGTTACATAGGACTGCAGGTGACATCTACTACATTATCTGTACTCAGAGAGTTATCACTGTGTTATCTGTGGTGTTACATAGGACTGCATGTGACATCTGCTACATTATCTGTACACAGAGAGTTATTACTGTGTGATCTGTGGTGTTACATAGGACTGCATGTGACATCTGCTACATTATCTGTACTCAGAGAGTTATCACTGTGTTATCTGTGGTGTTACATAGGACAACAGGTGACATCTACTACATTATCTGTACTCAGAGAGTTATCACTGTGTTATCTGTGGTGTTACATAGGACTGCAGGTGACATCTACTACATTATCTGTACTCAGAGAGTTATCACTGTGTTATCTGTGATGTTACATAGGACTGCAGATGACATCTACTACATTATCTGTACTCAGAGAGTTATCACTGTGTTATCTGTGGTGTTACATAGGACTGCAGGTGACATCTACTACATTATCTGTGCTCAGAGAGTTATCACTGTGTTATCTGTGGTGTTACATAGGACTGCAGGTGACATCTACTACATTATCTGTACTCAGAAATCATCACTGTGTTATCTGTGGTGTTACATAGGACTGCAGGTGACATCCACTACATTATCTGTACTCAGAGAGTTATCACTGTGTTATCTCTGGTGTTACATAGGACTGCATGTGACATCTCCTACAATATCTGTGCTCAGAGAGTTATCACTGTGTTATCTGTGGTGTTACATAGGACTGCATGCGACATCTACTACATTATCTGTTCTCAGAGAGTTATCACTGTGTTATCTGTGGTGTTACATAGGACTGCAGGTGACATCTGCTACATTATCTGTTCTCAGAGAGTTATCACTGTGTTATCTGTGGTGTTACATACGGCTGCAGGTTATATCTACTTCATTATCTGTACTCAGAGAGTTATCACTGTTATCTGTGGTGTTACATAGGACTGCAGGTGACATCTACTACATTATCTGTACTCAGAGAGTTATCACTGTGTAATCTGTGGTGTTACATAGGACTGCAGGTGACATCTACTATATTATCTGTTCTCAGAGAGTTATCACTGTGTTATCTGTGGTGTTACATGGAACTGCAGGTGACATCTACTACATTATCTGTAACCAGAGAGTCATCTCTGTGTTATCTGTGGTGTTACATAGGACGGCAGGTGACATCTACTACATTATCTGTACTCAGAGAGTTATCACTGTGTTATCTGTGGTGTTACATAGGACTGCATGTGACATCTACTACATTATCTGTTCTCAGAGAGTTATCACTGTGTTATCTGTGGTGTTACATAGGACTGCAGGTGACATCTGCTACATTATCTGTTCTCAGAAAGTTATCACTGTGTTATCTGTGGTGTTACATAGGACTGCAGGTTATATCTACTTCATTATCTGTACTCAGAGAGTTATCACTGTTATCTGTGGTGTTACATAGGACTGCAGGTGACATCTACTACATTATCTGTACTCAGAGAGTTATCACTGTGTTATCTGTGGTGTTACATAGGACTGCAGGTGACATCTACTATATTATCTGTACTCAGAGAGTTATCACTGTGTTATCTGTGGTGTTACATAGGACAACAGGTGACATCTACTACATTATCTGTACTCAGAGAGTTATCACTGTGTTATCTGTGGTGTTACATAGGACTGCAGGTGACATCCACTACATTATCTGTACTCAGAGAGTTATCACTGTGTTATCTGTGGTGTTACATAGGACTGCAGGTGACATCTACTACATTATCTGTACTCAGAGAGTTATCACTGTGTTATCTGTGGTGTAACATAGGACTGCAGGTGACATCTACTACATTATCTGTACTCAGAGAGTTATCACTGTGTTATCTGTGGTGTTACATAGGACTGCAGGTGACATCCACTACATTATCTGTACTCAGAGAGTTATCACTGTGTTATCTGTGGTGTAACATAGGACTGCAGATGACATCTACTACATTATCTGTACTCAGAGAGTTATCACTGTGTTATCTGTAGTGTTACATAGGACTGCAGATGACATCTACTACATTATCTGTACTCAGAGAGTTATCACTGTGTTATCTGTGGTGTTACATAGGACTGCAGGTGACATCCACTACATTATCTGTACTCAGAGAGTTATCACTGTGTTATCTGTGGTGTTACATAGGACTGCAGGTGACATCTACTACATTATCTGTACTCAGATATCATCACTGTGTTATCTGTGGTGTTACATAGGACTGCATGTGACATCCACTACATTATCTGTACTCAGAGAGTTATCACTGTGTTATCTGTGGTGTTACATAGGACTGCAGGTGACATCTACTACATTATCTGTTCTCAGAGAGTTATCACTGTGTTATCTGTGGTGTTACATAGGACTGCAGGTTATATCTACTACATTATCTGTACTCAGAGAGTTATCACTGTTATCTGTGGTGTTACATAGGACTGCAGGTGACATCTACTACATTATCTGTACTCAGAGAGTTATCACTGTGTTATCTGTGGTGTTACATAGGACAGCAGGTGACAACTACTACATTATCTGTACTCAGAGAGTTATCACTGTGTTATCTGTGGTGTTACATAGGACTGCAGGTGACATCTACTACATTATCTATACTCAGAGAGTTATCACTGTTATCTGTGGTGTTACATAGGACTGCAGGTGACATCTACTACATTATCTGTACTCAGAGAGTTATCACTGTGTTATCTGTGGTGTTACATAGGACTGCAGGTGACATCTACTACATTATCTGTACTCAGAGAGGTATCACTGTGTTATCTGTGGTGTTACATAGGACTGCATGTGACATCTACAACATTATCTGTACTCAGAGAGTTATCACCGTGTTATCTGTGGTGTTACATAGGACTGCAGGTGACATCTACTACATTATCTGTACTCAGAGTTATCACTGTGTTATCTGTGATGTTACATAGGACTGCATGTGACATCTACTACATTATCTGTACTCAGAGTTATCACTGTGTTATCTGTGGTGTTACACAGGACTGCAGGTGACATATACTACATTATCTGTACTCAGAGAGTAATCACTGTGTTATCTGTGGTGTTACATAGGACTGCAGGTTATATCTACTACATTATCTGTACTCAGAGAGTTATCACTGTTATCTGTGGTGTTACATAGGACTGCAGGTGACATCTACTACATTATCTGTACTCAAAAAGTCATCAATTTGTTATCTGTGGTGTTACATAGGACTGGAGGTGACATCTACTACATTATCTGTAGTCAGGGAGTCATCACTGTGTTATCTGTGGTGTTACATAGGACTGCATGTTACATCTACTACATTATCTGTACTCAGAGAGATATCACTGTGTTATCTGTGGTGTTACATAGGACTGCAGGTGACATCTACTACATTATCTGAACTCAGAGTTATCACTGTGTTATCTGTGATGTTACATAGGACTGTATGTGACATCTACTACATTATCTGTACTCAGAGTTATCACTGTGTTATCTGTGGTGTTACATAGGACTGGAGGTGACATCTACTAAATTATCTGTAGTCAGGGAGTCATCACTGTGTTATCTGTGGTTTTACATAGGACTGCAGGTGACATCTACTACATTATCTGTACTCAGAGAGTCATCTCTGTGTTATCTGTGGTGTTACATAGGACTGCAGGTGACATCTACTACATTATCTGTACTCAGAGAGTCATCAATGTGTTATCTGTGGTGTTACATAGGACTGCAGGTGACATCTACTACATTATCTGTACTCAGAGATTTATCACTGTGTTATCTGTGGTGTTACATAGGACAACAGGTGACATCTACTACATTATCTGTACTCAGAGAGTTATCACTGTGTTATCTGTGGTCTTACATAGGACTGCAGGTGACATCTACTACATTATCTGTACTCAGAGAGGTATCACTGTGTTATCTGTGGTGTTACATAGGACTGCATGTGACATCTGCTACATTATCTGTACTCAGAGAGTTATCACTGTGTTATCTGTGGTGTTACATAGGACAACAGGTGACATCTACTACATTATCTGTACTCAGAGAGTTATCACTGTGTTATCTGTGGTGTTACATAGGACTGCAGGTGACATCTACTACATTATCTGTTCTCAGAGAGTTATCACTGTGTTATCTGTGGTGTTACATAGGACTGCAGGTGACATATACTACATTATCTGTACTCAGAGAGTTATTACTGTGTTATCTGTGGTGTTACATAGGACTGCAGGTGACATATACTACATTTTCTGTACTCAGAGAGTTATCACTGTGTTATCTGTGGTGTTACATAGGACTGCAGGTGACATCTACGACATTATCTGTACTCAGAGAGTCATCACTGTGTTATCTGTGGTGTTACATAGGACTGCAGGTGACATATACTACATTTTCTGTACTCAGAAAGTTATCACTGTGTTATCTGTGGTGTTACATAGGACTGCAGGTGACATCTACTACATTATCTGTACTCAGAGAGTTATCACTGTGTTATCTGTGGTGTTACATAGGACTGCAGGTGACATATACTACATTTTCTGTACTCAGAGAGTTATCACTGTGTTATCTATGGTGTTACATAGGACTGCAGGTGACATCTACTACATTATCTGTACTCAGAGAGATATCACTGTGTTATCTGTGGTGTTACATAGGACTGCAGGTGACATCTACTACATTATCTGTACTCAGAGAGTTATCACTGTGTTATCTGTGGTGTTACATAGGACTGCAGGTGACATATACTACATTTTCTGTACTCAGAGAGTTATCACTGTGTTATCTATGGTGTTACATAGGACTGCAGGTGACATCTACTACATTATCTGTACTCAGAGAGATATCACTGTGTTATCTGTGGTGTTACATAGGACCGCAGGTGACATCTACTACATTATCTGTACTCAGAGAGTTATCACTGTGTTATCTGTGGTGTTACATAGGACTGCATGTGACATCTACTACATTATCTGTACTCAGAGAGTTATCACTGTGTTATCTGTAGTGTTACATAGGAGTGCAGGTGACATCCACTACATTATCTGTACTCAGAGAGTTATCACTGTGTTATCTGTGGTGTTACATAGGACTGCAGGTGACATATACTAAATTATCTCTACTCAGAGAGTTATCACTGTGTTATCTGTGGTGTTACATAGGACTGCAGGTGACATATACTACATTTTCTGTACTCAGAGAGTTATCACTGTGTTATCTGTGGTGTTACATTGGATTGCAGGTGACATCTACGACATTATCTGTACTCAGAGAGTCATCACTGTGTTATCTGTGGTGTTACATAGGATTGCAGGTGACATATACTACATTTTCTGTACTCAGAGAGTTATCACTGTGTTATCTATGGTGTTACATAGGACTGCAGGTGACATCTACTACATTATCTGTACTCAGAGAGTTATCACTGTGTTATCTGTGGTGTTACATAGGACTGCAGGTGATATCTAATACATTATCTGTAGTCAGAGAGTCATCACTGTGTTATCTGTGGTGTTACATAGGACTGCAGGTGACATCTACTACATTATCTGTACTCAGAGAGTCATCTCCGTGTTATCTCTGGTGTTACATGGAACTGCAGGTGACATCTACTACATTATCTGTACTCAGAGAGTCATCTCTGTGTTATCTGTGGTGTTACATAGGACTGCAGGTGACATCTACTACATTATCTGTACTCAGAGAGTCATCAATGTGTTATCTGTGGTGTTACATAGGACTGCAGGTGACATCTACTACATTATCTGTACTCAGAGAGTTATCACTGTGTTATCTGTAGTGTTACATAGGACTGCACGTGACATCTGCTACATTATCTGTACTCAGAGTTATCACTGTGTTATCTGTGGTGTTACATAGTACTGCAGGTGACATCTACTACATTATCTGTACTCAGAGAGTTATCACTGTGTTATCTGTGGTGTTACATAGGACTGCAGGTGACATCTACTACATTATCTGTACTCAGAGAGTTATCACTGTGTTATCTGTGGTGTTACATAGGACTGCATGTGACATCTGCTACATTATCTGTACACAGAGAGTTATTACTGTGTGATCTGTGGTGTTACATAGGACTGCATGTGACATCTGCTACATTATCTGTACTCAGAGAGTTATCACTGTGTTATCTGTGGTGTTACATAGGACAACAGGTGACATCTACTACATTATCTGTACTCAGAGAGTTATCACTGTGTTATCTGTGGTGTTACATAGGACTGCAGGTGACATCTACTACATTATCTGTACTCAGAGAGTTATCACTGTGTTATCTGTGGTGTTACATAGGACTGCAGATGACATCTACTACATTATCTGTACTCAGAGAGTTATCACTGTGTTATCTGTGGTGTTACATAGGACTGCAGGTGACATCTACTACATTATCTGTGCTCAGAGAGTTATCACTGTGTTATCTGTGGTGTTACATAGGACTGCAGGTGACATCTACTACATTATCTGTACTCAGAAATCATCACTGTGTTATCTGTGGTGTTACATAGGACTGCAGGTGACATCCACTACATTATCTGTACTCAGAGAGTTATCACTGTGTTATCTCTGGTGTTACATAGGACTGCATGTGACATCTCCTACAATATCTGTGCTCAGAGAGTTATCACTGTGTTATCTGTGGTGTTACATAGGACTGCATGCGACATCTACTACATTATCTGTTCTCAGAGAGTTATCACTGTGTTATCTGTGGTGTTACATAGGACTGCAGGTGACATCTGCTACATTATCTGTTCTCAGAGAGTTATCACTGTGTTATCTGTGGTGTTACATACGGCTGCAGGTTATATCTACTTCATTATCTGTACTCAGAGAGTTATCACTGTTATATGTGGTGTTACATAGGACTGCAGGTGACATCTACTACATTATCTGTACTCAGAGAGTTATCACTGTGTAATCTGTGGTGTTACATAGGACTGCAGGTGACATCTACTATATTATCTGTTCTCAGAGAGTTATCACTGTGTTATCTGTGGTGTTACATGGAACTGCAGGTGACATCTACTACATTATCTGTAACCAGAGAGTCATCTCTGTGTTATCTGTGGTGTTACATAGGACGGCAGGTGACATCTACTACATTATCTGTACTCAGAGAGTTATCACTGTGTTATCTGTGGTGTTACATAGGACTGCATGTGACATCTACTACATTATCTGTTCTCAGAGAGTTATCACTGTGTTATCTGTGGTGTTACATAGGACTGCAGGTGACATCTGCTACATTATCTGTTCTCAGAAAGTTATCACTGTGTTATCTGTGGTGTTACATAGGACTGCAGGTTATATCTACTTCATTATCTGTACTCAGAGAGTTATCACTGTTATCTGTGGTGTTACATAGGACTGCAGGTGACATCTACTACATTATCTGTACTCAGAGAGTTATCACTGTGTTATCTGTGGTGTTACATAGGACTGCAGGTGACATCTACTATATTATCTGTACTCAGAGAGTTATCACTGTGTTATCTGTGGTGTTACATAGGACAACAGGTGACATCTACTACATTATCTGTACTCAGAGAGTTATCACTGTGTTATCTGTGGTGTTACATAGGACTGCAGGTGACATCCACTACATTATCTGTACTCAGAGAGTTATCACTGTGTTATCTGTGGTGTTACATACGACTGCAGGTGACATCTACTACATTATCTGTACTCAGAGAGTTATCACTGTGTTATCTGTGGTGTAACATAGGACTGCAGGTGACATCTACTACATTATCTGTACTCAGAGAGTTATCACTGTGTTATCTGTGGTGTTACATAGGACTGCAGGTGACATCCACTACATTATCTGTACTCAGAGAGTTATCACTGTGTTATCTGTGGTGTAACATAGGACTGCAGATGACATCTACTACATTATCTGTACTCAGAGAGTTATCACTGTGTTATCTGTAGTGTTACATAGGACTGCAGATGACATCTACTACATTATCTGTACTCAGAGAGTTATCACTGTGTTATCTGTGGTGTTACATAGGACTGCAGGTGACATCCACTACATTATCTGTACTCAGAGAGTTATCACTGTGTTATCTGTGGTGTTACATAGGACTGCAGGTGACATCTACTACATTATCTGTACTCAGATATCATCACTGTGTTATCTGTGGTGTTACATAGGACTGCATGTGACATCCACTACATTATCTGTACTCAGAGAGTTATCACTGTGTTATCTGTGGTGTTACATAGGACTGCAGGTGACATCTACTACATTATCTGTTCTCAGAGAGTTATCACTGTGTTATCTGTGGTGTTACATAGGACTGCAGGTTATATCTACTACATTATCTGTACTCAGAGAGTTATCACTGTTATCTGTGGTGTTACATAGGACTGCAGGTGACATCTACTACATTATCTGTACTCAGAGAGTTATCACTGTGTTATCTGTGGTGTTACATAGGACAGCAGGTGACAACTACTACATTATCTGTACTCAGAGAGTTATCACTGTGTTATCTGTGGTGTTACATAGGACTGCAGGTGACATCTACTACATTATCTATACTCAGAGAGTTATCACTGTTATCTGTGGTGTTACATAGGACTGCAGGTGACATCTACTACATTATCTGTACTCAGAGAGTTATCACTGTGTTATCTGTGGTGTTACATAGGACTGCAGGTGACATCTACTACATTATCTGTACTCAGAGAGGTATCACTGTGTTATCTGTGGTGTTACATAGGACTGCATGTGACATCTACAACATTATCTGTACTCAGAGAGTTATCACCGTGTTATCTGTGGTGTTACATAGGACTGCAGGTGACATCTACTACATTATCTGTACTCAGAGTTATCACTGTGTTATCTGTGATGTTACATAGGACTGCATGTGACATCTACTACATTATCTGTACTCAGAGTTATCACTGTGTTATCTGTGGTGTTACACAGGACTGCAGGTGACATATACTACATTATCTGTACTCAGAGAGTAATCACTGTGTTATCTGTGGTGTTACATAGGACTGCAGGTTATATCTACTACATTATCTGTACTCAGAGAGTTATCACTGTTATCTGTGGTGTTACATAGGACTGCAGGTGACATCTACTACATTATCTGTACTCAAAAAGTCATCAATTTGTTATCTGTGGTGTTACATAGGACTGGAGGTGACATCTACTACATTATCTGTAGTCAGGGAGTCATCACTGTGTTATCTGTGGTGTTACATAGGACTGCATGTTACATCTACTTCATTATCTGTACTCAGAGAGATATCACTGTGTTATCTGTGGTGTTACATAGGACTGCAGGTGACATCTACTACATTATCTGAACTCAGAGTTATCACTGTGTTATCTGTGATGTTACATAGGACTGTATGTGACATCTACTACATTATCTGTACTCAGAGTTATCACTGTGTTATCTGTGGTGTTACATAGGACTGGAGGTGACATCTACTAAATTATCTGTAGTCAGGGAGTCATCACTGTGTTATCTGTGGTTTTACATAGGACTGCAGGTGACATCTACTACATTATCTGTACTCAGAGAGTCATCAATGTGTTATCTGTGGTGTTACATAGGACTGCAGGTGACATCTACTACATTATCTGTACTCAGAGATTTATCACTGTGTTATCTGTGGTGTTACATAGGACAACAGGTGACATCTACTACATTATCTGTACTCAGAGAGTTATCACTGTGTTATCTGTGGTCTTACATAGGACTGCAGGTGACATCTACTACATTATCTGTACTCAGAGAGGTATCACTGTGTTATCTGTGGTGTTACATAGGACTGCAGGTGACATCTACTACATTATCTGTACTCAGAGAGTTAGCACTATGTTATTTGTGGTGTTACATAGGACTGCAGGTGACATCTACTACATTATCTGTACTCAGAGTTATCACTGTGTTATCTGTGGTGTTACATAGGACTGCAGGTGACATCTACTACATTATCTGTACTCAGAGAGTCATCTCTGTGTTATCTGTGGTGTTACATAGGACTGCAGGTGACATCCACTACATTATCTGTACTCAGAGAATTATCACTGTGTTATCTGTGGTGTAACATAGGACTGCAGGTGACATCCACTACATTATCTATACTCAGAGAGTTATCACTGTGTTATCTGTGGTGTTACATAGGACTGCAGGTGACATCTACTACATTATCTGTTCTCAGAGAGTTATCACTGTGTTATCTGTGGTGTTACATAGGACTGCAGGTTACATCTACTACATTATCTGTACTCAGAGAGTTATCACTGTTATCTGTGGTGTTACATAGGACTGCAGGTGACATCTACTACATTATCTGTACTCATAGAGTTATCACTGTGTTATCTGTGGTGTTACATAGGACAGCAGGTGACAACTACTACATTATCTGTACTCAGAGAGGTATCACTGTGTTATCTGTGGTGTTACATAGGACTGCAGGTGACATCTACTACATTATCTGTACTCAGAGAGTTATCACTGTGTTATCTGTGGTGTTACATATGACTGCAGGTGACATCTACTACATTATCTGTACTCAGAAATCATCACTGTGTTATCTGTGGTGTTACATAGGACTGCAGGTGACATCCACTACATTATCTGTACTCAGAGAGTTATCACTGTGTTATCTGTGGTGTTACATAGGACTGCAGGTTATATCTACTTCATTATCTGTACTCAGAGAGTTATCACTGTTATCTGTGGTGTTACATAGGACTGCAGGTGACATCTCCTACATTATCTGTGCTCAGAGAGTTATCACTGTGTTATCTGTGGTGTTACATAGGACTGCATGTGACATCTACTACAATATCTGTTCTCAGAGAGTTATCACTGTGTTATCTGTGGTGTTACATAGGACTGCAGGTGACATCTGCTACATTATCTGTTCTCAGAGAGTTATCACTGTGTTATCTGTTTTGTTACATAGGACTGCAGGTTATATCTACTTCATTATCTGTACTCAGAGAGTTATCACTGTTATCTGTGGTGTTACATAGGACTGCAGGTGACATCTCCTACATTATCTGTGCTCAGAGAGTTATCACTGTTATCTGTGGTGTTACATAGGACTGCAGGTGACATCTACTACATTATCTGTACTCAGAGAGTTATCACTGTGTTATCTGTGGTGTTACATAGGACTGCAGGTGACATCTACTATATTATCTGTTCTCAGAGAGTTATCACTGTGTTATCTGTGGTGTTACATAGGACTGCAGGTGACATCTACTATATTATCTGTTCTCAGAGAGTTATCACTGTGTTATCTGTGGTGTAACATAGGACTGCAGGTGACATCTACTACATTATCTGTACTCAGATATCATCACTGTGTTATCTGTGGTGTTACATAGGACTGCAGGTGACATCCACTACATTATCTGTACTCAGAGAGTTATCACTGTGTTATCTGTGGTGTTACATGGAACTGCAGGTGACATCTACTACATTATCTGTAACCAGAGAGTCATCTCTGTGTTATCTGTGGTGTTACATAGGACGGCAGGTGACATCTACTACATTATCTGTACTCAAAGAGTCATCAATGTGTTATCTGTGGTGTTACATAGGACTGGAGGTGACATCTACTACATTATCTGTAGTCAGGGAGTCATCACTGTGTTATCTGTGGTGTTACATAGGACTGCATGTTACATCTACTACATTACCTGTACTCAGAGAGTTATCACTGTGTTATCTGTGGTGTTACATAGGACTGCAGGTGACATCTACTACATTATCTGTACTCAGAGTTATCACTGTGTTATCTGTGATGTTACATAGGACTGTATGTGACATCTACTACATTATCTGTACTCAGAGTTATCACTGTGTTATCTGTGGTGTTACATAGGACTGGAGGTGACATCTACTAAATTATCTGTAGTCAGGGAGTCATCACTGTGTTATCTGTGGTGTTACATAGGACTGCAGGTGACATCTACTACATTATCTTTACTCAGAGAGTCATCTCTGTGTTATCTGTGGTGTTACATAGGACTGCAGGTGACATCTACTACATTATCTGTACTCAGAGAGTCATCAATGTGTTATCTGTGGTGTTACATAGGACTGCAGGTGACATCTACTACATTATCTGTACTCAGAGATTTATCACTGTGTTATCTGTGGTGTTACATAGGACAACAGGTGACATCTACTACATTATCTGTACTCAGAGAGTTATCACTGTGTTATCTGTGGTGTTACATAGGACTGCAGGTGACATCTACTACATTATCTGTACTCAGAGAGGTATCACTGTGTTATCTGTGGTGTTACATAGGACTGCAGGTGACATCTACTACATTATCTGTACTCAGAGAGTTATCACTATGTTATTTGTGGTGTTACATAGGACTGCAGGTGACATCTACTACATTATCTGTACTCAGAGTTATCACTGTGTTATCTGTGGTGTTACATAGGACTGCAGGTGACATCTACTACATTATCTGTACTCAGAGAGTCATCTCTGTGTTATCTGTGGTGTTACATAGGACTGCAGGTGACATCCACTACATTATCTGTACTCAGAGAATTATCACTGTGTTATCTGTGGTGTAACATAGGACTGCAGGTGACATCCACTACATTATCTATAATCAGAGAGTTATCACTGTGTTATCTGTGGTGTTACATAGGACTGCAGGTGACATCTACTACATTATCTGTTCTCAGAGAGTTATCACTGTGTTATCTGTGGTGTTACATAGGACTGCAGGTTACATCTACTACATTATCTGTACTCAGAGAGTTATCACTGTTATCTGTGGTGTTACATAGGACAGCAGGTGACAACTACTACATTATCTGTACTCAGAGAGGTATCACTGTGTTATCTGTGGTGTTACATAGGACTGCAGGTGACATCTACTACATTATCTGTGCTCAGAGAGTTATCACTGTGTTATCTGTGGTGTTACATAGGACTGCAGGTGACATCTACTACATTATCTGTACTCAGAAATCATCACTGTGTTATCTGTGGTGTTACATAGGACTGCAGGTGACATCCACTACATTATCTGTACTCAGAGAGTTATCACTGTGTTATGTCTGGTGTTACATAGGACTGCATGTGACATCTCCTACATTATCTGTGCTCAGAGAGTTATCACTGTGTTATCTGTGGTGTTACATAGGACTGCATGTGACATCTACTACATTATCTGTTCTCAGAGAGTTATCACTGTGTTATCTGTGGTGTTACATAGGACTGCAGGTGACATCTGCTACATTATCTGTTCTCAGAGAGTTATCACTGTGTTATCTGTGGTGTTACATAGGACTGCAGGTTATATCTACTTCATTATCTGTACTCAGAGAGTTATCACTGTTATCTGTGGTGTTACATAGGACTGCAGGTGACATCTACTACATTATCTGTACTCAGAGAGTTATCCCTGTGTTATCTGTGGTGTTACATAGGACTGCAGGTGACATCTACTATATTATCTGTTCTCAGAGAGTTATCACTGTGTTATCTGTGGTGTTACATGGAACTGCAGGTGACATCTACTACATTATCTGTAACTAGAGAGTCATCTCTGTGTTATCTGTGGTGTTACATAGGACGGCAGGTGACATCTACTACATTATCTGTACTCAGAGAGTTATCACTGTGTTATCTGTGGTGTTACATTGGACTGCATGTGACATCTACTACATTATCTGTTCTCAGAGAGTTATCACTGTGTTATCCGTGGTGTTACATAGGACTGCAGGTGACATCTGCTACATTATCTGTTCTCAGAGAGTTATCACTGTGTTATCTGTGGTGTTACATAGGACTGCAGGTTATATCTACTTCATTATCTGTACTCAGAGAGTTATCACTGTTATCTGTGGTGTTACATAGGACTGCAGGTGACATCTACTACATTATCAGTACTCAGAGAGTTATCACTGTGTTATCTGTGGTGTTACATAGGACTGCAGGTGACATCTACTACATTATCTGTACTCGGAGAGTTATCACTGTGTTATCTGTGGTGTTACATATGACTGCAGGTGACATCTACTACATTATCTGTACTCAGAAATCATCACTGTGTTATCTGTGGTGTTACATAGGACTGCAGGTGACATCCACTACATTATCTGTACTCAGAGAGTTATCACTGTGTTATCTGTGGTGTTACATAGGACTGCAGGTTATATCTACTTCATTATCTGTACTCAGAGAGTTATCACTGTTATCTGTGGTGTTACATAGGACTGCAGGTGACATCTCCTACATTATCTGTGCTCAGAGAGTGATCACTGTGTTATCTGTGGTGTTACATAGGACTGCATGTGACATCTACTACAATATCTGTTCTCAGAGAGTTATCACTGTGTTATCTGTGGTGTTACATAGGACTGCAGGTGACATCTGCTACATTATCTGTTCTCAGAGAGTTATCACTGTGTTATCTGTTTTGTTACATAGGACTGCAGGTTATATCTACTTCATTATCTGTACTCAGAGAGTTATCACTGTTATCTGTGGTGTTACATAGGACTGCAGGTGACATCTCCTACATTATCTGTGCTCAGAGAGTTATCACTGTTATCTGTGGTGTTACATAGGACTGCAGGTGACATCTACTACATTATCTGTACTCAGAGAGTTATCACTGTGTTATCTGTGGTGTTACATAGGACTGCAGGTGACATCTACTATATTATCTGTTCTCAGAGAGTTATCACTGTGTTATCTGTGGTGTTACATGGAACTGCAGGTGACATCTACTACATTATCTGTAACCAGAGAGTCATCTCTGTGTTATCTGTGGTGTTACATAGGACGGCAGGTGACATCTACTACATTATCTGTACTCAAAGAGTCATCAATGTGTTATCTGTGGTGTTACATAGGACTGGAGGTGACATCTACTACATTATCTGTAGTCAGGGAGTCATCACTGTGTTATCTGTGGTGTTACATAGGACTGCATGTTACATCTACTACATTACCTGTACTCAGAGAGTTATCACTGTGTTATCTGTGGTGTTACATAGGACGGCAGGTGACATCTACTACATTATCTGTACTCAAAGAGTCATCAATGTGTTATCTGTGGTGTTACATAGGACTGGAGGTGACATCTACTACATTATCTGTACTCAGAGAGGTATCACTGTGTTATCTGTGGTGTTACATAGGACTGCAGGTGACATCTACTACATTATCTGTACTCAGAGAGGTATCACTGTGTTATCTGTGGTGTTACATAGGACTGCAGGTGACATCTACTACATTATCTGTACTCAGAGAGTTATCACTGTGTTATCTGTGGTGTTACATAGGACTGCAGGTGACATCTACTACATTATCTGTACTCAGAGAGGTATCACTGTGTTATCTGTGGTGTTACATAGGACTGCAGGTGACATCTACTACATTATCTGTACTCAGAGAGTTATCACTATGTTATTTGTGGTGTTACATAGGACTGCAGGTGACATCTACTACATTATCTGTACTCAGAGTTATCACTGTGTTATCTGTGGTGTTACATAGGACTGCAGGTGACATCTACTACATTATCTGTGCTCAGAGAGTTATCACTGTGTTATCTGTGGTGTTACATAGGACTGCAGGTTACATCTACTACATTATCTGTACTCAGAAATCATCACTGTGTTATCTGTGGTGTTACATAGGACTGCAGGTGACATCCACTACATTATCTGTACTCAGAGAGTTATCACTGTGTTATCTCTGGTGTTACATAGGACTGCATGTGACATCTCCTACATTATCTGTGCTCAGAGAGTTATCACTGTGTTATCTGTGGTGTTACATAGGACTGCATGTGACATCTACTACATTATCTGTTCTCAGAGAGTTATCACTGTGTTATCTGTGGTGTTACATAGGACTGCAGGTGACATCTGCTACATTATCTGTTCTCAGAGAGTTATCACTGTGTTATCTGTGGTGTTACATAGGACTGCAGGTTATATCTACTTCATTATCTGTACTCAGAGAGTTATCACTGTTATCTGTGGTGTTACATAGGACTGCAGGTGACATCTACTACATTATCTGTACTCAGAGAGTTATCCCTGTGTTATCTGTGGTGTTACATAGGACTGCAGGTGACATCTACTATATTATCTGTTCTCAGAGAGATATCACTGTGTTATCTGTGGTGTTACATAGGACGGCAGGTGACATCTACTACATTATCTGTACTCAGAGAGTTATCACTGTGTTATCTGTGGTGTTACATTGGACTGCATGTGACATCTACTACATTATCTGTTCTCAGAGAGTTATCACTGTGTTATCCGTGGTGTTACATAGGACTGCAGGTGACATCTGCTACATTATCTGTTCTCAGAGAGTTATCACTGTGTTATCTGTGGTGTTACATAGGACTGCAGGTTATATCTACTTCATTATCTGTACTCAGAGAGTTATCACTGTTATCTGTGGTGTTACATAGGACTGCAGGTGACATCTACTACATTATCAGTACTCAGAGAGTTATCACTGTGTTATCTGTGGTGTTACATAGGACTGCAGGTGACATCTACTATATTATCTGTACTCAGAGAGTTATCACTGTGTTATCTGTGGTGTTACATAGGACAACAGGTGACATCTACTACATTATCTGTACTCAGAGAGTTATCACTGTGTTATCTGTGGTGTTACATAGGACTGCAGGTGACATCCACTACATTATCTGTACTCAGAGAGTTATCACTGTGTTATCTGTGGTGTTACATAGGACTGCAGGTGACATCTACTACATTATCTGTACTCAGAGAGTTATCACTGTGTTATCTGTGGTGTAACATAGGACTGCAGGTGACATCTACTACATTATCTGTACTCAGAGAGTTATCACTGTGTTATCTGTGGTGTTACATAGGACTGCAGGTGACATCCACTACATTATCTGTACTCAGAGAGTTATCACTGTGTTATCTGTGGTGTAACATAGGACTGCAGATGACATCTACTACATTATCTGTACTCAGAGAGTTATCACTGTGTTATCGGTGGTGTTACATAGGACTGCAGATGACATCTACTACATTATCTGTACTCAGATATCATCACTGTGTTATCTGTGGTGTTACATAGGACTGCATGTGACATCCACTACATTATCTGTACTCAGAGAGTTATCACTGTGTTATCTGTGGTGTTACATAGGACTGCAGGTGACATCTACTACATTATCTGTTCTCAGAGAGTTATCACTGTGTTATCTGTGGTGTTACATAGGACTGCAGGTTATATCTACTACATTATCTGTACTCAGAGAGTTATCACTGTTATCTGTGGTGTTACATAGGACTGCAGGTGACATCTACTACATTATCTGTACTCAGAGAGTTATCACTGTGTTATCTGTGGTGTTACATAGGACAGCAGGTGACAACTACTACATTATCTGTACTCAGAGAGTTATCACTTTGTTATCTGTGGTGTTACATAGGACTGCAGGTGACATCTACTACATTATCTGTACTCAGAGAGTTATCACTGTTATCTGTGGTGTTACATAGGACTGCAGGTGACATCTACTACATTATCTGTACTCAGAGAGTTATCACTGTGTTATCTGTGGTGTTACATAGGACTGCAGGTGACATCTACTACATTATCTGTACTCAGAGAGGTATCACTGTGTTATCTGTGGTGTTACATAGGACTGCATGTGACAACTACTACATTATCTGTACTCAGAGAGTTATCACCGTGTTATCTGTGGTGTTACATAGGACTGCAGGTGACATCTACTACATTATCTGTACTCAGAGTTATCACTGTGTTATCTGTGATGTTACATAGGACTGCATGTGACATCTACTACATTATCTGTACTCAGAGTTATCACTGTGTTATCTGTGGTGTTACACAGGACTGCAGGTGACATATACTACATTATCTGTACTCAGAGAGTAATCACTGTGTTATCCGTGGTGTTACATAGGACTGCAGGTGACATCTACTACATTATCTGTACTCAGAGTTATCACTGTGTTATCTGTGATGTTACATAGGACTGCATGTGACATCTACTACATTATCTGTACTCAAAGAGTCATCAATGTGTTATCTGTTGTGTTACATAGGACTGGAGGTGACATCTACTACATTATCTGTAGTCAGGGAGTCATCACTGTGTTATCTGTGCTGTTACATAGGACTGCATGTTACATCTACTACATTATCTGTACTCAGAGAGTTATCACTGTGTTATCTGTGGTGTTACATAGGACTGCAGGTGACATCTACTACATTATCTGTACTCAGAGTTATCACTGTGTTATCTGTGATGTTACATAGGACTGTATGTGACATCTACTACATTATCTGTACTCAGAGTTATCACTGTGTTATCTGTGGTGTTACATAGGACTGGAGGTGACATCTACTACATTATCTGTAGTCAGGGAGTCATCACTGTGTTATTTGTGGTGTTACATAGGAATGCAGGTGACATCTACTACATTATCTGTACTCAGAGAGTCATCTCTGTGTTATCTGTGGTGTTACATAGGACTGCAGGTGACATCTACTACATTATCTGTACTCAGAGAGTCATCAATGTGTTATCTGTGGTGTTACATAGGACTGCAGGTGACATCTACTACATTATCTGTACTCAGAGAGTTATCACTGTGTTATCTGTGGTGTTACATAGGACTGCAGGTGACATCTACTACATTATCTGTACTCAGAAATCATCACTGTGTTATCTGTGGTGTTACATAGGACTGCAGGTGACATCCACTACATTATCTGCACTCAGAGAGTTATCACTGTGTTATCTGTGGTGTTACATAGGACTGCATGTGACATCTCCTACATTATCTGTGCTCAGAGAGTTATCACTGTGTTATCTGTGGTGTTACATAGGACTGCATGTGACATCTACTACATTATCTGTTCTCAGAGAGTTATCACTGTGTTATCTGTGGTGTTACATAGGACTGCAGGTGACATCTACTACATTATCTGTTCTCAGAGAGTTATCACTGTGTTATCTGTGGTGTTACATAGGACTGCAGGTTATATCTACTTCATTATCTGTACTCAGAGAGTTATCACTGTTATCTGTGGTGTTACATAGGACTGCAGGTGACATCTACTACATTATCTGTACTCAAAGAGTTATCACTGTGTTATCTGTGGTGTTACATAGGACTGCAGGTGACATCTACTATATTATCTGTTCTCAGAGAGTTATCACTGTGTTGTCTGTGGTGTTACATGGAACTGCAGGTGACATCTACTACATTATCTGTACTCAGAGAGTTATCACTGTGTTATCTGTGGTGTTACATAGGACAACAGGTGACATCTACTACATTATCTGTATTCAGAGAGTTATCACTGTTATCTGTAGTGTTACATAAGACTTCATGTGACATCTACGACATTATCTGTACTCAGAGAGTCATCACTGTGTTATCTGTGGTGTTACATAGGACTGCAGGTGACATCTACTACATTATCTGTACTCAGAGAGTTATCACTGTGTTATCTGTGGTGTTACATAGGACAACAGGTGACATCTACTACATTATCTGTACTCAGAGAGTTATCACTGTGTTATCTGTGGTGTTACATAGGACTGCAGGTGACATCCACTACATTATCTGTACTCAGAGAGTTATCAATGTGTTATCTGTGGTGTTACATAGGACTGCAGGTGACATCTACTACATTATCTGTACTCAGAGAGTTATCACTGTGTTATCTGTGGTGTAACATAGGACTGCAGATGACATCTACTACATTATCTGTACTCAGAGAGTTATCACTGTGTTATATGTGGTGTTACATAGGACTGCAGGTGACATCCACTACATTATCTGTACTCAGAGAGTTATCACTGTGTTATCTGTGGTGTAACATAGGACTGCAGATGACATCCACTACATTATCTGTACTCAGAGAGTTATCACTGTGTTATCTGTGGTGTTACATAGGACTGCAGGTGACATCTACTACATTATCTGTTCTCAGAGAATTATCACTGTGTTATCTGTGGTGTTACATAGGACTGCAGGTTATATCTACTACATTATCTGTACTCAGAGAGTTATCACTGTTATCTGTGGTGTTACATAGGACTGCAGGTGACATCTACTACATTATCTGTACTCAGAGAGTTATCACTGTGTTATCTGTGGTGTTACATAGGACTGCAGGTGACATCTACTATATTATCTGTTCTCAGAGAGTTATCACTGTGTTATCTGTGGTGTTACATAGGACTGCAGGTGACATATACTACATTATCTGTACTCAGAGAGTTATCACTGTGTTATCTGTGGTGTTACATAGGACTGCAGGTGACATATACTACATTTTCTGTACTCAGAGAGTTATCACTGTGTTATCTGTGGTGTTACATAGGACTGCAGGTGACATCTACGACATTATCTGTACTCAGAGAGTCATCACTGTGTTATCTGTGGTGTTACATAGGACTGCAGGTGACATATACTACATTTTCTGTACTCAGAGAGTTATCACTGTGTTATCTGTGGTGTTACATAGGACTGCAGATGACATCTACTACATTATCTGTACTCAGAGAGTTATCACTGTGTTATCTGTGGTGTTACATAGGACTGCAGGTGACATACACTACATTTTCTGTACTCAGAGAGTTATCACTGTGTTATCTATGGTGTTACATAGGACTGCAGGTGACATCTACTACATTATCTGTACTCAGAGAGTTATCACTGTGTTATCTGTGGTGTTACATAGGACTGCAGGTGACATATACTACATTATCTGTTCTCAGAGAGTTATCACTGTGTTATCTGTGGTGTTACATAGGACTGCAGGTGACATCCACTACATTATCTGTACTCAGAGAGTTATCACTGTGTTATCTGTGGTGTTACATAGGACTGCAGGTGACATCTACTACATTATCTGTTCTCAGAGAGTTATCACTGTGTTATCTGTGGTGTTCCATAGGACTGCAGGTTATATCTACTACATTATCTGTACTCAGAGAGTTATCACTGTTATCTGTGGTGTTACATAGGACTGCAGGTGACATCTACTACATTATCTGTACTCAGAGAGTTATCACTGTGTTATCTGTGGTGTTACATAGGACTGCAGGTGACATCTACTATATTATCTGTTCTCAGAGAGTTATCACTGTGTTATCTGTGGTGTTACATAGGACTGCAGGTGACATATACTACATTATCTGTACTCAGAGAGTTATCACTGTGTTATCTGTGGTGTTACATAGGACTGCAGGTGACATATACTACATTTTCTGTACTCAGAGAGTTATCACTGTGTTATCTGTGGTGTTACATAGGACTGCAGGTGACATCTACTACATTATCTGTACTCAGATATCATCACTGTGTTATCTGTGGTGTTACATAGGACTGCATGTGACATCCACTACATTATCTGTACTCAGAGAGTTATCACTGTGTTATCTGTGGTGTTACATAGGACTGCAGGTGACATCTACTACATTATCTGTTCTCAGAGAGTTATCACTGTGTTATCTGTGGTGTTACATAGGACTGCAGGTTATATCTACTACATTATCTGTACTCAGAGAGTTATCACTGTTATCTGTGGTGTTACATAGGACTGCAGGTGACATCTACTACATTATCTGTACTCAGAGAGTTATCACTGTGTTATCTGTGGTGTTACATAGGACAGCAGGTGACAACTACTACATTATCTGTACTCAGAGAGTTATCACTTTGTTATCTGTGGTGTTACATAGGACTGCAGGTGACATCTACTACATTATCTGTACTCAGAGAGTTATCACTGTTATCTGTGGTGTTACATAGGACTGCAGGTGACATCTACTACATTATCTGTACTCAGAGAGTTATCACTGTGTTATCTGTGGTGTTACATAGGACTGCAGGTGACATCTACTACATTATCTGTACTCAGAGAGGTATCACTGTGTTATCTGTGGTGTTACATAGGACTGCATGTGACAACTACTACATTATCTGTACTCAGAGAGTTATCACCGTGTTATCTGTGGTGTTACATAGGACTGCAGGTGACATCTACTACATTATCTGTACTCAGAGTTATCACTGTGTTATCAGTGATGTTACATAGGACTGCATGTGACATCTACTACATTATCTGTACTCAGAGTTATCACTGTGTTATCTGTGGTGTTACACAGGACTGCAGGTGACATATACTACATTATCTGTACTCAGAGAGTAATCACTGTGTTATCCGTGGTGTTACATAGGACTGCAGGTGACATCTACTACATTATCTGTACTCAGAGTTATCACTGTGTTATCTGTGATGTTACATAGGACTGCATGTGACATCTACTACATTATCTGTACTCAAAGAGTCATCAATGTGTTATCTGTTGTGTTACATAGGACTGGAGGTGACATCTACTACATTATCTGTAGTCAGGGAGTCATCACTGTGTTATCTGTGCTGTTACATAGGACTGCATGTTACATCTACTACATTATCTGTACTCAGAGAGTTATCACTGTGTTATCTGTGGTGTTACATAGGACTGCAGGTGACATCTACTACATTATCTGTACTCAGAGTTATCACTGTGTTATCTGTGATGTTACATAGGACTGCAGGTGACATCTACTACATTATCTGTACTCAGAGAGTTATCACTGTGTTATCTGTGGTGTTACATAGGACTGCAGGTGACATCCACTACATTATCTGTACTCAGAGTTATCACTGTGTTATCTGTGGTGTTACATAGGACTGGAGGTGACATCTACTACATTATCTGTAGTCAGGGAGTCATCACTGTGTTATTTGTGGTGTTACATAGGAATGCAGGTGACATCTACTACATTATCTGTACTCAGAGAGTCATCTCTGTGTTATCTGTGGTGTTACATAGGACTGCAGGTGACATCTACTACATTATCTGTACTCAGAGAGTCATCAATGTGTTATCTGTGGTGTTACATAGGACTGCAGGTGACATCTACTACATTATCTGTACTCAGAGAGTTATCACTGTGTTATCTGTGGTGTTACATAGGACAACAGGTGACATCTACTACATTATCTGTACTCAGAGAGTTATCACTGTGTTATCTGTGGTGTTACATAGGACTGCAGGTGACATCTACTACATTATCTGTACTCAGAGAGTTATCACTGTGTTATCTGTGGTGTTACATAGGACTGCAGGTGACATCTACTACATTATCTGTACTCAGAGAGTTATCACTATGTTATTTGTGGTGTTACATAGGACTGCAGGTGACATCTACTACATTATCTGTACTCAGAGTTATCACTGTGTTATCTGTGGTGTTACATAGGACTGCAGGTGACATCTACTACATTATCTGTACTCAGAGAGTCATCTCTGTGTTATCTGTGGTGTTACATAGGACTGCAGGTGACATCCACTACATTATCTGTACTCAGAGAATTATCACTGTGTTATCTGTGGTGTAACATAGGACTGCAGGTGACATCCACTACATTATCTATACTCAGAGAGTTATCACTGTGTTATCTGTGGTGTTACATAGGACTGCAGGTGACATCTACTACATTATCTGTTCTCAGAGAGTTATCACTGTGTTATCTGTGGTGTTACATAGGACTGCAGGTTACATCTACTACATTATCTGTACTCAGAGAGTTATCACTGTTATCTGTGGTGTTACATAGGACTGCAGGTGACATCTACTACATTATCTGTACTCATAGAGTTATCACTGTGTTATCTGTGGTGTTACATAGGACAGCAGGTGACAACTACTACATTATCTGTACTCAGAGAGGTATCACTGTGTTATCTGTGGTGTTACATAGGACTGCATGTGACATCTACTACATTATCTGTACTCAGAGTTATCACTGTGTTATCTGTGATGTTACATAGGACTGCATGTGACATCTACTACATTATCTGTACTCAGAGTTATCACTGTGTTATCTGTGGTGTTACACAGGACTGCAGGTGACATATACTACATTATCTGTACTCAGAGAGTTATCACTGTGTTATCTGTGGTGTTACATAGGACTGCAGGTGACATCTACTACATTATCTGTACTCAGAGTTATAACTGTGTTATCTGTGATGTTACATAGGACTGCATGTGACATCTACTACATTATCTGTACTCAGAGAGTCATCAATGTGTTATCTCTGGTGTTACATAGGACTGCAGGTGACATCTAATACATTATCTGTACTCAGAGAGTCATCTCTGCGTTATCTCTGGTGTTACATGGAACTGCAGGTGACATCTACTACATTATCTGTACTCAGAGAGTCATCTCTGTGTTATCTGTGGTGTTACATAGGACTGCAGGTGACATCTACTACATTATCTGTACTCAGAGAGTCATCAATGTGTTATCTGTGGTGTTACATAGGACTGCAGGTGACATCTACAACATTATCTGTACTCAGAGAGTTATCACTGTGTTATCTGTAGTGTTACATAGGACTGCATGTGACATCTGCTACATTATCTGTACTCAGAGTTATCACTGTGTTATCTGTGGTGTTACATAGGACTGCATGTTCCATCTACTACATTATCTGTACTCAGAGAGTTATCACTGTGTTATCTGTGGTGTTACATAGGACTGCAGGTGACATCTACTACATTATCTGTACTCGGAGAGTTATCACTGTGTTATCTGTGGTGTTACATAGGACTGCAGGTGACCTCTACTACATTATCTGTGCTCAGAGAGTTATCACTGTGTTATCTGTGGTGTTACATAGGACTGCAGGTGACATCTACTACATTATCTGTACTCAGAGAGTTATCACTGTGTTATCTGTAGTGTTACATAGGACTGCATGTGACATCTGCTACATTATCTGTACTCAGAGTTATCACTGTGTTATCTGTGGTGTTACATAGGACTGCAGGTGACATCTACTACATTATCTGTACTCAGAGAGTTATCACTGTGTTATCTGTGGTGTTACATAGGACAGCAGGTGACAACTACTACATTATCTGTACTCAGAGAGTTATCACTGTGTTATCTGTGGTGTTACATAGGACTGCAGGTGACATCTACTACATTATCTGTACTCAGAGAGTTATCACTGTTATCTGTGGTGTTACATAGGACTGCAGGTGACATCTACTACATTATCTGTACTCAGAGAGTTATCACTGTGTTATCTGTGGTGTTACATAGGACTGCAGGTGACATCTACTACATTATCTGTACTCAGAGAGGTATCACTGTGTTATCTGTGGTGTTACATAGGACTGCATGTGACAACTACTACATTATCTGTACTCAGAGAGTTATCACCGTGTTATCTGTGGTGTTACATAGGACTGCAGGTGACATCTACTACATTATCTGTACTCAGAGTTATCACTGTGTTATCTGTGATGTTACATAGGACTGCATGTGACATCTACTACATTATCTGTACTCAGAGTTATCACTGTGTTATCTGTGGTGTTACACAGGACTGCAGGTGACATATACTACATTATCTGTACTCAGAGAGTAATCACTGTGTTATCTGTGGTGTTACATAGGACTGCAGGTGACATCTACTACATTATCTGTACTCAGAGTTATCACTGTGTTATCTGTGATGTTACATAGGACTGTATGTGACATCTACTACATTATCTGTACTCAGAGTTATCACTGTGTTATCTGTGGTGTTACATAGGACTGGAGGTGACATCTACTACATTATCTGTAGTCAGGGAGTCATCACTGTGTTATCTGTGGTGTTACATAGGACTGCAGGTGACATCTACTACATTATCTGTACTCAGAGAGTCATCTCTGTGTTATCTGTGGTGTTACATAGGACTGCAGGTGACATCTACTACATTATCTGTACTCAGAGAGTCATCAATGTGTTATCTGTGGTGTTACATAGGACTGCAGGTGACATCTACTACATTATCTGTACTCAGAGAGTTATCACTGTGTTATCTGTGGTGTTACATAGGACAACAATTGACATCTACTACATTATCTGTACTCAGAGAGTTATCACTGTGTTATCTGTGGTGTTACATAGGACTGCAGGTGACATCTACTACATTATCTGTACTCAGAGAGTTATCACTGTGTTATCTGTGGTGTTACATAGGACTGCAGGTGACATCTACTACATTATCTGTACTCAGAGAGTTATCACTATGTTATTTGTGGTGTTACATAGGACTGCAGGTGACATCTACTACATTATCTGTACTCAGAGTTATCACTGTGTTATCTGTGGTGTTACATAGGACTGCAGGTGACATCCACTACATTATCTGTACTCAGAGAATTATCACTGTGTTATCTGTGGTGTAACATAGGACTGCAGGTGACATCCACTACATTATCTATACTCAGAGAGTTATCACTGTGTTATCTGTGGTGTTACATAGGACTGCAGGTGACATCTACTACATTATCTGTTCTCAGAGAGTTATCACTGTGTTATCTGTGGTGTTACATAGGACTGCAGGTTACATCTACTACATTATCTGTACTCAGAGAGTTATCACTGTTATCTGTGGTGTTACATAGGACTGCAGGTGACATCTACTACATTTTCTGTACTCATAGAGTTATCACTGTGTTATCTGTGGTGTTACATAGGACAGCAGGTGACAACTACTACATTATCTGTACTCAGAGAGGTATCACTGTGTTATCTGTGGTGTTACATAGGACTGCATGTGACATCTACTACATTATCTGTACTCAGAGAGTTATCACTGTGTTATCTGTGGTGTTACATAGGACTGCAGGTGACATCTACTACATTATCTGTACTCAGAGTTATCACTGTGTTATCTGTGATGTTACATAGGACTGCATGTGACATCTACTACATTATCTGTACTCAGAGTTATCACTGTGTTATCTGTGGTGTTACACAGGACTGCAGGTGACATATACTACATTATCTGTACTCAGAGAGTTATCACTGTGTTATCTGTGGTGTTACATAGGACTGCAGGTGACATCTACTACATTATCTGTACTCAGAGTTATAACTGTGTTATCTGTGATGTTACATAGGACTGCATGTGACATCTACTACATTATCTGTACTCAGAGAGTCATCAATGTGTTATCTCTGGTGTTACATAGGACTGCAGGTGACATCTAATACATTATCTGTACTCAGAGAGTCATCTCTGCGTTATCTCTGGTGTTACATAGGACTGCAGGTGACATCTACTACATTATCTGTACTCAGAGAGTCATCTCTGTGTTATCTGTGGTGTTACATAGGACTGCAGGTGACATCTACTACATTATCTGTACTCAGAGAGTCATCAATGTGTTATCTGTGGTGTTACATAGGACTGCAGGTGACATCTACTACATTATCTGTACTCAGAGAGTTATCACTGTGTTATCTGTAGTGTTACATAGGACTGCATGTGACATCTGCTACATTATCTGTACTCAGAGTTATCACTGTGTTATCTGTGGTGTTACATAGGACTGCATGTGACATCTACTACATTATCTGTACTCAGAGAGTTATCACTGTGTTATCTGTGGTGTTACATAGGACTGCAGGTGACATCTACTACATTATCTGTACTCAGAGAGTTATCACTGTGTTATCTGTGGTGTTACATAGGACTGCATGTGACATCTGCTACATTATCTGTACTCAGAGAGTTATCACTGTGTAATCTGTGGTGTTACATAGGACAAAAGGTGACATCTACTACATTATCTGTACTCAGAGAGTTATCACTGTGTTATCTGTGGTGTTACATAGGACTGCAGGTGACATCTACTACATTATCTGTACTCAGAGAGTTATCACTGTGTTATCTGTGGTGTTACATAGGACTGCAGGTGACCTCTACTACATTATCTGTGCTCAGAGAGTTATCACTGTGTTATCTGTGGTGTTACATAGGACTGCAGGTGACATCTACTACATTATCTGTGCTCAGAGAGTTATCACTGTGTTATCTGTGGTGTTACATAGGACTGCAGGTGACATCTACTACATTATCTGTACTCAGAAATCATCACTGTGTTATCTGTGGTGTTACATAGGACTGCAGGTGACATCCACTACATTATCTGTACTCAGAGAGTTATCACTGTGTTATCTCTGGTGTTACATAGGACTGCATGTGACATCTCCTACAATATATGTGCTCAGAGAGTTATCACTGTGTTATCTGTGGTGTTACATAGGACTGCATGTGACATCTACTACATTATCTGTTCTCAGAGAGTTATCACTGTGTTATCTGTGGTGTTACATAGGACTGCAGGTGACATCTACTACATTATCTGTACTCAGAGTTATCACTGTGTTATCTGTGATGTTACATAGGACTGCATGTGACATCTACTACATTATCTGTACTCAGAGTTATCACTGTGTTATCTGTGGTGTTACACAGGACTGCAGGTGACATATACTACATTATCTGTACTCAGAGAGTTATCACTGTGTTATCTGTGGTGTTACATAGGACTGCAGGTGACATCTACTACATTATCTGTACTCAGAGTTATAACTGTGTTATCTGTGATGTTACATAGGACTGCATGTGACATCTACTACATTATCTGTACTCAGAGAGTCATCAATGTGTTATCTCTGGTGTTACATAGGACTGCAGGTGACATCTAATACATTATCTGTACTCAGAGAGTCATCTCTGCGTTATCTCTGGTGTTACATAGGACTGCAGGTGACATCTACTACATTATCTGTACTCAGAGAGTCATCTCTGTGTTATCTGTGGTGTTACATAGGACTGCAGGTGACATCTACTACATTATCTGTACTCAGAGAGTCATCAATGTGTTATCTGTGGTGTTACATAGGACTGCAGGTGACATCTACTACATTATCTGTACTCAGAGAGTTATCACTGTGTTATCTGTAGTGTTACATAGGACTGCATGTGACATCTGCTACATTATCTGTACTCAGAGTTATCACTGTGTTATCTGTGGTGTTACATAGGACTGCATGTGACATCTACTACATTATCTGTACTCAGAGAGTTATCACTGTGTTATCTGTGGTGTTACATAGGACTGCAGGTGACATCTACTACATTATCTGTACTCAGAGAGTTATCACTGTGTTATCTGTGGTGTTACATAGGACTGCATGTGACATCTGCTACATTATCTGTACTCAGAGAGTTATCACTGTGTAATCTGTGGTGTTACATAGGACAAAAGGTGACATCTACTACATTATCTGTACTCAGAGAGTTATCACTGTGTTATCTGTGGTGTTACATAGGACTGCAGGTGACATCTACTACATTATCTGTACTCAGAGAGTTATCACTGTGTTATCTGTGGTGTTACATAGGACTGCAGGTGACCTCTACTACATTATCTGTGCTCAGAGAGTTATCACTGTGTTATCTGTGGTGTTACATAGGACTGCAGGTGACATCTACTACATTATCTGTGCTCAGAGAGTTATCACTGTGTTATCTGTGGTGTTACATAGGACTGCAGGTGACATCTACTACATTATCTGTACTCAGAAATCATCACTGTGTTATCTGTGGTGTTACATAGGACTGCAGGTGACATCCACTACATTATCTGTACTCAGAGAGTTATCACTGTGTTATCTCTGGTGTTACATAGGACTGCATGTGACATCTCCTACAATATATGTGCTCAGAGAGTTATCACTGTGTTATCTGTGGTGTTACATAGGACTGCATGTGACATCTACTACATTATCTGTTCTCAAAGAGTTATCACTGTGTTATCTGTGGTGTTACATAGGACTGCAGGTGACATCTGCTACATTATCTGTTCTCAGAGAGTTATCACTGTGTTATCTGTGGTGTTACATAGGGCTGCAGGTTATATCTACTTCATTATCTGTACTCAGAGAGTTATCACTGTTATCTGTGGTGTTACATAGGACTGCAGGTGACATCTACTACATTATCTGTACTCAGAGAGTTATCACTGTGTTATCTGTGGTGTTACATAGGACTGCAGGTGACATCTACTATATTATCTGTTCTCAGAGAGTTATCACTGTGTTATCTGTGGTGTTACATGGAACTGCAGGTGACATCTACTACATTATCTGTAACCAGAGAGTCATCTCTGTGTTATCTGTGGTGTTACATAGGACGGCAGGTGACATCTACTACATTATCTGTACTCAGAGAGTTATCACTGTGT
This sequence comes from Phyllobates terribilis, assembly GCF_046119375.1. Lineage (NCBI taxonomy): Eukaryota > Metazoa > Chordata > Amphibia > Anura > Dendrobatidae > Phyllobates > Phyllobates terribilis. The sequence continues at coordinate 13,776,070 of NW_027362772.1, read as the reverse complement.
TATCTGTGGTGTTACATAGGACTGCATGTGACATCTACTACATTATCTGTTCTCAGAGAGTTATCACTGTGTTATCTGTGGTGTTACATAGGACTGCAGGTGACATCTGCTACATTATCTGTTCTCAGAGAGTTATCACTGTGTTATCTGTGGTGTTACATAGGACTGCAGGTTATATCTACCTTATTATCTGTACTCAGAGAGTTATCACTGTTATCTGTGGTGTTACATAGGACTGCAGGTGACATCTACTACATTATCTGTACTCAGAGAGTTATCACTGTGTTATCTGTGGTGTTACATAGGACTGCAGGTGACATCTACTATATTATCTGTACTCAGAGAGTTATCACTGTGTTATCTGTGGTGTTACATAGGACAACAGGTGACATCTACTACATTATCTGTACTCAGAGAGTTATCACTGTGTTATCTGTGGTGTTACATAGGACTGCAGGTGACATCCACTACATTATCTGTACTCAGAGAGTTATCACTGTGTTATCTGTGGTGTTACATAGGACTGCAGGTGACATCTACTACATTATCTGTACTCAGAGAGTTATCACTGTGTTATCTGTGGTGTAACATAGGACTGCAGGTGACATCTACTACATTATCTGTACTCAGAGAGTTATCACTGTGTTATCTGTGGTGTTGCATAGGACTGCAGGTGACATCCACTACATTATCTGTACTCAGAGAGTTATCACTGTGTTATCTGTGGTGTAACATAGGACTGCAGATGACATCTACTACATTATCTGTACTCAGAGAGTTATCACTGTGTTATCTGTGGTGTTACATAGGACTGCAGATGACATCTACTACATTATCTGTACTCAGAGAGTTATCACTGTGTTATCTGTGGTGTTACATAGGACTGCAGGTGACATCCACTACATTATCTGTACTCAGAGAGTTATCACTGTGTTATCTGTGGTGTTACATAGGACTGCAGGTGACATCTACTACATTATCTGTACTCAGATATCATCACTGTGTTATCTGTGGTGTTACATAGGACTGCATGTGACATCCACTACATTATCTGTACTCAGAGAGTTATCACTGTGTTATCTGTGGTGTTACATAGGACTGCAGGTGACATCTACTACATTATCTGTTCTCAGAGAGTTATCACTGTGTTATCTGTGGTGTTACATGGAACTGCAGGTGACATCTACTACATTATCTGTAACCAGAGAGTCATCTCTGTGTTATCTGTGGTGTTACATAGGACGGCAGGTGACATCTACTACATTATCTGTACTCAGAGAGTTATCACTGTGTTATCTGTGGTGTTACATAGGACTGCATGTGACATCTACTACATTATCTGTTCTCAGAGAGTTATCACTGTGTTATCTGTGGTGTTACATAGGACTGCAGGTGACATCTGCTACATTATCTGTTCTCAGAGAGTTATCACTGTGTTATCTGTGGTGTTACATAGGACTGCAGGTTATATCTACTTCATTATCTGTACTCAGAGAGTTATCACTGTTATCTGTGGTGTTACATAGGACTGCAGGTGACATCTACTACATTATCTGTACTCAGAGAGTTATCACTGTGTTATCTGTGGTGTTACATAGGACTGCAGGTGACATCTACTATATTATCTGTACTCAGAGAGTTATCACTGTGTTATCTGTGGTGTTACATAGGACAACAGGTGACATCTACTACATTATCTGTACTCAGAGAGTTATCACTGTGTTATCTGTGGTGTTACATAGGACTGCAGGTGACATCCACTACATTATCTGTACTCAGAGAGTTATCACTGTGTTATCTGTGGTGTTACATAGGACTGCAGGTGACATCTACTACATTATCTGTACTCAGAGAGTTATCACTGTGTTATCTGTGGTGTAACATAGGACTGCAGGTGACATCTACTACATTATCTGTACTCAGAGAGTTATCACTGTGTTATCTGTGGTGTTACATAGGACTGCAGGTGACATCCACTACATTATCTGTACTCAGAGAGTTATCACTGTGTTATCTGTGGTGTAACATAGGACTGCAGATGACATCTACTACATTATCTGTACTCAGAGAGTTATCACTGTGTTATCTGTGGTGTTACATAGGACTGCAGATGACATCTACTACATTATCTGTACTCAGAGAGTTATCACTGTGTTATCTGTGGTGTTACATAGGACTGCAGGTGACATCCACTACATTATCTGTACTCAGAGAGTTATCACTGTGTTATCTGTGGTGTTACATAGGACTGCAGGTGACATCTACTACATTATCTGTACTCAGATATCATCACTGTGTTATCTGTGGTGTTACATAGGACTGCATGTGACATCCACTACATTATCTGTACTCAGAGAGTTATCACTGTGTTATCTGTGGTGTTACATAGGACTGCAGGTGACATCTACTACATTATCTGTTCTCAGAGAGTTATCACTGTGTTATCTGTGGTGTTACATAGGACTGCAGGTTATATCTACTACATTATCTGTACTCAGAGAGTTATCACTGTTATCTGTGGTGTTACATAGGACTGCAGGTGACATCTACTACATTATCTGTACTCAGAGAGTTATCACTGTGTTATCTGTGGTGTTACATAGGACAGCAGGTGACAACTACTACATTATCTGTACTCAGAGAGTTATCACTGTGTTATCTGTGGTGTTACATAGGACTGCAGGTGACATCTACTACATTATCTATACTCAGAGAGTTATCACTGTTATCTGTGGTGTTACATAGGACTGCAGGTGACATCTACTACATTATCTGTACTCAGAGAGTTATCACTGTGTTATCTGTGGTGTTACATAGGACTGCAGGTGACATCTACTACATTATCTGTACTCAGAGAGGTATCACTGTGTTATCTGTGGTGTTACATAGGACTGCATGTGACATCTACAACATTATCTGTACTCAGAGAGTTATCACCGTGTTATCTGTGGTGTTACATAGGACTGCAGGTGACATCTACTACATTATCTGTACTCAGAGTTATCACTGTGTTATCTGTGATGTTACATAGGACTGCATGTGACATCTACTACATTATCTGTACTCAGAGTTATCACTGTGTTATCTGTGGTGTTACATAGGACTGCAGGTGACATATACTACATTATCTGTACTCAGAGAGTAATCACTGTGTTATCTGTGGTGTTACATAGGACTGCAGGTTATATCTACTACATTATCTGTACTCAGAGAGTTATCACTGTTATCTGTGGTGTTACATAGGACTGCAGGTGACATCTACTACATTATCTGTACTCAGAGAGTTATCACTGTGTTATCTGTGGTGTTACATAGGACTGCATGTTACATCTACTACATTATCTGTACTCAGAGAGATATCACTGTGTTATCTGTGGTGTTACATAGGACTGCAGGTGACATCTACTACATTATCTGAACTCAGAGTTATCACTGTGTTATCTGTGATGTTACATAGGACTGTATGTGACATCTACTACATTATCTGTACTCAGAGTTATCACTGTGTTATCTGTGGTGTTACATAGGACTGGAGGTGACATCTACTAAATTATCTGTAGTCAGGGAGTCATCACTGTGTTATCTGTGGTTTTACATAGGACTGCAGGTGACATCTACTACATTATCTGTACTCAGAGAGTCATCTCTGTGTTATCTGTGGTGTTACATAGGACTGCAGGTGACATCTACTACATTATCTGTACTCAGAGAGTCATCAATGTGTTATCTGTGGTGTTACATAGGACTGCAGGTGACATCTACTACATTATCTGTACTCAGAGATTTATCACTGTGTTATCTGTGGTGTTACATAGGACAACAGGTGACATCTACTACATTATCTGTACTCAGAGAGTTATCACTGTGTTATCTGTGGTCTTACATAGGACTGCAGGTGACATCTACTACATTATCTGTACTCAGAGAGGTATCACTGTGTTATCTGTGGTGTTACATAGGACTGCAGGTGACATCTACTACATTATCTGTACTCAGAGAGTTATCACTATGTTATTTGTGGTGTTACATAGGACTGCAGGTGACATCTACTACATTATCTGTACTCAGAGTTATCACTGTGTTATCTGTGGTGTTACATAGGACTGCAGGTGACATCTACTACATTATCTGTACTCAGAGAGTCATCTCTGTGTTATCTGTGGTGTTACATAGGACTGCAGGTGACATCCACTACATTATCTGTACTCAGAGAATTATCACTGTGTTATCTGTGGTGTAACATAGGACTGCAGGTGACATCCACTACATTATCTATACTCAGAGAGTTATCACTGTGTTATCTGTGGTGTTACATAGGACTGCAGGTGACATCTACTACATTATCTGTTCTCAGAGAGTTATCACTGTGTTATCTGTGGTGTTACATAGGACTGCAGGTTACATCTACTACATTATCTGTACTCAGAGAGTTATCACTGTTATCTGTGGTGTTACATAGGACTGCAGGTGACATCTACTACATTATCTGTACTCATAGAGTTATCACTGTGTTATCTGTGGTGTTACATAGGACAGCAGGTGACAACTACTACATTATCTGTACTCAGAGAAGTATCACTGTGTTATCTGTGGTGTTACATAGGACTGCAGGTGACATCTACTACATTATCTGTACTCAGAGAGTTATCACTGTGTTATCTGTGGTGTTACATAGGACTGCAGGTGACATCTACTACATTATCTGTACTCAGAAATCATCACTGTGTTATCTGTGGTGTTACATAGGACTGCAGGTGACATCCACTACATTATCTGTACTCAGAGAGTTATCACTGTGTTATCTGTGGTGTTACATAGGACTGCAGGTTATATCTACTTCATTATCTGTACTCAGAGAGTTATCACTGTTATCTGTGGTGTTACATAGGACTGCAGGTGACATCTCCTACATTATCTGTGCTCAGAGAGTTATCACTGTGTTATCTGTGGTGTTACATAGGACTGCATGTGACATCTACTACATTATCTGTTCTCAGAGAGTTATCACTGTGTTATCTGTGGTGTTACATAGGACTGCAGGTGACATCTGCTACATTATCTGTTCTCAGAGAGTTATCACTGTGTTATCTGTGGTGTTACATAGGACTGCAGGTTATATCTACTTCATTATCTGTACTCAGAGAGTTATCACTGTTATCTGTGGTGTTACATAGGACTGCAGGTGACATCTACTACATTATCTGTACTCAGAGAGTTATCACTGTGTTATCTGTGGTGTTACATAGGACTGCAGGTGACATCTACTATATTATCTGTTCTCAGAGAGTTATCACTGTGTTATCTGTGGTGTTACATGGAACTGCAGGTGACATCTACTACATTATTTGTAACCAGAGAGTCATCTCTGTGTTATCTGTGGTGTTACATAGGACGGCAGGTGACATCTACTACATTATCTGTACTCAAAGAGTCATCAATGTGTTATCTGTGGTGTTACATAGGACTGGAGGTGACATCTACTACATTATCTGTAGTCAGGGAGTCATCACTGTGTTATCTGTGGTGTTACATAGGACTGCATGTTACATCTACTACATTATCTGTACTCAGAGAGTTATCACTGTGTTATCTGTGGTGTTACATAGGACGGCAGGTGACATCTACTACATTATCTGTACTCAAAGAGTCATCAATGTGTTATCTGTGGTGTTACATAGGACTGGAGGTGACATCTACTACATTATCTGTAGTCAGGGAGTCATCACTGTGTTATCTGTGGTGTTACATAGGACTGCATGTTACATCTACTGCATTATCTGTACTCAGAGAGTTATCACTGTGTTATCTGTGGTGTTACATAGGACTGCAGGTGACATCTACTACATTATCTGTACTCAGAGTTATCACTGTGTTATCTGTGATGTTACATAGGACTGTATGTGACATCTACTACATTATCTGTACTCAGAGTTATCACTGTGTTTTCTGTGGTGTTACATAGGACTGGAGGTGACATCTACTAAATTATCTGTAGTCAGGGAGTCATCACTGTGTTATCTGTGGTGTTACATAGGACTGCAGGTGACATCTACTACATTATCTTTACTCAGAGAGTCATCTCTGTGTTATCTGTGGTGTTACATAGGACTGCAGGTGACATCTACTACATTATCTGTACTCAGAGAGTCATCAATGTGTTATCTGTGGTGTTACATAGGACTGCAGGTGACATCTACTACATTATCTGTACTCAGAGATTTATCACTGTGTTATCTGTGGTGTTACATAGGACAACAGGTGACATCTACTACATTATCTGTACTCAGAGAGTTATCACTGTGTTATCTGTGGTGTTACATAGGACTGCAGGTGACATCTACTACATTATCTGTACTCAGAGAGGTATCACTGTGTTATCTGTGGTGTTACATAGGACTGCAGGTGACATCTACTACATTATCTGTACTCAGAGAGTTATCACTATGTTATTTGTGGTGTTACATAGGACTGCAGGTGACATCTACTACATTATCTGTACTCAGAGTTATCACTGTGTTATCTGTGGTGTTACATAGGACTGCAGGTGACATCTACTACATTATCTGTACTCAGAGAGTCATCTCTGTGTTATCTGTGGTGTTACATAGGACTGCAGGTGACATCCACTACATTATCTGTACTCAGAGAATTATCACTGTGTTATCTGTGGTGTAACATAGGACTGCAGGTGACATCCACTACATTATCTATAATCAGAGAGTTATCACTGTGTTATCTGTGGTGTTACATAGGACTGCAGGTGACATCTACTACATTATCTGTTCTCAGAGAGTTATCACTGTGTTATCTGTGGTGTTACATAGGACTGCAGGTTACATCTACTACATTATCTGTACTCAGAGAGTTATCACTGTTATCTGTGGTGTTACATAGGACTGCAGGTGACATCTACTACATTATCTGTACTCAGAGAGTTATCACTGTGTTATCTGTGGTGTTACATAGGACAGCAGGTGACAACTACTACATTATCTGTACTCAGAGAGGTATCACTGTGTTATCTGTGGTGTTACATAGGACTGCAGGTGACATCTACTACATTATCTGTGCTCAGAGAGTTATCACTGTGTTATCTGTGGCGTTACATAGGACTGCAGGTGACATCTACTACATTATCTGTACTCAGAAATCATCACTGTGTTATCTGTGGTGTTACATAGGACTGCAGGTGACATCCACTACATTATCTGTACTCAGAGAGTTATCACTGTGTTATCTCTGGTGTTACATAGGACTGCATGTGACATCTACTACATTATCTGTTCTCAGAGAGTTATCACTGTGTTATCTGTGGTGTTACATAGGACTGCAGGTGACATCTGCTACATTATCTGTTCTCAGAGAGTTATCACTGTGTTATCTGTGGTGTTACATAGGACTGCAGGTTATATCTACTTCATTATCTGTACTCAGAGAGTTATCACTGTTATCTGTGGTGTTACATAGGACTGCAGGTGACATCTACTACATTATCTGTACTCAGAGAGTTATCCCTGTGTTATCTGTGGTGTTACATAGGACTGCAGGTGACATCTACTATATTATCTGTTCTCAGAGAGTTATCACTGTGTTATCTGTGGTGTTACATGGAACTGCAGGTGACATCTACTACATTATCTGTAACCAGAGAGTCATCTCTGTGTTATCTGTGGTGTTACATAGGACGGCAGGTGACATCTACTACATTATCTGTACTCAGAGAGTTATCACTGTGTTATCTGTGGTGTTACATTGGACTGCATGTGACATCTACTACATTATCTGTTCTCAGAGAGTTATCACTGTGTTATCCGTGGTGTTACATAGGACTGCAGGTGACATCTGCTACATTATCTGTTCTCAGAGAGTTATCACTGTGTTATCTGTGGTGTTACATAGGACTGCAGGTTATATCTACTTCATTATCTGTACTCAGAGAGTTATCACTGTTATCTGTGGTGTTACATAGGACTGCAGGTGACATCTACTACATTATCAGTACTCAGAGAGTTATCACTGTGTTATCTGTGGTGTTACATAGGATTGCAGGTGACATCCACTACATTATCTGTACTCAGAGAGTTATCACTGTGTTATCTGTGGTGTTACATAGGACTGCAGGTGACATCTACTACATTATCTGTACTCAGAGAGTTATCACTGTGTTATCTGTGGTGTAACATAGGACTGCAGGTGACATCTACTATATTATCTGTACTCAGAGAGTTATCACTGTGTTATCTGTGGTGTTACATAGGACAACAGGTGACATCTACTACATTATCTGTACTCAGAGAGTTATCACTGTGTTATCTGTGGTGTTACATAGGACTGCAGGTGACATCCACTACATTATCTGTACTCAGAGAGTTATCACTGTGTTATCTGTGGTGTTACATAGGACTGCAGGTGACATCTACTACATTATCTGTACTCAGAGAGTTATCACTGTGTTATCGGTGGTGTTACATAGGACTGCAGATGACATCTACTACATTATCTGTACTCAGAGAGTTATCACTGTGTTATCTGTGGTGTTACATAGGACTGCAGGTGACATCCACTACATTATCTGTACTCAGAGAGTTATCACTGTGTTATCTGTGGTGTTACATAGGACTGCAGGTGACATCTACTACATTATCTGTACTCAGATATCATCACTGTGTTATCTGTGGTGTTACATAGGACTGCATGTGACATCCACTACATTATCTGTACTCAGAGAGTTATCACTGTGTTATCTGTGGTGTTACATAGGACTGCAGGTGACATCTACTACATTATCTGTTCTCAGAGAGTTATCACTGTGTTATCTGTGGTGTTACATAGGACTGCAGGTTATATCTACTACATTATCTGTACTCAGAGAGTTATCACTGTTATCTGTGGTGTTACATAGGACTGCAGGTGACATCTACTACATTATCTGTACTCAGAGAGTTATCACTGTGTTATCTGTGGTGTTACATAGGACAGCAGGTGACAACTACTACATTATCTGTACTCAGAGAGGTATCACTGTGTTATCTGTGGTGTTACATAGGACTGCAGGTGACATCTACTACATTATCTGTACTCAGAGAGTTATCACTTTGTTATCTGTGGTGTTACATAGGACTGCAGGTGACATCTACTACATTATCTGTACTCAGAGAGTTATCACTGTTATCTGTGGTGTTACATAGGACTGCAGGTGACATCTACTACATTATCTGTACTCAGAGAGTTATCACTGTGTTATCTGTGGTGTTACATAGGACTGCAGGTGACATCTACTACATTATCTGTACTCAGAGAGGTATCACTGTGTTATCTGTGGTGTTACATAGGACTGCATGTGACAACTACTACATTATCTGTACTCAGAGAGTTATCACCGTGTTATCTGTGGTGTTACATAGGACTGCAGGTGACATCTACTACATTATCTGTACTCAGAGTTATCACTGTGTTATCTGTGATGTTACATAGGACTGCATGTGACATCTACTACATTATCTGTACTCAGAGTTATCACTGTGTTATCTGTGGTGTTACACAGGACTGCAGGTGACATATACTACATTATCTGTACTCAGAGAGTAATCACTGTGTTATCCGTGGTGTTACATAGGACTGCAGGTGACATCTACTACATTATCTGTACTCAGAGTTATCACTGTGTTATCTGTGATGTTACATAGGACTGCATGTGACATCTACTACATTATCTGTACTCAAAGAGTCATCAATGTGTTATCTGTTGTGTTACATAGGACTGGAGGTGACATCTACTACATTATCTGTAGTCAGGGAGTCATCACTGTGTTATCTGTGCTGTTACATAGGACTGCATGTTACATCTACTACATTATCTGTACTCAGAGAGTTATCACTGTGTTATCTGTGGTGTTACATAGGACTGCAGGTGACATCTACTACATTATCTGTACTCAGAGTTATCACTGTGTTATCTGTGATGTTACATAGGACTGTATGTGACATCTACTACATTATCTGTACTCAGAGTTATCACTGTGTTATCTGTGGTGTTACATAGGACTGGAGGTGACATCTACTACATTATCTGTAGTCAGGGAGTCATCACTGTGTTATTTGTGGTGTTACATAGGAATGCAGGTGACATCTACTACATTATCTGTACTCAGAGAGTCATCTCTGTGTTATCTGTGGTGTTACATAGGACTGCAGGTGACATCTACTACATTATCTGTACTCAGAGAGTCATCAATGTGTTATCTGTGGTGTTACATAGGACTGCAGGTGACATCTACTACATTATCTGTACTCAGAGAGTTATCACTGTGTTATCTGTGGTGTTACATAGGACAACAGGTGACATCTACTACATTATCTGTACTCAGAGAGTTATCACTGTGTTATCTGTGGTGTTACATAGGACTGCAGGTGACATCTACTACATTATCTGTACTCAGAGAGTTATCACTGTGTTATCTGTGGTGTTACATAGGACTGCAGGTGACATCTACTACATTATCTGTACTCAGAGAGTTATCACTATGTTATTTGTGGTGTTACATAGGACTGCAGGTGACATCTACTACATTATCTGTACTCAGAGTTATCACTGTGTTATCTGTGGTGTTACATAGGACTGCAGGTGACATCTACTACATTATCTGTACTCAGAGAGTCATCTCTGTGTTATCTGTGGTGTTACATAGGACTGCAGGTGACATCCACTACATTATCTGTACTCAGAGAATTATCACTGTGTTATCTGTGGTGTAACATAGGACTGCAGGTGACATCCACTACATTATCTATACTCAGAGAGTTATCACTGTGTTATCTGTGGTGTTACATAGGACTGCAGGTGACATCTACTACATTATCTGTTCTCAGAGAGTTATCACTGTGTTATCTGTGGTGTTACATAGGACAGCAGGTTACATCTACTACATTATCTGTACTCAGAGAGTTATCACTGTTATCTGTGGTGTTACATAGGACTGCAGGTGACATCTACTACATTATCTGTACTCATAGAGTTATCACTGTGTTATCTGTGGTGTTACATAGGACAGCAGGTGACAACTACTACATTATCTGTACTCAGAGAGGTATCACTGTGTTATCTGTGGTGTTACATAGGACTGCATGTGACATCTACTACATTATCTGTACTCAGAGAGTTATCACTGTGTTATCTGTGGTGTTACATAGGACTGCAGGTGACATCTACTACATTATCTGTACTCGGAGTTATCACTGTGTTATCTGTGATGTTACATAGGACTGCATGTGACATCTACTACATTATCTGTACTCAGAGTTATCACTGTGTTATCTGTGGTGTTACACAGGACTGCAGGTGACATATACTACATTATCTGTACTCAGAGAGTTATCACTGTGTTATCTGTGGTGTTACATAGGACTGCAGGTGACATCTACTACATTATCTGTACTCAGAGTTATAACTGTGTTATCTGTGATTTTACATAGGACTGCATGTGACATCTACTACATTATCTGTACTCAGAGAGTCATCAATGTGTTATCTCTGGTGTTACATAGGACTGCAGGTGACATCTAATACATTATCTGTACTCAGAGAGTCATCTCTGCGTTATCTCTGGTGTTACATGGAACTGCAGGTGACATCTACTACATTATCTGTACTCAGAGAGTCATCTCTGTGTTATCTGTGGTGTTACATAGGACTGCAGGTGTCATCTACTACATTATCTGTACTCAGAGAGTCATCAATGTGTTATCTGTGGTGTTACATAGGACTGCAGGTGACATCTACTACATTATCTGTACTCAGAGAGTTATCACTGTGTTATCTGTAGTGTTACATAGGACTGCATGTGACATCTGCTACATTATCTGTACTCAGAGTTATCACTGTGTTATCTGTGGTGTTACATAGGACTGCATGTTCCATCTACTACATTATCTGTACTCAGAGAGTTATCACTGTGTTATCTGTGGTGTTACATAGGACTGCAGGTGACATCTACTACATTATCTGTACTCAGAGAGTTATCACTGTGTTATCTGTGGTGTTACATAGGACTGCAGGTGACCTCTACTACATTATCTGTGCTCAGAGAGTTATCACTGTGTTATCTGTGGTGTTACATAGGACTGCAGGTGACATCTACTACATTATCTGTACTCAGAGAGTTATCACTGTGTTATCTGTGGTGTTACATAGGACTGCATGTGACATCTGCTACATTATCTGTACTCAGAGTTATCACTGTGTTATCTGTGGTGTTACATAGGACTGCAGGTGACATCTACTACATTATCTGTACTCAGAGAGTTATCACTGTGTTATCTGTGGTGTTACATAGGACTGCAGGTGACATCTACTACATTATCTGTACTCAGAGAGCTATCACTGTGTTATCTGTAGTGTTACATAGGACTGCATGTGACATCTGTTACATTATCTGTACACAGAGAGTTATCACTGTGTGATCTGTGGTGTTACATAGGACTGCATGTGACATCTGCTACATTATCTGTACTCAGAGAGTTATCACTGTGTAATCTGTGGTGTTACATAGGACAACAGGTGACATCTACTACATTATCTGTTCTCAGAGAGTTATCACTGTGTTATCTGTGGTGTTACATAGGACTGCAGATGACATCTACTACATTATCTGTACTCAGAGAGTTATCACTGTGTTATCTGTGGTGTTACATAGGACTGCAGGTGACCTCTACTACATTATCTGTGCTCAGAGAGTTATCACTGTGTTATCTGTGGTGTTACATAGGACTGCAGGTGACATCTACTACATTATCTGTACTCAGAAATCATCACTGTGTTATCTGTGGTGTTACATAGGACTGCAGGTGACATCCACTACATTATCTGCACTCAGAGAGTTATCACTGTGTTATCTGTGGTGTTACATAGGACTGCATGTGACATCTTCTACATTATCTGTGCTCAGAGAGTTATCACTGTGTTATCTGTGGTGTTACATAGGACTGCATGTGACATCTACTACATTATCTGTTCTCAGAGAGTTATCACTGTGTTATCTGTGGTGTTACATAGGACTGCAGGTGACATCTACTACATTATCTGTTCTCAGAGAGTTATCACTGTGTTATCTGTGGTGTTACATAGGACTGCAGGTTATATCTACTTCATTATCTGTACTCAGAGAGTTATCACTGTTATCTGTGGTGTTACATAGGACTGCAGGTGACATCTACTACATTATCTGTACTCAAAGAGTTATCACTGTGTTATCTGTGGTGTTACATAGGACTGCAGGTGACATCTACTATATTATCTGTTCTCAGAGAGTTATCACTGTGTTATCTGTGGTGTTACATGGAACTGCAGGTGACATCTACTACATTATCTGTACTCAGAGAGTTATCACTGTGTTATCTGTGGTGTTACATAGGACTGCAGGTGACATCTACTGCATTATCTGTATTCAGAGAGTTATCACTGTTATCTGTAGTGTTACATAAGACTTCATGTGACATCTACGACATTATCTGTACTCAGAGAGTCATCACTGTGTTATCTGTGGTGTTACATAGGACTGCAGGTGACATCTACTACATTATCTGTACTCAGAGAGTTATCACTGTGTTATCTGTGGTGTTACATAGGACAACAGGTGACATCTACTGCATTATCTGTACTCAGAGAGTTATCACTGTGTTATCTGTGGTGTTACATAGGACTGCAGGTGACATCCACTACATTATCTGTACTCAGAGAGTTATCAATGTGTTATCTGTGGTGTTACATAGGACTGCAGGTGACATCTACTACATTATCTGTACTCAGAGAGTTATCACTGTGTTATCTGTGGTGTAACATAGGACTGCAGATGACATCTACTACATTATCTGTACTCAGAGAGTTATCACTGTGTTATCTGTGGTGTTACATAGGACTGCAGGTGACATCCACTACATTATCTGTACTCAGAGAGTTATCACTGTGTTATCTGTGGTGTTACATAGGACTGCAGGTGACATCTACTACATTATCTGTTCTCAGAGAATTATCACTGTGTTATCTGTGGTGTTACATAGGACTGCAGGTTATATCTACTACATTATCTGTACTCAGAGAGTTATCACTGTTATCTGTGGTGTTACATAGGACTGCAGGTGACATCTACTACATTATCTGTACTCAGAGAGTTATCACTGTGTTATCTGTGGTGTTACATAGGACTGCAGGTGACATCTACTATATTATCTGTTCTCAGAGAGTTATCACTGTGTTATCTGTGGTGTTACATAGGACTGCAGGTGACATATACTACATTATCTGTACTCAGAGAGTTATCACTGTGTTATCTGTGGTGTTACATAGGACTGCAGGTGACATATACTACATTTTCTGTACTCAGAGAGTTATCACTGTGTTATCTGTGGTGTTACATAGGACTGCAGGTGACATCTACGACATTATCTGTACTCAGAGAGTCATCACTGTGTTATCTGTGGTGTTACATAGGACTGCAGGTGACATATACTACATTTTCTGTACTCAGAGAGTTATCACTGTGTTATCTGTGGTGTTACATAGGACTGCAGGTGACATCTACTACATTATCTGTACTCAGAGAGTTATCACTGTGTTATCTGTGGTGTTACATAGGACTGCAGGTGACATACACTACATTTTCTGTACTCAGAGAGTTATCACTGTGTTATCTATGGTGTTACATAGGACTGCAGGTGACATCTACTACATTATCTGTACTCAGAGAGTTATCACTGTGTTATCTGTGGTGTTACATAGGACTGCAGGTGACATATACTACATTATCTGTTCTCAGAGAGTTATCACTGTGTTATCTGTGGTGTTACATAGGACTGCAGGTGACATCCACTACATTATCTGTACTCAGAGAGTTATCACTGTGTTATCTGTGGTGTTACATAGGACTGCAGGTGACATCTACTACATTATCTGTTCTCAGAGAGTTATCACTGTGTTATCTGTGGTGTTACATAGGACTGCAGGTTATATCTACTACATTATCTGTACTCAGAGAGTTATCACTGTTATCTGTGGTGTTACATAGGACTGCAGGTGACATCTACTACATTATCTGTACTCAGAGAGTTATCACTGTGTTATCTGTGGTGTTACATAGGACTGCAGGTGACATCTACTATATTATCTGATCTCAGAGAGTTATCACTGTGTTATCTGTGGTGTTACATAGGACTGCAGGTGACATATACTACATTATCTGTACTCAGAGAGTTATCACTGTGTTATCTGTCGTGTTACATAGGACTGCAGGTGACATATACTACATTTTCTGTACTCAGAGAGTTATCACTGTGTTATCTGTGGTGTTACATAGGACTGCAGGTGACATCTACGACATTATCTGTACTCAGAGAGTCATCACTGTGTTATCTGTGGTGTTACATAGGACTGCAGGTGACATATACTACATTTTCTGTACTCAGAGAGTTATCACTGTGTTATCTGTGGTGTTACATAGGACTGCAGGTGACATCTACTACATTATCTGTTCTCAGAGAGTTATCACTGTGTTATCTGTGGTGTTACATAGGACTGCAGGTTATATCTACTACATTATCTGTACTCAGAGAGTTATCACTGTTATCTGTGGTGTTACATAGGACTGCAGGTGACATCTACTACATTATCTGTACTCAGAGAGTTATCACTGTGTTATCTGTGGTGTTACATAGGACTGCAGGTGACATCTACTACATTATCTGTACTCAGAGAGGTATCACTGTGTTATCTGTGGTGTTACATAGGACTGCATGTGACAACTACTACATTATCTGTACTCAGAGAGTTATCACTGTTATCTGTGGTGTTACATAGGACTGCAGGTGACATCTACTACATTATCTGTACTCAGAGTTATCACTGTGTTATCTGTGATGTTACATAGGACTGCATGTGACATCTACTACATTATCTGTACTCAGAGTTATCACTGTGTTATCTGTGGTGTTACACAGGACTACAGGTGACATATACTACATTATCTGTACTCAGAGAGTAATCACTGTGTTATCTGTGATGTTACATAGGACTGTATGTGACATCTACTACATTATCTGTACTCAGAGTTATCACTGTGTTATCTGTGGTGTTACATAGGACTGGAGGTGACATCTACTACATTATCTGTAGTCAGGGAGTCATCACTGTGTTATCTGTGGTGTTACATAGGACTGCAGGTGACATCTACTACATTATCTGTACTCAGAGAGTCATCTCTGTGTTATCTGTGGTGTTACATAGGACTGCAGGTGACATCTACTACATTATCTGTACTCAGAGAGTCATCAATGTGTTATCTGTGGTGTTACATAGGACTGCAGGTGACATCTACTACATTATCTGTACTCAGAGAGTTATCACTGTGTTATCTGTGGTGTTACATAGGACAACAGGTGACATCTACTACATTATCTGTACTCAGAGAGTTATCACTGTGTTATCTGTGGTGTTACATAGGACTGCAGGTGACATCTACTACATTATCTGTACTCAGAGAGTTATCACTGTGTTATCTGTGGTGTTACATAGGACTGCAGGTGACATCTACTACATTATCTGTACTCAGAGAGTTATCACTATGTTATTTGTGGTGTTACATAGGACTGCAGGTGACATCTACTACATTATCTGTACTCAGAGTTATCACTGTGTTATCTGTGGTGTTACATAGGACTGCAGGTGACATCTACTACATTATCTGTACTCAGAGAGTCATCTCTGTGTTATCTGTTTTGTTACATAGGACTGCAGGTGACATCCACTACATTATCTGTACTCAGAGAATTATCACTGTGTTATCTGTGGTGTAACATAGGACTGCAGGTGACATCCACTACATTATCTATACTCAGAGAGTTATCACTGTGTTATCTGTGGTGTTACATAGGACTGCAGGTGACATCTACTACATTATCTGTTCTCAGAGAGTTATCACTGTGTTATCTGTGGTGTTACATAGGACTGCAGGTTACATCTACTACATTATCTGTACTCAGAGAGTTATCACTGTTATCTGTGGTGTTACATAGGACTGCAGGTGACATCTACTACATTTTCTGTACTCATAGAGTTATCACTGTGTTATCTGTGGTGTTACATAGGACAGCAGGTGACAACTACTACATTATCTGTACTCAGAGAGGTATCACTGTGTTATCTGTGGTGTTACATAGGACTGCATGTGACATCTACTACATTATCTGTACTCAGAGAGTTATCACTGTGTTATCTGTGGTGTTACATAGGACTGCAGGTGACATCTACTACATTATCTGTACTCAGAGTTATCACTGTGTTATCTGTGATGTTACATAGGACTGCATGTGACATCTACTACATTATCTGTACTCAGAGTTATCACTGTGTTATCTGTGGTGTTACACAGGACTACAGGTGACATATACTACATTATCTGTACTCAGAGAGTAATCACTGTGTTATCTGTGATGTTACATAGGACTGTATGTGACATCTACTACATTATCTGTACTCAGAGTTATCACTGTGTTATCTGTGGTGTTACATAGGACTGGAGGTGACATCTACTACATTATCTGTAGTCAGGGAGTCATCACTGTGTTATCTGTGGTGTTACATAGGACTGCAGGTGACATCTACTACATTATCTGTACTCAGAGAGTCATCTCTGTGTTATCTGTGGTGTTACATAGGACTGCAGGTGACATCTACTACATTATCTGTACTCAGAGAGTCATCAATGTGTTATCTGTGGTGTTACATAGGACTGCAGGTGACATCTACTACATTATCTGTACTCAGAGAGTTATCACTGTGTTATCTGTGGTGTTACATAGGACAACAGGTGACATCTACTACATTATCTGTACTCAGAGAGTTATCACTGTGTTATCTGTGGTGTTACATAGGACTGCAGGTGACATCTACTACATTATCTGTACTCAGAGAGTTATCACTGTGTTATCTGTGGTGTTACATAGGACTGCAGGTGACATCTACTACATTATCTGTACTCAGAGAGTTATCACTATGTTATTTGTGGTGTTACATAGGACTGCAGGTGACATCTACTACATTATCTGTACTCAGAGTTATCACTGTGTTATCTGTGGTGTTACATAGGACTGCAGGTGACATCTACTACATTATCTGTACTCAGAGAGTCATCTCTGTGTTATCTGTTTTGTTACATAGGACTGCAGGTGACATCCACTACATTATCTGTACTCAGAGAATTATCACTGTGTTATCTGTGGTGTAACATAGGACTGCAGGTGACATCCACTACATTATCTATACTCAGAGAGTTATCACTGTGTTATCTGTGGTGTTACATAGGACTGCAGGTGACATCTACTACATTATCTGTTCTCAGAGAGTTATCACTGTGTTATCTGTGGTGTTACATAGGACTGCAGGTTACATCTACTACATTATCTGTACTCAGAGAGTTATCACTGTTATCTGTGGTGTTACATAGGACTGCAGGTGACATCTACTACATTTTCTGTACTCATAGAGTTATCACTGTGTTATCTGTGGTGTTACATAGGACAGCAGGTGACAACTACTACATTATCTGTACTCAGAGAGGTATCACTGTGTTATCTGTGGTGTTACATAGGACTGCATGTGACATCTACTACATTATCTGTACTCAGAGAGTTATCACTGTGTTATCTGTGGTGTTACATAGGACTGCAGGTGACATCTACTACATTATCTGTACTCAGAGTTATCACTGTGTTATCTGTGATGTTACATAGGACTGCATGTGACATCTACTACATTATCTGTACTCAGAGTTATCACTGTGTTATCTGTGGTGTTACACAGGACTGCAGGTGACATATACTACATTATCTGTACTCAGAGAGTTATCACTGTGTTATCTGTGGTGTTACATAGGACTGCAGGTGACATCTACTACATTATCTGTACTCAGAGTTATAACTGTGTTATCTGTGATGTTACATAGGACTGCATGTGACATCTACTACATTATCTGTACTCAGAGAGTCATCAATGTGTTATCTCTGGTGTTACATAGGACTGCAGGTGACATCTAATACATTATCTGTACTCAGAGAGTCATCTCTGCGTTATCTCTGGTGTTACATAGGACTGCAGGTGACATCTACTACATTATCTGTACTCAGAGAGTCATCTCTGTGTTATCTGTGGTGTTACATAGGACTGCAGGTGACATCTACTACATTATCTGTACTCAGAGAGTCATCAATGTGTTATCTGTGGTGTTACATAGGAATGCAGGTGACATCTACTACATTATCTGTACTCAGAGAGTTATCACTGTGTTATCTGTAGTGTTACATAGGACTGCATGTGACATCTGCTACATTATCTGTACTCAGAGTTATCACTGTGTTATCTGTGGTGTTACATAGGACTGCATGTGACATCTACTACATTATCTGTACTCAGAGAGTTATCACTGTGTTATCTGTGGTGTTACATAGGACTGCAGGTGACATCTACTACATTATCTGTACTCAGAGAGTTATCACTGTGTTATCTGTGGTGTTACATAGGACTGCATGTGACATCTGCTACATTATCTGTACTCAGAGAGTTATCACTGTGTAATCTGTGGTGTTACATAGGACAACAGGTGACATCTACTACATTATCTGTACTCAGAGAGTTATCACTGTGTTATCTGTGGTGTTACATAGGACTGCAGGTGACATCTACTACATTATCTGTACTCAGAGAGTTATCACTGTGTTATCTGTGGTGTTACATAGGACTGCAGGTGACCTCTACTACATTATCTGTGCTCAGAGAGTTATCACTGTGTTATCTGTGGTGTTACATAGGACTGCAGGTGACATCTACTACATTATCTGTACTCAGAGAGTTATCACTGTGTTATCTGTAGTGTTACATAGGACTGCATGTGACATCTGCTACATTATCTGTACTCAGAGTTATCACTGTGTTATCTGTGGTGTTACATAGGACTGCAGGTGACATCTACTACATTATCTGTACTCAGAGAGTTATCACTGTGTTATCTGTGGTGTTACATAGGACTGCAAGTGACATCTACTACATTATCTGTACTCAGAGAGCTATCACTGTGTTATCTGTAGTGTTACATAGGACTGCATGTGACATCTGTTACATTATCTGTACACAGAGAGTTATCACTGTGTGATCTGTGGTGTTACATAGGACTGCATGTGACATCTGCTACATTATCTGTACTCAGAGAGTTATCACTGTGTAATCTGTGGTGTTACATAGGACAACAGGTGACATCTACTACATTATCTGTTCTCAGAGAGTTATCACTGTGTTATCTGTGGTGTTACATAGGACTGCAGATGACATCTACTACATTATCTGTACTCAGAGAGTTATCACTGTGTTATCTGTGGTGTTACATAGGACTGCAGGTGACCTCTACTACATTATCTGTGCTCAGAGAGTTATCACTGTGTTATCTGTGGTGTTACATAGGACTGCAGGTGACATCTACTACATTATCTGTACTCAGAAATCATCACTGTGTTATCTGTGGTGTTACATAGGACTGCAGGTGACATCCACTACATTATCTGCACTCAGAGAGTTATCACTGTGTTATCTGTGGTGTTACATAGGACTGCATGTGACATCTCCTACATTATCTGTGCTCAGAGAGTTATCACTGTGTTATCTGTGGTGTTACATAGGACTGCATGTGACATCTACTACATTATCTGTTCTCAGAGAGTTATCACTGTGTTATCTGTGGTGTTACATAGGACTGCAGGTGACATCTACTACATTATCTGTTCTCAGAGAGTTATCACTGTGTTATCTGTGGTGTTACATAGGACTGCAGGTTATATCTACTTCATTATCTGTACTCAGAGAGTTATCACTGTTATCTGTGGTGTTACATAGGACTGCAGGTGACATCTACTACATTATCTGTACTCAAAGAGTTATCACTGTGTTATCTGTGGTGTTACATAGGACTGCAGGTGACATCTACTATATTATCTGTTCTCAGAGAGTTATCACTGTGTTATCTGTGGTGTTACATGGAACTGCAGGTGACATCTACTACATTATCTGTACTCAGAGAGTTATCACTGTGTTATCTGTGGTGTTACATAGGACAACAGGTGACATCTACTACATTATCTGTATTCAGAGAGTTATCACTGTTATCTGTAGTGTTACATAAGACTTCATGTGACATCTACGACATTATCTGTACTCAGAGAGTCATCACTGTGTTATCTGTGGTGTTACATAGGACTGCAGGTGACATCTACTACATTATCTGTACTCAGAGAGTTATCACTGTGTTATCTGTGGTGTTACATAGGACAACAGGTGACATCTACTACATTATCTGTACTCAGAGAGTTATCACTGTGTTATCTGTGGTGTTACATAGGACTGCAGGTGACATCCACTACATTATCTGTACTCAGAGAGTTATCAATGTGTTATCTGTGGTGTTACATAGGACTGCAGGTGACATCTACTACATTATCTGTACTCAGAGAGTGATCACTGTGTTATCTGTGGTGTAACATAGGACTGCAGATGACATCTACTACATTATCTGTACTCAGAGAGTTATCACTGTGTTATATGTGGTGTTACATAGGACTGCAGGTGACATCCACTACATTATCTGTACTCAGAGAGTTATCACTGTGTTATCTGTGGTGTAACATAGGACTGCAGATGACATCCACTACATTATCTGTACTCAGAGAGTTATCACTGTGTTATCTGTGGTGTTACATAGGACTGCAGGTGACATCTACTACATTATCTGTTCTCAGAGAATTATCACTGTGTTATCTGTGGTGTTACATAGGACTGCAGGTTATATCTACTACATTATCTGTACTCAGAGAGTTATCACTGTTATCTGTGGTGTTACATAGGACTGCAGGTGACATCTACTACATTATCTGTACTCAGAGAGTTATCACTGTGTTATCTGTGGTGTTACATAGGACTGCAGGTGACATCTACTATATTATCTGTTCTCAGAGAGTTATCACTGTGTTATCTGTGGTGTTACATAGGACTGCAGGTGACATATACTACATTATCTGTACTCAGAGAGTTATCACTGTGTTATCTGTGGTGTTACATAGGACTGCAGGTGACATATACTACATTTTCTGTACTCAGAGAGTTATCACTGTGTTATCTGTGGTGTTACATAGGACTGCAGGTGACATCTACGACATTATCTGTACTCAGAGAGTCATCACTGTGTTATCTGTGGTGTTACATAGGACTGCAGGTGACATATACTACATTTTCTGTACTCAGAGAGTTATCACTGTGTTATCTGTGGTGTTACATAGGACTGCAGGTGACATCTACTACATTATCTGTACTCAGAGAGTTATCACTGTGTTATCTGTGGTGTTACATAGGACTGCAGGTGACATACACTACATTTTCTGTACTCAGAGAGTTATCACTGTGTTATCTATGGTGTTACATAGGACTGCAGGTGACATCTACTACATTATCTGTACTCAGAGAGTTATCACTGTGTTATCTGTGGTGTTACATAGGACTGCAGGTGACATATACTACATTATCTGTTCTCAGAGAGTTATGACTGTGTTATCTGTGGTGTTACATAGGACTGCAGGTGACATCCACTACATTATCTGTACTCAGAGAGTTATCACTGTGTTATCTGTGGTGTTACATAGGACTGCAGGTGACATCTACTACATTATCTGTTCTCAGAGAGTTATCACTGTGTTATCTGTGGTGTTACATAGGACTGCAGGTTATATCTACTACATTATCTGTACTCAGAGAGTTATCACTGTTATCTGTGGTGTTACATAGGACTGCAGGTGACATCTACTACATTATCAGTACTCAGAGAGTTATCACTGTGTTATCTGTGGTGTTACATAGGACTGCAGGTGACATCTACTACATTATCTGTATTCAGAGAGTTATCACTGTTATCTGTAGTGTTACATAAGACTTCATGTGACATCTACGACATTATCTGTACTCAGAGAGTCATCACTGTGTTATCTGTGGTGTTACATAGGACTGCAGGTGACATCTACTACATTATCTGTACTCAGAGAGTTATCACTGTGTTATCTGTGGTGTTACATAGGACAACAGGTGACATCTACTACATTATCTGTACTCAGAGAGTTATCACTGTGTTATCTGTGGTGTTACATAGGACTGCAGGTGACATCCACTACATTATCTGTACTCAGAGAGTTATCAATGTGTTATCTGTGGTGTTACATAGGACTGCAGGTGACATCTACTACATTATCTGTACTCAGAGAGTTATCACTGTGTTATCTGTGGTGTAACATAGGACTGCAGATGACATCTACTACATTATCTGTACTCAGAGAGTTATCACTGTGTTATATGTGGTGTTACATAGGACTGCAGGTGACATCCACTACATTATCTGTACTCAGAGAGTTATCACTGTGTTATCTGTGGTGTAACATAGGACTGCAGATGACATCCACTACATTATCTGTACTCAGAGAGTTATCACTGTGTTATCTGTGGTGTTACATAGGACTGCAGGTGACATCTACTACATTATCTGTTCTCAGAGAATTATCACTGTGTTATCTGTGGTGTTACATAGGACTGCAGGTTATATCTACTACATTATCTGTACTCAGAGAGTTATCACTGTTATCTGTGGTGTTACATAGGACTGCAGGTGACATCTACTACATTATCTGTACTCAGAGAGTTATCACTGTGTTATCTGTGGTGTTACATAGGACTGCAGGTGACATCTACTATATTATCTGTTCTCAGAGAGTTATCACTGTGTTATCTGTGGTGTTACATAGGACTGCAGGTGACATATACTACATTATCTGTACTCAGAGAGTTATCACTGTGTTATCTGTGGTGTTACATAGGACTGCAGGTGACATATACTACATTTTCTGTACTCAGAGAGTTATCACTGTGTTATCTGTGGTGTTACATAGGACTGCAGGTGACATCTACGACATTATCTGTACTCAGAGAGTCATCACTGTGTTATCTGTGGTGTTACATAGGACTGCAGGTGACATATACTACATTTTCTGTACTCAGAGAGTTATCACTGTGTTATCTGTGGTGTTACATAGGACTGCAGGTGACATCTACTACATTATCTGTACTCAGAGAGTTATCACTGTGTTATCTGTGGTGTTACATAGGACTGCAGGTGACATACACTACATTTTCTGTACTCAGAGAGTTATCACTGTGTTATCTATGGTGTTACATAGGACTGCAGGTGACATCTACTACATTATCTGTACTCAGAGAGTTATCACTGTGTTATCTGTGGTGTTACATAGGACTGCAGGTGACATATACTACATTATCTGTTCTCAGAGAGTTATGACTGTGTTATCTGTGGTGTTACATAGGACTGCAGGTGACATCCACTACATTATCTGTACTCAGAGAGTTATCACTGTGTTATCTGTGGTGTTACATAGGACTGCAGGTGACATCTACTACATTATCTGTTCTCAGAGAGTTATCACTGTGTTATCTGTGGTGTTACATAGGACTGCAGGTTATATCTACTACATTATCTGTACTCAGAGAGTTATCACTGTTATCTGTGGTGTTACATAGGACTGCAGGTGACATCTACTACATTATCAGTACTCAGAGAGTTATCACTGTGTTATCTGTGGTGTTACATAGGACTGCAGGTGACATCTACTATATTATCTGTACTCAGAGAGTTATCACTGTGTTATCTGTGGTGTTACATAGGACAACAGGTGACATCTACTACATTATCTGTACTCAGAGAGTTATCACTGTGTTATCCGTGGTGTTACATAGGACTGCAGGTGACATCCACTACATTATCTGTACTCAGAGAGTTATCACTGTGTTATCTGTGGTGTTACATAGGACTGCAGGTGACATCTACTACATTATCTGTACTCAGAGAGTTATCACTGTGTTATCTGTGGTGTAACATAGGACTGCAGGTGACATCTACTACATTATCTGTACTCAGAGAGTTATCACTGTGTTATCTGTGGTGTTACATAGGACTGCAGGTGACATCCACTACATTATCTGTACTCAGAGAGTTATCACTGTGTTATCTGTGGTGTAACATAGGACTGCAGATGACATCTACTACATTATCTGTACTCAGAGAGTTATCACTGTGTTATCGGTGGTGTTACATAGGACTGCAGATGACATCTACTACATTATCTGTACTCAGAGAGTTATCACTGTGTTATCTGTGGTGTTACATAGGACTGCAGGTGACATCCACTACATTATCTGTACTCAGAGAGTTATCACTGTGTTATCTGTGGTGTTACATAGGACTGCAGGTGACATCTACTACATTATCTGTACTCAGATATCATCACTGTGTTATCTGTGGTGTTACATAGGACTGCATGTGACATCCACTACATTATCTGTACTCAGAGAGTTATCACTGTGTTATCTGTGGTGTTACATAGGACTGCAGGTGACATCTACTACATTATCTGTTCTCAGAGAGTTATCACTGTGTTATCTGTGGTGTTACATAGGACTGCAGGTTATATCTACTACATTATCTGTACTCAGAGAGTTATCACTGTTATCTGTGGTGTTACATAGGACTGCAGGTGACATCTACTACATTATCTGTACTCAGAGAGTTATCACTGTGTTATCTGTGGTGTTACATAGGACAGCAGGTGACAACTACTACATTATCTGTACTCAGAGAGTTATCACTTTGTTATCTGTGGTGTTACATAGGACTGCAGGTGACATCTACTACATTATCTGTACTCAGAGAGTTATCACTGTTATCTGTGGTGTTACATAGGACTGCAGGTGACATCTACTACATTATCTGTACTCAGAGAGTTATCACTGTGTTATCTGTGGTGTTACATAGGACTGCAGGTGACATCTACTACATTATCTGTACTCAGAGAGGTATCACTGTGTTATCTGTGGTGTTACATAGGACTGCATGTGACAACTACTACATTATCTGTACTCAGAGAGTTATCACCGTGTTATCTGTGGTGTTACATAGGACTGCAGGTGACATCTACTACATTATCTGTACTCAGAGTTATCACTGTGTTATCTGTGATGTTACATAGGACTGCATGTGACATCTACTACATTATCTGTACTCAGAGTTATCACTGTGTTATCTGTGGTGTTACACAGGACTGCAGGTGACATATACTACATTATCTGTACTCAGAGAGTAATCACTGTGTTATCCGTGGTGTTACATAGGACTGCAGGTGACATCTACTACATTATCTGTACTCAGAGTTATCACTGTGTTATCTGTGATGTTACATAGGACTGCATGTGACATCTACTACATTATCTGTACTCAAAGAGTCATCAATGTGTTATCTGTTGTGTTACATAGGACTGGAGGTGACATCTACTACATTATCTGTAGTCAGGGAGTCATCACTGTGTTATCTGTGCTGTTACATAGGACTGCATGTTACATCTACTACATTATCTGTACTCAGAGAGTTATCACTGTGTTATCTGTGGTGTTACATAGGACTGCAGGTGACATCTACTACATTATCTGTACTCAGAGTTATCACTGTGTTATCTGTGATGTTACATAGGACTGTATGTGACATCTACTACATTATCTGTACTCAGAGTTATCACTGTGTTATCTGTGGTGTTACATAGGACTGGAGGTGACATCTACTACATTATCTGTAGTCAGGGAGTCATCACTGTGTTATTTGTGGTGTTACATAGGAATGCAGGTGACATCTACTACATTATCTGTACTCAGAGAGTCATCTCTGTGTTATCTGTGGTGTTACATAGGACTGCAGGTGACATCTACTACATTATCTGTACTCAGAGAGTCATCAATGTGTTATCTGTGGTGTTACATAGGACTGCAGGTGACATCTACTACATTATCTGTACTCAGAGAGTTATCACTGTGTTATCTGTGGTGTTACATAGGACAACAGGTGACATCTACTACATTATCTGTACTCAGAGAGTTATCACTGTGTTATCTGTGGTGTTACATAGGACTACAGGTGACATCTACTACATTATCTGTACTCAGAGAGTTATCACTGTGTTATCTGTGGTGTTACATAGGACTGCAGGTGACATCTACTACATTATCTGTACTCAGAGAGTTATCACTATGTTATTTGTGGTGTTACATAGGACTGCAGGTGACATCTACTACATTATCTGTACTCAGAGTTATCACTGTGTTATCTGTGGTGTTACATAGGACTGCAGGTGACATCTACTACATTATCTGTACTCAGAGAGTCATCTCTGTGTTATCTGTGGTGTTACATAGGACTGCAGGTGACATCCACTACATTATCTGTACTCAGAGAATTATCACTGTGTTATCTGTGGTGTAACATAGGACTGCAGGTGACATCCACTACATTATCTATACTCAGAGAGTTATCACTGTGTTATCTGTGGTGTTACATAGGACTGCAGGTGACATCTACTACATTATCTGTTCTCAGAGAGTTATCACTGTGTTATCTGTGGTGTTACATAGGACTGCAGGTTACATCTACTACATTATCTGTACTCAGAGAGTTATCACTGTTATCTGTGGTGTTACATAGGACTGCAGGTGACATCTACTACATTATCTGTACTCATAGAGTTATCACTGTGTTATCTGTGGTGTTACATAGGACAGCAGGTGACAACTACTACATTATCTGTACTCAGAGAGGTATCACTGTGTTATCTGTGGTGTTACATAGGACTGCATGTGACATCTACTACATTATCTGTACTCAGAGAGTTATCACTGTGTTATCTGTGGTGTTACATAGGACTGCAGGTGACATCTACTACATTATCTGTACTCAGAGTTATCACTGTGTTATCTGTGATGTTACATAGGACTGCATGTGACATCTACTACATTATCTGTACTCAGAGTTATCACTGTGTTATCTGTGGTGTTACACAGGACTGCAGGTGACATATACTACATTATCTGTACTCAGAGAGTTATCACTGTGTTATCTGTGGTGTTACATAGGACTGCAGGTGACATCTACTACATTATCTGTACTCAGAGTTATAACTGTGTTATCTGTGATGTTACATAGGACTGCATGTGACATCTACTACATTATCTGTACTCAGAGAGTCATCAATGTGTTATCTCTGGTGTTACATAGGACTGCAGGTGACATCTAATACATTATCTGTACTCAGAGAGTCATCTCTGCGTTATCTCTGGTGTTACATGGAACTGCAGGTGACATCTACTACATTATCTGTACTCAGAGAGTCATCTCTGTGTTATCTGTGGTGTTACATAGGACTGCAGGTGACATCTACTACATTATCTGTACTCAGAGAGTCATCAATGTGTTATCTGTGGTGTTACATAGGACTGCAGGTGACATCTACTACATTATCTGTACTCAGAGAGTTATCACTGTGTTATCTGTAGTGTTACATAGGACTGCATGTGACATCTGCTACATTATCTGTACTCAGAGTTATCACTGTGTTATCTGTGGTGTTACATAGGACTGCCTGTTCCATCTACTACATTATCTGTACTCAGAGAGTTATCACTGTGTTATCTGTGGTGTTACATAGGACTGCAGGTGACATCTACTACATTATCTGTACTCAGAGAGTTATCACTGTGTTATCTGTGGTGTTACATAGGACTGCAGGTGACCTCTACTACATTATCTGTGCTCAGAGAGTTATCACTGTGTTATCTGTGGTGTTACATAGGACTGCAGGTGACATCTACTACATTATCTGTACTCAGAGAGTTATCACTGTGTTATCTGTAGTGTTACATAGGACTGCATGTGACATCTGCTACATTATCTGTACTCAGAGTTATCACTGTGTTATCTGTGGTGTTACATAGGACTGCAGGTGACATCTACTACATTATCTGTACTCAGAGAGTTATCACTGTGTTATCTGTGGTGTTACATAGGACTGCAGGTGACATCTACTACATTATCTGTACTCAGAGAGCTATCACTGTGTTATCTGTAGTGTTACATAGGACTGCATGTGACATCTGTTACATTATCTGTACACAGAGAGTTATCACTGTGTGATCTGTGGTGTTACATAGGACTGCATGTGACATCTGCTACATTATCTGTACTCAGAGAGTTATCACTGTGTAATCTGTGGTGTTACATAGGACAACAGGTGACATCTACTACATTATCTGTTCTCAGAGAGTTATCACTGTGTTATCTGTGGTGTTACATAGGACTGCAGATGACATCTACTACATTATCTGTACTCAGAGAGTTATCACTGTGTTATCTGTGGTGTTACATAGGACTGCAGGTGACCTCTACTACATTATCTGTGCTCAGAGAGTTATCACTGTGTTATCTGTGGTGTTACATAGGACTGCAGGTGACATCTACTACATTATCTGTACTCAGAAATCATCACTGTGTTATCTGTGGTGTTACATAGGACTGCAGGTGACATCCACTACATTATCTGCACTCAGAGAGTTATCACTGTGTTATCTGTGGTGTTACATAGGACTGCATGTGACATCTCCTACATTATCTGTGCTCAGAGAGTTATCACTGTGTTATCTGTGGTGTTACATAGGACTGCATGTGACATCTACTACATTATCTGTTCTCAGAGAGTTATCACTGTGTTATCTGTGGTGTTACATAGGACTGCAGGTGACATCTACTACATTATCTGTTCTCAGAGAGTTATCACTGTGTTATCTGTGGTGTTACATAGGACTGCAGGTTATATCTACTTCATTATCTGTACTCAGAGAGTTATCACTGTTATCTGTGGTGTTACATAGGACTGCAGGTGACATCTACTACATTATCTGTACTCAAAGAGTTATCACTGTGTTATCTGTGGTGTTACATAGGACTGCAGGTGACATCTACTATATTATCTGTTCTCAGAGAGTTATCACTGTGTTATCTGTGGTGTTACATGGAACTGCAGGTGACATCTACTACATTATCTGTACTCAGAGAGTTATCACTGTGTTATCTGTGGTGTTACATAGGACTGCAGGTGACATCTACTACATTATCTGTATTCAGAGAGTTATCACTGTTATCTGTAGTGTTACATAAGACTTCATGTGACATCTACGACATTATCTGTACTCAGAGAGTCATCACTGTGTTATCTGTGGTGTTACATAGGACTGCAGGTGACATCTACTACATTATCTGTACTCAGAGAGTTATCACTGTGTTATCTGTGGTGTTACATAGGACAACAGGTGACATCTACTGCATTATCTGTACTCAGAGAGTTATCACTGTGTTATCTGTGGTGTTACATAGGACTGCAGGTGACATCCACTACATTATCTGTACTCAGAGAGTTATCAATGTGTTATCTGTGGTGTTACATAGGACTGCAGGTGACATCTACTACATTATCTGTACTCAGAGAGTTATCACTGTGTTATCTGTGGTGTAACATAGGACTGCAGATGACATCTACTACATTATCTGTACTCAGAGAGTTATCACTGTGTTATATGTGGTGTTACATAGGACTGCAGGTGACATCCACTACATTATCTGTACTCAGAGAGTTATCACTGTGTTATCTGTGGTGTAACATAGGACTGCAGATGACATCTACTACATTATCTGTACTCAGAGAGTTATCACTGTGTTATCTGTGGTGTTACATAGGACTGCAGATGACATCTACTACATTATCTGTACTCAGAGAGTTATCACTGTGTTATCTGTGGTGTTACATAGGACTGCAGGTGACATCCACTACATTATCTGTACTCAGAGAGTTATCACTGTGTTATCTGTGGTGTTACATAGGACTGCAGGTGACATCTACTACATTATCTGTTCTCAGAGAATTATCACTGTGTTATCTGTGGTGTTACATAGGACTGCAGGTTATATCTACTACATTATCTGTACTCAGAGAGTTATCACTGTTATCTGTGGTGTTACATAGGACTGCAGGTGACATCTACTACATTATCTGTACTCAGAGAGTTATCACTGTGTTATCTGTGGTGTTACATAGGACTGCAGGTGACATCTACTATATTATCTGTTCTCAGAGAGTTATCACTGTGTTATCTGTGGTGTTACATAGGACTGCAGGTGACATCTACGACATTATCTGTACTCAGAGAGTCATCACTGTGTTATCTGTGGTGTTACATAGGACTGCAGGTGACATATACTACATTTTCTGTACTCAGAGAGTTATCACTGTATTATCTGTGGTGTTACATAGGACTGCAGGTGACATCTACTACATTATCTGTACTCAGAGAGTTATCACTGTGTTATCTGTGGTGTTACATAGGACTGCAGGTGACATACACTACATTTTCTGTACTCAGAGAGTTATCACTGTGTTATCTATGGTGTTACATAGGACTGCAGGTGACATCTACTACATTATCTGTACTCAGAGAGTTATCACTGTGTTATCTGTGGTGTTACATAGGACTGCAGATGACATCTACTACATTATCTGTACTCAGAGAGTTATCACTGTGTTATCTGTGGTGTTACATAGGACTGCAGGTGACATCCACTACATTATCTTTACTCAGAGAGTTATCACTGTGTTATCTGTGGTGTTACATAGGACTGCAGGTGACATCTACTACATTATCTGTTCTCAGAGAATTATCACTGTGTTATCTGTGGTGTTACATAGGACTGCAGGTTATATCTACTACATTATCTGTACTCAGAGAGTTATCACTGTTATCTGTGGTGTTACATAGGACTGCAGGTGACATCTACTACATTATCTGTACTCAGAGAGTTATCACTGTGTTATCTGTGGTGTTACATAGGACTGCAGGTGACATCTACTATATTATCTGTTCTCAGAGAGTTATCACTGTGTTATCTGTGGTGTTACATAGGACTGCAGGTGACATCTACGACATTATCTGTACTCAGAGAGTCATCACTGTGTTATCTGTGGTGTTACATAGGACTGCAGGTGACATATACTACATTTTCTGTACTCAGAGAGTTATCACTGTATTATCTGTGGTGTTACATAGGACTGCAGGTGACATCTACTACATTATCTGTACTCAGAGAGTTATCACTGTGTTATCTGTGGTGTTACATAGGACTGCAGGTGACATACACTACATTTTCTGTACTCAGAGAGTTATCACTGTGTTATCTATGGTGTTACATAGGACTGCAGGTGACATCTACTACATTATCTGTACTCAGAGAGTTATCACTGTGTTATCTGTGGTGTTACATAGGACTGCAGGTGACATATACTACATTATCTGTTCTCAGAGAGTTATCACTGTGTTATCTGTGGTGTTACATAGGACTGCAGGTGACATCCACTACATTATCTGTACTCAGAGAGTTATCACTGTGTTATCTGTGGTGTTACATAGGACTGCAGGTGATATCTACTACATTATCTGTTCTCAGAGAGTTATCACTGTGTTATCTGTGGTGTTACATAGGACTGCAGGTTATATCTACTACATTATCTGTACTCAGAGAGTTATCACTGTTATCTGTGGTGTTACATAGGACTGCAGGTGACATCTACTACATTATCTGTACTCAGAGAGTTATCACTGTGTTATCTGTGGTGTTACATAGGACTGCAGGTGACATCTACTATATTATCTGTTCTCAGAGAGTTATCACTGTGTTATCTGTGGTGTTACATAGGACTGCAGGTGACATATACTACATTATCTGTACTCAGAGAGTTATCACTGTGTTATCTGTGGTGTTACCTAGGACTGCAGGTGACATATACTACATTTTCTGTACTCAGAGAGTTATCACTGTGTTATCTGTGGTGTTACATAGGACTGCAGGTGACATCTACGACATTATCTGTACTCAGAGAGTCATCACTGTGTTATCTGTGGTGTTACATAGGACTGCAGGTGACATATACTACATTTTCTGTACTCAGAGAGTTATCACTGTGTTATCTGTGGTGTTACATAGGACTGCAGGTGACATCTACTACATTATCTGTTCTCAGAGAGTTATCACTGTGTTATCTGTGGTGTTACATAGGACTGCAGGTTATATCTACTACATTATCTGTACTCAGAGAGTTATCACTGTTATCTGTGGTGTTACATAGGACTGCAGGTGACATCTACTACATTATCTGTACTCAGAGAGTTATCACTGTGTTATCTGTGGTGTTACATAGGACAGCAGGTGACAACTACTACATTATCTGTACTCAGAGAGTTATCACTGTGTTATCTGTGGTGTTACATAGGACTGCAGGTGACATCTACTACATTATCTGTACTCAGAGAGTTATCACTGTTATCTGTGGTGTTACATAGGACTGCAGGTGACATCTACTACATTATCTGTACTCAGAGAGTTATCACTGTGTTATCTGTGGTGTTACATAGGACAACAGGTGACATCTACTACATTATCTGTATTCAGAGAGTTATCACTGTTATCTGTAGTGTTACATAAGACTTCATGTGACATCTACGACATTATCTGTACTCAGAGAGTCATCACTGTGTTATCTGTGGTGTTACATAGGACTGCAGGTGACATCTACTACATTATCTGTACTCAGAGAGTTATCACTGTGTTATCTGTGGTGTTACATAGGACAACAGGTGACATCTACTACATTATCTGTACTCAGAGAGTTATCACTGTGTTATCTGTGGTGTTACATAGGACTGCAGGTGACATCCACTACATTATCTGTACTCAGAGAGTTATCAATGTGTTATCTGTGGTGTTACATAGGACTGCAGGTGACATCTACTACATTATCTGTACTCAGAGAGTTATCACTGTGTTATCTGTGGTGTAACATAGGACTGCAGATGACATCTACTACATTATCTGTACTCAGAGAGTTATCACTGTGTTATATGTGGTGTTACATAGGACTGCAGGTGACATCCACTACATTATCTGTACTCAGAGAGTTATCACTGTGTTATCTGTGGTGTAACATAGGACTGCAGATGACATCTACTACATTATCTGTACTCAGAGAGTTATCACTGTGTTATCTGTGGTGTTACATAGGACTGCAGATGACATCTACTACATTATCTGTACTCAGAGAGTTATCACTGTGTTATCTGTGGTGTTACATAGGACTGCAGGTGACATCCACTACATCATCTGTACTCAGGGAGTTATCACTGTGTTATCTGTGGTGTTACATAGGACTGCAGGTGACATCTACTACATTATCTGTTCTCAGAGAATTATCACTGTGTTATCTGTGGTGTTACATAGGACTGCAGGTTATATCTACTACATTATCTGTACTCAGAGAGTTATCACTGTTATCTGTGGTGTTACATAGGACTGCAGGTGACATCTACTACATTATCTGTACTCAGAGAGTTATCACTGTGTTATCTGTGGTGTTACATAGGACTGCAGGTGACATCTACTATATTATCTGTTCTCAGAGAGTTATCACTGTGTTATCTGTGGTGTTACATAGGACTGCAGGTGACATATACGACATTATCTGTACTCAGAGAGTTATCACTGTGTTATCTGTGGTGTTACATAGGACTGCAGGTGACATATACTACATTTTCTGTACTCAGAGAGTTATCACTGTGTTATCTGTGGTGTTACATAGGACTGCAGGTGACATCTACGACATTATGTGTACTCAGAGAGTCATCACTGTGTTATCTGTGGTGTTACATAGGACTGCAGGTGACATATACTACATTTTCTGTACTCAGAGAGTTATCACTGTGTTATCTGTGGTGTTACATAGGACTGCAGGTGACATCTACTACATTATCTGTACTCAGAGAGTTATCACTGTGTTATCTGTGGTGTTACATAGGACTGCAGGTGACATACACTACATTTTCTGTACTCAGAGAGTTATCACTGTGTTATCTATGGTGTTACATTGGACTGCAGGTGACATCTACTACATTATCTGTACTCAGAGAGTTATCACTGTGTTATCTGTGGTGTTACATAGGACTGCAGGTGACATATACTACATTATCTGTTCTCAGAGAGTTATCACTGTGTTATCTGTGGTGTTACATAGGACTGCAGGTGACATCCACTACATTATCTGTACTCAGAGAGTTATCACTGTGTTATCTGTGGTGTTACATAGGACTGCAGGTGACATCTACTACATTATCTGTTCTCAGAGAGTTATCACTGTGTTATCTGTGGTGTTACATAGGACTGCAGGTTATATCTACTACATTATCTGTACTCAGAGAGTTATCACTGTTATCTGTGGTGTTACATAGGACTGCAGGTGACATCTACTACATTATCTGTACTCAGAGAGTTATCACTGTGTTATCTGTGGTGTTACACAGGACTGCAGGTGACATCTACTATATTATCTGTTCTCAGAGAGTTATCACTGTGTTATCTGTGGTGTTACATAGGACTGCAGGTGACATATACTACATTATCTGTACTCAGAGAGTTATCACTGTGTTATCTGTGGTGTTACATAGGACTGCAGGTGACATATACTACATTTTCTGTACTCAGAGAGTTATCACTGTGTTATCTGTGGTGTTACATAGGACTGCAGGTGACATCTACGACATTATCTGTACTCAGAGAGTCATCACTGTGTTATCTGTGGTGTTACATAGGACTGCAGGTGACATATACTACATTTTCTGTACTCAGAGAGTTATCACTGTGTTATCTGTGGTGTTACATAGGACTGCAGGTGACATCTACTACATTATCTGTTCTCAGAGAGTTATCACTGTGTTATCTGTGATGTTACATAGGACTGCAGGTTATATCTACTACATTATCTGTACTCAGAGAGTTATCACTGTTATCTGTGGTGTTACATAGGACTGCAGGTGACATCTACTACATTATCTGTACTCAGAGAGTTATCACTGTGTTATCTGTGGTGTTACATAGGACAGCAGGTGACAACTACTACATTATCTGTACTCAGAGAGTTATCACTGTGTTATCTGTGGTGTTACATAGGACTGCAGGTGACATCTACTACATTATCTGTACTCAGAGAGTTATCACTGTTATCTGTGGTGTTACATAGGACTGCAGGTGACATCTACTACATTATCTGTACTCAGAGAGTTATCACTGTGTTATCTGTGGTGTTACATAGGACTGCAGGTGACATCTACTACATTATCTGTACTCAGAGAGGTATCACTGTGTTATCTGTGGTGTTACATAGGACTGCATGTGACAACTACTACATTATCTGTACTCAGAGAGTTATCACCGTGTTATCTGTGGTGTTACATAGGACTGCAGGTGACATCTACTACATTATCTGTACTCAGAGTTATCACTGTGTTATCTGTGATGTTACATAGGACTGCATGTGACATCTACTACATTATCTGTACTCAGAGTTATCACTGTGTTATCTGTGGTGTTACACAGGACTGCAGGTGACATATACTACATTATCTGTACTCAGAGAGTAATCACTGTGTTATCTGTGGTGTTACATAGGACTGCAGGTGACATCTACTACATTATCTGTACTCAGAGTTATCACTGTGTTATCTGTGATGTTACATAGGACTGTATGTGACATCTACTACATTATCTGTACTCAGAGTTATCACTGTGTTATCTGTGGTGTTACATAGGACTGGAGGTGACATCTACTACATTATCTGTAGTCAGGGAGTCATCACTGTGTTATCTGTGGTGTTACATAGGACTGCAGGTGACATCTACTACATTATCTGTACTCAGAGAGTCATCTCTGTGTTATCTGTGGTGTTACATAGGACTGCAGGTGACATCCACTACATTATCTGTACTCAGAGAATTATCACTGTGTTATCTGTGGTGTAACATAGGACTGCAGGTGACATCCACTACATTATCTATACTCAGAGAGTTATCACTGTGTTATCTGTGGTGTTACATAGGACTGCAGGTGACATCTACTACATTATCTGTTCTCAGAGAGTTATCACTGTGTTATCTGTGGTGTTACATAGGACTGCAGGTTACATCTACTACATTATCTGTACTCAGAGAGTTATCACTGTTATCTGTGGTGTTACATAGGACTGCAGGTGACATCTACTACATTTTCTGTACTCATAGAGTTATCACTGTGTTATCTGTGGTGTTACATAGGACAGCAGGTGACAACTACTACATTATCTGTACTCAGAGAGGTATCACTGTGTTATCTGTGGTGTTACATAGGACTGCATGTGACATCTACTACATTATCTGTACTCAGAGAGTTATCACTGTGTTATCTGTGGTGTTACATAGGACTGCAGGTGACATCTACTACATTATCTGTACTCAGAGTTATCACTGTGTTATCTGTAGTGTTACATAGGACTGCATGTGACATCTGCTACATTATCTGTACTCAGAGTTATCACTGTGTTATCTGTGGTGTTACATAGGACTGCATGTGACATCTACTACATTATCTGTACTCAGAGAGTTATCACTGTGTTATCTGTGGTGTTACATAGGACTGCAGGTGACATACACTACATTTTCTGTACTCAGAGAGTTATCACTGTGTTATCTATGGTGTTACATTGGACTGCAGGTGACATCTACTACATTATCTGTACTCAGAGAGTTATCACTGTGTTATCTGTGGTGTTACATAGGACTGCAGGTGACATATACTACATTATCTGTTCTCAGAGAGTTATCACTGTGTTATCTGTGGTGTTACATAGGACTGCAGGTGACATCCACTACATTATCTGTACTCAGAGAGTTATCACTGTGTTATCTGTGGTGTTACATAGGACTGCAGGTGACAACTACTACATTATCTGTTCTCAGAGAGTTATCACTGTGTTATCTGTGGTGTTACATAGGACTGCAGGTTATATCTACTACATTATCTGTACTCAGAGAGTTATCACTGTTATCTGTGGTGTTACATAGGACTGCAGGTGACATCTACTACATTATCTGTACTCAGAGAGTTATCACTGTGTTATCTGTGGTGTTACATAGGACTGCAGGTGACATCTACTATATTATCTGTTCTCAGAGAGTTATCACTGTGTTATCTGTGGTGTTACATAGGACTGCAGGTGACATATACTACATTATCTGTACTCAGAGAGTTATCACTGTGTTATCTGTGGTGTTACATAGGACTGCAGGTGACATATACTACATTTTCTGTACTCAGAGAGTTATCACTGTGTTATCTGTGGTGTTACATAGGACTGCAGGTGACATCTACGACATTATCTGTACTCAGAGAGTCATCACTGTGTTATCTGTGGTGTTACATAGGACTGCAGGTGACATATACTACATTTTCTGTACTCAGAGAGTTATCACTGTGTTATCTGTGGTGTTACATAGGACTGCAGGTGACATCTACTACATTATCTGTTCTCAGAGAGTTATCACTGTGTTATCTGTGGTGTTACATAGGACTGCAGGTTATATCTACTACATTATCTGTACTCAGAGAGTTATCACTGTTATCTGTGGTGTTACATAGGACTGCAGGTGACATCTACTACATTATCTGTACTCAGAGAGTTATCACTGTGTTATCTGTGGTGTTACATAGGACAGCAGGTGACAACTACTACATTATCTGTACTCAGAGAGTTATCACTGTGTTATCTGTGGTGTTACATAGGACTGCAGGTGACATCTACTACATTATCTGTACTCAGAGAGTTATCACTGTTATCTGTGGTGTTACATAGGACTGCAGGTGACATCTACTACATTATCTGTACTCAGAGAGTTATCACTGTGTTATCTGTGGTGTTACATAGGACTGCAGGTGACATCTACTACATTATCTGTACTCAGAGAGGTATCACTGTGTTATCTGTGGTGTTACATAGGACTGCATGTGACAACTACTACATTATCTGTACTCAGAGAGTTATCACCGTGTTATCTGTGGTGTTACATAGGACTGCAGGTGACATCTACTACATTATCTGTACTCAGAGTTATCACTGTGTTATCTGTGATGTTACATAGGACTGCATGTGACATCTACTACATTATCTGTACTCAGAGTTATCACTGTGTTATCTGTGGTGTTACACAGGACTGCAGGTGACATATACTACATTATCTGTACTCAGAGAGTAATCACTGTGTTATCTGTGGTGTTACATAGGACTGCAGGTGACATCTACTACATTATCTGTACTCAGAGTTATCACTGTGTTATCTGTGATGTTACATAGGACTGTATGTGACATCTACTACATTATCTGTACTCAGAGTTATCACTGTGTTATCTGTGGTGTTACATAGGACTGGAGGTGACATCTACTACATTATCTGTAGTCAGGGAGTCATCACTGTGTTATCTGTGGTGTTACATAGGACTGCAGGTGACATCTACTACATTATCTGTACTCAGAGAGTCATCTCTGTGTTATCTGTGGTGTTACATAGGACTGCAGGTGACATCTACTACATTATCTGTACTCAGAGAGTCATCAATGTGTTATCTGTGGTGTTACATAGGACTGCAGGTGACATCTACTACATTATCTGTACTCAGAGAGTTATCACTGTGTTATCTGTGGTGTTACATAGGACAACAGGTGACATCTACTACATTATCTGTACTCAGAGAGTTATCACTGTGTTATCTGTGGTGTTACATAGGACTGCAGGTGACATCTACTACATTATCTGTACTCAGAGAGTTATCACTGTGTTATCTGTGGTGTTACATAGGACTGCAGGTGACATCTACTACATTATCTGTACTCAGAGAGTTATCACTATGTTATTTGTGGTGTTACATAGGACTGCAGGTGACATCTACTACATTATCTGTACTCAGAGTTATCACTGTGTTATCTGTGGTGTTACATAGGACTGCAGGTGACATCTACTACATTATCTGTACTCAGAGAGTCATCTCTGTGTTATCTGTGGTGTTACATAGGACTGCAGGTGACATCCACTACATTATCTGTACTCTGAGAATTATCACTGTGTTATCTGTGGTGTAACATAGGACTGCAGGTGACATCCACTACATTATCTATACTCAGAGAGTTATCACTGTGTTATCTGTGGTGTTACATAGGACTGCAGGTGACATCTACTACATTATCTGTTCTCAGAGAGTTATCACTGTGTTATATGTGGTGTTACATAGGACTGCAGGTTACATCTACTACATTATCTGTACTCAGAGAGTTATCACTGTTATCTGTGGTGTTACATAGGACTGCAGGTGACATCTACTACATTTTCTGTACTCATAGAGTTATCACTGTGTTATCTGTGGTGTTACATAGGACAGCAGGTGACAACTACTACATTATCTGTACTCAGAGAGGTATCACTGTGTTATCTGTGGTGTTACATAGGACTGCATGTGACATCTACTGCATTATCTGTACTCAGAGAGTTATCACTGTGTTATCTGTGGTGTTACATAGGACTGCAGGTGACATCTACTACATTATCTGTACTCAGAGTTATCACTGTGTTATCTGTGATGTTACATAGGACTGCATGTGACATCTACTACATTATCTGTACTCAGAGTTATCACTGTGTTATCTGTGGTGTTACACAGGACTGCAGGTGACATATACTACATTATCTGTACTCAGAGAGTTATCACTGTGTTATCTGTGGTGTTA
This sequence comes from Phyllobates terribilis, assembly GCF_046119375.1. NCBI lineage: Eukaryota > Metazoa > Chordata > Amphibia > Anura > Dendrobatidae > Phyllobates > Phyllobates terribilis. The sequence continues at coordinate 13,735,379 of NW_027362772.1, read as the reverse complement.
CATAGGACTGCAGGTGACATCTACTACATTATCTGTACTCAGAGTTATAACTGTGTTATCTGTGATGTTACATAGGACTGCATGTGACATCTACTACATTATCTGTACTCAGAGAGTCATCAATGTGTTATCTCTGGTGTTACATAGGACTGCAGGTGACATCTAATACATTATCTGTACTCAGAGAGTCATCTCTGCGTTATCTCTGGTGTTACATAGGACTGCAGGTGACATCTACTACATTATCTGTACTCAGAGAGTCATCTCTGTGTTATCTGTGGTGTTACATAGGACTGCAGGTGACATCTACTACATTATCTGTACTCAGAGAGTCATCAATGTGTTATCTGTGGTGTTACATAGGACTGCAGGTGACATCTACTACATTATCTGTACTCAGAGAGTTATCACTGTGTTATCTGTAGTGTTACATAGGACTGCATGTGACATCTGCTACATTATCTGTACTCAGAGTTATCACTGTGTTATCTGTGGTGTTACATAGGACTGCATGTGACATCTACTACATTATCTGTACTCAGAGAGTTATCACTGTGTTATCTGTGGTGTTACATAGGACTGCAGGTGACATCTACTACATTATCTGTACTCAGAGAGTTATCACTGTGTTATCTGTGGTGTTACATAGGACTGCATGTGACATCTGCTACATTATCTGTACTCAGAGAGTTATCACTGTGTAATCTGTGGTGTTGCATAGGACAACAGGTGACATCTACTACATTATCTGTACTCAGAGAGATATCACTGTGTTATCTGTGGTGTTACATAGGACTGCAGGTGACATCTACTACATTATCTGTACTCAGAGAGTTATCACTGTGTTATCTGTGGTGTTACATAGGACTGCAGGTGACCTCTACTACATTATCTGTGCTCAGAGAGTTATCACTGTGTTATCTGTGGTGTTACATAGGACTGCAGGTGACATCTACTACATTATCTGTACTCAGAGAGTTATCACTGTGTTATCTGTAGTGTTACATAGGACTGCATGTGACATCTGCTACATTATCTGTACTCAGAGTTATCACTGTGTTATCTGTGGTGTTACATAGGACTGCAGGTGACATCTACTACATTATCTGTACTCAGAGAGTTATCACTGTGTTATCTGTGGTGTTACATAGGACTGCAAGTGACATCTACTACATTATCTGTACTCAGAGAGCTATCACTGTGTTATCTGTAGTGTTACATAGGACTGCATGTGACATCTGTTACATTATCTGTACACAGAGAGTTATCACTGTGTGATCTGTGGTGTTACATAGGACTGCATGTGACATCTGCTACATTATCTGTACTCAGAGAGTTATCACTGTGTAATCTGTGGTGTTACATAGGACAACAGGTGACATCTACTACATTATCTGTTCTCAGAGAGTTATCACTGTGTTATCTGTGGTGTTACATAGGACTGCAGATGACATCTACTACATTATCTGTACTCAGAGAGTTATCACTGTGTTATCTGTGGTGTTACATAGGACTGCAGGTGACCTCTACTACATTATCTGTGCTCAGAGAGTTATCACTGTGTTATCTGTGGTGTTACATAGGACTGCAGGTGACATCTACTACATTATCTGTACTCAGAAATCATCACTGTGTTATCTGTGGTGTTACATAGGACTGCAGGTGACATCCACTACATTATCTGCACTCAGAGAGTTATCACTGTGTTATCTGTGGTGTTACATAGGACTGCATGTGACATCTCCTACATTATCTGTGCTCAGAGAGTTATCACTGTGTTATCTGTGGTGTTACATAGGACTGCATGTGACATCTACTACATTATCTGTTCTCAGAGAGTTATCACTGTGTTATCTGTGGTGTTACATAGGACTGCAGGTGACATCTACTACATTATCTGTTCTCAGAGAGTTATCACTGTGTTATCTGTGGTGTTACATAGGACTGCAGGTTATATCTACTTCATTATCTGTACTCAGAGAGTTATCACTGTTATCTGTGGTGTTACATAGGACTGCAGGTGACATCTACTACGTTATCTGTACTCAAAGAGTTATCACTGTGTTATCTGTGGTGTTACATAGGACTGCAGGTGACATCTACTATATTATCTGTTCTCAGAGAGTTATCACTGTGTTATCTGTGGTGTTACATGGAACTGCAGGTGACATCTACTACATTATCTGTACTCAGAGAGTTATCAATGTGTTATCTGTGGTGTTACATAGGACTGCAGGTGACATCTACTACATTATCTGTACTCAGAGAGTTATCACTGTGTTATCTGTGGTGTAACATAGGACTGCAGATGACATCTACTACATTATCTGTACTCAGAGAGTTATCACTGTGTTATATGTGGTGTTACATAGGACTGCAGGTGACATCCACTACATTATCTGTACTCAGAGAGTTATCACTGTGTTATCTGTGGTGTAACATAGGACTGCAGATGACATCCACTACATTATCTGTACTCAGAGAGTTATCACTGTGTTATCTGTGGTGTTACATAGGACTGCAGGTGACATCTACTACATTATCTGTTCTCAGAGAATTATCACTGTGTTATCTGTGGTGTTACATAGGACTGCAGGTTATATCTACTACATTATCTGTACTCAGAGAGTTATCACTGTTATCTGTGGTGTTACATAGGACTGCAGGTGACATCTACTACATTATCTGTACTCAGAGAGTTATCACTGTGTTATCTGTGGTGTTACATAGGACTGCAGGTGACATCTACTATATTATCTGTTCTCAGAGAGTTATCACTGTGTTATCTGTGGTGTTACATAGGACTGCAGGTGACATATACTACATTATCTGTACTCAGAGAGTTATCACTGTGTTATCTGTGGTGTTACATAGGACTGCAGGTGACATATACTACATTTTCTGTACTCAGAGAGTTATCACTGTGTTATCTGTGGTGTTACATAGGACTGCAGGTGACATCTACGACATTATCTGTACTCAGAGAGTCATCACTGTGTTATCTGTGGTGTTACATAGGACTGCAGGTGACATATACTACATTTTCTGTACTCAGAGAGTTATCACTGTGTTATCTGTGGTGTTACATAGGACTGCAGGTGACATCTACTACATTATCTGTACTCAGAGAGTTATCACTGTGTTATCTGTGGTGTTACATAGGACTGCAGGTGACATATACTACATTTTCTGTACTCAGAGAGTTATCACTGTGTTATCTATGGTGTTACATAGGACTGCAGGTGACATCTACTACATTATCTGTACTCAGAGAGATATCACTGTGTTATCTGTGGTGTTACATAGGACCGCAGGTGACATCTACTACATTATCTGTACTCAGAGAGTTATCACTGTGTTATCTGTGGTGTTACATAGGACTGCATGTGACATCTACTACATTATCTGTACTCAGAGAGTTATCACTGTGTTATCTGTAGTGTTACATAGGACTGCAGGTGACATCCACTACATTATCTGTACTCAGAGAGTTATCACTGTGTTATCTGTGGTGTTACATAGGACTGCAGGTGACATATACTAAATTATCTGTACTCAGAGAGTTATCACTGTGTTATCTGTGGTGTTACATAGGATTGCAGGTGACATATACTACATTTTCTGTACTCAGAGAGTTATCACTGTGTTATCTGTGGTGTTACATAGGACTGCAGGTGACATATACTAAATTATCTGTACTCAGAGAGTTATCACTGTGTTATCTGTGGTGTTACATAGGACTGCAGGTGACATATACTACATTATCTGTACTCAGAGAGTTATCACTGTGTTATCTGTGGTGTTACATAGGACTGCAGGTGACATATACTACATTTTCTGTACTCAGAGAGTTATCACTGTGTTATCTGTGGTGTTACATAGGACTGCAGGTGACATCTACGACATTATCTGTACTCAGAGAGTCATCACTGTGTTATCTGTGGTGTTACATAGGACTGCAGGTGACATATACTACATTTTCTGTACTCAGAGAGTTATCACTGTGTTATCTGTGGTGTTACATAGGACTGCAGGTGACATCTACTACATTATCTGTACTCAGAGAGTTATCACTGTGTTATCTGTGGTGTTACATAGGACTGCAGGTGACATACACTACATTTTCTGTACTCAGAGAGTTATCACTGTGTTATCTATGGTGTTACATAGGACTGCAGGTGACATCTACTACATTATCTGTACTCAGAGAGTTATCACTGTGTTATCTGTGGTGTTACATAGGACTGCAGGTGACATATACTACATTATCTGTTCTCAGAGAGTTATCACTGTGTTATCTGTGGTGTTACATAGGACTGCAGGTGACATCCACTACATTATCTGTACTCAGAGAGTTATCACTGTGTTATCTGTGGTGTTACATAGGACTGCAGGTGACATCTACTACATTATCTGTTCTCAGAGAGTTATCACTGTGTTATCTGTGGTGTTACATAGGACTGCAGGTTATATCTACTACATTATCTGTACTCAGAGAGTTATCACTGTTATCTGTGGTGTTACATAGGACTGCAGGTGACATCTATTACATTATCTGTACTCAGAGAGTTATCACTGTGTTATCTGTGGTGTTACATAGGACTGCAGGTGACATCTACTATATTATCTGTTCTCAGAGAGTTATCACTGTGTTATCTGTGGTGTTACATAGGACTGCAGGTGACATATACTACATTATCTGTACTCAGAGAGTTATCACTGTGTTATCTGTGGTGTTACATAGGACTGCAGGTGACATATACTACATTTTCTGTACTCAGAGAGTTATCACTGTGTTATCTGTGGTGTTACATAGGACTGCAGGTGACATCTACGACATTATCTGTACTCAGAGAGTCATCACTGTGTTATCTGTGGTGTTACATAGGACTGCAGGTGACATATACTACATTTTCTGTACTCAGAGAGTTATCACTGTGTTATCTGTGGTGTTACATAGGACTGCAGGTGACATCTACTACATTATCTGTACTCAGAGAGTTATCACTGTGTTATCTGTGGTGTTACATAGGACTGCAGGTGACATATACTACATTTTCTGTACTCAGAGAGTTATCACTGTGTTATCTATGGTGTTACATAGGACTGCAGGTGACATCTACTACATTATCTGTACTCAGAGAGATATCACTGTGTTATCTGTGGTGTTACATAGGACCGCAGGTGACATCTACTACATTATCTGTACTCAGAGAGTTATCACTGTGTTATCTGTGGTGTTACATAGGACTGCATGTGACATCTACTACATTATCTGTACTCAGAGAGTTATCACTGTGTTATCTGTAGTGTTACATAGGACTGCAGGTGACATCCACTACATTATCTGTACTCAGAGAGTTATCACTGTGTTATCTGTGGTGTTACATAGGACTGCAGGTGACATATACTAAATTATCTGTACTCAGAGAGTTATCACTGTGTTATCTGTGGTGTTACATTAGATTGCAGGTGACATATACTACATTTTCTGTACTCAGAGAGTTATCACTGTGTTATCTATGGTGTTACATAGGACTGCAGGTGACATCTAATACATTATCTGTAGTCAGGGAGTCATCACTGTGTTATCTGTGGTGTTACATAGGACTGCAGGTGACATCTACTACATTATCTGTACACAGAGAGTTATCACTGTGTGATCTGTGGTGTTACATAGGACTGCATGTGACATCTGCTACATTATCTGTACTCAGAGAGTTATCACTGTGTTATCTGTGGTGTTACATAGGACAACAGGTGACATCTACTACATTATCTGTACTCAGAGAGTTATCACTATGTTATCTGTGGTGTTACATAGGACTGCAGGTGACATCTACTACATTATCTGTACTCAGAGAGTTATCACTGTGTTATCTGTGGTGTTACATAGGACTGCAGATGACATCTACTACATTATCTGTACTCAGAGAGTTATCACTGTGTTATCTGTGGTGTTACATAGGACTGCAGGTGACATCTACTACATTATCTGTGCTCAGAGAGTTATCACTGTGTTATCTGTGGTGTTACATAGGACTGCAGGTGACATCTACTACATTATCTGTACTCAGAAATCATCACTGTGTTATCTGTGGTGTTACATAGGACTGCAGGTGACATCCACTACATTATCTGTACTCAGAGAGTTATCACTGTGTTATCTCTGGTGTTACATAGGACTGCATGTGACATCTCCTACATTATCTGTGCTCAGAGAGTTATCACTGTGTTATCTGTGGTGTTACATAGGACTGCATGTGACATCTACTACATTATCTGTTCTCAGAGAGTTATCACTGTGTTATCTGTGGTGTTACATAGGACTGCAGGTGACATCTGCTACATTATCTGTTCTCAGAGAGTTATCACTGTGTTATCTGTGGTGTTACATAGGACTGCAGGTTATATCTATTTCATTATCTGTACTCAGAGAGTTATCACTGTTATCTGTGGTGTTACATAGGACTGCAGGTGACATCTACTACATTATCTGTACTCAGAGAGTTATCACTGTGTTATCTGTGGTGTTACATAGGACTACAGGTGACATCTACTATATTATCTGTTCTCAGAGAGTTATCACTGTGTTATCTGTGGTGTTACATGGAACTGCAGGTGACATCTACTACATTATCTGTAACCAGAGAGTCATCTCTGTGTTATCTGTGGTGTTACATAGGACTGCAGGTGACATCTACTACATTATCTGTACTCAGAGAGTTATCGCTGTGTTATCTTTGGTGTTACATAGGACTGCAGGTGACATCCACTACATTATCTGTACTCAGAGAGTTATCACTGTGTTATCTGTGGTGTTACATAGGACTGCAGGTGACATCTACCACATTATCTGTACTCAGAGAGTTATCACTGTGTTATCTGTGGTGTAACATAGGACTGCAGGTGACATCTACTACATTATCTGTACTCAGAGAGTTATCACTGTGTTATCTGTGGTGTTACATAGGACTGCAGGTGACATCCACTACATTATCTGTACTCAGAGAGTTATCACTGTGTTATCTGTGGTGTAACATAGGACTGCAGATGACATCTACTACATTATCTGTACTCAGAGAGTTATCACTGTGTTATCTGTGGTGTTACATAGGACTGCAGATGACATATACTACATTATCTGTACTCAGAGAGTTATCACTGTGTTATCTGTGGTGTTACATAGGACTGCAGGTGACATCCACTACATTATCTGTACTCAGAGAGTTATCACTGTGTTATCTGTGGTGTTACATAGGACTGCAGTGACATCTACTACATTATCTGTACTCAGATATCATCACTGTGTTATCTGTGGTGTTACATAGGACTGCATGTGACATCCACTACATTATCTGTACTCAGAGAGTTATCACTGTGTTATCTGTGGTGTTACATAGGACTGCAGGTGACATCTACTACATTATCTGTTCTCAGAGAGTTATCACTGTGTTATCTGTAGTGTTACATAGGACTGCAGGTTATATCTACTACATTATCTGTACTCAGAGAGTTATCACTGTTATCTGTGGTGTTACATAGGACTGCAGGTGACATCTACTACATTATCTGTACTCAGAGAATTATCACTGTGTTATCTGTGGTGTTACATAGGACAGCAGGTGACAACTACTACATTATCTGTACTCAGAGAGTTATCACTGTGTTATCTGTGGTGTTACATAGGACTGCAGGTGACATCTACTACATTATCTGTACTCAGAGAGTTATCACTGTTATCTGTGGTGTTACATAGGACTGCAGGTGACATCTACTACATTATCTGTACTCAGAGAGTTATCACTGTGTTATCTGTGGTGTTACATAGGACTGCAGGTGACATCTACTACATTATCTGTACTCAGAGAGGTATCACTGTGTTATCTGTGGTGTTACATAGGACTGCATGTGACATCTACTACATTATCTGTACTCAGAGAGTTATCACCGTGTTATCTGTGGTGTTACATAGGAGTGCAGGTGACATCTACTACATTATCTGTACTCAGAGTTATCACTGTGTTATCTGTGATGTTACATAGGACTGCAGGTGACATCTACTACATTATCTGTACTCAGAGTTATCACTGTGTTATCTGTGATGTTACATAGGACTGCATGTGACATCTACTACATTATCTGTACTCAAAGAGTCATCAATGTGTTATCTGTGGTGTTACATAGGACTGGAGGTGACATCTACTACATTATCTGTAGTCAGGGAGTCATCACTGTGTTATCTGTGGTGTTACATAGGACTGCATGTTACATCTACTACATTATCTGTACTCAGAGAGTTATCACTGTGTTATCTGTGGTGTTACATAGGACTGCAGGTGACATCTACTACATTATCTGTACTCAGAGTTATCACTGTGTTATCTGTGATGTTACATAGGACTGTATGTGACATCTACTACATTATCTGTACTCAGAGTTATCACTGTGTTATCTGTGGTGTTACATAGGACTGGAGGTGACATCTACTACATTATCTGTAGTCAGGGAGTCATCACTGTGTTATCTGTGGTGTTACATAGGACTGCAGGTGACATCTACTACATTATCTGTACTCAGAGAGTCATCTCTGTGTTATCTCTGGTGTTACATGGAACTGCAGGTGACATCTACTACATTATCTGCACTCAGAGAGTCATCTCTGTGTTATCTGTGGTGTTACATAGGACTGCAGGTGACATCTACTACATTATCTGTACTCAGAGAGTTATCACTGTATTATCTGTAGTGTTACATAGGACTGCATGTGACATCTGCTACATTATCTGTACTCAGAGAGTTATCACTGTGTTATCTGTGGTGTTACATAGGACTGCAGGTGACATCTACTACATTATCTATACTCAGAGAGTTATCACTGTGTTATCTGTGGTGTTACATAGGACTGCAGGTGACATCTACTACATTATCTGTACTCAGAGAGTTATCACTGTGTTATCTGTGGTGTTATATACGACTGCAGGTGACATCTACTACATTATCTGTGCTCAGAGAGTTATCACTGTGTTATCTGTGGTGTTACATAAGACTGCAGGTGACATCTACTACATTATCTGTACTCAGATATCATCACTGTGTTATCTGTGGTGTTACATAGGACTGCAGGTGACATCCACTACATTATCTGTACTCAGAGAGTTATCACTGTTATCTGTGGTGTTACATAGGACTGCAGGTGACATCTACTACATTATCTGTACTCAGAGAGTTATCACTGTGTTATCTGTGGTGTTACATAGGACTGCATGTGACATCTACTACATTATCTGTACTCAGAGAGTTATCACTGTGTTATCTCTGGTGTTACATAGGACTGCATGTGACATCTACTACATTATCTGTACTCAGAGTTATCACTGTGTTATCTGTGGTGTTACACAGGACTGCAGGTGACATATACTACATTATCTGTACTCAGAGAGTTATCTGTGGTGTTACATAGGACTGCAGATGACATCTACTACATTATCTGTACTCAGGGAGTCATCACTGTGTTATCTGTGGTGTTACATAGGACTGCAGGTGACATCTACTACATTATCTGTACTCAGAGAGTTATCACTGTGTTATGTGTGGTGTTACATAGGACTGGAGGTGACATCTACTACATTATCTGTAGTCAGGGAGTCATCACTGTGTTATCTGTGGTGTTACATAGGACTGCAGGTGACATCTACTACATTATCTGTACTCAGAGAGTTATCACTGTATTATCTGTAGTGTTACATAGGACTGCATGTGACATCTGCTAGATTATCTGTACTCAGAGAGTTATCACTGTGTTATCTGTGGTGTTACATAGGACTGCAGGTGACATCTACTACATTATCTGTACTCAGAGAGTTATCACTGTGTTATCTGTGGTGTTACATAGGACTGCAGGTGACATCTACTACATTATCTGTACTCAGAGAGTTATCACTGTGTTATCTGTGGTGTTATATAGGACTGCAGGTGACATCTACTACATTATCTGTGCTCAGAGAGTTATCACTGTGTTATCTGTGGTGTTGCATAGGACTGCAGGTGACATCTACTACATTATCTGTGTTCAGAGAGTTATCACTGTGTTATCTGTGGTGTTACATAGGACTGCAGGTGACATCTACTACATTATCTGTGCTCAGAGAGTTATCACTGTGTTATCTGTGGTGTTACATAGGACTGCAGGTGACATCTACTACATTATCTGTACTCAGATATCATCAGTGTGTTATCTGTGGTGTTACATAGGACTGCAGGTGACATCCACTACATTATCTGTACTCAGAGAGTTATCACTGTGTTATCTGTGGTGTTACATAGGACTGCAGGTGACATCTACTACATTATCTGTACTCAGAGAGTTATCACTGTGTTATCTGTGGTGTAACATAGGACTGCAGGTGACATCCACTACATTATCTGTACTCAGAGAGTTATCACTGTGTTATCTGTGGTGTTACATAGGACTGCAGGTTATATCTACTACATTATCTGTACTCAGAGAGTTATCACTGTTATCTGTGGTGTTACATAGGACTGCAGGTGACATCTACTACATTATCTGTACTCAGAGAGTTATCACTGTGTTATCTGTGGTGTTACATAGGACTGCATGTGACATCTACTACATTATCTGTACTCAGAGAGTTATCACTGTGTTATCTGTGGTGTTACATAGGACTGCAGGTGACATCTACTACATTATCTGTACTCAGAGTTATCACTGTGTTATCTGTGGTGTTACACAGGACTGCAGGTGACATATACTACATTATCTGTACTCAGAGAGTTATCACTGTGTTATCTGTGGTGTTACATAGGACTGCAGGTGACATCTACCACATTATCTGTACTCAGAGAGTCATCAATGTGTTATCTGTGGTGTTACATAGGACTGCAGGTGACATCTACTACATTATCTGTACTCAGGGAGTCATCACTGTGTTATCTGTGGTGTTACATAGGACTGCAGGTGACATCTACTACATTATCTGTACTCAGAGAGTTATCACTGTGTTATCTGTGGTGTTACATAGGACTGGAGGTAACATCTACTACATTATCTGTAGTCAGGGAGTCATCACTGTGTTATCTGTGGTGTTACATAGGATTGCAGGTGACATCTACTACATTATCTGTACTCAGAGAGTCATCTCTGTGTTATCTCTGGTGTTACATGGAACTGCAGGTGACATCTACTACATTATCTGTACTCAGAGAGTCATCTCTGTGTTATCTGTGGTGTTACATAGGACTGCAGGTGACATCTACTACATTATCTGTACTCAGAGAGTCATCAATGTGTTATCTGTGGTGTTACATAGGACTGCAGGTGACATCTACTACATTATCTGTACTCAGATATCATCACTGTGTTATCTGTGGTGTTACATAGGACTGCATGTGACATCCACTATATTATCTGTACTCAGAGAGTTATCACTGTGTTATCTGTGGTGTTACATAGGACTGCAGGTGACATCTACTACATTATCTGTTCTCAGAGAGTTATCACTGTGTTATCTGTGGTGTTACATAGGACTGCAGGTTATATCTACTACATTATCTGTACTCAGAGAGTTATCACTGTTATCTGTGGTGTCACATAGGACTGCAGGTGACATCTACTACATTATCTGTACTCAGAGAGTTATCACTGTGTTATCTGTGGTGTTACATAGGACAGCAGGTGACAACTACTACATTATCTGTACTCAGAGAGTTATCACTGTGTTATCTGTGGTGTTACATAGGACTGCAGGTGACATCTACTACATTATCTGTACTCAGAGAGTTATCACTGTTATCTGTGGTGTTACATAGGACTGCAGGTGACATCTACTACATTATCTGTACTCAGAGAGTTATCACTGTGTTATCTGTGGTGTTACATAGGACTGCAGGTGACATCTACTACATGATCTGTACTCAGAGAGGTATCACTGTGTTATCTGTGGTGTTACATAGGACTGCATGTGACATCTACTACATTATCTGTACTCAGAGAGTTATCACCGTGTTATCTGTGGTGTTACATAGGACTGCAGGTGACATCTACTACATTATCTGTACTCAGAGTTATCACTGTGTTATCTGTGATGTTACATAGGACTGCATGTGACATCTACTACATTATCTGTACTCAGAGTTATCACTGTGTTATCTGTGGTGTTACACAGGACTGCAGGTGACATATACTACATTATCTGTACTCAGAGAGTTATCACTGTGTTATCTGTGGTGTTACATAGGACTGCAGGTGACATCTACTACATTATCTGTACTCAGAGTTATCACTGTGTTATCTGTGATGTTACATAGGACTGCATGTGACATCTACTACATTATCTGTACTCAGAGAGTCATCAATGTGTTATCTGTGGTGTTACATAGGACTGGAGGTGACATCTACTACATTATCTGTAGTCAGGGAGTCATCACTGTGTTATCTGTGGTGTTACATAGGACTGCAGGTGACATATACTACATTATCTGTACTCAGAGAGTCATCTCTGTGTTATCTCTGGTGTTACATGGAACTGCAGGTGACATCTACTACATTATCTGTACTCAGAGAGTCATCTCTGTGTTATCTGTGGTGTTACATAGGACTGCAGGTGACATCTACTACATTATCTGTACTCAGAGAGTTATCACTGTATTATCTGTAGTGTTACATAGGACTGCATGTGACATCTGCTACGTTATCTGTACTCAGAGAGTTATCACTGTGTTATCTGTGGTGTTACATAGGACTGCAGGTGACATCTACTACATTATCTGTACTCAGAGAGTTATCACTGTGTTATCTGTGGTGTTACATAGGACTGCAGGTGACATCTACTACATTATCTGTACTCAGAGAGTTATCACTGTGTTATCTGTGGTGTTACATAGGACTGCAGGTGACATCTACAACATTATCTGTACTCAGAGAGTTATCACTGTGTTATCTGTGGTGTAACATAGGACTGCAGGTGACATCTACTACATTATCTGTACTCAGAGAGTTATCACTGTGTTATCTGTGGTGTAACATAGGACTGCAGGTGACATCCACTACATTATCTGTACTCAGAGAGTTATCACTCTGTTATCTGTGGTGTAACATAGGACTGCAGGTGACATCTACTACATTATCTGTACTCAGAGAGTCATCTCTGTGTTATCTGTGGTGTTACATAGGACTGCAGGTGACATCTACTACATTATCTGTACTCAGAGAGTTATCACTGTGTTATCTGTGGTGTTACATAGGACTGCAGGTGACATCTACTACATTATCTGTACTCAGAGAGTTATCACTGTGTTATCTGTGGTGTAACATAGGACTGCAGGTGACATCCACTACATTATCTGTACTCAGAGAGTTATCACTCTGTTATCTGTGGTGTAACATAGGACTGCAGGTGACATCCACTACATTATCTGTACTCAGAGAGTTATCACTGTGTTATCTGTGGTGTTACATAGGACAGCAGGTGACAACTACTACATTATCTGTACTCAGAGAGTTATCACTCTGTTATCTGTGGTGTTACATAGGACTGCAGGTGACATCTACTACATTATCTGTACTCAGAGAGTTATCACTGTTATCTGTGGTGTTACATAGGACTGCAGGTGACATCTACTACATTATCTGTACTCAGAGAGTTATCACTGTGTTATCTGTGGTGTTACATAGGACTGCAGGTGACATCTACTACATTATCTGTACTCAGAGAGGTATCACTGTGTTATCTGTGGTGTTACATAGGACTGCAAGTGACATCTACTACATTATCTGTACTCAGAGAGTTATCACTGTGTTATCTGTGGTGTTACATAGGACTGCAGGTGACATCTACTACATTATCTGTACTCAGATATCATCACTGTGTTATCTGTGGTGTTACATAGGACTGCATGTGACATCCACTATATTATCTGTACTCAGAGAGTTATCACTGTGTTATCTGTGGTGTTACATAGGACTGCAGGTGACATCTACTACATTATCTGTTCTCAGAGAGTTATCACTGTGTTATCTGTAGTGTTACATAGGACTGCAGGTTATATCTACTACATTATCTGTACTCAGAGAGTTATCACTGTTATCTGTGGTGTTACATAGGACTGCAGGTGACATCTACTACATTATCTGTACTCAGAGAATTATCACTGTGTTATCTGTGGTGTTACATAGGACAGCAGGTGACAACTACTACATTATCTGTACTCAGAGAGTTATCACTGTGTTATCTGTGGTGTTACTTAGGACTGCAGGTGACATCTACTACATTATCTGTACTCAGAGAGTTATCACTGTTATCTGTGGTGTTACATAGGACTGCAGGTGACATCTACTACATTATCTGTACTCAGAGAGTTATCACTGTGTTATCTGTGGTGTTACATAGGACTGCAGGTGACATCTACTACATTATCTGTACTCAGAGAGGTATCACTGTGTTATCTGTGGTGTTACATAGGACTGCATGTGACATCTACTACATTATCTGTACTCAGAGAGTTATCACCGTGTTATCTGTGGTGTTACATAGGACTGCAGGTGACATCTACTACATTATCTGTACTCAGAGTTATCACTGTGTTATCTGTGATGTTACATAGGACTGCAGGTGACATCTACTACATTATCTGTACTCAGAGTTATCACTGTGTTATCTGTGATGTTACATAGGACTGCATGTGACATCTACTACATTATCTGTACTCAAAGAGTCATCAATGTGTTATCTGTGGTGTTACATAGGACTGGAGGTGACATCTACTACATTATCTGTAGTCAGGGAGTCATCACTGTGTTATCTGTGGTGTTACATAGGACTGCATGTTACATCTACTACATTATCTGTACTCAGAGAGTTATCACTGTGTTATCTGTGGTGTTACATAGGACTGCAGGTGACATCTACTACATTATCTGTACTCAGAGTTATCACTGTGTTATCTGTGATGTTACATAGGACTGTATGTGACATCTACTACATTATCTGTACTCAGAGTTATCACTGTGTTATCTGTGGTGTTACATAGGACTGGAGGTGACATCTACTACATTATCTGTAGTCAGGGAGTCATCACTGTGTTATCTGTGGTGTTACGTAGGACTGCAGGTGACATCTACTACATTATCTGTACTCAGAGAGTCATCTCTGTGTTATCTCTGGTGTTACATGGAACTGCAGGTGACATCTACTACATTATCTGCACTCAGAGAGTCATCTCTGTGTTATCTGTGGTGTTACATAGGACTGCAGGTGACATCTACTACATTATCTGTACTCAGAGAGTTATCACTGTATTATCTGTAGTGTTACATAGGACTGCATGTGACATCTGCTACATTATCTGTACTCAGAGAGTTATCACTGTGTTATCTGTGGTGTTACATAGGACTGCAGGTGACATCTACTACATTATCTGTACTCAGAGAGTTATCACTGTGTTATCTGTGGTGTTACATAGGACTGCAGGTGACATCTACTACATTATCTGTACTCAGAGAGTTATCACTGTGTTATCTGTGGTGTTACATAGGACTGCATGTGACATCTACTACATTATCTGTACTCAGAGTTATCACTGTGTTATCTGTGGTGTTACACAGGACTGCAGGTGACATATACTACATTATCTGTACTCAGAGAGTTATCTGTGGTGTTACATAGGACTGCAGATGACATCTACTACATTATCTGTACTCAGGGAGTCATCACTGTGTTATCTGTGGTGTTACATAGGATGCAGGTGACATCTACTACATTATCTGTACTCAGAGAGTTATCACTGTGTTATGTGTGGTGTTACATAGGACTGGAGGTGACATCTACTACATTATCTGTAGTCAGGGAGTCATCACTGTGTTATCTGTGGTGTTACATAGGACTGCAGGTGACATCTACTACATTATCTGTACTCAGAGAGTTATCACTGTATTATCTGTAGTGTTACATAGGACTGCATGTGACATCTGCTAGATTATCTGTACTCAGAGAGTTATCACTGTGTTATCTGTGGTGTTACATAGGACTGCAGGTGACATCTACTACATTATCTGTACTCAGAGAGTTATCACTGTGTTATCTGTGGTGTTACATAGGACTGCAGGTGACATCTACTACATTATCTGTACTCAGAGAGTTATCACTGTGTTATCTGTGGTGTTATATAGGACTGCAGGTGACATCTACTACATTATCTGTGCTCAGAGAGTTATCACTGTGTTATCTGTGGTGTTGCATAGGACTGCAGGTGACATCTACTACATTATCTGTGTTCAGAGAGTTATCACTGTGTTATCTGTGGTGTTACATAGGACTGCAGGTGACATCTACTACATTATCTGTGCTCAGAGAGTTATCACTGTGTTATCTGTGGTGTTACATAGGACTGCAGGTGACATCTACTACATTATCTGTACTCAGATATCATCAGTGTGTTATCTGTGGTGTTACATAGGACTGCAGGTGACATCCACTACATTATCTGTACTCAGAGAGTTATCACTGTGTTATCTGTGGTGTTACATAGGACTGCAGGTGACATCTACTACATTATCTGTACTCAGAGAGTTATCACTGTGTTATCTGTGGTGTAACATAGGACTGCAGGTGACATCCACTACATTATCTGTACTCAGAGAGTTATCACTGTGTTATCTGTGGTGTTACATAGGACTGCAGGTTATATCTACTACATTATCTGTACTCAGAGAGTTATCACTGTTATCTGTGGTGTTACATAGGACTGCAGGTGACATCTACTACATTATCTGTACTCAGAGAGTTATCACTGTGTTATCTGTGGTGTTACATAGGACTGCATGTGACATCTACTACATTATCTGTACTCAGAGAGTTATCACTGTGTTATCTGTGGTGTTACATAGGACTGCAGGTGACATCTACTACATTATCTGTACTCAGAGTTATCACTGTGTTATCTGTGGTGTTACACAGGACTGCAGGTGACATATACTACATTATCTGTACTCAGAGAGTTATCACTGTGTTATCTGTGGTGTTACATAGGACTGCAGGTGACATCTACCACATTATCTGTACTCAGAGAGTCATCAATGTGTTATCTGTGGTGTTACATAGGACTGCAGGTGACATCTACTACATTATCTGTACTCAGGGAGTCATCACTGTGTTATCTGTGGTGTTACATAGGACTGCAGGTGACATCTACTACATTATCTGTACTCAGAGAGTTATCACTGTGTTATCTGTGGTGTTACATAGGACTGGAGGTGACATCTACTACATTATCTGTAGTCAGGGAGTCATCACTGTGTTATCTGTGGTGTTACATAGGACTGCAGGTGACATCTACTACATTATCTGTACTCAGAGAGTCATCTCTATGTTATCTCTGGTGTTACATGGAACTGCAGGTGACATCTACTACATTATCTGTACTCAGAGAGTCATCTCTGTGTTATCTGTGGTGTTACATAGGACTGCAGGTGACATCTACTACATTATCTGTACTCAGAGAGTCATCAATGTGTTATCTGTGGTGTTACATAGGACTGCAGGTGACATCTACTACATTATCTGTACTCAGATATCATCACTGTGTTATCTGTGGTGTTACATAGGACTGCATGTGACATCCACTATATTATCTGTACTCAGAGAGTTATCAGTGTGTTATCTGTGGTGTTACATAGGACTGCAGGTGACATCTACTACATTATCTGTACTCAGAGAGTTATCACTGTGTTATCTGTGGTGTTACATAGGACTGCATGTGACATCTACTACATTATCTGTACTCAGAGTTATCACTGTGTTATCTGTGGTGTTACACAGGACTGCAGGTGACATATACTACATTATCTGTACTCAGAGAGTTATCTGTGGTGTTACATAGGACTGCAGATGACATCTACTACATTATCTGTACTCAGGGAGTCATCACTGTGTTATCTGTGGTGTTACATAGGATGCAGGTGACATCTACTACATTATCTGTACTCAGAGAGTTATCACTGTGTTATGTGTGGTGTTACATAGGACTGGAGGTGACATCTACTACATTATCTGTAGTCAGGGAGTCATCACTGTGTTATCTGTGGTGTTACATAGGACTGCAGGTGACATCTACTACATTATCTGTACTCAGAGAGTTATCACTGTATTATCTGTAGTGTTACATAGGACTGCATGTGACATCTGCTAGATTATCTGTACTCAGAGAGTTATCACTGTGTTATCTGTGGTGTTACATAGGACTGCAGGTGACATCTACTACATTATCTGTACTCAGAGAGTTATCACTGTGTTATCTGTGGTGTTACATAGGACTGCAGGTGACATCTACTACATTATCTGTACTCAGAGAGTTATCACTGTGTTATCTGTGGTGTTATATAGGACTGCAGGTGACATCTACTACATTATCTGTGCTCAGAGAGTTATCACTGTGTTATCTGTGGTGTTGCATAGGACTGCAGGTGACATCTACTACATTATCTGTGTTCAGAGAGTTATCACTGTGTTATCTGTGGTGTTACATAGGACTGCAGGTGACATCTACTACATTATCTGTGCTCAGAGAGTTATCACTGTGTTATCTGTGGTGTTACATAGGACTGCAGGTGACATCTACTACATTATCTGTACTCAGATATCATCAGTGTGTTATCTGTGGTGTTACATAGGACTGCAGGTGACATCCACTACATTATCTGTACTCAGAGAGTTATCACTGTGTTATCTGTGGTGTTACATAGGACTGCAGGTGACATCTACTACATTATCTGTACTCAGAGAGTTATCACTGTGTTATCTGTGGTGTAACATAGGACTGCAGGTGACATCCACTACATTATCTGTACTCAGAGAGTTATCACTGTGTTATCTGTGGTGTTACATAGGACTGCAGGTTATATCTACTACATTATCTGTACTCAGAGAGTTATCACTGTTATCTGTGGTGTTACATAGGACTGCAGGTGACATCTACTACATTATCTGTACTCAGAGAGTTATCACTGTGTTATCTGTGGTGTTACATAGGACTGCATGTGACATCTACTACATTATCTGTACTCAGAGAGTTATCACTGTGTTATCTGTGGTGTTACATAGGACTGCAGGTGACATCTACTACATTATCTGTACTCAGAGTTATCACTGTGTTATCTGTGGTGTTACACAGGACTGCAGGTGACATATACTACATTATCTGTACTCAGAGAGTTATCACTGTGTTATCTGTGGTGTTACATAGGACTGCAGGTGACATCTACCACATTATCTGTACTCAGAGAGTCATCAATGTGTTATCTGTGGTGTTACATAGGACTGCAGGTGACATCTACTACATTATCTGTACTCAGGGAGTCATCACTGTGTTATCTGTGGTGTTACATAGGACTGCAGGTGACATCTACTACATTATCTGTACTCAGAGAGTTATCACTGTGTTATCTGTGGTGTTACATAGGACTGGAGGTGACATCTACTACATTATCTGTAGTCAGGGAGTCATCACTGTGTTATCTGTGGTGTTACATAGGACTGCAGGTGACATCTACTACATTATCTGTACTCAGAGAGTCATCTCTATGTTATCTCTGGTGTTACATGGAACTGCAGGTGACATCTACTACATTATCTGTACTCAGAGAGTCATCTCTGTGTTATCTGTGGTGTTACATAGGACTGCAGGTGACATCTACTACATTATCTGTACTCAGAGAGTCATCAATGTGTTATCTGTGGTGTTACATAGGACTGCAGGTGACATCTACTACATTATCTGTACTCAGATATCATCACTGTGTTATCTGTGGTGTTACATAGGACTGCATGTGACATCCACTATATTATCTGTACTCAGAGAGTTATCACTGTGTTATCTGTGGTGTTACATAGGACTGCAGGTGACATCTACTACATTATCTGTTCTCAGAGAGTTATCACTGTGTTATCTGTGGTGTTACATAGGACTGCAGATTATATCTACTACATTATCTGTACTCAGAGAGTTATCACTGTTATCTGTGGTGTCACATAGGACTGCAGGTGACATCTACTACATTATCTGTACTCAGAGAGTTATCACTGTGTTATCTGTGGTGTTACATAGGACAGCAGGTGACAACTACTACATTATCTGTACTCAGAGAGTTATCACTGTGTTATCTGTGGTGTTACATAGGACTGCAGGTGACATCTACTACATTATCTGTACTCAGAGAGTTATCACTGTTATCTGTGGTGTTACATAGGACTGCAGGTGACATCTACTACATTATCTGTACTCAGAGAGTTATCACTGTGTTATCTGTGGTGTTACATAGGACTGCAGGTGACATCTACTACATTATCTGTACTCAGAGAGGTATCACTGTGTTATCTGTGGTGTTACATAGGACTGCATGTGACATCTACTACATTATCTGTACTCAGAGAGTTATCACCGTGTTATCTGTGGTGTTACATAGGACTGCAGGTGACATCTACTACATTATCTGTACTCAGAGTTATCACTGTGTTATCTGTGATGTTACATAGGACTGCATGTGACATCTACTACATTATCTGTACTCAGAGTTATCACTGTGTTATCTGTGGTGTTACACAGGACTGCAGGTGACATATACTACATTATCTGTACTCAGAGAGTTATCACTGTGTTATCTGTGGTGTTACATAGGACTGCAGGTGACATCTACTACATTATCTGTACTCAGAGTTATCACTGTGTTATCTGTGATGTTACATAGGACTGCATGTGACATCTACTACATTATCTGTACTCAGAGAGTCATCAATGTGTTATCTGTGGTGTTACATAGGACTGGAGATGACATCTACTACATTATCTGTAGTCAGGGAGTCATCACTGTGTTATCAGTGGTGTTACATAGGACTGCAGGTGACATATACTACATTATCTGTACTCAGAGAGTCATCTCTGTGTTATCTCTGGTGTTACATGGAACTGCAGGTGACATCTACTACATTATCTGTACTCAGAGAGTCATCTCTGTGTTATCTGTGGTGTTACATAGGACTGCAGGTGACATCTACTACATTATCTGTACTCAGAGAGTTATCACTGTATTATCTGTAGTGTTACATAGGACTGCATGTGACATCTGCTACGTTATCTGTACTCAGAGAGTTATCACTGTGTTATCTGTGGTGTTACATAGGACTGCAGGTGACATCTACTACATTATCTGTACTCAGAGAGTTATCACTGTGTTATCTGTGGTGTTACATAGGACTGCAGGTGACATCTACTACATTATCTGTACTCAGAGAGTTATCACTGTGTTATCTGTGGTGTTACATAGGACTGCAGGTGACATCTACAACATTATCTGTACTCAGAGAGTTATCACTGTGTTATCTGTGGTGTAACATAGGACTGCAGGTGACATCTACTACATTATCTGTACTCAGAGAGTTATCACTGTGTTATCTGTGGTGTAACATAGGACTGCAGGTGACATCCACTACATTATCTGTACTCAGAGAGTTATCACTCTGTTATCTGTGGTGTAACATAGGACTGCAGGTGACATCTACTACATTATCTGTACTCAGAGAGTCATCTCTGTGTTATCTGTGGTGTTACATAGGACTGCAGGTGACATCTACTACATTATCTGTACTCAGAGAGTTATCACTGTGTTATCTGTGGTGTTACATAGGACTGCAGGTGACATCTACTACATTATCTGTACTCAGAGAGTTATCACTGTGTTATCTGTGGTGTAACATAGGACTGCAGGTGACATCCACTACATTATCTGTACTCAGAGAGTTATCACTCTGTTATCTGTGGTGTAACATAGGACTGCAGGTGACATCCACTACATTATCTGTACTCAGAGAGTTATCACTTTGTTATCTGTGGTGTTACATAGGACAGCAGGTGACAACTACTACATTATCTGTACTCAGAGAGTTATCACTCTGTTATCTGTGGTGTTACATAGGACTGCAGGTGACATCTACTACATTATCTGTACTCAGAGAGTTATCACTGTTATCTGTGGTGTTACATAGGACTGCAGGTGACATCTACTACATTATCTGTACTCAGAGAGTTATCACTGTGTTATCTGTGGTGTTACATAGGACTGCAGGTGACATCTACTACATTATCTGTACTCAGAGAGGTATCACTGTGTTATCTGTGGTGTTACATAGGACTGCAAGTGACATCTACTACATTATCTGTACTCAGAGAGTTATCACTGTGTTATCTGTGGTGTTACATAGGACTGCAGGTGACATCTACTACATTATCTGTACTCAGAGTTATCACTGTGTTATCTGTGATGTTACATAGGACTGCATGTGACATCTACTACATTATCTGTACTCAGAGTTATCACTGTGTTATCTGTGGTGTTACATAGGACTGCAGGTGACATCTACTACATTATCTGTACTCAGAGTTATCACTGTGTTATCTGTGATGTTACATAGGACTGCAGGTGACATCTACTACATTATCTGTACTCAGAGAGTTATCACTGTGTTATCTGTGGTGTTACATAGGACTGCAGGTGACATCTACTACATTATCTGTACTCAGAGTTATCACTGTGTTATCTGTGATGTTACATAGGACTGCAGGTGACATCTACTACATTATCTGTACTCAGAGAGTTATCACTGTGTTATCTGTGGTGTTACATAGGACTGGAGGTGACATCTACTACATTATCTGTAGTCAGGGAGTCATCACTGTGTTATCTGTGGTGTTACATAGGACTGCAGGTGACATCTACTACATTATCTGTACTCAGAGAGTCATCTCTGTGTTATCTCTGGTGTTACATGGAACTGCAGGTGACATCTACTACATTATCTGTACTCAGAGAGTCATCTCTGTGTTATCTGTGGTGTTACATAGGACTGCAGGTGACATCTACTACATTATCTGTACTCAGAGAGTTATCACTGTATTATCTGTAGTGTTACATAGGACTGCATGTGACATCTGCTATGTTATCTGTACTCAGAGAGTTATCACTGTGTTATCTGTGGTGTTACATAGGACTGCAGGTGACATCTACTACATTATCTGTACTCAGAGAGTTATCACTGTGTTATCTGTGGTGTTACATAGGACTGCAGGTGACATCTACTACATTATCTGTACTCAGAGAGTTATCACTGTGTTATCTCTGGTGTTACATAGGACTGCAGGTGACATCTACTACATTATCTGTACTCAGAGAGTTATCACTGTGTTATCTCTGGTGTTACATAGGACTGCAGGTGTCATCTACTACATTATCTGTACTCAGAGAGTTATCACTGTGTTATCTGTGGTGTTATATAGGACTGCAGGTGACATCTACTACATTATCTGTACTCAGAGTTATCACTGTGTTATCTGTGATGTTACATAGGACTGCATGTGACATCTACTACATTATCTGTACTCAGAGAGTCATCAATGTGTTATCTGTGGTGTTACATAGGACTGGAGGTGACATCTACTACATTATCTGTAGTCAAGGAGTCATCACTGTGTTATCTGTGGTGTTACATAGGACTGCAGGTGACATATACTACATTATCTGTACTCAGAGAGTCATCTCTGTGTTATCTCTGGTGTTACATGGAACTGCAGGTGACATCTACTACATTATCTGTACTCAGAGAGTCATCTCTGTGTTATCTGTGGTGTTACATAGGACTGCAGGTGACATCTACTACATTATCTGTACTCAGAGAGTTATCACTGTATTATCTGTAGTGTTACATAGGACTGCATGTGACATCTGCTACGTTATCTGTACTCAGAGAGTTATCACTGTGTTATCTGTGGTGTTACATAGGACTGCAGGTGACATCTACTACATTATCTGTACTCAGAGAGTTATCACTGTGTTATCTGTGGTGTTACATAGGACTGCAGGTGACATCTACTACATTATCTGTACTCAGAGAGTTATCACTGTGTTATCTGTGGTGTAACATAGGACTGCAGGTGACATCCACTTCATTATCTGTACTCAGAGAGTTATCACTGTGTTATCTGTGGTGTTACATAGGACTGCAGGTGACATCTACTACATTATCTGTACTCAGAGAGTTATCACTGTGTTATCTGTGGTGTAACATAGGACAGCAGGTGACAACTACTACATTATCTGTACTCAGAGTTATCACTGTGTTATCTGTGGTGTTACATAGGACTGCAGGTGACATCTACTACATTATCTGTACTCAGAGTTATCACTGTGTTATCTGTGGTGTTACACAGGACTGCAGGTGACATATACTACATTATCTGTACTCAGAGAGTTATCACTGTGTTATCTGTGGTGTTACATAGGACTACAGGTGACATCTACTACATTATCTGTACTCAGAGTTATCACTGTGTTATCTGTGATGTTACATAGGACTGCAGGTGACATCTACTACATTATCTGTACTCAGAGAGTTATCACTGTGTTATCTGTGGTGTTACATAGGACTGGAGGTGACATCTACTACATTATCTGTAGTCAGGGAGTCATCACTGTGTTATCTGTGGTGTTACATAGGACTGCAGGTGACATCTACTACATTATCTGTACTCAGAGAGTCATCTCTGTGTTATCTCTGGTGTTACATGGAACTGCAGGTGACATCTACTACATTATCTGTACTCAGAGAGTCATCTCTGTGTTATCTGTGGTGTTACATAGGACTGCAGGTGACATCTACTACATTATCTGTACTCAGAGAGTTATCACTGTATTATCTGTAGTGTTACATAGGACTGCATGTGACATCTGCTATGTTATCTGTACTCAGAGAGTTATCACTGTGTTATCTGTGGTGTTACATAGGACTGCAGGTGACATCTACTACATTATCTGTACTCAGAGAGTTATCACTGTGTTATCTGTGGTGTTACATAGGACTGCAGGTGACATCTACTACATTATCTGTACTCAGAGAGTTATCACTGTGTTATCTCTGGTGTTACATAGGACTGCAGGTGACATCTACTACATTATCTGTACTCAGAGAGTTATCACTGTGTTATCTGTGGTGTTATATAGGACTGCAGGTGACATCTACTACATTATCTGTGCTCAGAGAGTCATCAATGTGTTATCTGTGGTGTTACATAGGACTGCAGGTGACATCTACTACATTATCTGTGCTCAGAGAGTTATCACTGTGTTATCTGTGGTGTTACATAGGACTGCATGTGACATCTACTACATTATCTGTACTCAGAGTTATCACTGTGTTATCTGTGGTGTTACACAGGACTGCAGGTGACATATACTACATTATCTGTACTCAGAGAGTTATCACTGTGTTATCTGTGGTGTTACATAGGATTGCAGTTGACATCTACTACATTATCTGTACTCAGAGAGTCATCTCTGTGTTACCTGTGGTGTTACATAGGACTGCAGGTGACATCTACTACATTATCTGTACTCAGAGAGTCATCAATGTGTTATCTTTGGTGTTACATAGGACTGCAGGTGACATCTACTACATTATCTGTACTCAGATATCATCACTGTGTTATCTGTGGTGTTACATAGGACTGCATGTGACATCCACTACATTATCTGTACTCAGAGAGTTATCACTGTGTTATCTGTGGTGTAACATAGGACTGCAGGTGACATCCACTACATTATCTGTACTCAGAGAGTTATCACTGTGTTATCTGTGGTGTTACATAGGACAGCAGGTGACAACTACTACATTATCTGTACTCAGAGAGTTATCACTCTGTTATCTGTGGTGTTACATAGGACTGCAGGTGACATCTACTACATTATCTGTACTCAGAGAGTTATCACTGTTATCTGTGGTGTTACATAGGACTGCAGGTGACATCTACTACATTATCTGTACTCAGAGAGTTATCACTGTGTTATCTGTGGTGTTACATAGGACTGCAGGTGACATCTACTACATTATCTGTACTCAGAGAGGTATCACTGTGTTATCTGTGGTGTTACATAGGACTGCATGTGACATCTACTACATTATCTGTACTCAGAGAGTTATCACTGTGTTATCTGTGGTGTTACATAGGACTGCAGGTGACATCTACTACATTATCTGTACTCAGAGTTATCACTGTGTTATCTGTGATGTTACATAGGACTGCATGTGACATCTACTACATTATCTGTACTCAGAGTTATCACTGTGTTATCTGTGGTGTTACATAGGACTGCAGGTGACATCTACTACATTATCTGTACTCAGAGTTATCACTGTGTTATCTGTGGTGTTACACAGGACTGCAGGTGACATATAATACATTATCTGTACTCAGAGAGTTATCACTGTGTTATCTGTGGTGTTACATAGGACTGCAGGTGACATCTACTACATTATCTGTACTCAGAGTTATCACTGTGTTATCTGTGATGTTACATAGGACTGCAGGTGACATCTACTACATTATCTGTACTCAGAGAGTTATCACTGTGTTATCTGTGGTGTTACATAGGACTGGAGGTGACATCTACTACATTATCTATAGTCAGGGAGTCATCACTGTGTTATCTGTGGTGTTACATAGGACTGCAGGTGACATCTACTACATTATCTGTACACAGAGAGTCATCTCTGTGTTATCTCTGGTGTTACATGGAACTGCAGGTGACATCTACTACATTATCTGTACTCAGAGAGTCATCTCTGTGTTATCTGTGGTGTTACATAGGACTGCAGGTGACATCTACTACATTATCTGTACTCAGAGAGTTATCACTGTATTATCTGTAGTGTTACATAGGACTGCATGTGACATCTGCTATGTTATCTGTACTCAGAGAGTTATCACTGTGTTATCTGTGGTGTTACATAGGACTGCAGGTGACATCTACTACATTATCTGTACTCAGAGAGTTATCACTGTGTTATCTGTGGTGTTACATAGGACTGCAGGTGACATCTACTACATTATCTGTACTCAGAGAGTTATCACTGTGTTATCTCTGGTGTTACATAGGACTGCAGGTGACATCTACTACATTATCTGTACTCAGAGAGTTATCACTGTGTTATCTGTGGTGTTATATAGGACTGCAGGTGACATCTACTACATTATCTGTGCTCAGAGAGTCATCAATGTGTTATCTGTGGTGTTACATAGGACTGCAGGTGACATCTACTACATTATCTGTGCTCAGAGAGTTATCACTGTGTTATCTGTGGTGTTACATAGGACTGCATGTGACATCTACTACATTATCTGTACTCAGAGTTATCACTGTGTTATCTGTGGTGTTACACAGGACTGCAGGTGACATATACTACATTATCTGTACTCAGAGAGTTATCACTGTGTTATCTGTGGTGTTACATAGGATTGCAGGTGACATCTACTACATTATCTGTACTCAGAGAGTCATCTCTGTGTTATCTGTGGTGTTACATAGGACTGCAGGTGACATCTACTACATTATCTGTACTCAGAGAGTCATCAATGTGTTATCTGTGGTGTTACATAGGACTGCAGGTGACATCTACTACATTATCTGTACTCAGATATCATCACTGTGTTATCTGTGGTGTTACATAGGACTGCAGGTGACATCCACTACATTATCTGTACTCAGAGAGTTATCACTGTGTTATCTGTGGTGTTACATAGGACTGCAGGTGACATCTACTACATTATCTGTTCTCAGAGAGTTATCACTGTGTTATCTGTGGTGTTACATAGGACTGCAGGTTATATCTACTACATTATCTGTACTCAGAGAGTTATCACTGTTATCTGTGGTGTTACATAGGACTGCAGGTGAGATCTACTACATTATCTGTACTCAGAGAATTATCACTGTGTTATCTGTGGTGTTACATAGGACAGCAGGTGACAACTACTACATTATCTGTACTCAGAGAGTTATCACTGTGTTATCTGTGGTGTTACATAGGACTGCATGTGACATCCACTACATTATCTGTACTCAGAGAGTTATCACTGTGTTATCTGTGGTGTTACATAGGACTGCAGGTGACATCTACTACATTATCTGTACTCAGAGAGTTATCACTGTTATCTGTGGTGTTACATAGGACTGTAGGTGACATATACTACATGATCTGTACTCAGAGAGTTATCACTGTGTTATCTGTGGTGTTACATAGGACTGCAGGTGACATCTACTACATTATCTGTACTCAGAGAGGTATCACTGTGTTATCTGTGGTGTTACATAGGACTGCATGTGACATCTACTACATTATCTGTACTCAGAGAGTTATGACTGTGTTATCTGTGGTGTTACATAGGACTGCAGGTGACATCT
The DNA here is from genome assembly GCF_046119375.1 of Phyllobates terribilis. Classification (NCBI taxonomy): domain Eukaryota; kingdom Metazoa; phylum Chordata; class Amphibia; order Anura; family Dendrobatidae; genus Phyllobates; species Phyllobates terribilis. The sequence goes on along the minus strand of NW_027362772.1, from coordinate 13,707,082 downwards.
ACTACATTATCTGTACTCAGAGTTATCACTGTGTTATCTGTGATGTTACATAGCACTGCATGTGACATCTACTATATTATCTGTACTCAGAGAGTCATCTCTGTGTTATCTGTGGTGTTGCATAGGACTGCAGGTGACATCTACTACATTATCTGTACTCAGAGAGTCATCAATGTGTTATCTGTGGTGTTACATAGGACTGCAGGTGACATCTACTACATTATCTGTACTCAGAGAGTTATCACTGTGTTATCTGTGGTGTTACATAGGACTGCATGTGACATCTGCTACATTATCTGTACTCAGAGAGTTATCACTGTGTTATCTGTGGTGTTACATAGGACTGCATGTGACATCTGCTACATTATCTGTACTCAGAGAGTTATCACTGTGTTATCTGTGGTGTTACATAGGACTGCAGGTGACATCTACTACATTATCTGTACTCAGAGAGTTATCACTGTGTTATCTGTGGTGTTACATAGGACTGCAGGTGACATCTACTACATTATCTGTACTCAGAGAGTTATCTGTGGTGTTACACAGGACTGCAGGTGACATCTACTACATTATCTGTACTCAGAGAGTTATCACTGTGTTATCTGTGGTGTTACATAGGACTGCAGGTGACATCTACTACATTATCTGTACTCAGAGTTATCACTGTGTTATCTGTGATGTTACATAGGACTGCATGTGACATCTACTACATTATCTGTACTCAGAGAGTCATCAATGTGTTATCTGTGGTGTTACATAGGACTGGAGGTGACATCTACTACATTATCTGTAGTCAGGGAGTCATCACTGTGTTATCTGTGGTGTTACATAGGACTGCAGGTGACATCTACTACATTATCTGTACTCAGAGAGTCATCTCTGTGTTATCTCTGGTGTTACATGGAACTGCAGGTGACATCTACTACATTATCTGTACTCAGAGAGTCATCTCTGTGTTGTCTGTGGTGTTACATAGGACTGCAGGTGACATCTACTACATTATCTGTACTCAGAGAGTCATCAATGTGTTATCTGTGGTCTTACATAGGACTACAGGTGACATCTACTACATTATCTGTACTCAGATATCATCACTGTGTTATCTGTGGTGTTACATAGGACTGCAGGTGACATCTACTACATTATCTGTACTCAGAGAATTATCACTGTGTTATCTGTGGTGTTACATAGGACTGCAGGTGACATCTACTACATTATCTGTACTCAGAGAGTTATCACTGTGTTATCTGTGGTGTTACATAGGACTGCAGGTGACATCTACTACATTATCTGTTCTTAGAGAGTTATCACTGTGTTATCTGTGGTGTTACATAGGACTGCAGGTGACATCTACTACATTATCTGTACTCAGATATCATCACTGTGTTATCTGTGGTGTTACATAGGACTGCAGGTGACATCCACTACATTATCTGTACTCAGAGAGTTATCACTGTGTTATCTGTGGTGTTACATAGGACTGCAGGTGACATCTACTACATTATCTGTTCTTAGAGAGTTATCACTGTGTTATCTGTGGTGTTACATAGGACTGCAGGTTATATCTACTACATTATCTGTACTCAGAGAGTTATCACTGTTATCTATGGTGTTACATAGGACTGCAGGTGAGATCTACTACATTATCTGTACTCAGAGAGTTATCACTGTGTTATCTGTGGTGTTACATAGGACAGCAGGTGACAACTACTACATTATCTGTACTCAGAGAGTTATCACTGTGTTATCTGTGGTGTTACATAGGACTGCATGTGACATCCACTACATTATCTGTACTCAGAGAGTTATCACTGTGTTATCTGTGGTGTTACATAGGACTGCAGGTGACATCTACTACATTATCTGTACTCAGAGAGTTATCACTGTTATCTGTGGTGTTACATAGGACTGCAGGTGACATATACTACATTATCTGTACTCAGAGAGTTATCACTGTGTTATCTGTGGTGTTACATAGGACTGCAGGTGACATCTACTACATTATCTGTACTCAGAGAGGTATCACTGTGTTATCTGTGGTGTTACATAGGACTGCATGTGACATCTACTACATTATCTGTACTCAGAGAGTTATCACTGTGTTATCTGTGGTGTTACATAGGACTGCAGGTGACATCTACTACATTATCTGTACTCGGAGTTATCACTGTGTTATCTGTGATGTTACATAGGACTGCATGTGACACCTACTACATTATCTGTACTCAGAGTTATCACTGTGTTATCAGTGGTGTTACACAGGACTGCAGGTGACATATACTACATTATCTGTACTCAGAGAGTTATCACTGTGTTATCTTTGGTGTTACATAGGACTGCAGGTGACATCTACTACATTATCTGTACTCAGAGTTATCACTGTGTTATCTGTGATGTTACATAGGACTGCATGTGACATCTACTACATTATCTGTACTCAGAGAGTCATCAATGTGTTATCTGTGGTGTTACATAGGACTGCAGGTGACATCTACTACATTATCTGTAGTCAGGGAGTCATCACTGTGTTATCTGTTGTGTTACATAGGACTGCAGGTGACATCTACTACATTATCTGTACTCAGAGAGTCATCTCTGTGTTATCTCTGGTGTTACATGGAATTGCAGGTGACATCTACTACATTATCTGTACTCAGAGAGTCATCTCTGTGTTATCTGTGGTGTTGCATAGGACTGCAGGTGACATCTACTACATTATCTGTACTCAGAGAGTCATCAATGTGTTATCTGTGGTGTTACATAGGACTGCAGGTGACATCTACTACATTATCTGTACTCAGAGAGTTATCACTGTGTTATCTGTGGTGTTACATAGGACTGCATGTGACATCTGCTACATTATCTGTACTCAGAGAGTTATCACTGTGTTATCTGTGGTGTTACATAGGACTGCATGTGACATCTGCTACATTATCTGTACTCAGAGAGTTATCACTGTGTTATCTGTGGTGTTACATAGGACTGCAGGTGACATCTACTACATTATCTGTACTCAGAGAGTTATCACTGTGTTATCTGTGGTGTTACATAGGACAACAGGTGACATCTACTACATTATCTGTACTCAGAGAGTTATCACTGTGTTATCTGTGGTGTTACATAGGACTGCAGGTGACATCTACTACATTATCTGTACTCAGAGAGTTATCACTGTGTTATCTGTGGTGTTACATAGGACTGCAGGTGACATCTACTACATTATCTGTACTCAGAGAGTTATCTGTGGTGTTACACAGGACTGCAGGTGACATCTACTACATTATCTGTACTCAGAGAGTTATCACTGTGTTATCTGTGGTGTTACATAGGACTGCAGGTGACATCTACTACATTATCTGTACTCAGAGTCATCACTGTGTTATCTGTGATGTTACATAGGACTGCAGGTGACATCTACTACATTATCTGTACTCAGAGAGTCATCTCTGTGTTATCTCTGGTGTTACATGGAACTGCAGGTGACATCTACTACATTATCTGTACTCAGAGAGTCATCTCTGTGTTGTCTGTGGTGTTACATAGGACTGCAGGTGACATCTACTACATTATCTGTACTCAGAGAGTCATCAATGTGTTATCTGTGGTCTTACATAGGACTACAGGTGACATCTACTACATTATCTGTACTCAGATATCATCACTGTGTTATCTGTGGTGTTACATAGGACTGCAGGTGACATCTACTACATTATCTGTACTCAGAGAATTATCACTGTGTTATCTGTGGTGTAACAAAGGACTGCAGGTGACATCTACTACATTATCTGTACTCAGATATCATCACTGTGTTATCTGTGGTGTTACATAGGACTGCAGGTTATATCTACTACATTATCTGTACTCAGAGAGTTATCACTGTTATCTGTGGTGTTACATAGGACTGCAGGTGAGATTTACTACATTATCTGTACTCAGAGAGTTATCACTGTGTTATCTGTGGTGTTATATAGGACAGCAGGTGACAACTACTACATTATCTGTACTCAGAGAGTTATCACTGTGTTATCTGTGGTGTTACATAGGACTGCATGTGACATCTGCTACATTATCTGTACTCAGAGAGTTATCACTGTGTTATCTGTGGTGTTACATAGGACTGCATGTGACATCTGCTACATTATCTGTACTCAGAGAGTTATCACTGTGTTATCTGTGGTGTTACATAGGACTGCAGGTGACATCTACTACATTATCTGTACTCAGAGAGTTATCACTGTGTTATCTGTGGTGTTACATAGGACAACAGGTGACATCTACTACATTATCTGTACTCAGAGAGTTATCACTGTGTTATCTGTGGTGTTACATAGGACTGCAGGTGACATCTACTACATTATCTGTACTCAGAGAGTTATCACTGTGTTATCTGTGGTGTTACATAGGACTGCAGGTGACATCTACTACATTATCTGTACTCAGAGAGTTATCTGTGGTGTTACACAGGACTGCAGGTGACATCTACTACATTATCTGTACTCAGAGAGTTATCACTGTGTTATCTGTGGTGTTACATAGGACTGCAGGTGACATCTACTACATTATCTGTACTCAGAGTCATCACTGTGTTATCTGTGATGTTACATAGGACTGCAGGTGACATCTACTACATTATCTGTACTCAGAGAGTCATCTCTGTGTTATCTCTGGTGTTACATGGAACTGCAGGTGACATCTACTACATTATCTGTACTCAGAGAGTCATCTCTGTGTTGTCTGTGGTGTTACATAGGACTGCAGGTGACATCTACTACATTATCTGTACTCAGAGAGTCATCAATGTGTTATCTGTGGTCTTACATAGGACTACAGGTGACATCTACTACATTATCTGTACTCAGATATCATCACTGTGTTATCTGTGGTGTTACATAGGACTGCAGGTGACATCTACTACATTATCTGTACTCAGAGAATTATCACTGTGTTATCTGTGGTGTAACAAAGGACTGCAGGTGACATCTACTACATTATCTGTACTCAGATATCATCACTGTGTTATCTGTGGTGTTACATAGGACTGCAGGTTATATCTACTACATTATCTGTACTCAGAGAGTTATCACTGTTATCTGTGGTGTTACATAGGACTGCAGGTGAGATTTACTACATTATCTGTACTCAGAGAGTTATCACTGTGTTATCTGTGGTGTTATATAGGACAGCAGGTGACAACTACTACATTATCTGTACTCAGAGAGTTATCACTGTGTTATCTGTGGTGTTACATAGGACTGCATGTGACATCCACTACATTATCTGTACTCAGAGAGTTATCACTGTGTTATCTGTGGTGTTACATAGGACTGCAGGTGACATCTACTACATTATCTGTAATCAGAGAGTTATCACTGTTATCTGTGGTGTTACATAGGACTGCAGGTGACATATACTACATTATCTGTACTCAGAGAGTTATCACTGTGTTATCTGTGGTGTTACATAGGACTGCAGGTGACATCTACTACATTATCTGTACTCAGAGAGGTATCACTGTGTTATCTGTGGTGTTACATAGGACTACATGTGACATCTACTACATTATCTGTACTCAGAGAGTTATCACTGTGTTATCTGTGGTGTTACATAGGACTGCAGGTGACATCTACTACATTATCTGTACTCAGAGTTATCACTGTGTTATCTGTGATGTTACATAGGACTGCATGTGACATCTACTACATTATCTGTACTCAGAGTTATCACTGTGTTATCAGTGGTGTTACACAGGACTGCAGGTGACATATACTACATTATCTGTACTCAGAGAGTTATCACTGTGTTATCTGTGGTGTTACATAGGACTGCAGGTGACATCTACTACATTATCTGTACTCAGAGTTATCACTGTGTTATCTGTGATGTTACATAGGACTGCATGTGACATCTACTACATTATCTGTACTCAGAGAGTCATCAATGTGTTATCTGTGGTGTTACATAGGACTGCAGGTGACATCTACTACATTATCTGTAGTCAGGGAGTCATCACTGTGTTATCTGTGGTGTTACATAGGACTGCAGGTGACATCTACTACATTATCTGTACTCAGAGAGTTATCACTGTGTTATTTGTGGTGTTACATAGGACTGCAGGTGACATCCACTACATTATCTGTACTCAGAGAGTTATCACTGTGTTATCTGTGGTGTTACATAGGACTGCAGGTGACATCTACTACATTATCTGTTCTCAGAGAGTTATCACTGTGTTATCTGTGGTGTTACATAGGACTGCAGGTTATATCTACTACATTATCTGTACTCAGAGAGTTATCACTGTTATCTGTGGTGTTACATAGGACTGCAGGTGACATCTACTACATTATCTGTACTCAGAGAGTTATCACTGTGTTATCTGTGGTGTTACATAGGACTGCAGGTGACATCTACTATATTATCTGTTCTCAGAGAGTTATCACTGTGTTATCTGTGGTGTTACATAGGACTGCAGGTGACATATACTACATTATCTGTACTCAGAGAGTTATCACTGTGTTATCTGTGGTGTTACATAGGACTGCAGGTGACATATACTACATTTTCTGTACTCAGAGAGTTATCACTGTGTTATCTGTGGTGTTAAATAGGACTGCAGGTGACATCTACGACATTATCTGTACTCAGAGAGTCATCACTGTGTTATCTGTGGTGTTACATAGGACTGCAGGTGACATATACTACATTTTCTGTACTCAGAGAGTTATCACTGTGTTATCTGTGGTGTTACATAGGACTGCAGATGACATCTACTACATTATCTGTACTCAGAGAGTTATCACTGTGTTATCTGTGGTGTTACATAGGACTGCAGGTGACATATACTACATTTTCTGTACTCAGAGAGTTATCACTGTGTTATCTATGGTGTTACATAGGACTGCAGGTGACATCTACTACATTATCTGTACTCAGAGAGATATCACTGTGTTATCTGTGGTGTTACATAGGACCGCAGGTGACATCTACTGCATTATCTGTACTCAGAGAGTTATCACTGTGTTATCTGTGGTGTTACATAGGACTGCATGTGACATCTACTACATTATCTGTACTCAGAGAGTTATCACTGTGTTATCTGTAGTGTTACATAGGACTGCAGGTGACATCCACTACATTATCTGTACTCAGAGAGTTATCACTGTGTTATCTGTGGTGTTACATAGGACTGCAGGTGACATATACTAAATTATCTGTACTCAGAGAGTTATCACTGTGTTATCTGTGGTGTTACATAGGACTGCAGGTGACATATACTACATTTTCTGTACTCAGAGAGTTATCACTGTGTTATCTGTGGTGTTACATTGGATTGCAGGTGACATCTACGACATTATCTGTACTCAGAGAGTCATCACTGTGTTATCTGTGGTGTTACATAGGATTGCAGGTGACATATACTACATTTTCTGTACTCAGAGAGTTATCACTGTGTTATCTATGGTGTTACATAGGACTGCAGGTGACATCTACTACATTATCTGTACTCAGAGAGTTATCACTGTGTTATCTGTGGTGTTACATAGGACTGCAGGTGACATATACTACATTTTCTGTACTCAGAGAGTTATCACTGTGTTATCTATGGCGTTACATAGGACTGCAGGTGACATCTACTACATTATCTGTACTCAGAGAGATATCACTGTGTTATCTGTGGTGTTTCATAGGACCGCAGGTGACATCTACTGCATTATCTGTACTCAGAGAGTTATCACTGTGTTATCTGTGGTGTTACATAGGACTGCATGTGACATCTACTACATTATCTGTACTCAGAGAGTTATAACTGTGTTATCTGTAGTGTTACATAGGACTGCAGATGACATCTACTACATTATCTGTACACAGAGAGTTATCACTGTGTTATCTGTGGTGTTACATAGGACTGCATGTGACATCTACTACATTATCTGTACTCAGAGAGTTATCACTGTGTTATCTGTAGTGTTACATAGGACTGCAGGTGACATCCACTACATTATCTGTACTCAGAGAGTTATCACTGTGTTATCTGTGGTGTTACATAGGACTGCAGGTGACATATACTAAATTATCTGTACTCAGAGAGTTATCACTGTGTTATCTGTGGTGTTACATAGGACTGCAGGTGACATATACTACATTTTCTGTACTCAGAGAGTTATCACTGTGTTATCTGTGGTGTTACATTGGATTGCAGGTGACATCTACGACATTATCTGTACTCAGAGAGTCATCACTGTGTTATCTGTGGTGTTACATAGGATTGCAGGTGACATATACTACATTTTCTGTACTCAGAGAGTTATCACTGTGTTATCTATGGTGTTACATAGGACTGCAGGTGACATCTACTACATTATCTGTACTCAGAGAGTTATCACTGTGTTATCTGTGGTGTTACATAGGACTGCAGGTGACATATACTACATTTTCTGTACTCAGAGAGTTATCACTGTGTTATCTATGGTGTTACATAGGACTGCAGGTGACATCTACTACATTATCTGTACTCAGAGAGATATCACTGTGTTATCTGTGGTATTTCATAGGACCGCAGGTGACATCTACTACATTATCTGTACTCAGAGAGTTATCACTGTGTTATCTGTGGTGTTACATAGGACTGCATGTGACATCTACTACATTATCTGTACTCAGAGAGTTATAACTGTGTTATCTGTAGTGTTACATAGGACTGCAGATGACATCTACTACATTATCTGTACACAGAGAGTTATCACTGTGTTATCTGTGGTGTTACATAGGACTGCAGGTGACATCTACTACATTATCTGTACTCAGAGAGTTATCACTGTGTTATCTGTGGTGTTACATAGGACTGCAGGTGACATCTAATACATTATCTGTAGTCAGGGAGTCATCACTGTGTTATCTGTGGTGTTACATAGGACTGCAGGTGACATCTACTACATTATCTGTACTCAGAGAGTCATCTCTGTGTTATCTGTGGTGTTACATAGGACTGCAGGTGACATCTACTACATTATCTGTACTCAGAGAGTCATCAATGTGTTATCTGTGGTGTTACATAGGACTGCATGTGACATCTACTACATTATCTGTACTCAGAGAGTTATCACTGTGTTATCTGTAGTGTTACATAGGACTGCATGTGACATCTGCTACATTATCTGTACTCAGAGTTATCACTGTGTTATCTGTGGTGTTACATAGGACTGCAGGTGACATCTACTACATTATCTGTACTCAGAGAGTTATCACTGTGTTATCTGTGGTGTTACATAGGACTGCAGGTGACATCTACTACATTATCTGTACTCAGAGAGTTATCACTGTGTTATCTGTGGTGTTACATAGGACTGCATGTGACATCTGCTACATTATCTGTACACAGAGAGTTATCACTGTGTGATCTGTGGTGTTACATAGGACTGCATGTGACATCTGCTACATTATCTGTACTCAGAGAGTTATAACTGTGTTATCTGTAGTGTTACATAGGACTGCAGATGACATCTACTACATTATCTGTACACAGAGAGTTATCACTGTGTTATCTGTGGTGTTACATAGGACTGCATGTGACATCTACTACATTATCTGTACTCAGAGAGTTATAACTGTGTTATCTGTAGTGTTACATAGGACTGCAGATGACATCTACTACATTATCTGTACACAGAGAGTTATCACTGTGTTATCTGTGGTGTTACATAGGACTGCATGTGACATCTACTACATTATCTGTACTCAGAGAGTTATCACTGTGTTATCTGTAGTGTTACATAGGACTGCAGGTGACATCCACTACATTATCTGTACTCAGAGAGTTATCACTGTGTTATCTGTGGTGTTACATAGGACTGCAGGTGACATATACTAAATTATCTGTACTCAGAGAGTTATCACTGTGTTATCTGTGGTGTTACATAGGACTGCAGGTGACATATACTACATTTTCTGTACTCAGAGAGTTATCACTGTGTTATCTGTGGTGTTACATTGGATTGCAGGTGACATCTACGACATTATCTGTACTCAGAGAGTCATCACTGTGTTATCTGTGGTGTTACATAGGATTGCAGGTGACATATACTACATTTTCTGTACTCAGAGAGTTATCACTGTGTTATCTATGGTGTTACATAGGACTGCAGGTGACATCTACTACATTATCTGTACTCAGAGAGTTATCACTGTGTTATCTGTGGTGTTACATAGGACTGCAGGTGACATATACTACATTTTCTGTACTCAGAGAGTTATCACTGTGTTATCTATGGTGTTACATAGGACTGCAGGTGACATCTACTACATTATCTGTACTCAGAGAGATATCACTGTGTTATCTGTGGTATTTCATAGGACCGCAGGTGACATCTACTACATTATCTGTACTCAGAGAGTTATCACTGTGTTATCTGTGGTGTTACATAGGACTGCATGTGACATCTACTACATTATCTGTACTCAGAGAGTTATAACTGTGTTATCTGTAGTGTTACATAGGACTGCAGATGACATCTACTACATTATCTGTACACAGAGAGTTATCACTGTGTTATCTGTGGTGTTACATAGGACTGCAGGTGACATCTACTACATTATCTGTACTCAGAGAGTTATCACTGTGTTATCTGTGGTGTTACATAGGACTGCAGGTGACATCTAATACATTATCTGTAGTCAGGGAGTCATCACTGTGTTATCTGTGGTGTTACATAGGACTGCAGGTGACATCTACTACATTATCTGTACTCAGAGAGTCATCTCCGTGTTATCTCTGGTGTTACATGGAACTGCAGGTGACATCTACTACATTATCTGTACTCAGAGAGTCATCTCTGTGTTATCTGTGGTGTTACATAGGACTGCAGGTGACATCTACTACATTATCTGTACTCAGAGAGTCATCAATGTGTTATCTGTGGTGTTACATAGGACTGCAGGTGACATCTACTACATTATCTGTACTCAGAGAGTTATCACTGTGTTATCTGTAGTGTTACATAGGACTGCATGTGACATCTGCTACATTATCTGTACTCAGAGTTATCACTGTGTTATCTGTGGTGTTACATAGGACTGCAGGTGACATCTACTACATTATCTGTACTCAGAGAGTTATCACTGTGTTATCTGTGGTGTTACATAGGACTGCAGGTGACATCTACTACATTATCTGTACTCAGAGAGTTATCACTGTGTTATCTGTGGTGTTACATAGGACTGCAAGTGACATCTGCTACATTATCTGTACACAGAGAGTTATCACTGTGTGATCTGTGGTGTTACATACGACTGCATGTGACATCTGCTACATTATCTGTACTCAGAGAGTTATCACTGTGTTATCTGTGGTGTTACATAGGACAACAGGTGACATCTACTACATTATCTGTACTCAGAGAGTTATCACTGTGTTATCTGTGGTGTTACATAGGACTGCAGGTGACATCTACTACATTATCTGTACTCAGAGAGTTATCACTGTGTTATCTGTGGTGTTACATAGGACTGCAGATGACATCTACTACATTATCTGTACTCAGAGAGTTATCACTGTGTTATCTGTGGTGTTACATAGGACTGCAGGTGACATCTACTACATTATCTGTGCTCAGAGAGTTATCACTGTGTTATCTGTGGTGTTACATAGGACTGCAGGTGACATCTACTACATTATCTGTACTCAGAAATCATCACTGTGTTATCTGTGGTGTTACATAGGACTGCAGGTGACATCCACTACATTATCTGTGCTCAGAGAGTTATCACTGTGTTATCTGTGGTGTTACATAGGACTGCAGGTGACATATACTACATTTTCTGTACTCAGAGAGTTATCACTGTGTTATCTGTGGTGATACATAGGACTGCAGGTGACATCCACTACATTATCTGTACTCAGAGAGTTATCACTGTGTTATCTGTGGTGTTACATAGGACTGCAGGTGACATCCACTACATTATCTGTACTCAGAGAGTTATCACTGTGTTATCTGTGGTGTTACATAGGACTGCAGGTGACATATACTACATTATCTGTACTCAGAGAGTTATCACTGTGTTATCTGTGGTGTTACATAGGACTGCAGGTGACATATACTACATTTTCTGTACTCAGAGAGTTAGCACTGTGTTATCTGTGGTGTTACATTGGACTGCAGGTGACATCTACGACATTATCTGTACTCAGAGAGTCATCACTGTGTTATCTGTGGTGTTACATTGGACTGCAGGTGACATATACTACATTATCTGTACTCAGAGAGTTATCACTGTGTTATCTGTGGTGTTACATAGGACTGCAGGTGACATATACTGCATTATCTGTACTCAGAGACTTATCACTGTGTTATCTCTGGTGTTACATAGGACTGCAGGTGACATATACTACATTTTCTGTACTCAGAGAGTTATCACTGTGTTATCTGTGGTGTTACATGGGACCGCAGGTGACATCTACTACATTATCTGTACTCAGAGAGTTATCACTGTGTTGTCTATGGTGTTACATAGGACTGCAGGTGACATCTACTACATTATCTGTACTTAGAGAGTTATCACTGTGCTATTTGTGGTGTTACATAGGACTGCAGGTGACATCTACTATATTATCTGTTCTCAGAGAGTTATCACTGTGTTATCTGTGGTGTTACATAGGACTGCAGGTGACATATACTTCATTATCTGTACTCAGAGAGTTATCACTGTGTTATCTATGGTGTTACAGAGGACTGCAGGTGACATCTACTACATTATCTGTACTTAGAGAGTTATCACTGTGTCATTTGTGGTGTTACATAGGACTGCAGGTGACATCTACTACATTATATGTGCTCAGAGAGTTATCACTGTGTTATCTGTGATGTTAGATAGGACTGCAGGTGACATCTACTGCATTATCTGTTCTCAGAGAGTTATCACTGTGTTATCTGTGGTGTTACATAGGACCGCAGGTGACATCTACTACATTATCTGTACTCAGAGAGTTATCACTGTGTTATCTCTGGTGTTACATAGGACTGCAGGTAACATCTACTACATTATCTGTACTCCAAAAGTCATCACTGTGTTATCTGTGGTGTAACATAGGACTGCAGGTGACATCTACTACATTATCTGTACTTAGAGAGTTATCACTGTTATTTGTGGTGTTACATAGGACTGCAGGTGACATCTACTACATTATCTGTGCTCAGAGAGTTAGCACTGTGTTATCTGTGGTGTTACATAGGACTGCAGGTGACATCTACTACATTATCTGCACTCAGATATCATTACTGTGTTATCTGTAGTGTTTGCATAGGACTGCAGGTGACATCTACTACATTATCTGTGCTCAGAGAGTTATCACTATGTTATATGTGGTGTTACATAGGACTGCAGGTGACATCTACTACATTATCTGTACTCAGAGAGTTATCACTGTGTTATCTGTGGTGTTACATAGGACTGCAGGTGACATATACTACATTATCTGTACTCAGAGTTATCACTGTTATCTGTGGTGTTACATAGGACTGCAGTTGACATCTACGATATTATCTGTACTCAGAGAGTTATCACTGTGTTATCTGTGGTGTTACATAGGACTGCAGGTGACATCTACTATATTATCTGTTCTCAGAGAGTTATCACTGTGTTATCTGTGGTGTTACATAGGACTGCAGGTGACATATACTACATTTTATGTACTCAGAGAGTTATCACTGTGTTATCTGTGGTGTTACATAGGACTGCAGGTGACATCTACGACATTATCTGTACTCAGAGAGTCATCACTGTGTTATCTGTGGTGTTACATAGGACCGCAGGTGACATCTACTACATTATCTGTACTCAGAGAGTTATCACTGTGTTATCTGTGGTGTTACATAGGACTGCATGTGACATCTACTACATTATCTGTACTCAGAGAGTTATCACTGTGTTATCTGTGGTGTTACAAAGGACTGCAGGTGACATCCACTACATTATCTGTACTCAGAGAGTTATCACTGTGTTATCTGTGGTGTTACATAGGACTGCAGGTGACATATACTACATTATCTGTATTCAGAGAGTTATCACTGTGTTATCTGTGGTGTTACATAGGACTGCAGGTGACATATACTACATTTTCTGTACTCAGAGAGTTAGCACTGTGTCATCTGTGGTGTTACATAGGACTGCAGGTGACATCTACTACATTGTCTGTACTCAGAGAGTTATCACTGTTTTATCTGTGGTGTTACATAGGACTGCAGGTGACATCCACTACATTATCTGTACTCAGAGAGTTATCACTGTGTTATCTGTGGTGTTACATAGGACTGCAGGTGACATATACTGCATTATCTGTACTCAGAGAGTTATCACTGTGTTATCTCTGGTGTTACATAGGACTGCAGGTGACATATACAACATTTTCTGTACTCAGAGAGTTATCACTGTGTGATCTGTGGTGTTACATAGGACTGCAGGTGACATCTACTACATTATCTGTACTTAGAGAGTTATCACTGTGCTATTTGTGGTGTTACATAGGACTGCAGGTGACATCTACTATATTATCTGTTCTCAGAGAGTTATCACTGTGTTATCTGTGGTGTTACATAGGACTGCAGGTGACATCCACTACATTATCTGTACTCAGAGAGTTATCACTGTGTTATCTGTGGTGTTACATAGGACTGCAGGTGACATCTACTACATTATCTGTTCTCAGAGAGTTATCACTGTGTTATCTGTGGTGTTACATAGGACTGCAGGTTATATCTACTACATTATCTGTACTCAGAGAGTTATCACTGTTATCTGTGGTGTTACATAGGACTGCAGGTGACATCTACTACATTATCTGTACTCAGAGAGTTATCACTGTGTTATCTGTGGTGTTACATAGGACTGCAGGTGACATCCACTACATTATCTGTACTCAGAGAGTTATCACTGTGTTATCTGTGGTGTTACATAGGACTGCAGGTGACATATACTACATTATCTGTACTCAGAGAGTTATCACTGTGTTATCTGTGGTGTTACATAGGACTGCAGGTGACATATACTACATTTTCTGTACTCAGAGAGTTAGCACTGTGTTATCTGTGGTGTTACATTGGACTGCAGGTGACATCTACGACATTGTCTGTACTCAGAGAGTCATCACTGTATTATCTGTGGTGTTACATAGGACTGCAGGTGACATATACTACATTTTCTGTACTCAGAGAGTTATCACTGTGTTATCTGTGGTGTTACATAGGACTGCAGGTGACATCTACTACATTATCTGTACTCCGAGTTATCACTGTGTTATCTGTGGTGTTACATAGGACTGCAAGTGACATCCACTACATTATCTGTACTCAGAGAGTTATCACTGTGTTATCTGTGGTGTTACATAGGACTGCAGGTGACATATACTGCATTATCTGTACTCAGAGAGTTATCACTGTGTTATCTCTGGTGTTACATAGGACTGCAGGTGACATATACTACATTTTCTGTACTCAGAGAGTTATCACTGTGTTATCTGTGGTGTTACATGGGACCGCAGGTGACATCTACTACATTATCTGTACTCAGAGAGTTATCACTGTGTTATCTATGGTGTTACATAGGACTGCAGGTGACATCTACTACATTATCTGTACTTAGAGAGTTATCACTGTGCTATTTGTGGTGTTACATAGGACTGCAGGTGACATCTACTATATTATCTGTTCTCAGAGAGTTATCACTGTGTTATCTGTGGTGTTACATAGGACTGCAGGTGACATATACTTCATTATCTGTACTCAGAGAGTTATCACTGTGTTATCTATGGTGTTATAGAGGACTGCAGGTGACATCTACTACATTATCTGTACTTAGAGAGTTATCACTGTGTCATTTGTGGTGTTACATAGGACTGCAGGTGACATCTACTACATTATATGTGCTCAGAGAGTTATCACTGTGTTATCTGTGATGTTAGATAGGACTGCAGGTGACATCTACTGCATTATCTGTTCTCAGAGAGTCATCAATGTGTTATCTGTGGTGTTACATAGGACCGCAGGTGACATCTACTACATTATCTGTACTCAGAGAGTTATCACTGTGTTATCTCTGGTGTTACATAGGACTGCAGGTAACATCTACTACATTATCTGTACTCCAAAAGTCATCACTGTGTTATCTGTGGTGTAACATAGGACTGCAGGTGACATCTACTACATTATCTGTACTTAGAGAGTTATCACTGTTATTTGTGGTGTTACATAGGACTGCAGGTGACATCTACTACATTATCTGCACTCAGATATCATTACTGTGTTATCTGTAGTGTTTGCATAGGACTGCAGGTGACATCTACTACATTATCTGTGCTCAGAGAGTTATCACTATGTTATATGTGGTGTTACATAGGACTGCAGGTGACATCTACTACATTATCTGTACTCAGAGAGTTATCACTGTGTTATCTGTGGTGTTACATAGGACTGCAGGTGACATATACTACATTATCTGTACTCAGAGTTATCACTGTGTGATCTGTGGTGTTACATAGGACTGCGGTTGACATCTACGATATTATCTGTACTCAGAGTTATCACTGTGTTATCTGTGGTGTTACATACGACTGCAGGTGACATCTACTACATTATTTGTACTCAGAGAGTTATCACTGTGTTATCTGTGGTGTTACATAGGACTGCAGGTGACATCTACTACATTATCTGTACTCAGAGTTATCACTGTGTTATCTGCGGTGTTACATAGGACTGCAGGTGACAACTACTACATTATCTGTACTCAGAGAGTTATCACTGTGTTATCTATGGTGTTACATAGGACTGCAGGTGACATCTACTACATTATCTGTACTCAGAGTTATCACTGTGTTATCTGTGATGTTACAAAGGACTGCATGTGACATCTACTACATTATCTGTACTCAGAGTTATCACTGTGTTATCTGTGGTGTTACATAGGACTGCATGTGACATCTACTACATTATCTGTACTCAGAGTTATCACTGTGTTATCTGTGATGTTACATAGGACTGCATGTGACATCTACTACATTATCTGTACTCAGAGTTATCACTCTGTTATCTGTGGTGTTACACGGGACTGCAGGTGACATATACTACATGATCTGTACTCAGAGAGTTATCACTGTGTTATCTGTGGTGTTACATAGGACTGCAGGTGACATCTACTACATTATCAGTACTCAGAGAGTCATCAATGTGTTATCTGTGGTGTTACATAGGACTGGAGGTGACATCTACTACATTATCTGTACTCAGAGAGTCATCAATGTGTTATCTGTGGTGTTACATAGGACTGCAGGTGACATCTACTACATTATCTGTACTCAGAGAGTTATCACTGTGTTATCTGTGGTGTTACATAGGACTGCATGTGACATCTGCTACATTATCTGTACTCAGAGAGTTATCACTGTGTTATCTGTGATGTTACATAGGACTGCATGTGACATCTACTACATTATCTGTACTCAGAGAGTCATCAATGTGTTATCTGTGGTGTTACATAGGACTGCAGGTTACATCTACTACATTATCTGTACTCAGAGAGTTATCACTGTGTTATCTGTGGTGTTACATAGGACTGCAGGTTACATCTACTACATTATCTGTAGTCAGAGAGTTATCACTGTGTTATCTGTGGTGTTACATAGGACAACAGGTGACATCTACTACATTATCTGTACTCAGAGAGTCATCACTGTGTTATCTGTGGTGTTACATAGGACTGCAGGTGACATATACTACATTTTCTTTACTCAGAGAGTTATCACTGTGTTATCTGTGGTGTTACATAGGACTGCAGGTGATATCTACTACATTATCTGTACTCAGAGAGTTATCACTGTGTTATCTGTGGTGTTACATAGGACTGCAGGTGACATATACTGCATTATCTGTACTCAGAGAGTTATCACTGTGGTATCTCTGGTGTTACATAGGACTGCAGGTGACATATACTACATTTTCTGTACTCAGAGAGTTATCACTGTGTTATCTGTGGTGTTACATGGGACCGCAGGTGACATCTACTACATTATCTGTACTCAGAGAGTTATCACTGTGTTATCTATGGTGTTACATAGGACTGCAGGTGACATCTACTACATTATCTGTACTTAGAGAGTTATCACTGTGCTATTTGTGGTGTTACATAGGACTGCAGGTGACATCTACTATATTATCTGTTCTCAGAGAGTTATCACTGTGTTATCTGTGGTGTTACATAGGACTGCAGGTGACATATACTACATTATCTGTACTCAGAGAGTTATCACTGTGTTATCTATGGTGTTACATAGGACTGCAGGTGACATCTACTACATTATCTGTACTTAGAGAGTTATCACTGTGTCATTTGTGGTGTTACATAGGACTGCAGGTGACATCTACTACATTATCTGTGCTCAGAGAGTTATCACTGTGTTATCTGTGATGTTACATAGGACTGCAGGTGACATCTACTGCATTATCTGTTCTCAGAGAGTCATCAATGTGTTATCTGTGGTGTTACATAGGACCGCAGGTGACATCTACTACATTATCTGTACTCAGAGAGTTATCACTGTGTTATCTCTGGTGTTACATAGGACTGCAGGTGACATCTACTACATTATCTGTACTCCAAAAGTCATCACTGTGTTATCTGTGGTGTAACATAGGACTGCAGGTGACATCTACTACATTATCTGTACTTAGAGAGTTATCACTGTTATTTGTGGTGTTACATAGGACTGCAGGTGACATCTACTACATTATCTGTGCTCAGAGAGTTAGCACTGTGTTATCTGTGGTGTTACATAGGACTGCAGGTGACATCTACTACATTATCTGCACTCAGATATCATTACTGTGTTATCTGTAGTGTTTGCATAGGACTGCAGGTGACATCTACTACATTATCTGTGCTCAGAGAGTTATCACTATGTTATATGTGGTGTTACATAGGACTGCAGGTGACATCTACTACATTATCTGTACTCAGAGAGTTATCACTGTGTTATCTGTGGTGTTACATAGGACTGCAGGTGACATATACTACATTATCTGTACTCAGAGAGTTATCACTGTGTGATCTGTGGTGTTACATAGGACTGCGGTTGACATCTACGATATTATCTGTACTCAGAGTTATCACTGTGTTATCTGTGGTGTTACATAGGACTGCAGGTGACATCTACTACATTATTTGTACTCAGAGAGTTATCACTGTGTTATCTGTGATGTTACATAGGACTGCATGTGACATCTACTACATTATCTGTACTCAGAGTTATCACTGTGTTTTCTGTGGTGTTACATAGGACTGCATGTGACATCTACTACATTATCTGTACTCAGAGTTATCACTGTGTTATCTGTGATGTTACATAGGACTGCATGTGACATCTACTACATTATTTGCACTCAGATATCATCACTGTGTTATCTGTAGTGTTTGCATAGGACTGCAGGTGACATCTACTACATTATCTGTGCTCAGAGAGTTATCACTGTGTTATCTGTGGTGTTACATAGGACTGCAGGTGACATCTACTATATTATTTGTACTCAGAGAGTTATCACTGTGTTATCAGTGGTGTTACATAGGACTGCAGGTGACATCTACTACATTATCTGTACTCAGAGAGTTATCACTGTGTTATCTGTGGTGTTACATAGGGCTGCAGGTGACATCTACTACATTATCTGTACTCAGAGAAGTATCACTGTGTTATCTGTGGTGTTACATAGGACTGCATGTGACATCTACTACATTATCTGTACTCAGAGAGTTATCACTGTGTTATCTGTGGTGTTACATAGGACTGCAGGTGACATATACTACATTTTCTGTACTCAGAGAGTTATCACTGTGTTATCTATGGTGTTACATGGGACTGCAGGTGACATCTACTACATTATCTGTACCCAGAGAGATATCACTGTGTTATCTGTGGTGTTACATAGGACTGCAGGTGACATCTACTACATTATCTGTACTCAGAGAGTTATCACTGTGTTATCTGTAGTGTTACATAGGACTGCAGTTGACATCTACTACATTATCTGTACTCAGAGAGTTATCACTGTGTTATCTGTGGTGTTACATAGGACTGCAGGTGACATCCACTACATTATCTGTACTCAGAGAGTTATCACTGTGTTATCTGTGGTGTTACATAGGACTGCAGGTGACATCTACTAAATTATCTGTTCTCAGAGAGTTATCACTGTGTTATCTGTGGTGTTACATAGGACTGCAGGTTATATCTACTACATTATCTGTACTCAGAGAGTTATCACTGTTATCTGTGGTGTTAAATAGGACTGCAGGTGACATCTACTACATTATCTGTACTCAGAGAGTTATCACTGTGTTATCTGTGATGTTACATAGGACTGCAGGTGACATCTACTATATTATCTGTTCTCAGAGAGTTATCAGTGTGTTATCTGTGGTGTTACATGGGACCGCAGGTGACATATACTACATTATCTGTACTCAGAGAGTTATCACTGTGTTATCTATGGTGTTACAAAGGACTGCAGGTGACATCTACTACATTATCTGTACTTAGAGAGTTATCACTGTGTTATTTGTGGTGTTACATAGGACTGCAGGTGACATCTACTACATTATCTGTGCTCAGAGAGTTATCACTGTGTTATCTGTGGTGTTACATAGGACTGCAGGTGACATCTACTGCATTATCTGTTCTCAGAGAGTCATCAATGTGTTATCTGTGGTGTTACATAGGACCGCAGGTGACATCTACTACATTATCTGTACTCCGAGAGTCATCACTGTGTTATCTGTGGTGTAACATAGGACTGCAGGTGACATCTACTACATTATCTGTACTTAGAGAGTTATCACTGTGTTATTTGTGGTGTTACATAGGACTGCAGGTGACATCTACTACATTATCTGTGCTCAGAGAGTTAGCACTGTGTTATCTGTGGTGTTACATAGGACTGCAGGTGACATCTACTACATTATCTGCACTCAGATATCATCACTGTGTTATCTGTAGTGTTTGCATAGGACTGCAGGTGACATCTACTACATTATCTGTGCTCAGAGAGTTATCACTGTGTTATCTGTGGTATTACATAGGACTGCAGGTGACATATACTACATTTTCTGTACTCAGAGTTATCACTGTGTTATCTGTGGTGTTACATAGGGCTGCAGGTGACATCTACTACATTATCTGTACTCAGAGAGTTATCACTGTGTTATCTGTGGTGTTACATAGGACTGCAGGTCACATATACTACATTATCTGTACTCAGACAGTTATCACTGTGTGATCTGTGGTGTTACATAGGACTGTGGTTGACATCTACGACATTATCTGTACTCAGAGTTATCACTGTGTTATCTATGGTGTTACATAGGACTGCAGGTGACATCTACTGTATTATTTGTACTCAGAGAGTTATCACTGTGTTATCTGTGGTGTTACATAGGACTGCAGGTGACATCTACTACATTATCTGTACTCAGAGAGTTATCACTGTGTTATCTGTGGTGTTACATAGGGCTGCAGGTGACATCTACTACATTATCTGTACTCAGAGAAGTATCACTGTGTTATCTGTGGTGTTACATAGGACTGCATGTGACATCTACTACATTATCTGTACTCAGAGAGTTATCACTGTGTTATCTGTGGTGTTACATAGGACTGCAGGTGACATCTACTACATTATCTGTACTCAGAGTTATCACTGTGTTATCTGTGGTGTTACATAGGACTGCAGGTGACATCTACTACATTATCTGTACTCAGAGAGTTATCACTGTGTTATCTGTGGTGTTACATAGGACAGCAGGTGACAACTACTACATTATCTGTACTCAGAGAGGTATCACTGTGTTATCTGTGGTGTTACATAGGACTGCATGTGACATCTACTACATTATCTGCACTCAGAGAGTTATCACTGTGTTATCTGTGGTGTTACATAGGACAGCAGGTGACAACTACTACATTATCTGTACTCAGAGAGGTATCACTGTGTTATCTGTGGTGTTACATAGGACTGCATGTGATATCTACTACATTATCTGTACTCGGAGAGTTATCACTGTGTTATCTGTGATGTTACATAGGACTGCAGGTGACATCTACTACATTATCTGTACTCAGAGTTATCACTGTGTTATCTGTGATGTTACATAGGACTGCATGTGACATCTACTACATTATCTGTACTCAGAGTTATCACTGTGTTATCTGTGGTGTTACACAGGACTGCAGGTGAGATCTACTACATTATCTGTACTCAGAGAGTTATCACTGTGTTATCTGTGGTGTTACATAGGACTGCAGGTGACATATACTACATTATCTGTACTCAGAGAGTTATCACTGTGTTGTCTGTGATGTTACATAGGACTGCATGTGACATCTACTACATTATCTGTACTCAGAGAGTCATCAATGTGTTATCTGTGGTGTTACATAGGACTGGAGGTGACATCTACTACATTATCTGTACTCAGAGAGTCATCAATGTGTTATCTGTGGTGTTACATAGGACTGCAGGTGACATCTACTACATTATCTATACTCAGAGAGTTATCACTGTGTTATCTGTAGTGTTACATAGGACGGCATGTGACATCTGCTACATTATCTGTACTCAGAGAGTTATCACTGTGTTATCTGTGGTGTTACATAGGACTGCAGGTGAGATCTACTTCATTATCTGTACTCAGAGAGTTATCACTGTGTTATCTGTGGTGTTACATAGGACTGCAGGTGACATATACTACATTATCTGTACTCAGACAGTTATCACTGTGTTATCTGTGGTGTTACATAGGACTGCAGGTGACATCTACTACATTATCTGTACTCAGAGTTATCACTGTGTTATCTGTGATGTTACATAGGACTGCATGTGACATCTACTACATTATCTGTACTCAGAGAGTCATCAATGTGTTATCTGTGGTGTTACATAGGACTGGAGGTGACATCTACTACATTATCTGTACTCAGAGAGTCATCAATGTGTTATCGGTGGTGTTACATAGGACTGCAGGTGACATCTACCACATTATCTGTACTCAGAGAGTTATCACTGTGTTATCTGTAGTGTTACATAGGACTGCATGTGACATCTGCTACATTATCTGTACTCAGCGAGTTATCACTGTGTTATCTGTGGTGTTACATAGGACAACAGGTGACATCTACTACATTATCTGTACTCAGAGAGTTATCACTATGTTATATGTGGTGTTACATAGGACTGCAGGTGACATATACTACATTATCTGTACTCAGAGAGTTATCACTGTGTTATCTGTGGTGTTACATAGGACTACAGGTGATATCTAATTCATTATCTGTACTCAGAGAGTTATCACTGTGTTATTTGTGGTGTTACATGGGACTGCGGTTGACATCTACTACATTATCTGTACTCAGAGTTATCACTGTTTTATCTGTGGTGTTACATAGGACTGCGGGTGGCATCTACTACATTATCTGTACTCAAAGAGTGATCACTGTGTGATCTGTGGTGTTACATAGGACTGCGGTTGACCTCTACTACATTATCTGTACTCAGAGTTATCACTGTGTTTTCTGTGGTGTTAAATAGGACTGCAGGTGACATCTACTACATTATCTGTACTGAGAGAGTTATCACTGTGTTATCTGTGGTGTTACATAGGACTGCAGGTGACATCTACTACATTATCTGTACTCAGAGTTATCACTGTGTTATCTGCGGTGTTACATAGGACTGCAGGTGACAACTACTACATTATCTGTACTTAGAGAGTAATCACGGTGTTATCTATGGTGTTACATAGGACTGCAGGTGACATCTACTACATTATCTGTACTTAGAGAGTTATCACTGTGTTATTTGTGGTGTTACATAGGACTGAAGGTGACATCTACTACATTATCTGTACTCAGAGAGATATCACTGTGTTATCTATGGTGTTACATAGGACTGCAGGTGACATCTACTACATTATCTGTACTCAGAGAGTTACCACTGTGTTATCTATGGTGTTACATAGGACTGCAGGTGACATCTACTACATTATCTGTACTCAGAGAGTTATCACTGTGTTATCTGTGGTGTTACATAGGACTGCTGGTGATATCTACTACATTATCTGTACTCAGAGAGTTATCACTGTGTTATCTGTGGTGTTACATAGGACTGCAGGTGACATCTAGTACATTATCTGTGCTCAGAGAGTTATCACTGTGTTATCTGTGGTGTTACATAGGACTGCAGGTGACATCTACTACATTATCTGTACTCAGATATCATCACTGTGTTATCTGTGGTGTTACATAGGACTGCAGGTGACATCTACTACATTATCTGTACTCCGAGAGTCATCACTGTGTTATCTGTGGTGTTACATAGGACTGCAGGTGACATATACTACATTTTCTGTACTCAGAGTTATCACTGTGTTATCTGTGGTGTTACATAGGACTGCAGGTGACATATACTACATTATCTGTACTCAGAGAGTTATCACTGTTTTATTTGTGGTGTTACATAGGACTGCAGGTGACATCTACTACATTATCTGTACTCAGCGAGATATCACTGTGTTATCTGTGGTGTTACATAGGACTACAGGTGATATCTAATTCATTATCTGTACTCAGAGAGTTATCACTGTGTTATTTGTGGTGTTACATGGGACTGCGGTTGACATCTACTACATTATCTGTACTCAGAGTTATCACTGTTTTATCTGTGGTGTTACATAGGACTGCGGGTGGCATCTACTACATTATCTGTACTCAAAGAGTGATCACTGTGTGATCTGTGGTGTTACATAGGACTGCGGTTGACATCTACTACATTATCTGTACTCAGAGTTATCACTGTGTTTTCTGTGGTGTTACATAGGACTGCAGGTGACATCTACTACATTATCTGTACTGAGAGAGTTATCACTGTGTTATCTGTGGTGTTACATAGGACTGCAGGTGACATCTACTACATTATCTGTACTCAGAGTTATCACTGTGTTATCTGCGGTGTTACATAGGACTGCAGGTGACAACTACTACATTATCTGTACTTAGAGAGTAATCACGGTGTTATCTATGGTGTTACATAGGACTGCAGGTGACATCTACTACATTATCTGTACTTAGAGAGTTATCACTGTGTTATTTGTGGTGTTACATAGGACTGAAGGTGACATCTACTACATTATCTGTACTCAGAGAGATATCACTGTGTTATCTATGGTGTTACATAGGACTGCAGGTGACAACTACTACATTATCTGTACTCAGAGAGTCATCAATGTGTTATCTGTGGTGTTACATAGGACTGCAGGTGACATCTACTACATTATCTGTACTTAGAGAGTTATCACTGTGTTATCTGTGGTGTTACATAGGACTGCAGTTACCATCTACTACATTATCTGTACTCAGAGAGATATCACTGTGTTATCTATGGTGTTAGATAGGACTGCAGGTGACAACTACTACATTATCTGTACTCAGAGAGTCATCAATGTGTTATCTGTGGTGTTACATAGGACTGCAGGTGACATCTACTACATTATCTGTACTCCGAGAGTTATCACTGTGTTATCTATGGTGTTACATAGGACTGCAGGTGACATCTACTACATTATCTGTACTCAGAGAGTTATCACTGTTTTATCTGTGGTGTTACATAGGACCGCAGGTGACATCTACTACATTATCTGTACTCCGAGAGTCATCACTGTGTTATCTGTGGTGTAACATAGGACTGCAGGTGACATCTACTACATTATCTGTACTTAGAGAGTTATCACTGTGTTATTTGTGGTGTTACATAGAACTGCAGGTGACATCTACTACATTAGCTGTGCTCAGAGAGTTAGCACTGTGTTATCTGTGGTGTTACATAGGACTGCAGGTGACATCTACTACATTATCTGTACTCAGCGAGTTATCACTGTGTTATCTGTGGTGTTACATAGGACAACAGGTAACATCTACTACATTATCTGTACTCAGAGAGTTATCACTATGTTATATGTGGTGTTACATAGGACTGCAGGTGACATATACTACATTATCTGTACTCAGTGAGTTATCACTGTGTTATCTGTGGTGTTACATAGGACTGCAGGTGACATCTACTACATTATCTGTACTCAGAGAGTTATCACTGTGTTATCTGTGGTGTTACATAGGACTGCTGGTGACATCTACTACATTATCTGTACTCAGAGAGTTATCACTGTGTTATCTGTGGTGTTACATAGGACTGCAGGTGACATCTACTACATTATCTGTGCTCAGAGAGTTATCACTGTGTTATCTGTGGTGTTACATAGGACTGCAGGTGACATCTACTACATTATCTGTACTCAGAGAGTTATCACTGTGTTATCTGTGGTGTAACATAGGACTGCAGGTGACATCTACTACATTATCTGTACTCAGAGAGTTACCACTGTGTTATCTATGGTGTTACATAGAACTGCAGGTGACATCTACTACATTATCTGTACTCAGAGAGTTATCACTGTGTTATCTGTGGTGTTACATAGGACTGCAGGTGACATCTACTACATTATCTGTACTCAGATATCATCACTGTGTTATCTGTGGTGTTACATAGGACTGCAGGTGACATCTACTACATTATCTGTACTCCGAGAGTTATCACTGTGTTATCTGTGGTGTTACATAGGACTGCAGTTGACATCCACTACATTATCTGAACTCAGAGAGTTATCACTGTGTTATTTGTGGTGTTACATAGGACTGCAGGTGACATATACTACATTTTCTGTACTCAGAGTTATCACTGTGTTATCTGTGGTGTTACATAGGACTGAAGGTGACACATACTACATTATCTGTACTCAGAGAATTATCACTGTTTTATTTGTGGTGTTACATAGGACTGCAGGTGACATCTACTACATTATCTGTACTCAGCGAGATATCACTGTGTTATCTGTGGTGTTACATAGGACTACAGGTGATATCTAATTCATTATCTGTACTCAGAGAGTTATCACTGTGTTATCTGTGGTGTTACATGGGACTGCGGTTGACATCTACTACATTATCTGTACTCAGAGAGTTATCACTGTTTTATCTGTGGTGTTACATAGGACTGCGGGTGGCATCTACTACATTATCTGTACTCAAAGAGTGATCACTGTGTGATCTGTGGTGTTACATAGGACTGCGGTTGACATCTACTACATTATCTGTACTCAGAGTTATCACTGTGTTTTCTGTGGTGTTACATAGGACTGCAGGTGACATCTACTACATTATTTGTACTCAGAGAGTTATCACTGTGTTATCTGTGGTGTTACATAGGACTGCAGGTGACATCTACTACATTATCTGTACTCAGAGTTATCACTGTGTTATCTGCGGTGTTACATAGGACTGCAGATGACAACTACTACATTATCTGTACTCAGAGATTAATCACGGTGTTATCTATGGTGTTACATAGGACTGCAGGTGACATCTACTACATTATCTGTACTTAGAGAGTTATCACTGTGTTATTTGTGGTGTTACATAGGACTGCAGGTGACATCTACTACATTATCTGTGCTCAGAGAGATATCACTGTGTTATCTATGGTGTTACATAGGACTGCAGGTGACAGCTACTACATTATCTGTACTCAGAGAGTCATCAATGTGTTATCTGTGGTGTTACATAGGACTGCAGGTGACATCTACTACATTATCTGTACTTAGAGAGTTATCACTGTGTTATCTGTGGTGTTACATAGGACTGCAGGTACCATCTACTACATTATCTGTACTCAGAGAGATATCACTGTGTTATCTATGGTGTTAGATAGGACTGCAGGTGACAACTACTACATTATCTGTGCTCAGAGAGTCATCAATGTGTTATCTGTGGTGTTACATAGGACTGCAGGTGACATCTACTACATTATCTGTACTCCGAGAGTTATCACTGTGTTATCTATGGTGTTACATAGGACTGCAGGTGACATCTACTACATTATCTGTACTCAGAGAGTTATCACTGTGTTATCTGTGGTGTTACATAGGACCGCAGGTGACATCTACTACATTATCTGTACTCCGAGAGTCATCACTGTGTTATCTGTGGTGTAACATAGGACTGCAGGTGACATCTACTACATTATCTGTACTTAGAGAGTTATCACTGTGTTATTTGTGGTGTTACATAGAACTGCAGGTGACATCTACTACATTATCTGTGCTCAGAGAGTTAGCACTGTGTTATCTGTGGTGTTACATAGGACTGCAGGTGACATCTACTACATTATCTGCACTCAGATATCATCACTGTGTTATCTGTAGTGTTTGCATAGGACTGCAGGTGACATCTACTACATTATCTGTGCTCAGAGAGTTATCACTGTGTTATCTGTGGTGTTACATAGGACTGCAGGTGACATATACTACATTTTCTGTACTCAGAGTTTCAGAGTTATCACTGTGTTATCTGTGGTGTTACATAGGACTGCAGATGACATCTACTATATTATTTGTACTCAGAGAGTTATCACTGTGTTATCTGTGGTGTTACATAGGACTGCAGGTGACATCTACTACATTATCTGTACTCAGAGAGTTATCACTGTGTTATCTGTGGAGTTACATAGGACTGCAGGTGACATCTACTACATTATCTGTACTCAGAGAGGTATCACTGTGTTATCTGTGGTGTTACATAGGACTGCATGTGACATCTACTACATTATCTGTACTCAGAGAGTTATCACTGTGTTATCTGTGGTGTTACATAGGACTGCAGGTGACATCTACTACATTATCTGTACTTAGAGTTATCACTGTGTTATCTGTGGTGTTACATGGGACTGCAGGTGACATCTACTACATTATCTGTACTCAGAGAGTTATCACTGTGTTATCTGTGGTGTTACATAGGACAGCAGGTGACAACTACTACATTATCTGAACTCAGAGAGGTATCACTGTGTTATCTGTGATGTTACATAGGACTGCACGTGACATCTATTACATTATCTGTACTCAGAGAGGTATCACTGTGTTATCTGTGGTGTTACATAGGACTGCGGTTGACATCTACTACATTATCTGTACTCAGAGTTATCACTGTGTTTTCTGTGGTGTTACATAGGACTGCAGGTGACATCTACTACATTATTTGTACTCAGAGAGTTATCACTGTGTTATCTGTGGTGTTACATAGGACTGCAGGTGACATCTACTACATTATCTGTACTGAGAGAGTTATCACTGTGTTATCTGTGGTGTTACATAGGACTGCAGGTGACATCTACTACATTATCTGTACTCAGATATCATCACTGTGTTATCTGTGGTGTTACATAGGACTGCAGGTGACATCTACTACATTATCTGTACTCAGAGAGTTATCACTGTGTTATCTGTGGTGTAACATAGGACTGCAGGTGACATCTACTACATTATCTGTACTCAGAGAGTTACCACTGTGTTATCTATGGTGTTACATAGGACTGCAGGTGACATCTACTACATTATCTGTACTCAGAGAGTTATCACTGTGTTATCTGTGGTGTTACATAGGACTGCAGGTGACATATACTACATTTTCTGTACTCAGAGTTTCAGAGTTATCACTGTGTTATCTGTGGTGTTACATAGGACTGCAGATGACATCTACTATATTATTTGTACTCAGAGAGTTATCACTGTGTTATCTGTGGTGTTACATAGGACTGCAGGTGACATCTACTACATTATCTGTACTCAGAGAGTTATCACTGTGTTATCTGTGGAGTTACATAGGACTGCAGGTGACATCTACTACATTATCTGTACTCAGAGAGGTATCACTGTGTTATCTGTGGTGTTACATAGGACTGCATGTGACATCTACTACATTATCTGTACTTAGAGGTATCACTGTGTTATCTGTGGTGTTACATGGGACTGCAGGTGACATCTACTACATTATCTGTACTCAGAGAGTTATCACTGTGTTATCTGTGGTGTTACATAGGACAGCAGGTGACAACTACTACATTATCTGAACTCAGAGAGGTATCACTGTGTTATCTGTGATGTTACATAGGACTGCACGTGACATCTATTACATTATCTGTACTCAGAGAGGTATCACTGTGTTATCTGTGGTGTTACATAGGACTGCGGTTGACATCTACTACATTATCTGTACTCAGAGTTATCACTGTGTTTTCTGTGGTGTTACATAGGACTGCAGGTGACATCTACTACATTATTTGTACTCAGAGAGTTATCACTGTGTTATCTGTGGTGTTACATAGGACTGCAGGTGACATCTACTACATTATCTGTACTGAGAGAGTTATCACTGTGTTATCTGTGGTGTTACATAGGACTGCAGGTGACATCTACTACATTATCTGTACTCAGAGTTATCACTGTGTTATCTGCGGTGTTACATAGGACTGCAGGTGACAATTACTACATTATCTGTACTCAGAGAGTTAACACGGTGTTATCTATGGTGTTACATAGGACTGCAGGTGACATCTACTACATTATTTGTGCTCAGAGAGTTATCACTGTGTTATCTGTGGTGTTACATAGGACTGCAGGTAACATCTACTACATTATCTGTACTCAGAGAGATATCACTGTGTTATCTATGGTGTTACATAGGACTGCAGGTGACAACTACTACATTATCTGTACTCAGAGAGTCATCAATGTGTTATCTGTGGTGTTACATAGGACTGCAGGTGACATCTACTACATTATCTGTACTTAGAGAGTTATCACTGTGTTATCTGTGGTGTTACATAGGACTGCAGGTACCATCTACTACATTATCTGTACTCAGAGAGATATCACTGTGTTATCTATGGTGTTACATAGGACTGCAGGTGACAACTACTACATTATCTGTACTCAGAGAGTCATCAATGTGTTATCTGTGGTGTTACATAGGACTGGAGGTGACATCTACTACATTATCTGTACTCCGAGAGTTATCACTGTGTTATCTATGGTGTTACATAGGACTGCAGGTGACATCTACTACATTATCTGTACTCAGAAAGCTATCACTGTGTTATCTGTGGTGTTACATAGGACTGCAGGTGACATCTACTACATTATCTGTGCTCAGAGAGTTATCACTGTGTTATCTGTCGTGTTACATAGGACTGCAGGTGACATCTACTACATTATCTGTACTCAGATATCATCACTGTGTTATCTGTGGTGTTACATAGGACTGCAGGTGACATCTACTACATTATCTGTACTCAGAGAGTTATCACTGTGTTATCTGTGGTGTAACATAGGACTGCAGGTGACATCTACTACATTATCTGTACTCAGAGAGTTACCACTGTGTTATCTATGGTGTTACATAGGACTGCAGGTGACATCTACTACATTATCTGTACTCAGAGAGTTATCACTGTGTTATCTGTGGTGTTACATAGGACTGCTGGTGATATCTACTACATTATCTGTACTCAGAGAGTTATCACTGTGTTATCTGTGGTGTTACATAGGACTGCAGGTGACATCTACTACATTATCTGTGCTCAGAGAGTTATCACTGTGTTATCTGTGGTGTTACATAGGACTGCAGGTGACATCTACTACATTATCTGTACTTAGATATCATCACTGTGTTATCTGTGGTGTTACATAGGACTGCAGGTGACATCTACTACATTATCTGTACTCCGAGAGTTATCACTGTGTTATCTGTGGTGTTACATAGGACTGCAGGTGACATCCACTACATTATCTGTACTCAGAGAGTTATCACTGTGTTATTTGTGGTGTTACATAGGACTGCAGGTGACATATACTACATTTTCTGTACTCAGAGTTATCACTGTGTTATCTGTGGTGTTACATAGGACTGAAGGTGACATATACTACATTATCTGTACTCAGAGAGTTATCACTGTTTTATTTGTGGTGTTACATAGGACTGCAGGTGACATCTACTACATTATCTGTACTCAGCGAGATATCACTGTGTTATCTGTGGTGTTACATAGGACTACAGGTGATATCTAAATCATTATCTGTACTCAGAGAGTTATCACTGTGTTATCTGTGGTGTTACATGGGACTGCGGTTGACATATACTACATTATCTGTACTCAGAGTTATCACTGTTTTATCTGTGGTGTTACATAGGACTGCGGGTGGCATCTACTACATTATCTGTACTCAAAGAGTGATCACTGTGTGATCTGTGGTGTTACATAGGACTGCGGTTGACATCTACTACATTATCTGTACTCAGAGTTATCACTGTGTTTTCTGTGGTGTTACATAGGACTGCAGGTGACATCTACTACATTATCTGTACTCCGAGAGTTATCACTGTGTTATCTATGGTGTTACATACGAGTGCAGGTGACATCTACTACATTATCTGTACTCAGAGGGTTATCACTGTTTTATCTGTGGTGTTACATAGGACCGCAGGTGACATCTACTACATTATCTGTACTCCGAGAGTCATCACTTTGTTATCTGTGGTGTAACATAGGACTGCAGGTGACATCTACTACATTATCTGTACTTAGAGAGTTATCACTGTGTTATTTGTGGTGTTACATAGAACTGCAGGTGACATCTACTACATTATCTGTGCTCAGAGAGTTAGCACTGTGTTATCTGTGGTGTTACATAGGACTGCAGGTGACATCTACTACATTATCTGTACTCAGCGAGTTATCACTGTGTTATCTGTGGTGTTACATAGGACAACAGGTAACATCTACTACATTATCTGTACTCAGAGAGTTATCACTATGTTATATGTGGTGTTACATAGGACTGCAGGTGACATATACTACATTATCTGTACTCAGAGAGTTATCACTGTGTTATCTGTGGTGTTACATAGGACTGCAGGTGACATCTACTACATTATCTGTACTCAGAGAGTTATCACTGTGTTATCTGTGGTGTTACATAGGACTGCTGGTGACATCTACTACATTATCTGTACTCAGAGAGTTATCACTGTGTTATCTGTGGTGTTACATAGGACTGCAGGTGGCATCTATTACATTATCTGTGCTCAGAGAGTTATCACTGTGTTATCTGTGGTGTTACATAGGACTGCAGGTAACATCTACTACATTATCTTTACTCAGATATCATCACTGTGTTATCTGTGGTGTTACATAGGACTGCAGGTGACATCTACTACATTATCTGTACTCAGAGAGTTATCACTGTGTTATCTGTGGTGTAACATAGGACTGCAGGTGACATCTACTACATTATCTGTACTCAGAGAGTTACCACTGTGTTATCTGTGGTGTTACATAGGACTGCTGGTGATATCTACTACATTATCTGTACTCAGAGAGTTATCACTGTGTTATCTGTGGTGTTACATAGAACTGCAGGTGACATCTACTACATTATCTGTGCTCAGAGAGTTATCACTGTGTTATCTGTGGTGTTACATAGGACTGCAGGTGACATCTACTACATTATCTGTACTCAGATATCATCACTGTGTTATCTGTGGTGTTACATAGGACTGCAGGTGACATCTACTACATTATCTGTACTCAGAGAGTTATCACTGTGTTATCTGTGGTGTAACATAGGACTGCAGGTGACATCTACTACATTATCTGTACTCAGAGAGTTACCACTGTGTTATCTATGGTGTTACATAGGACTGCAGGTGACATCTACTACATTATCTGTACTCAGAGAGTTATCACTGTGTTATCTGTGGTGTTACATAGGACTGCAGGTGACATATACTACATTTTCTGTACTCAGAGTTTCAGAGTTATCACTGTGTTATCTGTGGTGTTACATAGGACTGCAGATGACATCTACTATATTATTTGTACTCAGAGAGTTATCACTGTGTTATCTGTGGTGTTACATAGGACTGCAGGTGACATCTACTACATTATCTGTACTCAGAGAGTTATCACTGTGTTATCTGTGGAGTTACATAGGACTGCAGGTGACATCTACTACATTATCTGTACTCAGAGAGGTATCACTGTGTTATCTGTGGTGTTACATAGGACTGCATGTGACATCTACTACATTATCTGTACTTAGAGGTATCACTGTGTTATCTGTGGTGTTACATGGGACTGCAGGTGACATCTACTACATTATCTGTACTCAGAGAGTTATCACTGTGTTATCTGTGGTGTTACATAGGACAGCAGGTGACAACTACTACATTATCTGAACTCAGAGAGGTATCACTGTGTTATCTGTGATGTTACATAGGACTGCACGTGACATCTATTACATTATCTGTACTCAGAGAGGTATCACTGTGTTATCTGTGGTGTTACATAGGACTGCGGTTGACATCTACTACATTATCTGTACTCAGAGTTATCACTGTGTTTTCTGTGGTGTTACATAGGACTGCAGGTGACATCTACTACATTATTTGTACTCAGAGAGTTATCACTGTGTTATCTGTGGTGTTACATAGGACTGCAGGTGACATCTACTACATTATCTGTACTGAGAGAGTTATCACTGTGTTATCTGTGGTGTTACATAGGACTGCAGGTGACATCTACTACATTATCTGTACTCAGAGTTATCACTGTGTTATCTGCGGTGTTACATAGGACTGCAGGTGACAATTACTACATTATCTGTACTCAGAGAGTTAACACGGTGTTATCTATGGTGTTACATAGGACTGCAGGTGACATCTACTACATTATTTGTGCTCAGAGAGTTATCACTGTGTTATCTGTGGTGTTACATAGGACTGCAGGTAACATCTACTACATTATCTGTACTCAGAGAGATATCACTGTGTTATCTATGGTGTTACATAGGACTGCAGGTGACAACTACTACATTATCTGTACTCAGAGAGTCATCAATGTGTTATCTGTGGTGTTACATAGGACTGCAGGTGACATCTACTACATTATCTGTACTTAGAGAGTTATCACTGTGTTATCTGTGGTGTTACATAGGACTGCAGGTACCATCTACTACATTATCTGTACTCAGAGAGATATCACTGTGTTATCTATGGTGTTACATAGGACTGCAGGTGACAACTACTACATTATCTGTACTCAGAGAGTCATCAATGTGTTATCTGTGGTGTTACATAGGACTGGAGGTGACATCTACTACATTATCTGTACTCCGAGAGTTATCACTGTGTTATCTATGGTGTTACATAGGACTGCAGGTGACATCTACTACATTATCTGTACTCAGAAAGCTATCACTGTGTTATCTGTGGTGTTACATAGGACTGCAGGTGACATCTACTACATTATCTGTGCTCAGAGAGTTATCACTGTGTTATCTGTCGTGTTACATAGGACTGCAGGTGACATCTACTACATTATCTGTACTCAGATATCATCACTGTGTTATCTGTGGTGTTACATAGGACTGCAGGTGACATCTACTACATTATCTGTACTCAGAGAGTTATCACTGTGTTATCTGTGGTGTAACATAGGACTGCAGGTGACATCTACTACATTATCTGTACTCAGAGAGTTACCACTGTGTTATCTATGGTGTTACATAGGACTGCAGGTGACATCTACTACATTATCTGTACTCAGAGAGTTATCACTGTGTTATCTGTGGTGTTACATAGGACTGCTGGTGATATCTACTACATTATCTGTACTCAGAGAGTTATCACTGTGTTATCTGTGGTGTTACATAGGACTGCAGGTGACATCTACTACATTATCTGTGCTCAGAGAGTTATCACTGTGTTATCTGTGGTGTTACATAGGACTGCAGGTGACATCTACTACATTATCTGTACTTAGATATCATCACTGTGTTATCTGTGGTGTTACATAGGACTGCAGGTGACATCTACTACATTATCTGTACTCCGAGAGTTATCACTGTGTTATCTGTGGTGTTACATAGGACTGCAGGTGACATCCACTACATTATCTGTACTCAGAGAGTTATCACTGTGTTATTTGTGGTGTTACATAGGACTGCAGGTGACATATACTACATTTTCTGTACTCAGAGTTATCACTGTGTTATCTGTGGTGTTACATAGGACTGAAGGTGACATATACTACATTATCTGTACTCAGAGAGTTATCACTGTTTTATTTGTGGTGTTACATAGGACTGCAGGTGACATCTACTACATTATCTGTACTCAGCGAGATATCACTGTGTTATCTGTGGTGTTACATAGGACTACAGGTGATATCTAAATCATTATCTGTACTCAGAGAGTTATCACTGTGTTATCTGTGGTGTTACATGGGACTGCGGTTGACATATACTACATTATCTGTACTCAGAGTTATCACTGTTTTATCTGTGGTGTTACATAGGACTGCGGGTGGCATCTACTACATTATCTGTACTCAAAGAGTGATCACTGTGTGATCTGTGGTGTTACATAGGACTGCGGTTGACATCTACTACATTATCTGTACTCAGAGTTATCACTGTGTTTTCTGTGGTGTTACATAGGACTGCAGGTGACATCTACTACATTATCTGTACTCCGAGAGTTATCACTGTGTTATCTATGGTGTTACATACGAGTGCAGGTGACATCTACTACATTATCTGTACTCAGAGGGTTATCACTGTTTTATCTGTGGTGTTACATAGGACCGCAGGTGACATCTACTACATTATCTGTACTCCGAGAGTCATCACTTTGTTATCTGTGGTGTAACATAGGACTGCAGGTGACATCTACTACATTATCTGTACTTAGAGAGTTATCACTGTGTTATTTGTGGTGTTACATAGAACTGCAGGTGACATCTACTACATTATCTGTGCTCAGAGAGTTAGCACTGTGTTATCTGTGGTGTTACATAGGACTGCAGGTGACATCTACTACATTATCTGTACTCAGCGAGTTATCACTGTGTTATCTGTGGTGTTACATAGGACAACAGGTAACATCTACTACATTATCTGTACTCAGAGAGTTATCACTATGTTATATGTGGTGTTACATAGGACTGCAGGTGACATATACTACATTATCTGTACTCAGAGAGTTATCACTGTGTTATCTGTGGTGTTACATAGGACTGCAGGTGACATCTACTACATTATCTGTACTCAGAGAGTTATCACTGTGTTATCTGTGGTGTTACATAGGACTGCTGGTGACATCTACTACATTATCTGTACTCAGAGAGTTATCACTGTGTTATCTGTGGTGTTACATAGGACTGCAGGTGGCATCTATTACATTATCTGTGCTCAGAGAGTTATCACTGTGTTATCTGTGGTGTTACATAGGACTGCAGGTAACATCTACTACATTATCTTTACTCAGATATCATCACTGTGTTATCTGTGGTGTTACATAGGACTGCAGGTGACATCTACTACATTATCTGTACTCAGAGAGTTATCACTGTGTTATCTGTGGTGTAACATAGGACTGCAGGTGACATCTACTACATTATCTGTACTCAGAGAGTTACCACTGTGTTATCTGTGGTGTTACATAGGACTGCTGGTGATATCTACTACATTATCTGTACTCAGAGAGTTATCACTGTGTTATCTGTGGTGTTACATAGAACTGCAGGTGACATCTACTACATTATCTGTGCTCAGAGAGTTATCACTGTGTTATCTGTGGTGTTACATAGGACTGCAGGTGACATCTACTACATTATCTGTACTCAGATATCATCACTGTGTTATCTGTGGTGTTACATAGGACTGCAGGTGACATCTACTACATTATCTGTACTCAGAGAGCTATCACTGTGTTATCTGTGGTGTTACATAGGACTGCAGGTGACATTTACTACATTATCTGTGCTCAGAGAGTTATCACTGTGTTATCTATGGTGTTACATAGGACTGCAGGTGACATCTACTACATTATCTGTACTCAGAGA
Organism: Phyllobates terribilis; assembly: GCF_046119375.1. Taxonomy (NCBI): domain Eukaryota; kingdom Metazoa; phylum Chordata; class Amphibia; order Anura; family Dendrobatidae; genus Phyllobates; species Phyllobates terribilis. The sequence goes on along the minus strand of NW_027362772.1, from coordinate 13,669,208 downwards.
GTTATCACTGTGTTATCTGTGGTGTTACATAGGACTGCTGGTGATATCTACTACATTATCTGTACTCAGAGAGTTATCACTGTGTTATCTGTGGTGTTACATAGGACTGCAGGTGACATCTACTACATTATCTGTGCTCAGAGAGTTATCACTGTGTTATCTGTGGTGTTACATAGGACTGCAGGTGACATCTACTACATTATCTGTACTCAGATATCATCACTGTGTTATCTGTGGTGTTACATAGGACTGCAGGTGACATCTACTACATTATCTGTACTCCGAGAGTTATCACTGTGTTATCTGTGGTGTTACATAGGACTGCAGGTGACATCCACTACATTATCTGTACTCAGAGAGTTATCACTGTGTTATTTGTGGTGTTACATAGGACTGCAGGTGACATATACTACATTTTCTGTACTCAGAGTTATCACTGTGTTATCTGTGGTGTTACATAGGACTGAAGGTGACATATACTACATTATCTGTACTCAGAGAGTTATCACTGTTTTATTTGTGGTGTTACATAGGACTGCAGGTGACATCTACTACATTATCTGTACTCAGCGAGATATCACTGTGTTATCTGTGGTGTTACATAGGACTACAGGTGATATCTAATTCATTATCTGTACTCAGAGAGTTATCACTGTGTTATCTGTGGTGTTACATGGGACTGCGGTTGACATATACTACATTATCTGTACTCAGAGTTATCACTATTTTATCTGTGGTGTTACATAGGACTGCGGGTGGCATCTACTACATTATCTGTACTCAAAGAGTGATCACTGTGTGATCTGTGGTGTTACATAGGACTGCGGTTGACATCTACTACATTATCTGTACTCAGAGTTATCACTGTGTTTTCTGTGGTGTTACATAGGACTGCAGGTGACATCTACTACATTATTTGTACTCAGAGAGTTATCACTGTGTTATCTTTGGTGTTACATAGGACTGCAGGTGACATCTACTACATTATCTGTACTGAGAGAGTTATCACTGTGTTATCTGTGGTGTTACATAGGACTGCAGGTGACATCTACTACATTATCTGTACTCAGAGTTATCACTGTGTTATCTGCGGTGTTACATAGGACTGCAGGTGACAACTACTACATTATCTGTACTCAGAGAGTAATCACGGTGTTATCTATGGTGTTACATAGGACTGCAGGTGACATCTACTACATTATCTGTACTTAGAGAGTTATCACTGTGTTATTTGTGGTGTTACATAGGAGTGCAGGTGACATCTACTACATTATCTGTGCTCAGAGAGATATCACTGTGTTATCTATGGTGTTACATAGGACTGCAGGTGACATCTACTACATTATCTGTACTTAGAGAGTTATCACTGTGTTATCTGCGGTGTTACATAGGACTGCAGGTGACAACTACTACATTATCTGTACTCAGAGAGTAATCACGGTGTTATCTATGGTGTTACATAGGACTGCAGGTGACATCTACTACATTATCTGTACTTAGAGAGTTATCACTGTGTTATTTGTGGTGTTACATAGGACTGCAGGTGACATCTACTACATTATCTGTGCTCAGAGAGATATCACTGTGTTATCTATGGTGTTACATAGGACTGCAGGTGACATCTACTACATTATCTGTACTTAGAGAGTTATCACTGTGTTATCTGTGGTGTTACATAGGACTGCAGGTACCATCTACTACATTATCTGTACTCAGAGAGATATCACTGTGTTATCTATGGTGTTAGATAGGACTGCAGGTGACATCTACTACATTATCTGTACTTAGAGAGTTATCACTGTGTTATTTGTGGTGTTAAATAGAACTGTAGGTGACATCTACTACATTATCTGTGCTCAGAGAGTTAGCACTGTGTTATCTGTGGTGTTACATAGGACTGCAGGTGACATCTACTACATTATCTGCACTCAGATATCATCACTGTGTTATCTGTAGTGTTTGCATAGGACTGCAGGTGACATCTACTACATTATCTGTGCTCAGAGAGTTATCACTGTGTTATCTGTGGTGTTACATAGGACTGCAGGTGACATATACTACATTTTCTGTACTCAGAGTTATCACTGTGTTATCTGTGGTGTTACATAGGACTGCAGGTGACATCTACTATATTATTTGTACTCAGAGAGTTATCACTGTGTTATCTGTGGTGTTACATAGGACTGCAGGTGACATCTACTACATTATCTGTACTCAGAGAGTTATCACTGTGTTATCTGTGGAGTTACATAGGACTGCAGGTGACATCTACTACATTATCTGTACTCAGAGAGGTATCACTGTGTTATCTGTGGTGTTACATAGGACTGCATGTGACATCTACTACATTATCTGTACTCAGAGAGTTATCACTGTGTTATCTGTGGTGTTACATAGGACTGCAGGTGACATCTACTACATTATCTGTACTTAGAGTTATCACTGTGTTATCTGTGGTGTTACATAGGACTGCAGGTGACATCTACTACATTATCTGTACTCAGAGAGTTATCACTGTGTTATCTGTGGTGTTACATAGGACAGCAGGTGACAACTACTACATTATCTGTACTCAGAGAGGTATCACTGTGTTATCTGTGATGTTACATAGGACTGCACGTGACATCTATTACATTATCTGTACTCAGAGAGGTATCACTGTGTTATCTGTGGTGTTACATAGGACTGCGGTTGACATCTACTACATTATCTGTACTCAGAGTTATCACTGTGTTTTCTGTGGTGTTACATAGGACTGCAGGTGACATCTACTACATTATTTGTACTCAGAGAGTTATCACTGTGTTATCTGTGGTGTTACATAGGACTGTAGGTGACATCTACTACATTATCTGTACTGAGAGAGTTATCACTGTGTTATCTGTGGTGTTACATAGGACTGCAGGTGACATCTACTACATTATCTGTACTCAGAGTTATCACTGTGTTATCTGCGGTGTTACATAGGACTGCAGGTGACAACTACTACATTATCTGTACTTAGAGAGTTAACACGGTGTTATCTATGGTGTTACATAGGACTGCAGGTGACATCTACTACATTATCTGTACTTAGAGAGTTATCACTGTGTTATTTGTGGTGTTACATAGGACTGCAGGTGACATCTACTACATTATCTGTGCTCAGAGAGTTATCACTGTGTTATCTGTGGTGTTACATAGGACTGCAGGTAACATCTACTACATTATCTGTACTCAGAGAGATATCACTGTGTTATCTATGGTGTTACATAGGACTGCAGGTGACAACTACTACATTATCTGTACTCAGAGAGTCATCAATGTGTTATCTGTGGTGTTAAATAGGACTGCAGGTGACATCTACTACATTATCTGTACTTAGAGAGTTATCACTGTGTTATCTGTGGTGTTACATAGGACTGCAGGTACCATCTACTACATTATCTGTACTCAGAGAGATATCACTGTGTTATCTATGGTGTTACATAGGACTGCAGGTGACAACTACTACATTATCTGTACTCAGAGAGTCATCAATGTGTTATCTGTGGTGTTACATAGGACTGGAGGTGACATCTACTACATTATCTGTACTCCGAGAGCTATCACTGTGTTATGTGTGGTGTTACATAGGACTGCAGGTGACATCTACTACATTATCTGTACTCAGAGAGTTATCACTGTGTTATCTGTGGTGTTACATAGGACCGCAGGTGACATCTACTACATTATCTGTACTCCGAGAGTTATCACTGTGTTATCTATGGTGTTACATAGGACTGCAGGTGAGATCTACTACGTTATCTGTACTCAGAGTTATCACTGTGTTATCTGTGGTGTTACATAGGACTGCAGGTGACATCTACTACATTATCTGTGCTCAGAGAGTTATCACTGTGTTATCTGTGGTGTTACATAGGACTGCAGGTGACAACTACTATATTATCTGTACTCAGATATCATCACTGTGTTATCTGTGGTGTTACATAGGACTGCAGGTGACATCTACTACATTATCTGTACTCAGAGAGTTATCACTGTGTTATCTGTGGTGTAACATAGGACTGCAGGTGACATCTACTACATTATCTGTACTCAGAGAGTTATCACTGTGTTATCTATGGTGTTACATAGGACTGCAGGTGACATCTACTACATTATCTGTACTCAGAGAGTTATCACTGTGTTATCTGTGGTGTTACATAGGACTGCTGGTGATATCTACTACATTATCTGTACTCAGAGAGTTATCACTGTGTTATCTGTGGTGTTACATAGGACTGCAGGTGACATCTACTACATTATCTGTACTCAGAGAGTTATCACTGTGTTATCTGTGGTGTTACATAGGACCGCAGGTGACATCTACTACATTATCTGTACTCCGAGAGTCATCACTGTGTTATCTGTGGTGTTACATAGGACTGCATGTGACATCTACTACATTATATGTACTCAGAGAGTTATCACTGTGTTATCTGTGTTGTTACATAGGACTGCAGGTGAGATCTACTACATTATCTGTACTCAGAGAGTTATCACTGTGTTATCTGTGGTGTTACATAGGACTGCAGGTGACATCTACTACATTATCTGTACTTAGAGAGTTATCACTGTGTTATTTGTGGTGTTACATAGAACTGCAGGTGACATCTACTACATTATCTGTGCTCAGAGAGTTAGCACTGTGTTATCTGTGGTGTTACATAGGACTGCAGGTGACATCTACTACATTATCTGCACTCAGATATCATCACTGTGTTATCTGTAGTGTTTGCATAGGACTGCATGTGACATCTACTACATTATCTGTGCTCAGAGAGTTATCACTGTGTTATCTGTGGTGTTACATAGGACTGCAGGTGACATATACTACATTTTCTGTACTCAGAGTTATCACTGTGTTATCTGTGGTGTTACATAGGACTGCAGGTGACATCTACTATATTATTTGTACTCAGAGAGTTATCACTGTGTTATCTGTGGTGTTACATAGGACTGCAGGTGACATCTACTACATTATCTGTACTCAGAGAGTTATCACTGTGTTATCTGTGGTGTTACATAGGACTGCAGGTGACATCTACTACATTATCTGTACTCAGAGAGGTATCACTGTGTTATCTGTGGTGTTACATAGGACTGCATGTGACATCTACTACATTATCTGTACTCAGAGATTTATCACTGTGTTATCTGTGGTGTTACATAGGACTGCAGGTGACATCTACTACATTATCTGTACTTAGAGTTATCACTGTGTTATCTGTGGTGTTACATAGGACTGCAGGTGACATCTACTACATTATCTGTACTCAGAGAGTTATCACTGTGTTATCTGTGGTGTTACATAGGACAGCAGGTGACAACTACTACATTATCTGTACTCAGAGAGGTATCACTGTGTTATCTGTGATGTTACATAGGACTGCACGTGACATCTACTACATTTTCTGCACTCAGAGAGGTATCACTGTGTTATCTGTGGTGTTACATAGGACTGCGGTTGACATCTACTACATTATCTGTACTCAGAGTTATCACTGTGTTTTCTGTGGTGTTACATAGGACTGCAGGTGACATCTACTACATTATTTGTACTCAGAGAGTTATCACTGTGTTATCTGTGGTGTTACATAGGACTGCAGGTGACATCTACTACATTATCTGTACTGAGAGAGTTATCACTGTGTTATCTGTGGTGTTACATAGGACTGCAGGTGACATCTACTACATTATCTGTACTCAGAGTTATCACTGTGTTATCTGCGGTATTACATAGGACTGCAGGTGACATCTACTACATTATCTGTACTCAGAGTTATCACTGTGTTATCTGCGGTATTACATAGGACTGCAGGTGACATCTATTACATTATCTGTACTCCGAGAGTTATCACTGTGTTATCTATGGTGTTACATAGGACTGCAGGTGACATCTACTACATTATCTGTACTCAGAGAGTTATCACTGTGTTATCTGTGGTGTTACATAGGACTGCAGGTGACATCTACTACATTATCTGTACTCAGAGAGTTATCACTGTGTTATCTGTGGTGTTACATAGGACCGCAGGTGACATCTACTACATTATCTGTACTCCGAGAGTTATCACTGTGTTATCTATGGTGTTACATAGGACTGCAGGTGACATCTACTACATTATCTGTACTCAGAGTTATCACTGTGTTATCTGTGGTGTTACATAGGACTGCAGGTGACATCTACTACATTATCTGTACTCCGAGAGTTATCACTGTGTTATCTATGGTGTTACATGGGACTGCAGATGACATCTACTACATTATCTGTACTTAGAGAGTTATCACTGTGTTATCTGTGATGTTACATAGGACTGCAGGTGACATCTACTACATTATCTGTACTCAGAGTTATCACTGTGTTATCTGCGGTATTACATAGGACTGCAGGTGACATCTACTACATTATCTGTACTCAGAGTTATCACTGTGTTATCTGCGGTATTACATAGGACTGCAGGTGACATCTATTACATTATCTGTACTCCGAGAGTTATCACTGTGTTATCTATGGTGTTACATAGGACTGCAGGTGACATCTACTACATTATCTGTACTCAGAGAGTTATCACTGTGTTATCTGTGGTGTTACATAGGACTGCAGGTGACATCTACTACATTATCTGTACTCAGAGAGTTATCACTGTGTTATCTGTGGTGTTACATAGGACCGCAGGTGACATCTACTACATTATCTGTACTCCGAGAGTTATCACTGTGTTATCTATGGTGTTACATAGGACTGCAGGTGACATCTACTACATTATCTGTACTCAGAGTTATCACTGTGTTATCTGTGGTGTTACATAGGACTGCAGGTGACATCTACTACATTATCTGTACTCCGAGAGTTATCACTGTGTTATCTATGGTGTTACATGGGACTGCAGATGACATCTACTACATTATCTGTACTTAGAGAGTTATCACTGTGTTATCTGTGATGTTACATAGGACTGCAGGTGACATCTACTACATTATCTGTACTCAGAGTTATCACTGTGTTTTCTGTGATGTTACATAGGACTGCATGTGACATCTACTACATTATCTGTACTGAGAGAGTTATCACTGTGTTATCTGTGGTGTTACATAGGACTGCAGGTGACATCTACTACATTATCTGTACTCAGAGTTATCACTGTGTTATCTGCGGTGTTACATAGGACTGCAGGTGACATCTACTACATTATCTGTACTTAGAGAGTTATCACTGTGTTATCTGTGGTGTTACATAGGACTGCAGGTACCATCTACTACATTATCTGTACTCAGAGAGATATCACTGTGTTATCTATGGTGTTACATAGGACTGCAGGTGACAACTACTACATTATCTGTACTCAGAGAGTCATCAATGTGTTATCTGTGGTGTTACATAGGACTGGAGGTGACATCTGCTACATTATCTGTACTCCGAGAGTTATCACTGTGTTATCTATGGTGTTACATAGGACTGCAGGTGACATCTACTACATTATCTGTACTCAGAGAGCTATCACTGTGTTATCTGTGGTGTTACATAGGACTGCAGGTGACATCTACTACATTATCTGTGCTCAGAGAGTTATCACTGTGTTATCTGTGGTGTTACATAGGACTGCAGGTGACATCTACTACATTATCTGTACTCAGATATCATCACTGTGTTATCTGTGGTGTTACATAGGACTGCAGGTGACATCTACTACATTATCTGTACTCAGAGAGTTATCACTGTGTTATCTGTGGTGTAACATAGGACTGCAGGTGACATCTACTACATTATCTGTACTCAGAGAGTTACCACTGTGTTATCTATGGTGTTACATAGGACTGCAGGTGACATCTACTACATTATCTGTACTCAGAGAGTTATCACTGTGTTATCTGTGGTGTTACATAGGACTGCTGGTGATATCTACTACATTATCTGTACTCAGAGAATTATCACTGTGTTATCTGTGGTGTTACATAGGACTGCAGGTGACATCTACTACATTATCTGTGCTCAGAGAGTTATCACTGTGTTATCTGTGGTGTGACATAGGACTGCAGGTGACATCTACTACATTATCTGTACTCAGATATCATCACTGTGTTATCTGTGGTGTTACATAGGACTGCAGGTGACATCTACTACATTATCTGTACTCCGAGAGTTATCACTGTGTTATCTGTGGTGTTACATAGGACTGCAGGTGACATCCACTACATTATCTGTACTCAGAGAGTTATCACTGTGTTATTTGTGGTGTTACATAGGACTGCAGGTGACATATACTACATTTTCTGTACTCAGAGTTATCACTGTGTTATCTGTGGTGTTACATAGGACTGAAGGTGACATATACTACATTATCTGTACTCAGAGAGTTATCACTGTTTTATTTGTGGTGTTACATAGGACTGCAGGTGACATCTACTACATTATCTGTACTCAGCGAGATATCACTGTGTTATCTGTGGTGTTACATAGGACTACAGGTGATATCTAATTCATTATCTGTACTCAGAGAGTTATCACTGTGTTATCTGTGGTGTTACATGGGACTGCGGTTGACATATACTACATTATCTGTACTCAGAGTTATCACTGTTTTATCTGTGGTGTTACATAGGACTGCGGGTGGCATCTACTACATTATCTGCACTCAAAGAGTGATCACTGTGTGATCTGTGGTGTTACATAGGACTGCGGTTGACATCTACTACATTATCTGTACTCAGAGTTATCACTGTGTTTTCTGTGGTGTTACATAGGACTGCAGGTGACATCTACTACATTATTTGTACTCAGAGAGTTATCACTGTGTTATCTGTGGTGTTACATAGGACTGCAGGTGACATCTACTACATTATCTGTACTGAGAGAGTTATCACTGTGTTATCTGTGGTGTTACATAGGACTGCAGGTGACATCTAATACATTATCTGTACTCAGAGTTATCACTGTGTTATCTGCGGTGTTACATAGGACTGCAGGTGACAACTACTACATTATCTGTACTCAGAGAGTAATCACGGTGTTATCTATGGTGTTACATAGGACTGCAGGTGACATCTACTACATTATCTGTACTTAGAGAGTTATCACTGTGTTATTTGTGGTGTTACATAGGACTGCAGGTGACATCTACTACATTATCTGTGCTCAGAGAGATATCACTGTGTTATCTATGGTGTTACATAGGACTGCAGGTGACAACTACTACATTATCTGTACTCAGAGAGTCATCAATGTGTTATCTGTGGTGTTACATAGGACTGCAGGTGACATCTACTACATTATCTGTACTTAGAGAGTTATCACTGTGTTATCTGTGGTGTTACAAAGGACTGCAGGTACCATCTACTACATTATCTGTACTCAGAGAGATATCACTGTGTTATCTATGGTGTTAGATAGGACTGCAGGTGACAACTACTACATTATCTGTACTCAGAGAGTCATCAATGTGTTATCTGTGGTGTTACATAGGACTGCAGGTGACATCTACTACATTATCTGTACTCCGAGAGTTATCACTGTGTTATCTATGGTGTTACATAGGACTGCAGGTGACATCTACTACATTATCTGTACTCAGAGAGTTATCACTGTGTTATCTGTGGTGTTACATAGGACCGCAGGTGACATCTACTACATTATCTGTACTCCGAGAGTCATCACTGTGTTATCTGTGGTGTAACATAGGACTGCATGTGACATCTACTACATTATCTGTACTTAGAGAGTTATCACTGTGTTATTTGTGGTGTTAAATAGAACTGCAGGTGACATCTACTACATTATCTGTGCTCAGAGAGTTAGCACTGTGTTATCTGTGGTGTTACATAGGACTGCAGGTGACATCTACTACATTATCTGCACTCAGATATCATCACTGTGTTATCTGTAGTGTTTGCATAGGACTGCAGGTGACATCTACTACATTATCTGTGCTCAGAGAGTTATCACTGTGTTATCTGTGGTGTTACATAGGACTGCAGGTGACATATACTACATTTTCTGTACTCAGAGTTATCACTGTGTTATCTGTGGTGTTACATAGGACTGCAGGTGACATCTACTATATTATTTGTACTCAGAGAGTTATCACTGTGTTATCTGTGGTGTTACATAGGACTGCAGGTGACATCTACTAGATTATCTGTACTCAGAGAGTTATCACTGTGTTATCTGTGGAGTTACATAGGACTGCAGGTGACATCTACTACATTATCTGTACTCAGAGAGGTATCACTGTGTTATCTGTGGTGTTACATAGGACTGCAGGTGACATCTACTACATTATCTGTACTCAGAGAGTTATCACTGTGTTATCTGTGGTGTTACATAGGACAGCAGGTGACAACTACTACATTATCTGTACTCAGAGAGGTATCACTGTGTTATCTGTGATGTTACATAGGACTGCACGTGACATCTATTACATTATCTGTACTCAGAGAGGTATCACTGTGTTATCTGTGGTGTTACATAGGACTGCGGTTGACATCTACTACATTATCTGTACTCAGAGTTATCACTGTGTTTTCTGTGGTGTTACATAGGACTGCAGGTGACATCTACTACATTATTTGTACTCAGAGAGTTATCACTGTGTTATCTGTGGTGTTACATAGGACTGTAGGTGACATCTACTACATTATCTGTACTGAGAGAGTTATCACTGTGTTATCTGTGGTGTTACATAGGACTGCAGGTGACATCTACTACATTATCTGTACTCAGAGTTATCACTGTGTTATCTGCGGTGTTACATAGGACTGCAGGTGACAACTACTACATTATCTGTACTCAGAGAGTTAACACGGTGTTATCTATGGTGTTACATAGGACTGCAGGTGACATCTACTACATTATCTGTACTTAGAGAGTTATCACTGTGTTATTTGTGGTGTTACATAGGACTGCAGGTGACATCTACTACATTATCTGTGCTCAGAGAGTTATCACTGTGTTATCTGTGGTGTTACATAGGACTGCAGGTAACATCTACTACATTATCTGTACTCAGAGAGATATCACTGTGTTATCTATGGTGTTACATAGGACTGCAGGTGACAACTACTACATTATCTGTACTCAGAGAGTCATCAATGTGTTATCTGTGGTGTTACATAGGACTGCAGGTGACATCTACTACATTATCTGTACTTAGAGAGTTATCACTGTGTTATCTGTGGTGTTACATAGGACTGCAGGTACCATCTACTACATTATCTGTACTCAGAGAGATATCACTGTGTTATCTATGGTGTTACATAGGACTGCAGGTGACAACTACTACATTATCTGTACTCAGAGAGTCATCAATGTGTTATCTGTGGTGTTACATAGGACTGGAGGTGACATCTACTACATTATCTGTACTCCGAGAGTTATCACTGTGTTATCTATGGTGTTACATAGGACTGCAGGTGACATCTACTACATTATCTGTACTCAGAGAGCTATCACTGTGTTATCTGTGGTGTTACATAGGACTGCAGGTGACATCTACTACATTATCTGTACTCAGAGAGTTATCACTGTGTTATCTGTGGTGTTACATAGGACCGCAGGTGACATCTACTACATTATCTATACTCCGAGAGTTATCACTGTGTTATCTATGGTGTTACATAGGACTGCAGGTGACATCTACTACATTATCTGTACTCAGAGTTATCACTGTGTTATCTGTGGTGTTACATAGGACTGCAGGTGACATCTACTACATTATCTGTACTCCGAGAGTTATCACTGTGTTATCTATGGTGTTACATAGGACTGCAGGTGACATCTACTACATTATCTGTACTTAGAGAGTTATCACTGTGTTATCTATGCTGTTACATGGGACTGCAGATGACATCTACTACATTATCTGTACTTAGAGAGTTATCACTGTGTTATCTGTGATGTTACATAGGACTGCAGGTGACATCTACTACATTATCTGTACTCAGAGTTATCACTGTGTTATCTGTGATGTTACATAGGACAGCATGTGACATCTACTACATTATCTGTACTCAGAGTTATCACTGTGTTATCTGTGGTGTTACACAGGACTGCAGGTGAGATCTACTACATTATCTGTACTCAGAGAGTTATCACTGTGTTATCTGTGGTGTTACATAGGACTGCAGGTGACATATACTACATTATCTGTATTCAGAGAGTTATCACTGTGTTATCTGTGATGTTACATAGGACTGCATGTGACATCTACTACATTATCTGTACTCAGAGAGTCATCAATGTGTTATCTGTGGTGTTACATAGGACTGCAGGTGACATCTACTACATTATCTATACTCAGAGAGTTATCACTGTGTTATCTGTAGTGTTACATAGGACTGCATGTGACATCTGCTACATGATCTGTACTCAGAGAGTTATCACTGTGTTATCTGTGGTGTTACATAGGACTGCAGGTGACATATACTACATTATCTGTACTCAGAGAGTTATCACTGTGTTATCTGTGGTGTTACATAGGACTGCAGGTGACATCTACTACATTATCTGTGCTCAGAGTTATCACTGTGTTATCTGTGATGTTACATAGGACTGCATGTGACATCTACTACATTATCTGTACTCAGACAGTCATCAATGTGTTATCTGTGGTGTTACATAGGACTGGAGGTGACATCTACTACATTATCTGTACTCAGAGAGTCATCAATGTGTTATCTGTGGTGTTACATAGGACTGCAGGTGACATCTACCACATTATCTGTACTCAGAGAGTTATCACTGTGTTATCTGTAGTGTTACATAGGACTGCATGTGACATCTGCTACATTATCTGTACTCAGCGAGTTATCACTGTGTTATCTGTGGTGTTACATAGGACAACAGGTGACATCTACTACATTATCTGTACTCAGAGAGTTATCACTGTGTTATCTGTGGTGTTACATAGGACTGCAGGTGACATCTACTACATTATCTGTACTCAGAGAGTTATCACTGTGTTATCTGTGGTGTTACATAGGACTGCTGGTGACATCTACTACATTATCTGTACTCAGAGAGTTATCACTGTGTTATCTGTGGTGTTACATAGGACTGCAGGTGACATCTACTACATTATCTGTGCTCAGAGAGTTATCACTGTGTTATCTGTGGTGTTACATAGGACTGCAGGTGACAACTACTATATTATCTGTACTCAGATATCATCACTGTGTTATCTGTGGTGTTACATAGGACTGCAGGTGACATCTACTACATTATCTGTACTCAGAGAGTTATCACTGTGTTATCTGTGGTGTAACATAGGACTGCAGGTGACATCTACTACATTATCTGTACTCAGAGAGTTATCACTGTGTTATCTATGGTGTTACATAGGACTGCAGGTGACATCTACTACATTATCTGTACTCAGAGAGTTATCACTGTGTTATCTGTGGTGTTACATAGGACTGCAGGTGACATCTACTACATTATCTGTACTCAGAGAGTTATCACTGTGTTATCTGTGGTGTTACATAGGACCGCAGGTGACATCTACTACATTATCTGTACTCCGAGAGTCATCACTGTGTTATCTGTGGTGTAACATAGGACTGCAGGTGACATCTACTACATTATCTGTACTTAGAGAGTTATCACTGTGTTATTTGTGGTGTTACATAGAACTGCAGGTGACATCTACTACATTATCTGTGCTCAGAGAGTTACCACTGTGTTATCTGTGGTGTTACATAGGACTGCAGGTGACATCTACTACATTATCTGCACTCAGATATCATCACTGTGTTATCTGTAGTGTTTGCATAGGACTGCATGTGACATCTACTACATTATCTGTGCTCAGAGAGTTATCACTGTGTTATCTGTGGTGTTACATAGGACTGCAGGTGACATATGCTACATTTTCTGTACTCAGAGTTATCACTGTGTTATCTGTGGTGTTACATAGGACTGCAGGTGACATCTACTATATTATTTGTACTCAGAGAGGTATCACTGTGTTATCTGTGGTGTTACATAGGACTGCAGGTGACATCTACTACATTATCTGTACTCAGAGAGTTATCACTGTGTTATCTGTGGTGTTACATAGGACTGCAGGTGACATCTACTACATTATCTGTACTCAGAGAGGTATCACTGTGTTATCTGTGGTGTTACATAGGACTGCATGTGACATCTACTACATTATCTGTACTCAGAGAGTTATCACTGTGTTATCTGTGGTGTTACATAGGACTGCAGGTGACATCTACTACATTATCTGTACTTAGAGTTATCACTGTGTTATCTGTGGTGTTACATAGGACTGCAGGTGACATCTACTACATTATCTGTACTCAGAGAGTTATCACTGTGTTATCTGTGGTGTTACATAGGACAGCAGGTGACAACTACTACATTATCTGTACTCAGAGAGGTATCACTGTGTTATCTGTGATGTTACATAGGACTGCACGTGACATCTACTACATTATCTGTACTCAGAGAGGTATCACTGTGTTATCTGTGGTGTTACATAGGACTGCGGTTGGCATCTACTACATTATCTGTACTCAGAGTTATCACTGTGTTTTCTGTGGTGTTACATAGGACTGCAGGTGACATCTACTACATTATCTGTACTCAGAGAGTTATCACTGTGTTATCTGTGGTGTTACATAGGACTGCAGATGACATCTACTACATTATCTGTACTCAGAGTTATCACTGTGTTATCTGCGGTATTACATAGGACTGCAGGTGACAACTACTACATTATCTGTACTCAGAGAGTTAACACGGTGTTATCTATGGTGTTACATAGGACTGCAGGTGACATCTACTACATTATCTGTACTTAGAGAGTTATCACTGTGTTATTTGTGGTGTTACATAGGACTGCAGGTGACATCTACTACATTATCTGTGCTCAGAGAGTTATCACTGTGTTATCTGTGGTGTTACATAGGACTGCAGGTAACATCTACTACATTATCTGTACTCAGAGAGATATCACTGTGTTATCTAAGGTGTTACATAGGAATGCAGGTGACAACTACTACATTACCTGTACTCAGAGAGTCATCAATGTGTTATCTGTGGTGTTACATAGGACTGCAGGTGACATCTACTACATTATCTGTACTTAGAGAGTTATCACTGTGTTATCTGTGGTGTTACATAGGACTGCAGGTGACATCTACTACATTATCTGTACTTAGAGTTATCACTGTGTTATCTGTGGTGTTACATAGGACTGCAGGTGACATCTACTACATTATCTGTACTCAGAGAGTTATCACTGTGTTATCTGTGGTGTTACATAGGACAGCAGGTGACAACTACTACATTATCTGTACTCAGAGAGGTATCACTGTGTTATCTGTGATGTTACATAGGACTGCACGTGACATCTACTACATTATCTGTACTCAGAGAGGTATCACTGTGTTATCTGTGGTGTTACATAGGACTGCGGTTGGCATCTACTACATTATCTGTACTCAGAGTTATCACTGTGTTTTCTGTGGTGTTACATAGGACTGCAGGTGACATCTACTACATTATCTGTACTCAGAGAGTTATCACTGTGTTATCTGTGGTGTTACATAGGACTGCAGATGACATCTACTACATTATCTGTACTCAGAGTTATCACTGTGTTATCTGCGGTATTACATAGGACTGCAGGTGACAACTACTACATTATCTGTACTCAGAGAGTTAACACGGTGTTATCTATGGTGTTACATAGGACTGCAGGTGACATCTACTACATTATCTGTACTTAGAGAGTTATCACTGTGTTATTTGTGGTGTTACATAGGACTGCAGGTGACATCTACTACATTATCTGTGCTCAGAGAGTTATCACTGTGTTATCTGTGGTGTTACATAGGACTGCAGGTAACATCTACTACATTATCTGTACTCAGAGAGATATCACTGTGTTATCTAAGGTGTTACATAGGAATGCAGGTGACAACTACTACATTACCTGTACTCAGAGAGTCATCAATGTGTTATCTGTGGTGTTACATAGGACTGCAGGTGACATCTACTACATTATCTGTACTTAGAGAGTTATCACTGTGTTATCTGTGGTGTTACATAGGACTGCAGGTACCATCTACTACATTATCTGTACTCAGAGAGATATCACTGTGTTATCTATGGTGTTACATAGGACTGCAGGTGACAACTACTACATTATCTGTACTCAGAGAGTCATCAATGTGTTATCTGTGGTGTTACATAGGACTGCAGGTGACATCTACTACATTATCTGTACTCCGAGAGTTATCACTGTGTTATCTATGGTGTTACATAGGACTGCAGGTGACATCTACTACATTATCTGTACTCAGAGAGTTATCACTGTGTTATCTGTGGTGTTACATAGGACTGCAGGTGACATCTACTACATTATCTGTACTCAGAGAGTTATCACTGTGTTATCTGTGGTGTTACATAGGACCGCAGGTGACATCTACTACATTATCTGTACTCCGAGAGTTATCACTGTGTTATCTATGGTGTTACATAGGACTGCAGGTGACATCTACTACATTATCTGTACTCAGAGTTATCACTGTGTTATCTGTGGTGTTACATAGGACTGCAGGTGACATCTACTACATTATCTGTACTCCGAGAGTTATCACTGTGTTATCTATGGTGTTACATAGGACTGCAGGTGACATCTACTACATTATCTGTACTTAGAGAGTTATCACTGTGTTATCTATGGTGTTACATGGGACTGCAGATGACATCTACTACATTATCTGTACTTAGAGAGTTATCACTGTGTTATCTGTGATGTTACATAGGACTGCAGGTGACATCTACTACATTATCTGTACTCAGAGTTATCACTGTGTTATCTGTGATGTTACATAGGACTGCATGTGACATCTACTACATTATCTGTACTCAGAGTTATCACTGTGTTATCTGTGGTGTTACACAGGACTGCAGGTGAGATCTACTACATTATCTGTACTCAGAGAGTTATCACTGTGTTATCTGTGGTGTTACATAGGACTGCAGGTGACATATACTACATTATCTGTATTCAGAGAGTTATCACTGTGTTATCTGTGATGTTACATAGGACTGCATGTGACATCTACTACATTATCTGTACTCAGAGAGTCATCAATGTGTTATCTGTGGTGTTACATAGGACTGGAGGTGACATCTACTACATTATCTGTACTCAGAGAGTCATCAATGTGTTATCTGTGGTGTTACATAGGACTGCAGGTGACATCTACTACATTATCTATACTCAGAGAGTTATCACTGTGTTATCTGTAGTGTTACATAGGACTGCATGTGACATCTGCTACATTATCTGTACTCAGAGAGTTATCACTGTGTTATCTGTGGTGTTACATAGGACTGCAGGTGAGATCTACTTCATTATCTGTACTCAGAGAGTTATCACTGTGTTATCTGTGGTGTTACATAGGACTGCAGGTGACATATACTACATTATCTGTACTCAGAGAGTTATCACTGTGTTATCTGTGGTGTTACATAGGACTGCAGGTGACATCTACTACATTATCTGTGCTCAGAGAGTTATCACTGTGTTATCTGTGGTGTTACATAGGACTGCAGGTGACAACTACTATATTATCTGTACTCAGATATCATCACTGTGTTATCTGTGGTGTTACATAGGACTGCAGGTGAGATCTACTACATTATCTGTACTCAGAGAGTTATCACTGTGTTATCTGTGGTGTTACATAGGACTGCAGGTGACATATACTACATTATCTGTATTCAGAGAGTTATCACTGTGTTATCTGTGATGTTACATAGGACTGCATGTGACATCTACTACATTATCTGTACTCAGAGAGTCATCAATGTGTTATCTGTGGTGTTACATAGGACTGCAGGTGACATCTACTACATTATCTATACTCAGAGAGTTATCACTGTGTTATCTGTAGTGTTACATAGGACTGCATGTGACATCTGCTACATGATCTGTACTCAGAGAGTTATCACTGTGTTATCTGTGGTGTTACATAGGACTGCAGGTGACATACACTACATTATCTGTACTCAGAGAGTTATCACTGTGTTATCTGTGGTGTTACATAGGACTGCAGGTGACATCTACTACATTATCTGTGCTCAGAGTTATCACTGTGTTATCTGTGATGTTACATAGGACTGCATGTGACATCTACTACATTATCTGTACTCAGACAGTCATCAATGTGTTATCTGTGGTGTTACATAGGACTGGAGGTGACATCTACTACATTATCTGTACTCAGAGAGTCATCAATGTGTTATCTGTGGTGTTACATAGGACTGCAGGTGACATCTACCACATTATCTGTACTCAGAGAGTTATCACTGTGTTATCTGTAGTGTTACATAGGACTGCATGTGACATCTGCTACATTATCTGTACTCAGCGAGTTATCACTGTGTTATCTGTGGTGTTACATAGGACAACAGGTGACATCTACTACATTATCTGTACTCAGAGAGTTATCACTGTGTTATCTGTGGTGTTACATAGGACTGCAGGTGACATCTACTACATTATCTGTACTCAGAGAGTTATCACTGTGTTATCTGTGGTGTTACATAGGACTGCTGGTGACATCTACTACATTATCTGTACTCAGAGAGTTATCACTGTGTTATCTGTGGTGTTACATAGGACTGCAGGTGACATCTACTACATTATCTGTGCTCAGAGAGTTATCACTGTGTTATCTGTGGTGTTACATAGGACTGCAGGTGACAACTACTATATTATCTGTACTCAGATATCATCACTGTGTTATCTGTGGTGTTACATAGGACTGCAGGTGACATCTACTACATTATCTGTACTCAGAGAGTTATCACTGTGTTATCTGTGGTGTAACATAGGACTGCAGGTGACATCTACTACATTATCTGTACTCAGAGAGTTATCACTGTGTTATCTATGGTGTTACATAGGACTGCAGGTGACATCTACTACATTATCTGTACTCAGAGAGTTATCACTGTGTTATCTGTGGTGTTACATAGGACTGCAGGTGACATCTACTACATTATCTGTACTCAGAGAGTTATCACTGTGTTATCTGTGGTGTTACATAGGACCGCAGGTGACATCTACTACATTATCTGTACTCCGAGAGTCATCACTGTGTTATCTGTGGTGTAACATAGGACTGCAGGTGACATCTACTACATTATCTGTACTTAGAGAGTTATCACTGTGTTATTTGTGGTGTTACATAGAACTGCAGGTGACATCTACTACATTATCTGTGCTCAGAGAGTTAGCACTGTGTTATCTGTGGTGTTACATAGGACTGCAGGTGACATCTACTACATTATCTGCACTCAGATATCATCACTGTGTTATCTGTAGTGTTTGCATAGGACTGCATGTGACATCTACTACATTATCTGTGCTCAGAGAGTTATCACTGTGTTATCTGTGGTGTTACATAGGACTGCAGGTGACATATGCTACATTTTCTGTACTCAGAGTTATCACTGTGTTATCTGTGGTGTTACATAGGACTGCAGGTGACATCTACTATATTATTTGTACTCAGAGAGGTATCACTGTGTTATCTGTGGTGTTACATAGGACTGCAGGTGACATCTACTACATTATCTGTACTCAGAGAGTTATCACTGTGTTATCTGTGGTGTTACATAGGACTGCAGGTGACATCTACTACATTATCTGTACTCAGAGAGGTATCACTGTGTTATCTGTGGTGTTACATAGGACTGCATGTGACATCTACTACATTATCTGTACTCAGAGAGTTATCACTGTGTTATCTGTGGTGTTACATAGGACTGCAGGTGACATCTACTACATTATCTGTACTTAGAGTTATCACTGTGTTATCTGTGGTGTTACATAGGACTGCAGGTGACATCTACTACATTATCTGTACTCAGAGAGTTATCACTGTGTTATCTGTGGTGTTACATAGGACAGCAGGTGACAACTACTACATTATCTGTACTCAGAGAGGTATCACTGTGTTATCTGTGATGTTACATAGGACTGCACGTGACATCTACTACATTATCTGTACTCAGAGAGGTATCACTGTGTTATCTGTGGTGTTACATAGGACTGCGGTTGACATCTACTACATTATCTGTACTCAGAGTTATCACTGTGTTTTCTGTGGTGTTACATAGGACTGCAGGTGACATCTACTACATTATCTGTACTCAGAGAGTTATCACTGTGTTATCTGTGGTGTTACATAGGACTGCAGGTGACATCTACTACATTATCTGTACTCAGAGTTATCACTGTGTTATCTGCGGTATTACATAGGACTGCAGGTGACAACTACTACATTATCTGTACTCAGAGAGTTAACACGGTGTTATCTATGGTGTTACATAGGACTGCAGGTGACATCTACTACATTATCTGTACTTAGAGAGTTATCACTGTGTTATTTGTGGTGTTACATAGGACTGCAGGTGACATCTACTACATTATCTGTGCTCAGAGAGTTATCACTGTGTTATCTGTGGTGTTACATAGGACTGCAGGTAACATCTACTACATTATCTGTACTCAGAGAGATATCACTGTGTTATCTAAGGTGTTACATAGGAATGCAGGTGACAACTACTACATTACCTGTACTCAGAGAGTCATCAATGTGTTATCTGTGGTGTTACATAGGACTGCAGGTGACATCTACTACATTATCTGTACTTAGAGAGTTATCACTGTGTTATCTGTGGTGTTACATAGGACTGCAGGTACCATCTACTACATTATCTGTACTCAGAGAGATATCACTGTGTTATCTATGGTGTTACATAGGACTGCAGGTGACAACTACTACATTATCTGTACTCAGAGAGTCATCAATGTGTTATCTGTGGTGTTACATAGGACTGCAGGTGACATCTACTACATTATCTGTACTCTGAGAGTTATCACTGTGTTATCTATGGTGTTACATAGGACTGCAGGTGACATCTACTACATTATCTGTACTCAGAGAGTTATCACTGTGTTATCTGTGGTGTTACATAGGACTGCAGGTGACATCTACTACATTATCTGTACTCAGAGAGTTATCACTGTGTTATCTGTGGTGTTACATAGGACCGCAGGTGACATCTACTACATTATCTGTACTCCGAGAGTTATCACTGTGTTATCTATGGTGTTACATAGGACTGCAGGTGACATCTACTACATTATCTGTACTCCGAGAGTTATCACTGTGTTATCTATGGTGTTACATAGGACTGCAGGTGACATCTACTACATTATCTGTACTTAGAGAGTTATCACTGTGTTATCTATGGTGTTACATGGGACTGCAGATGACATCTACTACATTATCTGTACTTAGAGAGTTATCACTGTGTTATCTGTGATGTTACATAGGACTGCAGGTGACATCTACTACATTATCTGTACTCAGAGTTATCACTGTGTTATCTGTGATGTTACATAGGACTGCATGTGACATCTACTACATTATCTGTACTCAGAGTTATCACTGTGTTATCTGTGGTGTTACACAGGACTGCAGGTGAGATCTACTACATTATCTGTACTCAGAGAGTTATCACTGTGTTATCTGTGGTGTTACATAGGACTGCAGGTGACATATACTACATTATCTGTATTCAGAGAGTTATCACTGTGTTATCTGTGATGTTACATAGGACTGCATGTGACATCTACTACATTATCTGTACTCAGAGAGTCATCAATGTGTTATCTGTGGTGTTACATAGGAATGGAGGTGACATCTACTACATTATCTGTACTCAGAGAGTCATCAATGTGTTATCTGTGGTGTTACATAGGACTGCAGGTGACATCTACTACATTATCTATACTCAGAGAGTTATCACTGTGTTATCTGTAGTGTTACATAGGACTGCATGTGACATCTGCTACATTATCTGTACTCAGAGAGTTATCACTGTGTTATCTGTGGTGTTACATAGGACTGCAGGTGAGATCTACTTCATTATCTGTACTCAGAGAGTTATCACTGTGTTATCTGTGGTGTTACATAGGACTGCAGGTGACATATACTACATTATCTGTACTCAGAGAGTTATCACTGTGTTATCTGTGGTGTTAAATAGGACTGCAGGTGACATCTACTACATTATCTGTGCTCAGAGAGTTATCACTGTGTTATCTGTGGTGTTACATAGGACTGCAGGTGACAACTACTATATTATCTGTACTCAGATATCATCACTGTGTTATCTGTGGTGTTACATAGGACTGCAGGTGACATCTACTACATTATCTGTACTCAGAGAGTTATCACTGTGTTATCTGTGGTGTAACATAGGACTGCAGGTGACATCTACTACATTATCTGTACTCAGAGAGTTATCACTGTGTTATCTATGGTGTTACATAGGACTGCAGGTGACATCTACTACATTATCTGTACTCAGAGAGTTATCACTGTGTTATCTGTGGTGTTACATAGGACTGCTGGTGATATCTACTACATTATCTGTACTCAGAGAGTTATCACTGTGTTATCTGTGGTGTTACATAGGACTGCAGGTGACATCTACTACATTATCTGTGCTCAGAGAGTTATCACTGTGTTATCTGTGGTGTTACATAGGACTGCAGGTGACATCTACTACATTATCTGTACTCAGATATCATCACTGTGTTATCTGTGGTGTTACATAGGACTGCAGGTGACATCTACTACATTATCTGTACTCAGAGTTATCACTGTGTTATCTGTGGTGTTACATAGGACTGCAGGTGACATATACTACATTATCTGTACTCAGAGAGTTATCACTGTTTTATTTGTGGTGTTACATAGGACTGCAGGTGACATCTACTACATTATCTGTACTCAGAGAGTTATCACTGTGTTATCTGTGGTGTTACATAGGACAACAGGTAACATCTACTACATTATCTGTACTCAGAGAGTTATCACTGTGTTATCTGTGGTGTTACATAGGACTGCAGGTGACATCTACTACATTATCTGTACTCAGAGAGTTATCACTGTGTTATCTGTGGTGTTACATAGGACTGCTGGTGACATCTACTACATTATCTGTACTCAGAGAGTTATCACTGTGTTATCTGTGGTGTTACATAGGACTGCAGGTGACATCTACTACATTATCTGTGCTCAGAGAGTTATCACTGTGTTATCTGTGGTGTTACATAGGACTGCAGGTGACAACTACTATATTATCTGTACTCAGATATCATCACTGTGTTATCTGTGGTGTTACATAGGACTGCAGGTGACATCTACTACATTATCTGTACTCAGAGAGTTATCACTGTGTTATCTGTGGTGTAACATAGGACTGCAGGTGACATCTACTACATTATCTGTACTCAGAGAGTTATCACTGTGTTATCTATGGTGTTACATAGGACTGCAGGTGACATCTACTACATTATCTGTACTCAGAGAGTTATCACTGTGTTATCTGTGGTGTTACATAGGACTGCTGGTGATATCTTCTACATTATCTGTACTCAGAGAGTTATCACTGTGTTATCTGTGGTGTTACATAGGACTGCAGGTGACATCTACTACATTATCTGTACTCAGAGAGTTATCACTGTGTTATCTGTGGTGTTACATAGGACCGCAGGTGACATTTACTACATTATCTGTACTCCGAGAGTTATCACTGTTTTATCTATGGTGTTACATAGGACTGCATGTGACGTCTACTACATTATCTGTACTCAGATATCATCACTGTGTTATCTGTGGTGTTACATAGGACTGCAGGTGACATCTACTACATTATCTGTACTCAGAGTTATCACTGTGTTATCTGTGGTGTTACATAGGACTGCAGGTGACATATACTACATTATCTGTACTCAGAGAGTTATCACTGTTTTATTTGTGGTGTTACATAGGACTGCAGGTGACATCTACTACATTATCTGTACTCAGAGAGTTATCACTGTGTTATCTGTGGTGTTACATAGGACAACAGGTGACATCTACTACATTATCTGTACTCAGAGAGTTATCACTGTGTTATCTGTGGTGTTACATAGGACTGCAGGTGACATCTACTACATTATCTGTACTCAGAGAGTTATCACTGTGTTATCTGTGGTGTTACATAGGACTGCAGGTGACATCTACTACATTATCTGTACTCAGATATCATCACTGTGTTATCTGTGGTGTTACATAGGACTGCAGGTGACATCTACTACATTATCTGTACTCAGAGTTATCACTGTGTTATCTGTGGTGTTACATAGGACTGCAGGTGACATATACTACATTATCTGTACTCAGAGAGTTATCACTGTTTTATTTGTGGTGTTACATAGGACTGCAGGTGACATCTACTACATTATCTGTACTTAGAGAGTTATCACTGTGTTATCTATGGTGTTACATGGGACTGCAGGTGACATCTACTACATTATCTGTACTCAGAGAGTTATCACTGTGTTATTTGTGGTGTTACATAGGGCTGCAGGTGACATCTACTACATTATCTGTGCTCAGCGAGTTATCACTGTGTTATCTGTGGTGTTACATAGGACTGCAGGTGACATCTACTACATTATCTGTACTCATATATCATCACTGTGTTATCTGTGGTGTTACATAGGACTGCATGTGACATCAACTACATTATCTGTACTCAGAGAGTTATCACTGTGTTATCTGTGGTGTAACATAGGACTGCAGGTGACATCTACTACATTATCTGTACTCAGAGAGATATCACTGTGTTATCTATGGTGTTACATAGGACTGCAGGTGACAACTACTACATTATCTGTACTCAGAGAGTTATCACTGTGTTATCTGTGGTGTTACATAGGACCGCAGGTGACATCTACTACATTATCTGTACTCCGAGAGTTATCACTGTGTTATCTGTGGTGTTACATAGGACTGCAGGTACCATCTACTACATTATCTGTTCTCAGAGAGTTATCACTGTGTTATCTATGGTGTTACATAGGACTGCAGGTGACATCTACTACATTATCTGTACTCAGAGTTATCACTGTGTTATCTGTGGTGTTACATAGGACTGCAGGTGACATCTACTACATTATCTGTACTCCGAGATTTATCACTGTGTTATCTATGGTGTTACATAGGACTGCAGGTGACATCTACTACATTATCTGTACTTAGAGAGTTATCACTGTGTTATCTATGGTGTTACATGGGACTGCAGGTGACATCTACTAAATTATCTGTACTCCGAGAGTTATCACTGTGTTATCTGTGGTGTTACATAGGACTGCAGGTACCATCTACTACATTATCTGTTCTCAGAGAGTTATCACTGTGTTATCTATGGTGTTACATAGGACTGCAGGTGACATCTACTACATTATCTGTACTCAGAGTTATCACTGTGTTATCTGTGGTGTTACATAGGACTGCAGGTGACATCTACTACATTATCTGTACTCCGAGAGTTATCACTGTGTTATCTATGGTGTTACATAGGACTGCAGGTGACATCTACTACATTATCTGTACTTAGAGAGTTATCACTGTGTTATCTATGGTGTTACATGGGACTGCAGGTGACATCTACTAAATTATCTGTACTCAGAGAGTTATCACTGTGTTATCTGTGGTGTTACATAGGACTGCGGATGACATCTACTACATTATCTGTACTCAGAGAGTTATCACTGTGTTATCTGTGGTGTTACATAGGACTGCAGATGACATCTACTACATTATCTGTACTCAAAGAGTTATCACTGTGTTATCTGTGGTGTTACATAGGACTGCAGGTGACATCTACTACATTATCTGTACTTAGAGAGTTATCACTGTGTTATCTATGGTGTTACATGGGACTGCAGGTGACATCTACTACATTATCTGTACTCAGAGAGTTATCACTGTGTTATTTGTGGTGTTACATAGGGCTGCAGGTGACATCTACTACATTATCTGTGCTCAGCGAGTTATCACTGTGTTATCTGTGGTGTTACATAGGACTGCAGGTGACATCTACTACATTATCTGTACTCATATATCATCACTGTGTTATCTGTGGTGTTACATAGGGCTGCATGTGACATCCACTACATTATCTGTACTCAGAGAGTTATCACTGTGTTATCTTTGGTGTAACATAGGACTGCAGGTGACATCTACTACATTATCTGTACTCAGAGAGATATCACTGTGTTATCTATGGTGTTACATAGGACTGCAGGTGACAACTACTACATTATCTGTACTCAGAGAGTCATCAATGTGTTATCTGTGGTGTTACATAGAACTGCAGGTGACATCTACTACATTATCTGTACTTAGAGAGTTATCACTGTGTTATCTGTGGTGTTACATAGGACTGCAGGTACCATCTACTACATTATCTGTACTCAGAGAGATATCACTGTGTTATCTATGGTGTTACATAGGTCTGCAGGTGACAACTACTACATTATCTGTACTCAGAGAGTCATCAATGTGTTATCTGTGGTGTTACATAGGACTGCAGGTGACATCTACTACATTATCTGTACTCCGAGAGTTATCACTGTGTTATCTATGGTGTTACATAGGACTGCAGGTGACATCTACTACATTATCTGTACTCAGAGAGTTATCACTGTGTTTTCTGTGGTGTTACATAGGACTGCAGGTGACATCTACTACATTATCTGTACTCAGAGAGTTATCACTGTGTTATCTGTGGTGTTACATAGGACCGCAGGTGACATCTACTACATTATCTGTACTCCGAGAGTTATCACTGTGTTATCTATGGTGTTACATAGGACTGCAGGTGACATCTACTACATTATCTGTACTTAGAGAGTTATCACTGTGTTATCTATGGTGTTACATGGGACTGCAGGTGACATCTACTACATTATCTGTACTCAGAGAGTTATCACTGTGTTATCTGTGGTGTTACATAGGACTGCAGGTGACATCTACTACATTATCTGTACTTAGAGAGTTATCACTGTGTTATCTATGGTGTTACATGGGACTGCAGGTGACATCTACTACATTATCTGTACTCAGAGAGTTATCACTGTGTTATTTGTGGTGTTACATAGGGCTGCAGGTGACATCTACTACATTATCTGTGCTCAGCGAGTTATCACTGTGTTATATGTGGTGTTACATAGGACTGCAGGTGACATCTACTACATTATCTGTACTCATATATCATCACTGTGTTATCTGTGGTGTTACATAGGACTGCATGTGACATCCACTACATTATCTGTACTCAGAGAGTTATCACTGTGTTATCTGTGGTGTAACATAGGACTGCAGGTGACATCTACTACATTATCTGTACTCAGAGAGATATCACTGTGTTATCTATGGTGTTACATAGGACTGCAGGTGACAACTACTACATTATCTGTACTCAGAGAGTTATCACTGTGTTATCTGTGGTGTTACATAGGACCGCAGGTGACATCTACTACATTATCTGTACTCCGAGAGTTATCACTGTGTTATCTGTGGTGTTACATAGGACTGCAGGTACCATCTACTACATTATCTGTTCTCAGAGAGTTATCACTGTGTTATCTATGGTGTTACATAGGACTGCAGGTGACATCTACTACATTATCTGTACTCAGAGTTATCACTGTGTTATCTGTGGTGTTACATAGGACTGCAGGTGACATCTACTACATTATCTGTACTCCGAGAGTTATCACTGTGTTATCTATGGTGTTACATAGGACTGTAGGTGACATCTACTACATTATCTGTACTTAGAGAGTTATCACTGTGTTATCTATGGTGTTACATGGGACTGCAGGTGACATCTACTAAATTATCTGTACTCAGAGAGTTATCACTGTGTTATCTGTGGTGTTACATAGGACTGCGGATGACATCTACTACATTATCTGTACTCAGAGAGTTATCACTGTGTTATCTGTGGTGTTACATAGGACTGCAGATGACATCTACTACATTATCTGTACTCAAAGAGTTATCACTGTGTTATCTGTGGTGTTACATAGGACTGCAGGTGACATCTACTACATTATCTGTACTTAGAGAGTTATCACTGTGTTATCTATGGTGTTACATGGGACTGCAGGTGACATCTACTACATTATCTGTACTCAGAGAGTTATCACTGTGTTATTTGTGGTGTTACATAGGGCTGCAGGTGACATCTACTACATTATCTGTGCTCAGCGAGTTATCACTGTGTTATCTGTGGTGTTACATAGGACTGCAGGTGACATCTACTACATTATCTGTACTCATATATCATCACTGTGTTATCTGTGGTGTTACATAGGACTGCATGTGACATCCACTACATTATCTGTACTCAGAGAGTTATCACTGTGTTATCTTTGGTGTAACATAGGACTGCAGGTGACATCTACTACATTATCTGTACTCAGAGAGATATCACTGTGTTATCTATGGTGTTACATAGGACTGCAGGTGACAACTACTACATTATCTGTACTCAGAGAGTCATCAATGTGTTATCTGTGGTGTTACATAGAACTGCAGGTGACATCTACTACATTATCTGTACTTAGAGAGTTATCACTGTGTTATCTGTGGTGTTACATAGGACTGCAGGTACCATCTACTACATTATCTGTACTCAGAGAGATATCACTGTGTTATCTATGGTGTTACATAGGTCTGCAGGTGACAACTACTACATTATCTGTACTCAGAGAGTCATCAATGTGTTATCTGTGGTGTTACATAGGACTGCAGGTGACATCTACTACATTATCTGTACTCCGAGAGTTATCACTGTGTTATCTATGGTGTTACATAGGACTGCAGGTGACATCTACTACATTATCTGTACTCAGAGAGTTATCACTGTGTTATCTGTGGTGTTACATAGGACTGCAGGTGACATCTACTACATTATCTGTACTCAGAGAGTTATCACTGTGTTATCTGTGGTGTTACATAGGACCGCAGGTGACATCTACTACATTATCTGTACTCCGAGAGTTATCACTGTGTTATCTATGGTGTTACATAGGACTGGAGGTGACATCTACTACATTATCTGTACTCAGAGAGTCATCAATGTGTTATCTGTGGTGTTACATAGGACTGCAGGTGACATCTACTACATTATCTATACTCAGAGAGTTATCACTGTGTTATCTGTAGTGTTACATAGGACTGCATGTGACATCTGCTACATTATCTGTACTCAGAGAGTTATCACTGTGTTATCTGTGGTGTTACATAGGACTGCAGGTGAGATCTACTTCATTATCTGTACTCAGAGAGTTATCACTGTGTTATCTGTGGTGTTACATAGGACTGCAGGTGACATATACTACATTATCTGTACTCAGAGAGTTATCACTGTGTTATCTGTGGTGTTACATAGGACTGCAGGTGACATCTACTACATTATCTGTGCTCAGAGAGTTATCACTGTGTTATCTGTGGTGTTACATAGGACTGCAGGTGACAACTACTATATTATCTGTACTCAGATATCATCACTGTGTTATCTGTGGTGTTACATAGGACTGCAGGTGACATCTACTACATTATCTGTACTCAGAGAGTTATCACTGTGTTATCTGTGGTGTAACATAGGACTGCAGGTGACATCTACTACATTATCTGTACTCAGAGAGTTATCACTGTGTTATCTATGGTGTTACATAGGACTGCAGGTGACATCTACTACATTATCTGTACTCAGAGAGTTATCACTGTGTTATCTGTGGTGTTACATAGGACTGCTGGTGATATCTACTACATTATCTGTACTCAGAGAGTTATCACTGTGTTATCTGTGGTGTTACATAGGACTGCAGGTGACATCTACTACATTATCTGTGCTCAGAGAGTTATCACTGTGTTATCTGTGGTGTTACATAGGACTGCAGGTGACATCTACTACATTATCTGTACTCAGATATCATCACTGTGTTATCTGTGGTGTTACATAGGACTGCAGGTGACATCTACTACATTATCTGTACTCAGAGTTATCACTGTGTTATCTGTGGTGTTACATAGGACTGCAGGTGATATATACTACATTATCTGTACTCAGAGAGTTATCACTGTTTTATTTGTGGTGTTACATAGGACTGCAGGTGACATCTACTACATTATCTGTACTCAGAGAGTTATCACTGTGTTATCTGTGGTGTTACATAGGACAACAGGTGACATCTACTACATTATCTGTACTCAGAGAGTTATCACTGTGTTATCTGTGGTGTTACATAGGACTGCAGGTGACATCTACTACATTATCTGTACTCAGAGAGTTATCACTGTGTTATCTGTGGTGTTACATAGGACTGCTGGTGACATCTACTACATTATCTGTACTCAGAGAGTTATCACTGTGTTATCTGTGGTGTTACATAGGACTGCAGGTGACATCTACTACATTATCTGTGCTCAGAGAGTTATCACTGTGTTATCTGTGGTGTTACATAGGACTGCAGGTGACAACTACTATATTATCTGAACTCAGATATCATCACTGTGTTATCTGTGGTGTTACATAGGACTGCAGGTGACATCTACTACATTATCTGTACTCAGAGAGTTATCACTGTGTTATCTGTGGTGTAACATAGGACTGCAGGTGACATCTACTACATTATCTGTACTCAGAGAGTTATCACTGTGTTATCTATGGTGTTACATAGGACTGCAGGTGACATCTACTACATTATCTGTACTCAGAGAGTTATCACTGTGTTATCTGTGGTGTTACATAGGACTGCTGGTGATATCTTCTACATTATCTGTACTCAGAGAGTTATCACTGTGTTATCTGTGGTGTTACATAGGACTGCAGGTGACATCTACTACATTATCTGTACTCAGAGAGTTATCACTGTGTTATCTGTGGTGTTACATAGGACCGCAGGTGACATCTACTACATTATCTGTACTCCGAGAGTTATCACTGTTTTATCTATGGTGTTACATAGGACTGCATGTGACGTCTACTACATTATCTGTACTCAGATATCATCACTGTGTTATCTGTGGTGTTACATAGGACTGCAGGTGACATCTACTACATTATCTGTACTCAGAGTTATCACTGTGTTATCTGTGGTGTTACATAGGACTGCAGGTGACATATACTACATTATCTGTACTCAGAGAGTTATCACTGTTTTATTTGTGGTGTTACATAGGACTGCAGGTGACATCTACTACATTATCTGTACTCAGAGAGTTATCACTGTGTTATCTGTGGTGTTACATAGGACAACAGGTGACATCTACTACATTATCTGTACTCAGAGAGTTATCACTGTGTTATCTGTGGTGTTACATAGGACTGCAGGTGACATCTACTACATTATCTGTACTCAGAGAGTTATCACTGTGTTATCTGTGGTGTTACATAGGACTGCAGGTGACATCTACTACATTATCTGTACTCAGATATCATCACTGTGTTATCTGTGGTGTTACATAGGACTGCAGGTGACATCTACTACATTATCTGTACTCAGAGTTATCACTGTGTTATCTGTGGTGTTACATAGGACTGCAGGTGACATATACTACATTATCTGTACTCAGAGAGTTATCACTGTTTTATTTGTGGTGTTACATAGGACTGCAGGTGACATCTACTACATTATCTGTACTTAGAGAGTTATCACTGTGTTATCTATGGTGTTACATGGGACTGCAGGTGACATCTACTACATTATCTGTACTCAGAGAGTTATCACTGTGTTATTTGTGGTGTTACATAGGGCTGCAGGTGACATCTACTACATTATCTGTGCTCAGCGAGTTATCACTGTGTTATCTGTGGTGTTACATAGGACTGCAGGTGACATCTACTACATTATCTGTACTCATATATCATCACTGTGTTATCTGTGGTGTTACATAGGACTGCATGTGACATCCACTACATTATCTGTACTCAGAGAGTTATCACTGTGTTATCTGTGGTGTAACATAGGACTGCAGGTGACATCTACTACATTATCTGTACTCAGAGAGATATCACTGTGTTATCTATGGTGTTACATAGGACTGCAGGTGACAACTACTACATTATCTGTACTCAGAGAGTTATCACTGTGTTATCTGTGGTGTTACATAGGACCGCAGGTGACATCTACTACATTATCTGTACTCCGAGAGTTATCACTGTGTTATCTGTGGTGTTACATAGGACTGCAGGTACCATCTACTACATTATCTGTTCTCAGAGAGTTATCACTGTGTTATCTATGGTGTTACATAGGACTGCAGGTGACATCTACTACATTATCTGTACTCAGAGTTATCACTGTGTTATCTGTGGTGTTACATAGGACTGCAGGTGACATCTACTACATTATCTGTACTCCGAGATTTATCACTGTGTTATCTATGGTGTTACATAGGACTGCAGGTGACATCTACTACATTATCTGTACTTAGAGAGTTATCACTGTGTTATCTATGGTGTTACATGGGACTGCAGGTGACATCTACTAAATTATCTGTACTCCGAGAGTTATCACTGTGTTATCTGTGGTGTTACATAGGACTGCAGGTACCATCTACTGCATTATCTGTTCTCAGAGAGTTATCACTGTGTTATCTATGGTGTTACATAGGACTGCAGGTGACATCTACTACATTATCTGTACTCCGAGAGTTATCACTGTGTTATCTATGGTGTTACATAGGACTGCAGGTGACATCTACTACATTATCTGTACTCAGAGAGTTATCACTGTGTTTTCTGTGGTGTTACATAGGACTGCAGGTGACATCTACTACATTATCTGTACTCAGAGAGTTATCACTGTGTTATCTGTGGTGTTACATAGGACCGCAGGTGACATCTACTACATTATCTGTACTCCGAGAGTTATCACTGTGTTATCTATGGTGTTACATAGGACTGCAGGTGACATCTACTACATTATCTGTACTTAGAGAGTTATCACTGTGTTATCTATGGTGTTACATGGGACTGCAGGTGACATCTACTACATTATCTGTACTCAGAGAGTTATCACTGTGTTATCTGTGGTGTTACATAGGACTGCAGGTGACATCTACTACATTATCTGTACTTAGAGAGTTATCACTGTGTTATCTATGGTGTTACATGGGACTGCAGGTGACATCTACTACATTATCTGTACTCAGAGAGTTATCACTGTGTTATTTGTGGTGTTACATAGGGCTGCAGGTGACATCTACTACATTATCTGTGCTCAGCGAGTTATCACTGTGTTATCTGTGGTGTTACATAGGACTGCAGGTGACATCTACTACATTATCTGTACTCATATATCATCACTGTGTTATCTGTGGTGTTACATAGGACTGCATGTGACATCCACTACATTATCTGTACTCAGAGAGTTATCACTGTGTTATCTGTGGTGTAACATAGGACTGCAGGTGACATCTACTACATTATCTGTACTCAGAGAGATATCACTGTGTTATCTATGGTGTTACATAGGACTGCAGGTGACAACTACTACATTATCTGTACTCAGAGAGTTATCACTGTGTTATCTGTGGTGTTACATAGGACCGCAGGTGACATCTACTACATTATCTGTACTCCGAGAGTTATCACTGTGTTATCTGTGGTGTTACATAGGACTGCAGGTACCATCTACTACATTATCTGTTCTCAGAGAGTTATCACTGTGTTATCTATGGTGTTACATAGGACTGCAGGTGACATCTACTACATTATCTGTACTCAGAGTTATCACTGTGTTATCTGTGGTGTTACATAGGACTGCAGGTGACATCTACTACATTATCTGTACTCCGAGAGTTATCACTGTGTTATCTATGGTGTTACATAGGACTGCAGGTGACATCTACTACATTATCTGTACTTAGAGAGTTATCACTGTGTTATCTATGGTGTTACATGGGACTGCAGGTGACATCTACTAAATTATCTGTACTCAGAGAGTTATCACTGTGTTATCTGTGGTGTTACATAGGACTGCGGATGACATCTACTACATTATCTGTACTCAAAGAGTTATCACTGTGTTATCTGTGGTGTTACATAGGACTGCAGGTGACATCTACTACATTATCTGTACTTAGAGAGTTATCACTGTGTTATCTATGGTGTTACATGGGACTGCAGGTGACATCTACTACATTATCTGTACTCAGAGAGTTATCACTGTGTTATTTGTGGTGTTACATAGGGCTGCAGGTGACATCTACTACATTATCTGTGCTCAGCGAGTTATCACTGTGTTATCTGTGGTGTTACATAGGACTGCAGGTGACATCTACTACATTATCTGTACTCATATATCATCACTGTGTTATCTGTGGTGTTACATAGGACTGCATGTGACATCCACTACATTATCTGTACTCAGAGAGTTATCACTGTGTTATCTTTGGTGTAACATAGGACTGCAGGTGACATCTACTACATTATCTGTACTCAGAGAGATATCACTGTGTTATCTATGGTGTTACATAGGACTGCAGGTGACAACTACTACATTATCTGTACTCAGAGAGTCATCAATGTGTTATCTGTGGTGTTACATAGAACTGCAGGTGACATCTACTACATTATCTGTACTTAGAGAGTTATCACTGTGTTATCTGTGGTGTTACATAGGACTGCAGGTACCATCTACTACATTATCTGTACTCAGAGAGATATCACTGTGTTATCTATGGTGTTACATAGGTCTGCAGGTGACAACTACTACATTATCTGTACTCAGAGAGTCATCAATGTGTTATCTGTGGTGTTACATAGGACTGCAGGTGACATCTACTACATTATCTGTACTCCGAGAGTTATCACTGTGTTATCTATGGTGTTACATAGGACTGCAGGTGACATCTACTACATTATCTGTACTCAGAGAGTTATCACTGTGTTATCTGTGGTGTTACATAGGACTGCAGGTGACATCTACTACATTATCTGTACTCAGAGAGTTATCACTGTGTTATCTGTGGTGTTACATAGGACCGCAGGTGACATCTACTACATTATCTGTACTCCGAGAGTTATCACTGTGTTATCTATGGTGTTACATAGGACTGCAGGTGACATCTACTACATTATCTGTACTTAGAGAGTTATCACTGTGTTATCTATGGTGTTACATGGGACTGCAGGTGACATCTACTACATTATCTGTACTCAGAGAGTTATCACTGTGTTATCTGTGGTGTTACATAGGACTGCAGGTGACATCTACTACATTATCTGTACTTAGAGAGTTATAACTGTGTTATCTATGGTGTTACATGGGACTGCAGGTGACATCTACTACATTATCTGTACTCAGAGTTATCACTGTGTTTTCTGTGGTGTTACATAGGACTGCAGGTGACATCTACTACATTATTTGTACTCAGAGAGTTATCACTGTGTTATCTGTGGTGTTACATAGGACTGCAGGTGACATCTACTACATTATCTGTACTGAGAGAGTTATCACTGTGTTATCTGTAGTGTTACATAGTACTGCAGGTGACATCTACTACATTATCTGTACTCAGAGTTATCACTGTGTTATCTGCGGTGTTACATAGGACTGCAGGTGACAACTACTACATTATCTGTACTCAGAGAGTTATCACGGTGTTATCTATGGTGTTACATAGGACTGCAGGTGACATCTACTACATTATCTGTACTTAGAGAGTTATCACTGTGTTATTTGTGGTGTTACATAGGACTGCAGGTAACATCTACTACATTATCTGTGCTCAGAGAGTTATCACTGTGTTATCTGTGGTGTTACATAGGACTGCAGGTAACATCTACTACATTATCTGTACTCAGAGAGATATCACTGTGTTATCTATGGTGTTACATAGGACTGCAGGTGACAACTACTACATTATCTGTACTCAGAGAGTCATCAATGTGTTATCTGTGGTGTTACATAGGACTGCAGGTGACATCTACTACATTATCTGTACTTAGAGAGTTATCACTGTGTTATCTGTGGTGTTACATAGGACTGCAGGTACCATCTACTACATTATCTGTACTCAGAGAGATTTCACTGTGTTATCTATGGTGTTACATAGGACTGCAGGTGACAACTACTACATTATGTGTACTCAGAGAGTCATCAATGTGTTATCTGTGGTGTTACATAGGACTGCAGGTGACATCTACTACATTATCTGTACTCCGAGAGTTATCACTGTGTTATCTATGGTGTTACATAGGACTGCAGGTGACATCTACTACATTATCTGTACTCAGAGAGTTATCACTGTGTTATCTGTGGTGTTACATAGGACTGCAGGTGACATCTACTACATTATCTGTACTCAGAGAGTTATCACTGTGTTATCTGTGGTGTTACATAGGACCGCAGGTGACATCTACTACATTATCTGTACTCCGAGAGTTATCACTGTTTTATCTATGGTGTTACATAGGACTGCATGTGACGTCTACTACATTATCTGTTCTCAGAGAGTTATCACTGTGTTATCTATGGTGTTACATAGGACTGCAGGTGACATCTACTACATTATCTGTACTCAGAGTTATCACTGTGTTATCTGTGGTGTTACATAGGACTGCAGCTGACATCTACTACATTATCTGTACTCCGAGAGTTATCACTGTGTTATCTATGGTGTTACATAGGACTGCAGGTGACATCTACTACATTATCTGTACTTAGAGAGTTATCACTGTGTTATCTATGGTGTTACATGGGACTGCAGGTGACATCTACTACATTATTTGTACTCAGAGAGTTATCACTGTGTTATCTGTGGTGTTACATAGGACTGCGGATGACATCTACTACATTATCTGTACTCAGAGAGTTATCACTGTGTTATCTGTGGTGTTACATAGGACTGCAGATGACATCTACTACATTATCTGTACTCAAAGAGTTATCACTGTGTTATCTGTGGTGTTACATAGGACTGCAGGTGACATCTACTACATTATCTGTACTTAGAGAGTTATCACTGTGTTATCTATGGTGTTACATGGGACTGCAGGTGACATCTACTACATTATCTGTACTCAGAGAGTTATCACTGTGTTATTTGTGGTGTTACATAGGGCTGCAGGTGACATCTACTACATTATCTGTGCTCAGCGAGTTATCACTGTGTTATCTGTGGTGTTACATAGGACTGCAGGTGACATCTACTACATTATCTGTACTCATATATCATCACTGTGTTATCTGTGGTGTTACATAGGACTGCATGTGACATCCACTACATTATCTGTACTCAGAGAGTTATCACTGTGTTATCTGTGGTGTAACATAGGACTGCAGGTGACATCTACTACATTATCTGTACTCAGAGAGATATCACTGTGTTATCTATGGTGTTACATAGGACTGCAGGTGACAACTACTACATTATCTGTACTCAGAGAGTTATCACTGTGTTATCTGTGGTGTTACATAGGACCGCAGGTGACATCTACTACATTATCTGTACTCCGAGAGTTATCACTGTGTTATCTGTGGTGTTACATAGGACTGCAGGTACCATCTACTACATTATCTGTTCTCAGAGAGTTATCACTGTGTTATCTATGGTGTTACATAGGACTGCAGGTGACATCTACTACATTATCTGTACTCAGAGTTATCACTGTGTTATCTGTGGTGTTACATAGGACTGCAGGTGACATCTACTACATTATCTGTACTCCGAGAGTTATCACTGTGTTATCTATGGTGTTACATAGGACTGCAGGTGACATCTACTACATTATCTGTACTTAGAGAGTTATCACTGTGTTATCTATGGTGTTACATGGGACTGCAGGTGACATCTACTAAATTATCTGTACTCAGAGAGTTATCACTGTGTTATCTGTGGTGTTACATAGGACTGCGGATGACATCTACTACATTATCTGTACTCAGAGAGTTATCACTGTGTTATCTGTGGTGTTACATAGGACTGCAGATGACATCTACTACATTATCTGTACTCAAAGAGTTATCACTGTGTTATCTGTGGTGTTACATAGGACTGCAGGTGACATCTACTACATTATCTGTACTTAGAGAGTTATCACTGTGTTATCTATGGTGTTACATGGGACTGCAGGTGACATCTACTACATTATCTGTACTCAGAGAGTTATCACTGTGTTATTTGTGGTGTTACATAGGGCTGCAGGTGACATCTACTACATTATCTGTGCTCAGCGAGTTATCACTGTGTTATCTGTGGTGTTACATAGGACTGCAGGTGACATCTACTACATTATCTGTACTCCGAGAGTTATCACTGTGTTATCTATGGTGTTACATAGGACTGCATGTGACATCCACTACATTATCTGTACTCAGAGAGTTATCACTGTGTTATCTTTGGTGTAACATAGGACTGCAGGTGACATCTACTACATTATCTGTACTCAGAGAGATATCACTGTGTTATCTATGGTGTTACATAGGA
The DNA here is from genome assembly GCF_046119375.1 of Phyllobates terribilis. NCBI lineage: Eukaryota > Metazoa > Chordata > Amphibia > Anura > Dendrobatidae > Phyllobates > Phyllobates terribilis. The sequence goes on along the minus strand of NW_027362772.1, from coordinate 13,630,805 downwards.
CTGCAGGTGACAACTACTACATTATCTGTACTCAGAGAGTCATCAATGTGTTATCTGTGGTGTTACATAGAACTGCAGGTGACATCTACTACATTATCTGTACTCATATATCATCACTGTGTTATCTGTGGTGTTACATAGGGCTGCATGTGACATCCACTACATTATCTGTACTCAAAGAGTTATCACTGTGTTATCTTTGGTGTAACATAGGACTGCAGGTGACATCTACTACATTATCTGTACTCAGAGAGATATCACTGTGTTATCTATGGTGTTACATAGGACTGCAGGTGACAACTACTACATTATCTGTACTCAGAGAGTCATCAATGTGTTATCTGTGGTGTTACATAGAACTGCAGGTGACATCTACTACATTATCTGTACTTAGAGAGTTATCACTGTGTTATCTGTGGTGTTACATAGGACTGCAGGTACCATCTACTACATTATCTGTACTCAGAGAGATATCACTGTGTTATCTATGGTGTTACATAGGTCTGCAGGTGACAACTACTACATTATCTGTACTCAGAGAGTCATCAATGTGTTATCTGTGGTGTTACATAGGACTGCAGGTGACATCTACTACATTATCTGTACTCCGAGAGTTATCACTGTGTTATCTATGGTGTTACATAGGACTGCAGGTGACATCTACTACATTATCTGTACTCAGAGAGTTATCACTGTGTTTTCTGTGGTGTTACATAGGACTGCAGGTGACATCTACTACATTATCTGTACTCAGAGAGTTATCACTGTGTTATCTGTGGTGTTACATAGGACCGCAGGTGACATCTAATACATTATCTGTACTCCGAGAGTTATCACTGTGTTATCTATGGTGTTACATAGGACTGCAGGTGACATCTACTACATTATCTGTACTTAGAGAGTTATCACTGTGTTATCTATGGTGTTACATGGGACTGCAGGTGACATCTACTACATTATCTGTACTCAGAGAGTTATCACTGTGTTATCTGTGGTGTTACATAGGACTGCAGGTGACATCTACTACATTATCTGTACTTAGAGAGTTATCACTGTGTTATCTATGGTGTTACATGGGACTGCAGGTGATATCTACTACATTATCTGTACTCAGAGAGTTATCACTGTGTTATTTGTGGTGTTACATAGGGCTGCAGGTGACATCTACTACATTATCTGTGCTCAGCGAGTTATCACTGTGTTATCTGTGGTGTTACATAGGACTGCAGGTGACATCTACTACATTATCTGTACTCATATATCATCACTGTGTTATCTGTGGTGTTACATAGGACTGCATGTGACATCCACTACATTATCTGTACTCAGAGAGTTATCACTGTGTTATCTGTGGTGTAACATAGGACTGCAGGTGACATCTACTACATTATCTGTACTCAGAGAGATATCACTGTGTTATCTATGGTGTTACATAGGACTGCAGGTGACAACTACTACATTATCTGTACTCAGAGAGTTATCACTGTGTTATCTGTGGTGTTACATAGGACCGCAGGTGACATCTACTACATTATCTGTACTCCGAGAGTTATCACTGTGTTATCTGTGGTGTTACATAGGACTGCAGGTACCATCTACTACATTATCTGTTCTCAGAGAGTTATCACTGTGTTATCTATGGTGTTACATAGGACTGCAGGTGACATCTACTACATTATCTGTACTCAGAGTTATCACTGTGTTATCTGTGGTGTTACATAGGACTGCAGGTGACATCTACTACATTATCTGTACTCCGAGAGTTATCACTGTGTTATCTATGGTGTTACATAGGACTGCAGGTGACATCTACTACATTATCTGTACTTAGAGAGTTATCACTGTGTTATCTATGGTGTTACATGGGACTGCAGGTGACATCTACTAAATTATCTGTACTCAGAGAGTTATCACTGTGTTATCTGTGGTGTTACATAGGACTGCGGATGACATCTACTACATTATCTGTACTCAGAGAGTTATCACTGTGTTATCTGTGGTGTTACATAGGACTGCAGATGACATCTACTACATTATCTTTACTCAAAGAGTTATCACTGTGTTATCTGTGGTGTTACATAGGACTGCAGGTGACATCTACTACATTATCTGTACTCCAAGAGTTATCACTGTGTTATCTATGGTGTTACATAGGACTGCATGTGACATCCACTACATTATCTGTACTCAGAGAGTTATCACTGTGTTATCTTTGGTGTAACATAGGACTGCAGGTGACATCTACTACATTATCTGTACTCAGAGAGATATCACTGTGTTATCTATGGTGTTACATAGGACTGCAGGTGACAACTACTACATTATCTGTACTCAGAGAGTCATCAATGTGTTATCTGTGGTGTTACATAGAACTGCAGGTGACATCTACTACATTATCTGTACTCATATATCATCACTGTGTTATCTGTGGTGTTACATAGGGCTGCATGTGACATCCACTACATTATCTGTACTCAGAGAGTTATCACTGTGTTATCTTTGGTGTAACATAGGACTGCAGGTGACATCTACTACATTATCTGTACTCAGAGAGATATCACTGTGTTATCTATGGTGTTACATAGGACTGCAGGTGACAACTACTACATTATCTGTACTCAGAGAGTCATCAATGTGTTATCTGTGGTGTTACATAGAACTGCAGGTGACATCTACTACATTATCTGTACTTAGAGAGTTATCACTGTGTTATCTGTGGTGTTACATAGGACTGCAGGTACCATCTACTACATTATCTGTACTCAGAGAGATATCACTGTGTTATCTATGGTGTTACATAGGTCTGCAGGTGACAACTACTACATTATCTGTACTCAGAGAGTCATCAATGTGTTATCTGTGGTGTTACATAGGACTGCAGGTGACATCTACTACATTATCTGTACTCCGAGAGTTATCACTGTGTTATCTATGGTGTTACATAGGACTGCAGGTGACATCTACTACATTATCTGTACTCAGAGAGTTATCACTGTGTTTTCTGTGGTGTTACATAGGACTGCAGGTGACATCTACTACATTATCTGTACTCAGAGAGTTATCACTGTGTTATCTGTGGTGTTACATAGGACCGCAGGTGACATCTACTACATTATCTGTACTCCGAGAGTTATCACTGTGTTATCTATGGTGTTACATAGGACTGCAGGTGACATCTACTACATTATCTGTACTTAGAGAGTTATCACTGTGTTATCTATGGTGTTACATGGGACTGCATGTGACATCTACTACATTATCTGTACTCAGAGAGTTATCACTGTGTTATCTGTGGTGTTACATAGGACCGCAGGTGACATCTACTACATTATCTGTACTCCGAGAGTTATCACTGTGTTATCTGTGGTGTTACATAGGACTGCAGGTACCATCTACTACATTATCTGTTCTCAGAGAGTTATCACTGTGTTATCTATGGTGTTACATAGGACTGCAGGTGACATCTACTACATTATCTGTACTCAGAGTTATCACTGTGTTATCTGTGGTGTTACATAGGACTGCAGGTGACATCTACTACATTATCTGTACTCCGAGAGTTATCACTGTGTTATCTATGGTGTTACATAGGACTGCAGGTGACATCTACTACATTATCTGTACTTAGAGAGTTATCACTGTGTTATCTATGGTGTTACATGGGACTGCAGGTGACATCTACTAAATTATCTGTACTCAGAGAGTTATCACTGTGTTATCTGTGGTGTTACATAGGACTGCGGATGACATCTACTACATTATCTGTACTCAGAGAGTTATCACTGTGTTATCTGTGGTGTTACATAGGACTGCAGATGACATCTACTACATTATCTTTACTCAAAGAGTTATCACTGTGTTATCTGTGGTGTTACATAGGACTGCAGGTGACATCTACTACATTATCTGTACTTAGAGAGTTATCACTGTGTTATCTATGGTGTTACATGGGACTGCAGGTGACATCTACTACATTATCTGTACTCAGAGAGTTATCACTGTGTTATTTGTGGTGTTACATAGGGCTGCAGGTGACATCTACTACATTATCTGTGCTCAGCGAGTTATCACTGTGTTATCTGTGGTGTTACATAGGACTGCAGGTGACATCTACTACATTATCTGTACTCATATATCATCACTATGTTATCTGTGGTGTTACATAGGACTGCATGTGACATCCACTACATTATCTGTACTCAGAGAGTTATCACTGTGTTATCTTTGGTGTAACATAGGACTGCAGGTGACATCTACTACATTATCTGTACTCAGAGAGATATCACTGTGTTATCTATGGTGTTACATAGGACTGCAGGTGACAACTACTACATTATCTGTACTCAGAGAGTCATCAATGTGTTATCTGTGGTGTTACATAGAACTGCAGGTGACATCTACTACATTATCTGTACTTAGAGAGTTATCACTGTGTTATCTGTGGTGTTACATAGGACTGCAGGTACCATCTACTACATTATCTGTACTCAGAGAGATATCACTGTGTTATCTATGGTGTTACATAGGTCTGCAGGTGACAACTACTACATTATCTGTACTCAGAGAGTCATCAATGTGTTATCTGTGGTGTTACATAGGACTGCAGGTGACATCTACTACATTATCTGTACTCCGAGAGTTATCACTGTGTTATCTATGGTGTTACATAGGACTGCAGGTGACATCTACTACATTATCTGTACTCAGAGAGTTATCACTGTGTTATCTGTGGTGTTACATAGGACTGCAGGTGACATCTACTACATTATCTGTACTCAGAGAGTTATCACTGTGTTATCTGTGGTGTTACATAGGACCGCAGGTGACATCTACTACATTATCTGTACTCCGAGAGTTATCACTGTGTTATCTATGGTGTTACATAGGACTGCAGGTGACATCTACTACATTATCTGTACTTAGAGAGTTATCACTGTGTTATCTATGGTGTTACATGGGACTGCAGGTGACATCTACTACATTATCTGTACTCAGAGAGTTATCACTGTGTTATCTGTGGTGTTACATAGGACTGCAGGTGACATCTACTACATTATCTGTACTTAGAGAGTTATCACTGTGTTATCTATGGTGTTACATGGGACTGCAGGTGACATCTACTACATTATCTGTACTCAGAGAGTTATCACTGTGTTATTTGTGGTGTTACATAGGACTGCAGGTGACATCTACTACATTATCTTTGCTCAGCGAGTTATCACTGTGTTATCTGTGGTGTTACATAGGACTGCAGGTGACGTCTACTACATTATCTGTACTCATATATCATCACTGTGTTATCTGTGGTGTTACATAGGACTGCATGTGACATCCACTACATTATCTGTACTCAGAGAGTTATCACTGTGTTATCTGTGGTGTAACATAGGACTGCAGGTGACATCTACTACATTATCTGTACTCAGAGAGTTATCACTGTGTTATCTATGGTGTTACATAGGACTGCAGGTGACATCTACTACATTATCTGTACTCAGAGAGTTATCACTGTGTTATCTGTGGTGTTACATAGGACTGCTGGTGATATCTACTACATTATCTGTACTCAGAGAGTTATCACTGTGTTATCTGTGGTGTTACATAGGACTGCAGGTGACATCTACTACATTATCTGTGCTCAGAGAGTTATCACTGTGTTATCTGTGGTGTTACATAGGACTGCAGGTGACATCTACTACATTATCTGTACTCAGATATCATCACTATGTTATCTGTGGTGTTACATAGGACTGCAGGTGACATCTACTACATTATCTGTACTCCGAGAGTTATCACTGTGTTATCTGTGGTGTTACATAGGACTGCAGGTGACATCCACTACATTATCTGTACTCAGAGAGTTATCACTGTGTTATTTGTGGTGTTACATAGGACTGCAGGTGACATATACTACATTTTCTGTACTCAGAGTTATCACTGTGTTATCTGTGGTGTTACATAGGACTGCAGGTGACATATACTACATTATCTGTACTCAGAGAGTTATCACTGTTTTATTTGTGGTGTTACATAGGACTGCAGGTGACATCTACTACATTATTTGTACTCAGAGAGTTATCACTGTGTTATCTGTGGTGTTACACAGGACTGCAGGTGACATCTACTACATTATCTGTACTCAGAGAGTTATCACTGTGTTATCTGTGGTGTTACATGGGACTGCGGTTGAAATCTACTACATTATCTGTACTCAGAGTTATCACTGTTTTATCTGTGGTGTTACATAGGACTGCGGGTGGCATCTACTACATTATCTGTACTCAAAGAGTGATCACTGTGTGATCTGTGGTGTTACATAGGACTGCAGGTGACATCTACTACATTATTTGTACTCAGAGAGTTATCACTGTGTTATCTGTGGTGTTACATAGGACTGCAGGTGACATCTACTACATTATCTGTACTGAGAGAGTTATCACTGTGTTATCTGTGGTGTTACATAGGACTGCAGGTGACATCTACTACATTATCTGTACTCAGAGTTATCACTGTGTTATCTGCGGTGTTACATAGGACTGCAGGTGACAACTACTACATTATCTGTACTCAGAGAGTTATCTCGGTGTTATCTATGGTGTTACATAGGACTGCAGGTGACATCTACTACATTATCTGTACTTAGAGAGTTATCACTGTGTTATTTGTGGTGTTACATAGGACTGCAGGTAACATCTACTACATTATCTGTGCTCAGAGAGTTATCACTGTGTTATCTGTGGTGTTACATAGGACTGCAGGTAACATCTACTACATTATCTGTACTCAGAGAGATATCACTGTGTTATCTATTGTGTTACATAGGACTGCAGGTGACAACTACTACATTATCTGTACTCAGAGAGTCATCAATGTGTTATCTGTGGTGTTACATAGGACTGCAGGTGACATCTACTACATTATCTGTACTCCGAGAGTTATCACTGTGTTATCTATGGTGTTACATAGGACTGCAGGTGACATCTACTACATTATCTGTACTCAGAGAGTTATCACTGTGTTATCTGTGGTGTTACATAGGACTGCAGGTGACATCTACTACATTATCTGTACTCAGAGAGTTATCACTGTGTTATCTGTGGTGTTACATAGGACCGCAGGTGACATCTACTACATTATCTGTACTCCGAGAGTTATCACTGTGAAATCTATGGTGTTACATAGGACTGCAGGTGACATCTACTACATTATCTGTACTTAGAGAGTTATCACTGTGTTATCTATGGTGTTACATGGGACTGCAGGTGACATCTACTACATTATCTGTACTCAGAGAGTTATCACTGTGTTATCTGTGGTGTTACATAGGACTGCAGGTGACATCTACTACATTATCTGTACTTAGAGAGTTATCACTGTGTTATCTATGGTGTTACATGGGACTGCAGGTGACATCTACTACATTATCTGTACTCAGAGAGTTATCACTGTGTTATTTGTGGTGTTACATAGGACTGCAGGTGACATCTACTACATTATCTTTGCTCAGCGAGTTATCACTGTGTTATCTGTGGTGTTACATAGGACTGCAGGTGACATCTACTACATTATCTGTACTCATATATCATCACTGTGTTATCTGTGGTGTTACATAGGACTGCATGTGACATCCACTACATTATCTGTACTCAGACAGTTATCACTGTGTTATCTGTGGTGTAACATAGGACTGCAGGTGACATCTACTACATTATCTGTACTCAGAGAGTTATCACTGTGTTATCTATGGTGTTACATAGGACTGCAGGTGACATCTACTACATTATCTGTACTCAGAGAGTTATCACTGTGTTATCTGTGGTGTTACATAGGACTGCTGGTGATATCTACTACATTATCTGTACTCAGAGAGTTATCACTGTGTTATCTGTGGTGTTACATAGGACTGCAGATGACATCTACTACATTATCTGTACTCAGATATCATCACTGTGTTATCTGTGGTGTTACATAGGACTGCAGGTGACATCTACTACATTATCTGTACTCCGAGAGTTATCACTGTGTTATCTGTGGTGTTACATAGGACTGCAGGTGACATCCACTACATTATCTGTACTCAGAGAGTTATCACTGTGTTATTTGTGGTGTTACATAGGACTGCAGGTGACATATACTACATTTTCTGTACTCAGAGTTATCACTGTGTTATCTGTGGTGTTACATAGGACTGCAGGTGACATATACTACATTATCTGTACTCAGAGAGTTATCACTGTTTTATTTGTGGTGTTACATAGGACTGCAGGTGACATCTACTACATTATCTGTACTCAGAGAGTTATCACTGTGTTATCTGTGGTGTTACATGGGACTGCGGTTGAAATCTACTACATTATCTGTACTCAGAGTTATCACTGTTTTATCTGTGGTGTTACATAGGACTGCGGGTGGCATCTACTACATTATCTGTACTCAAAGAGTGATCACTGTGTGATCTGTGGTGTTACATAGGACTGCAGGTGACATCTACTACATTATTTGTACTCAGAGAGTTATCACTGTGTTATCTGTGGTGTTACATAGGACTGCAGGTGATATCTACTACATTATCTGTACTTAGAGAGTTATCACTGTGTTATCTGTGGTGTTACATAGGACTGCAGGCACCATCTACTACATTATCTGTACTCAGAGAGATATCACTGTGTTATCTATAGTGTTACATAGGACTGCAGGTGACAACTACTACATTATCTGTACTCAGAGAGTCATCAATGTGTTATCTGTGGTGTTACATAGGACTGCAGGTGACATCTACTACATTATCTGTACTCCGAGAGTTATCACTGTGTTATCTATGGTGTTACATAGGACTGCAGGTGACATCTACTACATTATCTGTACTCAGAGAGTTATCACTGTGTTATCTGTGGTGTTACATAGGACCGTAGGTGACATCTACTACATTATCTGTACTCCGAGAGTTATCACTGTGTTATCTATGGTGTTACATAGGACTGCATGTGACGTCTACTACATTATCTGTACTCAGAGAGTTATCACTGTGTTATCTATGGTGTTACATAGGACTGCAGGTGACATCTACTACATTATCTGTACTCAGAGTTATCACTGTGTTATCTGCGGTGTTACATAGGACTGCAGGTGACAACTACTACATTATCTGTACTCAGAGAGTTATCACGGTGTTATCTATGGTGTTACATAGGACTGCAGGTGACATCTACTACATTATCTGTACTTAGAGAGTTATCACTGTGTTATTTGTGGTGTTACATAGGACTGCAGGTAACATCTACTACATTATCTGTACTCAGAGAGTTATCACTGTGTTATCTGTGGTGTTACATAGGACTGCAGGTGACAACTACTACATTATCTGTACTCAGAGAGTTATCACGGTGTTATCTATGGTGTTACATAGGACTGCAGGTAACATCTACTACATTATCTGTGCTCAGAGAGTTATCACTGTGTTATCTGTGGTGTTACATAGGACTGCAGGTAACATCTACTACATTATCTGTGCTCAGAGAGTTATCACTGTGTTATCTGTGGTGTTACATAGGACTGCAGGTAACATCTACTACATTATCTGTACTCAGAGAGATATCACTGTGTTATCTATGGTGTTACATAGGACTGCAGGTGACAACTACTACATTATCTGTACTCAGAGAGTCATCAATGTGTTATCTGTGGTGTTACATAGGACTGCAGGTGATATCTACTACATTATCTGTACTTAGAGAGTTATCACTGTGTTATCTGTGGTGTTACATAGGACTGCAGGTACCATCTACTACATTATCTGTACTCATAGAGATATCACTGTGTTATCTATAGTGTTACATAGGACTGCAGGTGACAACTACTACATTATCTGTACTCAGAGTGTCATCAATGTGTTATCTGTGGTGTTACATAGGACTGCAGGTGACATCTACTACATTATCTGTACTCCGAGAGTTATCACTGTGTTATCTATGGTGTTACATAGGACTGCAGGTGACATCTACTAAATTATCTGTACTCAGAGAGTTATCACTGTGTTATCTGTGGTGTTACATAGGACCGCAGGTGACATCTACTGCATTATCTGTACTCCGAGAGTTATCACTGTGTTAACTATGGTGTTACATAGGACTGCATGTGACGTCTACTACATTATCTGTACTCAGAGAGTTATCACTGTGTTATCTATGGTGTTACATAGGACTGCAGGTGACATCTACTACATTATCTGTACTCAGAGTTATCACTGTGTTATCTGTGGTGTTACATAGGACTGCAGGTGACATCTACTACATTATCTGTACTCCGAGAGTTATCACTGTGTTATCTATGGTGTTACATAGGACTGCAGGTGACATCTACTACATTATCTGTACTTAGAGAGTTATCACTGTGTTATCTATTTTGTTACATGGGACTGCAGGTGACATCTACTACATTATCTGTACTCAGAGAGTTATCACTGTGTTATCTGTCGTGTTACATAGGACTGCGGATGACATCTACTACATTATCTGTACTCAGAGAGTTATCACTGTGTTATCTGTGGTGTTACATAGGACTGCAGATGACATCTACTACATTATCAGTACTCAGAGAGTTATTACTGTGTTATCTGTGGTGTTACATAGGACTGCAGGTGACATCTACTACATTATCTGTACTTAGCGAGTTATCACTGTGTTATCTATGGTGTTACATGGGACTGCAGGTGACATCTACTACATTATCTGTACTCAGAGAGTTATCACTGTGTTATTTGTGGTGTTACATAGGACTGCAGGTGACATCTACTACATTATCTGTGCTCAGAGAGTTATCACTGTGTTATCTGTGGTGTTACATAGGACTGCAGGTGACATATACTAGATTTTCTGTACTCAGAGTTATCACTGTGTTATCTGTGGTGTTACATAGGACCGTAGGTGACATCTACTACATTATCTGTACTCCGAGAGTTATCACTGTGTTATCTATGGTGTTACATAGGACTGCAGGTGACATCTACTACATTATCTGTACTCAGAGAGTTATCACTGTGTTATCTGTGGTGTTACATAGGACCGTAGGTGACATCTACTACATTATCTGTACTCCGAGAGTTATCACTGTGTTATCTATGGTGTTACATAGGACTGCATGTGACGTATACTACATTATCTGTACTCAGAGAGTTATCACTGTGTTATCTATGGTGTTACATATTACTGCAGGTGACATCTACTACATTATCTGTACTCAGAGTTATCACTGTGTTATCTGCGGTGTTACATAGGACTGCAGGTGACAACTACTACATTATCTGTACTCAGAGAGTTATCACGGTGTTATCTATGGTGTTACATAGGACTGCAGGTGACATCTACTACATTATCTGTACTTAGAGAGTTATCACTGTGTTATTTGTGGTGTTACATAGGACTGCAGGTAACATCTACTACATTATCTGTGCTCAGAGAGTTATCACTGTGTTATCTGTGGTGTTACATAGGACTGCAGGTAACATCTACTACATTATCTGTACTCAGAGAGATATCACTGTGTTATCTATGGTGTTACATAGGACTGCAGGTGACAACTACTACATTATCTGTACTCAGAGAGTCATCAATGTGTTATCTGTGGTGTTACATAGGACTGCAGGTGATATCTACTACATTATCTGTACTTAGAGAGTTATCACTGTGTTATCTGTGGTGTTACATAGGACTGCAGGTACCATCTACTACATTATCTGTACTCATAGAGATATCACTGTGTTATCTATAGTGTTACATAGGACTGCAGGTGACAACTACTACATTATCTGTACTCAGAGTGTCATCAATGTGTTATCCGTGGTGTTACATAGGACTGCAGGTGACATCTACTACATTATCTGTACTCCGAGAGTTATCACTGTGTTATCTATGGTGTTACATAGGACTGCAGGTGACATCTACTAAATTATCTGTACTCAGAGAGTTATCACTGTGTTATCTGTGGTGTTACATAGGACCGCAGGTGACATCTACTGCATTATCTGTACTCCGAGAGTTATCACTGTGTTAACTATGGTGTTACATAGGACTGCATGTGACGTCTACTACATTATCTGTACTCAGAGAGTTATCACTGTGTTATCTATGGTGTTACATAGGACTGCAGGTGACATCTACTACATTATCTGTACTCAGAGTTATCACTGTGTTATCTGTGGTGTTACATAGGACTGCAGGTGACATCTACTACATTATCTGTACTCCGAGAGTTATCACTGTGTTATCTATGGTGTTACATAGGACTGCAGGTGACATCTACTACATTATCTGTACTTAGAGAGTTATCACTGTGTTATCTATTTTGTTACATGGGACTGCAGGTGACATCTACTACATTATCTGTACTCAGAGAGTTATCACTGTGTTATCTGTCGTGTTACATAGGACTGCGGATGACATCTACTACATTATCTGTACTCAGAGAGTTATCACTGTGTTATCTGTGGTGTTACATAGGACTGCAGATGACATCTACTACATTATCAGTACTCAGAGAGTTATTACTGTGTTATCTGTGGTGTTACATAGGACTGCAGGTGACATCTACTACATTATCTGTACTTAGCGAGTTATCACTGTGTTATCTATGGTGTTACATGGGACTGCAGGTGACATCTACTACATTATCTGTACTCAGAGAGTTATCACTGTGTTATTTGTGGTGTTACATAGGACTGCAGGTGACATCTACTACATTATCTGTGCTCAGAGAGTTATCACTGTGTTATCTGTGGTGTTACATAGGACTGCAGGTGACATATACTAGATTTTCTGTACTCAGAGTTATCACTGTGTTATCTGTGGTGTTACATAGCACTGCAGGTGACATCTACTACATTATCTGTACTCAGAGAGTTATCACTGTGTTATCTGTGGTGTTACATAGGACTGCAGGTCACATATACTACATTATCTGTACTCAGAGAGTTATCACTGTGTGATCTGTGGTGTTACATAGGACTGTGGTTGTCATCTACGACATTATCTGTACTCAGAGTTATCACTGTGTTATCTGTGGTGTTACATAGGACTGCAGGTGACATGTACTATATTATTTGTACTCAGAAAGTTATCACTGTGTTATCTGTGGTGTTACATAGGACTGCAGGTGACATCTACTACATTATCTGTACTCAGAGAGTTATCACTCTGTTATCTGTGGTGTTACATAGGACTGCAGGTGACATCTACTACATTATCTGTACTCAGAGAGGTATCACTGTGTTATCTGTGGTGTTACATAGGACTGCATGTGACATCTACTACATTATCTGTACTCAGAGAGTTATCACTGTGTTATCTGTGGTGTTACATAGGACTGCAGGTGACATCTACTACATTATCCGTACTCAGAGTTATCACTGTGTTATCTGTGGTGTTACATAGGACTGCAGGTGACATCTACTACATTATCTGTACTGAGAGAGTTATCACTGTGTTATCTGTGGTGTTACATAGGACAGCAGGTGACAACTACTACATTATCTGTACTCAGAGAGGTATCACCGTGTTATCTGTGGTTTACATAGGACTGCCTGTGACATCTACTACATTATCTGCACTCAGAGAGTTATCACTGTGTTATCTGTGGTGTTACATAGGACAGCAGGTGACAACTACTACATTATCTCTACTCAGAGAGGTATCACTGTGTTATCTGTGGTGTTACATAGGACTGCATGTGACATCTACTACATTATCTGTACTCGGAGAGTTATCACTGTGTTATCTGTGATGTTACATAGGACTGCAGGTGACATCTACTACATTATCTGTACTCAGAGTTATCACTGTGTTATCTGTGATGTTACATAGGACTGCATGTGACATCTACTACATTATCTGTACTCAGAGTTATCACTGTGTTATCTGTGGTGTTACACAGGACTGCAGGTGAGATCTACTACATTATCTGTACTCAGAGAGTTATCACTGTGTTATCTGTGGTGTTACATAGGACTGCAGGTGACATATACTACATTATCTGTACTCAGAGAGTTATCACTGTGTTGTCTGTGATGTCACATAGGACTGCATGTGACATCTACTACATTATCTGTACTCAGAGAGTCATCAATGTGTTATCTGTGGTGTTACATAGGACTGGAGGTGACATCTACTACATTATCTGTACTCAGAGAGTCATCAATGTGTTATCTGTGGTGTTACATAGGACTGCAGGTGACATCTACCACATTATCTGTACTCAGAGTTATCACTGTGTTATCTGTAGTGTTACATAGGACTGCATGTGACATCTTCTACATTATCTGTACTCAGCGAGTTATCACTGTGTTATCTGTGGTGTTACATAGGACAACAGGTGACATCTACTACATTATCTGTACTCAGAGAGTTATCACTATGTTATATGTGGTGTTACATAGGACTGCAGGTGAGATATACTACATTATCTGTACTCAGAGAGTTATCACTGTGTTATCTGTGGTGTTACATAGGACTGCAGGTGAAATCTACTACATTATCTGTACTCAGAGAGTTATCACTGTGTTATCTGTGGTGTTACATAGGACTGCTGGTGACATCTACTACATTATCTGTGCTCAGAGAGTTATCACTGTGTTATCTGTGGTGTTACATAGGACTGCAGGTGACATCTACTACATTATCTGTACTCAGATATCATCACTGTGTTATCTGTGGTGTTACATAGGACTGCAGGTGACATCTACTACATTATCTGTACACCGAGAGTTATCACTGTGTTATCTGTGGTGTTACATAGGACTGCAGGTGACATCCACTACATTATCTGTACTCAGAGAGTTATCACTGTGTTATTTGTGGTGTTACATAGGACTGCAGGTGACATATACTACATTTTCTGTACTCAGAGTTATCACTGTGTTATCTGTGGTGTTACATAGGACTGCAGGTACCATCTACTACATTATCTGTACTCAGAGAGATATCACTGTGTTATCTATGGTGTTACATAGGACTGCACGTGACAACTACTACATTATCTGTACTCAGAGAGTCATCAATGTGTTATCTGTGGTGTTACATAGGACTGCAGGTGACATCTACTACATTATCTGTACTCCGAGAGTTATCACTGTGTTATCTATGGTGTTACATAGGACTGCAGGTGACATCTACTACATTATCTGTACTCAGAGTTATCACTGTGTTATCTGTGGTGTTACATAGGACTGCAGGTGACATCTACTACATTATCTGTACTCCGAGAGTTATCACTGTGTTATCTATGGTGTTACATAGGACTGCAGGTGACATCTACTACATTATCTGTACTTAGAGAGTTATCACTGTGTTATCTATGGTGTTACATGGGACTGCAGGTGACATCTACTACATTATCTGTACTCAGAGAGTTATCACTGTGTTATTTGTGGTGTTACACAGGACTGCATGTGACATCTACTACATTATCTGTGCTCAGAGAGTTATCACTGTGTTATCTGTGGTGTTACATAGGACTGCAGGTGACATCCACTACATTTTCTGTACTCAGAGAGTTATCACTGTGTTATCTGTGGTGTAACATAGGACTGCAGGTGACATCTACTACCTTATCTGTACTCAGAGAGTTATCACTGTGTTATCTGTGGTGTTACATAGGACTGCAGATGACATCTACTACATTATCTGTACTCAGAGAGTTATCACTGTGTTATCTGTGGTGTTACATAAGACTGCAGATGACATCTACTACATTATCTTTACTCAGAGAGTTATCACTGTGTTATCTGTGGTGTTACATAGGACTGCAGATGACATCTACTACATTATCTGTACTCAGAGAGTTATCACTGTGTTATCTGTGGTGTTACATAGGACTGCAGGTGACATCTACTACATTATCTGTACTTAGAGAGTTATCACTGTGTTATCTATGGTGTTACATGGGACTGCAGGTGACATCTACTACATTATCTGTACTCAGAGAGTTATCACTGTGTTATTTGTGGTGTTACATAGGACTGCAGGTGACATCTACTACATTATCTGTGCTCAGCGAGTTATCACTGTGTTATCTGTGGTGTTACATAGGACTGCAGGTGACATCTAATACATTATCTGTACTCATATATCATCACTGTGTTATTTGTGGTGTTACATAGGACTGCATGTGACATCCACTACATTATCTGTACTCAGAGAGTTATCACTGTGTTATCTGTGGTGTAACATAGGACTGCAGGTGACATCTACTACATTATCTGTACTCAGAGATTTATCACTGTGTTATCTGTGGTGTTACATAGGACTGCAGGTGACATCTACTACATTATCTGTACTCAGAGAGTCATCAATGTGTTATCTGTGGTGTTACATAGGACTGCAGGTGACATCTACTACATTATCTGTACTCCGAGAGTTATCACTGTGTTATCTATGGTGTTACATAGGACTGCAGTTGACATCTACTACATTATCTGTACTCAGAGAGTTATCACTGTTATCTATGGTGTTACATAGGACTGCAAGTGACATCTACTACATTTTCTGTACTTAGAGAGTTATCACTGTGTTATCTATGGTGTTACATGGGACTGCAGGTGACATCTACTACATTATCTGTACTCAGAGAGTTATCACTGTGTTATTTGTGGTGTTACATAGGACTGCAGGTGACATCTACTACATTATCTGTACTCAGAGAGTTATCACTGTGTTATTTGTGGTGTTACATAGGACTGCAGGTGACATCTACTACATTATCTGTACTCAGAGAGTTATCACTGTGTTATTTGTGGTGTTACATAGGACTGCAGGTGACATCTACTACATTATCTGTACTTAGAGAGTTATCACTGTGTTATCTATGGTGTTACATGGGACTGCAGGTGACATCTACTACATTGTCTGTACTCGGAGAGTCATCACTGTGTTATCTGTGGTGTTACATAGGACTGCAGGTGACATCTACTACATTATCTGTACTCAGAGATTTATCACTGTGTTATCTGTGGTGTTACATAGGACTGCAGGTGACATCTACTACATTATCTGTACTCAGAGAGTCATCAATGTGTTATCTGTGGTGTTACATAGGACTGCAGGTGACATCTACTACATTATCTGTACTCAGAGAGTTATCACTGTGTTATCTTTGGTGTTACATAGGACTGCAGGTGACATCTACTACATTATCTGTACTCCGAGAGTTATCACTGTGTTATCTGTGGTGTTACATAGGACTGCAGGTGACATCTACTACATTATCTGTACTCCGAGAGTTATCACTGTGTTATCTGTGGTGTTACATAGGACTGCAGGTGACATCTACTACATTATCTGTACTCAATGTCATCAAAAGACTTTATCCAGAATTGGAGGGCTTTTCGAAACCCATCCAGAAAGAAATTGGTAATTTTTTTAAAACTTTTTTTAATTTCAAAAATTTGTATAATGCAGTAAATAAACAGTGGTTTTGTATTGCAGAAAAAGACGTCAAAAACAGGTGGCGGTCAGTAACAGACCGCTATATGAAGTCCCAGCTGGTGAAAAGCAGTGCCTCGCCCTCCCAATCTAAAATTCCTTATGCTGATCTACTGCAGTTCATTGCCAGTACCCGGACTTTACGGAGGTAATTTTATAATAATTTTGTATTAATAATTTTTTTATATTTATATTTTTATTAACACGCATGCTTATTTTCTATTTCTCACAATACGGAAGGAAATATTGGTGCTGCTGTTCAAGGTGAGGGTGAGGAAGAGGATGTTACGGTGGATGTTGCAGTAAGCCAGGATTCTGATTTCATCTTCCTCACATCCTCTCCAGATCCTGCCGCTGCAGCTTCTACTTCTGCCGCTGCTGCTTCTACATCTGCCGCTGCTGCTTCTACATCTGCCCTGCTTCTATATCTGCCGCAGCTGCTTCTACTTCTGCCGCTGCTGCTTCCACTTCTGCCGCTGCTGCTTCTACTTCTGCCGCTGCTACTTTCACTTCTGACGTTGCTGCTTCCACTTCTGCTGCTGCTTCTACATCTGCCGCTGCTGCTTATACTTCTGCCTCTGCTGCTTCTTCTTCTGCCGCTGCTTCTACGTTTGCCACTGCTACTTCTGGCGCTGCTGCTTCTACTTCTTCCACTGCTGCTTCTACTTCTGCCTCTGCTGCTTCTACATCTGCCGCTGCTGCTTCTACATCTGCCACTTCCACTTCTGCCGCTGCTTCTACTTCTGCTGCTGCTTCTACTTCTGCCGCTGCTTCTATATCTGACACTTCTACTTCTGCCGCTACTTCTACATTTGCCGCTTCAACTTCTTCCGCTGCTTCTACTTCTTCCCCTGCTGCTTCTACTTCTGCCGCTGCTTCTACATCTGCCGCTGCTGCTTCTACTTCTGTCGCTGCTTCTTCTTCTGCAGCTGCTGCTTCTACATCTGCCGCTGCTGCTTCTACTTCTGCCGCTGCTGCTTCTACATCTGCCACTTTTATTTCTGCCGCTGCTTCTACTTCTGCCGCTGATCCTTTTACATCTGCCGCTGCTGCTTCTACTTCTGCCGCTGCTGCCTCTACTTCTGCTGCTGCTTCTGCCGCTGCTGCTTCTACATCTGCCACTTCTACTTCTGCCGCTGCTTCTACTTCTGCCACTGCTGCTTCTACATTTGTCCCTTCTACTTCTGGCATTGCTGCTTCTATTTCTGCCGCTGCTGCTTCTACTTCTGCCGCTGCTTCTACATCTGCCGCTGCTGCTTCTACTTCTGCCGCTGCTGCTTCTACATGTGCCACTTTAACTTCTGCCGCTGCTTCTACTTCTGCCGCTGCTTCTATATCTGCCGCTGCTGTTTCTACATCTGCCGCTGCTGCTTCTACTTCTGCCGCTGCTGCTTCTACTTCTGATGTTGCTGCTTCAATTTCTGATGCTGCTGCTTCTACTTCTGATGTTGCTGCTTCCACTTCTGCTGCTGCTTCTACTTCTGCCGATACTGATTCCACTTCTGATGTTGCTGCTTTCACTTCCGCTGCTGCTACTACTTCTGCCACTGCTTCTACTTCTGCCTCTGCTGCTTCTACTTCTGCCGCTGCTGCTTTTTCTTCTGTTGCTGCTTCTATATCTGCTGCTGCTTCTACTTCCACCGCTGCTGCTACTACTTATGCTGCTGCTTCTACTTCTGCCGCTACTGCTTCTACATCTGCCGCTGCTTCTACATCTGCCATTTTTAATTCTGCCGCTGCCTCTACTTCTGCCGCTGCTGCTTCTACATTTGCCGCTTCTACTTCTGCCACTGCTGCTTCTACTTCTGTCGCTGCTGCTTTTTACTTCTGCCACTGCTTCTTCTTCTGCCGCTGCTGCTTCCACTTCTGCTGCTGCTTTTACTTCTGCCGCTTCTACTTCTGCCACTGCTTCTACTTCTGCCTCTGCTGCTTCTACTTCGACCGCTGCTGCATTTTCTTCTGCTGCTGCTTCTACATCTGCTGCTGCTTCTACTTCCACCGCTGCTGCTACTACTTATCCTGCTGCTTCTACTTCTGCCGCTACTGCTTCTACATCTGCCGCTGCTTCTACATCTGCCATTTTTAATTCTGCCGCTGCTTCTACTTCTGCCACTGCTGCTTCTACATTTGCCGCTTCTACTTCTGCTACTGCTGCTTCTACTTCTGCCGCTGCTGCTTTTACTTCTGCCACTGCTTCTTCTTCTGCCGCTGCTGCTTCCACTTCTGCTGCTGCTTCTACTTCTGCCGCTGCTGCTTCTTCTTCTGCCACGCTGCTTCTACTTCTGCTGCTGCTTCTTCTTCTTCTGCCGCTCCTGCTTCTACATCTGCCGCTGCTGCTTCTACATCTGCCATTTTTACTTCTGCCGCTGCTTCTACTTCTGCCGCTGCTGCTTCTACATTTGCCGCTTCTACTTCTGCCACTGCTGCTTCTACTTCTGTCGCTGCTGCTTTTTACTTCTGCCACTGCTTCTTCTTCTGCCGCTGCTGCTTCCACTTCTGCTGCTGCTTTTACTTCTGCCGCTGCTGCTTCTACTTCTGACATTGCTGCTTCCACTTCTGCCACTGCTGCTTCTACTTCTGCCGCTGCTGCTTTTACTTCTGCCGCTGCTGCTTCTACTTCTGCAGCTGCTGCTTCTACTTCTGCCGCTGCTGCTTCTTCTTCTGCTGCTGGTACAGCTTCTGCCATTGCGTCAGGGGTCACAGTGATGGGCACTGGCATTGCCCGTCCCGTGGCACAAAAAAGGGCCCCAACCAAAGGCAAACAATAAAAACAAAAAGACCAAGAGGGTGCAACCGATGTTCGAGCTCTGACAACTCACACCCTGAGTCTTAGACAGGGCCAACCGGGAGGACGAGTTCGACCATTAAGGGGCAATGGTGACAGGTCGACTTCGGGCAATGCCACGGGACAGGCAGTCCATTTACATGGTGGCGGGCACATCTATGCTTATTGCTCTGGAGAGCCCATTGCCTCTGGCCCCTGTGCAGACCATAATCAATTGTCTGTTCAATTTATTCTAACCAATTGGACAACCACCAGCAGCTGGAGTACCGCAGCAACATCCCCAAGCCTATCAGCCAGAAGATGGTGAGGCGTCTGGCTTCTATGGCAACCCGCCACCCCCTGGAACTGCTGTGCAGCGTGCTGGCCCCTCCCCAAATGTGAGTTTGAATACCACCAATTTAGTTAAAATGGTATTCCAGCTGTCACCATAAAAACTATGGCACCTGTAGGTCATTATAGCCACCATTTTGGAATGCTGTAAAGGCTGCATGAAAAAACACCTTTTATTATGGTCACCTACACCAGGCTCCAGGCAGATGTGTGTCAAGGCTCTTGATCCGGCGCCTCCTATCTGCTTGTCATGTCCGTCCTCCTTCATGTGGATGATGCTTCTCTGTGCTAAGGAGGGTCGAAAGTGTGCCAGCTTTGAGCGCCATACAAGAAGCATCATCCACATGAAGAAGGACGGCCACTGCGGGGCTGGAGGAGGTGTGAGACCAAGGCCGGCGGCACCCATCAAACTGGATTATGGCGTAGATAATTATAATAAATGGTATTTTGTTTTATATCCTATAGACAGAAAGTGCCTACATGTGCTGGCCGTACTTTACATGGACCAAAACTGTTGACAGGTTTCAAAATAATTTTATTCCTGTTTGTGAAAGTTAAGTGGGTTTTATGACAATGTTTGTCATTATTAGTTTAGGAATAATTGTTATATTTGGGTTCAGGTTTAATGACAATGTTTGTCATCATTAGTTTATTATGTTTTATTACTTTTTGTTTCATGTTTCCAATGTCTAATGTTTGTCATTATTTATTACAGTTATTTGTTCTAAAATAAAATTATTTTAAACATTTGTGTTGATTTTTCAGAAATAAATAAAAAGGGTCTATATACGGCATGTATTCTCCAATACAAGAGATATTTGGGTCCCAACTACAGCTATTTCATCTTGTATGTGCTTAGTTGGTGGTAAAAAAAAAAAGAAGAGTGGTCCCCAGACCTGCGCTGACCTCAGTGCAGGTCAGGGGACCGCTCCCTGCAGCGAATAAATTTACTCTGCTCATGAACGTGTGTGGTCGCCTCTAACCAGGTGATTGCAATGTTTTTATGTTTTTTTTTTGTCATTTTCACACGGTTTAGAAAAAACAGGGGATGAATAATACTCTCAACATTGTCCCTTGCTAGTGCTACTCACAGCACAACAGCACAAGCAGGGGACAATGGTGAGTTATTCCTTCAGCACCCAGTACTTGGGAAGAGCGCTATTGTACGGCAGATTCCCAGGCACCGGTACGTGTGAGTGGTGCCGCACACGTATGCAAAACAGCTCCAAACGGACACCTCAGGTACGGTTTTTTGGCACTACCTGAAATATCAGGACGTGTGAAACATTTAATAGGACCTATACTGCACTGCAATGCCATCTTGTGAGCACTACTTCTGACTGAGCATAATCAGAGGTAACAGTCACAATGTAAGTGTATGATAGCCACGT
The DNA here is from genome assembly GCF_046119375.1 of Phyllobates terribilis. Classification (NCBI taxonomy): domain Eukaryota; kingdom Metazoa; phylum Chordata; class Amphibia; order Anura; family Dendrobatidae; genus Phyllobates; species Phyllobates terribilis. The sequence continues at coordinate 13,608,831 of NW_027362772.1, read as the reverse complement.
TCTAGCCTTTTGTGGCTGTCATAGACTTACATGCAGCTGTGAGTTGTCAATTGCCCAGAAAACCATGTAGAAGGCGATAATTCAATAACTGGTGGAGACTATATTGAAAATCAAACAAATTTAGGTTTATTATGGAAAAAGAACAATTTTTAAAAAAAAAACATTATTAGAAATAAGAAACACTTTTCTTGATTATCTTCTTTTTTTCAGTGGCGATCAGAAATCTGGAAAGGAAAATAAGATGATTAGAAACGCAACAAAAAGAGGAATACAACACAACATTAATACATTAAGGCAAAGGCCCCATTATCAGTATTTGATCAGTATTCACTCAGTATTGTTTCTCGGGAGTGGAAGCCAAAACCAGGAGTGGATGATAAATGCAGAATTGGTGACTTGTTTCTATTAGACCTTTTCTCTGATTGTTCCTCACCTGGTTTTGGCTCGCACTCCTGAGAAAAAATACTGACCAAATACTGACCAAATACTGATAGTGGGATCGTGGCCTAAAAGCATATGTACTGTATATTGCCTATTTTTTTTTTTATTAAAAAAATCACAAAAAAAAATAACACATGAAATGACTGATAAAGTCATTAGATGCAGGTAATGGCTGCAAGCATTGGTGCACCCATGACGTGATGACGTGACACTTAATGCTTTGCCATAACAGTATTGGCGTCACATGATGACCCCTGTTGCTGTCATGAACACCCTCCTCTGAACAGCGGCTTGTGGCCGCTGTTCAAAGGAGACGTTCGTTTCTGTTGTTCACAACAGAGATTTTGCCACATTTGAAAAAAAAATAAAAAATGGATATCACTGCATTGACAAATACCTGATCAGCCAAAGAAAAAAAAGGGTAGCGAAAAAAAAAATATATATGCAGAATATTCAGCAGCCGGTCAAATGCATTGATGGGAATGCGACAAAATGGCAGAAATTTTTCCGGATATCCGGAAAAAACAAACAAAAAAACATTAGGTACACGCGGATGACAATATACTTTTTTACCTCCTTAGATCTTGATATAGCACATAGAAGTGCCCCTTGTCACATCTCTCCTGCACTATAGGGTGTACTCAGAGTTTTTTCGCTCTTCTTCTAGACCGCTCCTATGGAACAATTGGTTAGTGCCCACCACAGAAAAAAATAAAATGAAATGTACATTCTACCTACATTTATCTTACCTGCTCGCTGTGCAGACGCGGGATATTTAGCACACTAATCACTAGCAGGTTGATATACGGCGTGGCCTGAGCTTGAGGCTGAGAGGATGTGTGTCACCTCAGCTCCTCTAAAATCAACCATTTTTACTGATTTGGAGCCCTAAATATCTTAAAAAAAGGCTCTCCCTCCTCCCCTCTGACACTAAGGGGCCCAGCCTAACATCGCTGTGCGGTGCTCGTCCATTTTTCCCCCCGGTCCTGTGAACAGAACCATCGGAACTGTAGAAGACACGGAGCCGTGATCCTTTACTTCCCTCCACGGAGGCCCTCTTTCCCTCTGCCTTCCCTGGACCAGGGACTACCATACCTTGATTTCCAGGGATGAGGACCGCGGATACCGACACTACTATAGGGGTGCGCGGACCGGGTGAGTGAGGAGGGTGAGGAACACAGGCGGGTGCTCCGGCGGCTATTCACCCCCCCGCTCCCCTCCACTCTCTCACCTATCCTGCGTCCACAAGTTTAGTGAGCAGGCGGTGAGGCTCAGACAACAGCGCGCACGACGGGTGGATATTACCGGTGGCTCAGTGCGACAGACGAGAGGGAGTCACTCCTCTCCAAGGGTATCGAGGTTGGAGACGACGGCAGCCATCTTCCCGCCTGCAGAGTCCTTCCTCCCCTCTTCTGAGACTGGCGCCGCACGTGCTTCCAGGAGAAGTTGAACGGAGGTTTCCTGCTGATCGCGGGAGATACCGACTCCGGAGACCTGCGGAGGAGTCAGAAAGCCCTGGTGAGTGGCGGAGGGATCTGTGTATCTGAATGCCCCGGCGGCCATTTTACTCCCTCTCCCAGGAAGACACATACCCCGCAGATGTCTGCGACATAGGAAGGCAGTCCTGAGTAAAACCTGCTCCTCTACCTCCCTCACTTTTTTTTGGGACCCCACGCTATCAATAAAGGAAAAAAAAGAAGTGAGGAACCTATTGATCACTGGGAACTGTGGGGTTAAAAACTCTCTGCCTCAAAGGAGATAGAAATAGCCAGGCATCAACCTATCCCTCAAGAAAGGAGAAAAAAACTGTGTGCTACTGTCCTGATTGAACTGAGGATTAATCCATAAGGATTTTTTCCTGAGCATTTCTGCATCTCCCTGGCAGAAAAAAACGCATGCGGATTGTACATGCGGATTGTGCATGCGGATTGCGCATGCGGATTGCGCAGGCGGATTGCACATGCGGATTGCACATGCGGATTGTAAATGCGGATTGTACATGCGGATTGTACATGCGGATTGTGCATGCGGATTGTGCATGCGGATTGTGCATGCGTATTGTACATGCGGATTGTGCATGCGGATTGTGCATGCGGATTGTGCATGCGGATTGTGCATGCGGATTGTACATGCGTTTTTCCTGCCAGGGACATGCGGATGTGAATCGTTCTTCACATGCATTTCCGCATGCGGGTTGTCAAGCGCTTTCCAAGCGATTTTAGCATCACTTGGAAAGTGCTTGACAACTTGGTCACACTATGCAGCCGGCATGGATTTATATAGTGTGACCGAAAGAATAGTTAAAAATAAAAAATAAATGTATACTTACCTTCCGATGGCCCGCGTTGTATGGCTTCGCTCAGTCCCGGCAGCCGGCAGCAGTAGAGTGAAGGACCTTCCGACGTCAGCGTCGCGTGACCCGTCACATGACTATGACGTCAGCACAGGTCCTTCATTCTATTGCGAACTGCCGGCAAGCAAGGACGAGCACAGCGCGGGCCGCCAGAAGGTAAGTATATATTTATTTTTTATTTTATTCTTTTTTTTACAGGTTCTATGGTACCCGGGAGCAGAGGAGAGTCTCCTGTCCTCTACACCCGGGTACCATCCGCACATTGGAACGCATAGAATGCGCATCTACATATACAGTGATGCGTAATCCATGCGTTCTAATGCAAGTCAATGGCGGCGAAAACGCAGCGCTTCTGCAAAATAATTGGTAGTGCTGCGTTTTTTTCCGCAATGATAATCCGCAGCGGAAATTTCCGCAGCATGTACACAGCACATGCGAATTATCATTGGGGAACATGGCAGATCTTCTACCAAGCATTTTTTAAGCGTTTCTGCAGCGTTTTTGCCGCTGCGGAAATGCTTAAAAAATACATCGTGGGCACACAGCCTAACTTTCAACTTTTCTGCTCAATCCTTTTATTACAAAAAAAAAAAAGGGAGAGAACAGACTTTGTCCACAATCTGCCCATCAAGGCACATTACACAGGTATAGGGCGACATCTTGTGGCTGTTTTCATGCATTACAACTGTGTCTATACACCCTGAAATACAGTGTCCAATCATTACACCGTTGTTAAACCTATACCTGCTATATATATATGTATATATATATATATATATATATATATATATATATATATATATATATTCAACAACATTACCTGATGGACAAAATACCAAATAGAATGTAAAATTACCAAAATGGTAGACACTCTGAAAAAATAACACATAACAGGGAAAAAGAAGGACAACATATATTTGAACTGAGTATAAATATCTCTTCTATACACCAAAATGGTCAAGATAGGTGGAGGTCCATCGAAAGATACCTCTAATGTCCAGAAGTCCTCAACTAGCGGAGACATGGATAAATACATCAAAAAATCTACACAACAACTTCCTAATAGTAAAAACACCCTAAATAGAGGAACTGCAGAAAGTCCTAACGTACTTATGAAAGATACAGATGAAAGTGATCAGGAGGATATGTCTGGGGACAAACCTCCAGTTTCCCGCTCCTTTATACAAAGATCGCTTAAAAATGCCTTAGAACCACTTGTAAAGGATGTCCGGGACATTAAACAAGAATTGGGTCAGATTGGCGCAAGAGTCAAATCCCTGGAGAACACTCAGGAAGCTCTCTGTAATTTCTCTTCTGCAGTAATCGAGAACTTTAAAAAATGCCAACAACATCTTAACTTAGCCTTTGACGCCCTAGAGGACCAGGAAAATAGAAGCCATCGTAATGACCTCAGAATAAGAGGCCTACCAGAGTCGGTCCGATCGGAATCCCTGCTCTCCACAGTTAAAAATCTGTTTATCTCAATTCTAGGGGTCAACTACCAAGGCGAAATTACTATTGAAAGAGCGCACAGGGCACTTAGAAGAAAACCGAAACCCTCAGAACCACCCAGAGACATTATCTGCCGATTACTGAACTTCAGAACCAAAGAAGACTTTCTCAAAAAAGCCAGAAACAGCAAAAGATTATTTTTTGAAGATTCCAGAATTAATATCTTCTAGGACATTTCTCCTCACACGTTACAAAAGAGGAGAATTATGAAACCACTCACTGGGGTACTAAGAGAAAAAAAGATAATATACTCATGGCTTTTTCCTTTTGGGATTGCCTTTACATTTGAAGGCCAAAGGCACCAAATTCGCACCAAACAAGATCTCCAAACCGTCTTGATCATACTTGATCTACCAGACCTACAAATAGAAGACTGGTCTACTATCCAGGACTTAACTACTACCTTGCCGATTACTCCGCCAACTGCCTGGGAAACGGTCCCTTCAAACAAAGCGGGAAGACAAAAGAAAAAAGTCGGCAAACTTACACCAAAGCGGATAATTCCGGACCAAACCTGAATTCCTGTATCCTTACATAAACTGTCTCATTAGTAGAGACTTTTGGACTCACACCATAGGAATTTGCACTGCGAGCTCTAACACTGCTTCTTGTTTAATACTTACATAGCAACTTTAATTAGTTATCACTTTATGCGGTGTGCAGTCTCTACCCTGAAGAAGATGTTAAATCTGTTTTCTCTTTTTGTATTACTTTGTAATAGACCTGAAAAGTTACAAGGCTGGGAGTAGAGGAAGGGGATCTCTTAGAAGGTCCTCTTCATCTCTTGCAGTCTTATCTTTGCATAAAGCTGAGTTCTACCAATTAATGTTACCTCTTGTTCACAAACTCTAAATGTTGATTGATTCCATTTTAGGATGCCTGTTACATCCATGTAATTACCTTGCTCTCATATATCTATCTAATATTCTAGTCAACTCTTTGTTTTTTCTCCTCCATCCAAAAGCTCCCTTGTTTAAATTTCCACCCTTACCCCCCCTCCCAACCAATATGGGTTTTCAGAGTCTACAGATTAACCACTTCGCGCCAGAGCCTGTTTTTGCCTTCGTGACCAGGCCAATTTTTACAATTCTGACCACTGTCACTTTATGAAGTAATTACTCTGGAACGCTTCAACGGATCCCCCTGATTCTGAGATTGTTTTTTCGTGACATATTGTACTTCATGATAGTGGTAAATTTTCTTTGAAATCACTTGCGTTTATTTGTGAAAAAATTTGGAAATTTGGCGAAAATTTTGAAAATTTTGCAATTATCAAACTTTGAATTTTCATGCCCTTAAATCAGAGAGATATGTCACACAAAATAGTTAATAAATAACATTTACCACATGTCTACTTTACATCAGCACAATTTTGTAACCAAAATTTTTTAGGGTTAGGGAGCTATAAGGGTTAAAAGTTGACCAGCGATTTCTCATTTTTCCAACAAAATTTACAAAAACATTTTTTTAGGGACCACATTTTATTTGAAGTGACTTTGAGGGGCCTTTGGAGAGCTCCTGATGTGCCTAAACAGTGGAAACCCCCCACAAGTGACACTATTTTGGAAACTAGACCCCTTAGGGAACTTATCTAGATGTGGGGTGAGCACCATGCTCCCCCAGGTGCTTCATAGAAGTTTATAATATTGAGCTGTAAAAATAAAATTTTCACATTTATCCCACAAAAACGTTTTTCATCCCTTAATTTTGCATTATCATAAGGGTAATAGGATAAATTGCACCATGAAATTTGTTGTGCAATTTCTCCTGAACACGCCGATACCCCATATGTGGAGGAAAACCACTGTTTGGGCGCACGGCAGGGTTTAGAAGGGAAGGAGCGCCATTTGACTTTTTGAATGTAAAATTTGCTTGAATAATTAGCGGACGCCATGTTGCGTTTGGAGAGCCCCTGATGTGCCTAAACAGTGGAAACCTCCCACAAGTGACACCATTTTGGAAACTAGACCCCTTAGGGAACTTATCTAGATGTGCGGTGAGCACCTTGCATCCCCAGGTGCTTCACAGAAGTTTATAATATTGATCCATAAAAATAAAATTTTCACATTTTTCCCACAAAAAATGTTTTTCATCCCCTAATTTTGCATTATCATAAGGGTAACAGGAGAAATTGCACCATGAAATTTGTTGTACAATTTCTCCCGAGTACGCCGATACCCCATATGTGGGGGAAAACCACTGCTTTGGTGTACGGCAGGGTTCGGAAGAGAAAGGAGCGCTATGTTGGCTGGGATAGGTTGCAGACACCATGTCACATTTGAAGAGTCACTGACATGCCGAAACAGCACAAACCCCCACAAGTGACCCCATTTTGTAAACTACACCTCTCAAGGAATTCATCTAGGGAAGTAGTGAGTATTTTTTAATTTTTAAATTTATACCATTGGGCAGTGAAGAAAACATAATTGTATTTTTACCACAAAAAAATGTTTTACCCTCAGATTTTACATTTTCACACAGGGCAATGGGTAAAAATGGTGCCGAAATGTGTCACATAATTTCTTCTAATAGTGGCAATACCCCATATCTGGCTGTATCATACCGCTTAGCCATACAGCGAGATCTGGGAGGGACGGAGCGCTATTTGACAATTGGAGAACAAATTATTGTAGAATAGGCATTTGGATCTGGGAGCACAAAATTTTCTGAATTTCTTTTGGGGGGCAAGGGCCATTTCGCTTTTCCAGAGCCTTTCTGCTACCAGTAACTTGGAAGTCCCTTATATTTTTAACAGATGACGGACCTGAGTGGGGACTAGCTTTTTTTGAGGACTGAGTTGAAGCTTTTATTGGGAACATTTTATGTAACATTTATCCGGCGCTCTAGGCTGAGCACTTACATCGGGTTTTCCATCTAAATTTCCAAGTGATGTAATTCAGATGAAACCCCTGCAGGATCCATTCACTGTAATGAGGCAGCAGAGTTACTCTGGACTCTGTCTAGTCTCTGTTTAGCGGTGTCCTTTTTTACAGAAGTGCACAAAACTGTGGCCAACCGCACTTTTATGCATGCCTAAAAAAACTGACACCGTGGGATCATAGGCCAGACGGCATCCAAAGTGGCCTATATCTGCCTCATTACAGGGAATCTTCCGTCATGGGTTCTGTCTGAATCACGTATTTCAGAGATTTACACGGAAACTCTGGTGTAAGTGCTCAGCGCAGAGCGCAGGATAAATGTGAGCAGAGCCTTACTGCAATCTTTGGGAGACATAATAAACAAATCAGTAGCAGGTGAAGAATTGGTTTTATTTATTTTTTACGCCGTTCCTCGTGCGGTATAAGTGATGAGATTACTTTATTCTTCGGGTCGGTGCGATTACAGAGATACCAGATTTATATCGGGTTTTTATGACTGACAGCTGTCACACACTAAAAGACGCTTTTTTTTGCAAAATCTAGTTTTTGCATCGCCATATTTTGAGAGCTATAATTTTTCCATATTTCGGCCGACAGAGTCATGTGATGGCTTGTTTTTTGCGGGACGAGTTGACCTTTTTATTGGTACCATTTTTGGGTACGTGACATTTTTTGATCGCTTTCTATTCCGTTTTTTGGGAGGTAAAATTAACAAAAACCAACAATTCAGGAATTGTTTTTTGAGTTTTTTTTTATGCCGTTCTGCGTGTGGTAAAAGTGATTAGGCAGCATTATTCTTTGGGTCAGTACGTTTACAGCGATACTACACTTACTGTATATTTTTTTATGTTTTGGCGCTTTTACACAATAAAACAATTTTATAGAAAAAATATTTTTTTTGCATTGCTTTATTCTGAGCGCTATAACTTTTTTTTTTTTCGGCTGATAGAGCTGTATGGCAACTTTTTATTTGCGGAACAAGATGATGTTTTCAGCGGTACCATTTTTATTTCCATTTTGCTTTTTGATCGCATTTTTTTCCACTTTTTGTTTGGCGATATGATGAAAAAGCATATTTTTTTGCTCCGTTTTTTATTTATTTTTATTACGGTGTGCACAGAAGGAGTTAATTAGTGTGACAGTTTTATATATCGGGTTGTTTCGGACGCGGCGATACCAAATATGTGTACTTTTTTTGTTTTTGCATAAATATACGGATTTATTGGTTTAATATTTTATTTATTTATTTTTATTTATTTTGTGATTTTTTTAACAGTTTGAAAACATTTTTTAGACTTTTTTTTACATTTTTACTTAGTCCTGTATGGGACATTAATTTTTATTTTTCTAATCACTGTTCTTATGCAATGCAATAGACATTGCATGAGAGCTTTGCTGACAGTTTCACACTGTCTGTCTCCTGCTGAACTCAGCTGCAGGCTGAGCTCAGCAGGACACCATATATGGCAGATCTGGAGGCGGTCATGTGACCTCCAGCTGCCATAAAAACGACAGGTCCTGGAAGACATCAGGGGGCCATCGGAGAGGTAAATGGACGACCCCCTCTCCTCTCACTATCTTCTATATGCCGCGATCACTATAGATCGCAGCATATAGAAGATAGCAAAGGGTTAACATTAGCGATGAGCGAGCATGCTCGGATGAGCGAGATGCTCGGAGCTCGCCGAGTACTTGCGCGATGCTCGGGCGGGAGCTCGGGTCCCCGTCCTGCATGTTTGGTGCTATTTAGAGCACCAATCATGCAGGGATTGTCTGGTTGCGGCATTACAGTGATTGCCCAAATCGATGGGAACAGTGCTCACAGTGAAACATGAAAATCCGGCAATTCATCAGTGGCATACACCGGTACCCGACAATTTAGAACAGAAAGAATAGAGCATCACACGTAGATTAGATAGATAGAAACATATCAGTCACATATATAATAAGTACAGTGACAGTGTTGGTTACTGTACTTGTTATTTAGTGTTAAAATAAAGGATTTATTTTAAAAAAATAATAGTATTTTAGTCTCTTTAAAAAAGCCGGCCGGCAATTTATCAGCAGCATACACAGGTACCCGACAATTTAGAACAGAAAGAATAGAGCATCACACATAGATTAGATACATAGAAACATGTCAGTCACATATATAATAAGTACAATGACAGTGTTGGTTACTGTACTTGTCATTTAGTGTTAAAATAAAGGATTTATCAAAAAAAAAATTGGCGTGGGGTTCCCTGTAATTGTAGTCTCTAGCGGAGGTTAAGCAGACGGCTGGGGCAGATGTTTGAAACCTGAGAAGGGGGTAATACCCAAGGAGCTTCCCAGGCTACTAATATCAGCCCCCAGCTGAATACCTAGCCTTTACCAGCTATTAAAATGGGGGACCCCCCCAAAAAATGACGCGTGGTCCCTATTTTAATATCTAGCAAAGGCTAGGCAGACAGCTGAGCGCTGCCATCCAGCTTGTCATCCTTCAGAGACACTGCAGAGTGCAAGCATGCCTGCGCTCTGCAGTGTCTATGAAGGATGGCATGCTGGATGGCAGCGCTCAGCTGCGATACAGCCTGTCATCTCAATGCTATCCCAGCGTGGGAGAATTCTCCTGCTCAAGCACTGAGCACAGGAGAATTCTTCCACGCTGTCAGTGACGTGCATGAGGTGAGCTGAGTTCATTGGACATGAACTTGGCTCATCTGGATGCCGTCACAGCCAGGATGTCCTGAGGGCTGTGGGACCGCCGACCGTTCATAAACGTCGGCGCTGCACAGAGCCCAGGCAGCGCCGACGTTTATGTACAGATGGCGGTCGGGAAGCGGTTAATGAAAGAAAAACCCACAAAGGTCACAGAAATAGCTTGAATCTGACAAAAGTAATACAAAATTAAAAATCTATGAAAATGAACAAATGAAAATCAGACATTGCTTTTCTGCTTCCACGGAATTTAAAAAAAAATTAACCTCATGAAATAGGCCTGGACTGAAATGATGGTTCTTCTTAACTTAATATTTTGTTGAACAACTTTTTGAGGCAATCACTGCAACCAAACGATTCCTGTAACTGTCAATGAGACTTCTGCACCTCTCGACAGGTATTTTGGGCCACTCCTCATGAGCAAACTGCTCTAGTTCTCTCGTGTTTGAAGGTTGGCTTTTCCAGACGGCATGTTTCAGCTCTTTCCAAAGATGCTCAATAGGATTTAGGTCAGGGCTCAAAGAAGCCACTTCAGAATAGTTCAATGTTTTGCTCTTAGCCATTCTTGGGTGTTTTTAGCTGTGTGTTTTGGGTCATTATCCTGTTGCAAGACCCATGACCTGCGACTGAGACCAAGCTTTCTGAAACTGGGCAGCATATTTCTTTCTAGAATTCCTTGATATTCTTGAGATTTCATTGTACCCTGCACAGATTCAAGACACCCTGTGCCAGATGCAGCAAAGCAGCCCCAGAACATAACAGAGCCTCCTCCATGTTTCACAGTAGGGACAGTGTTCTTTTCTGGATATGCTTAATTTTTCCGTCTGTAAAAATTGAGCTGATGTGCCTCGCCAAAAACTTCCATTTTTGTCTCATCTGCCCATAGGACATTCTCCCAGAAGCTTTGTGGCTTGTCAACATGTAGTTGGCAAATTCCAGTCTGGGTTTTTTATGATGTTGCTTCAACAATAGTGTTCTCCTTGGTCGTCTCCCATGAAGCCCACTTTGGATCAAACAACGACGGATGATGCAATCTGACACTGATGTTCCTTGAGCTTGAAGTTCACCTTTAATCTCTTTAGAAGTTATCCTGGGCTCTCATGTTACCATTCGTATTATCCGTCTCTTTGATTTGTCATCAATTTTCCTCCTGCACCCACGTCCACGGAGGTTGGCTACATTCCAATGGATCTTAAAATTTCTGAATAATGTGTGCAACTGTAGTCACAGAAACATCAACCTGCTTGGAGATGGTCTTATAATCTTTACCTTTAACATGCTTGTCTATAATTTTCTTTCTGATCTCCTGAGACAACTCTTTCCTTTGCTTCCTATGGTGCATTTTGAGTGTGGTACACCATGTCACCAAACCTCACAGTGAGTATCTGTAGCCCTATATACAGGCCACTGACTGATTACAAGATTGTAGACACCTGTGATGCTAATTAGTGGACACAACTTGATTTAACATGTCCCTTTTGTCACATTATTTTCAGGGGCACCATCATTTCTGTCCAGGCCTATTTCATGAGTTTAATTTTTTTTTAAATTCTGTGGAAGCAGGGTTGAAAAGCAAAGTCTGATTTTAATTTGTTCAGGTTCATAGATTTTTAATTTATTATTACTTTTGTCAGATTCAAGTTATTTCTGTGACCTTTGTGGGTTTTTCTTTCATTAAAAGAGGGGTACCAACAACTTTAACCCCGTGTGTACATACTCATCATACACATACAAATACATTACACTTATACATACTCATTACACATATACATATACATACTCATTTGACACATGCATTTGCATTGCACGTATTACTATTATTATTATTATTACTATTATTTATTTTTAGAGCACCATTGATTCCATATTGCTGCACATGAGGAGGGATACATACAAAATAGAAATAGAAATGACAATGAACAAACTAATAGTGACAGACAGGTACAGAGTGGAGAGGACCCTGCCTTTGCAACCTTACATTCTACAGGATAATAGGATAATAGGGAAGGAGACAATAGGAACGGTGGCTGCAGCAGCTTCGGTGTTGGTGAGGTGGCAGCTTCAGTGGTGGTGAGGTGGCCGCATGGTCATTGCAGGTTGTAGGCTTTCATGAGGAGATGGGTTTTCAAGTTCCACTTGAAAGTTCCGAATGTGGTGGTTAATCTGACATGTTGGGGCACAGAATTCCAGAGCATGGAGGATATTCAGGAGAAGTCATGCAGGCGATTGGATGCTAAACGTATGAGTGTAGAGGAGAGAAGGAGGTCTTAGGATGATCAGAGCTTACGTGTAGGTAGATATCGAGAGATTCGTTCAGAGTTATACGGGAGGGACAGATTATGGATGGCTTTGTAGGTCAGTGTTAGTAGCTTGAAGTGGATATATTGGGGAATTTGGAGCCAATGAAGGTATTTGCAGAGGGGAGAAGCGGAGGAGTAGTGAGATAGATTAGTCGGGCAGCAGAGTTAAGGACAGATTGGAGAGGTGTGAGAGTGTTATCAGTGAGGCCATAGAGGAGGATATTGCAGTAGTCAAGGTGGGAGATGATGAGGGCATGCACAAACATTTTAATAGATTAAAGGTTGAGGAAGGAACTGATTCTGGAAATATTTTTGAGTTGGCTGTGGCGAGGGCTTGGATGTGTAATTTGAAGTACAAGGCAGAATCGAGAGTTACTTCGAGGCAGCGGACTTCAGGTACAGGGGAAAGTGTGATGTATTTTATTATGATAGATAGATCAGGTAGGGTAGATAGGTGAGATGGAGGACAGATGATGAGTTCAGCTTTGTCTACGTTAAGCTTTAGGAAGTGAGAGGAGAAGTAGGAGGATATGGCTGATAGACACTCCAGGATTCTGTATAGCATGATCGGGACTTCTGGGCCAGAGAGGTAGATCTGAATGTCATCATCACATAGATAGTACTTGAATACATGGGACTTTGAGTTGTCCCAGGCCAAAGGTATAGATGGAAAAGAGTAGAAGTCCCAAGACAGAACATTGAAGGACTCCGACAGAGAGAGGATAGGAAGAAGAGGTAGTGTGGGAGTGGGAGAGGCTAAATGTGCGGTTAGAGAGATATTAGGAGATCTAAGAGAGATCAATGTCTGTGATACAGAGGGAAGAAATTATCTGTAGTAGGAGGGAGTGGTTGACTGTGTTGAAGGCAGAGGACAGATCTAGAAGGAGGAGTATAGAGAATTGTCTGTTAGATTTGGCAATAAGTAAGTTGTTGGTAATTTTGGTTAAGGCGGTTTCAGTGGAATGGTGGGGGCAGAAGCCAGATTGAAGGTTGTCAAAAGAGTAGGTTTGTGAATGAGAATGCGCTTTTCAAGGAGTTGGGAGGCAAATGGGAGCAGTGATATTGGTCGATAGCTAGATGTAAAGATCAGGTTGAGAAATGGCTTATTTTTGTGGCATGTTTGAAAGCCAAAGGGAAGGTACCAGCAGTTAATTATAAGTTGAAGAGATAGGTTGGGGATGGGATAAGTGTTGTGGTGAGGTTGTGGAGGAGATGGGATGGGATGGGATCAAGTGCACAGGTGATGAGGTGTGATTTGGAGAGGAGATCAGTATAGATGAGCGAATATTTCAATATTCATTTCAGATTACGATCGTTGATTATGCAATATTCACCGATTTATTCATCGAACATTCGCTGAACATTACCGAATGCCTTAGGATTCAATGGGGGGCAAAAACAAACTCATACACAACACCTTAAAATGGGCCCAAAAGCTGCCAAAACACATCAAAGTAGGGACAGACACCAGGAAAGTGCCATCAATTGACCCAGAGTAGAAGTAGTATAATTATTATGGTTTCATATTAGCAGTGCACCCAGTACCAGAAGCGAAGCCATCCACAATTTCCTTCTCAGGAATTTTATTTGGAAGACTGGCTGCCCAAACATTAGTTTCTTACAAAGGAGCTGAAGACACTGAGTGGCAGTAGGTGCAAGTTTCTCCAGTATGATCTGTTTGTTAGATATCAGAGCAGATTTCCCCCGGGTTCTCAGGTTTCCTCCCACACTCCAAAGACTGATAGGGAATGTAGATTGTGAGCCCCAATGGGGACAGTGCTGATAATGTATGGAAATTGGCTGAATTGTAAAGCGCTGTGAATTAATAACATTATTATAACTAGCAGCCCGAGTTCAGAAACAAATACGTTTCGAAACTAGAAAAGTGTGCTCTACATAATAAAAACTAACTCAAATTACACATGTCTAATTACTTTCAGCCTTTTTGAACAAACATCATATAGAGTTCGGGTTAGGGGTCTGGTTGAAGGAACTCATCCCCCGTCCCCACACAAACATGCCTACTCAAAACCATATACCAACTGGAGAACACATGAGTATAATGTCATAAAAAACTTTATTAGTAAAAAAAGCATTAGAGTTAATACATCACATCAAATATACATAATATTACAGAGCTGAAACATGTGGAATAGTAAGCCATAATCAGTTGCTAAACTCTGAACAGTACCCAAAAGGTCTCAGCAGGCAATGATAAAGGAGCAAGAGGAGGATCAGGTGATCATAGAGCTCAAATGCCAGTATAGTAAGATTCATTAGGTCAACTCTATCGTAAAGGTATTACCACATAGCTCACCAGGTAAAAGGGGGCCCAATCCAGATTGGGACAGCACAGGAGCGGAGCGGTGGCCAGATGGACCTTTTACACGATAAAAAACAAAGTTGTCATAATTAATAAATTAGTAAATGGAATAATTACGGAAGAGTTTATTTGCTCTGGATTTAATAAAAGCAAGGGCAAATAGGTGCAGTGTATAATATACAATATATATAATATACAAAGCACTCTGGCCACACGCAAATGAAAAAAAAATTGTATGTGTGTTTTATGCTAAAGAATTCGGCCGCTTGGATTTCTAGCACATGCATTATTGTACGATGGAAATCCCTTAATAAAACTTCATATTTCTGGAACCACTTCCAATTAAAAAAAAATAATAATTACATTTCTGGATTCTCTGCATTTAAATACGTATTTCATAAGCAGGTTGATTCTGTATTGTAGCATTAAGTTTTGAGTTACCGCAATCAGAAAAGAACAGATCAGTAGAAGCTGTGTTGGTAATGGCAGAGCCAAAGTAAATCGGACTCACCTCAACATTAAGCTCTTTATGTTGTAAGATTGGGCTTTGCCAAGGTGCCTGATTGCTGATCTTAAGTCTTACAGATTGCTGGAGCCAGTCCACAGTAAAAAAGCAGCCATAGAATGTCCGGGAACCTTCACACAGACTTTTCTTAGCCAGGGCTGCTTCTTGGCAGAGTTGGACGGGCCCCCCAGAGACCCGGAGAATCCTCTAGTGGGCCCTGGCTTCTCCTTCAGGAGGGTTCATAGTGCAAACCTTGCAGCTGCTATGGGGCTCTTGAGTGGGGGAGAAAGATGGGCCCTCAGAATCAAATCCTCTGGTGGGCCAATGTTCAGTCTGACACTGCTTCTCGGTGACAGTTGTATTTCACCACAGCCATATTCTTTAGCTTGGTGAAAGGACTGGCATAGAGGGAAACCGTATCTACGTCTTACACTACACTTCTTAAACGACACTTCTTACACTACAGCCAACCCAGCACATGGAGACCCAACCAGGACTGTTCACATTTCCAAAAATGAGTGTTAACATCTGCAGCAGCAGCAACAGCAGGCACAGAAGCCACACTAAACATATCATAGACAGCAATTATGCAAGATCAGTGCAGAACATTAAAAATTATAGCATCGCCTAGTCTGTACAGTCTGCGATTGGGGTGCAAAGGTCCTTGGAGATCCATGACTTGTTTATCTTGATGAAAGTTAGGCGGTCTACATTTTCAGGGGACAGCCGGCTGCGCTTATCCATCAAGACACCACCAGCAGCACTGGCTGCCGGGCAAGATAAAACCTCCAAGGCGTGAGAAGCGAGCTCAGGCCACTCATCCATTTCTGAAGGCCAAAATGTCAAAGGGTCCAAATCCTCCCTGGTATTGATATTGAGTTCTACATACTCCTGCACCATCTTCTCTAGTCGTTCCTCACATGTCAGACTTGTGCTCTGTTGTGCTAGTGCACGAGCTGGTATAAAAAAATGTGTGAAAGGACTCACAGAAATTGCTTCTGCTACTTACACTACTGCTGCTGCTGATAATATTTTGGCATTGACAAATTGACATGCCGAAGGTTGGAAGTGTAGAGCTGCGATGCACACTGTGTGCCTCACTGCTGTCTTGGGGAAAACCTCTCTTAAGGTTGTGTAAAGCGTATTTCGATACTCTAGCATTAGCGGGTCCCTTTCCAGGGTGGTAAGCATCTGGCAAAATGTACTCTTATAACGTGGATCTAACAGAGTGGCAACCCAGAAGTCATCATTATTTCAAATCATAACAATATGGTGTACTCATGCATGTGTGGCACCCCAGGGGTCTGGTTTCCACAGTGGCATTGCCTCCCTCACAAGAGGTGATGCCATGCCTGGAAGCAAGCAAGGGTCCCCTAGTCAGGTATACTAGCATGCAATACTTTCCTGGCTCCAGACCAGCGAGGGGAGATCCTCCCCTTAGCAACTGGAATCCGGAGGTGGGGTTAGTTAGAGTTAGTGAGAGGAGTTGAATACAAGACAGCAACGAGGAAAGACCTGGGGAGTGGAGCTGCATGACAGTTCACCCCAGAGAGGAGCGTAGAAGAACTGGACTCCGGAGTCCGAGGTTGTGGGGCACTGAAGGCCAAGCAGCATAAACCGGAGGGCAGGAGACTGCAGGTCTCCTGGCCCCATCAGACGCCCAGAGGCTCAGCAGCACATAGGGCCCAGCACCGCCAGGTGGGAGCAACACTGTAGGAAGGCCCGAGCTGCCTGCCATATGGGTGAGCACAAAGATGTTTTACTCAGGGACGAGGGCCACAGCACAGCTATAAGCAACAGGGCCCAAAGAGATTAGCGCAAAGGGAAGGCCTCCAACTTCACCTGGCAAGGTGGATTCCCAGCTTGCTTCCAGGCCACCCGGACCTCTACTACCAGCTAGTACACGATCCCTGGTCTGCCTAACCACCGTAAGTAAACATAAGAGGAAACCGCCATTAAGTTGTGGACTGATTATTAACTGCGCCATCCCCTGCACTACACTGCACAGCAACATCTATAATGTCACCATTTCCTGCCCTGGAGCTAAGCTCTGCCTGTGGAGAGCTGAACCAACTCTGCTGCGTCATCATCAGCTCCAGAGGATCTGCACCGCAGCGGCGGCTCCATATAGCTGTATACCACAGTTGGCATCACGAACATTATATATAAAAACTATATTACCTTTTCTTTAAAACCCCTTTTATTGACCGCCCTGGGTCACAGACCGGGTCACCGCCACTGTGATATCCCCCAGCATCGACCGGCCCGGCTGCCGAGTACCCCACGGCCTAGGGGGCACGTCACATGGAGCTCAATAGAAGCAGTGCGAAACAGAGTTCTATGACATGGGCCCTGCTGTCTTTGTCTGGACCTTAGTAATGGCACAGGAAAAAAAAATCTACTGGAAGGTCGATTTCACAGACACACAGGACACTAGTTATCTAAACTATCTGATTTAGAAGCAACCGACTTTCTAGCTACCTAAAATCTCTCAGTATGCAGAAGCAGCGTCAGCAGCAGCCTTTGAGATCTGTTGTAATCGCAAAATGTTGGTAAAACAACATGTCTGCTTTTTATATAGAGAGGGACATGTGATTTCAGCAGCCAATGGCATAAGCCCTCATGTCTGGATAGTGTGGATGCTTCCTGCGCCCTGATTGGCTAGCCGCGATTTGCACACAAGAAGATAGGAAAAAAAAAAAGATTACAAGCACGCCCCTGCTCTGAGCTTCTCTGAGCTCTCCCCAACCCCTCCCAAACAGGTTCCCTCACTCATCATACACCGCCACTATGTTAACCAAAGTGATAAAAATACTTTAGTTGCAACGCAATAATTTCTATTCACTTTTTTGCCAAATTTTACAGATTTTTGCTGATTTTAATAAAAAATACTTGTGTTTCTGATCACGAATCCGAATGTGCCATATCCATGCCGAATTTGAAATTGGTGATTGTTTTCCTAACATATTCGCTCAACACTAGAGATGAGTAAGCTCTCCTTCAGTGACAGTGGAGAAGAAGTTAGTGGGGGAGGGCAGTGGTCTGGTATACAGTACATAGGGCTTGTGGAGGTTTAGTAGTAAAGACTTGCCTGATTTGGTCAATCTTGTTGAAGTGTAAGGCAAAGTCTTCGGCAGAGATGATGGAGTCAGAGCGGGTATTGGTGGACGGAAGAGGGAGTTAAATGTGTTGAATAGGTGTTTGGGGTTGTGAGATGAAAAGGACACAAGGGTTGTGAAGTAGGCCTGTTTAGCAGAAGTGAGGGATGACCTGAATGTGAAAGTTGCTTGTTTGAATGGGGTGAAGTCTTCTTGTGAATGTGTTTTCTTCCAGCTCCACTCTGCTACTCTGGACACTCGCCAAAGCTTTTTAGTGAGGTTGTTGTGCCAGGGCTGTCTATTGAGTCATCGCACTCTGCCATGCAAAAGAGGGGCAACTGAGCCAATAGCTGATGTGAGTGTAGCATTATAGAAAATAGTGGCGCTGTCTGCATTGTGGAGTGAAGTTATAGAGGACAGATGTAGAATTGAGTTAGAGAGTGTGTGAGTTTTGAAGTGTGTGAAGTTTCTGCGGGGGGGGGGGGGTGAGCTAGATGCTGGACTTGAGGGGCAGGTGTGAAGAGCAAAGGGAAGAGAATGTAAGTAGATGGTGGTTAGATAGGTGGAAAGGTGAAGTAGTGAGGTTAGATATGGGGCTGAGGTGGCTGAAGATAAGGTCTAATGTATGTCCGTCTGTGTGGGTGGCTGTAGAGGACCATAGAGTGAGCCAATAGATGAGGCAAGTGACAGGAGTTTAGAGGCTGCTGACTGGTGGGTGTCTGTGAGGATATTGAAGTTGACCATGATGATGGTGGGAATTTCAGCAAAGGGAAAGTGTAGAAGCCAGGTGGAGAATTGGTCAATTAAGGTAGTGACTGGTCCCGGGGAATGGTATATGACAGCCACTTGGATGTTGAAGGGACAGTAGATACTGATAGAATGCACTTCAAAAGATGAGCGGATAAGGGAAGGTGGAGGGGGAATTGGGTTGAAGGTGCAGGTGTTAAAAAATTAGAAGACCCACTCTTCCACCATGCCTGTTGCCAGGACAAGGAGTGTGGGTGCAGTGAAGGCCATCATAGCACAAAGCAGCAATGGAGTCCATGTTGGAGGGTGTCAGCCATGTTTTGTTGAGGTCAAGGAAGGATAGGTTGTGAGACGTAAAGTGGTCATGAATGGAGCTTATTGCATATGGAACGGGCGTCCAAACCGCTCCGTAGAGAAAGGGACCGACGCAGTGGGTCAGGGGAATTGGTTTTATATTTGAGAGATTGTGGTAGTTTATAGTGGGTGAGCAGTGATAGGGGTGAGAAATAATGCTGGTTATCAGCTGTATGTACATGCACATCGTACACACTGTGCTGTTCCCCCAGAAATAATTGCTGTTCAGCTGTTTGTTTTGCATATATTGCGAAATGATAATTTGTTATCTGCTAAGTGTATTACCGCTACGTCGTCATCTGCTGGCCAGTATTCATTCACCGCTCACTCTCCTTTGTTCCAATTAAGTTGGTTCAAACTGGGCGTGACTTTGCATGGCAGTTGGTGGGTCTCTTGCCCTTGGCAGCCATTTTATAGCCAGATCTGCTATGAGACAGGAACCACTTATTGGGCTAACAAAGTCATCAATTTCTGACCAGCAGCAACCAACGTCAGCGGCTTCAGGGAAAGCAACAGTATCGTAACCATCAAATATTATTTTCTGTATCCAGTTTTCAATAAATCAAGTCTTGAATTGCACCTCTCTGTGCTTCTACATTCAAGTGTGCAATGCTGAGCGGGCGCTGGTCCTGTCTGCTCCGCATTTTGGATACGGAGGTAAAGAAAACTAAATCTCACTGCATCTTACCTAGATTTGAGATTCCTCAGTGGTTGATACCTTTTAATGGCTAACTGAAAAGATGGTAACAGATTGCAAGCTTTCAAGACTACTCAGGTCTCTTCATCAGGCTAGTATAACCCAAAATCTGAAGAGTCACACATTTACACACAATATGGCACAGAAATAATGCAGTAGATGAGACAGGTGATGAAAAGCAGAGCTATTACTATAGGAGAGATAAACATTTCTAACTGTAAATATTTTAGCAGTTCATAGATAAGGACTGTGAAAGTCATCAGGAGGAAAATGGCAGCAGAGCTGAGGGATCCGTCATCACCTCTGCTTCCTGCTCGGCGCTTTCTCCCTAACAAAGGCCCGCACTGCTTGATGATGTCATCATGCAGCACGGGCCTGTGTCAGAGTAAAAGTAGCCGGCACCAGAGGAGGATGCTGCAGGGGAGTGTGCTTAGAGGTAAATTGTGTTTTTATTTATTTATTTATTTATTTTATTTTTTTTATACTGAAACAGCTGGGGACAGGAACAGGAGAATTAGGGGAGGTGGGGGAGAGCAATGGTGGGGAGAGAAATGATGGGGCTGGTGGCAATGGAGAGAGCAATAATGGGGCTGGTGGCGATGGGGAGAGCAATGATGGGGCTGGTGGTGATGGGGATAGCAGTGATGGGGCTGGTGGCAATGGGGAGAGCAATAATGGGGCTGGTGGCGATGGGGAGAGCAATGATGAGGATGGTGGGGATGGGGAGAGCAATGATGGGGCTGGTGGCAATGGAGAGAGTAATGATGAGGATGGTGGTGATATGGAAAGCAACGATGAGGATTGTGGCGATGGGGAAAGCAATGACGGGGTTTGCTGGGAGAGAACAATGATGGGGTGCTGGGAGAGAGCAATGATGGGGGAGTTGGGACAGAGCAATGATGGGGGTGCCGAGAGAGAGCAATGATGGGGGTGCTGGGAGAGAGCAATGATGGGGGTGCTGGGAGAGAGCAATGATGGGAGTGCTGGGAGAGCAATGATGGGAGTTTCACTTTGTACTGTAAAGCATTGTATATTTTCTGTGTGCACATAGCCTTACAGTTAATTGGGGAGAGTCCCAGAGACTGAATAATTTTTATTATTAGGCGGCGGAGATTAGAGTTAATGGGGGGCACAGAGCTGCTTACTCTCCCTCCCTCTTAAAGGGGCTGCGCGCTCCGTCCAAAAGAGTCCCCGGTCAATAGCTGGAGGCCCACTCCTTTTTAAAGCACCACCTCCAAAATGGAGGTGCCCGTGCAAGTTTGTTGTTTGTGTGCTAACACTCTCCTCAGCCCTCAGGTTCCAGTGCCCGCAATTCTGTCTATCAGCCGTGCCCACCTGCCTGTCTATCAGCCGTGACCGCCTGCCTGTGTATCAGCCGTGCCTGCCAGCCTTGCTATCAGCCGTGCCCATCAGTCTGTCTATCAGCCATGCCCACCTGCCTATCTATCAGCCATGCCCGCCAGCCTGACTACCTGCTGTGCCCGCCAGCTTGCCTACTCTGACCACCTGTTAGGTTACCTGCTGTGCCCGCCTGCTTGCCTACCTGGATCACCTGTCTGGCTACCTGCTGTGCCCGCCTGCTTGCCTACCCGGATCATCTGTCTGGCTACCTGCCGTGCCCGCCTGCTTACCTATCCGGATCACCTGTCAGGCTACCTGCCTTGCTCATCCGCTGTACCTGTCAGCTTCAGCCATCTGACCCATGGTGGGAGTCACCTGCTCTCACACAAGGTCGGTCCCAGAGTGGCACCTGGTCTACCTGCGCAGTCCCTCCCTGGTTCACGGAGTCGACTAAGCTGCCGTGTGGCCAGGGTCAGTCCGAGTTAGCACTTAGTAACGCCCCTCTGGTCCCTCCTTGCATCTCAGCACAGAGGTTCCACCACCCTAATCGGTAACATATAGTGTACTCACTTATTATGTATAGCACCATCCTTAGTTATATAGTTTCCTCTTTTATCATGTATAACACCCTCCCTTATTACATACCATCCTCTCTAGTTATATATGGTGCCGTCTCTTATTATATAGCTTCCTCTGCTGTTGTGTACAGTGCTGTCCCTTACATAGCGTATTCTTGTTATTTTTGTCAGTCACAGCGCCCTCTTTTTATTAAATTGTCCTCTCTTGTTACATATAAAATGACTGCTGATGGAGCAGGACGGTATGTAATAAAGAACAGGGCGCTATAGATAATCCAATATGTAAGGGACAGTGCAGTACATAACAAGAGAGGGCACTGTGTAATAAGGGACGGTAATATAATGTACATAATAAAGGAGGCTATGTAAGAGGTATATATTTGTGTGTGGCTATATATACATCTGTAGCTTTGTCGACATAAAAGTTGGGGGGCCCATACACATTTCTTGCACATGGGCCCCAAGCAGTCAGTGTCTGCCCCTGAGTACAAGTGTTTATTTTTTTGTTTGCACAGTGATGGGGCCACACATACCAGAATTGGAGGGTGAGGGGGCCACACATACCAGGATTGGGAGATGAGGAGGCCACACATACCAGAATTGGGATGAGGGTGCCACATCTACCAGGATTGGGGGATGAGGGGCCACACATACCAGGATAGGGGGATGAGGGGGCCATACATACTAGGATTGGTGGATGAGGGGGCCACACATACCAGTATTGGGGGATGAGGATGCCACACATACCAAGAATGGGGGATAAGGGGTGCCATGCATACCAGGATTGGGGGATGAGGAGGCCATGCATACCAGGATTGAGGGATGAGAGGGCCACACAAACCAGGATTGGGGGATGAGGGGGCCATACATACCAGGATTAGGGATGATGGGGCCATGCATATCAGGATTGGGGACGAGGGGGCCATGCATACCAGGATTGGGGGATGAGGGGGCCATGCATATCAGGATTGGGGGCTGAGCAGGCTATACATACCAGAATTGGGGAATGAGGAGCTCATGCATACCAGGATTGGGGGATGAGGAGGCCATGCATACCAGGTTTGGGGGATGAGGGGTACCATGCATACTAGGATTGGGGGATGACGGGTGCCATACATACCAGGATTGGGGGATGAGGGAGCAATGCATACCAGGATTGGGGGATGGTGGGTGCCATACATACCAGGATTGGGGGATGAGGGGTCCCATACATACCAAGATTGGGGGGTGAAGGGGCCACACATATAAAGGATAGGGGATGAGGGGTGCCACACATACCAGGATTGGGGGATGAGGGGGCCACACATACCAGGATTGGAGGATGAGGGGGCCACACATACCAAGAATGGGGGATAAGAGGTGCCATACATACCAGGATGGGGAAATTTACCAGTAGCTGCTGCATTTCCCACCCTAGGCTTATACTCGAGTCAATACATTTTCCCATTTTTTTCAGGTAAAATTAGGGGCCTCGGCTTGTACTCGGGTCGTCTTATTTAAAATATACGGTATTTTAAAATCAGTGAGTATGTGCTGCCCATAATACTGCAGGACTGTGGGGTGCATCATACTATATAGGGGCTGCATTTTACCCTATGGGGTGTGTATGGGGGACTATGGAGAGTGCTTTATATTCTATGAGGGACCATGGCAAGTTCATTGTACTATATGGAGGATTATGGGGGGTGCATTATACTATATAGAGGATTATTGGGTGCGCATTATACTATATGGAAGATTATGGGTGGCGTATTATACTATATGGAAGGCTATGTGGAGCCATTATAATATTTTCAGGGCTATGTGGGGGGCCATTATACTGTATGAAAGCAATTTTACGATGTGAAGGTTTGTGTGGGGTCCATCATACTGTTTGGAGGGCTGTACGTTGGTCCATTATCCTGTATGGAGGGCTGTGTGGGAGTCACAGTTGGGGAATCATACTGTGTTGGGGTCACCATACTTTGCCTTGGGAGTTGAAGTGGGGCACAATAGGGTCATTATTAGTGTTGAGCCACCCCCGTAGTGTTCGGGTTCGGTTCGTCGAACACCGGGATGTTCGAGGAACTGTTCGTCGAACTGTTCGTCGAACACATTAGAACACCGTCGAACACTGTTAAAACCAATGGCAGGCAAACAAAAACACATAGAAACACATAGAAAACACCTTCAATGGTGTCCAAAAGCTGACAAACTGCTCAGAAGACACTCTCTTTAAAAAAGCCGGCCGGCAAATTCAGCAGCGGCATACACCGGTACCCGACAATTTAGACAAGAAGGAATAGAGCATCACACATAGATTAGATAGATAGAAACATGTCAGTCACACATATAAGAAGCACAGTGACAGTGTTGGTTACTGTACTTGTCATTTAGTGTAAAGGATTTATTAAAAAAAATATTAGTGTTTTCATCCACCGTCTCTTTAAAAAAGCCGGCCGGCAATTCAGCAGCGGTACCCGACAATTTAGAACAGAAAGATAGAGCATCACACATAGATTGGATAGATAGAAACATGTCAGTCACATATATAATAAGTACAGTGACAGTGTTGGTTACTGTACTTGTCATTTAGTGTAAAGGATTTATTTAAAAAAATAATAGTGTTTTCGTGCACCGTCTCTTTAAAAAAGCCGGCCGGCAATTCAGCAGCGGTACCCGACAATTTAGAACAGAAAGATAGAGCATCACACATAGATTAGATAGATAGAAACATGTCAGTCAGATATATAATAAGTACAGTGATAGTGTTGGTTTCTGTACTTGTCATTTAGTGTGAAGGATTTATTTAAAAAAATAATAGTGTTTTCATGCACCGTCTCTTTAAAAAAGCCGGCCGGCAATTCAGCAGAGGTACCCGACAATTTAGAACAGAAAGATAGAGCATCACACATAGATTAGATAGATAGAAACATGTCAGTCAGATATATAATAAGTACAGTGATAGTGTTGGTTACTGTACTTGTCATTTAGTGTTAAAATAAAGGATTTATTAAAAAAAAAATTGGCGTGGGGTTCCCCGTAATTTTATTCTCTAGCGGAGGTTAAGCAGACGGCTGGGGCAGATGTTTGAAGCCTGGGAAGGGGGTAATACCCACGGAGCTTCCCAGGCTACTAATATCAGCCCCCAGCGGAATACCTAGCCTTTACTAGCTATTAAAATGGGGGACCCCCCAAAAAAATGATGTGGGGTCCCCCCTATTTTAATAGCTAGCAAAGGCTAGGCAGACAGCTGGGGGCTGATATTAATAGCTCAGGAAGGGTGCCATGAATATTGGCCCCTCCCAGGCTAGAAACACCAGCCGTCAGCCGCCCCAGAAATGGCGCATCCGTAGGATGCGCCAATTCTGGCACTTAGCCTCACTCTTCCCACTGCCCTGTAGCGGTGGCAGTGGGGTAATAGGGCTGGGGTTGATGTCAGCTTATAATGCCAGCTGACATCAAGCCCAGGTTAGTAATGGAGAGGCGTCTATAAGACACCCCCATTACTAACCCCATAGTGAAAGTTAAAAAAAACACAAACACCCAGAATAAAGTCCTTTAATTGAAATAAACACACAATTCTTTATTGTTCTAAATTAAACCATACTTACCATCACGCCCATTCCAGCTGAAGCCAACGATCTCCTGCACTAAAAGTAAAATAATAAAGCAACATCATCCTTACCTCTCCATGGTTCCCATGACGGCTCCAGCTCTGCTACATCGAGATGACAGGCTGGACCGCAGCAGAAAGCTGCCATCCAGCCTGTCATCCCGCAGACACTGAGAAGCGCAGGCATGCTTGTGACGCGCCCCCTGGGCCTGTGCTGTGCAGGGGAACCCGGAACCGGGCCTGTTGTAGGATGCTGGGGGTTGTAGTCTCCATGTGGCGGTGACCAGGTCCGTGCCCAGGGTGGTCAAACCAGTGGCAGTCTATTTGTATTGTAATTGTCCGACTACGCCACAAGTGGATTGCGGTCAGTGGGGACCGCCGCTGCGCTGCAGACCGCTGAGGCTGATGTTGTTTGCGCAGCCGAGTATGGGATAACTCCCAACGGGAGAAGTATTGCCTCAGGGCAGCTAATGTGAGAGATGATGGGAGTGATGGTGTGAGGGTCCCTGTGCTAATGGTGCTGGTGCGGCAAGGAATCACAGAGACGTGAGGTGCAGTTCAGGGTCTTTACTGATGGTACAAGGCAGACCCTCCCGGGAGTACTGGCTAGTATAAGGGGCCTGGTCAGTCTGCAAGCAAGCAGGAGTTCCCCTGGCCAGGTGGAGTTGTAGGTCCTCCCCGTTTATCTGCACTCTTCCTGGCTACCTTCCTGTCAGCGGTTACAAGTAGCCCACGTCCCTGAGTATACCGTGTGGTGCTCACCCGTATGGCTGGTGACTTGGGGCCTTCTGTTAGCCTCCGCTCCTGGATGGCGGCGCTGGTCCCTTCTTTGTGACTGAGCCTCCGGGCTTCTATGGCCAGAGGACCTGGAATCCCCTGCCGGCTGGTTTCTGCTGCTGGGTATATATCAGTCCCCACAGCCTCGGACTCCTGTGTCCGGTTTTAGTAACTTCAGCCAGGGCGAGCTATATCTCTGCTCACAGCCCCTGGCCTTCTGCTGCTGCTCCTACAGAGCTCCTGTTCTCACTTTCCCTCTCCAGGCTCTGACTGCTCTGCAGGCTCTGTCTCTGTCTGCAGCTTCACTCACTAATTCCGCCCCAGACCCAGTTTATAAGGGCAGATTCCTCCCCTCCCAGGTCTGGGTGGGCCGTGTTGCATGCTTAGGGTTCCTGACCAGAGAAACCTCCCACTTGCTCTCAGATATAATATCTCTATTACTGTGGTAACCAGACCCCTGGGGTGCCACATTTCCCCCTAGTAAATTTTAGTACTCCGGGACTAAACACATTTTTAAAACATAATAACAGGGTATAAACAATAATACGATAACATATTTACAAGAAGCTTTAGTTCTTTAAAGGTCACGGCGTGTCCGCAACCGGGTGTCCATATCACCCAAGGTGAAGTTTGTGAAACAAGGGGGTGTCCATGTCACCCAAGGTGAAACTTTAAGCGAAGCAGGGGACCTGTCCAAAGCAATCCCCTTGCTTTGGCCTTGGGCGTGGCTGCAAGGGTAGACTAACTACTTTGGGCCGCAAGGAGGCCACGCCAGACAGGTTTTCTCTTCTGCGACTATCTTCGCAAGAGGCACCAAGGTGCAACTATCTACAAGCATTGTTCCGGTTATCCAGTGTCCATAACCTGTTAGTCCAAATAAATCTGCAGGGTAACTGAGAAACATAATTAGTAACAGGCAACAAACATAAACCATAAACAGTTAACAGATAAATTCACAGTGCATCACTTTAGATTTTCCAGCGAGCGGGCATCTGACCTCTAGTGACTCTAGTGGACCTACGGAGCTCACTAACTGGTCCTGCACTACAGGGTGTAGGAGGTGTTATGGGTAAGCTGGGCAGCTGTCTGCGCACTCTTTGGCTCACTAGGGGCACGGCAGGTTCACTACTAGCAGAGGGTTGATCCTCCTGTACTGCTGGTGTGGACTCTTCTGCCTCTTGGGCCGGCTGCTCTTCCAGCTCTACCGGTTCCTCTGTAGGCACTTGCGGGGCTGGCTGGAGAAAGGTGAGGACGGGTACCACGACAGCGCCGTTTACTTGTGTCCAAGACCGGGGGAAGTCTCCGAGTACGGTACTGATCATTTCTTCCCTTTCCTCTGCGGGTTGAGGGTTTTCTTGATCTTCTTCAGGGCTTTGCAGCTGCTCGGGACACTTCTTCAGGTGGTCTCTGGAGACAATGGCTGTGGTTTCTCCTCCATCCTTACTGATTACGCAGATTTTTGGGTTCTCATGGCTTGATGGCAGTACGGTGTACGGGTCCTTCTCCCACTGGTCGTCCAATTTGTGGAGCCGCCTCTTCCTCTTCAAGACCTGCTCTCCAGGTACCAGGGGAACAGCGGGAGCATACTGGTTATAAGCCTTCTCTTGCCTCTCTCTAGCTTGAGACAGACTTCGCTCGATGCTCTCCTGTACTTTCCGATACTGCTGCTGCCGTTCTGTATCCCAGTCTGCCTCTGGCGAGGTGTCCTCAGGCGTCAGGACTCCCATATCCAGGTCAATAGGCAGCTTACCAGGTCTTGCTCTCATTAGGTAAGCCGGGGTACAGTTGGTGGAACCTACAGGTATGTGGTTATACAGGTCCACCAGATCGGGCAGTTTCTCAGGCCACAGACTGCGTTCTTCCAGGGGCAATGTTTTTAGCAGATCTATCACCACCTGGTTCATCTTCTCGCAGAGTCCATTGATTTGAGGGTGATAGGGCGTTGTTCTTATCTTCTTGCAGCCATACAGGTTGCAGAACTCCTGGAAGACCTCCGCTTCAAAGGCTGGTCCTTGGTCTGTCAGCACTTGGTCCGGGTACCCGTGTGGACGGCAGAAGTGCTGCTGGAAGGCTCTAGCTGCTGTTTGAGCCGTTAAGTCCTTGACCGGGACCACCACCAGGAACCGGGAGTAATGATCTACGATTGTGAGGGCGTAGACATACCCAGATCTGCTTGGAGCCAGTTTCACATGGTCCAGGGCTACCAGTTCCAGTGGCTGTCTGGTGATGATGGGCTGCAGGGGAGTCTTCTGGCTGGCACGGTCCTTTCTTCTTAGGTTGCACGGGCCACAGTCTCTGCACCACCTCTCGATGGCTCCTCTCATGCCTACCCAGTAGAACCGTTCACGCAACAAGAATTCCAGCTTCTTCCATCCGAAATGCCTTGCTCCGTTGTGGTATGCCTCCAGAACCATAGCCGCGTCTCGTCTTGGGACCACTACCTGCCAGGTCAACTCATGTGTTCGAGAGTTAACCATTCTCCGGCACAGCTTCTCCCTGTAGAGGAACAGCTTACTTTTCTCCTTCCACAGTTGCTTGGTCTCCTCCGGAGCGTCTGGGTCAAGACTGGCATCGGCCTGGGTCAGCATTTCCTTCACCAAATGGACTGCGGGAT
Organism: Phyllobates terribilis; assembly: GCF_046119375.1. Classification (NCBI taxonomy): domain Eukaryota; kingdom Metazoa; phylum Chordata; class Amphibia; order Anura; family Dendrobatidae; genus Phyllobates; species Phyllobates terribilis. The sequence goes on along the minus strand of NW_027362772.1, from coordinate 13,580,017 downwards.
CACTGTCTTGCGTCTCCGCCCAGTTGTAGTGGGGCAAGGGATTGAATGTCACGGAGCGCCTGTCCTTCACATGGTGGGAATACAGGGTAAACTCATGACGGTGGAACGCAGGGAGCTCAACTTCTTCCAGATCTTCTGGATCTTCCCCTACGTCCGGTAAGTTCGGCATTCTAGACAGGGCATCCGCGTTGGCATTTGAGCGTCCCGCCCGGTATTTGATGGTGAATTCAAAGTTGGACAGGCGGGCCATCCATCTCTGTTCCAGGGCACCGAGCCTTGCAGTGTCCAGGTGTGTCAACGGGTTGTTATCCGTGTACACGGTGAATTTGGAGGAGGCAAGGTAATGCTTGAAACGTTCGGTCACTGCCCACACTACTGCCAGGAACTCCAGCTTGAATGAGCTATAATTCTCAGGGTTCCTCTCCGTGGGCCGTAGCTTTCGGCTGGCGTAAGCGATTACCCGTTCTTTCCCTTGCTGGATCTGGGACAGTACGGCTCCTAGCCCGATGTTGCTTGCGTCCGTGTGGAGGATAAAGGGCTGGCTGTAGTCTGGATATGCCAGGATTTCATCCCCCGTGAGGGCCATCTTCAGCTGGCAAAAGGACTCCTCTTCCAGCTTTTCCCACCTGAAGGGCGGCTTCTGGTTTTTGGCTTTCCGAGATTGACCTATCAGGAGGTCCTGCATAGGGGCTGCCATTTTGGTGAAACCGGGAATGAATCTTCGGTAGTAGCCTACCAACCCGAGGAACTGCCGCACTTCCTTTATGCTGGAGGGTCTTGGCCAGTCCTTAATCACGGTGATCTTATCAGGGTCGGGAGCCACTCCGTCAGCACTCACCACGTGTCCCAGGTACTGCACCTTTGGTTTCAGGAGGTGACACTTGGAGGGTTTCACTTTTAGGCCGTAGTTTGCCAGAGCTTCAAACACTTCTGCCAGGTGTTTCAGGTAGTCCTCGTAGGTCTTGGAATAGATGATGACATCGTCCAGGTACAACAGGACCGTCTCGAAGTTCCGGTGTCCCAGACAGCAATCCATCAACCGTTGGAAGGTTCCTGGTGCGTTGCAGAGCCCGAACGGCATACAGTTAAATTTGCTGAGACCCATCGGGGTGGTGAATGCGGTCTTCTCCCGGTCCGCCTCTGCTATAGGAACCTGCCAGTACCCGCTAGTGAGATCCAAAGTAGAGCAGAAGTTAGCAGATTTTAATGCAGCTAAGGACTCTTCTATCCTTGGTAACGGGTACGCATCTTTGTGTGTGATACGGTTGACCTTCCTGTAGTCTACACACATTCTCATGGTGTTGTCTTTCTTTTTCACTAAGACTAGTGGAGCTGCCCAGGGGCTACAGCTGTCCCTGATTACCCCAGCCTCCTTCATGTCTCTAGTGTGCAGGGGGTACGGGTCGGTATCTGTCCTTTATGGGAGGATGGTCTCCCGTGGGGATGTGATGTTCTACCCCCTTTACTCGCCCGAAGTCTAGCGGGTATTTACTAAACACTCTCTCGTACTCTCGAACCACCTGATAGACTCCCTGTTTCTGGTGTGAGGGAGTGGAGTCAGTACCCAAATGCAGTTGCTGACACCAGTCCTCCATTGGTTTCTTAGAGCCGTTACCTTCCTCTGGTTGAGATGGAGGCAAGGGTTCCACGGCCTGTACAGAATTCTGGTTTATGGTGAACAATTTGGCTAGCGTGGCATACCGGGGCAGGTATACTTCTCTCTCCCCGATATTTATGATGCGAACGGGCACCCTCCCATGGCGTACATCGACCACCCCCCGTGCTGTCAGAATGGTGGGCCTACTGTCTGAGTAGATGGGTTCTACCATTGCTTGGTAGTCTCTACCTCTTAGACCAATAGCTGCCCGGCACCAAATCATCATCTCACTTTTTGGGGGCATGGCAATAGGGAACGGGTCACACATTCTCACGCTACCTATCTCACCACCAGATAGTTCCACCTGTTGCCGCTTCATCAGTGCCCGGATCTCTTTTTGGAGCACACGCTGCTGGCCGGAACTGGCGTTCTTGGCAACCTGCTGTAAAATGAGAATCACCTCTGCAAGACAATTTTCAATCACATTAGTTCCCAAGGTTATTCTAGGGTGACTCTCATGACCACTATAATCAGTCCTTGTGCCGCCAGTTCGACTTTACCGATCTTAATGGTCACCTCTTTGAATCCCACCTGCGGCACGGGCTGACCATTGCTGGCGATGATACTCAGGTCGTCATCTGGGTAGCGGGTTATGTCCGAGTCATTCCAGTACTGCTTAAAGAGCACGTACGGGCTGGTGGTCACCTGTGACCCAGTGTCTAGTAGGGCACTCATAGGAATGCCATCCAGTGCCACAGGCAAGATTGGACGTCCCCCTACGTATTTATCACGCCAGTTTGATGGGCCTGATGATCTTATGCCTGGGGGTTGGCCCTCTACCCCAGGTTGTGCCCGTTTAAATGACAGTACCTTGCAACATGTCCGGGTTGATTGCAGCGGCGGCAGATGGGTCGTCCGTCCTCATTGTATCTGTCGCTGGGTCTTCCTCTGGCCGGTGGGGTCCTCCTCAGTCGGCGCCACGGGACGTCCTCCGGTCCGGATGTCAGCTGGATCTTTCCTGGAGAAGAGACCTGTAAAGACTGCACAGTTCTGGTTAGCGCGGCAACGCTCTTAGTCAGCTCTTGGACCTGATGGTGCAGGTCTGTAGCCAGGTCACTGTTTAAAGCCTGCGCATCAGCTCCCACAGGCCCTGCAGACAAGGGCGCCGTCTCCTGGTGGTAAGTGATAGCAGGGCGCCTGTGGGTCACAGCGCCACCTGGTGCCGGTTCTCAGAGCACCCGGATGGCTCTGTCCTTGAACTGTGCAAAGTCCAGGTCAGGGTCCTGTAAGGCCATTGCCCGCAACTGGGTTCGGTGGGCATTGCACAGTAGACCCTCAATAAATTGTTCAGTCAACAGCTTATCTTCATTTCCCACGCTGTCAGGGTCTGCCTGCTTAATGGCTCTCAGGGCTTCTTGTAGGTTTAAAGCATAGTCTCTTATACTCTCATGTGCCCGCTGTTTGCACCCGTAAAATCGGAGCTTTATTTCGGCTGAGGTGCGGGTATCAAATGTGTCTTTCAGCCGGGCTAGTATCTCTCTGACAGTCCTCTTCCTCCCAGGTGGCCAGGACTTTACCTCCCTTTGGGCTGCCCCGATTAATTGGGCCACCAGGATGCTCACTTTTTGCTCTTCTGTGAGGGGATACACCTGGAAGAGGCTATCCAGTCTTTCTCTAAAGTCATTTAGAGTATGTGACTCCCCTGAGTACTGGGGTAGCCAGGTTGCCCCCGGGATATAGGGCATGGTGAATGGCATGACTGCTGCAGCGGTTGCGCTGGCAGTGGCTGTGGCAGTGGAGCTCCCCTCGGTATCCGGCATCCTCCTCCCCCCTAGTGGACCGTGGCCTACCTTGCGATGCTCTTCTTCCGTAGGCCGCGGCTCCGCAGTCGATCGTCGGGGTCGAGGACCTGGTGTCGCGCTCCGATGACGTCAGCGTTGCTCTTCCTCCCTTCCAGGACCTTGCGCAGCGTCACTGTGTGGGGCGGAGCGTGGGGCGGAGCTTCGGATCTCGCGCGCTTTCGGCGTCCACGCCCCTCTTCTTCCTGTACGGCGTCCCGAAGATGGCGTCCGAAGGCGGGAAGCAGCTGCGGATGGCGGGAAGAAGGCAGAAGACGGCGGGAAACGGTCCAAGATGGCGTCTGATGGCGGGAATCGGCTCCGGATGGCGGGAAACAACTCCGGACGGCGGGAAACTTCACCACAGGTAAGTTCAAAAGTCTTTTTCAGGCACGCAGTACCCGGTGGTTGCGGGCACGAAATCCTGCCGACTACGCCAAAGTTGACGCGCCCCCTGGGCCTGTGCTGTGCAGGGGAACCTCCTGGAACCGGGCCTGTTGTAGGATGCTGGGGGTTGTAGTATCCGTGTGGCGGTGACCCGGTCCGTGCCCAGGGTGTTCAAACCAGTGGCAGTCTATTTGTATTGTAATTGTCCGACTACGCCACCCGTGGATTGCGGTCAGTGGGGACCGCCGCTGCGCTGCAGACCGCTGAGGCTGATGTTGTTTGCGCAGCCGAGTATGGGATAACTCCCCACGGGAGAAGTATTGCCTCAGGGCAGCTAATGTGAGAGATGATGGGAGTGATGGTGTGAGGGTCCCAGTGCTAATGGCGCTGGTGCGGCAAGGAATCACAGAGATGTGAGGTGCAGTTCAGGGTCTTTACTGATGGTACAAGGCAGACCCTCCGGGAGTACTGGCTAGTATAAGGGGCCTGGTCAGTCTGCGAGCAAGCAGGAGTTCCCCTGGCCAGGTGGAGTTGTAGGCCTCCCCGTTTATCTGCACTCTTCCTGGCTACCTTGCTGTCAGCGGTTACAAGTAGCCCACGTCCCTGAGTATACCGTGTGGTGCTCACCCGTATGGCTGGTGACTTGGGGCCTTCTGTTAGCCTCCGCTCCTGGATGGCGGCGCTGGTCCCTTCTTTGTGACTGAGCCTCCGGGCTTCTATGGCCAGAGGACCTGGAATCCCCTGCAGGCTGGTTTCTGCTGCTGGGTATATATCAGTCCCCACAGCCTCGGACTCCTGTGTCCGGTTTTAGTAACTTCAGCCAGGGCGAGCTATATCTCTGCTCACAGCCCCTGGCCTTCTGCTGCTGCTCCTACAGAGCTCCTGTTCTCACTTTCCCTCTCCAGGCTCTGACTGCTCTGCAGGCTCTGTCTCTGTCTGCAGCTTCACTCACTAATCCCGCCCCAGACCCAGTTTATAAGGGCAGATTCCTCCCCTCCCAGGTCTGGGTGGGCCGTGTTGCATGCTTAGGGTTCCTGACCAGAGAAACCTCCCACTTGCCCTCAGATATAATATCTCTATTACTGTGGTAACCAGACCCCTGGGGTGCCACATTTCCCCCTAGTAAATTTTAGTACTCCGGGACTAAACACATTTTTAAAACATAATAACAGGGTATAAACAATAATACGATAACATATTTACAAGAAGCTTTAGTTCTTTAAAGGTCACGGCGTGTCCGCAACCGGGTGTCCATATCACCCAAGGTGAAGTTTGTGAAACAAGGGGGTGTCCATGTCACCCAAGGTGAAACTTTAAGCGAAGCAGGGGACCTGTCCAAAGCAATCCCCTTGCTTTGGCCTTGGGCGTGGCTGCAAGGGTAGACTAACTACTTTGGGCCGCAAGGAGGCCACGCCAGACAGGTTTTCTCTTCTGCGACCATCTTCGCAAGAGGCACCAAGGTGCAACTATCTACAAGCATTGTTCCGGTTATCCAGTGTCCATAACCTGTTAGTCCAAATAAATCTGCAGGGTAACTGAGAAACATAATTAGTAACAGGCAACAAACATAAACCATAAACAGTTAACAGATAAATTCACAGTGCATCACTTTAGATTTTCCAGCGAGCGGGCATCTGACCTCTAGTGACTCTAGTGGACCTACGGAGCTCACTAACTGGTCCTGCACTACAGGGTGTAGGAGGTGTTATGGGTAAGCTGGGCAGCTGTCTGCGCACTCTTTGGCTCACTAGGGGCACGGCAGGTTCACTACTAGCAGAGGGTTGATCCTCCTGTACTGCTGGTGTGGACTCTTCTGCCTCTTGGGCCGGCTGCTCTTCCAGCTCTACCGGTTCCTCTGTAGGCACTTGCGGGGCTGGCTGGAGAAAGGTGAGGACGGGTACCACGACAGCGCCGTTTACTTGTGTCCAAGACCGGGGGAAGTCTCCGAGTATGGTACTGATCATTTCTTCCCTTTCCTCTGCGGGTTGAGGGTTTTCTTGATCTTCTTCAGGGCTTTGCAGCTGCTCGGGACACTTCTTCAGGTGGTCTCTGGAGACAATGGCTGTGGTTTCTCCTCCATCCTTACTGATTACGCAGATTTTTGGGTTCTCATGGCTTGATGGCAGTACGGTGTACGGGTCCTTCTCCCACTGGTCGTCCAACTTGTGGAGCCGCCTCTTCCTCTTCAAGACCTGCTCTCCAGGTACCAGGGGAACAGCGGGAGCATACTGGTTATAAGCCTTCTCTTGCCTCTCTCTAGCTTGAGACAGACTTCGCTCGATGCTCTCCTGTACTTTCCGATACTGCTGCTGCCGTTCTGTATCCCAGTCTGCCTCTGGCGAGGTGTCCTCAGGCGTCAGGACTCCCATATCCAGGTCAATAGGCAGCTTACCAGGTCTTGCTCTCATTAGGTAAGCCGGGGTACAGTTGGTGGAACCTACAGGTATGTGGTTATACAGGTCCACCAGATCGGGCAGTTTCTCAGGCCACAGACTGCGTTCTTCCAGGGGCAATGTTTTTAGCAGATCTATCACCACCTGGTTCATCTTCTCGCAGAGTCCATTGATTTGAGGGTGATAGGGCGTTGTTCTTATCTTCTTGCAGCCATACAGGTTGCAGAACTCCTGGAAGACCTCCGCTTCAAAGGCTGGTCCTTGGTCTGTCAGCACTTGGTCCGGGTACCCGTGTGGACGGCAGAAGTGCTGCTGGAAGGCTCTAGCTGCTGTTTGAGCCGTTAAGTCCTTGACCGGGACCACCACCAGGAACCGGGAGTAATGATCTACGATTGTGAGGGCGTAGACATACCCAGATCTGCTTGGAGCCAGTTTCACATGGTCCAGGGCTACCAGTTCCAGTGGCTGTCTGGTGATGATGGGCTGCAGGGGAGTCTTCTGGCTGGCACGGTCCTTTCTTCTTAGGTTGCACGGGCCACAGTCTCTGCACCACCTCTCGATGGCTCCTCTCATGCCTACCCAGTAGAACCGTTCACGCAACAAGAATTCCAGCTTCTTCCATCCGAAATGCCTTGCTCCGTTGTGGTATGCCTCCAGAACCATAGCCGCGTCTCGTCTTGGGACCACTACCTGCCAGGTCAACTCATGTGTTCGAGAGTTAACCATTCTCCGGCACAGCTTCTCCCTGTAGAGGAACAGCTTACTTTTCTCCTTCCACAGTTGCTTGGTCTCCTCCGGAGCGTCTGGGTCAAGACTGGCATCGGCCTGGGTCAGCATTTCCTTCACCAAATGGACTGCGGGATCACTGTCTTGCGTCTCCGCCCAGTTGTAGTGGGGCAAGGGATTGAATGTCACGGAGCGCCTGTCCTTCACATGGTGGGAATACAGGGTAAACTCATGACGGTGGAACGCAGGGAGCTCAACTTCTTCCAGATCTTCTGGATCTTCCCCTACGTCCGGTAAGTTCGGCATTCTAGACAGGGCATCCGCGTTGGCATTTGAGCGTCCCGCCCGGTATTTGATGGTGAATTCAAAGTTGGACAGGCGGGCCATCCATCTCTGTTCCAGGGCACCGAGCCTTGCAGTGTCCAGGTGTGTCAACGGGTTGTTATCCGTGTACACGGTGAATTTGGAGGAGGCAAGGTAATGCTTGAAACGTTCGGTCACTGCCCACACTACTGCCAGGAACTCCAGCTTGAATGAGCTATAATTCTCAGGGTTCCTCTCCGTGGGCCGTAGCTTTCGGCTGGCGTAAGCGATTACCCGTTCTTTCCCTTGCTGGATCTGGGACAGTACGGCTCCTAGCCCGATGTTGCTTGCGTCCGTGTGGAGGATAAAGGGCTGGCTGTAGTCTGGATATGCCAGGATTTCATCCCCCGTGAGGGCCATCTTCAGCTGGCAAAAGGACTCCTCTTCCAGCTTTTCCCACCTGAAGGGCGGCTTCTGGTTTTTGGCTTTCCGAGATTGACCTATCAGGAGGTCCTGCATAGGGGCTGCCATTTTGGTGAAACCGGGAATGAATCTTCGGTAGTAGCCTACCAACCCGAGGAACTGCCGCACTTCCTTTATGCTGGAGGGTCTTGGCCAGTCCTTAATCACGGTGATCTTATCAGGGTCGGGAGCCACTCCGTCAGCACTCACCACGTGTCCCAGGTACTGCACCTTTGGTTTCAGGAGGTGACACTTGGAGGGTTTCACTTTTAGGCCGTAGTTTGCCAGAGCTTCAAACACTTCTGCCAGGTGTTTCAGGTAGTCCTCGTAGGTCTTGGAATAGATGATGACATCGTCCAGGTACAACAGGACCGTCTCGAAGTTCCGGTGTCCCAGACAGCAATCCATCAACCGTTGGAAGGTTCCTGGTGCGTTGCAGAGCCCGAACGGCATACAGTTAAATTTGCTGAGACCCATCGGGGTGGTGAATGCGGTCTTCTCCCGGTCCGCCTCTGCTATAGGAACCTGCCAGTACCCGCTAGTGAGATCCAAAGTAGAGCAGAAGTTAGCAGATTTTAATGCAGCTAAGGACTCTTCTATCCTTGGTAACGGGTACGCATCTTTGTGTGTGATACGGTTGACCTTCCTGTAGTCTACACACATTCTCATGGTGTTGTCTTTCTTTTTCACTAAGACTAGTGGAGCTGCCCAGGGGCTACAGCTGTCCCTGATTACCCCAGCCTCCTTCATGTCTCTAGTGTGCAGGGGGTACGGGTCGGTATCTGTCCTTTATGGGAGGATGGTCTCCCGTGGGGATGTGATGTTCTACCCCCTTTACTCGCCCGAAGTCTAGCGGGTATTTACTAAACACTCTCTCGTACTCTCGAACCACCTGATAGACTCCCTGTTTCTGGTGTGAGGGAGTGGAGTCAGTACCCAAATGCAGTTGCTGACACCAGTCCTCCATTGGTTTCTTAGAGCCGTTACCTTCCTCTGGTTGAGATGGAGGCAAGGGTTCCACGGCCTGTACAGAATTCTGGTTTATGGTGAACAATTTGGCTAGCGTGGCATACCGGGGCAGGTATACTTCTCTCTCCCCGATATTTATGATGCGAACGGGCACCCTCCCATGGCGTACATCGACCACCCCCCGTGCTGTCAGAATGGTGGGCCTACTGTCTGAGTAGATGGGTTCTACCATTGCTTGGTAGTCTCTACCTCTTAGACCAATAGCTGCCCGGCACCAAATCATCATCTCACTTTTTGGGGGCATGGCAATAGGGAACGGGTCACACATTCTCACGCTACCTATCTCACCACCAGATAGTTCCACCTGTTGCCGCTTCATCAGTGCCCGGATCTCTTTTTGGAGCACACGCTGCTGGCCGGAACTGGCGTTCTTGGCAACCTGCTGTAAAATGAGAATCACCTCTGCAAGACAATTTTCAATCACATTAGTTCCCAAGGTTATTCTAGGGTGACTCTCATGACCACTATAATCAGTCCTTGTGCCGCCAGTTCGACTTTACCGATCTTAATGGTCACCTCTTTGAATCCCACCTGCGGCACGGGCTGACCATTGCTGGCGATGATACTCAGGTCGTCATCTGGGTAGCGGGTTATGTCCGAGTCATTCCAGTACTGCTTAAAGAGCACGTACAGGCTGGTGGTCACCTGTGACCCAGTGTCTAGTAGGGCACTCATAGGAATGCCATCCAGTGCCACAGGCAAGATTGGACGTCCCCCTACGTATTTATCACGCCAGTTTGATGGGCCTGATGATCTTATGCCTGGGGGTTGGCCCTCTACCCCAGGTTGTGCCCGTTTAAATGACAGTACCTTGCAACATGTCCGGGTTGATTGCAGCGGCGGCAGATGGGTCGTCCGTCCTCATTGTATCTGTCGCTGGGTCTTCCTCTGGCCGGTGGGGTCCTCCTCAGTCGGCACCACGGGACGTCCTCCGGTCCGGATGTCAGCTGGATCTTTCCTGGAGAAGAGACCTGTAAAGACTGCACAGTTCTGGTTAGCGCGGCAACGCTCTTAGTCAGCTCTTGGACCTGATGGTGCAGGTCTGTAGCCAGGTCACTGTTTAAAGCCTGCGCATCAGCTCCCACAGGCCCTGCAGACAAGGGCGCCGTCTCCTGGTGGTAAGTGATAGCAGGGCGCCTGTGGGTCACAGCGCCACCTGGTGCCGGTTCTCAGAGCACCCGGATGGCTCTGTCCTTGAACTGTGCAAAGTCCAGGTCAGGGTCCTGTAAGGCCATTGCCCGCAACTGGGTTCGGTGGGCATTGCACAGTAGACCCTCAATAAATTGTTCAGTCAACAGCTTATCTTCATTTCCCACGCTGTCAGGGTCTGCCTGCTTAATGGCTCTCAGGGCTTCTTGTAGGTTTAAAGCATAGTCTCTTATACTCTCATGTGCCCGCTGTTTGCACCCGTAAAATCGGAGCTTTATTTCGGCTGAGGTGCGGGTATCAAATGTGTCTTTCAGCCGGGCTAGTATCTCTCTGACAGTCCTCTTCCTCCCAGGTGGCCAGGACTTTACCTCCCTTTGGGCTGCCCCGATTAATTGGGCCACCAGGATGCTCACTTTTTGCTCTTCTGTGAGGGGGTACACCTGGAAGAGGCTATCCAGTCTTTCTCTAAAGTCATTTAGAGTATGTGACTCCCCTGAGTACTGGGGTAGCCAGGTTGCCCCCGGGATATAGGGCATGGTGAATGGCATGACTGCTGCAGCGGTTGCGCTGGCGGTGGCTGTGGCAGTGGAGCTCCCCTCGGTATCCGGCATCCTCCTCCCCCCTAGTGGACCGTGGCCTACCTTGCGATGCTCTTCTTCCGTAGGCCGCGGCTCCGCAGTCGATCGTCGGGGTCGAGGACCTGGTGTCGCGCTCCGATGACGTCAGCGTTGCTCTTCCTCCCTTCCAGGACCTTGCGCAGCGTCACTGTGTGGGGCGGAGCGTGGGGCGGAGCTTCGGATCTCGCGCGCTTTCGGCGTCCACGCCCCTCTTCTTCCTGTACGGCGTCCCGAAGATGGCGTCCGAAGGCGGGAAGCAGCTGCGGATGGCGGGAAGAAGGCAGAAGACGGCGGGAAACGGTCCAAGATGGCGTCTGATGGCGGGAATCGGCTCCGGATGGCGGGAAACAACTCCGGACGGCGGGAAACTTCACCACAGGTAAGTTCAAAAGTCTTTTTCAGGCACGCAGTACCCGGTGGTTGCGGGCACGAAATCCTGCCGACTACGCCAAAGTTGACGCGCCCCCTGGGCCTGTGCTGTGCAGGGGAACCTCCTGGAACCGGGCCTGTTGTAGGATGCTGGGGGTTGTAGTCTCCGTGTGGCGGTGACCCGGTCCGTGCCCAGGGTGGTCAAACCAGTGGCAGTCTATTTGTATTGTAATTGTCCGACTACGCCACCCGTGGATTGCGGTCAGTGGGGACCGCCGCTGCGCTGCAGACCGCTGAGGCTGATGTTGTTTGCGCAGCCGAGTATGGGATAACTCCCCACGGGAGAAGTATTGCCTCAGGGCAGCTAATGTGAGAGATGATGGGAGTGATGGTGTGAGGGTCCCAGTGCTAATGGCGCTGGTGCGGCAAGGAATCACAGAGATGTGAGGTGCAGTTCAGGGTCTTTACTGATGGTACAAGGCAGACCCTCCGGGAGTACTGGCTAGTATAAGGGGCCTGGTCAGTCTGCGAGCAAGCAGGAGTTCCCCTGGCCAGGTGGAGTTGTAGGCCTCCCCGTTTATCTGCACTCTTCCTGGCTACCTTGCTGTCAGCGGTTACAAGTAGCCCACGTCCCTGAGTATACCGTGTGGTGCTCACCCGTATGGCTGGTGACTTGGGGCCTTCTGTTAGCCTCCGCTCCTGGATGGCGGCGCTGGTCCCTTCTTTGTGACTGAGCCTCCGGGCTTCTATGGCCAGAGGACCTGGAATCCCCTGCAGGCTGGTTTCTGCTGCTGGGTATATATCAGTCCCCACAGCCTCGGACTCCTGTGTCCGGTTTTAGTAACTTCAGCCAGGGCGAGCTATATCTCTGCTCACAGCCCCTGGCCTTCTGCTGCTGCTCCTACAGAGCTCCTGTTCTCACTTTCCCTCTCCAGGCTCTGACTGCTCTGCAGGCTCTGTCTCTGTCTGCAGCTTCACTCACTAATCCCGCCCCAGACCCAGTTTATAAGGGCAGATTCCTCCCCTCCCAGGTCTGGGTGGGCCGTGTTGCATGCTTAGGGTTCCTGACCAGAGAAACCTCCCACTTGCTCTCAGACATAATATCTCTATTACTGTGGTAACCAGACCCCTGGGGTGCCACATTTGCGCTCCTCAGTGTCTCGCTGTGACGGCATCCAGATGAGCCGAGGTCATGTCCAATGAACTCGGCTCACCTCATGCACGTCACTGACAGCGTGGGAATATTCTCCTGCACTCAGCGCTTCAGCGTGAGAATTTTCCCACGCTGTCAGTGACGTGCATGAAGTGAGCTGAGTTCATTGGACATGAGCTCACCTCATGCACGTCACTGACAGCGTGGGAGAATTCTCCTGCACTCAGCGCTTCAGCGTGAGAATTTTCCCACGCTGTCAGTGACGTGCATGAGGTGAGCCGAGTTCATTGGACATGACCTCGGCTCATCTGGATGCCGTCACAGCGAGACACTGAGGAGCGCAAGAAAGCCTGCTCTTTTCAGTGTCTGCGGGATGACAGGCTGGATGGCAATCCGTGGGTATTACCCCTTCCCAGGCTTCAAACATCTGCCCCAGCTGTCTGCTTAACCTCCGCTAGAGCCTAAAATTATGGGGAACCCCACGCCAATTTTTTTTTAAATAAATACTTTATTTTAACACTAAATGACAAGTACAGTAATCAACACTGTCACTGTACTTCATATATATGTGACTGACATGTTTATATCTATCTAATCTATGTGTGATTCTCTATTCCTTCCATTCTAAATTGTCGGGTACCGCTGCTGAATTGCCGGCCGGCTTTTTTAAATAGACGGTGCATGAAAACACTATTATTTTTTTTAATAAATCCTTTACACTAAATGGCAAGTACAGTAATCAACACTGTCACTGTACTTCATATATATGTGACTGACATGTTTCTATCTATCTAATCTATGTGTGATTCTCTATTCCTTCTATTCTAAATTGTCGGGTACCGCTGCTGAATTGCCGGCCGGCGTTTTTAACCCCTTAAATACCGGGGACGTCTTAGTACGCATATCTGCATACTGCCCGTTCAGTGAGGGCTGCTGCGCTGAGCCCTCACTGAACCGAGCTCATGTCAGCTGATTCTTACAGCTGACATGTGCCCGCAACAGCCGCGAGCGGAATCGCGATCCACCCGCGGCTGTTAACATGTTAAATGCCGCTGTCAATCGCCGACAGCAGCATTTAACGCGCTCTTCCGGGTAGCGCGTCATAAGCCCCGCCCACCGGCGACCCCGTCACGTGATCGCGGGTCACCGATGGGCGTGCATGACAACCCAGGGTCTGCAGCAGACGCCTGTGGTTGTCATGATCTTGTCGCTATGAGCGCCACCTAGTGGTCGGCGCTCATAGCACAGGACCATTTCTGCTGCATGCAGGGGACCTGCTCGTCCCCTGTATGTAGCAGAGGCGATCGGATAGTTGCTGCTTCTAGTCTCCTATGGAGGCTATAGAAGCATGCAAAAAGTAAAAAAAAAAGTTTTTAAAAATATAAAAAAAAAATAAAAAAATATAAAAAATCACCCCCCTTTCGCCCCATTCAAAATAAAATATAAAATAATATATAAAATATAAAATAAAATATATATAAAAAAACCCCCCATATTTGGTATCGCCACGTTCAGAAGCGCCCGATCTATCAATATAAAAAAAGAATTAATCCGATCGGTAAACGGCGTAACGAGAAAAAAATTCTAAACGCCAGAATTACGTTTTTTGGTCACCGCAAAATTGCAATAAAATGCAATAACGGGCGATCAAAACATCAGATCTACCCCAAATGTTATCAATAAAAACATCAGCCTGGTGCGCAAAAAATAAGCCATCAACCAGCCCCAGATCACGAAAAATGGAGACGCTACGGGTCTTAGAAAATGGCGCTATTTTTTTATTATTTTTTTTACCAAATTTTGGAATTTTTTTTCACCACTTAAATATAAAAGAACCTATAGATTTTGGTGTTTATGAACTCATAATGACCTGTAGAATAAGAAGGGCAGGTCAGTTTTAGCATTCAGTGAACGTGGTAAAAAAAATAAATAAAAAACAACTGTGGTATTGCACTTTTTTTGCAATTTTACCGCACTTGGAATTTTTTTCCTGTTTTCCCGTACAGGATATGGTAAAACTAGTAATGGCGTTGAAAAGAACAACTCGTCCCGCAAAAAATAAGCCCTCACATGGCCATATTAACCAAAAAATAAAAACGCTATGGCTCTGGGAACAAGGGGAGCAAAAACGAAAATGCAAAAACGGAAAATGCTCTGGGCTTAGAGACGGTGCATGAAAACACTAATATTTTTTTTAATAAATCCTTTACACTAAATGACAAGTACAGTAATCAACAATGTCACTGTACTTCATATATATGTGACTGACATGTTTCTATCTATCTAATCTATGTGTGAAGCTCTATTCTTTCGGTTCTAAATTGTCGGGTACCGGTGTATGCCGCTGATGAATTGCCGGCTTTTCATGTTTCACTGTGAGCACTGTTCCCATCGATTTGGGCAATCACTCTAATGCCACAACCACCATGGCTGTGGCATTACAGTGAGTGGCAGACAATCCCTTCATGATTGGTGCTCTAAATAGCGCCAGACATGCAGGACACGCTTTTGGTGCACGAACAGTTATCGAACATAACCTCGAACAGCCGAATTTTTTGCAAATCGTTCGGGTTCGTCGAACAACTCGAACACTGCCCAAAACAGCTCGAATTTTAGATTGGCGAACAGTTCTAGTCGAACACCGCTCATCTCTAGTCATTATACTGTGCGTGTGGAGGCCAATGTGGAGGAATGCACCATGGAGGTATCATACTGTGTTTGGGGCGGGGCACTTTTATTGGCATCATACTTTATAGGGGCAATGAAAGAGGAATCTAGGACTTCAGCAGGATGAAAACGACTAAGTAAAGGCTGGAAAGTTGTGAGATATGCTCTTCTGTGACACAGACAAAGATTTATTTATTTTTTGCGGGGGGGTGGGCCAAATTAGAGCTTCTGCTATGGGGTCCCATGATTTCTATGTACGCCCCTGCCCACAAGTCTCCTTCCAGCTGTATGCTGACCTCCGGTTTCTTTTCCAAAGTCTTCTTGGCTCCAGAATGCAACTACTTGATAGGCGATCAAGAACTGTTGGTGATTAAACTGGCTTTGGCGGAGTGGCGCTTTTTGCTTGAAGGAGTGATGCCTCCAGTAATTATTTACATGGACCACAAGAGCTTAGCCAATCTGCAGTCCGCTCAGCTGCTAAATTCGCATCTAGCCAGGCGGTCTCTCTTCTTTGCCTGTTTTGATTTTATTCTTCATTTCCAGCTGGCAGACAAGAACATCAAGGCAGATGCACTTTCTAGGTCCTTTCTGTCCTCCAACTAGGAGGAAGAGCCTCAACACATTATTGACTCCTCCAAAATGGTTAATGTCGCTCCGGTAGATTTGTCTCGGGTTCCATCCGGAAAGACCTTTATCGTTGAACCAGAAAGGAAGCGGGTACTTCAGTGGGGTTACTCACCTAAATTGGCTGCTCATGCCGGACAGAAGAAAATGGCTGTTCTCATTTCACAACATTATTGGTGGCTATGCCTGCACAAAGATATTGGGGATTTCGTCTTGGCCTGTACCTCCTGTGCCGAGAATAAGTCTACGAAACAGCTTTATATATTTCATGTTTGCATACTTAGCATTACATTGTGCTACTTTGTTTGTTAGTTGTATATGAAGGTGGCTGCTCCTAGTAAGCACCTGTTCACACCTATTTCTTGTTTTGGCGGTCATTATTTTCTGTTTATATGTATAGGCTTTGACTGAGTACTCCGCCTCTAGGCCACAGGCGGTTTAATTTGCAGCAGGAACTTGCTTTCCCACACACAAGCAGACTTTTGTCTGTTAGAGAGGTATTCACATTGATAGGGTCCTGGTATTTTGAGAAACACCTTATCGCGGCTACCAGATGCACATGAATTGGCCAATTTATGCGCTAAGATTTCTCATTTATTTCTGTTTTCTACAGCAGTAATGCTATTCATATTTCATATATTTCATGTCCGCATACTTAGCAGAGTGCTAATTCATTTGTAAGTTGTATATGGAGGTGGCTGCTCCTAGTAAGCACCTGTTCACACCTATTTCTTGTTTTGATGTGGTGGTCATTTTTTTCTGTTTGTCCGAAACAGCTTCTGACCGGTCGGTTACTTCCTTTGCCCAGCTTCCTGGCAGCACATTGCGATGGACTTCATTACCAATCTTGGGTCCGCTCTTTATCGGTTCGTTTGAGGATCTCAAACATATTAATGCTATAACTTACAAGCTCAAACTCCCAGCCTCTTTACTTATCTCCAATTCATTCTACGTGTCTCTCCCCAAGCTTGTCGTCTTCAGCTCCTTCTTCAAGGACCAGAGTATTACTCCTACTCCAGTCAGCTCTGAATATGTTTTCGAGGCAGAGAATATTCTGGCCACAAAAAGGGTAAAAGGAAAAGACTTTTTTTGGTCCTGAGGAGAGATCGTGGGTGCCCAAGGAGAGGATCCATTACCCTCTCCTCCTGGAGAGATTTCTTGCGGGCTTGAAGAAGAGGGGGCATAAAGGAAGAGGATACTGTAGCATTAGCATCCCTGCACTTTTCCCATACTTTCACTACCACAGAAGTTACAGGACCAGGACGCAGCACACATGGGGACCAGGATGGGAGATGTGGGGACCAGAATGGATAACATATTGGGACCAGGATGGTGCACGTATGTGGACAATGATGGGACATATGTGGAGACCAATAATGGAGCACATATGGGGACTAGGATGGAGCACATATGGGGCCCAGTATAGGGGACATATGGGGACCAGTATGAAACACGTATGGGGACCAGGATGGAGCAACATATGAGGACCAGAATGGGAGACAAGGAGACCAGGATGGAGGACATAGGGGCCCAGGATGGGGGAAATTGTTACATATAAGATGCCCAGGATGAGGGACATTACAGGAAGGGCTAATGATTGGGACATTATTACAGGAAAGGGCCATGATGGGGGACATTATTACTGTAGGGACTAATTAAGGGATATTATTACTGCTGTGATGTATTTTACTTTTGAGAATACTATTTTTAATGGGGGATTGTCCTGTTACTGTGCAGGGCGGCTGTGGAGTGCTCTTGTCTGCAGCCCGAGACCGCATGGACCAGGGCTCATCCCACTGAACACCAGCTCTCCTTCCCCGTTGGCATAAAACTACTCAGAGATCAAAGGGTGAGGGTAAAACAGTTTGGCAATACTTTATTGAACCACCAACCAACAATAACATAGCACAGTCCCAGCAAATACCCAAGATGGTGCAAATTACAGAGTCTCATCCTTCCGCTGACTCGCCGGCATTACAGCAGGCCTATGTCTACTGAAAATATTGTATATGTCTGGCATAATTAAGATTAAATGCAGTGTCGTCACAGCAGCACTATATCACTTTGTTTCTTCATCTGGTGAAGTGTAGAAGTCAGGGGAAAAGTGGGGAATGTGCTCTGGATGAAATCAGTTATAGATGATTGTGTTATTTTCTGCAGAGACGAGTCATGGCTGGAAGAAGTGATGGCGGTCTGCGGCGGATGAATAAGAAAAATGATGAATTACTTCATCTACAGATGTCACTGGTAATTGAATGTGTTACCTGTATATTTACACTACACCCTATATTGTATATACAGAGTTCCTGTATATAATATCACTGGTGATCATTGTATTACCTGTACAATGACACTATATACAGAGCTCCTGTGTATAATGTCACTGGTGATCCCTGTATTACCTGTACAATGACACTATATACAGAGCTCCTGTGTATAATGTCACTGGTAGTGTTGAGCGATACCTTCCGATATCGGGAAATATCGGATCGGATTGGATCGGACCGATACCGAAAAAGTATCGGATATCGCCGATTCCGATACCGGAAACCAATGCAAGTCAATGGGACATAAATATCGGAATTAAAATAAACCCTTTCTTTCCTTGTAGGTTATTTCTACATGAAGGAAAACAACTAAGAATAATGTAGAATGTATTGGGGGAGGTGGGGGAGACAATAAAGGCATAGAGGTTTAGCCCAGTCAAATGGAATAGCAGGAATTAATATTTTTTTATTATGTTCTGAGTTACGGAAATATTAACTATGTTAAGTATTTTTATATTTTGTCAGATATTTATGTTTCACTACTTCCATGCTCTTCACCTTCTTTTTTACTTCTCCCACACTTTCTCCTTCATCATCCTCAGCATCTTTTTCATCCACTTCTTCTTCACCTTCTTCTTCTTCACCTTCTTCGTATTATTCTTTTTTTTACATTCTTCATATTCTACTTCTTCATCTTCTTCATATTCTTCTTCTTCATCATATTCTTATTTGTGACAGGCATTCCTGTAGTTGTTATCTATAAAAGGTTGGACATTACACCTTTCGTTCTGCCCGTCACAAAAGATTTACAACAGGATTTGTCCGCGTTCAGTTTGGCCTGCAGCAGCAGGTCTTTTCCAGGGGCACCACGAGGAGGAACGGACTCACCCCCATACACTGCTTAGTCATCTTCTGCTTATAATTTAGATATTATCTTTTGCTCTGATTTTTAGTCTTATGCTTAATGTTCTTCCGCTTTTTGTTCTGCAGCTTCTTGTATTTCTGCTTCTTGGTTTTCTGTCTCTTGTTTTTCTGTATCTTGGTGCTTGTCTTCTCTTCTTTGTCTTCTTGGTCAACTTCTTCAGGGTCATCTTCTTGGTCTTCTTCGGGGTGGTCTTCAGGGTCGTCGTCTTCGGGGGTCCTCGTCTTCGGGGTCCTCGTCTTCTTCGGGTTGGTCTTCTGGGTCCTCGTCTTCGGGGTCCTCGTCTTCTTCGGGGTGGTCTTCAGGGTCCTCGTCTTCTTCGGGGTGGTCTTCAGGGTCCTCGTCTTCTTCGGGGTGGTCTTCAGGGTCCTCGTCTTCAGGGTCATTGTCTTCGGGGTCCTCGTCTTCTTAGGGTTGGTCTTCAGGGTCCTCGTCTTCAGGGTCCTCGTCAGGGAGATCCAGAGTGATTACCAAGAACCATTTCAAAAAGCTTGAACTTGGAAATGTAGCAGAAGGTACAAGAAAGCTGAGGAACTACCGAGGACCAGCTGACGGTACTGGAACCCGGATGGATAGCAGAAGGTACAAGAGCCAATGGAACTACCGAGGACCAGCTGATGTTACTGGAACTCGGTTACTAAGCAGGAGGTACCTGTGCCAGAAAGCACTACCAAGGACCAGCAGACGTTGGTGGAACTTGGATACCGAGAAGGAGGCACCTAATCCAAAGGCACTGCCGAGAACCAGCTGACGGTACTGGAACCCGGATGGGTAGCAGAAGGTACAAGAGCCAATGGAACTACCGAGGACCAGCTGATGTTACTGGAACCCGGATGGGTAGCAGAAGGTACAAGAGCCAATGGAACTACCGAGGACCAGCTGATGTTACTGGAACTCGGTTACTAAGCAGGAGGTACCTGTGCCAGAAAGCACTACCAAGGACCAGCAGACGTTGGTGGAACTTGGATACCGAGAAGGAGGCACCTAATCCAAAGGCACTGCCGAGAACCAGCTGACGGTACTGGAACCCGGATGGGTAGCAGAAGGTACCCATGTAAAAAAAAAGTTCAAGGCCGCGAGCCGGCCGCAGTTACCAAAACCCACAGTCCTACAGAGGGTGCTTGTCCTATTGGCACTATGGAACCAGCCTTCATTGCCAGATCCCGCAGCCCACATAGGAGTCACCTAAACTGCAGGCACCATAGAGTCGGCTAACCCGACCGCAACACGACAGGACAACGCATTGGAGGCAAAGTGACGTTGACACTACCCGGAAACAGCTGGCGTGCTGGAACCAGGCTGGGCAGGAGGGAGTACCCGTGCCAAAGACACTGCCGAGAACCAGCTGACGGTACTGGAACCCGGATGGGTAGCAGAAGATACAAGAGCAAATGGAACTACCGAGGACCAGCTGACGGTACTGGAACCCGGATGGGTAGCAGAAGGTACAAGAGCCAATGGAACTACCGAGGACCAGCTGATGTTACTGGAACTCGGTTACTAAGCAGGAGGTACCTGTGCCAGAAAGCACTACCAAGGACCAGCAGACGTTGGTGGAACTTGGATACCGAGAAGGAGGCACCTAATCCAAAGGCACTGCCGAGAACCAGCTGACGGTACTGGAACCCGGATGGGTAGCAGAAGATACAAGAGCAAATGGAACTACCGAGGACCAGCTGACGGTACTGGAACCCGGATGGGTAGCAGAAGGTACAAGAGCCAATGGAACTACCGAGGACCAGCTGATGTTACTGGAACTCGGTTACTAAGCAGGAGGTACCTGTGCCAGAAAGCACTACCAAGGACCAGCAGACGTTGGTGGAACTTGGATACCGAGAAGGAGGCACCTAATCCAAAGGCACTGCCGAGAACCAGCTGACGGTACTGGAACCCGGATGGGTAGCAGAAGGTACAAGAGCCAATGGAACTACCGAGGACCAGCTGATGTTACTGGAACCCGGATGGGTAGCAGAAGGTACAAGAGCCAATGGAACTACCGAGGACCAGCTGATGTTACTGGAACTCGGTTACTAAGCAGGAGGTACCTGTGCCAGAAAGCACTACCAAGGACCAGCAGACGTTGGTGGAACTTGGATACCGAGAAGGAGGCACCTAATCCAAAGGCACTGCCGAGAACCAGCTGACGGTACTGGAACCCGGATGGGTAGCAGAAGATACAAGAGCAAATGGAACTACCGAGGACCAGCTGACGGTACTGGAACCCGGATGGGTAGCAGAAGATACAAGAGCAAATGGAACTACTGAGGACCAGCTGACGGTACTGGAACCCGGATGGGTAGCAGAAGGTACAAGAGCCAATGGAACTACCGAGGACCAGCTGATGTTACTGGAACTCGGTTACTAAGCAGGAGGTACCTGTGCCAGAAAGCACTACCAAGGACCAGCAGACGTTGGTGGAACTTGGATACCGAGAAGGAGGCACCTAATCCAAAGGCACTGCCGAGAACCAGCTGACGTTACTGGAACCCGGATGGGTAGCAGAAGGTACCCATGTAAAAAAAAAGTTCAAGGCCGCGAGCCGGCCGCAGTTACCAAAACCCACAGTCCTACAGAGGGTGCTTGTCCTATTGGCACTATGGAACCAGCCTTCATTGCCAGATCCCGCAGCCCACATAGGAGTCACCTAAACTGCAGGCACCATAGAGTCGGCTAACCCGACCGCAACACGACAGGACAACGCATTGGAGGCAAAGTGACGTTGACACTACCCGGAAACAGCTGGCGTGCTGGAACCAGGCTGGGCAGGAGGGAGTACCCGTGCCAAAGACACTGCCGAGAACCAGCTGACGGTACTGGAACCCGGATGGGTAGCAGAAGATACAAGAGCAAATGGAACTACCGAGGACCAGCTGACGGTACTGGAACCCGGATGGGTAGCAGAAGGTACAAGAGCCAATGGAACTACCGAGGACCAGCTGATGTTACTGGAACTCGGTTACTAAGCAGGAGGTACCTGTGCCAGAAAGCACTACCAAGGACCAGCAGACGTTGGTGGAACTTGGATACCGAGAAGGAGGCACCTAATCCAAAGGCACTGCCGAGAACCAGCTGACGGTACTGGAACCCGGATGGGTAGCAGAAGGTACCCATGTAAAAAAAAAGTTCAAGGCCGCGAGCCGGCCGCAGTTACCAAAACCCACAGTCCTACAGAGGGTGCTTGTCCTATTGGCACTATGGAACCAGCCTTCATTGCCAGATCCCGCAGCCCACATAGGAGTCACCTAAACTGCAGGCACCATAGAGTCGGCTAACCCGACCGCAACACGACAGGACAACGCATTGGAGGCAAAGTGACGTTGACACTACCCGGAAACAGCTGGCGTGCTGGAACCAGGCTGGGCAGGAGGGAGTACCCGTGCCAAAGACACTGCCGAGAACCAGCTGACGGTACTGGAACCCGGATGGGTAGCAGAAGATACAAGAGCAAATGGAACTACCGAGGACCAGCTGACGGTACTGGAACCCGGATGGGTAGCAGAAGGTACAAGAGCCAATGGAACTGCCGAGAACCAGCTGGCGGTGCTGGAGCCCAGGGTAAATACTAAAAACAGAAGAGCCAGAGGTGTATTTGGAGGAGGTTTTAAATCCGTACTACAGTGGATGTGGACAAAGCAGGAGAATTTGCCGGACACACAGCTGGGGATCAGCTGACGTTACTGAATCCCAATAACACTGGAGCAAGCGTTGACTGTGCAGACGGCACTTCTGAGCAGCAACTAGCGGTATTGGAGCCCAGGGTAAATACTAAAAACGGAGGAGCCAGAGGTGTAATTGGAGCAAGTTTTAAATAAGTAGCACAGTGAATATGGACAGAGCAGGAGAAATTGCCGTGAACACAGCAGGGGAACAGCTGACGTTACCGAACCCCAATAACACCGCAGCAAGTGTTGACTGTGCAGACGGCACTTCCGAGCGCCAACTGGCGGTGCTGGAGCCCAGGGATAAGAATGAAAACAGAGGAGCCAGAGGTGTAATTGGAGCAACTTTAAAATCTGTAGTAGTGAGAATGTGGACAGAGCAGGAGAAATTGCCGTCCGCACAGCAGGGGAACAGCTGACGTTACTGAACCCCAATAACATGGTAGCAAGTGTTGACTGTGCAGACAGCACTTCCGAGCGCCAACTGGCGGTGCTGGAGCCCAGGGATAAGAATGAAAACAGAGGAGCCAGAGGTGTAATTGGAGCAACTTTAAAATCTGTAGTAGTGAGAATGTGGACAGAGCAGGAGAAATTGCCGTCCGCACAGCAGGGGAACAGCTGACGTTACTGAACCCCAATAACACGGCAGCAAGTGTTGACTGTGCAGACAGCACTTCCGAGCGCCAACTGGCGGTGTTGGAGCCCAGGGTAAATACTAAAAACGGAGGAGCCAGAGGTGTAATTGGAGCAAGTTTTAAATAAGTAGCACAGTGAATATGGACAGAGCAGGAGAAATTGCCGTGAACACAGCAGGGGAACAGCTGACGTTACTGAACCCCAATAACATGGTAGCAAGTGTTGACTGTGCAGACGGCACTTCCGAGCGCCATCTGGCGGTGCTGGAGCCCAGGGATAAGAATGAAAACAGAGGAGCCAGAGGTGTAATTCGAGCAACTTTAAAATGTGTAGTACAGTGGATTTGGACAAAGCAGGAGAAATTGCCGTCCGCACAGCAGGAGAACAGCTGACGTTACTGAACCCCAATAACACGGCAGCAAGTGTTGACTGTGCAGACGGCACTTCCGTGCGCCAACTGGCGGTGTTGGAGCTCAGGGATAATACTGAAAACAGAGGAGCCAGAGGTGTAATTGGAGCAACTTTAAAATCTGTAGTAGTGAGAATGTGGACAGAGCAGGAGAAATTGCCGTCCGCACAGCAGGGGAACAGCTGACGTTACTGAACCCCAATAACATGGTAGCAAGTGTTGACTGTGCAGACAGCACTTCCGAGCGCCAACTGGCGGTGCTGGAGCCCAGGGATAAGAATGAAAACAGAGGAGCCAGAGGAGTAATTGGAGCAACTTTAAAATGTGTAGTACAGTGGATGTGGACAAATCAGGAGAAATTGCCGTCCGCACAGCAGGAGAACAGCTGACGTTACTGAACCCCAATAACACGGCAGCAAGTGTTGACTGTGCAGACGGCACTTCCGAGCGCCAACTGGCGGTGCTGGAGCCCAGGGATAAGAATGAAAACAGAGGAGCCAGAGGTGTAATTGGAGCAACTTTAAAATCTGTAGTAGTGAGAATGTGGACAGAGCAGGAGAAATTGCCGTCCGCACAGCAGGGGAACAGCTGACGTTACTGAACCCCAATAACATGGTAGCAAGTGTTGACTGTGCAGACAGCACTTCCGAGCGCCAACTGGCGGTGCTGGAGCCCAGGGATAAGAATGAAAACAGAGGAGCCAGAGGTGTAATTGGAGCAACTTTAAAATCTGTAGTAGTGAGAATGTGGACAGAGCAGGAGAAATTGCCGTCCGCACAGCAGGGGAACAGCTGACGTTACTGAACCCCAATAACACGGCAGCAAGTGTTGACTGTGCAGACAGCACTTCCGAGCGCCAACTGGCGGTGTTGGAGCCCAGGGTAAATACTAAAAACGGAGGAGCCAGAGGTGTAATTGGAGCAAGTTTTAAATAAGTAGCACAGTGAATATGGACAGAGCAGGAGAAATTGCCGTGAACACAGCAGGGGAACAGCTGACGTTACTGAACCCCAATAACATGGTAGCAAGTGTTGACTGTGCAGACGGCACTTCCGAGCGCCAACTGGCGGTGCTGGAGCCCAGGGATAAGAATGAAAACAGAGGAGCCAGAGGTGTAATTCGAGCAACTTTAAAATGTGTAGTACAGTGGATTTGGACAAAGCAGGAGAAATTGCCGTCCGCACAGCAGGAGAACAGCTGACGTTACTGAACCCCAATAACACGGCAGCAAGTGTTGACTGTGCAGACGGCACTTCCGTGCGCCAACTGGCGGTGTTGGAGCTCAGGGATAATACTGAAAACAGAGGAGCCAGAGGTGTAATTGGAGCAACTTTAAAATCTGTAGTAGTGAGAATGTGGACAGAGCAGGAGAAATTGCCGTCCGCACAGCAGGGGAACAGCTGACGTTACTGAACCCCAATAACATGGTAGCAAGTGTTGACTGTGCAGACAGCACTTCCGAGCGCCAACTGGCGGTGCTGGAGCCCAGGGATAAGAATGAAAACAGAGGAGCCAGAGGAGTAATTGGAGCAACTTTAAAATGTGTAGTACAGTGGATGTGGACAAATCAGGAGAAATTGCCGTCCGCACAGCAGGAGAACAGCTGACGTTACTGAACCCCAATAACACGGCAGCAAGTGTTGACTGTGCAGACGGCACTTCCGAGCGCCAACTGGCGGTGTTGGAGCTCAGGGATTACAGTTCAGGTGGTAGAAACATGAACAGAACAGGAGACCTGGATACTGTTGCCAACCAATTATTTATTCTGGAAGAGGACTGGCAAATTCATGAGAGATCCAGGCCTTGTTCATTTTGAGAAAAGTAAGCCGGTCAACGTTATCGGAGGATAGTCGCATGCGACGGTCTGTTAGTACACCACCTGCGGCACTAAAGACGCGTTCCGATAATACACTAGCAGCAGGGCAAGCTAGCACCTCCAGTGCATACTGACTAAGCTCTGGCCATGTATCCAGCTTACAGACCCAAAACTTGAAGGGAGAAGAGCCGTCTGGGAGTACACTAAGAGGGCAAGACATGTAGTCTGTCACCATCTGACGGAAACGTTGCCTCCTGCTGACTGGAGCTGTCTGTGATGGTGTAGACATTTGTGGCGGCGGGGACACAAAACTTTGCCACATTTCGGCCATACTGGTCTTGCCTTGTGCTGAGGCGCTGCTTCTGCTCCCTCTTTGTGCAGAGCTTCCTCCACTGCCTCGACGCACTGAGCTGCTTTGTAAAGCACTAGCAGCACTGCTCTCGGTTGGAATGGAGAACATGATGGAATGCACCAGTGCGTCTTGGTACTCCCGCATTTTACGCTCCCGGTTCAATGGTGTTATGAGGCTTTGTAAGTTGTCCCGGTAGCGAGGATCTAGGAGGGTGGACACCCAATAATCAGCCGTGTTGAGAATGTGGGCGATGCGGCGGTCGTTTCTGAGGCACTGCAGCATGAAATCAACCATGTGCTGCAGACTGCCAACTGGCCAAGAAACGCTGTCCCCTGCTTGAGGCGTGATCTCTGCCTGCTCTGCATCACCCCACCCTCGCTCTAGATACTGACTACTAGAGCATTGTGTACCTCCCTCCTCTGGACAGATGTCTTCCTCATCCATTGACTCCTCCTCATCCTCCTCACAAAGTGTCCCCTGCCTAGGCCTTTGTGAGGAACCACGTTGCGCAGACTGTAGAGAAGCAGATGGCATTTGTGACTCCTCATCCTCCACCTCTTCCAAAACCTCGTCCCTTAGTGCTTGCAGTGTTTTTTCAAGCAGGCAGATAAGGGGGATAGTCATGCTGACTAGTGCATCATCTGCACTCGCCATCCGCGTGGAATAATCGAAGGCACGCAAAACGTGGCAAATGTCCTTCATAGAGGCCCACTCAGTGGTGGTGAAGTGTGAACGGCGCGCGCTGCGACTTGTTTGCGCCTGCTGCAGCTGGTACTCCATTACTGCTGCCTGCTGCTCACACAACCTCTCCAACATATGTAACGTTGAATTCCACCTGGTGGGTAGGTCACATATGATGCGATGTTCCGGAAGACATAATCGGCGCTGCAGAGCTGCAATGCGTGATCTTGCATTGCTGGAACGCCGCAAGTGAGCGCACTCTATGCGGACCTTGTGAAGCAGTGCATCAAGATCCGGATAGTCCCTCAAAAAACTCTGCACGACCAAGTTGAGCACATGTGCCAGACATGGGATGTGAGTGAGGTTGCCTAGGCCCAGAGCTGCCACCAGATTTCGGCCATTGTCACACACTACCATGCCTGGCTGGAGATTCGCTGGCACAAACCACACGTCACTCTGCTGCTTGATGGCATTCCAGAGCTCCTGCGCTGTGTGGCTTCGATTCCCCAAAGAAATTAATTTTAATACGGCCTGTTGACGTTTGGCCACGGCTGTGCTCATATCGGTCATCATAACAGGTAACCGTTCACGGGTCGATGTGGAGGTAGACCGTGACGGCTCCTGCAGCGCTGATTCAGAGGAACTGGAGTATGAGGAGGAGTCAATGTGTACAGACTGGATTCCTGCAATCCTTGGAGTTGGCAGAACACGTACAGCGCCACTCTCAAGATCTGTACCCGGCTCCACAACATTTACCCAATGGGCAGTGAGGGAAAGGTATCGTCCCTGTCCATGCTTACTGGTCCACGCATCAGTGGTCAGGTGGACCTTGCTACTGACGGCGTTTTGTAGCGCATGTTTAATTTTTCCCTCCACATGATGTTGCAGGGCAGGGACGGCTTGCCTGCTGAAATAAAAGCGGCTGGGCACGTTGTATTGTGGGACTGCCAATGCCATAAAGTTACGGAATGTGTCAGTCTCCACCAGCCTGAATGATAGCATTTCAAGGGCCAGTAGTTTAGCAATGCCAGCATTCAGAGCCTGTGCTCGGGGGTGGTTTGCCGAGTATGGGCGCCTTTTCTCCCATGCCTGTGCTAACGATGGCTGTAGACTGGCCTGGGAGTGTGAGGATGACTGGGAAAGTGGTGCTGTGGGTGGAATTACACTGTGTCTCTGTACAACAGTGCCAGAGATTCTTCCATGGCGATCCTGTGAGGAAGCCGAACCAGCTGTGTGTGAGCTGGAGGAAGAGGCTACAACACGAGCTGAAGAGGTGGTAGGTGGCGCTGTAGGTTGGCCTAGGTCTTCAGTGTGTTTGTGTAACTCCACCACGTGCTTGGTCCGCACATGTTTCCACATATTTGTGGTATTGAGGTTGCTGACACTTTTCCCTCTTTTCACCTTCTGATTACACAGCTTGCATTTGACAAAGCAAATGTCATCTGCAACTGTGTCAAAAAAGGACCAGGCACTGCAAGTCTTGGGAGCGCCCGCTTTGGATTTTGGAAGAGCCATGCTCCTAATGGGTGCCGAAGTGGAGGCTACAGGCAACCAAGTCTGCCCCCTCCCTCTCCCTCCTTTTTGGGCCGTTCGGGGAATCTCTTCCTCAGAGCTGCTCCCACCACCTTCCTGTCCCTCACGCCATGATGGGTCAAGGACCTCATCATCTACACCACCCTCTTCAAACAACTGCTTCTCCTGGGTAGTCTCGACAGCACAGTACGCACCAGAAAGTGGCACCTGAGTCTCATCATCAGATGCGTACTGAGGTGTGCTGCTGACCATAGGCACTGGCCCACCCGCCTCTTCAGATTCAGAGAGACAAAACGGTTGCGCATCACTGCATACTACCTCTTCTTCAAATTCTCGAATTCTGCTTGGCTGGCCCCCTCTTTCCAAGCCAAGAGATTCAGAGAACAGAAGTAGAGATGGCTCCTGTCCAGGGCTCTCTGACTGCCTGGGCAATTTGGCAGGTGGTGAAGAGACAGATGGGTGCTCTTCAGTGCTCAGGACCTGAGAGGATCTGGAACTAATTGAAGTCGATGCGTTAGCTGCCATCCATCCGACAACGGCTTCAATTTGGTCCTCGCGCAGCAGTGGGGTACGGCTAGCTCCTACAAAGCTGCGCATAAAGGACTGTTCCCTGGTAAAACTGGGGGATGCTGAGTCACTGGTGCCCGCAGCAGGCACAGAATCCCCACGTCCTCTCCCTGCAGGCACAGAATCCTCACGTCCTCTCCCTGCAGAAACTCCACGCCCACGCCCACGACCACGACCACATGCCTTACTCCCTGCCTTCTTCATCTTGGTAGACTGATAAAGATAGGCAGAAAAGTACTAAGGGCTTAGTGTGCTTATTCCTGAACAGCTGCTAACAGGTATAAGAAACACTAATTTTATAAAGTGTGGACTAGACTTTAATATGAGCTAATGTGGCCTACACAACTGTAAAGTGGAGTGTTTGGTGAACTTTATTTAGGTTTTTTTTGTCACAAAAAGACACTGGATGTGCCTAAAGATGTAATAACGATAGTATCACAAACTTTTTGTAGCTATTACAATGTAGGAAGGTAACCTACAATGCAATAGATGAGGCTGCAAAAAATAGGCTAATACTAATCTGGCTGGGGCTGCAGGGCCCAATGCTGCAGAAAGGCTCCTCTATCTACTCCTATATAGTGTGTTTGGAATCAATTTAGCTGAATATGGATGGAACCACCACACTAATAGGAGATATCAGGAAAAATTATGAATTGGCAATAAAGGACAATGTATGAGGCAGTGACACACACTGAGTGCACTACAACCAGACGGGGTTGAAGCACACACTACAGGGTGAGCTGCACTCACACACCAGACCTTGCAGACAGCAGTGAACAGTACAGATGCAGAGCACTGTGCACTAGTGCTGCAAGACGGAAAAAAAATTCTCTATCTACTCCTATATAGTGTGTTTGGAACCAATTTAGCTGAATACAGATGGAACCACCACACTAATAGGAGATATCAGGAAAAATTATGAATTGGCAATAAAGGACAATGTATGAGGCAGTGACACACACTGAGTGCACTACAACCAGACGGGGTTGAAGCACACACTACAGGGTGAGCTGCACTCACACACCAGACCTTGCAGACAGCGGTGAACAGTACAGATGCAGAGCACTGTGCACTAGTGCTGCAAGACGGAAAAAAATTTCTCTATCTACTCCTATATAGTGTGTTTGGAACCAATTTAGCTGAATACAGATGGAACCACCACACTAATAGGAGATATCAGGAAAAATTATGAATTGGCAATAAAGGACAATGTATGAGGCAGTGACACACACTGAGTGCACTACAACCAGACGGGGTTGAAGCACACACTACAGGGTGAGCTGCACTCACACACCAGACCTTGCAGACAGCGGTGAACAGTACAGATGCAGAGCACTGTGCACTAGTGCTGCAAGACGGAAAAAAATTTCTCTATCTACTCCTATATAGTGTGTTTGGAACCAATTTAGC
This sequence comes from Phyllobates terribilis, assembly GCF_046119375.1. Lineage (NCBI taxonomy): Eukaryota > Metazoa > Chordata > Amphibia > Anura > Dendrobatidae > Phyllobates > Phyllobates terribilis. The sequence goes on along the minus strand of NW_027362772.1, from coordinate 13,550,451 downwards.
TGAATACAGATGGAACCACCACACTAATAGGAGATATCAGGAAAAATTATGAATTGGCAAAAAAGGACAATGTATGAGGCAGTGACACACACTGAGTGCACTACAACCAGACTTGGCTGAAGCACACACTACAGGGTGAGCTGCACTCACACACACAGACCTTGCAGATAGCGGTGAACAGCACAGGGAACTGTGCACTAGCACTGCAAGGCACAGTGATTTAGAAAGTAGCTTGGGTAAAGCAGTATAGAGCAAATAGGTAGCTAAAACTGTCCCTCAGAACAACAGCGTCCTATCCCTAACTGAATTCACAGCAGAGTGAGCTCAAAATGGCGGCGGTGGCTTTTATAGTGCATCATGACATCATTTCAGCAGCCAATCACAGCCATGCCATTAGTTAAGATGCCTACATGCCTAACAGGATGTGCCCACACTTCTTAGGATCCTCATTGGCTGAATAAAATGAAAATGTCTCATTGCATTATGGGAACTTCCGATTCCGGTATACGATATTGCAATAGTATCGGAATTAAGTATCGGAATTCCGATACCGCGAATATCGGCCGATACCCGATATTTCAGTATCGGAATGCTCAACACTAGTCACTGGTGATCCCTGTATTACCTGTACAATGACAATATATACAGAGTTCCTGTGTATAATGTCACTGGTGATCACTGTATTACCTGTACAATGACACTATATACAGGGCTCCTGTGTATAATATCACTGGTGATCACTGTATTACCTGTACACTGACACTATATACAGAGCTCCTGTGTATAATGTCACTGGTGATCACTGTATTACCTATACACTGACACTATATACAGAGCTCCTGTGTATAAAATCACTGGTGATCACTGTATTACCTGTACAATGACACTATAAACAGGGCTCCTGTGTATAATATCACTGGTGATCGCTGTATTACCTGTACAATGACACTATATACAGAGCTCCTGTGTATAATGTCACTGGTGATCACTGTATTACCTGTACACTGACAATATATACAGAGTTCCTGTGTATAATGTCACTGGTGATCACTGTATTACCTGTACACTGACACTATATACAGAGCTCCTGTGAATAAAATCACTGGTGATCACTGTATTACCTGGACACTGACACTATATACAGAGGTCCTGTGTATAATGTCACTGGTGATCACTGTATTACCTGTACAATGACACTATATACAGAGCTCCTGTGTATAATTTCACTGGTGATCCCTGTATTACCTGTACACAGTATACAGAGCTCGTGTGTATTATGTCACTGGTGAGCAGTGTATTACCTGTACAATGACACTATATACAGAGCTCCTGTGTATAATGTCACTGGTGATCACTGTATTACCTGTACACTGACAATATATACAGAGTTCCTGTGTATAATGTCACTGGTGATCACTGTATTACCTGTACACTGACACTATATACAGAGCTCCTGTGAATAAAATCACTGGTGATCACTGTATTACCTGGACACTGACACTATATACAGAGCTCCTGTGTATAATGTTACTGGTGAGCACTGTATTACCCGTACAATCACACTATATAGAGAGCAACTGTGTATAATATCACTGGTGATCCATGTATTACCTGTACAATGACACTATATACAGAGCTCCTGTATATAATATCATCAGTGATCACTGTATTACCTGGACACTGACACTATATACAGAGGTCCTGTGTATAATGTCACTGGTGATCACTGTATTACCTGTACAATGACACTATATACAGAGCTCCTGTGTATAATTTCACTGGTAATCCCTGTATTACCTGTACACAGTATACAGAGCTCGTGTGTATTATGTCACTGGTGAGCAGTGTATTACCTGTACAATGACACTATATACAGAGCTCCTGTGTATAATGTCACTGGTGATCACTGTATTACCTGTACACTGACAATATATACAGAGTTCCTGTGTATAATGTCACTGGTGATCACTGTATTACCTGTACACTGACACAATATACAGAGCTCCTGTGTATAATGTCACTGGTGATCACTGTATTGCCTGTACACTATATACAGAGCTCCTGTGTATAATGTCACTGGTGATCCCTGTGTTACCTGTACATTTATACTATATACAGAGCTCCTGTATATGATATCACTGGTGATCCCTTTATTACCTGTACACTTGTACTTTTTTCAGAGCTCCTGTGTATAATGTGACTGGTGAGCACTGTATTACGTGTACAATGACACTATATACAGAGTTCCTGTGTATAATGTCACTGGTGATCACTGTATTACCTGTACAATGACACTATATACAGAGCTCCAGTGTATAATGTCACTAGTGATCCCTGTATTACCTGTAAACTGACACTATATACAAAGCTCCTGTGTATAATGTCAATGGTGATCCCTGTATTACCTATACAATGAAACTATATACAGAGCTCCTGTGTATAATGTCACTGGTGATCCCTGTATTACCTGTAAAATGACACTATATACAGACCTCCTGTGTATAATGTCACTGGTGATCACTGTATTACCTGTACAATGACACTATATACAGGGCTCCTGTGTATAATATCACTGGTGATCCCTGTATTACGTGTACAATGACACTATATACAGAGCTCCTGTGTATAATGTCAGTGGTGATCACAGTATTACCTGTACACTGACAATATATACAGAGTTCCTGTGTATAATGTCACTGGTGATCCCTGTATTACCTGTACACTGACAATATATACAGAGCTACTGTGTATAATATCACTGGTGATCCCTGTATTACCTGAACACAGTATACAGAGCTTGTGTGTATTATGTCAGTGGTGAGCACTGTAATACCTGTACAATGAAACTATATACAGAGCTCCTGTGTATAATGTCACTGGTGATCACTGTATTAAATGTACAATGACACTATATACAGAGCTCCTGTGTATAATATCACTGGTGATCACTGTGTTACCTGTACAATGACACTATATACAGATCTCCTGTGTATAACATCACTGGTGATCACTGTATTACCTGTACAATGACACTATATACAGAGCTCCTGTGTATAATATCACTGGTGATCCCTGTATTACCTGTACAATGACACTATATACAGACTTCCTGTGTATAATGACACTGGTGAGCAATGTTTTACCTGTACAATGACACTATATACAGAGCTCGTGTGCATAATATCACTGGTGATCATTGTATTACCTGTACATTACACACTATATACAGAGCCCCTGTGTATAATGTCACTGGTGATTACTGTATTACCTGAACAATGACACTATATACAGAGCTCCTGTGTATAATATCACTGGTGATTTCTCTATAATATATACAGAGCTCCTGTGTGTAATGTCACTGGTGAGCACTGTATTACCTGTACACTGACACTATATACAGAGCTCCTGTGTATAATGTCACTGGTGATCACTGTATTACCTGTACACTATATACAGAGCTACTGTGAATAATGTCACTGGTGATGACTGTATTACCTGTAAAATGACACTATATATAGAGCTCCTGTGTACCTGTGTATAATGTCACTGGTGATCCCTGTATTACCTGTACACTGACACTATATACAGAGCTCCTGTGTATAATGTCACTGGTGATCACTGTATTACCTGTACACTATACACTATATATAGAGCTCCTGTGTATAATGTCACAGGTGATCACTGTATTACCTGTACAATGACTCTATATACAGAGCTACTGTGTATAATATCACTGGTGATCCCTGTATTACCTGAACACAGTATACAGAGCTCGTGTGTATTATGTCAGTTGTGAGCACTGTAATACCTGTACAATGAAACTATATACAGAGCTCCTGTGTATAATGTCACTGGTGATCACTGTATTAACTGTACAATGACACTATATACAGAGCTCCTGTGTATAATATCACTGGTGATCACTGTGTTACCTGTACAATGACACTATATACAGATCTCCTGTGTATAACATCACTGGTGATCACTGTATTACCTGTACAATGACACTATATACAGAGCTCCTGTGTATAATATCACTGGTGATCCCTGTGTTACCTGTACAATGACACTATATACAGACTTCCTGTGTATAATGACACTGGTGAGCAATGTTTTACCTGTACAATGACACTATATACAGAGCTCGTGTGCATAATATCACTCGTGATCATTGTATTACCTGTACATTACACACTATATACAGAGCCCCTGTGTATAATGTCACTGGTGATTACTGTATTACCTGAACAATGACACTATATACAGAGCTCCTGTGTATAATATCACTGGTGATTTCTCTATAATATATACAGAGCTCCTGTGTGTAATGTCACTGGTGAGCACTGTATTACCTGTACACTGACACTATATACAGAGCTCCTGTGTATAATGTCACTGGTGATCACTGTATTACCTGTACACTATATACAGAGCTACTGTGAATAATGTCACTGGTGATGACTGTATTACCTGTAAAATGACACTATATATAGAGCTCCTGTGTACCTGTGTATAATGTCACTGGTGATCCCTGTATTACCTGTACACTGACACTATATACAGAGCTCCTGTGTATAATGTCACTGGTGATCACTGTATTACCTGTACACTATACACTATATATAGAGCTCCTGTGTATAATGTCACAGGTGATCACTGTATTACCTGTACAATGACTCTATATACAGAGCTCCTGTGTCTAATGTCACTGGTGATCCCTCTATTACCTGTACAATGATACTATATACAGAGCTCCTGTGTATAATGTTACTGGTGAGCACTGTATTACCCGTACAATCACACTATATACAGAGCTCCTGTGTATAATATCACTGGTGATCCCTGTATTACCTGTAGAATGACACTATATACAGAGCTCCTGTATATAATATCATCAGTGATCACTGTATTACCTGTACAATGACACAATATACAGAGCTCCTGTGTATAATGTCACTGGTGATCACTGTATTACCTTTACACTGTATACAGAGCTCCTGTTTATAATGTCACTGGTGATCCCTGTGTTACCTGTACACTTATACTATATACAGAGCTCCTGTATATAATATCACTGGTGATCACTGTATTACCTGTACACTTGTACTCTTTACAGAGCTCCTGTGTATAATGTCACTGGTGAGCACTGTATTACGTGTACAATGACACTATATACAGAATTCCTGTGTATAATGTCACTGGTGATCCCTGTATTACCTGTACAATGACAGTATATACAGAGCTCCTGTGTATAATGTCACTGGTGATCCCTGCATTACCTGTACAATGAAACTATATACAGAGCTCCTGTGTATAATGTCACTGGTGATCCCTGCATTACCTGCACAATTACACTATATACAGAGTTCCTGTGTATAATGTCACTGGTGATCCCTGTATTACCTGTAAAATGACACTATATACAGACCTCCTGTTTATAATGTCACTGGTGATCACTGTATTACCTGTACAATGACACTATATACAGAGCTCCTGTGTATAATGTCACTGGTGATCACTGTATTACCTGTACACTGACAATATATACAGAGTTCCTGTGTATAATGTCACTGGTGATCCCTGTATTACCTGTACACTGACAATATATACAGAGCTACTGTGTATAATATCACTGGTGATCCCTGTATTACCTGATCACAGTATACAGATCTCGTGTGTATTATGTCACTGGTGAGCACTGTAATACCTGTACAATGAAACTATATACAGAGCTCGTTTGTATAATGAAACTGGTTAGCACTGTATTACCTGTGCAATGACACTATATACAGAGCTCCTGTGTATAATGTCACTGGTGATCACTGTATTACCTGTAAAATGACACTATAAACAGAGTTCCTGTGTAAATGTCACTGGTGATCACTGTATTAACTGTACAATGACACTATATACAGAGCTCCTGTGTATAATATCACTGGAGATCACTGTATTACCTGCACAATGACACTATATACAGATCTCCTGTGTATAACATCACTGGTGATCACTGTATTACTTGTACAATGACACTATATACAGAGCTCCTGTGTATAATATCACTGGTGATCACTGTATTACCTGTACAATGACACTATATACAGACCTCCTGTGTATAATGACACTGGTGAGCAATGTATTACCTGTACAATGACACTATATACAGAGCTTGTGTGCATAATATCACTGGTAATCACTGTATTACCTGTACAATGACACTATATACAAGGCTCCTGTGTATAATATCACTGGTGAGCACTGTACTACGTCTAAATTGACACTATATACCGAGCTCCTTTGTATAATGTCACTGGTGATCACTGTATTATCTGTACAATGACACTATATACAGAGCTCCTGTGTATAATATCACTGGTGATCCCTATATAATATATACATAGCTCCTGTGTGTAATGTCACTGGTGAGCACTGTATTACCTGTACTCTGACACTATATACAGAGCTCCTGTGAATAATGTCACTGGTGATCACTGTATTATCTGTACACTATATACAGAACTCCTGTGAATAATGTCATTGGTGATCACTGTATTACCTGTACAATGACACTATATACAGAGCTCCTGTGTATAATGTCACTGGTGGTCCCAATATTACCTGTACACTGACACTATATACAGAGCTCCTGTGTATAATGTCACTGGTGATCACTGTATTACCTGTATACTCTACACTATATACAGAGCTCCTGTGTATAATGTCACTGGTGATCACTGTATTACCTGTACAATGACATTATATACAGAGCTCCTGTGTCTAATGTCACTGGTGATCCCTGTATTACCTGTACAATGATACTATATACAGAGCTCCTGTGTATAATGTTACTGGTGAGCACTGTATTACCTGTACAATCACACTATATACAGAGCTCCAGTGTATAATATCACTGGTGATCCCTGTATTACCTGTACAATGACACTATATACAGAGCTCCTGTATATAATATCATCAGTGATCACTGTATTACCTGTACACTGACACAATATACAGAGCTCCTGTGTATAATGTCACTGGTGATCACTGTATTACCTGTACACTATATACAGAGCTCCTGTGTATAATGTCACTGGTGATCCCTGTGTTACCTGTACACTTGTACTCTTTACAGAGCTCCTGTGTATAATGTCACTGGTGATCACTGTATTACCTGTACACTGACACTATATGCAGAGCTCCTGTGTATAATGTCACTGGTGATCCCTTTATTACCTGTACACTTGTACTATTTACAGAGCTACTGTGTATAATGTCACTGGTGATCACTGTATTACCTGTACACTGACACTATATGCAGAGCTCCTGTGTATAATGTCACTGGTGATCTCTGTATTACCTGTACAATGACACTATATACAGAGCTCCTGTGTATAATGTCACTGGTGATCCCTGCATTACCTGTACAATTACACTATATAGAGAGCTCCTGTGTATAATGTCACTGGTGATCCCTGTATTACCTGTAAAATGACACCATATACAGACCTCCTGTGTATAATGTCACTGGTGATCACTGTATTACCTGTACAATGACACTATATACAGAGCACCTGTGTATAATGTCATGGGTGATCACTGTATTACCTGTACAATGACACTATATACAGGGCTCCTGTGTATAATATCACTGGTGATCCCTGTATTACCTGTACAATGACACTATATACAGAGCTCCTGTGTATAATGTCACTGGTGATCACTGTATTACCTGTACACTGACAATATATACAGAGTTCCTGTGTATAATGTCACTGGTGATCACTGTATTACATGTACACTGACACTATATACAGAGCTCCTGTGTATAATATCACTGGTGATCCCTGTATTACCTGAACACAGTATACAGAGCTCGTGTGTATTATGTCTCTGGTGAGCACTGTAATACCTGTACAATGAAAGAATATACAGAGCTCCTTTGTATAATGACACTGGTGAGCACTGTATTACCTGTGCTATGACACTATATACAGAGCTCCTGTGTATAATGTCACTGGTGATCACTATTACCTGTAAAATGACACTATAAACAGAGCTCCTGTGTATAATGTCACTGGTGATCACTGTATTAACTGTACAATGACACAATATACAGAGCTCGTGTGTATAATATCACTCTTGATCACTGTATTACCTGTACAATGACACTATATAGAAATCTCCTGTGTATAACATCACTGGTGATCACTGTATTACCTGTACAATGACACTATATACAGAGCTCCTGTGTATAATATCACTGGTGATCCCTGTATTACCTGTACAATGACACTATATACAGACCTCCTGTGTATAATGACACTGGTGAGCAATGTATTACCTGTACAATGACACTATATACAGAGCTCGTGTGCATAATATCACTGGTGATCATTGTATTACCTGTACACTACACACTATATACAGAGCCCCTGTGTATAATGTCACTGGTGATCACTGTATTACTGGAACAATGACACTACTATACAGAGCTCCTGTGTCTAATATCACTGGTAATCACTGTATTACCTGTACAATGACACTATATACAAGGCTCCTGTGTATAATATCACTGATGTGCACTGTACTACCTCTAAATTGACACTATATACCGAGCTCCTGTGTATAATGTCACTGGTGATCACTGTATTATCTGTACAATGACACTATATACAGAGCTCCTGTGTATAATGTCACTGGTGAACACTGTATTACCTGTACACTATATACAGAACTCCTGTGAATAATGTCATTGGTGATCACTGTATTACCTGTACAATGACACTATATACAGAGCTCCTGTGTATAATGTCATTGGTGATCCCAGTATTACCTGTACACTGACACTATATACAGAGCTCCTGTGTATAATGTCACTGGTGATCCCAGTATTACCTGTACAATGACACTATGTAAAGAGCTCCTGTGTATAATATCATGGATGATCACTGTACTACCTGTACAATGACACTATATACAGAGCTCCTGTGTATAATGACACTGGTGAGCACTGTATTACCTGTACAATGACACTATATACAGAGCTCGTGTGTATAATATCACTGGTGATCATTTTATTACCTGTACACTATACACTATATACAGAGCTCCTGTGTATAATGTCACTGGTAATCCCTGTGTTACCTGTAAAATGACACTATATACAGACATCCTGTGTATAATGTCACTGGTGATCACTGTATTACCTGTACAATGACACTATATACAGAGCTCCTGTGTATAATATCATGGGTGATCACTGTATTACCTGTACAATGACACTATATACAGGGCTCCTGTGTATAATAACCCTGGTGATCCCTGTATTACCTGTACAATAACACTATACACAGATCTCCTGTGTATAATGTCACTGGTGATCACTGTATTACTTGTACACTGACAATATATACAGAGTTCCTGTGTATAATGTCACTGGTGATCACTGTATTACCTGTACACTGACACTATATACAGAGCTCCTGTGTATAATATCACTGGTGATCCCTGTATTACCTGAACACAGTATACAGAGCTCGTGTGTATTATGTCACTGGTGAGCACTGTAATACCTGTACAATGAAACAATATACAGAGCTCCTTTGTATAATGACACTGGTTAGCACTGTATTACCTGTGCTATGACTGGTGATCACTGTATTACCTGTAAAATGACACTATAAACAGAGCTCCTGTGTATAATGTCACTGGTGATCACTGTATTACCTGTAAAATGACACTATAAACCGAGCTCCTGTGTATAATGTCACTGGTGATCACTGTATTAACTGTACAATGACACTATATACAGAGCTCCTGTGTATAATATCACTGTTGATCACTGTATTACCTGTACAATGACACTATATGCAGACCTCCTGTGTATAATGACACTGGTGAGCAATGTATTACCTGTACAATGACATTATATACAGAGCTCGTGTGCATAATATCACTGGTGATCATTGTATTACCTGTACACTACACACTATATACAGAGCCCCTGTGTATAATGTCACTGGTGATCACTGTATTACCTGAACAATGACATTACTATACAGAGCTCCTGCGTATAATATCACTGTATTACCTGTACAATGACACTATATACAAGGCTCCTGTGTATAATATCACTGGTGAGCACTGTACTACCTCTAAATTGACACTATATACCGAGATCCTGTGTATAATGTCACTGGTGATCACTGTATTACCTGTACAATGACACTATATACAGAGCTCCTGTGTATAATGTTACTGGTGAGCACTGTATTACCTGTACAATCACACTATATACAGAGCTCCTGTGTATAATATCACTGGTGATCCCTTTATTACCTGTACAATGACACTATATACAGAGCTCCTGTATATAATATCATCAGTGATCACTGTATTACCTGTACACTGACACAATATACAGAGCTCCTGTGTATAATGTCACTGGTGATCACTGTATTAACTGTACTCTATATACAGAGCTCCTGTATATAATATCACTGGTGATCCCTTTATTACCTGTACACTTGTACTATTTACAGAGCTACTGTGTATGATGTCACTGGTGAGCACTGTATTATGTGTACAATGACACTATATACAGCGTTCCTGTGTATAATGTCACTGGTGATCCCTGTATTACCTGTACACTGACACTATATAAAGAGCTCCTGTGTATATTGTCACTGGTGATCCCTGTATTACCTGAACACAGTATACAGAGCTCGTGTGTATTATGTCACTGGTGAGCACTGTAATACCTGTACAATGAAACAATATACAGAGCTCCTTTGTATAATGACACTGGTTAGCACTGTATTACCTGTGCTATGACACTATATACAGAGCTCCTGTGTATATTGTCACTGGTGATCACTGTATTACCTGTAAAATGACACTATGAACAGAGCTCCTGTGTATAATGTCACTGGTGATCACTGTATTAACTGTACAATGACACTATATACAGAGCTCCTGTGTATAATATCACTGTTGATCACTGTATTACCTGTACAATGACACTATATACAGACCTCCTGTGTATAATGACACTGGTGAGCAATGTATTACCTGTACAATGACACTATATACAGAGCTCGTGTGCATAATATCACTGGTGATCATTGTATTACCTGTACACTACACACTATATACAGAGCCCCTGTGTATAATGTCACTGGTGAAAACTGTATTACCTGAACAATGACACTACTATACAGAACTCCTGCGTATAATATCACTGTATTACCTGTACAATGACACTATATACAAGGCTCCTGTGTATAATATCACTGGTGAGCACTGTACTACCTCTAAATTGACACTATATACCGAGCTCCTGTGTATAATGTCACTGGTGATCACTGTATTATCTGTACAATGACACTATATACAGAGCTCCTGTGTATAATATCACTGGTGATCCCTCTATAATATATACATAGCTCCTGTGTGTAATGTCACTGGTGAGCACTGTATTACCTGTACAATGACACAATATACAGAGCTCCTGTGTATAATGTCACTGGTGATCCCTGTATTACCTGTACAATGAAACTATATACAGAGCTCCTGTTTATAATGTCACTGGTGATCCCTGTATTACCTGTAAAATTACACTATATACAGAGCTCCTGTTTATAATGTCACTGGTGATCCCTGTATTACCTGTAAAATGACACTATATACAGACCCCTTTGTATAATGTCACTGGTGATCACTGTATTACCTGTACAATGACACTATATACAGAGCTCCTGTGTATAATATCATGGATGATCACTGTATTACCTGTACAATGACACTATATACAGAGCTCCTGTGTATAATGACACTGGTGAGCACTGTATTACCTGTACAATGACACTATATACAGAGATTGTGTGTATAATATCACTGCTGATCAATGTATTACCTGAACACTAAGACTATATACAGAGCTCCTGTGTATAATATCACTGGTGATCACTGTATTACCTGTCCAATGACACTATATACAGGGCTCATGTGTATAATATCACTGGTGAGCACTATATTACCTGTACACTATACACTATATACAGGGTTCCTGTGTATAATATCACTGGTGATCACTTTATTACCTGTACACTATACATTATATACAGAGCTCCTGTGTATAATGTCACTGGTGATCCCTGCATTACCTGTACAATTACACTATATACAGAGCTCCTGTGTATAATGTCACCTGTGATCCTTGTATTACCTGTAAAATGACACTATATAGAGACCTCCTGTGTATAATAACCCTGGTGATCCCTTTATTACCTGTACAATGACACTATATACAGATCTCCTGTGTATAATGTCACTGGTGATCACTGTATTACCTGTACACTGACAATATATACAGAGTTCCTGTGTATAATGTCACTGGTGATCACTGTATTACCTGTACACTGACACTATATACAGAGCTCCTGTGTATAATATCACTGGTGATCCCTGTATTACCTGAACACAGTATACAGAGCTCGTGTGTATTATGTCACTGGTGAGCACTGTAATACCTGTACAATGAAACAATATACAGAGCTCCTTTGTATAATGACACTGGTTAGCACTGTATTACCTGTGCTATGACACTATATACAGAGCTCCTGTGTATAATGTCACTGGTGATCACTGTATTACCTGTAAAATGACACTATAAACAGAGCTCCTGTGTATAATGTCACTGGTGATCACTGTATTAACTGTACAATGACACTATATACAGAGCTCCTGTGTATAATATCACTGTTGATCACTGTATTACCTGTACAATGACACTATATACAGAGCTCCTGTGTATAACATAACTGGTGATCCCTGTATTACCTGTACAATGACACTATATACAGACCTCCTGTGTATAATGACACTGGTGAGCAATGTATTACCTGTACAATGACACTATATACAGAGCTCGTGTGCATAATATCACTGGTGATCATTGTATTACCTGTACACTACACACTATATACAGAGCCCCTGTGTATAATGTCACTGGTGATCACTGTATTACCTGAACAATGACACTACTATACAGAGCTCCTGCGTATAATATCACTGTATTACCTGTACAATGACACTATATACAAGGCTCCTGTGTATAATATTACTGGTGAGCACTGTACTACCTCTAAATTGACTCTATATACCGAGCTCCTGTGTATAATGTCACTGGTGATCACTGTATTATCTGTACAATGACACTATATACAGAGCTCCTGTGTATAATATCACTGGTGATCCCTCTATAATATATACATAGCTCCTGTGTGTAATGTCACTGGTGAGCACTGTATTACCTGTACTCTGACACTATATACAGAGCTCCTGTGTATAATGTCACTGGTGAACACTGTATTACCTGTACACTATATACAGAACTCCTGTGAATAATGTCATTGGTGATCACTGTATTACCAGTACAATGACTCTATATACAGAGCTCCTGTGTATAATGTCACTGATGATCCAAGTATTACCTGTACACTGACACTATATACAGAGCTCCTGTGTTTTATGTCACTGGTGATCACTCTATGACCTGTATACTCTACACTATACACAGAGCTCCTGTGTATAATGTCACTGGTGATCACTGTATTACCTGTACAATGACACTATATACAGAGCTCCTGTGTCTAACGTCACTGGTGATCCCTGTATTACCTGTACAATGATACTATATACAGAGCTCCTGTGTATAATGTTACTGGTGAGCACTGTATTACATGTACAATCACACCATATACAGAGCTCCTGTGTATAATATCACTGGTGATCGCTTTATTACCTGTACAATTACACTATATACAGAGCTCCTGTATATGATATCATCAGTGATCACTGTATTACCTGTACACTGACACAATATACAGAGCTCCTGTGTATAATGTCACTGGTGATCACTGTATTACCTGTACACTATATACAGAGCTCCTGTATATAATATCACTGGTGATCCCTTTATTATCTGTACACTTGTACTATTTACAGAGCTACTGTGTATAATGTCACTGGTGAGCACTGTATTACGTGTACAATGACAGAATATACAGAGTTCCTGTGTATAATGTCACTGGTGATTACTGTATTACCTGTACACTGACACTATATGCAGAGCTCCTGTGTATAATGTCACTGGTGATCCCTGTATTACCTGTACAATGACACTATATACAGAGCTACTGTGTATAATGTCACTTGTGTTCCCTGTATTACCTGTTCTCTGACACTATATAAAGAGCTCCTGAGTATAATGTCACTGGTGATCCTTGTATTACCTGTACAATGAAACTATATACAGAGCTCCTGTGTATAATGTCACTGGTGATCACAGTATTACCCGTACAATCACACTATATACAGAGCTCCTGTGTATAATATCACTGGTGATCCCTGTATTACCTGTAGAATGACACTATATACAGAGCTCCTGTATATAATATCATCAGTGATCACTGTATTACCTGTACAATGACACAATATACAGAGCTCCTGTGTATAATGTCACTGGTGATCACTGTATTACGTTTACACTGTATACAGAGCTCCTGTTTATAATGTCACTGGTGATCCCTGTGTTACCTGTACACTTATACTATATACAGAGCTCCTGTATATAATATCACTGGTGATCACTGTATTACCTGTACACTTGTACTCTTTACAGAGCTCCTGTGTATAATGTCACTGGTGAGCACTGTATTACGTGTACAATGACACTATATACAGAATTCCTGTGTATAATGTCACTGGTGATCCCTGTATTACCTGTACAATGACAGTATATACAGAGCTCCTGTGTATAATGTCACTGGTGATCCCTGCATTACCTGTACAATGAAACTATATACAGAGCTCCTATGTATAATGTCACTGGTGATCCCTGCATTACCTGCACAATTACACTATATACAGAGTTCCTGTGTATAATGTCACTGGTGATCCCTGTATTACCTGTAAAATGACACTATATACAGACCTCCTGTTTATAATGTCACTGGTGATCACTGTATTACCTGTACAATGACACTATATACAGAGCTCCTGTGTATAATGTCACTGGTGATCACTGTATTACCTGTACACTGACAATATATACAGAGTTCCTGTGTATAATGTCACTGGTGATCCCTGTATTACCTGTACACTGACAATATATACAGAGCTACTGTGTATAATATCACTGGTGATCCCTGTATTACCTGATCACAGTATACAGATCTCGTGTGTATTATGTCACTGGTGAGCACTGTAATACCTGTACAATGAAACTATATACAGAGCTCGTTTGTATAATGAAACTGGTTAGCACTGTATTACCTGTGCAATGACACTATATACAGAGCTCCTGTGTATAATGTCACTGGTGATCACTGTATTACCTGTAAAATGACACTATAAACAGAGTTCCTGTGTATAATGTCACTGGTGATCACTGTATTAACTGTACAATGACACTATATACAGAGCTCCTGTGTATAATATCACTGGAGATCACTGTATTACCTGCACAATGACACTATATACAGATCTCCTGTGTATAACATCACTGGTGATCACTGTATTACTTGTACAATGACACTATATACAGAGCTCCTGTGTATAATATCACTGGTGATCACTGTATTACCTGTACAATGACACTATATACAGACCTCCTGTGTATAATGACACTGGTGAGCAATGTATTACCTGTACAATGACACTATATACAGAGCTTGTGTGCATAATATCACTGGTAATCACTGTATTACCTGTACAATGACACTATATACAAGGCTCCTGTGTATAATATCACTGGTGAGCACTGTACTACGTCTAAATTGACACTATATACCGAGCTCCTTTGTATAATGTCACTGGTGATCACTGTATTATCTGTACAATGACACTATATACAGAGCTCCTGTGTATAATATCACTGGTGATCCCTATATAATATATACATAGCTCCTGTGTGTAATGTCACTGGTGAGCACTGTATTACCTGTACTCTGACACTATATACAGAGCTCCTGTGAATAATGTCACTGGTGATCACTGTATTATCTGTACACTATATACAGAACTCCTGTGAATAATGTCATTGGTGATCACTGTATTACCTGTACAATGACACTATATACAGAGCTCCTGTGTATAATGTCACTGGTGGTCCCAATATTACCTGTACACTGACACTATATACAGAGCTCCTGTGTATAATGTCACTGGTGATCACTGTATTACCTGTATACTCTACACTATATACAGAGCTCCTGTGTATAATGTCACTGGTGATCACTGTATTACCTGTACAATGACATTATATACAGAGCTCCTGTGTCTAATGTCACTGGTGATCCCTGTATTACCTGTACAATGATACTATATACAGAGCTCCTGTGTATAATGTTACTGGTGAGCACTGTATTACCTGTACAATCACACTATATACAGAGCTCCAGTGTATAATATCACTGGTGATGCCTGTATTACCTGTACAATGACACTATATACAGAGCTCCTGTATATAATATCATCAGTGATCACTGTATTACCTGTACACTGACACAATATACAGAGCTCCTGTGTATAATGTCACTGGTGATCACTGTATTACCTGTACACTATATACAGAGCTCCTGTGTATAATGTCACTGGTGATCCCTGTGTTACCTGTACACTTGTACTCTTTACAGAGCTCCTGTGTATAATGTCACTGGTGATCACTGTATTACCTGTACACTGACACTATATGCAGAGCTCCTGTGTATAATGTCACTGGTGATCCCTTTATTACCTGTACACTTGTACTATTTACAGAGCTACTGTGTATAATGTCACTGGTGATCACTGTATTACCTGTACACTGACACTATATGCAGAGCTCCTGTGTATAATGTCACTGGTGATCTCTGTATTACCTGTACAATGACACTATATACAGAGCTCCTGTGTATAATGTCACTGGTGATCCCTGCATTACCTGTACAATTACACTATATAGAGAGCTCCTGTGTATAATGTCACTGGTGATCCCTGTATTACCTGTAAAATGACACCATATACAGACCTCCTGTGTATAATGTCACTGGTGATCACTGTATTACCTGTACAATGACACTATATACAGAGCACCTGTGTATAATGTCATGGGTGATCACTGTATTACCTGTACAATGACACTATATACAGGGCTCCTGTGTATAATATCACTGGTGATCCCTGTATTACCTGTACAATGACACTATATACAGAGCTCCTGTGTATAATGTCACTGGTGATCACTGTATTACCTGTACACTG
Source organism: Phyllobates terribilis (assembly GCF_046119375.1). Classification (NCBI taxonomy): domain Eukaryota; kingdom Metazoa; phylum Chordata; class Amphibia; order Anura; family Dendrobatidae; genus Phyllobates; species Phyllobates terribilis. The sequence goes on along the minus strand of NW_027362772.1, from coordinate 13,533,150 downwards.
ACAATATATACAGAGTTCCTGTGTATAATGTCACTGGTGATCACTGTATTACATGTACACTGACACTATATACAGAGCTCCTGTGTATAATATCACTGGTGATCCCTGTATTACCTGAACACAGTATACAGAGCTCGTGTGTATTATGTCTCTGGTGAGCACTGTAATACCTGTACAATCAAAGAATATACAGAGCTCCTTTGTATAATGACACTGGTGAGCACTGTATTACCTGTGCTATGACACTATATACAGAGCTCCTGTGTATAATGTCACTGGTGATCACTATTACCTGTAAAATGACACTATAAACAGAGCTCCTGTGTATAATGTCACTGGTGATCACTGTATTAACTGTACAATGACACAATATACAGAGCTCGTGTGTATAATATCACTGTTGATCACTGTATTACCTGTACAATGACACTATATAGAAATCTCCTGTGTATAACATCACTGGTGATCACTGTATTACCTGTACAATGACACTATATACAGAGCTCCTGTGTATAATATCACTGGTGATCCCTGTATTACCTGTACAATGACACTATATACAGACCTCCTGTGTATAATGACACTGGTGAGCAATGTATTACCTGTACAATGACACTATATACAGAGCTCGTGTGCATAATATCACTGGTGATCATTGTATTACCTGTACACTACACACTATATACAGAGCCCCTGTGTATAATGTCACTGGTGATCACTGTATTACTGGAACAATGACACTACTATACAGAGCTCCTGTGTCTAATATCACTGGTAATCACTGTATTACCTGTACAATGACACTATATACAAGGCTCCTGTGTATAATATCACTGATGTGCACTGTACTACCTCTAAATTGACACTATATACCGAGCTCCTGTGTATAATGTCACTGGTGTTCACTGTATTATCTGTACAATGACACTATATACAGAGCTCCTGTGTATAATGTCACTGGTGAACACTGTATTACCTGTACACTATATACAGAACTCCTGTGAATAATGTCATTGGTGATCACTGTATTACCTGTACAATGACACTATATACAGAGCTCCTGTGTATAATGTCATTGGTGATCCCAGTATTACCTGTACACTGACACTATATACAGAGCTCCTGTGTATAATGTCACTGGTGATCCCAGTATTACCTGTACAATGACACTATGTAAAGAGCTCCTGTGTATAATATCATGGATGATCACTGTACTACCTGTACAATGACACTATATACAGAGCTCCTGTGTATAATGACACTGGTGAGCACTGTATTACCTGTACAATGACACTATATACAGAGCTCGTGTGTATAATATCACTGGTGATCATTTTATTACCTGTACACTATACACTATATACAGAGCTCCTGTGTATAATGTCACTGGTAATCCCTGTGTTACCTGTAAAATGACACTATATACAGACATCCTGTGTATAATGTCACTGGTGATCACTGTATTACCTGTACAATGACACTATATACAGAGCTCCTGTGTATAATATCATGGGTGATCACTGTATTACCTGTACAATGACACTATATACAGGGCTCCTGTGTATAATAACCCTGGTGATCCCTGTATTACCTGTACAATAACACTATACACAGATCTCCTGTGTATAATGTCACTGGTGATCACTGTATTACCTGTACACTGACAATATATACAGAGTTCCTGTGTATAATGTCACTGGTGATCACTGTATTACCTGTACACTGACACTATATACAGAGCTCCTGTGTATAATATCACTGGTGATCCCTGTATTACCTGAACACAGTATACAGAGCTCGTGTGTATTATGTCACTGGTGAGCACTGTAATACCTGTACAATGAAACAATATACAGAGCTCCTTTGTATAATGACACTGGTTAGCACTGTATTACCTGTGCTATGACTGGTGATCACTGTATTACCTGTAAAATGACACTATAAACAGAGCTCCTGTGTATAATGTCACTGGTGATCACTGTATTACCTGTAAAATGACACTATAAACCGAGCTCCTGTGTATAATGTCATTGGTGATCACTGTATTAACTGTACAATGACACTATATACAGAGCTCCTGTGTATAATATCACTGTTGATCACTGTATTACCTGTACAATGACACTATATGCAGACCTCCTGTGTATAATGACACTGGTGAGCAATGTATTACCTTTACAATGACATTATATACAGAGCTCGTGTGCATAATATCACTGGTGATCATTGTATTACCTGTACACTACACACTATATACAGAGCCCCTGTGTATAATGTCACTGGTGATCACTGTATTACCTGAACAATGACACTACTATACAGAGCTCCTGCGTATAATATCACTGTATTACCTGTACAATGACACTATATACAAGGCTCCTGTGTATAATATCACTGGTGAGCACTGTACTACCTCTAAATTGACACTATATACCGAGATCCTGTGTATAATGTCACTGGTGATCACTGTATTACCTGTACAATGACACTATATACAGAGCTCCTGTGTATAATGTTACTGGTGAGCACTGTATTACCTGTACAATCACACTATATACAGATTTCCTGTGTATAATATCACTGGTGATCCCTTTATTACCTGTACAATGACACTATATACAGAGCTCCTGTATATAATATCATCAGTGATCACTGTATTACCTGTACACTGACACAATATACAGAGCTCCTGTGTATAATGTCACTGGTGATCACTGTATTAACTGTACTCTATATACAGAGCTCCTGTATATAATATCACTGGTGATCCCTTTATTACCTGTACACTTGTACTATTTACAGAGCTACTGTGTATGATGTCACTGGTGAGCACTGTATTATGTGTACAATGACACTATATACAGCGTTCCTGTGTATAATGTCACTGGTGATCCCTGTATTACCTGTACACTGACACTATATAAAGAGCTCCTGTGTATATTGTCACTGGTGATCCCTGTATTACCTGAAGACAGTATACAGAGCTCATGTGTATTATGTCACTGGTGAGCACTGTAATACCTGTACAATGAAACAATATACAGAGCTCCTTTGTATAATGACACTGGTTAGCACTGTATTACCTGTACAATGACACTATATACAGAGCTCCTGTGTATAATATCATGGATGATCACTGTATTACCTGTACAATGACACTATATACAGAGCTCCTGTGTATAATGACACTGGTGAGCACTGTATTACCTGTACAATGACACTATATACAGAGATTGTGTGTATAACATCACTGCTGATCAATGTATTACCTGAACACTAAGACTATATACAGAGCTCCTGTGTATAATATCACTGGTGATCACTGTATTACCTGTCCAATGACACTATATACAGGGCTCATGTGTATAATATCACTGGTGAGCACTATATTACCTGTACACTATACACTATATACAGGGTTCCTGTGTATAATATCACTGGTGATCACTTTATTACCTGTACACTATACATTATATACAGAGCTCCTGTGTATAATGTCACTGGTGATCCCTGCATTACCTGTACAATTACACTATATACAGAGCTCCTGTGTATAATGTCACCTGTGATCCTTGTATTACCTGTAAAATGACACTATATAGAGACCTCCTGTGTATAATGTCACTGGTGATCACTGTATTACCTGTACAATGACACTATATACAGAGCTCCTGTGTATAATATCATGGGTGATAACTGTATTACCTGTAAAATGACACTATATACAGGGCTCCTGTGTATAATAACCCTGGTGATCCCTTTATTACCTGTACAATGACACTATATACAGATCTCCTGTGTATAATGTCACTGGTGATCACTGTATTACCTGTACACTGACAATATATACAGAGTTCCTGTGTATAATGTCACTGGTGATCACTGTATTACCTGTACACTGACAATATATACAGAGCTCCTGTGTATAATATCACTGGTGATCCCTGTATTACCTGAACACAGTATACAGAGCTCGTGTGTATTATGTCACTGGTGAGCACTGTAATACCTGTACAATGAAACAATATACAGAGCTCCTTTGTATAATGACACTGGTTAGCACTGTATTACCTGTGCTATGACACTATATACAGAGCTCCTGTGTATAATGTCACTGGTGATCACTGTATTACCTGTAAAATGACACTATAAACAGAGCTCCTGTTTATAATGTCACTGGTGATCACTGTATTAACTGTACAATGACACTATATACAGAGCTCCTGTGTATAATATCACTGTTGATAACTGTATTACCTGTACAATGACACTATATACAGAGCTCCTGTGTATAATATCACTGGTGATCCCTGTATTACCTGTACAATGACACTATATACAGACCTCCTGTGTATAATGACACTGGTGAGCAATGTATTACCTGTACAATGACACTATATACAGAGCTCGTGTGCATAATATCACTGGTGATCATTGTATTACGTGTACACTACACACTATATACAGAGCCCCTGTGTATAATGTCACTGGTGATCACTGTATTATCTGAACAATGACACTACTATACAGAGCTCCTGCGTATAATATCACTGTATTACCTGTACAATGACACTATATACAAGGCTCCTGTGTATAATATTACTGGTGAGCACTGTACTACCTCTAAATTGACACTATATACCGAGCTCCTGTGTATAATGTCACTGGTGATCACTGTATTATCTGTACAATGACACTATATACAGAGCTCCTGTGTATAATATCACTGGTGATCCCTCTATAATATATACATAGCTCCTGTGTGTAATGTCACTGGTGAGCACTGTATTACCTGTACTCTGACACTATATACAGAGCTCCTGTGTATAATGTCACTGGTGAACACTGTATTACCTGTACACTATATACAGAACTCCTGTGAATAATGTCATTGGTGATCACTGTATTACCAGTACAATGACACTATATACAGAGCTCCTGTGTATAATGTCACTGGTGATCCAAGTATTACCTGTACACTGACACTATATACAGAGCTCCTGTGTTTAATGTCACTGGTGATCACTCTATGACCTGTATACTCTACACTATACACAGAGCTCCTGTGTATAATGTCACTGGTGATCACTGTATTACCTGTACAATGACACTATATACAGAGCTCCTGTGTCTAACGTCACTGGTGATCCCTGTATTACCTGTACAATGATACTATATACAGAGCTCCTGTGTATAATGTTACTGGTGAGCACTGTATTACATGTACAATCACACCATATACAGAGCTCCTGTGTATAATATCACTGGTGATCGCTTTATTACCTGTACAATTACACTATATACAGAGCTCCTGTATATGATATCATCAATGATCACTGGATTACCTGTACACTGACACAATATACAGAGCTCCTGTGTATAATGTCACTGGTGATCACTGTATTACCTGTACACTATATACAGAGCTCCTGTATATAATATCACTGGTGATCCCTTTATTACCTGTACACTTGTACTATTTACAGAGCTACTGTGTATAATGTCACTGGTGAGCACTGTATTACGTGTACAATGACAGAATATACAGAGTTCCTGTGTATAATGTCACTGGTGATTACTGTATTACCTGTACACTGACACTATATGCAGAGCTCCTGTGTATAATGGCACTGGTGATCCCTGTATTACCTGTACAATGACACTATATACAGAGCTACTGTGTATAATGTCACTTGTGTTCCCTGTATTACCTGTTCTCTGACACTATATAAAGAGCTCCTGAGTATAATGTCACTGGTGATCCTTGTATTACCTGTACAATGAAACTATATACAGAGCTCCTGTGTATAATGTCACTGGTGATCCCTGTATTACCTGTACAATTACACTATATACAGAGCTCCTGTGTATAATGTCACTGGTGATCCCTGTATTACCTGTAAAATGACACTATATACAGACCTCCTGTGTATAATGTCACTGGTGATCACTGTATTACCTGTACAATGACACTATATACAGAGCTCCTGTGTATAATATCATGGATGATCACTGTATTACCTGTGCAATGACACTATATACAGAGATCCCGTGTCTAATGACACTGGTGAGCACTGTATTACCTGTACAATGACACTATATACAGAGCTCGTGTGTATAATATCACTGGTGATAATTGTATTACCTGTACACTATACACTATATACAGAGCTCCTGTGTATAATGTCACTGGTGATCACTGTATTACCTATACAGTGACACTACTATACAGAGCTCCTGCGCATAATGTCACTGCTGATCAATGTATTACCTGAACACTGAGACTATATACAGAGCTATTGTGTATAATATCACTGGTGATCACTGTATTACGTGTCCAATGACACTATATAAAGGGCTCCTGTGTATAATATCACTTGTGAGCACTATATTACCTGTACACTATACACTATATACAGGGTTCCTGTCTATAATATCACTGGTGATCACTGTATTACCTGTACACTATACATTATATACAGAGCTCCTGTGTATAATGTCACTGGTAATCACTGTATTACCTGTTCAATGACACTATATACAGAGCTCCTGTGTATAATATCACTGTTGATCACTGTATTACCTGTAAATTGACACCATATACAGAGCTGTTGTGTATAATGTCTCTGGTGATCAGAGAATTACCTGTACAATGACACTATATACAGAGCTCCTGTGTACAATATCACTGGTGATTACTGTATTACCTGTACAATGACACTATATACAGAGCTCCTGCATATAATGTCACTGGTGATCCCTGTATTACCTGTAAACCAACACTATATACAGAGCTCCTGTGTATAATATCACTGATGATCCCTGTATTACCTGTACAATGACACTATATACAGAGCTCCTGTGTATAATGTCACTGGTGATCACTGTATTACCTCTACATTATATACAGAGCTCCTGTGTATAATGTCACTGGTGACCCCTGTGTTACCTGTACATTTATACTATATACAGAGCTCCTATGTATAATGTCAGTGATGAGCACTGTATTACCTGTACAATGACACTATATACAGAGCTCATGTGTATAATGTCACTGGTGATCAATGTATTACCTGTAAACTGACACTATATACGGAGCTCCGGTGTATAATGTAACTGGTGATCCCTGTATTACCTGTACAATAACACTATATACAGAGCTCCTGTGTATAATGTCACTGGTGATCCCTGTATTACCTGTACACTGACACTATATACAGAGCTTCTGTGTATAATGTCACTGGTGATCACTGTATTACCTCTACACTATATACAAAGCTCCTGAGTATAATGTCACTGGTGACCCCTGTGTTACCTGTACACTTATACTATATACAGAGTTCCTGTGTATAATGTCACTGATGAGCTCTGTATTACCTGTACAATGACACTATATACAGAGCTCCTGTGTATAATGTCACTGGTGATCAATGTATTACCTGTACACTGACACTATATACGGAGCTCCGGTGTATAATGTCACTGGTGATCCCTGTATTACCTGTACAATGACACTATATACAGAGCTCCTGTGTATAATGTCAATGGTGATCCCTGTATTACCTGTACACTGACACTATATACAGAGCTTCTGTGTATAATGTCACTGGTGATCCTTGTATTACCTGTACAATGACACTATATACAGGGCTCCTGTGTATAATATCACTGGTGATCACTGTATTACCTGTACACTGACACTATATACAGAGCTATGTGTATAATGTCACTGGTGATCACTGTATTACCTATACACTGACACTATATACAGAGCTCCTGTGTATAAAATCACTGGTGATCACTGTATTACCTGTACAATGACACTATAAACAGGGCTCCTGTGTATAATATCACTGGTGATCCCTGTATTACCTGTACAATGGCACTATGTACGGAGCTCCTGTGCATAATGTCACTGGTGATCACTGTATTACCTGTATACTGACAATATATACAGAATTCCTGTGTATAATGTCACTGGTGATCACTGTATTACCTGTACACTGACAGTATATACAGAGCTCCTGTGCATAAAATCACTGGTGATCACTGTATTAACTGTACACTGACACTATATACAGAGCTCCTGTGTATAATGTCACTGGTGATCACTGTATTACCTGTACAATGACACTATATACAGAGCTCCTGTGTATAATATCACTGGTGATCCCTGTATTACCTGAACACAGTATACAGAGCTCGTGTGTATTATGTCACTGGTGAGCACTGTAATACCTGTACAATGAAACAATATACAGAGCTCCTTTGTATAATGACACTGGTTAGCACTGTATTACCTGTGCTATGACTGGTGATCACTGTATTACCTGTAAAATGACACTATAAACAGAGCTCCTGTGTATAATGTCACTGGTGATCACTGTATTACCTGTAAAATGACACTATAAACCGAGCTCCTGTGTATAATGTCACTGGTGATCACTGTATTAACTGTACAATGACACTATATACAGAGCTCCTGTGTATAATATCACTGTTAATCACTGTATTACCTGTACAATGACACTATATGCAGACCTCCTGTGTATAATGACACTGGTGAGCAATGTATTACCTGCACAATGACATTATATACAGAGCTCGTGTGCATAATATCACTGGTGATCATTGTATTACCTGTACACTACACACTATATACAGAGCCTCTGTGCATAATGTCACTGGTGATCACTGTATTACCTGAACAATGACACTACTATACAGAGCTCCTGCGTATAATATCACTGTATTACCTGTACAATGACACTATATACAAGGCTCCTGTGTATAATATCACTGGTGAGCACTGTACTACCTCTAAATTGACACTATATACCGAGATCCTGTGTATAATGTCACTGGTGATCACTGTATTACCTGTACAATGACACTATATACAGAGCTCCTGTGTATAATGTTACTGGTGAGCACTGTATTACCTGTACAATCACACTATATACAGAGCTCCTGTGTATAATATCACTGGTGATCCCTTTATTACCTGTACAATGACACTATATACAGAGCTCCTGTATATAATATCATCAGTGATCACTGTATTACCTGTACACTGACACAATATACAGAGCTCCTGTGTATAATGTCACTGGTGATCACTGTATTAACTGTACTCTATATACAGAGCTCCTGTATATAATATCACTGGTGATCCCTTTATTACCTGTACACTTGTACTATTTACAGAGCTACTGTGTATGATGTCACTGGTGAGCACTGTATTATGTGTACAATGACACTATATACAGCGTTCCTGTGTATAATGTCACTGGTGATCCCTGTATTACCTGTACACTGACACTATATAAAGAGCTCCTGTGTATATTGTCACTGGTGATCCCTGTATTACCTGAACACAGTATACAGAGCTCGTGTGTATTATGTCACTGGTGAGCACTGTAATACCTGTACAATGAAACAATATACAGAGCTCCTTTGTATAATGACACTGGTTAGCACTGTATTACCTGTGCTATGACACTATATTCAGAGCTCCTGTGTATATTGTCACTGGTGATCACTGTATTACCTGTAAAATGACACTATGAACAGAGCTCCTGTGTATAATGTCACTGGTGATCACTGTATTAACTGTACAATGACACTATATACAGATCTCCTGTGTATAATATCACTGTTGATCACTGTATTACCTGTACAATGACACTATATACAGACCTCCTGTGTATAATGACACTGGTGAGCAATGTATTACCTGTACAATGACACTATATACAGAGCTCGTGTGCATAATATCACTGGTGATCATTGTATTACCTGTACACTACACACTATATACAGAGCCCCTGTGTATAATGTCACTGGTGAAAACTGTATTACCTGAACAATGACACTACTATACAGAACTCCTGCGTATAATATCACTGTATTACCTGTACAATGACACTATATACAAGGCTCCTGTGTATAATATCACTGGTGAGCACTGTACTACCTCTAAATTGACACTATATACCGAGCTCCTGTGTATAATGTCACTGGTGATCACTGTATTATCTGTACAATGACACTATATACAGAGCTCCTGTGTATAATATCACTGGTGATCCCTCTATAATATATACATAGCTCCTGTGTGTAATGTCACTGGTGAGCACTGTATTACCTGTACAATGACACAATATACAGAGCTCCTGTGTATAATGTCACTGGTGATCCCTGTATTACCTGTACAATGAAACTATATACAGAGCTCCTGTTTATAATGTCACTGGTGATCCCTGTATTACCTGTAAAATTACACTATATACAGAGCTCCTGTTTATAATGTCACTGGTGATCCCTGTATTACCTGTAAAATGACACTATATACAGACCCCTTTGTATAATGTCACTGGTGATCACTGTATTATCTGTACAATGACACTATATACAGAGCTCCTGTGTATAATATCATGGATGATCACTGTATTACCTGTACAATGACACTATATACAGAGCTCCTGTGTATAATGACACTGGTTAGCACTGTATTACCTGTACAATGACACTATATACAGAGATTGTGTGTATAATATCACTGCTGATCAATGTATTACCTGAACACTAAGACTATATACAGAGCTCCTGTGTATAATATCACTGGTGATCACTGTATTACCTGTCCAATGACACTATATACAGGGCTCATGTGTATAATATCATTGGTGAGCACTATATTACCTGTACACTTTACACTATATACAGGGTTCCTGTGTATAATATCACTGGTGATCACTTTATTACCTGTACACTATATATTATATACAGAGCTCCTGTGTATAATGTCACTGGTGATCCCTGCATTACCTGTACAATTACACTATATACAGAGCTCCTGTGTATAATGTCACCTGTGATCCCTGTATTACCTGTAAAATGACATTATATAGAGACCTCCTGTGTATAATGTCACTGGTGATCACTGTATTACCTGTACAATGACACTATATACAGAGCTCCTGTGTATAATATCATGGGTGATAACTGTATTACCTGTACAATGACACTATATACAGGGCTCCTGTGTATAATAACCCTGGTGATCCCTTTATTACCTGTACAATGACACTATATACAGATCTCCTGTGTATAATGTCACTGGTGATCACTGTATTACCTGTACACTGACAATATATACAGAGTTCCTGTGTATAATGTCACTGGTGATCACTGTATTACCTGTACACTGACACTATATACAGAGCTCCTGTGTATAATATCACTGGTGATCCCTGTATTACCTGAACACAGTATACAGAGCTCGTGTGTATTATGTCACTGGTGAGCACTGTAATACCTGTACAATGAAACAATATACAGAGCTCCTTTGTATAATGACACTGGTTAGCACTGTATTACCTGTGCTATGACACTATATACAGAGCTCCTGTGTATAATGTCACTGGTGATCACTGTATTACCTGTAAAATGACACTATAAACAGAGCTCCTGTGTATAATGTCACTGGTGATCACTGTATTAACTGTACAATGACACTATATACAGAGCTCCTGTGTATAATATCACTGTTGATCACTGTATTACCTGTACAATGACACTATATACAGAGCTCCTGTGTATAATATCACTGGTGATCCCTGTATTACCTGTACAATGACACTATATACAGACCTCCTGTGTATAATGACACTGGTGAGCAATGTATTACCTGTACAATGACACTATATACAGAGCTCGTGTGCATAATATCACTGGTGATCATTGTATTACCTGTACACTACACACTATATACAGAGCCCCTGTGTATAATGTCACTGGTGATCACTGTATTACCTGAACAATGACACTACTATACAGAGCTCCTGCGTATAATATCACTGTATTACCTGTACAATGACACTATATACAAGGCTCCTTTGTATAATATTACTGGTGAGCACTGTACTACCTCTAAATTGACACTATATACCGAGCTCCTGTGTATAATGTCACTGGTGATCACTGTATTATCTGTACAAGGACACTATATACAGAGCTCCTGTGTATAATATCACTGGTGATCCCTCTATAATATATACATAGCTCCTGTGTGTAATGTCACTGGTGAGCACTGTATTACCTGTACTCTGACACTATATACAGAGCTCCTGTGTATAATGTCACTGGTGAACACTGTATTACCTGTACACTATATACAGAACTCCTGTGAATAATGTCATTGGTGATCACTGTATTACCAGTACAATGACACTATATACAGAGCTCCTGTGTATAATGTCACTGGTGATCCAAGTATTACCTGTACACTGACACTATGTACAGAGCTCCTGTGTTTAATGTCACTGGTGATCACTCTATGACCTGTATACTCTACACTATACACAGAGCTCCTGTGTATAATGTCACTGGTGATCACTGTATTACCTGTACAATGACAGTATATACAGAGCTCCTGTGTCTAACGTCACTGGTGATCCCTGTATTACCTGTACAATGATACTATATACAGAGCTCCTGTGTATAATGTTACTGGTGAGCACTGTATTACATGTACAATCACACCATATACAGAGCTCCTGTGTATAATATCACTGGTGATCGCTTTATTACCTGTACAATTACACTATATACAGAGCTCCTGTATATAATATCATCAGTGATCACTGTATTACCTGTACACTGACACAATATACAGAGCTCCTGTGTATAATGTCACTGGTGATCACTGTATTACCTGTACACTATATACAGAGCTCCTGTATATAATATCACTGGTGATCCCTTTATTACCTGTACACTTGTACTATTTACAGAGCTACTGTGTATAATGTCACTGGTGAGCACTGTATTACGTGTACAATGACAGAATATACAGAGTTCCTGTGTATAATGTCACTGGTGATTACTGTATTACCTGTACACTGACACTATATGCAGAGCTCCTGTGTATAATGTCACTGGTGATCCCTGTATTATCTGTAGAATGACACTATATACAGAGCTACTGTGTATAATGTCACTTGTGTTCCCTGTATTACCTGTTCTCTGACACTATATAAAGAGCTCCTGAGTATAATGTCACTGGTGATCCTTGTATTACCTGTACAATGAAACTATATACAGAGCTCCTGTGTATAATGTCACTGGTGATCCCTGTATTACCTGTACAATTACACTATATACAGAGCTCCTGTGTATAATGTCACTGGTGATCCCTGTATTACCTGTAAAATGACACTATATACAGACCTCCTGTGTATAATGTCACTGGTGATCACTGTATTACCTGTACAATGACACTATATACAGAGCTCCTGTGTATAATATCATGGATGATCACTGTATTACCTGTACAATGACACTATATACAGAGATCCCGTGTCTAATGACACTGGTGAGCACTGTATTACCTGTACAATGACACTATATACAGAGCTCGTGTGTATAATATCACTGGTGATAATTGTATTACCTGTACACTATACACTATATACAGAGCTCCTGTGTATAATGTCACTGGTGATCACTGTATTACCTATACAGTGACACTACTATACAGAGCTCCTGCGCATAATGTCACTGCTGATCAATGTATTACCTGAACACTGAGACTATATACAGAGCTATTGTGTATAATATCACTGGTGATCACTGTATTACCTGTCCAATGACACTATATACAGGGCTCCTGTGTATAATATCACTTGTGAGCACTATATTACCTGTACACTATACACTATATACAGGGTTCCTGTCTATAATATCACTGGTGATCACTGTATTACCTGTACACTATACATTATATACAGAGCTCCTGTGTATAATGTCACTGGTAATCACTGTATTACCTGTTCAATGACACTATATACAGAGCTCCTGTGTATAATATCACTGTTGATCACTGTATTACCTGTAAATTGACACTATATACAGAGCTGTTGTGTATAATGTCTCTGGTGATCAGAGAATTACCTGTACAATGACACTATATACAGAGCTCCTGTGTATAATGTCTCTGGTGATCACTGTGTTACCTGAACAATGACTCTATATCCAGAGCTCCTGTGTATAATATTACTGGTGATCACTGTATTACCTGTACACTGACACTATATACAGAGCTCCTGTGTACAATATCACTGGTGATTACTGTATTACCTGTACAATGACACTATATACAGAGCTCCTGCATATAATGTCACTGGTGATCCCTGTATTACCTGTAAACCAACACTATATACAGAGCTCCTGTGTATAATATCACTGATGATCCCTGTATTACCTGTACAATGACACTATATACAGAGCTCCTGTGTATAATGTCACTGGTGATCACTGTATTACCTCTACATTATATACAGAGCTCCTGTGTATAATGTCACTGGTGACCCCTGTGTTACCTGTACATTTATACTATATACAGAGCTCCTATGTATAATGTCACTGATGAGCACTGTATTACCTGTACAATGACACTATATACAGAGCTCCTGTGTATAATGTCACTGGTGATCAATGTATTACCTGTAAACTGACACTATATACGGAGCTCCGGTGTATAATGTCACTGGTGATCCCTGTATTACCTGTACAATAACACTATATACAGAGCTCCTGTGTATAATGTCACTGGTGATCCCTGTATTACCTGTACACTGACACTATATACAGAGCTTCTGTGTATAATGTCTCTGGTGATCACTGTATTACCTCTACACTATATACAAAGCTCCTGAGTATAATGTCACTGGTGACCCCTGTGTTACCTGTACACTTATACTATACACAGAGTTCCTGTGTATAATGTCACTGATGAGCACTGTATTACCTGTACAATGACACTATATACAGAGCTCCTGTGTATAATGTCACTGGTGATCAATGTATTACCTGTACACTGACACTATATACGGAGCTCCGGTGTATAATGTCACTGGTGATCCCTGTATTACCTGTACAATGACACTATATACAGAGCTCCTGTGTATAATGTCACTGGTGATCCCTGTATTACCTGTACACTGACACTATATACAGAGCTTCTGTGTATAATGTCACTGGTGATCCCTGTATTACCTGTACAATGACACTATATACAGGGCTCCTGTGTATAATATCACTGGTGATCACTGTATTACCTGTACACTGACACTATATACAGAGCTATGTGTATAATGTCACTGGTGATCACTGTATTACCTATACACTGACACTATATACAGAGCTCCTGTGTATAAAATCACTGGTGATCACTGTATTACCTGTACAATGACACTATAAACAGGGCTCCTGTGTATAATATCACTGGTGATCCCTGTATTACCTGTACAATGGCACTATATACGGAGCTCCTGTGCATAATGTCACTGGTGATCACTGTATTACCTGTACACTGACAATATATACAGAATTCCTGTGTATAATGTCACTGGTGATCACTGTATTACCTGTACACTGACACTATATACAGAGCTCCTGTGCATAAAATCACTGGTGATCACTGTATTAACTGTACACTGACACTATATACAGAGCTCCTGTGTATAATGTCACTGGTGATCACTGTATTACCTGTACAATGACACTATATACAGAGCTCCTGTGTATAATATCACTGGTGATCCCTGTATTAACTGTACACAGTATACAGAGCTCGTGTGTATTATGTCACTGGTGAGCACAGTAATACCTGTACAATGAAATTATATACAGAGCTCCTTTGTATAATGACACTGGTGAGCACTGTATTACATGTGCAATGACACTATATACAGAGCTCCTGTGTATAATGTCACTGCTGATCACTGTATTACATGTAAAATGACACTATATACAGAGCTCCTGTGTATAATGTCACTGGTGATCGCTGTATTAACTGTACAATGACACTATATACAGAGCTCATGTGCATAATATCACTGGTGATCACTGTATTACCTGTACAATGACACTATATACAAATCTCCTGTGTATAACATCACTGGTGATCACTGTATTACCTGTACAATGACACTATATACAGAGCTCCTGTGTATAATATCACTGGTGATCCCTGTATGACCTGTACAATGACACTATATACAGAGCTCATGTGCATAATATCACTGTTGATCATTGTATTACCTGTACACTATACACTATATACAGAGCACCTGTGTATAATGTCACTGGTGATCACTGCATTACCTGAACAATGAAACTGCTATACAGAGCTCCTGCGTATAATGTCACTGGTGATCAATCTATTACCTGTACACTTAGACTATATACAGAGCTCCTGTGTATAATATCACTGGTGATCACTGTATTACCTGTACAATGACACTATATACAAGGCTTCTGTGTATAATATCATTGGTGAGCATTGTATTACCTGTACAATGACACTATATACAGAGCTCCTGTGTATAATATCACTGGTGATCCCTCTATAATATACACAGAGCTCCTGTGTGTAATGTCACTGGTGAGCACTGTATTACCTGTACACTGACACTATATACAGAGCTCCTGTGTATAATGTCACTGGTGATCACTGTATTACCTGTACAATGACACTATATACAGAGCTCCTGTGTATAATATCATGGATGATCACTGTATTACCTGTACAATGACACTATATACAGAGCTCCTGTGTATAATGTCACTGGTGATCACTGTATTACCTATACAATGACACTACTATACAGAGCTCCTGCGCATAATGTCACTGCTGATCAATGTATTACCTGAACACTAAGACTATATACAGAGCTCCTGTGTATAATATCACTGGTGATCACTGTATTACCTGTCCAATGACACTATATACAGGGCTCCTGTGTATAATATCACTGGTGAGCACTATATTACCTGTACACTATACACTATATACAGGGTTCCTGTGTATAATATCACTGGTGATCACTGTATTACCTGTGCAATGACACTATATACAGAGCTCCTGTGTATAATGTCACTGGTGATCCCTGCATTACCTGTACAATGACAATATATACAGAGATCCTGTGTATAATATCACTGGTGATCCCTGTATTACCTATACAATGACACTATTTACAGACCTCCTGTGTATAATGACACTGGTGATCACTGTATTACCTCTACAATGACACTATATACAGAGCTCGTGTGCATAATATCACTGGTGATCATTGCATTACCTGTACACTACACACTATATACAGCTCCCCTGTGTATAATGTCACCGGTGATCACTGTATTACCTGAACAATGACACTACTATACAGCGGTCCTGTGTATATTATCACTGGTAATCACTGTATTACCTGTACAATGACACTATATACAAGGCTCCTGTGTATAATATCACTAGTGAGCACTGTACTACCTCTAAATTGACACTATATACCGAGCTCCTGTGTATAATGTCACTGGTGATCACTGTATTATCTGTACAATGACACTATATACAGAGCTCCTGTGTATAATATCACTAGTGATCCCTCTATAATATATACATAGCTCCTGTGTGTAATGTCACTGGTGAGCACTGTATTACCTGTACTCTGACACTATATACAGAGCTCCTGTGTATAATGTCACTGGTGATCCCAGTATTACCTGTACGCTGACACTATATACAGAGCTCCTGTGTATAATGTCACTGGTGATCACTGTATTACCTGTATACTCTACACTATATACAAAGCTCCTGTGTATAATGTCACTGGTGATCACTGTATTACCTGTACAATGACATTATATACAGAGCTCCTGTTATGCACACGCCCGGACTGACTGGCGTGTGCGGGTGTTGTGGTTCCACTGGACCATGGACCGGAGAGTGCCTGGAGGGGCGTGACTAAGTATCTGGCCGATCTGACCAAGGTGGCACGACGGCATACGACGCCAGTGCACCAGGGAGAAACCGGGCAGAGGGACCAGGTGCTACTCCAGGTCAAACTCCGGACACGGGGGTTGACCCTCACTGGGATTACTGGAACAGGCAGGTTAGGCTGGCACAAACTGGTGGATGTAAGCAAACACGGCAGGTATGCAGATGGGTGGATACAGGCGAGTATGCAGGCAGGGAGGTACTGGCCGAAAGGACGGGCTGGAGCACAGAGAGGTTAAGACCCAGTACAGACTGGGTCACAGAACCGCAGATGCGGTAGACAACCACAGCAGAGAGGGAACGCCCGAAGCGGTGGGCAAGAACAGAGCAGGACGGGGCTGCAGGAGCAGCGAGCACAAGCAGGGCAGGACAGTACTGCCGGAGCAGCGGGCAGAAGCAGGGCAGGGCGGAAACCGCAGAAGCAGTAAGCAAGATAAGAGCAGAGCAGAAACCGCAGGAGCGGCAAGCAAGGCAAGAGCAGAATGAAAACCGCAAGAGCGGCAAGCTAAGCAGGAGCAGAGCGGACACCGCAGAGCGGTAAACAAGGCAGGAGCAGAGCAGAAACCGCAAGAGCGGCAAGCTAAGCAGGAGCAGAGCGGACACCGCAGAGCGGTAAACAAGGCAGGAGCAGAGCAGAAACCGCAAGAGCGGCAAGCTAAGCAGGAGCAGAGCGGACACCGCAGAGCGGTAAACAAGGCAGGAGCAGAGCAGAAACCGCAAGAGCGGCAAGCTAAGCAGGAGCAGAGCGGACACCGCAGAGCGGTAAACAAGGCAAGGGGATAGGACTCTGTTCACAAAGAACAGACGGAGAAGGAAAGGCAGAACCAGAAGCACGCACAGTACTTACATAGAAGTAGCGAGCGTACACTAAATTCACAACAGAGGTACAGAGACGACGAGAAGGAATTTAGGAGCGGGTTCAGACTCTGCAGAAAGACGCAGAAAACAGACAGAGGGAAAAGGGAGACAAGGTTAAAGTAGAAACGAGGCACAGACAACAGGGAACAGAGGAACGGGAACAGAGACAGCAAGGCAGGAACACAAACAGGACTCTGTTCAGACGGGAACAGATACCGCAAGGCAGGGACACAAACAGGACTCTATTCAGACGGGAACAGATACCGCAAGGCAGAGACACAAACAGGACTCTGTTCAGACGGGAACAGATACCGCAAGGCACAGACAGGTAGAACTAGGAATACGGCCCCTAGAAGGCGAAAGAACAGGCAAGAAGCGTGTTCACAAGAACAGACCACAGTTCAGACACAGAACTGGAAAACAGGCAGGAAAACAGGATAGGACCTGGCATGTCAGAGACAAAAAGCCAACTGACAAGAAACAATGCTCAGGCGCCATCTTGAGGAAGAAGGTGGTATAAATACCCAAAGATGGACAGCAATAGGCTGAAGGTGCAACAGGGGCGTGTCCGCAGCAGGTACAAGAAACAGGAAGTTCAGCGGGCATCGCCCTATGCAGCCAAAGTGGAGCAGAGCAGAGCACAAGGAAAGAAGCCAGACCAGGAAGCTGGGCGGGAGATGAAGTTTGCGATCTTGCATGATGAGAGATGGAACACCATGCAAGAACGCCGCCAGGTATGCTACAGTACCCCCCCGCTTACGCCCCCTCTTCTTCAGGCCTGCAAGGATCTTCCGCAGGGAATTTGGGGGCCAATCCCTCTCTTCAAGGAGATTACTTCTATTGTCCACAGGAGGAGACAAAACTGGTCTCATAATCTGGATGGCTAGGATGCGACTTCCCATCCAGCCATCTTCAGCAACAGATGAAACGGGTGAAGTACCAGAAACAGCACACAAAAAAGTCTCTCTACATTTATTTTTAGGCAGCACCCCAAAAAGTTCAGGAGACAACTGGAGGTCCTCTGCCGGGTTGGAGGGGTGCAGAGACTCGGGGGTAGCCTCTGCTTCGGGGTACATCTTGTCAAGCTCACAGGATGAAATGGGCAAAGTATCAGGTACAAGGTGTAGAGAAGACACTGCCTCTTTGTTATGTGGTGGTACCCCGGAGGATTCAGGAAACAACTGGGGGTCCTCCGCCAGGTTGGAGGGATACCGAGACTCGAGGGTAACCTCTGCTTCGGAGTACACTAGGTCGGACTCACTGGAAGAAGCAGGCGAGGTATCAGGTACCGAGTAAAGGAGAGTCTCAGTCCATTCGCTATCAGGTAGCACCCCGAAGGGTTCAGGAGACGACTGGAGGTCCTCCGCCTGGTTGGAGGGGTGTAGAGACTCGGGGGTAACCTCTGCTTTGGAGTACACTAGGTCGGACTCACTGGAAGAAGCGGGCGAGGTATCAGGTACAGAGAATAGGAGAGTCTCTGTCCTTTCGCTACCAGGTAGCACCCCGAAGGGTTCTGGACGCAACTGGAGGTCCTCCGCCTGGTCAGACGGGTGTAGAGACTCGGGAGTAACTACCACTTTGAGGCACCCATTGTCAGGCCCACAGGACTGAGCGGACAAAGTATCGGGTACCGGGTGTAGGGAAGTCTCTCTCCAATTGTCATCGAGTGGTATCCCGGAGTATTCAGGAGGCAACAAGGGGTCCTCCGCCAGGTAGTAGAGGTGTACAGACTCGGAGGTAAACACAGCTTCGGAGCATCCTTGGACATGCACACTGGTTAAAGTGGGTGTAGAATCTGATGCCAGGTGCAGGAAGCTCTCCTGTGTGGACTCTGGATGGGTAGCAGTCTCTTCTGGCTGGAGAACTGGTGCACCACCCACGCACATCACCCGCTGGGGCTTCTCCGGGATACAGGAAGATGAAGCTTCAGTAGGGACTTCAAGGTTGGGGTCAGGAGGTCTCAGGGAGGACAGACCCTGGCGTGACGGCTTGCCTCTGCGTCTAGCACGTCTGGACTGCCTCTTGAGGTTGGGAGCAGTATTCCGGAGAGTGTAGTCATCCTGAGTGGATTCAGGGCAAGCAACAGTCTTTTCGGGCAGGAGAACTTGTGCGCTACCTATGCACATTACCCGTCGGGGCTGCTCCGGGATACAGGGAAGTGAAGCTTCAGCAGGGGCTTCAGGGTTAGGATTATCGAAAGCCAAAAGGAAGGCCACCAGGAAGGCCTGTAGGTCAAGAACGATAGGATCCTGTGCTTCCCATAGGGGGTTGATCCATTCCAAGGCATCACCCGCTAGGTTGGACATTATAAATCCCACCTTAACCCGATCAGAAGAATAAGCATTAGCATAGAACCGGAACTGCAGCAAGCATTGCCACACAAACGCACGGCATTGTTTTGGATCCCCGTAGTACCGTGGTGGATCCGCGGGAGCAGGTGCAGCTTCAGCAGGGACTCCAGGGTTGGGGTCATCGAAGACCATTAGGAAGGCCACCAGGAAGGCCTGCAGGTCAAGGACGATAGGATCCCAAGCTTCCCATAGGGAGGTGACCCACTTCAAGGCATCCCCCGCTAGGTAGTCAATTATAAATGCCACTTTAGACCAATCAGAAGGAAAAGAAAGAGGGTAGAAGTTGAAGTGCAGCATGCATTGCTCCACAAATGCACGACTTTGTTTTGGATCTCCATAGCACTGGGGGCGGATCCGCAGGAACGGGTGCAGAAAGCTCCATCTGGACGGGTGCGAAATTAGCCTGGAACTCAGCTAGAGAAAAAAAAAAAATTATTTATTTATTTTTAATGCACGTATTAGCTGGAAAACGTCTCAGAGAGCGAAGGCCGTGGGGCTCAACGGGAACCATGGCCTGAGCATGCTGTTATGCACACGCCCGGACTGACTGGCGTGTGCGGGTGTTGTGGTTCCACTGGACCATGGACCGGAGAGTGCCTGGAGGGGCGTGACTAAGTATCTGGCCGATCCGACCAAGGTGGCATGACGGCATACGACGCCAGTGCACCAGGGAGAAACCGGGCAGAGGGACCAGGTGCTACTCCAGGTCAAACTCCGGACACGGGGGTTGACCCTCACTGGGATTACTGGAACAGGCAGGTTAGGCTGGCACAGACTGGTGGATGTAAGCAAACACGGCAGGTATGCAGATGGGTGGCTACAGGCGAGTATGCAGGCAGGGAGGTACTGGCCGAAAGGATGGGCTGGAGCACAGAGAGGTTAAGACCCAGTACAGACTGGGTCACAGAACCGCAGATGCGGTAGACAACCACAGCAGAGAGGGAACGCCCGAAGCGGTGGGCAAGAACAGAGCAGGACGGGGCTGCAGGAGCAGCGAGCACAAGCAGGGCAGGACAGGACTGCCGGAGCAGCGAGCACAAGCAGGGCAGGGCGGAAACCGCAGAAGCAGTAAGCAAGATAAGAGCAGAGCAGAAACCGCAGGAGCGGCAAGCAAGGCAAGAGCAGAATGAAAACCGCAAGAGCGGCAAGCTAAGCAGGAGCAGAGCGGACACCGCAGAGCGGTAAACAAGGCAGGAGCAGAGCAGAAACCGCAAGAGCGGCAAGCTAAGCAGGAGCAGAGCTGACACCGCAGAGCGGTAAACAAGGCAGGAGCAGAGTAGAAACCGCAAGAGCGGCAAGCTAAGCAGGAGCAGAGCGGACACCGCAGAGCGGTAAACAAGGCAGGAGCAGAGCAGAAACCGCAAGAGCGGCAAGCTAAGCAGGAGCAGAGCGGACACCGCAGAGCGGTAAACAAGGCAGGAGCAGAGCAGAAACCGCAAGAGCGGCAAGCTAAGCAGGAGCAGAGCGGACACCGCAGAGCGGTAAACAAGGCAGGAGCAGAGCAGAAACCGCAAGAGCGGCAAGCTAAGCAGGAGCAGAGCGGACACCGCAGAGCGGTAAACAAGGCAAGGGGATAGGACTCTGTTCACAAAGAACAGACAGAGAAGGAAAGGCAGAACCAGAAGCACGCACAGTACTTACATAGAAGTAGCGAGCGTACACTAAATTCACAACAGAGGTACAGAGACGACGAGAAGGAATTTAGGAGCGGGTTCAGACTCTGCAGAAAGACGCAGAAAACAGAGGGAAAAGGGAGACAAGGTTAAAGTAGAAACGAGGCACAGACAACAGGGAACAGAGGAACGGGAACAGAGACAGCAAGGCAGGAACACAAACAGAACTCTGTTCAGACGGGAACAGATACCGCAAGGCAGGAACACAAACAGGACTCTGTTCAGACGGGAACAGATACCGCAAGGCAGGGACACAAACAGGACTCTGTTCAGACGGGAACAGATACCGCAAGGCAGAGACACAAACAGGACTCTGTTCAGACGGGAACAGATACCGCAAGGCAGAGACACAAACAGGACTCTGTACAGACGGGAACAGATACCGCAAGGCACAGACAGGTAGAACTAGGAATACGGCCCCTAGAAGGCAAGAAAACAGGCAAGAAGCGTGTTCACAAGAACAGACCACAGTTCAGACACAGAACTGGAAAACAGGCAGGAAAACAGGATAGGACCTGGCATGTCAGAGACAAAAAGCCAACTGACAAGAAACAATGCTCAGGCGCCATCTTGAGGAAGAAGGTGGTATAAATACCCAAAGATGGACAGCAATAGGCTGAAGGTGCAACAGGGGCGTGTCCGCAGCAGGTACAAGAAACAGGAAGTTCAGCGGGCGTCGCCCTATGCAGCCAAAGTGGAGCAGAGCAGAGCACAAGGAAAGAAGCCAGACCAGGAAGCTGGGCGGGAGATGAAGTTTGCGATCTTGCATGATGAGAGATGGAACACCATGCAAGAACGCCGCCAGGTATGCTACAGCTCCTGTGTCTAATGTCACTGGTGATCCCTGTATTACCTGTACAATGATACTATATACAGAGCTCCTGTGTATAATTTCACTGGTGAGCACTGTATTACCTGTACTCTGACACTATATACAGAGCTCCTGTGTATAATGTCACTGGTGAACACTGTATTACCTGTACACTATATACAGAACTCCTGTGAATAATGTCATTGGTGATCACTGTATTACCTGTACAATGACACTATATACAGAGCTGCTGTGTATAATGTCACTGGTGATCCCAGTATTACCTGTACACTGACACTATATACAGAGCTCCTGTGTATAATGTCACTGGTGATCACTGTATTACCTGTATACTCTACACTATACACAGAGTTACTGTTTATAATGTCACTGGTGATCACTGTATTACCTGTACAATGACACTATATACAGAGCTCCTGTGTATAATGTTACTGGTGAGCACTGTATTACCTGTACAATCACACTATATACAGAGCTCCTGTGTATAATATCACTGGTGATCCCTTTATTACCTGTACAATGACACTATATACAGAGCTCCTGTATATAATATCATCAGTGATCACTGTATTACCTGTACACTGACAAAATATACAGAGCTCCTGTGTATAATGTCACTGGTGATCACTGTATTAACTGTACACTATATACAGAGCTCCTGTATATAATATCACTGGTGATCCCTTTATTACCTGTACACTTGTACTATTTACAGAGCTACTGTGTATAATGTCACTGGTGAGCACTGTATTATGTGTACAATGACACTATATACAGAGTTCCTGTGTATAATGTCACTGGTGATCACTGTATTACCTGTACACTGACACTATATAAAGAGCTCCTGTGTATAATGTCACTGGTGATCCCTGTATTACCTGTACAATGAAACTATATGCAGAGCTCCTGTGTATAATGTCACTGGTGATCCCTGTATTACCTGTAAAATTACACTATATACAGACCTCCTGTGTATAATGTCACTGGTGATCCCTGTATTACCTGTAAAATGACACTATATACAGACCTCCTGTGTATAATGTCACTGGTGATCACTGTATTACCTGTACAATGACACTATATACAGAGCTCCTGTGTATAATATCATGGATTATCACTGTATTACCTGTACAATGACACTATATACCAAGCTCTTGTGTATAATGACACTGGTGAGCACTGTATTACCTGTACAATGACACTATATACAGAGCTCGTGTGTATAATATCACTGGTGATCATTGTATTACCTGTACACTATACACTATATACAGAGCTCCTGTGTATAATGTCACTGGTGATCACTGTATTACCTATACAATGACACTACTATACAGAGCTCCTGCGCATAATGTCACTGCTGATCAATGTATTACCTGAACACTAAGACTATATACAGAGCTCCTGTGTATAATATCACTGGTGATCACTGTATTACCTGTCCAATGACACTATATACAGGGCTCCTGTGTATAATATCACTGGTGAGCACTATATTACCTGTACACTATACACTATATACAGGGTTCCTGTGTATAATATCACTGGTGATCACTGTATTACCTGTACACTATACATTATATACAGAGCTCCTGTGTATAATGTCACTGGTGATCCCTGCATTACCTGTACAATTACACTATATACAGAGCTCCTGTGTATAATGTCACTGGTGATCCCTGTATTTCCTGTAAAATGACACTATATACAGAGCTCCTGTGTATAATGTCACTGGTGAACACTGTATTACCTGTACACTATATACAGAACTCCTGTGAATAATGTCATTGGTGATCACTGTATTACCTGTACAATGACACTATATACAGAGCTGCTGTGTATAATGTCACTGGTGATCCCAGTATTACCTGTACACTGACACTATATACAGAGCTCCTGTGTATAATGTCACTGGTGATCACTGTATTACCTGTATACTCTACACTATGCACAGAGTTCCTGTTTATAATGTCACTGGTGATCACTGTATTACCTGTACAATGACACTATATACAGAGCTCCTGTGTATAATGTTACTGGTGAGCACTGTATTACCTGTACAATCACACTATATACAGAGCTCCTGTGTATAATATCACTGGTGATCCCTTTATTACCTGTACAATGACACTATATACAGAGCTCCTTTGTATAATGACACTGGTGAGCACTGTATTACCTGTGCTATGACACGAGATAAGGAGCTCCTGTGTATAATGTCACTGGTGATCAATGTATTACCTGTAAAATTACACTATAAACAGAGCTCCTGTGTATAATGTCACTGGTGATCACTGTATTAACTGTACAATGACACTATATACAGAGCTCGTGTGTATAATATCACTGTTGATCACTGTATTACCTGTACAATGACACTGTATACAAATCTCCTGTGTATAACATCACTGGTGATCACTGTATTACCTGTACAATGACACTATATATAGAGCTCCTGTGTATAATATCACTGGTGATCCCAGTATTACCTGTACAATGACACTATATACAGACCTCCTGTGTATAATGACACTGGTGATCACTGTATTACCGGAACAATGACACTACTATACAGAGCTCCTGTGTATAATATCACTGGTAATCACTGTATTACCTGTACAATGACACTATATACAAGGCTCCTGTGTATAATATCACTGATGTGCACTGTACTACCTCTAAATTGACACTATATACCAAGTTCCTGTGTATAATGTCACTGGTGATCACTGTATTATCTGTACAATGACACTATATACAGACCTCCTGTGTATAATATCACTGGTGATCCCTCTATAATATATACATAGCTACTGTGTGTAATGTCACTGGTGAGCACTGTATTACCTGTACTCTGACACTATATACAGAGCTCCTGTGTATAATGTCACTGGTGAACACTGTGTTACCTGTACACTATATACAGAACTCCTGTGAATAATGTCATTGGTGATCACTGTATTACCTGTACAATGACACTATATACAGAGCTGCTGTGTATAATGTCACTGGTGATCCCAGTATTACCTGTACACTGACACTATATACAGAGCTCCTGTGTATAATGTCACTGGTGATCACTGTATTACCTGTATACTCTACACTATACACAGAGCTCCTGTTTATAATGTCACTGGTGATCACTGTATTACCTGTACAATGACACTATATACAGAGCTCCTGTGTATAATATTACTGGTGAGCACTGTATTACCTGTACAATCACACTATATACAGAGCTCCTGTGTATAATATCACTGGTGATCCCTTTATTACCTGTACAATGACACTATATACAGAGCTCCTGTATATAATATCATCAGTGATCACTGTATTACCTGTACACTGACACAATATACAGAGCTCCTGTGTATAATGTCACTGGTGATCACTGTATTAACTGTACACTATATACAGAGCTCCTGTATATAATATCACTGGTGATCCCTTTATTACCTGTACACTTGTACTATTTACAGAGCTACTGTGTATAATGTCACTGGTGAGCACTGTATTATGTGTACAATGACACTATATACAGAGTTCCTGTGTATAATGTCACTGGTGATCACTGTATTACTGTACACTGACACTATATAAAGAGATCCTGTGTATAATGTCACTGGTGATCCCTGTATTACCTGTACAATGAAACTATATACAGAGCTCCTGTGTATAATGTCACTGGTGATCCCTGTTTTACCTGTAAAATTACACTATATACAGAGCTCCTGTGTATAATGTCACTGGTGATCCCTGTATTACCTGTAAAATGACACTATATACAGACCTCCTGTGTATAATATCATGGATGATCACTGTATTACCTGTACAATGACACTATATACAGAGCTCCTGTGTATAATGACACTGGTGTGCCCTGTATTACCTGTAAAATGACACTATATACAGAGCTTGTGCGTATAAAATCACTGGTGATCATTGTTTTACCTGTACGCTATACACTATATGCAGAGCTCCTGTGTATAATGTCACTGGTGATAACTGTATTACCTATACAATGACACTACTATACAGAGCTCCTGCGCATAATGTCACTGCTGATCAATGTATTACCTGAACACTAAGACTATATACAGAGCTCCTGTGTATAATATCACTGGTGATCACTGTATTACCTGTCCAATGACACTATATACAGGGCTCCTGTGTATAATATCACTGGTGAGCACTATATTACCTGTACACTATACACTATATACAGGGTTCCTGTGTATAATATCACTGGTGATCACTGTATTACCTGTACACTATACATTATATACAGAGCTCCTGTGTATAATGTCACTGGTGATCCCTGCATTACCTGTACAATTACACTATATACAGAGCTCCTGTGTATAATGTCACTGGTGATCCCTGTATTACCTGTAAAATGACACTATATACAGACCTCCTGTGCATAATGTCACTGGTGATCACTGTATTACCTGTACAATGACACTATATACAGAGCTCCTGTGTATAATATCATGGGTGATCACTGTATTACCTGTACAATGACACTATATACAGGGCTCCTGTGTATAATAACCCTGGTGATCCCTGTATTACCTGTACAATGACACTATACACAGATTTCCTGTGTATAATGTCACTGGTGATCACTGTATTACCTGTACACTGACAATATATACAGAGTTCCTGTGTATAATGTCACTGGTGATCACTGTATTACCTGTACACTGACACTATATACAGAGCTCCTGTGTATAATATCACTGGTGATCCCTGTATTACCTGAACACAGTATACAGAGCTCGTGTGTATTATGTCACTAGTGAGCACTGTAATACCTGTACAATGAAACAATATACAGAGCTCCTTTGTATAATGACACTGGTTAGCACTGTATTACCTGTGCTATGACACTATATACAGAGCTCCTGTGTATAATGTCACTGGTGATCACTGTATTACCTGTAAAATGACACTATAAACAGAGCTCCTGTGTATAATGTCACTGGTGATCACTGTATTAACTGTACAATGACACTATATACAGAGCTCCTGTGCATAATATCACTGTTGATCACTGTATTACCTGTACAATGACACTATATACAGATCTTTTGTGTATAATATCACTGGTGATCCCTGTATTACCTGTACAATGACACTATATACAGACCTCCTGTGTATAATGACACTGGTGAGCAATGTATTACCTGTACAATGACACTATATACAGAGCTCGTGTGTATAATATCACTGGTGATCATTGTATTACCTGAACACTACACACTATATACAGAGCCCCTGTGTATAATGTCACTGGTGATCACTGTATTACCTGAACAATGACACTACTATACAGAGCTCCTGCGTATAATATCACTGTATTACCTGTACAATGACACTATATACAAAGCTCCTGTGTATAATATCACTGGTGAGCACTGTACTACCTCTAAATTGACACTATATACCGAGCTCCTGTGTATAATGTCACTGGTGATCACTGTATTATCTGTACAATGACACTATATACAGAGCTCCTGTGTATAATGTCACTGGTGATCCCTGGATTACCTGTACAATGAAACTATATACAGAGCTCCTGTGTATAATGTCACTGGTGATCCCTGTATTACCTGTAAAATTACACTATATACAGAGCTCCTGTGTATAATGTCACTGGTGATCCCTGTATTACCTGTAAAATGACACTATATACAGACCCCTTTGTATAATGTCACTGGTGATCACTGTATTACCTGTACAATGACAATATATACAGAGCTCCTGTGTATAATATCATGGATGATCACTGTATTACCTGTACAATGACACTATATACTGAGCTCCTGTGTATAATGACACTGGTGAGCACTATATTACCTGTACAATGACATTATATACAGAGCTCGTGTGTATAATATCACTGGTGATCATTGTATTACCTGTACACTATACACTATATACAGAGCTCCTGTGTATAATGTCACTGGTGATCACTGTATTACCTATACAATGACACTACTATACAGAGCTCCTGCGCATAATGTCACTGCTGATCAATGTATTACCTGAACACTAAGACTATATACAGAGCTCCTGTGTATAATATCACTGGTGATCACTGTATTACCTGTCCAATGACACTATATACAGGGCTCCTGTGTATAATATCACTGGTGAGCACTATATTACCTGTACACTATACACTATATATAGGGTTCCTGTGTATAATATCACTGGTGATCACTGTATTACCTGTACACTATACATTATATACAGAGCTCCTGTGTATAATGTCACTGGTGATCACTGTATTACCTGTACAATGACACTATATACAGAGCTCCTGTGTATAATATCATGGGTGATCACTGTATTACCTGTACAATGACACTATATACAGGGCTCCTGTGTATAATAACCCTGGTGATCCCTGTATTACCTGTACAATGACACTATATACAGATCTCCTGTGTATAATGTCACTGGTGATCACTGTATTACCTGTACACTGACAATATATACAGAGTTCCTGTGTATAATGTCACTGGTGATCACTGTATTACCTGTACACTGACACTATACACAGAGCTCCTGTGTATAATATCACTGGTGATCCCTGTATTACCTGAACACAGTATACAGAGCTCGTGTGTATTATGTCACTGGTGAGCACTGTAATACCTGTACAGTATCTACAGAGCTCCTGTGTATAATATCACTGGTGATCCCTGTATTACCTGAACACAGTATACAGAGCTCGTGTGTATTATGTCACTGGTGAGCACTGTATTACCTGTACAGTATATACAGAGCTCCTGTGTATAATATCACTGGTGATCCCTTTGTTACCTGTACACTTATACTATATACAGAGCTCCTGTATATAATATCACTGGTGAGCACTGTATTACGTGTACAATGACACTATATACAGAGTTCCTGTGTATAATGTCACTGGTAATCACTGTATTACCTGTACACTGACACTATATACAGAGCTCCTGTGTATAATGTCACTGGTGATCCCTGTATTACCTGTACAATGAAACTATATACAGAGCTCGCGTATAATGTCACTGGTGATCCCTGTATTACCTGTACAATCACACTATATACAGAGCTCCTGTGTATAATGTCACTGGTGATCCCTGTATTACCTGTAAAATGACACTATATACAGACTTCCTGTGTATAATGTCACTGGTGATCACTGTATTACCTGTACAATGACACTATATACAGAGCTCCTGTGTATAATATCATGGGTGATGACTGTATTACCTGTACAATGACACTATATACAGGGCTCCTTTGTATAATGACACTGGTGAGCACTGTATTACCTGTGCAATGACACTATATACAGAGCTCCTGTGTGTAATGTCACTGGTGATCAGTGTATTACCTGTAAAATTACACTATAAACAGAGCTCCTGTGTATAATGTCACTGGTGATCACTGTATTAACTGTACAATGACACTATATACAGAGTTTCTGTGTATAATATCACTGGTGATCACTGTATTACCTGTACAATGACACTATATACAGATCTCCTGTGTATAACATCACTGGTGATCACTGTATTAACTGTACAATGACACTATATACAGAGCTCCTGTGTATAATATCACTGGTGATCCCTGTATTACCTGTACAATGACACTATATACAGACCTCCTGTGTATAATGACACTGGTGAGCTATGTATTACCTGTACAATGACACTATATACAGAGCTCGTGTGCATAATATAACTAGTGATCATTGTATTACCTGTACACTACACACTATATACAGAGCCCCTGTGTATAATGTCACTGGTGATCACTGTATTACCTGAACAATGACACTACTATACAGAGCTCCTGTGTATAATATCACTGGTAATCACTGTATTACCTGTACAATGACACTATATACAAGGCTCCTGTGTATAATATCACTGGTGAGCACTGTACTACCTCTAAATTGACACTATATACCGAGCTCCTGTGTATAATGTCACTGGTGATCACTGTATTATCTGTACAATGACACTATATACAGAGCTCCTGTGTATAACATCACTGGTGATCACTCTATAATATATACATAGCTCCTGTGTGTAATGTCACTGGTGAGCACTGTATTACCTGTACTCTGACACTATATACAGAGCTCCTGTGTATAATATCATTAGTGATCACTGTATTACATGTACAATGACACTATATACAGAGATCCTGTGTATAATGTCACTGGTGATCACAGTATTACCTGTACACTGACACTATATACAGAGCTCCTATGTATAATGTCACTGGTGATCACTGTATTACCTGTATACTCTACACTATATACAGAGCTCCTGCGTATAATGTCACTGGTGATCACTGTATTACCTGTACACTATATACAGAGCTCCTGTGTATAATGTCACTGGTGATCCCTGTGTTACCTGTACACATATACTATATACAGAGCTCCTGTATATAATATCACTGGTGATCCCTTTATTACCTGTACACTTGTACTATTTACAGAGCTCCTGTATATAATGTCACTGGTAAGCACTGTATTACATGTACAATGACACTATATACAGAGTTCCTGTGTATAATGTCACTGGTGATCACTGTATTACCTGTACACTGACACTATATGCAGAGCTCCTGTGTATAATGTCATTGGTGATCCCTGTATTACCTGTACAATGACACTATATACAGAGCTCCTGTGTATAATGTCACTTGTGTTCCCTGTATTACCTGTACACTGACACTATATAAAGAGCTCCTGTGTATAATGTCACTGGTGATCCCTGTATTACCTGTACAATGAAGCTATATAGAGAGCTCCTGTGTATAATGTCACTGGTGATCCCTGTATTACCTGTACTATTACACTATATACAGAGCTCCTGTGTATAATGTCACTGGTGATCCTTGTATTACCTGTAAAATGCCAATATATACAGACCTCCTGTGTATAATGTCACTGGTGATCACTGTATTACCTGTACAATGACACTATATACAGAGCTCCTGTGTATAATATCATGGATGATCTCTGTATTACCTGTACAATGACACTATATAAAGAGCTCCTGTGTATTATGACACTGGTGAGCACTGTATTACCTGTAAAATGACACTATATACAGAGCTCGTGTGTATAATATCTCTGGTGATCATTGTATTACTTGTACACTATACACTATATACAGAGCTCCTGTGCATAATGTCACTGGTGATCACTGTATTACCTATACAATGACTCTAGTATACAGAGCTGCTGCGCATAATGTCACTGGTGATCTATGTATTACCTGAACACTGAGACTAAATACAGAGCTCCTGTGTATAATATCACACGTGATCACTGTATTACCTGTACAATGACACTATATACAGGGCTCCTGTGTATAATATCACTGGTGATCACTATATTACCTGTACACTATACACTATATACAGGGTTAGTGTGTATAATATCACTGGTGATCACTGTATTACCTGTACACTATACATTATATACAGAGCTCCTGTGTATAATGTCACTGGTGATCACTGTATTACCTGTTCAGTGACACTATATACAGAGCTCTTGTGTACAATATCACTGTTGATCACTGTATTACCTGTAGATTGACACTATATACAGAGCTCCTGTGTATAATGTCTCTGGTGATCACAGTATTACCTGTACAATGACACTATATATAGAGCTCCTGTGTAAAATGTCACTGGTGATCCCAGTATTACCTGTACACTGACACTATATACAGAGCTCCTGTGTATAATGTCACTGGTGATCACTGTATTACCTGTATACTCTACACTATATACAGAGCTCCTGTGTATAATGTCACTGGTGATCACTGTATTACCTGTACACTGACACTATATACAGAGCTCCTGTGTCTAATGTCACTGGTGATCCCTGTATTACCTGTACAATGATACTATATACAGAGCTCCTGTGTATAACGTTACTAGTGAGCACTGTATTACCTGTACAATCACACTATATATACAGAACTCCTGTGTATAATATCACTGGTGATCCCTGTATTACCTGTACAATGACACTATATCCAGAGCTCCTGTATATAATATCATCAGTGATCACTGTATTACCTGTACACTGACACAATATACAGAGCTCCTGTGTATAATGTCACTGTTGATCACTGTATTACCTGTACACTATATATAGAACTCCTGTGTATAATGTCACTGGTGATCTCTGTGTTACCTGTACACTTATACTATATACAGAGCTCCAGTATATAATATCACTGGTGATCCCTTTATTACCTGTACACTTGTACTATTTGCAGAGCTCCTGTATATAATGTCACTGGTGAGCATTGTATTACGTGTACAATGACACTATATACAGAGTTCCTGTGTATAATGTCACTGGTGATCACTGTATTACCTGTATACTGACACTATATGCAGAGCTCCTGTGTATAATGTCATTGGTGATCCCTGTATTACCTGTACAATGACACTATATACAGAGCTCCTGTGTATAATGTCACTTGTGTTCCCTGTATTACCTGTAAACTGACACTATATAAAGAGCTCCTGTGTATAATGTCACTGGTGATCCCTGTATTACCTGTACAATGAAACTATATACAGAACTCCTGTGTATAATGTCACTGGTGAACCCTGTATTACCTGTACAATTACACTATATACAGAGCTCCTGTGTATAATGTCACTGGTGATCCCTGTATTACCTGTAAAATGACAATATATACAGACCTCCTGTGTATAATGTCACTGGTGATCACTGTATTACCTGTACAATGACAATATATACAGACCTTCTGTGTATAATGTCACTGGTGATCAATGTATTACCTGTACAATGACACTATATACAGAACTCCTGTGTATAATATCATGGATGCTCACTGTATTACCTGTACAATGACACTATATAAAGAGCTCCTGTGTATAATGACACTGGTGAGCACTGTATTACCTGTACAATGAAACTATATACAGAGCTCCTGTGTATAATGTCACTGGTGATCCCTGTATTACCTGTACAATTACACTATATACAGAGCTCCTGTGTATAATGTCACTGGTGATCCCTGTATTACCTGTAAAATGACAATATATACAGACCTCCTGTGTATAATGTCACTGGTGATCACTGTATTACCTGTACAATAACACTATATACAGAGCTCCTGTGTATAATATCATGGATGATCACTGTATTACCTGTACAATGACACTATATACAGAGCTCGTGTGTATAATATCTCTGGTGATCATTGTATTACTTGTACACTATACACTATATACAGAGCTCCTGTGCATAATGTCACTGGTGATCACTGTATTACCTATACAATGACACTACTATATAGAGCTCCTGCGCATAATGTCACTGGTGATCAATGTATTACCTGAACACTGAGACTAAATACAGAGCTCCTGTGTATAATATCACTCGTTGTCACTGTATTACCTGTACAATGACACTATATACAGGGCTCCTGTGTATAATATCACTGGTGAGCACTATATTACCTGTACACTATACACTATATACAGGGTTAGTGTGTATAATATCACTGGTGATCACTGTATTACCTGTACACTATACATTATATACAGAGCTCCTGTGTATAATGTCACTGGTGATCACTGTATTACCTGTTCAATGACACTATATACAGAGCTCTTGTGTACAATATCACTGTTGATCACTGTATTACCTGTAAATTGACACTATATACAGAGCTCCTGTGTATAATGTCTCTGGTGATCACAGTATTACCTGTACAATGACACTATATATAGAGCTCCTGTGTATAATGTCACTGGTGATCCCAGTATTACCTGTACACTGACACTATATACAGAGCTCCTGTGTATAATGTCACTGGTGATCACTGTATTACCTGTATACTCTACACTATATACAGAGCTCCTGTGTATAATGTCACTGGTGATCACTGTATTACCTGTACACTGACACGAAATACAGAGCTCCTGTGTCTAATGTCACTGGTAATCCCTGTATTACCTGTACAATGATACTATATACAGAGCTCCTGTGTATAATATCACTGGTGATCCCTTTGTTACCTGTACACTTATACTATATACAGAGCTCCTGTATATAATATCACTGGTGAGCACTGTATTACGTGTACAATGACACTATATACAGAGTTTCTGTGTATAATGTCACTGGTAATCACTGTATTACCTGTACACTGACACTATATACAGAGCTCCTGTGTATAATGTCACTGGTGATCCCTGTATTACCTGTACAATGAAACTATATACAGAGCTCGCGTATAATGTCACTGGTGATCCCTGTATTACCTGTACAATCACACTATATACAGAGCTCCTGTGTATAATGTCACTGGTGATCCCTGTATTACCTGTAAAATGACACTATATACAGACTTCCTGTGTATAATGTCACTGGTGATCACTGTATTACCTGTACAATGACACTATATACAGAGCTCCTGTGTATAATATCATGGGTGATGACTGTATTACCTGTACAATGACACTATATACAGGGCTCCTTTGTATAATGACACTGGTGAGCACTGTATTACCTGTGCAATGACACTATATACAGAGCTCCTGTGTGTAATGTCACTGGTGATCAGTGTATTACCTGTAAAATTACACTATAAACAGAGCTCCTGTGTATAATGTCACTGGTGATCACTGTATTAACTGTACAATGACACTATATACAGAGTTTCTGTGTATAATATCACTGGTGATCACTGTATTACCTGTACAATGACACTATATACAGATCTCCTGTGTATAACATCACTGGTGATCACTGTATTAACTGTACAATGACACTATATACAGAGCTCCTGTGTATAATATCACTGGTGATCCCTGTATTACCTGTACAATGACACTATATACAGACCTCCTGTGTATAATGACACTGGTGAGCTATGTATTACCTGTACAATGACACTATATACAGAGCTCGTGTGCATAATATAACTAGTGATCATTGTATTACCTGTACACTACACACTATATACAGAGCCCCTGTGTATAATGTCACTGGTGATCACTGTATTACCTGAACAATGACACTACTATACAGAGCTCCTGTGTATAATATCACTGGTAATCACTGTATTACCTGTACAATGACACTATATACAAGGCTCCTGTGTATAATATCACTGGTGAGCACTGTACTACCTCTAAATTGACACTATATACCGAGCTCCTGTGTATAATGTCACTGGTGATCACTGTATTATCTGTACAATGACACTATATACAGAGCTCCTGTGTATAACATCACTGGTGATCACTCTATAATATATACATAGCTCCTGTGTGTAATGTCACTGGTGAGCACTGTATTACCTGTACTCTGACACTATATACAGAGCTCCTGTGTATAATATCATTAGTGATCACTGTATTACATGTACAATGACACTATATACAGAGATCCTGTGTATAATGTCACTGGTGATCACAGTATTACCTGTACACTGACACTATATACAGAGCTCCTGTGTATAATGTCACTGGTGATCACTGTATTACCTGTATACTCTACACTATATACAGAGCTCCTGCGTATAATGTCACTGGTGATCACTGTATTACCTGTACACTATATACAGAGCTCCTGTGTATAATGTCACTGGTGATCCCTGTGTTACCTGTACACATATACTATATACAGAGCTCCTGTATATAATATCACTGGTGATCCCTTTATTACCTGTACACTTGTACTATTTACAGAGCTCCTGTATATAATGTCACTGGTAAGCACTGTATTACATGTACAATGACACTATATACAGAGTTCCTGTGTATAATGTCACTGGTGATCACTGTATTACCTGTACACTGACACTATATGCAGAGCTCCTGTGTATAATGTCATTGGTGATCCCTGTATTACCTGTACAATGACACTATATACAGAGCTCCTGTGTATAATGTCACTTGTGTTCCCTGTATTACCTGTACACTGACACTATATAAAGAGCTCCTGTGTATAATGTCACTGGTGATCCCTGTATTACCTGTACAATGAAGCTATATAGAGAGCTCCTGTGTATAATGTCACTGGTGATCCCTGTATTACCTGTACTATTACACTATATACAGAGCTCCTGTGTATAATGTCACTGGTGATCCCTGTATTACCTGTAAAATGCCAATATATACAGACCTCCTGTGTATAATGTCACTGGTGATCACTGTATTACCTGTACAATGACACTATATACAGAGCTCCTGTGTATAATATCATGGATGATCTCTGTATTACCTGTACAATGACACTATATAAAGAGCTCCTGTGTATTATGACACTGGTGAGCACTGTATTACCTGTAAAATGACACTATATACAGAGCTCGTGTGTATAATATCTCTGGTGATCATTGTATTACTTGTACACTATACACTATATACAGAGCTCCTGTGCATAATGTCACTGGTGATCACTGTATTACCTATACAATGACTCTAGTATACAGAGCTGCTGCGCATAATGTCACTGGTGATCTATGTATTACCTGAACACTGAGACTAAATACAGAGCTCCTGTGTATAATATCACACGTGATCACTGTATTACCTGTACAATGACACTATATACAGGGCTCCTGTGTATAATATCACTGGTGATCACTATATTACCTGTACACTATACACTATATACAGGGTTAGTGTGTATAATATCACTGGTGATCACTGTATTACCTGTACACTATACATTATATACAGAGCTCCTGTGTATAATGTCACTGGTGATCACTGTATTACCTGTTCAATTACACTATATACAGAGCTCTTGTGTACAATATCACTGTTGATCACTGTATTACCTGTAGATTGACACTATATACAGAGCTCCTGTGTATAATGTCTCTGGTGATCACAGTATTACCTGTACAATGACACTATATATAGAGCTCCTGTGTAAAATGTCACTGGTGATCCCAGTATTACCTGTACACTGACACTATATACAGAGCTCCTGTGTATAATGTCACTGGTGATCACTGTATTACCTGTATACTCTACACTATATACAGAGCTCCTGTGTATAATGTCACTGGTGATCACTGTATTACCTGTACACTGACACTATATACAGAGCTCCTGTGTCTAATGTCACTGGTGATCCCTGTATTACCTGTACAATGATACTATATACAGAGCTCCTGTGTATAACGTTACTAGTGAGCACTGTATTACCTGTACAATCACACTATATATACAGAACTCCTGTGTATAATATCACTGGTGATCCCTGTATTACCTGTACAATGACACTATATCCAGAGCTCCTGTATATAATATCATCAGTGATCACTGTATTACCTGTACACTGACACAATATACAGAGCTCCTGTGTATAATGTCACTGTTGATCACTGTATTACCTGTACACTATATATAGAGCTCCTGTGTATAATGTCACTGGTGATCTCTGTGTTACCTGTACACTTATACTATATACAGAGCTCCAGTATATAATATCACTGGTGATCCCTTTATTACCTGTACACTTGTACTATTTGCAGAGCTCCTGTATATAATGTCACTGGTGAGCACTGTATTACGTGTACAATGACACTATATACAGAGTTCCTGTGTATAATGTCACTGGTGATCACTGTATTACCTGTATACTGACACTATATGCAGAGCTCCTGTGTATAATGTCATTGGTGATCCCTGTATTACCTGTACAATGACACTATATACAGAGCTCCTGTGTATAATGTCACTTGTGTTCCCTGTATTACCTGTAAACTGACACTATATAAAGAGCTCCTGTGTATAATGTCACTGGTGATCCCTGTATTACCTGTACAATGAAACTATATACAGAACTCCTGTGTATAATGTCACTGGTGAACCCTGTATTACCTGTACAATTACACTATATACAGAGCTCCTGTGTATAATGTCACTGGTGATCCCTGTATTACCTGTAAAATGACAATATATACAGACCTCCTGTGTATAATGTCACTGGTGATCACTGTATTACCTGTACAATGACATTATATACAGACCTTCTGTGTATAATGTCACTGGTGATCAATGTATTACCTGTACAATGACACTATATACAGAACTCCTGTGTATAATATCATGGATGCTCACTGTATTACCTGTACAATGACACTATATAAAGAGCTCCTGTGTATAATGACACTGGTGAGCACTGTATTACCTGTACAATGAAACTATATACAGAGCTCCTGTGTATAATGTCACTGGTGATCCCTGTATTACCTGTACAATTACACTATATACAGAGCTCCTGTGTATAATGTCACTGGTGATCCCTGTATTACCTGTAAAATGACAATATATACAGACCTCCTGTGTATAATGTCACTGGTGATCACTGTATTACCTGTACAATAACACTATATACAGAGCTCCTGTGTATAATATCATGGATGATCACTGTATTACCTGTACAATGACACTATATACAGAGCTCGTGTGTATAATATCTCTGGTGATCATTGTATTACTTGTACACTATACACTATATACAGAGCTCCTGTGCATAATGTCACTGGTGATCACTGTATTACCTATACAATGACACTACTATATAGAGCTCCTGCGCATAATGTCACTGGTGATCAATGTATTACCTGAACACTGAGACTAAATACAGAGCTCCTGTGTATAATATCACTCGTTGTCACTGTATTACCTGTACAATGACACTATATACAGGGCTCCTGTGTATAATATCACTGGTGAGCACTATATTACCTGTACACTATACACTATATACAGGGTTAGTGTGTATAATATCACTGGTGATCACTGTATTACCTGTACACTATACATTATATACAGAGCTCCTGTGTATAATGTCACTGGTGATCACTGTATTACCTGTTCAATGACACTATATACAGAGCTCTTGTGTACAATATCACTGTTGATCACTGTATTACCTGTAAATTGACACTATATACAGAGCTCCTGTGTATAATGTCTCTGGTGATCACAGTATTACCTGTACAATGACACTATATATAGAGCTCCTGTGTATAATGTCACTGGTGATCCCAGTATTACCTGTACACTGACACTATATACAGAGCTCCTGTGTATAATGTCACTGGTGATCACTGTATTACCTGTATACTCTACACTATATACAGAGCTCCTGTGTATAATGTCACTGGTGATCACTGTATTACCTGTACACTGACACGAAATACAGAGCTCCTGTGTCTAATGTCACTGGTAATCCCTGTATTACCTGTACAATGATACTATATACAGAGCTCCTGTGTATAACGTTACTAGTGAGCACTGTATTACCTGTACAATCACACTATATATACAGAACTCCTGTGTATAATATCACTGGTGATCCCTGTATTACCTGTACAATGACACTATATACAGAGCTCCTGTATATAATATCATCAGTGATCATTGTATTACCTGTACACTGACACAATATACAGAGCTCCTGTGTATAATGTCACTGATGATCACTGTATTACCTGTACACTATATATAGAGCTCCTGTGTATAATGTCACTGGTGATCCCTGTGTTACCTGTACACTTATACTATATACAGAGCTCCAGTATATAATATCACTGGTGATCCCTTTATTACCTGTACACTTGTACTATTTGCAGAGCTTCTGTATATAATGTCACTGGTGAGCACTGTATTACGTGTACAATGACACTATATACAGAGTTCCTGTGTATAATGTCACTGGTGATCACTGTATTACCTGTACACTGACACTATATGCAGAGCTCCTGTGTATAATGTCATTGGTGATCCCTGTATTACCTGTACAATGACACTATATACAGAGCTCCTGTGTATAATGTCACTTGTGTTCCCTGTATTACCTGTACACTGACACTATATAAAGAGCTCCTGTGTATAATGTCTCTGGTGTTCCCTGTATTACATGTACAATGAATCTATATACAGAGCTCCTGTGTATAATG
Source organism: Phyllobates terribilis (assembly GCF_046119375.1). Taxonomy (NCBI): domain Eukaryota; kingdom Metazoa; phylum Chordata; class Amphibia; order Anura; family Dendrobatidae; genus Phyllobates; species Phyllobates terribilis. Next base: position 13,491,589 of record NW_027362772.1, on the reverse strand, counting down.
TCACTGGTGATCCCTGTATTACCTGTACAATTACACTATATACAGAGCTCCTGTGTATAATGTCACTGGTGATCCCTGTATTACCTATAAAGTGACAATATATACAGACCTCCTGTGTATAAAGTCACTGGTGATCACTGTATTACCTGTACAATGACACTATATACAGTGCTCCTGTGTATAATATCATGGATGATCACTGTATTACCTGTACAATGACACTATATACAGAGCTCGTGTGTATAATATCTCTGGTGATCATTGTATTACTTGTACACTATAAACTATATACAGAGCTCCTGTGCATAATGTCACTGGTGATCACTGTATTACCTATACAATGACACTACTATACAGAGCTCCTGCGCATAATGACACTGGTGATCAATGTATTACCTGAACACTGAGACTAAATACAGAGCTCCTGTGTATAATATCACTCGTGATCACTGTATTACCTGTACAATGACACAATATACAGGGCTCCTGTGTATAATATCACTGGTGAGCACTATATTATCTGTACACTATACACTATATACAGGGTTAGTGTGTATAATATCACTGGTGATCACTGTATTACCTGTACACTATACATTATATACAGAGTTACTTTGTATAATATCACTGGTGATCACTGTATTACCTGTTCAATGACACTATATACAGAGCTCTTGTGTACAATATCACTGTTGATCACTGTATTACCTGTAAATTGACACTATATACAGAGCTCCTGTGTATAATGTCTCTGGTGATCACAGTATTACCTGTACAATGACACTATATATAGAGCTCCTGTGTATAATGTCACTTGTGATCCCAGTATTACCTGTACACTGACACTATATACAGAGCTCCTGTGTATAATGTCACCGGTGATCACTGTATTACCTGTATACTCTACACTATATACAGAGCTCCTGTGTATAATGTCACTGGTGATCACTGTATTACCTGTACACTGACACTATATACAGAGCTCCTGTGTCTAATGTCACTGGTGATCCCTGTATTACCTGTACAATGATACTATATACAGAGCTCCTGTGTATAACGTTACTAGTGAGCACTGTATTAGCTGTACAATCACACTATATATACAGAACTCCTGTGTATAATATCACTGGTGATCCCTCTATTACCTGTACAAAGACACTATATACAGAGCTCCTGTATATAATATCATCAGTGATCATTGTATTACCTGTACACTGACACAATATACAGAGCTCCTGTGTATAATGTCACTGGTGATCACTGTATTACCTGTACACTATATATAGAGCTCCTGTGTATAATGTCACTGGTGATCCCTGTGTTATCTGTACACTTATACTATATACAGAGCTCCAGTATATAATATACTGGTGATCCCTTTATTACCTGTACACTTGTACTATTTGCAGAGCTCCTGTATATAATGTTACTGGTGAGCACTGTATTACGTGTACAATGACACTGTATACAGAGTTCCTGTGTATAATGTCACTGGTGATCACTGTATTACCTGTACACTGACAGTATATGCAGAGCTCCTGTGTATAATTTCACTGGTGATCCCTGTATTACCTGTGCAATGACACTATATACAGAGCTCCTGTGTATAATATCATTTGTGTTCCCTGTATTACCTGTACACTGACACTATATAAAGAGCTCCTGTGTATAATGTCACTGGTGATCTCTGTATTACCTGTACAATGAAACTATATACAGAACTCCTGTGTATAATGTCACTAGTGATCCCTGTATTACCTGTACAATTACACTATATACAGAGCTCCTGTGTATAATGTCACTGGTGATCCCTGTATTACCTGTAAAATGACACTATATACAGACCTCCTGTGCATAATGTCACTGGTGATCACTGTATTACCTGTAAAATGACACTATATACAGGGCTCCTGTGTATAATATCACTGGTGATCACTGTATTACCTGTACAATGACACTATATACAGAGCTCCTGTGTATAATGTCACTGGTGACCACTGTATTACCTGTACACTGACAATATATACAAAGTTCCTGTGTATAATGTCACTGGTGATCACTGTATTACCTGTACACTGACACTATATACAGAGCTCCTGTGTATAATATCACTGGTGATCCCTGTATTAGCTGAACACAGTATACAGAGCTCGTGTGTATTATGTCACTGGTGAGCACTGTAATACCTGTACAATGAAACTATATACAGAGCTCCTTTGTATAATGACACTGGTGAGCCCTGTATTACCTGTGCAATGACACTATATACAGAGCTCCTGTGTATAATGTCACTGGTGATCAGTGTATTACCTGTAAAATGACACAATAAACAGAGCTCCTGTGTATATTGTCACTGGTTACCACTGTATTAACTGTACAATGACACTATATACAGAGCTTCTGTGTATAATATCACTGGTGATGACTGTATTACCTGTACAATGACAATATATACAGATCTCCTGTGTATAACATCACTGGTGATCACTGTATTAACTGTACAATGACACTATATACAGAGCTCCTGTGTATAATATCACTGGTGATCACTGTATTACCTGAACAGTGACACTACTATACAGAGCTCCTGTGTATAATATCACTGGCAATCACTGTATTACCTGTACAATGACACTATATACAAGGCTCCTGTGCATAATATCACTGGTGAGCACTGTACTTCCTCTAAATTGACACTATATACCGAGCTCCTGTGTATAATGTCACTGGTGATCACTGTATTATCTGTACAATGACACTATATACAGAGCTCCTGTGTATAATATCACTGGTGATCACTCTATAATATATACATAGCTCCTGTGTGTAATGTCACTGGTGAGCACTGTATTACCTGTACTCTGACACTATATACAGAGCTCCTGTGTATAATGTCACTGGTGATCACTGTATTACCTGTACACTATATACAGAACTCCTGTGAACAATGTCATTAGTGATCACTGTATTACATGTACAATGACACTATATGCAGAGCTCCTTTGTATAATGTCACTGGTGATCCCAGTATTACCTGTACACTGACACTATATACAGAGCTCCTGTGTATAATGTCACTGGTGATCACTGTATTACCTGTATACTCTACACTATATACAGAGCTCCTGTGTATAATGTCACTGGTGATCACTGTATTACCTGTACCATGACACTATATGCAGAGCTCCTGTGTATAACGTTACTGGTGAGCACTGTATTGCCTGTACACTATATACAGAGCTCCTGTGTATAATGTCACTGGTGATCCCTGTGTTACCTGTACACATATACTATATACAGAGCTCCTGTATATAATATCACTGGTGATCCCTTTATTACCTGTACACTTGTACTATTTACAGAGCTCCTGTATATAATGTCACTGGTGAGCACTGTATTGCGTGTACAATGACAGTATATACAGAGTTCCTGTGTATAATGTCACTGGTGATCACTGTATTACCTGTACACTGACACTATATGCAGAGCTCCTGTGTATAATGTCATTGGTGATCCCTGTATTACCTGTACAATGACACTATATACAGAGCTCCTGTGTATAATGTCACTTGTGTTCGCTGTATTACCTGTACACTGACACTATATAAAGAGCTCCTGTGTATAATGTCACTGGTGATCCCTGTATTACCTGTACAATGAAACTATATACAGAGCTCCTGTGTATAATGTCACTGGTGATCCCTGTATTACCTGTACAATTACACTACATACAGAGCTCCTGTGTATAATGTCACTGGTGATCCCTGTATTACCTGTAAAATGACAATATATACAGACCTCCTGTTTATAATGTCACTGGTGATCACTGTATTACCTGTACAATGACACTATATACAGAACTACTGTGTATAATATCATGGATGATCACTGTATTACCTGTACAATGACACTATATAAAGAGCTCCTGTGTATAATGACACTGGTGAGCACTGTATTACCTGTACAATGACACTATATACAGAGCTCGTGTGTATAATATCTCTGGTGAACATTGTATTACTTGTACACTATACACTATATACAGAGCTCCTGTGCATAATGTCACTGGTGATCACTGTATTACCTATACAATGACACTGCTATACAGAGCTCCTGCGCATAATGTCACTGGTGATCAATGTATTACCTGAACACTGAGACTAAATATAGAGCTCCTGTGTATAATATCACTCGTGATCACTGTCTTACCTGTACAATGACACTATATACAGGGCTCCTGTGTATAATATCACTGGTGAGCACTATATTACCTGTACACTATACACTATATACAGGGTTAGTGTGTATAATATCACTGGTGATCACTGTATTACCTGTACACTATACATTATATACAGAGCTCCTGTGTATAATGTCACTGGTGATCACTGTATTACCTGTTCAATGACACTATATACAGAGCTATTGTGTACAATATCACTGTTGATCACTGTGTTACCTGTAAATTGACACTATATACAGAGCTCCTGTGTATAATGTCTCTGGTGATCACAGTATTACCTGTACAATGACACTATATATAGAGGTCCTGTGTATAATGTCACTGGTGATCCCAGTATTACCTGTACACTGACACTATATACAGAGCTCCTGTGTATAATGTCACTGGTGATCACTCTATTACCTGTATACTCTACACTATATACAGAGCTCCTGTGTATAATGTCACTGGTCATCACTGTATTACCTGTACACTGACACTATATACAGCGCTCCTGTGTCTAATATCACTGGTGATCCCTGTATTACCTGTACAATGATACTATATACAGAGCTCCTGTGTATAACGTTACTGGTGAGCACTGTATTAGCTGTACAATCACACTATATATACAGAACTCCTGTGTATAATATCACTGGTGATCCCTGTATTACCTGTACAATGACACTATATACAGAGCTCCTGTATATAATATCATCAGTGTTCATTGTATTACCTGTACACTGACACAATATACAGAGCTCCTGTGTATAATGTCACAGGTGATCACTGTATTACCTGAACACTATATATAGAGCTCCTGTGTATAATGTCACTGGTGATCCCTGTGTTACCTGTACACTTATACTATATACAGAGCTCCAGTATATAATATCACTGGTGATCCCTTTATTACCTGTACACTTGTACTATTTGCAGAGCTCCTGTATATAATGTTACTGGTGAGCACTGTATTACGTGTTCAATGACACCATATACAGAGTTCCTATGTATAATGTCACTGGTGATCACTGTATTACCTGTACACTGACAGTATATGCAGAGCTCCTGTGTATAATGTCACTGGTGATCCCTGTATTACCTGTGCAATGACACTATATACAGAGCTCCTGTGTATAATATCACTTGTGTTCGCTGTATTACCTGTACACTGACACTATATAAAGAGCGCCTGTGTATAATGTCACTGGTGATCTCTGTATTACCTGTACAATGAAACTATTTACAGAACTCCTGTGTATAATGTCACTGGTGATCCCTGCATTACCTGTACAATTACACTATATACAGAGCTCCTGTGTATAATGTCACTGGTGATCCCTGTATTACCTGTAAAATGACACTATATACAGACCTCCTGTGCATAATGTCACTGGTGATCACTGTATTACCTGTAAAATGACACTATATACAGGGCTCCTGTGTATAATATCACTGGTGATCACTGTATTACCTGTACACTGACAATATATACAAAGTTCCTGTGTATAATGTCACTGGTGATCACTGTATTACCTGTACACTGACACTATATACAGAGCTCCTGTGTATAATATCACTGGTGATCCCTGTATTACCTGAACACAGTATACAGAGCTCGTGTGTATTATGTCACTGGTGAGCACTGTAATACCTGTATAATGAAACTATATACAGAGCTCCTTTGTATAATGACACTGGTGAGCACTGTATTACTTGTGCAATGACACTATATACAGAGCTCCTGTGTATAATGTCACTGGTGATCAGTGTATTACCTGTAAAATGACACTATAAACAGAGCTCCTGTGTATAATGTCACTGGTTACCACTGTATTAACTGTACAATGACACTATATACAGAGCTTCTGTGTATAATATCACTGGTGATCACTGTATTACCTGTACAATGACACTATATACAGATCTCCTGTGTATAACATCGCTGGTGATCACTGTATTAACTGTACAATGACTCTATATACAGAGCTCCTGTGTATAATATCACTGGTGATCCCTGTATTACCTGTACAATGACACTATATACAGACCTCCTGTGTATAATGACACTGGTGAGCAATGTATTACCTGTACAATGACACTATATACAGAGCTCGTGTGCATAATATCACTAGTGATCATTGTATTACCTGTACACTACACACTATATACAGAGCCCCTGTGTATAATGTCACTGGTGATCACTGTATTACCTGAACAATGACACTACTATACAGAGCTCCTGTGTATAATATCACTGGTAATCACTGTGTTACCTGTACAATGCCACTATATACAAGGCTCCTGTGTATAATATCACTGGTGAGCACTGTACTACCTCTAAATTGACACTATATACCGAGCTCCTGTGTATAATGTCACTGGTGATCACTGTATTATCTATACAATGACACTATATACAGAGCTCCTGTGTATAACATCTCTGGTGATAACTCTATAATATATACATAGCTCCTGTGTGTAATGTCACTGGTGAGCACTGTATTACCTGTACTCTGACACTATATACAGAGCTCCTGTGTATAATGTCACTGGTGATCACTGTATTACCTGTACACTATATACAGAACTCCTGTGATTAATGTCACTGGTGATCCCTGTATTACCTGTTCAATGACACTATATACAGAGCTCCTGTATATAATATCATCAGTGATCACTGTATTACCTGTACACGGACACAATATACAGAGCTCCTGTGTATAATGTCACTGGTGATCACTGTATTACCTGTACACTATATACAGAGCTCCTGTGTATAATGTCACTGGTGATCCCTGTGTTACCTGTACACATATACTATATACAGAGCTCCTGTATATAATATCACTGGTGACCCCTTTATTACCTGTACACTTGTACTATTTACAGAGCTCCTGTATATAATGTCACTGGTGAGCACTGTATTACGTGTACAATGACACTATATACAGAGTTCCTGTGTATAATGTCACTGGTGATCACTGTATTATCTGTACACTGACACTATATGCAGAGCTCCAGTGTATAATGTCATTGGTGATCCCTGTATTACCTGTACAATGACACTATATACAGAGCTCCTGTGTATAATGTCACTTGTGTTCCCTGTATTACCTGTACACTGACACTATATAAAGAGCTCCTGTGTATAATGTCACTGGTGATCCCTGTATTACCTGTACAATGAAACTATATACAGAGCTCCTGTGTATAATGTCACTGGTGATCCCTGTATTACCTGTACAATTACACTATATACAGAGCTCCTGTGTATAATGTCACTGGTGATCCCTGTATTACCTGTAAAATGACAATATATACAGACCTCCTGTGTATAATGTCACTGGTGATCACTCTATTACCTGTACAATGACACTATATACAGAGCTCCTGTGTATAATATCATGGATGATCACTGTATTACCTGTACAATGACACTATATAAAGAGCTCCTGTGTATAATGACACTGGTGAGCACTGTATTACCTGTACAATGACACTATATACAGAGCTCGTGTGTATAATATCTCTGGTGATCATTGTATTACTTGTACACTATACACTATATACAGAGCTCCTGTGCATAATGTCACTGGTGATCAATGTATTACCTGAACACTGAGACTAAATACAGAGCTCCTGTGTATAATATCACTTGTGATCACTGTATTACCTGTACAATGACCCTATATACAGGGCTCCTGTGTATAATATCACTGGTGAGCACTATATTACCTGTACACTATACACTATATACAGGGTTAGTGTCTATAATATCACTGTTGATCACTGTATTACCTATACACTATACATTATATACAGAGCTCCTGTGTAGAATGTCACTGGTGATCACTCTATTACCTGTACAATGACACTATATACAGAGCTCCTGTGTATAATATCATGGATGATCACTGTATTACCTGTACAATGACACTATATAAAGAGCTCCTGTGTATAATGACACTGGTGAGCACTGTATTACCTGTACAATGACACTATATACAGAGCTCATGTGTATAATATCTCTGGTGATCATTGTATTACTTGTACACTATATACAGAGCTCCTGTGCATAATGTCACTGGTGATCAATGTATTACCTGAACACTGAGACTAAATACAGAGCTCCTGTGTATAATATCACTCGTGATCACTGTATTACCTGTACAATGACACTATATACAGGGCTCCTGTGTATAATATCACTGGTGAGCACTATATTACCTGTACACTATACACTATTTACAGGGTTAGTGAGTGTATAATATCACTGGTGATCACTGTATTACCTGTACACTATACATTATATACAGAGCTCCTGTGTATAATGTCACTGGTGATCACTGTATTACCTGTTCAATGACACTATATACAGAGCTATTGTGTACAATATCACTGTTGATCACTGTATTACCTGTAAATTGACAATATATACAGAGCTCCTGTGAATAATGTCTCTGGTGATCACAGTATTACCTGTACAATGACACTATATATAGAGGTCCTGTGTATAATGTCACTGGTGATCCCAGTATTACCTGTACACTGACACTATATACAGAGCTCCTGTGTATAATGTCACTGGTGATCACTGTATTACCTGTATACTCTACACTATATACAGAGCTCCTGTGTATAATGTCACTGGTCATCACTGTATTACCTGTACACTGACACTATATACAGAGCTCCTGTGTCTAATATCACTGGTGATCCCTGTATTACCTGTACAATGATACTATATACAGAGCTCCTGTATATAATATCATCAGTGATCACTGTATTACCTGTACACTGACACAATATACAGTGCTCCTGTGTATAATGTCACTGGTGATCACTGTATTACCTGTTCAATGACACTATATACAGAGCTATTGTGTACAATATCACTGTTGATCACTGTATTACCTGTAAATTGACACTATATACAGAGCTCCTGTGTATAATGTCACTGGTGATCACTGTATTATCTGTACAATGACACTATATACAGAGCTCCTGTGTATAAAATCACTGATGATCACTCTATAATATATACATAGCTCCTGTGTGTAATGTCACTGGTGAGCACTGTATTACCTGTACTCTGACACTATATACAGAGCTCCTGTGTATAATGTCACTGGTGATCACTGTATTACCTGTACACTATATACAGAACTCCTGTGAATAATGTCACTGGTGATCACTGTATTACCTGTACAATGACACTATATACAGAGCTCCTGTGTCTAATGTCACTGGTGATCCCTGTGTTACCTGTACAATGATACTATATACAGAGCTCCTGTGTATAACGTTACTGGTGAGCACTGTATTGCCTGTACAATCACACTATATACAGAACTCCTGTGTATAATATCACTGGTGATCCCTGTATTACCTGTTCAATGACACTATATACAGAGCTCCTGTATATAATATCATCAGTGATCACTGTATTACCTGTACACGGACACAATATACAGAGCTCCTGTGTATAATGTCACTGGTGATCACTGTATTACCTGTACACTATATACAGAGCTCCTGTGTATAATGTCACTGGTGATCCCTGTGTTACCTGTACACATATACTATATACAGAGCTCCTGTATATAATATCACTGGTGATCCCTTTATTACCTGTACACTTGTACTATTTACAGAGCTCCTGTATATAATGTCACTGGTGAGCACTGTATTACGTGTACAATGACACTATATACAGAGTTCCTGTGTATAATGTCACTGGTGATCACTGTATTACCTGTACACTGACACTATATGCAGAGTTCCTGTGTATAATGTCATTGGTGATCCCTGTATTACCTGTACAATGACACTATATACAGAGCTCCTGTGTATAATGTCACTTATGTTCCCTGTATTACCTGTACACTGACACCATATAAAGAGCTCCTGTGTATAATGTCACTGGTGATCCCTGTATTACCTGTACAATGAAACTATATACAGAGCTCCTGTGTATAATGTCACTGGTGATCCCTGTATTACCTGTACAATTACACTATATACAGAGCTCCTGTGTATAATGTCACTGGTGATCCCTGTATTACCTGTAAAATGACAATATATACAGACCTCCTGTGTATAATGTCACTGGTGATCACTGTATTACCTGTACAATGACACTATATACAGAGCTCCTGTGTATAATATCATGGATGATCACTGTATTACCTGTACAATGACACTATATAAAGAGCTCCTGTGTATAAAGACACTGGTGAGCACTGTATTACCTGTACAATGACACTATATACAGAGCTCATGTGTATAATATCTCTGGTGATCATTGTATTACTTGTACACTATATACAGAGCTCCTGTGCATAATGTCACTGGTGATCAATGTATTACCTGAACACTGAGACTAAATACAGAGCTCCTGTGTATAATATCACTCGTGATCACTGTATTACCTGTACAATGACACTATATACAGGGCTCCTGTGTATAATATCACTGGTGAGCACTATATTACCTGTACACTATACACTATTTACAGGGTTAGTGTGTGTATAATATCACTGGTGATCACTGTATTACCTGTACACTATACATTATATACAGAGCTCCTGTGTATAATGTCACTGGTGATCACTGTATTACCTGTTCAATGACACTATATACAGATCTATTGTGTACAATATCACTGTTGATCACTGTATTACCTGTAAATTGACAATATATACAGAGCTCCTGTGAATAATGTCTCTGGTGATCACAGTATTACCTGTACAATGACACTATATATAGAGGTCCTGTGTATAATGTCACTGGTGATCCCAGTATTACCTGTACACTGACACTATATACAGAGCTCCTGTGTATAATGTCACTGGTGATCACTGTATTACCTGTATACTCTACACTATATACAGAGCTCCTGTGTATAATGTCACTGGTCATCACTGTATTACCTGTACACTGACACTATATACAGAGCTCCTGTGTCTAGTATCACTGGTGATCCCTGTATTACCTGTACAATGATACTATATACAGAGCTCCTGTATATAATATCATCAGTGATCACTGTATTACCTGTACACTGACACAATATACAGTGCTCCTGTGTATAATGTCACTGGTGATCACTGTATTACCTGTACACTATATATAGAGCTCCTGTGTATAATGTCACTGGTGATCCCTGTGTTACCTGTACACTTATACTATATACAGAGCTCCAGTATATAATATCACTGTTGATCCCTTTATTACCTGTACACTTGTACTATTTACAGAGCTCCTGTATATAATGTCACTGGTGAGCACTGTATTACGTGTACAATGACACTATATACAGAGTTCCTGTGTATAATGTCACTGGTGATCACTGTATTACCTGTACACTGACACTATATGCAGAGCTCCTGTGTATAATGTCACTGGTGATCCCTGTATTACCTGTGCAATGACACTATATACAGAGCTCCTGTGTATAATATCACTTGTGTTCCCTGTATTACCTGTACACTGACACTATATAAGGAGCTCCTGTGTATAATGTCACTGGTGATCCCTGTAGTACCTGTACAATGAAACTATATACAGAACTCCTGTGTATAATGTCACTGGTAATCCCTGTATTACCTGTACAATTACACTATATACAGAGCTCCTGTGTATAATGTCACTGGTGATCCCTGCATTACCTGTAAAATGACACTATATACAGACCTCCTGTGCATAATGTCACTGGTGTTCACTGTATTACCTGTACAATGACACTATATACAGAGCTCCTGTGTATAATATCATGGATGATCACTGTATTACCTGTACAATGACACTATATACAGAGCTCCTGTGTATAATGTCACTGGTGATCACTGTATTACCTATATAATGACACTACTATACAGAGCTCCTGCGCATAATGTCACTGGTGATCAATGTATTACCTGAACACTGAGACTACATACAGAGCTCCTGTGTATAATATCACTGGTGATCACTGTACTACCTGTACACTATACACTATAGACAGGGTTAGTGTGTATAATATCACTGGTGATCACTGTATTACCTGTACACTATACATTATATACAGAGCTCCTGTGTATAATGTCACTGGTGATCACTGTATTACCTGTTCAATGACACTATATACAGAGCTCCTGTGTATAATATCACTGTTGATCACTGTATTACCTGTAAATTGACACTATATACAGAGCTCCTGTGTATAATGTATCTGGTGATCACAGTATTACCTGTAAATGACATTATATACAGAGCTCCTGTGTATAATGTCACTGGTGATCACCGTATTACCTGTACACTATATACAGAGCTCCTGTGTATAATGTCACCGGTGATCACTGTATTACCTGAACAATGACTCTATATACAGAGCTCCTGTGTGTAATATTACTGGTGATCACTGTATTACCTGTACACTGACACTATATACAGAGCTCCTGTGTATAATGTCACTGGCGATCCCTGTATTACCTGTACACTGACACCATATACAGAGCTCCTGTGTACTATATCACTGGTGATCACTGTTTTACCTGAACAATGACACTATATACAGAGCTCCTGCGTATAATGTCACTGTTGATCCTTGTATTACCTGTAAACCAACCCTATATACAGAGTTCCTGTGTATAATATTACTGATGATCCCTGTATTACCTGTACAATGACACTATATACAGAGCTCCTGTATATAATATCATCAGTGATCACTGTATTACCTGTACAATGACACTATATACAGAGCTCCTGTGTATAATGTCACTGTTGACCCCTGTGTTATCTGTACACTTATACTATATACAGAGCTCCTGTGTATAATGTCACTGATGAGCACTGTATTACCTGTACAATGACACTATATACAGAGATCCTGTGTATAATGTCACTGGTGATCAATGTATTACCTGTACACTGACACTATATACAGAGCTCCTGTGTATAATGTCACTGGTGATCCCTTTATTACCTTTACACTGACACTATATACTGAGCTCCTGTGTATAATGTTACTGGTGATCCCTGTGTTACCTGTGCAATGACACTATATACAGAGCTTCTGTGTATAATGTCACTGGTGATCCCTGTATTACCTGTACAATTACACTATATAGAGAGCTCCTGTTTATAATGTCACTAGTGATCACTGTATTACCTGTACAATCACACTATATACAGAGCTCCTGTGTATAATGTCACTGGTGATCCCTGTATTACCTGTACACTGACACTATATACAGAGCTCCTGTGTATAATGTTACTGGTGATCCCTGTGTTACCTGTGCAATGACACTATATACAGAGTTTCTGTGTATAATGTCACTGGTGATCCCTGTATTACCTGTACAATTACACTATATAGAGAGCTCCTGTTTATAATATCATCAGTGTTCACTGTATTACCTGTACAATGACACTATATACAGAGCTCGTGTGTATAATGTCACTGGTGATCACTGTATTACCTGTACACTATATACAGAGCTCCTGTGTATAATGTCACTGGTGATCCCTGTTTTACCAGTACACTTATACTGTATACAGAGCTCCTGTAAATAATATCACTGGTGATCCCTCTATTACCTGTACACTTGCACTATTTACAGAGCTCCTGTGTATAATGTCACTGATGAGCACTGTATTACCTGTACAATTACACTATATACCGAGCTCCTGTGTATAATGTCACTGGTGATCACTGTATTACCTGTACACTGACACTATATACAGAGCTCCTGTGTATAATGTCACTGGTGATCCCTGTATTACCTGTACAATGACACTATATACAGAGCTCCTGTGTATGATGTAATTGGTGATCCCTGTATTACCTGTACACTGACACTATATACAGAGCTCCTGTGTATAATGTCACTGGTGATCCCTGTATTACCTGTACAATGAAACTATATACAAAGCTCCTGTGTATAATGTCACTGGTGATCCCTGTATTACCTGTACAACTACACTATATACAGAGCTCCTGTGTATAATGTCACTGGTGATCCCTGTATTATCTGTAAAGTGACACTATATACAGAGCTCCTGTGTATAATGTCACTGGTGATCAATGTATTACCTGACACTGAGACTATATACAGAGCTCCTGTGTATAATATCACTGGTGATCACTGAATTACCTGTACAATGACACTATATACAGGGCTCCTGTGTATAATATCACTGGTGACCACTGTACACTATATACAGGGCTCCTGTGTATAATATCACTGTTTAGCACTGTATTACCTGGACACTATACACTATTTACAGGTCTCCTGTGTATAATATCTCTGGTGATCCCTGTATTACCTGTACAATGACACTGTATACAGAGCTCCTGTGTATAATATCACTGGTGATCACTGTATTACCTGTAAATTGACACTATAAACAGAGCTCCTGTGCATAATGTCACTGGTGATCACAGTATTACCTTTACAATGACTCTATATATAGAGCTCCTGTGTATAATGTCACTGGTGATCCCTGTATTACCTGTACACTGACACTATATACAGAGCTCCTGTGTATAATATCACTGGTGATCACTGTATTACCTGTTCACTATACACTATATACAGAGCTCCTGTGTATAATGTCACTGGTGATCACTGTATTACCTGTACACTATATACAGAGCTTCTGTGTATAATGTTACTGGTGATCACTGTATTACCTGTACACTGACACTATATACAGAGCTCCTGTGTATAATGTCAATGGTGATCCCTGTATTACCTGCACACTGACACTATATACAGAGCTCCTGTGTATAATATCACTGGTGATCACTGTATTACCTGTACAATGACACTATATGCAGAGCTCCTGCATATAATGTCCCTGGTGATCACTGTATTACCTGTACACTATACACTATATACAGAGCTCCTGTGTCTAATGTCACTGGTGATCCCTGAATTACCTGTACACCAATACTATATACAGAGCTCCTGTGTATAATATCACTGGTGATCCCTGTATTACCTGTACAATGACACTATATACAGAGCTCCTGTATATAATATCATCAGTGATCACTGTATTACTTGTGCAATGACATAATATACAGAGCTCCTGTGTATACTGTCACTGGTGATCCCTGAATTATCTGTACACTATATACAGAGCTCCTGTGTATAATGTCACTGGTGATCCCTGTGTTACCTATATACTTATATTATATACAGAGCTCCTGTGTATAATGTCACTGGTTAGTACTGTATTACCTGTACAATGACACTATATAGAGAGCTCCTGTGTATAATGTCACTGGAGATCACTGTATTACCTGTACAATGACACTATATACAAAGCTCCTTTGTATAATGTCACTGGTGATCCCTGTATTACCTGTACAATTACACTATATACAGAGCTACGGTGTATAATGTCACTGGTGATCCCTGTATTACCTGTACAATGACACTATATACAGAGCTCCTGTGTATAATGTCACTGGTGATCACTGTGTTACCTGTACAATCACACTATATACAGAGCTCCTGTGTATAATGTCACTGGTGATCCCTGTATTTCCTGTACACTGACACAATATACAGAGCTCCTGTGTATAATGTCACTGGTGAGCACTGTATTACCTGTACAATGACACTATATGCAGAGCTCCTGCGTATAATGTCACTGGTGATCACTGTGTTACCTGTACAATCACACTATATACAGAGCTCCTGTGTATAATGTCACTGGTGATCCCTGTATTTCCTGTGCACTGACACAATATACAGAGCTCCTGTGTATAATGTCACTGGTGAGCACTGTATTACCTGTACAATGACACTATATGCAGAGCTCCTGCGTATAATGTCACTGGTGATCACTGTATTACCTGTACACTATACACTATATACAGAGCTCCTGTGTCTAATGTCACATGTGATCCCTGAATTACCTGTACACCAACACTTTATACAGAGCTCCTGTGTATAAAGTCACTGGTCATCCCTGTATTACCTGTACACTGACACTATATACAGAGCTTGTGTGTATAATGTCACTGGTAAGCACTGTATTACCTGTACAATCACACTATATACTGAGCTCCTGTGTATAATGTCACTGGTGATCACTGTATTACCTGTACAATGACACTATATACAGAGCTCCTGTGTATAATGTCACTGGTGACCACTGTATTACCTGTACAATGACACTATATGCCGAGCTCCTGTGTATAATGTCACTGGTGAGGACTGTATTACCCGTACAATGACACTATATACAGAGCTCCTGCGTATAATGTCACAGGTGATCACTGTATTACCTGTGCAATGACACTATATACATAGCTCCTGTGTATATTGTCAGTGGTCATCCCTGTATTACCTGTACACTATACGCTATATACAGAGATCCTGTGTATAATGTCACTGGTGATCACTGTATTACCTGTACAATGATACTATATACAGTGTTCCTGTGTACAATATCACTGGTGATAACTGTATTACCTGTACACTGACACTATAGACAGAGCTCCTGTGTATATTGTCACTAGTGATCCCTGTATTACCTGTACAATGAAACTATATACAAAGCTCCTGTGTATAATGTCACTGGTGATCCCTGTATTACCTGTACAACTACACTATATACAGAGCTCCTGTGTATAATGTCACTGGTGATCCCTGTATTATCTGTAAAATGACACTATATACAGAGCTCCTGTGTATAATGTCACTGGTGATCAATGTATTACCTGACACTGAGACTATATACAGAGCTCCTGTGTATAATATCACTGGTGATCACTGAATTACCTGTACAATGACACTATATACAGGGCTCCTGTGTATAATATCACTGGTTAGCACTGTATTACCTGGACACTATACACTATATACAGGGCTCCTGTGTATAATATCACTGGTGACCACTGTACACTATATACAGGGCTCCTGTGTATAATATCACTGTTTAGCACTGTATTACCTGGACACTATACACTATATACAGGTCTCCTGTGTATAATATCTCTGGTGATCCCTGTATTACCTGTACAATGACACTGTATACAGAGCTCCTGTGTATAATATCACTGGTGATCACTGTATTACCTGTAAATTGACACTATAAACAGAGCTCCTGTGCATAATGTCACTGGTGATCACAGTATTACCTGTACAATGACTCTATATATAGAGCTCCTGTGTATAATGTCACTGGTGATCCCTGTATTACCTGTACACTGACACTATATACAGAGCTCCTGTGTATAATATCACTGGTGATCACTGTATTACCTGTTCACTATACACTATATACAGAGCTCCTGTGTATAATGTCACTGGTGATCACTGTATTACCTGTACACTATATACAGAGCTTCTGTGTATAATGTTACTGGTGATCACTGTATTACCTGCACACTGACACTATATACAGAGCTCCTGTGTATAATATCACTGGTGATCACTGTATTACCTGTACAATGACACTATATGCAGAGCTCCTGCGTATAATGTCCCTGGTGATCACTGTATTACCTGTACACTATACACTATATACAGAGCTCCTGTGTCTAATGTCACTGGTGATCCCTGAATTACCTGTACACCAATACTATCTACAGAGCTCCTGTGTATATTATCACTGGTGATCCCTGTATTACCTGAAAAATGACACTATATACAGAGCTCCTGTATATAATATCATCAGTGATCACTGTATTACTTGTGCAATGACATAATATACAGAGCTCCTGTGTATACTGTCACTGGTGATCCCTGAATTATCTGTACACTATATACAGAGCTCCTGTGTATAATGTCACTGGTGATCCCTGTGTTACCTATATACTTATATTATATACAGAGCTCCTGTGTATAATGTCACTGGTTAGTACTGTATTACCTGTACAATGACACTATATAGAGAGCTCCTGTGTATAATGTCACTGGAGATCACTGTATTACCTGTACAATGACACTATATACAAAGCTCCTGTGTATAATGTCACTGGTGATCCCTGTATTACCTGTACAATTGCACTATATACAGAGCTACGGTGTATAATGTCACTGGTGATCCCTGTATTACCTGTACAATGACACTATATACAGAGCTCCTGTGTATAATGTCACTGGTGATCACTGTGTTACCTGTACAATCACACTATGTACAGAGCTCCTGTGTATAATGTCACTGGTGATCCCTGTATTTCCTGTACACTGACACAATATACAGAGCTCCTGTGTATAATGTCACTGGTGAGCACTCTATTACCTGTACAATGACACTATATGCAGAGCTCCTGCGTATAATGTCACTGGTGATCACTGTATTACCTGTACACTATACACTATATACAGAGCTCCTGTGTCTAATGTCACATGTGATCCCTGAATTACCTGTACACCAACACTTTATACAGAGCTCCTGTGTATAAAGTCACTGGTCATCCCTGTATTACCTGTACACTGACACTATATACAGAGCTTGTGTGTATAATGTCACTGGTAAGCACTGTATTACCTGTACAATCACACTATATACTGAGCTCCTGTGTATAATGTCACTGGTGATCACTGTATTACCTGTACAATGACACTATATACAGAGCTCCTGTGTATAATGTCACTGGTGACCACTGTATTACCTGTACAATGACACTATATGCCGAGCTCCTGTGTATAATGTCACTGGTGAGGACTGTATTACCCGTACAATGACACTATATACAGAGCTCCTGCGTATAATGTCACAGGTGATCACTGTATTACCTGTGCAATGACACTATATACATAGCTCCTGTGTATATTGTCAGTGGTCACCCCTGTATTACCTGTACACTATACGCTATATACAGAGATCCTGCGTATAATGTCACTGGTGATCACTGTATTACCTGTACAATGATACTATATACAGTGTTCCTGTGTACAATATCACTGGTGATAACTGTATTACCTGTACACTGACACTATAGACAGAGCTCCTGTGTATATTGTCACTAGTGATCCCTGTATTACGTGTACACTATACTCTATATACAGAGCTCCTGTGTATAATGTCAGTGGTCATCCCTGTATTACCTGTACACTATACGCTATATACAGAGATCCTGCGTTTAATGTCACTGGTGATCACTGTATTACCTGTACAATGATACTATATACAGTGTTCCTGTGTACAATATCACTGGTGATCACTGTATTACATGTACAATGACACTATATACAGAGCTCCTGTGTATAATGTCACTGGTGAGCACTGTATTACCTGTACAATGACACTATATACAGAGCTCCTGTGTGTTATGTCACTGGTGAGCTCTGTCTTACCTGTACACTATATGCTACAGTGAAGGAAATAATCATTTGATCCCTTGCTGTGTTTGCAAGTTTGCCCACTGACAAAGACCGGGACAGTCCATAAGGGTAGGTTAATTTTAACATTGAGAGATAGAATATCCCAAAAAAATCAAGAAAATCACATTGTATAAATTAGTTAAATGTATTTGCATTTTGCAGTGAGAAATAAGTATTTGATCCCCTACAAACTATTATGAGTCCTGGCTCCTAGAGACCAGTTAGACGCTCCTAATCAACTCGTTACCTGCATTAAAGACAGATCTCTTACATAGTCACCTGTATAAAAGACTCCTGTCCACAGACTCAATTAATCAGTCAGAATCTAACCTCTACAACATGGGCAAGACCAAATAATTATTTCCCTCACTGTATATATACTGAACTTCTGTGTTTAATATCACTGGTGATCCCTGTATTACCTGTACACTTATACTACAGTGGGAAAAAAAGTATTTAGTCAGCCACCAATTGTGCAAGTTCTCCCACTTAACAAGATGAGAGAGGCCTGTAATTGACATCACAGGTAGACCTCAACTATGAGAGACAAAATGAGAAAACAAATCCTGAAAATCACATTGTCTGATTTGGAAAGAAATTTTTTTCAAATTTTGGTGGAAAATAAGTATTTGGTCAATTACAAAAATTCATCTCAATACTTTGTTATATATCCTTTGTTGGCAATGACGGAGGTCAAACGTTTTCTGTAAGTCTTCACAAGGTTGGCACACACTGTTGCTGGTATGTTGGCCCATTCTTCCATACAGATCTCCTCTAGAGCAGTGAGGTTTATGGGCTGTAGATGGGCAACATGGACATTTAACTCCCTCCAAAGGTTTTCTATAGGATTTAGATCTGGAGACTGGCGAGGCCACTCTATGACCTTGAAATGCTTCTTACGAAGCCACTCCTTCGTTGCCCTGGCGGTGTGCTTGGGATCATTGGCATGCTGAAAGACCCAGCTACGTTTCATCTTCAATGCCCTTGCTGATGGAAGGAGGTTTGCACTCAAAATCTCACGATACATGGCCCCATTCATTCTTTCATGTACATGGATCAGTCGTCCTGGTCCCTTGGCAGAGAAACAGCCCCAAAGCATGATGTTACCACCCCCATGCTTCACAGTAGGTATGGTGTTCTTTGGATGCAACTAAGCATTCTTTTGCTCCAAACACGTCGAGTTGTGTTTCTACCAAACAGTTCTACTTTGGTTTCATCTGATCATATGACATTCTCCCAATACTCTTCAGGATCATCCAAATGCTCTCTAGCAAACTTCAGACATGCCCGGACATGTAATGGCTTAAGCAGGGAGACACGTCTGGCACTGCAGGATCTGAGTCCCTGGTGGCATAGTGTGTTACTGATGGTAGCCTGTGTAACGTTGGTCCCACTCTCTGCAGGTCATTTGACTCACCCCCTGGGCCGTGGGGCACCCGGAACCGGGCTTCTGTGCGATGCTGGGGGGTAGTAGTGGCAACCTGTTCCCGTGGCTCCGGGTGGTCAGAACAAATGCTGTGGCAGTCTATTTGTAGAGTTATGAATGTTCGACTACGCCACCCGTGGATTGCGGTCAGGGATGACCGCCGCTGCCAGGCAGACTGCTGAGGCTGATGTTGGTGTGCAGCACAGGGATAGGATAACTCCCCACGGGAAGAGTGTAGCCTCAGGGCAGCGTATGTGAATGCTGGGGGTGATAGTGCAGGCCGCAATAATAAGGGTTCAGAGTCTGTTTCAAACAGTCCAGGGTCTTTATTGTAGGTAGTACTAATAACCAAACAGGAGTACTGGGTAAGAATGGGCCTGGGTGTCTGAGAACATTTGGGCAAGCCCCACTGGTAAGGGTGAGTGTGAAGGCCTACTGTTCTCTCTCTGCCCTTGCTGACTATCCCCCTTTTCGTGGTGTGTTAGCCCACGTCCCTGAGCTGGCCGTGTACTTCGACTGTATGGCTTGCGACTCGGGCCTTAGGTACCTGTTGCTTCTCCGTGCTGTACTGGTCCCTCTGTGTGGCGGAGCCTCCAGGCTTCTTAGGCCAAGGGACCTGAAATCCCTCGCGGGTTGGTTCTCTGCTGCCAGGCTTGCAACCCTGACAGCCTCGGACCCCAATGTCCGGTTGTGTGCCTCTCTCAGCCAGGACCGGCTCTCGTCGCCTCTGTCCCAGGCTTGCTGTTCCTCCTCTGCCTCCTGGACTCCTCAGCTGCTGCTGACCTGTCCCTCTTCTCTGAGAACCCTTCTGGACACCTCAGAAATGGGTTCTGGTCTCCCTAATCCTGCCCCAGTTCCAGCTTTTATAGGGGCAGCCTGCTCCCCCTACTGGCCTGGGACAGGAGGTGCTGCATGCTAATGGTCCCTGACCAGGGAACCTCCTTCCTGCTCTCAGACACAGCCTTTAATGTTTGTGGCATCCAGGCCTGGGGTGACACATTCCCCCCTAGTAAAGTTTAGTACTCCGGGACTAACAGGAAACACAAATGCAGGGTATAAACAATAACATAACATATATACAAGCCCATTTTGTCCTTAAGGTCACGGCGTTTCCGTGACCGGGTGTCCATATCACCCAACAAGGTGTAGCTTTCCACAATGTGGGAACCTGTCCCTACAAACCCCAAGTTCCTGGCCTTGGGCGTGGCGGCAAGGTAAAAGCTAGCTACTTTGGACCACAAGGGAGCCACGCTGGACAGGTTTTTCTTCCGCGGTCATCTTCGAAAGAGGGCACCAGGTGCAACTATCTACATGGTAGTTCCGGTTATTCACTGTCCATAACCTGTCAGTCCATTGTATCTAGGAAAACTGGAGAAACATTATTAATAACCAGGCTACAAACATAAAACATTAAATATATACATTGTGCATTTAGATCTTCCAGCGAGCTGGTACTTGACCCCTGGTGCTCCGGGTTGACCTCTAAATGATAGTGGGGAAAGCCAGGGTAGACCACTACTACCCTGGATTTCCCCACTATCATTTAGGGTACAGCTACTAGCTGGGTTCACAGGCAGGGCAGGCAGCTGTCTGTGGGTCCTTTGGCTTACCGCAGGCATGGCAGGCTCACTGTCAGCAGAGGGTTGACTCTCCTGGGCTGCTGGAATGGGTTCTTCTGCCTCTGGGGCTGCTTGTTCCTCTTGTTCTTCCTGCTCTCCTGTAGGCTCTTGCTGGGTAGGCTGAAGGAAGTGCAGGACGGGTACCACTATTGCGTCATTTATCCGAGTCCAGGTCCGGGGGAACTCTCCGAGAACAGTGCTGACCATTTCTTCCTTGTCCTCTGCGAGTTCAAGGTCATCTTGATATTCACTTTAACTCTGTAGTTGCTTGGGGTACCGTTTTAGGTGGTCTCTGGAGACGGTGCTAGTGGTTTCTCCTCCATCCTTGGTAATCACACATACCTTCGGGTTGTTGCGGTCGGACTGCAGTACTGTGTACGGGTCTCTCTCCCACTGGTCGTCCAGCTTGTGAAGCCTTCTCTTCCGCTTCAGGACCTGCTCACCAGGTTCCAGGGGGCCAGCAGGGGCGTGTTGGTTGAAGAGCCTCTCTTGCTTTTCTCTCGCTTGAGCCAGACTCCTCTCCACACTCTCCTGTACCTTCTTGTACTGTAGCCGCCATTCCGTATCCCAGTCCGCGTCTGGGGAGGTGTCCTCGGGTGTCAGGACTCCCATCTCCAGGTCTATCAGCAGCTTACCTGGTCTCGCTCGCATCAGGTAAGCCGGGGTGCAATTTGTAGCATTCACCGGGATATGGTTGTACAAGTCGATCAGGTCTGGCAGCTTCTCCGGCCACAGGCTGCGTTCTTCCAGGGGCAATTTCTTGAGGAGATCAATGACGATATTATTAATTTTCTCACACAGCCCGTTGGTTTGCGGGTGGTATGGCGTTGTCCGAATCTTCCTACAGCCGTAGAGGTTGCAAAACTCCTGGAATACTTCAGCCTCAAACGCTGGACCTTGATCTGTCAAGACCTGCTCGGCAGAAGTGTTGCTGGAAGGCTCTGGTCGCTGTTTGGGCTGTCAGGTCTTTAACAGGAACCACCACCAGGAACCAGGAGTAATGGTCCACAATTGTCAGGGCATAGACGTAGCCCGACCGGCTTGGAGCCAATTTCACATGGTCCAGAGCTACCAGCTCAAGAGGCTGCCTGGTGACGATGGGCCTCAAGGGTGTCTTCTGGCTGGTACGGTCCTTCCTTCTGAGGTGGCATGGGCCGCAGTCCCTGCTCCACTTCTCTATGGCCCCTCTCATACTGACCCAGTAGAACCGTTCACTCAGTAGGAACTCCAGTTTCTTCCACCCAAAGTGTCCCGCTCTGTCTTGGTAGGCCTCCAGGACCATTGCTGCATCTCGCCTTGGGACCACTACCTGCCAGGTCAGCTCGTGCGTCCGGTGGTTGACAAGCCTTCTGCACAGCTTACCCTCATAGAGGAATAGCCTGCTTTTCTCCTTCCATAACTGCTTGGCTTCCTCTGGAGCGTCCGGGCCAGGGCTAGCATCTGCCTGGGTTAACAGGTCCTTCACCAGGCAAATTGCAGGGTCACTATCTTGCGTTTCAGCCCAGCCGTGGTGGGGTAAAGGATTGGACATGACGGTGGTTAGGTCTTTGTCTCTTACCCGGTGAGAATACTGAGTGGCCCCATACCGGTGGAACGCAGGGAGCTCTACTTCCTCCAGCTCTTCAGAGTCCTCTTCTCCTTCGGGTAGGTGGGGCATTCTTGATAGAGCTTCTGCGTTGGTGTTGGTTCTGCCTGCCCGGTATTTGATTGTGAAGTCATAATTGGATAGCCGGGCCATCCACCGCTGTTCTAGGGCACCTAGTCTTGCATTGTCCAGGTGTGTCAGCGGGTTGTTGTCCGTGTACACAGTGAACTTTGCGGAGGCCAGGTAATGCTTAAACCGTTCTGTGACTGCCCACACCACTGCCAAGAATTCTAGCTTGAAGGAGCTGTAAGTCTCCGGGTTTCTTTCAGTGGGCCTCAGCTTCCGGCTGGCGTACGCGATCACCCTTTCTCTGCCCTGTTGGTTTTGCGACAGTACGGCTCCCAGCCCCACATTACTGGCGTCTGTGTGGAGGATAAAAGGCTGGCCATAATCAGGGTAGGCCAGGATCTCATCCCTCGTGAGGGCCATCTTCAACTAGCGGAAGGACTCCTCTTCCGGCTTGTCCCACTTGAAGGGTGGCTTGTGACTTCTGGATTTAGACGGGCCTGTCTGGAGGTCCTGCATTGGAGCTGCCATCTTTGTGAACCCGGGGATGAACCCTCAGAAGTAGCCTACCACCCCGAGGAATTGCCTCAATTCTTTGATGTTAGAGGGGCTTGGCCAGCTCTTGATGGCTGTAACTTTGTTGGGGTCGGGGGCTACTCCCTCAGCACTCACCACGTGCCCTAGGTACTGTACCTTCAGTTTTAACAGGTGACACTTTGAGGGTTTCACCTTCAGGCGATAGCCTGCCAGGGCTTCGAACACCTCGGCCAGGTGCTTTAGATGGTCCTCGTAAGTTTTCGAATAGACAATAACATCGTCCAGGTAGAGTAGGACCGTCTCGAAGTTTTGGTGCTCTAGACAGCATTCCATCAGCCTCTGGAAGGTCCCGGGTGCATTGCAGAGCCCAAATGGCATACAGTTGAATTCGCTCAATCCCATCGGGGTGGTGAAGGCGGTCTTCTCCTTGTCAGACTCTGCCACAGGAACCTGCCAGTACCCGCTAGTAAGATCCAAAGTAGAGAAGAAGTTAGCTGATTTTAGGGCTGCTAAAGACTCCTCTATCCTAGGTAACGGGTACGCGTCTTTATGGGTGATACCATTGACCTTTCTATAGTCCACGCACATTCTCATTGTACCGTCTTTCTTTTTTACCAAAACTAAGGGAGCTGCCCAGGGGCTACAGCTATCCCTAATGACCCCAGCTTCTTTCATTTCTCTCAGCATGCCCTTTGCGTTCTGATAATGTGCAGGAGGTACAGGTCGGTGGCTCTCTTTTAATGGTGGGTGGCTCCCCATGGGAATGTGGTGTTCTACTCCCTTTACTCGGCCGAAGTCTAGCGGGTGCTTACTAAAAATTCTCTCGTACTCCTGAACCACCCGGTAGACTCCTTGTTTTTGGTGCAGGGGAGTGGAGTCAGCACCCACATGGAGTTTCTGGCACCAGTCCTCCTTGTGTTTCTGGGAGCCATTATCCTCCACCGGGGGAGATGGAGGCAAGGGTTCCACGACCCTGATAGCATTGTGTTCGACGGCAAACAATTTGGCTAGTGTAGCATACTGGGGCAAGTGTACTTCCCTTTCCCCGATGTTTAAGATCCGGACGGGCACCCTTCCATGGCGGACATCAGCCACCCCACAGGCTGTCAAAATGGTGGGCCTGCTGTCTGAGTACACGGGTTCTACCATGGCTTGGTAGTCTCTTCCTCTTATCCCGATTGCAGTCCGACACCAGATCATCATTTCACTTTTGGGAGGCATGGCAATGGGGAACGGGTCGCTCATCCTCACGCTACCGATCTCACCACCAGACAGTTCTACCTGTTGCCGTCTCATCAGGGCTCTTATCTCTTTCTGGAGGACCTTCTGTTGGCTGGAGCTCGCATTCATCGCCACTAGAGATGAGCGTTGTTCTACTCGAACTGTTCGCCAATCTCAAATTCGAGCTGTTTTGGGCGGTGTTCGAGCCGTTCGGCGAACACGAACAATTTGAGAAAAATTCGGCTGTTCGAGGTTATGTTCGATAACTGTTCGTGCACCAAAATCATAACTGGATTTTTTCTCAGTAATGATGAAAATTAATGTTAATACGCAGTTTGAGTGTACAGCGGGGTGGGGGGAGGGGCAGGGGATGGATCTCTGCAGGAACAATGAAGATCTCCATTTTTTTTTCTCTTTCCCGCATTTACAGTGGGGAGGTGCAATCTGTCAGCCTATCAGCAGCGCACACACGGAGCGAAGTGCTTTTTTTCACACAAGCAAGGGCATGTGTCATTGGCAGTGTATGTCACATGTCCTTGCCCTATAAGACCAAGCCATTTTCCCCGTCGCCACCATTTTCTCACTGCTGCAGCTGTGTGTTAGACGGCACCGCTGTTGCTGTGTGCGCTATACCTTGTTAATTTCAAGCCAATTTTCGCACAAATATACAGATAGCTTGGGAGTAGGGAATAGTTGTGATTGCAGTCCTTTTAAGGACTAGGTTACAGCATTTACTACGACTTTTATCAGGCAGGTCTGTGCTCTTAAATAGATAGGTTGTGGGAGTAAAGACTAATTGTAATTGGAGTCCTTTTCAGGACTAGGTTACATCAGTTCCTATCAGTTTTTGCCAGGCAGGTCTGTGCCAGTGCTGTGCAAGTTTTTTTCACAGCATTTGGCTGAATCTAGCAAAGCTAATCCTTTTTGGCCTATTGCAGAGTGTGTTAGTCAGTGGAGTAGCCTATCTGTGTTGCAAGATATACCACCTGTGTATAGAATACCAATTTTTTTACTGCACCTAGTGAAGTAAAATCTTTTGGGCATAGCATCATTCTATTAGTCCATCTATACTGACCTCCATCAGGTTGCAAACTGAATCTAATTTTTTTCTGCATCTAGCTCTGAAAAAATATTTGGCCTTCTAGCAGTGTGTCAGACTTTCTCTATTACTCCATCTATACTGACCTACATCAGGTTGCAAATTCAAAATAATTTTTATCTGCATCTACAGTACCTCTGAAAAAATATTTGGGCTTCTAGCTGTGTGTGGGACTTGTTGTATTAGTCCATCTATACTGACCTCCATCAGGTTGCAAACTGAATATAATTTTTTTCTGCATCTACCTCTGAAAAAATATTGGGCTTCTAGCTGTGTGTGGGACTTGTTGTATTAGTCCATCTATACTGACCTCCATCAGGTTGCAAACTGAATATATTTTTTTCTGCATCTACCTCTGAAAAAATATTGGGCTTCTAGCTGTGTGTGGGACTTGTTGTATTAGTCCATCTATACTGACCTCCATCAGGTTGCAAACTGAATATAATTTTTTTCTGCATCTAGCTCTGAAAAAATATTTGGCCTTCTAGTAGTGTGTCGGACTTTCTCTATTAGTCCATCTATACTGACCTCCATCAGGTTGCAAATTAAAAATAATTTTTATCTGCATCTACAGTACCTCTGAAAAAATATTTGGCCTTCTAGATGTGTGTGGGACTTGTTGTATTAGTCCATCTATACTGACCTCCATCAGGTTGCAAACTGAATATATTTTTTTCTGCATCTACCTCTGAAAAATTATTGGGCTTCTAGCTGTGTGTGGGTCTTGTTCTATTTATCCATCTATACAGACCTCCATCAGGTTGCAAACTGAATATAATTTTTTTCTGCATCTAGCTCTGAAAAAATATTTGGCCTTCTAGCAGTGTGTGGGACTTTCTCTATTAGTCCATCTATACTGACCTCCATCAGGTTGCAAATTCAAAATAATTTTTATCTGCATCTACAGTACCTCTGAAAAAATATTTGGGCTTCTAGCTGTGTGTGGGACTTGTTGTATTAGTCCATCTATACTGACCTCCATCAGGTTGCAAACTGAATATATTTTTTTCTGCATCTACCTCTGAAAAAATATTGGGCTTCTAGCTGTGTGTGGGTCTTGTTCTATTAATCTATCTATACTGACCTCCATCAGGTTGCAAACTGAATATAATTTTTTTCTGCATCTAGCTCTGAAAAAATATTTGGCCTTCTATTAGTGTGTCGGACTTTCTCTATTAGTCCATCTATACTGACCTCCATCAGGTTGCAAATTAAAAATAATTTTTATCTGCATCTACAGTACCTCTGAAAAAATATTTGGGCTTCTAGCTGTGTGTGGGACTTGTTGTATTAGTCCATCTATACTGACCTCCATCAGGTTGCAAACTGAATATATTGTTTTCTGCATCTACCTCTGAAAAAATATTGGGCTTCTAGCTGTGTGTGGGACTTGTTGTATTAGTCCATCTATACTGACCTCCATCAGGTTGCAAACTGAATATATTTTTTTCTGCATCTACCTCTGAAAAAATATTGGGCTTCTAGCTGTGTGTGGGACTTGTTGTATTAGTCCATCTATACTGACCTCCATCAGGTTGCAAACTGAATATAATTTTTTTCTGCATCTAGCTCTGAAAAAATATTTGGCCTTCTAGTAGTGTGTCGGACTTTCTCTATTAGTCCATCTATACTGACCTCCATCAGGTTGCAAATTAAAAATAATTTTTATCTGCATCTTCAGTACCTCTGAAAAAATATTTGGCCTTCTAGCAGTGTGTCGGACTTTCTCTATTAGTCCATCTATACTGACCTCCATCAGGTTGCAAATTCAAAATAATTTTTATCTGCATCTACAGTACCTCTGAAAAAATATTTGGGCTTCTAGCTGTGTGTGGGACTTGTTGTATTAGTCCATCTATACTGACCTCCATCAGGTTGCAAACTGAATATATTTTTTTCTGCATCTACCTCTGAAAAAATATTGGGCTTCTAGCTGTGTGTGGGTCTTGTTCTATTAATCCATCTATACAGACCTCCATCAGGTTGCAAACTGAATCTAATTTTTTTCTGCATCTAGCTGTGAAAAAATATTTGGCCTTCTAGCAGTGTGTCGGACTTTCTCTATTAGTCCATCTATACTGACCTCCATCAGGTTGCAAACTGAATATATTTTTTTCTGCATCTACCTCTGAAAAAATATTGGGCTTCTAGCTGTGTGTGGGACTTGTTGTATTAGTCCATCTATACTGACCTCCAACCTCCATCAGGTTGCAAATTCAAAATAATTTTTATCTGCATCTACAGTACCTCTGAAAAAATATTTGGGCTTCTAGCTGTGTGTGGGACTTGTTGTATTAGTCCATCTCTACTGACCTCCATCAGGTTGCAAACTGAATATATTTTTTTCTGCATCTACCTCTGAAAAAATATTGGGCTTCTAGCTGTGTGTGGGACTTGTTGTATTAGTCCATCTATACTGACCTCCATCAGGTTGCAAATTGAATATAATTTTTTTCTGCATCTAACCCAGCCAATAGTTTTGGCCTAATACCACAGTTTGGCCACTCAGCTCTGCTCGGTTACCATCCATTGTTTTTTTGTGCAAACAACTCCAGAGTTGTGAATTAGTTAACCACCAAAATGAGTGGAAAAAAAAAGGCCTGCTGCTGGTGGAAAGGGGAATAGGCGTGTTGGGAAGGGGAAAAAAGGTTGTGTCCGTGGGGTAGGTGTTAAAGCAACAGTAACATCTGCAGAAGAAAGACCATCTTCCAGCCAAACTAAAATGTCTACTTCTTTTAGCAGACAATGTGATAAGATCCCTTTCTTACGGCCACGCCAATCGCTACAAATTCCAGATGAGGCACAAAAACAGCAGGTGCTTCAACGGATATCAAGTGCTCCTTTAAGTGGGCTCTCCTCCACATCAACTTCAACATCACAAATACTCCAGTCCTCAAAGGTGTCACCCAAATCGCACTTGCTTCCTCACAGCTCCCAAATCTCCAGCTGCCCGTCTGAGTATGAGGTAGAACAGATGGTTGAGTCTGCAGAGCTGTTTACTCATACTATAGCCTGGGAATCAGAGGTCGACTCCAGCGCTTCTGTGAATCCAGACGAGGAAATGATCTGCACTGATGCCCAGAATCTTTATGAGTCGGATCCAGGACCAGACGCAGAAGGTTCTGACCATAATGTAGACCCTCATTCCCAAACTGTAACTCCTGTTGGTGGAGACAATGAGGAAGACGATGATAAGACTCAAATACCTGATTGGAGCGACAACTTTAGTTTTTTGTCAGGGCAGGAACAGGTTGGCTCTGAGGACGACGGGTGTGATAACACACAGGGTGATGATGATGAGGTTGGAGATCTCACTTACTGTCAACCCACAGTCAGCCAAGAGATGAGGTCAGCAGAGGAGGTGGAGGAAGATGCTAGTGACGACGAGGTCAGGTTGCGCCTTCCTGGACAGAGACGTAGTACTGGAAGCACGTCAACAACTGCATCCTCAAACACAACTCTGCCTCTCACCACAAGTCGTGGTGGCTCTTCAGGTCGCATGGGTGCTAAGCCTTGCATAGCCTGGGCATTTTTTCAGATCGATAAAGATGACCCAACTCGTGTTATCTGTAACATTTGTCAGCAAAAGCTAAGTAGAGGCCAAAAAATGCATAGTTTGAGTACTTCATGCATGAACCGGCACATGGACATGAAGCATAAGTTGCAGTGGGAAGCTCAGTGTGCTACAATGCGGCCTAGCCGGCCGGGCCAACCACCGTCTGCCATATCTTGTGCATCCGCGGCCTCTTCATCCTCTGTGACTAGGGGGACAGCAGTCACACCTGTTTTGGGGCGCAGACCTGCCACCTCTTTACCCGCAACAGCCAGCGTGATTGGCAGGTCATCATTTTCTTTGGAGGTGGTAACACCAGCTGGTGTTGAGCGCTGTCCGACATCGATAGCACCACCTTTGGATCAAGGCAACCTAACATGTCCGCCTGCATCTTCCTCACAGACCGGCAGTTTGCCGGGGACACCCTTATCAACCCCGTCTAAGCACAATAGCCAGCCCTTGGTCTCTCAGATGTGGACAAGTAAAAGACCATTTCCTCCTAGCCATGAGAAAGCTAAGAGGTTGAATTTCACCATCTGCAAGCTCTTGGCTACAGAAATGCTGCCTTTCCGCCTGGTGGACACAGAGGATTTTCGAGACCTTATGTCCGTCGCAGTGCCCCAGTACCAGATGCCCAGTCGGCACTACTTCTCAAAGAAAGGTGTGCCTGCGCTCCACCAGCATGTCGCACACAACATCACCGCTTCTTTGAGAAACTCTGTGTGTGACAGGGTGCATTTCACCACAGACACTTGGACGAGTAGGCATGGACAGGGGCGTTACATGTCGCTGACTGGGCACTGGGTAACTATGGTGACAGCAGGACAAGGGGCTGCTGTCCAAGTCTTGCCGTCCCCACGAGTTGTGCGTCAATCCTCTTTATGTCAAAGTTCCTCCACTGCTTCTGCCTCCTCAACCTCCTCTCGGTCTTCCACCTGCACCCAAAGCCTGTCTGGTCATGCCACAAGCTTTCTAACTGCGCAGAAGGGATCCTGCACACCTCCTTACTATGCTGGCAGTAGGGCTCAACGTCATCAGGCGGTTTTTACTTTGAAATGTCTGGGAAATGTGAGTCACACAGCTGAGGAGTTGTGGTCAGCTCTGGAGAACCAATTTCATGAATGGTTGTCTCCACTGGACCTGAAACCAGGGAAGGCCGTGTGCGACAATGCTGCAAACCTGGGTGCGGCCCTTCGCCGGGGCAATGTCACACACGTGCCTTGTATGGCTCACGTGTTGAACCTGGTTGTCCAGCAATTTTTAGCCCACTATCCCAGACTAGATGGCCTTCTGCAGAGGGCACGGTCGCTGTGTGCTCACTTCCGCCGTTCGCATCCCGCAGCTCAGCGACTTACATCTCTACAGAAGTCGTTGGGCCTGCCACTTCACCGGCTAAAATGCGATGTGCCTACCCGGTGGAATTCAACTCTGCACATGTTGCAGCGACTGTGGCAACACCGACAAGCCCTGGTGCAATACGTTCTGACGTATAGCCTGGGCCAACGAGATTCAGAGGTGGGGCAAATCACGCTGGAGGAGTGGTCTCAGATCAGGGACCTATGCACCCTTCTGCACAGTTTTGAAATGGCGACGAAGATGTTTAGTGCTGACGATGCCATTATCAGCATGACTATTCCGGTGATTTACATGCTGGAGCACATGTTAAACAGAATTCGGAGTCAGGTGGTGGCACAAGAGGAGGTGGAGGAAGTAGAGGAGGAGGAGTTGTATGCGGAAGGGCTAACATCTGCAAGGTCCAGACGGTCGGCAGCACCAAGGCGGCAGGCATGTGAGGGTGGGGGAGATGGTTTTACCAGGGCGCATGGTAGCAGCCAAACTAGTGAGGAAGGTGCAGGAGCCCAGGAAGAAGTGGAGGACGAACTGATGGAAGACTCATCAGATGAGGGAGACCTTGATCACATTTCTGTTGTGCGAGGTTGGGGGGAGAGGACAGAGGAAGGAAGCATGATTGTTACCTCGCCACCAACACAACAGGGACTTGGTGCTCCTGGATGCGCAACACACATGAGTGCCTTCTTGCTGCACTACCTGCAACATGACCCTCGAATTGTGAGAATTAGAAATAATCCTGACTACTGGGTTGCCACACTGTTAGATCCCCGGTACAAAAGTAAATTTGCAGAAATTATTCCTGCCATAGAAAGGGATGCACGCATGCAGGAGTATCAGCAGAGACTGTTGCAGAATCTTACATGTGCTTTTCCACAAAATACCAGTGGTGCACGTAGTGAATCTCACAGTTCCAACTTGCCAACCGTGGGACCGTCAAGTGCTCAGCACTCAAACCGTAACAGAACCACAGTATCTGCTGGTAACATCAATTTTGCGGAATCATTTCACCACTTTTTTAGCCCATCCTTTGCAAGGCCACAGGAGACAAGAAGTCTGACACATAGTCAACTCCTAGAGACGATGGTACAGGAGTATCTCCAAGTAAACATTGAAGCCACGACTGTGTCACTGGACCCTTGCTCTTTTGGGCTTCCAATCTGGATAAATGGCCGGAGCTAGCCACTTACGCCTTGGAGATCTTGTCATGCCCCGCAGCCAGCGTTCTGTCTGAACGTGTGTTCAGCACTGCTGGTGGTGTGCTGACAGATAAGCGCACGCGGCTCTCCACTGATAATGTAGACAGACTCACGTTCATAAAGATGAACAAATCATGGATCCGAAACGACTTTTCTACCCCTGTGTCATCCTGGGGAGAGTAAAAGCTTGATGATTGGTTAAAATCACCCTACCAACCGTTTTAAGCTTTCAAATTACTAATCATGTTTATCTGTATCTTGACTGGAAAATAATTTGGGCTTTGTAGCAGTGTGCAGCACTGATCCTATTAGGCCATCTATAATAAGCTCCACCAGATTTAAAATTAAAAATAATTTTTAGCTGCATCTAGCCCGGAAAATAATTTTGGGGCTCCGAGATGCGCAAGACACATAAGTGCCTTCTTGCTGCACTTCCTGCAGCATGACCCTCATATTGTCAGAATTCGAAGTAATCATGACTACTGGGTTGCCACACTCTTAGATCCCCCAAACTTTTCGATCAACCTTTTCATTTTAATAAAGACCAAAAAAATGGTCATTTTTGAAATTATAAGCATTAGCAGGTTGTTAGAAACTGAAATCAAACAGTTTTCAACTCAAAACTTTATTCTAGGTGATGTTACATTTTCACATAGGACCCCTTGTTCGAAAGGAGCTTCTGAACTCTCTCGTCCATTGAATTTGTCAGGTTTTGGATGGTTTCTGCTTCAATTGTTTTGCATGAGGACAGAATACCCTCCCAGAGCTGTTGCTTAGATGTGAACTGCCTCCCGCCATCATAGACACTCCTTTTAATGATGCTCCAAAGGTTCTGAATGGGGTAGAGGTCAGGGGAGCATGGGGGTCACACCATAAGTTTGTCCCCTTTTATGCCCATATCAGCCAGAGATGCAGATGTTTTATGTGCAGCATGAGATGGTGCATTATCATGCAGAAAAATGATCTTGCTGTGAAATACACGGTTCTTCTTCTTGAACCATGGCAGGAAGTGCTGTTTGAGAAACTCCACATACATTATGGAGTTCATCTTTTCCCCTTCAGGGATCCTAAAGGGGCCGACAATCTCTCTCCCCATGATTCCAGCCCAAAACATTACTCCACCTCCTCCTTGTTGGCGCTGTAGCTGTGTTTGCGTGGGGTGTCCATCAACCAGCCATCCTCCACTCCATCCGTCTGGACCATCGAGCGCTGCACGGCACTCATCCGTGAGCAAAACAGTTTTGAAATCAGTCTTCATGTAATGTTTGGCCCACTGGAGCCGTTTCTGCTTGTGTGAAGTGGATAGAGGAGGTCGACAGGATGGCGTATGCACAGCTGCAAACCTCTGAAGGACCCTGCATCTTGTTGTTCGGGGGACGTTGGAGGCACCACCAGCTTCAAAAACTTGTCTGCTGCTATGACAAGGCTTTCTTGCCGCTGCTCTTTTAACCTGACGTAATTGCCTGTAGGAAAGAGTCCTCAATTTGCCCTTATCAGCACGCACACGTGTGTACTGTGAATCAGCTACATACTTCTTGATTGCCAAGACACTTCATCCTGATCATCGCACAATGTTGATTGTAGTCATGCCTTGACCTAAACACTCCACAATTTGTTGCTTCTCAGCAGCCGACACATCCTTTTTCTTTCCCATTTTGGCAGAAAATGTAGGCTGCTTAATAATGTGAGAGAGCCTTCTTAAGTAGTCTTGCCTTTCATTGGACACACCTGCCAAACTAATTAGCACAGGTGTCTGCAATTGCTTACGTGATATAAAGAGCCCTGACATACATCACCATCAATGAGTTTAACTGACAAACAAACAAATTCTTCCCTTATCACTCCTAAACACTTTTTGCATAATAATTTGGAACGCAGTGTACATGTGCTTTTCCACAAAACACCAGTGGTTCACGTAGTGAATCTTACAGTTCTAACTTGCCAACCGTGGTCTGTATGGAATTGTTCAATAAAGGGCCCAAAATTAAGATAACATAGATGGGAGAGGTCTCTATGAATAGGAATTCCTAAGTATTTGATACCCTGTGAGGGCCAGGCAAAGGGAAAGTTGGACTGGATGGAATCCTATATGGATTTGGGGAGGGAGACATCAAGGGCCTCAGACTTCGCTGCATTGATTTTAAAATTTTACCATGTAACGAAGTGATCTATTTCAGCCATAACAGCATGGATAGATATATGTGATTGAGTGATATATACTAGGACATCATCAGCAAATAGAGAGCACTTGTACTCGGTGCCTCCCACCTCAATCCACCTAATATTGGGGTTATGGCGAATTGATGAGAGCAGGTGCTCCGTCACTAGGATGTATAAGAGAGGGGACAGAGGACATCCCTGCCTTGTCCCATTGGTGATTGTGAAAGGTGATGAAAATGTTCTGACGCACCCCCTGGGCCTTGGGACACCCGGAGCCGGACCCTTTTTGGTGGATGCTGGTGGTTGTAGTCTTCGTGGCGGCGACCCGGTTCCGTGGCTCAGGGCGGTCAAACCAGTAGCGGAACTATTTATGTGGTTTTGATGTTTAAATGTCCGACTACGCCACCCGTGGATTGCGGTCAGAGTGAACCGCCGCTACAGGGCAGACCGCTGAGGCTGGTGTTGTGGGTGCAGCAGAGCGTAGCATAACTCCCCACGGGAGGAGTATAGCCTCAGGGCAGTGTATGCGGAGGATGGGGGTGATGGTGCAGGGCAGCAGCAGTAACGACACGGAGTCAGTGATGCAGTCCAGGGCCTTTACTCACAGTTCTTATTATCCAGACCACGTCTGCAGGTAACGGCTGCCCACGTCGTACTGTGCTCACCAGGTGAGGGGCTCAGACAACTCCCAGATAACTTTGGAGCACTTCACAGGACCCCCTTTGTGTGTCCTTTGTCTGGCCTTTCTTACCAACACTTCTGTCCGGCTGCCTCGGGCCTCCTCTTGGTAAACTTGGCGCCAGTTTCCCTGACCCTATGTGGTGCCTTCCTAGCGGGTGTAGCGAGGGGCTGCGCCACATAAAATGTCAGAGCCTCCGGTTTCTAGCTGAGGGTCGTTTCCTGCCTCCACTAGTTCGGGGACCGGTCTCCCCCTTTGGCCTGACCCCTCCACGCAGGTGGATTCGGGCGTGCGGTGGCGACTCGCCCGTCCGCACCCCTGGGATCCCTTCATTCCTCGTTCCTGGAGCCTTCTCCGCTCCTCTTCCTTCCTTCTCCCTCTTCCAGGCCTGGGCCTCTGTTGCTAGGCCCGCCTCCGGAGCAGAGCTCATGCAGAGCCCCTGCTCCCTGCCACTTCTGCTCAGACTTCTCTGCACTGAACTAAGATGGTGCCCACCTTTTATACTCCCTTCTCAATGCACCCAGGAACTGCTTCCTCCCTGCTCCTGCACTACAGGGTTCCCCTTCCTCAGTGTTCCCTCCCCCCACTCCAGCCAGGGACAGGGACTGTCGTGCCCATCTCAGGGGCATATTGGTCGCCCTGCCCCACGGCAATGTGGTGTAATGCATGCAGGTGTCGGGTCCTGATCCACACTCCATCCTTACCTGAGAGTGAGATATCACACCTCTGGGTGAGGTGCAATACGTCTGTAGCAACCGAGCCCTCAGGGTGCTACAGTTCCATTTATCTTCAGCCTAGGTGACGTATTGCGATACAGGGCCGTGATTTTGGCTATAAAAGGGTCCCCTAGACCCCTACCCCAAGCTTTTTAAGAGAATCATATATGGCGTGCCAGGAGACTCTATGGAATGCTTTCTCAGCATCCAACGAGAGTATCTAATTACAAATTTTTAACTGCATCTAGCCCAGGAAATACTTTGTGCCTAGTAGCAGTGTCTGCTAGTCAGCGGATTATCCCGGCTGTTAAGCAAGCTACACCACCTGTAGTTTAGACACTTAATTTTTTCAAAGGAAATGCTTCGGGACCATGGGATACTTAGTGAAGAGCATCAGGAGGCACCCCAAGGCATAGGGGCTGGGACTGGCAGTAGGATGCCTTGCGGTGGACAGCCGAGCTCGATCCTTATAAAAGCTTTTTAACTGCAGCAGCTTTAGTGGACGCTACTGGAGCTGGAATTACCGCGGCTGCTGGCATGAGACTTGCCCTCCAATAGATCCTTGTAAATGGATTTAAAGTGTATTCATTCAAATTAGAGAGACAATTTAAATTAAAAAGCTTAGAGCTGCCTCCACCACAGGGGGGCTCGCTCGACCCACCAGCGGACAGGCACCAGTATTGGGAGAGGGGGGCTGGC
This sequence comes from Phyllobates terribilis, assembly GCF_046119375.1. Taxonomy (NCBI): domain Eukaryota; kingdom Metazoa; phylum Chordata; class Amphibia; order Anura; family Dendrobatidae; genus Phyllobates; species Phyllobates terribilis. Next base: position 13,454,123 of record NW_027362772.1, on the reverse strand, counting down.
CGTCAGGGTTCACCGCGGCTCTGGCACAAACCCGGCGACACGGAGGTGGCACGGGCAGGAGCGGACTGGCCGTGTCGGCTTCTCACTTTTTGGATTTTAGAAGGGCATGACATGCCTATATCTGTGTCTCCCCCTCCTTTTACTCCTCCACCTCTTTTATTTTCGCATGACTATATGTACTTGTCACTTTTCCATGTGTTAGTTATGTCTTCTGAGCAGTTTGTCAGCTTTTGGACACCTTTGAAGGTGTTTTCTATGTGTTTCTATGTGTTTTTGTTTGCCTGCCATTGGTTTTAACGGTGTTCGAAGGTGTTCAACGAACAGTTCGACGAACAGTTCGGCGAACACACGGGTGTTCGACGAACCGAACCGAACTCGAACACTACGGGGGTGGCTCAACACTAATCGCCACCTGCTGCAAAATCACAATTACTTCTGCAAGACAGTTTTCAATCACATTAGTACCCAAGGATATTTTAGGGTGACTTTCACGACCGTCAATATCCACAATGACCACTCCCTGTGCCGGCAGTTCAATCTTACCAATCTTGATGGTCGTCTCTCTGTACCCCACCTGTGGCACGGGTTGGCCATTGCTGGCGATGATGCTTAAGTCATCGTCTGGATAGCGGGTTATGTCAGCGTCACTCCAGTACCGCTTGAAAAGTACGTAGGGGATGGTAGTCACTTGAGACCCGGTGTCCAGCAGTGCACTCATGGGGATACCGTCCAGCACCACGGGTAAAACCGAGCGTCCCCCCACGTACTTATTGCGCTAATTAGATGGGTCTGATGACCTTATGCCTGGGGGTTGGCCCTCTGCTCCAGGTCGGACCCATTTAAAGTACAGTACCTGGCTATGTGTCCTGGCTGGCTGCACCGGCGGCAAATCGGCTGTCCATCCTCAGTGTAACGGCCGGCGGGCCTCCCTCTGAACAACGGGATCCTCCTCTGTCGACGCCACGGGACATCCTCCGGACTGGAAGCCAACTTAATTGGTCTTGACGGTTCCATCTGCAACGACTGTACGGTCCTGGTCAATGCAGCCACACTCTTTGTTAGTTCTTGGACCTGATGGTGCAGGTTCGCAGGCTGGGATGGATTTAGGGCCTGTGCATCAGCCTCCACAAGGTCTGCGGGGTTGGGCGCCGCCCCCTGGTGGTAAGTGATGGCAGGGCGCCGGGAAGCTACAGCGCCACCTGGTGCGGGTTCTCGGAGCACCCGGATTGCCCTATCTTTGAACTGTGCAAAAGTCAAATCGGGGTTCTGTAGGGCCATGAGGCGCAGCTGAGTCCTGTGGGCGCTGGACAGCAGACCTTCTATGAACTGGTCAGGCTACAGTTTATCGGTGTCCTGCACGCTGCCAGGGTCAGCTTGTTTGATTGCTCCCAGGGCTTCTTGCAGGTTTAAGTCATAGTCCCTGATACTATCTTGGGCTCGCTGCTTACAGCCATAGAACCGCATTTTGATTTCTGCTGAGGTACGGGTGTCAAAGGAGTCCCGCAGACTGGTCAGAACCCCCTTTACAGTCCTTTTCTCTTCAGCTGTCCAAGACTTTACCTCCCGCTGAGCCGCACCAGTTAACTGCCCTATTAGTATGTGTAGCACCCTGAGGATTCGGCTGCTACAGGGGTATTACACCTCAAGCCAGAGGTGTGGTATTCCACTCCCGGGTAAGGATGGAGTGTGGAACTGAGCTAGTAGGCTGCATGCACTACATACATCCCATTTCCGGGGGACAGAACGACGGTACTCCCACCAGTTTATGTGCAGGTACGACAGCGCCTGTCCCTGGCTGGAGTGGGAGGGGGGTGGAACATCCCAGTAGTGTAGGGGCAGATAGGGGGAGTAGTCTGGGTAAAGATAGGAGCTCATTGGGTGCTGGTCACCTGAGCTCACACATAGAGGGAGTATATAAGGTGGGCACCATCTTAGAACAGGGTTCAGTCAGAGTTTAGCCTGAGGAGCAGAGCAGAGGAGCTCAGCCAGGAGGGCTGACAGGGAGCTGTGGCTCCGGCTGGGCCCAGCTCCAGAGCAGAGCCTGCAGAGGGAGAGAGGAGAAAAGAAGGACCCAGAGAGGAGACAAGAAGGGAACCCCAAGATCCCAGAATAAAGACAAAAGGGTGAAGGGTTGGCGGACAAGGGTACCGGATCCCAAGCTGGCAGAGGCCAAAACCAACCTTAGCCAGGAACCGGAGGTCGTGGTCAGGATCTGCCACGACCCTCACCAAATCCACTAGAAAGGCACACCGAGCATAGGGTCAGGGAGCCCAGAGGAGGCTTGACCACCAAGAGACCCGAGGGAGCCGGCCAAAAGTGGATCCCTGGTGGGAACGGCCAGAGGAAGGGAGAGTCAGAAAGGAGCTCAGGACCACGCTCCGGAATTGCCTGGGGGTTGGCCGAGTCCAGGACCTGGTGAACGCAGCACGGCTCGGGTGGTCACTCAAGGCCAGAGTGACTAAAAGGACACCAGTAAGTAAAAACCCTGAACTGCATCTCCCGACTCTGAGTCTTCTTACTGCACCGTCACAACCCCCACCATCTACACCTGCTGCCCTGAGGCCATACCCCTCCCGTTGGGGGTTATACCATCACTGCTGCACATATACCACCGGCCTCAGTGGACTGCTCTGCAGCGGCGGCTTCAAAGCCGCACTCAACGGGTGGCGTAGTCGACAATCAAGTTAACATCTACTGCCATAGACTGCCACTTAGTTTGACACCCTGGGCACGGACCGGGTCACCGCCACAAGGACTACTACCCCCATCGAGATCCGGCTCCGGGTATCCCCTACAGCACTGGCCCAGGGGGCGCGTCATATGCTTACTTTCTGTTCTTCTGTCAGGGGATAAACTTTGAATAAGCTATAAAGTCTTTCTTTAAAGTCGTCCAGGGTGTGCGACTCGCCTGTATACTGTGGCAGCCAGGCCGCTCCGGGGATATAGGGCATGGAGAACGGCATCACAGCTGCAGCGGCTACGCTGGTGGTAGAGGGCCCCTCCGCGTCCGACATCTTCCTCCCCCCTAGTTAACCGTGGCCTACCTTCCATTGATCCTCTTCCGTAGGCCGCGGTTCCGCTAGTGTTGCTCTGGGCGAGGAACTTGCGTCGCGTCCTGGTGACGTCAGCGCCGCTCTCTCTCCTTCCAGGACCATGCGCAGCGTCTCAGCGTAGGGCGGAGCTTCAAGTCTCGCGCAGTTTTGATGTCCACGCCCCTCTTCTTCCTGCGCGGCGTCCCGAAGATGGCGTCCGATGGCGGGAAAACAGCTGAAGATGGCGGGAAATGGCTGAAGATGGCGGGAAACGGCTCCAATTGACGGAAAACTTCCTTTTAAGGTACGTATACAGTCTTTTTCAGGCACACAATACCCGTTTGTGGCGAGTTGGTCACAATCCTGCCGACTACGCCAAAGCTGACTCACCCCCTGGGCCGTGGGGCACCAGGAACCAGGCTTCTGTGCGATGCTGTGGGGTAGTAGTGGCAACCCGATCCCGTAGCTCAGGGTGGTCAGACCAAATTCTGTGGCAGTCTATTTGTAGAGTTATGAATGTCCGACTACGCCACCCGTGGATTGCGGTCAATGATGACCGCCGCTGCCAGGCAGACCGCTGAGGCTGATGTTGGTGTGCAGCACAGGGATAGGATAACTCCCCAAGGGAAGAGTGTAGCCTCAGGGCAGCATATGTGAATGCTGGGGGTGATAGTGCAGGACGCAATAATAAGGGTTCAGAGTCTGCTTCAAACAGTCCAGGGTCTTTATTGTAGGTAGTACTAATGACCCAACAGGAGTACTGGGTTGGAATGGGCCTGGGTGTCTGAGAACATTCGGGCGAGCCCCACTGGTCAGGGTGAGTGTGAAGGCCTACCGTTCTCTCTCTTCCCTAGCTGACTATTCCCCTTTTCGTGGTGTGAGAGCCCACGTCCCTGAGCTGGCCATGTACTTTGCCTGTATGGCTTGCGACTCGGGCCTTAGGTACCTGTTGCTTCGCCGTGATGTACTGGTCCCTCTGTGTGGTGGAGCCTCCAGGCTTCTTAGGCCAAGGGACCTGAAATCCCTTGCGGGTTGGTTCTCTGCTGCCGGGCTTGCAACCCTGACAGCCTCGGACCCCAATGTCCGGTTGTGTGCCTCTCTCAGCCAGGACCGGCTCTCGTCGCCTCTGTTCCTGGCTTGCTGTTCCTCCTCTGCCTCCCAGACTCCACAGCTGCTGCTGACCTGTCCCTCTTCTCTGAGAACCTTTCTGGACACCTCAGAAGTGGGTTCTGGTCTCCCTAACCCTGCCCCAGTTCCAGCTTTTATAGGGGCAGCCTGCTCCCCCTACTGGCCTGGGACAGGAGGTGCTGCATGCTAATGGTCCCTGACCACGGAACCTCCCTCCTGCTCTCAGACACAGCCTTTAATGTTTGTGGCATCCAGGCCTGGGGTGACACACATTCACTAGGTCCCCCATGTAGTTCTGCAATTTTTGCTCACTGTTCTTGTGATCATTTTGACCCCACGGGGTGAAATCTTGTGTGGAGCCCCAGATCGAGGAAGATTATCAGTGGTCTTGTATGTCTTCCATTTTCTAATTATTGCTCCCACCGTTGATTCCTTCACACCAAGCTGCTTGCCTATTGCAGATTCAGTCTTCCCAGCCTGGTGCAGGGCTACAATTTTGTTTCTGGTGTCCTCCGACAGCTCTTTGGTCTTCACCTTAGTGGAGTTTGGAGTGTAACTGTTTGAGGTTGCAGACAGGTGTCTTTTATACTGATAACAAGTTCAAACAGGTGCCAGTACTACAGGTAATGAGTGGAGGACAGAGGAGCCTCTTAAAGAAGAAGTTACAGGTCTGTGAGAGGCTGAAATCTTGCTTGTTTATAATTGACCAAATACTTATTTTCCACCAAAATTTGAAAAAAAATTCTTTCCAAATCAGACAATGTGATTATCAGGATTTGTTCTCTCATTTTGTCTCTCACAGTTGAGGTCGACCTATGATGTCAATTACAGGCCTCTCTCATCTTTGTAAGTGGGAGAACTTACACAATTGGTGGCTGACTATATATTTTTTTCCCCACTGTATATACTGTATACTATATACAGAGCTCCTGTGTGAAATGTGGAAGAGGAACGGTCACAGGACGAGAGGTACAGCAGCAATCAGCAGACACGCACAAAGATTAGATAACAGAATATGAATATTTACTGACCAGTTAATAAAACTAAGGAAATGATGTTAGGTAAACCGTGTATAAGTAACAAATACAATGACAGCAGTTACTCTAAATAATACCAACTAAGAGTATACGCAGGTACACTTAACAGAATTAACAGTTATATGTAAGCAAAATACACACAATTAACCCTTTGCATGCATAAAGCCATAAAACGACAGTGTTGTGCCAGTACTTTAGTAATCGCCTACTCCGAGCAGTTTTTGAAGTGTCTTTTACAGAAGAAGCCTTTTCTTCTAACTAAACCTCTGTAAAGTTATTTATATATGCGCATATATATTTAGATGTACGATAGAACCTGTTCGTCCTCAGACTGAAGTAGAAGGGTCCTTGCTGGGTCGAGTACCAAATAATCAGAAATGCTGACTTGAATCTCTTAGAGAATGCCGATCTCTCTAATGCAGGACTTCTCTAAGTCCTTTGAGATAGAACCTCACATGGCCAAGCTCAAGATGCTGTGTCCTTGGTTGTCCTCCCCAAATTGGTTTATATCAAGCCAAGCAACATGTCCCAGAGTCACCAAAAACATATCGAGGGTCGCACCGCAGTATCCAGACCTTTTCTCCAATGATGTGCAGCTTCACTCAGTCTTTCAACTCCCTAGCAACTGTCACCAACTGCCAAACCCCCACGCTGCAACTCCGGCCTCTCTACTGCACTCTACTGGCCAGATCATATATTACATCGCAAATCTCCAGCAGTATAGTAAACTATAATTATCCATTACATGTGTATGATGGCACTTATTGTATTATTAGTGTTATTAGTATTTGGGTTTTTATTAATGGTCAGTATTGTAGTATTCATTGACATAGTGGTGGTAATATGTGGTCTGGTCATGATAATATGTGGTCTGGTCATGATGTGGCGGTATTTTGCACATATTTGGCCTGTGACTGATGGGGACAGAGATTAGGTGTAGCAGAGAGTTGAGGTGACACATGGACAGGAGGTCGTCCTGGAGACAGACTTAAAGGGGTTTTCCTACAAACAAAAGCTATGCTATGTACTGTGTAATGGCTGTGTGTCACCGTACAGGGACATGGTCTGATCGTACCACATCTCCTGGGCAGGGGAGGAAGGAAAAGAGTCTACAGACATTACAGCAGGGGATCGCAAATGATTCTTTCTTTGAAGTAAAATATTCTTTACAAACAGGCAGGGAAATGTTTTACCTCACAAAAAGAATCATCTGTGATCCCGTGCTGTAATGTCTGTAGACTCTTTGGTTCCCTCCCCTGCCCAGGAGATGTGGTACGATCAGACCATGTTCCTGTACAGTGAGACACAGCCATTACACAGTACACAGCAGGGGAACATTTATAAGATTATCTCAGCACAGGAACATTTTATTTAAGCACATCCAATTGTGGATATTATTATTACTCCAAGATCTATTGATTAAAATGAACATTTGTTTGTGGGAAAACCCCTTTAATACTTCTGGACTCCATGTATAGACAGTGCTGGACAGCCAGTCCTCTCATTTCTCAGTGGAATGGACAGAATTTAGCTTTACTTGTAAGGAACAATTTGTCCCTTCCCAGTCTCGGAGGACTGGTGTCCATGAAGCGTATGACAGCTGATGGATGACGCTCCACCATGAGACATCTGCATGGATTATGGAGCAGCGTCTGTGCTCATGTCTCAGTCCATGGGAGTCTTCAGTGTCTGATCTTCATCATCTGCAAAGTGTAAAGAGGCGCTGGGCAGTATATTGTGATTCAGGGAAATTGAATTGCACATTTTTAGAATTCTCTGGCATTTGCAAATTTCACAAACTTCAACACGAATGTGATTCACATTGAATAAATTCTCTCATCTCAGATAGATAGATGGGTAAGATGGATGTGAGATCCAGGCTTCAGCCTCCATTGTCTTTTATGGGATAATAATACTCTGTACATTTAATAAACTTAGAGATGTTTCTGTATGTCTTTTCTTGCGCTTCATATTTGCTTTGCAATTACATAAATTACTTGGCGGCCGTCTCTGTCACATGGATGACTGTCTGTAGACACAGGAGCGGTTTACTTATGGATTCTGTGCCAGTACATTAATGAGGTTGAGGATATTAAAAAGTTAAGAGCAAATATTGTCACGTTGTCCCCAAAATTGCAGCTCACGCAATGATTTGTAATGTACGAGAGATGCCACATTGACCATCTCTGCCCCCTGATGACATTGGAACACCAGACGCAGAAATGTACTGACAGGCGATCCACTTATCTTCAGTAATTGGTATAGACCCCAATACTGAAAAGCCAGGGTGACACCAATAGGGAACATTCTCCAAGAACATGACACTCCTTCCCCATGAATGAGACTTCTCTGATACCGTTCATCTAATATATACTTACCTTGTAATGTCTTCACATCCTGTTCCGTCCAGATGTGTCCAGATCCCAGAATTCAAAGCGGTGGAATTTCGCCGACCGCCATATTGGGACACCCAAGTGATGGGTTTCTCAATATGGAACCCGCTGGTGGTACCACCAGCGGAACAACGTCACACCCCACACACACATACACACTGCATACGCCCTAAGCACCACACACACACACACACACACACACAAAAACATAGTGTATACGCCGTGCGCACCACACTCACACACACACACACACTGTATACGCCGTACGCAGCCTCTTGCGTGGTACCACCAGCAGTACACCGTCGCGAACACACCGTACACAATGCACATGCCACCGCCGGGATCAGCCGAATGATTCACTGACCGCCGCCATCTTTGTACAGGAGGAGTGCATGCGCAGTTTTAATGTGACCGCCGCTATCTGCCTGCACAAAGATGGTGGCGGTCTGATTTACTGACCGGGGAGACAGCTCAAATGAGAGAACACATGAGGGAAGAAGACAGCACAGGGGTGGAGAGAGAGAGCAGACAATGGGGAGAGCACCTAGGGTACACAGGTCAAGGAAGAGATCACATGAGAGGAGAAGACAGCACAGGGGGAGAGAGAAAGCGCACAGGAGAGAGACAGAGCACAAGGGGGAGAGAGACAGAGCACAGGGGGGAGAGAGACAGAGCACAGGGGGGAGAGAGACAGAGCTCATTGGGGAGAGAGACAGAGCACAGGAGGGAGAGAAACACAGCACCGGGGGGAGAGAGACAGAGCACAGGGGGAGAGAGACAGAGCACAGGGGGGAGAGAGAAAGTGCACAGGGGGGAGAGAGATAGAGCACAGAGGGGAGAGAGAAAGTGCACAGGGGGGAGAGAGACAGAGCACAGGGGGAGAGAGACAGAGCACAGGGAGGAGAGAGACAGAGCACAGGGAGGAGAGAGACAGAGCACAGTGGGGAGAGAGACAGAGCAAAGGGGGGAGAGAGACAGAGCACAGGGGGGAGAGAGATGACTCGCCCAGGGGGATATGGGGGACTCGGTACCCGAACTTTTACCTTCTTGGGATGTCACGGCGGTCGGCTCCTGGGCCCGTACCCTGGGGTCACGCTTAAAAGGGGTTGTTGCTTGAAGGGATTATAAATGGTTTTGTCTCGTGATGCCGCCTGTGGCTCCTGGTAATGGGTAACAGCGCTGCTGCAGACCTCCGGGGGGTGATGGGATGGCAGCTGAGATGTTTCTGCTCCGCACAGGCAGAGCGGGACCCCGGGGCAGGGTTGACGGAAGGGATGCAGGTGAGAGGTGGCCCAGCCAGGTCAGGGGAGAATAACAGATACACACACAGGGGATTCGCTTCAGTACCTTTACTGGTGTAGACGCCATGTACGGTCCAGGGTACTTGGTAGGAAGGGTGCACTTCTGGACTCTCCCCAGTGAGTGAGTATAAGGCCTCCTTGTCTGTTTCTTCCTCTCTCTCTCTGAAGCTCCTGACCTGCTTGGAACTAGGCCTAGCTTCTGTACTCTCTCACTCTCTCACCTGTCTGCTTGGTGGTAAGAACCTTCCTCTGGCTACCACTATCCCTGGATGCTGGGGCCTTCGAGGTTCCTAGTTCTTTGGATGGTTGCAGCTTCAGGTTGACCAGGGGTCTAGAATCCCCTTGGTCTACTGGTAATTCCTACTGGGCGTAGAGGACCCTGTAGCCGCGGACCCGGTGTCTGGCTTGTGTTCTGGGGTGAGCCTAAGATGGTCCTCTGCCCCCCAACACTTCTCTCTCCTCTCCTTGCCTCAGGCCATGCTCCAGGCCCTCAGGCTTCAGCACGTGCTTTTGGCCTTAACTTGCCCTCAGCACAGCAGCTAACATGTGCTGCTTCTTCGCTACTCTAAAGAGTCAGCACACTCTGCCTACCTAACTCCACCCTCCAGTATATAAATCCCTAACAGGGCTCCCTCAGGTGGTATGAGGTGGAAGGGTGGAGGTGTCTGTGTGTACTGAGGGCCTCTTGTGGAGTTGTCCTTCCATGAACCCTCTTGGGTCCTGTGGTACCTGTGGGTAGCAGGGTGCGAGAGAGACGGGGCACAGGGGGGAGAGAGACGGGGCACAGGGGGGAGAGAGACAGAGCACAGGGGGGAGAGAGACGGAGCACAGGGGGGAGAGAGATGGAACACAGGGGGGAGAGAGACGGAACACAGGGGGGAGAGAGAGAGCACAGTTGGAGAGAGACAGAGCACAGTTGGAGAGAGACACAGAGCAAAGGGGGGAGAGACACAGAGCACAGAGGGGAGAGAGACAGAGCACAGAGGGGAGAGAGACAGAGCACCGGGAGGAGAGAGACAGAGCACCGGGAGGAGAGAGACAGAGCACAGGGGGAGAGAGGCAGAGCACCGGGAGGAGAGAGACAGAGAACAGGGGGGAGAGAGACAGAGCACAGGGGGGGGGGGGAGACAGAGCACCGGTGGGAGAGAGACAGAGAACAGGGGGTAGAGAGACAGAGCACAGTTGGAGAGAGACAGAGCACAAGGGAGAGAGAGACAGAGCACATGGGGGAGAGAGACAGAGCACAGGGAGGAGAGAGACAGAGCACAAGGGGGAGAGAGACAGAGCACAGGGGGGAGAGAGACAGAGCACAGGGGGGAGAGAGACATAGCATGGGGGAGAGAGACAGAGCTCCGGGGGAAGAGAGACAGAGCACCGGGGGGAGAGAGACAGAGAACAGGGGGTAGAGAGACAGAGCACAGTTGGAGAGAGACAGAGCACAAGGGAGAGAGAAACAGAGCACATGGGGGAGAGAGACAGAGCACAGGGAGGAGAGAGACAGAGCACAAGGGGGAGAGAGACAGAGCACAGGGGGGAGAGAGACAGAGCACAGGGGGGAGAGAGACATAGCATGGGGGAGAGAGACAGAGCTCCGGGGGAAGAGAGACAGAGCACCAGTGGGAGAGAGACAGAGAACAGGGGGTAGAGAGACAGAGCACAGTTGGAGAGAGACAGAGCACAAGGGAGAGAGAGACAGAGCACATGGGGGAGAGAGACAGAGCACAGGGAGGAGAGAGACAGAGCACAGGGGGGAGAGAGACAGAGCACAGGGGGGAGAGAGACAGAGCACAGGGGGGAGAGAGACATAGCATGGGGGAGAGAGACAGAGCTCCGGGGGAAGAGAGACAGAGCACCGGGGGGAGAGAGACAGAGCACAGGGGGGAGAGAGGCAGAGCACCGGGGGGAGAGAGAGAGCATAGGGGGGAGAGAGACAGAGCACAGGGGGGAGAGAGACAGAGCACAGTGGGGAGAGAGACAGAGCACAGTGAGGAGAGAGACAGAGCACAGCGGAAGAGAGACAGAGCACAGGGGGGAGAAAGACAGAGTGACTAGCCCAGGGGATGGGGATGACTCAGTACCCGGGCCTTTGCCTTGGGGATGTCGCGGTGGTCGGCTCCCAGGCGCGTACCCTGGGGTCTCTCTTTAAAAGGGTGGATATTTGTTAATTTTAAGAAAGAGTTCGTGACGCCACCTGTGGCTTCTGGTGAGAATCACCAGCGCTACGCAGTCCACTAAGGCCGGTGATAAGGCAGCTTGATGGTATAGCTGTCCACAGGTGGAGCTAGGCCTCAGGGCAGTGTATGAAGGGGAATGCAGGACAGGCGAGACCCAGCCGGGTCAGAGCAAGAACGGGGACAGACACGATAGTCACTTCAGTACCTTTTACTGATGGAAATTCAGGCACGTCCCGGAGCACTGTAGGGTGAAGGGTGCATGTCAGGATCCTCCCCAATGAGCGGGTTTTGGGCCTCCTGTCTCTTGCCTCTGCGTAGTAATTTTCTAACCTGCCTGGAGCTAGGCCTAACTTTGTCTCTGTCCTGCGCTGGCTGACCTTTTGGTAGGGCCTTTTCTTGGAGTACACGCTCCTCAGCTTGCGGGGTCTATGTGTCTCCCGGCTCTGTTACGTATCAGCACTTTAGCGATCCTGGTACTTGTAGTTCTCCAAGGATTCCGGTTATGTCTTACTGGGTCTTAGAGATCCCGGTAAACTTCGGACCCGGTGTCTGGTAAACGCTTCTTTGGGGTGAGCTAGTTAAGCTCCTCTGACCCCTATGTACTAACTCTCCACTCGTCTTCGGCCTACTCGGGCCTTCACTAGGCTATACACACTAACGGCAGCTTGCCGCGCTTCACCGATCTTATGGCACCGGCACACCTAAAGCTCACCTCTCTGAGCTACACGGAGTCTTGATCTGGATAAGCTCCATTGCAGGATAGCAATTGCAGGAGCGGGAACAGGCTTTTGTCCTCTGAGGTAACTCCTCTCAGACTGTACTGGACTCACTGCTAAACCAGACTGAACTAGACTCACAACTAGACTAACTGCTGCCTGGCTCCACCTTCCCTATTTATCTATCCCTAACGGGCTCCCTCTGGTGGTCTGAGGTGGAAGGTGGAGATGTGTGAATGGTTATCGGGGCCTCTTGTGGAGGAATCCATCAATGCACTCTTACAGGATCTATGATACAAAGCGCAGCTGGGCATCACATTCCCCCCTAGTTAAACTCAGCACTCCCGGGCTGAATTACATTTTATATAACAACAAAAATAGGAAACATAAGCAATGCAAGAACAATCTTCCCTTTATGGGAGGCACGTATCTTAAACGTTGCATAACAATAACAAATGCAGAGTGTCCTCAGAATTCAAGTCTCTTGTGGTGAGGTTCCCATACAGGATGTCCATCTCACAGGGTAGAGTACATGATGGTTTTGAGGGACCTGTCCGAAACCCTCAACGTAGGCCCTGGGGTGGCTGCAGGGCATGAAGATCCCGAATTAGACCTCCAATAGAGCCACTCCAGACAGGTTTTTCTTCTGAGGTCACCTAAAAGGAGCACTCCAGGGAGCGCAATTATATACAAAAGCAGTTTTTGGGCTGCACACAGTCCTCACCCACGAAGTTCTTAGGTAAATAAGAAAGTATTTAATAAGGTGGAACACAAATTGATAAACATATGCACGAAAATAAACAATTAATTCAGTACATTTCAATTTAAATACACAATACCCCAGGGATAACTATCGACACTTGTCAGCAGTTTAACTTTTCTCTCACCCGAGTGAGACTGTCCTCGACACAGGCTTGTACCCTCCTGTACTGCTCTTGTCTGGTCGTGTCCCAGTCCTCAGTGGTCTTATCAGCTTCAGGCTCGACAACACCAAGCTCCAGATCCATGGGCATCTTTCCTGGCCTTGCCCGCATGAGATATGCCGGAGGGCAGTTGGTGGAACTTACTGGTATATGATTATACAGATCCACTAAGTCAGGTAGTAGGTCTGGCCACTGGTTTCTCTACTCAAGTGGTATGGTCTTTAGCAGGTCGATGATGATGTTGTTCATCTTTTCGCAGAGACCGTTGGTTTGTGGGTGGTACAGTGTAGTTCTTATCTTTTTACAACCGTACAAATGGCAGAACTCCTTAAACAACTCAGCCTCAAAGGCCGGGCCTTGGTCCGTCAGCACCTGCTCGGGCTAACCATGGGGTCTACAGAAATACGCTTGGAATGTCTTTGCTGCTGTCTCGGCCGTCAGGTCTTTGACGGGGGCGACCACCAGGAAACGTGAGTAGTGATCCACCATAGTCAGAGCATAGGAGTACCCAGATCTGCTGGGGGAGAGCTTGACATGGTCCAGGGCCACGATCTCCAGAGGTCAAGTCGTCTTGATGGGTTGTAGGGGTGCCTCCTGGCTGCTGAAGTCTTTTCTACTTAGGCCACAGGGTCCACAGTCCCGGCACCACCCCTCAATGGAGCTGCGCATTCCTACCCAGTAGAACCGACACTTCAGCAGGGTCTCTACCTTTTTCCAGCCAAAGTGCCCCGCCTGATCGTGGTAAGCTTCTAATACCATCTGGATGTCTGTCTTTGGGACCACTATCTGCCATACCATCTCATGGGTTTTTGGATTAACGTACCTCACGGTAGATAGACAGCCGGCTTCTCTCGTTCCACAGCTGCTTTGCTTGCAGAGACGCTTCCTTCTCCAGGGAGGCACCTTCTTGGGTTATCAGCTCCTTGATTCGGCTGACAACAGGGTCACTGTCCTGGGTCTCTTTCCAGCTGTGGTGAGGCAGGGGGTTTAACGTCTTTCCACGCTGTTTCCTGGAGGCTCGTTGCTCGTGGATCATCCCACTCCGATGAAAGGCAGGTAGCTCTATCTCTTCCAGGTCATCCACTTTTTGTTCTGTGTCTGACTGGTGAGGCATCCTAGACAGGGCATCGGCGTTGGCGTTCTTGCGGCCCACCCGGTATTTAATTGTAAATTGGTAGTTTGACAGCCGAGCCATCCATCGTTGTTCCAGTGCCCCCAACTTAGCTGTTTCAAGATGGGTCAAGGGGTTGTTATCAGTAAAGGCAGTGAACTTGCTGGAGGCCAGATAGTGCTTGAACCTTTCAGTGATGGCCCACACCAAGGCCAGGAACTCCAACTTAAAGCTGCTATAGTTCTCTGGGTTCCTCTCGGTCTGGCGGAGCTTCCTGCTTGCGTATGCGATCACTTTCTCTTGGCCATTCTGCTTCTGACTTAGGACAGCACCAAGCCCTTCATTGCTGGCATCTGTATACAGCAGGAACGGTTGGCTGTAGTCAGGGTAGGCTAGGATCTCATCACCTGTCAGGATCTCCTTCATCTCCTGAAACGACTCGGCTTGCTCCTTACCCCAGTGGAATGGGGTTTTTTTGCCTTTGGGGGATTGCCCTATCAGGAGGTCTTGCAGAGGAGCTGCTTTCTTAGTGTAGTCCTTTACGAACCTCCGGTAGTATCCGAATAGTCCCAAAAACTGACGCACCTCCTTGAGGTTCTTCGGCTCCGGCCACTTCTGGATGGCTGTGACTTTCTCCGGGTCTGGTGCTACCCATTCCGGACTGACAATGTGCCCCAGGTACTGTACCTTTCTCTAGAGCAGGTGGCACTTTGAGGGCTTCAACTTCATCCTGTACCGGGACAGTGACTCAAATACCTCTGCCAGGTGTTTCAAGTGGTCCTCGTACGTTCTGGAGTACACGATTACATCGTCCAGGTAAAGAAACACAGTCTCGAAGTTGCGGTGTACAAAGCAGCACTCCATCAATCTCTGGAACATTCCGGGGGCATTGCAGAGTCCAACCGGCATACTGTTGAACTCTGAGTCCCATCGGGGTGGTGAAGGCCGTCTTCTCCCGATCCTCCTCAGCCACAGCTACTTGCCAGTACCCACTAGTGAGGTCAAGGGTGGAAAAGTAATTTGCAGACATTAAGGCAGCTAGGGACTCCTCTATGTGTGGTAAAGGATATGCATCTTTATGTGTAATGTGATTTACTTGACGGTAATCTACACACATTCTCATGCTCCCATCCTTTTTCCTAACTAGCACTAGGGGAGCTGCCCAGGGACTACAACTATCCCTTATTACTCCCGCCTTCCTCATGTCATGCAGCATTTCTTTTGCCTTTTGGTAGTGAGCTGGGGGTATAGGCCTATAAAGTTCTTTGATTGGGGAATGGTTGCCTGTGGGGATATGATGTTGAACCCCCTTAGCCCTCGCAAAGTCAAGTGGATGTTTACTGAACACCTGCGAGTATTCTTGAACCACCCGGTGTACACCCTGTTTTTGATGGGCAGGAGTGGTGTCTGTCCCAATATGGAGCTGTTGACACCAATCCTCCACCTGGGTTGCAGGGTCATTATCCTCCTCTTCTTCTGGTGAGGTTAAGGACTCCGCCTCATGAATGCAGTTGTTATTTACAGCATGTAATTTGGCAACAGTGGCATAATGTGGCAGTCTGACCTCATCTTAAGTTGAGAAGACGGACGGGCACCCTCCCATTACGTACATCTACCACTCCCCTGGCGGTTAAGAGTGTGGGTCTATGCTCGGAGCAAAGGGGTTCTACTACCGCCTGGTAGCTCTGTCCTCTAAGACCTGTAGCAGCTCTACACCAGATGAGCATTTCACTCATTGGGGGGATGACAATGGGTATGGGGTCTGTTACCCGCACGTTACCGATTTCACCGTCTGTTAACCTTACTTGCTGTTGATACATCAGGACTCTGATTTCCTTCTGCAGCACCCTCCTCTGTCTTGGTCTGGCAGTGTCAGCTATCTGTTGGAGCAAGAACACAACTTCTCCCAAACAGTTACCAACAATGTTAGTGCCAAGTACCATATACGGGTTGGTGTCATCAGGATTAGTCTCTACTACAATTAGTCCCTGGTCCTTCAGCTCCACTCTCCCCACCTTTACAGTCACATTCTTAACCCCGAGTAGGGTAAGGGGGAGTCCATTTGAGGCATATACAGTCAAATTTGGAGCTGGCGGACGTAGGTCGTCCTTGGACCAGAACCTATTGTAGAGGACATCAGGCATGATGGTTACCTGAGATCCTGTGTCCAGCAGGGCATGCGTTGGAATCCCATCCAACACAATGGACAGGAAAGGTCTTCCTCCGACGAACCTGTTGTACCAGTCTGATGGGCCTGGTGAGTTTACTCCTGGGTGTCGGCCCTCGGACCCAAGGTTTTCTCATTTAAAGGACAATTCTGGGCGATGTGTCCAGTCTTGCAGCAGCGGTAGCAGGCAGGGTCCTTCTGTGGACGGAGCTGGTCACTGGTCCTCGGCGAGGGCGGTGTTGGCCTCCTCCGCATCCAGGGGACATCCTCAGGGCTATCGGCTAACAGGATTTTCCCTCCTTCCTCGGGCTCCGTCCGCAGCTGCAGAGCACTCAGCACAGTGGTCAGGGTTTTGCTCAACTGACGCACCTCAGAGCGCAGACTGTCCAGTTCTTTAGGGGACGTTGCTTGAACCTTAGCTTCAGCAGCCACTGGGGAAAAGGTGGGTGTAGCAGGCACTGGGGTACATTGGATGGCATTTGTTTCCAGGGGCTGCAGTCCTTTTATAGCCATGTCCTTAAGATTATCAAAAGTGGCATCTGGATGATCCAGGGACCACCAATGTACAGTCCTGCTCTCCTCTGGAGACCTCAGTCCCCGGACAAACTGTTCCTTCAGCATTTTATTCTCATTCTCAACGCTGGTTGGACTAACCTGATTCAGAGCCCGTAGGGCCCCTTGAAGACGCCAGGCGTAGTCCCGAACATTGTCCTCTAGTTGTTGGGAACAGCTGTAGAACCTCATCCGGAGGTCCACCTCAGTAAGATCCTCAAAGACTGTCTGTAGTTTTTGAAAGATTGCGGACACTGACTCCTGGTCTGCAGCCGACCATGTTTCCACTTCCCGTTCCGCAGCACCGGTCAGTTGTCCTAATACAACGGCGGCTCTTTGTTTGCCGGTCATAGAGTACATGTCTAAGATAACACATATCTTCCGTTTGAATCCAGACAGGGTATCTGGTTTGCCGTTGTACTGGGGGAGCCACTTTGCTCCAGGAATGTACGGTAAAGTCATAGGAATGACAGGTGTTACAGGCGCTGCTAGTGGAGCGGCGGCTTCAGCCTGCTCATCATCGGGCGCGGGTTGAACCCCAGGGACGTTGACCAGCATGTCGGCGTTGTGCTGTTCGTCGGACATCTTGGCGCCCCCCTAGTTAACCGTGGCCTACCTTCTGGTTTTTCTTCCGGTAGGCCGCAGCTCCGCAGGCTACGGGCGTCTTCAGGACCTTGCGTCGCTTGCGCCCTATGTCAGCGCGTTCAGCGACGCTCCTTACAGGACCTGGCACTTCTTGGTTTGATGTCGAAACGTGGGGCGTGTCCGGGGCTTTGCGCTCTTTTGCAGGTGCGCCATCTAATTTTCCCGCGGTTACGCCCTTCTTCTTGCTCGGTGGCCCAACAATGGCGGCAACCTTCACCACAACTTTACGTACACAGTTCAGAATACAGGCGCACAGTACCCGGTGGCAACGGGCACAACACTTTGTCGTTGCAACGGGCACGCTATCCTGTTCATGATGCCAGGAGAGTTGACTAGTCCAGGGGATGGGGATGACTCGGTACCCGGGCCTTTGCCTTGGGGATGTCGCAGTGGTCGGCTCCCAGGCCCGTACCCTGGGGTCTCTCTTTAAAAGGGTGGATATTTGTTATTTTTAAGAAAGAGTTTGTGACGCCACCTGTGGCTTCTGGTGAGAATCACCAGCGCTGCGCAGTCCACTAAGGCCGGTGATAAGGCAGCTTGATGGTATAGCTCCCCACAGGTGGAGCTAGGCCTCAGGGCAGTGTATGAAGGGGAATGCAGGACAGGCGAGACCCAGCCGGGTCAGAGCAAGAACGGGGACAGACACGATAGTCACTTCAGTACCTTTTACTGATGGAAATTCAGGCACGTCCCGGAGCACTGTAGGGTGAAGGGTGCATATCAGGATCCTCCCCAATGAGCGGGTTTTGGGCCTTCTGTCTCTTGCCTCTGCATAGTAAGTTTCTGACCTGCCTGGAGCTAGGCCTAACTTTGTCTCTGTCCTGAGCTGGCTGACCTTGTGGTAGGGCCTTTTCTTGGAGTACACGCTCCTCAGCTTGCGGGGTCTATGTGTCTCCCGACTCTGTTACGTATCAGCACTTTAGCGATCCTGGAACTTGTAGTTCTCCAGGGATTCCGGTTATGTCTTACTGGGTCTTAGAGATCCCGGTAAACTTCGGAACCGGTGTCCGGTAAACGCTTCTTCGGGGTGAGCTAGTTAAGCTCCTCTGCCCCCTATGTACTAACTCTCCATTCGCCTTTGGCCTACTCGCGCCCTCACTAGGCTATACACACTAGCAACAGCTTGCCGCGCTTCACCGATCTTATGGCGCCAGCACACCTAAAGCTCACCTCTCTGAGCTACACGGAGTCTTGATATGGATAAGCTCCACTGCAGGATAGCAATTGCAGGAGCGGGAACAGGCTTTTGTCCTCTGAGGTAACGCCTCTCAGGCTGTACTGGACTCACTGCTAAACCAGACTGAACTAGACTCACAACTAGACTAACTGCTGCCTGGCTCCACCGTCCCTATTTATCTATCCCTAACGGGCTCCCTCTGGTGGTCTGAGGTGAAAGTTGGAGATGTGTGAATGGTTATGGGGGCCTCTTGTCTAGGAATCCATCAATGCACTCTTCCAGGATCTGTGATACCAAGCGCAGCTGGGCGTCACAAGAGCAATGGATGGAGAGAGAGACAGAGCACAGGGGGGAGAGAAACAGAGCACAGGGGGGAGAGAAACAGAGCACAGGGGGGAGAGAGACAGAGCACAGGGGGGAGAGCGACAGAGCACAGGGGGGAGAGAGATAGATCACAGGGTGGGAGAGAGACAGTGCACAGGGGGGAGAGAGACAGAGCACAGCGGAAGAGAGACCGAGCACAGGGGGGACAGAGACAGAACACAGGGGGGAGAGAGACAGAACACAGGGGGGAGAGAGACAGAACACAGGGGGGAGAGAGACAGAACACAGGGGGGAGAGAGGGACAATGCACAGGGGGGGGAGAGACAGAGCACAGGGGGAGAGAGACAGAGCACTGGGGGGAGAGAGACAGAGCCCAGGGGGAGAGAGAGAGAGCCCAGGGGGGAGACAGAGAGAGCACAGGGGGAGAGAGAGAGAGCACAGGGGGAGAGAGAAAGTTCCAAGGAGGGAGAGAGACAGAGCACAGGGGGGAGAGAGACAGAGCACAGGGGGGAGAGAGACAGAGCACCGGGGGGAGAGAGACAGAGCACCGGGGGGAGAGAGACAGAGCACCGGGGGGAGAGAGAGACAGAGCACCGGAGGGAGAGAGAGACAGAGCACCGGGGGGAGAGAGACAGAGCACAGGGGGGGAGAGAGACAGAGCACAAGGGGGAGAGAGACAGAGCACAGGGGGGAGAGAGACAGAGCACAGTGGGGAGAGAGACAGAGCACAGTGGGGAGAGAGACAGAGCACAGTGGGGAGAGAGACAGAGCACAGGGGGGAGAGAGACAGAGCACAGGGGGGAGAGAGACAGAGCACAGGGGGGAAACAGCTCAAACGTAACAACACATGAGGGGAGAACACTGCACAGGAAGGAGAGAGACAGCAGACAAGGGGGAGAGCACATGGGATGGACACGTCAAAGAAGAGAGTACAGACGGGAAAAGTCAACACATGGGGAAAAGAGAGTGGATAGATGGATGAGCACATGGGGGGGGGAGAGATTCTCAACGCTGCAAAGCCTGCCCCTATCGTGACATTACCGCCTTCCTGATGCAATAGTGCGTCAATAGCATCGGGCCTCCATCTACTATATGTACAGTTTAATCCTGGTAGTAGAAATATGGGAATACATTTGATGCAAATAAAATTTTTGTTAAATTTTAGGAATCCACCTAACTTGGCAAATTCAAACAATATGTGATTGTCTTTGTGTAAGTCGCCTAAAATGATTTTCTACATTGCAGAAACAAGCCTCAAATATTGCTGAAATAAAATAAAATTAAAAAAAGAACATTTACCTCTATGACGCCTCACAGAGTGTTCATGTCACAAACAGGAGGAGTTTTTGAACACCTGTTTTATTAATCTAATTTGCCAAATATTCACAGCACAATGATAATGCGGACTGCTGCTGCGGTTATTTAATTGTGTACCTTGTATTCCTTGGTCGCTCCTTTATGGGAAGTGGATAATGGTGTTAAATAAATTCCATAGAGAAGTGAATATAAATTTGTGACGGATTCATAGTGGTTAGCATTGCAGCCTTGCAGCGCTGGGGTCCTGGATTCAAATTCCACCAGGGACAACATCTGCAAGGATGGTAATTTTTATTGCTTGACTAGGGAATTTTGATATTGCACCATTTTACTAGTCCTGTCCACCGCAGGAAGAAGAAATGGAAAGTTCTCCATGTAGAGTGGGTCAAGAAGGGTGAACAACTAGTAACCAGTGTTGACCAAAATGCTTATAACGCAAGGGTCACGGAAAAGCAGTAGGACATAAAGTCAGCCATGTGTGCCAGACTCCCAACAGGCAAAACTTCCCTGTCCCCACCAGGAGGACGACTCTCCTCCCTCTCCTCCCTCTCCTCCTCCTACTCTTCAGCCCATCCACGCTGAACAGACTAAATGAAGATGGTTTGGCTGGTATCCTCTGTAGTGCAGGCAACCATCTGCTGTTCCTCCTTCTCCTCCTCCTCCTCTTTATCACCCATTCTGTGTTGAGATGAGATGAGGCTGGGCTGGGTAGTATCACCCTGGGTATCACCCTTTGTACTTTATTCTAAGGACACCAGGGACAAAATTGTAGTCCTGCTCAAGGCTGGGATGGGCTACAGTATAGCAGCTTGACACTGCAAAGTGTGCAAAGGAGTCATCAAAGCAAAAGGTGGCTACTTTGAAGAACCTAGAATATAAGACATATTTTCAGTTGTTTCACACTTTTTTGTTAAGTATATAATTCCACATGTGTTAATTCATAGTTTTGATGCCTTCAGTGTGAATGTACAATTTTCATAGTCATGAAAATACAGAAAAATCTTTAAATGAGAAGGTGTGTCCAAACTTTTGGTCTGTACTGTACACATAAGGACCTGGTCAATTACCTGAATAGAGCTGGGACCACAGTCTCAAAATTTACCCTTAATAACACACTATGCCATCATGGATTAAAATCCTGTAGGGCATGCAAGGTTCCCCTGCTCACGCCAACACATGTCCAGGACCGTTTGAAGTTTTGAAGTTCGCCAATGACCATCTGGATGATCCAGAGGAGGTGACTCGCCCCCTGGGCCGTGGGGCACTCGGATCCGGGCAATAGGGGGAACGATGGGAGTAGAAGTGGCAACCCGGTTCCGTGGCTCAGGGTGGTCAGGCCAGTGGTAGTCCGTTATGTGTTATTGATTATGTCCGACTACGCCACCCGTGGATTGCGGTTATTAGGAACCGCCGCTGCATGCAGACCGCTGGGGCTGATGAGGTGTGCAGCTAGGGTAGTGTGACTCCCCACGGGAAGAGTGCGGCCCCAGGGCAGTATAATGGATGTTGGGAGTGATGGTAGTGAGAGTCCCAGTGCTGGTAGTGCTGGAGGAGCAAGGAGCACACAGACAACAGGTTGCAGTCCAGGGTCTTTACTAAAACAGGTAAATTGACCCACAAACAGTCCCGGCTAGGAGGGGACCTGGATGTCTGAGAGCAACGGGGAAATTGGCCCTGGTCAGGGTGAGGGGTGTAGGCCTACCGTGCTTTCTGCGCTCCTTCTGGCTATCTCCTCGTTATAGGGTAACAGCCCACGTTTCCAAGCTTTCCGAGTATTCTCGCCTGTATGGCCTGCGACGTGGGTTCCTTTCTGCTCCCAGCCTTGTACGGCTTTACTGGTCCCTTCGGTTGTGGCAGGGCCTCCAGGCTTCTTAGGCCAAGGAATATACAGTCCCTTGCGGACTGGTTCTCTGCTGGGGGATGTGGAATCCTCCCAGCCTCAGACACCAAAGTCTGGTAAATTAAGTCCTCTTTCTGCCAAGACAGGCTCTCTTCGCCTCTTGTCTCTGGCTTGTGGCTCTCCTACTGCCACACTTCCTCTTAGGTTACAATGCAACTGTCTGTCCCTGCTCTGCTGAGACACGTCTCAGTCCTGAGACAGGTCATCTGGTTCTCTCTAACCCTGCCCCCAGTACCAGCTTTTATAGGGGCAGCCAGCTCCCCCTACTGGCCTGAGACAGGAGGCATTGCATGCTAATGTTCCCCTGACTAGAGAACCTCCCCATTGCTCTCAGACACAGCTTTAATACATTTGTGGCATCCAGGCCAGGGTGACACATTCCCCCCTAGTGAAATTTAGTACTCCGGGACTAAACAGTAAACAAAGACAATATGCATAACAATAAAACATTAATAGACAGATGACGCACAAATTGAGTTCTTTAGGTCACAGTGTGGTCTGTGACCGGGTGTCCATATCACCAGAACAAAGGGAGCCTTAACCAGGTGGGGGTCTGTCCTACCCCAAGTCCTGCACAGTCTTAGTTCATTCCTGGGTTAGACTCCAAACGCAGTCCATACAAGGTCCCGGTTATAAAAAGTCCATAACCTTTGAGTCCTTATGGTAGCTGCAAGAAACTGAAACACGCTATTAATAATCACGCAGGTAACTTGGCAAACATTTCAACATTTTGCAACAGGGTTATTTACAATTTTAGTACACTCTATATTCTCCAGCGAGCGGGTATCTGTCCCTTTGTGCTCCTGGTTGACCTACGTAGCCCACTGTCTGGTGGTGGACCAACCTGGCTTTCCACACTAGCGTTAGGGGTACAGCTACCAGCTGGGTGTACAGGCAAGGCAGGCAGCTGTCTGCGGGTCCTTTGGCTTACCGCAGGCATGGCAGGCTCACTGTCAGCAGAGGGCTGACTCTCCTGGGCTGATGGAACAGGCTCTTCTGCCTCTGGAACCGCTTGCTCCTCTTCACCTTCTGGCTCTGGTGTTGGTTGTTGCTGTGCCGGTTGCAGGAAATGCAGGACGGGTACCACTATGGCATCATTTATGCGAGTCCAGGACTGAGGGAACTCTCCGAGAACGGTGCTGATCATTTCTTCCTTGTCCTCTGCGGGTTCAAGGTCACTCTGATCCTCTTCTGCACTACGGAGTTGCTCGGGGCATCTTTTGAGGTGGTCCCTGGAGACGACACTAGTGGTTTCTCCTCCGTCCTTGGTGATTATGCACACCTTTGGGTTGTCGTGGTCAGACTGCAGTACGGTGTAGGGTTCCCTTTCCCACTGGTCGTCCAACTTATGTAGCCTTCTTTTTCGCTTTAGGACCTGCTCACCAGGTTCTAGGGGACCAGCAGGGGCGTGTTGGTTGAAGAGTTTTTCTTGCCTCTCTCTCACCTGGGCCAGGCTCTTCTCCACACTCTCCTGTACCTTCTTGTACTGCAGTTGCCTTTCCGTATCCCAGTCCGCATCCGGGGAGGTGTCCTCAGGTATTAGGACTCCCATCTCCAGGTCTACGGGCAGCTTACCTGGTCTAGCTCGCATCAGGTAAGCCGGGGTGCAGTTTGTAGCATTCACCGGGATATTGTTGTATAGGTCTATCAGGTCCGGCAGTTTTTCTGGCCACAGGCTGCGTTCCTCCAGGGACAACGTCTTCAGGAGATCAATGACTATATTGTTCATCTTCTCACACATCCCGTTGGTTTGGGGGTGGTAAGGCGTTGTACGAATCTTCTTACAGCCATAGAGGTTGCAGAATTCCTGGAAGATTTCAGCCTCGAACGCTGGACCCTGGTCTGTCAGGACCTGTTCCGGATACCCGTGTGGACGGCAGAAGTACTGCTGGAAGGCTCTGGCCGCTGTTTGGGCTGTCAAGTCCTTTACCGGGACCACCACTAGAAAACAGGAATAGTGGTCCACGATTGTCAGGGCGTAGATGTATCCGGACCGGCTTGGAGCCAATTTGACGTGGTCCAGAGCTACCAGCTCAAGAGTAGTGTTGAGCCACCCCCGTAGTGTTCGAGTTCGGTTCGGTTCGTCGAACACCCGTGTGTTCGTCGAACTGTTCGTCGAACACCTTCGAACACCATTAAAACCAATGGCAGGCAAACAAAAACACATAGAAACACATAGAAAACACCTTCAAAGGTGTCCAAAAGCTGACAAACTGCTCAGAAGACACAACTAACACATGGAAAAGTGACAAGTACATATAGTCATGCGAAAAGAAAAGAGGTGGAGGAGTAAAAGGAGGGGGAGACACAGATATAGGCATGTCATGCCCTTCTAAAATCCAAAAAGTGAGAAGCCGACACGTTCAGTCCGCTCCTGCCCGTGCCACCTCCGTGTCGCCGGGTTTGTGCCAGAGCCGCGGTGAACCCTGACGGCCAGCCCCCCTCTCCCAATACTGGTGCCTGTCCGCTGGTGGGTCGAGCGAGCCCCCCTGTGATGGAGGCAGCTCTAAGCTTTTTAATTTAAATTGTCTCTCTAATTTGAATGAATACACTTTAAATCCATTTACAAGGATCTATTGGAGGGCAAGTCTCATGCCAGCAGCCGCGTAATTCCAGCTCCAGTAGCGTCCACTAAAGCTGCTGCAGTTAAAAAGCTTTTATAAGGATCGAGCTCGGCTGTCCACTGCAAGGCATCCTACTGCCAGTCCCAGCCCCTATGCCTTGGGGTGCCTCCTGATGCTCTTCACTGAGTATCCCGTGGTCCCGAAGCATTTCCTTTGAAAAAATTAAGTGTCCAAACTACAGGTGGTGTAGCTTGCTTAACAGCCGGGATAATCCGCTGACTAGCAGACACTGCTACTAGGCACAAAGTATTTCCTGGGCTAGATGCAGTTAAAAATTTGTAATTAGATACTCTCGTTGGATGCTGAGAAAGCATTCCATAGAGTCTCCTGGCACGCCATATATGATTCTCTTAAAAAGCTTGGGGTAGGGGTCTAGGGGACCCTTTTATAGCCAAAATCACGGCCCTGTATCGCAATACGTCACCTAGGCTGAAGATAAATGGAACTGTAGCACCCTGAGGGCTCGGTTGCTACAGAGGTATTGCACCTCACCCAGAGGTGTGATATCTCACTCTCAGGTAAGGATGGAGTGTGGATCAGGACCCGACACCTGCATGCATTACACCACATTGCCGTGGGGCAGGGCGACCAATATGCCTCTGAGATGGGCACGACAGTCCCTGTCCCTGGCTGGAGTGGGGGGAGGGAACACTGAGGAAGGGGAACCCTGTAGTGCAGGAGCAGGGAGGAAGCAGTTCCTGGGTGCATTGAGAAGGGAGTATAAAAGGTGGGCACCATCTTAGTTCAGTGCAGAGAAGTCTGAGCAGAAATGGCAGGGAGCAGGGGCTCTGCATGAGCTCTGCTCCGGAGGCGGGCCTAGTAACAGAAGCCCAGGCCTGGAAGAGGGAGAAGGAAGGAAGAGGAGCGGAGAAGGCTCCAGGAACGAGGAATGAAGGGATCCCAGGGGTGCGGACGGGCGAGTCGCCACCGCACGCCCGAATCCACCTGCGTGGAGGGGTCAGGCCAAAGGGGGAGACCGGTCCCCGAAACTAGTGGAGGCAGGAAACGACCCTCAGCTAGAAACAAACCAGAGGCTCTAACATTTTATATGGCCCAGCCCCTCGCTACACCCGCTAGGAAGGCACCACATAGGGTCAGGGAAACTGGCGCCAAGTTTACCAAGAGGAGGCCCGAGGCAGCCGGACAGAAGGGTTGGTAAGAAAGGCCAGACAAAGGACACACAAAGGGGGTCCTGTGAAGCGCTCCAAAGTTATCTGGGAGTTGTCTGAGCCCCTCACCTGGTGAGCACAGTACGACGTGGGCAGCCGTTACCTGCAGACGTGGTCTGGATAATAAGAACTGTGAGTAAAGGCCCTGGACTGCATCACTGACTCCGTGTCGTTACTGCTGCTGCCCTGCACCATCACCCCCATCCTCCGCATACACTGCCCTGAGGCTATACTCCTCCCGTGGGGAGTTATGCTACGCTCTGCTGCACCCACAACACCAGCCTCAGCGGTCTGCCCTGCAGCGGCGGTTCACTCTGACCGCAATCCACGGGTGGCGTAGTCGGACATTTAAACATCAAAACCACATAAATAGTTCCGCCACTGGTTTGACCACCCTGAGCCACGGAACCGGGTCGCCGCCACGAAGACTACAACCACCAGCATCCACCAAAAAGGGTCCGGCTCCGGGTGTCCCCGAGGCCCAGGGGGTGCATCAGAACATGTTCATCACCTTTCACAATCACCAATGGGACAAGGCAGGGATGTCCTCTGTCCCCTCTCTTATACATCCTAGTGACGGAGCACCTGCTCTCATCAATTCGCCATAACCCCAATATTAGGTGGATTGAGGTGGGAGGCACCGAGTACAAGTGCTCTCTATTTGCTGATGATGTCCTAGTATATATCACTCAATCACATATATCCATCCATGCTGTTATGGCTGAAATAGATCACTTTGTTACATGGTCAAATTTTAAAATCAATGCAGCGAAGTCTGAGGCCCTCGATGTCTCCCTCCCCAAATCCATATAGGATTCCATCCAGTCCAACTTTCCCTTTGCCTGGCCCTCACAGGGTATCAAATACTTAGGAATTCCTATTCATAGAGACCTCTCCCATCTATGTTATCTTAATTTTGGGCCCTTTATTGAACAACTCCATACAGACCACGGTTGGCAAGTTAGAACTGTAAGATTCACTACGTGAACCACTGGTGTTTTGTGGAAAAGCACATGTACACTGTGTTCCAAATTATTATGCAAAAAGTGTTTGGGAGTGATAAGGGAAGAATTTGTTTGTTTGTCAGTTAAACTCATTGATGGTGATGTGTGTCAGGGCTCTTTATATCACTGTAAGCAATTGCAGACACCTGTGCTAATTAGTTTGGCAGGTGTGTCCAATGAAAGGCAAGACTACTTAAGAAGGCTGTCTCACATTATTAAGCAGCCTACATTTTCTGCCAAAATGGGAAAGAAAAAGGATGTGTCGGCTGCTGAGAAGCAACAAATTGTGGAGTGTTTAGGTCAAGGCATGACTACAATCAACATTGTGCGATGATCAGGATGAAGTGTCTTGGCAATCAAGAAGTATGTAGCTGATTCACAGTACACACGTGTGCGTGCTGATAAGGGCAAATTGAGGACTCTTTCCTACAGGCAATTACGTCAGGTTAAAAGAGCAGCGACAAAAAAGCCTTGTCATAGCAGCAGACAAGTTTTTGAAGCTGCTGGTGCCTCCAACGTCCCCCGAACAACAAGATGCAGGGTCCTTCAGAGGTTTGCAGCTGTGCATATGTAGCACCCCGAGGACTCGGCTGCTACAGGAGTATTGCACCTCGAACCAGAGGTGTGGTATTCCACTCCCGGGTAAGGATGGAGTGTGGAACAGGGCTCAGTTAGCTGCATACACCACACACACCCCATTTCCGGGGGACAGATCAACGGTACTCCCACCAGATAGATGTGCAGGTACGACAGCGTCTGTCCCTGGCTGGAGTGGGGGGGGGGGAATATCCCAGTGGTGTAGGAGCAGAGAGGGGAGGGACTCTGGGCATAGGTAGGAGCCCATTGGTTGCTGGTCACCTGGGCTCGGGTGTCAGAAGGGAGGTATATAAGGTGGGCACCATCTTAGATCAGGGTTGAGTTCAGTCCGGGTCAGTTCAGAGAGGGCTGACAGGGAGCTGTGGCTCATTCCGGGCCCAGCTCCAGAGGCAAGCCTGAAGTGGAGACCTGAGACAGAGAGAGAGAAGGAACAGAAACACAAGGAAAGGCCCAGAGACGCAAGAGAAGAGGGAACCCTGAGATCCCACGAGTTAACGGGTGAAGGGTTGGCAGAACAGGGTACCGGATCCCAAACTGGTGGAGGCCAATTATCCTCAGCCAGGAACCGGAGGTCGTGGACAAGTTTTGGCGCGACCCCTCGCCATATCCACCAGGAAGGCATACCACGTATAGGGTCAGGGAAGCCGGAAGAGGTTTCACCACCAGAAGGCCCGAGGGAGCTGGACAAAGGTGGATCCCTGGTGGAGACGGCCAGTAGGAAGGAAGAGAGGGGAGCTCAGGACCACGCTCTGGAACTGCCTGGGATTTGGCCGAGTCCCGCACCTGGTGGACGCAGCACGGCTCGGGTGGTCACTCTTGGCCGAAGTGATCTGAACACCAACTGTGAGTAAAGCTGTGAAAACTGCAATGCACGTCTCTGAGCTTCTTTGTCACACCACTACCACTATCATCTTTTCCTGCTTCATCAACTGCCCTGAGGCTATACCCCTCCCGTTGGGGGTTATACCATCCACGCTGCACATCCGTATCACCGGCCTCAGCGGACTGCCCTGCAGCGGCGGCTTCATAGCCGCATTCAACGGGTGGCGTAGTCGGACACTAATACCATCATATCAATAACGCCACTTAGTTTGACGCCCTGGGCACGGACCGGGTCACCGCCACAAGGACTACTACCCCTATCGGATCCGGCTCCGGGTATTCCCCGCATGCGCAACGCTACACAACATGGCCCAGGGGGCGCGTCACATACGCCATCCTGTCGTCCTCCTCTATCCACTTCACACAAGCAGAAACGGCTCCAGTGGGCTAAACATTACATGAAGACTGATTTCAAAACTGATTTGTTCACGGATGAGTGCCGTGCAGCGCTCGATGGTCCAGATGGATGGAGTGGCGGATGGCTGGTTGCTGGACACCCCACGCAAACACGGCTACAGCGCCAACAAGGAGGAGGTGGAGTAATGTTTTGGGCTGGAATCATGGGGAGAGAGATTGTCGGCCCCTTTAGGATCCCTGAAGGCGCTAAAGATGAACTCCATAATGTATGTGGATTTTCTCAAACAGCACTTCCTGCCATGGTTCAAGAAGAAGAACCGTGTATTTCACAGCAAGATCATTTTTTTGCATGATAATGCACCATCTCATGCTGCACATAAAACATCTGCATCTCTGGCTGATATGGGCATAAAAGGGGACAAACTTATGGTGTGACCCCCATGCTCCCCTGACCTCTACCCCATTTAGAACCTCTGGAGCATCATCAAAAGGAGTGTCTATGATGTCGGGAGGCAGTTCACATCTAAGCAACAGCTCTGGGAGCGTATTCTGTCCTCATGCAAAACAATTGAAGCAGAAACCATCCAAAACCTGACAAAATCAATGGACGAGAGAGTTCAGAAGCTCCTTTCGAACAAGGGGTCCTATGTGAAAATGTAACATCACCTAGAATAAAGTTTTGAGTTGAAAACTGTTTGATTTCAGTTTCTAATAACCTGCTAATGCTTATAATTTCAAAAATGACAATTTTTTTGGTCTTTATTAAAATGAAAAGGTTGATCGAAAAGTTTGGGGGATCTAAGAGTGTGGCAACCCAGTAGTCATGATTGCTTCGAATTCTGACAATATGAGGGTCATGTTGCAGGTAGTGCAGCAAGAAGGCACTTATGTGTCTTGCGCATCTCGGAGCCCCAAAATTATTTTCCGGGCTAGATGCAGCTAAAAATTATTATTAATTTTAAATCTGGTGGAGCTTAGTATAGATGGCCTAATAGGATCAGTGCTGCACACTGCTACAAAGCCCAAATTATTTTCCAGCCAAGATACAGATAAACATGATTAGTAATTTTAAATCTGGTGGAGCTTATTATAGATGGCCTAATAGAATCAGTGCTGCACACTGCTACAAAGCCCAAATTATTTTCCAGCCAAGATACAGATAAACATGATTAGTAATTTGAAAGCTTAAAACGGTTGGTAGGGTGATTTTAACCAATCGTCAAGCTTTTACTCTCCCCAGGATGACACAGTGGTTGAAAAGTCGTTTCGGATCCATGATTTGTTCATCTTTATGAACGTGAGTCTGTCTACATTATCAGTGGAGAGCCGCGTGCGCTTATCTGTCAGCACACCACCAGCAGCGCTGAACACACGTTCAGACAGAACGCTGGCTGCGGGGCATGACAAGATCTCCAAGGCGTAAGTGGCTAGCTCCGGCCATTTATCCAGATTGGAAGCCCAAAAAGAGCAAGGGTCCAGTGACACAGTCATGGCTTCAATGTTTACTTGTAGATACTCCTGTACCATCGTCTCTAGGCGTTGACTATGTGTCAGACTTCTTGTCTCCTGTGGCCTTGCAAAGGATGGGCTAAAAAAGTGGTGAAATGATTCCGCAAAATTGATGTTACCAGCAGATACTGTGGTTCTGTTACGGTTTGAGTGCTGAACACTTGACGGTCCCACGGTTGGCAAGTTGGAACTGTGAGATTCACTACGTGCACCACTGGTGTTTTGTGGAAAAGCACATGTAAGATTCTGCAACAGTCTCTGCTGATACTCCTGCATGCGTGCATCCCTTTCTATGGCAGGAATAATTTCGTCAAATTTACTTTTGTACCGGGGATCTAACAGTGTGGCAACCCAGTAGTCCGGATTATTTCTAATTCTCACAATTCGAGGGTCATGTTGCAGGTAGTGCAGCAAGAAGGCACTCATGTGTGTTGCGCATCCAGGAGCACCAAGTCCCTGTTGTGTTGGTGGCGAGGTAACAATCATGCTTCCTTCCTCTGTCCTCTCCCCCCAACCTCGCACAACAGAAATGTGATCAAGGTCTCCCTCATCTGATGAGTCTTCCATCAGTTCGTCCTCCACTTCTTCCTGGGCTCCTGCACCTTCCTCACTAGTTTGGCTGCTACCATGCGCCCTGGTAAAACCATCTCCCCCACCCTCACATGCCTGCCGCCTTGGTGCTGCCGACCGTCTGGACCTTGCAGATGTTAGCCCTTCCGCATACAACTCCTCCTCCTCTACTTCCTCCACCTCCTCTTGTGCCACCACCTGACTCCGAATTCTGTTTAACATGTGCTCCAGCATGTAAATCACCGGAATAGTCATGCTGATAATGGCATCGTCAGCACTAAACATCTTCGTCGCCATTTCAAAACTGTGCAGAAGGGTGCATAGGTCCCTGATCTGAGACCACTCCTCCAGCGTGATTTGCCCCACCTCTGGATCTCGTTGGCCCAGGCTATACGTCAGAACGTATTGCACCAGGGCTTGTCGGTGCTGCCACAGTCGCTGCAACATGTGCAGAGTTGAATTCCACCGGGTAGGCACATCGCATTTTAGCCGGTGAAGTGGCAGGCCCAACGACTTCTGTAGAGATGTAAGTCGCTGAGCTGCGGGATGCGAACGGCGGAAGTGAGCACACAGCGACTGTGCCCTCTGCAGAAGGCCATCTAGTCTGGGATAGTGGGCTAAAAATTGCTGGACAACCAGGTTCAACACGTGAGCCATACAAGGCACGTGTGTGACATTGCCCCGGCGAAGGGCCGCACCCAGGTTTGCAGCATTGTCGCACATGGCCTTCCCTGGTTTCAGGTCCAGTGGAGACAACCATTCATGAAATTGGTTCTCCAGAGCTGACCACAACTCCTCAGCTGTGTGACTCACATTTCCCAGACATTTCAAAGTAAAAACCGCCTGATGACGTTGAGCCCTACTGCCAGCATAGTAAGGAGGTGTGCAGGATCCCTTCTGCGCAGTTAGAAAGCTTGTGGCATGACCAGACAGGCTTTGGGTGCAGGTGGAAGACCGAGAGGAGGTTGAGGAGGCAGAAGCAGTGGAGGAACTTTGACATAAAGAGGATTGACACACAACTCGTGGGGACGGCAAGACTTGGACAGCAGCCCCTTGTCCTGCTGTCACCATAGTTACCCAGTGCCCAGTCAGCGACATGTAACGCCCCTGTCCATGCCTACTCGTCCAAGTGTCTGTGGTGAAATGCACCCTGTCACACACAGAGTTTCTCAAAGAAGCGGTGATGTTGTGTGCGACATGCTGGTGGAGCGCAGGCACACCTTTCTTTGAGAAGTAGTGCCGACTGGGCATCTGGTACTGGGGCACTGCGACGGACATAAGGTCTCGAAAATCCTCTGTGTCCACCAGGCGGAAAGGCAGCATTTCTGTAGCCAAGAGCTTGCAGATGGTGAAATTCAACCTCTTAGCTTTCTCATGGCTAGGAGGAAATGGTCTTTTACTTGTCCACATCTGAGGGACCGAGGGCTGGCTATTGTGCTTAGACGGGGTTGATAAGGGTGTCCCCGGCAAACTGCCGGTCTGTGAGGAAGATGCAGGCGGACATGTTAGGTTGCCTTGATCCAAAGGTGGTGCTATCGATGTCGGACAGCGCTCAACACCAGCTGGTGTTACCACCTCCAAAGAAAATGATGACCTGCCAATCACGCTGGCTGTTGCGGGTAAAGAGGTGGCAGGTCTGCGCCCCAAAACAGGTGTGACTGCTGTCCCCCCAGTTACAGAGGATGAAGAGGCCGCGGATGCACAAGATATGGCAGACGGTGGTTGGCCCGGCCGGCTAGGCCGCATTGTAGCACACTGAGCTTCCCACTGCAACTTATGCTTCATGTCCATGTGCCGGTTCATGCATGAAGTACTCAAACTATGTATTTTTTGGCCTCTACTTAGCTTTTGCTGACAAATGTTACAGATAACACGAGTTGGGTCATCTTTATCGATCTGAAAAAATGCCCAGGCTATGCAAGGCTTAGCACCCATGCGACCTGAAGAGCCACCACGACTTGTGGTGAGAGGCAGAGTTGTGTTTGAGGATGCAGTTGTTGACGTGCTTCCAGTACTACGTCTCTGTCCAGGAAGGCGCAACCTGACCTCATCGTCACTAGCATCTTCCTCCACCTCCTCTGCTGACCTCATCTCTTGGCTGACTGTGGGTTGACAGTAAGTGGGATCTCCAACCTCATCATCATCACCCTGTGCGTTATCACACCCGTCGTCCTCAGAGCCAACCTGTTCCTGCCCTGACAAAAAACTAAAGTTGTCGCTCCAATCAGGTATTTGAGTCTCATCATCGTCTTCCTCATTGTCTCCACCAACAGGAGTTACAGTTTGGGAATGAGGGTCTACATTATGGTCAGAACCTTCTGCGTCTGGTCCTGGATCCGACTCATAAAGATTCTGGGCATCAGTGCAGATCATTTCCTCGTCTGGATTCACAGAAGCGCTGGAGTCGACCTCTGATTCCCAGGCTATAGTATGAGTAAACAGCTCTGCAGACTCAACCATCTGTTCTACCTCATACTCAGACGGGCAGCTGGAGATTTGGGAGCTGTGAGGAAGCAAGTGCGATTGGGGTGACACCTTTGGGGACTGGAGTATTTGTGATGTTGAAGTTGATGTGGAGGAGAGCCCACTTAAAGGAGCACTTGATATCCGTTGAAGCACCTGCTGTTTTTGTGCCTCATCTGGAATTTGTAGCGATTGGCGTGGCCGTAAGAAAGGGATCTTATCACATTGTCCGCTAAAAGAAGTAGACATTTTAGTTTGGCTGGAAGATGGTCTTTCTTCTGCAGATGTTACTGTTGCTTTAACACCTACCCCACGGACACAACCTTTTTTCCCCTTCCCAACACGCCTATTCCCCTTTCCACCAGCAGCAGGCCTTTTTCCACTCATTTTGGTGGTTAACTAATTCACAACTCTGGAGTTGTTTGCACAAAAAAACAATGGATGGGAACCGAGCAGAGCTGAGTTGCCAAACTGTGGTATTAGGCCAAAACTATTGGCTTGGTTAGATGCAGAAAAAAATTATATTCGATTTGCAACCTGATGGAGGTCAGTATAGATGGACTAATAGAACAAGTCCCACACACAGCTAGAAGCCCAAATATTTTTTCAGAGGTAGATGCAGAAAAAAAATATATTCAGTTTGCAACCTGATGGAGGTCAGTATAGATGGACTAATAGAGAAAGTCCCACACACTGCTAGAAGGCCAAATATTTTTTCAGAGCTAGATGCAGACAAAAAATTATTTTGAATTTGCAACCTGATGGAGGTCAGTATAGGTGGACTAATAGAACAAGTCCCACACACTGCTAGAAGGCCAAATATTTTTTCAGAGCTAGATGCAGAAAAAAATTATATTCAGTTTGCAACCTGATGGAGGTCAGTATAGATGGACTAATAGAGAAAGTCCCACACACTGCTAGAAGGCCAAATATATTTTCAGAGCTAGATGCAGAAAAAAATTATATTCAGTTTGGAACCTGATGGAGGTCTGTATAGATGGATTAATAGAACAAGTCCCACACACAGCTAGAAGCCCAATATTTTTTCAGAGGTAGATGCAGAAAAAAAATTATTTTTAATTTGCAACCTGATGGAGGTCAGTATAGATGGACTAATAGAGAAAGTCCCACACACTGCTAGAAGGCCAAATATTTTTTCAGAGCTAGATGCAGAAAAAAATTATATTCAGTTTGCAACCTGATGGAGGTCAGTATAGATGGACTAATAAAACAAGTCCCACACACAGCTAGAAGCCCAAATATTTTTTCAGAGGTACTGTAGATGCAGATAAAAATTATTTTTAATTTGCAACCTGATGGAGGTCAGTATAGATGGACTAATAGAGAAAGTCCCACACACTGCTAGAAGGCCAAATATTTTTTTCAGAGCTAGATGCAGATAAAAATTATTTTTAATTTGCAACCTGATGGAGGTCAGTATAGATGGACTAATAGAGAAAGTCCCACACACTGCTAGAAGGCCAAATATTTTTTCAGAGCTAGATGCAGAAAAAAATTATATTCAGTTTGCAACCTGATGGAGGTCAGTATAGATGGACTAATAGAACAAGTCCCACACACAGCTAGAAGCCCAGATATTTTTTCAGAGGTAGATGCAGATAAAAATTATTTTTAATTTGCAACCTGATGGAGGTCAGTATAGATGGACTAATAGAGAAAGTCCCACACACTGCTAGAAAGCCAAATATTTTTTCAGAGCTAGATGCAGAAAAAAATTATATTCAGTTTGCAACCTGATGGAGGTCAGTATAGATGGACTAATAGAACAAGTCCCACACACTGCTAGAAGCCCAAATATTTTTTAGAGCTAGATGCAGAAAAAAATTATATTCAATTTGCAACCTGATGGAGGTCAGTATAGATGGACTAATAGAATGATGCTATGCCCAAAAGATTTTACTTCACTAGGTGCAGTAAAAAAATTGGTATTCTATACACAGGTGGTATATCTTGGAACACAGATAGGCTACTCCACTGACTAACACACTCTGCAATAGGCCAAAAAGGATTAGCTTTGCTAGATTCAGCCAAATGCTGTGAAAAAAACTTGCACAGCACTGGCACAGACCTGCCTGGCAAAAACTGATAGGAACTGATGTAACCTAGTCCTGAAAAGGACTGCAATTACAATTAGTCTTTACTCCCACAATCTATCTATTTAAGAGCACAGACCTGCCTGATAAAAGTCGTAGGAAATGCTGTAACCTAGTCCTTAAAAGGACTGCAATCACAACTATTCCCTACTCCCAAGCTATCTGTAGATTTGTGCGAAAATTGGCTTGAAATTAACAAGGTATAGCGCACACAGCAACAGCGGTGCCGTCTAACACGCAGCTGCAGCAGTGAGAAAATGGTGGCGACGGGGAAAATGGCTTGGTCTTATAGGGCAAGGACATGTGACATACACTGCCAATGACACATGCCCTTGCTTGTGTGAAAAACAGCAGTTCGCTCCGTGTGTGCACTGCTGATAGGCTGACAGACTGCACCTCCCCACTGCAAATGCGGGAAAGAGAAAAAAAAATGGAGATCTTCATTATTCCTGCAGAGATCCATCCCCTGCCCCTCCCCCCACCCCGCTGTACACTCAAACTGCGTATTAACATTAATTTTCATCATTACTGAGAAAAAATCCAGTTATGATTTTGGTGCACGAACAGTTATCGAACATAACCTCGAACAGCCGAATTTTTCTCAAATTGTTCGTGTTCGCCGAACGGCTCGAACACCGCCCAAAACAGCTCGAATTTGAGATTGGCGAACAGTTCGAGTAGAACAACGCTCATCTCTACTCAAGAGGCTGCGTGGTGACGATGGGCCTCAAGGGTGTCTTCTGGCTGGTGCGGTCCTTCCTCCTTAGGTGACAAGGGCCACAATCTCTGCACCATTTTTCTACAGCTCCCCTCATGCCGACCCAAAAGAACCTTCCTCTTAGCAGGAACTCCAGTTTCTTCCAACCGAAGTGCCCCGCTCTGTCATGGTAAGCCCCCAGGACCATAGCTGCATCCCGCCTTGGGACCACGACTTGCCAGGTCAGCTCGTGCGTCCGGTGGTTAACAATCCTTCTGCACAACTTGCCTTTGTAGAGGAACAGCTTGCTCTTCTCCTTCCATAGCTGCTTGGCTTCCTCTGGGGCATCTGGATCTAGGCGGGCGTCTTCCCGGGTCAGCAGATCTTTCACCAGGCGGACTGCAGGGTCACTATCTTGGGTCTCGGCCCAGCTGTGGTGAGGTAGGGGATTCATCATCACAGTTGTTAGATCCTCCTCCTTCACGCGGTGGGAGTATTGAGCGGCTTCATACCGGTGAAACGCGGGGAGTTCTACCTCCTCCAGCTCTTCTGGGTCTTCGTCACCTTCAGGTAAGTGAGGCATCCTCGACAGGGCGTCAGCGTTGGCATTGGTTTTGCCGGCCCGGTACTTGATCACGAAGTCATAGTTGGAGAGACGGGCCATCCACCGCTGTTCCAGGGCACCCAGTCTTGCATTGTCCAGGTGTGTCAACGGGTTGTTGTCCATGTACACGGTGAACTTTGCGGAGGCCAGGTAATGCTTGAAGCGTTCCATCACGGCCCACACCACCGCCAAGAATTCTAGCTTGAAGGAGCTGTAATTCTCCGGGTTCCTCTCGGTGGGCCTCAGTTTCCGACTGGCGTATGTGATCACCCGTTCTCTGCCCTGTTGGTTTTGGGACAGTACGGCTCCCAGTCCCACATTACTGGCGTCTGTGTGGAGAATGAAAGGCTGGCCGTAATCAGGGTAGGCCAGGATCTCATCCCCCGTGAGGGCCATCTTTAGCTGGCGGAAGGACTCCTCTTCCGGATTATCCCACTTGAAGGGTGGCTTTTGACTTCGGGACTTAGACTGTCCGATCAGGAGGTCCTACATAGGAGCTGCCATCTTAGTGAACCCGGGGATGAACCTTCGGTAGTAGCCTACCAACCCGAGAAACTGTCTCACCTCTTTGATGTTCGAGGGGCTTGGCCAGCTCTTGATTGCCGTGACCTTGTCAGGGTCGGGGGCCACTCCTTCCGCGCTTACCATGTGTCCTAGGTACTGGACCTTTGGTTTCAGCAGGTGACACTTCGATGGTTTCACCTTCAGGCCATAGCCTGCCAGGGCTTCGAACACCTCGGCCAGGTGCTTTAGATGGTGTTCGTAGGTCTTCGAATAGACGATCACGTCGTCCAGGTAAAGGAGGACCGTCTCGAAGTTTCGGTGCCCTAGACAGCATTCCATCAGCCGCTGGAAGGTCCCTGGTGCGTTGCAGAGCCCGAAAGGCATACAGTTGAATTTGCTCAGTCCCATCGGGGTGGTGAAGGCGGTCTTCTCCTTGTCAGCCTCTGCCACAGGAACCTGCCAGTACCCGCTAGTAAGGTCCAAAGTAGAAAAGAAGTTAGCAGATTTTAGTGCGGCTAAAGACTCCTCTATTCTAGGCAGCGGATATGCGTCTTTGTGGGTGATACGGTTGATTTGTCTATAGTCCATGCACATTCTCATGGTGCCATCTTTCTTTTTCACCAGAACCAAGGGGGCTGCCCAGGGGCTACAGCTATCTCTAATGACCCCAGCTTCCTTCATTTCTCTTAGCATGCCCTTTGCGTTCTGATAATGTGCAGGGGGTACAGGTCGGTGTCTTTCTTTTATCGGTGGGTGGCTCCCTGTGGGGATGTGGTGTTCTATCCCTTTTACTCTGCCGAAGTCTAGTGGGTGCTTACTAAAGACTCTCTCGTACTCCTGTAACACCCGGTAGACTCCTTGTTTTTGGTGCAGGGGAGTGGAGTCAGCACCCACATGGAGTTTCTGGCACCAGTCCTCCTTTTGTTTCTGGGAGCCATTACCCTCCGCCTGTGGAGATGGAGGCAAGGGTTCCACGACCCTGATAGCTTTGTGTTCGACAACAAACAGTTTGGCGAGTGTAGCATACCTGGGTAAGTGTACTTCCCTCTCCCCAATGTTGAGGATGCGGACAGGCACCCTCCCATGACAGACATCAACCACCCCCCGGGCTGTCAAAATGGTGGGCCTGCTGTCTGAGTACACGGGTTCTACCATGGCTTGGTAGTCTCTACCTCTCAACCCGATTGCAGTCCGACACCAGATCATCATTTCACTTTTGGGAGGCATGGAAATGGGGAATGGGTCACTCAGTCTTACGCTACCGATCTCACCACCAGACAGTTCTACCTGCTGCCGTCTCATCAGGGCTTTTATCTTCTTGTTGAGGACTCTCTGTTGGCTGGAACTAGCATTCACCGCCACCTGTTGTAGAATTACAATTACCTCTGAAAGATAATTTTCAATTACATTAGTACCCACAGTTATTTTAGGGTGACTTTCACGTCGGTCAATGTCCACAATAATCACTCCCTGTGCCGGCAGTTCAACTTTACCAATTTTAATGGTCATCTCCTTGAACCCCATCTGCGGCACGGGTAAGCCATTACTGGCGATGATGCTCAAGTTACTATCTGGATACCGTGTGATATCAGCATCAGTCCAATACTGCTTAAAAAGTACATAAGGGATAGTGGTTACTTGCGACCCGGTATCCAGCAAGGCGCTCATGGGGATACCGTCCAGCACCACGGGTAAAACCGGGCGCCCCCCAACGTACTTATCACGCCAATTATAAGGGCCTGGTGATCTTATGCCTGGGGGTTGGCCCTCTGCCCCAGGTTGGACCCGTTTCAATTACAGTACCTGGAAATGTGTCCGGGCTGGTTGCATCGACGGCAAATGGGCTGTCCATCCTCTGCATAGCGGTCTGTGGGCCTCCCTCGGAACGACGGGATCCTCCTCTGTCGACGCCACGGGACATCCTCCGGACTTGAAGCCAGCTCGATGGGTCCTGACGGGACCACTTGCAACGCCTGGACGGTCCTGGTCAACGCCGCGACGCTCCTGGTCAGCTCCTGGACTTGGTGGTGCAGGTCTTTCGATGGGGCTTGGTTCAGGGCCTGTGCATCAGCCCCCACAGGGTCCATAGAGGAGGGCGCCGCCTCCTGGTGGTATGTGAGAGCAGGGCGCCGAGGGTTTATAGCACCACTGGTTGCAGGTTCACGGAGCACCCTTATGGCCCTGTCCTTAAATTGGGCAAAGGTCAGGTCAGGGTTCTGAAAGAACATGAGGTGCAGCTGGGCCCTGTGGGCGCTGGACAGCAGACCTTCTATGAATTGTTCCGTTAGCAGTTTATCCGTTTCCTGCACACTGCCAGGGTCAGTTTGTTGAATAGCCTTCAAGGCTTCCTGCAGATTTAGGGCATAGTCTCTGATGCTGTCCTGTGCCCGCTGCTTACATCCATAGAACCTCATTTTAATCTCAGCGGAGGTACGTGTATCAAAGGTACCCCGCAGCCGGGCCAGAATACCCTTCACAGTCCTTTTCTCCTCAGTGGGCCATGATTTTACCTCCCTTTGGGCTGCGCCAATTAACTGCCCTGTCAATATGCTGACCTTCTGCTCCTCTGTCAGGGGGTAAACCTGGAACAAACTGTATAGCCTTTCCTTAGAGTCAGTTAGGGCATGGGGCTCCCCTGAGTATTTGGGCAGCCAGGCCGCTCCAGGGATGTAGGGCAGGAAAAAGGGCATCACCGCTGCTGCAGCTGCGTTGGTGGTAGTGGGCGCCTCTGTGTCCGACATCTTCCTCCCCCCTAGTTAAGCGTGGCCTACCTTCCGACGATCCTCTTCTGTAGGTCGCGGCTCCGCTGCTGCTTCTATGGACGAGGACCTGGCGTCACGTCCTGATGACGTCAGCATTGCTCTCTCTCCCTTCCAGGACCTTGCGCAGCGTCGGTGCGTGGGGCGGAGCTTCGGATTTCGCGCGGTTTTGACGTCCACGCCCCTCTTCTTCCCACGCGGCGTCCTGAAGATGGCGTCCAATGGCGGGAAGTAGCTGCGGATGGCGGGAAGACGGCAGAAGACGGCGGGAAACGGTCCAAGATGGCGTCTGATGGCAGGAATCGGCTCCGGATGGCGGGAAACGACTCCGGACGGCGGGAAACTTCGTCACAGGTAAGTTACAAAAGTCTTTTTCAGGCACGCAGTACCCGGTGGTTGCGGGCACGAAATCTTGCCGACTACGCCAAAGCTGACTCGCCCCCTGGGCCGTGGGGCACTCGGATCCGGGCAATAGGGGGAACGATGGGAGTAGAAGTGGCAACCCGGTTCCGTGGCTCAGGGTGGTCAGGCCAGTGGTAGTCCATTATGTGTTATTGATTATGTCCGACTACGCCACCCGTGGATTGTGGTTATTAGGAACCGCCGCTGCATGCAGACCGCTGGGGCTGATGAGGTGTGCAGCTAGGGTAATGTGACTCCCCACGGGAAGAGTGCGGCCCCAGGGCAGTATAATGGATGTTGGGAGTGATGGTAGTGAGAGTCCCAGTGCTGGTAGTGCTGGAGGAGCAAGGAGCACACAGACAACAGGTTGCAGTCCAGGGTCTTTACTAAAACAGGTAAATTGACCCACAAACAGTCCCGGCTAGGAGGGGACCTGGATGTCTGAGAGCAACGGGGAAATTGGCCCTGGTCAGGGTGAGGGGTGTAGGCCTACCGTGCTTTCTGCGCTCCTTCTGGCTATATCCTCGTTATAGGGTAACAGCCCACGTTTCCAAGCTTTCCGTGTATTCTCGCCTGTATGGCCTGCGACGTGGGTTCCTTTCTGCTCCCAGCCTTGTACGGCTTTACTGGTCCCTTCGGTTGTGGCAGGGCCTCCAGGCTTCTTAGGCCAAGGAATATACAGTCCCTTGCGGACTGGTTCTCTGCTGGGGGATGTGGAATCCTCCGAGCCTCAGACACCAAAGTCTGGTAAATTAAGTCCTCTTTCTGCCAAGACAGGCTCTCTTCGCCTCTTGTCTCTGGCTTGTGGCTCTCCTACTGCCACACTTCCTCTTAGGTTACAATGCAACTGTCTGTCCCTGCTCTGCTGAGACACGTCTCAGTCCTGAGACAGGTCATCTGGTTCTCTCTAACCCTGCCCCCAGTACCGGCTTTTATAGGGGCAGCCAGCTCCCCCTACTGGCCTGAGACAGGAGGCATTGCATGCTAATGTTCCCCTGACTAGAGAACCTCCCCCTTGCTCTCAGACACAGCTTTAATACATTTGTGTCATCCAGGCCAGGGTGACACAGAGGCATGGGAGAAGGTCATGTGGTCAAATGAGACCAAAATAGAACTTTTTGGTATCGACTCCACTTGCTGTGTTTGGAGGAAGAAGAAGGTTGAGTACAAACCCAAGA
This sequence comes from Phyllobates terribilis, assembly GCF_046119375.1. Lineage (NCBI taxonomy): Eukaryota > Metazoa > Chordata > Amphibia > Anura > Dendrobatidae > Phyllobates > Phyllobates terribilis. The sequence continues at coordinate 13,412,793 of NW_027362772.1, read as the reverse complement.
ACACCATCCAAACCGTGAAGAATGGGTGGGGGAAACATCATACTTTGAGGGTGCTTTTCTGCATAGGGAACAGGATGACTGTGTGGCACCCCAGGAGTCCGGTTGCCACAGTGGCATTGCCTCCCTCACAAGGGGTGATGCCATGCCTGGAAGCAAGCAGGGCTCCCCTAATCAGGTATACTAGCATGCAACACTTTCCTGGCTCCAGACCAACAAGGGGAGCTCCTCCCCTTGACAACTAGGATCTGGAGGCAGGGTTAGTTAGAGTTAGTGAGAAGTTGAATACAGGACAGTGAAGAGGAAAGACCTGGGGAGTGGAGCTGCACGGCAGTTCACCCCAGAGAGAAACACAGAAGAACCAGACACCGGAGTCCGAGGTTGTGGGGCACTGAAAGCCCAGCAGCAGAAACCGGAGGGCAAAAGACTGCATGTTTCCTGGCCCCATCAGACGCCTGGAGGCTCAGCAGCACATAGGGCCCAGCACCGCTACGTGGGAGCAACACCCCAGGAAGGCCCGAGCTGTCTGCCATACGGGTGAGCACAAAGACGTTTTACTCAGGGACGAGGGCCACAGCACAGCTATAAGCAGCAGAGAGATTAGCGCAAAGAGAAGGCCTCCAACTTCACCTGGCGAGGTGCATTCCCAACTTGCTTTCAGGCCGCCCGGAGCTCTACTACCAGCTAGTACCCATGCTCCGGTCTGCCTAACCACTGCAAGTAAAGATAAGAGGAAACCACCATTAAGTTGTGGACTGGTCATTATCTGTGCCATCCCCTGCACTACACTGCACAGCAACATCTATAACCTCACCATTTCCTGCCCTGGAGCTAAGCTCTGCCTGTGGAGAGCTGAAACAACTCTGCTTAGTCATCATCAGCTCCAGAGGACCTGCTCAGCAGCGGCAGCCCCATATAGCCGCATACAACAGGTGGCGTAATGAATATTATATATATAAAAACCTTATTCCCTTTTCTTTATACCCCTTTTATTGACCGCCCTGGGTCACGGACCGGGTCACCGCCACTGTGACCGGCCCGGCTTCCGAGTACCCCACGGCCCAGGGGGCACGTCAACTTGGCATCACGAACAGAATTCACGAAGCCTGGTAAAACCTGGTCCTATGTGCCACAAAGACTATGTATAACTGTATAAACTGCAGCCATTACTGTAGCTCATGTGGAGTTAATGATATGCGGGGTGTCCCATCATGGGTGGAGCCTCGGAATCGGCGCCAAAATAGGCCCCTCCCACTCACCTAGACTGTACCAGAGTTGTCTGTCACTCAGGCTGAAAGGTGCTAGCCTTCCCCTTTGCATCAGACTGAGGGGGGAGATTGTCGCTTCCCCCTGCAGAGTGCTGTGTGATCCCATCCATCCATCCCAGCTTCTGCAGCTCTGTGCTGTGTGATCCCATTCATACATCTGAAGATCCCAGATGCTGCAGTTCTGTGCTGTGTGATCCCATCCACCCAGCTGCTGCAGCTCTGTGAGAAGCTGTGCAGCAAGAGTGCAGCTGTACAGTGACCTGCAGAGCAGCATACTGGTACGTCAGCAGAAACCCAGGACCTGGCTGAGATCCACTAGGGGGGAGGAAGATGCCCAACCTGGGAGAGGGTCTAGCTGCGGGCGCGGCTGCCGCCACTGTGATGCTGTTATCAATGCCATATATACCAGGGGCGGCGTGGTTGCCCCAGTACTCAAGGAAGTCTCACACCCTGACCGACTTTGAGGAGAGACTGCGCAGTTTGTTTAAAGTGTACCCCCTGTCTGAGGAGCAAAAAGTCAGCATCCTCATAGGGCAACTAATCGGTGCAACCCAGAGAGAGGTGAAGTCCTGGCCGGGCAGAGACAAAGGCACTGTTAAGGAAATACTGGCCAAGTTAAAGGATACCTTTGACACCCGCACAGCAGCAGAAATTAAGATGGAAGTTCTACGGGTGCGAACAAAGGGTTCAGGACAGTGTACCCGACTATACTCTAAACCTGCAGGAGGCGCTGCGGGCCATTAAACAGGTAGACAGCGACAGTGTGCGAGTTGAGGACAGATTGCTAACTGAGCAGTGTATTGAGGGGCTCCTGTCTAACGCCCATCGGACACTGCTGCGCATTATGGCTCTGCAAAACCCTGATCTGTACTTTGCGCAATTTAAAGACCAAGCCATCCGGGTGCTACAAGAACCAACCCCAGGTGGCACTGCATCCCTCCGGCACCCAGCTATCACATACCAACAGGAGGTGGCGTCCTTTTCCCCAGCACCTGTGGAGGCTGACCTAGATAATGAACCGTCTGCAGACCTACGCCTTCAGGTCCAGGAGCTGACCAAAAGTATGGTTACACTAACCAAAACCGTGCAGGCCACGCAAGTGTCTCCAAAGGAAAAGATCCAGCTGGCTTCCAGTCCAGATGATGTCCCGTGGTGATGACAGAGAAGAATTCCACCGACCAGAGGGAGGAACAGCGATCGGTACGACCAGGACGGACAACCCATCTGCCGCCGTTGTCAAAAGGCGGGGCACTTCGCAAGATTCTGTAATTTAAATAAGCGACCACTAGGGCAGAGAGCCAACCCCCAGGAGTAAGACGACCAGGCCCACAAAGCTGGCGAGACAAGTATGTGGGAGGACGCCCAGTCATACCTGTCGTGCTTGATGGCATCGCGATGAACGCATTGCTTGACACTGGGTCCCAGGTGACAACGATGCCATAGATTCTTTATAAACAATACTGGACTGATTCAGACATTACCCGCAGTCCAGATGAACATCTTAACATCTATGCCAGCAATAGTCAGCCCTTGCCCCAGGTGGGTTATAAAGAAGTGACCATGAAGGTTGGCCGAGTAGAATTGCCATCACAAGGAATGATTATTGTTGATATTGATCGTCGAGAAAGTCATTCTATAACTATAGGTTACTAATGTGATAGAGAATTGTCTTGGGGAAATTATTCTTTTGTTGCAACAGGTCGCAAAGACTGCCAGTTCCAGTCAGCAGCGAGTTCTGCAGAAGGAGATCAGAGCCCTGAAGAAAAGACAACAGGTAGAGCTGTCTGGTGGAGAAGTTGGCAGTGTCAGGATGAGTGATCCATTCCTCATTGCAATGCCCCCTAGGGGAGAAATGTTAATAAGGTGTCGGGCAGCCATAGGTCTCAGGGGTCAAGATTATCAGGCCCTGGTAGAACCCGTGTACTCTGACAGTAGGCCCACCATCTTGACAGCCAGGGGGGTAGTCGATGTCCGCAAGGGGAGAGTACCTATACGCATCCTGAACTGTGGGGAGAAAGAGGTCCATTTACCCCGGTATGCTACCCTTGCTAAGCTATTCACTGTCAGTAACAAAGCAATAAAGACAGTGGAACCCTTGCCTCCATCCAAACCGGTGGAGAATAATGGCTCCAAGGGGCAGATGGAGGATTGGTGTCAGAAGCTACAAGTGGGCACTGACTCCACCCCTTTGCACCAAAAGCATGGAGTATACCGGGTGGTCCAAGAATATGAGCGAGTCTTCAGCAAACAACCACTAGATTTTGGGCAGGTAAAAGAGTTCCAACATCATATCCCCTCGCAAGATCATCCGCCCATTAAAGAGAGGTACCGGCCTGTACCCCCAGCTCACTATCAATGTGCCAAAGGAATGTTACGGGAGATGAAGGAGGCTGGGGTGATCAGAGATAGTTATAGCCCCTGGGCAGCTCCATTAGTTCTCGTTAGAAAGAAGGATGGTACAATGAGGATGTGTGTTGATTACAGGCAGATTAACCACATTACACATAAGGACGCCTACCCATTATCCAGAATTGAGGAATCATTAGCAGCATTGAGATCAGCTAGCTATTTCTCCACTTTGGATCTCACCAGTGGGTATTGGCAGGTTCCTGTGGCAGAGGCGGACAGAGAAAAGACCGCATTTACAACACCAATAGGCCTCAGCGAGTTCAACTGCATGCCATTCGGGCTCTGCAATGCCCCAGGAACCTTCCAGCGGTTAATGGAGTGTTGCCTAGGACACAAAAACTTCAAAACTGTCCTGCTGTACCTGGACTACGCAATTGTCTACTCGAAGACATATGAAGACCACTAGGAGCACCAGGCGAGGTGTTCCAAGCCCTATCTGATTATGGCCTGAAAGTAAAACTGTCCAAGTGCAACCTGTTGAAGCCCAAGGTGCAGTACCTAGGTCATGTGGTAAGCGCTGAAGGTGTAGCACCAGACCCTGAAAAAGTCACCATGATCAAGGACTGGCCAAGACCCTCCACTATCAAGGAAGTGTAGCTGGTAGGCTACTACAGGAGATTTATCAAGGGTTTCACCAAGATAGCAGCACCCATGCAGGACCTCTTAGTGGGCCGGTCCAAGAAGGCCAAGATCCAGAAACCTCCGTTCAAATGGGGTAAACCAGATCATACTTAAACCAGATCATACAGCGAAGAGGAAAGAACTGGGGAGTGGAGCTGCGCGGCAGTCCACCCCATAGAGAAGCGCAGAAGAACTGGACAGCGGAGTCCGAGGTTGTGGGGCACTGAAGGCCCAGCAGCAGAAACCGGAGGGCAGGAGACTGCAGGTCTCCTGGCCCCATCAGACGACTGGAGGCTCTGCAGCACATAGGGCCCAGCAACGTCACGTGGGAGCGACACTCCAGGAAGGCCCGAGCTGTTTGCCATACGGGTGAGCACAAAGACGTTTTACTCAGGGAAGAGGGCCACAGCACAGCTATAAGCAGCAGGGCCAAAGAGACTAGCGCAAAGGGAAGGCCTCCAACTTCACCTGGCGAGGTGGATTCTCAACTTGCTTCCAGGCCGCCCGGACCTCTACTACCAGCTAGTACCTGTGCCCTGGTCTGCCTGATCACTGAAAGTAAAGATAAGAGGAAACCGCCATTAAGTTGTGGACTGGTTATTATCTGCGCCATCCCCTGCACTACACTGCACAGCAACATCTATAACAGCTCCAGGGCAGGAAGTGGTGATAAGCTCTGCCTGTGGAGAGCTGAACCAACTCTGCTGCGTCATCATCAGCTCCAAAGGATCTGCACCGCAGTGGCGGCTCCATATATCCGCATACCACAGGTGGCGTCACGAATATTATATATATATATATATATATATATATATATAAAAACCTTATTCTCTTTTCTTTATTCCCCTTTTATTGACCACCTGGGTCATGGACCCGGTCACCGCCACTGTGACATCCCCCAGCAACGACCGACCCGGCTACCGAGTACCCCACAGCCCAGGGGGCACGTCAACTGCACCGTATTGAAGGGAGGATGGATGGAGTCATATATCGTGAGATTTTGGCCAACAACCTCCTTCCCTCAGTAAGAGCATTGAATATGGGTCATGGCTGAGTCTTCCAAAATGACAATGATCCGAAACACACAGCCAAGGCAACTAAGGAGTGGCTCTGTAAGAAGCATTTCAAGGTCCTGGAGTGGCCTAGCCAGTCTCCATACCTGAACCTAATAGAAAATCTTTGGAGGAAGTGAAACTCAGTGTTGCCCAGTGACAGCCATGAAACCTGAAAGATCTGAAGAAGATCTGTATGGAGGAGGGGGCCAAAATCCCTGCTCCAGTATGTGCAAACCTGGTCAAGAACTACAGGAAACCTCTGACCCCTGTAATTGTAACAAAGGTTTCTGGACCAAATATTAAGTTCTGTTTTTCTATGGTATCAAATACTTATTTCGTGCAATAATATGCAAATTAATTATGTAGAAATCATACAATGTGATTTTCAGGATTATTTTTAGATTCTGTCTCTCACAGGTGAAGTGACCTACGATAAAAATTACAGAGCTCTCCATTCTTTGTAGGTGGGAAAACTTGCAAAATCGGCAGTGGATCAAATACTTATTTTCCCCACTGTATATAGATAGAAGTATCTGTTAAGTACTACTGTCTCCTCATTATCTGTGCTGTTGCATCCGCGTACCTGTTTACTCTTGCATATAAGGCAATGGTGGTTAAAACATATATCTATCTATTATCTATCTATTTATCTATCTATCAATATAGAGGTAGCACAAACGCAGTTTTAGGGTGTAAATCCAATTCAGACCTCAACCAGGTCTATAATAAATAATATAAAAAATGGCAGCACTCTTCCAATAGGTGAAAAAATATAAATATGCTTTTATTTGTGCATATCCAATAGTTATTAAATGATTAAAAATCTATTAGAGGTGAAATTTGGAGACGTCCGTGATCAGCGATTTTCACATCTTGTCACAGATTCACTGGGATTTGGGTCTGGATTGTGACTGCGCCGTTCACACATAGGAATATTCTTTGATCTAAACCCTCCGTTATAGCTCTGACAGGATGTTTAGGGTCGTTGTCCTGCTGGACCGTGAACATATGGCCAACTATCAGGTCTTCTGCAGCCTCTAACAGGCTTTCCTCCAGGATTGCCCTGTATTTACCTCAATCCATCTTCCTATCACCTCTGACCAGCTTTCCTGCCCCTGCGGAAGAAAAGCCCCCCCACAGCAGGATGCTGCTACTACCACCATGTGTAACGGTGGGGAAGGTGTTTTCAGGGTGATGTGGAGTGTTAGTTTTCTGCCACACATAGCATTTTGCATTTAGCCCTAAAAGTTCTCCTTTCTCAACTGACCAGAGCCCCTTTCTCCACATGATCGCTGTGGCCCTGTGCTGTGGCCTTTTGCAAACCTAAAATGGGACTTATGGCTTTCAAAAATGTCTTTCTTATTGCTGTTCTTTCATAAAGGGCAATTTGTGGAATGTATGACTAATAGTGGTCCTGGGGACAGATTCTCCCTCCTGAGCTGTGGATTTCTGCAGCTCCTCCAGAGTGATCATGGGCCACTTCTCCTGAGTGCTCTGCTCCTTGCTTGGGATGTCATTTTAGGTGGACAGCCATGTCTTGGGAGGTTTGCAGATTTCCCATACTTCTTGCGTTTTTGGATGATGGATTGCATGGATGGATTGATGGATTCCTTAAGAAAAAAAATAAAAAATAGGGCACGTAGACCTTTAGTATTAGGGTGCACAAAAACGCTGCGTGGCCAATATACAAACATATACATACATGATGCCTCAGCACACTGAATAATGAATATATGAACTCCAATATTGCTGCAAACGTTTTAAATAAATGTACATTAGTTGAAGTGTGCTGATGCATCATGTATATATATGTTTGTATATTGGCCACACAGCGTAATTTTTGCACCTGTGCATTAATGTAATCCTATTTTTCTTTTTTGTAGTACTTTTCGGGGGGATGCGGCCCCCTCCAGGGCTCAGCACCCTTATACACCCATCTATCTTTCTCACACAAGGTTTTAACTGTGAGCTATGCCTAGTTTCCTTTCACTTCCCATTCACATGAGGCTGGTTTGGCACATAGAGGAGTAGGACATTTAGTGTTTAGGAACTATCCATATTAAAGGTACACCTTGACGTGGTTGGATGGCTTTTGATCTCTTTAATGAAAAAATGCTAACTAATAGTGATGAGCGAGCACTTCGGACTGCTTAGGTGCGCCACTTGAGTAGCGAGTATGATGGAAGTCAATGGGAAACTCAAGCATTTTTCCGGCAGACCATAACAGGAGGGCTGTGGGGGGGCAGGAAAATTGCTGCAATGGAATAAGAACAGAACGGGAAGACGCCTGGACGCATCTCTGATGCCCAGGTCACTGCTGGGAACAATGTTGTCAGAGGTATTACGCCACTTTAACAGACTCACAATAAAACATACACAACCAAAGTTAAAATATAATATATATAATGACTTGTATATAAGGCAAAATAAGAAAAAAAAAAGTGTGATTTTTGACTTTCTCATTGCTTTCAATGGTGAAAAAAACATTCACCGGTAAATGTAATTGTAACATTTTACTACCTTATCTGGCCATGTGGTGTGTGACATGGTCAGATACATCCTGTTTAACCCCTTCGCGACCTTGGGATTTTCCATTTTTGCATTTTCGTTTTTTGCTCCCCTTGTTCTCAGAGCCATAGTGTTTTTTATTTTTTGGTCAATATGGCCGTGTGAGGGCTTATTTTTTGTGAGATGAGCTGTACTTTTAAACGCCATTACTAGTTTTATTATATCGTGTACTGGAAAACGGGAAAAAAATTCTAAGTGCGGTGAAATTGCAAAAAAAAAAAGCAATTTCACAGTTGTTTTTTCTTTTTTTTTCTTTCCACGTTCACTGGATGCTAAAACTGACCTGCCATTATTATTTTCCAGATCATTATGAGTTCATAGACACCAAACATGTATAGGTTCTATTTTATTTAAGTGGTGAAAAAAAAATCCAAAGCTGGCTAAAAAAAAATAAAAAAAAATGGTGCCATTTTCCGAGACCCTTAGCGTCTCCACTTTTCGGTATCTGGGTCTGGGTGAGGGCTTATTTTTTGAGCGCCGAGCTGACACTTTTATTAATACTATTTTGGGTTAGATCCGATGTTCTGATCGCCCGTTATTGCATTTTATTGCAATGTTGCGGCGACCAAAAAAAGTAATTTTGGCATTTGGAATTTTTTTATCGTTACGCCGTTTACCGATCAGATTAATTCTTTTTTTATATTGATAGATCTGGCGATTCTGAACGCGTCGATACCAAATATGTGTATGTGGAGTTTATTTTTTTATTATTTTATTTTGAATGGGGCAAAAGGGGGGTGATTTAAACTTTTATATTTTTTTAATTTTTTTTATATATTTAAAAACATTTTTTTTACACTTTCTGCTTGCTTCTATAGTCTCCATATAGTCTCAAGAGAATGCCAAGAGTGTGCAAAGCAGTCATCAAAGCAAAAGGTGGCTACTTTGTAGAACCTAGAATATAAGACATATTTTCAGTTGTTTCACACTTTTTTGTTAAGTATATAATTCCACATGTGTTAATTCATAGTTTTGATGCCTTCAGTGTGAATGTACAATTTTCAAAGTCATGAAAATACAGAAAAATCTTTAAATGAGAAGGTGTGTCCAAATTTTTGGTCTGTACTGTATATAGTGCCATATATTATATTATATATGTCCTGTAGCCAGGTCCAGGAGTGCACAGTCACTGCATATGTCATTGTATATACAGTGCACATAGTACATACATACAGTGTACAGGAGAATATGTCACTGATAGATCCTATACTATGTGCACAGACATCTGATATTATATACAGGATAATATGTGATGATATAAAATCTGATGTCTGTACTCATAGTGTAATATAAACCATCATATATTTATATAACATCCGATGTCCGTACACATAGTATAGGATATATCGGGGATATAATATACTGTGTGCACAGACATCGGATGTTGTATACAGGATAATATGTGACTAGTGTAATATCTGATGTCTGTCCCATAGAATAGCGTAGCTACTGGAGGGCAGAGTGGATGGTTGCCCTGGGCCCCACCCACAGGGGGGCCCACCCAGAGCTGCCCTTAATTAATCAGCATGTTTAGCGCCTCGATACAGTTAAGCCCTGCGGTAGAGCAAACAATGGGGGACCCTTATATATAGTGTAGGGGACCCTTAAACAGTGTGGGGGCCCTAATACATTTTAGGGACTAATTCAGTAACCATTATACAGCTTGTGGACTAATGCAGGGGGGCCATTATACAGCTTGCGGACTAATGCAGTGGTCATTATACAGCTTGTGGACTAATGCGGGGGCCATTATACAGCTTGTGGACTAATGTGGGGCCATTATACAGCTTGTGGACTAATGCAGGGGCCATTATACAGCTTGTGGACTAATGCAGTGGTCATTATACAGTTTGGGGACTTATGCCCCCAAATCCCGTACACATGAGATATATTGGATAAGAAATTTGTTCCTGGCAGATATTTAAACCTGTTTATGGTGCCTTTGAGATGGGCAAAAAATAATGATAAAAAATCATAAACATTATTTTTTATATGTTGCCTTATGATTTAATACATGTATATAAATTTATTATTAAACTGATGTTTTTTTGGATGGCCTAGAATTAAGGTTGACAGGCTGACTCTTATAAAAATGAACAAGGGCTGGATTGGGCCAGACTTCTCAACACCACCGAATGATAGCAGCGTAACATAAACTCAAATCCAGTGTCTTTTCTTGGGAGGTGTATTCCCATGCACCTTTTCACACACACACATGGGTATACGCTTCCTGATTTTTTCTATTTTCTATTGTCGTCCTCCTTCTCCTTCTCTTCATCCTCCACCACCATATCACCAGAGTGACCGTGATGCAACACTCACATAAGTTTTTGTAAGGGTGTTTATGATGCCCCTAGGAAATTTTTTTTAGAGGCCTACCTTTAAAATTCTGCATGCTATACAGTATGTTCATGTACACCCCCCAGGGGTAAATGGTAACATTTATTTAAATGAGGACCTCCTCTACGTCTCTTCAAAGGGGTATTGGAGTGCATCCAATTTTTTGCTAGCCCCTGCAGTCACCTCATGGGCATTACCAGTATAGGAGACTCACTCCTTTATAATGGAAATATTTTTTTTGCTGAGGCCCTCCTCTATGTCTCTTCAAAAGGGTATTGGAGTGTGTTCTAATTTTTGGCAGCCCTTGCAGTCACTGCATATGCTTTAACAGTATAGGAGACCCTTAATAATGGGAAATTATATTTTTAAATCAGGCCCTCTATGTCTCTTCAAAGGTGCATGGGGTTTTTTCTAAATTTTGGGCAGGCCTTGCAGTCACTGCATGGGCTATAACAGTATAGGAGACCCGCTCCTTTATAATGGGAACTTTTTTTTTTACTGAGGCCCTCCTCTATGCGTTTTCAAAGGGGTATTGAAATGCGTCCTAATTTTTGGCTGCCCTTACAGTTACTGCATACGCTATTGATGCGCCCCCTGGGCTGTTGGGTACTCGGTAGCCGGGCCGGTCGTTGGGCTGGGGATGTCACAGTGGTAGTGACCCGCTCCATGAACCAGGGCAGTCAATGAAAAGGGAATGATTTAATAAAGGGGATTTAAAGTTCTTTTAGCGGTTGTGGTGCAGTGTAGTGCGGGGGGTGATGGCGCAGCAGTAATAATTCACAGAGACAGTGGGGTGTAGTCTTCCGGATTTACTCACAGTTCTCACTTTGCTCCTGCTTACAACTGCAGATCATAACTTCCCACGTTGTGCTGCGTTCACCGGGCAGGGGTTCAGCAATCCCTCAGGTATTGCAAGAGTGCCTGACAGGACCCCGTCCTATATGCCCTTCTCAGCCGTCTTCCTGCGCTGGATCTCACACTTCTTGTCCTGCGACTCGCAAACAGTGTCCCAAACCGATATCCTCGGATCTTTCTGGGCAACCTGGAGTTCCCCGGATCCTATGTGGTTACCTTTTTGGCAACTTGAGTGCGGATGTGGCAACTGCACCCTGAAAGTACAGAAGCCTCTGGTTTCTAGTTGAACTTTGTAATTCTCATTAGTTAGGGGCCGGTCCCCTCTGCGGCTCTATCCCTCCACCGCTTGGTAGATTCGGGCGTACGGGTGGCCTCCAGCACTGCCCGCACCCCTGGGATCCCTTCTTCACTCCTGGAGCCTTCCTTTCTGTTCCTCTCCTCTCCTTAGTCATTCTCACCTCCTGGGCCTCTCACTAGGCCTGCTCCTCCTGAGCAGAGCTCCTGTAGAGCTCCTGCTCCCACTCACTGTCCTCCTCTGACTGGAACCCTTCTAGATGGTTCCATCCCTTTTTATACACCTGCTGAAGTGCTCCCCTAAACTCCTTCCTCCACCCACACCCACCACATGGTTTCCCCTCTCTTGGTTCCCCCCACTCCAGCCAGGGACAGGGCTCAGCAGAGGAGCAGCGCATCTTGCCCCTCCTGCTGGTCTGGAGTAGTGTAGTGTTGGATGCAGGTGTTAGGGTCCCGGGCAGTACTCCATCCTTACCTGAGAGTGGGATACTACACCTCTGGGTGAGATGCAGCACCTCTGTGGCGACTGAACCCGCAGGGGCGCAACACTATAACAGTATAGGAGACCCTTAATAATGGGAAATTATATTTTTAAATCAGGCCCTCTATGTCTCTTAAAAGGTGCATGGAGGTTTTTCTAAATTTTGGGTAGGCCTTGCAGTCACTGCATGTGCTATAACAGTATAATGGGAACAACAAAGCATAGCCTGCTGATGGCCCTCTAACAATAGTGAGGGGTGACTGCTAACCCTTTATCAATAGTAAGGGACGCCTGATGGCCCTATAAAAATATGCTTTGAGTCTTCCAGAGTCCCTCTTCCATAAATGAAACAGGATGTGTCTGATCATGTCTCACACACCACATGGCCAGATAAGGTAGTAAAATGTTAAAATGACATTTACCGGTGAAAGCAATGCCAAAGTGCAAAATCGCAGCAAAAACACTACGTGTGAACAAAGGCCAAGGTGTGGAGGAGAATGTGTTTGGGGGATTATTTATTTTGCCTTATATATAAGTCATTACCTTGGAAAGAATGCCCCTTAACGTTTTTCTCAGGAAAATCCATTTTGGTTTTGTTTTTATATGTTTAAGGCCACAGCCCCACTATCAGTATGAGTGATAAATGCAGAATTGGTGACTTGTTTCTATTATACCTTTTCTCTGATTGTTTCTCACCTGGTTTTCGCTCCCACTCCTGAGACAAAATACTGACCAAATACTGATTCTGGGGCCGTGGCTTTATTGTACGTCCGTAAAAGTGGCGTAATACTCTGACAACATTGTTCACAGCAGTGACCTGGGATTCAAAGATGCTTCCAGGGGTCTTCCCCATGCTGTTCCTATCAGGAAGTAACTCAGGATCAGTAATATAATGTATGTACAAAGTGACTGCACCAGCAGAATAGTGAGTGCAGCTCTGGAGTATAATACAGGATGTAACTCAGGATCAGTAATGTAATGTATGTACACAGTGACTGCACCAGCAGAATAGTGAGTGCAGCTCTGGAGTATAATACAGGATGTAACTCAGGATCAGTAATGCAATGCATGTGCACAGTGACTGCACCAGCAGAATAGTGAGTGCAGCTCTGGAGTATAATACAGGATGTAACTCAGGATCAGTAATGTATTGTATGTACACAGTGACTGCACCAGCAGAATAGTGAGTGCAGCTCTGGAGTATAATACAGGATGTAACTCAGGATCAGTACAGAATCAGTAATGCAATGTATGGACACAGTGACGCCAGCAGCAGAACATAGATGTTGAATGTCTCCCCATGTCGATGATATCACAGCAGTCTTCTTGGTCTTGTCCTCTGTTTCTAATAACAATTCATTAACTGAATACAGTGTAAAGTTCTTACGAGAACTGATAGATTAATTTGTATTGCTTTCCCAATAGCAACTTCTTTAACACTGAATACAGGGTGTAAGTTTCCTATAACACTTGTTTTCAGATTTTGACTTCTCTTCTGAATTCTCGGGGTTCATTAAAAACATTGCAGTTTTCCGGCCACTCTCACAGGTTCGTTTGGCACATTCTCGTATGTGCATATTCTGATCCGCGGGTGTAACAGAAACATACATCATTATAATTATGAACGATCCGTGCCGGAGATATGAGAGAAATGATCTGTGAGAATAAAAGAAGTTCATAGAAAATTAGATGAGGATACAGCACTAGATGAAGCGTGAGTGAATGCGAAACGGACGTCACTCAGTATTTACCCCGTAGCTCTCTCCCATGGATGTGTACTTGTTTTATTTAAAATAAGAATTTGTCATACGGTTTCATGAAATCTATGTTCCTCTGAATTGCTACGTGCTCCATCAATATACTGAGCCACTGCTGTTACTCCTGGGCAGATCTGTAATCTTATTTAATAGTGAATGCTGCTGAAATCGAATTTCCAGTTTTAGGGTATGTGCCCGATGCGTACCCGCCTGCGGCCCTGACACTGCAGAATAGCCGGCGGTGGCTTCCACTCATTATGCTGATGAGTGGCGCCATTTTTTTTTTTTTTACATGAGGGCTTTCCTCATAGATGTTAAGTCTACTGTATGGGGAAAGTCCACATGTGGACCCGCAAGAGAAATTGACACGCTGCGGATCTGAAAGACGTGCCGCATGTCAGTTTCCGTGGGTGGTCCGCAGGTGCACGGAGACGCATAGTGGACATGGGATTTCTAGAAATAACATTCAATAGGCTGTAGCATCTGGATGCTGCGGGTTTGACGCTGCATAAGCACATAGCGTCTAACTCACAGCGGCTCTGGATCGTGTGAACATACCCTTATAGGAGAAAATTGAAAGACGTTTTATAAAATACCTCAGCTGTGATAAAGCGACTTCTCGTTGAGTAAATAAAGTTTAATGGCTGCCGATTCTGATTTCAATACTTCTATATCTTTCTAATAGGCTTTCAACCGATTAGTCAAACAGTTTGCACCATGAATGTGGCGTAAAACTGAAATTTTGTAACTTCTGCCACTTTTTCGCTAATTTTAATAACTTTTGAAAAGTGGGTGGAGCTTAGTGGAGGGTGTGGTCGAGCACGACCTGACAAATTCATTATAATATATAGCAGGAAAATGGCATCAAGTAATATAGAAATATACTCTGATCCGTGACTAGAGCACAGTTCTGTCCCTGGTGCCCGGCAGCTGAACGATGCACCAGATTCACTATGACCTCTATGCTTCTATGGAGCGTCTTACTCCAGCGCACCCGGGATCATACTTCTATACAAATTTAACGTCTCTGAATAAAGTGAGTGAACTAGACCCTTTTTTGAAATTCAATCTAGGGCTAAAAACCTTTTTTAATTGTATTCACAGCTAATGGTTTATTACACTCGTATCTCACAATGTCACCTTGTATCCTGACCCCAAAGAGAACGGAGCACTTACCACAAGTGATGGTCCCGTTACTGTAAGTGTAAGTGTATTTCTGAAATCCAGTGTAACAGACACGGATATCTTTATAGCAGCATTGGTGTATATTGCAGCACCTGAGGGAGCAAGAGAATAATGTGACCATGGGCGAAACTATAATGTGTTCAATCTCACCTGGGCCCTGGAATCTTGGAGGCAAAAAAGCAAAAAATAACTCTTGGTCTGTAGGAGAAGACCCATACTAAAACCCTTTCTTCACCGGGAGATTTTTTCTAAGACTCAGAATTTTTTTTCTATCAACATAGCTGTATGAGTATACAAAAATGGCTAAGCTACAATGGCATTAATAAAGAATATGAGAAATTAAGAAAAGGTAATAAGACTAAAGATGAGCGAATATTTCAATATTGGGTTCGGATTACGATCGCCGATTTTGCAATATTCACCGATTTATTCGTTGAACATATCCGAACACCATCGGATTCAATGGGGGGGGGGTAGCCAAACGCATACACAACACCTTCAAACGGGCCCAAAAGCTACCAAAATACATCAAATTAGGGGCAGACACCAGGAAAGTGCCATCAATTGACCCAGAGTACAAGTAGTATAATTATTATTATTTATTATTATTCCGTGGCACTTTACATGTGAAAAAGGGTCACTGGCTGGTACAAGAGGAGAGAGGACCCTGCCTGCGAGGGCGCACAAACAATCTACAAGGGATGGGTGAGGATACAGTAGGTGCGAGCAGAGCTGGTCATGCAGTGGTATGGTGGAGCGGTGGTTACTGAAGATTGTACACTTGTCAGAAGAGGTGGGTCTTCAGGTTCCTTTTGAAGGTTTCCACAGTAGATGAGAATCTGATGTGTTGGGGTTGATAGTCCCACAGTAGGGGAGATGCACAGGAGAAATCTTGTATGCGATTGTGGCAAGAAGATATAAGAGGGGAATAGAGAAGGAGATCTTGGAAGGATGGGAGGTTGCGTGCAGGTAAGTACAGGGAGACTGGGTCACAGATGTATGGAGGAAACAGGTTTTGGATGGCTTGGTATGCCAAAGTTAGGCTTTTCAACGGGAGTCTCTGGGCAACAGGGAGCCAACGCAGGAACTGACAGAGGGGAGAAGCCTGGTAATAGCAGAGTGACAGGTGGATTAATCGGCCAGCACAGTTTAGGATAGATTGGAGGAGTGCGAGAGTGGTAGAAGGGAGGCTACAGAGCAGGAGCTTGCAGTAGTCGAGATGGGAGATGATGAGGTCATGCATTGGTGTTTTTGTAGATTCATGATTGATGAATGTGCAGATCCCAAAGATATTTTGGAGTTGGAGTCAGAAGCAAGTGGAAAGGGCTTGAATCTGATGATTGAAGGGCAGATCAGAGTCAAGCTTGCAGGATTGGGGAAAGTGGGCAGCCATTGACTTTGATGGATAGGTCAGTTGGGGGGGGGGATGAATGAGATGGTGGAAAGATGATGAATTCTGTTTTGTCCATGTTAACTTTTACAAATATAGCAGAGAAGAAAGATGAAATAGCGGACAGACATTGTGGGATTCTGGTTAGTAAGGAGGTGATATCAGGTCCAGAGAGGTAGATCTGTGTGTCTTCAGCATAGAGGTGATACTGAAAGCCGTGAGACTCTATGAGCTGTCCCAGGCTAAAGGTGTAGATGGAGAAGAGCAGGGGTCCTAGAACTGAACCTTGGGGGACACAGACACATAGGGGGCGAGATGATTTGGTGGTGTGTCAGTGGGAGACACTGAATGTCCGGTTGGTTAGATATGAAGAGATCCAAGATAGGGCCAAGTCGGTGATGCAGAGACAGCGGTACGCTTTGTAGATGAGGGCCAGAAAGAACATGCGCTCCAGTAGATGAGAAGCTCTGCATCAAATGGCCTCTGCTCCTCTTCCGCCACCTTAACATCACACATAGTACAGTCCTCAGAGGTGGCACCCCAATTACCTTTGTTTTCCCCCACGTCACAACTCTCCAACCGCCCAAGTGACTGTGGGGAACCACAGATGGGCTAGTCTGCAGATCTGTTCACACCTTCTATTTCGGGGCATCAGAGGCCTGATCCAAAGCTTCACAGACTCAAGAGGGGGAAAGCATGTGCAACGATGCCCAAATTTTTTTCAATTGATCCGGGGCCAGACGAAGTAGGGTCCGAGCACAATCCAAACCCTTTCCACCAGACGTTAACCCCTGGGGGTGGAGGTGATCCTGATGAGACTCAGATACTTGAGGCGCACGTGGACTGTGCTGTGCTGACAGGGCAGGAAGAGGGGATTGTAGGGAGAGAAAATAGGAAGCGCAGACTTCTAAGTGTAGTAGTTAGATTCCAAGGGTATATACTCAGTATAAATCCACTCACCTATTTGGTATCTTGAGGTAAAGCATGTAAATCCAATCAGTGGATCACTCCATTCCTCTTTCCATTCAGTTTGCTGCAGAAATCTGGGAGCTGATGAGAGCACTGGACAGAGATTTCATAGGCAATACCACTTTGTAAATGTTTTTTCCCAGCAATATGCGCTCCTGAAGGATGATGATGGAACTTGATATTCGGATTCAAAGAATTTTTATTTCAAACTAAAATACGTAAATCCAATCAGTGATCCACTGATTGGATTTACATGCTTTACCTCAAGATACCAAATAGGTGAGTGGATTTATACTGAGGGCAGGAAGAGGAGGAGGGTGACTCTCAAGGCAAGGAGTGGGAGAACAAAGAGGATGACGATGAGGTTGTAGATCCCACTTGGTGTGAACCCAGAGGCATGCAGCTAAGTAGCTCAGCAGAGGAGGTGCAGGAGGAGGTAGATGGTGAGATTACGTTGCGGCTTCCCGCACAAACACAGAGTTATGCAACCACGACAAGCACTGCATTCTCAGTCCCAACTCTCGCAGTGTTCACGGGTCTTTAGTTGCCTAGCCTGGGTCTTTTTCGAGACCTCAAAAAATGACACAACTCAGGTTATCTTCTAACGTTGTTAAAAATGACAGAGTAGAGAAAAAAATGTAATAATTTGACTGCTACATGTATGAACTGGCACATCCAAAAACTGATGGCCGTCACAGTCCCCCAGTACCAGTTGCTCAGTCATCATTACTTCTCTAAGAAAGCTGTGCCTGCGCTACACCAGCATGTTGCAGACAACATCAATCGTTCCTTGAAAAAATCCACATCTGCCAGAGTGCATTTCACCACAGACACCTGGACAAGCAAGCATGGCCAGTAGTGTTACATTTCGCTGACTAGGCACTGGGTGACTTTTGTGGCTGTGAGGGCAGGCGGGAAATGAGCTGCTCCACAAGTCTTGGAAACCCCAAGGCTTGCAGGTGTGACGCCCAGCTGCGCTTGGTATCACAGATCCTAGAAGAGTGCATTGATGGAATCCTCCACAAGAGGCCCCCATAAACATTCACACAACTCCACCTTCCACCTCAGACCAGCAGAGGGAGCCCGTTAGGGAAATAAATAGGGAAGGTGGAGCTAGGCAGTTTAGTCTGTTAAGAGAGTTCCTGCAGTAGAGAAGCCTGAGCGAGGTCAGTCTGCAGTGGAGCATAGTTCAGACTCAGTTGCAGCTCAGAATAGTGAGCTTAAGGTGTGCCGGCGCCATAAGATCGATGAAGCGCGGCAAGCTGCCGTTAGTTTGAGTAGCCTAGTGAGGGCCCAAGCGTGGCTGAAGGCGAGTGGAAAGTGAGTAGCAGTGGGTGCATAGGAGCTTACCCAGCTCACCCCGAAACATATACCAGCACCCTTCACCCTACAGTGCTCCGGGACGTGCCTGAATTTCCATCAGTAAAAGGTACTGAAGTGACTATCGTGTCTGTCCCTGTTCTTGCTCTGACCCGACTGGGTCTCGCCTGTCCTGCATCCCCCTCTCCGTACGCTGCCCCGAGGCCTAGCTCCACCTGTGGGGAGCTATACCATCGAGCTGCCTTATCACTGGCCTCAATGGACTGCCGCAGCGCTGGTGATTCTCACCAGAAACCACAGGTGGCGTCACGAACTTTCATAAAATTAACAAACAATCCCCTTTTAAAAGCTGACCCCAGGGTACGGGCCCGGGAGCCAACCACCGTGACATCCCCAAGGCCAGGCAAAAGGCCCGGGTACCGAGTCTTCCCCATTCTCCCTGGGCGAGTCACAGAGCCCTTGGGAATGGAGAACTAAACCACTACCCACCAGAAGATGGAGAACTAAACTACTAGACCACAGAGGTTGGAGAACTAAACTACTAAACACCTAGGGTTGGAGAATGAAACAAATACACACCAGAAGTTGAAGAACCAAACTAATAGACAACAGGGGTTGGAGAACTAAACTACTAAACTGCTAGGATTGGCAAACTAAGCTACTACACACCAGGGGATGGAGAATTAAACCACTAGACACCAAGCTGTCACTAGACAGCAAGTGTTGGAATCCCCAAGGCTTGCAGGACAAACCTCTGTATCTAACACTTCCTTATCTAACATCAGCTCACACCTCTTGGTGCTTCCACACAGGAAGATCTTTCTTTACGCCTTGAATTTCATGATTACAGAGTTGGGCAATGGTCTCATCTGCAATGCGTTTTGAGAAATAATGTGCATAAGCAAAGCCACAGTTTAGGCCACTGAAGATCATCATTAAGCAAAACTCATACAGCTTTCCCACAGACTGAAAGAGGGGTATTAAGACTTCCAAGACAGCCAAGAGTTCCCTTGAAAAAGAGGTGTTTCTTCCACCATTTGTGGGTCTTTGTCAAGTATAGGTGAACAAACACGCGGCCATCCTTACGTAGTGTGGTTCACAATAAATCCCTAATCACTGCAAAGGTACAACCCCCACATCATTAATGATTAGATAATTAGAATAACATTCAAAAAGACATAAATTCATCCATTAACACAGAGGTTATTTTAAATACAATATCAATAAAATCCAATCTTACTCAAAGTAAACATGTTAGACCATTATATCCATATGTATTGTACCTCAGTTCGCCTATCAGGCTTGGCATCTCGATATCTCAGCAACCACCCACCAATCACTTCATAAGGAGTGTGTCCACAAGCATATGCATGAACTCCAATCGGGTCACACCAAAAGGACCGGCCACATCACAGGAAAGCAATCACATGACTGCACCCATGCGACCTGCGATCCCATCACGTTCGCACAAGCAGCGACATTATTGGTGTAAATACACATTTATTGCTAGAATAACCCCCACATTGTGTATATATACCTCTCCTAACCCCCACATTTTGTATATATAACTCTCCTTTTGGGGTGTTGTGTGAAATTATGTCCAATTTTCCTTTTTTCTCTGTTTTTTTTGTTCTGTTGTTCCAAAATACATAAAGGAAATAAACATGTGTATAGAAAAACATGTGTAATTGCAATGATTTTCTGGGGAGAAATACTTCATTTTGTGGAAGAATTTTAAGGGTGCCAACACTTTCGGCCATGGCTGTATATTTTCTGGTGCCTCGGAATTTTTGGAATCCATAATATTTCAAATGTGATCACATGATAGGAGTAAAAGGCGACATCACTAAAGAGAGTACAAGAAAAATAGCTAAGAATGCAAAAAACGACATCATTAATGTGGTAATGTTGGGGCCATTATGTCGTGTGGTAGCTAATGCAATGCCATTATATAGTGTGTTAGCTAATGTGGGAGCCATTATACAGTTTAGGGGTTAATGTGGCAGCCATTATACAGTTTGGGGGTTAATGTGGCGGCCATGATACAGTTTTTGGGTCAATGTGGTGGCCATTATACAGTTTGGGGCCTACTGTGGGGTAATCAAAGTGTGGGGGGCCCGCATACAGTGTGGGAACTCTCATTTATTATAGCGACATCTGTGCAGGTCCTCATAAAGTATGAGGGCCATTATACAGTGTGGGAGCTAATGTGGGGCCCATTAGAAAGCGTGGAAGCTAAATTGGGTGACAATTATACAACATGGGAATTAATGGGGGAGCCATTATACATTTTGGGGGCTAGTGTGGGCACTACTGTGGAGGCCATTTTACAGTGTGAGGGCTACTGTGGGATTCATTATACTGTGTTTTGGAGGAGCAGTGGGGACATCATAGTGTGTATAGCAGATACTTGGGCCCATCACACTGTGTATTGCAGAGTTGTGGGCCCACCATACTGTGAATAGGGGAGCTTTGAGTCCAAGATACTGTGTATAGGGGAGCTTTGGGCCCACCTTACTCTGTATAGGGGAGCTGTAGACCCACCATACTGTGTATGCGGGAGTTGTGGACCCACCTTACTGTATATAGTGGAGCTGTGGGCCCACCATACTGTATATTGGAGAGCTGTGGGACCACCATACTGTAAATAGCAGAG
The DNA here is from genome assembly GCF_046119375.1 of Phyllobates terribilis. Classification (NCBI taxonomy): domain Eukaryota; kingdom Metazoa; phylum Chordata; class Amphibia; order Anura; family Dendrobatidae; genus Phyllobates; species Phyllobates terribilis. The sequence continues at coordinate 13,391,628 of NW_027362772.1, read as the reverse complement.
CTCTAGGCCCATCATACTGTGTTTTGGAGGGTTGCGGCCCATCATACTGTGTATTTTGAAGCTGTGTGGAAATCATACTGTATATAGTGGAGCTGTGGGGACATCATACTCTGTATAAGGGAGCTGTGGGGACATCATACTGTATATAGTGGAGCTGTGGGGACATCATATTCTGTATAAGGGAGATGTGGGCTTACCACCCTGTTTATACTGTGTATACAGGAGCTGTGGACCCACCTTACTGTATATAGTGGAGCTTTGGGCCCACCATACTGTGTATTGGAGAGCTGTGGGCCCATCATGCTGTGTATATTGGAGCTGTCGGGACATCATACTGTATATAGTGGAGCTGTCGGGACATCATACTGTATATAGTGGAGCTGTGGGGACATAATACTCTGTATAAGGGAGCTATGGGCCCATCATACTGTGTATAGGGGAGCTGTACATTGGGGGACTCAGTGGACATAATTAAGTGTTAAGTGGGCATGTAAGAAGCATTATTGTTATAGGGACACTCAAAGTATAGTGGCTGTCAAAGGGGCAAAATGTGGACACTGTTTTCTCGGGCACTTGCATAGAGCATTAATATTATCTAGGCGGTAATATTACCACCTAGAGGGCATAAATGAGGCATTATTACTATGCAAAGGGCACAGCGATGGGCATCATTATGTGGGGCACTGAAGAGTACTCTTTTTGTACCACACAGCAAGTGCAGTAATAGGGACACATGCGGCAGCAGCGGCTCAACATTGGGGTATCAGCAGGATAAGGGGTTTGTGCAGGTTGGGGACTGATGGGGACAGTGCTGGATATGTGAGAAGTCTGATGTGTCTTTGTTGCAATTTCTGCAGACGAGTCCTGGCTGGAGAAGCCGCCATGTCTGTCTGGGCTAGATGGGAAAGACGGGAAAAATGGACACTTCCATTAGAAAGAACATCAGCTGTTAAGTCACTATCTGTAACTTTACTGTAATCTCTTATATGCTCTGCAGGACTGACATCTACCACGATATGGTCACTATATGACGGTAATATCAGTTTTCGTCATTGCGTAGAGCTGTTATCTGCTGAGGTTTCCCTTTAACCACAGTAAGGTTGTGCCACCATAGTTGAGATCAGGGTTACCTGTTTGGGGCCACTCAAATATTATGCTCCCCCACCCTGACCTACACCTATGATGAACTTGGTTTCCAGGCGTTGACCTGTATCCCGCCATATTCCCCATGAACACTTGACATTTGTCTATTTTTTGGACTATTTTTATTGTGGATCACTGTTACATACTAAAATTTTGCGTATTTAGGGTTTATGCTTTGATAATGCAGGGGATTTCTGTTACCTTTATCCAGGTTTTTTGTCCCCCTCTCATTGTTTTTAGCCTCATTTGTGTTGTCTCGTTTTACTAAGCTTTTTTTTATCTCTATTACTTCGCAGAAAATAAAATAAAAAATTGTTTTTACCACCATTTTCAGAGATCTATAAACATTTTAGCTCTCAATTTAAAGAATCCTTGAATGTTAGAGTTGGACGGGACCTCCTATCAAGGGTGTGTCAGGTGTGACAGACAGTCGCTCTGGAGTCGGCTATAGAAGGTCACTACACTTCGCATTGCAGACGCCTTCTTGATTCCCTCATCTCTGTAGTATAGTTATATCCTTCTTCCTTTAGGACCCAGCAGCGACCTCCACCTTCTGCTGCTGATTGACACACCCTTGCTGGGTAGTTAAATAGTCTCAGTTTCTCCAGAGAGTCACTGGCAATAGTTCTATGTACCTCTGTGTAGTCTTGGAGCAGTAGCAGTCGGCTAGTTTCTTCTTTGGTGCCCTTGGAGGACAGTTGGCATCATCTCTCTGGTGTCTGCTCAAGCTAAGTGTATACCCTTTGTTTGTTTACCTTGTTATCTTTAGTTTGTAGTGGGGCCTGACTAGTGCTCACCCTGTCCCTTTACTAACTAGGGCCAAGCTCTAGGGACATTCAGGGCTTAGGTTCCTGCTCGGCGATAGGTGTGGAACCTATATCGGGACGATAGGGTAGGCAGAGTGATATTTGATCTGCCTAGGGGTCTCCACTCCCCCTTTCCTCCTCCTCTTCCCTTCGTGTTGCACTTAGTCTTTCCCACACTTTGCGTGACACCTCTGGGGTCATCGTGTCCAACCCCTTGCTCAATGCAGGAGTCACTAAATCATCTCAGACAAATGTCTGTCCAGCCTCTGTGTGAAGACTTCCATTGAAGGAGAACTCGCCACCTCTCGTGGCTGCCTGTTCCACTCATTGATCACCCGCACTGTCAAAAAGCTTTTTCTAATCTGTATCTTCTCCCTTTCAGTCACGGTTTTGGTGACTCACCAGGGACCTCACCAGCGATGTCGCTATGTGTGACACTTTGCAACGATCAGGCCCCTGCTGTGAGGTCGCTGATCGCTGCAAAGTGTCCTGGACCATTTTTTGGTCGTTGGCCTCCCGCTGGCCAGCACACATCGCTGTGTGTGACCAGCAGGACCAACGATCTGGCTGGTAACCATGGTAAATATCGGGTTACTAAGTGCGCGTGTGCCCCTAGTAACCCGCTGTTTACCATGGATACCACTCTGCTACGGTGCGCGGGAGCCTCCGCGCACCGTAGCAGAGTGGTATCCATGGTAAACAGCGGGTTACTAAGTGCGCGCGTGCCCCTAGTAACCCGATATTTACCATGGTTACCAGCCAGATCGTTGGTCCTGCTGGTCACACACAGCGATGTGTGCTGGCCAGCGGGAGGCCAACGACCAAAAAATGGTCCAGGACACTTTGCAGCGATCAGCGACCTCACAGCAGGGGCCTGATCGTTGCAAAGTGTCACACATAGCGACATCGCTGGTGAGGTCCCTGGTGAGTCACCAAAACCGTGACTCAGCAGCGATCTCGCTAGCGATATCGCTATGTGAGACGAGGGCTTAAGCTATCCCTCCTAGCCTTGCATTGTCTGCAAATTTGATTAGTTTACCTTCAGTTCCCTTATATAGATCATTTATAAAATTGTTTGACAACACTGAGGCCAGGACAGAGCCTTGTGGTACCCTACTGGAGACACTCTCCAACTGGATGTGCCACCAATTACTACCACTCTGAGCACGGTCACTGAGACAGTTATTAGTCCACCTAACCGTAGCCTTGTCAATCCCATACTTGGTCATTTTTTCAAGAAGGGTGGTATGAGATACTTTATCAAATGCTTTACTGAAGTAGAGATATACTATATCTACTGCATTTCCCTGATCCACCCAGTGGATTGAACTGTGTGAAGATATTTTTTTGCATTGAGCTAGAGTTCTTGTTTTTAGCAGAGTGGAGCACATTCAAACGATTGATAATTTTTGCTGTATTCTTTTTAGTTTTGGCCACTGAAAAAACAGTAATTCCATTGATCATTTTTTTTCTCTTTATCCCACTTTCCATACAAATTAATTAATGCTATATTTTGTTATATATATTTTATTTTTTTAGATTTGACTTTATAGACATGAGAACCGCAATCAAAGTCGAGTGATTAAAACTCTTAGATACAATTTTTTTTAAACATTATTTAAGTCTTTAAAACTTTTTTTTTTATTTTATTTTTTTTAGTGCCCAACAATGATTGAATCTGACATTGCTTATTCGCTTGTCCTACACATGGCAATAATTCAGAATGGTATAAATGATTGTCTTTGTGTTACATAAGACTGCAGGTAACATTATCTGTCCCCAGAGAGTCCTATGTAATACCACAGATAACACAGTGATAACTCTCTGACTACAGATAATGTAGTAGATGTCACCTGCAGTCCTATGTAACACCACAGATAACACAGTGATAACTCTCTGAGTACAGATAATGTAGTAGATCTCACCTGCAGTCCTATGTAACACCACAGATAACACAGTGATAACTCTCTGAGTACAGATAATGTAGTAGATCTCACCTGCAGTCCTATGTAACACCACAGATAACACAGTGATAACTCTCTGAGTACAGATAATGTAGTAGATGTCACCTGCAGTCCTATGTAATACCACAGATAACACAGTGATAACTCTCTGACTACAGATAATGTAGTAGATGTCACCTGCAGTCCTATGTAACAGCACAGATAACACAGTGATAACTCTCTGAGTACAGATAATGTAGTAGATGTCACCTGCAGTCCTATGTAACACCACAGATAACACAGTGATAAGTCTCTGAGTACAGATAATGTAGTAGATGTCACCTGCAGTCCTATGTAACACCACAGATAACAGTGATAACTGTCTGAGTACAGATAATGTAGTAGATGTCACCTGCAGTCCTATGTAATACCACAGATAACACAGTGGTAAATCTCTGAGTACAGATAATGTAGTAGATGTCACCTGCAGTCCTATGTAACACCACAAATAGCACAGTGAAAACTCTCTGAGTACAGATAATGCAGTAGATGTCACCTGCAGTCCTATGTAACACAACAGAGAGCACAGTGATAACTCTCTGAGTACAGATAATGTAGTAGATGTCACCTGCAGTCCTATGTAACACCACAGATAACACAGTGATAACTCTCTGAATACAGATAATGTAGTAGATGTCACCTGCAGTCCTATGTAACACCACAGATAACACAGTGATAACTCTCTGAATACAGATAATGTAGTAGATGTCACCTGCAGTCCTATGTAACACCACAGATAACACAGTGATAACTCTCTGAGTACAGATAATGTAGTAGATGTCACCTGCAGTCCTATGTAACACCACAGATAACACAGTGATAACTCTCTGAGTACAGATAATGCAGTAGATGTCACCTGCAGTCCTATGTAACACCTCAGATAACACAGTGATAACTCTCTGAATACAGATAATGTAGTAGATGTCACCTGCAGTCCTATGTAACACCACAGATAACACAGTGATAACTCTCTGAGTATAAATAATTAGTAGAACAAGATGGAAAAGAACCAAGTTATTAAAATAGAATGAAGCAGAATACAAGACGTGACTGAGATATGAAGTAGAGGACAAAGAATAACTGAATCTCCCGATCATTATTCTATCTAATTGGGGCTTCTATGATCCCTAGGTTTTTGTTTTATGGTTCATAGGTCAATCTTTTAGCTGAAATATAAAATAACGACAGTAACGAAGAATGTGCCCATACGATGACAGTACCACATGTAGTATAGTTAACATAAACAGCAATATTGCCTAAAGTAAAAGCCACTACCAACCAGGGGAACAGTAAAGTGTGGTGTCTCCCTCGCCTTGACGCTGTTTCGCATTTGCTTCTTCAGGCTATGTGTATCTATTACAGGGGGGCGATATCTTTAAAACCCAAGTGGCCAATGGAAGATTGCAGTGTAGTGTGGGAAGAGTCAGAAAGCTATTCATTGGTGTTAGCAAAGCATTGAACATCTGTGCCGTCCCCTGTATGCAAATGTGATTTCCTGATGAACCGCATGCTGAAAATATTAATAATTATTACTGATGGGCGAGCACTAAAATGCTCGGGTGCTCGTTGCTCGGGTCGAGCACATTGGAATACTCGACTGCGATTAATTAACGAGCCCAATGTAAGTCTATGGGAAACTCGAGCATTTTTCAGGCTGCTCCCCCCGGAGGTCTGCAGAGGGCCTAAAAATTGCCCAAATCGATGGAAACAGTGCTCAAATGACATGGGAACAGCATGGGGGAAGACCCCTGGAAGCATTTCTGACTCCCAGATCACTGCTGTCAACAACGTTGTCAGAGTATTGCGCCACTTTTACGGACTCACAATAAAACATACAAAAACAAAACGAAAATGGATTTTCCTGGGAAATATGTTAAGAAACATCCTTTCCAGGGTTATGACTTGTATATAAGGCAAAATAAATAACCAAAAACAAAAATACTCCTCCACACCTTGGGCTATGTTCACACGTAGCGTTTGCATTACTTTCAACAAAGACAAATGCATTCACTGGGAAATGTTATTTTACCATTTTACAACCTTATCTGGCAATGTGGTGTGTGAGAAATCATCAGACATATGCATACAGTGCTGAAAAGATATGGGAACAGCATGGGGAAGACCCCTGGAAGCATCTCTGACTCCCAGGTCACTGCCTAAAAGTGTGTACATCATAAGTGATCCTTGGCGCATGCGAAGATGCCTCTCGCCATGCACCTGTCTTTGCAGACTTGCAACAATCACCGTCCACGTCCTTGTCCCAGTGCAGCGTTCAGTTGTCCCTGCCCCATTCCTTGAAATGCAAGCACAAGTATGCAGCCAGCCACCCACCCACAGGCTGCAATACTATACTGCCAAATTTTTGACAGCTGCTTGCACTTAAAATGTGGCCTTTTAGGCTCGTGGAGGTGGAAGCTATCCACAACCTTATGGCAGCAGCGGCCGGGTGTCCATACTCGGTCCCCAGCCGCCACTATTTCTCCCGGTGTTGTCTCCGCCTCCCACAAGCACGGGTCCCAAAACATTACCCGTGCCCTCCCCAGTGCACTTACTTAAAAGGAAACCACAAAGTGAATGTTGTCAGGGACGGTTTGGAGCCAGTCCACAGCTTTTTTTGCTGAGTTGAATTTCACCACAGCCATATTATTTTGCATGGTGAAAGGACTTGGAAAACTGTATCTACTCGAGCTGTCATTTCTCCCAGGAAGTCCTCTAAAGCTGCTTGCACTTGAAATGTGGCCTTTTAGGCTCGTGGAGGCGGAAGCTTTTCACAACCTCCTGCCGGCGATGGCCGGGTGTCCATGTTCGGTCCCCAGCTGCCACTATTTCTCCCGGTGTCGGCTCCACCTTCCACAAACACGGGTCCAACAACATTACCCGTGCCCCCCCTGTGGACTTACTGGGAAGGACCACCTAAACACAAACACATGGTCAAGTGAATGTGGCCAGGGACGGTACAGAGCCAGTCCACAACTTTTTTTTGCTGAGAGTTGTATTTCACCACAGCCATATTCTTTTGCTTGGTGAAAGGACATGGGAAACCATATCTACCCAGCTGTCATTTCTCCCAGGAAGTCCTCTAAAGCTGCTTGCACTTGAAATGTGGCCTTTTAGGCTCGTGGAGACAGAAGCTGTCCACAACCTCATGACGGCGGCTGGGTGTCCATACTCGGTCCTCAGCTGTCATTATTTCTCCCGGTGTCGTCTCCGCCTTCCACAAGCACGGGTCCCATAACATTACCCATGCCCTCCCCAGTGCACTTACTGGGAAGGACCAACTAAACACAAACACGTGGACAGGTGAATGTGGCCAGGGACGTTATGGAGCCAGACCACAGCTTTTTTTGCTAAGAGTTGTATTTCACCACAGCCCTATTCTGTAGCTTGGTGAAAGGACTTGGGAAACAGTATCTACTCCAGCTTTCATTTCTTCCAGGAAGTCCTCTAAAGCTGTTTGCACTTGAAATGTGGCATTTTAGGCTCGTGGAGATGAAGATGTCCACAACCTCATAATGGTGGCGTCCGGGTGTCCATACAGCTCGCATTGATGTGCCATCCTGGATGAGCTGCACTACCTGAGCAACTTCTGTGGGTTGTAGAGTCCGTCTCATGCTACCACGAGTGTGAAAGCACAACCAACATTCAAAAGTGACCAAAACATCAGCCAGAAAGCATTGGTACTGAGATGTGGTCTGTGGTCCTCACCTGCACAACCACTCCTTTATTGAGGGTGTCTTGATAATTGCCAATACTTTTCATCTATTGATGAACTTATTGGAAGAAAAAGCACTACATAGTAGACGAGCACACCTCCAATATAGAATAATGTAGAAAAAAGTTTATTGGGCCACACATAATAAAAAAAGCCATCAATTGGCATGCAAAGATGTGTCTTCTCTTATTTATATTGATGTTATTCTCTATCATGAATGTATCTTCATCTATCTATATTGACATGATCTCATACATGTATAATTCTTTGTGCATGAGTTAATTCACGCGCTATCTACCTATTATTGTATTTCTCTATATACTATTGGGGATTTTTCTAAATTATGTATTGTTACATTATTTGAGCATTATTCCCTATTTACTATTATACCCGTATGTATTTGGGGGTGTACATCACTGTTTGATTATTGACATCAGTCATGCGGGGGGCAGTTTGTATGCCAATTGATGGCTTTTTTTATTATGTGTGGTCCAATAAACTTTTTTCTACATTATTCTATATTGGAGGTGTGCTCGTCTACTATGTAGTGCTTTTTCTTCCAATAAGTTCATGTATTCTCTCTCTACATGACGTAGCACCCCCTTTTCATATCAGTATTAGTATTGGTGGTGCAACCCCGCTCCTCCCTTTCTTTATACTGTAATTTCCATCTATTGTCTATTCCATTTGCACAACAGCATGTGAAATTGATTGTCAATCAGCGTTGCTTCCTAAGTGGACAGTTTGATTTCACAGAAGTTTGATTAACTTGGACTTATATGCTGTTGTTGAAGCGTTCCCTTTATTTTTTTGAGCAGTGTATATATATATATATATATATATATATATATATATATATATACAGTACAGGCCAAAAGTTTGGACACACCTTCTCATTTAAAGATTTTTCTGTATTTTCATGACTATGAAAATTGTACATTGGAATTATATACTTAACAAAAAAGCGTGAAACAACTGAAAATATGTCTTATATTCTAGGTTCTTCAAAGTAGCCACCTTTTGCTTTGATGACTGCTTTGCACACTCTTGACAAACAGTATGGGAGACCCACTTCCTAATAATGGAAACATTGTTTTCAGGAGGCCCTCCAACCTCTACATCTCTTGCAAGGGGCATTGGAGTTCCTCCAAATTTTTGTCAGCCGTTGCTTCACTGCATAGGCAAACAGTATGGGAGACACTCTTCCTAATAATGGGAGCATTTTTTTGCAGGAGGCCCTCCAACCTCTACATCTCTTGCAAGGGGCATTGGAGTTCCTCCAAATTTGCTTCACTACATAGGTAAACAGTATGGGAGACCCTCTCCTTTCTAATGGGAACATGTCATTACTGTGGCCCACCTCTATGTGTCTTTAAATTGTTAGTGGGGTTTTTCCTAAATTTTGGCAGCCATTGGATTCACTGCATACCCTATAACTGTATAGCAGACTCTCTCCTTTCTAATGGGAACATGTCATTACTGTGGCCCAGGTCTATGTGTCTTTAAATTGTTAGTAGGGTTTTCCTAAATTTTGGCTGCCATTGTACTCACAGCATACCCTATAACTGAAGAACAAACCCTCTCCTTTCTAATGGGAGCATGTCATACTAGTTACTGTAGCCCAGCTGTATGTGTCTTTAAATTGTTAGTGGGGTTTTCCCAAATTTTGGCAGTCCTTGCAGTCACAGCATAGGCATTACAACTATAGGACACCCACTCCCTTACAATGGGAACATTTTTTTTACTGAGACCCTCCTCTATGTCTCTTCAAAGGGGTATTGCGTCCAAATTTTTGGCAGCCCTTTCAGTCGCTGCATACGCAATAACAGTATAGGAGACCCTCTCGTTAATAATGGGAACAAAAAACCATAGCCGGCTGATGGCTCTCTAACAACAGTGAGGGCCGACTTCTGGCCCTTTAAGAATAGTAAGGGCCACCTGATGACCCTATAAAATTAGGCTTTGTGACTTTCAGAATCCCTCCATCATAAATGAAACAGGATGTGTCTGATGATGTGTCACACCCTACATGGCCAGATAAGGTTGTAAAATGGTAAAATAACATTTCTCGGTGAATGCATTTGTCTTAAAAAATAACGTAAAACAAAAAATAAAAAAAAATAAAAACACAGTAGGATATTTGTTTAGTATAAAAACCAGACTCGTCAATGTAACCTCAATGTAATCACATTGTTCAGCTCCTGCACCTCCTCCTCCAGTTCGACCTCCATCTCCAAAATGACAACATCAGTCACCAGCTTAAAGCACTGCAGCACTGCCTTGGCCAAGCGGCAACAGGCTGCGCTGAAGATAACCTGCTTAATGCTTAGGTGACAAACCGCCCACCGCGGCAGAGTTGTTGAAAGCTGTAACATAGCAGCCTGATCTATGTCTCTCACCGCTGAACATACAGCCAGGCATGGTCGTGTGTGACAATGGGCAGAACCTGGTGACGGAGAAATGACAGCAGGAGTAGATACAGTTTCTGGCTGTGGCTGGCTATGGCTGTAGTGAAATACAACTCCCACTGAGAAACAGTTTCAAACTGAAAAACATTGGGCCCACCAGAGGATTTGATTCTGAGGGCTCACCTTTCTCCTTCGCTCAAGAGACCCATAGCTGGTGCAAAGTTTGCGCTATCATGGACTCTCCTGATGTAGAAGCCAGGGCACACCAGAGGATTCTTTGTTGGGACCGTCCAACCCTGCCGGGAAGCAGTCCTTGCTAAGAAAAGTGTGTGGGAAGGTTCCCGGACACTCTATGGCTCCTTTTTTACTTAAGCGGAAACCCATGCAAACATGGGGAGAACATACAAAATCCTTGCAGATGTCATCCTTGCTGGGATTTGAACCCAGGATCCCAGCGCTGCAAGGCATCAGTGCTAACCACTGAGCCAATGTGCTGCCGTTCACCTTCTGATAACTAACAGGCTGGAGAAACTTGCACCTACTGCCACTCTATCTTCAGCTCCTTTGTGAGAAACTAATATATTTGGGCAGCCACTCAGTCTACCAAATAAAATTTCTGGGAAGGAATTTGGGGATGGCTTCGCTACTGGTACTGGGTGTAGTGCTAATACCATGGCTTCGTACCATAGTTTACTGGAAATATTGCAGGCTGGTAGGAGGCAAGCACATTCCCACAGAAAAGTACCAGCAGTAATGTTGTGGAAGGCGGAGACGATACAGTGGCGGCTGGGGACAGAGTATGGACACCCGGCCGCCGCCACCATGAGGTTGTGGACCGCTTCCGCCTCCACGAGCCTAAAAGGCCACATTTTAAGTGCAAGCAGCTGCCCAGAAATCTGGCAGTTTACTATTGCGGCCTGTGGGTGGGTGGCTGGCTGCATACTTGCGCTTGCATTCCAAGTAACAGAAAACTAAGCAGATGGTGGCCTCTATCATCATCATGGCCTCACTTCGGCACTATGAACTCTCCTGAAGGAGAAGCCAGGGCCCACCAGAGGATTCCCCGGTTCTCTGGTGGGCCTGTCCAACCCTGCTGAGAAGCAGCCCTGGCTAAGAAAAGTGTGTGGGAAGGTTCCCGGACACTCTATGGCTGCTTTTTCAATGTGGATTGGACGTGCTTATGCATGTTATTTCTGAAACCAGTTTGCAGATCAGGCCATTGTCCAATTCTGTAGTCATGACATTAAAGGCACAAAGAAAGATGATTGTGTATAGAAGCACCACCGACAATTGCGAGCTGATGTTGGATGGGCTGCCATTGCTTATGCGACAAGCTGCATTAGAGGACTTCCTGGGAGAAATGACAGCTGGAGTAGATACGGTTTCCCAAGTTCTTTCACCGAGCTAAAAAATATGGCTGTGGTGAAATACAACTCTCACCGACAAGCTGTGGACTGGCTCCGTACCGTCCCTGGCCACATTCACTTGTCTACATGTTTGTGGTTAGGCGGTCCTCCCACTAAGTCCACTGGGGAGGGCACGGGTAATGTTCTGGGACCCGCGCTTGTGGAAGGCGGAGACGATATCGGGAAAAGTAGTGGTGGCTGGGGACCAAGTATAGACACCCGGCCGCTGCCGCCATAAGGTTGTGGACAGCTTCCGCCTCCACGAGCCTAAAAGGCCACATTTCAAGTGCAAGCAGCTGTCAAAAATTTGGCAGTATAGTATTGCAGCCTGTGGGTGGGTGGCTGGCTGCATACTTGCACTTGCATTCCAAGGAATGGGGTAGGGACAACTGAACGCTGCACTGGGACAAGGACGTGGACGGTGATTGTTGCAAGTCTGCAACGACAGGTGCATGGCGGGAGGCATCTTCGCATGCGCCAAGGATCACTTATGATGGGAGTCAGAAATGCTTCCAGGGGTCTTCCCCATGCTGTTCCCATGTCTTTTCAGCACTGTATGCATGTGTCTGATGATGTTTCACACACCACATGGCCAGATAAGGTTGTAAAATGTTAAAATGACATTTCCCAGTGAATGCATTTGTCTTAGTTGAAAGCAATGCCAAAGTGCAAAAACGCATCAAAAACGCTATGTGTGAACATAGCCCAAGGTGTGGAGGAGTATTTTTGTTTTTGGTTATTTATTTTACCTTATATACAAGTCATTACCCTGGAAAGGATGTTCCTTAACATTTTTCCCGGGAAAATCCATTTTGGTTTCCTTTTTACATGTTTTATTGTGAGTCCGTAAAATTGACATAATACTCTGACAACGTTGTTCACAGCAGTGACCTGGGCGCCCGAAATTCTTCTAGGGGTCTTCCCCATGCTGTCCCCATGTCATTTGAGCACTGTTCCCATCGATTTGGGCAATTTTTAGGCCCTCTGCAGACCGTCGGGGGGAGCCACCTGAAAAATACTCAAGTTTCCCATAGACTTACATTGAGCTCGCTACTCGTTCACCCTCGAGTATTCCAATTTGCTCGACCCGAACAACGTGTACCCGAGCATTTTAGTGCTCGCTCATCACTAGTCACCATGTTTAAAAATCATGTCAAATCAAATTTGACAATAATTCTTTTTGAGGACAATCCAACAAATTATTCTATTTTTTCTAACAATTTTTGTGACAGATTCCTTGGAGTATCGTATCTGGTATGAAGTCCTGAGTAAATCAATATACACTTCATGTATATTTAATAGACTATTTGCCACTTATGTTTTTCTTTTGCTGTCATTCTATATAGGGGAGAGCCTTTATTATCTGTCCCTTCTGATTGGTTAATCTGGCGAAAGAATATGAATAGAGTTTATATAAGCTGTGCCCCTGAAAACACCAGGCGAAACATACTAAGGGGACTTGGATAACTAAATGACCAGTGGTTCTGGAATCATCATAATTGAGTGCAACTTTTTGCAAATGCACCACACCATATATGATCTTCACTACTTTAATGGAATCTTTGTTTGCCTTAAACCAGATTGGAGATTTGTATTATTTATATTGCCCACCGCACTCTGGGGGTCACTGATTGTGTTTTGTGCATTTCATTTCAAAAAGTCATCCATAACCTCTCTCCTCCGTACATCTTTGAACTAATCTCCTGATACATTCCCTCCGGTCCTCCCAAGACCTCCTTCTCTCCTCCACACTTATTCGTTTCACACCCAATCGTCTCCAAGATTTCTCCCGAATATCCCCCATCCTCTGGAATTCTGTGCCTCAACACGTCCAATTACTGTATCCGCCACATTCAGATCCTTCAGACGGAACCTGAAAACCCATCTCCTCAAACAAGCTTACAGCCTGCCATGACCCCGCTGCATCCTCAACACCGGAGCTACTGCAACCCCCCAACCTACTGTCTCCTTCCCCGTTCCTGTAGCATGTAAGCCCGCAAGGGCAGGGTCCTCTTCTCTGTACCTTTCTATCATTGTTAGTTTACTGTAAGTGATATCTGTATTTGGTGTGTAACCCCTTATGTATAGCACCATGGAATCAAAAATAATAATAATTTCATGCACTTCATATTTTATTTGCAGATGCTGAATTTTTTTTGCATCATCTCGGTCAAATTGGTGACTCTCTGTAGACTCAGAGCGGCCGCATTTTGTTTTTATGTGGGTTCTGTCCCAAAGTGTTTTATTAAGGATGTTGGCCGAAAAAGTAAAGAACATTCATTTGTTGTCACCAAATCATTGCAGTTCATATGAGACATTGTAAAGTCCTGAAACACTAATAAAATATCTATTACCAAAACGCCCTCACCGCCCATTCAAAAGGGCCATTTTTTTTCTATTTTATAAAATCTATTAAAAGTGATTTCTGCCATTATTTTTTTTCTCACTGTGCATTTGTGCAGTGTGTGTATGTGAGGTGTGTGCAGTGTGTGTATGTGAGGTGTGTGCAGTGTGTGTATGTGAGGTGTGTGAGGTGTGTGTATGTGAGGAGTGTGCAGTGTGTATGTGAGATGTGTGCGGTGTGTGTATGTGAGGTGTGTGCAGTGTGTGTATGTGAGGTGTGTGCGGTGTGTGTATGTGAGATGTGTGCGGTGTGTGTATGTGAGGAGTGTGCAGTGTGTGCATGTGAGGAGTGTGCAGTGTGTATGTGAGGTGTGTACTGTGTGTGTATGTGAGGAGTGTGCAGTGTGTATGTGAGGTGTGTGCAATGTGTGTGTATGTGAGGTGTGTGCAGTGTGTGCATGTGAGGTGTGTGCAGTGTGTATGTGAGGTGTGTGCAATGTGTGTGTATGTGAGGTGTGTGCAGTGTGTGCATGTGAGGAGTGTGTATGTGAGGTGTGTGCAATGTGTGTGTATGTGAGGTGTGTGCAGTGTGTGCATGTGAGGTGTGTGCAGTGTGTGTATGTGAGGTGTGTGCGGTGTGTGTATGTGAGATGTGTGCAGTGTGTGTATGTGAGGTGTGTGCAGTGTGTGTATGTGAGGTGTGTGCAGTGTGTGTATGTGAGGTGTGTGCGGTGTGTGTATGTGAGATGTGTGCGGTGTGTGTATGTGAGGTGTGTGCAGTGTGTGTATGTGAGGTGTGTGCGGTGTGTGTATGTGAGATGTGTGCGGTGTGTGTATGTGAGGAGTGTGCAGTGTGTGCATGTGAGGAGTGTGCAGTGTGTATGTGAGGTGTGTACTGTGTGTGTATGTGAGGAGTGTGCAGTGTGTATGTGAGGTGTGTGCAATGTGTGTGTATGTGAGGTGTGTGCAGTGTGTATGTGAGGTGTGTGCAGTGTGTGCATGTGAGGTGTGTGCAGTGTGTATGTGAGGTGTGTGCAATGTGTGTGTATGTGAGGTGTGTGCAGTGTGTGCATGTGAGGAGTGTGTATGTGAGGTGTGTGCAATGTGTGTGTATGTGAGGTGTGTGCAGTGTGTGCATGTGAGGTGTGTGCAGTGTGTGTATGTGAGGTGTGTGCGGTGTGTGTATGTGAGATGTGTGCAGTGTGTGTATGTGAGGTGTGTGCAGTGTGTGTATGTGAGGTGTGTGCAGTGTGTGTATGTGAGGTGTGTGCGGTGTGTGTATGTGAGATGTGTGCGGTGTGTGTATGTGAGGTGTGTGCAGTGTGTGTATGTGAGGTGTGTGCGGTGTGTGTATGTGAGATGTGTGCGGTGTGTGTATGTGAGGAGTGTGCAGTGTGTGCATGTGAGGAGTGTGCAGTGTGTATGTGAGGTGTGTACTGTGTGTGTATGTGAGGAGTGTGCAGTGTGTATGTGAGGTGTGTGCAATGTGTGTGTATGTGAGGTGTGTGCAGTGTGTGCATGTGAGGTGTGTGCAGTGTGTATGTGAGGTGTGTGCAATGTGTGTGTATGTGAGGTGTGTGCAGTGTGTGCATGTGAGGAGTGTGTATGTGAGGTGTGTGCAATGTGTGTGTATGTGAGGTGTGTGCAGTGTGTGCATGTGAGGTGTGTGCAGTGTGTGTATGTGAGGTGTGTGCGGTGTGTGTATGTGAGATGTGTGCAGTGTGTGTATGTGAGGTGTGTGCAGTGTGTGTATGTGAGGTGTGTGCAGTGTGTGTATGTGAGGTGTGTGCGGTGTGTGTATGTGAGATGTGTGCAGTGTGTGTATGTGAGATGTGTGCAGTGTGTGTATGTGAGGTGTGTGCAGTGTGTGTATGTGAGGTGTGTGCAGTGTGTGTATGTGAGTAGTGTGCAGTGTGTGTATGTGAGGTGTGTGCCGTGTGTGTATGTGAGATGTGTGCAGTGTGTGTATGTGAGGTGTGTGCAGTGTGTGTATGTGAGGTGTGTGCGGTGTGTGTATGTGAGGTGTGTGCGGTGTGTGTATGTGAGATGTGTGCAGTGTGTGTATGTGAGATGTGTGCAGTGTGTGTATGTGAGGTGTGTGCAGTGTGTGTATGTGAGGTGTGTGCGGTGTGTGTATGTGAGATGTGTGCGGTGTGTGTATGTGAGGTGTGTGCGGTGTGTGTATGTGAGGTGTGTGCGGTGTGTGTATGTGAGGTGTGTGCGGTGTGTGTATGTGAGATGTGTGCGGTGTGTGTATGTGAGATGTGTGCAGTGTGTGTATGTGAGATGTGTGCAGTGTGTGTATGTGAGATGTGTGCAGTGTGTGTATGTGAGGTGTGTGCAGTGTGTGTATGTGAGTAGTGTGCAGTGTGTGTATGTGAGGTGTGTGCAGTGTGTGTATGTGAGGTGTGTGTATGTGAGGTGTGTGTAGTGTGTGTATGTGAGGTGTGTGCAGTGTGTGTATGTGAGGTGTGTGTATGTGAGGTGTGTGTATGTGAGGTGTGTGCAATGTGTGTATGTGAGGTGTGTGCAGCGTGTGTATGTGGGGTGTGTGTATGTGAGGTGTGTGCAGTGTGTGTATGTGAGGAGTGTGCGGTGTGTGTATGTGAGGGGTGTGCAGTGTGTATGTGAGGTGTGTGCAGTGTGTGTATGTGGGGTGTGTGTATGTGAGGTGTGTGCAGTGTGTATGTGAGGTGTGTGCAGTGTGTGTACGTGGGGTGTGTGCAGTGTATGTGAGGTGTGTACAGTGTGTGTATATGCGGTGTGTGTATGTGAGGTGTGTGTAGTGTGTGTATGTGAGGTGTGTGCAGTGTGTGTATGTGAGGTGTGTGCAGTGTGTGTATGTGAGATGTGTGCAGTGTGTGTATGTGAGGTGTGTGCAGTGTGTGTATGTGAGGAGTGTGCAGTGTGTATGTGAGGTGTGTGCAATGTGTGTGTATGTGAGGTGTGTGCAGTGTGTGCATGTGAGGTGTGTGCAGTGTGTATGTGAGGTGTGTGCAATGTGTGTGTATGTGAGGTGTGTGCAGTGTCTGCATGTGAGGTGTGTGCAGTGTGTGTATGTGAGGTGTGTGCGGTGTGTGTATGTGAGATGTGTGCAGTGTGTGTATGTGAGGTGTGTGCAGTGTGTGTATGTGAGGTGTGTGCGGTGTGTGTATGTGAGGTGTGTGCGGTGTGTGTATGTGAGATGTGTGCAGTGTGTGTATGTGAGATGTGTGCAGTGTGTGTATGTGAGGTGTGTGCAGTGTGTGTATGTGAGTAGTGTGCAGTGTGTGTATGTGAGGTGTGTTCAGTGTGTGTATGTGAGGTGTGTGTATGTGAGGTGTGTGTAGTGTGTGTATGTGAGGTGTGTGCAGTGTGTGCATGTGAGGTGTGTGTATGTGAGGTGTGTGTATGTGAGGTGTGTGCAATGTGTGTATGTGAGGTGTGTGCAGCGTGTGTATGTGGGGTGTGTGTATGTGAGGTGTGTGCAGTGTGTGTATGTGAGGGGTGTGCGGTGTGTGTATGTGAGGGGTGTGCTGTGTGTGTATGTGAGGAGTGTGCAGTGTGTATGTGAGGTGTGTGCAGTGTGTGTATGTGGGGTGTGTGTATGTGGTGTGTGTGCAGTGTATGTGAGGTGTGTACAGTGTGTGTATGTGAGGTGTGTGTAGTGTGTGTATGTGAGGTGTGTGCAGTGTGTGTATGTGAGGTGTGTGCAGTGTGTGTATGTGAGATGTGTGCAGTGTGTGTATGTGAGGTGTGTGCAGTGTGTGTATGTGAGGAGTGTGCAGTGTGTATGTGAGGTGTGTGCAGTGTGTGTATGTGGGGTGTGTGTATGTGACGTGTGTGTAGTGTGTGTATGTGAGTAGTGTGCAGTGTGTGTATGTGAGGAGTGTGCAGTGTGTATGTGAGGTGTGTGCAGTGTGTGTATGTGGGGTGTGTGTATGTGAGGTGTGTGTAGTGTGTGTATGTGAGGTGTGTGCAGTGTGTATGTGAGGTGTGTGCAGTGTGTGTATGTGGGGTGTGTGCAGTGTATGTGAGATGTGTACAGTGTGTGTATGTGCGGTGTGTGTATGTGAGGTGTGTGTAGTGTGTGTATGTGAGGTGTGTGCGGTGTGTGTATGTGAGGTGTGTGCGGTGTGTGTATGTGAGATGTGTGCAGTGTGTATGTGAGGTGTGTGCGGTGTGTATGTTAGGTGTGTGCGGTGTGTGTATGTGAGGTGTGTGCAGTGTGTGTATGTGAGGTGTGTGCAGTGTGTGTATGTGAGATGTGTGCAGTGTGTGTATGTGAGGTGTGTGCAGTGTGTGTATGTGAGGAGTGTGCAGTGTGTATGTGAGGTGTGTGCAGTGTGTGTATGTGAGGTGTGTGCAGTGTGTGTATGTGAGGTGTGTGCAGTGTGTGTATGTGAGGTGTGTGCAGTGTGTGTATGTGAGGTGTGTGCAGTGTGTGTATGTGAGGTGTGTGCAGTGTGTGTATGTGAGGTGTATGTGTGGCACCCCAGGGGTCTGGTTTCCACAGTAACAGCAATGTTATGTCTGAGAGCAGGTGGGAGGTCTCTTGGTCAGGGATCCTGTGCATGCCACACCTCCTGCCCAGTCCTGGGAGGGGAAGAACTTCCCCTATATAAACCTAGGGCTGAGGCAGGGTTAGGGAGTAGAGAAGAAGTAGAGACAGAGAAGCAGATATAGGAAAAGAACATCAGGAGCTCTGTGGGAGCAGTGCTACAAGGAGTCAGGGGCTGGCAGCTGCAGAGCTCGCCCTGACTGAGAAGTTATCACTGGACCCGGAGTCCGAGGCTGTGGGGACTAACTCCTATCCAGCAGCAGAAACCGACCGGCAGGGGATTGCAGGTCCTCTGGCCCAGAAACCCGAAGGTACGGTCACACGCGTGGGACCAGCACCGCCGTCGTGGAGCGGAAGCTACTAAAAGGCCCCGAGTCACCGGCCATACGGTTGAGCACCACACGGTACACTCAGGGACGTGGGCTACTTATACCCGCCTCTAGCAAGGTAGCCGGAAGAGTATCGTTAGTTTGGGAGGCCTACAACTCCGCCTGGCCAGGGGAGATCCCATCTGTTCAAGGACTGACCAGGCCCCAATCGCTAGCCAGTACTCCGGGAGGGTCTATCTTTGTCACCAGTAAAGACCCTGAACTACACCGTACCGTCTCCGAGTGGTTCCTGCTACCCCCATCATCCACGTCGGCTGCCCTGAGGCCATACCCCTCCCGTTGGGGGTTATACTATCACGCTGCACAATCCTACCACCGGCCTCAGCGGTCTGCCCTGCAGCAGCAGCTCCTTAGCTGTACTCAACGGGTGGCGTAGTCGTCCAACATCTACCGCTAATACAGCGCCACTTAGTCTGACTCCCTGGGCACGGACCGGATCACCGCCACGAGACTACAACCCTCAAGAGATCCGGCTCCGGGTAAGCTCCCGCGTGCGCAACGCAGCGCGACACAGGCCCAGGGGCGCGTCAACTTTTGGCGTAGTCGGCAGGATCTCGTGCCCGCAACCACCGGGTACTGCGTGCCTGAAAAAGACTGTTCAAACTTACCTGTGGTGAAGATTCCCGCCATCCGGCGCCATCTTCCGCTTCCTTCCCGCCATCGGTGGAGTTTTCCCGCCATTCGGCGCCATCTTCGGCCTTCTTCCCGCCATACGTGGAGTTTTCCCGCCATTGGACGCCATCTTGAGGACGACGCGCAGGAAGAAGAGGGGCGTGGACTCCGAAAGCGCGTGAGAACTGAAGCCCCGCCTCACGTCCGGACGTTGCGTAAGGTCCTGGAAGGAGCCCAGCAGACGCCGACGTCACAGGAGCGCGACGGAAGGTCCTCAACCCTGACGATCCACTGCGGAGCGCGGCCTACGGAAGAGGATCATCGCAAGGTAGGCCACGGTCCACTAGGGGGGAGAAGGATGTCGGATACGGAGGAGAGCTTCACCGCTTCAACCCCCGCCAGCGCCACCGCTGTTGCGGTCATGCCTTTCACCATGCCCTATATCCCGGGGGCAGCCTGGCTACCCCAGTACTCAGGGGAGTCACATACCCTGCATGACTTTAGAGAAAAGCTGGATAGCCTCTTCCAGGTGTACCCCCTCACAGAGGAGCAAAAAGTGAGCATCCTGGTGGCCCAATTAACCGGGGCAGCCCAAAGGTAGGTAAAGTCCTGGCCACCTGGGGGGAGGACTGTCGCAGGGATACTAACCCGGCTGAGGGACACCTTTGATACCCGCACCTCAGCCGAGATCAAGCTTAGATTCTACGGGTGCAAACAGCGGGCACATGAGAGTATAAGGGACTATGCCCTGAACCTACAAGAGGCCCTGAGAGCCATTAAGCAGACCGACCCTGACGGCATGGGAGACGAGGACAGGCTGTTGACTGAACAATTTATAGAGGGTTTATATTGCAATGCCCACCGAACCCAGTTGCGGGCAATGGCCTTACAGGATCCTCATCTGGGATTTGCACAGTTCAAGGACAGAGCCATCCGGGTGCTTCGAGAACCGGCACCAGGTGGCGTTGTGACCCCCAGACGCCCCACTACCACTTACCACCAGGAGGCGGCGCCCTTGTCGGCAGGGCCTGTGGGAGCTGGTGCGCAGGCTTTGAACAATGACCCGGCTCCAGACCTGCACCATCAGGTCCAAGAGCTAGCTAAAAGCGTTGCTGCGCTAACCCGAACTGTGCAGTTTTTACAGGTTTCCACTCCAGGGAAGATCCAGCTGGCATCCGGACCGGAGGACATCCCGTGGTGTCGACCAAGGAGGACCCCACCGGCCAGAGGAAGACCCAGTGACCGATACAACGAGGACGGACGACCCATCTGCGCCGCTGCAATCAACCCGGACATATGGCAAGGTACTGTCCTTTAAACTGGCACAACCTGGGGTAGAGGGCCAACCCCCAGGAAAAAGATCACCAGGCCCATCGAACTGGCGCGACAAATATGTGGGAGGACGTCCAGTCTTACCCGTGGTACTGGATGGCATTCCTATGAGTGCCCTACTGGACACCGGGTCACAGGTCACCACCATCCCGTACGTGCTCTTCAAGCAGTACTGGAATGACTCGGATATCACCCGCTACCCTGACGACGACTTGAGTATCATCGCCAGCAATGGTCAGCCCGTGCCACAGATTGGATTTAAAGAGGTGACCATTAAAATCGGTAGAGTCGAACTGGCAGCACAGGGACTGATCATTGTAGACATTGACAAACACGAGAGTCACCCAAAGATAACTCTAGGAACTAATGTAATTGAAAATTGTCTTGCAGAGGTGATTTTCCTTTTACAGCAGGTTGCCAAGAACGCCAGCTCCGGCCAGCAGCGAGTGCTCCAGAAAGAGATCCGGGCACTGATGCGACGGCAACAGCTAGAACTCTCCGGTGGTGAGATTGGTAGCGTGCGAATGTGTGACCCTTTCCCTATTGCCATGCACCCGAAAAGTGAAATGATGATTTGGTGCCGGGCAGCTATTGGTCTGAGAGGTAGAGATTACCAGGCAATGGTAGAACCAGTTTACTCAGACAGTAGGCCCACCATTTTGACAGCACGGGGGGTGGTCAATGTACGCCATGGGAGGGTGCCCGTTCGCATAATAAATATCGGGAAGAGGGAAGTGTACCTGCCCCGGTATGCCACGCTAGCCAAATTGTATACCATCAATCAAGATTCCATACAGTCCGTAGAACCCTTGCCTCCATCTTCCCCGGAGGAAGGTAACGGCTCTCAGAAAACAATGGAGGACTGGTGTCAGCAACTGCATTTGGGTACTGACTCCACTCCCTCACACCAGAAACAGGGAGTCTATCGGGTGGTTCAAGAGTACGAGAGAGTGTTTAGTAAACACCCGTTAGACTTCGGGCGAGTCAAGGGGGTAGAACACCACATCCCCACGGGAGACCATCCTCCCATAAAAGAGAGGTATCGACCCGTACCCCCTGCACACTACCAACACGCCAAGGGGATGCTTAGAGACATGAAGGAGGCTGGGGTGATCAGGGATAGCTGTAGCCCCTGGGCAACTCCACTAGTCTTAGTCAAAAAGAAAGACAACACCATGAGGATGTGTGTAGATTACCGGAAAATCAACCGTATCACACACAAGGATGCGTACCCCTTACCAAGGATAGAGGAGTCTTTGGCTGCTTTAAGATCTGCTAACTTCTTCTCTACCTTGGATCTCACTAGTGGGTACTGGCAGGTTCCTGTAGCAGAGGCGGACCGGGAGAAGACCGCATTCACCACCCCGATGGGACTTAGCGAGTTTACCTGCATGCCGTTCGGACTCTGCAACGCACCAGGAACCTTCCAACGATTAATGGAGTGCTGTCTGGGCCACAGAAACTTCGAGACGGTCCTGCTGTACCTGGACGATGTCATCGTATATTCCAAGACGTATGAGGACCACCTGAAACACCTGGCGGAAGTGTTCGAAGCTCTGGCAAGCTACGGCCTAAAGGTGAAACCCTCCAAGTGTCACCTCCTGAAACCAAAGGTGCAGTACCTGGGACACGTGGTGAGCGCTGATGGAGTGGCTCCCGACCCTGATAAGATCACCGCAATTAAGGAATGGCCAAGTCCCTCCAGTGTAAAGGAAGTGCGGCAGTTCCTCGGGTTGGTAGGCTATTACCGCAGATTCATCCCCGGTTTCACCAAAAAGGCAGCTCCTATGCAGGACCTCCTGATAGGCCAGTCCCGGAAGGCCAAGAACCAGAAGCCACCCTTCAGATGGGAGAAGTTAGAAGAAGAGTCCTTCCGCCAGCTGAAGATGGCCCTCACGGGGGATGAAATCCTGGCGTACCCTGATTACAGCCAGCCCTTTATCTTCTACACCGACGCAAGTAACATCGGGCTAGGAGCCGTGCTGTCCCAGATCCAGCAGGGGAAAGAACGAGTAATCGCTTACGCCAGCTGAAAACTGCGACCCACCGAGAGAAACCCTGAGAATTACAGCTCATTTAAGCTAGAGTTCCTGGCAGTGGTGTGGGCAGTCACCGAACGCTTTAAGCACTACCTCGCTTCCTCCCGGTTCACCGTGTACACGGATAACAACCCGTTGACACACCTGGACACAGCAAGACTCGGTGCCCTAGAGCAGAGATGGATGGCCTGTCTGTCCAACTACGAGTTCACAATCAAATACCGGGCAGGACGCTCCAATACCAACGCGGACGCCCTGTCCAGGATGCCAAACCTACCGGACGTAGGAGAAGATCCAGAGGGACTGGAAAAAGTCGAACTCCCCGCGTTCCACCGTCATGGGACTATCCAGTATTCCCACCGGGTAAGGAGTAAGCAAGCTGCTACGTTTAATCCCTTGCCTCACTACAACTGGGCGGAAACGCAAGACAGTGACCCTGCCGTCCGACTGGTGAAGGAGATGCTGACTCGGCCAGAGGCTCGCCTTGACCCAGACGCTCCGGAGGAAGCCAAGCAACTGTGGGCTGAGAAGAGTCGACTGTTCCTTTATAAGGGGAAGTTGTGCCGCCGAATGGTTAACTCCCGGACGCATGAACTAATCTGGCAAGTAGTGGTGCCACGAAGAGACGCAGCCGTGGTGATGGAGGCATACCACGACGGGGCTGGACACTTCGGATGGAAGAAGCTGGAGTTCCTGCTGCGCGGGCGGTTCCACTGGGTAGGCATGAGGGGAACCATCGAGAGGTGGTGCAGAGACTGTGGCCCGTGCAACCTAAGAAGGAAGGACCGTGCCAGCCAGAAGACTCCCCTGCAGTCCATCGTCACCCGGCAGCCATTGGAACTGGTAGCCTTGGATCATGTAAAACTGACCCCAAGCAGAAGTGGCTACGTCTACGCACTAACCATCGTGGATCACTACTCCCGGTTCTTGGTTGTCGTCCCCGTCAAGGACTTAACCGCTCGAACAGCAGCTAGAGCCTTCCAGCAGCATTTCTGCCGTCCACACGGGTACCCGGACCAAGTGTTGACAGACCAGGGACCTGCCTTTGAAGCGGAGGTCTTCCAAGAATTCTGCACTCTGTATGGCTGCCGGAAGATAAGGACGACACCCTATCATCCGCAAACTAATGGACTTTGTGAGAAAATGAACCAGGTGGTGATAGATCTTCTGAAAACATTGCCCCTGGAAGAACGCAGTCTGTGGCCTGAGAGGCTGCCCGACCTAGTGGACCTATACAACCACATCCCGGTAGGTTCCACCAACTGTACCCCGGCTTACCTGATGAGGGCAAGACCTGGTAAGCTACCTGTTGACCTGGAGATGGGAGTCCTGACACCCGAGGACACTTCACCAGAAGCAGACTGGGACACAGAGAGGCAGCAGCAGTACCGGAAAGTACAGGAGAGCGTGGAGCGAAGTCTCTGTCAAGCTAGGGAAAGACAAGAGAAAACTTACAACCAGTATGCTCCCGCTGTTCCCCTGGTACCCGGAGAGCAGGTCTTGAAGAGGAAAAGGCGGCTCCACAAGTTGGACGACCAGTGGGAGAAGGACCCGTACATCGTACTGCCCTCAAGCCACGACAACCCAAAGGTCTGTACCATCAGTAAAGACGGAGGGGAAACCACAACCATTGTATCCCGGGAACACCTGAAGAAGTGTCCCGAACAGCTACGGAACCCTGAAGAGGAACAAGAAGACCCTCGACCCGTAGAGGAAATGGCGCAGTTGTGGTTCCCGTACTCACCTTCCTCCAACCAGCATCCCAAGCACCTACGGAGCAACAGGTAGAGCTGGAAGAACAGCCGGTCCAGGAGGCAGAAGACCCTACACCAGCAGACCAGGAGGATCAACCCTCTGCTTATAGTGAACCTGCCATGCCTCTAGTGAGCCAAAGGGCCCGTGGACAGCTGCCCAGTTTACCCTTGACAGTTCCTACACCCTGTAGTTCGGGGCTAGACAGTCAGCTCCGTAGGTCCACTAGGGCCACTAGAGGCCAGTTACCCGCACGTTGGAGGATTTGAAGCGTATAAGTTGTTTTATTTATGGTTACCTGTTTTTCTTGTTGCTTGTGTATAATTATGTGTTTCTAGTTATTTTTAGGAGTCCTTGGTGGATTTACCGGGAATCCTTGTACAATTGGTTGGAGCGTAACATAGGAATGGACTAAAGACTGTTAAGGACTCGGGGCAGGACAGACCCCTACCTGGTTACGTCTCCCTGTTTTGGTGAAATGGACACCTTGCTTTTCTTCAAAAACTGCACCCGGTTGCGGACACGCCGTGACCATCCTTATGTGTTTTTCTTGTTGTATTATTATTGTTTATACCTTGTTATGTTTTTCTAAAAATATGTTTAGTCCCGGAGTACTAAATTTCACTAGGGGGGAATGTGGCACCCCAGGGGTCTGGTTTCCACAGTAACAGCAATGTTATGTCTGAGAGCAGGTGGGAGGTCTCTTGGTCAGGGATCCTATGCATGCCACACCTCCTGCCCAGTCCTGGGAGGGGAAGAACTTCCCCTATATAAACCTAGGGCTGAGGCAGGGTTAGGGAGTAGAGAAGAAGTAGAGACAGAGAAGCAGATATAGGAAAAGAACATCAGGAGCTCTGTGGGAGCAGTGCTACAAGGAGTCAGGGGCTGGCAGCTGCAGAGCTCGCCCTGACTGAGAAGTTATCACTGGACCCGGAGTCCGAGGCTGTGGGGACTAACTCCTATCCAGCAGCAGAAACCGACCGGCAGGGGATTGCAGGTCCTCTGGCCCAGAAACCCGAAGGCACGGTCACACGCGTGGGACCAGCACCGCCGTCGTGGAGCGGAAGCTACTAGAAGGCCCCGAGTCACCGGCCATACGGGTGAGCACCACACGGTACACTCAGGGACGTGGGCTACTTATACCCGCCTCTAGCAAGGTAGCCGGAAGAGTATCGTTAGTTTGGGAGGCCTACAACTCCGCCTGGCCAGGGGAGACCCCATCTGCTCAAGGACTGACCAGGCCCCAATCGCTAGCTAGTACTCCGGGAGGGTCTATCTTTGTCACCAGTAAAGACCCTGAACTACACCGTACCGTCTCCGAGTGGTTCCTGCTACCCCCATCATCCACGTCGGTTGCCCTGAGGCCATACCCCTCCCGTTGGGGGTTATACTATCACGCTGCACAATCCTACCACCGGCCTCAGCGGTCTGCCCTGCAGCAGCATCTCCTTAGCTGTACTCAACGGGTGGCGTAGTCGTCCAACATCTACCGCTAATACAGCGCCACTTAGTCTGACTCCCTGGGCACGGACCGGATCACCGCCACGAGACTACAACCCTCAAGAGATCCGGCTCCGGGTAAGCTCCCGTGTGCGCAACGCAGCGCGACACAGGCCCAGGGGCGCGTCATATGCAGTGTGTGTATGTGAGGTGCGTGCAGTGTGTAAGTGAGGTGTGTGCAGTGTGTGTATGTGAGGTGTGTGCAGTGTGTATGTGAGGTGTGTACAGTGTGTGTATGTGAGGTGTGTGCAGTGTGTGTATGTGAAGTGTGTGCAGTGTGTGTATGTGAGGTGTGTAGTGTGTGTGTATGTGAGGTGTGTGCAGTGTGTGTATGTGAGGTGTGTGCAGTGTGTGTATGTGAGGTGTGTGCAGTGTGTGTATGTGAGGTGTGTGCAGTGTGTGTATGTGAGGTGTGTGCAGTGTGTGTATGTGAGGTGTGTGCAGTGTGTGTATGTGAAGTGTGTGCAGTGTGTGTATGTGAGGTGTGTAGTGTGTGTGTATGTGAGGTGTGTGCAGTGTGTGTATGTGAGGTGTGTGCAGTGTGTGTATGTGAGGTGTGTGCAGTGTGTATGTGAGGTGTGTGCAGTGTGTGTACGTGAGGTGTGTGCAGTGTGTGTACGTGAGGTGTGTGCAGTGTGTGTATGTGAGATGTGTGCAGTGTGTGTATGTGAGGTGTGTGCAGTGTGTGTATGTGAGGAGTGTGCAGTGTGTATGTGAGGTGTGTGCAGTGTGTGTATGTGGGGTGTGTGTATGTGAGGTGTGTGTAGTGTGTGTATGTGAGTAGTGTGCAGTGTGTGTATGTGAGGAGTGTGCAGTGTGTATGTGAGGTGTGTGCAGTGTGTGTATGTGGGGTGTGTGTATGTGAGGTGTGTGTATGTGAGGTGTGTGCAGTGTGTATGTGAGGTGTGTGTATGTGGGGTATGTGCAGTGTATGTGAGATGTGTACAGTGTGTGTATGTGCGGTGTGTGTATGTGAGGTGTGTGTAGTGTGTATGTGAGGTGTGTGCGGTGTGTGTATGTGAGGTGTGTGCGGTGTGTGTATGTGAGGTGTGTGCAGTGTGTGTATGTGAGATGTGTGCAGTGTGTATGTGAGGTGTGTGCGGTGTGTGTATGTGAGGTGTGTGCAGTGTGTGTATGTGAGTTGTGTGCAGTGTGTGTATGTGAGGTGTGTGCAGTGTGTGTATGTGAGGAGTGTGCAGTGTGTATGTGAGGTGTGTGCAGTGTGTGTATGTGAGGTGTGTGCAGTGTGTGTATGTGAAGTGTGTGCAGTGTGTGTATGTGAGGTGTGTAGTGTGTGTGTATGTGAGGTGTGTGCAGTGTGTGTATGTGAGGTGTGTGCAGTGTGTGTATGTGAGGTGTGTGCAGTGTGTGTATGTGAGGTGTGTGCAGTGTGTGTATGTGAGGTGTGTGCAGTGTGTGTATGTGAGGTGTATGCAGTGTGTGTATGTGAGGTGCGTGCAGTGTGTAAGTGAGGTGTGTGCAGTGTGTGTATGTGAGGTGTGTGCAGTGTGTATGTGAGGTGTGTACAGTGTGTGTATGTGAGGTGTGTGCAGTGTGTGTATGTGAAGTGTGTGCAGTGTGTGTATGTGAGGTGTGTAGTGTGTGTGTAAGTGAGGTGTGTGCAGTGTGTGTATGTGAGGTGTGTGCAGTGTGTGTATGTGAGGTGTGTGCAGTGTGTGTATGTGAGGTGTGTGCAGTGTGTGTATGTGAGGTGTGTGCAGTGTGTGTATGTGAGGTGCGTGCAGTGTGTGTATGTGAGGTGCGTGCAGTGTGTGTATGTGAGGTGTGTGCAGTGTGTGTATGTGAGGTGTGTGCAGTGTGTGTACGTGAGGTGTGTGCAGTGTGTGTGAGGTGTGTGCAGTGTGTATGTGAGGTGTGTACAGTGTGTGTATGTGAGGTATGTGCGTTGTGTATGTGAGGTGTGTGCAGTGTGTGTATGTGAGGTGTGTTCAGTGTGTATGTGAGGTGTGTGCAGTGTGTATGTGAGGTGTGTGCAGTGTGTGTA
Source organism: Phyllobates terribilis (assembly GCF_046119375.1). Lineage (NCBI taxonomy): Eukaryota > Metazoa > Chordata > Amphibia > Anura > Dendrobatidae > Phyllobates > Phyllobates terribilis. The sequence continues at coordinate 13,363,638 of NW_027362772.1, read as the reverse complement.
TGTGAGATGTGTGCAGTGTGTGTATGTGAGGTGTGTGTATGTGAGGTGTGTGCAGTGTGTGTATGTGAGGTGTGTGCAGTGTCTGTATGTGAGGTGTGTGTAGTGTGTATGTGAGGTGTGTACAGTGTGTGTATGTGAGGTGTGTGCAGTGTGTGTATGTGAGGTGTGTACAGTGTGTGTATGTGCGGTGTGTGCAGTGTGTGTATGTGAGGTGTGTGCAGTGTGTGTATGTGAGGTGTGTGTAGTGTGTATGTGCGGTGTGTGCAGTGTGTGTATGTGAGGTGTGTGCAGTGTGTGTATGTGAGGTGTGTGCAATGTGTCTATGTGAAGTGTGTGCAGTGTGTATATGTGAAGTGTGGGCACTGTGTGTATGTGAGGTATATGTGTGTATGTGAGGTGTGTGCTGTGTGAGTATCTGAGTTGTGTGTAGTGTGTGTATGTGAGGTGTGAGCAGTGTGTGTATGTGAGATGCATGCACTGTGTTTATGTAAGGTGTGTGCAGTGTGTATGTGAGATGTGTGTATGTGAGGTGTGTGCAGTGTGTGTATGTGAGATGTGTATATGTGAGGTGTGTGCAGTGTGTGTATGTGAGATGTGTGCAGTGTGTGTATGTGAGGTGTGTGTATGTGAGATGTGTGCAGTGTGTGTATGTGAGGTGTGTGTATGTGAGGTGTGTGCGGTGTGTGTATGTGAGGTGTGTGCGGTGTGTGTATGTGAGGTGTGTGCGGTGTGTGTATGTGAGGTGTGTGCAGTGTGTGTATGTGAGGAGTGTGCAGTGTGTGTATGTGAGGTGTGTGCAGTGTGTGTATGTGGGGTGTGTGCGGTGTGTGTATGTGGGGTGTGTGCGGTGTGTGTATGTGAGGTGTGTGCGGTGTGTGTATGTGAGGTGTGTGCGGTGTGTGTATGTGAGGTGTGTGCGGTGTGTGTATGTGAGGTGTGTGCGGTGTGTGTACGTGAGGTGTGTGCGGTGTGTGTACGTGAGGAGTGTGCGGTGTGTGTACGTGAGGAGTGTGCGGTGTGTGTATGTGAGATGTGTGCAGTGTGTGTATGTGAGGTGTGTGTATGTGAGGTGTGTGCAGTGTGTGTATGTGAGGTGTGTGCGGTGTGTGTACGTGAGGAGTGTGCGGTGTGTGTACGTGAGGTGTGTGCGGTGTGTGTATGTGAGGTGTGTGCACGTGAGGTGTGTGCGGTGTGTGTACGTGAGGTGTGTGCGGTGTGTGTACGTGAGGAGTGTGCGGTGTGTGCACGTGAGGAGTGTGCGGTGTGTGCACGTGAGGTGTGTGCGGTGTGTGCACGTGAGGTGTGTGCGGTGTGTGCACGTGAGGTGTGTGCGGTGTGTGCACGTGAGGTGTGTGCGGTGTGTGCACGTGAGGTGTGTGCGGTGTGTGCACGTGAGGAGTGTGCGGTGTGTGCACGTGAGGAGTGTGCGGTGTGTGCACGTGAGGTGTGTGCGGTGTGTGCACGTGAGGTGTGTGCGGTGTGTGCACGTGAGGTGTGTGCGGTGTGTGCACGTGAGGAGTGTGCGGTGTGTGCACGTGAGGAGTGTGCGGTGTGTGCACGTGAGGAGTGTGCGGTGTGTGCACGTGAGGAGTGTGCGGTGTGTGCACGTAAGGTGTGTGCAGTGTATGTGAGGTGTGTACAGTGTGTGTATTTGAGGTGTGTTTAGTGTGTGTATGTGAGTAGAGATGAGTGTTGTTCGGCTCGAACTGTTCGCCAATCTCAAATTCGAGCTGTTTTGGGCGGTGTTCGAGCCGTTCGGCGAACACGAACAATTTGAAAAAAATTCGGCTGTTCGAGGTTATGTTCGATAACTGTTCGTGCACCAAAATCATAACTGGATTTTTTCTCAGTAATGATGAAAATTAATGTTAATACGCAGTTTGAGTGTACAGCGGGGTGGGGGGAGGGGCAGGGGATGGATCTCTGCAGGAATAATGAAGATCTCCATTTTTTTTTTCTCTTTCCCGCATTTACAGTGGGGAGGTGCAATCTGTCAGCCTATCAGCAGCGCACACACGGAGCGAAGTGCTTTTTTTCACACAAGCAAGGGCATGTGTCATTGGCAGTGTATGTCACATGTCCTTGCCCTATAAGACCAAGCCATTTTCCCCGTCGCCACCATTTTCTCACTGCTGCAGCTGCGTGTTAGACGGCACCGCTGTTGCTGTGTGCGCTATACCTTGTTAATTTCAAGCCAATTTTCGCACAAATCTACAGATAGCTTGGGAGTAGGGAATAGTTGTGATTGCAGTCCTTTTAAGGACTAGGTTACAGCATTTCCTACGACTTTTATCAGGGAGGTCTGTGCTCTTAAATAGATAGGTTGGGAGTAAAGACTAATTGTAATTGCAGTCCTTTTCAGGGCTAGGTTACATCAGTTCCTATCAGTTTTGCCAGGCAGGTCTGTGCCAGTGCTGTGCAAGTTTTTTTCACAGCATTTGGCTAAATCTAGCAAAGCTAATCCTTTTTGGCCTAGATATACCACCTGTGTATAGAATACCAATTTTTTTACTGCACCTAGTGAAGTAAAACCTTTTGGGCATAGCATCATTCTATTAGTCCATCTATACTGACCTCCATCAGGTTGCAAATTGAATATAATTTTTTTCTGCATCTAGCTCTGAAAAAATATTTGGCCTTCTAGCTGTGTGTGTGACTTGGTCTATTAGTCCATCTATACTGACCTCCATCAGGTTGCAAATTGAATATAATTTTTTTCTGCATCTACCTCTGAAAAAATATTTGGCCTTCTAGCAGTGTGTGGGATTTGGTCTATTAGTTCATCTATACTGACCTCCATCAGGTTGCAAATTGAATATAATTTTTTTCTGCATCTAGCTCTGAAAAAATATTTGGCCTTCTAGCTGTGTGTGCGACTTGGTCTATTAGTCCATCTATACTGACCTCCATCAGGTTGCAAATTGAATATAATTTTTTTCTGCATCTACCTCTGAAAAAATATTTGGCCTTCTAGCAGTGTGTGGGTCTTGTTCTATTAATCCATCTATACTGACCTCCATCAGGTTGCAAATTAAAAATAATTTTTATCTGCATCTAGCTCTGAAAAAATATTTGGCCTTCTAGCAGTGTGTGGGACTTTCTCTATTAGTCCATCTATACTGACCTCCATCAGGTTGCAAACTGAATATAATTTTTTTCTGCATCTAGCTCTAAAAAAATATTTTGGCTTCTAGCTGTGTGTGGGACTTGTTCTATTAGTCCATCTATACTGACCTCCATCAGGTTGCAAATTGAATATAATTTTTTTCTGCATCTAACCCAGCCAATAGTTTTGGCCTAATACCACAGTTTGGCCACTCAGCTCTGCTCGGTTCCCATCCATTGTTTTTTTGTGCAAACAACTCCAGAGTTGTGAATTAGTTAACCACCAAAATAAGTGGAAAAAGGCCTGCTGCTGGTGGAAAGGGGAATAGGCGTGTTGGGAAGGGGAAAAAAGGTTGTGTCCGTGGGGTAGGTGTTAAAGCAACAGTAACATCTGCAGAAGAAAGACCATCTTCCAGCCAAACTAAAATGTCTACTTCTTTTAGCGGACAATGTGATAAGATCCCTTTCTTACGGCCACGCCAATCGCTACTGACGCGCCCCCTGGGACATATTCCTTTTTGAGGGGAATACCCGGCACCGGATCAGATGGGGGGTTGTAGTCTCCGAGCGGCTGTGACCCGGCCCGTGCCCAGGGCGTCAAACTCAGTGTTATGTGGCAGTCCTACAGATGTTATTAAGAGTTCTTTTGTGTCGACTACGCCACCCGTTGTGATGCGGTCACTGTGGCCGCCGCTGCAGCAGGGTCCGCTGAGGCTGATGGTGGGTGCGCAGCTTGGTGGGATAACCCCCAACGGGAGGGGTATAGCCTCAGGGGGGACAGGTGCAGAGGATGGGGGTTGTGGTGGTGCAGTGCAGACGGCAATGAAGACAGAGTCGGGTTGTGCAGTTAAGGGTGTTTACTTACTGCAGATGTTGTACTGGTCACTCCAGCTTCGAGTGACCACCCGAGCCGTGCTGCGTCCACCAGGTCCTGGATCCAGCCAACCCCCAAACAAGTCCGGAGCGTGGCCCTGAGCTCTCCTTCTGTCCCGTTCTCTGGCTGTCCCCACCAGTGATCCACCTAGGTCCAGCTCCCTCGGGCCTTCTGTTGGGACACCCTTGGCCTTGGGTTCCCTGACCCTTCATGTGGTGTGCCTTCGGGGTGGATGTGATGGGTGACCGTGGCAAACGCTGCCCACGGTCTCCGGTCTCTGGCTAGGGTGTGTTTTCTGCCCCCACCAGCTTGGGTTCCGGTACCCTGATGCCGACTCTTCACCCGGGGATTTAAGTTGGGATCTTGGAGTCCTTTTCTGCTGTTTCCCCCTCTGGGTCTCTCTCTCTCTTCTCCTCTCTCACTCTGGGTCTCTCTTCTCCTCTGCTTGCTGACTTGTTCTCTGCATCTGACCCTGTTCTTAGTTGGTGCCCACCTTATATACACCCTCTATGTGTGAGCTCAGGTGACCAGCACCCAATGAGCTCCTATCTTTACCCAGGCTGCTCCCCCTATCTGCCCCTACACTACTTGGGATGTACCACCCCCCTCCCACTCCAGCCAGGAACAGACTCGGTCGTACCTGCACATTTCTAAGTGGGAGTACCGTTGGTCTGTTCCCCGGAAATGGGATGTGTGTAGTGCATGCAGCCTACCGAGCTCAGTTCCACACTCCATCCTTACCCGGGAGTGGAATATCACACCTCTGGGTTGAGGTGCAATACCCCTGTAGCAGCCGAATCCTCAGGGTGCTACACTACAAATTCCAGATGAGGCACAAAAACAGCAGGTGCTTCAACGGATATCAAGTGCTCCTTTAAGTGGGCTCTCCTCCACATCAACTTCAACATCACAAATACTCCAGTCCTCAAAGGTGTCACCCAAATCGCACTTGCTTCCTCACAGCTCCCAAATCTCCAGCTGCCCGTCTGAGTATGAGGTAGAACAGATGGTTGAGTCTGCACAGCTGTTTACTCATACTATAGCCTGGGAATCAGAGGTCGACTCCAGCGCTTCTGTGAATCCAGACGAGGAAATGATCTGCACTGATGCCCAGAATCTTTATGAGTCGGATCCAGGACCAGACGCAGAAGGTTCTGACCATAATGTAGACCCTCATTCCCAAACTGTAACTCCTGTTGGTGGAGACAATGAGGAAGATGATGATGAGGCTCAAATACCTGATTGGAGCGACAACTTTAGTTTTTTGTCAGGGCAGGAACAGGTTGGCTCTGAGGACGACGGGTGTGATAACACACAGGGTGATGATGATGAGGTTGGAGATCCCACTTACTGTCAACCCACAGTCAGCCAAGAGATGAGGTCAGCAGAGGAGGTGGAGGAGGATGCTAGTGACGACGAGGTCAGGTTGCGCCTTCCTGGACAGAGACGTAGTACTGGAAGCACGTCAACAACTGCATCCTCAAACACAACTCTGCCTCTCACCACAAGTCGTGGTGGCTTTTCAGGTCGCATGGGTGCTAAGCCTTGCATAGCCTGGGCATTTTTTCAGATCGATAAAGATGACCCAACTCGTGTTATCTGTAACATTTGTCAGCAAAAGCTAAGTAGAGGCCAAAAAATACATAGTTTGAGTACTTCATGCATGAACCGGCACATGGACATGAAGCATAAGTTGCAGTGGGAAGCTCACTGTGCTACAATGCGGCCTAGCCGGCCGGGCCATCCAACATCTGCCCCATCTTGTGCATCTGCGGCCTCTTCATCCTCTGTGACTGGGGGGACAGCAGTCACACCTGTTTTGGGACGCGGACCTGCCACCTCTTTACCCGCAACAGCCAGCGTGATTGGCAGGTCATCATTTTCTTTGGAGGTGGTAACACCAGCTGGTGTTGAGCGCTGTCCGACATCGATAGCACCACCTTTGGATCAAGGCAACCTAACATGTCCGCCTGTATCTTCCTCACAGACCGGCAGTTTGCCGGGGACACCCTTATCAACCCCGTCTAAGCACAACAGCCAGCCCTCGGTCCCTCAGATGTGGACAAGTAAAAGACCATTTCCTCCTAGCCATGAGAAAGCTAAGAGGTTGAATTTCACCATCTGCAAGCTCTTGGCTACAGAAATGCTGCCTTTCCGCCTGGTGGACACAGAGGATTTTCGAGACCTTATGTCTGACGCAGTGCCCCAGTACCAGATGCCCAGTCGGCACTACTTCTCAAAGAAAGGTGTGCCTGCGCTCCACCAGCATGTCACACACAACATCACCGCTTCTTTGAGAAACTCTGTGTGTGACAGGGTGCATTTCACCACAGACACTTGGACGTGTAGGCATGGACAGGGGCGTTACATGTCGCTGACTGGGCACTGGGTAACTATGGTGACAGCAGGACAAGGGGCTGCTGTCCAAGTCTTGCCGTCCCCACGAGTTGTGCATCAATCCTCTTTATGTCAAAGTTCCGCCACTGCTTCTGCCTCCTCAACCTCCTCTCGGTCCTCCACCTGCACCCAAAGCCTGTCTGGTCATGCCACAAGCGTTCTAACTGCGCAGAAGGGATCCTGCACACCTCCTTACTATGCTGGCAGTAGGGCTCAACGTCATCAGGTGGTTTTTACTTTGAAATGTCTGGGAAATGTGAGTCACACAGCTGAGGAGTTGTGGTCAGCTCTGGAGAACCAATTTCATGAATCGTTGTCTCCACTGGACCTGAAACCAGGGAAGGCCGTGTGCGACAATGCTGCAAACCTGGGTGCGGCCTTTTGCCGGGGCAATGTCACACATGTGGCTTGTATGGCTCGCGTGTTGAACCTGGTTGTCCAGCAATTTTTAGCCCACTATCCCGGACTAGATGGCCTTCTGCAGAGGGCACGGTCGCTGTGTGCTCACTTCCGCCGTTCGCATCCCGCAGCTCAGCGACTTACATCTCTACAGAAGTCGTTGGGCCTGCCACTTCACCGGCTAAAATGCGATGTGCCTACCCGGTGGAATTCAACTATGCACATGTTGCAGCGACTGTGGCAGCACCGACAAGCCCTGGTGCAATACATTCTGACGTATAGCCTGGGACAACGAGATCCAGAGGTGGGGCAAATCACGCTGGAGAAGTGGTCTCAGATCAGGGTCCTATGCACCCTTCTGCACAGTTTTGAAATGGCGACGAAGATGTTTAGTGCTGACGATGCCATTATCAGCATGACTATTCCGGTGATTTACATGCTGGAGCACATGTTAAACAGAATTCGGAGTCAGGTGGTGGCACAAGAGGAGGTGGAGGAAGTAGAGGAGGAGGAGTTGTATGCGGAAGGGCTAACATCTGCAAGGTCCAGACGGTCGGCAGCACCAAGGCGGCAGGCATGTGAGGGTGGGGGAGAGGGATTTACCAGGGCGCATGGTAGCAGCCAAACTAGTGAAGGAGGTGCAGGAGCCCAGGAAGAAGTGGAGGACGAACTGATGGAAGACTCATCAGATGAGGGAGACCTTGATCACATTTCTGTTGTGCGAGGTTGGGGGGAGAGGACAGAGGAAGGAAGCATGATTGCTACCTCGCCACCAACACAACAGGGACTTGGTGCTCCTGGATGCGCAAGACACATGAGTGTCTTCTTGTTGCACTACCTGCAACATGACCCTCGAATTGTGAGAATTAGAAATAATCCTGACTACTGGGTTGCCACACTGTTAGATCCCCGGTACAAAAGTAAATTTGCAGAAATTATTCCTGCCATAGAAAGGGATGCACGCATGCAGGAGTATCAGCAGAGACTGTTGCAGAATCTTACATGTGCTTTTCCACAAAACACCAGTGGTGCACGTAGTGAATCTCACAGTTCCAACTTGCCAACCGTGGGACCGTCGAGTGTTCAGCACTCAAACCGTAACAGAAACACAGTATCTGCTGGTAACATCAATTTTGCGGAATCATTTCACCACTTTTTTAGCCCATCCTTTGCAAGGCCACAGGAGACAAGAAGTCTGACACATAGTCAACGCCTAGAGACGATGGTACAGGAGTATCTCCAAGTAAACATTGAAGCCATGACTGTGTCACTGGACCCTTGCTCTTTTTGGGCTTCCAATCTGGATAAATGGCCGGAGCTCGCCACTTACGCCTTGGAGATCTTGTCATGCCCTGATAATGTAGACAGACTCACATTCATAAAGATGAACAAATCATGGATCCGAAACGACTTTTCTACCCCTGTGTCATCCTGGGGAGAGTAAAAGCTTGATGATTGGTTGAAATCACCTCACCAACCGTTTTAAGCTTTCAAATTTCTAATCATGTTTATCTGTATCTTGGCTGGAAAATAATTTGGGCTTTGTAGCAGTGTGCAGCACTGATTCTATTAGACCATCTATACTAAGCTCCACCAGATTTAAAATTAATCATCATTTTTAGCTGCATTTAGCCCGGAAAATAATTTTGGGGCTCCGAGATGCGCAAGACACATAAGTGCCTTCTTGCTGCAATACCTGCAACATGACCCTCATATTGTCAGAATTCGAAGTAATCCTGACTACTGGGTTGCCACACTCTTAGATCCCCCACACTCTTCGATCAACCTTTTAATTTTAATAAAGACCAAAAAAATGGTCATTTTTGAAATTATAAGCATTAGCAGGTTATTAGAAACTGAAATCAAACAGTTTTCAACTCAAAACTTTATTCTAGGTGATGTTACATTTGCACATAGGACCCCTTGTTCGAAAGGAGCTTCTGACCTGTCTCGTCCATTGAATTTGTCAGGTTTTGGATGGTTTCTGCTTCAATTGTTTTGCATGAGGACAGAATACCCTCCCAGAGCTGTTGCTTAGATGTGAACTGCCTCCCGCCATCATAGACACTCCTTTTGATGATGCTCCAGAGGTTCTGAATGGGGTAGAGGTCAGGGGAGCATGGGGGTCACACCATAAGTTTGTTCCCTTTTATGCCCATATCAGCCAGAGATGCAGATGTGTTATGTGCAGCATGAGACGGTGCATTATCATGCATGAAAATGATCTTGCTGTGGAATACACGGTTCTTCTTCTTGAACCATGGCAGGAAGTGCTGTTTGAGAAACTCCACATACATTATGGAGTTCATCTTTTCCCCTTCAGGGATCCTAAAGGGGCCGACAATCTCTCTCCCCATGATTCCAGCCCAAAACATTACTCCACCTCCTCCTTGTTGGCGCTGTAGCCGTGTTTGCGTGGGGTGTCCATCAACCAGCCATCCTCCACTCCATCCATCTGGACCATCGAGCGTTGCATGGCACTCATCCGTGAACAAAACAGTTCTGAAGTCAGTCTTCATGTATTGTTTGGCCCACTGGAGCCGTTTCTGCTTGTGTGCAGTGGATAGAGGAGGTCGACAGGATGGCGTACGCACAGCTGCAAACCTCTGAAGGACCCTGCAGCTTGTTGTTCGGGGGACGTTGGAGGAACCAGCAGCTTCAAAAACTTGTCTGCTGCTATGACAAGGCTTTTTTGCTGCTGCTCTTTTAACCTGACGTAATTGCCTGTAGGAAAGAGTCCTCAATTTGCCCTTATCAGCACGCACACGTGTGTACTGTGAATCAGCTACATACTTCTTGATTGCCAAGACACTTCATCCTGATCATCGCACAATGTTGATTGTAGTCATGCCTTGACCTAAACACTCCACAATTTGTTGCTTCTCAGCAGCCGACACATCCTTTTTCTTTCCCATTTTGGCAGAAAATATAGGCTGCTTAATAATGTGGGACAGCCTTCTTAAGTAGTCTTGCCTTTCATTGGACACACCTGCCAAACTAATTAGCACAGTTGTGTCTGCAATTGCTTACATTGATATAAAGAGCCCTGACACACATCACCATCAATGAGTTTAACTGACAAACAAACAAATTCTTCCCTTATCACTCCTAAACACTTTTTGCATAATAATTTGGAACACAGTGTACATGTGCTTTTCCACAAAACACCAGTGGTTCACGTAGTGAATCTTACAGTTCTAACTTGCCAACCGTGGTCTGTATGGAGTTGTTCAATAAAGGGCCCAAAATTAAGATAACATAGACGGGAGAGGTCTCTATGAATAGGAATTCCTAAGTATCTGATACCCTGTGAGGGCCAGGCAAAGGGAAAGTTGGACTGGATGGAATCCTTTATGGATTTGGGGAGGGAGACATCGAGGGCCTCAGACTTCGCTGCATTGATTTTAAAATTTGACCATGTAACAAAGTGATCTATTTCAGCCATAACAGCATGGATGGATATATGTGATTGAGTGATATATACTAGGACATCATCAGCAAATAGAGAGCACTTGTACTCGGTGCCTCCCACCTCAATCCACCTAATATTGGGGTTATGGCGAATTGATGAGAGCAGGTGCTCCGTCACTAGGATGTATAAGAGAGGGGACAGAGGACATCCCTGCCTTGTCCCATTGGTGAATATGAAAGGTGATGAAAATGTTCTGACGCGCCCCCTGGGCCTTGGGACACCCGGAGCCGGACCCTTTTTGGTGGATGCTGGTGGTTGTAGTCTCCATGGCGGCGACCCGGTTCCGTGGCTCAGGGCGGTCAAACCAGTGGCGGAACTATTTATGTGCTTTTGATGATTATATGTCCGACTACGCCACCCGTGGATTGCGGTCAGAGTGAACCGCCGCTGCAGGGCAGACCGCTGAGGCTGGTGTTGTGGGTGCAGCAGAGCGTAGCATAACTCCCCACGGGAGGAGTATAGCCTCAGGGCAGTGTATGCGGAGGATGGGGGTGATGGTGCAGGGCAGCAGCAGTAACGACACGGAGTCAGTGATGCAGTCCAGGGCCTTTACTCACAGTTCTTATTATCCAGACCACGTCTGCAGGTAACGGCTGCCCACGTCGTACTGTGCTCACCAGGTGAGGGGCTCAGACAACTCCCAGATAACTTTGGAGCGCTTCACAGGACCCCCTTTGTGTGTCTTTTATCTGGCCTTTCTTACCAACCCTTCTGTCCGGCTGCCTCGGGCCTCCTCTTGGTAAACTTGGCGCCAGTTTCCCTGACCCTATGTGATGCCTTCCTAGCGGGTGTAGCGAGGGGCTGCGCCACATAAAATATCACAGCCTCCGGTTTCTAGCTGAGGGCCATTTCCCGCCTCCACTAGTTTTGGGGACCGGTCTCCCCCTTTGGCCTGACCCCTCCACGCAGGTGGATTCGGGCGTGCGGTGGCGACTCGCCCGTCCGCACCCCTGGGATCCCTTCGTTCCTCGTTGCAGGAGCCTTCTCCGCTCCTCTTCCTTCCTTCTCCCTCTTCCAGGCCTGGGCCTCTGTTACTAGGCCCGCCTCGGGAGCAGAGCTCATGCAGAGCCCCTGCTCCCTGTCACTTCTGCTCAGACTTCTCTGCACTGAACTAAGATGGTGCCCACCTTTTATACTCCCTTCTCAATGCACCCAGGAACTGCTTCCTCCCTGCTCCTGCACTACAGGGTTCCCCTTCCTCAGTGTTCCCTCCCCCCACTCCAGCCAGGTACAGGGACTGTCGTGCCCATCTCAGGGGCATATTGGTCGCCCTGCCCCACGGCAATGTGGTGTAATGCATGCAGGTGTCGGGTCCTGATCCACACTCCATCCTTACCTGAGAGAGAGATATCACACCTCTGGGTGAGGTGCAATACCTCTGTAGCAACCGAGCCCTCAAGGTGCTACAGTTCCATTTATCTTCAGCCTAGGTGACGTATTGCGATACAGGGCCGTGATTTTGGCTATAAAAGGGTCCCCAAGCTTTTTAAGAGAATAATATATGGCGTGCCAGGAGACTCTATGGAATGCTTTCTCAGCATCCAATGAGAGTATCTAATTACAAATTTTTAACTGCATCTAGCCCAGGAAATACTTTGTGCCTAGTAGCAGTGTCTGCTAGTCAGCGGATTATCCCGGCTGTTAAGCAAGCTACACCACCTGTAGTTTGGACACTTAATTATTTCAAAGGAAATGCTTCGGGACCGCGGGATACTCAGTGAAGAGCATCAGGAGGCACCCCAAGGCATAGGGGCTGGGACTGGCAGTAGGATGCCTTGCGGTGGACAGCCGAGCTCGATCCTTATAAAAGCTTTCTAACTGCAGCAGCTTTAGTGGACGCTACTGGAGCTGGAATTACGCGGCTGCTGGCATGAGACTTGCCCTCCAATAGATCCTTGTAAATGTATTTAAAGTGTATTCATTCAAATTAGAGAGACAATTTAAATTAAAAAGCTTAGAGCTGCCTCCACCACAGGGGGGCTCGCTCGACCCACCAGCGGACAGGCACCAGTATTGGGAGAGGGGGGCTGGCCGTCAGGGTCCACCACGGCTCTGGCACAAACCCGGCGACACGGAGGTGGCACGGGCAGGAACGGACTGGCCGTGTCGGCTTCTCACTTTTTGGATTTTAGAAGGGCATGACATGCCTATATCAGTGTCTCCCCCTCCTGTTACTCCTCCACCTCTTTTCTTTTCTCATGACTATATGTACTTGTCACTTTTCCATGTGTTAGTTGTGTCTTCTGAGCAGTTTGTCAGCTTTTGGACACCTTTGAAGGTGTTTTCTATGTGTTTCTATGTGTTTTTGTTTGCCTGCCATTGGTTTTAACTGTGTTCGAAGGTGTTCGACGAAGAGTTCGACGAAGAGTTCGGCGAACACACGGGTGTTCGACGAACCGAACCGAACTCGAACACTACGGGGGTGGCTCAACACTATATGTGAGGTGTGTGCAGTGTGTGTATGTGAGGAGTGTGCAGTGTGTGTATGTGAGGTGTGTGCAGTGTGTGCATGTGAGGTGTGTGTAGTGTGTGTTTATGAGGTGTGTGCAGTGTGTGTATGTGAGATGTGTGCAGTGTGTGTATGTGAGGTGTGTTCAGTGTGTGTATGTGAGGTATTTGTAGTGTGTGTACGTTAGGTGTGTGCAGCGTGTGTATGTGAGTTATGTAGTGTGTGTATGTGCGGATTGTGCAGTGGGTATATAGGAGATGTGTGCACTGTGTTTATGTGAGGTTTATGCACTGTTTGTATGTGAGGTGTGTGCAGTGTGTGTATGTGAGGTGTGTGCAGTGTGTGTATGTGAGGTGTGTGCAGTGTGTGTATGTGCGGTGTGTGTATGTGAGGTGTGTGCAGTGTGTGTATGTGAGGTGTGTGCAGTGTGTGTATGTGAGGAGTGTGCAGTGTGTATATGTGAGGTGTGTGCAGTGTGTGTATGTGAGGTGTGTGCAGTGTGTGTATGTGCGGTGTGTGTATGTGAGGTGTGTGCAGTGTGTGTATGTGAGGTGTGTGCAGTGTGTGTATGTGAGGTGTGTGCAGTGTGTGTATGTGCGGTGTGTGCAGTGTGTGTATGTGGGGTGTGTGCAGTGTGTGTATGTGAGGGGTGTGCAGTGTATGTGAGGTGTGTGCAGTGTGTGTATGTGGGGTGTGTGCAGTGTATGTGAGGTGTGTGCAGAGTGTGTATGTGAGGTGTGTGCAGTGTGTGTATGTGTGATGTGTGCACTGTGTGTATTTGAGGTGTGTGCAGTGTGTGTATGTGAGGTACGTGCAGTGTGTTTATGAGGTGTGTGCAGTGTCTGTATGTGAGGTGTGTGCAGTGTGTATGTGAGATGTGTGCATTGTGTGGTGTGTACAGTGTGTGTATGTGAGATGTGTGCACTGTGTGTATTTGAGGTTTGTGCAGTGTGTGTATGTGGGATGTTTGCAGTGTGTGTATGTGAGGTGTGTGCAGTGTGTGTATTTGAGATGTTCGCAGTGTGTGTATGTGAGGTGTGTGCAGTGTGTGTATGTGAGGTACGTGCAGTGTGTATGTGAGATGTGTGCATTGTGTGTTTGTGAGGTGTGTACAGTGTGTGTATGTGAGATGTGTGCACTGTGTGTATTTGAGGTTTGTGCAGTGTGTGTATGTGGGATGTTTGCAGTGTGTGCATGTGAGGTGTGTGCAGTGTGTGCATGTGAGGTGTGTGCAGTGTGTGTATGTGAGGTGTGTGCAGTGTGTGTATGTGAGATGTGTGCATTGTGTGGTGTGTACAGTGTGTGTATGTGAGATGTGTGCACTGTGTGTATTTGAGGTTTGTGCAGTGTGTGTATGTGGGATGTTTGCAGTGTGTGTATGTGAGGTGTGTGCAGTGTGTGTATTTGAGATGTTCGCAGTGTGTGTATGTGAGATGTGTGCAGTGTCTGTATGTGAGGTGTGTGCAGTGTGTATGTGAGATGTGTGCATTGTGTGTTTGTGAGGTGTGTACAGTGTGTGTATGTGAGATGTGTGCACTGTGTGTATTTGAGGTTTGTGCAGTGTGTGTATGTGGGATGTTTGCAGTGTGTGCATGTGAGGTGTGTGCAGTGTGTGCATGTGAGGTGTGTGCAGTGTGTGTATGTGAGGTGTGTGCAGTGTGTGTATTTGAGATGTTCGCAGTGTGTGTATGTGAGGTGTGTGCATGTGAGGTGTGTGCAGTGTGTGTATGTGAGGTGTGTGTAGTATGTTTATGTGAGGTGTCTGCAGTGTGTGTATGTGGGGTTTGTGCATCGTGTGTATGTGAGGTGTGTAGTGTGGGTTTATGAGGTGTGTGCAGTGTTTTTATGTGAGATGTGTGCCGTGTGTGTATGTGAGGTGTGTTCAGTGTGTGTATGTGAGGTGTTTGTAGTGTGTGCATGTGAGGTGTGTGCAGTGTGTGTATGTGGGGTTTGTGCATCGTGTGTATGTGAGGTGTGTAGTGTGTGTTTATGAGGTGTGTGCAGTGTGTTTATGTGAGATGTGTGCACTGTGTGTATATGAGGTGTGTGCAGTGTCTGTATGTGAGGTATGTGCAGTGTGTATGTGGGATGTGTGCAGTGTGTGTATGTGAGGTGTGTTCAGTGTGTGTATGTGAGGTGTTTGTAGTGTGTGTACGTTAGGTGTGTGCAGCGTGTGTATGTGAGTTATGTAGTGTGTGTATGTGCGGTTTGTGCAGTGGGTATATAGGAGATGTGTGCACTGTGTTTATGTGAGGTTTGTGCACTGTTTGTATGTGAGGTGTGCAGTGTGTGTATGTGAGGTGTGTGCAGTGTGTGTATGTGTGATGTGTGCACTGTGTGTATTTGAGGTGTGTGCAGTGTGTGTATGTGAGATACGTGCAGTGTGTATATGAGGTGTGTGCAGTGTCTGTATGTGAGGTATGTGCAGTGTGTATGTGAGGTGTGTGCAGTGTGTGTATGTGAGGTGTGTGCAGTGTGTGTATGTGAGGTGTGTGCAGTGTGTGTATGTGGGATGTGTGCAGTGTGTGTATGTGAGGTATGTGCGTTGTGTATGTGAGATGTGTACAGTGTGTGTATGTGAGGTGTGTACAGTGTGTGTATGTGAGATGTGTGCACTGTGTGTATGTGAGGTGTGTGCAGTGTGTGTATGTGGGATGTGTGCAGTGTGTGTATGTGAGGTATGTGCGTTGTGTATGTGAGATGTGTACAGTGTGTGTATGTGAGGTGTGTACAGTGTGTGTATGTGAGATGTGTGCACTGTGTGTATTTGAGGTTTGTGCAGTGTGTGTATGTGGGATGTTTGCAGTGTGTGTGTGTGAGGTGTGTGCAGTGTGTGCATGTGAGGTGTGTGTAGTATGTGTATGTGAGGTGTCTGCAGTGTGTGTATGTGGGGTTTGTGCATCGTGTGTATGTGAGGTGTGTAGTGTGTGTTTATGAGGTGTGTGCAGTGTGTTTATGTGAGATGTGTGCAGTGTGTGTATGTGAGGTGTGTTCAGTGTGTGTACGTTAGGTGTATGCAGCGTGTGTATGTGAGTTATGTAGTGTGTGTATGTGCGGTTTGTGCAGTGGGTATATAGGAGATGTGTGCACTGTGTTTATGTGAGGTTTGTGCAGTGTGTGTATGTGAGGTGTGTGCAGTGTGAGTATGTGAGGTGTGTGCAGTGTGTGTATGTGAGGCGTGTGCAGTGTGTATGTGAGGTGTGTGCAGTGTGTATGTGAGGTGTGTGCAGTGGGTGTATGTTAGGAGTGTAGTGTCTGTATGTGAGGTGTGTGCAGTGTGTGTATGTGTGATGTGTGCACTGTGTGTATTTGAGGTGTGTGCAGTGTGTGTATGTGAGGTACGTGCAGTGTGTATATGAGGTGTGTGCAGTGTCTGTATGTGAGGTATGTGCAGTGTGTATGTGGGATGTGTGCAGTGTTTATATGTGAGGTGTGTGTAGTGTGTGTAGTGTGTGTATGTGGGATGTGTGCAGTGTGTGTATGTGAGATGTGTTTAGTGTGTGTATGTGAGGTGTGTGCAGTGTGTGTATGTGAGGTGTGTGCAGTGTGTGTATGTTAGGTGTGTACAGTGTGTGTATGTGAGGTGTGTGCAGTGTGTATATGTGAGTTGTGTGCACTGTTTCTATGTGAGGTGTGTGCAGTGTGTGTATGTGAGGTGTGTGCAGTGTGTGTACGTGAGGTTTGTGCAGTGTGTGTATGTGAGATATGTGAGGTGTGTGCAGTGTGTGTATGTGAGGTGTGTGCAGTGGTTATATAGGAGATGTGTGCACTGTGTTTATGTGAGGTTTGTGCACTGTTTGTATGTGAGGTATGTGCAGTGTGTATGTGAGGTGTGTGCAGTGTGTGTATGTGAGGTGTGTGTATGTGAGGTGTGTGCAGTGTGTGTATGTGAGGTGTGTGCAGTGTGTGTATGTGAGGTGTGTGCAGTGTGTGTATGTGAGGTGTGTGCAGTGTGTGTATGTGAGGTGTGTGCAGTGTGTATGTGAGGTGTGTGCACTGTGTATTTGAGTTTTGTGCAGTGTGTATGTGAGGTGTGTGCAGTGTGTGTATGTGAGGTGTGTGCAGTGTGTGTATGTGAGGTGTGGGCAGTGTGTGTATGTGAGGTGTGTCCAGTGTGTATGTGAGGTATGTGCAGTGTGTATGTGAGGTGTGTGCAGTGTGTGTATGTGAGGCATGTGCAGTGTGTATGTGAGGTGTGTGTAGTATATGTATATGAGGTGTGTGCAGTGTGTGTATGTGAGATGTGTGCACTGTGTGTATGTGAGGTGTATGCAGTGTGTATATGTGGGATGTGTGTAATGTGTGTATGTGAGGTGTGTGCAGTGTGTATGTGAGGTGTGTGCATTGTGTGTATGTGAGGTGTGTGCAGTGTGTGTATGTCAGATGTGTGCAGTGTGTGTATGTGAGGTGTGTGCAGTGTGTGTATGTGAGGTGTGTACAGTGTGTGTATGTGAGATGTGTGCACTGTTTTTATGTGAGGTGTGTGCAGCTTGTGTATGTGAGGTATGTGCAGTGTGTGTATGTGAGGTGTGTGCAGTGTGTATGTGAGGTGTGTGCAGTGTGTGTATGTGAGGTGTGTGCAGTGTGTGTATGTGAGATGTGTGCAGTGTGTTTGTGAGATGTGTGCAGTGTGTGTATGTGAGATGTGTGCACTGTGTTTATGTGAGGTGTGTGCAATGTGTGTATGTGAGGTGTGTGCAGTGTGTGTATGTGAGGTGTGTTCAGTGTGCATGTGAGGTGTGTGCAGTGTGTGTATGTGAGGTGTGTGCAGTGTGTTTATGTGAGGTGTGTGTAGTGTGTGTATGTGAGGTGTGTACAGTGTGTATGTGAGGTGTGTACTGTGTGTGCATGTGAGGTGTGTGCAGTGTGTGTATGTGAGGTGTGTGCAGTGTGTTTATGTGAGGTGTGTGTAGTGTGTGTATGTGGGGTGTGTGCAGTGTGTATGTGAGGTGTGTACTGTGTGTGCATGTGAGATGTGTGCACTGTGTTTATGTGAGGTGTGTGCAGTGTGTGTATGTGAGGTGTGTGCAGTGTGTGTATGTGAGGTGTCTGGAGTGTGTGTATGTGAGGTGTGTACTGTGTGTATGTGAGATGTGTGCACTGTGTTTATGTGAGGTGTGTGCAGTGTGTGTATGTGAGGTGTGTGCAGTGTGTGTATGTGAGGTGTGTGCTGTGTGTGCATGTGAGATGTGTGCACTGTGTTTATGTGAGGTGTGTGCAGTGTGTGTATGTGAGGTGTGTGCAGTGTGTGTATGTGAGGTGTGTGCAGTGTGTGTATGTGAGGTGTGTGCCGTGTGTGTGTGTGAGGTTTGTGCAGTTTGTGTATGTGAGGTGTGTGCAGTGTGTATGTGAGGTGTGTGCAGTGTGTGTTTGTGATGTGTGTGTGCAGTGTGTGTATGTGAGGTGTGTGCACTGTGTGTATGTGAGGTGTGTGCAGATTGTGTATGTGATGTGTGTTTGCAGTGTGTGCATGTGAGGTGTGTGCACTGTGTGTATGTGAGGTGTGTGCAGTGTGTGTATGTCAGATTTGTGCAGTGTGTGCATGTAAAGTGTGTGCGTGTGTGTTGTAATGCAGCAGCTTGCGGCATTACAGTAATGGTCCAGGGTGTGTTTTGGCTGACCATGTACCTCCCCCTCAGGTGACTGGTCACATGACTGTGACATCAGCACAGGTCCTGTGCATACAGAAGGTCTGATCACATGACTGTGACATCAGCACAGGTCCTGTGTGTGCACTGGAAGATATATAAACCCTGGTAGTTTTGAGACAGGGTGTGTAAGGCGTGAGGCCTGTTCCCGTGTGTCGGACACCATTAGAGTGTGAGGCCTAGTGATGCCTAATGAAGCCTAGTGAAGCCTGAAAGGCAGAGGCTGGATGTTAGGTGAGACAGCATACCAGTAGCCTTTGAAGGAACGAGGGCTGGAGACCCCCATCTGGGAAGCCGTAAAGTCACAGTGGTGGCAGAACAAAACTGACTGAAGCAGCTAAAACCCGGCAAAGGTAAAACACTGCATTATATTGACGTTGCTATAAGTGACTTTGCTGGAGGCTGTAACTGGAGCCAAGTGGGCCTGTCTGCCAATTGAAAAGCTCCTGGACATTATATGTGTATGTCGGTGAGCCACTGAGTTGGACTCGGTGATAAGCAGTAGTAAAGTATAATAAACTACTGGATTGTGAAATACTGGAAAACGTGGCTGGTGTGCTTTAATAGACCCGGTGCAGTGAATGTCCCCCAGCATGATTACTAGCGCTGCCTTACATGTGGTTGGAGAATGCGGGCAACTGCAGCCCGGTTGCTAGGAGCAACTGCAGCCTGGTTGCTAGGGGTAACGGCACAGGACGACGAATGTGGATACAAGCATCTTGCTGTAGCTCGGCTGGGTCACGAAGATTAAAGCATCTTGCTGTAACTCAGCAGGGTTACGAAAATTGTCTTCGCACTCAAACCTGGTTTGTTGTGGCTTGGCGGTTTCACGAAAATTAAAGCATCTGGCTGTAACTCGGCGGAGTTACGAAAATTGTCCTCGCACTCAAACCTGGTTTGCTGTAACTCGGCGGGGTTACGAAAATTGTCCTCGCACTCAAACCTGGTTTGCTGTGGCTCGGCGGGGTCACGAAAATTTTCCGGGGAGAGCGGTATGAAGGGTCTAGTGTGAATAGCGTACCACGATGGCTGTGAACGGAGCAGCAAAAGAAAATTAAGCTATTGAGTGATTAAAGTGCCGGTTAAAACTGCAGCAGGTATTTGAGAAACGTCTAGAGGACATGGTGCAGAAACGGCAGGAGCTGTGGGCACCGTATAGAATGGTGGCAGTGGACCGTTCTGTGAACTCTCCGGGGGCGCCAGTATTGTCCCAGAGTGCCCGGGGAGGTGGTAAGAGATGTTGTGAACTGGGTCCTAAGACTATTGTTGATTTTTTTTTTTGTAAAATTCCCCCTACAGGTGTGGGTGTCCAAAAGGGGGGGCGAAGTCTCAAAAGGGGGCGGATTTTCAAAAAAACATGGAGTATAGAAAACCAAAATTTGTTACTGGTTGTGGATTGGTACCGCCTAAAAATGACAATTTGACCGTTGATAACAGAGTAGCTCCAGTAAAAGGGGTTGACGTCAAAGTGGGAGGTGACCTGTTAGTCTACAAGACCATGGGGAGTGACACAGACCCGTAGCTGACGGTGACACTGCGAAAGTAGAAGGAGCGTTCAGTCAGGAGGAGCTAGATGAGGAGAGAAAGTCCCCCTCTCGTCATCGATGGCGCAAGGGCCACAAAAAGGTTGCTCCTCTAGTCTTTGTTGCAAGTGAAAATAAAGAAAATGTAGTACTGTGTGCCTTTGTTTCAAGTGTGGATTCTCCTTTAGAGGCAGAAGAGGAGGTTACGTTGCCAGTAGCAACCTCCGGTACAGTACTGAGACAGAAGGATCAGGATCTGACAGCCCTGAAAGAGGAGGCGGCCGGTCATGACCAAAAGCTGGAGCCTATCAGGCAGCAGTGTCAGAGGGACGTGCAGCAACTATGGGAAAACCTGGAGAAAGTGTCCTCAGACCAGCGGAGCCTGGAGTCTGAACGGTAGAAAATATACCAGGTTGTGAGAAACTTACAGCGAGACCTGGAGGGAAGCAACGAGGAAATTAACCAATGGAAGGAAATGTTCCAGGAAATTAAGGAGGACCGCCGCAAAACCAAGGAGGAGGTTTTGCAGTTGAAGCTTGAGAAGGAGGCGCTGCAGGATAAAGTTTCTGGGCGTGAACAAAACCTAGAACGACTGCGTGAACAGTTCAACCGGGAGCTGTGTGAATCCAAGAAGGAATATGGTGAACGCAGTGGGGAACTGCAACAAATTAAGAGAGACTATGAGGATCTCCTCAGGGTTAAAGAAAAACTAGAGAATGATAAGGCGGATGCAGAGCACATGCGCCAAGTGGTTGAGACCACTCTGCAGGACACCCGTAATGAAAATGGTGATCTCCGCAGAAAGACCCTAGGTCTGGAAGCTCAGGTGAAGGAGCTGCAGACGTTCTGTGATAATCTCCAGAGGGCAGAGACATGCCTTAAGGAAAGAATCAGCAAGATGGAAGCTGAGTGGAAAAAGATAGAGGAGTCTATTGGAGAAGCGACATACCAGGGCCAGGAGTTGGCCACTGGAGATGGGAGGTATGAAACAAATACCTACTCGAATAATGCGAGCTCGGATGACTCGGTGGATGTAGGAGCCGAGATCAAGGAGCTCAAGGAGTCGCTACAAGCCCATTTGAAGCAAGAGAAACTTGAGAGACTGGCTGTTGAGAGCCGAGTGGGCCTGGGAGACAGAGAGGTCTGAGAGAACTCTACTGTTAAAGGAGCAGTTGAAGCAGGAAGAGCTTCAGAGATGGGCTGCTAAGAGGCGAGTAGCAGAGCTAGAGGAAGAAGTTTTCGAGCTCAAAGGTCGCCTGGCAAAGTATCACTCAGTGAACGAGGCCTCCTTGGAGAAGGAAAGGGAAAAAAAGTTGCACTTACTCCTTTATATCATGAGAAGGTGGACCTGAGGAGAGCTAAGAGTGTGTTAACAGAAGATAAGTATGAGATGGAAGTGGTCAAGACGAAAATTCGTGAATTTGTAGCTGTGAGTCAGCTCAGGGGACGCATACAGGGTGAAGAAGCTGAAAGTCAGTTGTCCCTGAAACCTGAGCCAGATGATCATTTGGAGACCAATGGTGAGACAGAAACCTCTCGGTACAAGTGCCTCATAGATGTACCCAAGGATTTGAGAGAAGAATGCACCAGTGAGTCCATGCATGAAGAGTTTAAGAAGGCCGTGGGAGCCTGTAAGGTGTACTCGACCTCAGAAGCTAAACAGCTGCTGGTCCTGTCCACAACTGAAGTCACAGTGAAGAGGGTGGCTATCCTAAGTGACATGCACTGGCGATGTATTCGCACAAAGCGGTTTCTGCGGTTGAAGACGGAACAAGCCGTTAGACAACTGGAGCTTGTGAGAAAAGCTCAAAGTCTGCATGAAGAGGTCGTCCGGGTGCCTCAGGCTCTGATAAGAAAGCTTATTGGGAGAAATGGCCGAGCCATGCAGATGATGGTAAAGAAGTCTGGTGTGATGAAAGTAAGCAGTCCACGTGATCGTCAGGACTGGATACCAGATGAAGACGGCATGGTGTCATTCTCTGCTGTAGGAACGGAAGGAAGTCTTGCATATATACGCATGCTGATGGAGTACCGAGTGACCTACCTGTGAGAGGTAGAACAGTTGAATCTCGATAGACTGCGAGTGGAAAGACAGCATCGTCTGAGCAGCAGAACATGGCAGCCGTCTAGAAATTGTGGGACCAGACAGAGAAAGGGCCCGTCAAATAATAGAATGGCTACAGTAGAAGTTAGAGACTTTCCAAGATGTCCTGAGGATAGTGGGCGTTGGTTTAGAGGTAGTGAGACCTCCAATAACTCAGGTTTGAGAGGCCCATACAAACGACCCAATAGAGTACGGGACAGTACGGAGTCTAACCGGACCTTAGATACCAGGGCGTGTGAGTCACACTGCTGTATGGACCACTGGGAGTGGGGGAGGTCTGACAAGGTTATGACTGACCGCTGGGAGCGGGGGAGGTCTGATAAGGTTACGAACCGGAAATGTGACTTGACGAAGTCAGTGACAATGACAGATGGTAAGTCCCTAAGGAATGGGCTAATGTCGTTGACTAATGTTCCAGGGGCTGAACAGCACAATTGTCAAGTACATGGTCTCGAGGTGAGCTGTGGGTTATAAAGTGATTGTGTATATTATGTGTTCAACCCCACAAGTTTGAACAGAGGGGGGGGATGTAATGCAGAGGCTTGTGGCATTACTGTAATGGTCCAGGGTGTGTTTTGGCTGACCATGTACCTCCCCCTCAGGTGACTGGTCACATGACTGTGACATCAGCACAGGTCCTGTGCACACAAAAGGTCTGATCACATGACTGTGACATTGGCACAGGTCCTGTGTGTGCACTGGAAGATATATAAACCCTGGTAGTTTTGAGACAGGGTGTGTAAGGCGTGAGGCCTGTTCCCGTGTGTCGGACACCGTTAGAGTGTGAGGCCTAGTGAGTCCTAGTGAGGCCTAGTGAAGCCTGGCGAAGCCTGAGAGGCTGGATGTTAGGTGAGACAACATACCAGTAGCCTTTGAAGGAACGAGGGCTGGAGACCCCCATCTGGGAAACCGTAAAGCCACAGTGGTGGCAGAACAAAATTGACTGAAGCAGCTAAAACCCAGCAAAGGTAAAATACTGCATTATATTGACGTTGCTATAAGTGACTTTGCTGGAGGCTGTAACTGGAGCCAAGTGGGCCTGTCTGCCAATTGAGAGGCTCCTGGACATTATATATGTATGTCGGCGAGCCACTGAGTTGGACTCGGTGACAAGCTGTGTGCAGTGTGTGTATGTAAGGTGTGTGCAGTGTGTATGTGAGGTGTGTGCTGTGTTTATGTGAGGTGTGTGCAATGTGTGTGCAATGTGTGCATGTGAGGTGTGTGCAGTGTGTGTATGTAAGTTGTGTGCAGTGTGTATGTGAGGTGTATGCAGTGTGTGTGCAGTGTGCGTATGTGACGTGTGTGTGCAGTGTGTGTATGTGAGGTGTGTGCAGTATGTGCATGTGTGTCAGATGGGTGCCATGTGTGCATGTGAGGTGTGCGTGTATGTGAGGTGTGTGTACTGTGTATATGAGGTGTGGGCATGTTGTGTATGTGAGTTTTCTGCACTGTGTGTATGTGTGAGGTATGTGCTCTTTGTGTATGTGAGGTGTGTGCAGTGTGTGTGTGTGTGTATATGTGAGGTGTGTGCAGTGTGTGTGTGTGTGTGCATATGTCAGGTGTGTGCAGTGTGTGTGTGTGTGCATATGTGAGGTGTGTATGTGAGGTGTGCACTACAATGCTACCTGTCAGTGTTACACTGACAAAAGCCTTTTGGACCATACTCCTGGCATGGTCAAACAGACTTTCCATAGCTGATTGATCAGAAGGTCATCATGTGACCTTCTGCTGTCATGGCAACAATCAGGCACCCGCTATGACATGGCCAGTCATTTTTTTTTTTAATTGACTTTTTTATTTTTTTGTCTTATAATGTTAATTACTGATTTTTGCATCAAATTCTTCAAAATGACACAAACAGGTGGATGATACTTGCACAAAATTACAGATGCTCTTTTGTCTTTTCTGCCTTCTTTGAGCCTTTTCAGAGCTAAGAGTCACACATTCTTTTAAACTCTTTATACAAAACAATAATAAACTTAGATTTCACATTTTGTACTGGACTAGGATACTGAAGTACAATTACAATGCACAAAAACTATGAAAAGTTCCACATAACTAACTGGGCTAAAACATCTGGAATGCCAAAACCATATCCATAATGCCAAACAAAAATAAAACAGATGAAATCAAGTAAAGCTAACTTAAAAAAGACACAAATAAATAATAAATTAAAACAATAAAAGTCACTATTAGCATTTTTACTCCAGAAAAAAAGACACAAAAACAATTATGAATTGAGGCCATTACCTATAAATCTCCTAGAAAAAAAGATGAGTTTAATTTATATATGAGTTTAATTTCAAACACGCCCATATATATGTTTGCAAAAACTGGTGTGCATTATGTGCCCATCGCGGTTCCTCAGTGTTATATAAACAATTTCCCATTAAACATAAAATAATGATGTTGAACAACAATCAATTATGAATAAATTGTTGTTGGTCAATAGGGATAAGGTTGTTCCACATTAATCTATAAAATTTGCACCTGTATTATTTTTTTAACTTGCGCTGTGAAGACACAGGGTCTTCCATGGGCATAATACTACTCAAACACAGGGTAATGGTAAAACAGTATGGCAATACTTTATTGAACCACCGAACAGACAATTACATATAGAACAGTCCCAACACCCAAGATGGTGCAAAATTACACAGTCTCACCCTTCCACTGGCCCGCTGGGAATAGAGCAACTGCGACTTTGGGACTTCCAGGGCCAACTACCTCAACCAGTGGCACCCTGCTTTGGGTGAACACCCACAGGGAGGAGGTAGCTGCAAGCTTTGGAAGCTGACAGTCCATTGAGGTACATTGCCAGGAGCCCCAAGGGTCCCACCCTGGGTTCTCCAAACATATCCATGCATGAGGTGACCGGATGGTCCCAACCTGACTTTCTCAGAACATATCCATGAGACCAGGTGACCAGAGGGTCCCAATCCTGGCTTCCCCAAACGTCTCCATGGGACCAGGCGACCGGATGGTCCCAACCTGGCTTCTCAGAACATATCCATGGAACCAGGTTACCAGATGGTCCCAACCTGGCTTTTTCTGAGTGTATCCATGGGTTCCAGGTGACCGAACGATCCCACCTGGCCACCCTAAACAACATATCCATGGGACCAGGTGACCGGATGGTCCCAACCTGGTTTCTCCAGATGTATCCATAGGTTCTGTCATAGTCAATGGCGCAGATCTATATCCCTTCAGCTGGGGTGGGGTCCCCTAAGCTGACATCCTGTAGTGTCACATCTGTATCTCTCTTGACGGAGCCATGTGTCCTGGTTTCTGTCCTGAAGAGTCTCTCTTGGCTGTCATTTTGTAAATAGATTTCTCATCATTCACACAGTAGGGGGCTCATGTCTAATCGTTTGAGCAATTTGCGTAGTTCGTCCTCCTGTTTTGTGAGTCAACAAGCTAGCTGGTCTGGTTCAATATGTAATTAGCATATTAGCAAACATTATTGTACTATTACCCTGAGTCACTGTCCTTCTTGAACAAGAAAAGCACATAAATTCAAAAGTCAGCATAAACATAATAGTGTATTTCTCCTGGCCTAATTAATTTAGACGTCTGGATAATTAAGATTAGAACCTGTGTCTACTGTCTGTCTATTTTATATGTGTTCAACTGTTTGTTTGTTCTTTAATATTTGTCATTATTGGCGGAGTGTGAGTTTTCCAGATGTTTTCCGCACATTTATCAATTGTGACTTTTTAAAAGGTCACAATGTTTTTCTGCAGATGTACTCCAGTTTATGCATGTTTGAATTTTGCAAATAATTTAATGCAACATTCAAATTCAAAAGTTAAAAGTCGCAAAATGGTTAAAGACAAAAATAATGAACTTTTTTTTAATGTTGTGAAAAATTTAGGAACTGCGTGAACCGTTTTGAAGAATGCAGCACAAAACCTGTCAATGAATACCACAAGACATCAAAAGAAAGGTGACTTAATAACCCCCCTACAAATGAGGAATCGGGCATTTTGTTCTTCGCTTTCGCTATAGAGGAATGCCGACATAAGGTTCATTTTCTAACACAGACATTCAAATCCAGACTAACATTAAATACATGTTAGATGAGCGGCAGAAGGATTGTCACTTTCCCCTTTAACTTATGTCTTGATATTCAGTATTAAACACTCCTTTACTTTTGATTATGTCTTTGTCTCCATAGACTTCCTTCACTGACATTCCCTTTCTTTGCATCTTTTGGATACCCCCCTTCTTCCTTCGCTTTTGGAGTAAAATATTGGATACGTTTCCTCTGACTTTTTTGGGGGGTTACAATTACTTCTACATTCCCTAAAATTGTCATAGAACTTTCTTTATTCACATCTTTTTGATTCTCTGCGGTGTTTCTCACCTGTTTTCCTCCTGACAAGTTTATCGGAAATCTCACTCTCTGTTCTGATAGACTTAGGGGAAGGTGGGGAGTCCTAAAACGCGTTGAAGATACATGTCATGTAGAAAAGAGAGTCCTGTGGATATTTTCTGCTGATAAATTGACAGCAGTTTCAATTCTGAACAAAACATACTTCAAAAGGCCATCAGGAGACTATGTGAATGTATTGGGAAAGACCTGTCCGTCATGGCAGTCGGGGTGTAGGGAAGCCTCCAGTGACCGGCCTCAGAGGTGCATTGTCCCCATACGGCCTTATAAAATATGTTTTGTCTAAAAAGTTACAGCATTTCAGAGTTAAACACGTACAACTGCCATGATAGCCACAGACTATGAGTCACACTGCCTGCGGTTCGGGCATTTTCATTTTAAGTCTACACAGTGAATTTACTTTATGCAACAATATAAAAATACATAAAATCCACATGTGATGAGCTTTTCTTCAAATTCCAATGTGAATTGTATGGAATAAGACGTGTCCATGACCCTATGATGTATCTGTCATTTGTCTCATCCTGCAGAGTATTACATCTGTGCAGGGTGTAAATGGCACCGGATAATATCAGGACTTACCGAGACTAAGGAGGAGCAGCAGACAGGTTATCATTGTGCCCAGGAGACAGAAGGGGAATACCCAGGAGAAGGCGATCTGTAAGAACAGCAGATACCACCATGAATTATATCCTCCTGATATCTGCACCAGATATTTCTATCACTTAGTGGGGCTACAGAGCACGATCTGCTCTTAGTTGCACAGAGGCTTATTCCTAATAACATCATATCATCAGTTGGTGCCGAACCCCGGGGGAGGACGAGCTCTCAGTGCACAAGGCAGGGGGATCAGTATGTGCCCCTTGGAATAATCGCCCTTCTCCCCACCGGTCTCTTATGTTCTTATTTCCATGGAACCAAAAACAAGAGAGAAGGTGCTCTATGTGGAGGTCAATATAGTCAGAGGTGGAGGGGTTAGGAGGCAGGGAATGCTCTCACCTCTGATGGTTGTGCTCGTTCAGGCACAATGGTGTTTGTAACAGTTCACTAGCTGTCACAAGGGCAGAGTAATCTGGGTGTTGCAATGCACGTGGCAAGAGCAGCCAAGGTTAACACTTTATTCAATACACTACGCGTTTCAGGGACGGTCCATCAGGTGAGTATAAACACCTAGACACCACTAGAGGACTGTATATACACATCAGTATCACGCTAGTTAATTTATTGATGAATCTGCATAAAATATACAATTGAAGTGATAAAAGAACAATGTAAAATACTGAAAATCATAATGAAAAATAGGAGTAACGGGGGCATATGATCCCTCCTCTTTTGAACTCATTACATCTGTATGAATAAAAAGGACAATAATGCATGCATATAAATAAATACATGAAAGGATGTATGATAAAATATATATCTAAATACAGTATATATACATATATACACACCCCAATCCATTACACGTGACACATGATCCATATTAACAGCACCTAATAGTATTTTAACAGGTATGCTCAATACTAATATTTAATCCTTCTGGGTTTAGGGTGGCTAATTTAAAGATCCAAAATGTCGCTGTGTTGTTTAGCATTTGGAGATGGTCAGTAGTGGTTTCTGGTATCTGTTCTAAAAGGATCAAACGTTAATCATCAGGTTTTTTTTGGTGGTTTATTAAAAATGTCTGGATACGATGTGGTCCATTATTCCATTTTTTATATTGTACCTATGCTTGTTTATTCTATTATGAACTGGTTGATTCTCACGTCCATACTGGAAACCTCAGCTACACTCCAATAGGTAGATTACAAAGGAGGTACTGCAATGAAGAAACTGGTTGATGGGAACGACCTTTCCTGTTACCCTGTATTGAAAATTCTTACACCCTTGTTGAAACATAACACAACAAAGACATTTGGAGTTCCCACAACTATAAACCCCCTTTAGATCAGATGGCAGACGGGGCTGATTTGTTTTATTATTATATTTCCATGGAACCGACTTGTTGCAGATTATTTTTGATTCATCTGATCGGGGTTTGCAGAAATCCATGCACCCACTGCAGTGACCTCCCCATTCACACATATGGGGCTGATCCCTCTACACCCAGTCTGCCCCGTGTGAATATCCCCTAATACATTCTCCCCATCGCCACACATCTGTGCAGGTTTAGAGATGGGCCAGTTCACTCCCCCCATTATATGTTTAGTAGAGTCCACCAGCTGCTGCAGCGCCTCTCCTATCTCCATCCCTCTCTTATATAAAAGTATAACAGCTCAGACACAGAGATGACTGGTTGTACAAAGTAATATCAAGGCATCTGCTTATATAGTATCCCCTCCCTGCTGCACACTGCAGCTCCGCTCACCTGAAACTCTGGGAGATTCTTTTAGATCCTAGGTTCTAGCCCAAGGAGCCCGACTATTTAATGAGATTCTTCTTTTGGGACGAGGATTATTTGTGTATTTTCTCCCTCACAGGACATGACGAGCTTCTCATTACTGAGTAAATATTCTGCCGTTGTTTGGCGACAATGTGCCAGGATCCGGTGTCTGATGATAATGGAAATATTCATCAGGAAACTGTTACATTATTATGATACAGCACCACAGGCTGAGATGTAGGAGACATTTCTTCACACAGGACAATGCAGAAACCCGATCTAATATAAAATGTAGAGTAATAAATAGTCTTCATCAGGAGCGGACACTGACAGCTTGGGGCCCCTGCGCAAGAAATGTGTCTGGGCCCCCCCCTCCTTTTATGGCGACCAAGTTACAGATATGATATGTATATATAGACACACACACACACATATATATGTTTTACATAGTCTCCTTTAATATGTATATTGCCGTCCCTTATTACACACTGCCCACTCTTGTTATGTACAGCACAGCACCTTACATATCGGATTATATAGAGCTCTGTTCTTTATTACATACTGTCCTCTCTTGTAATGTACAGCACAGCACCTTACGTATCGGATTATATAGAGTCCTGTTCTTTATTACATACTGTCCTCTCTTGTTAGATGTATAATGCAATGGCGGCTGATGGAGCAAGGGAAAGCTTCTTTTCTAATGGAGGCACTGATGGACTGGTCTTCTGGTCACCAGCTGCTCCATCAGCAGTCATTTTATATCCAGCAAGAGACAGATATGCAATAAAAGAGAGTGCTGTGATTAAAAATAACAAGAATACGCTATGTAAGGGACAGCACTGTACATAACAGCAGAGGAAGCTATATAATAAGAGACGGCACAATATATAACTAGAGAGAATGGTATGTAATAAGGGACGGTGTTATATGTAATAAAAGAGGAAACTATGTAACTAAGGACAGCGTTATACATAATAAGTGAGTACACTATATACTAAGGGACTGTGCTATACATAATAAGGCTACATTCCTATATTTGTGTGCAGTGTTGGTGTGCTGCCCACTTTTACAGACCCATTGAGCATGTCCTATTCTGATCCTCAAAATAAGGTTGGAACAGGACATTCTCTGACCCTCACGGATCTCATTCTCAGATCTGTTCACAGATGTGTGAATGGACCTGTAAAGATCTGAGATTACGGGTTTTAATAACCACTTAGGCAGGTTAATAATGCAACAATATTTTATTCCTCACATCCATGGTAATACAGCAATTCCAGGTAAATGTCCAAAATACAATTGTCTCAGTCCACAAGATCCCCTTCCCGGGACAGTATTTCCACTGCCTTTGTGCCAGTATAGTCTGTAGTCACAGTCCCTGATCCTCCAGATGACTGGTAAAATGATGGCGATGGAAACACAGGTATCCAGTAGCAACAATCCTTTAAGAAAACTGAAATCCAATGACAGATCCCACAACTGTAGCATGTTTATCCAGTCCAGTCGGTAACTGATCTCCAACACTTAATATTCTTTGCTTCCATCCATCCTTTCAGCTGCTCAATCTTGATCCTATCCTATCTATGTCATTCCACCAACTCTCCACTAAACATGTGGCTTCCTTTCTCCTTCACTGGGATCAGCCCCATGAATCAGAAGTGATCCCACCCTCCCTCTTAAACATTTGCTTTTAGCTTAAAGAGTGAAGGATATTTCAGAAGCCTATGACTGGTGACTGCATGGGAGGCTCCCTGTGCTGATGTCTCTGTTGAGTCTATTGTTCCCATTCACACAATGGGACTAGTGGCTGTTAGAACAATGGTTTAAGGCCCCTGAGATATTAATGAGATTAACAGATTTTACATTTAAATTTAGCAATCTCTTATCAGGCCTTATGTATACATAAGTTCCAGCCAGCATGTCTTCCTCTGCTTACTGTCACTGAATGGAAACACTGATTCTTGAAGCTGAACACTACAAGTGAAATTAGTGCACATAAACTGACGAGCAAAACATTAATAAAACACAGCAAGCAAATCTCTAATAAAATGCAATAATATTGACGGAACCGGTGCTCCGTGCTGGAAAAGTCTGATAGTCTTTAGAAAGTGGGCATCTCCTCACAGGAACTATGAAACTTTACTAGTCCATGTGCTGTCCGATAAAAAAATCTGACAGCACACGGACATATGACACGAATGTAAGAATGCTGCCTAAGGGATTTTACAGATAATATTATCACTCCAAATCACACAGTGCAGATATAGAATAACACTTACATCCAGTGACCGCTGACATCTCGTCAGATTAGTCATTTTCTGCTCTTTCTTCTCAATCTTGTCAGACCTTCATGCCGACATCCCTCAGTCATGACTCGTCTTGTGACGATGATCATCACATTTCTGAAAATATCAAGGACACATACATTGTATGCATACATGCGTCTCCCCCACATTGTGCCCCCGACTATAGATATGTACCCCACCATTAATATACTATTAGCCACTCACTAACCAAAATATAAAGTGAATAGCAGTACCTCATTAACTATAATCTCCACCGCCAAATAATATTAATTATTCAATCTCTGTGACTATCCACAATTAACTTTAGGGCTATGTGCACACGGAAAATATACAAGGTTTTTACAGTACAAGCAAAGTGAATGAGATCCCAGAAGTCTCATGCGCACATTGCTTATTTTTTCCTTGCAGACTTGCAGCAGATTAAAATCCGAATGATGTCAATTCTTGAAGTTTATTTCACCCATACTGAGTGGGGAAAATACACAACAAAAGCATGTGAAAAACGTGAAAAAAAATTATTTTACGCAGCGTTCTTCCTGCCAACACATTAGGATATGCAGCAGAGTTTTCTCCAGCAAATCCTGAACGTCTGCACATAGCCTTAGTCCCTGTCCTGTGTTCCCCCCATTCATTCTAAGTTCTTGATAGCGTCATAATGAACTTGGGGGTGGGAGAAGACATTATCAGATACTGAGCATCCTCTGCCCCCTTCCAATTCATTACAAGTCCCTGATAGCATCCTCTTTCACAACTCAATTAATTTTACATCCATATCTAATGTCCTCCGCCCCTACCCCTGTTCGTAAGTCCTTTATAAGTTCCCCTTACTCCCATTCCAACTGCTTACCCCCTCATTGTTCTTTCTCCCATATCCCTCATTGTAATCTCCTCCTCCCCCATCATTGTCCTCTCCACCACATCCATCATTGTTCTCCCTCACCACAGTTCAGTGTCCTCTCCCTCACCCCATCATTGTTCTCTCTCACCACACCTGTGTCCTCTACATCTCCCCTTCATTGTTCTGTCCCCTACCCCATTATTGTCCTCTCCACCACCTCCATCATTGTTCTTCCCACCACCCCTCAGTGTCCTCTCCACCACCTCCATCATTGTCCTTCCCACCACACTTCAGTGTCCTCTCCACCACACCCATCATTGTTCTCCCCCACCACACCATATTATTGTTTTCCCCCACCATCCCTCAGTGTCCTCCCCCACCCCATCATTGTTCTCCATTGTTCTCCCCCACCCCCATCATTGTTCGACCACACCACCCCTCAGTGTCCTCTCCCCCACCCCCATTATTGTTTGACCCCACCAATCCTCAATGTCCTCTCTCTCACATCCATCATTGTTCTCCCCTACTACACCACAGTATCCTCTCCCCCACACTTCCGTGTCCATTCCCACAACCCTATCAGTGTTCTCGCCACCATCCCTCAGTGTCCTCTCCCCCACACCCGTCATTGTTCTCCCCCACCATCCCTCAGTGTCCTCTCCACCACCCCCATCATTGTTGTCCCCACTACACCACAGTGTACTCTCCCCCACCCCCATCATTGTTCTTCCTCACCACCCCTCAGTGTCCTCTCAACCACCCCATCATGATTTGCCCCACCATCCCTTAGTGTCCCCTCCACCACCTCCATCATTGTTCTCCCCATCACACCTCAGTATCCTCTCCATTATCCCTATCATTGTTCTTCCCACCACACCTCAGAGTCCTTTCTCCCACATCTCAGTGTCCTTTCCCCCACCCCTATCATTGTTCTCCCCACCATCCTTTAGTGTCCTCTGCCTCACTTCCATCATTGTTTTCCCCCACCATCCCTCATTGTCCTCTACACCACCTCCTTCATTGTTGTCCCCCACTACACCTCAGTGTCCTCTCCTCCACCCCACCATTGTTCTCCCTCACCACCCCTCAGTGTCCCCTCCCCCAGCCTCATCGTTGATAGTGTCATAATGAATTTTAAGATGGGGAAAATGCTATCAGAGGCTTGGCAGCCTCCTCCACCACCCAATTAATTTTACATTCATATCTGACATCCTCTTCCCCCTACCCCCTGTTCATAAGTCCATTATAAGTCCCCCTTACTCCCATTCCAACCCCTCACCCACCTTATTGTCCTCTCCCCCACATCCCTCATTGTAATATCCTCCACCCCATCATTGTCCTCTCCACCACATCCATGATTGTTTTCAATCACCACACCTCAGTGTCCTCTCCCCCACCCCTATCATTGTTCTCACCACACCTGTGTCCCCTCCGCCACCCCTTCATTATTCTGTCCCTCACCCCCATCATTGTCCTCTCCCCAATGCCATCATTGTCCTCCACCACCCCCATCATTGTCCTCTCCACCACCTCCATCATTGTTCTTCCCCACCACACCTCAGTGTCCTCTCCCCCACCCCCATTATTGTTCAATCCCACCATCCCTCAGTGTCCTCTCCCCCACACCAATCATTTTTCTCCCCACCATCCCTAAGTGTCCTCCTTCCCACCCCATCATTGTTCTCCTCACCATCCCTCAGTGTCCTTCCTTCCACCCCCATCATTGTTCTCCCCGACCATCCCTCAGTGTCCTTTCCCCACCCCCATTATTGTTCAGTCCCACCACCCCTCAATGTCCTCTCCCTTACATTCATCATTGTTATACCCCACCACACCTCAGTGCCCTCTCCCCCAACCCTATCATTGTTCTCACCCACCATCCCTTGGTGGTCTCTCTCCCCACTCCCATCATTGTTCTCTCACCACCTCTCAGTGTCCACTCCCCCACCCCTTTCATTGTTCTGCCTCACTACCCCTCAGTGTCCTCTCCACCACCCCATCATTGTTCTCCCCACCACACCTCAGTGTCCTTTCCCCACACCCATCTTTATTCTCTCCCACCACACCTCTGTTTCCTCTCCCAAACACCCATCATTGTTCTCCCCCACCACCCCTCAGTCTCCTTTGCACCACCTCATCATTGTTTTGCCCCACCACCTGTCAGTGTCCTCTCCCCCACTCCCATCATTGTTCTCCTCAACAACACCTCAGTTTCCTCCCCCACCCCATCATTGTTCTCCCCCACCATCCCTCACTGTCCTGTCCCCCACACCCATCATTGTTCTCCCCCACCATCTCTTAGTGTTCTCTCCCCCATACCCATCATTGTTCTCCCCCACCATCCCCAGTGTCCTTCCTCCCGGAAGGAGACAGTAGGTTCAGGGGCTGCAGAAGCTCCAGTGTTGGTGAGGTGGCAGTTCCAGTGATGGTGAGATGGCCACAAGGGCATTGCAGGCTGTAAGCTGTTCTGAAGAGATGGGCTTTCAAATTCCATTTGAAAGGTCCGAATGGAGGGGATAATTGGACGTGTTGGGGCAAAGATTTCGAGAGGATGGAGGATATTTGGGAGAAGTCTTACAGGCGACTGGATGAGAAATGTATGAATATGGGGGAGAGGAGGTCTTGAGAGGACCAGAGATTACATGTGGGTAGATATCGGGAGATTAGTTCAGAGATATATGGAAGGGACAGATTATGAACAGCTTTGTAGGTCAATGTTAGTAGCTTGAAGTGGATACGTTGGGGAATTGGGAGCAAATAAGGGATTTGGAGATGGGGGAAGCGGAGGAGTGCGAAGAGAGAGGTGGATTAGTCGGGCAGCAGAGTTAAGGACAGATTGGAAAGGTGCGAAAGTGTTATCAGTAAGGCCACAGAAGAGGATATTGCAGCAGTCAAGGCAGGAGATGATGAGGGCATGCACTAGTATCTTATTAGATTGAGGGTTGAGGAAGGGATGGATTCTGGAAATATTTTTGAGTTGGAGGTGGCAAGGGCTTGGATGTGGGGTTTTAAAAACAAGGCAGAGTCAAGGGTTACTTCAAGTGAGCGGATTTTAGGTACAGGGGAAAGCGTGATGTCATTTATTATGATAGATAGACCAGGTAGGGAAGAAAGATGAGATGGAGGAAGCATGATGAGTTCGGTTTTGTCTATGTTAAGCTTTAGGAAGCAAGAGGAGAAGTAGGAGGATATGGCTGATAGACACTCCTGGATTCTCTACAGCAGGAAGGTGACTTCTGGGCCAGAGAGTTAGATCTGAGTGTCATCAGCATATAGATAGTACTTGAAGCCATGGGACTTTTCGTTGTACCAGGCCAAAGGTATAGATGGAAAAGAGTAGAAGTCCTAAGACAGAGACTTGAGGGACTTGAGTGGGACATTCTAAATGTGGGGTTAGAGAGGTATGAGATCTAGGAGAGAGCAAAGTCTGTGATACCGATGGAAGAAAGGACCTGTATGTGAAGGGCATAATACTACTCAGACAACACAGGATGAGGGTGAAACAGTGTGGCAATATTTTATTGAACCACCAACCTGAGTCCTCTCTCCCACACTCATCATTATTCCCCCCCACCATTCCTCATTGTCCTCTCCACCACTTCCATCATTGTTGTCCCCCACTACACCTCAGTGTCCTCTCCTCCACCCCATCATTGTTCTCCCTCATCACCTCTCAGTGTCCACTCCCAAACCCCTATCATTGTTCTGCCCCACTACCCCTCAGTGTCCTCTCCACCACTCCATGATTATTCTCCCCACCACACCTCAGTGTCCTCTCCCCACACCCATCATTATTCTCTCCCACCATACCCCAGTTTCCTCTCCCCAACACCCATCGTTGTTCTCCCCCACCACCCCTCAGTCTCCTCTCCACCACCTTATCATTGTTTTGCCCCACCACCTCTCAGTATCCCCTCCTCCACTCCCATCATTGTTCTCCTCAAAAACAACTCAGTTTCCTCCCCCACTCCCATCATTGTTCTCCCCCACGATCCCTCACTGTCCTGTCCCCCACACCCATCATTGTTCTCCCCACCATCCCTCAGTGTCCTCTTTCCCACACCCATAATTGTTCTCCCCCACCATCTCTCAGTATCCTCTCCCCACACCCATCATTGTTCTCCCCCACCATCCCCAGTGTCCTTCCTCCTGGAAGGAGACAGTAGGTTCAGGGGCTGCAGCAGGTACGGTGTTGGTGAGGTGGCAGTTGCGGTGATGGTGAGGTGGCCACAGGGGCATTGCAGGCTGTAAGCTGTTCTGAAGAGATGGGCTTTCAAATTCCGTTCGAAAGTTCCAAATGTAAGGGATAATTGGACGTGTTGGGGCACAGAATTCCAGAGGATGGAGGATATTCGGGAGAAGTCTTGCAGGCAATTGGATGAGAAATGTATGAGTGCATAGAAGAGGAGATCTTGAGAGGACCAGAGATTACATGTGGGTAGATATCGGGAAATTAGTTCAGAGATATACGGGAGGGACAGATTATGGATGGCTTTGTAGGTCAATGTTAGTAGCTTGAAGTGGATATGTTGGAATTGGGAGCCAATAAGGGATTTGCAGAGGGGGGAAGCGGAGGAGTGCAAGGAGAGAGATAGATTAGTCGGGCAGCAGAGTTAAGGACAGATTGGAGAGGTGTGAGAGTGTTATCAGTAAGGCCACAGAAGAGGATATTGCAGTAGTCAAGGTGGGAGATGATGAGGGCAGGCACTAGTATTTTATTAGATTGAGGGTTGAGGAAGGGATGGATTCTGGAAATATTTTTCAGTTGGCGGTGGCAAGGGCTTGCATGTGGGGTTTGAACAATAAGGCAGAGTCGAGGGTTACTTCAAGTCAGCAGACTTCAGGTACAGGGGAAAGCGCGATGTCAGTTATTATGTTATGATAGCTGGACCAGGTAGGGAAGATAGGTGAGATGGAGGAAAGATGATGAGTTCAGTTTTGTCTATGTTAGACTTTAGGAAGTGAGAGGAGAAGTAGGAGGATATGGCTGATAGACACTCTGGGATTCTGTACAGCAGGAAGGTGACTTCTGGGCCAGAGAGGTAGATCTGAGTGTCATCAGTAGTGTTGAGCCACCCCCGTAGTGTTCGAGTTCGGTTCGGTTCGTCGAACACCCGTGTGTTCGCCGAACTGTTCGTCGAAC
Source organism: Phyllobates terribilis (assembly GCF_046119375.1). Classification (NCBI taxonomy): domain Eukaryota; kingdom Metazoa; phylum Chordata; class Amphibia; order Anura; family Dendrobatidae; genus Phyllobates; species Phyllobates terribilis. The sequence goes on along the minus strand of NW_027362772.1, from coordinate 13,326,604 downwards.
TGTTCGTCGAACACCTTCGAACACCGTTAAAACCAATGGCAGGCAAACAAAAACACATAGAAACACATAGAAAACACCTTCAAAGGTGTCCAAAAGCTGACAAACTGCTCAGAAGACACAACTTACACATGGAAAAGTGACAAGTACATATAGTCATGAGAAAAGAAAAGAGGTGGAGGAGTAAAAGGAGGGGGAGACACAGATATAGGCATGTCATGCCCTTCTAAAATCCAAAAAGTGAGAAGCCGACACGTTCAGTCCGCTCCTGCCCGTGCCACCTCCGTGTCGTCGGGTTTGTGCCAGAGCCGCGGTGAACCCTGACGGCCAGCCCCCCTCTCCCAATACTGGTGCCTGTCCGCTGGTGGGTCGAGCGAGCCCCCCTGTGGTGGAGGCAGCTCTAAGCTTTTTAATTTAAATTGTCTCTCTAATTTGAATGAATACACTTTAAATCCATTTACAAGGATCTATTGGAGGGCAAGTCTCATGCCAGCAGCCGCGTAATTCTAGCTCCAGTAGCGTCCACTAAAGCTGCTGCAGTTAAAAAGCTTTTATAAGGATCGAGCTCGGCTGTCCACCGCAAGGCATCCTACTGCCAGTCCCAGCCCCTATGCCTTGGGGTGCCTCCTGATGCTCTTCACTGAGTATCCCATGGTCCCGAAGCATTTCCTTTGAAAAAATTAAGTGTCCAAACTACAGGTGGTGTAGCTTGCTTAACAGCCGGGATAATCCGCTGACTAGCAGACACTGCTACTAGGCACAAAGTATTTCCTGGGCTAGATGCAGTTAAAAATTTGTAATTAGATACTCTCGTTGGATGCTGAGAAAGCATTCCATAGAGTCTCCTGGCACGCCATATATGATTCTCTTAAAAAGCTTGGGGTAGGGGTCTAGGGGACCCTTTTATAGCCAAAATCACGGCCCTGTATCGCAATACGTCACCTAGGCTGAAGATAAATGGAACTGTAGCACCCTGAGGGCTCGGTTGCTACAGAGGTATTGCACCTCACCCAGAGGTGTGATATCTCACTCTCAGGTAAGGATGGAGTGTGGATCAGGACCCGACACCTGCATGCATTACACCACATTGCCGTGGGGCAGGGCGACCAATATGCCCCTGAGATGGGCACGACAGTCCCTGTCCCTGGCTGGAGTGGGGGGAGGGAACACTGAGGAAGGGGAACCCTGTAGTGCAGGAGCAGGGAGGAAGCAGTTCCTGGGTGCATTGAGAAGGGAGTATAAAAGGTGGGCACCATCTTAGTTCAGTGCAGAGAAGTCTGAGCAGAAGTGGCAGGGAGCAGGGGCTCTGCATGAGCTCTGCTCCGGAGGCGGGCCTAGTAACAGAGGCCCAGGCCTGGAAGAGGGAGAAGGAAGGAAGAGGAGCGGAGAAGGCTCCAGGAACGAGGAATGAAGGGATCCCAGGGGTGCGGACGGGCGAGTCGCCACCGCACGCCCGAATCCACCTGCATGGAGGGGTCAGGCCAAAGGGGGAGACCGGTCCCCGAAACTAGCGGAGGCAGGAAACGACCCTCAGCTAGAAACCGGAGGCTGTGACATTTTATGTGGCGCAGCCCCTCGCTACACCCGCTAGGAGGGCAGCACATAGGGTCAGGGAAACTGGCGCCAAGTTTACCAAGAGGAGGCCCGAGGCAGCCGGACAGAAGGGTTGGTAAGAAAGGCCAGACAAAGGACACACAAAGGGGGTCCTGTGAAGCGCTCCAAAGTTATCTGGGAGTTGTCTGAGCCCCTCACCTGGTGAGCACAGTACGACGTGGGCAGCCGTTACCTGCAGACGTGGTCTGGATAATAAGAACTGTGAGTAAAGGCCCTGGACTGCATCACTGACTCCGTGTCGTTACTGCTGCTGCCCTGCACCATCACCCCCATCCTCCGCATACACTGCCCTGAGGCTATACTCCTCCCGTGGGGAGTTATGCTACGCTCTGCTGCACCCACAACACCAGCCTCAGCGGTCTGCCCTGCAGCGGCGGTTCACTCTGACCGCAATCCACGGGTGGCGTAGTCGGACATTTAAACATCAAAACCACATAAATAGTTCCGCCACTGGTTTGACCACCCTGAGCCACGGAACCGGGTCGCCGCCACGAAGACTACAACCACCAGCATCCACCAAAAAGGGTCCGGCTCCGGGTGTCCCAAGGCCCAGGGGGTGCATCAGAACATTTTCATCACCTTTCACAATCACCAATGGGACAAGGCAGGGATGTCCTCTGTCCCCTCTCTTATACATCCTAGTGACGGAGCACCTGCTCTCATCAATTCGCCATAACCCCAATATTAGGTGGATTGAGGTGGGAGGCACCGAGTACAAGTGCTCTCTATTTGCTGATGATGTCCTAGTATATATCACTCAATCACATATATCCATCCCTGCTGTTATGGCTGAAATAGATCACTTTGTTACATGGTCAAATTTTAAAATCAATGCAGCGAAGTCTGAGGCCCTCGATGTCTCCCTCCCCAAATCCATATAGGATTCCATCCAGTCCAACTTTCCCTTTGCCTGGCCCTCACAGGGTATCAAATACTTAGGAATTCCTATTCATAGAGACCTCTCCCATCTATGTTATCTTAATTTTGGGCCCTTTATTGAACAACTCCATACAGACCACGGTTGGCAAGTTAGAACTGTAAGATTCACTACGTGAACCACTGGTGTTTTGTGGAAAAGCACATGTACACTGTGTTCCAAATTATTATGCAAAAAGTGTTTAGGAGTGATAAGGGAAAAATTTGTTTGTTTGTCAGTTAAACTCATTGATGGTGATGTGTGTCAGGGCTCTTTATATCACTGTAAGCAATTGCAGACACCTGTGCTAATTAGTTTGGCAGGTGTGTCCAATGAAAGGCAAGACTACTTAAGAAGGCTGTCTCACATTATTAAGCAGCCTACATTTTCTGCCAAAATGGGAAAGAAAAAGGATGTGTCGGCTGCTGAGAAGCAACAAATTGTGGAGTGTTTAGGTCAAGGCATGACTACAATCAACATTGTGCGATGATCAGGATGAAGTGTCTTGGCAATCAAGAAGTATGTAGCTGATTCACAGTACACACGTGTGCGTGCTGATAAGGGCAAATTGAGGACTCTTTCCTACAGGCAATTACGTCAGGTTAAAAGAGCAGCGGCAAAAAAGCCTTGTCATAGCAGCAGACAAGTTTTTGAAGCTGCTGGTGCCTCCAACGTCCCCCGAACAACAAGATGCAGGGTCCTTCAGAGGTTTGCAGCTGTGCATATGCCATCCTGTCGACCTCCTCTATCCACTTCACACAAGCAGAAACGGCTCCAGTGGGCCAAACATTACATGAAGACTGATTTCAAAACTGTTTTGTTCACGGATGAGTGCCGTGCAGCGCTCGATGGTCCAGATGGATGGAGTGGAGGATGGCTGGTTGATGGACACCCCACGCAAACACGGCTACAGCGCCAACAAGGAGGAGGTGGAGTAATGTTTTGGGCTGGAATCATGGGGAGAGAGATTGTCGGCCCCTTTAGGATCCCTGAAGGCGCTAAAGATGAACTCCATAATGTATGTGGATTTTCTCAAACAGCACTTCCTGCCATGGTTCAAGAAGAAGAACCATGTATTTCACAGCAAGATCATTTTTTTGCATGATAATGCACCATCTCATGCTGCACATAAAACATCTGCATCTCTGGCTGATATGGGCATAAAAGGGGACAAACTTATGGTGTGACCCCCATGCTCCCCTGACTTCTACCTCATTCAGAACCTCTGGAGCATCATCAAAAGGAGTGTCTATGATGGCGGGAGGCAGTTCACATCTAAGCAACAGCTCTGGGAGGGTATTCTGTCCTCATGCAAAACAATTGAAGCAGAAACCATCCAAAACCTGACAAATTCAATGGACGAGAGAGTTCAGAAGCTCCTTTCGAACAAGGGGTCCTATGTGAAAATGTAACATCACCTAGAATAAAGTTTTGAGTTGAAAACTGTTTGATTTCAATTTCTAATAACCTGCTAATGCTTATAATTTCAAAAATGACCATTTTTTTGGTCTTTATTAAAATGAAAAGGTTGATCGAAAAGTTTGGGGGATCTAAGAGTGTGGCAACCCAGTAGTCATGATTACTTCGAATTCTGACAATATGAGGGTCATGTTGCAGGTAGTGCAGCAAGAAGGCACTTATGTGTCTTGCGCATCTCGGAGCCCCAAAATTATTTTCCGGGCTAGATGCAGCTAAAAATTATTATTAATTTTAAATCTGGTGGAGCTTAGTATAGATGGGCTAATAGGATCAGTGCTGCACACTGCTACAAAGCCCAAATTATTTTCCAGTCAAGATACAGATAAACATGATTAGTAATTTGAAAGCTTAAAACGGTTGGTAGGGTGATTTTAACCAATCATCAAGCTTTTACTCTCCCCAGGATGACACAGGGGTAGAAAAGTCGTTTCGGATCCATGATTTGTTCATCTTTATAAACGTGAGTCTGTCTACATTATCAGTGGAGAGCCACGTGCGCTTATCTGTCAGCACACCACCAGCAGCGCTGAACACACGTTCAGACAGAACGCTGGCTGCGGGGCATGACAAGATCTCCAAGGTGTAAGTGGCTAGCTCCGGCCATTTATCCAGATTGGAAGCCCAAAAAGAGCAAGGGTCCAGTGACACAGTCATGGCTTCAATGTTTACTTGGAGATACTCCTGTACCATCGTCTCTAGGCGTTGACTATGTGTCAGACTTCTTGTCTCCTGTGGCCTTGCAAAGGATGGGCTAAAAAAGTGGTGAAATGATTCCGCAAAATTAATGTTACCAGCAGATACTGTGGTTCTGTTACGGTTTGAGTGCTGAACACTTGACGGTCCCACGGTTGGCAAGTTGGAACTGTGAGATTCACTACATGCACCACTGGTGTTTTGTGGAAAAGCACATGTAAGATTCTGCAACAGTCTCTGCTGATACTCCTGCATGCGTGCATCCCTTTTTATGGCAGGAATAATTTCGGCAAATTTACTTTTGTACCGGGGATCTAACAGTGTGGCAACCCAGTAGTCAGGATTATTTCTAATTCTCACAATTCGAGGGTCATGTTGCAGGTAGTGCAGCAAGAAGGCACTCATGTGTGTTGCGCATCCAGGAGCACCAAGTCCCTGTTGTGTTGGTGGCGAGGTAACAATCATGCTTCCTTCCTCTGTCCTCTCCCCCCAACCTCGCACAACAGAAATGTGATCAAGGTCTCCCTCATCTGATGAGTCTTCCATCAGTTCGTCCTCCACTTCTTCCTGGGCTCCTGCACCTTCCTCACTAGTTTGACTGCTACCATGCGCCCTGGTAAAACCATCTCCCCCACCCTCACATGCCTGCCGCCTTGGTGCTGCCGACCGTCTGGACCTTGCAGATGTTAGCCCTTCCGCATACAACTCCTCCTCCTCTACTTCCTCCACCTCCTCTTGTGCCACCACCTGACTCCGAATTCTGTTTAACATGTGCTCCAGCATGTAAATCACCGGAATAGTCATGCTGATAATGGCATCGTCAGCACTAAACATCTTCGTCGCCATTTCAAAACTGTGCAGAAGGGTGCATAGGTCCCTGATCTGAGACCACTCCTCCAGCGTGATTTGCCCCACCTCCGGAACTCGTTGGCCCAGGCTATACGTCAGAACGTATTGCACCAGGGCTTGTCGGTGCTGCCACAGTCGCTGCAACATGTGCAGAGTTGAATTCCACCGGGAAGGCACATCGCATTTTAGCCGGTGAAGTGGCAGGCCCAACAACTTCTGTAGAGATGTAACTCGCTGAGCTGCGGGATGCGAACGGCGGAAGTGAGCACACAGCGACCGTGCCCTCTGCAGAAGGCCATCTAGTCTGGGATAGTGGGCTAAAAATTGCTGGACAACCAGGTTCAACACGTGAGCCATACAAGGCACGTGTGTGACATTGCCCCGGCGAAGGGCCGCACCCAGGTTTGCAGCATTGTCGCACACGGCCTTCCCTGGTTTCAGGTCCAGTGGAGACAACCATTCATGAAATTGGTTCTCCAGAGCTGACCACAACTCCTCAGCTGTGTGACTCACATTTCCCAGACATTTCAAAGTAAAAACCGCCTGATGACGTTGAGCCCTACTGCCAGCATAGTAAGGAGGTGTGCAGGATCCCTTCTGCGCAGTTAGAAAGCTTGTGGCATGACCAGACAGGCTTTGGGTGCAGGTGGAAGACCGAGAGGAGGTTGAGGAGGCAGAAGCAGTGGAGGAACTTTGACATAAAGAGGATTGACGCACAACTCGTGGGGACGGCAAGACTTGGACAGCAGCCCCTTGTCCTGCTGTCACCATAGTTACCCAGTGCCCAGTTAGGGACATGTAACGCCCCTGTCCATGCCTACTCGTCCAAGTGTCTGTGGTGAAATGCACCCTGTCACACACAGAGTTTCTCAAAGAAGCGGTGATGTTGTGTGCGACATGCTGGTGGAGCGCAGGCACACCTTTCTTTGAGAAGTAGTGCCGACTGGGCATCTGGTACTGGGGCACTGCGATGGACATAAGGTCTCGAAAATCCTCTGTGTCCACCAGGCGGAAAGGCAGCATTTCTGTAGCCAAGAGCTTGCAGATGGTGAAATTCAACCTCTTAGCTTTCTCATGGCTAGGAGGAAATGGTCTTTTACTTGTCCACATCTGAGGGACCGAGGGCTGGCTATTGTGCTTAGACGGGGTTGATAAGGGTGTCCCCGGCAAACTGCCGGTCTGTGAGGAAGATGCAGGCGGACATGTTAGGTTGCCTTGATCCAAAGGTGGTGCTATCGATGTCGGACAGCGCTCAACACCAGCTGGTGTTACCACCTCCAAAGAAAATGATGACCTGCCAATCACGCTGGCTGTTGCGGGTAAAGAGGTGGCAGGTCTGCGCCCCAAAACAGGTGTGACTGCTGTCCCCCCAGTCACAGAGGATGAAGAGGCCGCGGATGCACAAGATATGGCAGACGGTGGTTGGCCCGGCCGGCTAGGCCGCATTGTAGCACACTGAGCTTCCCACTGCAACTTATGCTTCATGTCCATGTGCCGGTTCATGCATGAAGTACTCAAACTATGTATTTTTTGGCCTCTACTTAGCTTTTGCTGACAAATGTTACAGATAACACGAGTTGGGTCATCTTTATCGATCTGAAAAAATGCCCAGGCTATGCAAGGCTTAGCACCCATGCGACCTGAAGAGCCACCACGACTTGTGGTGAGAGGCAGAGTTGTGTTTGAGGATGCAGTTGTTGACGTGCTTCCAGTACTACGTCTCTGTCCAGGAAGGCGCAACCTGACCTCGTCGTCACTAGCATCTTCCTCCACCTCCTCTGCTGACCTCATCTCTTGGCTGACTGTGGGTTGACAGTAAGTGGGATCTCCAACCTCATCATCTACCTCATCATCTTCACCCTGTGCGTTATCACACCCGTCGTCCTCAGAGCCAACCTGTTCCTGCCCTGACAAAAAACTAAAGTTGTCGCTCCAATCAGGTATTTGAGTCTCATCATCGTCTTCCTCATTGTCTCCACCAACAGGAGTTACAGTTTGGGAATGAGGGTCTACATTATGGTCAGAACCTTCTGCGTCTGGTCCTGGATCCGATTCATAAAGATTCTGGGCATCAGTGCAGATCATTTCCTCGTCTGGATTCACAGAAGCGCTGGAGTCGACCTCTGATTCCCAGGCTATAGTATGAGTAAACAGCTCTGCAGACTCAACCATCTGTTCTACCTCATACTCAGTCGGGCAGCTGGAGATTTGGGAGCTGTGAGGAAGCAAGTGCGATTGGGGTGACACCTTTGAGGACTGGAGTATTTGTAATGTTGAAGTTGATGTGGAGGAGAGCCCACTTAAAGGAGCACTTGATATCCGTTGAAGCACCTGCTGTTTTTGTGCCTCATCTGGAATTTGTAGCGATTGGCGTGGCCGTAAGAAAGGGATCTTATCACATTGTCCGCTAAAAGAAGTAGACATTTTAGTTTGGCTGGAAGATGGTCTTTCTTCTGCAGATGTTACTGTTGCTTTAACACCTACCCCACGGACACAACCTTTTTTCCCCTTCCCAACACGCCTATTCCCCTTTCCACCAGCAGCAGGCCTTTTTCCACTCATTTTGGTGGTTAACTAATTCACAACTCTGGAGTTGTTTGCACAAAAAAACAATGGATGGGAACCGAGCAGAGCTGAGTGGCCAAACTGTGGTATTAGGCCAAAACTATTGGCTGGGTTAGATGCAGAAAAAAATTATATTCAATTTGCAACCTGATGGAGGTCAGTATAGATGGACTAATAGAGAAAGTCCCACACACTGCTAGAAGGCCAAATATTTTTTCAGAGGTAGATGCAGAAAAAAAATATATTCAGTTTGCAACCTGATCGAGGTCAGTATAGATGGACTAATAGAGAAAGTCCCACACACTGCTAGAAGGCCAAATATTTTTTCAGAGCTAGATGCAGACAAAAAATTATTTTGAATTTGCAACCTGATGGAGGTCAGTATAGATGGACTAATAGAGAAAGTCCCACACACCCCTAGAAGGCCAAATATTTTTTCAGAGCTAGATGCAGACAAAAAATTATTTTTAATTTGCAACCTGATGGAGATCAGTATAGATGGACTAATAGAGAAAGTCCCACACACTGCTAGAAGGCCAAATATTTTTTCAGAGCTAGATGCAGATAAAAATTATTTTTAATTTGCAACCTGATGGAGGTCAGTATAGATGGACTAATAGAGAAAGTCCCACACACTGCTAGAAGGCCAAATATTTTTTCAGAGCTAGATGCAGAAAAAAATTATATTCAGTTTGCAACCTGATGGAGGTCAGTATAGATGGACTAATAGAACAAGTCCCACACACTGCTAGAAGCCCAAATATTTTTTCAGAGCTAGATGCAGATAAAAATTATTTTTAATTTGCAACCTGATGGAGGTCAGTATAGATGGACTAATAGAACAAGTCCCACACACTGCTAGAAGGCCAAATATTTTTTCAGAGCTAGATGCAGACAAAAAATAATTTTGAATTTGCAGCGTGATGGAGGTCAGTATAGATGGACTAATAGAACAAGTCCCACACACTGCTAGAAGACCAAATATTTTTTCAGAGCTAGATGCAGAAAAAAATTATATTCAGTTTGCAACCTGATGGAGGTCAGTATAGATGGACTAATAGAGAAAGTCCCACACACAGCTAGAAGCCCAAATATTTTTTCAGAGCTAGATGCAGAAAAAAATTATATTCAGTTTGCAACCTGATGGAGGTCAGTATAGATGGATAAATAGAACAAGTCCCACACACTGCTAGAAGCCCAAATATTTTTTCAGAGCTAGATGCAGAAAAAAATTATATTCAATTTGCAACCTGATGGAGGTCAGTATAGATGGACTAATAGAATGATGCTATGCCCAAAAGATTTTACTTCACTAGGTGCAGTAAAAAAATTGGTATTCTATACACAGGTGGTATATCTTGCAACACAGATAGGCTACTCCACTGACTAACACACTCTGCAATAGGCCAAAAAGGATTAGCTTTGCTAGATTCAGCCAAATGCTGTGAAAAAAACTTGCACAGCACTGGCACAGACCTGCCTGGCAAAAACTGATAGGAACTGATGTAACCTAGTCCTGAAAAGGACTGCAATTACAATTAGTCTTTACTCCCACAATCTATCTATTTAAGAGCACAGACCTGCCTGATAAAAGTCGTAGGAAATGCTGTAACCTAGTCCTTAAAAGGACTGCAATCACAACTATTCCCTACTCCCAAGCTATCTGTAGATTTGTGCGAAAATTGGCTTGAAATTAACAAGGTATAGCGCACACAGCAACAGCGGTGCCGTCTAACACGCAGCTGCAGCAGTGAGAAAATGGTGGCGACGGGGAAAATGGCTTGGTCTTATAGGGCAAGGACATGTGACATACACTGCCAATGACACATGCCCTTGCTTGTGTGAAAAAAGCACTTCGCTCCATGTGTGCGCTGCTGATAGGCTGACAGATTGCACCTCCCCACTGTAAATGCGGGAAAGAGAAAAAAAAATGGAGATCTTCATTATTCCTGCAGAGATCCATCCCCTGCCCCTCCCCCCACCCCGCTGTACACTCAAACTGCGTATTAACATTAATTTTCATCATTACTGAGAAAAAATCCAGTTATGATTTTGGTGCACGAACAGTTATCGAACATAGCCTCGAACAGCCGAATTTTTCTCAAATCGTTCGTGTTCGCCGAACGGCTTGAACACCGCCCAAAACAGCTCGAATTTGAGATTGGCGAACAGTTCGAGTAGAACAACGCTCATCTCTAGTCATCAGCATATAGATGGTACTTGAAGCCATGATACTTTGAGTTGTCCCAGGCCAAAGGTATAGATGGAAAAGAGTAGAAGTCCTAAGACAGAGCTTTGAGGGACTCTGGCAGAGAGAGGATGGGAAGAAGTGGTAGTGTGTGAGTGGGAGACACTAAATGTGGGTTAGAGAGTTATGAGGAGAACTTGGAGAGAGCAAAGTCTGTGATACCGATGGAAGAAAGGACCTGTATGTAAAGGGGTCTTCCGTGGGCATAATACTACTCAGACAACACAGGGTGAGGGTGAAACAGTGTGGCAATATTTTATTGAACCACCAAACAGACAATAAACACATAGCATAGTCCCAGGAAATACTGAAGATAGTGCAAAATTACACATTCTCACCCTTCCGCTGGCCCGCCGGGAATAGATCACCTGCGACTTTGGGACTTCTAAGGCCAACTACCTCAACCAGTGGCACCCTGCTTTGGGTGGACACCCACAGAGAGGAAGTAGCGGCAAGCTTAGGAAGCTGACAGTCCATTGTGGTCCAAGGCCAGGAGACCTGAGGGTCCCATCCTGGTCTCTCCGAACTACTTAATGGGTTCCAGGTGACCTTATTGTCCCAACCTGGGTTTCTCCGAGTGTCTCCATGGGTTCCAGGTGACCCGATGGTCCAAACTGGCAACTCCAAACAACATATCCATGGAGCCATGTGAACTCATTGTCCCAACCTGGTTTCTCCAAATGTATCCATGGTTTCTCTAATGGTCAATGGAGCAACTCTGTATCCTTCCAGCTAGGGCCGTGTACCCTTAGGCTGGAATCCTGTTGAATCCAAATCTGTTTCTCTCTGGATGGAGCCTTGCTACCAAACTACTGTCCTGAAGAGTCTCTCTGATTCTCTTTGCAACATGATAGAAATCCCTTTTTATATTTTTCTGTGGTTCGGGTCATCATTCACAGGTCAGGGGGAAAGGCAAAGGGCTCAGGTCTCATTGTTTGAGCATTTAATCAATTTACATAGTTTGTATTCCACTGCTCTGTAAATCAACAACTAGCTGGCTTAGTACAATATGTAATTAGCATATTAACAAGCACTATTGTTCTACTGTGAGTCATTGTCTTCATTGACCAGCCAAAGAAACACATACATTCAAAAGTCAACACAAATACAATAGTGTATTTCTCTTGGCCTAACAAATCTAGACATGTAGCTAATTAAGATTAGAAGCTGTGTCCTCACACTGTAGTAGGAGGGAGTGGTTGATTGTTTCAAAGACAGAGGACAGATCTAGAAGGAGGAGTATAGAGAATTGTCTCTTAGCTTTGGCAGTAAGTTGTTGGTAATTTTGGTTAAGGAGGTTTCGGTGGAATGGTAGGGGCAGAAGCCAGATTGACAGCTGTCAAAAGAGTAGGTTAGATGAGAGGTGGGAGGAAAGTATAGTGTGGACATGCTTTTCAAAGAGTTTGGAGGCAAATGGGAGCAGTGATATGGGTCAGTAGCTGGATGTAAAGGTCAGGTTGAGAGATGGCTTCTTCAGGATAGATGTAATTGTGGCATGTTTGAAAGCAGAAGGGAAGCTACCAGAAGTTAGTGATAAGTTGAAGAGATAGGTTAGGGCTGGGATAAGTGTGGTGGTGAGGTTGGGGAGGAGGTGGGATGGGATGGGGTAAAGTGCTCTCCTTCAGTGACAGTGGAGAAGAGGTTAGTGGGGGAGGGCAGTGGTCTGGTATACATAGGACTTGTCGTGGTTGAGTAGTAAAGAGTTGCCTGATTTGGCCAATCTTGTTGAAGTGTAAGCAGTCTTCGGCAGAGATGACGGAGTCAGAGCGGGCATTGGTGGGTGGAGGAGGGAGTTAAATGTGTTGAATAGGTGTTTGGGGTTGTGGAATGAAGAGGACACAAGGGTTGTGAAGTAGGCCTGTTTAGCAGAGGTGAGGGATGACTTGAATGTGAAAGTTGGTTGAATGGGGTGAAGTCTTCCTGTGAATGTGTTTTCTTCCAGATCCACTCTGCAACTCTGGACACTTGCAAAAGCTTTTTAGTGAGGTTGGTGTGCCAGGGCTGTCTATTGATTCATCACACTCTGCCATACATGAGAGGGGTGACTGAGTCAATAGCTGATGTTAGTGTAACATTGTAGAAAACAGTAGCGTTGCGGAGTCAAGATATAAAGGACAGATGTAGAATAGAGGTGGAGAGTGTTGAAGTGTGTGTAGTTTCTGCGGGGGGATGAGCTACATGCTGGATTTGAGGAGCAGATGAAGAGCACAGGGAAGAGAATGTAAGTGGATGGTGGTTAGATAAGGGGAAAGGTGAGGTAGTGAGGTTAGATAGGGGGCTGAGGTTGGTGAAGATAAGGTCTAAAGTATGTCCGTCTGTGTGGGTGGCTTTAGAGGACCACTGAGTGAGGCCATTAAAAGTGGCAAATGACATGAGATTAGAGGCTGCCGACTGGTGAGTGGCTGTGAGGATATTGAAGTTGACCATGATGATGCTGGGAATGTCAGCAGAGAGAAAGTGTAGAAGCCAGGTGGAGAATTGGTCAAATAAGGTAGTGACCGGGCTTGGGGTCAGAAAATGGGGACCACTTGGATGTTGGAGGGAGAGTAGATACTGACAGAATGCACTTCAAAAATGGGAGGATAAGGGAAGGTGTAGAGGGAATTTGGTTAAAGGTGCAGGTGTTAGAAAAGAGAAGACCCACTCTTCCACCTTGTCTGTTGCCAGGGCAAGGAGTGTGGGTGAAATGAAGGCCATCATAGCACAACGCAGCAAGGGAGTCCATGTTGGTGGGTGTCAGCCATTTTTTGTTGAGGTCGAGGAAGGATAGGTTGTGAGACATAAAGAGGTCATGAATAATGCAGAGCTTATGGCATATGGAACAGGCGTTCCAAACTGCTCCAGAGAGAGGGACCGGCTGAGTGGGGGTCAGGGGAATGGGTTGTATATTTGAGAGATTGCAGTAGTTTATAGTGGGTGAGCAGTGATAGGGGGGAGAAAGAATGTGGGTTATCAGCTGTATGTACATGCACATCATACACAAATACACATGTGGCGCCCCTGAGGGTTCAGTCGCCACAGAGGTACTACCACTGGTGCCTCACTCTCTGGTAAGGAAGGGAGTACAGCCCGGGACTCTAACACCTGCATCCAACACTACACTGCTCCTGGCCGGCTGGAAGGGCGAGATGCGCTGTTTTCTGCTGAGCCCTGTCCCTGGCTGGAGTGTGGAGAACCAGAGTTGGGGGGAACCAAGTAGTGGGTGTGGGTGGAGGAAGGAGTTTAGGAGAGCATTTGTTAGGAGTCTAAAAAGGGATCCATCTTAGTTAGTGGGCAGTAAGTAAGTAAGAGAGAGTGTGTGCAGTAAGCCAGAGAGGAGCAGAGTCTCTTCAGGAGCTCTGCTCCAGAGTGGGCCTAGTGAATGAGGCCCAGCGAAGGAGAGAAGAAGAGGGGAGCAGAGGAGGAAGGCTCCGGTAACTGAAGAGGTCCCAGGGGTACGGAAGGAGCAGGAAGCCACCCGTACACCCTAATCTGCCAAGTGTCAGAGGGACCAGGCCGCAAGAAGGGAACCAGTCCCTGGCTAGTCGTGTCACTTCCAAGTCTCGGCAAGGAAACCGGAGGCTTCTAACCTTTATGGTGCAGTTGCCATACTTACATTCGAGTAGCCAAGAAAGGTAACTGTGTAGGATCAAGGTTTTCCAGGTGACCCTGAAGGATCCGAGGACGCCATCTTGGGACTCAGATTGTGAGGCGCAGGGCAGGAGGGAGAGACCCAGCGCAGGAAGTCAGCTGAGGAAAGGAACATATAGACGGGGGTCCCGATTAGTACTCTCGAATTGCCAGAGGGACTTCTGAACCCCTGCTTGGTGAACGCAGCGTGATGCAGGAAGCGGTAACCTGTGCAGTGTAACCTGAGGAACTTGTCAACTGTGAGTAAAACCAGAGGACTGCACTTCACTGTCTCTGTCGGTTATTGCCGCTGCGCCATCATCCCTCCTACACTACATCTCTCACCAGCATCCCTTCCATCAACCCTGCCCCAGGGGCTCGCTTTGCCTGTGGGGAGCAGAGACATCCCAGCTGCCATCCCATCACCCCCGGAGGTCTGCAGCAGCGCTGGTAACTATTACCAGAAACCACAGGTGGCGTCACGAAGCTGTTAACAAGACCCTCCTTTTAAAGAGTAACCCCAGAGGACGGGCCCGTGAGCCGACTGCCATGATATCCTACAAAGAAGGTAAAGGCCCGGGTACCGAGTTTCCCCCATATCCCCCTGGGCGAGTCACACATATTTACATACTCAGTATGCACAAACACAAATATTGCAAATACTTAAACTGTGGGTAAAGTAAGTATTTGATACACTGACGATTTTGCAACTTTTCCCACCTACAAAGAGAGAAACAGGGAACCTGGGAACCAGGATGAAGCACATATGGGGACCAGGATGTAGCACATATGGGGACTAAGATGAGAGACATGTAGGGACCAGGATGGAGGACATATGGGGACCAGTACGGAAGATATGTGGGGACTAGGACGGAGCACATATGGGAACTAGGAAGAAGCACATATGGGGACCAGGATGTAGCACATATGGGGACTAGGATGAGAGACATGTAGGGACCAGGATGGAGGACATATGGGGACCAGTACAGAAGATATGTGGGGACTAGGACGGAGCACATATGGGAACTAGGAAGAAGCACATATGGGGACCAGGATGTAGCACATATGGGGACTAGGATGAGAGACATGTAGGGACCAGGATGGAGGACATATGGGGACCAGTACGGAAGATATGTGGGGACTAGGACGGAGCACATATGGGGACATGTGGGGACCAGAATGAAAGACATGTGGGACCAGGATAGAGGACATGTAGGGACCAGGATGGAAGATATGTGGGGACCAGGATGAAAGACATGTTGTGTGGGAGCCAGGATAGAGGACATATTGGGACTAGGATGGAAGATATGTGGGGACAGAATGAAAGACATGTGGGGTGGGAGCCAGGATAGAGGACATATAGGGACCAGGATGGAAGATATGTGGGGACCAGGATGGAACACATATGGGGACTAGTGTTGAGTGAATTTGTTCGGCATTTCAAATTCGGGTTCGTGTTCGGGGTTCCGGCTTGTTTGTGCCAAAAAATCGGCTCCACCCATAAAGATCTGTGATTTGCCACACTCTCACGCAGATGTTAATATGTCAGAAGTCTCCTTCAGGGTTTATGGTGACCTGCGGTTTCTTTTCCAAAGTCTTCTTGGCTCCAGATCGCAACTAGGCGATCGAGAACTGTTGGCGATTATACTGGCCCTGGGGTAGTGGCACTTTTTGCTTGAAGGAGCAATGCCTCCAGTAATTATTTATACTGACCACAAGAGCTTAGCCAATCTGCAGTCCGCTCAGCGGCTAAATCTGCGTCAAGCCAGGTGGTCTCTATTCTTTGCCCATTTTGATTTTATTTTTCATTTCCAGCTAGCAGACAAGAACATCAAGGCAGATGCACTTTCTAGGTCCTTTCTGTCTTCCAACTAAGGGGAAGAGCCTCAACGCATCCAGATCCAGGGTCGCACCGTTGTATCCAGACCTTTTTTCGAACGATGTGCAGCTTCACTCAGTCCTTCAACTCCCCTAGAGACTGTCACCAACTGCCAAACCCCAGCGCTGCAACTCCGGCCTCTCCATTGCACTCTACTGGCCAAATCATATATTGCATCAGAAATCTCCAACAATACAGTAAACTGTGATTATCCCTTACATGTGTATAATGGCACTTATTGTATTATTAGTGTTATTAGTATTGGAGTTTTTATAAATGATCAGTATTGTAGTATTCATTGACATTGTGATGGTAATATGTGGTCTGGTCATGATGTGGTGGTATTTTGCACATATTTGGCCTGTGACTGATGGGGACAGAGATTAGGTGTAGCAGAGAGTTGAGGTGACACATGGACAGGAGGTCGTCCTGGAGACAGACTTAAAGGGGTTTTCCTACAAAGAAAAGATCATTATAATCAATAGATTTTGGAATAATAATAATAAGTTGCACAATTGGATGTGTTTAAATAAAATGTTCCTGTGCTGAGATAATCTTATGCATGTGCCCCTGCTGTGTACTGTGTAATGGTCGTGTCTGACCATACAGGATCGTACCACATCTCCTGAGCAGGGGAGGAAGGAAGAGAGTCTACAGACATTACAGCAGGGGATCGCAAATGATTCTTTCTTTTAAGTAAAATATTGTTTAAAAACCTGCCCAGGAGCTGTGGTATGATCAGACCATGTTCCTGTACGGTCAGACACAGCCATTACACAGTACACAGCAGGGGCACATTTATAAGATTATCTCAGCACAGGAACATTATATTTAAACACATCCAATTGTGGAAGTTATTATTATTCCAAGATCTATTGATTATAATGAACGTTTGTTCATGGGAAAACCCATTTAATAGTTCAGGACTCCATGTATGGACAGTGCTGGACAGACAGTCCTCTCATTTCTCAGTGGAATGGACAGAATTTAGCTTTACTAGTAAGAAACAATTTGTCCCTTCCCAGTCTCGGAAGACTGATGTCCATGAAGGGTATGACAGCTGATGGATGACGCTCCACCATGAGACATCTGCATGGATTATGAAGCAGCGTCTGTGATCATGTCTCAGTCCATGGGAGTCTTCAGTATCTGATATTCATCATCTGCAAAGTGTAAAGAGGCGCTGGGCAGTATATTGTGATTCAGGAAATTGAATTGCACATTTTTAGAATTCTCTGGCATTTGCAAATTTCATAAACTTCAACACGAATGTGATTCACATTGAATAAATTCTCTCATCTCAGATAGATAGATGGGTAAGATGGATGTGAGATCCAGGCTTCAGCCTCCATTGTCTTTTATGGGATAATAATACTCTGTACATTTAATAAACCTAGAGATGTTTCTGTATGTCTTTTCGTGCGCTTCATATTTGCTTTGCAATTACGTAAATTGCTTGGCGGCCGTCTCTGTCACATGGATGACTGTCTGTAGACACAGGCGCGGTTTACTTCTGGATTCTCTGCCAGTACATTAATGAGGTTGAGGATATTGATCTCAGGTTAAAAAGTTAAGAGCAAATATTGTCACGTTGTCCCCAAGATTGCAGCTCACGCAATGATTTGTAAAGTACGAGAGACGCCACATTGACCATCTCTGCCCCCTGATGACATTGGAGCACCAGACCCAGAAATGTACTGACAGGCGATCCACTTATCTTCAGTAATTGGTATAGACCCCAATACTGAAAAGCCAGGGTAACACCAATAGGGAACATTCTCCAAGAACATGACACTCCTTCCCCATGAATGAGACGTCTCTGATACCGTTCATCGTATATAATCCTGGTAATAGAAATATGGGAATGAATTTGATGCAAATTGAATTTGTGTTAAATTTTAGGAATCCACCTAACTTGGCAAATTCAAACAATATGTGATTGTCTTTGTGTAAGTCTCCAAAGATGATTTTCTGCATTGCAGAAGACGGCGTCCGCCAGAGAAGGATCACATGGCCTCGCATGGTGCCGCTGGGTTCCCCATAAAACCTTGCAGCTTTTTTTCTTTTTTTTCCATTTATGCAGAAACAATCCGCAAATATTGCTAAAAGAAAATAAAATAAAAAGAACATTTACCTCTATGATGCCTCACAAAGTGTTCATGTCACAAACAGGACGAGTTTTTGAACACCTGTTTTATTAATCTAATTTGCCAAGTATTCAACGATAACTGACTGTTGCTGCTGTTATTTTTTGTTTGCCTTTTATTTCTTGGTCGCTCCTTTATGGAAAGTGGATAATGGTGTTAAATAAATGTCATAAGGAAGTATAAATTAATATAAATAATATGTGACTGATTCATCGTGCACATGTCACATAGCAATATCAGCTTTTCACACCAATTATATTAGTCTCATTCGATGTGTGTACTTGACACACTAATAAGGCAGAGTTTTGCTGCTGTTATTTTTTTGGACATTTATCTACAATTTTTGGTTCCTTCTTTTGGAAAAGTAGAAATTGTGGCTGTAAAAACAAACATCTATAATATAACGCTGCAAGCGTCCCTCTGTCTGAAGCTTTTATAGACTGCGCATGCGCGACGAACAGTCTGGCTCCAGAGAGAAGAACGCATGGAGCCGTCATAGGTAAGAGAAGTGTATGGCGCCGGACATCATGGTATGCGCAGACACTGAACGCATACCGCGATCTCGCCGGTGACCGAGGCAGGAGTGAAGGCGTCGGAGTCGGCGCATGCACCTAGCGCTATCTGGCGCCATTTTACTGAAGACACATTTGCAGTGTGTCTTCAGCAAAATGGCGCTGGACAGCGTGGTATGTGCACTTGCATACTCCGGCACCACACTCCTCCCCCTGCCTCGGGCAAAACAGGACACAGCGGCACTGGAGCACAGGGAAGAAAGGTGAGTATAAGTGTTTTTTTTTGTATGTGTGCAGCGTAAATAGGATGAGGGGTACCATACATAACAGGATTGGGAGGTGAGGGGGCCACACATACCAGGATTGGGGGATGAGGGGGCCACACATACCAGGATTGGGGGATGAGGGGGCCACACATACCAGGATTGGGGAGTGAGGGGGCCACACATACCAGGATTCGGGGGTGAGGGGGACACACATACCAGGATTGGGAGGTGAGGGGGCCCCACATACCAGGATTGGGAGGAGAGGGGGGCCATGCTTACCAGGATTTGGGGATGAGGGGACCACACATACCAGGATTGGGGGATGAGGGGTACCATACATAACAGGATTGGAAGGTGAGGGGGCCACACATACCAGGATTGGGGGATGAGGGGGCCACACATACCAGGATTTGGGATGAGGGGGCCACACATACCAGGATTGTGGAGTGAGGGGGCCAGACATACCAGGATTGGGGGGTGAGGGGGCCACACATACCAGGATTGGGTTGTGAGGGGGCCACACATATCAGGATTGGGAGGTGAGGGGGGCCATGCATACCAGGATTAGGGGATGAGGGTGCACACATACCAGGATTGGAGGATGAGGGGGCCACACATACATTCCAGGATTGGAGGATGGGGGGGGCCACACATACCAGTATTGGGGGATGAGGGGGCCACACATACCAGGATTTGGAGGATGAGGATCACCATACATACCAGGATTGAGGGGTGAGGAGACCATGCATACCAGGATTGAGGGGTGAGGAGAACATGCATACCAGGATTGAGGGGTGAGGGGACCATACATACCAGGATTGGAGGATGAGGTGTACCATGCATACCAGGATTGAGGGGTGAGGAGACCATGCATACCAGGATTGGGGGTGAGGGGACCATGCATACCAGGATTGGGAGGTGAGGGTGGCCATGCATACCAGGATTGGGGGGTGAGGGGACCATGCATACCAGGATTGGGAGGTGAGGGGGGCCATGCATACCAGGATTGGGGATGAGGGGTGCCATGCATTCCAGCATTGGGGATGAGGCATACCATGCATACTAGGATAGGAATGTGGGGTAACATGCATATCAGGATGATGGATGGGGTGCCATGCATACCAGGATGAGGGGTACCATGCATACCAGAATAGGAATATGTGGTGCCATGCATACCAGGATTAGGGGCTGAGGAGTGCCATGCATACCAGGATAGGGATGAGGGGGCCATACATACCAAGATTGGAGATGAGGAAGCCATACATACCAGGATGAGGGGTTGGGTGCCATGCATATCAGGATTGGGGGATAAGGAGGCTAAACATACCAGGATTGGATGATGAGGGGTGCCATACATAACAGAATTGGGATGAGGGGTGCCATGTATACCAGGATGAGGGCTACCATACATACCAGAATACGGATGTGGGGTACCATGTATACCAGGATGAGGGATGAGGTGCCATGCATAGCAGAATAGGCATGAGGGGTGCCATACATACCAGGATTGGGAATGAGGGGTACCATACATACCAGAATTGGGGGATGAATGGGTGCCATATATACCAGGATTGGGATGAGGTGTACCATGTATATCAAATTTGGGATGAGGGGGCCATGCATACCACGATTGGGGATGAGGAGTGCCATGCAAACCAGGATTGGGGATGAGGAGTGCCATGCATACCAGGATTGGGGGATGAGGAGTGCCATGTATACCAGGATAGGGATGAGGGGGCCATACATACCAGGATTGTGGATGAGGGAGCCATGCATACCAGGATGAGGGGTTGGGTTCCATGCATATCAGGATTGGGGGATGAGAAGGCCATACATACCAGGATTGGAGGATGAGGGGTGCCATGTATACCAGGATGGGGGGTACCATACATACCAGAATAGGGATGTGGGCTACCATGCATACCAGGATGAGGGATGGGGTGCCATGCATTCCAGGATGAGGAGTACCATGCATACCAGAATAGGCATGAGGGGTGCCATACATACCAGGATTGGGATTGAGGGGTACCATACATACCAGGATTGGGGGATGAGGGGTGCCATGTATATCAAATTTGGGATGAGGGGGCCATGCATACCAGGATTGGGGATGAAGAGTGCCATGCAAACCAGGATTGGGGATGAGGGGTGCCATGCATACCAGGGGATTGGGGATGAGGGATGCCATGCATACCAGGATTGAGGATGAGGGGTGCCATGCATACCAGGATTTGGGATGAGGGTTGCCATGCATACCAGGATAGGGATGAGGAGTACCATGCATACCAGGATAGGGATCTGGGGGGGCCATGCATACCAGGATTCGGATGAGGGGCCATGTATACCAGGATAGGGATGAGGGCAGCACATAACAGGATGGAGGAACAGGATTGGGGAGCACAAATACCAGGATGGGGGCAGCACAAATACCAGGATGGGGGTAGCACAAATACCAGGATGGGGGCAGCACATACCAGCATGGGAGACCATATACCAATAAAAATGCTCGCCACCCGGGCATCGAACGGCCTCAATAGCTAGTTAATTATAATGCAATAAAAAGTATGGTAAAAGAAAAAGAGGCAATGGAAATGAATGGGGAAATGTGAAAAATAAAAATTCCACACGAAGACATAAGATTGAGTGATCTGCAAGTAGCAGCACATTCACTGGTGCCAGCAGTCTGGGCAGTAGTACCACCCACCTGTGCAGCCCCTCCGCTGCTCACTGCCCACCGTCCGGTCCTCAGCGCTGCCTCTTCTGTCACCATTAGATATGATGCTTTGAATATTGATGATCGAGCACTAAAATGCTCCAGTGCTCGGTACTCATATCAAGCAGGTCAGACGCTCAGACGAGCTCGAGTAACGAGTATAATGGAAGTCAGTGGGAAACTCGAACATTTTTCCAGCAGACCCTAACAGGAGGGCTGTGGGGGGGCAGGAAAATCACTGAAGGGGATGGAAACAGTGCTGAAAGGGAATAAGAACAGCATGGGAAAGACCCCTGGATGCATCTCTGACTCCCACGTCACTGCTGGGAACAATGTAGTCAGAGTATTAAGTGACTTTTATGGACTGACAATTAGTGATGAGCGAGGGTGCTCGTCACTGCTCAGTACTCGCCGGAGCATCTCGTTGCTCGAGGTGCTTGGCCCTGATTGGGTATTTCGGGGTTGCTCGGTGCGAGCTCCCCTCCCTGCATGTTTGGTGCTCATTAGAGAGCCAGTGAACATGCAGGGATTGCCTGCCACACACTGTAATGCCGTAGCCATGTTGGTTGTGGCATTACAGTGATTGGCTGGCCGCACAGCGTCATCAGGTCTATATAAGACTTGGCGCCGCCATGCTCGTCACCGTCTACCCCGGAACCAGGTAGATGAGGGAGAGGACCTTATAAAGAGTATCCAACAGGCTTTATATAATGCAATAATCTTTATTAAACAAAGAAGATTAAAAAATTCACACAAAGACATTAAAAATACAACAAAGACATTAAAAATACAACAAAGACATTAAAAATACAACAAAGACATTAAAAATTGATGTAAGAGGGGGATGAGTATGTCCACATTAGATAGATTAATAATTGCACTTCATGATTATACAACAAAAGATCAATATACTAGGTCCATAAAATATATCATCAATTGTATAAATTCAGATGTACTTTATACACAGCTATGTGTATTATATATATGTATATGTATTGTATGCAATATGAGTGGTCAGTTCCAAATTAATGATAATGAACACATATAGTTGAGTCATTCAGCTATAGTAAATAATGCAGATGTCTTTAAGATAAAGTGCAATACTGACAAGTTGTATTATATTACATCAAAAAGCTGGACCATTGAGGTTGTATATACAGTATACACCATTAAAGTAGACTCTCAGTAAATACAGAAACTCAGCTTATAAAGTCCTCCAGTGAGGTATCCCAATGATAAAAGTGCAGAGAGCCTTAACATAATACATACAGTGGTGGCCAAAATTATTGGCACCCCTGCAATTCTGTCAGATAATACTCAGCTTCTTCCTGAAAATGATTGCAATCACAAATTCTTTGGTATTATTCTCTTCATTTAATTTGCTTGCAAGGAAAAAACACAAAAGAGAATGAAGCAAAAATCAAATCATTGATCATTTCACACAAAACTCCAAAAAAGGGCCGGACAAAAGTATTGGCACACTCAGCCTAATACTTGGTTGCACAACCTTTAGCCAAAATAACTGCGAACAACCGCTTCCGGTAACCATCAATGAGTTTCTTACAATTAGAGATGAGCGTTGTTCGACTCGAACTGTTCGCCAATCTCAAATTCGAGCTGTTTTGGGCGGTGTTCAAGCCGTTCGGCGAACACGAACGATTTGAGAAAAATTCGGCTGTTCGAGGTTATGTTCGATAACTGTTCGTGCACCAAAATCATAACTGGATTTTTTCTCAGTAATGATGAAAATTAATGTTAATACGCAGTTTGAGTGTACAGCGGGGTGGGGGGAGGGGCAGGGGATGGATCTCTGCAGGAATAATGAAGATCTCCATTTTTTTTTCTCTTTCCCGCATTTGCAGTGGGGAGGTGCAATCTGTCAGCCTATCAGCAGCGCACACACGGAGCGAAGTGCTTTTTTTCACACAAGCAAGGGCATGTGTCATTGGCAGTGTATGTCACATGTCCTTGCCCTATAAGACCCAGCCATTTTCCCCGTCGCCACCATTTTCTCACTGCTGCAGCTGCGTGTTAGACGGCACCGCTGTTGCTGTGTGCGCTATACCTTGTTAATTTCAAGCCAATTTTCGCACAAATCTACAGATAGCTTGGGAGTAGCGAATAGTTGTAATTGCAGTCCTTTTAAGGACTAGGTTACAGCATTTCCTATCAGTTTTTGCCAGGCAGGTCTGTGCCAGTGCTGTGCAAGTTTTTTTCACAGCATTTGGCTGAATCTAGCAAAGCTAATCCTTTTTGGCCTATTGCAGAGTGTGTTAGTCAGTGGAGTAGCCTATCTGTGTTGCAAGATATACCACCTGTGTATAGAATACCAATTTTTTTACTGCACCTAGTGAAGTAAAATCTTTTGGGCATAGCATCATTCTATTAGTCCATCTATACTGACCTCCATCAGGTTGCAAACTGAATATAATTTTTTTCTGCATCTAGCTCTGAAAAAATATTTGGGCTTCTAGCAGTGTGTGGGACTTGTTCTATTAGTCCATCTATACTGACCTCCATCAGGCTGCAAATTAAAAATAATTTTTATCTGCATCTAGCTCTGAAAAAATATTTGGCCTTCTAGCAGTGTGTGGGACTTGTTCTATTAGTCCATCTATACTGACCTCCATCAGGTTGCAAACTGAATATAATTTTTTTCTGCATCTAGCTCTGAAAAAATATTTGGCCTTCTAGCAGTGTGTGGGACTTTCTCTATTAGTCCATCTATACTGACCTCCATCAGGTTGCAAATTAAAAATAATTTTTATCTGCATCTAGCTCTGAAAAAATATTTGGCCTTCTAGCAGTGTGTGGGACTTGTTCTATTAGTCCATCTATACTGACCTCCATCAGGTTGCAAACTGAATATAATTTTTTTCTGCATCTAGCTCTGAAAAAATATTTGGCCTTCTAGCAGTGTGTGGGACTTTCTCTATTAGTCCATCTATACTGACCTCCATCAGGTTGCAAATTAAAAATAATTTTTATCTGCATCTAGCTCTGAAAAAATATTTGGCCTTCTAGCAGTGTGTGGGACTTTCTCTATTAGTCCATCTATACTGACCTCCATCAGGTTGCAAATTCAAAATAATTTTTTGTCTGCATCTAGCTCTGAAAAAATATTTGGCCTTCTAGCAGTGTGTGGGACTTGTTTTATTAGTCCACCTATACTGACCTCCATCAGGCTGCAAATTAAAAATAATTTTTATCTGCATCTACCTCTGAAAAAATATTTGGCCTTCTAGCTGTGTGTGGGACTTGTTCTATTAGTCCATCTATACTGACCTCCATCAGGTTGCAAACTGAATATAATTTTTTTCTGCATCTAGCTCTGAAAAAATATTTGGCCTTCTAGCAGTGTGTGGGACTTTCTCTATTAGTCCATCTATACTGACCTCCATCAGGTTGCAAATTAAAAATAATTTATATCTGCATCTAGCTCTGAAAAAATATTTGGCCTTCTAGCAGTGTGTGGGACTTTCTCTATTAGTCCATCTATACTGATCTCCATCAGGTTGCAAATTAAAAATAATTTTTTGTCTGCATCTAGCTCTGAAAAAATATTTGGCCTTCTAGCAGTGTGTGGGACTTTCTCTATTAGTAGAGATGAGCGTTGTTCTACTCGAACTGTTCGCCAATCTCAAATTCGAGCTGTTTTGGGCGGTGTTCGAGCCGGTCGGCGAACACGAACAATTTGAGAAAAATTCGGCTGTTCGAGGTTATGTTCGATAACTGTTCGTGCACCAAAATCATAACTGGATTTTTTCTCAGTAATGATGAAAATTAATGTTAATACGCAGTTTGAGTGTACAGCGGGGCGGGGGGAGGGGCAGGGGATGGATCTCTGCAGGAACAATGAAGATCTCCATTTTTTTTTCTCTTTCCCGCATTTGCAGTGGGGAGGTGCAATCTGTCAGCCTATCAGCAGCGCACACACGGAGCGAAGTGCTTTTTTTCACACAAGCAAGGGCATGTGTGATTGGCAGTGTATGTCACATGTCCTTGCCCTATAAGACCAAGCCATTTTCCCCGTCGCCACCATTTTCTCACTGCTGCAGCTGCGTGTTAGACGGCACCGCTGTTGCTGTGTGCGCTATACCTTGTTAATTTCAAGCCAATTTTCGCACAAATATACAGATAGCTTGGGAGTAGGGAATAGTTGTGATTGCAGTCCTTTTAAGGACTAGGTTACAGCATTTCCTACGACTTTTATCAGGCAGGTCTGTGCTCTTAAATAGATAGATTGTGGGAGTAAAGACTAATTGTAATTGGAGTCCTTTTCAGGACTAGGTTACATCAGTTCCTATCAGTTTTTGCCAGGCAGGTCTGTGCCAGTGCTGTGCAAGTTTTTTTCACAGCATTTGGCTGAATCTAGCAAAGCTAATCCTTTTTGGCCTATTGCAGAGTGTGTTAGTCAGTGGAGTAGCCTATCTGTGTTGCAAGATATACCACCTGTGTATAGAATACCAATTTTTTTACTGCACCTAAGTAAAATCTTTTGGGCATAGCATCATTCTATTAGTCCATCTATACTGACCTCCATCAGGTTGCAAATTAAAAATAATTTTTTTCTTCATTTATCTCTGAAAAAATATTTGGGCTTCTAGCAGGGGCTCGCTTTGCCTGTGGGGAGCAGAGACATCCCAGCTGCCATCCCATCACCCCCGGAGGTCTGCAGCAGCGCTGGTAACTATTACCAGAAACCACAGGTGGCGTCACGAAGCTGTTAACAAGACCCTCCTTTTAAAGAGTAACCCCAGAGGACGGGCCCGTGAGCCGACTGCCATGATATCCTACAAAGAAGGTAAAGGCCCGGGTACCGAGTTTCCCCCATATCCCCCTGGGCGAGTCACACATATTTACATACTCAGTATGCACAAACACAAATATTGCAAATACTTATACTGTGGGTAAAGTAAGTATTTGATACACTGACGATTTTGCAACTTTTCCCACCTACAAAGAGAGAAACAGGGAACCTGGGAACCAGGATGAAGCACATATGGGGACCAGGATGTAGCACATATGGGGACTAAGATGAGAGACATGTAGGGACCAGGATGGAGGACATATGGGGACCAGTACGGAAGATATGTGGGGACTAGGACGGAGCACATATGGGAACTAGGAAGAAGCACATATGGGGACCAGGATGTAGCACATATGGGGACTAGGATGAGAGACATGTAGGGACCAGGATGGAGGACATATGGGGACCAGTACAGAAGATATGTGGGGACTAGGACGGAGCACATATGGGAACTAGGAAGAAGCACATATGGGGACCAGGATGTAGCACATATGGGGACTAGGATGAGAGACATGTAGGGACCAGGATGGAGGACATATGGGGACCAGTACGGAAGATATGTGGGGACTAGGACGGAGCACATATGGGGACATGTGGGGACCAGAATGAAAGACATGTGGGACCAGGATAGAGGACATGTAGGGACCAGGATGGAAGATATGTGGGGACCAGGATGAAAGACATGTTGTGTGGGAGCCAGGATAGAGGACATATTGGGACTAGGATGGAAGATATGTGGGGACAGAATGAAAGACATGTGGGGTGGGAGCCAGGATAGAGGACATATAGGGACCAGGATGGAAGATATGTGGGGACCAGGATGGAACACATATGGGGACTAGTGTTGAGTGAATTTGTTCGGCATTTCAAATTCGGGTTCGTGTTCGGGGTTCCGGCTTGTTTGTGCCAAAAAATCGGCTCCACCCATAAAGATCTGTGATTTGCCACACTCTCACGCAGATGTTAATATGTCAGAAGTCTCCTTCAGGGTTTATGGTGACCTGCGGTTTCTTTTCCAAAGTCTTCTTGGCTCCAGATCGCAACTAGGCGATCGAGAACTGTTGGCGATTATACTGGCCCTGGGGTAGTGGCACTTTTTGCTTGAAGGAGCAATGCCTCCAGTAATTATTTATACTGACCACAAGAGCTTAGCCAATCTGCAGTCCGCTCAGCGGCTAAATCTGCGTCAAGCCAGGTGGTCTCTATTCTTTGCCCATTTTGATTTTATTTTTCATTTCCAGCTAGCAGACAAGAACATCAAGGCAGATGCACTTTCTAGGTCCTTTCTGTCTTCCAACTAAGGGGAAGAGCCTCAACGCATCCAGATCCAGGGTCGCACCGTTGTATCCAGACCTTTTTTCGAACGATGTGCAGCTTCACTCAGTCCTTCAACTCCCCTAGAGACTGTCACCAACTGCCAAACCCCAGCGCTGCAACTCCGGCCTCTCCATTGCACTCTACTGGCCAAATCATATATTGCATCAGAAATCTCCAACAATACAGTAAACTGTGATTATCCCTTACATGTGTATAATGGCACTTATTGTATTATTAGTGTTATTAGTATTGGAGTTTTTATAAATGATCAGTATTGTAGTATTCATTGACATTGTGATGGTAATATGTGGTCTGGTCATGATGTGGTGGTATTTTGCACATATTTGGCCTGTGACTGATGGGGACAGAGATTAGGTGTAGCAGAGAGTTGAGGTGACACATGGACAGGAGGTCGTCCTGGAGACAGACTTAAAGGGGTTTTCCTACAAAGAAAAGATCATTATAATCAATAGATTTTGGAATAATAATAATAAGTTGCACAATTGGATGTGTTTAAATAAAATGTTCCTGTGCTGAGATAATCTTATGCATGTGCCCCTGCTGTGTACTGTGTAATGGTCGTGTCTGACCATACAGGATCGTACCACATCTCCTGAGCAGGGGAGGAAGGAAGAGAGTCTACAGACATTACAGCAGGGGATCGCAAATGATTCTTTCTTTTAAGTAAAATATTGTTTAAAAACCTGCCCAGGAGCTGTGGTATGATCAGACCATGTTCCTGTACGGTCAGACACAGCCATTACACAGTACACAGCAGGGGCACATTTATAAGATTATCTCAGCACAGGAACATTATATTTAAACACATCCAATTGTGGAAGTTATTATTATTCCAAGATCTATTGATTATAATGAACGTTTGTTCATGGGAAAACCCATTTAATAGTTCAGGACTCCATGTATGGACAGTGCTGGACAGACAGTCCTCTCATTTCTCAGTGGAATGGACAGAATTTAGCTTTACTAGTAAGAAACAATTTGTCCCTTCCCAGTCTCGGAAGACTGATGTCCATGAAGGGTATGACAGCTGATGGATGACGCTCCACCATGAGACATCTGCATGGATTATGAAGCAGCGTCTGTGATCATGTCTCAGTCCATGGGAGTCTTCAGTATCTGATATTCATCATCTGCAAAGTGTAAAGAGGCGCTGGGCAGTATATTGTGATTCAGGAAATTGAATTGCACATTTTTAGAATTCTCTGGCATTTGCAAATTTCATAAACTTCAACACGAATGTGATTCACATTGAATAAATTCTCTCATCTCAGATAGATAGATGGGTAAGATGGATGTGAGATCCAGGCTTCAGCCTCCATTGTCTTTTATGGGATAATAATACTCTGTACATTTAATAAACCTAGAGATGTTTCTGTATGTCTTTTCGTGCGCTTCATATTTGCTTTGCAATTACGTAAATTGCTTGGCGGCCGTCTCTGTCACATGGATGACTGTCTGTAGACACAGGCGCGGTTTACTTCTGGATTCTCTGCCAGTACATTAATGAGGTTGAGGATATTGATCTCAGGTTAAAAAGTTAAGAGCAAATATTGTCACGTTGTCCCCAAGATTGCAGCTCACGCAATGATTTGTAAAGTACGAGAGACGCCACATTGACCATCTCTGCCCCCTGATGACATTGGAGCACCAGACCCAGAAATGTACTGACAGGCGATCCACTTATCTTCAGTAATTGGTATAGACCCCAATACTGAAAAGCCAGGGTAACACCAATAGGGAACATTCTCCAAGAACATGACACTCCTTCCCCATGAATGAGACGTCTCTGATACCGTTCATCGTATATAATCCTGGTAATAGAAATATGGGAATGAATTTGATGCAAATTGAATTTGTGTTAAATTTTAGGAATCCACCTAACTTGGCAAATTCAAACAATATGTGATTGTCTTTGTGTAAGTCTCCAAAGATGATTTTCTGCATTGCAGAAGACGGCGTCCGCCAGAGAAGGATCACATGGCCTCGCATGGTGCCGCTGGGTTCCCCATAAAACCTTGCAGCTTTTTTTCTTTTTTTTCCATTTATGCAGAAACAATCCGCAAATATTGCTAAAAGAAAATAAAATAAAAAGAACATTTACCTCTATGATGCCTCACAAAGTGTTCATGTCACAAACAGGACGAGTTTTTGAACACCTGTTTTATTAATCTAATTTGCCAAGTATTCAACGATAACTGACTGTTGCTGCTGTTATTTTTTGTTTGCCTTTTATTTCTTGGTCGCTCCTTTATGGAAAGTGGATAATGGTGTTAAATAAATGTCATAAGGAAGTATAAATTAATATAAATAATATGTGACTGATTCATCGTGCACATGTCACATAGCAATATCAGCTTTTCACACCAATTATATTAGTCTCATTCGATGTGTGTACTTGACACACTAATAAGGCAGAGTTTTGCTGCTGTTATTTTTTTGGACATTTATCTACAATTTTTGGTTCCTTCTTTTGGAAAAGTAGAAATTGTGGCTGTAAAAACAAACATCTATAATATAACGCTGCAAGCGTCCCTCTGTCTGAAGCTTTTATAGACTGCGCATGCGCGACGAACAGTCTGGCTCCAGAGAGAAGAACGCATGGAGCCGTCATAGGTAAGAGAAGTGTATGGCGCCGGACATCATGGTATGCGCAGACACTGAACGCATACCGCGATCTCGCCGGTGACCGAGGCAGGAGTGAAGGCGTCGGAGTCGGCGCATGCACCTAGCGCTATCTGGCGCCATTTTACTGAAGACACATTTGCAGTGTGTCTTCAGCAAAATGGCGCTGGACAGCGTGGTATGTGCACTTGCATACTCCGGCACCACACTCCTCCCCCTGCCTCGGGCAAAACAGGACACAGCGGCACTGGAGCACAGGGAAGAAAGGTGAGTATAAGTGTTTTTTTTTGTATGTGTGCAGCGTAAATAGGATGAGGGGTACCATACATAACAGGATTGGGAGGTGAGGGGGCCACACATACCAGGATTGGGGGATGAGGGGGCCACACATACCAGGATTGGGGGATGAGGGGGCCACACATACCAGGATTGGGGAGTGAGGGGGCCACACATACCAGGATTCGGGGGTGAGGGGGACACACATACCAGGATTGGGAGGTGAGGGGGCCCCACATACCAGGATTGGGAGGAGAGGGGGGCCATGCTTACCAGGATTTGGGGATGAGGGGACCACACATACCAGGATTGGGGGATGAGGGGTACCATACATAACAGGATTGGAAGGTGAGGGGGCCACACATACCAGGATTGGGGGATGAGGGGGCCACACATACCAGGATTTGGGATGAGGGGGCCACACATACCAGGATTGTGGAGTGAGGGGGCCAGACATACCAGGATTGGGGGGTGAGGGGGCCACACATACCAGGATTGGGTTGTGAGGGGGCCACACATATCAGGATTGGGAGGTGAGGGGGGCCATGCATACCAGGATTAGGGGATGAGGGTGCACACATACCAGGATTGGAGGATGAGGGGGCCACACATACATTCCAGGATTGGAGGATGGGGGGGGCCACACATACCAGTATTGGGGGATGAGGGGGCCACACATACCAGGATTTGGAGGATGAGGATCACCATACATACCAGGATTGAGGGGTGAGGAGACCATGCATACCAGGATTGAGGGGTGAGGAGAACATGCATACCAGGATTGAGGGGTGAGGGGACCATACATACCAGGATTGGAGGATGAGGTGTACCATGCATACCAGGATTGAGGGGTGAGGAGACCATGCATACCAGGATTGGGGGTGAGGGGACCATGCATACCAGGATTGGGAGGTGAGGGTGGCCATGCATACCAAGATTGGGGGGTGAGGGGACCATGCATACCAGGATTGGGAGGTGAGGGGGGCCATGCATACCAGGATTGGGGATGAGGGGTGCCATGCATTCCAGCATTGGGGATGAGGCATACCATGCATACTAGGATAGGAATGTGGGGTAACATGCATATCAGGATGATGGATGGGGTGCCATGCATACCAGGATGAGGGGTACCATGCATACCAGAATAGGAATATGTGGTGCCATGCATACCAGGATTAGGGGCTGAGGAGTGCCATGCATACCAGGATAGGGATGAGGGGGCCATACATACCAAGATTGGAGATGAGGAAGCCATACATACCAGGATGAGGGGTTGGGTGCCATGCATATCAGGATTGGGGGATAAGGAGGCTAAACATACCAGGATTGGATGATGAGGGGTGCCATACATAACAGAATTGGGATGAGGGGTGCCATGTATACCAGGATGAGGGCTACCATACATACCAGAATACGGATGTGGGGTACCATGTATACCAGGATGAGGGATGAGGTGCCATGCATAGCAGAATAGGCATGAGGGGTGCCATACATACCAGGATTGGGAATGAGGGGTACCATACATACCAGAATTGGGGGATGAATGGGTGCCATATATACCAGGATTGGGATGAGGTGTACCATGTATATCAAATTTGGGATGAGGGGGCCATGCATACCACGATTGGGGATGAGGAGTGCCATGCAAACCAGGATTGGGGATGAGGAGTGCCATGCATACCAGGATTGGGGGATGAGGAGTGCCATGTATACCAGGATAGGGATGAGGGGGCCATACATACCAGGATTGTGGATGAGGGAGCCATGCATACCAGGATGAGGGGTTGGGTTCCATGCATATCAGGATTGGGGGATGAGAAGGCCATACATACCAGGATTGGAGGATGAGGGGTGCCATGTATACCAGGATGGGGGGTACCATACATACCAGAATAGGGATGTGGGCTACCATGCATACCAGGATGAGGGATGGGGTGCCATGCATTCCAGGATGAGGAGTACCATGCATACAAGAATAGGCATGAGGGGTGCCATACATACCAGGATTGGGATTGAGGGGTACCATACATACCAGGATTGGGGGATGAGGGGTGCCATGTATATCAAATTTGGGATGAGGGGGCCATGCATACCAGGATTGGGGATGAAGAGTGCCATGCAAACCAGGATTGGGGATGAGGGGTGCCATGCATACCAGGGGATTGGGGATGAGGGATGCCATGCATACCAGGATTGAGGATGAGGGGTGCCATGCATACCAGGATTTGGGATGAGGGTTGCCATGCATACCAGGATAGGGATGAGGAGTACCATGCATACCAGGATAGGGATCTGGGGGGGCCATGCATACCAGGATTCGGATGAGGGGCCATGTATACCAGGATAGGGATGAGGGCAGCACATAACAGGATGGAGGAACAGGATTGGGGAGCACAAATACCAGGATGGGGGCAGCACAAATACCAGGATGGGGGTAGCACAAATACCAGGATGGGGGCAGCACATACCAGCATGGGAGACCATATACCAATAAAAATGCTCGCCACCCGGGCATCGAACGGCCTCAATAGCTAGTTAATTATAATGCAATAAAAAGTATGGTAAAAGAAAAAGAGGCAATGGAAATGAATGGGGAAATGTGAAAAATAAAAATTCCACACGAAGACATAAGATTGAGTGATCTGCAAGTAGCAGCACATTCACTGGTGCCAGCAGTCTGGGCAGTAGTACCACCCACCTGTGCAGCCCCTCCGCTGCTCACTGCCCACCGTCCGGTCCTCAGCGCTGCCTCTTCTGTCACCATTAGATATGATGCTTTGAATATTGATGATCGAGCACTAAAATGCTCCAGTGCTCGGTACTCATATCAAGCAGGTCAGACGCTCAGACGAGCTCGAGTAACGAGTATAATGGAAGTCAGTGGGAAACTCGAACATTTTTCCAGCAGACCCTAACA
The DNA here is from genome assembly GCF_046119375.1 of Phyllobates terribilis. Classification (NCBI taxonomy): domain Eukaryota; kingdom Metazoa; phylum Chordata; class Amphibia; order Anura; family Dendrobatidae; genus Phyllobates; species Phyllobates terribilis. The sequence goes on along the minus strand of NW_027362772.1, from coordinate 13,293,154 downwards.
GGAGGGCTGTGGGGGGGCAGGAAAATCACTGAAGGGGATGGAAACAGTGCTGAAAGGGAATAAGAACAGCATGGGAAAGACCCCTGGATGCATCTCTGACTCCCACGTCACTGCTGGGAACAATGTAGTCAGAGTATTAAGTGACTTTTATGGACTGACAATTAGTGATGAGCGAGGGTGCTCGTCACTGCTCAGTACTCGCCGGAGCATCTCGTTGCTCGAGGTGCTTGGCCCTGATTGGGTATTTCGGGGTTGCTCGGTGCGAGCTCCCCTCCCTGCATGTTTGGTGCTCATTAGAGAGCCAGTGAACATGCAGGGATTGCCTGCCACACACTGTAATGCCGTAGCCATGTTGGTTGTGGCATTACAGTGATTGGCTGGCCGCACAGCGTCATCAGGTCTATATAAGACTTGGCGCCGCCATGCTCGTCACCGTCTACCCCGGAACCAGGTAGATGAGGGAGAGGACCTTATAAAGAGTATCCAACAGGCTTTATATAATGCAATAATCTTTATTAAACAAAGAAGATTAAAAAATTCACACAAAGACATTAAAAATACAACAAAGACATTAAAAATACAACAAAGACATTAAAAATACAACAAAGACATTAAAAATTGATGTAAGAGGGGGATGAGTATGTCCACATTAGATAGATTAATAATTGCACTTCATGATTATACAACAAAAGATCAATATACTAGGTCCATAAAATATATCATCAATTGTATAAATTCAGATGTACTTTATACACAGCTATGTGTATTATATATATGTATATGTATTGTATGCAATATGAGTGGTCAGTTCCAAATTAATGATAATGAACACATATAGTTGAGTCATTCAGCTATAGTAAATAATGCAGATGTCTTTAAGATAAAGTGCAATACTGACAAGTTGTATTATATTACATCAAAAAGCTGGACCATTGAGGTTGTATATACAGTATACACCATTAAAGTAGACTCTCAGTAAATACAGAAACTCAGCTTATAAAGTCCTCCAGTGAGGTATCCCAATGATAAAAGTGCAGAGAGCCTTAACATAATACATACAGTGGTGGCCAAAATTATTGGCACCCCTGCAATTCTGTCAGATAATACTCAGCTTCTTCCTGAAAATGATTGCAATCACAAATTCTTTGGTATTATTCTCTTCATTTAATTTGCTTGCAAGGAAAAAACACAAAAGAGAATGAAGCAAAAATCAAATCATTGATCATTTCACACAAAACTCCAAAAAAGGGCCGGACAAAAGTATTGGCACACTCAGCCTAATACTTGGTTGCACAACCTTTAGCCAAAATAACTGCGAACAACCGCTTCCGGTAACCATCAATGAGTTTCTTACAATTAGAGATGAGCGTTGTTCGACTCGAACTGTTCGCCAATCTCAAATTCGAGCTGTTTTGGGCGGTGTTCAAGCCGTTCGGCGAACACGAACGATTTGAGAAAAATTCGGCTGTTCGAGGTTATGTTCGATAACTGTTCGTGCACCAAAATCATAACTGGATTTTTTCTCAGTAATGATGAAAATTAATGTTAATACGCAGTTTGAGTGTACAGCGGGGTGGGGGGAGGGGCAGGGGATGGATCTCTGCAGGAATAATGAAGATCTCCATTTTTTTTTCTCTTTCCCGCATTTGCAGTGGGGAGGTGCAATCTGTCAGCCTATCAGCAGCGCACACACGGAGCGAAGTGCTTTTTTTCACACAAGCAAGGGCATGTGTCATTGGCAGTGTATGTCACATGTCCTTGCCCTATAAGACCCAGCCATTTTCCCCGTCGCCACCATTTTCTCACTGCTGCAGCTGCGTGTTAGACGGCACCGCTGTTGCTGTGTGCGCTATACCTTGTTAATTTCAAGCCAATTTTCGCACAAATCTACAGATAGCTTGGGAGTAGCGAATAGTTGTAATTGCAGTCCTTTTAAGGACTAGGTTACAGCATTTCCTATCAGTTTTTGCCAGGCAGGTCTGTGCCAGTGCTGTGCAAGTTTTTTTCACAGCATTTGGCTGAATCTAGCAAAGCTAATCCTTTTTGGCCTATTGCAGAGTGTGTTAGTCAGTGGAGTAGCCTATCTGTGTTGCAAGATATACCACCTGTGTATAGAATACCAATTTTTTTACTGCACCTAGTGAAGTAAAATCTTTTGGGCATAGCATCATTCTATTAGTCCATCTATACTGACCTCCATCAGGTTGCAAACTGAATATAATTTTTTTCTGCATCTAGCTCTGAAAAAATATTTGGGCTTCTAGCAGTGTGTGGGACTTGTTCTATTAGTCCATCTATACTGACCTCCATCAGGCTGCAAATTAAAAATAATTTTTATCTGCATCTAGCTCTGAAAAAATATTTGGCCTTCTAGCAGTGTGTGGGACTTGTTCTATTAGTCCATCTATACTGACCTCCATCAGGTTGCAAACTGAATATAATTTTTTTCTGCATCTAGCTCTGAAAAAATATTTGGCCTTCTAGCAGTGTGTGGGACTTTCTCTATTAGTCCATCTATACTGACCTCCATCAGGTTGCAAATTAAAAATAATTTTTATCTGCATCTAGCTCTGAAAAAATATTTGGCCTTCTAGCAGTGTGTGGGACTTGTTCTATTAGTCCATCTATACTGACCTCCATCAGGTTGCAAACTGAATATAATTTTTTTCTGCATCTAGCTCTGAAAAAATATTTGGCCTTCTAGCAGTGTGTGGGACTTTCTCTATTAGTCCATCTATACTGACCTCCATCAGGTTGCAAATTAAAAATAATTTTTATCTGCATCTAGCTCTGAAAAAATATTTGGCCTTCTAGCAGTGTGTGGGACTTTCTCTATTAGTCCATCTATACTGACCTCCATCAGGTTGCAAATTCAAAATAATTTTTTGTCTGCATCTAGCTCTGAAAAAATATTTGGCCTTCTAGCAGTGTGTGGGACTTGTTTTATTAGTCCACCTATACTGACCTCCATCAGGCTGCAAATTAAAAATAATTTTTATCTGCATCTACCTCTGAAAAAATATTTGGCCTTCTAGCTGTGTGTGGGACTTGTTCTATTAGTCCATCTATACTGACCTCCATCAGGTTGCAAACTGAATATAATTTTTTTCTGCATCTAGCTCTGAAAAAATATTTGGCCTTCTAGCAGTGTGTGGGACTTTCTCTATTAGTCCATCTATACTGACCTCCATCAGGTTGCAAATTAAAAATAATTTATATCTGCATCTAGCTCTGAAAAAATATTTGGCCTTCTAGCAGTGTGTGGGACTTTCTCTATTAGTCCATCTATACTGATCTCCATCAGGTTGCAAATTAAAAATAATTTTTTGTCTGCATCTAGCTCTGAAAAAATATTTGGCCTTCTAGCAGTGTGTGGGACTTTCTCTATTAGTAGAGATGAGCGTTGTTCTACTCGAACTGTTCGCCAATCTCAAATTCGAGCTGTTTTGGGCGGTGTTCGAGCCGGTCGGCGAACACGAACAATTTGAGAAAAATTCGGCTGTTCGAGGTTATGTTCGATAACTGTTCGTGCACCAAAATCATAACTGGATTTTTTCTCAGTAATGATGAAAATTAATGTTAATACGCAGTTTGAGTGTACAGCGGGGCGGGGGGAGGGGCAGGGGATGGATCTCTGCAGGAACAATGAAGATCTCCATTTTTTTTTCTCTTTCCCGCATTTGCAGTGGGGAGGTGCAATCTGTCAGCCTATCAGCAGCGCACACACGGAGCGAAGTGCTTTTTTTCACACAAGCAAGGGCATGTGTGATTGGCAGTGTATGTCACATGTCCTTGCCCTATAAGACCAAGCCATTTTCCCCGTCGCCACCATTTTCTCACTGCTGCAGCTGCGTGTTAGACGGCACCGCTGTTGCTGTGTGCGCTATACCTTGTTAATTTCAAGCCAATTTTCGCACAAATATACAGATAGCTTGGGAGTAGGGAATAGTTGTGATTGCAGTCCTTTTAAGGACTAGGTTACAGCATTTCCTACGACTTTTATCAGGCAGGTCTGTGCTCTTAAATAGATAGATTGTGGGAGTAAAGACTAATTGTAATTGGAGTCCTTTTCAGGACTAGGTTACATCAGTTCCTATCAGTTTTTGCCAGGCAGGTCTGTGCCAGTGCTGTGCAAGTTTTTTTCACAGCATTTGGCTGAATCTAGCAAAGCTAATCCTTTTTGGCCTATTGCAGAGTGTGTTAGTCAGTGGAGTAGCCTATCTGTGTTGCAAGATATACCACCTGTGTATAGAATACCAATTTTTTTACTGCACCTAAGTAAAATCTTTTGGGCATAGCATCATTCTATTAGTCCATCTATACTGACCTCCATCAGGTTGCAAATTAAAAATAATTTTTTTCTTCATTTATCTCTGAAAAAATATTTGGGCTTCTAGCAGCGTGTGGGACTTGTTCTATTAGTCCATCTATACTGACCTCCATCAGGTTGCAAATTAAAAATAATTTTTTTCTGCATCTAGCTCTGAAAAAATATTTGGCCTTCTAGCAGGGGCTCGCTTTGCCTGTGGGGAGCAGAGACATCCCAGCTGCCATCCCATCACCCCCGGAGGTCTGCAGCAGCGCTGGTAACTATTACCAGAAACCACAGGTGGCGTCACGAAGCTGTTAACAAGACCCTCCTTTTAAAGAGTAACCCCAGAGGACGGGCCCGTGAGCCGACTGCCATGATATCCTACAAAGAAGGTAAAGGCCCGGGTACCGAGTTTCCCCCATATCCCCCTGGGCGAGTCACACATATTTACATACTCAGTATGCACAAACACAAATATTGCAAATACTTATACTGTGGGTAAAGTAAGTATTTGATACACTGACGATTTTGCAACTTTTCCCACCTACAAAGAGAGAAACAGGGAACCTGGGAACCAGGATGAAGCACATATGGGGACCAGGATGTAGCACATATGGGGACTAAGATGAGAGACATGTAGGGACCAGGATGGAGGACATATGGGGACCAGTACGGAAGATATGTGGGGACTAGGACGGAGCACATATGGGAACTAGGAAGAAGCACATATGGGGACCAGGATGTAGCACATATGGGGACTAGGATGAGAGACATGTAGGGACCAGGATGGAGGACATATGGGGACCAGTACAGAAGATATGTGGGGACTAGGACGGAGCACATATGGGAACTAGGAAGAAGCACATATGGGGACCAGGATGTAGCACATATGGGGACTAGGATGAGAGACATGTAGGGACCAGGATGGAGGACATATGGGGACCAGTACGGAAGATATGTGGGGACTAGGACGGAGCACATATGGGGACATGTGGGGACCAGAATGAAAGACATGTGGGACCAGGATAGAGGACATGTAGGGACCAGGATGGAAGATATGTGGGGACCAGGATGAAAGACATGTTGTGTGGGAGCCAGGATAGAGGACATATTGGGACTAGGATGGAAGATATGTGGGGACAGAATGAAAGACATGTGGGGTGGGAGCCAGGATAGAGGACATATAGGGACCAGGATGGAAGATATGTGGGGACCAGGATGGAACACATATGGGGACTAGTGTTGAGTGAATTTGTTCGGCATTTCAAATTCGGGTTCGTGTTCGGGGTTCCGGCTTGTTTGTGCCAAAAAATCGGCTCCACCCATAAAGATCTGTGATTTGCCACACTCTCACGCAGATGTTAATATGTCAGAAGTCTCCTTCAGGGTTTATGGTGACCTGCGGTTTCTTTTCCAAAGTCTTCTTGGCTCCAGATCGCAACTAGGCGATCGAGAACTGTTGGCGATTATACTGGCCCTGGGGTAGTGGCACTTTTTGCTTGAAGGAGCAATGCCTCCAGTAATTATTTATACTGACCACAAGAGCTTAGCCAATCTGCAGTCCGCTCAGCGGCTAAATCTGCGTCAAGCCAGGTGGTCTCTATTCTTTGCCCATTTTGATTTTATTTTTCATTTCCAGCTAGCAGACAAGAACATCAAGGCAGATGCACTTTCTAGGTCCTTTCTGTCTTCCAACTAAGGGGAAGAGCCTCAACGCATCCAGATCCAGGGTCGCACCGTTGTATCCAGACCTTTTTTCGAACGATGTGCAGCTTCACTCAGTCCTTCAACTCCCCTAGAGACTGTCACCAACTGCCAAACCCCAGCGCTGCAACTCCGGCCTCTCCATTGCACTCTACTGGCCAAATCATATATTGCATCAGAAATCTCCAACAATACAGTAAACTGTGATTATCCCTTACATGTGTATAATGGCACTTATTGTATTATTAGTGTTATTAGTATTGGAGTTTTTATAAATGATCAGTATTGTAGTATTCATTGACATTGTGATGGTAATATGTGGTCTGGTCATGATGTGGTGGTATTTTGCACATATTTGGCCTGTGACTGATGGGGACAGAGATTAGGTGTAGCAGAGAGTTGAGGTGACACATGGACAGGAGGTCGTCCTGGAGACAGACTTAAAGGGGTTTTCCTACAAAGAAAAGATCATTATAATCAATAGATTTTGGAATAATAATAATAAGTTGCACAATTGGATGTGTTTAAATAAAATGTTCCTGTGCTGAGATAATCTTATGCATGTGCCCCTGCTGTGTACTGTGTAATGGTCGTGTCTGACCATACAGGATCGTACCACATCTCCTGAGCAGGGGAGGAAGGAAGAGAGTCTACAGACATTACAGCAGGGGATCGCAAATGATTCTTTCTTTTAAGTAAAATATTGTTTAAAAACCTGCCCAGGAGCTGTGGTATGATCAGACCATGTTCCTGTACGGTCAGACACAGCCATTACACAGTACACAGCAGGGGCACATTTATAAGATTATCTCAGCACAGGAACATTATATTTAAACACATCCAATTGTGGAAGTTATTATTATTCCAAGATCTATTGATTATAATGAACGTTTGTTCATGGGAAAACCCATTTAATAGTTCAGGACTCCATGTATGGACAGTGCTGGACAGACAGTCCTCTCATTTCTCAGTGGAATGGACAGAATTTAGCTTTACTAGTAAGAAACAATTTGTCCCTTCCCAGTCTCGGAAGACTGATGTCCATGAAGGGTATGACAGCTGATGGATGACGCTCCACCATGAGACATCTGCATGGATTATGAAGCAGCGTCTGTGATCATGTCTCAGTCCATGGGAGTCTTCAGTATCTGATATTCATCATCTGCAAAGTGTAAAGAGGCGCTGGGCAGTATATTGTGATTCAGGAAATTGAATTGCACATTTTTAGAATTCTCTGGCATTTGCAAATTTCATAAACTTCAACACGAATGTGATTCACATTGAATAAATTCTCTCATCTCAGATAGATAGATGGGTAAGATGGATGTGAGATCCAGGCTTCAGCCTCCATTGTCTTTTATGGGATAATAATACTCTGTACATTTAATAAACCTAGAGATGTTTCTGTATGTCTTTTCGTGCGCTTCATATTTGCTTTGCAATTACGTAAATTGCTTGGCGGCCGTCTCTGTCACATGGATGACTGTCTGTAGACACAGGCGCGGTTTACTTCTGGATTCTCTGCCAGTACATTAATGAGGTTGAGGATATTGATCTCAGGTTAAAAAGTTAAGAGCAAATATTGTCACGTTGTCCCCAAGATTGCAGCTCACGCAATGATTTGTAAAGTACGAGAGACGCCACATTGACCATCTCTGCCCCCTGATGACATTGGAGCACCAGACCCAGAAATGTACTGACAGGCGATCCACTTATCTTCAGTAATTGGTATAGACCCCAATACTGAAAAGCCAGGGTAACACCAATAGGGAACATTCTCCAAGAACATGACACTCCTTCCCCATGAATGAGACGTCTCTGATACCGTTCATCGTATATAATCCTGGTAATAGAAATATGGGAATGAATTTGATGCAAATTGAATTTGTGTTAAATTTTAGGAATCCACCTAACTTGGCAAATTCAAACAATATGTGATTGTCTTTGTGTAAGTCTCCAAAGATGATTTTCTGCATTGCAGAAGACGGCGTCCGCCAGAGAAGGATCACATGGCCTCGCATGGTGCCGCTGGGTTCCCCATAAAACCTTGCAGCTTTTTTTCTTTTTTTTCCATTTATGCAGAAACAATCCGCAAATATTGCTAAAAGAAAATAAAATAAAAAGAACATTTACCTCTATGATGCCTCACAAAGTGTTCATGTCACAAACAGGACGAGTTTTTGAACACCTGTTTTATTAATCTAATTTGCCAAGTATTCAACGATAACTGACTGTTGCTGCTGTTATTTTTTGTTTGCCTTTTATTTCTTGGTCGCTCCTTTATGGAAAGTGGATAATGGTGTTAAATAAATGTCATAAGGAAGTATAAATTAATATAAATAATATGTGACTGATTCATCGTGCACATGTCACATAGCAATATCAGCTTTTCACACCAATTATATTAGTCTCATTCGATGTGTGTACTTGACACACTAATAAGGCAGAGTTTTGCTGCTGTTATTTTTTTGGACATTTATCTACAATTTTTGGTTCCTTCTTTTGGAAAAGTAGAAATTGTGGCTGTAAAAACAAACATCTATAATATAACGCTGCAAGCGTCCCTCTGTCTGAAGCTTTTATAGACTGCGCATGCGCGACGAACAGTCTGGCTCCAGAGAGAAGAACGCATGGAGCCGTCATAGGTAAGAGAAGTGTATGGCGCCGGACATCATGGTATGCGCAGACACTGAACGCATACCGCGATCTCGCCGGTGACCGAGGCAGGAGTGAAGGCGTCGGAGTCGGCGCATGCACCTAGCGCTATCTGGCGCCATTTTACTGAAGACACATTTGCAGTGTGTCTTCAGCAAAATGGCGCTGGACAGCGTGGTATGTGCACTTGCATACTCCGGCACCACACTCCTCCCCCTGCCTCGGGCAAAACAGGACACAGCGGCACTGGAGCACAGGGAAGAAAGGTGAGTATAAGTGTTTTTTTTTGTATGTGTGCAGCGTAAATAGGATGAGGGGTACCATACATAACAGGATTGGGAGGTGAGGGGGCCACACATACCAGGATTGGGGGATGAGGGGGCCACACATACCAGGATTGGGGGATGAGGGGGCCACACATACCAGGATTGGGGAGTGAGGGGGCCACACATACCAGGATTCGGGGGTGAGGGGGACACACATACCAGGATTGGGAGGTGAGGGGGCCCCACATACCAGGATTGGGAGGAGAGGGGGGCCATGCTTACCAGGATTTGGGGATGAGGGGACCACACATACCAGGATTGGGGGATGAGGGGTACCATACATAACAGGATTGGAAGGTGAGGGGGCCACACATACCAGGATTGGGGGATGAGGGGGCCACACATACCAGGATTTGGGATGAGGGGGCCACACATACCAGGATTGTGGAGTGAGGGGGCCAGACATACCAGGATTGGGGGGTGAGGGGGCCACACATACCAGGATTGGGTTGTGAGGGGGCCACACATATCAGGATTGGGAGGTGAGGGGGGCCATGCATACCAGGATTAGGGGATGAGGGTGCACACATACCAGGATTGGAGGATGAGGGGGCCACACATACATTCCAGGATTGGAGGATGGGGGGGGCCACACATACCAGTATTGGGGGATGAGGGGGCCACACATACCAGGATTTGGAGGATGAGGATCACCATACATACCAGGATTGAGGGGTGAGGAGACCATGCATACCAGGATTGAGGGGTGAGGAGAACATGCATACCAGGATTGAGGGGTGAGGGGACCATACATACCAGGATTGGAGGATGAGGTGTACCATGCATACCAGGATTGAGGGGTGAGGAGACCATGCATACCAGGATTGGGGGTGAGGGGACCATGCATACCAGGATTGGGAGGTGAGGGTGGCCATGCATACCAAGATTGGGGGGTGAGGGGACCATGCATACCAGGATTGGGAGGTGAGGGGGGCCATGCATACCAGGATTGGGGATGAGGGGTGCCATGCATTCCAGCATTGGGGATGAGGCATACCATGCATACTAGGATAGGAATGTGGGGTAACATGCATATCAGGATGATGGATGGGGTGCCATGCATACCAGGATGAGGGGTACCATGCATACCAGAATAGGAATATGTGGTGCCATGCATACCAGGATTAGGGGCTGAGGAGTGCCATGCATACCAGGATAGGGATGAGGGGGCCATACATACCAAGATTGGAGATGAGGAAGCCATACATACCAGGATGAGGGGTTGGGTGCCATGCATATCAGGATTGGGGGATAAGGAGGCTAAACATACCAGGATTGGATGATGAGGGGTGCCATACATAACAGAATTGGGATGAGGGGTGCCATGTATACCAGGATGAGGGCTACCATACATACCAGAATACGGATGTGGGGTACCATGTATACCAGGATGAGGGATGAGGTGCCATGCATAGCAGAATAGGCATGAGGGGTGCCATACATACCAGGATTGGGAATGAGGGGTACCATACATACCAGAATTGGGGGATGAATGGGTGCCATATATACCAGGATTGGGATGAGGTGTACCATGTATATCAAATTTGGGATGAGGGGGCCATGCATACCACGATTGGGGATGAGGAGTGCCATGCAAACCAGGATTGGGGATGAGGAGTGCCATGCATACCAGGATTGGGGGATGAGGAGTGCCATGTATACCAGGATAGGGATGAGGGGGCCATACATACCAGGATTGTGGATGAGGGAGCCATGCATACCAGGATGAGGGGTTGGGTTCCATGCATATCAGGATTGGGGGATGAGAAGGCCATACATACCAGGATTGGAGGATGAGGGGTGCCATGTATACCAGGATGGGGGGTACCATACATACCAGAATAGGGATGTGGGCTACCATGCATACCAGGATGAGGGATGGGGTGCCATGCATTCCAGGATGAGGAGTACCATGCATACAAGAATAGGCATGAGGGGTGCCATACATACCAGGATTGGGATTGAGGGGTACCATACATACCAGGATTGGGGGATGAGGGGTGCCATGTATATCAAATTTGGGATGAGGGGGCCATGCATACCAGGATTGGGGATGAAGAGTGCCATGCAAACCAGGATTGGGGATGAGGGGTGCCATGCATACCAGGGGATTGGGGATGAGGGATGCCATGCATACCAGGATTGAGGATGAGGGGTGCCATGCATACCAGGATTTGGGATGAGGGTTGCCATGCATACCAGGATAGGGATGAGGAGTACCATGCATACCAGGATAGGGATCTGGGGGGGCCATGCATACCAGGATTCGGATGAGGGGCCATGTATACCAGGATAGGGATGAGGGCAGCACATAACAGGATGGAGGAACAGGATTGGGGAGCACAAATACCAGGATGGGGGCAGCACAAATACCAGGATGGGGGTAGCACAAATACCAGGATGGGGGCAGCACATACCAGCATGGGAGACCATATACCAATAAAAATGCTCGCCACCCGGGCATCGAACGGCCTCAATAGCTAGTTAATTATAATGCAATAAAAAGTATGGTAAAAGAAAAAGAGGCAATGGAAATGAATGGGGAAATGTGAAAAATAAAAATTCCACACGAAGACATAAGATTGAGTGATCTGCAAGTAGCAGCACATTCACTGGTGCCAGCAGTCTGGGCAGTAGTACCACCCACCTGTGCAGCCCCTCCGCTGCTCACTGCCCACCGTCCGGTCCTCAGCGCTGCCTCTTCTGTCACCATTAGATATGATGCTTTGAATATTGATGATCGAGCACTAAAATGCTCCAGTGCTCGGTACTCATATCAAGCAGGTCAGACGCTCAGACGAGCTCGAGTAACGAGTATAATGGAAGTCAGTGGGAAACTCGAACATTTTTCCAGCAGACCCTAACAGGAGGGCTGTGGGGGGGCAGGAAAATCACTGAAGGGGATGGAAACAGTGCTGAAAGGGAATAAGAACAGCATGGGAAAGACCCCTGGATGCATCTCTGACTCCCACGTCACTGCTGGGAACAATGTAGTCAGAGTATTAAGTGACTTTTATGGACTGACAATTAGTGATGAGCGAGGGTGCTCGTCACTGCTCAGTACTCGCCGGAGCATCTCGTTGCTCGAGGTGCTTGGCCCTGATTGGGTATTTCGGGGTTGCTCGGTGCGAGCTCCCCTCCCTGCATGTTTGGTGCTCATTAGAGAGCCAGTGAACATGCAGGGATTGCCTGCCACACACTGTAATGCCGTAGCCATGTTGGTTGTGGCATTACAGTGATTGGCTGGCCGCACAGCGTCATCAGGTCTATATAAGACTTGGCGCCGCCATGCTCGTCACCGTCTACCCCGGAACCAGGTAGATGAGGGAGAGGACCTTATAAAGAGTATCCAACAGGCTTTATATAATGCAATAATCTTTATTAAACAAAGAAGATTAAAAAATTCACACAAAGACATTAAAAATACAACAAAGACATTAAAAATACAACAAAGACATTAAAAATACAACAAAGACATTAAAAATTGATGTAAGAGGGGGATGAGTATGTCCACATTAGATAGATTAATAATTGCACTTCATGATTATACAACAAAAGATCAATATACTAGGTCCATAAAATATATCATCAATTGTATAAATTCAGATGTACTTTATACACAGCTATGTGTATTATATATATGTATATGTATTGTATGCAATATGAGTGGTCAGTTCCAAATTAATGATAATGAACACATATAGTTGAGTCATTCAGCTATAGTAAATAATGCAGATGTCTTTAAGATAAAGTGCAATACTGACAAGTTGTATTATATTACATCAAAAAGCTGGACCATTGAGGTTGTATATACAGTATACACCATTAAAGTAGACTCTCAGTAAATACAGAAACTCAGCTTATAAAGTCCTCCAGTGAGGTATCCCAATGATAAAAGTGCAGAGAGCCTTAACATAATACATACAGTGGTGGCCAAAATTATTGGCACCCCTGCAATTCTGTCAGATAATACTCAGCTTCTTCCTGAAAATGATTGCAATCACAAATTCTTTGGTATTATTCTCTTCATTTAATTTGCTTGCAAGGAAAAAACACAAAAGAGAATGAAGCAAAAATCAAATCATTGATCATTTCACACAAAACTCCAAAAAAGGGCCGGACAAAAGTATTGGCACACTCAGCCTAATACTTGGTTGCACAACCTTTAGCCAAAATAACTGCGAACAACCGCTTCCGGTAACCATCAATGAGTTTCTTACAATTAGAGATGAGCGTTGTTCGACTCGAACTGTTCGTCAATCTCAAATTCGAGCTGTTTTGGGCGGTGTTCAAGCCGTTCGGCGAACACGAACGATTTGAGAAAAATTCGGCTGTTCGAGGTTATGTTCGATAACTGTTCGTGCACCAAAATCATAACTGGATTTTTTCTCAGTAATGATGAAAATTAATGTTAATACGCAGTTTGAGTGTACAGCGGGGTGGGGGGAGGGGCAGGGGATGGATCTCTGCAGGAATAATGAAGATCTCCATTTTTTTTTCTCTTTCCCGCATTTGCAGTGGGGAGGTGCAATCTGTCAGCCTATCAGCAGCGCACACACGGAGCGAAGTGCTTTTTTTCACACAAGCAAGGGCATGTGTCATTGGCAGTGTATGTCACATGTCCTTGCCCTATAAGACCCAGCCATTTTCCCCGTCGCCACCATTTTCTCACTGCTGCAGCTGCGTGTTAGACGGCACCGCTGTTGCTGTGTGCGCTATACCTTGTTAATTTCAAGCCAATTTTCGCACAAATCTACAGATAGCTTGGGAGTAGCGAATAGTTGTAATTGCAGTCCTTTTAAGGACTAGGTTACAGCATTTCCTATCAGTTTTTGCCAGGCAGGTCTGTGCCAGTGCTGTGCAAGTTTTTTTCACAGCATTTGGCTGAATCTAGCAAAGCTAATCCTTTTTGGCCTATTGCAGAGTGTGTTAGTCAGTGGAGTAGCCTATCTGTGTTGCAAGATATACCACCTGTGTATAGAATACCAATTTTTTTACTGCACCTAGTGAAGTAAAATCTTTTGGGCATAGCATCATTCTATTAGTCCATCTATACTGACCTCCATCAGGTTGCAAACTGAATATAATTTTTTTCTGCATCTAGCTCTGAAAAAATATTTGGGCTTCTAGCAGTGTGTGGGACTTGTTCTATTAGTCCATCTATACTGACCTCCATCAGGCTGCAAATTAAAAATAATTTTTATCTGCATCTAGCTCTGAAAAAATATTTGGCCTTCTAGCAGTGTGTGGGACTTGTTCTATTAGTCCATCTATACTGACCTCCATCAGGTTGCAAACTGAATATAATTTTTTTCTGCATCTAGCTCTGAAAAAATATTTGGCCTTCTAGCAGTGTGTGGGACTTTCTCTATTAGTCCATCTATACTGACCTCCATCAGGTTGCAAATTAAAAATAATTTTTATCTGCATCTAGCTCTGAAAAAATATTTGGCCTTCTAGCAGTGTGTGGGACTTGTTCTATTAGTCCATCTATACTGACCTCCATCAGGTTGCAAACTGAATATAATTTTTTTCTGCATCTAGCTCTGAAAAAATATTTGGCCTTCTAGCAGTGTGTGGGACTTTCTCTATTAGTCCATCTATACTGACCTCCATCAGGTTGCAAATTAAAAATAATTTTTATCTGCATCTAGCTCTGAAAAAATATTTGGCCTTCTAGCAGTGTGTGGGACTTTCTCTATTAGTCCATCTATACTGACCTCCATCAGGTTGCAAATTCAAAATAATTTTTTGTCTGCATCTAGCTCTGAAAAAATATTTGGCCTTCTAGCAGTGTGTGGGACTTGTTTTATTAGTCCACCTATACTGACCTCCATCAGGCTGCAAATTAAAAATAATTTTTATCTGCATCTACCTCTGAAAAAATATTTGGCCTTCTAGCTGTGTGTGGGACTTGTTCTATTAGTCCATCTATACTGACCTCCATCAGGTTGCAAACTGAATATAATTTTTTTCTGCATCTAGCTCTGAAAAAATATTTGGCCTTCTAGCAGTGTGTGGGACTTTCTCTATTAGTCCATCTATACTGACCTCCATCAGGTTGCAAATTAAAAATAATTTATATCTGCATCTAGCTCTGAAAAAATATTTGGCCTTCTAGCAGTGTGTGGGACTTTCTCTATTAGTCCATCTATACTGATCTCCATCAGGTTGCAAATTAAAAATAATTTTTTGTCTGCATCTAGCTCTGAAAAAATATTTGGCCTTCTAGCAGTGTGTGGGACTTTCTCTATTAGTAGAGATGAGCGTTGTTCTACTCGAACTGTTCGCCAATCTCAAATTCGAGCTGTTTTGGGCGGTGTTCGAGCCGGTCGGCGAACACGAACAATTTGAGAAAAATTCGGCTGTTCGAGGTTATGTTCGATAACTGTTCGTGCACCAAAATCATAACTGGATTTTTTCTCAGTAATGATGAAAATTAATGTTAATACGCAGTTTGAGTGTACAGCGGGGCGGGGGGAGGGGCAGGGGATGGATCTCTGCAGGAACAATGAAGATCTCCATTTTTTTTTCTCTTTCCCGCATTTGCAGTGGGGAGGTGCAATCTGTCAGCCTATCAGCAGCGCACACACGGAGCGAAGTGCTTTTTTTCACACAAGCAAGGGCATGTGTGATTGGCAGTGTATGTCACATGTCCTTGCCCTATAAGACCAAGCCATTTTCCCCGTCGCCACCATTTTCTCACTGCTGCAGCTGCGTGTTAGACGGCACCGCTGTTGCTGTGTGCGCTATACCTTGTTAATTTCAAGCCAATTTTCGCACAAATATACAGATAGCTTGGGAGTAGGGAATAGTTGTGATTGCAGTCCTTTTAAGGACTAGGTTACAGCATTTCCTACGACTTTTATCAGGCAGGTCTGTGCTCTTAAATAGATAGATTGTGGGAGTAAAGACTAATTGTAATTGGAGTCCTTTTCAGGACTAGGTTACATCAGTTCCTATCAGTTTTTGCCAGGCAGGTCTGTGCCAGTGCTGTGCAAGTTTTTTTCACAGCATTTGGCTGAATCTAGCAAAGCTAATCCTTTTTGGCCTATTGCAGAGTGTGTTAGTCAGTGGAGTAGCCTATCTGTGTTGCAAGATATACCACCTGTGTATAGAATACCAATTTTTTTACTGCACCTAAGTAAAATCTTTTGGGCATAGCATCATTCTATTAGTCCATCTATACTGACCTCCATCAGGTTGCAAATTAAAAATAATTTTTTTCTTCATTTATCTCTGAAAAAATATTTGGGCTTCTAGCAGCGTGTGGGACTTGTTCTATTAGTCCATCTATACTGACCTCCATCAGGTTGCAAATTAAAAATAATTTTTTTCTGCATCTAGCTCTGAAAAAATATTTGGGCTTCTAGCAGTGTGTGGGACTTGGTCTATTAGTCCATCTATACTGACCTCCATCAGGTTGCAAATTAAAAATAATTTTTTTCTGCATCTAGCTCTGAAAAAATATTTGGGCTTCTAGCAGTGTGTGGGACTTGGTCTATTAGTCCATCTATACTGACCTCCATCAGGTTGCAAATTGAATAAAAAAATTTTCTGCATCTAGCTCTGAAAAAATATTTGGGCTTCTAGCGGTGTGTGGGACTTGGTCTATTAGTCCATCTATACTGACCTCCATCAGGTTGCAAATTAAAAATAATTTTTTTCTTCATTTAGCTCTGAAAAAATATTTGGGCTTCTAGCAGTGTGTGGGACTTGTTCTATTAGTCCTTCTATACTGACCTCCAGCAGGTTGCAAATTGAATATAATTTTTTTCTGCATCTAGCTCTGAAAAAATATTTGGGCTTCTAGCGGTGTGTGGGACTTGGTCTATTAGTCCATCTATACTGACCTCCATCAGGTTGCAAATTAAAAATAATTTTTTTCTGCATCTAGCTCTGAAAAAATATTTGGGCTTCTAGCAGTGTGTGGGACTTGGTCTATTAGTCCATCTATACTGACCTCCATCAGGTTGCAAATTAAAAATAATTTTTTTCTTCATTTATCTCTGAAAAAATATTTGGGCTTCTAGCAGCGTGTGGGACTTGTTCTATTAGTCCATCTATACTGACCTCCATCAGGTTGCAAATTAAAAATAATTTTTTTCTGCATCTAGCTCTGAAAAAATATTTGGGCTTCTAGCAGTGTGTGTGACTTGGTCTATTAGTCCATCTATACTGACCTCCATCAGGTTGCAAATTAAAAATAATTTTTTTCTGCATCTAGCTCTGAAAAAATATTTGGGCTTCTAGCAGTGTGTGGGACTTGGTCTATTAGTCCATCTATACTGACCTCCATCAGGTTGCAAATTGAATAAAAAAAATTTCTGCATCTAGCTCTGAAAAAATATTTGGGCTTCTAGCGGTGTGTGGGACTTGGTCTATTAGTCCTTCTATACTGACCTCCATCAGGTTGCAAATTAAAAATAATTTTTTTCTGCATCTAACCCAGCCAATAGTTTTGGCCTAATACCACAGTTTGGCCACTCAGCTCTGCTCGGTTACCATCCATTGTTTTTTTGTGCAAACAACTCCAGAGTTGTGAATTAGTTAACCACCAAAATGAGTGGAAAAAGGCCTGCTGCTGGTGGAAAGGGGAATAGGCGTGTTGGGAAGGGGAAAAAAGGTTGTGTCCGTGGGGTAGGTGTTAAAGCAACAGTAACATCTGCAGAAGAAAGACCATCTTCCAGCCAAACTAAAATGTCTACTTCTTTTAGCGCTGGCAGTGTATGTCACATGTCCTTGCCCTATAAGACCCAGCCATTTTCCCCGTCGCCACCATTTTCTCACTGCTGCAGCTGCGTGTTAGACGGCACCGCTGTTGCTGTGTGCGCTATACCTTGTTAATTTCAAGCCAATTTTCGCACAAATCTACAGATAGCTTGGGAGTAGCGAATAGTTGTGATTGCAGTCCTTTTAAGGACTAGGTTACAGCATTTCCTATCAGTTTTTGCCAGGCAGGTCTGTGCCAGTGCTGTGCAAGTTTTTTTCACAGCATTTGGCTGAATCTAGCAAAGCTAATCCTTTTTGGCCTATTGCAGAGTGTGTTAGTCAGTGGAGTAGCCTATCTGTGTTGCAAGATATACCACCTGTGTATAGAATACCAATTTTTTTACTGCACCTAGTGAAGTAAAATCTTTTGGGCATAGCATCATTCTATTAGTCCATCTATACTGACCTCCATCAGGTTGCAAACTGAATATAATTTTTTTCTGCATCTAGCTCTGAAAAAATATTTGGCCTTCTAGCAGTGTGTGGGACTTGTTTTATTAGTCCACCTATACTGACCTCCATCAGGCTGCAAATTAAAAATAATTTTTATCTGCATCTACCTCTGAAAAAATATTTGGCCTTCTAGCTGTGTGTGGGACTTGTTCTATTAGTCCATCTATACTGACCTCCATCAGGTTGCAAACTGAATATAATTTTTTTCTGCATCTAGCTCTGAAAAAATATTTGGCCTTCTAGCAGTGTGTGGGACTTTCTCTATTAGTCCATCTATACTGACCTCCATCAGGTTGCAAATTAAAAATAATTTTTTGTCTGCATCTAGCTCTGAAAAAATATTTGGCCTTCTAGCAGTGTGTGGGACTTTCTCTATTAGTCCATCTATACTGATCTCCATCAGGTTGCAAATTAAAAATAATTTTTTGTCTGCATCTAGCTCTGAAAAAATATTTGGCCTTCTAGCAGTGTGTGGGACTTTCTCTATTAGTAGAGATGAGCGTTGTTCTACTCGAACTGTTCGCCAATCTCAAATTCGAGCTGTTTTGGGCGGTGTTCGAGCCGGTCGGCGAACACAAACAATTCGAGAAAAATTCGGCTGTTCGAGGTTATGTTCGATAACTGTTCGTGCACCAAAATCATAACTGGATTTTTTCTCAGTAATGATGAAAATTAATGTTAATACGCAGTTTGAGTGTACAGCGGGGCGGGGGGAGGGGCAGGGGATGGATCTCTGCAGGAACAATGAAGATCTCCATTTTTTTTTCTCTTTCCCGCATTTGCAGTGGGGAGGTGCAATCTGTCAGCCTATCAGCAGCGCACACACGGAGCGAAGTGCTTTTTTTCACACAAGCAAGGGCATGTGTGATTGGCAGTGTATGTCACATGTCCTTGCCCTATAAGACCAAGCCATTTTCCCCGTCGCCACCATTTTCTCACTGCTGCAGCTGCGTGTTAGACGGCACCGCTGTTGCTGTGTGTGCTATACCTTGTTAATTTCAAGCCAATTTTCGCACAAATATACAGATAGCTTGGGAGTAGGGAATAGTTGTGATTGCAGTCCTTTTAAGGACTAGGTTACAGCATTTCCTACGACTTTTATCAGGCAGGTCTGTGCTCTTAAATAGATAGATTGTGGGAGTAAAGACTAATTGTAATTGGAGTCCTTTTCAGGACTAGGTTACATCAGTTCCTATCAGTTTTTGCCAGGCAGGTCTGTGCCAGTGCTGTGCAAGTTTTTTTCACAGCATTTGGCTGAATCTAGCAAAGCTAATCCTTTTTGGCCTATTGCAGAGTGTGTTAGTCAGTGGAGTAGCCTATCTGTGTTGCAAGATATACCACCTGTGTATAGAATACCAATTTGTTTACTGCACCTAAGTAAAATCTTTTGGGCATAGCATCATTCTATTAGTCCATCTATACTGACCTCCATCAGGTTGCAAATTAAAAATAATTTTTTTCTTCATTTATCTCTGAAAAAATATTTGGGCTTCTAGCAGCGTGTGGGACTTGTTCTATTAGTCCATCTATATTGACCTCCATCAGGTTGCAAATTAAAAATAATTTTTTTCTGCATCTAGCTCTGAAAAAATATTTGGGCTTCTAGCAGTGTGTGGGACTTGGTCTATTAGTCCATCTATACTGACCTCCATCAGGTTGCAAATTAAAAATAATTTTTTTCTGCATCTAGCTCTGAAAAAATATTTGGGCTTCTAGCAGTGTGTGGGACTTGGTCTATTAGTCCATCTATACTGACCTCCATCAGGTTGCAAATTGAATAAAAAAATTTTCTGCATCTAGCTCTGAAAAAATATTTGGGCTTCTAGCGGTGTGTGGGACTTGGTCTATTAGTCCATCTATACTGACCTCCATCAGGTTGCAAATTAAAAATAATTTTTTTCTTCATTTAGCTCTGAAAAAATATTTGGGCTTCTAGCAGTGTGTGGGACTTGTTCTATTAGTCCTTCTATACTGACCTCCAGCAGGTTGCAAATTGAATATAATTTTTTTCTGCATCTAGCTCTGAAAAAATATTTGGGCTTCTAGCGGTGTGTGGGACTTGGTCTATTAGTCCATCTATACTGACCTCCATCAGGTTGCAAATTAAAAATAATTTTTTTCTGCATCTAGCTCTGAAAAAATATTTGGGCTTCTAGCAGTGTGTGGGACTTGGTCTATTAGTCCATCTATACTGACCTCCATCAGGTTGCAAATTAAAAATAATTTTTTTCTGCATCTAGCTCTGAAAAAATATTTGGGCTTCTAGCAGTGTGTGGGACTTGGTCTATTAGTCCATCTATACTGACCTCCATCAGGTTGCAAATTGAATAAAAAAAATTTCTGCATCTAGCTCTGAAAAAATATTTGGGCTTCTAGCGGTGTGTGGGACTTGGTCTATTAGTCCATCTATACTGACCTCCATCAGGTTGCAAATTAAAAATAATTTTTTTCTGCATCTAACCCAGCCAATAGTTTTGGCCTAATACCACAGTTTGGCCACTCAGCTCTGCTCGGTTACCATCCATTGTTTTTTTGTGCAAACAACTCCAGAGTTGTGAATTAGTTAACCACCAAAATGAGTGGAAAAAGGCCTGCTGCTGGTGGAAAGGGGAATAGGCGTGTTGGGAAGGGGAAAAAAGGTTGTGTCCGTGGGGTAGGTGTTAAAGCAACAGTAACATCTGCAGAAGAAAGACCATCTTCCAGCCAAACTAAAATGTCTACTTCTTTTAGCGCTGGGAGACGGTCACGCCGCCCTCCTCCTCCCCTGCAACAACGAGCCATATCTGGGACTCCTGCACCACAGCCAGAAACGGAAGCCAACAGGAACAAGTCCCCCACACTATATGAATAACAATATAGGGAAAAGGCCACACCGCTCCTCTCTACTATATGAAACAGCCACAACAGGGACGCCAGCACTGTATCAAGACGTAGAGACTTCACGTCACACCAGCATGAAAGTCTCCTTTAGGCTGTGAACCAAGAGACATTAAAGCACCATATAAAGATTTTTATTCTATCTCTTATGGCATATACCTTCATCTGAACCCACTTAAGTAGTGCGACTCAATGAATAAGGCCTGGATAAGGCCGAAACGTCTCTGTCGCCAATCACTGTCGCAAATCACGTTTGATCGGTTTGATATTATGCCAAATGTTAATAAATGAACACTGCATCAGAATTCATGAGTGTGCGATGATATAATTTAATATACTTCTTTTAGCGGACAATGTGATAAGATCCCTTTCTTACGGCCACGCCAATCGCTACAAATTCCAGATGAGGCACAAAAACAGCAGGTGCTTCAACGGATATCAAGTGCTCCTTTAAGTGGGCTCTCCTCCACATCAACTTCAACATCACAAATATGTCTGGGAAATGTGAGTCACACAGCTGAGGAGTTGTGGTCAGCTCTGGAGAACCAATTTCATGAATGGCTGTCTCCACTGGACCTGAAACCAGGGAAGGCCGTGTGCGACAATGCTGCAAACCTGGGTGCGGCCCTTCGCCGGGGCAATGTCACACACGTGCCTTGTATGGCTCACGTGTTGAACCTGGTTGTCCAGCAATTTTTAGCCCACTATCCCAGACTAGATGGCCTTCTGCAGAGGGCACGGTCGCTGTGTGCTCACTTCCGCCGTTCGCATCCCGCAGCTCAGCGACTTACATCTCTACAGAAGTCGTTGGGCCTGCCACTTCACCGGCTAAAATGCGATGTGCCTACCCGGTGGAATTCAACTCTGCACATGTTGCAGCGACTGTGGCAGCACCGACTAGCCCTGGTGCAATACGTTCTGACGTATAGCCTGGGCCAACGAGATCCAGAGGTGGGGCAAATCACGCTGGAGGAGTGGTCTCAGATCAGGGACCTATGCACCCTTCTGCACAGTTTTGAAATGGCGACGAAGATGTTTAGTGCTGACGATGCCATTATCAGCATGACTATTCCGGTGATTTACATGCTGGAGCACATGTTAAACAGAATTCGGAGTCAGGTGGTGGCACAAGAGGAGGTGGAGGAAGTAGAGGAGGAGGAGCTGTATGCGGAAGGGCTAACATCTGCAAGGTCCAGACGGTCGGCAGCACCAAGGCGGAAGGCATGTGAGGGTGGGAGAGATGGTTTTACCAGGGCGCATGGTAGCAACCAAACTAGTGAGGAAGGTGCAGGAGCCCAGGAAGAAGTGGAGGACGAACTGATGGAAGACTCATCAGATGAGGGAGACCTTGATCACATTTCTGTTGTGCGAGGTTGGGGGGAGAGGACAGAGGAAGGAAGTATGATTGTTACCTCGCCACCAACACAACAGGGACTTGGTGCTCCTGGATGCGCAACACACATGAGTGCCTTCTTGCTGCACTACCTGCAACATGACCCTCGAATTGTGAGAATTAGAAATAATCCTGACTACTGGGTTGCCACACTGTTAGATCCCCGGTACAAAAGTAAATTTGCAGAAATTATTCCTGCCATAGAAAGGGATGCACGCATGCAGGAGTATCAGCAGAGACTGTTGCAGAATCTTACATGTGCTTTTCCACAAAACACCAGTGGTGCATGTAGTGAATCTCACAGTTCCAACTTGCCAACCGTGGGACCGTCAAGTGTTCAGCACTCAAACCGTAACAGAACCACAGTATCTGCTGGTAACATCAATTTTGCGGAATCATTTCACCACTTTTTTAGCCCATCCTTTGCAAGGCCACAGGAGACAAGAAGTCTGACACATAGTCAACGCCTAGAGACAATGGAACAGGAGTATTTCCAAGTAAACATTGAAGCCATGACTGTGTCACTGGACCCTTGCTCTTTTTGGGCTTCCAATCTGGATAAATGGCCGGAGCTAGCCACTTACGCCTTGGAGATCTTGTCATGCCCCGCAGCCAGCGTTCTGTCTGAACGTGTGTTCAGCGCTGCTGGTGGTGTGATGACAGATAAGCGCACGCGGCTCTCCACTGATAATGTAGACAGACTCACGTTCATAAAGATGAACAAATCATGGATCCGAAACGACTTTTCTACCCCTGTGTCATCCTGGGGAGAGTAAAAGCTTGATGATTGGTTAAAATCACCCTACCAACCGTTTTAAGCTTTCAAATTACTAATCATGTTTATCTGTATCTTGGCTGAAAAATAATTTGGGCTTTGTAGCAGTGTGCAGCACTGATTCTATTAGGCCATCTATAATAAGCTCCACCAGATTTAAAATTACTAATCATGTTTATCTGTATCTTGGCTGGAAAATAATTTGGGCTTTGTAGCAGTGTGCAACACTGATTCTATTAGGCTATCTATAATAAGCTCCACCAGATTTAAAATTACTAATCATGTTTATCTGTATCTTGACTGGAAAATAATTTGGGCTTTGTAGCAGTGTGCAGCACTGATCCTATTAGGCCATCTATACTAAGCTCCACCAGATTTAAAATTAATAATAATTTTTAGCTGCATCTAGCCCGGAAAATAATTTTGGGGCTCCGAGATGCGCAAGACACATAAGTGCCTTCTTGCTGCACTACCTGCAACATGACCCTCATATTGTCAGAATTTGAAGTAATCATGACTACTGGGTTGCCACACTCTTAGATCCCCCAAACTTTTCGATCAACCTTTTCATTTTAATAAAGACCAAAAAAATGGTCATTTTTGAAATTATAAGCATTAGCAGGTTATTAGAAACTGAAATCAAACAGTTTTCAACTCAAAACTTTATTCTAGGTCATGTTACATTTTCACATAGGACCCCTTGTTCGAAAGGAGCTTCTGAACTCTCTCGTCCATTGAATTTGTCAGGTTTTGGATGGTTTCTGCTTCAATTGTTTTGCATGAGGACAGAATACCCTCCCAGAGCTGTTGCTTAGATGTGAACTGCCTCCCGCCATCATAGACACTCCTTTTGATGATGCTCCAGAGGTTCTGAATGGGGTAGAGGTCAGGGGAGCATGGGGGTCACACCATAAGTTTGTCCCCTTTTATGCCCATATCAGCCAGAGATGCAGATGTTTTATGTGCAGCATGAGATGGTGCATTATCATGCAAAAAAATGATCTTGCTGTGAAATACACGGTTCTTCTTCTTGAACCATGGCAGGAAGTGCTGTTTGAGAAAATCCACATACATTATGGAGTTCATCTTTAGCGCCTTCAGGGATCCTTAAGGGGCCGACAATCTCTCTCCCCATGATTCCAGCCCAAAACATTACTCCACCTCCTCCTTGTTGGCGCTATAGCCGTGTTTGCGTGGGGTGTCCATCAACCAGCCATCCTCCACTCTATCCATCTGGACCATCGAGCGCTGCACGGCACTCATCCGTGAACAAAACAGTTTTGAAATCAGTCTTCATGTAATGTTTGGCCCACTGGAGCCGTTTCTGCTTGTGTGAAGTGGATAGAGGAGGTCGACAGGATGGCGTATGCACAGCTGCAAACCTCTGAAGGACCCTGCATCTTGTTGTTCGGGGGACGTTGGAGGCACTAGCAGCTTCAAAAACTTGTCTGCTGCTATGACAAGGCTTTTTTGCCGCTGCTCTTTTAACCTGACGTAATTGCCTGTAGGAAAGAGTCCTCAATTTGCCCTTATCAGCACGCACACGTGTGTACTGTGAATCAGCTACATACTTCTTGATTGCCAAGACACTTCATCCTGATCATCGCACAATGTTGATTGTAGTCATGCCTTGACCTAAACACTCCACAATTTGTTGCTTCTCAGCAGCCGACACATCCTTTTTCTTTCCCATTTTGGCAGAAAATGTAGGCTGCTTAATAATGTGAGACAGCCTTCTTAAGTAGTCTTGCCTTTCATTGGACACACCTGCCAAACTAATTAGCACAGGTGTCTGCAATTGCTTACAGTGATATAAAGAGCCCTGACACACATCACCATCAATGAGTTTAACTGACAAACAAACAAATTCTTCCCTTATCACTCCTAAACACTTTTTGCATAATAATTTGGAACACAGTGTACATGTGCTTTTCCACAAAACACCAGTGGTTCACGTAGTGAATCTTACAGTTCTAACTTGCCAACCGTGGTCTGTATGGAGTTGTTCAATAAAGGGCCCAAAATTAAGATAACATAGATGGGAGAGGTCTCTATGAATAGGAATTCCTAAGTATTTGATACCCTGTGAGGGCCAGGCAAAGGGAAAGTTGGACTGGATGGAATCCTATATGGATTTGGGGAGGGAGACATCGAGGGCCTCAGACTTCGCTGCATTGATTTTAAAATTTGACCATGTAACAAAGTGATCTATTTCAGCCATAACAGCATGGATGGATATATGTGATTGAGTGATATATACTAGGACATCATCAGCAAATAGAGAGCACTTGTACTCGGTGCCTCCCACCTCAATCCACCTAATATTGGGGTTATGGTGAATTGATGAGAGCAGGTGCTCCGTCACTAGGATGTATAAGAGAGGGGACAGAGGACATCCCTGCCTTGTCCCATTGGTGATTGTGAAAGGTGATGAAAATGTTCTGATGCACCCCCTGGGCCTTGGGACACCCGGAGCCCGACCCTTTTTGGTGGATGCTGGTGATTGTAGTCTTCGTGGCGGCGACCCGGTTCCGTGGCTCAGGGTGGTCAAACCAGTGGCGGAACTATTTATGTGGTTTTGATGTTTAAATGTCCGACTACGCCACCCGTGGATTGCGGTCAGAGTGAACCGCCGCTGCAGGGCAGACCGCTGAGGCTGGTGTTGTGGGTGCAGCAGAGCGTAGCATAACTCCCCACGGGAGGAGTATAGCCTCAGGGCAGTGTATGCGGAGGATGGGGGTGATGGTGCAGGGCAGCAGCGGTAACGACACGGAGTCAGTGATGCAGTCCAGGGCATTTACTCACAGTTCTTATTATCCAGACCACGTCTGCAGGTAACGGCTGCCCACGTCGTACTGTGCTCACCAGGTGAGGGGCTCAGACAACTCCCAGATAACTTTGGAGCGCTTCACAGGACCCCCTTTGTGTGTCCTTTGTCTGGCCTTTCTTACCAACCCTTCTGTCCGGCTGCCTCGGGCCTCCTCTTGGTAAACTTGGCGCCAGTTTCCCTGACCCTATGTGGTGCCTTCCTAGCGGGTGTAGCGAGGGGCTGCGCCACATAAAATGTCACAGCCTCCGGTTTCTAGCTGAGGTTCGTTTCCTGCCTCCACTAGTTTCGGGGACCGGTCTCCCCCTTTGGCCTGACCCCTCCACGCAGGTGGATTCGGGCGTGCGGTGGCGACTCGCCCGTCCGCACCCCTGGGATCCCTTCATTCCTCGTTCCTGGAGCCTTCTCCGCTCCTCTTCCTTCCTTCTCCCTCTTCCAGGCCTGGGCCTCTGTTACTAGGCCCGCCTCCGGAGCAGAGCTCATGCAGAGCCCCTGCTCCCTGCCACTTCTGCTCAGACTTCTCTGCACTGAACTAAGATGGTGCCCACCTTTTATACTCCCTTCTCAATGCACCCAGGAACTGCTTCCTCCCTGCTCCTGCACTACAAGGTTCCCCTTCCTCAGTGTTCCCTCCCCCCACTCCAGCCAGGGACAGGGACTGTCGTGCCCATCTCAGAGGCATATTGGTCGCCCTGCCCCACGGCAATGTGGTGTAATGCATGCAGGTGTCGGGTCCTGATCCACACTCCATCCTTACCTGAGAGTGAGATATCACACCTCTGGGTGAGGTGCAATACCTCTGTAGCAACCGAGCCCTCAGGGTGCTACAGTTCCATTTATCTTCAGCCTAGGTGACGTATTGTGATACTGGGCCGTGATTTTGGCTATAAAAGGGTCCCCTAGACCCCTACCCCAAGCTTTTTAAGAGAATCATATATGGCGTGCCAGGAGACTCTATGGAATGCTTTCTCAGCATCCAACGAGAGTATCTAATTACAAATTTTTAACTGCATCTAGCCCAGGAAATACTTTGTGCCTAGTAGCAGTGTCTGCTAGTCAGCGGATTATCCCGGCTGTTAAGCAAGCTACACCACCTGTAGTTTGGACACTTAATTTTTTCAAAGGAAATGCTTCGGGACCACGGGATACTCAGTGAATAGCATCAGGAGGCACCCCAAGGCATAGGGGCTGGGACTGGCAGTAGGATGCCTTGCGGTGGACAGCCGAGCTCGATCCTTATAAAAGCTTTTTAACTGCAGCAGCTTTAGTGGACGCTACTGGAGCTGGAATTACGCGGCTGCTGGCATGAGACTTGCCCTCCAATAGATCCTTGTAAATGGATTTAAAGTGTATTCATTCAAATTAGAGAGACAATTTAAATTAAAGAGCTTAGAGCTGCCTCCACCACAGGGGGGCTCGCTCGACCCATCAGCGGACAGGCACCAGTATTGGGAGAGGGGGGCTGGCCGTCAGGGTTCACCGCGGCTCTGGCACAAACCCGGCGACACGGAGGTGGCACGGGCAGGAGCGGACTGAACGTGTCGGCTTCTCACTTTTTGGATTTTAGAAGGGCATGACATGCCTATATCTGTGTTTCCCCCTCCTTTTACTCCTCCACCTCTTTTCTTTTTGCATGACTATATGTACTTGTCACTTTTCCATGTTTTAGTTGTGTCTTCTGAGCAGTTTGTCAGCTTTTGGACACCTTTGAAGGTGTTTTCTATGTGTTTCTATGTGTTTTTGTTTGCCTGCCATTGGTTTTAACGGTGTTCGAAGGTGTTCGACGAAGAGTTCGACGAACAGTTCGGCGAACACACGGGTGTTCGACGAACCGAACCGAACTCGAACACTACGGGGGTGGCTCAACACTACTTACAATGCTCTGCTGGAATTGTAGACCAGTCTTCTTTGGCAAACTGCTCCAGGTCCCTGATATTTGAAGGGTGCCTTCTCCAAACTGCCATTTTGAGAATCTCTCCACAGGTGTTCTATGGGATTCAGGTCTGGACTCATTGCTGGCCACCTTAGAAGTCTCCAGTGCTTTCTCTCAAACCAGTTTATAGTGCTTTTGGAAGTGTGTTTTGGGTCATTGTCCTGCTGGAAGACCCATGACCTCTGAGGGAGACCCAGCTTTCTCACACTGGGCCCTACATTATGCTGCAAAATTTGTTGGTAGTCTTCAGACTTCATAAAGCCATGCACACGGTCAAGCAGTCCAGTGACAGAGGCAGCAAAGCAACCCCAAAACATCAGGGAACCTCCACCATGTTTGACTGTAGGGACCGTGTTCTTTTCTTGGAATGCCTCTTTTTTTTTCCTGTACACTCTATGTTGATGCTTTTTCCCAAAAAGCTCTACTTTTGTCTCATCTGACCAGAGAACATTCTTCCAAAACGTTTTAGGTTTTCTCAGGTAAGTTTTGGCAAACTCCAGCCTGGCTTTTTTATGTCTCGGGGTAAGAAGTGGGGTCTTCCTGGGTATCCTACCATACAGTCCCTTTTCATTCAGACGCCGACGGATAGTACGGGTTGTCACTGTTGTACCCTCAGACTGCAGGGCAGCTTGAACTTGTTTGGATGTTAGTCGAGGTACTTTATCCACCATCCGCACAATCTTGCGTTGAAATCTCTCATCAATTTTTCTTTTCTGTCCACATCTAGGGAGGTTAGCCACAGTGCCATGGGCTTTACACTTCTTGATGACACTGCGCACGGAAGACACAGGAACATTCAGGTCTTTGGAGATGGACTTGTAGCCTTGAGATTGCTCATGCTTCCTCACAATTTGGTTTCTCAAGTCCTCAGACAGTTCTTTGGTCTTCTTTCTTTTCTCCATGCTCAATGTGGTACACACAAGGACACAGGACAGAGGTTGAGTCAACTTTAGTCCATGTTAACTGGCTGCAAGTGTGATTTAGTTATTGCCAACACCTGTTAGGTGCCACAGGTAAGTTACAGGTGCTGTTAATTACACCAATTAGAGAAGCATCACATGATTTTTCAAACAGTGCCAATACTTTTGTCCACCCCCTTTTTTAGGCTTGGTGTGGGATTATATCCAATTTGGCTTTAAGACAATTCTTTTTGTGTTTTTTCATTGAAGACAAATTAAATGAAGATAATAATACCAAAGAATTTGTGATTGCAATCATTTTCAGGAAGAAACTGAGTATTATCTGACAGAATTGCAGGGGTGCCAATACTTTTGGCCACCACTGTAGGAATGCAGGTGACATCTATTACATTATCTGTACTCAGAGAGTTATCACTGTGTTATCTGTGGTGTTACATAGGACTGCATGTGACATCTACTATATTATCTGTACTCAGAGTGCTATCACTGTGTTATCTGTGTTGTTACATAGGACTGCAAGTGACATCTCCTACATTATCTGTACTCAGAGAGTTATCACTGTGTTATCTGTAGTGTTACATAGGACTGCAGGTGACATCTACTACATTATCTGTACTCAGAGAGTTATCACTGTGTTATCTGTGGTGTTACATAGGACTGCAGTTGACATCTACTATATTATCTATACTCAGAGAGTTATCACTGTGTTATCTGTAGTGTTACATAGGACTGCAGGTGACATCTACTACATTATCTGTACTCAGAGAGTTATCACTGTGTTATCTGTGGTGTTACATAGGACTGCAAGTGACATCTACTTCATTATCTGTACTCATAGAGTCATCACTGTTATCTGTGGTGTTACACAGGACTGCAGGTGACATCTACTACATTATCTGTACTCAGAGAGTTATCACTGTGTTAAATGTGGTGTTACATAGGACTGCAGGTGACATCTACTACATTATCTGTAATCAGAGAGTGATCACTGTGTTATCTGTGGTGTTACATAGGACTGCAGGTGACATCTACTACATTATCTGTACTGAGAGAGTTATCACTGTGTTATCTGTGGTGTTACATAGGACTGCAGGTGACATCTACTACATTATCTGTACTCAGAGAGTTATCACTGTGTTATCGGTGGTGTTACATAGGACTGCAGGTGACATCTACTACATTATCTGTACTCAGAGATTTATCACTGTGTTATCTGTGGTGTTACATAGGACTGCAGGTGACATCTACTACATTATCTGTACTCAGAGAGATATCACTGTGTTATCTGTGGTGTTACACAGGACTGCAGGTGACATCTACTACATTATCTGTACTCAGAGAAGTATCTCTGTGTTATCTGTGGTGTTACATAGGACTGCAGGTGACATCTACTACATTATCTGTACTCAGAGAGTTATCACTGTGTTATCTGTGGTGTTACATAGGACTGCAGGTGACATCTACTACATTATCTGTACTCAGAGAGATATCACTGTGTTATCTGTGGTGTTACACAGGACTGCAGGTGACATCTACTAGATTATCTGTACTCAGAGAATTGTCTCTGTGTTATCTGTGGTGTTACATAGGACTGCAGGTGACATCTACTACATTATTTGTGCTCAGAGAGTTATCACTGTGTTATCTGTGGTGTTACATAGGACTGCAGGTGACATCTACTACATAATCTGTACTCAGAGAGATATTACTGTGTTATCTGTGGTGTTACATAGGACTGCAGGTGACATCTACTACATTATCTGTACATAGAGAGCTATCACTTTGTTATCTGTGGTGTTACATAGGACTGCAAGTGACATCTACCGCATTATCTGTACTCAAAGAGTTATCACTGTGCTATCTGTGGTGTTACATAGGACTGCATGTGACATCTACTACATTATCTGTACTCAGAGAGTTATCACTGTGTTATTTGTGGTGTTACATGGGACTGCAGGTGACATCTACTACATAACCAACAGGTGGTCAATAGTGCAATAAACATCCAGATGTTAGTAATAGGGACGTACCACAACCCCCTCAAACCACTCAAATGCCATTTCACTCCGGCTTCATCAGGGAGTGTGGTGTGAGGGGATGTGGGAGTTTTATATAGGCAATTCCACAGCTGTGAATTACTACAGAAATGGGTAGCGCCATCTTACCAGGCGCCGCTGTCCACGCATGCGCGTCACCGTCGCAGCCCGAGTGGGGGGGCGGACACACGTCAAAGAAGGACAGGCCTCCCAAATGACGCATGAACCACACTGGCCAGTCAGAGCGCCGGCGAGGGGCATGAGCAGATTAGGGAGAGGTGCTGCTGAGTGAGGGAGAGATTTGCTTGTTTATTAGTTAGTATAGGTTTTTCACAACATATATATGACGCGCCCCTTGGGGCTGTGGGGTACTCGGTAGCCAGGTCGGTCCTTTTTGGGGTAGTCATGGTGGCAGTGACCCGGTCTGTGGCCCAGGATGGTCAATAAAGAAAAGTCAATTGGGGAATATGGTTTTGTGACGCCACCTGTGGTATGCGGCTATATGTGGCCGCTGCTGCTACTCAGATCCACTGGGGGTGTTGGTGGCGCAGCAAAGATGGTTCAGCTCTTCATGGGTAGAGCTAGGCTTCAGGGCAGCCAAATAAAGGATTTGAGATGCTGGTGTTGTGCAAGGCAGGTGACGCAGCAATTAAGTGAAGGACACAACGGGGTGCAGTCTTCAAGTGTTTACTCACAGTTATTATGGAGTTCCAGGTTACAATGGCCAGATTATAACAGCCCACCGAGTCCTGAGTCCTCCGGGGAAGTGATCCAGCAACTCTCAGATAACTTGGGCGCACTTGAATGGGACCCCATTCTTATGTACCTTCCCGGGTCGTCTCTCTGCGCTGGCTCTCACCCTCCTGCCCTGTGCGTCACACACAGTGTCCTGAGTCAGTGGCCCCAGGCCTTGTTGGGCGACTTCCTGTCTGTCCCCTTTTGTCCTATATAGCCACCTTTTCAGCAAATGTGTGTGGATTTTGGCTACGGCACTTGAAGATACCGCAACCTCCGCTTTGCTAGCTGAGTCTTGCAGTCCTCCACTAGTCTGGGGCCGGCCCCTACTGTGGCCTGATCCCTTTACGATCAGCGTGAACTCGGGCGCACAGGTGGACTCCGCACTTCCCGTGCCCCTAGGATCCTTTCTCTCTCTGGAGCCCTCCTCACTGCTCCGGTCTTCTCTCCTCACTCTCCTACTGGGACCCTTTGACTGAGCCCTACTCCTCCACGGTCCTCACTCACTGAACTCCCGCTCGAAGGACCCTTCTAGATGTTTTTACTCTTCCTTTTATACTCTTCCTTCAGTGCTCCCTTAAACTACTTCCTCCACCCACCTCCTCTACTTAGTTCCACCTTCCAAACAGGGACCGGGTCTGTGCTCTCCCTCAGGAGCTATCTGGACCTTCCCTAATAAAGTGGTGTAGTGTTGGATGTGAGTGGTTGGGTCCCGGGTAGTACTCCCTCCTTACCTTAGAGTGGGGTACCACACCTCTGGCTGAGATGCAATACCTCTGTGGCAACTGGACCCGCAGGGGCGCCACATTCCCCTCCCCCCCGTTAAACACAGCACGTCCGCGGGCTGGAACAGAGTAGAAAACAAGAATTTGAGACATGCAAAATTTTAAAATGCTTTTCCGGATAAAACAGTAAATAAATAACTTTTCTTCCCTTTATGGGAGGCACTTTTTCTTAAACGTTATATAGAACTTCCGGGTATATAAAACAATATAAGATCACTTTAAATAACATTCTTTCAGATATAAAACATTTTATCACTTTTTCAAGCAAGTTCAGTAGGCTGTAGTGAGATCCTTATCAGGGTGTCCATATCACTGTTTCAAGTGCAATATGGGGGACCCGTTCTAAAACCCCCAATGTAGGTCCTGGGTGTGGCTGCAGGGCATAGCTGATCCACTCGTTGGACCATGAGTTCGGCCACGCCAAACGGGTTTTTGTTAAATGGCCTATAAAACCAACAAGAAGCACATTAAGAAGTGCCAACTTTATACAATAAAAGTTCAGGCTGTTCAACGTCCACAACCACAGTGTCCTTTTCCTTAACCGTGTACTACACAGTTATTAGTTTATAACACCCAACCGGGTAACTATTTTACATTAGTCCGCTCAGTGACTCATCAGCTTATGGCTCCTGTCGCTTCCGGGGTGGAAACTGTGGCTGCTTCCACGGCAAAAGCTGAGAGTGGGCTCTTTCTCCCTGTCCGGGGAGTTCATCTGATCATCTATTACTAGACGGCAGATCCGAAGCTGCTTGTGGATGGCCAGAATCAGCGACACCAGAAGTCAGGGGCATGTCTTCGGCGCTAGCCTTCCGCACATGAAGTGTGTACCACCCCCCCTCTGCTCGATGCCGGGTGTAAGTGACTCGGTCACCGGGATATAGGTCGCGGTCTGGATTACCTTGCTGGAGGTGCGACTCTACATCCCTCCTGGTCACAAATACGTCCTGGGCTCTATTGGGCTCCCAGATGAAACCCCAGCCCTTATCCAGGTTGAACTTAACAACCATGCCTTGGACTCTCTGACCCCAGTCGGTGGGTTTGGCCTTGCGAGCCTGAGCCTTAGCTCTCATGTTCCGCTCCTCCATGTCCTGCCATCGGGTCTGCTCGTAACGAGTCGCTTTCTTGTTATGACATCATGACGTGGCTTGGTCGGTATGGAGAGGTGGTGGAGATTCCAAAGATAAACAGCGACGAGTTTGGTATCTGGTCAGGGGCCTGGACGTTTATGGTAAAACTTAAGCGTGCAGGTGGTACGGTTGCCCACATTCCATCATCTGCCTTCCTGGGTAGGGATCGTATCCTGGTCTTCTACCAGGGGCAACCGAAGCTCTGTCACAGGTGCGGTGACCCCACACACTTCAGTGCAAACTGCACTGTGCAGAAATGTGCGTTGTGTGGGGGTGTCAGCCATCTTGCTGCCTCTTGTGTGGAGATTAGGTGCCACCTGTGTGCTGAGTTAGGTCACCCATTCAGCCGTTGTCCTCGCTCCTTCGCTAATGCAGTCAAGATCCCGGTGGAAGAAAGCCGTGAGGCCAATTCTGCTGGGAAGGGGACTAGCAGGGGTGGGGGAGCTGATGGGCCAGGGAAGAAAAGCAATAAAAAGACGCCTGCCCAGCTGAGGCGTCTAGACAAGCGCAGACAGGAGAGGGAGCGGGGCGAGCCCCGGGCTACTGGGGCAGCCCCTGTCCTGGATGCCAGTCTTGCTGCTGAGGCCCTGAGGGATGATGAGTTGGATGAGGAGGTCAGGAGGATCCACAGGGAGGAAACCGCCTCTGCCTCAGAATCCTCCCATTATGAAAGTATGGATGAGGATAATAAGCGGTGGCTAGAGAACAAACGTAGGCTCGGCACCGAAAATAAGAGAAAGACGGGAGATAAAACATCTTCTCCCGCTCTTACCAAGGTACCTAAGGAAGGTAAAACTGACTCCCCTCTTGTTGGTCTTTCTAACCGGTTCCAAGCCCTTGATAACATCTCTTCCTCTGAGGAGGAGGCTGAGGGTGAGGTTCCGGCTTCGGCAGAGCTTACAGGGGGCGCCAAGTCTCCTTCTCCTGGGGATGCAAGGTCCTTGGGGGGAGGGACTGGCCCAGAGTCCGGAGACGAGGATGAAAAAAGAAGGAAAAATGTGGGAATGGACACATCTGTGTCATTAAAGAGAGGGAAGGATTCCTCCTCTGAGGCAGAGAATAAGGGGCGTGGGAAGAAGAAAGCCATCTAACTCAATCACCAATGATGGCGGTACCCACTCCGTTGACACTGGCGTCCATTAATGTCACCAGCATTAAGTCAAATATGGCTAGATATGCGTCCTTTGATTTTCTCAGCCGGGTTGAAGCTGACATTTTCTTTTTGCAGGAGACCAGGCTGCAAAATATAGCAGAGGTGTTTATCGCTAAGAGGGAGTGGAGACTCGGGCCCTCCTATTGGTCTCTTGTGGTCGAGCCGTATAGCGGAGTGGCGGTCCTTTTTACTGCACCGGTAGAATGCCGACGGGTTATTGAGTTAGAAATGGGGAGGTGCCTGATATTAGATGTCCTCATGAAGGGACAGGAGCTTCGGCTCATTAACATCTCTGGTCCCCAATCTAAGTGGGACCGGAAGTGTCTCTTTATGAGGATCAAGCCCTACCTTTTTACGAGTCGGCAGGTCGTCTTTGGAGGGGACTTCAACACTGTCACGAAGCCCCGGGATAGAGGAGGTTCCAGGGACAAGCTGATTTATTATAGTTTTGCCCTTAATAGTGTAGCTAGTGAGGCTCGCCTGGTGGATGCCACATCCGGCACACCACAGGCCACGAGGGGTTCACCTATCATAGAGGTAACTGTAGGTCCAGGATAGACAGGTTTTATTTAAATGAGGAAGCCGTCTCTTCAGCATTATCTGTTGTTGAGGTGGAGTTCTCCGATCACTGTTTGATTTTGTTTTCCCTGAATGTTACAGAGACCCTCCGGATGGGAAGAGGCTTTTGGAGGCTCAATTCATCTCTCTTGGAAGAAGCGGAGATAAGACAGTCCTTTGAGGATTTTCTTCAGAGCCAGGTACCCTTACTGGATCTTTGTAGCAGTAAGTCAGAGTGGTGGGAGATGTTCAAGAAAAGGGTGGCGAGATTCTTCCGCCAGCTCTCGAGCCTCAGGAGCCTGGACAGGTACCGCCTGTATCAGGCCCTGAGGAGGAAACTCAAGCATCTTGTTTCAACTGGAGGTAGCCGCGAGGAGATCTCCAGAGTGAAATCTTTGCTAATGAGGTGTCAGTATGATAGACACGCATCTTTGGTTTTTGAGAGGGATTAGGGTTAGTACCGCTCGCCCGACCCTTACAGAAACTGCAAGATGTCAGTGAATAGTAAAGTTGTTACAGGACTGGTTGACACTGCGGGTTCCCTGAAAAGATCCAGATCAGGGATCCTGGAGGTCATCAGATCCTTCTACTTGCACCTCTTGGGGAAGAGGGATCTGGATTGGGATGAGATGTCGGCTTTTCTGGCTGAAGCCGTCCCTGAACCAGGGGTAGACCCCTCTCTTGGCGTTTTGACAGAGATGATCAGGGAAGGGCTTGCCCTAAAGAAATCTCCCGGTCCAGATGGCTTAACATCTGAATTCTATAAGACCTTTAAGGACGCCTTGGTTCCCCTCTTGACTGAGGTATTCAATGAGTGTCTTTCCTCAGGCACTCTGCCAAAGTCAATGAGGAGGTCTGCCCTGATCATCTTGTCAAAGAGTAAGGACCCATCTTGCATTGAGAATTGGCATCCCATAGCGCTTCTCAATGCAGACAGGAAGGTTTTGGCAAAGGTGCTGTTTAATCGGCTGGTGAAATTTGCGCCCCAGCTCCTTTCGGGGGCCCAGCATTGCTCTGTTTCGGGCCGCAGTACAATTAGTGCTGTACTCTGTGTCCGAGAGGCGGTGGAGCAGGGTAGGGCTGGCCACTGGAAGGGGTACATGCTGTCATTGGACCAGGCAAAAGCATTTGATTGGGTTAATCATGAGTACCTCTGGTCTGTCCTTCTGAGGTATGGCCTGCCGGGGGGGGTTGTTGATTGGCTTAAGACCTTGTTCGCTGGGGCAGAGAGTTTCCCGCTTGTGAACGGTTGGATTGGCAGCTCTTTTGAGGTTGGGTGTGGTGTTCGCCAGGGTTGTCCCTTGAGCCCGCTGCTGTACGTGTTTGCGATTGACCCACTTCTTAGGAGGGTGGAGCGTGGACCGTTGGCTGGGATCGGGATGGACCGGGCAGCACCGGAAGCCACTCTGAGAGTGGTGGCATATGACAATGAGGTCACCGTTTTTGTTTCCTCTGATGGGGAGGCACAATGGCTGATGTCAGAGGTAAATCTCTACTCGGAGGCATCCGGGTCTAAGATCAACCGGGATAAGTGTGAGAGTCTCTGGCTGGGAGGAGGAGATCCTGGTTTTGATTTCCCGGACACCCTTCCAGGACCCAAAGTCTCTGCAAAAGTTCTTGGCATCGAATTTGGCCAGGGGGATTACCCCAAACAAAATTGGGACAGCAGGCTAGAGATCGCCACTCAGAAGGTGAACCAATGGAAGGGTTGGTCTTTTACCCTAAGGGAAAGGGTAAACCTGATCAAAACTTACCTGCTCCCTTTGCTGATCTATCTGGGCAGTGTGTGCATCTTGCCAGAGCCTCTCTGGACTCGGGTCTACAGTTTGTTCTTCCAACTGTTATGGGGGAATAGACTGAACCTGGTCAAGAGGGAGGTTACTTACCATACGAGGAGACTAGGAGGGTTGGGTATGGTCAACCCTGTGGTATTCCTAGTGAATACCTTCATTAAGATCAATATTGCAAACCTCTGGAAAGAGAGGGCTCCTCCGTGGGTATTCTCCTGTAGGGGATGGTTTCAGCCATTCTTCCAGGAATGGGAGACAGAAGGGCAAGTGAAGGATCTACGCACACCGCATGGACATCTCCCGGCTTACGCTACCATGGTTCTGAAGGTAATTCGCCGGTGGGGTCTTGGAATGTGGGAGGTTAGGACTCTGCCAAGGAAGCTCCTTGACAAAAGGGTTCTGTTGACCCATTTTCAGAGGCCTCTGGCGCTCAGGGATTGCCCAAGTCGGGATCTTGGGTTGAGTCTGCATCTTTTGAATTCTCTCAGGATCCCCTCGAAGTTTTGGGACTTGGCTTGGCGCTGCTTTCATGGGAAACTGTGTGTGAGAGACAATCTGAAGTGTAGAAACTCTGAGGACAGGAACTGTCCTCGGGAGCATTGTGGTACCATGCTTGAAAGCATGGACCACTTCCTGCTTCGTTGTCCCTTTAACACAGAGGTGTACAACAGGGTGGGCATCTCCATTGGCTGGCCCCGGCTGGCCGGTCTCTCTTATGCGGAATGGGCCTATGGAGCATTCGGGGACCTGGGTGGTCGGGACCGCTGCACCTTATTTCTAGTTAGCGCAGTGGTTAGGTATCACATGTGGAACGCACGGTGCTTAGTATCGACGCAACATAAAATCCTCCCAGTGGACGATGTGTTTAGGACCATACTCGGTGACCTGGTGAAGGTGCGCTCTCTGGAGTATGAGAGACTGGGTACACGGAGGGCCGCTCTCCTCTGGAGGGGCTTTTCTTTTAGTGTGCCCTAGTCTGGTCATCTCCTCTCCTGGTGGTGGGCTGCTGCTGACACCATAGATTTTTGTTTTGTTTTGATCAGCAGACAGTGATGTAGGGCTGCAGGCTCCGAACTTGGGCTTTGTCAGTTGTGATTATTGTATTGTTTGTTTCTGTATATATTGTATATAAGTATATATATTTTGGTGTAGCTGTTAGGTTGGGTGGTGGGAAAAGGGGGAGGTGGGTTCATCTTGTGGGACACTGGTTATTTGGGGGAAAAACTGGCACTGCCTGATCTGTCCTATGGACGTTGGACATGGACTGAAGCATGAGACGCAGGACCAGCTCTCAGGTCAGTGCCGGGGTTGGGAATGGTGGGCTTGAGTGTGGGGTATTTTGTTTTGTTTTGTATATATTTTTATAGTTAGTATTTATTTTATATTATTTATAAAAAAAATTAAAAAAATAAAATGTATATATTAGTTTGTATATAATTTTGTCAGCTATGGTTTATTTTACTTATTATATTGTTATTATTTTGTTTGGTAACCGGACCAGATGTCACAGTGTAAGTAGTTATTATTGTGTATATATGTATAATATGTGTGTGAGGAGAGAGGGAGCTGCTGGACCAGTTCATTACATTGTTTATTTTGTGGTTGTTAATTTTGTTATGTTTCTGTTATTATTATTGTTATGTTTTTCATTTTTATAATAAAAAGATCTACAGGATATAACTCAGGATCAGTAATGTAATGTATGTGTATAGTGACTGCACAAGCAGAATAGTGAGTGCAGCTCTGGAGTATAATGCAGAATGTAACTCAGGATCAGTAATGTAATTATGTACACAGTGACTGCACCAGCAGAATAGTGAGTGCAGCTCTGGAGTATAATGCAGGATGTAACTCAGGATCAGTATTGTAAAGCATGTACACAGTGACTGCACCTGCAGAATAGTGAGTGCAGCTCTGGAGTATAATACAGGATGTAACTCAGGATCAGCAATGTAATGTATGTACACAGTGACTGCACCACCAGAATAGTGAGCACAGCTCTGGAGTATAATACAGGCTCAGTAATGTAACTGATATTTTCATACGTTGCATCCAGACACGATTCCGTCCCCTCCGGCGCAGACCATGTTATTGTTTACTTGGAAGCTCCACCAGTCGGACCTGCTGCAGACGGCGTGTTCGACCACGGGAAGCAGAGCCTGCTGGAGATTGTCAGCGATGGGTCCGTTGGCTGCAGAACAAAGTATCAGTAATGGACACTAGTGGACACGTGATGGTATATGTGAGGCACATTGATGTCATTACTTACTGTACAGACGTCCCCACCCGGTGACATAGCAGGGGAAGTCGTGTGCCAGGATGGCGCCGTCAGCAGGAATGCAGGCGGGCTGCACGGTGTCGCTGAGCGGGGCGGGCTCAGCCAGCTTGATGATGGCGATGTCGTTACTGAGATTCAGATAAGACGTGGAGCATTAGTGCAGTCCTGGTTGGCCCCTGAACATGGTGGGGCCCTGAGATGTTACTTACGCGATGATCAGGAAGGAGCTGAATTTCTCATGGACAAAGATCTTCTCGGGACCGATGGCGGCGGATCCTTCCTCATCTTCCTTTAGGTTGTGCTTTCCAACAAGGACTCTGTAGACGCGGCCAGAGCTGGAGGAAGGGGGGGATTATTATTAGTCCCGGTATAAGGGTGTCAGAATATTGCCCTGTAGAGAGGCGGACCACCCGCCTGTATCCTGTACACCTCCGGACAGCGCTTAGCAATCTGTAGTCACCGAAGTGTTAAAACAAGCAATTCCGATAAAAAATGACACCGGACAATCGATCATAGCGCAATACAGTTCAGCCTTGAATTGCTTGTTTTTCCTGTACCTGATACAGTGGGCGGCAGTCAGGACCCAGCGGTCAGAAATCAGGGTGCCGCCGCAGGTGTGGCCCCAGGCTCCGCTGCTGCCTTGGTACTGCAGGGAAATCTAGAGAAAGGAAAGAACCTGGTAAGAGGAGTCTTCAGGACGAGGCGTGGGACATCTCATGACTATAGTTCTACGGTCCACACCTGCCATGGCCAGCTGTGCTCTCGCACATCATGGCCGTTCACCACTCTGGAGCCACCAGCTCTCCCTTGTAAGGATAGCGGAGTTCGCCAGCGATCACCGCACACTGCCACAGTCAGCAACACAGTGTGCCGAGTTCCTCAACCCAGTGTCTAAGCCAAGAGATGGGTGCCACCCCAGACCTGTGCAGCCCCCTCACCACCATCTTGTCTCTCACTCAAATAGGACACGCTGCTTAACTCAACTGTCTGACTGCCATCAAAACCTAGATGCACAACTGTCATCCAGACAATTAACACACAAGCCACCAAGCTAAATTGATTTGCCAACATACTACATTCTGATGCTTTTGCCAATCTGAGCTTTAACCCTTTCAAGCTGAACCTACAATTACAGACATACTTGTTACTGAATCTTAAGGGTAACTGGACCCCAAAGTTCCCCCTTATTTTTTCCTTTTCTTTTTCCATTTTTTTTTTTTTGCTCTCTTCTTTCCATAAAGGACTCTATAATTTTTTTTTATAAATGAGAGATTTTTGTTCTATTAATACAACTGAGTACTGGAGCTTTACTACAACCTTGTGGCTGAAAAAGAAATTACAGTCAAGATATTGTTCGAATCTAAACCCTAGTTCCCCCATTTCAGCAGCACAACCCACTACTCTATACAGCATGTAAGTCTCCCACATAACAAGATGGAACTCTGTAAAATGCAACATATCAACAGATAATTCCTTCCCTACAAGATGGTTAAAGTCGGGAGCAGCCCTTCCAGAGAAACTACTGTTAACTTAAAGAACACAAAAGGAGGAATTGGTCAAGAAGACACTTACAACTCACTATACAGCTCCTAACAGAGCCACGACCTTCTCAAAAGAATCCAGTGAAACAACGAAGGGAAACACCTTTAAGGAAAATGACAGTGGTAATGATAGTAATGCTCAATACTCACTACTGATCTCCCACTCTTTTATCCGGAAAGCCTTCTCCAAAGTTCTAGATACACTCAAAGAAAATCCAGGATGCGAAACTAGAAATTAACCAAATTGGATCAAGAGTTGAATCCCTAGAAACCACACAAGAATCCCTTTGCAACTTCACTGTAGCGACAATGGAAGGGCCTCAGAAATGACAACATTACCTATAATCAGCGTTTGATGCTTTGCAAGATCAAGAGAACAGAGGCCACCACTACAAATTATGTATCAGAGGTCTCCCGGAAACAGTTCTTCCCCACAGAGCGCT
Organism: Phyllobates terribilis; assembly: GCF_046119375.1. Taxonomy (NCBI): domain Eukaryota; kingdom Metazoa; phylum Chordata; class Amphibia; order Anura; family Dendrobatidae; genus Phyllobates; species Phyllobates terribilis. Next base: position 13,251,761 of record NW_027362772.1, on the reverse strand, counting down.
GAGAAGGAAATCCAAACTATCTGAGCCCCTGAGGGATGTAATATGCCACTTACTTAACTTCAAAGGCAAAGAGGACATTCTCAGGAAATCGAGAGGATCTGAACAAATACACTTCGAAGGAGCTCAAATATCCATGTACCTAGACATCTCCCCCCAAACCTTGCAGAAGAGAAGAACCTTGATGCCCCTAACAGATATCCTTCACAGTAAGAAGATTCTGTACTCATTGTTATTTCCTTTTAATATCTCCTTCTTGGTTGACGGGAAAAGACTGATAATACGCACTAAAGAGGATCTCAACAAAGCTCTTGCTCTAATGGACCTTTCTGACTTCCATATCGAAGATTGGAGCACAGTTAAGGACCTCTTCACCCTCATCGTGGGAAGTTGACTTAAATGGTCGACCAGGGAAACAGGAAGAAAACGGGGAAACTGACACCAAAACGCCTCATTCTGGACTGATCTTTAGAACAGAGGCAATTCTTGGTCGTAGCCTTCCTGGGATTACTTTTCCCTCTCAGGTTGAGATCAGGGTCCTACCAAAGCATCTCCAGAGGTCTTTGCCTTCGCTCACATGACCTTTTGAACTGACATATAGTTCTCTAAATAGCTGATATTGTATCTTATATATTCTCTTTAAGCAGCGTTCCATCGTCAATGGATTTTCTTTTCTCTCTCTTATTACAACTCCTATCCTAACGCCTTCAACTTAAGCGCTACCAGGCGATAGTCTGACTCCAATATGCTGAGCAAACTGTTTAAACTTATCTACAATGTTTTCCCTACCCTTTGCCCTTCCCTGCTCCCACCCTTCCCCTTCCCCCGTGTCACCCACAGCCCTAGTCCAGATTTACAGACATCCTCAGACTTCATATAAACGAGAAGAAATCTTCCACACCCAAGCATGTGATCAATAGGCATCGGTCCCACTATAGCATTATACCCCTAATACGTGAATATGGCTGTGTTTAAGATACTATCCTACAATGTTAGTGACTTAAACTCTCCTTCCAAATGTGGCCAGATCATTAAATACTCCTCTGTGCTCCCATCGGCACAAAACGATGCGATCACGTGGTGCCGATTGGTCTCCATTGTGACCCCGGGCCGAAAGATGGTGGCAAGGTCCTTCAAGGAAGGTGGCGTGTCAATGCCTGCTCAGAGCAGAAGCTGACACGTCTCCTCCCTGCCTATTAGACTAGTAAAGCCCCAAAACATAAAAACAATATGTAGTATCGCTGTAATCGTACTGAGCAGAAGAATAAAGCTGCCTTATAAATTTTACGACATGCAGAACGTCATAAAAGCCCAAAAAATAATACCTGAATTGCTGGTTTTTGTTCATTCTGCCTCCTAAAAATCGGAATAGAAAGCGATCAAAAAATGTCATGTGCCCGAAAATGGTACCAGTAAAAACATCAACTCATCCCACAAAAAACAAGCCGTCACATGACTCTGTCGACCAAAATATGGAAAAATTATAGCTCTCAAGATATGGAGATGTAAAAACTTGTTTTTACAATAAAAAGCATCTTTTATTATGTGACAGCCGCCATACATAAAAATCCAATATGAATCTGGTATCGCTGTAATCGCACCGACCCAAAGAATAAAGTCATCTAATCACTTTTACCGCATGGGGAATGGCATAAAAAATAAATAGAACTAATTCTTCACCTGATGTTGATTTGTTCATTCTGCCTCCCAAAGATCGCAGTAAGGCTCAGCTCACATTTATCCTGCGCTCTCCGCTGAGCGCTTACACAGAGGTTTCCATGTAAGTCTCTGAAATACATGATTCAGACAGAACCCCCTGGTGGAAGATTATAATGAGGTAGATGGAGGCACTGTGGACACCATCTGGCCTGTGATCTGGTGATGTCTGTAATTTTAGGCGTACATAAAAGCGGCGTTGGCCGCAGTTTTGTGCACTTCTGAAAAGAAAAACAACGTTTAACAGAGGTCAGACAGAGTCCAGAGTAACTCTGTTGCCTCATTATAGTTAATGGATCCATTGGGGGTTTCATCTGAATCATGCAACTTGGGGATTTAGATGGAAACCCGATAATAAGTCCTCAGCGTAGAGCGCAGGATAAATGTGATCCAAAATGTTATGTAAAATTTTCCCGACAAAAGCTTCAACTAAGTCCACAAAAAAAGCCCCCACTCAGGTCCGTCATCTGTTAACGAAAATATAGGGGGCTTCAACCAGGGTTGGACTGGGGTGTCTGAGGCCCATAGGGTGAATTGACCCAAGGGGCCAGCCCTACAGCTATATGCAAATACCTGTTAGCCATTATCCCCGTTATAGTGAAGCGTCAACTGTAAAACACAGGCAGCACCTGCACATCTACTGTGCGCCACAATAACTGGGATGTACAATTACTGTAGTTTGCATTAAAGAGTTGTTTGATGAAAATAAGCTATCACTGATCTACCGGTTCAGTAGGTGATAACTTATAGATTGCTGGAAACCGACCATTGGAAACCGCACCGACCAGAAGAATGGGGAACTTTTATCCCTGACAGAGCACTTTTCTCCCCATTTTAAAATAGAGCAGCAGGTGGAATGTCTGACCGCAGCTCCATTCATCCTCTTTGAGGGTTTCTAGAAAAAGCCAAGTGCAGCCCCTTAGGGAATGAATGGATCAGTGGTCGAGTCAAACATGCTCCTCCATACTAATGAGGATAAAAGTTGCACATTCTGCAGATCGGTGCAGGTCCCAGCAGTTGGACCCCCACCAATCAATAACTTATCACTTATCCTATGGCCATGTTCACACGTTCAGTATTTTACATCAGCATTTGTAAGCCAAAACTAGGAGTGGAACAATCAGAGGAAAAGTATAATAGAAACACGTCACCACTTCTGTATTTATCACCCACTCCTGGGTTTGGCTTACAAATACTGAGGCAAAATCCTGCCCAAATACGGAATGTGTGAACATGGCCTTAACATAGGTGATTACATGTTTTCCCCACAGAACCCCTGAAAGAGCATATTTGCTACTATGTAGTAGTCACAGGACAGAGAGGGGTTAAACATCCAAGAATTTAATCTCTATTGGAAATCAAGAATCTTCCCCATATTGATATCAGAGAGAACAAGTGACCTCCATACACAACACAATCGAGTATACCAAGACCAATAATAACACATACAAGGGATAAATACTGCCACACCGTAACAGACTACATATTACCACCACATAGTAACAGAATAATACCACATACAAGGAACAAATACCGTCACACCATGACAAGATCACATACTACCACCACATAGTGACCGAATAATACCACATACAGTGGGTAGGAAAGTATTCAGACCCCTTTAAATTTTTCACTCTTTGTTTCATTGCAGCCATTTGGTGAATTCTAAAAAGTTCATTTTTTTCCTCATTAACCCCTTTACTCCCAAGGGTGGTTTGCACGTTAATGATGGGGCCAATTTTTACAATTTTGACCACTGTCACTTTATGAGGTAATTACTCTGGAACCCTTCAACGGATCCCGCTGATTCTGAGATTCTGAGACTATTTTTTCATGACATATTGTACTTCATGATAGTGGTAAAAATTTCTTCGATATCACTTGCGTTTATTTGTGAAAAAATCGGAAATTTGGCGAAAATTTTTAAAAATTTCGCAATTTTCAAAATTGTAATTTTTATGCCCTTACATTAGAGAGATATGTTACACAAAATAGTTAATAAATAACATTTTCCACATGTCTACTTTACAACAGCACAATTTTGGAACCAACATTTTTTTTTACTAGGGAGCTATAAGGGTTAAAAGTTGACCAGAGATTTCTCATTTTTACAACAAATTTACAAAACCATTTTTTTAGAGACCACATCACATATGATGTGACTTTGAGGGGCCTTTATGACAGAAAATACCCAAAAGTGACACCATTCTAAAAACTGCACCCCTCAAGGTTCTCAAAACCACATTCAAGAACTTTATTAACCCTTCAGGTGCTTCACAGGAATTTTTGGAATGTGGAAGAAAAAAATTAACATTTAACTTTTTTCACAAAAATGTTACTTTAGGCCCAATTGTTTTTATTTTCGCAGGGGTAACAAGAAACAATGGACCCCAAAATTTGTTGTGCAATTTCCCCTGAGCACGCAGATACCCCATATGTGAGGAAAAAACACTATTTGTGCGCTTGGCAGGGCTCGGAAGGGAAGGAGCGCCATTTGACTTTTTGAATGTAAAATTTGCTTGAATAATTAGCGGACGTCATGTTGCGTTTGGAGAGCCCCTGATGTGCCTAAACAGTGTAAACCCTCCACAAGCGACACCATTTTGGAAACTAGACCCCTCAGGGAACTTATCTAGATGTGTAGTGAGCACCTTGAACCCCCAGGTGCTTCACAGAAGTTTATAACATTGAGCTGTAAAAATAAAATTTTCCTATTTTTCCAAGAAAAATGTTTTTCAGACTCCAATTTTGCATTTTCACAAGGGTAACAGTAGAAATTGCACCATGCAATTTGTTGTGCAATTTCCCCTGAGTAAGCAGATACCCATATGTGGGGGAAAACCACTGTTTGGGCGCACGGCAGGGTTCGGAAGGGAAGGAGCACCATTTGACTTTTTGAATGTAAAATTTGCTTGAATAATTAGCAGACGCCATGTTGCGTTTGGGGAGCCTCTGATGTCCCCAAATAGTGGAAACCACCCCCCTCCCCCCAGTGACTCCATTTTGGAAGCTACACCCCTCCAGGATTTTATCAAGGGGTATAGTGAACATTTTGAACCCAGAGGAACGACAGAATTTGATAACATTAAGTCATCATATTGAATAAGTTGTCATTAGTCTTGATCGCAAGTGCTCGCTATTTGAGTATGCATTGGGTGCTCGGGTGCGCACCATGTATTGCGGGTGCTTGAGTGACATGCTTGAGTCCCTGCCCCGCATGTTTCACGGTTATTAGACACCCAAAAAAAAACATGCAGGGATCGATCGTGCATGGCAGGCAATCCCCCTGAGGTTTTTTTGGCTGTATGACAGCTGCAAAACATTTGGGGCAGAGACTCGAGCATGTCACTCGAGCACCCGCTATACTCGGTGCATACCCGAGCACCCAATGCAAACTCAAGTAGCGAGTACTTGCGCTCAACATTAGCCGCCATATCGTCGTCATTTTTTTTTCTTTACTTCTGAAAAAATCCCAACCCCAACCCTAGCCTAACCCTAACCTAACCCTAACGTTAGCCTAACCCTAGCCTAACCCTAACCCTAGCCTAACCCTAGCCTAACTCTAACCCTAGCCTAACACTAGCCCAACCCAACCCTAGCCCAACCCTAACCCTAGCCCAACCCTAACCCTAGCCCAACCCTAACCCAGCCCAACCCTAACCCTAACCCTAGCACATCCCTAACCCTAACCCTAGCACAACCCAAACCCTAAAGTTTATTTTTTACGCCGTTCCTCGTGCAGTATAAGTGATTAGACGACTTTATTTTTCTGGTCGGTGCAATTACAGCGATGCCAGATTCATATTGGGTTTTTATGAGTGACAGCTGTCACACACTAAAAGACGCATTTTTTTGCATCGCCATATTTTGAAAGCTATAATTTTTCCATATTTCGACCGACAGAGTCATATGACAGCTTGTTTTTTGTGGGACAAGTTGACGTTTTTATTGGTACCATTTTCGGGCACATGACATTTTTTGATCGCTTTCAATTCTGATTTTTAGAAGGCAGAATACACAAAAACCAACAATTCTGGAATTGTTTTTTTGTTTGTTTTTTTATGCCGTTCCGCGTGTGGTAAAATTGACGAGGGACCTTTATTCTTCGGGTCAGTACATTTACAGTGGTACCACATTTATATATTTTTTTTATATTTTGGCGCTTTTACACAATTAAAACTATTTTATTGAAAAAAGAATTGTTTTTGCATCGCTTTATTCTGAGAGCTATAACTTATTTACTTTTCTGTTGTTGGAGCTCTATGGCAGCTTGCTTTTTGCGGGACAAGATGACGTTTTCAGCGTACCATTTTTATTTCATTCGTCTTTTTGATCACGTTTTATTCCATTTTTTGTTTGGCGGTATAATGATAAAACATCGTTTTATGTTTCGTTTTTTATGTTTTTTTTACCGTGTTCACTAAAGGGGTTAACTAGCAGAACAGTTTTATAGGTCAGGTCGTTCTGGAAGCGGTGATACCAAATATGTGTAGTTTTATTGGTTTATTTTTTTTTCATAAGATTATTTATTTATGGGTACAATATATTTTCATTTTTTTATTTTTTTTTTCATTTTCTTTTTTAGATTTTTGCTAGTGATGAGCGAATGCGCTCGCCACTACTCGGTACTCACCCGAGCATGATGGTGCCCGACAAGCTCGGTGCTCGGCGAGTATTTCCGGGTTCCTCGGCGGGAGCTCAGGTCCCCTCCCTGCATATTTGGCGCTCTTTACAGGGCCGATGAACATGCAGGGATTGCCTGCCACTCACTGTAATGCCACAGCCATGTTGGTTGTGGCATTACAGTGATTGGCTGGCCGCACAGAATCATCAGGTCTATATCAGACCTGGAGCCGCCATGCTCGTCACAGTCACTCCGGAATCAGACAGTGTAAGGAGAGTTGCTGAGCTAGGGAGAGATTTAATCGTGTATTAGGTAGTGTAGGGAGAAAAAACGTACATTACACATATCCATCTTAACAAACAGTCCTTTTGAGGACTAACTAATCCATCTGCAGAGATAACAGGCAGGCAGCGTATATAGGCAGGGTATATAATAGACTGTAGTGCATATAGGACAAGAGGCTCCATTCCAGTTCTGCCTTCTGCTGCTGTTAGATATTTCTATACAAAGGCCCAGGTCTCAGGGGCCAGGAATACTTTTTTTGCATCTTAATCCTCCTAATTTGCTTAAAAAGCAATCCATAGAACACTGTTTTTCATTTGCTTGTTGGCACTACAGAATACAGCCAGGTCCTTTCCATATTACAGCGCTAGAAATCTAGCTATTTAAAACTGTGGTTTCTGCATTACACGGATCACATATAAGTTTTCAGAAAATACTTGTAGCATCGGCGTCTTTGCCCCCTGCCAGGCAGAGACGCTGTCCCACTCACCTCCTCGCTCCCTGCGCTCCCCGCTCTGCGTTCTCCAGCGCTCCTCTTCCTGCTGCTGGCGCGCGCAGCTCACTGGTGACTGTGCTTAGGGCGCGCGCGCGCACCCTCCCTCTTAAAGGGGCCGCGTGCGCCATCCTAAGGAGTCCCCGGCCAATAGCCGAGGGTCCTCCCATATATAAGGCACCTCCTCCAAAATGGGGGTGCCCGAGCAAAAGTTGTTGTACAGTGTTTCTTACCTCTGCTTCAGCCCTCAGGTCCCGCTGCTAGCCTGACTACCAATCCTGCCCGCCAGCCTGTTACCTGCCTGTTACCTGCCGTGCCTACTAGCCCGCTCACCTGGGAGCACTTGCCTGTTTTCTGCCTCTTACCTGCCGTGCCTGCCAGCCCACTCACCTGGGAGAACTTGCCTGTTACTTGCCTGTTACCTGCCATGTCTGCCATTCTGCTCACCTGGAAGCACTTGCCTGTTATCTGCCTGTTACCTGCTGTGCCTGCCGGCCTGCTCACCTGGGAGCACCTGCCTGTTACCTACCCCTTACCCGCTTGTTACCTGCCGTGCCTACCCGGTGGCTCCTGCCGTCACCTGACCTGACCACCTGCCAGCCTACCTAGAGACTCCTGCCGTCAATTGCCGTGACCACCTGCCAGCCTATCTAGAGACTCCTGCCGTCTCTTGCCGTGACCACCTGCCAGCCTACCTAGAGACTCCTGCCGTCACTTGCCGTCACTTGCCGTGTCTACCTGATAGCCTACCTGGAGGCTTCTGCTCGCCAGCCTGCCTGCTGTGCCCATCTGCAATTCCGGTCAGTCCCTGCCATCTGTACCGTGGGAGTCACCTGCTCTCTTATAAGGTCATCCCCAGAGTAGCACCTGGTCCCTCTGCTCGATCCCTCCCTGGTCACGGAGTCGTTAGTCGCCATACGACCAGGGTCGGTCTGGGTTGATACTTAGTTACACCCCTCTGGGTCCCTCCTTGCACCTCAGCACAGAGGTTCCACCTCCCGGACCCGTAACAGTTTGCTCGGGCCATGGAACCCGGTGGCCCCCAGACACCCGCAATCTCCGACATGCACCAGGAGGTCTTACGTCAGAGGGCTCAACAGGAGCCCTGCGGGCTGTTAACTCTCGCCTAGGCGCATTGTCCGATCCGTCTGTGTCCGTCTCTGGTCAAGCAGCGCCTGCTTCCGCGGCACCACAACCTAGTCCTATTATGGCGTCTGGCTATGGACCCCGGCTCTCGGCAGCTATTTTTGCTGGCAACACCGCCTTAGCTCGAGGTTTCATAAACCAGTGCACCCTGCACTTTGAACTCTTGGCACATCAGTTCATCTCCAACCGGGCCAAGGTGGCATTCATCATGTCCCATCTCACTGGGGAGGCACTGGCTTTGCTAAATCCCCAGTGAGAGAGAGGGGATCCCCTGGTGTCCGACCTATCGTCTTTCTTTGCTGCTTTCCGGAAAGTCTTTGCTGAACCAGGACGAAAATCCTCTTCAGCCTCCTCTCTGCTACGTCTCCACCAAGAGAGTCTCACCGTGGGCCAATATGCCATGCGGTTCCGTACCCTCGCTTCTGAGCTTGCCTGGGACAACGAGGCTCTGGTCTCCATCTTCTGGGAGGATCTTTCCGGTCGGATTAAGGACGAGTTAGCCGGTCGGGACATTCCTACCACCCTGGATGACCTGGTGTCACTAGCTACCCGGATTGACATTCGTTTCCAAGAACGTACCAAAGAGACTTCCCGGGAGAGAAAGTTTCCTCGCCTTGCTCCTACTTTTCAGAGACCTTCCTCTCAACCAGTCACTCCCCGGGCACACTCGCCCGAACCTATGCAGATCGACCAGACCAAGATGGTCAAATCTCGCCAAGAGTCACGCCGAGCTGAGGGGAGCTGTTTCTATTGTGGCAGTAAGGAGCACTTCATCCGTTCCTGCTCGGAGAAGCCAGGAAACTCCAGTGTCTAGGACTACTCGGAGAGGTCGTCATAGGCAAAAGTAAGCCCTCTCTGTCCCTGACTTTGTCTGTCTCTATCTCCTTGGGAGAGAATCATCACTTTGAAATTGCTCACCTGGATTCTGGAGCTGCTGGAAACCTCATTTCCCAGTCTCTGGTAGAGAGATATCGGATTCCCACCAAACCTCTGGCTGAACCGTTGGCAGTCACCTCCGTGGATGGAAGACTCCTTCCGGTAACCATCCTGCTCATCACAGAACCTATAACTCTGCAGGTGGGAATGCTGCACTCTGAGAGGATCTCCTTCCATGTGCTGTCCGGTCTCTCTCACCCCCTATTGTTAGGTCTACCCTGGCTACAGAGACATGAACCCGTGCTGAACTGGCAATCCGGTGAAGTACTCCATTGGGGGCAGGATTGCCATAAGACCTGCCTGGTTCCAGTTCGCCCGGCTCGTCCTCCACCTACCCCAGCTAATTTACCCGGACTACCGGCACCTTACTGGTCCTATGCAGATATCTTCGGTAAAAAGAAAGCCAAGACACTGCCAACGCATAGACCATATGATTGCCCAATCGACCTGGTACCCGGTGCCACTCCACCCCATGGGCGCTTTTACCCACTGTCATCGGCCGAGACCCGGGCCATGTCGGAGTACATCGAGGAGAATCTGGCCAGGGGATTCATCCGGAAATCTACCTCTCTGGCTGGAGCCGGATTCTTCTTCGTCAAGAAGAAAGATGGTTCATTACGCCCCTGTATTGACTATAGAGGACTCAACCAAATCACAGTAAAAAAAAAATACCCCCTGCTGCTCATCTCCGAGTTGTTTGACCGTCTTAAGGGAGCTAGGATCTTTACCAAGCTAGATCTATGTGGGGCGTATAACCTGGTCTGAATCCGTCAAGGAGACGAGTGGAAGACGGCATTCAATACCCGGGACGGTTGCTATGAATACCGGGTGATGCCTTTCGGTCTCTGCAATGCTCCCGCCGTCTTCCAAGAATTGGTCAACGACATCTTTCCTGATCTTCTTTACTCTTGCGTGGTGGCATACCTGGACAATATCTTGTTCTTCTCTCCGGATCTTCCCACACACCGGAGGGATGTTCGTCAGGTCCTGCTTAGGCTCAGACAGAATCACCTCTATGCAAAATTCGAGAAGTGCCTCTTCGAGCAGACCTCTCTTCCATTCCTGGGCTATGTAATCTCCCAGACAGGCCTACGAATGGATCCCGAGTAGCTCTCTGCTGTCCTAAAGTGGCCCCGTCCGAGGGGTTGAAGGCGATTCAGCGATTCCTGGGCTTCGCCAACTACTATCGTCTCTTCATCCCGCACTTCTCTTTCCGGACTGCTCCCATATCTGCGCTCACCCGTAAGGGAGCAAATCCCAAGGAATGGTCGCCCAAAGCTGAGGAAGCCTTCCTTTCCTTAAAGCAAGCCTTCTCCTCTGCCCCAGTGGTGCACCGTCTGGACTGCAACAAACGGTTCTACCTGGAAGTTGATGCTTCCTCCTCCGGAGCCGGAGGGGTGCTCACCCAAAAGTCTTCATCCGGGAGAATGGTAACCTGCGGCTTCTTCTCCAAACTCTTCCCTTTGTCTGAGCGCAACTACTCCATAGGAGACCGAGAACTATTAGCCATTAAATTGGCACTGGAGGAGTGGCGTTACCTGCTGGAGGGGGCTCTATACCCGGTGATCATCTATACAGATCACAAAAACCTGGCATATCTCCAGAATGCCCAAAGACTCAATCCGCGTCAGGCCCGGTGGTCTTTGTTCTTTGCCCGCTTCGACTTCGTCCTACATTTCCGCCCGGCGGACAAGAATGTCTAAGCCGACGCCTTGTCCCGATCCTTCCTGTCCTCCGATCAAGAGGAGGAGCCTATGCACATCATCGACCCCTCCAAAGTGATGAATGTGGCCCCCTTGGATCTGACTCATCTTCCACCCGGTAAGACGTTTGTAGCGGTACCAGATCGTGAGAAGGTTCTTCACTGGGGTCATTCATCTAAACTAGCCGGCCATGCTGGCCAAAAGAAGACCTTCCTGCTCATTACCCGGCATTACTGGTGGCCTACCCTGCGCAAGGATGTGGTAGACTTCGTCTCGGCCTGTTCGTCCTGTGCCCGCAGCAAAGTTCCCAGACATCTTCCAGCCGGTCGCCTCCTGCCTCTTCTCGTACCAGCTGCCCCATGGCAGCACGTTGCCATGGACTTTATTACTGATCTCCCTGTTTCTGCAGGTTGTACAGTCATTTGAGTGGTCGCTGACCGCTTCTCTAAAATGGCCCATTTCATTCCTCTGCCTGGTCTCCCGTCTGCATCGGAGCTGGCCAAGCATATCTTCCGTCTCCATGGCCTACCCCTCCACATTGTGTCGGATCGAGGGGTTCAGTTCACCTCACGCTTCTGGAGAGCTACCTGTAAACTACTGGATGTCACCCTGGATTTCTCCTCCGCTTACCATCCACAGTCCAATGGCCAAGTGGAGCGTATTAACCAAATTCTTACCTGCTACCTCCGGCACTTTGTTAATGCTCACCATACCGATTGGGTGGAGCTCCTACCATGGGCCAAATTCTCCTACAACAACCATGAGAGCGAATCTACTTCTAAATCCCCGTTCTTCGTGGTCTACGGTCAACTTCCCCGGATTCCGTTTCCCATCTCCGCCTCGGTGGACAACCCTGCCGCGGAGGCTCTTGTCAGCGAATTCTCCACCATTTTGGAAAATACTAGGTCCGCACTTCTTCAGTCCTCCGAGCGGATGAAGATACAGGCTGACAAGAGACGTCTGGATCCGCCTCAATTCCACCCGGGAGATAAAGTCTGGCTCTCTTCCAAACATGTCCGACTTAAAATACCCTCCTATAAGTTGGGTCCTCGGTTCATCGGTCCATTTGAAGTTCTCAAACAAATCAACCTAGTGGCTTACAAGTTAAAACTCGCGGCCACCTTACGGATTCCCAACTCCTTCCATGTATCTCTCCTCAAACCAGTTGTGTTTAACTCTTTTTCCAACAATCCAGGTACTCCCCCTGCTCCGGTTTCCGCTGAGGACGCTTTTGAGGTAGAGAACATTCTAGCCACTAAGAGGGTAAGAGGAAAGACCCTTTTTCTAGTGGATTGGAAGGGGTTCGGCCCAGAGGAGAGAACTTGGGAACCTAGGGAGAACATTCATGCCCCGCTTCTCCTTGAAAAATTCCTTTCTGGCCATCCTAAGGAGTCCCCGGCCAATAGCCGAGGGTCCTCCCATATATAAGGCACCTCCTCCAAAATGGAGGTGCCCGAGCAAAAGTTGTTGTACAGTGTTTCTTACCTATGCTTCAGCCCTCAGGTCCCACTGCTAGCCTGACTACCAGTCCTGCCCGCCAGCCTGTTACCTGCCTGTTACCTGCCGTGCCTACCAGCCCGCTCACCTGGGAGCACTTGCCTGTTATCTGCCTGTTACCTGCCGTGCCTGCCAGCCCGCTAACCTGGGACCACTTGTCTGTTACCTGCCTGTTACCTGCTGTGTCTGCCAGTCCGCTCACCTGGGAGCACTTGCCTGTTATCTGCCTGTTACCTGCTGTGCCTGCCGGCCCACTCACCTGGGAGCACCTGCCTGTTACCTGCCCCTTACCCGCTTGATACCTGCCGTGCCTACCCGGAGGCTCCTGCCGTCACCTGCCGTGACCACCTGCCAGCCTACCTAGAGACTCCTGCCGTCACTTGCCGTGACCACCTGCCAGCCTACCTAGAGACTCCTGCAGTCACTTGCCGTGACCACCTGCCAGCCTACCTAGAGACTCCTGCCGTCACTTGCCGTGTCTACCTGATAGCCTACCTGGAAGCTTCTGCTCGCCAGCCTGCCTGCTGTGCCCATCTGCAATTCCGGTCAGTCCCTGCCATCTGTACCGTGGGAGTCACCTGCTCTCTTACAAGGTCGTCCCCAGAGTAGCACTGGTCCCTCTGCTCGGTCCCTCCCTGGTCACGGAGTCGTTAGCCGCCATACGACCAGGGTCGGTCCGGGTTGATACTTAGTTATGCCCCCCTGGGTCCCTCCTTGCACCTCAGCACAGAGGTCTCACCTCCCGGACCCGTAACAATACTGCCATTTCTTGCCCTGCACCTGTCATTGCACACTCTCAAGTAGCAGCATCAGGAAGCACGTCCATGTCCTTGTCCCAGCTCAGCGTTCAGTTGTCCATACCTGACAATGCCCCACAGGCCACACTACTAAATTCTCACATTTCACGACTGCTTGCGCTCGAAATGTTGCCTTTTAGGCTCGTGGAGACGGAAGCATTCCGCAACCTAATGGCGGCTGCCGTCCCTCGATACTCGGTCCCCAGCCGCCACTATTTCTCCCGGTGTGCTGTCCCCGCATTACACAAGCACATGTCCCAAAACATTAGCCGTGCTCTCAACAACGCAGTTACCGGTAAAGTCCACCTAACCACCGACACGTGGACAAGTGCTTGTGGGCAGGGACGGTACATCTCGCTGACGGCACACTGGGTTAACATATTGGAAGCCGGGACCCAGTCAGACATTGGGACGGAACACGTCCTCCCGACGCCAATGATTGCGGGCCCTAGGTCAATCAGGGTTGCCCCCACGGTCTACAGATCCTGCAACACATCCTCCTCAGCCTCCTCCTCCTCTTCAGCCTCCATCTCCAAAATGACCACATCAGTCACAAGCTGGAAGCACTGCAGCACTGCCTCGGCCAATCAGCAACAGGCTGTGCTGAAGCTAATATGTTTAGGTGAAAAACTGCACAATGCTGAAGAGTTGTGGACAGCTCTGAAAGAGCAGGCAGATCTGTGGCTCACACCGCTGAACCTACAGCCAGGCATGGTCATGTGTGACAATGGCCGGAACCTGATGGAGGCTCTGAGGCGAGGCGAACTCACACATGTACCATGCCTGGCCCATGTGCTTAACCTCGTGGTTCAGCGGTTTCTTAAATCCTACCTGGAGCTGCCGGATCTGCTTGTTAAAGTATGTCGCCTGTGTGCCCATTTTAGAAAGTCAGCTACAGCTTCCGCCGTCCTTGCAGTGTTTCAGCAGCATTTGCAGGTTCCGGCTCACAGACTGGTGTGTAATGTCCCCACGCGTTGGAACTCTACACTGCAGATGTTGGGAAGGATTTGTGAGCAGAAGAGGGCAGTTGTTGAGTACCAGCATCAACAAGGCTGTCGCTATTCAGTTCAGACTCCACACTTAAGATCTCAGGAGTGGACATGGATGTCAGACATATGTACCATCCTCCAAAACTTTGAGGACTCCACCAAGATGGTGAGCGGCGATGACGCCATAATTAGCGTCACCATCCCACTTCTCTGTCTTCTGAAACGCGCTCTGCTCACAATCAAAGAGAATGCATTGCAGGCGGAGCACGATGAGATGGAGCAAGCAACCATACAGGGTGATTACACACAGCCAAGCCTCATCTCATCCCAACGTGGATTGGGTGACAATGAGGAAGAGGAGGAGGAGGAGGAAGTACAGGAGCTAGTTTCATGCACTATAGAAGGTACTACCTGCACAGCTGTCATACCGTCTGTTCAGCATGGATGGCCAGAGGACAGAGACGAGGAGGAGGAGGAGAGCATGGTCAGTCATTCTCTTGGTGAGGACACGGAAGTCTTGCCTGTTAGTAGTCTGGCACGTAGGGCTGAGTTTATGTTACGCTGCCTTTCCCATGACCTTCGCATTCTCAAAATTTTGGGTGACAGCCATTACTGATTGGTGACACTTCTAGACCCACGCTACAAGGAGAACTTTATATCTCTTATTCATGAGGAGGACAGGTCTACAAAAATGGAGCTGTACCAGAAGGCCCTTGTTGCAGAAATATTAAAAAAATTCCCATCTGAAAACGCTGGCGGCAGAGGACACACTTCATTGAACAACCAAGGAGTACAGGTGAGAGAGACACAACTTCAATCCAGTAGAGGCAGGGGAACACTGTCAAAGTTCTGGGAGAGTTTTCTCAGACCCTCCCATCAGCTGGGTACTCTCACAAGGAGTGCAAAGTTTGGGAAGATACTGAGGGAGTACCTTGCCGACCGTACCAACATCCTCCGTGATTCTGCTGTGCCTTATAATTATTGGGTATCCAAGCTGGATACGTGGAATGAACTGGCTCTCTATGCCTTGGAGGTCCTGGCCTACCCTGCCGCCAGCCTTTTATCAGATCGGGTTTTTAGTGCCGCTGGTGGAATTATAACTGATAAGAGCATCTGCCTGTCAACTGAAAATGCTGACAGGCCGACTCTTATAAAAATGAACGGGGGGCGTGGCTTGGAGCTCATGCTGAGCGGTCGGGTTTAGCAGAGGCTCCTGCATTTTAGTCTTAACCTACGGGATTTACCCTTTTAACGGGTTTTTAATCTCGCCACACCAACATGGATTTGTCTGGGATGTCTTCCTGATCCCAAAAGACCCGTTTGATTTATTCTACAGCCCGGATTGACCCGCTGGATCTCACCCACGATATCTATAGTAAGCCATCCTGTTAAAACGTCCCTTGTATGATCGCTGATACATCTGAGGACATTTTCTGTTTATTCAGTTTGCTTTTGGCTTAGGTGAGACCCTCTTCTAATATGTGAGACTCAGGAGATTTTCTGACTGACTTCCAGCCTTTTGAGGTGACTGTGTGGAGCCTGTTGTCATGGATACAGCATTAGCAGCGGCCATTTTGCTTTATTCTTACACTGCCCTGATAACATAGTGGACCAGGGGCGGCTGGAAATCTCCTTTCGTGTGCTCTTTTCTAATTATACCAACTGTAAATGCTCTCCCCTTGATTGAACTAACCCGGAGAGGTGCTGTCTCGTCTCTGCTTGTCCCTGCCTGCTTGAGGAGCGACAGTGTATATCCTGCAGCCGGTGTGGCGATCTCACCTGCTGTTGACTCCCGGTGGCATTCCTGGCGGTGTTGCAGGGACCTACTGTGAGGTCTGACATCGAAGATCTCAGTGTCCAAGGGGGTCCTGGTGAAGGAGGAGCTGCAGCCTTTTAAGCTATGAGGCGGCCCCCTAGAACCTGGAGACCAGGACTCGATGAGGAGTTTCATGTTGGTGTTTTGTGGATGGGAGACATATTGCTAACTCTCCTATACTACCTCCTGAAGATTAAACTGTGAGTCTCTATTCAACTTGCACCTCTTCCAGCAGCTGTGCCTATAAATGGAGGCAGATTAAACTGAAGCTGGTCTGCTTATTATCTGAAGTAATAGCCTTGTTGTCTCTGTCTTTATAACTCCTCCCTGAGTCCAATAGAACTGTGCTCTATTGAAGCAGCTGCTCACAACTTCATTAACTATTCAGAGATTATTAACACTTTGTGTCCCTACTGAAATCCTATTTTGTGGCTCTGGAAGGGGAGATTGGACTCTTTGACTTCTGGACCTCTGCAATCAAGACTGGCCTCTCATTTAAGCATTGAAATAGGTTTTGTACTATGCAAAGTTGGTCCCTTCTTCCTTTCTCATCTTTCTTGACTTTCCTTGACTCTCCTCTTTTCCTTCCTTTCTCTAGGTATTCACTGTCACTGTGATATTTTCTCTCATTGCTCCCAAAACTTGATATCCTGCCTCTGCCTGGTGCTAGTAACTCTCTCTTTTTCTTTGTCTACCGCTAGGATAGATACTCTATCTACATTAGTTAGTGACATACTGGTCTACATCAATAATAATACTTGGTACTACTCCTTAGGACCATGGCGTCCCATAAGTTGAGACCAGAAAAAGCAAAACTCATGTGTGAAGACTCTGTTCAGTCAGGATCCTCACAGAGGGATCATTCCAGATCCCCCACAAAAAATACTTATAATAACTCGTGGTCATGTTCCCAAAATCCGAAGTTAGACGACTGCACGGCTTTGGTGGTTGATCCTCCACAGCAGAGGAGAGACAAAAGAAAAGAATTAACATCTAACATTCCAATTACTAGGGAAACCTCTGATTCAGAGGAGGATTCATCTCCTATTACAGCCAAGCAGAGGATGAGGATGGAAAGTCCTAACAAATCGGACAACTGCGACCCCCTTCTCAAATTTGATTGGTCCCAACCGATAGATCAGAATTTCTTTAAGGGCATCTTTGCAGCCTTTAGGGAATCCCTTCATATTGACTTTGACTCTCGTTATGATAAACTCCAAAAATCTATTGACTCAGTTAATCTTAGGACAGATAAAAATGAGTCCAAATTTTTGACTTGGGAGAAATGAGTAATAAATTAGAGAGGGAAAACCATCATCTTAGAGAAGAAATACAGGGTGTTAAGAATAAACTCACCGACTTAGAGGATCGTAATAGAAGGCTGAATTTGAAGTTTAGAGCCATACCAGAAACATTTAAAAATGACCAGTTGGCTCCCTACATTAAGGATTTGGTAAGGGCAACTATCCCATCCTTGTCTGACTTAGATCTGACCCTGGTGAGAGTACATTGTCTTCCAAAGCCCAAGCATCTCCAACCCGAAACCCCCAGACACATCATTGCTAAATTCCACTTTTATCACACGAAAGACCAACTAATGGAGTACCTTCACCACAAGGGGTCCCTCCCAAAACCTTATAACTCTGTTAAGATATTTGCGGACTTATCTAGGGAAACTATGACGCAACGCAAAAAATTTATAAAAATTACTGATGCCCTACGTAATAGTCAGATTCAGTACAAATGGGGATTTAATCCCACAAAAGTTATTTTCTTC
Source organism: Phyllobates terribilis (assembly GCF_046119375.1). Lineage (NCBI taxonomy): Eukaryota > Metazoa > Chordata > Amphibia > Anura > Dendrobatidae > Phyllobates > Phyllobates terribilis. Next base: position 13,233,988 of record NW_027362772.1, on the reverse strand, counting down.
TATCAAGGGAAGAACTATGGTGTCTCGGAATCTGAAAATGGGAAAAAAAATTCTTGGGGATCTGGGGATCATCACCTGATGAACTATATCTATCATTAGGCTGATGCAATCTGCCAAAACTTTAGCTCCATATAGGAGGTATCCATCGAAATTTATTCCCTCCTTGTTGGGTTTCCACAGAGTAATTTGATAGACTCGGACTTGATCTGAGTCTAAGTTTTCTCTACTTGTTTAATACAATTCAATATAGTTTGACGTTAGGTAAAATTTACATATTCCTTGTTATTCTTTCATTCTTTACTTATGTTTAAAGGAAAACTAATGACAGTAATCTCTCATTTAAAACTGAGTCTTTTTTCTTATCTCAACAAACTTGGTCATGTCACTTAAATTCTTGGTCAACAATGTTAACGGCCTGAACTCTCTCCAATGGCGCTTTTATACCTGGAAGATGATTAAAGACTACAAAGCTGATGTAGTGGCCTTACAGGAAACCAAATTTTCCTCTACTAACCAACCTAGATTTTCACACAAGGACTTCCAAAATATATTTCTCGCAAATAATAAAAAAAAAAAAATGGGGCATTGCCATCTTGATTAAAAATTCTGTTACATTCGAACAAATTTCTCATATAGATGACCCAAATGGGAGGTTTATAATCTTAACCTGTAAACTAAATCACCAACTTTTTACCCTAGTGAATGTCTATGTACCTAACTGTGGACAAATCACCTTTCTTAATAGAATTTTGCGAAAAATTGACCAGCATACAAGGGGTGAATTTATAATTTTTGGTGATTTTAATATAGTTCCTAATCCCTCCCTTGATTCTTCTAACAAATCAAGGCAACACTCTTTATGCTTGGATCCTTGGATAATAAAATCTGGTTCGTATGATGTCTTTAGATGCATCCACTCGTCATCTATGGAGTTCACACATTTCTCGGGTACTCATAATTCCTATGCCAGACTAGATTTAGTCCTCACAAATATCTTCTCTCTCCACAAATTCAAATGTATCTCTATAGGCCCCAGAATATGATCTGACCACTCCCCGGTAGTATTTGAGGTTGAGACACTATGCAATACCTCCGCACAACGGCTTTGGAGAAATAACAGCTTCCTCTATAACCACCCAGTTTATAAAAAAGTAATAGAAAGCACTATCCAAAACTATTTTAAAGACAATGATATTGATAACATATCAATATTTACTTTATGGTCTGCTTTCAAGGCAGTACTCAGAGGAAAGCTTATTCAATTAAATTCACAACTAGCTAAAACTAATAGAGACAAAACAAAAAATTTGGTCAACGATATACATAGTTTGGAACAAAAACAAGTTTCCAATCCCTCCCTAGACTATTCTGCTAAGATCCTCCAACTTAGAATGAATCTCAAATCAATGTTAACAAGTGAATATGACAAAATGGTACAAAGAACCAAATCTAAATACTACTTCTCCGCAGATAGACCGTCTAAATTATTTGCTGCTAAGGTTAAACACTATAAACTGAAGTCTAGAATAAATGAGATTAAAGACCCCTCCGGTCGTTTAGTAAAACATCCACAAGATATAGTTAACTCTTTTGCAGACTTTTATAAAGCACTATATAATTTAAGAGAAAACTCTACCTCAACCCAGCCCTCTGACATGGAGATTGATGGTTACTTAACCAAACTTAACTTGCCAACTTTAAACGATCAAGATCTGCAAGACTTCAACCTACCATACTGTAGCGCCCCGAGGGCTCGGCCGCTACAGGGGTATTGCACCTCTGCCAGAGGTGTGATATTCCACTCCCGGGTAAGGATGGAGTGTGGACCAGGGCTCAGTTATCTGCATACAGCACACACACCCCATTTCCGAGGGACAGCTCAACGGTGCTCCCACTAGACATAAGTGCAGGCACGACCGACCATGTCCCTGCTGGAGTGGGGAGGGAGGGGTGGAACACCCAGTGCTGTAGGGGCAGATAGGGGGCGGTTTCTGAGCGTAGGTAGGAGCCCATTGGTTGCTAGTCACCTGGGCTCATGGCTAGAGGGAGGTATAAAAGGTGGGCACCATCTTAGTTCTGGGTCAGTTCAGCCAGAGGAGAAGACAGGGAGCAGAGGCTCTGTAGGAGCTCTACTCCAGGAGGGCCTAGTGAGAGGCCAAGGAGGAGGTGAAGGGGAGCTGAGATTCTGGCTCATCTCAGCTCCAAGAGAAAGGAACAGAAAGGAACAGAACAGGAAAGAAAGAGAAGGAGAGACAGAGAAACAGAAGGGCTCAGGAACAAGAAGGTGGAAGGGACCCTAAGAACCCACGAGAATCCAGGGTGCAGGGTCAGGCAGATTAAGGGTACCGGACCCCAAGTTGGTGGAGGAGAAACAACCCTCAGCCAAAGACCGGTCGTCGTGATCATCTATTGGTGCGACACCTCATCAAACCTGCTAGGAAGGCACCATATAGGACAGCGGAGGATGGGGCCCACGTTTAACCGCACAAGTCCGCGGCAGCTGGACAAAAGTGGGTCACTGGTGAGGCAGGCCAGAGAAAGGATAAAAGGGGGTTCTGTGCCATGCTCCAGAACTGCCTGGGAGTTGACCGAGCCCCTCACCTGGTGGACGCAGCACGGCTCGGGCGGTCACTGCTGACAGAAGTGACCCGGAACAAATGAACTGTGAGTAAAGACCCTGGACTGTAACTTGTTGTCCGTGTGCTCCTTCGCGCCTCCAGCACTACCGGTACTGGGACTCTCACCACCATCACTCCCACCATCCACTACACTGCCCTGGGGCTGCACTCTTCCCGTGGGGAGTCACATCACCTCAGCTGCACCCATCATCAGCCCCAGCGGACTGCCTTGCAGCGGCGGTTCCTAATAACCGCAATCCACGGGTGGCGTAGTCGGACATTATCTCAAGTACGTAGCAGACTACCAATGGCCTGACCACCCTGAGCCGCGGGACCGGGCCGCCACTACTACTACCCACGTCGTTCCCCTATCGCCCGGATCTGCGTGCCCCACGGCCCAGGGGGCGAGCCAGCTTTGGTGTAGTCGGCAGGATTTCGTGCCCGCTAACCACGGGTACTGCGCGCCTGAAAAGAGACTGTTTCACGGTACTAAAGATGGCGCCCGCCCCAGAAGAACGAGCGCCATAATGTGCGCGCCAAAAGACCACAGGAGGCCGCCTCCCATCGTGGGCCGGGTCCCAGAATGGCGCCAAAGAGGAAGCCCACCCCCAACAACCATGAGCACTGCTGTGGAAATGTCCGTCAACGTGGGGGGGCTGCCCCTGAGAGTGATTGTCAGCAGAATGCCCCAGGACCACCCCCCATGGGGGCGGATAGGAAAGAAAACTGCGGGGCAGGGGGTGGTCTGGATCAGTCCAGACAGACCGCACCCGGGAATGGACGCCCTGAGCAGCACCAGCCTCCTGGCCCGAATCCTGCTGCAGGCCGAACCGCTCTGCAGCCTAGCAGAAGTCCTGGCGCAGCTCCCCAGAGATCCGGAGCGTGCGCAAGCTGCACTGGAGGACCTGGAGCGGAGGATGGTCCGAGCGCAGCGGAGTGCACTCACCGAGTGGAGAGAGGAACTGGCCCGGCAGGCCGAGACCCACCAGCGACAGGCTTCAGCCGCACCCCGCAGTTTGCCTGCCTCGGAGGACGGCGCAGGAGGAGAGAGGACCGGAGGCGACGCTGCAGAGGGAGCCACGAGGACTGAGGCAAGTGAAGGGGACGTCACCACCCCAAGCCCAGCACCCGCAAGCCTGCCCCAGCCTCCCGTCGCAGCACCAGAAGCCCCACTCACCGTACCTGTTGCCGCGCCGCCACTGCTCCCGGCTAGGCCTCAAGCGGCGAGCGCCGCGGCCACGCCCCGCCCAGCGCCACGCCCCTTGACCCCGGGTGCCGTAAAGCAGGAAGCATCATCGGTCCGGTCGCAAGACCTGGATGACCCGGGCGCCATCGCCAAGCCTGCGCCCCTGTCCCGGATGGGACTGCCACCTAGCGCAGCCACAAGACCCCCGGCCTGGTCGCAAGGCCGAGTGCCCCCGGGCGCTGCTCCCAGATCAGGTCCCCCCACTATACCATCGCTGGGCGTGGACCTGTTTGCCCATCACACCGGTCCGGATGGACTGCCGCTGGAGTGGCCGGCTGAAGTGACCGGCAATCAGCCATGGAAGGCCCAGCCCCCGCGCGAGCCTCTGATACCGGCTCCTGAACCCGTCGAGGTCACCCTACCCCCACTAGAAGATGTCCAATTTGCGTGGGACTCCACCGGCGAGAACTTGATGGGGTTCTCTCAAGAGACCCGGGCAGACGCGGTCCGTCGTCTGGAGGCCTGTCACCAGCAACTGGCGACCTTTGAGCGGGAGCGACGAGAGAGGCGCGTCAGGGAGGAACGGCTCCAAGCCCAGAGTGCTGAACAAAAGCGCAAGGCCCGCCAAGACCCCCAAGCAGCCCGTGGTCCCCGAATCACCGGGACCATAGTCAAGTTCCACATGGAGAACGGCTGGGGCTTCATCAGGGGCCCAGAAACCGCAGGCGACGTCTTTGTGACCCGCAGGGACGTGGAGAGTCATCTACCTGAGGGGCATCATGGCCGTGACCTGTACCCTGGTGATGTGGTCGCCTTTACCCGCCACGTAGGCGCAAAAGGACCGTACGCCCTACATGTTCATCGGCTCACTGAGGAGGAGCTACAATACCGCGGCTATGAGGAGAGCCAAGAGGACCCGGACGGGTCTGAAGAACCATATGAGGAGGAAGAAGGAGCATATGGAGGACACCGCTACTAGTAAGTAGCAAAGTACCTGTGTACATAGTTACCCGTCAGGGTATCAGAACTGTTTTTGGGACTGTTCCCGCCTTGAAAGTGTGGTCCCCGTTGGGACAAATATTGAACTGCTACCTGTGTGCCCCTCATCCCCTACCAGGCTGAGGACTGTGAGCAGCCATTCCCTTCCCAAAACTGGCCGAGGACTGAGAGCGGTCAACCCCTTGTATATAGTTGCGCTTCCTAAAGCGCCCCCTACTGGTTTTATACAAAAACGTCTACCTCAAGATTTACTGGACTGTTGCACCTTTACCTGGTCGCAAGTTGCACCGCGGCCATGATCCAAGAATCCAAGAATGTGCTTTACTTAAAAATGTGTTACATGAGAAAGTTTTATATGCTGCTAGAAAATGTTTTACATAATTTTGAGACCGTTTTATATGATAAGTGACAAAAGAGTTCCAGAGGCATTAGCAAAGTGTTTTGTGGTAGTGGCAAGAGAAGAGGAGTGTTTCCCATAAAGGGAATTGAACCATGTTACCTATTTTCTGATGTGAAAAGTTATTGAAAAAGTTTTGCATGTCCTATAATTATCTGTTTTTGCTCTTTTCCTGCCCGAGGACGTGCTGTGCTTTACCAGGGGGGAATGTAGCGCCCCGAGGGCTCGGCCGCTACAGGGGTATTGCACCTCTGCCAGAGGTGTGATATTCCACTCCCGGGTAAGGATGGAGTGTGGACCAGGGCTCAGTTAGCTGCATACAGCACACACACCCCATTTCCGAGAGACAGCTCAACGGTGCTCCCACTAGACATAAGTGCAGGCACGACCGACCATGTCCCTGCTGGAGTGGGGAGGGAGGGGTGGAACAACCAGTGCTGTAGGGGCAGATAGGGGGCGGTTTCTGAGTGTAGGTAGGAGCCCATTGGTTGCTGGTCACCTGGGCTCATGGCTAGAGGGAGGTATAAAAGGTGGGCACTATCTTAGTTCTGGGTCAGTTCAGCCAGAGGAGAAGACAGGGAGTAGAGGCTCTGTAGGAGCTCTACTCCAGGAGGGCCTAGTGAGAGGCCAAGGAGGAGGTGAAGGGGAGCTGAGATTCTGGCTCATCTCAGCTCCAAGAGAAAGGAACAGAAAGGAACAGAACAGGAAAGAAAGAGAAGGAGAGACAGAGAAACAGAAGGGCTCAGGAACAAGAAGGTGGAAGGGACCCTAAGAACCCACGAGAATCCAGGGTGCAGGGTCAGGCAGATTAAGGGTACCGGACCCCAAGTTGGTGGAGGAGAAACAACCCTCAGACAAAGACCGGTCGTCGTGATCATCTATTGGTGCGACACCTCATCAAACCTGCTAGGAAGGCACCATATAGGACAGCCTAAGGACGGGGCCCACGTTTAACCGCACAAGTCCGCGGCAGCTGGACAAAAGTGGGTCACTGGTGAGGCAGGCCAGAGAAAGGATAAAAGGGGATCCTGTGCCATGCTCCAGAACTGCCTGGGAGTTGACCGAGCCCCTCACCTGCAGGACGCAGCACGGCTCGGGCGGTCACTGCTGACAGAAGTGACCCGGAACAAATGAACTGTGAGTAAAGACCCTGGACTGTAACTTGTTGTCCGTGTGCTCCTTCGCGCCTCCAGCACTACCGGTACTGGGACTCTCACCACCATCACTCCCACCATCCACTACACTGCCCTGGGGCTGCACTCTTCCCGTGGGGAGTCACATCACCTCAGCTGCACCCATCATCAGCCCCAGCGGACTGCCTTGCAGCGGCGGTTCCTAATAACCGCAATCCACGGGTGGCGTAGTCGGACATTATCTCAAGTACGTAGCAGACTACCAATGGCCTGACCACCCTGAGCCGCGGGACCGGGCCGCCACTACTACTACCCCCGTCGTTCCCCTATCGCCCGGATCCGCGTGCCCCACGGCCCAGGGGGCGAGTCAATACTCATCCCAAGAAATCTCAGGAGTAATTAAAGAGCTTAAAATAGGTAAATCGCCTGGCCCAGACGGCTTCCAAAATGAGTTGTATAAATCATTTAACAATTTACTGCTTCCTTACCTTACCAGATTATCTAATCAATCTGCTCAGCAGATATTTCTTCCGCATGACATGTTGGAAGCTATTTTCACTATTATTCCCAAAAATAAAGGAGACCCCTTAGATACAAAGAACTACAGGCTCATCTCCCTCCTAAATTCTGATACAAAAATTCTGGCAAAATTGGTTGCGGATAGACTGAAATCACATATCGGTAAATTAATCCATAACGACCAGACTGGATTTATTCCTGGCCGAACCACTGCTGACGCCACAAGAAGAGCTATAGATCTAATTACCCTGGTTGAACGCTCAAAACTACCATCAGCCTTCCTAGCTCTAGATGCAGAGAAGGCTTTCGACAGAGTCTACTGGCCTTTTCTCTTTGGCACTCTGTAAAAATTCGGCCTTCACTGGAACATTTTTAGGTCTATTAAATCGATGTACTCCAATCAGTCTGCTCGAATCTACTCAAATAACACTCTTTCTCAAAAGTTTAGCCTTTCTAATGGCACTAGACAAGGGTGCCCCCTCTCACCCATCCTCTTTGCTCTCTTTATTGAGCCCTTTGCGGCCTCGATCAGGGAAAATATTAACATTAAAGGCATCCCTATTGATACCGAACAAACCAAAATAGCCCTGTTTGTAGATGATATTTTGCTTACCATTTCGAAATCTCTTAAATCTTTGAGACATGTAACATCATCAATCGAAGAATTTTCCCACCTCTCCCTTTATAAAGTAAATAAATCAAAGTCCCAAATCATAGATTTTAATTTAGATTGTACCCTACTGACCTACCTTAAAGAAGAATTTGAATACACTTGGGAAGAAAGGAAAATCTCTTATTTGGGAATCCTCATAACTATGTCCTCAACTGACATAGTCCAGGAGAATCTCTCTAACCTACTTAAAACCTTTCACCAGGACTACTTGCGCCTAACTAAACTTGAGATCTCCTGGCTAGGCAGAATTGAGGCATTTAAAATGCTTCTCCTTCCCAAGTTCTTATATATAATTAGGTATATTCCTGTCTTTATTCCTAAAATCTGGTTCCAAAAATTCCAAACCCAATTGCTGAAGTACATTTGGAACAAGAAGAAACCAAGAATATCTAGGATATCTTTGGAAAAGCATAAGGGGATGGGAGGGTTGGGAGTCCCCAATCTCTATAATTATTACTTAGCTTCAATACTTAAACTTTCACGGGGATGGTTGTTAGACTCAGATATCTAAGCCTGGACTTTTATAGAAAAATCAATCGTTAAAACAAAACAAATGTCGGCATTAATACTAGCTCATCTAATTGAACCCTCCAGGCCTCCTCCAAGCTATCCTGCTCTGAGGGCTGCTATTTTGGCATGGAGAAATCGTGTAAATAAATCCCCTGACCGAACTAGCCCGACACCAATAAAAAATATTCCTCTCACAGTACTGGAAATTTTAATACCAAAACTCAATCTTTCGACGTGGTTGGATAGGGGAGTACTGTATGTAGATGATATTATGCAAAATGACTCTTTAGCGTCTTTCTATTATCTTCAATCCAAGTTCTCTCTTCCTAGAGATGAGAGAACAAGTTGGAGATCTATAGCTACCTATTTTGGAAATTCCTCTCCCACTCTTTCTCTCCTACAAATGGTACAAGACCTTATAAGTTCTCCAAACAAGACCCAACTTTGGAAATCAAACATATTCTATAAAATCCTCAAGGAGGAGACAGACATTCCTGACCACTCATTCGTAGGGGCATGGGAACAAGAATTGAATCTCAAAATAGATTTGCAAAAACTAAAAAAAACATTAGCTATTACGTACTCCAATACTGCTTCTGCCACGATTCATGAATCCTACTTTAAAATGCTATCTCGGTGGTATTGGACCCCAGTCAAGCTCCATTGTATTAATTCGGTAAACTCATCAAATTTCTGGAGAGCCTGTAACAACCCAGGTACTTTATCCCATATATTTTGGAGCTGCCCAAAATTGGTAAACTTCTGGCTAGGAATTAAACAACTCATAACAGATATCACCGGAATGAAAATTGACATTACTCCTCAGCTTGCTCTTTTATCCATAGGCATAGAAGACTTTCCCAAACAGCTGCGTTACATAATTTCACACATACTCTTGACAGCAAAACTCATCATAGCTTCCAGATGGAAAAGTGATGACCCACCAACTTTAATACACTTGATAGAAAGAGTGACGCAACATAGCATATTTGAATATAATGACGCCATTAGGAGTAACTCCTTCTCAAAATACTTAGAACGTTGGGATCTTTGGACCTCGAAATACTCTCCCATGTTATCAAACACGGCTTAGGTGACATGCCTAGGTTTGTTATTAGCTCATCTTCGCTTTTGTGACAATCTTAATTTGAGATGATGATGAGGATTATGCTCAGTTTGACTTGGATTTCATTTCGGATTTTCTACTCTACTTTGCTTTAAAATACTGTCTTTATTTTATCAACCTCAACAACATTGTATGATAATATTCGAGAATCTTTTAGTTTTTATATATGTTCCCGTGTGTTATGGGAATAGCAAACTGTTGTATTCTAAATGTGAAACCCAATGTTTCTGTATAAATATGTCTGTTTCCCTTCCCCCCCTCCCTCTTTTATTTATGTACCCCCTCCTCCTCTTCTTTCCGTTTTATGGAAAATTTCAATAAAAACATTTAAATACAAGGAAAAAAAAAATGAACAAGGGCTGGATTGGGCCAGACTTCTCAACACCACCGAATGATAGCAGCGTAACATAAACTCAATCCAGTGTCTTGTCTTGGGATGTGTATTCCCATGCACCTCTTCACACCCACACATGGGCATATGCTTCCTGATTTTGGCTATTTGCTCTTGTCCTCCTCCTTCTCCTCATACTCCACCGCCATATCACCAGGGTGACCGTGGTCCTTGATGCAACACCCACCTAGTTTTTTTAAAGGGTGTTTATGATGCCCGTAAAAAAAAATTTTTTATACAGTATGTTCATGTATACCCCCTAGGGGTAAATGTTTGTCAGCCCATACACTTAGTGCATGGGCATTACAAATATAGGAGGCCCGCTCCATTCTAATGGGAACATTTTTTTATGAGGCCCTCCTCCACATTTCTTCCAAGGGGCATTGAAGTGTCTCCAAATTTTTGGCAACCCTTGCATTCACTGTATAGGCCAACACTATGGGAGACTCTCTCCTTTCTAATGGGAATTTGTCATTACTGTGGCCCTGCTCTATGTGTCTTTAAATTCTTAGTGGGTTTTTCCTAAAATTGGTCAGCCGTTGGACTCACTGCATACCCTATAACTGTATAGCAGACTCTCTCCTTTCTAATGGGTACATGTCATACCTTGTTACTGTGACCCTGCTCTATGTGTCTTTAAATTCTTAGCGTGGTTTTTCCTAAAATTGTCAGCCGTTGGACTCACTGCATACCCTATAACTGTATAGCAGACTCTCTCCTTTCTAATGGGAACATGTCGTACCTTGTTACTATGGCCCTGCTTTATGTGTCTTTAAATTCTTAGTGGGGTTTTTCCTAAAATTGTCAGCCTTTGGACTCACTGCATACCCTATAACTGTATAGCAGACCCTCTCTTTTCTAATGGGAACATGTCGTACCTTGTTACTGTGGCCTTGCTCTGTGTGTCTTTAAATTCTTAGTGGGGTTTTTCCCAAATTTTGGCAGCCCTTGCAGTCACAGCATGGGCATTACCACTATAGGAGACCCGCTCCTTTATAATGGGAACATTTTTTTTACTGAGACCCTCCTCTATGTCTCTTCAAAGAGGTATTGGGTTGCGTCCAAATTTTTGGCAGCCCTTGCAGTCACTGGATACGCAATAACAATATAGGAGACACACTTGTTAATAAGGGGAACAACAAAGCATAGCTGGCTGATGGCTCTCTAATAGTGTTGAGCGAGCACTAAAATCCTCGGGTGCTCGAAGCTCGGTCTGAGCTCACCATGATACTCGGGTGCTCGACCCGAGCAACGAGCCCAATGTTAGTCTATGGGAGACCCGTGCATTTTTGCGGCAGCACCCCCGGCAGTCTGTAGAAAGCCTAAAAAGAGCCCAAAAGGATAGTGTCAGTGCTCAAATGACATGGGGACAGCATGGGGATCGCCCCAGGAAGCCTTTCTGACCCCCAGGTCACTGCTGTCAACAACGTGGTCAGAGGTATTAAGCCACTTTTATGGGCTCACAATAAAACGTTCAAAAACTAAACTGAAACTGTTTTCCTGTGAAATATGTTAAGGAACATCCTTTCCAGGGTAAAGACTTGTGTATAAGGTAAAATAAATAACCAAAAACAAAAATACTCCTCCACACCTTGGGCTATGTTCACAAGTAGCATTTCTTTATGCGTTTTTGCACTTTTGTATTGCTTTCAACCGTGACAAATGCATTCACCGGGAATTGTAATTTTAACATTTTACAACCTTATCTGGCCATGTGCTGTGTGACACATGCATACAGTGCTGAAAAGACATGGGAACAGCATGGGGAAGACCCCTGGAAGCATCTCTGACACCCAGGTCACTGCCTAAAAGTGTGCCCATCAGAAGTGATCCTTTCCGCATCAGAAGATGTAGACTTGCAACTATCCCCGTGCAAGTCCTTGTCCCAGGGCAGTGTTCAATTGTACCTCCCCCATATCTTACAATGCAAGCACAAATATGCAGCCAACCACCCACCCGCAGGCTGCAATACTATACTGCTAGCTTGCACTTGAAATGGGGCCTTTTAGTTTGGAGGAGGCCGAATCTGGCCACTACCTTATAGCTGCATCGACGGCGAGGTCTCCATACTCAGTCCCCAGCCACCACTATTTGTCCCGGGAACCTTCCCCACACTTTTCTTAGCCTGGCCTGCTTTAGGGCAGCATTGGACGAGCCCACCATACAACCAGAGACTCCTCCGGTGGGCCCTGGCTTCTCCATCAGGGGAGTTGAGAGTGCCAAGGTGAGGAGCATGATGATGATGATAGAAGTTAGCATCAGCTTTGTTTTCTTGGAAAATAAGCGTAAGTGTGCAGCCTGACACCCACCCACACACAGGCTGCAATACTATACTGCTAGCTTGCACTTGAAATGGGGCCTTTTAGTTTGGAGGAGGCTGAAGCTGGCCATTACCTCATGGCTGCTTCAGCAGTGAGGTCTCCATACTCAGTCCCCAGCCGCCACTATTTGTCCCGGGAACCTTCCCCACACTTTTCTTAGCCTGGCCTGCTTTAGGGCAGCATTGGACGAGCCCACCAGACAACCAGACTCATCCGGTGGGCCCTGGCTTCTCCATCAGGGGAGTTGAGAGTGCCAAGGTGAGGAGCATGAGGATGATGATAGAAGTTAGCATCTGCTTTGTTTTCTTAGAATGCAAGCGTAAGTGTGCAGCCTGCCACCCACCCACCCCCAGGCTGCAATACCATACTGCTAGCTTGCTTGCACTTGAAATGAGGCCTTTTAGGCTTGTGGAGGCAGATGCCGGCCACCATGTCATGGCTGTGTCGGCGGACTGGTATCCATACTCAGTCCCCAGCCGCCCGACGGCCGGGTGTCCATACTCGGTCCCCAGCCGCCCCTATTTGTCCCGGTGCACCTTATACACAAGCGCGCATACCAAAACATTACCCTTCCCAGTGCATTTAGTGGGAAGGACAGCCTATTCCGCTGTAGTGTGTGCACCCCAACCCGCTGTTCATGGCACATGCGAAGATGTCTCCCGCCCTGCACCTGTCATTGCAGACTTGCAGCTATCCCCATTCAAGTCCTTGTCCCAGGGCAGTGTTCAATTGTACCTCCCCCATTCCTTGCAATGCAAGCGCAAGTATGCAACCTGCCAAGCACCCACCCCCAGGCTGCAATACCATACTGCTTGCTTGCTTGCACTTGAAATTGGGCCTTTTAGGCATGTGGAGGCGGAATCTGGCCACCACGTCATGGCTGCGTCGGCAGGCTGGTATCCATACTCAGTCCCCAGCCGCCTGGCGACCGGGTGTCCACGCTTGGTCCCCAGCCGCCAGGGGGCGGCCGGGTGTCCATACTCGGTCCCCAGCCACCCCGAGGGTGGGTGCCCACACACGGTCCCCAGCCACCTAGGGGCGGCCGGGTGTCCATAAACGGTCCCCAGCCGCCCCTATTTGTCCCGGTGCGCCTTATATACAAGCGCGCATACCAAAACATTACCTATGCTCGCCCAAGCGCATCTAGTGGGAAGGACAGCCCAACCACAAACACGTGGACAAGTGAATGTGGCCAGGGATGGTCCATCTCACTGACGCCTTCACACTGGGTTAATATTGTGGAAGCCGGGGCACAGTTTGACACTGGGATGCAACATGTCCTCCAGACATAGAGGATTGCGGGTCCTGGGTCAATCAGGCTTCAACCCAAAGTTCAGAAGGTAGACAGCAGCAGTGATCGGCCTCCTACACAACGAGTAAATTATTCATGATCATGAGGCCATCCATCTCCTTAGCTTTCTGTTCCTTGGAATGCAAGCGCATGTATGTAGTAGCGGCTAGGCCTGAGGTGGTCAGCGTTTTGGTGCATATCCTACCTCCTCCGAGGATTGCTGGATGTTTTCCTGCTACTATCCCAGTTCTGTGACTCCCGTTAAAACAAAGCTTCAGGTGATAAATGATGGATGAGGTGGTGGCAAAGGAGAAAGAGCAGGAGGAACAGGGACCATTCACATCAATATCAGGCCAGTCAACAACACATGTCTTGTAGGATATGTTTCTGTACCAAAAGGAGCGGTTCGGCTACACAGTTATAGGGCATACAGTGAGTGCAATGCCTACCAAAAATTTCGAGGCACTCCAATGCCCCTTGGAAGTGACATGGAGGTAAGAGGGCCTTAAGTAAACCTTTTTTTCCATTTATAGCAACTGGGCCTCCTGTACACTGTTGGCCTAAGCAGTGAATGGAAGGCTTTCCAAAAATTATGAGGAACTGCAATGCCCCTTGAAACAGACGTGGATTACAGCGTACTAAAAACCTTCTACCCATTATTGAGGAGTGGGTCTCCCTTAGTGTTCGCCTATGCATTGAAAAGCAAAAGCTGACTAAAATTAGGAGGAAATGCAATGCCCGTTGGAAGAGTCGTGGAGGTTAGAGTTAATTAAAAACAACATTTCAATGCCCCTTGGAAGAGCTGTGGAGTTCAGAGTGGTTTAACAAGACGGTTTTAATGCCCCTTGGAAGAGACGTGGAGGTCACAGTAGCTTAACAAGATGATTTTAATGCCCCTTGGAAGAGACATGGAGTTCAGAGTGGTTTAACAAGACGGTTTTAATGCCCCTTGGAAGAGACGTGGAGGTCCCAGTGGAATAAAAAGACAATATCAATGCCCCTTGGAAGAGTGGTGGAGGTTAAAGTGGAATAAAAAGACAATATCAATGCCCCTTGGAAGAGTGGTGGAGGTCGCAGAGGAATAAAAAGACAATATCAATGCCTCTTAGAAGAGTGGTGGAGGTCCCAGTGGAATAAAAAGACAATATCAATGCCCCTTGGAAGAGTGGTGGAGGTCGCAGTGGAATAAAAAGACATTATCAATGCCCCTTGGAAGAGTCGTGGAGGTCCCAGTGGAATAAAAAGACAATATCAATGACCCTTGGAAGAGACGTGGAGGTAACAGTAGCTTAACTAGATGATTTTAATGCCCCTTGGAAGAGTCGGGGAGTTCAGAGTGGTTTAACAAGACGGTTTTAATGCCCCTTGGAAGAGACGTGGAGGTCACAGTAGCTTAACAAGACGGTTTTAATGTCCCTTGGAAGAGACGTGGAGGTCACAGTGGAATAAAAAGACAATATCAATGCCCCTCGGAAGAGACGTGGAGGTCACAGTGGAATAAAGAAACAATATCAATGACCCTTCGAAGAGACGTGTAGGTCACAGTAGCTTAACAAGATGATTTAAAAAAACATTATTCCCATTATTGGGGAGTGGTCTCCCATGGTCTTTGCATATGCCTTCCAAGCAAAATCTGCCAAAAATTAGGACAGAGGAACTTGCAATGCTGGCAACACGGACCACGGTCACCCTGGTGTTATAGTGGTGGTGGAGGCTGAGGATAAGGAGAAGAGCAAAAAACAACTGAAATGAGGAAGCATATACCCATGTGTGGGTGTGAAGCGGTGCATGGGAATATACCTCCCGAAATAACACAGTGGATTTGACTTTATGTTACTCTGCTGTCATTTGGTGGTGATGAGAAGTCTGGCCCAATCCAGCCCTAGTTCATTTTGATATGGGTCAGCTTGTCAGCATTATCAGTTGACAGGAGAGTGCGCTTATCAGTTATAATTCCCCCAGCAACACTAAAAACACGCTCCAATAACACGCTAGTGGCAGGGCAGGCCAGGACCTCCAAGGCGTACAGAGCAAGTTCATTCCAAGTGTCCAACTTGGATACCCAATAATTAAAAGGCACAGAGGAATCACGGAGGATGCTGGTACGGCCGGCAAGGTACTCCCTCATCATCTTTTGAAACTTTCCACTCCTTGTGAGAGTACCCTGCGCCTCAGGGCCTGTAAGCTGGGCGGGTCTCAGAAAACTGTCCCAGAACATGTTTCGCTGCCTCTGTTGGATTGGAGTTGCGTCTCTCTCGCCTGTACGCCTTGGTTGGGCAACAAACTGTGACCTCTGCCGCTAGCGTGTCCAGATGGGAATTTTTTAACAGTTCTGAAGCAAGGGCCTTCTGATACTGCCCCATTTTTGTAGACCTCTCCACCTCAGGAATAAGAGAGTGAAAGTTCTCCTTGTAGCGGGGGTCTGAAAGTGTCACCAACCAGTAATGACTGTCACCCAACATTTTGACAACGCGAAGGTCACAGTTAAGGCAGCGTAACATAAAGTCAGCCATGCGTGCCAGACTGGTAATGGGCAAGACTTCCGTGTCCTCACCAAGATGACGACTGACCATGCTCTCCTCCTCCTCCTCCTCCCCCCTGTCCTCAGGCCACCCACGCTGAATCGACGGTATGACAGTTGTACAAGTACTACCGTCTACAGCGCATGATACCAGCTCCTGTTCTTCCTCCTCCTCGTCCTCTCCCTCATTGTCCCCCAATGCACGTTGAAATGAGATGAGGCTGGGCTGTGTGTAATCGCCCGCTATGGCTTCTTGATCCATCTCATCATACTCTGGCTTCAATGCCTCCTCTTTAATTCTCTGCAGAGAGCATTGCAAAAGACAGACAAGTGGGATGCTGACGCTAATGATGGCGTCATCGCCACTCACCATCTTGGTGGACTCCTCAAAGTTTGTCAGGATAGTGCATATGTCAGACATCCAGGTCCACTCCTGAGGTCTTATGTGTGGAGTCTGACCTGAATATCGACAGCCTTGTTGCAGCTGGTACTCCACAACTGCTCTCTTCTGCTCCCAAATCCTTTGCAACATGTGGAGTGTAGAGTTCCAACGTGTGGGGACAAGCTGCAAACGCTGCTGCAACACAGCGGAAGCTGTAGCCGACTTCTGAAAATGAGCTGACAGGTGCGTACTTTGATGAGCAGATCTGGCAACTTGGGGTACGATTTAAGAAACTGCTGAACCACGAGGTTAAGCACATGAGCCAGGCATGAATGTGTGTGATCTCGCCTCGCCTCAGAGCCGCCACCAGGTTACGGCCATTGTCACACACGACCATGCCTGGATGTAGGTTCAGCGGTCTCAGCCTGCCTGCTCTATCACAGCTGTCCACAACTCACAAGCAGTGTGAGGTTTATCACCTAAGCTTATGAGTTTCAGCACAGCCTGTTGCCACTCGGCTGAGGAAGTACTGCAGTGCTTCCAGCTTGTAACTGATGTGGTGATATCTGAGATGGAGGCTGAACAGGAGGAGGAGGATGATGCGCAGGAGCTGTACACTGTGGGGGCAACTCTGACTGACATAGGGCCCGCAATCCTCTGTGTGGGGAGGATGTGTTCCGTCCCAAGGTCAGACTGGGTCCCAGCTTCCACTATATTTACCCAGTGTGCCGTCAGGCAGATGTACCATCCCTGGGAACAAGAAATTGTCCACGTGTCCGTTGTCAGGTGGACTCTTCCAGTAACTGCGTTGTTGAGGGCACGGCAGATGTTTTGGGACACGTGCTTGTGTAGTGCGGGAATGGCACACCGGGCAAAATAGTGTCGGCTGGGGACCGAGTACCGAGGGACGGCCACCACCATAAGGTTGCGGAAGGATTCCGTCTCCACCAGCCTAAAAGGCAGGATTTCCAATGCAAGCAGTCGTGAAATGTGCGAATTTAGAACTGTGGCCTGTGGGGCGTTCGCTGCGAATTTGCGCTTTCGTTCAAAGGTCTGGGATATGGACAATTGAACGCTGCGGTGGGACGTGGACGTGGACGTTGATGCTGTTTCTTGAGAAACTGCCATAACAAGTGAAGACTGAGGAGGGGGCATCTTAGCATGCAGTATGGACGGGGCTTGCCTTGTATGCACAACAGGGGGTTCTCTTACACGCACAACAGCGGAAGAAACAGTGGTGACACCCGCTGACACTGGTCGTGGACCCTGGGGTTCGCCCCACAAAGTCGGGTGCTTTGCTGACATGTGCCTGATCATTCTGGTGGTGGTCAGGCTTGTAGTTTTATCACCCCTGCTGATGCTGGCCTGGCAGGTGGTATAAATGGCCTTTTTGGGGTTATCAGCAGAGACTTTAAAAAAATTCCAAACTCTGGAAGACCTTCCGGTTGTACTTGCACCGTCACTCGTGTTGGTGTTACGGGGAATGGTTGCCCGCCTTAAGTCTGCGGCCACAACACTGCTTCTTCCTGCCTGTTGGGGTACTCTGCCTCCCTCCCCCTGTGTGCTGCTGGCCTCGCTTTGCGTGTACTCCTGCCACGTTGGGTCAGTTACTAGATCATCCTCCACCTCCTCCTCTTCCACTTCCGCACCACGGTCCTCCTCCTCAATTCATGGCAATTGTGTCTCGTCATCATACACCTCTTGCGACAAATTGCTAGCGTCGCCTTACTGTGGCCGCGGCTGTTCAAATATTTGGCCATCACTACATGGGATCTCCTCTTCCACCACTTCAAGCGGAGCAAGCGAGGGGCTCAAATATGGAAATGGACCTGTGAACAGCTCTTCAGAGTGTCAAACTGTGGAATCAGTTGCTGTCTGATGACACTCGGCATGGTGGGAGGAAGGAGCATCAGGGTGAGGAGGAGTATGCGGTCGAGACTCATGGCTACTAAGACTTGACCATGTGGAAGACAGACTGGAGGTGGTGGTGCCCAGGTGACTGGAAGTATTATCTGCTATCCGATTAATAACCTGTTCACACTGATCAGTTGGCAATAGTGGTGTTGTTGTGTGCTTCCCTAGTAATTCGGTCAAGAACTGGAAGCGAGAAGATGTGGCTGTTGGTTGTGGCACATTTTCACCTTGACCACTGCCCCGTCCTCTGCAAGCACCATCACCAGAATGTCCAGTTTCACGTCCCTAGACAGGCGCCTTGCCCATTGTAAATTAAGTAAAACAGCTTATACTCGCACTATCAATGGCAAAAGGGTAATAAAAAGGAGATTAAAACCATGAAAGAGGAAAACCACAGTTCTATTTCTCTGGCCTACACCAGAATCTTTTAAACAGATATATTTGGTCTGAACAGTCAGCGAGACACTCAAACTGCTTTTTTTTATGCAAAAAAGGAAAAAAGGTGGATTACACCCAGATATGAACCGTAGTAGAGGAAAACCACAGTTCTAGTTCTCTGGCCTACAACAAAATCTTTTAAACAGATATATTTGTGTCTGAACAGTCAGCGAGACACTCAAACTGTTTTCTTTTATTTAAAAAAGGCAAAAAGGTGGATTACACCCAGATTTGAACCATGGCAGAGGAAAACCACAGTTCTAGTTTTCTGGCCTACACCAGAATCTTTTAGACAGATATATTTGTGTCTGAACAGTCAGCGAGATGCTCAAACTGTTTTTTTTTTATTTAAAAAAGGCAAAAAGATGGATAACACCCAGATTTGAACCGTGGAAGAGGAAAACCACAGTTCTAGATCTCTGGCCTAGACCAGAATCTTTTAAACAGATATATTTGTGTCCGAACAGTCAGCGAGACACTCAAACTGTTTTTTTTTATGGAAAAAAGACAAAAAGGTGGATAACACCCAGATTTGAACAGTGTAAGAGGAAAACCACAGTTCTAGTTCTCTGGCCTACACCAGAATCTTTTAAACAGATATATTTGTGTCTGAACAGTCAACGAGACACGCAAACTGTTTTCTTTTATGGAAAAAAAGGCAAAAAGGGGGATAACACCCAGATTTGTACTGTGGAGGAAAACCACAGTACTATTTCTCTGTCCTACACCAGAATCTTTTAAACATATATATTTGTGTCTGAACAGTCAGTGAGACACTCAAACTGTTTTTTTTTACTTAAAAGAGGCAAAAATGTGGATTACACCCAGATTTGAACCGTGGAAGAGGAAAACCACAGTTCTAGTTCACTGGCCTACACCAGTATCTTTTAAACAGATATATTTATGTCTGAACAGTCAGTGAGACACTCAAACTGTTTTTTTTTATGTAAAAAAGGCAAAAAGGTGGATTACACCCAGATTTGAACCGTGGAAGAGGAAAACCACAATTCTATTTCTCTGGCCTACACCAGAATCCTTTAAACAGATATATTTATGTCTGAACAGTCAGCGAGACACTCAAACTGTTTTTTTTATGTAAAAAAGGCAAAAATGTGGATTACACCCAGATTTGAACCGTGGTAGAGGAAAACCACAGTTGTAGTTCTCTGGCCTACCCCAGAATCTTTTAAACAGATATATTTGTGTCTGAACAGTCAGCGAGACACTCAAACTGTTTATTTTTATGTAAAAAAGGCAAAAAGGTGGATAACACCCAGATTTGAACCGTGTAAGAGGAAAACCACAGTTCTAGTTCTCTGGCCTACACCAGAATCTTTTAAACAGATATATTTGTGTCTGAACAGTCAGCGAGACACTCAAACTGTTTTCTTTTATGGAAAAAAAGGCAAAAAGGTGGATAACACCCAGATTTGAACTGTGGAAGAGAAAACCCACAGTTCTATTTCACTGGCCTACACCAGAATCTTTTAAACAGATATATTTGTGTCTGAACAGTCAGCGAGACATGCAAACTGTTTTTTTTTATTTAAATAAGGCAAAAAGGTGGATTACACCCAGATTTGAACCGCGGTAGAGGAAAACCACAGTTCTATTTCTCTGGCCTACACCAGAATCTTTTAAACAGATATATTTGTGTCTGAATAGTCAGCGAGACTCTCAAACTGGTTTTTTTTATGTAAAAAAGGCAAAGAGGTGGATTACACCCAGATTTGAACCGTGGAAGAGGAAAACCACAGTTCTATTTTTCTGGCCTAAACCAGAATTCTTTAAACAGATATATTTGTGTCTGAGCAGTCAGCGAGACACTCAAACTGTTTTTTTTATGGAAAAAAGGCAAAAAGGTGGATTACACCCAGATTTGAACCGTGATAGAGGAAAACCACAGTTCTAGTTCTCTGGACTACCCCAGAATCTTTTAAACAGATATATTTGTGTCTGAACAGTCAGCGAGACACTCAAACTGTTTTTTTTTAATGGAAAAATGGCAAAAAGGTGAATTACACCCAGATTTGAACCGTAGAAGAGGAAAACCACAGTTCTAGTTCTCTGGCCTACACCAGAATCTTTTAAACAGATATATTTGTGTCTGAACAGTCAGCGAGACACTCAAACTGTTTTCTTTTATGGAAAAAAGGCAAAAAGGTGGATAACACCCAGATTTGAACCGTGTAAGAGGAAAACCACAGTTCTAGTTCTCTGGCCTACACCAGAATCTTTTAAACAGATATATTTGTGTCTGAACAGTCAGCGAGACACTCAAACTGTTTTCTTTTATGGAAAAAAAAGCAAAAAGGTGGATAACACCCAGATTTGAAACGTGGAAGAGGAAAACCACAGTTCTATTTCTCTGGCCTACACCAGAATCTTTTAAACAGATATATTTGTGTCTGAACAGTCAGCGAGACACTCAAACTGTTTTCTTTTATTGAAAAAAGGCAAAAAGGTGGATAACACCCAGATTTGAACTGTGGAAGAGGAAAACCACAGTTCTAGTTCTCTGGCCTACACCAGAATCTTTTAAACAGATATATTTGTGTCTGAACAGTCAGCGAGAAATGCGAACTGTTTTTTTTTATTTAAAAAAGGCAAAAAGGTGGATAACACCCAGATTTGAACCATGGAAGAGGAAAACCACAGTTCTATTTCTGTGGTCTACACCAGAATCTTTTAAACAGATATATTTGTGTCTGAACAGTCAGCGAGACACTCAAACTGTTTTCTTTTATGGAAAAAAAGGCAAAAAGGTGGATAACACCCAGATTTGAACTGTGGAAGAGGAAAACCACAGTTCTATTTCACTGGCCTACACCAGAATCTTTTAAACAGATATATTTGTGTCTAAACAGTCAGGGAGACATGCAAACTGTTTTTTTTTATTTAAATAAGGCATAAAGGTGGATTACACCCAGATTTGAACCGCGGTAGAGGAAAACCACAGTTCTATTTCTCTGGCCTACACCAGAATCTTTTAAACAGATATATTTGTGTCTGAATAGTCAGCGAGACTCTCAAACTGTTTTTTTTTTACGTAAAAAAGGCAAAGAGGTGGATTACACCCAGATTTGAACCGTGGAAGAGGAAAACCACAGTTCTATTTCTCTGGCCTAAACCAGAATCTTTTAAACAGATATATTTGTGTCTGAATAGTCAGCGAGACACTCAAACTGTTTTTTTTTATGGAAAAAAGGCAAAAAGGTGGATTACACCCAGATTTGAACCGTGGAAGAGGAAAACCACAGTTCTAGTTCTCTGGCCTACACCAGTATCTTTTAAACAGATATATTTATGTCTGAACAGTCAGCGAGACACTCAAACTGTTTTTTTTATGTAAAAAAGGCAAAAAGGTGGATTACACCCAGATTTGAACCGTGGAAGAGGAAAACCACAATTCTATTTCTCTGGCCTACACCAGAATCCTTTAAACAGATATATTTGTGTCTGAACAGTCAGCGAGAGACTCAAACTGTTTTTTTTATGTAAAAAAGGCAAAAATGTGGATTACACCCAGATTTGAACCGTGGTAGAGGAAAACCACAGTTGTAGTTCTCTGGCCTACCCCAGAATCTTTTAAACAGATATATTTGTGTAGCACCCTGAGGATTCGGCTGCTACAGGGGTATTGCACCTCAACCCAGAGGTGTGATATTCCACTCCCGGGTAAGGATGGAGTGTGGAACTGAGCTCAGAAAGCTGCATGCACTACACACATCCCATTTCCGAGGAGCAGACCAACGGTACTCCCACTTAGAAATGTGCAGGTACGACCGAGTCTGTTCCTGGCTGGAGTGGGAGGGGGGTGGTACATCCCAGTAGTGTAGGGGCAGATAGGGGGAGCAGCCTGGGTAAAGTTAGGAGCTCATTGGGTGCTGGTCACCTGAGCTCACACATAGAGGGAGTATTTAAGGTGGGCACCATCTAAGATCAGGGTCAGTCAGCCAGTCTTTTGCAGAGCAGAGGAAGAGAGCAGAAGAGCAGAGCAGCCCCAGGCCCAGAGAGAGTGAGAGAGGAGAGCAAGAAAGACCCAGAGGGGGAGACAGAAGGAACTCTGAGAACCCAAGTACAACCCTAGGGTGAAGAGTTGGCAACAGGGTACCGGATCCCAAACTGGTGGGGGCTAAAGCATACCTCAGCCAGAGACCGGAGGCCGTGGGCAGGATCTGCCACGGCCACCCACCACATCCACCCTGAAGGCAAACCACGTGTAGGGTCAGGGAACCCAAGGCCAAGGGTCTCCCAACAGAAGGCCCGAGGGAGCTGGACCTAGGTGGATCCCTGGTGGGGACGGCCAGAAGAAAGGACAAGAAGGAGGGCTCAGGGACACGCTCCGGACTTGCTTGGGGGTTGGCTGAATCCAGGACCTGGTGGACGCAGCACGGCTCGGGTGGTCACTCAAGGCCGGAGTGACCGGAATATCTGCAGTAAGTAAACACCCTGAACTGCACAACCCGACTCTGTCTTTAATTATCATCTACGCTGCACCACCACAACCCCCATCCTCTGCACCTGACCCCCTGAGGCCATACCCCTCCCGTTGGGGGTTATACTATCTAAAGCTGCACCAACACCATCAGCCTCAGCGGACCCTGCTGCAGCGGCGGCCGTAGTGACCGCAATCCAACGGGTGGCGTAGTCGACATAACGAACTTTGTAACATCTGTAGGACTGCCACATACTCTGAGCTTGACACCCTGGGCACGGACCGGGTCACAGCAACTCGTAGACTACAACCCCCATCTGATCCGGCTCCGGGTATTCCCCTAAAGAATATGGCCCAGGGGGTGCGTCATTTGTGTCTGAACAGTCAGCGAGACACTCAAACTGTTTTCTTTTATGGAAAAAAAGGCAAAAAGGTGGATAACACCCAGATTTGAAACGTGGAAGAGGAAAACCACAGTTCTATTTCTCTGGCCTACACCAGAATCTTTTAAACAGATATATTTGTGTCTGAACAGTCAGCGAGACACTCAAACTGTTTTCTTTTATTGAAAAAAGGCAAAAAGGTAGATAACACCCAGGTTTGAACTGTGAAAGAGGAAAACCACAGTTCTAGTTCTCTGGCCTACACCAGAATCTTTTAAACAGATATATTTGTGTCTGAACAGTCAGCGAGACACTCAAACTGTTTTTTTTAATGGAAAAATGGCAAAATGGTGAATTACACCCAGATTTGAACCGTGGAAGAGGAAAACCACAGTTCTAGTTCTCTGGCCTACACCAGAATCTTTTAAACAGATATATTTGATTCTGAATAGTCAGCGAGACACTCAAACTGTTTTTTTTTATGGAAAAAAGGCAAAAAGGTGGATTACACCCAAATTTGAAATGTGGAAGAGGAAAACCACAGTTCTAGTTCTCTGGCCTACACAGAATCCTTTAAACAGATATATTTGTGTCTGAACAGTCAGCGAGACACTCAAACTGTTTTTTTTTATGGAAAAAAGGCGGATTACACCCAGATTTGAAGCGTGGTAGAGGAAAACCACAGTTCTAGTTCTCCGTCCTACCCCAGGATCTTTTAAACAGATATATTTGTGTCTGAACAGTCAGCGAGACACTCAAACTGTTTTTTTTTATGGAAAAAAGATGGATAACACCCAGATTTGAACCGTGTAGGAGGAAAATCACAGTTCTATTTCTCTGGCCTACACCAGAATGTTTTAAACAGATATATTTGTGTCTGAACAGTCAGCGAAATACTCAAACTGTTTTCTTTTATGGAAAAAACGCAAAAAGGTGGATTACACCCAGATTTGAACCATGGAAGAAGAAAAACACAGTTCTAGTTCTATGGCCTACACCAGAATCTTTTTAACAGATATATTTGTGTATGAACAGTCAGCGAGACACTAAAACTGTTTTTTTGATGTAAAAAAGGCAAAAAGGTGGATTACACCCAAATTTGAACCGTGGAAGAAGAAAACCACAGTTCTAGTTCTCTGCCCTACACCATAATCTTTTAATCGGATATATTTGTGTCTGAACAGTCGGCGAAACACTCAAACTGTTTTTTTTTACTTAAATAAGGCAAAAAGTTGGATTACACCCAGATTTGAACCATGGAAGAGGAAAACCACAGTACTATTTCTCTGGCCTACACCAGAAACTTTTAAACAGATATATTTGTGTCTGAACAGTCAGCGAGGCACTCAAACTGTTTTTTTTATGTAAAAAAGGCAAAAAGTTGGATTACACTCAGATTTGAACCATGGAAGAGCAAAACCACAGTTCTATTTCTCTGGCCTACACCACAATCCTTTAAACAGATATATTTGTGTCTGAACAGTCAGCGAAACACTCAAACTGTTTTTTTTTATGGAAAATAGGCAAAAAGGTGGATTACACCCAGATGTGATCCGTGGTAGAGGAAAACCACAGTTGTAGTTCACTGGCCTACCCCAGAATCTTTTAAACAGATATATTTGTGTCTGAACAGTCAGCGAGACACTCAAACTGTTTTCTTTTATGGAAAAAAAGGCAAAAAGGTGGATAACATCCAGATTTGAACCGTGGAAGAGAAAAACAACAGTACTATTTCTCTGGCCTACACCAGAATCCTTTAAACAGATATATTTGTGTCTGAACAGTCAGCGAGACACTCAAACTGTTTTTTTTTATGCAAAAAAGGCAAAAAGGTGGATTACGCCCAGATTTGAACCTTGATAGAGGAAAACCACAGTTGTAGTTCTCTGGCCTACCCCAGAATTTTTTAAACAGACATATTTGTGTCTGAACAGTCAGCGAGACACTCAAACTGTTTTCTTTTATGGAAAAAAAGGCAAAAAGGTGGATAACACAGAGATTTGAACCGCGGTAGAGGAAAACCACAGTTCTATTTCTCTGGCCTACACCAGAATCTTTTAAACAGATATATTTGTGTCTGAATAGTCAACGAGACTCTCAAACTGGTTTTTTTTTATGTAAAAAAGGCAAAGAGGTGGATTACACCCAGATTTGAACTGTGGAAGAGGAAAACCACAGTTCTATTTTTCTGGCCTAAACCAGAATCCTTTAAACAGATATATTTGTGTCTGAGCAGTCAGCGAGACACTCAAACTGTTTTTTTTTATGGAAAAAAGGCAAAAAGGTGGATTACACCCAGATTTGAAACGTGATAGAGGAAAACCACAGTTCTAGTTCTCTGGCCTACCCCAGAATCTTATAAACAGATATATTTGTGTCTGAACAGTCAGCGAGACACTCAAACTGTTTTTTTTAATGGAAAAATGAGAAAAAGGTGAATTACACCCAGATTTGAACTGTGGAAGAGGAAAACCACAGTTCTAGTTCTCTGGCCTACACCAGAATCTTTTAAACAGATATATTTGATTCTGAACATTCAGCGAGACACTCAAACTGTTTTTTTTTATGAAAAAAGGCAAAAAGGTGGATTACACCCAAATTTGAAACGTGGAAGAGGAAAACCACAGTTCTAGTTCTCTGGCCTACACCACAATCCTTTAAACAGATATATTTGTGTCTGAACAGTTAGCGAGACACTCAAACTGTTTTTTTATGTAAAAAAGGCAAAAAGGTGGATTTCACCCAGATTTGAACCGTGGTGGAGGAAAACCACAGTTGTAGTTCTCTGGCCTACCCCAGAATCTTTTAAACAGATATATTTGTGTCTGAACAGTCAGCGAGACACTCAAACTGTTTTCTTTTATGGAAAAAACGCAAAAAGGTGGATAACACCCAGATTTGAACCGTGTAAGAGGAAAATCACAGTTCTATTTCTCTGGCCTACACCAGAATCATTTAAACAGATATATTTGTGTCTGAACAGTCAGCGAGACACTCAAACAGTTTTTTTTTTATGCAAAAACGGCAAAAAGGTGGATTTCACCCAGATTTGAACCGTGGAAGAGGAAAACCACAGTTCAAGTTCTCTGGCCTACACCAGAATATTTTAAACAGATATATTTGTGTCGGAACAGTCAGCGAGACACTCAAACTGTTTTTTTTATGTAAAAAAGGCAAAAAGGTGTATTACACCCAGATTTGAACCGTAGAATAGCAAACCCACAGTTCTAGCTCTCTGGCCTACACCAGAATCTTTTAAACAGATATATTTGTGTCTGAGCAGTCAGCGAGACACTCAAACTGTTTTTTTTATGTAAAAAAGGCAAAAAGGTGGATTACACCCAGATTTGAACAGTGGAAGAGGAAAACCACAGTTCTAGTTCTCTGGCCTACAACAGAATCTTTTAAACAGACATATTTGTGTCTGAGCAGTCAACGAGACACTCAAACTGTTTTTTTATGTAAAAAAGGCAAAAAGGTGAATAACACCCAGATTTGAATAGTGGTAGAGGAAAACCACAGTTCTAGTTCTCTGGCCTACACCAGAATCTTTTAAACAGATATATTTGTGTCTGAACAGTCAACGAGACACGAAAACTGTTTTTTTTATTTAAAAAATGCAAAAAGGTGGATAACACCCAGATTTGAACCGTGTAAGAGGAAAATCACAGTTATAGTTCTCTGGCCAACACCAGAATCTTTTAAACATATATATTTGTGTCTGAACAGTCAGCAAGACACTCAAACTGTTTTTTTTATGTAAAAAAGGCAAAAAGTTGGATTACACCCAGATTTGAACCGCGGTAGAGGAAAACCACAGTTCTATTTCTCTGGCCTACACCAGAATCTTTAAAACAGATATATTTGTATCTGAACAGTCAGCGAGACACTCAAACTGTTTTTTTTTATGGAAAAAAGGCAAAAAGGTGGATAACACCCTGATTTCAAACGTATTAAAGGAGAAACACAGTTCTAGTTCTCTGGCCTACAGCAGAATCTTTTAAACAGATATATTTGTGTCTGAACAGACAGCGAGACACGCAAACTGTTTTTTTATTTAAAAAAGGTAAAAAGGTGGATAAGACCCAAATTTGAACCGTGGTAGAGGAAAACCACAGTTCTATTTCTCTGGCCAACACCAGAATCTTTTAAACAGATATATTTGTGTCTGAACAGTCAGCGAGACACTCAAACTGTTTTTTTTATGTAAAAAAGGCAAAAAGGTGGATTACACCCAGATTTGAACCGTGGAAGAGGAAAACCACAGTTCTATTTCTCTGGCCTACACCAGAATCCTTTAAACAGATATATTTGTGTCTGAACAGTCAGCGAGACACTCAAACAGTTTTTTTTTATGTAAAAGCTGCAAAAAGGTGGATTACACCCAGATTTGAACCGTGGTAGAGGAAAACCACAGTTCTAGTTCTCTGGCCTACACCAGAATCTCTAAACAGATATATTTGTGTCTGAACAGTCAGCGAGACACTCAAACTTTTTTTTCATGGAAAAAAGGCAAAAAGGTGGATTACACCCAAATTTGAACCATGTAAGAGTAAAACCACAGTTATAGTTCTCTGGCCTACACCAGAATCTTTTAAACAGATATATTTGTGTCTGAACAGTCAGCGAGACATGCAAACTGTTTTTTTTTATTTAAATAAGGCAAAAAGGTGTATTACACCCAGATTTGAACCGCGGTTGAGGAAAACCACAGTTCTATTTCTCTGGCCTACACCAGAATCTTTTAAAAAAATATATTTGTGTCTGAATAGTCAGCGAGACTCTCAAACTGGTTTTTTTTATGTAAAAAAGGCAAAGAGGTGGATTACACCCAGATTTGAACCGTGGAAGAGGAAAACCACAGTTCTATTTCTCTGGCCTAAACCAGAATCATTTAAACAGATATATTTGTGTCTGAATAGTCAGCGAGACACTCAAACTGTTTTTTTTTATGGAAAAAAGGCAAATAGGTGGATTACACCCAGATTTGAACCGTGGTAGAGGAAAACCACAATTCTAGTTCTCTGGCCTACCCCAGAATCTTTTAAACAGATATATTTGTGTCTGAACAGTCAGCGAGACACTCAAACTGTTTTTTTTAATGGAAAAATGGCAAAAAGGTGAATTACACCCAGATTTGAACCGTGGAAAAGGAAAACCACAGTTCTAGTTCTCTGGCCTACACCAGAATCTTTTAAACAGATATATTTGATTCTGAACAGTCAGCGAGACACTGAAACTGTTTTTTTTTATGGAAAAAAGGCAAAAAGGTGGATTACACCCAAATTTGAAACGTGGAAGGGGAAAACCACAGTTCTAGTTCTCTGGCCTACACAGAATCCTTTAAACAGATATATTTGTGTCTGAACAGTCAGCGAGATACTCAAACTGTTTTTTTTTATGTAAAAAAGGCGGATTACACCCAGATTTGAAGCGTGGTAGAGGAAAACCACAGTTCTAGTTCTCCGTCCTACCCCAGGATCTTTTAAACAGATATATTTGTGTCTGAACAGTCAGCGAGACACTCACACAGTTTTTTTTTATGGAAAAATGATGGATAACACCCAGATTTGAACCGTGTAGGAGGAAAATCACAGTTCTATTTCTCTGGCCTACACCAGAATGTTTTAAACAGATATATTTGTGCCTGAACAGTCAGCGAGACACTCAAACTGTTTTTTTTATGGAAAAATGGCAAAAAGGTGAATTACAACCAGATTTGAAACGTGGAAGAGGAAAACCAGTTCTATTTCTCTGGCCTACACCAGAATCTTTTAAACAGATATATTTGTGTCTGAACAGTCAGCGAAATACTCAAACTGTTTTCTTTTATGGAAAAAACGCAAAAAGGTGGATTACACCCAGATTTGAACCATGGAAGAAGAAAACCACAGTTCTAGTTCTATGGCCTACACCAGAATCTTTTTAACAGATATATTTGTGTCTGAACAGTCAGCGAGACACTAAAACTGTTTTTTTTATGTAAAAAAGGCAAAAAGGTGGATTACACCCAAATTTGAACCATGGAAGAAGAAAACCACAGTTCTAGTTCTCTGCCCTACACCATAATCTTTTAAACGGATATATTTGTGTCTGAACAGTCGGCGAAACACTCAAACTGTTTTTTTTTACTTAAATAAGGCAAAAAGGTGGATTACACCCAGATTTGAACCATGGAAGAGGAAAACCACAGTACTATTTCTCGGGCCTACACCAGAGACTTTTAAACAGATATATTTGTGTCTGAACAGTCAGCGAGGCACTCAAACTGTTTTTTTTATGTAAAAAAGGCAAATAGGTGGATTACACCCAGATTTGAACCGTGTAAGAGGAAAACCACAGTTCTATTTCTCTGGCCTACACCACAATCCTTTAAACAGATATATTTGTGTCTGAACAGTCAGCGAAACACTCAAACTGTTTTTTTTTTATGGAAAATAGGCAAAAAGGTGGATTACACCCAGATGTGAACCGTGGTAGAGGAAAACCACAGTTGTAGTTCTCTGGCCTACTCCAGAATCTTTTAAACAGATATATTTGTGTCTGAACAGTCAGCGAGACACTCAAACTGTTTTCTTTTATGGAAAAAAAGGCAAAAAGGTGGATAACACCCAGGTTTGAACCGTGGAAGAGGAAAACAATAGTACTATTTCTCTGGCCTACACCAGAATCCTTTAAACAGATATATTTGTGTCTGAACAGTCAGCAAGACACTCAAACTGTTTTTTTTTATGCAAAAAAGGCAAAAAGGTGGATTACACCCAGATTTGAACCATGGTAGAGGAAAACCACAGTTGTAGTTCTCTGGCCTACCCCAGAATTTTTTAAACAGATATATTTGTGTCTGAACAGTCATTGAAACACTAAAACTGTTTTTTTTATGTAAAAAAGGCAAAAAGGTGGATTACACCCAAATTTGAACCGTGGAAGAAGAAAACCACAGTTCTAGTTCTCTGCCCTACACCATAATCTTTTAAACGGATATATTTGTGTCTGAACAGTCGGCGAAACACTCAAACTGTTTTTTTTTACTTAAATAAGGCAAAAAGGTGGATTACATCTAGGTTTGAACCATGGAAGAGGAAAACCACAGTACTATTTCTCTGGCCTACACCAGAAACTTTTAAACAGATATATTTGTGTCTGAACAGTCAGCGAGGCACTCAAACTGTTTTTTTTATGTAAAAAAGGCAAATAGGTGGATTACACCCAGATTTGAACCGTGTAAGAGGAAAACCACAGTTGTAGTTCTCTGGCCTACACCAGAATCTTTTAAACAGATATATTTGTGTCTGAACAGTCAGCGAGACACTCAAACTGTTTTCTTTTATGGAAAAAAAGGCAAAAAGGTGGATAACACCCAGATTTGAAACGTGGAAGAGGGAAACCACAGATCTATTTCTCTGGCCTACACCAGAATCTTTTAAACAGATATATTTGTGTCTGAACAGTCAGCGAAATACTCAAACTGTTTTCTTTTATGGAAAAAACTCAAAAAGGTGGATTACACCCAGATTTGAACCATGGAAGAGGAAAACCACAGTTCTAGTTCTATGGCCTACACCAGAATCTTTTTAAAAGATATATTTGTGTCTGAACAGTCAGCGAGACACTCAAACTGTTTTTTTTATGTAAAAAAGGCAAAAAGGTGGATTACACCCAAATTTAAAACGTGGAAGAAGAAAACCACAGTTCTAGTTCTCTGCCCTACACCTTAATCTTTTAAACGGATATATTTGTGTCTGAACAGTCGGCGAAACACTCAAACTGTTTTTTTTTTACTTAAATAAGGCAAAATGGTGGATTACACAAAGATTTGAACCGTGGAAGAGGAAAACCACAGTTCTAGTTCTCTGGCCTACACCAGAATCTTTTAAACAGATATATTTGTGTCTGAACAGTCAGCGAGACACGCAAAATGTTTTTTTTTTTAAAAAAAAGGCAAAAAGGTGGATAACACCCAGATTTGAATTGTGGTAGAGGAAAACCACAGTTCTAGTTCTCTTGTGTACACCAGAATCCTTTAAACAGATATATCTGTCTCTGAACAGTCAGCGAGACACTCAAACTGTTTTTATTTATGGAAAAAAGGCAAAAACGTGGATTGCACCCCGATTTGAACCGTGGAAGAGGAAAACCACAGTTCTAGATCTCTGGCCTACCCCAGAATCTTTTAAACAGATATATTTGTGTCTGAACAGTCAGCGAGACACTCAAACAGTTTTTTTTTATGGAAAAAAGGCAAAAAGGTGGATAACACCCAGATTTGAACTGTGGAAGAGGAAAACCACAGTTCTATTTCTGTGGCCTACACCAGAATCTTTTAAACAGATATATTTGCGTCTGAACAGTCAGCGAGACACTCAAACAGTTTTTTTTTATGGAAAAAAGGCAAAAAGGTGGATAACACCCAGATTTGAACTGTGGAAGAGGAAAACCACAGTTCTATTTCTGTGGCCTACACCAGAATCTTTTAAACAGATATATTTGTGTCTGAACAGTCAGCGAGACACTCAAACAGTTTTTTTTTATGGAAAAAAGGCAAAAAGGTGGATAACACCCAGATTTGAACTGTGGAAGAGGAAAACCACAGTTCTATTTCTGTGGCCTACACCAGAATCTTTTAAACAGATATATTTGCGTCTGAACAGTCAGCGAGGCACTCAAACTGTTTTTTTTATGTAAAAAAGGCAAATAGGTGGATTACACCCAGATTTGAACCATGGAAGAGGAAAACCACAGTTCTATTTCTCTGGCCTACACCACAATCCTTTAAACAGATATATTTGTGTCTGAACAGACAGCGAAACACTCAAACTGTTTTTTTTTAAAGGAAAATAGGCAAAAAGGTGTATTACACCCAGATGTGAACCGTGGTAGAGGAAAACCACAGTTGTAGTTCTCTGGCCTACCCCAGAATCTTTTAAACAGATATATTTGTGTCTGAACAGTCAGCGAGACACTCAAACTGTTTTCTTTTATGGAAAAACAGGCAAAAAGGTGGATAACACCCAGATTTGAACCGTGGAAGAGGGAAATAACAGTACTATTTCTGTGGCCTACAACAGAATCCTTTAAACAGATATATTTGTGTCTGAACAGTCAGCAAGACACTCAAACTGTTTTTTTATGCAAAAAAGGCAAAAAGGTGGATTACACACAGATTTTAACCATGGTAGAGGAAAACCACAGTTGTAGTTCTCTGGCCTACCCCAGAATTTTTTAAACAGATATATTTGTGTCTGAACAGTCAGCAAGACACTCAAACAGTTTTTTTTTATGGAAAAAGGCAAAAAGGTGGATAACACCAGATTTGAACCGTGTAAGAGGAAAACCACAGTTGTAGTTCTCTGGCCTACACCTTAATCTTTTAAACAGATATATTTGTGTCTGAACAGTCAGCGAGACACTCAAACTGTTTTCTTTTATGGAAAAAAAGGCAAAAAGGTGGATAATACCCATATTTGAACCGTGGAAGAGGAAAACCACAGTTCTAGTTCTATGGCCTACACCAGAATCTTTTAAACAGATATATTTGTGTCTGAACAGTCAGCGAGACACTCAAACTGTTTTTTTGATGTAAAAAAGGCAAAAAGGTGGATTACACCCAAATTTGAACCGTGGAAGAAGAAAACCACAGTTCTAGTTCTCTGCCCTACACCATAATCTTTTAAACGGATATATTTGTGTCTGAACAGTCTGCGAAACAGTCAAACTGTTTTTTTTTTACTTAAATAAGGCAAAATGGTGGATTACACCCAGATTTGAACCGTGGAAGAGGAAAACTACAGTTCTAGTTCTCTGGCCTACAGCAGAATCTTTTAAACAGATATATTTGTGTCTGAACAGTCAGCGAGACACGCAAAATGTTTTTTTTTTATTTAAAAAAGGCAAAAAGGTGGATAACACCCAGATTTGAACCGTGGAAGAGGAAAACCACAGTTCTATTTCTCTGGCCTACACCAGAATCTTTTAAACAAATATATATATATATGTGTCTGAACAGTCAGCGAGACACTCAAACTGTTTTTTTTTCATGGAAAAAAGGCAAAAAGGTGGATAACACCCAAATTTGAATTGTGGTAGAGGAAAACCACAGTTCTAGTTCTCTGGCGTACACCAGAATCCTTTAAACAGATATATCTGTGTCTGAACAGTCAGCGAGACACTCAAACTGTTTTTATTTATGGAAAAAAGACAAAAACGTGGATTGCACCCAGATTTGTACCGTGGAAGAGGAAAACCACAGTTCTAGATCTCTGGCCTACCCCAAAATCTTTTAAACAGATATATTTGTGTCTGAACAGTCAGCGAGACACTCAAACTGTTTTCTTTTATGGAAAAAAAGGCAAAAAGGTGAATAACACCCAGATTTGAACCGTGGAAGAGGGAAACCACAGTTCTAGTTCTCTGGCCTACACCTGAATCTTTTAAACAGATATATTTGTGTCTGAACAGTCAGCGAGACACTCAAACAGGTTTTTTTTATGGAAAAAAGGCAAAAAGGTGGATAACACCCAGATTTGAACTGTGGAAGAGGAAAACCACAGTTCTATTTCTCTGGCCTACACCTGAATCTTTTAAACAGATATATTTGTGTCTGAACAGTCAGCGAGACACTCAAACAGTTTTTTTTATGGAAAAAAGGCAAAAAGGTGGATAACACCCAGATTTGAACTGTGGAAGAGGAAAACCACAATTCTATTTCTGTGGCCTACACCAGAATCTTTTAAACAGAAATATTTGTGTCTGAACAGTCAGCGAGACACGCAAACTGTTTTTTTTTATTTAAAAAATGCAAAAAGGTGGATTACACCCAGATTTGAATCGTGGAAGAGGAAAACCACAGTTCTATTTCTCTGGCCTAAACCAGAATCCTTTAAACAGATATATTTGTGTCTGAACAGTCAGAGACACTCAAACTGTTTTTTTTTATGGAAAAAGGGCAAAAAGGTGCATTACACGCAGATTTGAACCGTGGTAGAGGAAAACCACAGTTCTAGTTCTCTGGCCTACCCCAGAATTTTTTAAACAGATATATTTGTGTCTGAACAGTCAGCGAGACACTCAAACTGTTTTTTTTAATGGAAAAATGGCAAAAAGGTGAATTACACCCAGATTTGAACCATGGAAGAGGAAAACCACAGTTCTAGATCTCTGGCCTACACCAGAATCTTTTAAACAGATGTATTTGTGTCTGAACAGTCTGCTAGATACTCAAACTGTTTTTTTTTATGGAAAAAAGGCAAAAATGTGGATTACAGCCAGATTTGTACCGTGGAAGAGGAAAACCACAGTTCTAGTTCTCTGGCCTACACCAGAATCCTTTAAACAGATATATTTATGTCTGAACAGTCAGCGAGCCACTCAAACAGTTTTTTTTTTATGGAAAAAAGGCGAAAAGGTGGATTACACCCAGATTTGAACCATGGTAGAATAAAACCACAGTTGTAGTTCTCTGGCCTACCGCAGAATCTTTTAAACAGATATATTTGTGTCTGAACAGTCAGCGAGCCACTCAAACAGGTTTTTTTTTATGGAAAAAAGGCGAAAAGGTGGATAAAACCCAGCTTTGAACCGTGTAAGATGAAAACCACAGTTGTAGTTCTCTGGCCTACACCAGAATCTTTTAAACAGATATATTTGTGTCTGAACAGTCAGCGAGACACTCAAACAGTTTTTTTTTATGGAAAAAAGGCAAAAAGGTGGATAACACCCAGATTTGAACCGTGTAAGAGGAAAACCACAGTCATAGTTCTCTGGCCTACACCAGAATCTTTTAAACAGATATATTTGTGTCTGAACAGTCAGCGAGATACTCAAACTGTTTTCTTTTATGGAAAAAAAGGCAAAAAGGTGGATAACACCCAGATTTGAAACGTGGAAGAGGAAAACCACAGTTCTATTTCTCTGGCCTACACCAGAATCTTTTAAACAGATATATTTGTGTCTGAACAGTCAGTGAGACACTCAAACTGTTTTTTTTATGTAAAAAAGGCAAAAAGGTGTATTACACCCAGATTTGAACCGTAGAATAGCAAAACCACAGTTCTAGCTCTCTGACCTACACCAGAATATTTTAAACAGATATATTTGTGTCTGAGCAGTCAACGAGACACTCAAACAGTTTTTTTAATGTAAAAAAGGCAAAAAGGTGAATAACACCCAGATTTGAATAGTGGTAGAGGAAAACCACAGTTCTAGTTCTCTGGCCTACACCAGAATCTTTTAAACAGATATATTTGTGTCTGAACAGTCAGCGAGACACGCAAACTGTTTTTTTTTATTTAAAAAATGCAAAAAGGTGGATAACACCCATATTTGAACCGTGGAAGAGGAAAACCACAGTTGTAGTTCTCTGGCCTACACCAGAATCTTTTAAACAGATATATTTGTGTCTGAACAGTCAGCGAGACGCTCAAACTGTTTTTTTTCATGGAAATAAGGCGAAAAGGTGGATAACACCCATATTTGAACCGTGGAAGAGGAAAACCACAGTTCTATTATTCTGGCCAACACCAGAATCTTTTAAACATATATATTTGTGTCTGAACAGTCAGCGAGACACTCAAACTGTTTTTTTTATGTAAAAAAGGCAAAAAGGTGGATTACATCCAGATTTGAACCGTGGTAGAGGAAAACCACAGTTGTAGTTCTCTGGCCTACCACAGAATCTTTTAAACAGATATATTTGTGTCTGAACAGTCAGCGAGACACTCATACAGTTTTTTTTTATGGAAAAAAGGCAAAAAGGTGGATAACACCCAGATTTGAACTGTGTAAGAGGAAAATCTAAGTTATAGTTCTCTGACCTACACCAAAATCTTTTAAACAGATATATTTGTGTCTGAACCGTCAGCGAGATACTCAAACTATTTTCTTTTATGGAAAAAAGGCAAAAAGGTGGATTACACCCAGATTTGAACTGTGGAAGAGGAAAACCACAGTTCTATTTCTCTGGCCTACACCAGAATCTTTTAAACAGATATATTTGTGTCTGAAAAGTCCAGCGAGCCACTCATACAGTTTTTTTTTATGGAAAAAAGGCAAAAAGGTGGATAACACCCAGATTTGAACCGTGTAAGAGGAAAATCTAAGCTATAGTTCTCTGGCCTACACCAAAATCTTTTAAACAGATATATTTGTGTCTGAACCGTCAGCTAGATACTCAAGCTATTTTCTTTTATGGAAAAAAGGCAAAAAGGTGGATTACACCCAGATTTGAACTGTGGAAGAGGAAAACCACAGTTCTATTTCTCTGGCCTACACCAGAATCTTTTAAACATATATATTTGTGTCTGAACAGTCAGCGAGACACTCAAACAGTTTTTTTTTTTATGTAAAAACGGCAAAAAGGAGGATTACACCCAGATTTGAACCATGGTAAAGGAAAACCACAGTTCTATTTCTGTGGCCTACACCAGAATCTTTTAAACAGATATATTTGTGTCTGAACAGTCAGCGAGACACGCAAACTGTTTTTTTTATTTAAAAAATGCAAAAAGGTGGATAACACCCATATTTGAACAATGGAAGAGGAAAACCACAGTTCTATTTCTCTGGCCAACACCAGAATCTTTTAAACATATATATTTGTGTCTAAACAGTCAGCAAGACACTCAAACTGTTTTTTTTTATGGAAAGAAGGCAAAAAGGTGGATAACACCCAGATTTGAACCGTGTAAGAGGAAAATCACAGTTATAGTTCTCTGGCCTACACCAGAATCTTTTAAACAGATATATTTGTGTCTGAACAGTCAGCGAGATACTCAAACTGTTTTCTTTTATGGAAAAAAGGCAAAAAGGTGGATAACACCCAGATTTGAACCGTGTAAGAGGAAAACCACATTTATAGTTCTCTGGCCAACACCAGAATCTTTTAATCATATATATTTGTGTCTGAACAGTCAGCAAGACACTCAAACTGTTTTTTTTATGTAAAAAAAGCAAAAAGTTGGATTACACACAGATTTGGACCGCGGTAGAGGAAAAACACAGTTCTATTTCTCTGGCCTACACCAGAATCTTTAAAACAGATATATTTGTATCTGAACAGTCAGCGAGACACTCAAACTGTTTTTTTTATGGAAAAAAGGCAAAAAGGTGGATAACACCCAGATGTGAACCGTGGTAGAGGAAAACCACAGTTCTATTTCTCTGGCCAACACCAGAATCTTTTAAACAGATATATTTGTGTCTGAACAGTCAGCGAGACACTCAAACTGTTTTTTTTATGTAAAAAAGGCAAAAAGGTGGATTACACCCAGATTTGAACCGTGGAAGAGTAAAACCACAGTTCTATTTCTCTGGCCTACACCAGAATCCTTTAAACAGATATATTTGTGTCTGAACAGTCAGCGAGACACTCAAACAGTTTTTTTTTTATGTAAAAACTGCAAAAATGTGGATTACACCCAGATTTGAACCGTGGTAGAGGAAAACCACAGTTCTAGTTCTCTGGTCTACACCAGAATCTTTTAAACAGATATATTTGTGTCTGAACAGTCAGCGAGACACTCAAACTTTTTTTTCATGGAAAAAAGGCAAAAAGGTGGAATACACCCAAATTTGAACCATGTAAGAGTAAAACCACAGTTATAGTTCTCTGGCCTACACCAGAATAATTTAAACAGATATATTTGTGACTGAACAGTCAGCGAGACACTCAAACTGTTTTCTTTTATGGAAAAAAAGGTAAAAAGGTGGATAACACCCAGATTTGTTCCGTGGAAGAGGAAAACCACAGTACTATTTCTCTGGCCTACACCAGAATCATTTAAACAGATATATTTGTGTCTGAACAGTCAGCGAGACACTCAAACTGTTTTCTTTTATGGAAAAAAGGCAAAAAGGTGGATTACACCCAGACTTGAACCGTGGAAGAGGAAAACCACAGTTGTAGTTCTCTTGCCTACAACAGAATCTTTTAAACAGATATATTTGTATCTGAACAGTCAGCGAGACACTCAAACTGTTTTTTTTATGTAAAAAAGGCAAAAAGGTGGATAACACCCAGATTTGAACCGTGGTGCAGGAAAACAACAGTTCTATTTCTCTGGCCTACACCAGAATCTTTTAAACATATATATTTGTGTCTGAACAGTCAGCGAGACACTCAAACTGTTTTTTTTTATGTAAAAAAGGTAAAAACGTGGATTACACCCAGATTTGAAACGTGGAAGAGGAAAACCACAGTTCTATTTCTATGGCCTACACCAGAATCCTTTAAACAGATATATTTGTGTCTGAACAGTCAGCGAGACACTCAAACTGTTTTTATTTATGTAAAAAAGGCAAAAACGTGGATTAGACACAGATTTGACCCGTGGAAGAGGAAAACCACAGTACTATTTCTCTGGCCTACACCACAATCATTTAAACAGATATATTTGTGTCTGAACAGTCAGCGAGACACTCAAACTGTTTTCTTTTATGGAAAAAAGGCAAAAAGGTGGATTACACCCAGACTTGAACCGTGGAAGAGGAAAACCACAGTTGTAGTTCTCTGGCCTACAACAGAATCTTTTAAACAGATATATTTTTGTCTGGTCTGCGAGACACTCAAACTGTTTTTTTATGTAAAAAAGGCAGAAAGGTGGATTACACCCAGATTTGAACCATGGAAGAGGAAAACCACAGTTCTATATCTCTGGCCTACCCCAGAATCTTTTAAACAGATATATTTGTGTCTGAACAGTCAGCGAGACACTGAAACTGTTGTTTTTTATGGCAAAAGGGCAAAAAGGTGAATTACACTCAGATTTGAACCGTGGAAGAGGAAAACCACAGTTGTAGTTCTCTGGCCTATACCAGAATCTTTTAAACAGATATATTTGTTTCTGAACAGTCAGCGAGACACTCAAACCGTTTTCTTTTATGGAAAAAAAGGCAAAAAGGTGGATTACACCCAGATTTGAACCGTGGAAGAGGAAAAGCACATTTGCAGTTCTCTGGCCTACACCAGAATCTTTTAAACAGATATATTTGTGTCTGAACAGTCAGCGAGACACTCAAACTGTTTTTTTATGTAAAAAAGGCAGAAAGGTGGAATACACCCAGATTTGAACCGTGGAAGAGGAACACCACAGTTCTAGTTCTCTGGCCTACACCAGAATCTTTTAAACAGATATATTTGTGTCTGAACAGTCAGCGAGACACTCAAACTGTTTTTTTTTTACGCAAAAAAGGCAAAAAGGTTGGTTACACCCAGATTTGAACCGTGGAAGAGGAAAACCACAGTTCTAGTTCTCTGGCCTACACCAAAATCTTTTAAACACATATATTTGTTTCTTAACAGTTAGCGAGACACTCAGACTGGCTTTTTTTATGGAAAAAAGTCAAAAATGTGGATTACACCCAGATTTGAACCGTGGAAGAGGAAAACCACAGTTCTATATCTCTGGCCTACACCAGAATCCTTTAAACAGATATATTTCTGTCTGAACAGTCAGCGAGACACTCAAACTGTTTTTTTTCATTTAAAAAGGCAAAAAGGTGGATAACACCCAGATTTGAACCGTGGAAGAGGAAAACCACAGTTCTATTTCTCTGGCCTACACCAGAATCTTTTAAACAGATATATTTGTGTCTGAACAGTCAGCGAGACACTCAAACTGTTTTTTTTATGGAAAAAAGGCAAAAAGGTGGATTACACCCAGATTTGAACCGTGGAAGAGGAAAACCACAGTTCTATTTCTCTGCCTACACCAGAATCTTTTAAACAGATATATTTGTGTCTGAACAGTCAGCGAGACACTCAAACAGTTTTTTTTTTATGTAAAAATGGCAAAAAGGTGGATTACACCATGATTTGAACCGTGGTAGAGGAAAACCACAGTTCTAGTTCTCAGGCCTACACCAAAATCTTTTAAACAGATATATTTGTGTCTGAACAGTCAGCGAGACACTCAAACTGTTTTTTTTCATGGAAAAAAGGCAAAAAGGTGGATAACGCCCAAATTTGAACCATGTAAGAGGAATACCACAGCTTTAGTTCTCTGGCCTACACCAGAATCATTTAAACAGATATATTTGTGTCTGAACAGTCAGCGAGACACTCAAACTGTTTTTTTATGTAAAAAAGGCAGAAAGGAGGATTACACCCAGATTTGAACCGTGGTAGAGGAAAACCACAGTTTTAATTCTCTGGTCTACCCCAGAATCTTTTAAACACATATATTTGTGTCTGAACAGTCAGCGAGACACTCAAACTGTTTTTTTATGTAAAAAAGGCAAAAGGGTGGATTACACCCAGATTTGAACCGTGGAAGAGGAAAACCACAGTTCTAGTTCTCTGGCCTACACCAGAATCTTTTAAACATATATAATTGTGTCTTAACAGTCAGCGAGACACTCAAACTGATTTTTTTTTTACGTAAAAAAGGCAAAAAGGTGGATTACACCCAGATTTGAACCGTAGAAGAGGAAAACCACAGTTCTAGTTCACTGGCCTACACCAGAATCTTTTAAACAGATATATTTGTGTCTGAACAGTCAGCGAGACACTCAAACTGTTTTCTTTTATGGAAAAAAGGCAAAAAGGTGGATTACACCCAGATTTGAACCATGGAAGAGGAAAACCACATTTCTAGTTCTCTGGCCAACACCAGATTCTTTTAAACAGATATATTTGTGTCTGAACAGTCAGCGAGACACTCAAACTGTTTTTTTTATGTAAAAAAGGCAAAAAGGTGGATTACACCCAGATTTGAACCGTAGAAGAGGAAAACCACAGTTCTAGTTCTCTGGCCTACTCCAGAATCTTTTCAACAGTGATATTTGTGTCTGAGCAGTCAGTGAGACACTCAAACTGTTTTTTTTATGTAAAAAAGGCAAATAGCTGGATTACACCCAGATTTGAACCGTGGAAGAGGAAAACCACAGTTCTAGTTCTCTGGCCTACAACAGAATCTTTTAAACAGATACAGTTGTGTCTGAGCAGTCAGCGAGACACTCAAACTGTTTTTGTTTATGTAAAAATGGCAAAAAGTTGTATTACACCCAGATTTGAACCGCGGTAGAGGAAAACCACAGTACTAATTCTCTGGCCTACACCAGAATCTTTTAAACAGATATATTTGTGTCTGAACAGTCAGCGAGACACTCAACCTGTTTTTTTTTATGGCAAAAAGGTGGATAACACCTTGATTTGAAACGTGGTAGAGGAAAACCACAGTTCTAGTTCTCTGGCCTACAGCAGAATCTTTTAAACAGATATATTTGTGTCTGAACAGTCAGCGAGACACGTAAACTTTTTTTTTAATTTAAAAAAGGCAAAAAGGTGGATAACACCCAGATTTGAACCGTGGAAGACGAAAACCACAGTTTTATTTCTCTTGCCTACACCAGAATCTTTTAAACAGATATATTTGTGTCTGAACAGGCAGCGAGACACTCAAACAGTTTTTTTTTATTTAAAAAGGCAAAAAGGTGGATAACACCCAGATTTGAACCGTGGAAGAGGAAAACCACAGTTCTATTTCTCTGGCCCACACCAGAATCTTTTAAACAGATATATTTGTGTCTGAACAGTCAGCGAGACACTCGAACTGTTTTATTCATGTAAAAAAGGCAAAAAGGTGGATTACACCCAGATTTGAACCGTGGAAGAGGAAAACCACAGTTCTATTTCTCTGCCTACACCAGAATCCTTTAAACAGATATATTTGTGTCTGAACAGTCAACGAGACGCTCAAACAGTTTTTTTTTTTATGTAAAAACGGCAAAAAGGTGGATTACACCCTGATTTGAACCGTGGTAGAGGAAAACCACAGTTCTAGTTCTCTGGCCTACACCAGAATCTTTTAAACAGATATATTTGT
This sequence comes from Phyllobates terribilis, assembly GCF_046119375.1. Lineage (NCBI taxonomy): Eukaryota > Metazoa > Chordata > Amphibia > Anura > Dendrobatidae > Phyllobates > Phyllobates terribilis. The sequence goes on along the minus strand of NW_027362772.1, from coordinate 13,191,927 downwards.
GTCTGAACAGTCAGCGAGACACTCAAACTGTTTTTTTTCATGGAAAAAAGGCAAAAAGGTGGATTACACCCAAATTTGAACCATGTAAAAGGAAAACCACAGTTGTAGTTCTCTGGCCTACACCAGAATCATTTAAACATATATATTTCTGTCTGAACAGTCAGCGAGACACTCAAACTGTTTTTTTATGTAAAAAAGGCAGAAAGGTGGATTACACCCAGATTTGAACTCTGGAAGAGGAAAACCACAGTTCTAGTTCTCTGGCCTACACCAGAATCATTTAAACAGATATATTTGTGTCTGAACAGTCAGCGAGACACTCAAACTGTTTTCTTTTATGGAAAAAAGGCAAAAAGGTGGATTACACCCAGACTTGAACCGTGGAAGAGGAAAACCACAGTTGTAGTTCTCTGGCCTACAACAGAATCTTTTAAACAGATATATTTTTGTCTGGTCTGCGAGACACTCAAACTGTTTTTTTATGTAAAAAAGGCAGAAAGGTGGATTACACCCAGATTTGAACCATGGAAGAGGAAAACCACAGTTCTATATCTCTGGCCTACCCCAGAATCTTTTAAACAGATATATTTGTGTCTGAACAGTCAGCGAGACACTGAAACTGTTGTTTTTTATGGCAAAAGGGCAAAAAGGGGAATTACACCCAGATTTGAACCGTGGAAGAGGAAAACCACAGTTGTAGTTCTCTGGCCTATACCAGAATCTTTTAAACAGATATATTTGTTTCTGAACAGTCAGCGAGACACTCAAACCGTTTTCTTTTATGGAAAAAAAGGCAAAAATGTGGATTACACCCAGATTTGAACCGTGGAAGAGTAAAAGCACATTTGCAGTTCTCTGGCCTACACCAGAATCTTTTAAACAGATATATTTGTGTCTGAACAGTCAGCGAGACACTCAAACTGTTTTTTTATGTAAAAAAGGCAGAAAGGTGGAATACACCCAGATTTGAACCGTGGAAGAGGAACACCACAGTTCTAGTTCTCTGGCCTACACCAGAATGTTTTAAACAGATATATTTGTGTCTGAACAGTCAGCGAGACACTCAAACTGTTTTTTTTTTACGCAAAAAAGGCAAAAAGGTTGGTTACACCCAGATTTGAACCGTGGAAGAGGAAAACCACAGTTCTAGTTCTCTGGCCTACACCAAAATCTTTTAAACAGATATATTTGTTTCTTAACAGTTAGCGAGACACTCAGACTGGCTTTTTTTATGGAAAAAAGTCAAAAATGTGGATTACACCCAGATTTGAACCGTGGAAGAGGAAAACCACAGTTCTATATCTCTGGCCTACACCAGAATCCTTTAAACAGATATATTTCTGTCTGAACAGTCAGCGAGACACTCAAACTGTTTTTTTTCATTTAAAAAGGCAAAAAGGTGGATAACACCAAGATTTGAACCGTGGAAGAGGAAAACCACAGTTCTATTTCTCTGGCCTACACCAGAATCTTTTAAACAGATATATTTGTGTCTGAACAGTCAGCGAGACACTCAAACTGTTTTTTTTATGGAATAAAGGCAAAAAGGTGGATTACACCCAGATTTGAACCGTGGAAGAGGAAAACCACAGTTCTATTTCTCTGCCTACACCAGAATCCTTTAAACAGATATATTTGTGTCTGAACAGTCAGCGAGACACTCAAACAGTTTTTTTTTTATGTAAAAATGGCAAAAAGGTGGATTACACCATGATTTCAACCGTGGTAGAGGAAAACCACAGTTCTAGTTCTCAGGCCTACACCAAAATCTTTTAAACAGATATATTTGTGTCTGAACAGTCAGCGAGACACTCAAACTGTTTTTTTTCATGGAAAAAAGGCAAAAAGGTGGATTACGCCCAAATTTGAACCATGTAAGAGGAAAACCACAGCTTTAGTTCTCTGGCCTACACCAGAATCATTTAAACAGATATATTTGTGTCTGAACAGTCAGCGAGACACTCAAACTGTTTTTTTATGTAAAAAAGGCAGAAAGGAGGATTACACCCAGATTTGAACCGTGGTAGAGGAAAACCACAGTTTTAATTCTCTGGTCTACCCCAGAATCTTTTAAACACATATATTTGTGTCTGAACAGTCAGCGAGACACTCTAACTGTTTTTTTATGTAAAAAAGGCAAAAGGGTGGATTACACTCAGATTTGAACCGTGGAAGAGGAAAACCACAGTTCTAGTTCTCTGGCCTACACCAGAATCTTTTAAACATATATAATTGTGTCTTAACAGTCAGCGAGACACTCAAACTGTTTTTTTTTTTACGTAAAAAAGGCAAAAAGGTGGATTACACCCAGATTTGAACCGTAGAAGAGGAAAACCACAGTTCTAGTTCACTGGCCTACACCAGAATCTTTTAAACAGATATATTTGTGTCTGAACAGTCAGCGAGACACTCAAACTGTTTTCTTTTATGGAAAAAAGGCAAAAAGGTGGATTACACCCAGATTTGAACCGTGGAAGAGGAAAACCACATTTCTATTTCTCTGGCCAACACCAGATTCTTTTAAACAGATATATTTGTGTCTGAACAGTCAGCGAGACACTCAAACTGTTTTCTTTTATGGAAAAAAGGGAAAAAGGTGGATTACACCCAGATTTGAACCGTGGAAGAGGAAAACCACATTTCTATTTCTCTGGCTAACACCAGATTCTTTTAAACAGATATATTTGTGTCTGAACAGTCAGCGAGACACTCAAACTGTTCTTTTTATGTAAAAAAGGTAAAAAGTTGGATTACACCCAGATTTGAACCACGGTAGAGGAAAACTTCAGTTCTAGTACTCTGGCCTACACCAGAATCATTTAAACAGATATATTTGTGTCTGAACAGTCAGCGAGACACTCAAACTGTTTTTTTATGTAAAAAAGGCAGAAAGGTGGATTACACCCAGATTTGAACCGTGGTAGAGGAAAACCACAGTTTTAATTCTCTGGTCTACCCCAGAATCTTTTAAACACATATATTTGTGTCTGAACAGTCAGCGAGACACTCAAACTGTTTTTTTTATGTAAAAAAGGCAAAAAGGTGGATTACACCCAGATTTGAACCGTGGAAGAGGAAAACCACAGTTCTAGTTCTCTGGCTTACACCAGAATCTTTTAAACAGTTATATTTGTGTCTGAGCAGTCAGTGAGACACTCAAACTGTTTTTTTTATGTAAAAAAGGCAAATAGCTGGATTACACCCAGATTTGAACCGCGGTAGAGGAAAACCACAGTACTATTTCTCTGGCCTACACCAGAATCTTTTAAACAGATATATTTGTGTCTGAACAGTCAGCGAGACACTCAACCTGTTTTTTTTTATGGCAAAAAGGTGGATAACACCTTGATTTGAAACGTGGTAGAGGAAAACCACAGTTCTAGTTCTCTGGCCTACAGCAGAATCTTTTAAACAGATATATTTGTGCCTGAACAGTCAGCGAGACATGCAAACTTTTTTTTTAATTTAAAAAAGGCAAAAAGGTGGATAACACCCAGATTTGAACCGTGGAAGACGAAAACCACAGTTTTATTTCTCTTGCCTACACCAGAATCTTTTAAACAGATATATTTGTGTCTGAACAGGCAGCGAGACACTCAAACAGTTTTTTTTTATTTATAAAGGCAAAAAGGTGGATAACACCCAGATTTGAACCGTGGAAGAGGAAAACCACAGTTCTATTTCTCTGGCCTACATCAGAATCTTTTAAACAGATATATTTGTGTCTGAACAGTCAGCGAGACACTCGAACTGTTTTATTCATGTAAAAAAGGCAAAAAGGTGGATTACACCCAGATTTGAACCGTGGAAGAGGAAAACCACAGTTCTATTTCTATGCCTACACCAGAATCCTTTAAACAGATATATTTGTGTCTGAACAGTCAACGAGACGCTCAAACAGTTTTTCTTTTATGTACGGCAAAAAGGTGGATTACACCCTGATTTGAACCGTGGTAGAGGAAAACCACAGTTCTAGCTCTCTGGCCTACACCAGAATCTTTTAAACAGATATATTTGTGTCTGAACAGTCAGCGAGACACTCAAACTGTTTTTTTTCATGGAAAAAAGGCAAAAAGGTGGATTACACCCAAATTTGAACCATGTAAGAGGAAAACCACAGTTGTAGTTCTCTGGCCTACACCAGAATCATTTAAACAGATATATTTGTGTCTGAACAGTCAGCGAGAAACTCAAACTGATTTTTTTTATGTAAAAAAGGCAGAAAGGTGGATTACACCCAGATTTGAACTCTGGAAGAGGAAAACCACAGTTCTAGTTCTCTGGCCTACACCAGAATCTTTTAAACAGATATATTTGTGTCTTAACAGTTAGCGAGACACTCAAACTGGTTTTTTTTATGGAAAAAAGGCAAAAAGGTGGATTACACCCAAATTTGAACCGTGGAAGAGATAAACCACAGTTCTGTTTCTCTGGCCTACACCAGAATGCTTTAAACAGATATATTTGTGTCTGAACAGTCAGCGAGACACTCAAACTGTTTTTTTTTATGTAAAAAAGGCAAAACGGTGGATTACACCCAGATTTGAACCGTGGTAGAGGAAAACCACAGTTTTATTTCTCTTGCCTACACCAGAATCTTTTAAACAGATATATTTGTGTCTGAACAGGCAGCGAGACACTCAAACTGTTTTTTTTTATGTAAAAAAGGCAAAAAGGTGGATTACACCCAGATTTGAAAAGTGGAAGAAGAAAACCACAGTTCCGTTTCTCTGGCCTACACCAGAATCCTTTAAACAGATATATTTGTGTCTGAACAGTCAGAGAGACACTCAAACTGTTTTTATTTATGGAAAAAAGCAAAAACGTGGATTACACCCAGATTTGAACCGTGGAAGAGGAAAACCACAGATGTAGTTTTCTGGCCTACACCAGAATCTTTTAAACAGATATATTTGTGTCTGGTCAGCGAGACACTCAAACTGTTTTTTTATGTAAAAAAGGCAGAAAGGTGGATTACACCCAGATTTGGACCGTGCTAGAGGAAAACCACAGTTTTATTTCTCTGGCCTACACCAGAACCTTTTAAACAGATATATTTGTGTCTGAACAGTCAGCGAGACACTCAAACTGATTTTTTTTTATGTAAAAAAGGCAAAAAGGTGGATTACACCCAGATTTGAAACGTGGTAGAGGAAAACCACAGTTCTATTTCTCTGGCCTACACCAGAATCCTTTAAACAGATATATTTGTGTCTGAACAGTCAGCGAGCCACTCAAACTGTTTTTATTTATGTAAAAAAGGCAAAAACTTGGATTACCCCCAGATTTGAACCGTGGAAGAGGAAAAACACAGTTCTTATTCTCTGGCCTACACCAGAATCTTTTAAACACATATATTTGTGTCTGAACAGTCAGCGAGATACTCAAACTGATTTTTTTTACGTAAAAAAGGCAAAAAGGTGGATTACACCCAGATTGAGCCGTGGAAGAGGAAAACCACAGTTCTAGTTCTCTGGCCTACACCAGAATATTTTAAATAGATATATTTGTCTCTGAACAGTCGGCGAGACACTCAAACTGTTTTTTTTTACGTAAAAAAGGCAAAAAGGTGGATTACACCCAGATTTGTACCGTGGTAGAGGAAAACCACAGTTCTAGATCTCTGGCCTACCCCAGAATCTTTTAAACAGATATATTTGTGTCTGAGCAGTCAGCGAGACACTCAAACTGTTTTTTTTTATGGAAAAAGGGCAAAAAGGTGAATTACACCCAAATTTGAACCATGGAAGAGGAAATCCACAGTTCTAGTTCTCTGGCCTACACCAGAATCTTTTAAACAGATATATTTGTGTCTGAACAGTCAGCGAGACACTCAAACTGTTTTTTTTTTTACGTAAAATGCAAAAAGGTGGATTACACCCAGATTTGAACCGTGGAAGAGGAAAACCACAGTTCTAGTTCGCTGGCTTACACCAGAATCCTTTAAACAAATATATTTGTGTCTGAACAGTCAGCGAGACACTCAAACTGTTTTTTTTATGTAAAAAAGGCAAAAAGTTGGATTACACCCAGATTTGAACCATGGAAGAGGAAAACCTCAGTTCTAGTTCTATGGCCTAAACCAGAATCTTTTAAACAGATATATTTGTGTCTGAACAGTCAGCGAGACACTCAAACTGTTTTTTATTATGGAAAAAAAGGCAAAAAGGTGGATAACACCGAGATTTGAACCGTGGAAGAGGAAAACCACAGTTCTATTTCTCTGGCCTACACCAGAATCTTTTAAACAGATATATTTGTGTCTGAACAGTCAGCGAGACACTCAAACTGTTTTCTTTTATGGAAAAAAGGGAAAAAGGTGGATTACACCCAGATTTGAACCGTGGAAGAGGAAAACCACATTTTTATTTCTCTGGCCAACACCAGATTCTTTTAAACAGATATATTTGTGTCTGAACAGTCAGCGAGACACTCAAACTGTTCTTTTTATGTAAAAAAGGCAAAAAGTTGGATTACACCCAGATTTGAACCACGGTAGAGGAAAACTACAGTTCTAGTACTCTGGCCCACACCAGAATCTTTTAAACAGATATATTTGTGTTTGAACAGTCAGCGAGACACTCAAACTGTTTTTTTTTATGGAAAAAAGGCAAAAAGTTGGATTACACCCAGATTTGAACCATGGTAGAGGAAAACCACAGTTCTAGTTCTCTGGCCTACACCATAATCTTTTAAACAGATATATTTGTGTCTGAACAGTCAGCGAGACACTCAAAATGTTTTTTTATGTAAAAAAGGCAGAAAGGTGGATTACACCCAGATTTGAACCGCGGTAGAGGAAAACCACAGTTTTATTTCTCTGGCCTACACCAGAATCTTTTAAACAGACATATTTGTGTCTGAACAGTCAGCGAGACACTCAAACTGATTTTTTTTATGTAAAAAAGGCAAAAAGGTGGATTACACCCAGATTTGAAACGTGGAAGAGGAAAACCACAGTTCTATTTCTCTGGCCTACACCAGAATCCTTTAAACAGATATATTTGTGTCTGAACAGTCAGCGAGACACTCAAACTGTTTTTATTTATGTAAAAAAGGCAAAAACTTGGATTACCCCCAGATTTGAACCGTGGAAGAGGAAAAACACAGTTCTTATTCTCTGGCCTACACCAGAATCTTTTAAACACATATATTTGTGTCTGAACCGTCAGCGAGACACTCAAACTGTTTTTTTTTACGTAAAAAAGGCAAAAAGGTGGATTACACCCAGATTTGAGCCGTGGAAGAGGAAAACCACAGTTCTAGTTCTCTGGCCTACACCAGAATCTTTTAAACAGATATATTTGTGTCTGAACAGTCGGCAAGACACTCAAACTGTTTTTTTTTACGTAAAAAAGGCAAAAAGGTGGATTACACCCAGATTTGTACCGTGGTAGAGGAAAACCACAGTTCTAGATCTCTGGCCTACCCCAGAATCTTTTAAACAGATATATTTGTGTCTGAGCAGTCAGCGAGACACTCAAACTGTTCTTTTTATGTTAAAAAGGCAAAAAGTTGGATTACACCCAGATTTGAACCACGGTAGAGGAAAACTACAGTTCTAGTGCTCTGGCCCACACCAGAATCTTTTAAACAGATATATTTGTGTCTGAACAGTCAACGAGACACTCAAACTGATTTTTTTTATGTAAAAAAGGCAAAAAGGTGGATTACACCCAGATTTGAAACGTGGAAGAGGAAAACCACAGTTCTAGTTCTCTGGCCTACACCAGAATCTTTTAAACAGATATATTTGTGTCTGAACAGTCGGCAAGACACTCAACCTGTTTTTTTTATGTAAAAAAGGCAAAAAGGTGGATTACACCCAGATTTGTACCGTGGTAGAGGAAAACCACAGTTCTAGATCTCTGGCCTACCCCAGAATCTTTTAAACAGATATATTTGTGTCTAAGCAGTCAGCGAGACACTAAAACTGTTTTTTTTTATGGAAAAAGGGCAAAAAGGTGAATTACACCCAAATTTGAACCGTGGAAGAGGAAAACCACAGTTCTAGTTCTCTGGCCTACACCAGAATCTTTTAAACAGATATATTTGTGTCTGAACAGTCAGAGAGACACTCATACTGTTTTTTTTTTATGTAAAAAAGGCAAAAAGGTGGATTACACCCAGATTTGAACCATGGTAGAGGAAAACCACAGTTTTAGTTCTCTGGCTTACACCAGAATCTTTTAAACATATATAATTGTGTCTTAACAGTCAGCGAGACACTCAAACTGTTTTTTTTTTACGTAAAAAAGGCAAAAAGGTGGATTACACCCAGATTTGAACCGTGGAAGAGGAAAACCACAGTTCTAGTTCGCTGGCCTACACCAGAATCCTTTAAACAAATATATTTGTGTCTGAACAGTCAGCGGGACACTCAAACTGTTTTCTATTATGGAAAAAAATGCAAAAAGGTGGATAACACCGAGATTTGAACCGTGGAAGAGGAAAACCACAGTTCTATTTCTCTGGCCTACACCAGAATCTTTTAAACAGATATATTTGTGTCTGAACAGTCAGCGAGACACTCAAACTGTTTTCTTTTATGGAAAAAAGGCAAAAAGGTGGATTACACCCAGATTTGAACCATGGAAGAGGAAAACCACATTTATATTTCCCTGGCCAACACCAGATTCTTTTAAACAGATATATTTGTGTCTGAACAGTCAGCGAGACACTCAAACTGTTCTTTTTATGTAAAAAAGGCAAAAAGTTGGATTACACCCAGATTTGAACCACGGTAGAGGAAAACTACAGTTCTAGTACTCTGGCCCACACCAGAATCTTTTAAACAGATATATTTGTGTTTGAACAGTCAGCGAGACACTCAAATTGTTTTTTTTTATGGAAAAAAGGCAAAAAGTTGGATTACACCCAGATTTGAATCATGGTAGAGGAAAACCACAGTTCTAGTTCTCTGGCCTACACCATAATCTTTTAAACAGATATATTTGTGTCTGAACAGTCAGCGAGACACTCAAAATGTTTTTTTTTACGTAAAAAAGGCAAAAAGGTGGATTACACCCAGATTTGAACCGTGGTAGAGGAAAACCACTGTTCTAGTTCTCTGGCCTACACCAGAATCTTTTAAACTGATATATTTGTGTCTGAACAGTCAGCGAGACACTCAAACTGTTTTTTTTTTATGTAACAAAAGACAAAAAGGTGGATTACACCCAGATTTGAACCGGGGAAGAGGAAAACCACAGTTCTAGTTCTCTGGCCTACACCAGAATCTTTTAAACAGATATATTTGCGTCTGATCAGTCAGCGAGACGCTCAAACAGTTTTTTTATGTGAAAAGGCAGAAAGGTGGATTACACCCAGATTTGAACCGTGGTAGAGGAAAACCACAGTTCTAGTTCTCTGGCCTACACCAGAATCTTTTAAACATATATAATTGTGTCTTAACAGTCAGCGAGACACTCAAACTGTATTTTTTTTTTACATAAAAAAGGCAAAAAGGTGGATTACACCCAGATTTGAACCGTGGAAGAGGAAAACCACAGTTCTAGTTCTCTGGCCTACACCAGAATCCTTTAAACAGATATATTTGTGTCTGAACAGTCAACGAGACACTCAAACTGATTTTTTTTATGTAAAAAAGGCAAAAAGGTGGATTACACCCAGATTTGAAACGTGGAAGAGGAAAACCACAGTTCTAGTTCTCTGGCCTACACCAGAATCTTTTAAACAGATATATTTGTGTCTGAACAGTCGGCAAGACACTCAACCTGTTTTTTTTATGTAAAAAAGGCAAAAAGGTGGATTACACCCAGATTTGTACCGTGGTAGAGGAAAACCACAGTTCTAGATCTCTGGCCTACCCCAGAATCTTTTAAACAGATATATTTGTGTCTAAGCAGTCAGCGAGACACTAAAACTGTTTTTTTTTATGGAAAAAGGGCAAAAAGGTGAATTACACCCAAATTTGAACCGTGGAAGAGGAAAACCACAGTTCTAGTTCTCTGGCCTACACCAGAATCTTTTAAACAGATATATTTGTGTCTGAACAGTCAGAGAGACACTCATACTGTTTTTTTTTAATGTAAAAAAGGCAAAAAGGTGGATTACACCCAGATTTGAACCATGGTAGAGGAAAACCACAGTTTTAGTTCTCTGGCCTACACCAGAATCTTTTAAACATATATAATTGTGTCTTAACAGTCAGCGAGACACTCAAACTGTTTTTTTTTTACGTAAAAAAGGCAAAAAGGTGGATTACACCCAGATTTGAACCGTGGAAGAGGAAAACCACAGTTCTAGTTCGCTGGCCTACACCAGAATCCTTTAAACAAATATATTTGTGTCTGAACAGTCAGCGGGACACTCAAACTGTTTTCCATTATGGAAAAAAATGCAAAAAGGTGGATAACACCGAGATTTGAACCGTGGAAGAGGAAAACCACAGTTCTATTTCTCTGGCCTACACCAGAATCTTTTAAACAGATATATTTGTGTCTGAACAGTCAGCGAGACACTCAAACTGTTTTCTTTTATGGAAAAAAGGCAAAAAGGTGGATTACACCCAGATTTGAACCATGGAAGAGGAAAACCACATTTATATTTCTCTGGCCAACACCAGATTCTTTTAAACAGATATATTTGTGTCTGAACAGTCAGCGAGACACTCAAACTGTTCTTTTTATGTAAAAAAGGCAAAAATTTGGATTACACCCAGATTTGAACCACGGTAGAGGAAAACTACAGTTCTAGTACTCTCGCCCACACCAGAATCTTTTAAACAGATATATTTGTGTTTGAACAGTCAGCGAGACACTCAAATTGTTTTTTTTTATGGAAAAAAGGCAAAAAGTTGGATTACACCCAGATTTGAATCATGGTAGAGGAAAACCACAGTTCTAGTTCTCTGGCCTACACCATAATCTTTTAAACAGATATATTTGTGTCTGAACAGTCAGCGAGACACTCAAAATGTTTTTTTTTTTACGTAAAAAAGGCAAAAAGGTGGATTACACCCAGATTTGAACCGTGGTAGAGGAAAACCACTGTTCTAGTTCTCTGGCCTACACCAGAATATTTTAAACTGATATATTTGTGTCTGAACAGTCAGCGAGACACTCAAACTGTTTTTTTTTTATGTAACAAAAGACAAAAAGGTGGATTACACCCAGATTTGAACCGGGGAAGAGGAAAACCACAGTTCTAGTTCTCTGGCCTACACCAGAATCTTTTAAACAGATATATTTGCGTCTGATCAGTCAGCGAGACGCTCAAACAGTTTTTTTATGTGAAAAGGCAGAAAGGTGGATTACACCCAGATTTGAACCGTGGTAGAGGAAAACCACAGTTCTAGTTCTCTGGCCTACACCAGAATATTTTAAACATATATAATTGTGTCTTAACAGTCAGCGAGACACTCAAACTGTATTTTTTTTTTACATAAAAAAGGCAAAAAGGTGGATTACACCCAGATTTGAACCGTGGAAGAGGAAAACCACAGTTCTAGTTCTCTGGCCTACACCAGAATCCTTTAAACAGATATATTTGTGTCTGAACAGTCAGCGAGACACTCAAACTGTTTTTTTTTATGTAAAAATGGCAAAAAGGTGGATTACACCCAGATTTGAACCATGGAAGAGGAAAACCTCAGTTCTAGTTCTATGGCCTGCACCAGAATCTTTTAAACAGATATATTTGTGTCTGAACAGTCAGCGAGACACTCAAACTGTTTTCTTTTATGGAAAAAAAGGCAAAAAGGTGGATAACACCGAGATTTAAACCGTGGAAGAGGAAAACCACAGTTCTATTTCTCTGGCCTACACCAGAATCTTTTAACCAGATATATTTGTGTCTGAACAGTCAGCGAGACACTCAAACTGTTTTCTTTTATGGAAAAAAGGCAAAAAGGTGGATTACACCCAGATTTGAACCGTGGAAGAGGAAATCCACAGTTCTAGTTCTCTGGCCAACACCAGTTTCTTTTAAACAGATATATTTGTGTCTGAACAGTCAGCGAGACACTCAAACTGTTCTTTTTGTGTAAAAAAGGCAAAAAGTTGGATTACACCCAGATTTGAACCACGGTAGAGGAAAACTACAGTTCTAGTACTCTGGCCTACACCAGAATCTTTTAAACAGATATATTTGTGTTTGAACAGTCAGCGAGACACTCAAACTGTTTTTTTTTATGGAAAAAAGGCAAAAAGTTGGATTACACCCAGATTTGAACCATGGTAGAGGAAAACCACAGTTCTAGTTCTCTGGCCTACACGATAATCTTTTAAACAGCTATATTTGTGTCTGAACAGACAGCGAGGCACTCAAAATGTTTTTTTTTACATAAAAAAGGCAAAAAGGTGGATTACACCCAGATTTGAACCGTGGAAGAGGAAAACCACAGTTCTAGTTCTCTGGCCTACACCAGAATCTTTTAAACAGATATATTTGTGTCTGAACAGTCAGCGAGACACTCAAACTGTTTTTTTATGTAAAAAAGGCAAAAAGTTGGATTACACCCAGATTTGAACCGCGGTAGAGGAAAACCACAGTTCTAATTCTCTTGCCTGCACCAGAATCTTTTAAACAGATATATTTGTGTCTGAACAGTCAGCGAGACACTCAAACTGTTTTTTTTTATGGAAAAAAAGGCAAAAAGGTGGATAACACCCAGATTTGAAATGTGGTAGAGGAAAACCACAGTTCTAGTTCTATGGCCAACACCAGAATCTTTTAAACAGATATATTTGTGTCTGAACAGTCAGAGAGACACGCAAACTGTTTTTTTTTTATTTAAAAAAGGCAAAAAGGTGTATAACACCCAGATTTGAACCAGGGAAGAGGAAAACCACAGTTTTATTTTTCTGGCCTACACCAGATTCTTTTAAACAGATATATTTGTGTCTGAACAGTCAGCGAGACACTCAAACTGTTTTTTTTTATGGAAAAAAGGCAAAAAGGTGGATTACACCCAGATTTGAACCGTAGAAGAGGAAAACCACAGTTCTAGTTCTCTGGCCTACACCAGAATCTTTTAAACAGATATATTTGTGTCTGAACAGTCAGCGAGACACTTAAACTGTTTTTTTATGTACAAAAGGCAAAAAGTTGGATTACACCCAGATTTGAACCGCGGTAGAGGAAAACCACAGTTCTAATTCTCTTGCCTACACCTTTTCTTTTAAACAGATATATTTGTGTCTGAACAGTCAGCGAGACACTCAAACTGTTTTTTTTTATGGAAAAAAAGGCAAAAAGGTGGATAACACTCAGATTTGAAATGTGGTAGAGGAAAACCACAGTTCTAGTTCTATGGCCTACACCAGAATCTTTTAAACAGATATATTTGTGTCTGAACAGTCAGCGAGACACTCAAACTGTTTTTTTTATGGAAAAAAGGCAAAAAGGTGGATAACACCCAGATTTGAACCGTGGAAGAGGAAAACCACAGTTCTAGTTCTCTGGCCTACCCCAGAATCTTTTAAACAGATATATCTGTGTCTGAACAGTCAGCGAGACACTCAAACTGTTTTTTTTTATGGAAAAGGGGCAAAACGGTGACTCATACCCAGATTTGAACCGTGGAAGAGGAAAACCACAGTTCTAGTTCTCTGGCCTACACCAGAATCTTTTAAACAGATATATTTCTGTCTGAACAGTCAGCGAGACACTCAAACTGTTTTTTTTTTATGTAAAAAAGGAAAAAAGGTTGATTACACCCAGATTTGAACCGTGGAAGAGGAAAACCACAGTTGTAGTTCTCTGGCCTACCTCAGAATCTTTTAAACAGATATATTTGTGTCTGAACAGTCAGCGAGACACTCAAACTGTTTTTTTTTATGTCAAAAAGGCAAAAAGGTGGATTACACCCAGATTTGAACCGTGGAAGAGGAAAACCACAGTTCTATTTCTGTGGCCTACACCATAATCTTTTAAACAGATATATTTGTGTCTGAACAGTCAGCGAGACACTCAAACTGTTTTTTTTCATGGAAAAAAGGCAAAAAGGTGGATTACACCCAGATTTAAACCATGGAAGAGGAAACCCACAGTTCTAGTTCTCTGGCCTACACCAGAATCTTTTAAACAGATATATTTGTGTCTGAACAGTCAGCGAGACACTCAAACTGTTTTGTTTTATGGAAAAAAGGCAAAAAGGTGGATTACACCCAGATTTGAACCGTGGAAAACTAAAACCACAGTTCTATTTCTCTGGCCTACACCATAATCTTTTAAACAGATATTTTTCCGTCTGAACAGTCAGTGAGACACTCAAACTGTTTTTTTTTATGTAAAAAAGGCAAAAAGGTGGATTACACCCAGATTTGAACCGTGGAAGAGGAAAACCACAGTTCTAGTTCTCTGGCCTACACCAGAATCTTTTAAACAGATACATTTGTGTATGAACAGTCAGCTAGACACTCAAGCTGTTTTTTTTTATGTAAAAAAGGCAAAAAGGTGGATTACATCCAGATTTGAACTGTGGAAGAGGAAAACCACAGTTCTAGTTCTCTGGCCTACACCAGAATCTTTTAAACAGATATATTTGTGTCTGAACAGTCAGCGAGACGCTCAAACTGTTTTTTTTATGGAAAAAAGGCAAAAAGGTGGATAACACCCAGATTTGAACCGTGGAAGAGGAAAACCACAGTTCTAGTTCTCTGGCCTACCCCAGAATCTTTTAAACAGATATATCTGTGTCTGAACAGTCAGCGAGACACTCAAACAGTTTTTTTTTATGTAAAAAAGGAAAAAAGGTTGATTACACCCAGATTTGAACCGTGTAAGAGGAAAACCACAGTTGTAGTTCTCTGGCCTACCTCAGAATCTTTTAAACAGATATATTTGCGTCTGAACAGTCAGTGAGACACTCAAACTGTTTTTTTTATGTAAAAAAGGTTGATTACACCCAGATTTGAACCGTGTAAGAGGAAAACCACAGTTGTAGTTCTCTGGCCTACCTCAGAATCTTTTATACAGATATATTTGTGTCTGAACAGTCAGCGGGACACTCAAACTGTTTTTTTTATGTAAAAAAGGCAAAAAGGAGGATTACACCCAGATTTGAACCGTGGAAGAGGAAAACCACAATTCTAGTTCTCTGGCCTACACCAGAATCTTTTAAACAGATATATTTGTGTCTGAACAGTCAGCGAGACACTCAAATTGTTTTTTTTATGGAAAAAAGGCAAAAAGGTGGATAGCGCCCAGATTTGAACCGTGGAAGAGGCAAACCACAGTTCTAGTTCTCTGGCCTACCCCAGAATCTTTTAAACAGATATATTTGTGTCTGAACAGTCAGCGAGACACTTAAACTTTTTTTTTCTGTAAAAAAGGCAGAAAGGTGAATTACACCCAGATGTGAACCGTGGAAGAGGAAAACCACAGTTCTAGTTCTCTGGCATACACCAGAATCTTTTAAACAGATATATTTGTGTCTGAACAGTCAGCGAGACACTCAATCTGTTTTTTTTTATTTAAAAAAGGCAAAATTACACCCAGATTTGAACCATGGTAGAGGAAAACCACAGTTCTAGTTCTCTGGCCTACAACAGAATCTTTTAAACAGATATATTTGTGTCTAAACAGTCAGCGAGACTCTCAAACTGTTTTTTTTATGGAAAAAATGCAAAAGGGTGGGTCACACCAAGATTTGAACCATGGAAGAGGAAAACCACAGTTCTATTTCTCTGGTCTACACCAGAATCTTTTAAACAGATATATTTGTGTCTGAACAGTCAGCGAGACACTCAAACTGTTTTCTTTTATGGAAAAAAGGCAAAAAGTGAGATTACTCCCGGATTTGAACCGTGGAAGAGGAAAACCACAGTTCTAGTTCTCTGGCCTACACCAGAATCTTTTAAACAGATATATTTGTGTCTGAATAGTCGGCGAGACACTCAAACTGTTTTTTTTTACTTAAAAAAGGTAAAAAGGTAGATTACTCCCGGATTTGAACCGTTGAAGAGGAAAACCACAGTTCTATTTCTCTGGTCTACACCAGAATCTTTTAAACAGATATATTTGTGTCTGAACAGTCGGCGAGACACTCAAGCTGTTTTTTTTTACTTAAAAAAGACCAAAAGGTGGATTACACCCAGATTTGTACCGTGGAAGAGGAAAACCACAAATCTAGTTCTCTGGCCTACACCAGAATCTTTTAAACAGATATATTTGTGTCTGAGCAGTCAGCAAGACACTCAAACTATTTTTTTATGGAAAAAAGGCAAAAAGGTGGATAACACCCAGATTTGAAACGTGGTAGAGGAAAACCACAGTTGTAGTTCTCTAGCCTACAACAGAATCATTTAAACAGATATATTTATCTATGAACAGTCAGCGAGACATGCAAATTGTTTTTTTTTATTTAAAAAATGCAAAAAGGTGGATAACACCCAGATTTGAACCGTGGAAGAGGAAAACCACAGTTCTATTTCTCTGGCCTACACCAGATTCTTTTAAACACATATATTTGTGTCTGAACAGTCAGCGAGACACTCAAAATGGTTTTTTTTATGTAAAAAAGGCAAAAATGTGGATAACACCCAGATTTGAACCGTGTAAGAGGAAAAGCACAGTTCTAGTTCTCTGGCCTACACCAGAAACCTTTAAACAGATATATTTGTGTCTGAACAGTCAGCGAGACACTCAACCTGTTTTTATTTATGTAAAAAATGCAAAAAGGTGGATTACACCCAGATTTGAACCATGGAAGAGGAAAACCACAGTTCTATTTCTCTGGCCTACACCCGAATCTTTTAGATATATTTGTGTGTTAACAGTCAGCGAGACACTCAAATTGTTTTTTTTATGGAAAAAGGCAAAAAGGTGGATTACACCCAGATTTGAACCAAGAAAGAGGAAAACCACAGTTCTATTTCTCTGGCCTACACCCGAATCTTTTAAACAGATATATTTGTGTCTGAACAGTCAGAGAGACACTCAAATTGTTTTTTTTATGGAAAAAAGGCAAAAAGGTGGATAACGCCCAGATTTGAACCGTGGAAGAGGAAAACCACAGTTCTAGTTCTCTGGCCTAACCCAGAATCTTTTAAACAGATATATTTGTGTCTGAACAGTCAGCGAGACACTCAAACTGTTTTTTTTTATGGAAAAGGGGAAAACGGTGACTCATACCCAGATTTGAACCGTGGAAGAGGAAAACCACAGTTCTAGTTCTCTGGACTACACCAGAATCTTTTAAACAGATATATTTGTGTCTGAACAGTCAGCGAGACACTCAAACTGTTATTTTTTTATGTAAAAATGAAAAAAGGTGGATTACACCCAGATTTGAACCGTGGAAGAGGAAAACCACAGTTCTAGTTCTCTGGCCAACCCCAGAATCTTTTAAACAGATATATTTGTGTCTGAACAGTCAGCGAGACACTCAAACTGTTTTTTTTTATGGAAAAGGGGCAAAACGGTGACTCACACCCAGATTTGAACCATGGAAGAGGAAAACCACAGTTCTAGTTCTCTGGCCTACACCAGAATCTTTTAAACAGATATATTTGTGTCTGAACAGTCAGCAAGACACTCAAACAGTTTTTTCTATGGAAAAAAGGCAAAAGTTGGGATACACCCAGATTTGAACCGTGGAAGAGGAAAACCACAGTTTTATTTCTCTGGCCTACACCAGAATCCTTTAAACAGATATATTTGTGTGTGAACAGTCAGTGAGACATTCAAACTGTTTTTTTTTATGGAAAAAAAGGCGGATTACACCCAGATTTGAGCCAAGAAAGAGGAAAACCACAATTCTAGTTCTCTGGCCTACACCAGAATCTTTTAAACAGATATATTTGTGTCTGAACAGTCAGCGAGACACTCAAATTGTTTTTTTTATGGAAAAAGGCAAAAAGGTGGATTACACCCAGATTTGAACCATGGAAGAAGAAAACCACAGTTCTAGTTCAATGGCATACACCAGAATCCTTTAAACAGATATATTTGTGTGTGAACAGTCAGCGGGACACTCAAACTGTTTTTTTATGGAAAAAAAGGCAAAAAGGTGGATTACACCCAGATTTGAACTGTGGTAGAGGAAAACCACAGTTCTAGTTCTCTGGCCTACACCAGAATCTTTAAAACATATATATTTGTGTCTGAACAGACAGCGAGACACACAAACTGTTTTTTTTTATGGAAAAAAGGCAAAAAGGTGGATTACACCCAGATTTGAACCGTGAAAGAGGAAAACCACAGTTCTAGTTCTCTGGCCTACACCAGAATCTTTTAAACAGATATATGTGTGTCTGAACAGTCAGCGAGATACTCAAACTGTTTTGTTTTATGGAAAAAAGGCAAAAAGGTGGATCACACCCAGATTTGAACCGTGGAAAACTAAAACCACAGTTCTATTTCTCTGGCCTACACCAGAATTATTTAAACAGATATTTTTCCGTCTGAACAGTCAGTGAGACCCTCAAACTGTTTTTTTTAATGTAAAAAAGGCAAAAAGGTGGATTACACCCAGATTTGAACCGTGGAAGAGGAAAACCACAGTTCTAGTTCTCTGGCCTACCCCAGAATCTTTTAAACAGATATATTTGTGTCTGAACAGTCAGCGAGACACTCAAACTGTTTTTTTTATGGAAAAAAGGCAAAAAGGTGGATAACACCCAGATTTGAACCGTGGAAGAGGAAAACCACAGTTCTAGTACTCTGGCCTACCCCAGAATCTTTTAAACAGATATATCTGTGTCTGAACAGTCAGCGAGATACTCAAACTGTTTTTTTTTATGGAAAAGGGGCAAAACGGTGACTCATACCCAGATTTGAACCGTGGAAGAAGAAAACCACAGTTCTAGTTCTCTGGCCTACACCAGAATCTTTTAAACAGATATATTTCTGTCTGAACAGTCAGCGACACACACAAACTGTTTTTTTTTATGTAAAAAAGGAAAAAAGGTTGATTACACCCAGATTTGAACCCTGTAAGAGGAAAACCACAGTTGTAGTTCTCTGGCCTACCTCAAAATCTTTTAAACAGATATATTTGTGTCTAAACAGTCAGCGAGACACTCAAACTGTTTTTTTTTTATGTAAAAAAGGAAAAAAGGTTGATTACACCCAGATTTGAACCGTGTAAGAGGAAAACCACAGATGTAGTTCTCTGGCCTACCTCAGAATCTTTTATACAGATATATTTGTGTCTGAACAGTCAGCGAGACACTCAAACTGTTTTTTTTATGTAAAAAAGGCAAAAAGGAGGATTACACCCAGATTTGAACCGTGGAAGAGGAAAACCACAATTCTAGTTCTCTGGCCTACACCAGAATCTTTTAAACAGATATATTTGTGTCTGAACAGTCAGCGAGACACTCAAATTGTTTTTTTTATGGAAAAAAGGCAAAAAGGTGGATAGCGCCCAGATTTGAACCGTGGAAGAGGCAAACCACAGTTCTAGTTCTCTGGCCTACCCCAGAATCTTTTAAACAGATATATTTGTGTCTGAACAGTCAGCGAGACACTTAAACTTTTTTTTTATGTAAAAAAGGCAGAAAGGTGGATTACACCCAGATGTGAACCGTGGAAGAGGAAAACCACAGTTCTAATTCTCTGGCATGCACCAGAATCTTTTAAACAGATATATTTGTGTCTGAACAGTCAGCGAGACACTCAAACTGTTTTTTTTTATTTAAAAAAGGCAAAATTACACCCAGATTTGAACCATGGTAGAGGAAAACCACAGTTCTAGTTCTCTGGCCTACAACAGAATCTTTTAAACAGATATATTTGTGTCTAAACAGTCAGCGAGACTCTCAAACTGTTTTTTTTATGGAAAAAATGCAAAAGGGTGGGTCACACCAAGATTTGAACCATGGAAGAGGAAAACCACAGTTCTATTTCTCTGGTCTACACCAGAATTTTTTAAACAGATATATTTGTGTCTGAACAGTCAGCGAGACACTCAAACTGTTTTCTTTTATGGAAAAAAGGCAAAAAGTTAGATTACTCCCGGATTTGAACCGTGGAAGATTAAAACCACAGTTCTAGTTCTCTGGCCTACACCAGAATCTTTTAAACAGTTATATTTGTGTCTGAACAGTCGGCGAGACACTCAAACTCTTTTTTTTTACTTAAAAAAGGTAAAAAGGTGGATTACACCCAGATTTGTACCGTGGAAGAGGAAAACCACAGATCTAGTTCTCTGGCCTACACCAGAATCTTTTAAACAGATATATTTGTGTCTGAGCAGTCAGCGAGACACTCAAACTATTTTTTTATGGAAAAAAGGCAAAAAGGTGGATAACACCCAGATTTGAAACGTGGTAGAGGAAAACCACAGTTGTAGTTCTCTGGCCTACAACAGAATCATTTAAACAGATATATTTGTGTATGAACAGTCAGCGAGACATGCAAATTGTTTTTTTTTATTTAAAAAATGCAAAAAGGTGGATAACACCCAGATTTGAACCGTGGAAGAGGAAAACCACAGTTCTATTTCTCTGGCCTACACCAGATTCTTTTAAACAGATATATTTGTGTCTGAACAGTCAGCGAGACACTCAAACTGTTTTTATTTATGTAAAAAATGCAAAAAGGTGGATTACACCCAGATTTGAACCATGGAAGAGGAAAACTACCGTCATATTTCTCTGGCCTACACCCGAATCTTTTAGACAGATATATTTCTGTGTGAACAGTCAGCGAGACACTCAAATTGTTTTTCTTATGGAAAAAGGCAAAAAGGTAGATTACACCAAGATTTGAACCAAGAAAGAGGAAAACCACAATTCTAGTTCTCTGGCCTACACCAGAATCTTTTAAACAGATATATTTGTGTCTGAACAGTCAGCGAGACACTCAAATTGTTTTTTTTATGGAAAAAAGGCAAAAAGGTGGATAACGCCCAGATTTGAACCGTGGAAGAGGAAAACCACAGTTCTAGTTCTCTGGCCTAACCCAGAATCTTTTAAACAGATATATTTGTGTCTGAACAGTCAGCGAGACACTCAAAATGTTTTTTTTTATGGAAAAGGGGCAAAACGGTGACTCATACCCAGGTTTGAACCGTGGAAGAGGAAAACCACAGTTCTAGTTCTCTGGCCTACACCAGAATCTTTTAAACAGATATATTTGTGTCTGAACAGTCAGCGAGACACTCAAACTGTTATTTTTTTATGTAAAAATGAAAAAAGGTGGATTACACCCAGATTTGAACCGTGGAAGAGGAAAACCACAGTTCTAGTTCTCTGGCCTACACCAGAATCTTTTAAACAGATATATTTGTGTCTGAACAGTCAGCGAGACACTCAAAATGTTTTTTTTTTATGGAAAAGGGGCAAAACGGTGACTCACACCCAGATTTGAACCATGGAAAAGGAAAACCACAGTTCTAGTTCTCTGGCCTACACCAGAATCTTTTAAACAGATACATTTGTGTATGAACAGTCAGGTAGACACTCAAACTGTTTTTTTTTTATGTAAAAAAGGCAAAAAGGTGGATTACACCCAGATTTGAACTGTGGAAGAGGAAAACCACAGTTCTAGTTCTCTGGCCTACACCAGAATCTTTTAAACAGATATATTTGTGTCTGAACAGTCAGCGAGACACTCAAACTGTTTTTTTTATGGAAAAAAGGCAAAAAGGTGGATAACACCCAGATTTGAACCGTGGAAGAGGAAAACCACAGTTGTAGTTCTCTGGCCTACCCCAGAATCTTTTAAACAGATATATCTGTGTCTGAACAGTCAGCGAGATACTCAAACTGTTTTTTTTTATGGAAAAGGGGCAAAACGGTGACTCATACCCAGATTTGAACCGTGGAAGAGGAAAACCACAGTTCTAGTTCTCTGGCCTACACCAGAATCTTTTAAACAGATATATTTCTGTCTGAACAGTCAGCGACACACACAAACTGTTTTTTTTTTTATGTAAAAAAGGAAAAAAGGTTGATTACACCCAGATTTGAACCCTGTAAGAGGAAAACCACAGTTGTAGTTCTCTGGCCTACCTCAAAATCTTTTAAACAGATATATTTGTGTCTGAACAGTCAGCGAGACACTCAAACTGTTTTTTTTTTTATGTAAAAAAGGAAAAAAGGTTGATTACACCCAGATTTGAACCGTGTAAGAGGAAAACCACAGTTGTAGTTCTCTGGCCTACCTCAGAATCTTTTATACAGATATATTTGTGTCTGAACAGTCAGCGAGACACTCAAACTGTTTTTTTTATGTAAAAAAGGCAAAAAGGAGGATTACACCCAGATTTGAACCGTGGAAGAGGAAAACCACAATTCTAGTTCTCTGGCCTACACCAGAATCTTTTAAACAGATATATTTGTGTCTGAACAGTCAGCGAGACACTCAAATTGTTTTTTTTATGGAAAAAAGGCAAAAAGGTGGATAGCGCCCAGATTTGAACCGTGGAAGAGGCAAACCACAGTTCTAGTTCTCTGGCCTACCCCAGAATCTTTTAAACAGATATATTTGTGTCTGAACAGTCAGCGAGACACTTAAACTTTTTTTTTCTGTAAAAAAGGCAGAAAGGTGAATTACACCCAGATGTGAACCGTGGAAGAGGAAAACCACAGTTCTAGTTCTCTGGCATACACCAGAATCTTTTAAACAGAAATATTTGTGTCTGAACAGTCAGCAAGACACTCAATCTGTTTTTTTTAATTTAAAAAAGGCAAAATTACACCCAGATTTGAACCATGGTAGAGGAAAACCACAGTTCTAGTTCTCTGGCCTACAACAGAATCTTTTAAACAGATATATTTGTGTCTAAACAGTCAGCGAGACACTCAAACTGTTTTCTTTTATGGAAAAAAGGCAAAAAGTTAGATTACTCCCGGATTTGAACCGTGGAAGAGGAAAACCACAGTTCTAGTTCTCTGGCCTACACCAGAATCTTTTAAACAGATATATTTGTGTCTGAACAGTCGGCGAGACACTCAAACTCTTTTTTTTTACTTAAAAAAGGTAAAAAGGTGGATTACACCCAGATTTGTACCGTGGAAGAGGAAAACCACAGATCTAGTTCTCTGGCCTACACCAGAATCTTTTAAACAGATATATTTGTGTCTGAGCAGTCAGCGAGACACTCAAACTATTTTTTTATGGAAAAAAGGCAAAAAGGTGGATAACACCCAGATTTGAAACGTGGTAGAGGAAAACCACAGTTGTAGTTCTCTGGCCTACAACAGAATCATTTAAACAGATATATTTGTGTATGAACAGTCAGCGAGACATGCAAATTGTTTTTTTTTATTTAAAAAATGCAAAAAGGTGGATAACACCCAGATTTGAACCGTGGAAGAGGAAAACCACAGTTCTATTTCTCTGGCCTACACCAGATTCTTTTAAACAGATATATTTGTGTCTGAACAGTCAGCGAGACACTCAAACTGTTTTTATTTATGTAAAAAATGCAAAAAGGTGGATTACACCCAGATTTGAACCATGGAAGAGGAAAACTACCGTCATATTTCTCTGGCCTACACCCGAATCTTTTAGACAGATATATTTGTGTGTGAACAGTCAGCGAGACACTCAAATTGTTTTTCTTATGGAAAAAGGCAAAAAGGTGGATTACACCCAGATTTGAACCAAGAAAGAGGAAAACCACAATTCTAGTTCTCTGGCCTACACCAGAATCTTTTAAACAGATATATTTGTGTCTGAACATTCAGCGAGACACTCAAATTGTTTTTTTTATGGAAAAAAGGCAAAAAGGTAGATAACGCCCAGATTTGAACCGTGGAAGAGGAAAACCACAGTTCTAGTTCTCTGGCCTAACCCAGAATCTTTTAAACAGATATATTTGTGTCTGAACAGTCAGCGAGACACTCAAACTGTTTTTTTTTATGGAAAAGGGGCAAAACGGTGACTCATACCCAGGTTTGAACCGTGGAAGAGGAAAACCACAGTTCTAGTTCTCTGGCCTACACCAGAATCTTTTAAACAGATATATTTGTGTCTGAACAGTCAGCGAGACACTCAAACTGTTATTTTTTTATGTAAAAATGAAAAAAGGTGGATTACACCCAGATTTGAACCGTGGAAGAGGAAAACCACAGTTCTAGTTCTCTGGCCTACACCAGAATCTTTTAAACAGATATATTTGTGTCTGAACAGTCAGCAAGACACTCAAACATTTTTTTTTATGGAAAAAAGGCAAAAGTTGGGATACACCGAGATTTGAACCGTGGAAGAGGAAAACCACAGTTTTATTTCTCTGGCCTACACCAGAATCCTTTAAACAGATATATTTGTGTGTGAACAGTCAGTGAGACATTCAAACTGTTTTTTTTTTTATGGAAAAAAAGGCAGATTACACCCAGATTTGAGCCAAGAAAGAGGAAAACCACAATTCTAGTTCTCTGGCCTACACCAGAATCTTTTAAACAGATATATTTGTGTCTGAACAGTCAGCGAGACACTCAAACTGTTTTTTTATGGAAAAAAAGGCAAAAAGGTGGATTACACCCAGATTTGAACTGTGGTAGAGGAAAACCACAGTTCTAGTTCTCTGGCCTACACCAGAATCTTTAAAACAGATATATTTGTGTCTGAACAGTCAGCGAGACACACAAACTGTTTTTCTTCTGTAAAAAAGGCAAAAAGGTGGATTACACCCAGATTTGAACCGTGGAAGAGGAAAACCACAGTTCTAGTTCTCTGGCCTACCCCAGAATCTTTTAAACTGATATATTTGTGTCTGAACAGTCAGCGAGACACTCAAACTGTTTTTTTTTTATGGAAAAGGGGCAAAACGGTGACTCACACCCAGATGTGAACCGTGGAAGAGGAAAACCACAGTTCTAGTTCTCTGGCCTACATCAGAATCTTTTAAACAGATATATTTGTGTCTGAACAGTCAGCGAGACACTCAAACTGTTTTTTTTTTATGTAAAAAAGGCAAAAAGGTGGATTAGACCCAGATTTGAACCGTGGAAGAGGAAAACCACAGTTCTAGTTCTCTGGCCTACACCAGAATCTTTTAAACAGATACATTTGTGTCTGAACAGTCAGCGAGACACTCAAACTGTTTTTTTTTTGGAAAAAAGGCAAAAAGGTGGATAACACCCAGATTTGAACCGTGGAAGAAGAAAACCACAGTTCTAGTTCTCTGGCCTACCCCAGAATCTTTTAAACAGATATATCTGTGTCTGAACAGTCAGCGAGACACTCAAACTGTTTTTTTTTATGGAAAAGGGGCAAAACGGTGGATAACACCCAGATTTGAACCGTGGAAGAGGAAAACCACAGTTCTAGTTCTCTGGCCTACACCAGAATCTTTTAAACAGTGATATTTGTGTCTGAACAGTCAGCGAGACACTCAAACTGTTTTTTTTTATGTAAAAAAGGAAAAAAGGTTGATTACACCCAGATTTGAACCGTGTAAGAGGAAAACCACAGTTGTAGTTCTCTGGCCTACCTCAGAATCTTTTAAACAGATATATTTGTGTCTGAACAGTCAGCGAGACACTCAAACTGTTTTTTTTATGTCAAAAAGGCAAAAAGGTGGATTACACCCAGATTTGTACCGTGGAAGAGGAAAACCACAGTTCTATTTCTGTGGCCTACACCAGAATCTTTTAAACAGATATATTTGTATCTAAACAGTCAGCGAGACACACAAACTGTTTTTTTTTATGGAAAAAAGGCAAAAAAGTGGATTACACCCAGATTTGAACCGTGGAAGAGGAAACCCACAGTTCTAGTTCTCTGGCCTACAACAGAATCTTTTAAACAGATATATTTGTGTCTGAACAGTCAGCGAGACACTCAAACTGTTTTGTTTTATGGAAAAAAGGCAAAAAGGTGGATTACACCCAGATTTGAACCGTGGAAAACTAAAACCACAGTTCTATTTCTCTGGCCTACACCAGAATCTTTTAAACAGATATTTTTCCGTCTGAACAGTCAGTGAGACACTCAAACTGTTTTTTTTTTATGTAAAAAAGGCAAAAAGGTGGATTACACCCAGATTTGATCCGTGAAAGAGGAAAACCACAGTTCTAGTTCTCTGGCCTACCCCAGAATCTTTTAAACAGATATATTTGTGTCTGAACAGTCAGCGAGACACTCAAACTGTTTTTTTTTTAATGGAAAAGGGGAAAAACGGTGACTCACACCCAGATTTGAACCGTGGAAGAGGAAAACCACAGTTCTAGTTCTCTGGCCTACATCAGAATCTTTTAAACAGATATATTTGTGTCTGAACAGTCAGCGAGACACTCAAACTGTTTTTTTTTTTATGTAAAAAAGGCAAAAAGGTGGATTACACCCAGATTTGAACCGTGGAAGAGGAAAACCACGGTTCTAGTTCTCTGGCCTACACCAGAATTTTTTAAACAGATACATTTGTGTCTGAACAGTCAGCGAGACACTCAAACTGTTTTTTTTTTATGGAAAAAGGGCAAAACGGTGACTCATACCCAGATTTGAACCGTGGAAGAGGAAAACCACAGTTCTAGTTCTCTGGCCTACACCAGAATCTTTTAAACAGATATATTTGTGTCTGAACAGTCAGCGAGACACTCAAACTGTTTTTTTTTATGTAAAAAAGGAAAAAAGGTTGATTACACCCAGATTTGAAGCGTGTAAGAGGAAAACCACAGTTGTAGTTCTCTGGCCTACCTCAGAATCTTTTAAACAGATATATTTGTGTCTGAACAGTCAGCGAGACACTCAAACTGTTTTTTTTTATGTCAAAAAGGCAAAAAGGTGGATTACACCCAGATTTCAACCGTGGAAAACTGAAACCACAGTTCTATTTCTCTGGCCTACACCAGAATCTTTAAAACAGATATTTTTCCGTCTGAACAGTCAGCGAGACACTCAAACTGTTTTGTTTTATGGAAAAAAGGCAAAAAGTTGGATTACACCCAGATTTGAACCGTGGAAAACTAAAACCACAGTTCTATTTCTCTGGCCTACACCAGAATCTTTTAAACAGATATTTTTCCGTCTGAACAGTCAGTGAGACACTCAAACTGTTTTTTTTTATGTAAAAAAGGCAAAAAGGTGGATTACACCCAGATTTGAACCGTGGAAGAGGAAAACCACAGTTCTAGTTCTCTGGCCTACCCCAGAATCTTTTAAACAGATATATTTGTGTCTGAACAGTCAGCGAGACACTCAAACTGTTTTTTTTTTATGGAAAAGGGGCAAAACGGTGACTCACACCCAGATTTGAACCGTGGAAGAGGAAAACCACTGTTCTAGTTCTCTGGCCTACACCAGAATCTTTTAAACAGATATATTTGTATCTGAACAGTCAGCGAGACACTCAAACTGTTTTTTTTTATGGAAAAAGGGCAAAAAGGTTGATTACACCCAGATTTGAACCGTAGAAGAGGAAAACCACAGTTCTAGTTCTCTGGCCTACACCAGAATTTTTTAAACAGATACATTTGTGTATCAACAGTCAGCTAGACACTCAAACTGTTTTTTTTTATGTAAAAAAGGTAAAAAGGTGGATTACACCCAGATTTGAACTGTGGAAGAGGAAAACCACAGTTCTAGTTCTCTGGCCTACACCAGAATCATTTAAACAGATATATTTGTGTCTGAACAGTCAGCGAGACACTCAAACTGTTTTTTTATGGAAAAAAGGCAAAAAGGTGGATAACACCCAGATTTGAACCGTGGAAGAGGAAAACCACAGTTCTAGTTCTCTGGCCTACACCAGAATCTTTTAAACAGATATATCTGTGTCTGAACAGTCAGCGAGACACTCAAACTGTTTTTTTTTATGGAAAAGTGGCAAAACGGTGACTCATACCCAGATTTGAACCGTGGAAGAGGAAAACCACAGTTCTAGTTCTCTGGCCTAGACCAGAATCTTTTAAACAGATATATTGGTGTCTGAACAGTCAGCGAGACACTCAAACTGTTTTTTTTTATGTAAAAAAGGAAAAAAGGTTGATTACACCCAGATTTGAACCGTGTAAGAGGAAAACCACAGTTCTAGTTCTCTGGCC
This sequence comes from Phyllobates terribilis, assembly GCF_046119375.1. Taxonomy (NCBI): domain Eukaryota; kingdom Metazoa; phylum Chordata; class Amphibia; order Anura; family Dendrobatidae; genus Phyllobates; species Phyllobates terribilis. Next base: position 13,164,022 of record NW_027362772.1, on the reverse strand, counting down.
TACCTCAGAATCTTTTAAACAGATATATTTGTGTCTGAACAGTCAGCGAGACACTCAAACTGTTTTTTTTTTATGTAAAAAAGGAAAAAGGGTTGATTACAACCAGATTTGAACCGTGTAAGAGGAAAACCACAGTTGTAGTTCTCTGGCCTACCTCAGAATCTTTTATACAGATATATTTGTGTCTGAACAGTCAGCGAGACACTCAAACTGTTTTTTTTTATGTAAAAAAGTCAAAAAGGTGGATTACACCCCGATTTGAACCGTGGAAGAGGAAAACCACAGTTCTAGTTCTCTGGCCTACCCCAGAATCTTTTAAACAGATATATTTGTGTCTGAACAGTCAGCGAGACACTCAAACTGTTTTTTTTTATGGAAAAGGGGCAAAACGGTGACTCACACCCAGATTTGAACCGTGGAAGAGGAAAACCACAGTTCTAGTTCTCTGGCCTACACCAGAATCTTTTAAACAGATATATTTGTGTCTGAACAGTCAGCAAGACACTAAAACAGTTTTTTTTATGGAAAAAAGGCAAAAGTTGGGATACACCCAGATTTGAACCGTGGAAGAGGAAAACCACAGTTTTATTTCTCTGGCCTACACCAGAATCCTTTAAACAGATATATTTGTGTGTGAACAGTCAGTGAGACACTCAAACTGTTTTTTTTTATGGAAAAAAAGGCGGATTACACCCAGATTTGAACCACGAAAGAGGAAAACCACAATTCTAGTTCTCTGGCCTACACCAGAGTCTTTTAAACAGATATATTTGTGTGTGAACAGTCAGCGAGACACTCAAATTGTTTTTTTTATGGAAAAAAGGCAAAAAGGTGGATAACGCCCAGATTTGAACCGTGGAAGAGGAAAACCACAGTTCTAGTTCTCTGGCCTACCCCAGAATCTTTTAAACAGATATATTTGTGTGTGAACAGTCAGCGAGACACTCAAACTGTTTTTTTTTAAGGAAAAGGGGCAAAACGGTGACTCATACCAGATTTGAACCGTTGAAGAGGAAAACCACAGTTCTAGTTCTCTGGCCTACACCAGAAACTTTTAAACAGATATATTTGTGTCTGAACAGTCAGCAAGACACTCAAACTGTTTTTTTTTTTATGTAAAAAAGGAAAAAGGGTTGATTACAACCAGATTTGAACCGTGTAAGAGGAAAACCACAGTTGTAGTTCTCTGGCCTACCTCAGAATCTTTTATACAGATATATTTGTGTCTGAACAGTCAGCGAGACACTCAAACTGTTTTTTTTTATGTAAAAAAGTCAAAAAGGTGGATTACACCCCGATTTGAACCGTGGAAGAGGAAAACCACAGTTCTAGTTCTCTGGCCTACCCCAGAATCTTTTAAACAGATATATTTGTGTCTGAACAGTCAGCGAGACACTCAAACTGTTTTTTTTTATGGAAAAGGGGAAAACGGTGACTCACACCCAGATTTGAACCGTGGAAGAGGAAAACCACAGTTCTAGTTCTCTGGCCTACACCAGAATCTTTTAAACAGATAAATTTGTGTCTGAACAGTCAGCAAGACACTAAAACAGTTTTTTTTATGGAAAAAAGGCAAAAGTTGGGATACACCCAGATTTGAACCGTGGAAGAGGAAAACCACAGTTTTATTTCTCTGGCCTACACCAGAATCCTTTAAACAGATATATTTGTGTGTGAACAGTCAGTGAGACACTCAAACTGTTTTTTTTTGTGGAAAAAAAGGCGGATTACACCCAGATTTGAACCACGAAAGAGGAAAACCACAATTCTAGTTCTCTGGCCTACACCAGAATCTTTTAAACAGATATATTTGTGTCTGAACAGTCAGCGAGACACTCAAATTGTTTTTTTTATGGAAAAAAGGCAAAAAGGTGGATAACGCCCAGATTTGAACCGTGGAAGAGGAAAATCACAGTTCTAGTTCTCTGGCCTACCCCAGAATCTTTTAAACAGATATATTTGTGTGTGAACAGTCAGCGAGACACTCAAACTGTTTTTTTTTAAGGAAAAGGGGCAAAACGGTGACTCATACCCAGATTTGAACCGTTGAAGAGGAAAACCACAGTTCTAGTTCTCTGGCCTACACCAGAATCTTTTAAACAGATATATTTGTGTCTGAACAGTCAGCGAGACACTCAAACTGTTTTTTTTTTTATGTAAAAAAGGAAAAAGGGTTGATTACAACCAGATTTGAACCGTGTAAGAGGAAAACCACAGTTGTAGTTCTCTGGCCTACCTCAGAATCTTTTATACAGATATATTTGTGTCTGAACAGTCAGCGAGACACTCAAACTGTTTTTTTTTATGTAAAAAAGTCAAAAAGGTGGATTACACCCCGATTTGAACCGTGGAAGAGGAAAACCACAGTTCTAGTTCTCTCGCCTACCCCAGAATCTTTTAAACAGATATATTTGTGTCTGAACAGTCAGCGAGACACTCAAACTGTTTTTTTTTATGGAAAAGGGGCAAAACGGTGACTCACACCCAGATTTGAACCGTGGAAGAGGAAAACCACAGTTCTAGTTCTCTGGCCTACACCAGAATCTTTTAAACAGATATATTTGTGCAGGGGCGGACACAGACTGTAGTGGGCCCCTGTGCAAGAAATTTTGGGGGGCCCCCCCTGCCCTTCATAAGGCAACAAAGTTATGTAAACATAACCCCCCATGTGCATCTCTCACCCCCCCCATGTGCAGCTCTCATCCCACCCATGTGCAGCTCTCACCCCCCGTGCATCTCTCATCCCCCCCATGTGCATCTCTCATCCCCCCATGTGCATCTCTCACCCCCCCCATGTGCATCTCTCATCCCCCCATGTGCATCTCTCACCCCCCCATGTGCATCTCTCACCCCCACCATGTGCATCTCTCACCCCCACCATGTGCATCTCTCACCCCCACCATGTGCATCTCTCACCCCCACCATGTGCATCTCTCACCCCCACCATGTGCATCTCTCACCCCCCCATGTGCATCTCTCACCCCCCCATGTGCATCTCTCATCCCCCCCGTGCATCTCTGATTCCCCCCACTCCTAGTTAATTAATTGTATTTAAAAAAAATAAAACTTGTTATACTTACCCCCATGCAATCCCTGCAGAATCCTGGCGCTCGTCCACGTCGCTGCCACCAGGTTCTCCTGACGTTCGGCCATGTGACGGCGCCACATACATAGCCATCAGCTTTTGTTTTGGCCAAAAGATTTTTAAAGCCGCCACCACGATAAGGTAGACTCTTCTGGGCGGGCCCTACTCTAACCTATTAAAATTTTCTTAAAATATCCAATACTCTTTTTAGATATATTTTTATTTAGTTTTCTTTAAGGGAATGTGTCATATACATTTTTTTTTTAAATGACCAATAATACCACATACAGGGAATACCGCCACACCATGACCAGACCACATATTACCACAACATAGTGACCGAATAATACCACACAGAAGGGAGAAAAACTGCCACACCATGACCAGACCACATATTACCACTACATTACTAATATTACCACCACATTACTAATATTACCATAAGTGTCATTATACACGGGTGCTCTATACATGGTATGTATAATGTAAGTGTCCAGGTAATCTAGTGATCGCCAGTGAAATTATACACAGGAGCTCTGTATATAGTGTCAGTGTACAGGTAATACAGTGATCACCAGTGACATTATACACAGGAGCTCTGTATATAGTGTCAGTGTACAGGTAATACAGGGATCACCAGTGACATTATACACAGGAGCTCTGTATATAGTGTCAGTGTACAGGTAATACAGTGATCACCAGTGACATTATACACAGTGTACATGTAATAGACTGACTCACCGGTGACGTCTCTAGGTGAAGTCCTTCATCTTCGCTTTTCTCCTTCATCCAGCACAGACCGCCATCACATCTTCCAGCCAGGACTCGTCTCTGCATAAAATAACACAGTTATCTAGAGCACATTCCCCAACTTCTACATTACGCAGCTGAATACAGACGTGCATCCACCATCAATATATGGTTAGTTATTATGCAACCTACCATTCCAAATATAAATTGTAATCCACCACTGTGCCCCCATTAACTGTAAATAGGCACTTAATATATAATTTAATTAGAACCTCTACTCTTTCCGCCAATTTGTTACCAGTCACACTCCTGCATCCGCAACGCCCCCTACTCTATACTTCCTGCTCCCCGCATTCAATATTTACATGCACCCCCTGCCCCAATTCATTATATCATGTCCGTGCTCTCCCCACCCCATCATCATTTATCATTTACTCTCCCCCACCCCACATTCGTTATGTGCAGCTCATTATCCCCTACTCCCAATTCCCCCATGTGCAGCTCTCAAACCCCCCCATGTGCAGCTCTCACCCCCCCATGTGCACATCTCTCACCCCCTCCCCCACATGTGCCCCTCTCGTCCCCCTCCCCCACATGTGCCCCTCTCTCATCCCCCTCCACCACATGTGCACCTCTCTCATCCCCCTCCACCACATGTGCACCTCTCTCATCCCCCCCACATGTGCATCTCCCATCTCCCCCCCCACCACATGTGTATCTCCCATCCCCCCCCCACACATGTGCATCTCCCATCCCCCCCCACACATGTGCATCTCCCATCTCCCCCCCACACACATGTGCATCTCCCATCTCCCCCCCACACACATGTGCATCTCCCATCTCCCCCTCACACACATGTGCATCTCCCATCCCCCCCCCCACACACATGTGCATCTCCCACCCCCCCCACACACACATGTGCATCTCCCCCCCCCCCACACACATGTGCATCTCCCATCTCCCCCCCCACACACATGTGCATCTCCCATCTCCCCCCCCACACACATGTGCATCTCCCATCTCCCCCCCCACACACACACATGTGCATCTCCCATCTCCCCCCCCACACACACACATGTGCATCTCCCATCTCCCCCACACACACACACACACACACACATGTGCATCTCCCATCTCTCCACTCCTAGTTAATTGTATTTTAAAAAAAATAAAACTTGTTATACTTACCCCCATGCGATCCCTGCAGAATCCTGGCGCTCGTCCAAATCGCTGACAGCAGGTTCTCCTGACTTCCGGCCATGTGACTGCACCGTCACATGACCGGAAGTCAGGGGAATCATGAAGGCGCTGCTGCAACAGCGCAGCTCAGCGCTGAAATGTCCCGGACCCGGCGCTTAGCATGCGGCCGGGGGCCCCATGAGGAGAGAGACGCACAAGAGGGGGGCCCCCGAGGGGGCCCCTACCGGCCGGGCCCCATACTGGAGTCAGGGCAGTCATGCCCTGATGGCGGCCCTGCTGGAGGCTGGAGGGGCCCCCTCTCCCTCGGGGCCCCCGTTCAATGAACCGGCTGCACGGGCGGTAGTTCCGCCCCTGTATTTGTGTCTGAACAGTCAGCAAGACACTAAAACAGTTTTTTTTATGGAAAAAAGGCAAAAGTTGGGATACACCCAGATTTGAACCGTGGAAGAGGAAAACCACAGTTTTATTTCTCTGGCCTACACCAGAATCCTTTAAACAGATATATTTGTGTGTGAACAGTCAGTGAGACACTCAAATTGTTTTTCTTTATGGAAAAAAAGGCGGATTACACCCAGATTTGAACCATGAAAGAGAAAAACCACAATTCTAGTTCTCTGGCCTACACCAGAATCTTTTAAACAGATATATTTGTGTCTGAACAGTCAGCGAGACACTCAAATTGTTTTTTTTATGGAAAAAAGGCAAAAAGGTGGATAACGCCCAGATTTGAACCGTGGAAGAGGAAAACCACAGTTCTAGTTCTCTGGCCTACCCCAGAATCTTTTAAACAGATATATTTGTGTGTGAACAGTCAGCGAGACACTCAAACTGTTTTTTTTTAATTAAAAGGGGCAAAACGGTGACTCATACCCAGATTTGAACCGTTGAAGAGGAAAACCACAGTTCTAGTTCTCTGGCCTACACCAGAATCTTTTAAACAGACATATTTGTGTCTGAACAGTCAGCGAGACACTCAAACTGTTTTTTTTAATGTCAAAAAGGCAAAAAGGTGGATTACACCCAGATTTGAACCGTGGAAGAGGTAAACCACAGTTCTATTTCTCTGGCCTACACCAGAATCTTTTAAACAGATATATATGTGTCTGAACAGTCAGCGAGACACTCAAAATTTTTTTTTTTTATGTAAAAAAGTCAAAAAGGTGGATTACACCCAGATTTGAACCATGGAAGAGGAAAACCACAGTTTTATTTCTCTGGCCTACACCAGAATGTTTAAAACAGATATATTTGTGTCTGAACAGTCAGCGAGACACACAAACTGTTTTGTTTTATGGAAAAAAGGCAAAAAGGTGGATTACACCCAGATTTGAACCGTGGAAAAGTAAAACCACAGTTCTATTTCTCTGGCCTACACCAGAATCTTTTAAACAGATATTTTTCTGTCTGAACAGTCAGTGAGACACTCAAACTGTTTTTTTTTATGTAAAAAAGGCAAAAAGGTGGATTACACCCAGATTTGAACCGTGGAAGAGGAAAACCACAGTTCTAGTTATCTAGCCTACCCCAGAATCTTTTAAACAGATATATTTGTGTCTGAACAGTCAGCGAGACACTCAAACTGTTTTTTTTTTATGGAAAAGTGGCAAAACGGTGACTCACACCCAGATTTGAACCGTGGAAGAGGAAAACCACAGTTCTAGTTTTATGGCATACACCAGAATCTTTTAAACAGATATATTTGTGTCTGAACAGTCAGCGAGACACTCAAACTGTTTTTTTTTTATGTAAAAAAGGCAAAAAGGTGGATTACACCCAGATTTGAACCGTGGAAGAGGAAAACCACAGTTCTAGTTCTCTGGCCTACACCAGAATCTTTTAAACAGATACATTTGTGTATGAACAGTCAGCTAGACACGCAAACTGTTTTTTTTATGTAAAAAAGGCAAAAAGGTGGATTACACCCAGATTTGAACCGTGGAAGAGGAAAACCACAGTTCTAGTTCTCTGGCCTACACCAGAATCCTTTAACCAGATATATTTGTGTGTGAACTGTCAGCGAAACACTCAAACTATTTTTCTATGGAAAAAAAGGCAAAAAGGTGAACTACACCCAGATTTGAACCATGGAAGAGGAAAACCACAGTTTTATTTCTCTGGCCTACACCAGAATCTTTTAAACAGATATATTTGTGTCTGAACAGTCAGCGAGACAATCAAACTGTTTTTTTTTACGTGAAAAAGGCAAAAAGGTGGATTACACCCAGATTTGAACCGTGGAAGAGGAAAACCACAGTTCTAGTTCTCTGGCCTACACCAGAATCTTTTAAACAGATATATTTCTGTCTGAACAGTCAGCGAGACACTCAAACTGTTTTTTTTAAGGAAAAAAGGCAAAAAGGTGGATAACACCCAGATTTGAACCGTGGAAAAGGAAAACCGCAGTTCTATTTCTCTGCCCTACACCAGAATCTTTTAAATAGATATATTTGTGTCTGAACAGTCAGCGAGACACTCAAACTGTATTTTTTTATGGAAAAAAGGCAAAAAGGTGGATTACACCCAGATTTGAACCGTGGTAGAGGAAAACCACAGTTCTAGTTCTCTGGCCTACACCAGAATCTTTAAAACAGATATATATGTGTGTGAACAGTCAGCGAGACACTCAAACTGTTTTTTTTTATGGAAAAAAAGGCAAAAAGGTGGATTACACCCAGATTTGAACCATGGAAGAGGAAAACCACAATTCTAGTTCTCTGGCCTACACCAGAATCTTTTAAACAGATATATTTGTGTCTGAACAGTCAGCGAGACACTCAAACTGTTTTTTTTTATGGAAAAAGGGCAAAAAGGTGGATTACACCCAGATTTGAACTGTGGTAGAGGAAAACCACAGTTCTAGTTCTCTGGCCTACACCAGAATCTTTAAAACAGATATATTTGTGTCTGAACAGTCAGCGACACACACAAACTGTTTTTTTTAATGGAAAAAAGGCGGATTACACCCAGATTTTAACCGTGGAAGAGGAAACCCACAGTTCTAGTTCTCTGGCCTACACCAGAATCTTTTAAACAGATATATTTGTGTCTGAACAGTCAGCGAGACACTCAAACTGTTTTGTTTTATGGAAAAAAGGCAAAAAGGTGGATTGCACCCAGATTTGAACCGTGAAAAAGTAAACCCACAGTTATATTTCTCTGGCCTACACCAGAATCTTTTATACAGATATAATTCTCTCTGAACAGTCAGCGAGACACTCAAACTGTTTTTTTTTATGTAAAAAAGGCAAAAAGGTGGATTACACCCAGATTTGAACCGTGGAAGAGGAAAACCACAGTTCTAGTTCTCTGGCCTACACCAGAATCTTTTAAACAGATTTATTTGTGTATGAACAGTCAGCTAGCCACTCAAACTGTTTTTTTTTTAAGGAAAAAAGGAAAAAAGGTTGATTACACCCAGATTTGAACCGTGTAAGAGGAAAACCACAGTTGTAGTTCTCTGGCCTACACCAGAATCTTTTAAACAGATATATTTGTGTTTGAACAGTCAGCAAGACACTCAAACTGTTTTTTTTATGGAAAAAAGGCAAAAGTTGGGATACACCCAGATTTTAACCGTGGAAGAGGAAACCCACAGTTCTAGTTCTCTGGCCTACACCAGAATCTTTTAAACAGATATATTTGTGTCTGAACAGTCAGCGAGACACTCAAACTGTTTTGTTTTATGGAAAAAAGGCAAAACGGTGACTCACACCCAGATTTGAACTGTGGAAGAGGAAAACCACCGTTATCGTTCTCTGGCCTACACCAGAATCTTTTAAACAGATATATTTGTGTCTGAACAGTCAGCGAGACACTCAAACTGTTTTTTTTATGTAAAAAATGCAAAAAGGTGGATTACATCCAGATTTGAACCGTGGAAGAGGAAAACCACAGTTCTAGTTCTCTGGCCTACACCAGAATCTTTTAAACAGATATATTTGTGTTTGAACAGTCAGCAAGACACTCAAACTGTTTTTTTTATGGAAAAAAGGCAAAAGTTGGGATACACCCAGATTTGAACTGTGGAAGAGGAAAACCACAGTTTTATTTCTCTGGCCTACACCAGAATCCTTTAAACAGATATATTTGTGTGTGAACAGTCAGCGAGACACTCAAATTGTTTTTTTTTATGGACAAAACGGCAAAAAGGTGGATTACACCCAGATTTGAACCATGGAAGAGGAAAACCACAGTTCTAGTTCTCTGGCCTACACCAGAATCTTTTAAACAGATATATTTGTGTTTTAACAGTCAACAAGACACTCAAACTGTTTTTTTTATGGAAAAAAGGCAAAAAGGTGGATTACACCCAGATTTGAACCGTGGAAGAGTAAAACCACAGTTCTAGTTCTCTGGCCTACACCAGAATCTTTTAAACAGATATATTTCTGTCTGAACAGTCAGCGAGACAATCAACCTGTTTTTTTTTTTTTACGTAAAAAAGGCAAAAAGGTGTATTACACCCAGATTTGAACCGTGGAAGAGGAAAACCACAGTTCTAGCTCTCTGGCCTACACCAGAATCTTTTAAACAGATATATTTCTGTCTGAACAGTCAGCGAGACACTCAAACTGTTTTTTTTATGGAAAAAAGGCAAAAAGGTGGATAACAACCAGATTTGAACCGTGGAAGAGGAGAACTGCAGTTCTATTTCTCTGCCCTACACCAGAATCTTTTAAATAGATATGTTTGTGTTTGAACAGTCAGCGAGACACTCAAACTGTTTTTTTTTATGGAAAAAAGGCAAAAAGGTGGATTACACCCAGATTTGAACTGTGGTAGAGGAAAACCACAGTTCTAGTTCTCTGGCCTACACCAGAATCTTTAAAACAGATATATTGGTGTCTGAACAGTCAGCGAGAAACACAAACTGTTTTTTTTTATGGAAAAAAAGGCAAAAAGGTGGATTACACCCAGATTTGAACCGTGGAAAAGTAAAACCACAGTTGTATTTCTCTGGCCTACACCAGAATTTTTTAAACAGATATATTTCTGTCTGAACAGTCAGCTAGACACTCAAACAGTTTTTTTTTTATGTAAAAAAGGCAAAACGGTGGATTACACCCAGATTTGAACAGTGGAAGAGGAAAACCACAGTTCTAGTTCTCTGGCCTACCCCAGAATCTTTTAAACAGATATATTTGTGTCTGAACAGTCAGCGAGACACTCAAACTGTTTTTTTTTTAATGGAAAAGGGGAAAAACGGTGACTCACACCCAGATTTGAACCGTGGAAGAGGAAAACCACAGTTCTAGTTCTCTGGCCTACATCAGAATCTTTTAAACAGATATATTTGTGTCTGAACAGTCAGCGAGACACTCAAACTGTTTTTTTTTTTATGTAAAAAAGGCAAAAAGGTGGATTACACCCAGATTTGAACAGTGGAAGAGGAAAACCACAGTTCTAGTTCTCTGGCCTACCCCAGAATCTTTTAAACAGATATATTTGTGTCTGAACAGTCAGCGAGACACTCAAACTGTTTTTTTTTATGGAAAAGGGGCAAAACGGTGACTCACACCCAGATTTGAACCGTGGAAGAGGAAAACCACAGTTGTAGTTCTCTGGCCTACACCAGAATCTTTTAAACAGATATATTTGTGTCTGAACAGTCAGCGAGACACTCAAACTGTTTTTTTTTATGTAAAAAAGGCAAAAAGGTGGATTACACCCAGATTTGAACCGTGGAAGAGGAAAACCATAGTTCTAGTTCTCTGGCCTACACCAGAATCTTTTAAACAGACATATTTGTGTATGAACAGTCAGCGAGACACTCAAACTGTTTTTTTTTATGTAAAAAAGGTTGATTACATACAGATTTGAACCGTGTAAGAGGAAAACCACAGTTGTAGTTCTCTGGCCTACCTCAGAATCTTTTAAACAGATATATTTGTGTCTGAACAGTCAGCGAGACACTCAAACTGTTTTTTTTTATGCAAAAAAGGCAAAAAGGTGGATTACACCCAGATTTGAACCATGGAAGAGCAAAACCACAGTTCTAGTTCTCTGCCCTACACCAGAATCTTTTAAATAGATATATTTGTGTCTGAACAGTCAGCGAGACACTCAAACTGTTTTTTTTTATGTAAAAAAGGCAAAAAGGTGGTTTACACCCAGATTTGAACCGTGGAAGAGGAAAACCACAGTTCTAGTTCTCTGACCTACCCCAGAATCTTTTAAACAGATATATTTGTGTCTGAACTGTCAGCGAGATACTCAAACTGGTTTTTTTTATGGAAAAGGGGCAAAACGGTGACTCACACCCAGATTTGAACCGTGGAAGAGGAAAACCACAGTTCTAGTTCTCTGGCCTACACCAGAATCTTTTAAACAGATATATTTGTGTCTGAACAGTCAGCGAGACACTCAAACTGTTTTTTTTTATGTAAAAAAGGCAAAAAGGTGGATTACACACAGATTTGAACCGTGGAAGAGGAAGGCCACAGTTCTAGTTCTCTGGCCTACCCCAGAATGTTTTAAACAGATATATTTCTTTCTGAACAGTCAGCGAGACTCTCAAACTGTTTTTTTCATGGAAAAAAGGCAAAAAGGTGGCTAACAACCAGATTTGAACCGTGGAAGAGGAAAACCGCAGTTCTATTTCTCTGCCCTACACCAGAATCTTTTAAATAGATATATTTGTGTCTGAACAGTAAGCGAGACACTCAAACTGTTTTTTTTTATGTAAAAAAGGCAAAAAGGTGGATTACACCCAGATTTGAACCGTGGAAGAGGAAACCACAGTTCTAGTTCTCTGGCCTACCCCAAAATCTTTTAAACAGATACATTTGTGTCTGAACAGTCAGCGAGACACTCAAACTGGTTTTTTTTATGGAAAAGGGGCAAAACGGTGACTCACACCCAGATTTGAACCGTGGAAGAGGAAAACCACAGTTCTAGTTCTCTGGCCTACACCAGAATCTTTTAAACAGATATATTTGTGTCTGAACAGTCTGCGAGACTCTCAAACTGTTTTTTTTTAATGTGAAAAAGGCTAAAAGGTGGATTACACCCAGATTTGAACCGTGGAAGAGGAAAGCCACAGTTCTAGTTCTCTGGCCTACACCAGAATGTTTTAAACAGATATATTTCTTTCTGAACAGTCAGCGAGACACTCAAACAGTTTTTTTAATGGAAAAAAGGCAAAGAGGTGGATAACAACCAGATTTGAACCGTGGAAGAGTAAAACCACAGTTCTAGTTCTCTGGCCTACACCAGAATCTTTTAAACAGATATATTTGTGTCTGAACAGTCAGCGAGACACTCAAACTGTTTTGTTTTATGGAAAAAAGGCAAAAAGGTGAATTACTTCCAGATTTGAACCGTGGAAAAGTAAAATCACAGTTCTATTTCTCTGGCCTACACCAGAATCTTTTAAACAGATAAATTTGTGTCTGAACAGTCAGCGAGACACTCAAACTGTTTTTTTTTATGGAAAAGGGGCAAAACGGTGACTCACACCCAGATTTGAACCGTGGAAGAGGAAAACCACAGTTCTAGTTCTCTGGCCTACACCAGAATCTTTTAAACAGATATATTTGTGTCTGAACAGTCAGCGAGACACTCAAACTGTTTTTTTTATGTAAAAAAGGCAAAAAGGTGGATTACACCCAGATTTGAACCGTGGAAGAGGAAAACCATAGTTCTAGTTCTCTGGCCTACACCATAATCTTTTAAACAGACATATTTGTGTATGAACAGTCAGCTAGACACTCAAACTGTTTTTTTATGGAAAAAAGGCAAAAGTTGGGATACACCTAGATTTGAACCGTGGAAGAGGAAACCCACAGTTCTAGTTCTCTGGCCTACACCAGAATCTTTTAAACAGATATATTTGTGTCTGAACAGTCAGCAAGACAATCAAACTGTTTTTTTTTTTAAGTAAAAAAGGCAAAAAGGTGGATTACACCCAGATTTGAACCGTGGAAGAGGAAAACCTCCGTTCTAGTTCTCTGGCCTACACCAGAATCTTTTAAACAGATATATGTGTGTATGAACAGACAGCTAGACACTCAAAATGTTTTTTTTCATGTAAAAAAGGAAAAATGTTGATTACACCCAGATTTGAACCGTGGAAAAGTAAAACCACAGTTCTATTTCTCTGGCCTACACCAGAATCTTTTAAACAGATATATTTGTGTCTGAACAGTCAGCGAGACAATCAAACTGTTTTTTTTTTATGTAAAAAAGGCAAAAAGGTGGATTACACCCAGATTTGAACCGTGGAAGAGGAAAACCACAGTTCTATTTCTCTGGCCTACACCAGAATCTTTTAAACAGATATATTTGTGTCTGAACAGTCAGCGAGACACTCAAACTGTTTTTTTTTATGGAAAAAAGGCAAAAAGGTGGATAACACCCAGATTTCAACCGTGGAAGAGGAAAACCACAGTTCTATTTCTCTGCCCTACACCAGAATCTTTTAAATATATATATTTGTGTCTGAACAGTCAGCGAGACACTCAAACTGTTTTCTTTTATGTAAAAAAGGCAAAAAGGTTGATTACACCCAGATTTGAACCGTGGAAGAGGAAAAGCACAGTTCTAGTTCTCTGGCCTACCCCAGAATCTTTTAAACAGATATATTTGTGTCTGAACAGTCAGCGAGACACTCAAACTGTTTTTTTTATGTAAAAAAGGTTGACTACACCCAGATTTGAACCGTGTAAGAGGAAAACCATAGTTGCAGTTCTCTGGCCTACCTCAGAATCTTTTAAACAGATATATTTGTGTCTGAACAGTCAGCGAGACACTCAAACTGTTTTTTTTTTAAGTAAAAAAGGCAAAAAGGTGGATTACACCCAGATTTGAACCGTGGAAGAGGAAAACCACAGTTCTAGTTCTCTGGCCTACACCACAATCTTTTAAACAGATATATTTGTGTCTGAACAGTCAGCAAGACACTCAAACTGTTTTTTTTATGGAAAAAAGGCAAAAAGGTGGATTACACCCAGATTTGAACCATGGAAGAGGAAAACCACAATTGTAGTTCTCTGGCCTACACCAGAATCTTTTAAACAGATATATTTGTGTCTGAACAGTCAGCGAGACAATCAAACTGTTTTTTTTTTTACGTATAAAAGGCAAAAAGGTGGATTACACCCAGATTTGAACCGTGGAAGAGGAAAACCACAGTTCTAGTTCTCTGGCCTACACCAGAATCTTTTAAACAGATATATTTCTGTATGAACAGTCAGCGAGACACTCAAATTGTTTTTTTTATGGAAAAAAGGCAAAAAGGTGGATAACACCCAGATTTGACCAGTGGAAGAGGATAACCGCAGTTCTATTTCTCTGCCCTACACCAGAATTTTTTAAATAGATATATTTGTGTCTGAAAAGTCAGCGAGAAACTCAAACTGTTTTTTTTTATGGAAAAAAGGCAAAAAGGTGGATTACACCCAGATTTGAACTGTAGTAGAAGAAAACCACAGTTCTAGTTCTCTGGCCTACATCAGAATCTTTTAAACAGATATATTTGTGTCTGAACAGTCAGCGAGACACTCAAACTGTTTTTTTTTTATGTAAAAAAGGCAAAAAGGTGGATTACACCCAGATTTGAACCGTGGAAGAGGAAAACCACAGTTCTAGTTCTCTGGCCTACACCAGAATCTTTTAAACAGATATATTTGTGTCTGAACAGTCAGCAAGACACTCAAACTGTTTTTTTATGGAAAAAAGGAAAAAGTTGGGATTACACCCAGATTTGAACCGTGGAAGAGGAAAACCACAGTTTTATTTCTCTGGCCTACACCAGAATCGTTTAAACAGATATATTTGTGTGTGAACAGTCAGCGAGATACTCAAACTGGTTTTTTTTATGGAAAAGGGGCAAAACGGTGACTCACACCCAGATTTGAACCGTGGAAGAGGAAAACCACAGTTCTAGTTCTCTGGCCTACACCAGAATCTTTTAAACAGATATATTTGTGTCTGAACAGTCAGCGAGACACTCAAACTGTTTTTTTTTATGTAAAAAAGGCAAAAAGGTGGATTACACCCAGATTTGAACCGTGGAAGAGGAAAACCTCCGTTCTAGTTCTCTGGCCTACACCAGAATCTTTTAAACAGATATATGTGTGTATGAACAGACAGCTAGACACTCAAAATGTTTTTTTTCATGTAAAAAAGGAAAAATGTTGATTACACCCAGATTTGAACCGTGGAAAAGTAAAACCACAGTTCTATTTCTCTGGCCTACACCAGAATCTTTTAAACAGATATATTTGTGTATGAACAGTCAGCGAGACAATCAAACTGTTTTTTTTTTATGTAAAAATGGCAAAAAGGTGGATTACACCCAGATTTGAACCGTGGAAGAGGAAAACCACAGTTCTATTTCTCTGGCCTACACCAGAATCTTTTAAACAGATATATTTGTGTCTGAACAGTCAGCGAGACACTCAAACTGTTTTTTTTTATGTAAAAAAGGCAAAAAGGTGGATAACACCCAGATTTCAACCGTGGAAGAGGAAAACCACAGTTCTAGTTCTCTGGCCTACACCAGAATCTTTTAAACAGATATATTTGTGTCTGAACAGTCAGCAAGACACTCAAACTGTTTTTTTATGGAAAAAAGGCAAAAGTTGGGATTACACCCAGATTTGAACCGTGGAAGAGGAAAACCACAGTTTTATTTCTCTGGCCTACACCAGAATCGTTTAAACAGATATATTTGTGTGTGAACAGTCAGCGAGACACTCAAACTGTTTTTTTTTATGGAAAAAAAGGCAAAAAGATGGATTACACCCCGATTTGAACCATGGAAGAGGAAAACCACAATTGTAGTTCTCTGGCCTACACCAGAATCTTTTAAACAGATATATTTGTGTCTGAACAGTCAGCGAGACAATCAAACTGTTTTTTTTATGGAAAAAAGGCAAAAAGGTAGATGACACCCAGATTTGAACCGTGGAAGAGGAAAACCGCAGTTCTATTTCTCTGCCCTACACCAGAATCTTTTAAATAGATATATTTGTGTCTGAACAGTCAGCGAGACACTCATACTGTTTTTTTTTACGTAAAAAAGGCAAAAAGGTGGATTACACCCAGATTTGAACCGTGGAAGAGGAAAACCACAGTTCTAGTTCTCTGGCCTACACCAGAATCTTTTAAACAGATATATTTCTGTCTGAACAGTCAGCGAGACACTCAAACTGTTTTTTTTATGGAAAAAAGGCAAAAAGGTAGATGACACCCAGATTTGAACCGTGGAAGAGGAAAACCGCAGTTCTATTTCTCTGCCCTACACCAGAATCTTTTAAATAGATATATTTGTGTCTGAACAGTCAGCGAGACACTCAAACTGTTTTTTTTTATGGAAAAAAGGTAAAAAGGTTGATTACACCCAGATTTAAACTGTGGTAGAGGAAAACCACAGTTCTAGTTCTCTGGCCTACACCAGAAACTTTTAAACAGATATATTTGTGTCTGAACAGTCAGGAAGACACTCAAACTGTTTTTTTTATGGAAAAAAGGCAAAAAGGTAGATAACACCCAGATTTGAACCGTGGAAGAGGAAAACCGCAGTTCTATTTCTCTGCCCTACACCAGAATCTTTTAAATAGATATATTTGTGTCTGAACAGTCAGCGAGACACTCAAACTGTTTTTTTTTATGGAAAAAAGGTAAAAAGGTTGATTACACCCAGATTTAAACTGTGGTAGAGGAAAACCACAGTTCTAGTTCTCTGGCCTACACCAGAATCTTTTAAACAGATATATTTGTGTATGAATAGTCAGGTAGATACTCAAACAGTTTTTTTTTTATGTAAAAATGTTGATTACACCCACATTTAAACCGTGTAAGAGGAAAACCATAGATGTAGTTCTCTGGCCTA
This sequence comes from Phyllobates terribilis, assembly GCF_046119375.1. Classification (NCBI taxonomy): domain Eukaryota; kingdom Metazoa; phylum Chordata; class Amphibia; order Anura; family Dendrobatidae; genus Phyllobates; species Phyllobates terribilis. Next base: position 13,147,151 of record NW_027362772.1, on the reverse strand, counting down.
CCTCAGAATCTTTTAAACAGATATATTTGTGTCTGAACAGTCAGCGAGACACTCAAACTGTTTTTTTTTATGTAAAAAAGGCAAAAAGGTGGATTACACCCAGATTTGAACTGTGGAAGAGGAAAACCACAGTTTTATTTCTTTGGCCTAGACCAGAATCCTTTAAACATATATATTTGTGTGTGAACAGTCAGCAAGACACTCAAACTGTTTTTTTTTATGGAAAGAAAGGCAAAAAGGTGGATTACACCCAGATTTGAACCATGGAAGAGGAAAACCACAATTGTAGTTTTCTGGCCTACACCAGAATCTTTTAAACAGATATATTTGTGTCTGAACAGTCAGCGAGACAATCAAACTGTTTTTTTTTTTTACGTAAAAAAGGCAAAAAGGTGTATTACACCCAGATTTGAACCGTGAAAGAGGAAAACCACAGTTCTAGTTCTCTGGCCTACACCAGAATCTTTTAAACAGATATATTTCTGTCTGAACAGTCAGCGAGACACTCAAACTGTTTTTTTTATGGAAAAAAGGCAAAAAGGTGGATAACACCCAGATTTGAACCGTGGAAGAGGAAAACCGCAGTTCTATTTCTCTGCCCTACACCAGAATCTTTTAAATAGATATATTTGTGTCTGAACAGTCAGCGAGACACTCAAACTGTTTTTTTTTATGGAAAAAAGGCAAAAAGGTGGATTACACCCAGATTTGAAATGTGGTAGAGGAAAACCACAGTTTTAGTTCTCTGGCCTACATCAGAATCTTTTAAACAGATATATTTGTGTCTGAACAGTCAGTGAGACACTCAAACTGTTTTTTTTTATGTAAAAAAGGCAAAAAGGTGGATTACACTCAGATTTGAACTGTGGAAGAGGAAAACCACCGTTCTAGTTATCTGGCCTACACCAGAATCTTTTAAACAGATATATTTGTGTATGAACAGTCAGCTAGACACTCAAACTGTTTTTTTTTATGTAAAAAAGGAAAAAGGGTTGATTACACCCAGATTTGAACCGTGTAAGAGGAAAACCACAGTTGTAGTTCTCTGGCCTACCTCAGAATCTTTTAAACAGATATATTTGTGTCTGAACAGTCAGCGAGACACTCAAACTGTTTTTTTTATGGAAAAAAGGCAAAAGTTGGGATACACCCAGATTTGAACCGTGGAAGAGGAAAACCACAGTTTTATTTCTCTGGCCTACACCAGAATCCTTTAAACAGATATATTTGTGTGTGAACAGTCAGCGAAACACTCAAACTGTTTTTTTTTATGGAAAAAAAGGCAACAAGGTGGATTACACCCAGATTTGAACCATGGAAGAGGAAAGCCACAATTCTAGTTCTCTGGCCTACACGAGAATCTTTTAAACAGATATATTTGTGTCTGAACAGTCAGCGAGACAATCAAACTGTTTTTTTTTTTTTAAGTAAAAAAGGCAAAAAGGTGGATTACACCCAGATTTGAACCGTGGAAGAGGAAAACCTCCGTTCTAGTTCTCTGGCCTACACCAGAATCTTTTAAACAGATATATTTGTGTATGAACAGACTGCTAGACACTCAAAATGTTTTTTTTTTATGTAAAAAAGGAAAAAAGGTTGATTACACCCAGATTTGAAAGGTGTAAGAGGAAAACCACAGTTGTATTTCTCTGGCCTACCTCAGAATCTTTTAAACAGATATATTTGTGTCTGAACAGTCAGCGAGACAATCAAACTGTTTTTTTTATGGAAAAAAGGCAAAATTTGGGATACACCCAGATTTGAACCGTGAAAGAGGAAAACCACAGTTTTATTTCTCTGGCCTACACCAGAATCCTTTAAACAGATATATTTGTGTGTGAACAGTCAGCAAGACACTCAAACTGTTTTTTTTATGGAAAAAAGGCAAAAAGGTGGATTACACCCAGATTTGAACCATGGAAGAGGAAAACCACAATTGTAGTTCTCTGGCCTACACCAGAATCTTTTAAACAGATATATTTGTGTCTGAACAGTCAGCGAGACAATCAAACTGTTTTTTTTTTATGTAAAAATGGCAAAAAGGTGGATTACACCCAGATTTGAACCGTGGAAGAGGAAAACCACAGTTCTATTTCTCTGGCCTACACCAGAATCTTTTAAACAGATATATTTGTGTCTGAACAGTCAGCGAGACACTCAAACTGTTTTTTTTTATGGAAAAAAGGCAAAAAGGTGGATAACACCCAGATTTCAACCGTGGAAGAGGAAAACCACAGTTCTATTTCTCTGCCCTACACCAGAATCTTTTAAATATATATATTTGTGTCTGAACAGTCAGCGAGACACTCAAACTGTTTTCTTTTATGTAAAAAAGGCAAAAAGGTTGATTACACCCAGATTTGAACCGTGGAAGAGGAAAACCGCAGTTCTAGTTCTCTGGCCTACCCCAGAATCTTTTAAACAGATATATTTGTGTCTGAACAGTCAGCGAGACACTCAAACTGTTTTTTTTTATGGAAAAGGGGAAAAACGGTGACTCTCACCCAGATTTGAACCGTGGAAGAGGAAAACCACAGTTCTAGTTCTCTGGCCTACACCAGAATCTTTTAAACAGATATATTTGTGTCTGAAAAGTCAGCGAGACACTCAAACTGTTTTTTTTATGTAAAAAAGGTTGATTACACCCAGATTTGAACCGTGTAAGAGGAAAACCATAGTTGCAGTTCTCTGGCCTACCTCAGAATCTTTTAAACAGATATATTTGTGTCTGAACAGTCAGCGAGACACTCAAACTGTTTTTTTTTTAAGTAAAAAAGGCAAAAAGGTGGATTACACCCAGATTTGAACCGTGGAAGAGGAAAACCACAGTTCTAGTTCTCTGGCCTACACCACAATCTTTTAAACAGATATATTTGTGTCTGAACAGTCAGCAAGACACTCAAACTGTTTTTTTTATGGAAAAAAGGCAAAATTTGGGATACACCCAGATTTGAACCGTGGAAGAGGAAAACCACAGTTTTATTTCTCTGGCCTACACCAGAATCCTTTAAACAGATATATTTGTGTGTGAACAGTCAGCGAGACACTCAAATTGTTTTTTTTTATGGAAAAAAAGGCAAAAAGGTAGATTACACTCAGATTTGAACCATGGAAGAGGAAAGCCACAATTCTAGTTCTCTGGCCTACACCAGAATCTTTTAAACAGATATATTTGTGTCTGAACAGTCAGCGAGACAATCAAACTGTTTTTTTTTTTACGTAAAACAGGCAAAAAGGTGGATTACACCCAGATTTGAACCGTGGAAGAGGAAAACCACAGTTTTAGTTCTCTGGCCTACACCAGAATTTTTGAAACAGATATATTTGTGTCTGAACAGTCAGCGAGACACTCAAACTGTTGTTTTAATGGAAAAAAGGCAAAAAGGTGGATAACACCCAGATTTGAACCGTGGAGGAGGAAAACCACAGTTCTGTTTCTCTGCCCTACACCAGAATCTTTTAAACAGATATATTTGTGTCTGAACAGTCAGCGAGACACTCAAACTGTTTTTTTTTATGGAAAAGGGGCAAAACGGTGACTCACACCCAGATTTGAACCGTGGAAGAGGAAAACCACAGTTCTAGTTCTCTGGCCTACACCAGAATCTTTTAAACAGATATATTTGTGTGTGAACAGTCAGCAAGACACTCAAACTGTTTTTTTTATGGAAAAAAGGCAAAAAGGTGGATTACACCCAGATTTGAACCGTGGAAGAGGAAAACCACAATTGTAGTTCTCTGGCCTACACCAGAATCTTTTAAACAGATATATTTGTGTCTGAACAGTCAGCGAGACAATCAAACTGTTTTTTTTTTATGTAAAAATGGCAAAAAGGTGGATTACACCCAGATTTGAACCGTGGAAGAGGAAAACCACAGTTCTATTTCTCTGGCCTACACCAGAATCTTTTAAATAGATATATTTGTGTCTGAACAGTCAGCGAGACACTCAAACTGTTTTTTTTTATGGAAAAGGGGCAAAACGGTGACTCACACTCAGATTTGAACCGTGGAAGAGGAAAACCACAGTTCTAGTTCTCTGGCCTACACCAGAATCTTTTAAACAGATATATTTGTGTCTGAACAGTCAGCGAGACAATCAAACTGGGTTTTTTTATGTAAAACGGAAAAAAGGTTGATTACACCCAGATTTGAACTGTGTAAGAGGAAAACCACAGTTGTAGTTCTCTGGCCTACCTCAGAATCTTTTAAACAGATATATTTGTGTCTGAACAGTCAGCGAGACACTCAAACTGTTTTTTTTTATGTAAAAAAGGCAAAAAGGTGGATTACACCCAGATTTGAACCGTGGAAGAGGAAAACCACAGTTCTAGTTCTCTGGCCTACACCAGAATCTTTTAAACAGATATATTTGTGTCTGAACAGTCAGCAAGACACTCAAACTGTTTTTTTATGGAAAAAAGGCAAAAGTTGGGATTACACCCAGATTTGAACCGTGGAAGAGGAAAACCACAGTTTTATTTCTCTGGCCTACACCAGAATCGTTTAAACAGATATATTTGTGTGTGAACAGTCAGCGAGACACTCAAACTGTTTTTTTTTATGGAAAAAAAGGCAAAAAGATGGATTACACCCCGATTTGAACCATGGAAGAGGAAAACCACAATTGTAGTTCTCTGGCCTACACCAGAATCTTTTAAACAGATATATTTGTGTCTGAACAGACAGCGAGACAATCAAACTGTTTTTTTTTTACGTAAAAAAGGCAAAAAGGTGGATTACACCCAGATTTGAACCGTGGAAGAGGAAAACCACAGTTCTAGTTCTCTGGCCTACACCAGAATCTTTTAAACAGATATATTTCTGTCTGAACAGTCAGCGAGACACTCAAACTGTTTATTTTATGGAAAAAAGGTAAAAAGGTTGATTACACCCAGATTTAAACTGTGGTAGAGGAAAACCACAGTTCTAGTTCTCTGGCCTACACCAGAATCTTTTAAACAGATATATTTGTGTCTGAACAGTCAGGAAGACACTCAAACTGTTTTTTTTATGGAAAAAAGGCAAAAAGTTAGATAACACCCAGATTTGAACCGTGGAAGAGGAAAACCGCAGTTCTATTTCGCTGCCCTGCACCAGAATCTTTTAAATAGATATATTTGTGTCTGAACAGTCAGCGAGACACTCAAACTGTTTTTTTTATGGAAAAAAGGTAAAAAGGTTGATTACACCCAGATTTAAACTGTGGTAGAGGAAAACCACAGTTCTAGTTCTCTGGCCTACACCAGAATCTTTTAAACAGATATATTTGTGTCTGAACAGTCAGGAAGACACGCAAACTGTTTTTTTTTTATGGAAAAAGGGCAAAACGGTGACTCACACCCAGATTTGAACCGTGGAAGAGGAAAACCCCAGTTCTAGTTCTCTGGCCTACACCAGAATCTTTTAAACAGATATATTTGTGTCTGAACAGTCAGCGAGACACTCAAACTGTTTTTTTTAATGTAAAAAAGGCAAAAAGGTGGATTACACCCAGATTTGAACCGTGGAAGAGGAAAACCACAGTTGTAATTCTCTGGCCTACCTCAGAATCTTTTAAACAGATATATTTGTGTCTGAACAGTCAGCAAGACACTCAAACTGTTTTTTTAATGGAAAAAAGGCAAAAGTTGGGATACACCCAGATTTGAACCGTGGAAGAGGAAAACCACAGTTTTATTTCTCTAGCCTACACCAGAATCCTATAAACAGATATATTTGTGTGTGAACAGTCAGCGAGACACTCAAACTGTTTTTTTTTATGGAAAAAAAGGCAAAAAGGTGGATTACACCCAGATTTGAACCATGGAAGAGGAAAACCACAATTCTAGTTCTCTGGCCTACACCAGAATGTTTTAAACAGATATATTTGTGTCTGAACAGTCAGCGAGATACTCAAACTGTTTTTTTTATGGAAAAAAGGCAAAAAGGTGGATAACACCAAGATTTGAACCGTGGAAGAGGAAAACCGCAGTTCTATTTCTCTGCCATACACCAGAATCTTTTAAATAGATATATTTGTGTCGGAACAGTCAGCGAGACACTCAAACTGTTTTTTTTTATGGAAAAAAGGCAAAAAGGTGGATTACACCCAGATTTGAACTGTGGTAGAGGAAAACCACAGTTCTAGTTCTCTGGCCTACAGCAGAATCTTTTAAACAGATATGTTTGTGTCTGAACAGTCAGCGAGACACACAAACTGTTTTTTTTTATGGCAAAAAGGCAAAAAGGTGGATTACACCCAGATTTGAACCGTGGAAGAGGGAAACCACAGTTCTAGTTCTCTGGCCTACACCAGAATCTTTTAAACAGATATATTTGTGTCTGAACAGTCAGCGAGACACTCAAACTGTTTTTTTTTTATGGAAAAGGGGCAAAACGGTGACTCACACCCAGATTTGAACCGTGGAAGAGGAAAACCACAGTTCTAGTTCTCTGGCCTACACCAGAATCTTTTAAACAGATATATTTGTGTCTGAACAGTCAGCGAGACACTCAAACTGTTTTTTTTTTATGTAAAAAAGGCAAAAAGGTGGATTACACCCAGATTTGAACCGTGGAAGAGGAAAACCACAGTTCTAGTTCTCTGGCCTACACCAGAATCTTTTAAACAGATATATTTGTGTATGAACAGTCAGCTAGACACTCAAACAGTTTTTTTTTATGTAAAAAAGGAAAAAAGGTTGATTACACCCAGATTTGAACCGTGTAAGAGGAAAACCACAGTTGTAATTCTCTGGCCTACCTCAGAATCTTTTAAACATATATATTTGTGTCTGAACAGTCAGCAAGACACTCAAACTGTTTTTTTTATGGAAAAAAGGCAAAAGTAGGGATACACCCAGATTTGAACCATGGAAGAGGAAAACCACAGTTTTATTTCTCTGGCCTACACCAGAATCCTTTAAACAGATATATTTGTGTGTGAACAGTCAGCAAGATACTCAAACTGTTTTTTTTTTTGGAAAAAAGGCAAAAAGGTGGATAACACCAAGATTTGAACCGTGGAAGAGGAAAACCGCAGTTCTATTTCTCTGCCCTACACCAGAATCTTTTAAATAGATATATTTGTGTCTGAACAGTCAGCGAGACACTCAAACTGTTTTTTTTTATGGAAAAAAGGCAAAAAGGTGGATTACACCCAGATTTGAACTGTGGTAGAGGAAAACCACAGTTCTAGTTCTCTGGCCTACACCAGAATCTTTTAAACAGATATATTTGTGTCTGAACAGTCAGCGAGACAAACAAACTGTTATTTTTTTATGGAAAAAAGGCAAAAAGGTGGATTACACCCAGATTTGAACCGTGGAAGAGGAAAACCACAGTTCTAGTTCTCTGGCCTACACCAGAATCTTTTAAACAGATATATTTGTGTCTGAACAGTCAGCGAGACACTCAAACTGTTTTTTTTTATGTAAAAAAGGCAAAAAGGTGGATTACACCCAGATTTGAACCGTGGAAGAGGTAAGCCACAGTTCTAGTTCTCTGGCCTACCCCAGAATCTTTTAAACAGATATATTTGTGTCTGAACAGTCAGCGAGACACTCAAACTGTTTTTTTCATGGAAAAAAGGCAAAAAGGTGGATAACACCAAGATTTGAACCGTGGAAGAGGAAAACCGCAGTTCTATTTCTCTGGCCTACACCAGAATCTTTTAAACAGATATATTTGTGTCTTAACAGTCAGCGAGACACACAAACTGTTGTTTTTTTATGGAAAAAAGGCAAAAAGGTGGATTACACCCAGATTTCAACAGTGGAAGAGGAAAACCACAGTTCTAGTTCTCTGGCCTACACCAGAATCTTTTAAACAGATATATTTGTGTCTGAACAGTCAGTGAGACACTCAAACCGTTTTTTTTTATGTAAAAAAGGCAAAAAGGTGGATTACACCCAGATTTGAACCGTGAAAGAGGAAAACCACAGTTCTAGTTCTCTGGCCTACCACAGAATCTTTTAAACAGATATATTTGTGTCTGAACAGTCAGCGAGACACTCAAATAGTGTTGAGCCACCCCCGTAGTGTTCGAGTTCGGTTCGGTTCGTCGAACACCCGTGTGTTCGCCGAACTGTTCGTCGAACTGTTCGTCGATCACCTTCGAACACCGTTAAAACCAATGGCAGGCAAACAAAAACACATAGAAACACATAGAAAACACCTTCAAAGGTGTCCAAAAGCTGACAAACTGCTCAGAAGACATAACTAACACATGGAAAAGTGACAAGTACATATAGTCATGCGAAAATAAAAGAGGTGGAGGAGTAAAAGGAGGGGGAGACACAGATATAGGCATGTCATGCCCTTCTAAAATCCAAAAAGTGAGAAGCCGACACGGCCAGTCCGCTCCTGCCCGTGCCACCTCCGTGTCGCCGGGTTTGTGCCAGAGCCGCGGTGAACCCTGACGGCCAGCCCCCCTCTCCCAATACTGGTGCCTGTCCGCTGGTGGGTCGAGCGAGCCCCCCTGTGGTGGAGGCAGCTCTAAGCTTTTTAATTTAAATTGTCTCTCTAATTTGAATGAATACACTTTAAATCCATTTACAAGGATCTATTGGAGGGCAAGTCTCATGCCAGCAGCCGCGTAATTCCAGCTCCAGTAGCGTCCACTAAAGCTGCTGCAGTTAAAAAGCTTTTATAAGGATCGAGCTCGGCTGTCCACCGCAAGGCATCCTACTGCCAGTCCCAGCCCCTATGCCTTGGGGTGCCTCCTGATGCTCTTCACTAAGTATCCCATGGTCCCGAATCATTTCCTTTGAAAAAATTAAGTGTCTAAACTACAGGTGGTGTAGCTTGCTTAACAGCCGGGATAATCCGCTGACTAGCAGACACTGCTACTAGGCACAAAGTATTTCCTGGGCTAGATGCAGTTAAAAATTTGTAATTAGATACTCTCGTTGGATGCTGAGAAAGCATTCCATAGAGTCTCCTGGCACGCCATATATGATTCTCTTAAAAAGCTTGGGGTAGGGGTCTAGGGGACCCTTTTATAGCCAAAATCACGGCCCTGTATCGCAATACGTCACCTAGGCTGAAGATAAATGGAACTGTAGCACCCTGAGGGCTCGGTTGCTACAGACGTATTGCACCTCACCCAGAGGTGTGATATCTCACTCTCAGGTAAGGATGGAGTGTGGATCAGGACCCGACACCTGCATGCATTACACCACATTGCCGTGGGGCAGGGCGACCAATATGCCCCTGAGATGGGCACGACAGTCCCTGTCCCTGGCTGGAGTGGGGGGAGGGAACACTGAGGAAGGGGAACCCTGTAGTGCAGGAGCAGGGAGGAAGCAATTCCTGGGTGCATTGAGAAGGGAGTATAAAAGGTGGGCACCATCTTAGTTCAGTGCAGAGAAGTCTGAGCAGAATTGGAGAAGGAAGGAAGAGGAGCGGAGAAGGCTCCAGGAACGAGGAATGAAGGGATCTCAGGGGTGCGTACGGGTGAGTCGCCACCGCACGCCCGAATCCACCTGCGTGGAGGGGTCAGGCCAAAGGGGGAGACCGGTCCCCGAACTAGTGGAGGCAGGAAACGACCCTCAGCTAGAAACCGGAGGCTCTGACATTTTATGTGGCGCAGCCCCTCGCTACACCCGCTAGGAAGGCACCACATAGGGTCAGGGAAACTGGCGCCAAGTTTACCAAGAGGAGGCCCGAGGCAGCCGGACAGAAGTGTTGGTAAGAAAGGCCAGACAAAGGACACACAAAGGGGGTCCTGTGAAGTGCTCCAAAGTTATCTGGGAGTTGTCTGAGCCCCTCACCTGGTGAGCACAGTACGACGTGGGCAGCCGTTACCTGCAGACGTGGTCTGGATAATAAGAACTGTGAGTAAAGGCCCTGGACTGCATCACTGACTCCGTGTTGTTACTGCTGCTGCCCTGCACCATCACCCCCATCCTCCGCATACACTGCCCTGAGGCTATACTCCTCCCGTGGGGAGTTATGCTATGCTCTGCTGCACCCACAACACCAGCCTCAGCGGTCTGCCCTATAGCAGCGGTTCACTCTGACCGCAATCCACGGGTGGCGTAGTCGGACATTTAAACATCAAAACCACATAAATAGTTCCGCCACTGGTTTGACCGCCCTGAGCCACGGAACCGGGTCGCCGCCACGAAGACTACAAAACCACCAGCATCCACCAAAAAGGGTCCGGCTCCGGGTGTCCCAAGGCCCAGGGGGTGCGTCAGAACATTTTCATCACCTTTCACAATCACCAATGGGACAATGCAGGGATGTCCTCTGTCCCCTCTCTTATACATCCTAGTGACGGAGCACCTGCTCTCATCAATTCGCCATAACCCCAATATTAGGTGGATTGAGGTGGGAGGCACCGAGTACAAGTGCTCTCTATTTGCTGATGATGTCCTAGTATATATCACTCAATCACATATATCCATCCATGCTGTTATGGCTGAAATAGATCACTTTGTTACATGGTCAAATTTTAAAATCAATGCAGCGAAGTCTGAGGCCCTCGATGTCTCCCTCCCCAAATCCATATAGGATTCCATCCAGTCCAACTTTCCCTTTGCCTGTCCCTCACAGGGTATCAAATACTTAGGAATTCCTATTCATAGAGACCTCTCCCATCTATGTTATCTTAATTTTGGGCCCTTTATTGAACAACTCCATACAGACCACGGTTGGCAAGTTAGAACTGTAAGATTCACTACGTGAACCGCTGGTGTTTTGTGGAAAAGCACATGTACACTGCGTTCCAAATTATTATGCAAAAAGTGTTTAGGAGTGATAAGGGAAGAATTTGTTTGTTTGTCAGTTAAACTCATTGATGGTGATGTGTGTCAGGGCTCTTTATATCACTGTAAACAATTGCAGACACCTGTGCTAATTAGTTTGGCAGGTGTGTCCAATGAAAGGCAAGACTACTTAAGAAGGCTCTCTCACATTATTAAGCAGCCTACATTTTCTGCCAAAATGGGAAAGAAAAAGGATGTGTCGGCTGCTGAGAAGCAACAAATTGTGGAGTGTTTAGGTCAAGGCATGACTACAATCAACATTGTGCGATGATCAGGATGAAGTGTCTTGGCAATCAAGAAGTATGTAGCTGATTCACAGTGCACACGTGTGCGTGCTGATAAGGGCAAATTGAGGACTCTTTCCTACAGGCAATTACGTCAGGTTGAAAGAGCAGCGGTAAAAAAGCCTTGTCATAGCAGCAGACAAGTTTTTGAAGCTGCTTGTGCCTCCAACGTCCCCCGAACAACAAGATGCAGGGTCCTTCAGAGGTTTGCAGCTGTGCATACGCCATCCTGTCGACCTCCTCTATCCACTTCACACAAGCAGAAACGGCTCCAGTGGGCCAAACATTATATGAAGACTGATTTCAAAACAGTTTTGTTCACGGATGAGTGCCGTGCAGCGCTCGATGGTCCAGATGGATGGAGTGGAGGATGGCTGGTTGATGGACACCCCACGCAAACACGGCTACAGCGCCAACAAGGAGGAGGTGGAGTAATGTTTTGGGCTGGAATCATGGGGAGAGAGATTGTCGGCCCCTTTAGGATCCCTGAAGGCGCTAAAGATGAACTCCATAATGTATGTGGATTTTCTCAAACAGCACTTCCTGCCATGGTTCAAGAAGAAGAACCGTGTATTTCACAGCAAGATCATTTTTCTGCATGATAATGCACCATCTCATGCTGCACATAAAACATCTGCATCTCTGGCTGATATGGGCATAAAAGGGGACAAACTTATGGTGTGACCCCCATGCTCCCCTGACCTCTACTCCATTCAGAACCTTTGGAGCATCATTAAAAGGAGTGTCTATGATGGCGGGAGGCAGTTCACATCTAAGCAACAGCTCTGGGAGGGTATTCTGTCCTCATGCAAAACAATTGAAGCAGAAACCATCCAAAACCTGACAAATTCAATTTACGAGAGAGTTCAGAAGCTCCTTTCGAACAAGGGGTCCTATGTGAAAATGTAACATCACCTAGAATAAAGTTTTGAGTTGAAAACTGTTTGATTTCAGTTTCTAACAACCTGCTAATGCTTATAATTTCAAAAATGACCATTTTTTTGGTCTTTATTAAAATGAAAAGGTTGATCGAAAAGTTTGGGGGATCTAAGAGTGTGGCAACCCAGTAGTCATGATTACTTCGAATTCTGACAATATGAGGGTCATGCTGCAGGTAGTGCAGCAAGAAGGCACTTATGTGTCTTGCGCATCTCGGAGCCCCAAAATTATTTTCCGGGCTAGATGCAGCTAAAAATTATTTTTAATTTTAAATCTGGTGAAGCTTTAGTATAGATGGCCTAATAGGATCAGTGCTGCACACTGCTACAAAGCCCAAATTATTTTCCAGTCAAGATACAGATAAACGTGATTAGTAATTTGAAAGCTTAAAACGGTTGGTAGGGTGATTTTAACCAATCATCAAGCTTTTACTCTCCCCAGGATGACACAGGGGTAGAAAAGTCGTTTCGGATCCATGATTTGTTCATCTTTATGAACGTGAGTCTGTCTACATTATCAGTGGAGAGCCGCGTGCGCTTATCTGTCAGCACACCACCAGCAGCGCTGAACACACGTTCAGACAGAACGCTGGCTGCGGGGCATGACAAGATCTCCAAGGCGTAAGTGGCTAGCTCCGGCCATTTATCCAGATTGGAAGCCCAAAAAGAGCAAGGGTCCAGTGACACAGTCGTGGCTTCAATGTTTACTTGGAGATACTCCTGTACCATCGTCTCTAGGCGTTGACTATGTGTCAGACTTCTTGTCTCCTGTGGCCTTGCAAAGGATGGGCTAAAAAAGTGGTGAAATGATTCCGCAAAATTGATGTTACCAGCAGATACTGTGGTTCTGTTACGGTTTGAGTGCTGAACACTTGACGGTCCCACGGTTGGCAAGTTGGAACTGTGAGATTCACTACGTGCACCACTGGTATTTTGTGGAAAAGCACATGTAAGATTCTGCAACAGTCTCTGCTGATACTCCTGCATGCGTGCATCCCTTTCTATGGCAGGAATCATTTCTGCAAATTTACTTTTGTACCGGGGATCTAACAGTGTGGCAACCCAGTAGTCAGGATTATTTCTAATTCTCACAATTCGAGGGTCATGTTGCAGGTAGTGCAGCAAGAAGGCACTCATGTGTGTTGCGCATCCAGGAGCACCAAGTCCCTGTTGTGTTGGTGGCGAGGTAACAATCATGCTTCCTTCCTCTGTCCTCTCCCCCCAACCTCGCACAACAGAAATGTGATCAAGGTCTCCCTCATCTGATGAGTCTTCCATCAGTTAGTCCTCCACTTCTTCCTGGGCTCCTGCACCTTCCTCACTAGTTTGGCTGCTACCATGCGCCCTGGTAAAACCATCTCCCCCACCCTCACATGCCTGCCGCCTTGGTGCTGCCGACCGTCTGGACCTTGCAGATGTTAGCCCTTCCGCATACAACTCCTCCTCCTCTACTTCCTCCACCTCCTCTTGTGCCACCACCTGACTCCGAATTCTGTTTAACATGTGCTCCAGCGTGTAAATCACCAGAATAGTCATGCTGATAATGGCATCGTCAGCACTAAACATCTTCGTCGCCATTTCAAAACTGTGCAGAAGGGTGCATAGGTCCCTGATCTGAGACCACTCCTCCAGCGTGATTTGCCCCACCTCTGAATCTCGTTGGCCCAGGCTATACGTCAGAACGTATTGCACCAGGGCTTGTCGGTGCTGTCACAGTCGCTGCAACATGTGCAGAGTTGAATTCCACCGGGTAGGTGTAGCACCCTGAGGATTCGGCTGCTACAGGGGTATTGCACCTCAACCCAGAGGTGTGATATTCCACTCCCGGGTAAGGATGGAGTGTGGAACTGAGCTCAGATAGACTGCATGCACTACATACATCCCATTCCAGAGGAGCAGGCCGACGGCACTCCCACTTAGAAATGTGCAGGTGCGACCGAGCCTGTTCCTGGCTGGAGTGGGAGGGGGGAGGAACATCCCATGTAGTGTAGGGGCAGATAGGGGGAGCAGTCTGGGTAGTGATAGGAGCTCATTGGGTGCTGGTCACCTGAGCTCACACATAGAGGGATATATAAGGAGGGCACCAACTAGGATCAGGGTCAGACGCAGAGAGTAAGTCAGATGCAGAGGACAAGCCTGCAGAAAGAAACAACAGCCCTGGAGAGAGAGTGGAGTAAAGAAGGAGACCCAGAGGGGGACAAAGAAGGGACCCAAGAACCCAAATAAGAACACCGGGTGAGGAGTCAGCAGAAGGGTACCGGAACCCAAGCTGGTGGGGGTAAAGACATTCCCCAGCCAGAGACCGGAGACCGTGGGCAGAGTCTGTCACGGTCACCCACTACATTCACCCTGAAGGCACACCACATGGAGGGTCAGGGAACCTGAGGCCAAAGGTTGCCCAACAGAAGGCCCGAGGGAGCTGGATTTAGGTGAATCACTGGTGGGGACGGCTGAAGGAAGGACAGAGGGAGAGCTCAGGGCCACGCTCCGGACTTGTTTGGGGGTTGGCCGGATCCAGGACCTGGTGGACGCAGCACGGCTCGGGAGGTCACTTGGAGCTAGAGTGACCAGGAACATCTGCAGTAAGTAAAGACCCTTAACTGCACTACCCGAGTCTGTCATCATTACCGGCTGTACCGCACCACCACAACCCCCATCCTCTGCGCCTGTCCCCTCTGAGGCTATACCCCTCCCGTTGGGGGTTATCCCACCAAGCTGCGCATCCACCATCAGCCTCAGCGGACCCTGCTGCAGCGGCGGCCACAGTGACCGCATCACAACGGGTGGCGTAGTCGACACAACGAACTTTAATAACATCAGTAAAGACTGCCACATAACCCTGAGCTTGACGCCCTGGGCACGGGACCGGGTCACAGCCGCTCGGAGACTACAACCCCCCCATCTGATCCGGTGCCGGGTATTCCCCTCAAAACGGAATATGTCCCAGGGGGCGCGTCTACTTTGGCGTAGTCGGCAGGATTACGTGCCCGCAACACCCGGGTACTGCGTGCCTGAAGAAAAGTGCAAGTTTACCTCAGAAAGAAGACTCCTGCCGGTTCCGGAGGGTCCACGCCATCGGACTCCATCACCAGTCGTTTCCCGCCGATTGTCCGCCATTTCCAGCTTGTTCCCGCCATCTGCAGAGTTTCCCGCCACTGGGCGACGCTTCCCGCCAAAACCGCAGATTTCCCGCCTTGGAAGAGCAGCGGACGCCATTATGGGCGTGCCAAAGGAGGGCGAGAGGCCACCTCCCATCGTGGGCCGGGACAGAAAATGGCGCCAAAAGTGGAAACCGCCCCCACCAACAGAGACTGTGATGCTGGAGGTGTCTGTCAGCGTGAAAGAACTACCCCTGGAGCTGACAGTCACCGAGTTGCCCCGGGACCGCCCTCGAAGTGGGAGGAGACGAAAGAAAAGAGCAAAGATGGGTGTCGCTTGGAGCAGTCTAGAACGAGCGCACCCGGAGGCAAGGTGTCCAGAGCGAGAGCACCCGGAGTCGAGAAGAGGAAGAGTAGACCCGGGAATGGAGCGGCAGCAGAGCAGCACCGGCCCGCTGGCCAGGAGCCTGCAAAAGGAAGAAGGAGGAGGGCAGAGCAGCACCGGCCCGCTGGCCAGGAGCCTGCCGGAAGCAGAGCAGAGCAGCACCGACCCGATGGTCAGGAGCCTGCTGGAGTCAACAACCCCGCTAGGCTTAGCGGAGATCCTGGCGCAGCTTCCCCGAGATCGGGAGTGCGCGCGGAGTGCCCTGGAGGGCCTCGCGGGAAGGATGGCCCGAGTGCAGAGGGAGATCCTGGCGGAGTGGGGCCGGGAGATGGCCCAGCAAGCTGGAATCCGTCCACGGAACCCGCTCCCTTGGAAGAAGACACCGACTACCTCTGCGGATGACGCGGGAGGACCCAAGGCCGGAGACGGCGCAGAAGAGGGAGCGAGACGTATGGCAGCAGGTAAGGGGGACGCCTATACCCCATACCGGAAGACCACCCACCTGCCCCAGCTCCCCGTCGCAGAGCCCGAAAGTCCCCCTGCCGTACCCGAGACCGCCATGACACCGCCACCGACTAGGCCACGACCGGAAGCCGCCGACGCGACCCCAGTGACGTCACGCGTCGTGACCCGGAGCGTGGCGCAGGAAGAAGAGCCTCCGGCCTGGTCACAGGGCCTAGCGTTTCCGGGCGCCGCATCCAAAGCAGAGCCATCTACCTCCGCGGAGCCTCCGGCCTGGTCGCAAGGCCAGGTAACCCAGGGCGCCGCCGTCCTAACGGTGCCCTTCACCTTCCAGGTGCCCCAGGCCTGGCCGCAAGGCCTGGGCAACCCGGGCGCCATCACCACCGCGCCCGCGCCCGCAATACCAAGGGTGCCACACCTGGGGGAGGACCTCTTCGGCCAGCTCACATGGCCGGACGGGCGGCCCTTCATCTGGCCCGAAGGGTACCCTGAGCTAGAGCGGCAGCAAAGACTAGGGCCCTTGTGTGAGCCCCTGATCCCGGCTCCAAAGCCCGTGACTCGGGTCTCGCCTCCACTCGAGGAAGCCCAGTTCGTGTGGGACCCCACGGGAGAAGATTTGATGGGGTTCACCGGAGAGACTCGGGCAGCTGCAGCAGAGCGTACCGAGTGTTGCCGTCAACAGCTGGCAGAGTTCAAGAGAGAGCGGGAGGAGAGGCGGGCCAGAGAGCAATGGGCCCGGACCCGCAGCGCGGAGCAAAAGAGTCGGACCAGAAGGGACCCCTATGCAGCAGATCGTCCCCGTACCATCGGGACGGTAATAAAGTTTAATGCGCAGCATGGGTGGGGCTTCATAAAGGACCAGAACACCATGGGTGACGTCTTCGTTACCCGACGGGATGTCGAGTCTCACCTGCCAGAGGGTCACAAAGGCCGTGACCTCTACGTCGGTGACGAGGTAACGTTCACCCGGCACAAGTGTGCCAAGGGACCTTACGCCCTCCACGTGCATCGCCTGACAGAGGAGGAGCTGCGGTGTAGGGAGGAAGAGCCAGAAGACCCGGACGGGTTCAAGGCTAGGAGGTACTACGATTAAGAACAGTAGTAAAGAAAAACTGTATATAGTTACCCGTCGGGGTACACAAGAAACCGTGGCTGCTTTAACGTTTAGTCCCCGTTGGGACCAGTGAACAGTTTAACCCGTGTGTCCCTTACCCAAACCAGGCTGAGGACTGTGAGCAGCCATCCCTTTCCCTTACCTGGCCGGGGACTGAGAACGGCCAAAACTTCCCTGTACATAGTTGCGCTTCCTAAGGCGCCCCCTACTGGTTTTATAAGGAACTGCTTTTCAAAAGACTGTCGCACTTTACCTGGTCACGAGTTGCACGGTGACCAGAGGAGGAAGAAAGAAAGAGACGACGAGAATGTTATGATGATGTTTATATGAAAAAGTTTATATATATATAATATTTTATATGTTTTATATGTTTATAAAAATTTGTATGTTTGGTGTTTTTGTCTTTGCAGCCCGAGGACGTGCTGTGATTTACCAGGGGGGAATGTAGCACCCTGAGGATTCGGCTGCTACAGGGGTATTGCACCTCAACCCAGAGGTGTGATATTCCACTCCCGGGTAAGGATGGAGTGTGGAACTGAGCTCAGATAGACTGCATGCACTACATACATCCCATTCCAGAGGAGCAGGCCGACGGCACTCCCACTTAGAAATGTGCAGGTGCGACCGAGCCTGTTCCTGGCTGGAGTGGGAGGGGGGAGGAACATCCCATGTAGTGTAGGGGCAGATAGGGGGAGCAGTCTGGGTAGTGATAGGAGCTCATTGGGTGCTGGTCACCTGAGCTCACACATAGAGGGATATATAAGGAGGGCACCAACTAGGATCAGGGTCAGACGCAGAGAGTAAGTCAGATGCAGAGGACAAGCCTGCAGAAAGAAACAACAGCCCTGGAGAGAGAGTGGAGTAAAGAAGGAGACCCAGAGGGGGACAAAGAAGGGACCCAAGAACCCAAATAAGAACACCGGGTGAGGAGTCAGCAGAAGGGTACCGGAACCCAAGCTGGTGGGGGTAAAGACATTCCCCAGCCAGAGACCGGAGACCGTGGGCAGAGTCTGTCACGGTCACCCACTACATTCACCCTGAAGGCACACCACATGGAGGGTCAGGGAACCTGAGGCCAAAGGTTGCCCAACAGAAGGCCCGAGGGAGCTGGATTTAGGTGAATCACTGGTGGGGACGGCTGAAGGAAGGACAGAGGGAGAGCTCAGGGCCACGCTCCGGACTTGTTTGGGGGTTGGCCGGATCCAGGACCTGGTGGACGCAGCACGGCTCGGGAGGTCACTTGGAGCTAGAGTGACCAGGAACATCTGCAGTAAGTAAAGACCCTTAACTGCACTACCCGAGTCTGTCATCATTACCGGCTGTACCGCACCACCACAACCCCCATCCTCTGCGCCTGTCCCCTCTGAGGCTATACCCCTCCCGTTGGGGGTTATCCCACCAAGCTGCGCATCCACCATCAGCCTCAGCGGACCCTGCTGCAGCGGCGGCCACAGTGACCGCATCACAACGGGTGGCGTAGTCGACACAACGAACTTTAATAACATCAGTAAAGACTGCCACATAACCCTGAGCTTGACGCCCTGGGCACGGGACCGGGTCACAGCCGCTCGGAGACTACAACCCCCCCATCTGATCCGGTGCCGGGTATTCCCCTCAAAACGGAATATGTCCCAGGGGGCGCGTCATAGGCACATCGCATTTTAGCCGGTGAAGTGGCAGGCCCAACGACTTCTGTAGAGATGTAAGTCGCTGAGCTGCGGGATGCGAACGGCGGAAGTGAGCACACAGCGACCGTGCCCTCTGCAGAAGGCCATCTAGTCTGGGATAGTGGGCTAAAAATTGCTGGACAACCAGGTTCAACACGTGAGCCATACAAGGCACGTGTGTGACATTGCCCCGGCGAAGGGCCGCACCCAGGTTTGCAGCATTGTCGCACACGGCCTTCCCTGGTTTCAGGTCCAGTGGAGACAACCATTCATGAAATTGGTTCTCCAGAGCTGACCACAACTCCTCAGCTGTGTGACTCACATTTCCCAGACATTTCAAAGTAAAAACCGCCTGATGACGTTGAGCCCTACTGCCAGCATAGTAAGGAGGTGTGCAGGATCCCTTCTGCGCAGTTAGAAAGCTTGTGGCATGACCAGACAGGCTTTGGGTGCAGGTGGAAGACCGAGAGGAGGTTGAGGAGGCAGAAGCAGTGGAGGAACTTTGACATAAAGAGGATTGACGCACAACTCGTGGGGACGGCAAGACTTGGACAGCAGCCCCTTGTCCTGCTGTCACCATAGTTACCCAGTGCCCAGTCAGCGACATGTAATGCCCCTGTCCATGCCTACTCGTCCAAGTGTCTGTGGTGAAATGCACCCTGTCACACACAGAGTTTCTCAAAGAAGCGGTGATGTTGTGTGCGACATGCTGGTGGAGCGCAGGCACACCTTTCTTTGAGAAGTAGTGCCGACTGGGCATCTGGTACTGGGGCACTGCGACGGACATAAGGTCTCGAAAATCCTCTGTGTCCACCAGGCGGAAAGGCAGCATTTCTGTAGCCAAGAGCTTGCAGATGGTGAAATTCAACCTCTTAGCTTTCTCATGGCTAGGAGGAAATGGTCTTTTACTTGTCCACATCTGAGGGACCGAGGGCTGGCTATTGTGCTTAGACGGGGTTGATAAGGGTGTCCCCGGCAAACTGCCGGTCTGTGAGGAAGATGCAGGCGGACATGTTAGGTTGCCTTGATCCAAAGGTGGTGCTATCGATGTCGGACAGCGCTCAACACCAGCCGGTGTTCCCACCTCCAAAGAAAATGATGACCTGCCAATCACGCTGGCTGTTGCGGGTAAAGAGGTGGCAGGTCTGCGCCCCAAAACAGGTGTGACTGCTGTCCCCCCAGTCACAGAGGATGAAGAGGCCGCGGATGCACAAGATATGGCAGACGGTGGTTGGCCCGGCCGGCTAGGCCGCATTGTAGCACACTGAGCTTCCCACTGCAACTTATGCTTCATGTCCATGTGCCGGTTCATGCATGAAGTACTCAAACTATGTATTTTTTGGCCTCTACTTAGCTTTTGCTGACAAATGTTACAGATAACACGAGTTGGGTCATCTTTATCGATCTGAAAAAATGCCCAGGCTATGCAAGGCTTAGCACCCATGCGACCTGAAGAGCCACCACGACTTGTGGTGAGAGGCAGAGTTGTGTTTGAGGATGCAGTTGTTGACGTGCTTCCAGTACTACGTCTCTGTCCAGGAAGGCGCAACCTGACCTCGTCGTCACTAGCATCTTCCTCCACCTCCTCTGCTGACCTCATCTCTTGGCTGACTGTGGGTTGACAGTAAGTGGGATCTCCAACCTCATCATCATCACCCTGTGTGTTATCACACCCGTCGTCCTCAGAGCCAACCTGTTCCTGCCCTGACAAAAAACTAAAGTTGTCGCTCCAATCAGGTATTTGAGTCTTATCATCGTCTTCCTCATTGTCTCCACCAACAGGAGTTACAGTTTGGGAATGAGGGTCTACATTATGGTCAGAACCTTCTGCGTCTGGTCCTGGATCCGACTCATAAAGATTCTGGGCATCAGTGCAGATCATTTCCTCGTCTGGATTCACAGAAGTGCTGGAGTCGACCTCTGATTCCCAGGCTATAGTATGAGTAAACAGCTCTGCAGACTCAACCATCTGTTCTACCTCATACTCAGACGGGCAGCTGGAGATTTGGGAGCTGTGAGGAAGCAAGTGCGATTTGGGTGACACCTTTGAGGACTGGAGTATTTGTGATGTTGAAGTTGATGTGGAGGAGAGCCCACTTAAAGGAGCACTTGATATCCGTTGAAGCACCTGCTGTTTTTGTGCCTCATCTGGAATTTGTAGCGATTGGCGTGGCCGTAAGAAAGGGATCTTGTCACATTGTCTGCTAAAAGAAGTAGACATTTTAGTTTGGCTGGAAGATGGTCTTTCTTCTGCAGATGTTACTGTTGCTTTAACACCTACCCCACGGACACAACCTTTTTTCCCCTTCCCAACACGGCTATTCCCCTTTCCACCAGCAGCAGGCCTTTTTCCACTCATTTTGGTGGTTAACTAATTCACAACTCTGGAGTTGTTTGCACAAAAAAACAATGGATGGTAACCGAGCAGAGCTGAGTGGCCAAACTGTGGTATTAGGCCAAAACTATTGGCTGGGTTAGATGCAGAAAAAAATTATATTCAATTTGCAACCTGATGGAGGTCAGTATAGATGGACTAATACAACAAGTCCCACACACAGCTAGTAGCCCAATATTTTTTCAGAGGTAGATGCAGAAAATAATATATTCAGTTTGCAACCTGATGGAGGTCAGTATAGATGGACTAATACAACAAGTCCCACACACAGCTAGAAGCCCAAATATTTTTTCAGAGGTACTGTAGATGCAGATAAAAATTATTTTTAATTTGCAACCTGATGGAGGTCAGTATAGATGGACTAATAGAGAAAGTCCGACACACTACTAGAAGGCCAAATATTTTTTCAGAGCTAGATGCAGAAAAAAATTATATTCAGTTTGCAACCTGATGGAGGTCTGTATAGATGGATTAATAGAACAAGACCCACACACAGCTAGAAGCCCAATATTTTTTCAGAGGTAGATGCAGAAAAAAATATATTCAGTTTCCAACCTGATGGAGGTCAGTATAGATGGACTAATACAACAAGTCCCACACACAGCTAGAAGCCCAATATTTTTTCAGAGGTAGATGCAGAAAAAAATATATTCAGTTTGCAACCTGATGGAGGTCAGTATAGGTGGACTAATAGAACAAGTCCCACACACTGCTAGAAGGCCAAATATTTTTTCAGACCTAGATGCAGAAAAAAATTATATTCAGTTTGCAACCTGATGGAGGTCAGTATAGATGGATTAATAGAACAAGACCCACACACAGCTAGAAGCCCAATATTTTTTCAGAGGTAGATGCAGAAAAACATTATATTCAGTTTGCAACCTGATGGAGGTCAGTATAGATGGATTAATAGAACAAGACCCACACACAGCTAGAAGCCCAATATTTTTTCAGAGCTAGATGCAGAAAAAAATTAGATTCAGTTTGCAACCTGATGGAGGTCAGTATAGATGGATTAATAGAACAAGACCCACACACAGCTAGAAGCCCAATATTTTTTCAGAGCTAGATGCAGAAAAAAATTAGATTCAGTTTGCAACCTGATGGAGGTCAGTATAGATGGACTAATAGAATGATGCTATGCCCAAAAGATTTTACTTCACTAGGTGCAGTAAAAAAATTGGTATTCTATACACAGGTGGTATATCTTGCAACACAGATAGGCTACTCCACTGACTAACGCACTCTGCAATAGGCCAAAAAGGATTAGCTTTGCTAGATTCAGCCAAATGCTGTGAAAAAAACTTGCACAGCACTGGCACAGACCTGCCTGGCAAAAACTGATAGGAACTGATGTAACCTAGTCCTGAAAAGGACTCCAATTACAATTAGTCTTTACTCCCACAACCTATCTATTTAAGAGCACAGACCTGCCTGATAAAAGTCGTAGGAAATGCTGTAACCTAGTCCTTAAAAGGACTGCAATCACAACTATTCCCTACTCCCAAGCTATCTGTATATTTGTGCGAAAATTGGCTTGAAATTAACAAGGTATAGCGCACACAGCAACAGCGGTGCCGCCTAACACGCAGCTGCAGCAGTGAGAAAATGGTGGCGACGGGGAAAATGGCTTGGTCTTATAGGGCAAGGACATGTGACATACACTGCCAATGACACATGCCCTTGCTTGTGTGAAAAAAAGCACTTCGCTCCGTGTGTGAGCTGCTGATAGGCTGACAGATTGCACCTCCCCACTGTAAATGCGGGAAAGAGAAAAAAAAATGGAGATCTTCATTGTTCCTGCAGAGATCCATCCCCTGCCCCTCCTCCCACCCCGCTGTACACTCAAACTGCGTATTAACATTAATTTTCATCATTACTGAGAAAAAATCCAGTTATGATTTTGGTGCACGAACAGTTATCGAACATAACCTCGAACAGCCGAATTTTTCTCAAATTGTTCGTGTTCGCCGAACGGCTCGAACACCGCCCAAAACAGCTCGAATTTGAGATTGGCGAACAGTTCGAGTAGAACAACGCTCATCTCTACACTCAAACTGTTTTTTTTTTATGGAAAAGGGGCAAAACGGTGACTCTCACCCAGATTTGAACCGTGGAAGAGGAAAACCACAGTTCTAGTTCTCTGGCCTACACCAGAATCTTTTAAACAGATATATTTGTGTCTGAACAGTCAGCGAGACACTCAAACTGGGTTTTTTTATGTAAAAAAGGCAAAAAGGTGGATTACACCCAGATTTGAACCGTGGAAGAGGAAAACCACAGTTCTAGTTCTCTGGCCTACACCAGAATCTTTTAAACAGATATGTTTGTGTCTGAACAGTCAGCTAGACAGTCAAAATGTTTTTTTTTTTATGTAAAAAAGGAAAAAAGGTTGATTACACACAGATTTGAACCGTGTAAGAGGAAAACCACAGTAGTAGTTCTCTGGCCTACCTCAGAATCTTTTAAACAGATATATTTGTGTCTGAACAGTCAGCGAGACACTCAAACTGTTTTTTTTTATGTAAAAAAGGCAAAAAGGTGGATTACACCCAGATTTGAACCGTGGAAGAGGAAAACCACAGTTCTAATTTCCTGTCGTATACCAGACTTTTTTACAAAGATATATTTGTGTCTGAACAGTCACCAAGACACTCAAACTGTTTCTTTTTATGGAAAAAGGCAAAAAAGTGGATAATACAGAGATTTGAACCGTAGAACTGCAAAACCAAAGTTCTAGTTATCTGGCCAAAACCAGACTCTTTTAAACAGATATATTTGTGTCTGAACACTCACAGACACATTCAATTTTTTTTTGGGGGGGTGATACCAAAAGGTTAATAAGACGTGTATTTGTACAGTCTGACTGAGAAGAAAAAAAAGAGGATTTTGATGGGGAAAAAAGGATTTTTCCTGGCCCCTGAGACAGGGGGCTAAGTCTAGCAATTTGAGCAGCAGCAGCACACAGGACTGTAATGCAGTGTTTGTTGGTATAACCACTGCGTCTCCTATACAGCCTGCCTGCCTGATATCTGGGATGGATATTAGTCCTCAGAAGGACTGTTTCTTTGATTTTGCAGGCTTTAGAGACCCTATACTACCTATTTCGCAGCATAAATCACTCCCTATCTCAGCAGCACTCACCCTACACTGTCTGATCCGGAGCGACTGTGTCCAAGATGGCAGCGCCCGGTTTTAAATACTCGAGGTGACGCTGCGCGGCCAGCCAATCACTGTAATGCCCACAAACAACATGGCTTCGGCATTACAGTGACTGGCTTGCAATCCCTGCATGTTTATTGGCTCTGTAAAGAGCGCCAAACATGCAGGGCGGAGACCCGAGCTCCCGCCCGAGTAACCCGAAAATGTTCGGTGCTCGCCAAACATCCCGAGTAGCGAGATGCTCAGGCGAGTACCGAGCAGTGTCGAGCATGCTCGCTCAACACTACTCTCTAACAATAGCTAGGGCCGACTGCTGGCCTTTTAAGAATAGTAAGGGCCATCTGATGTCCCTATAAAAATAGGCTTTATGACTTTCAGAGTCCCTCCATCATAAAGAAAACATGAAGTGTCTGATGATGTGTCACACACCACATTGCCAGCTAAGGTTGTAAAATGTTAAAATGACATCTACCGGTGAATGTATTTGTCTTAAAAAAAACTTTAGAAAAACAAAACAATAGGATCTTTCTTTAGTATAAAAAACAGCGTCACCAATTTAACAACAATGTAATCACATTGTTTAGCTCATGCACCTCCTCTTCCATCTCCGAAATGACCACATCAGTCACAAGCTGACAGCACTGCAGCACTGCCTTGGCCAAGCGGCAACAGACTGTGCTGAAGATAACATGCTTAATGCTTAATTGACAAACCGCCCAGCGCTGCAGAGTTGTTGAAAGCTGTAACACAGCAGCCTGATCTGTGGATCTCACCGCTGGACATACCGCCAGGCATGGTCATGTGTGACAATGGGCGGAACCTGGTGATGGAGAAATGACAGCCGGGGTAGATACGGTTTCCCTCTATGCCAGTCCTTTCACCGAGCTAAAGAATATGGCTGTGGTGAAATACAACTCCCACTAAGAAGCTGTTTCATAATGAAAAACATTGTGCCCACCAGAGGATTTGATTCTGAGGGGTATCCTTTCTCCCTCGCTCAAGAGCCCCATAGCAGCTGCAAAGTTAGCGCTATCATGAACTTTCCTGAGGTAGAGGCCAAGGCACACCAGAGGATTCTCTGGTGGGACCGTCCAACCCTGCCGAGAAGCAGTCCTGGCTAAGAAAAGTGTATGGAAAGGTTCCTGGACACTCTATGGCTGCTTTTTTACTGAGGTGGAAACCCACACAAACATGGGGAGAACGTACAAAGTCCTTGCAGAAGTTGTCCTTGCTGGGATTTGAACCCAGGATCCCAGCGCTGCAAGTCTTCAGTGCTAACTGCTGATCCAATGTGCTGCCGTTCACCCTCTAATATCTAACAGGCTGGAGAAACTTGCACCTGCTGCCACTCTATCTTTAGCTCCTTTGTGAGAAAATGTATTTGGGCAGTCACTCAGTCTACCAAATAAAATTCCTGAGAAGGAAACTGGGGATGGCTTCGCTACTGGTACTGAGGGCAGTGTTAATACCATGGCGTCGTACCATAGTTTGCTGGAAATATTCCAGGCTGGTAGGAGGCAAGCAAATTCCCCCAGAAAAGTACCAGCAGTAATGTTCAGGGACTCGCGCTTGTAGAAGACGGCGACAACACCGGGAGAAATAGTGACGGCTGGGGACCGAATATGGACACGAGGCATGAGGCATGTGGTTGTGAAAAGCTTCCGCCTCCATGAGCCTAAAAGGCCACATTTCAAGTGCAAGCAGCTTTACAGGACTTCCTGTGAGAAATGACACACAGGGTAGATAGGGTTTCCTTTCACCGAGCTAAATACAACTGTCAGCAAAAAAAGTTGTGGACTGGCTCCGTACCGTCCCTGGCCACATTCACCTGTCCACGTGTTTATGGTTAGGTGGTCTTTCCCAGTAAGTGCACTGGGGAGGGCACGGGTAATGTTGTGGGACCCGTGCTTGTGGAAGGCGGAGGCGATACCGGGAAATATAGTGGCGGATTTGGACCGAGTATGGAAACCCGGCAGCCGCCGGTGTAACATACCTGGCGGCGTCCTTGCATAGTGGTCCATCTCCCACTGTGCAAGAGCGCGCACTTGATCATCAGTCCAGTTTGCTAGCCTGGCTTCCCTCCATGCTGTCTGTTTGCCTGTGTGTCTGCTGCTTAAGGGTGGCGCCCGATCACTTCCTGCTTTTTGTACCTGCTGCAGGCACACCCCTTGTGCGTCCTCAGCCTATTGCTGTCTGCCATCTGGTATTTAACCCAGCTGCTCCAATGAATCCCTGCCTGAGCATTGTGTTCTGTCAGTTGGCCTTTGGTCACTGATATGCCAGGTCCCGTTTATGTTTCCTGCCTTCGGTATCAGTTCCCGTGTCTGAACTGTGTCCTGTCTGTATTATCTTCTAGCCTGTTGTCTTCTGCCTATCCTGGAGGCTGTATTTCCAGGCCTGTGTGAACTCGCTCCTGCCTGTTCGTTCCGCCTTCTAGGGGCCGCATACCTATACACGCTCCTGTATCTTACTGCTGTGTCTGTTCTTGTCTGAATACTCTCCTAGTCTGTTTTGTTTTTCTCTATGTCTGTACTTTCCCTTTTTCTGCAGAATCTGAACTCGTACCTAACTCCTGCTCGTTGTCACTGTACTTCCGTTTGTGAGTTTGTGGTCCACTCGCTACTTCTCCTTGCAAGTACCCTGTGGGTTCTTGGTTCTGCCTTTCCCCTTTAGTCTGTTCCGTGTGAACAGAGCCCTGTCCACACCGCGTCTGCGGTTTCGCTTTGCTCAGCTCTGTCCACCGCATCTGCGGTTTTCGCCTTGCTCAGCTCTGTCCACCGCGTCTGTGGTTTTCGCTTTGCTCAGCTCTGTCCACCACGTCTGCGGTTTTCGCTTTGCTCAGCTCTGTCCACCGCGTCTGCGGTTTTCGCTTTGCTCAGCTCTGTCCACCGCGTCTGCAGTTTTCGCTTTGCTCAACTCTGTCCACCGCGTCTGCGGTTTTCGCTTTGCTCAGCTCTGTCCACCGCGTCTGTGGTTTTCGCTTTGCTCAGCTCTGTCCACCGCGTCTGCGGTTTTCGCTTTGCTCAGCTCTGTCCACCGCGTCTGCGGTTTTCGCTTTGTTCAGCTCTGTCCACCGCGTCTGCGGTTTTCGCTTTGCTCAGCTCTGTCCACCGTATCTGCGGTTTTCGCTTTGCTCAGCTCTGTCCACCGCGTATGCGGTTTTCACTTTGCTCTGCTCTGTCCACCGCGTCCGCGGTTTTCGCTTTGCTCGGCTCTGTCCACCGCGTCTGCGGTTTTCGCTTTGCTCAGCTCTGTCCACCGCGTCTGCGGTTTTCGCTTTGCTCAGCTCTGTCCACCGCGTCTGCGGTTTTCGCTTTGCTCAGCTCTGTCCACCGCGTCTGCGGTTTTCGCTTTGCTCAGCTCTGTCCACCGCGTCTGCGGTTTTCGCTTTGCTCAGCTCTGTCCACCGCGTCTGCCGTTTTCGCTTTGCTCAGCTCTGTCCACCGCGTCTGCGATTTTCGCTTTGCTCAGCACTGTCCACCGCGTCTGCGGTTTTCGCTTTGCTCAGCTCTGTCCACCGCGTCTGCAGTTTTCGCTTTGCTCTGCCCTGTCCACCGCGTCTGCGGTTTCGAATTTGTCTCCCAGTCTGTACTGGACCCTACCCAGCCTGCGCTCTAGTCTGCCTGTTCCTGTATTCCCCGGTGTGGGTCAACAGCCGCGTCCGGAGTCTGACCTGGAGTAGACCCTGGTTCCTCTGCTCGGTTCCTCCCTGGTGCACTGGCGTCGTATGCCGTCGTGCGACCTTGGTCGGATCGGGCAGATACTTAGTTACGCCCCTCCAGGCACTCTCCGGTTCATGGCACAGTGGAATCACTACATAAACACGCACACGCCAGTCAGTCCGGGCGTGTGCATTACAGCATGCTCAGGCCATGGTTCCCGTTGAGCCCCACGGCCTTCGCTCTCTGAGACGTTTTCCAGCGAATACGTGCATTAAAAATAAATAAATTTTTTTTTTTTTTCTCTAGCTGAGTTCCAGGCGAATTACGCACCCGTCCAGATCGATCTATCAGCTCTCGTTCCTGCGGATCCGCCACGGTACTATGGGGATCCAAGACAGAGTTGTGCATTTGTGGAGCAATGTATGCTACGCTTCAAGTTCTACCCTCTTTGTTTTCCCACCAATCGGGTTAAGGTGGGATTCATTATGTCTAACCTAGCGGGTGATGCCTTGGAATGGATCAACCCCCTATGGGAAACACAGGATCCTATCGTCCTCGACATAATGGTCCTCCTGGTGGCCTTTCTAATGGTCTTCGATGATCCTAACCCGGAGGCTCCTGCTGAAGCTTCACTTCCCAATATCCCGGCGCAGCCCCGATGGGTAATGTGTGTGGGTAGCGCACTAGTCCTCCTGCCCGAAGAGACTACTGCCCAACCAGAATCCACATAGGATGACTACGCTCTCCGGAATACTTCTCCCAACCTTAAGAGGCAGTCCAGACGTGCTAGGCATAGAGGCAAGCCGTCACGCCAGGGTCTGTCCTCCCAAAGACCTCCTGACCCCAACCTTGAAGTCCCTGTTGAAGCTTCATTTCTTAGTATCCCGGAGCAGTTCCAACGGGTAATGTGCATGGGTAGCGCACCACTTCTCCTGCCCGAAGAGACTGCTGCCCACCCAGAATCCACACAGGGGGACTTCCTGCACCTGGTATCTGATACTTCACCCCTTTTAATCGGTGAGCCTGTCCAAGGGTACTCCGAAGCAGTGATTACCCCCGAGTCTCTACACCCCTCCGACCAGGCGGAGGACCTCCAGTTGTCTCTTGAACCCTTCGGGGTGCTATCTGGTAGCGAATTGACAGAGACTTTCCTATACTCTGCACCTGATACCTCGCCCGCTTCATTCAGTGAGTCCGACCTAGTGTACTCTGAAGCAGAGGTTACCCCCGAGTCTCTACACCCCTCCGACCAGGCGAAGGACCTCCAGTTGTCTCCTGAACCCTTAGGGGTGCTACCTGGTAGCGAATGGACAGAGACTTTCCTATACTCTGCACCTGATACCTCGCCTGCTTCGTCCAGTGAGTCCGACCTAGTGTACTCCGAAGCAGAGGTTACCCCCGAGTCTCTACACCCTTCCAACCAGGCGGAGGACCTCCAGTTGTCTCCTGAACCCTTCGGGGTGCTACCTGATAGCGAATGGACAGAGACTCTCCTATACTCGGCACCTGATACCTCGGCTGCTTCATCCAGTGAGTCTGAACAAGTGTACTCCGAAGCAGAGGTTATCCCCGAGTCTCTACACCCCTCCAACCAGGCGGAGGACCTCCAGTTGTCTCCTGAACCCTTCGGGGTGCTACCTGATAGCGAATGGACAGAGACTCTCCTATACTCGGTACCTGATACCTCGCCCGCTTCTTCCAGTGAGTCCGACCTAGTATACTCCGAAGCAGAGGTTATCCCCCAAGTCTCAACACCCCTCCGACCAGGCGGAGGACCTCCAGTTGTCTCCTGAACCCTTCGGGGTGCTATCTGGTAGCGAATGGACAGAGACTTTCCTATACTCTGCACCTGATACCTCGCCCGCTTCATTCAGTGAGTCCGACCTAGTGTACTCCGAAGCAGAGGTTACCCCCGAGTCTCTACACCCCTCCAACCCGTCGGAGGGCTTCCAGTTGTCTCCTGAACCCTCTGGGGTGCTACCTGATAATAAGTGGAGAGAGACTTCCTTGTGTGCTATTCCTGGTACTCCACCCGTTTTGTCTGTTGCTGAGGATGGCTGGATAGGAGGTAGCATCCTAGCTACCCAGAGGAGACCAGTTTTTCCAGTGGACAGTGGAAGTGATCTCCTTGAAGTAAAGGATTGGCCCTCGAATTCCCTACGGTACATTCTGGCAGGCCTGAAGAAGAGGAGGCGTAAAGGGGGGGTACTGTAACAAACCTGGCGGCATCCTTGCATAGTGGTCCATCTCTCACTGTGCAAGAGCGTGCACTTGATCTCCAGTCCAGTTTGCTAGCCTGGCTTCCCTCCATGCTGTCTGTTTGCCTCTGTGTCTGCTGCTTAAGGGCGGCGCCCGATCACTACCTGCTTTTTGTACCTGCTGCAGGCACACCCCTTGTGTGTCCTCAGCCTATTGCTGTCTGCCATCTGGTATTTAACCCAGCTGCTCCAATGAATCCCTGCCTGAGCATTGTGTTCTGTCAGTTGGCCTTTGGTCACTGATATGCCAGGTCCCGTTTATGTTTCCTGCCTTCGATATCAGTTCCCGTGTCTGAACTGTGTCCTGTCTGTATTATCTTCTAGCCTGTTGTCTTCTGCCTATCCTGGAGGCTGTATTTCCAGGCCTGTGTGAACTCGCTCCTGCCTGTTCGTTCCGCCTTCTAGGGGCCGTATACCTATACCCGCTCCTGTATCTTGCTGCTGTGTCTGTTCTTGTCTGAATACTCTCCTAGTCTGTTTTGTTTTTCTCTATGTCCGTACTTTCCCTTTTTCTGCAGAGTCTGAACTCGTACCTAACTCCTGCTCGTTGTCACTGTACTTCCGTTTGTGAGTTTGTGGTCCACTCGCTACTTTTCTGCAAGTACCCTGTGGGTATCTGGTTCTGCCTTTCCCTTCTAGTCTGTTCCGTGTGAACAGAGCCCTGTCCCCACCGCGTCTGCGGTTTCGCTTTGCTCAGCTCTGTCCACCGCGTCTGCGGTTTTCGCTTTGCTCAGCTCTGTCCACCGCGTCTGCGGTTTTCGCTTTGCTCAGCTCTGTCCACCGCGTCTGCGGTTTTCGCTTTGCTCAGCTCTGTCCACCGCGTCTGCGGTTTTCGCTTTGCTCAGCTCTGTCGACCGCGTCTGCAGTTTTCGCTTTGCTCAGCTCTGTCCACTGCATCTGCGGTTTTCGCTTTGCTCAGCTCTGTCCACCACGTCTGCGGTTTTCGCTTTGCTCAGCTCTGTCCACCGCGTCTTCGGTTTTCGCTTTGCTCAGCTCTGTCCACCGCGTCTGTGGTTTTCGCTTTGCTCAGCTCTGTCCACCGCGTCTGTGGTTTTCGCTTTGCTCAGCTCTGTCCACCGCGTCTGCGGTTTTCGCTTTGCTCAGCTCTGTCCACCGCGTCTGCGGTTTTCGCTTTGCTCAGCTCTGTCCACCGCGTCTGCGGTTTTCGCTTTGCTCAGCTCTGTCCACCACATCTGCGGTTTTCGCTTTGCTCAGCTCTGTCCACCGCGTCTGCGGTTTTCGCTTTGCTCAGCTCTGTCCACCGCGTCTGCGGTTTTCGCTTTGCTCAGCTCTGTCCACCGCGTATGCGGTTTTCGCTTTGCTCAGCTCTGTCCACCGCGTCTGCAGTTTTCGCTTTGCTCAGCTCTGTCCACCGCGTCTGCGGTTTTCGCTTTGCTCAGCACTGTCCACCGCGTCTGCGGTTTTCGCTTTGCTCAGCTCTGTCCACCGCGTCTGCGGTTTTTGCTTTGCTCAGCTCTGTCCACCGCGTCTGCGGTTTTCGCTTTGCTCTGCCCTGTCCACCGCGTCTGCGGTTTCGAATTTGTCTCCCAGTCTGTACTGGACCCTACCCAGCCTGCGCTCTAGTCTGCCTGTTCCTGTATTCCCCGGTGTGGGTCAACAGCCATGTCCGGAGTCTGACCTGGAGTAGACCCTGGTTCCTCTGCTCAGTTCCTCCCTGGTGCACTGGCGTCGTATGCCGTCGTGCGACCTTGGTCGGATCGGGCAGATACTTAGTTACGCCCCTCCAGGCACTCTCCGGTTCATGGCACAGTGGAATCACTACATAAACACACACACGCCAGTCAGTCCGGGCGTGTGCATTACAGCCGGCATGAGGTTGTGAAAAGCTTCTGCCTCCACGAGCTTAAAACGCCATATTTCAAGTGCAAAAAGCTGCCCAGAAATCTGTCAGTTTAGTGTTGCGGCCTGTGGGTGGGTGGGTGGGTGGCTGGCTGCGTACTTGCACTTGCATTCCAAGTAACAGAAAACTAAGCAGATGGTGGCCTCTATCATTATCATGGCCTCACCTCGGCACTATGAACTCTCATAGAATCATAGAATCATAGAATGGTAGAGTTGGAAGGGACCTCCTGGGTCATCTGGTCCAACCCCCTGCTCAAAGCAGGATTCACTAGATCATCTCAGACAGATGTCTGTCCAGCCTCTGTTTGAAGATGTCCATTGAAGGGGAACTCACCACCTCTCGTGGCAGCCTGTTCCACTCATTAATCACCCTAACTGTCAAAAAGTTTTTTCTAATATCTAATCTGTGTCTCCTCCCATTTAGTTTCATCCCATTGCTTCTAGTCTTTCCTTGTGCAAATGAGAATAAAGATGATCCTTCTACAATGTGACAGCCCTTGACATATTTGTAGACAGCTATTAAGTCTCCTCTCAGTCTTCTTTTTTGCAAGCTAAACATTCCCAAATCCTGCAACCGTTCCTGATAGGACATGGTTTGCAGACCAGTCACCATTCTGGTCGCTCTTCTCTGAACTTGCTCCAGTTTGTCTATGTCTTTTTTAAAATGTGGTGCCCAAAACTGTACACAGTATTCCAGATGAGGTCTGACCAAAGAGGAGTAAAGACCGATAATGACTTCACGTGATCTAGACTGTATGCTTCTGTTAATACATCCCAGAATTGTAGTTGCCTTTTTTGCTGCTGCATCACACTGTTGACTCATGTTCAGTCTATGATCTATTAGTATACCTAAGTCTTTTTCACATGTACTGTTGCTTAGCTCTATTCCTCCCATTCTGTATATGCTTTTTTCATTTTTATTGCCCAGATGTAGTACTTTGCATTTTTCCCTGTTAAAGACCATTCTGTTGGTTGCTGCCCACTGCTCCAGTTTATTTAGGTCTTTTTGAATCCTCTCTCTCTCTTCTCTAGTATTAGCTATCCCTCCTAGCTTTGTGTCATCAGCAAATTTAATCAGTTTACCCTCAATTCCTTCATCTAAATCATTGATAAAGATGTTGAACAATACAGGTCCCAGGACGGAGCCCTGTGGTACCCCACTTGAGACATTCATCCAGCTGGATGTGAAGCCATTTACAACCACCCTTTGAGTCCGATCACTAAGCCAGTTATGAATCCACCTAACAGTTGCCTGGTCCATTGCATACTTGGTCATTTTTTCAATGAAGAAGAAGCCAGGGCTCGCCGGAGGAGTCTCCGGTTCTCTGGTGGGCCCGTCCAACCCTGCCGAAAAGCAGCCCTGGCTAAGAAAAATGTTGGGGAAGGTTCCCGGACACTCTATGGCTGCTTTTTTAATGTGGATTGACCATGCTTATGCATGTTATTTCTCAAACCGCATTACAGATCAGTCCATTGTCCAACTCTGTATTCAAGAAATTGAATGCGCAAAGAAAGATGTGTGTGTGTGTGTCAAAGCACCACCAACAAGGGCGAGTTGATGTTGTATGGGCTGCCATTGCTTCTGCAAGAAGCTGCATTACAGGACTTCCTGTGAGAAAGGACATGCAGGGTAGATAGGGTTGCCCTCTATGCCAGTCCTTTCACCGAGCTAAATACAAATGTCAGCAAAAAAAAGTTTTGGACTGGCTCCGTACCATCCCTGGCCACATTCACCTGTCCACGTGTTTGTGGTTAGGCGGTCCTTCCCAGTGAGTGCACTGGGGAAGGCACGGGTAATGTTGTGGGACCCATGCTTGTGGAAGGTGGAGGCGATACCGGGAAATATAGTTGTGGCTGGGGACCGAGTATGGACACCCGGCCGCCGCCGGCATGAGGTTGTGAAAAGCTTCCGCCTCCACGAGCTTAATAGGCCACATTTCAAGTGCAAGCAGCTGTCAAAAATTTGGCAGTATAGTATTGCAGCCTGTGGGTTGCTGGGTGGATGGCTGCATACTTGCGCTTGCATTCCAAGGAATGGGGCAGGGACAACTGAACGCTGAAGTGGGACAAGGACGTGGACAGTGATTGTTGCAAGTCTGCAACGACAGGTGCATGGCCGGAGGCATCTTCGCATGCGCCAAGGATTACTTATGATGGGCACACTTTTAGGCAGTGACCTGGGAGTCAGAAATGCATCCAGAGGTCTTCCCCATGCTGTTCCCATGTCTTTTCAGCACTGTATGCATGTGTCTGATGATGTGTCACACACCACATGTCCAGATAAGGTTGTAAAATGTTAAAATTACATTTCCTGGTGAATGCATTTGTCTTGGTTGAAAGCAATGCAAAAGTGCAAAAATGCATCAAAAACGTTACGTGTGAACATAGCCCAAGGTGTGGAGGAGTATTTTTGGTCTTGGTTATTTATTTTGCCTTCTATACAAGTCATTACCCTGGAAAGGATGTTCCTTAACATATTTCCCAGGAAAATCCACTTTGGTTTCGTTTTTGTATGTTTTATTGTGAGTCCGTAAAAGTGGCGTAATACTCTGACAACATTGTTAACAGCAGTGACCTGGAAGTCAGAAATGTTTCCAGGGGTCTTCCCCATGCTGTTCCCATGTCATTTGTTCCCATCGATTTGGGCAATTTTTAGGCTCTCTGCAGACCGCCGGGGGGAGCCGCCTGAAAAATACTCGAGTTTCCCATAGACTTACATTGGGCTCGTTGCTCGGATCGAGCACCCGAGTTTTCCAATTTGCTCGACCTGAGCAACAAGTACCCGTGCATTTTAGTGCTCGCTCATCACTAATTTATACCAAAAAAATGTTTTTTTCCCACTTTCTGATACTTTTGTTACTTTTACACTTTGTCCCTCTATGGGACTTTCACTTTTTGCAGGCTGATCGGCTGTATAGCACAGGAATGCAGAGCCATCCCTGTGCTATACAGGCTGTCAGCGCTGCACAGGGAGAAGTTACTTTGGTCGTGCACTGAACATGACCAAAGCAACTTCCTGCCTCCTGGTGACCCGGATGTTGTCATGATGACATCGGGTCACCACGGCAATATCTGGGACCGGACTCAGACGCCGCGGGACGCCGGCAGAGAAGGTAAGTATAGCGCTTACCTCCTCTTGCCACCGGAATGCTGCAATCGATTTTGATCGCAGCATTTCGGCGGTTAATGTACAGGGAGCGGTGCGGGACCACTCCCTACACATAGCACCGGGTGTCAGCTGTAACAATCAGCTGACACCCATCGGCAATCTCGCCCGCACTGCTTGTGTGGGGCGAAATCGCCAGGGTGTACTAATATGTATCAGGCCCATAAGGCCAAGGGCACAGATACGTATTAGTACGCCCTGGGCCAGAAAGGGGTTAAAGTACATTCTGCGCCCCATCTTGACTGAAAAAAAAACAGAAATGTAGACATTTTTGCAAATTTATTAGAAAAGAAAAACTGAAATATCACATGGTCATAAGTAATCAGACCCTTTGCTCAGACACTCATATTTAAGTCACATGCTGTCAATTTCCTTGTGATCCTCCTTGAGATGATTCTACTCCTTCATTGGAGTCCAGCTGTGTTTAATTAAAATGATAGGACTTGCTTTGGAAAGGCACACACCTGTCTATATAAGACCTCACAGCTCACAGTGCATGTAAGACCAAATGAGAATCATGAGCTCAAAGGAACTGCCCAAGGAGCTCAGAGACAGAATTGTGGCAAGGCACAGATCTAGCAGGTTACAAAAGAATTTCTGCATTACTCAAGGTTCATAAGAGCACAGTGGCCTCCATAATCCTTAAATGGAAGAAGTTTGGGACCACCAGAAGTCTTCCCTGACCTGGCCATCCAGCCAAAGTGAACAATCGTGGGAGAAGAGCCTTGGTGAGAGAGGGAAAGAAGAACTCCAAGATCACTGCGGCTGAGCTCCAGAAATGCAGTAGGGAGAAGGGAGAAAGTTCCACAAAGTCACCTATCACTGCAGCCCTCCACCAGTCGAGCCTTTATGGCAGAGTGGCCCGATGGAAGCCTCGCCTCATTGCAAGACATATGAAAGCCCGCATAGAGTTTGCTCAAAAACACATGAAGGACTCCCAGACTATGAGAAATAAGATTCTCTGGTCTGATGAGACGAAGATCGAATTATCACCAAAAAGTTCTAAGCTTTATGTGTGGAGAAAGCCCGCTTAGAGTTTGCTCAAAAACACATGAAGAGCTCAGCACCTGCCCAATACAATCCCAACAGGGAAACATGGTGGTGGCAACATCATGCTATGGGGGTGTTTTTCAGCTGCAGGTACATGATGACTGGTTGCAATTGAAGGAAACTGTAACATTCCTGGAGAGCGTGCTTGCATGGTGCACCACCTCCCACCATGCAAGACCGCAATCTTACCTGTCAGTCCATGCTGCACTCCTTGTTTTAGTTCCTACTGTGTCCATGTCTCTTGTCTGATTGCTTAGGGCGTCGGCACGGCTTTCTGCTGTTTCTTATAGTTAACGTGTGCACAGTCGTAATGCGTCCCCAGCCTATTGCTGTGAGTCACTGGCTACTTAAACCCCCTCCACCCAGTAGGAGGTGCCTGAGCAACACTTTCACTCAGTTTGTATTTTTCAACTGAGGTGCCAGGTCCTGTCCTGACTCTAGTCTGTCCGCCACCCTGGGGGCTGAGTACCCAGGGCCTTTTCCTGTACCTGTGACTTCTAGTCTGTTTCTGCCACCCTGGGGGCCGAGTACCCAGGGCCACTACCTGTATCTCTGACTTCTAGTCTGTTTCCGCCACCCTGGGGGCTGAGTTCCCAGGCTCGTTCCTGTATCTTATTCCCGGTTCAGTTCCTGTCTGAACAGTGTCCTAGCCAGTTACTTGTTTCTCTCTATGTCCGTACCTTCCCTTTGCCTGCAGTGTCTGAACTTGCACCTAACTCCAACTAGTTGTCTCTGTACTTCTGTTTCTGAATTTTGTGTCCACTCGCTACTTCATTTTAAGTACCTTGTGGGTTGTCGGTTCTTCTTGTCCCCTTTCCCTGCCTCTGTATCTACCTCATGTGTTTTAACCATCTTCCTGTATTTTCCAGTCTGTTCCATGTGAGCAGAGCCCTGTCCTGTCTGCCTTCACCTTCTGTTCTGCTTTGCTTGTCTACCGCATCTGCGGTTTTTGCTCTGCTTTGCTTGTCTACCGCATCTGCGGGTTTTGCTCTGCTCAGCTTGTCTACCGCATCTGCGGGTTTTGCTCTGCTCAGCTTGTCTACCGCATCTGCGTGTTTTGCTCTGCTCAGCTTGTCTACCGCATCTGTGGGTTTTGCTCTGCTCTGCTTGTCTACCGCATCTGCGGGTTTTGCTCTGCTCTGCTTGTCTGCCGCATCTGCGGGTTTTGCTCTGCTCAGCTTGTCTACCGCATCTGCGGGTTTTGCTCTGCTCAACTTGTCTACCGCATCTGCGGGTTTTGCTCTGCTTTGCTTGTCTACCGCATCTGCGGGTTTTGCTGTGCTTTGCTTGTATACCGCATCTGCGGGTTTTGATCTGCTTTGCTTGTCTACCTCATCTGTGGGTTTTGCTGTGCTCAGCTTGTCTACCGCATCTGCGGGTTTTGCTCTGCTCAGCTTGTCTACCGCATCTGCGGGTTTTGCTCTTCTCAGCTTGTCTACCGCATCTGCGGGTTTTGCTCTGCTCAGCTTATCTACCGCATCTGCGGGTTTTGCTCTGCTCTGCTTGTCTACCGCATCTGCGGGTTTTGCTCTGCTCTGCTTGTCTACCGCATCTGCGTGTTTTGCTCTGCTTTGCTTGTCTACCGCATCTGTGGGTTTTGCTCTGCTCAGCTTGTCTACCGCATCTGCAGGTTTTGCTCTGCTCAGCTTGTCTACCGCATCTGCGGGTTTTGCTCTGCTCTGCTTGTCTACCGCATCTGCGGGTTTTGCTCTGCTCAGCTTGTCTACCGCATCTGCGGGTTTTGCTCTGTTCTGCATGTCTACTACATCT
This sequence comes from Phyllobates terribilis, assembly GCF_046119375.1. Classification (NCBI taxonomy): domain Eukaryota; kingdom Metazoa; phylum Chordata; class Amphibia; order Anura; family Dendrobatidae; genus Phyllobates; species Phyllobates terribilis. The sequence goes on along the minus strand of NW_027362772.1, from coordinate 13,109,123 downwards.
GCGGGTTTTTCTCTGCTCAGCTTGTCTACCGCATCTGCGGGTTTTGCTCTGCTCTTCTTGTCTACCACATCTGCGGGTTTTGCTCTGCTTTGCTTGTCTACCGCATCTGCGGGTTTTGCTCTGCTTTACTTGTCTACCGCATCTGAGCGTTTTGCTCTGCTCAGCTTGTCTACTGCATCTGCGAATTTTCCTCTGCTCAGCTTGTCTACTGCATCTACGGGTTTTGTTCTGCTCAGCTTGTCTACCGCATCTGCAGGTTTTGCTCTGCTCTGCTTGTCTACTGCATCTGCGGGTTTTGCTCTGCTCAGCTTGTCTACCGCATCTGCAGGTTTTGCTCTGCTCAGCTTGTCTACCGCATCTGCGGGTTTTGCTCTGCTCTGCTTGTCTACCGCACCTGTGGCTCCGTTCCTGTGTCCCAGTCTGTACAGGTCCCTATCCTGCCTGCGTTTCTACCTGCCAGTACCCGCCTCTCTGCATGTCAGCCATGCCTGCCTGTGCCCACCTGTCTGCACGCCAGCCGTGCCTGCCAGTGCCCACCTGTCTGCATACCAGCTGTGCCTGTCAATATCCACCTGTCTGCATACCAGCCGTGTTTGCCAGTACCCTCCTGTCTACATGCCAGTCTAACCTGCCTGTTCCTGCATTCCCCGGTGTGGGTCAACAGCTGTGACCGGGGTCTGACCTGGAGTAGCACCTGGTCCCTCTCCTCAGTTCCTCCTTGGTTCATGGAGTCGACTGAGCCGCCGTGCGACCTTGGTCGGATCGGGTTGATACTTAGTTACGCCCCTCCAGGCACTCCTCGGGTCATGGTACAGTGGGATCACTAATCACGCTCACGCCAGTCAGTCCAGGCATGAGCGTAACAGTTTGCTCAGGCCATGGTTCCCGTTGAGCCCTACGGCCCTTCGCTCTCAGAGACATTTTGAATCCTTGTCTGGCGAATACGTACACCAAGAAAAAAAAACATTTCTCAAGCTGTGGCCCAGGTGATTTACGCACCAGCCCAAATGGATCTATCATCACTCGTTCCTGCGGATCCACCATGGTACTATGGGGATCCAAAATGAAGCCGTGCATTTGTGGAGCAATGCATGCTGCATTTCGAATTCTATGCTCATTATTTTTCTACTGATCGAGTTAAAGTAGCATTCATGATGTCCTACCTAGCGGTTGATGCCTTGAAATGGATCACCCCCCTATGGGAAGCATGGGATCCTATCGTCTCTGACCTGCAGGCCTTCCTGGTGGCCTTTCTAATGGTCTTTGATGACCCTAACCCTGAGGCTTCTGCTAAAGCTTCCCTTCCCAGTATCCCGGAGCAGCCCCGATGGGTAATGTGTGTAGGTAGCCTACCAGTTCTCCAGCCTGAAGAGACTGCTGCAAAACAGAATCCACACAGGATGACAATGCTTCACAGAATACTTTCCTTCCCAATCTCAAGAGGCAGTCCAGACGTGCAAGGCGTAGAGGTAAACCGTCACGCCAGGTTCTGTCCTCCAAAAGACCTCCCGTTCCCCAGCCTGTAGAGGCAGCTCTCCGCACAGAATCCATGAAGGATGACTATGTTCGTCAGGCAAAGCAGAGGCCAGAACTCAGTCACAAAATCGGATTGCGGCCCCCTCTGCGGTTGTTTGGGACCCCCTGACAGTCTTTGTCCAGCGAAGGTTGGAGAATCCAAAGATATTAGGCCTGTAGGAGAGGCTGCCCTTGGCATTAGTGTTTCCTCTCCACAGATTACCATGACTGTCTCCGTGGCAAGTGAAGGCCTCAGATTAAGTGGAAGTTTCGGGCTTAAAGCCTTGAAGAGTCGGTGTCTGATTCCCGTTCGACAACTCCAAAAGCCGGTTTGGGCATTGTCAGCAGAAGGATGAGCCCTACTCAGAAACAGTCAAAATATGTCTGTACAAATTAAGCTCCAGATTGGAGCATTACACATGAAGAAGTTCACATTCCAGGTGCTGTCTGGATTACCCACAGGTCGTCCAGAGCCGAGAGATCTAGTGCCCGCTCAAGTCTGGAGATCCTGTATGGTGTTTCCTGGGGGACTGCTGAGGTGCAAGAGGTGTCCAGTCCCCATATCTTCAGGACAGTCAGCAGTTTCTTCTTCTTCTTCACCAGATCTGCTAGTCGCTGACTTGCTGTGCGCTGAAGTCTCCGAACGAAGGGAAGCGGAGGCATTGTCCCCACACAGTCTCGACGATTGTACCAATGATCTGGCTTTAAACACCGCCACGCCTCGTAGACGTGTCATCTCAGAAACCAGACTGAAGTTGGTCCCTAATTAAGGATCCTCCATCTCTATCAAATCTGGCAATAAGTCCATCAAGGCGGTGGCTACCTCCAAATCTCTGCACCCCTCCAACCAGGCGGAGGACTACCAGTTGTCTCCTGTATCCCCCGGGGGGCTACCTGATAACAAATGGAGAGAGACTTTTCAGCACCCTGTACCTGGTACTTTGCCCACTTTATCCAATAAGCTTGGCAAAGTGTACGTCAAAACGGTGGTTAACCCCGAGTCTCTGCATTCCTCCAACCTGGTGGAGGACCTCCAGTTGTCCCGTGAATCCTTTGGGGTGCTTCCTGATGATAACAAATGGAAAGAGACTTTTCTGCACTCTGTACCTGGCACTTTGCCCACTTCATCCAGTAAGCTTGGCAAAGTGCACGTCAAGGCGGTGGTTTCCCCCGAGTCTTTCCACCCCTCCAACCCGGTGGAGGATTTCCAGTTGTCCCGTGAATCCTTTGGGGTGCTACCCGCTATTAATCAGTGGAGAGAGACTTTCCTGTGTCCTGTTCCTGGTACCTCGCCCACTTCATCTGTTGCTGAGGATGGCCCAATGGAAGGAAACATCCTAGTTACCAAGATGATGAGACTAGCTTTGTTCCCTCTAGTGGACAGAAGAGGAAATCTTCTTGAGGAGAAGGATCGGCCTCCAAATTCTCTGCAGAAAATCCTTGCTGGCTGGAGGAAGAAAGGGCGTAAAGGGGGGGGTACTATAACATTCCTTACGGTGCACCACCTCCCATCATGCAAGACCGCAATCTTACCTGTCAGTCCATGCTACACTCTTTGTTTCAGTTCCTGCTGTGTCCATGTCTCTTGTCTGATTGCTTAGGGCGTCGGCGAGGCTTTCTGCTTGTTTCTTATAGCTAACGTGTGCACAGTCCTAATGCGTCCCCAGCCTATTGCTGTGAGTCACTGGATACTTAAACCCCCTCCACCCAGTAGGAGGTGCCTGAGCAACACTTTCACTCAGTTTGTCTTTTTCAACTGAGGTGCCAGGTCCTGTCCTGACTCTAGTCTGTCCGCCACCCTGGGGGCTGAGTACCCAGGGCCTTTTCCTGTACCTGTAACTTCTAGTCTGTTTCTGCCACCCTGGGGGCCGAGTACCCAGAGCCGCTACCTGTATCTCTGACTTCTAGTCTGTTTCCGCCACCCTGGGGGCTGAGTTCCCAGGCTCGCTCCTGTATCTTATTCCCGGTTCAGTTCCTGTCTGAACAGTGTCCTAGCCTGTTACCTGTTTCTCTCTATGTCCGTACCTTCCCTTTGCCTGCAGTGTCTGAACTTGCACCTAACTCCAACTCGTTGTCTCTGTACTTCTGTTTGTGAGTTTTGTGTCCACTCGTTACTTCATTGTAAGTACCTTGTGTGTATCTGGTTCTTCTTGTCCCCTTTCCCTGCCTCCGTATCTACCTCCTGTGTTTTAACCATCTTCCTGTATTTTCCAGTCTGTTCCATGTGAACAGAGCCCTGTCCTGTCTGCCTTCACCTTCTGCTCTGCTTTGCTTGTCTACCGCATCTGCGGGTTTTGCTCTGCTTTGCTTGTCTACCGCATCTGCGGGTTTTGCTCTGCTCAGCTTGTCTACCGCATCTGCAGGTTTTGCTCTGCTCAGCTTGTCTACCGCATCTGCGGGTTTTGCTCTGCTGAGCTTCTCTACCACATCTGCGGGTTTTGCTCTGCTCTGCTTGTCTACCGCATCTGCGGGTTTTGCTCTGCTCAGCTTGTCTACCGCATCTGCAGGTTTTGCTCTACTCAGCTTGTCCACCGCATCTGTGGGTTTTGCTCTGCTTTGCTTGTCTACCACATCTGCGGGTTTTGCTCTGCTTTACTTGTCTACAGCATCTGTGGGTTTTGCTCTGCTCAACTTGTCTACCGCATCTGCGGATTTTGCTCTGCTCAGCTTGTCTACTGCATCTGCGAGTTTTCCTCTGCTCAGCTTGTCTACCGCATCTGCGGGTTTTGTTCTGCTCAGCTTGTCTACCGCATCTGCGTGTTTTGCTCTGCTCTGCTTGTCTACCGCATCTGCGGGTTTTGCTCTGCTCAGCTTGTCTACCGCAACTGCAGGTTTTGCTCTGCTCAGCTTGTCTACCGCATCTGCGGGTTTTGCTCTGCTCTGCTTGTCTACCGCACCTGCGGCTCCGTTCCTGTGTCCCAGTCTGTACAGGTCCCTATCCTGCCTGCGTTTCTACCTTCCATTACCCGCCTCTCTGCATGTCAGCCGTGCCTGCCTGTGCCCACCTGTCTGCATGCCAGCCATGCCTGCCAGTGCCCACCTGTCTGCATACCAGCTGTGCCTGTCAATATCCACCTGTCTGCATACCAGCCGTGTTTGCCAGTAACCACCTGTCTACATGCCAGTCTAACCTGCCTGTTCCTGCATTCCCCGGTGTGGGTCAACAGCTGTGACCGGGGTCTGACCTGGAGTAGCACCTGGTCCCTCTCCTCGGTTCCTCCTTGGTTCACGGAGTCGACTGAGCCGCCGTGCGACCTTGGTCGGATCGGGTTGATACTTAGTTACGCCCCTCCAGGCACTCCTCGGTTCATGGTACAGTGGGATCCCTAATCACGCTCACGCCAGTCAGTCAGAGCGCGAGTGTAGCACCCTGAGGATTCGGCTGCTACAGGGGTATTGCACCTCAACCCAGAGGTGTGATATTCCACTCCCGGGTAAGGATGGAGTGTGGATCTGAGCTCAGTTAGCTGCATGCACTACACACATCCCATTTCCGGGGAACAGACCGATGGTACTCCCACTAGGTATATGTGCAGGTACGACAGTGTCTGTTCCTGGCTGGAGTGGGAGGGGGGTGGAACATCCCAGTAGTGTAGGGGCAGATAGGGGGAGCAGTCTGGGTAGTGCTAGGAGCTCATTGGGTGCTGGTCACCTGAGCTCACACATAGAGGGAGTATATAAGGTGGGAACCATCTTAGATCAGGGTCAGTCTGTCAGAGTTGAGTCAGAGAAGCAGAGCAGCTCAGCCAGCTCCAAGGCCAAGAGAGAGAGAGAGGAGAAAGAAGGACCCAGAGGGGGAGAAGAGGGAACTCCAAGAACCCAAAATTAGATCAGAGGGTGAAGAGTTGGCACAAGGGTACCGGATCCCAAGCTGGTGGAGGGCCCTAATCCTTAGCCAGAGACCGGAGGTCGTGGGCTGGATCTGCCACGACCACCCACTAAATCCACCCGGAAGGCAAACCAAGAATAGGGTCAGGGAACCCAGAGACAAGGGTTTACCAACAAGAGGCCCGAGGGAGCCGGACTTAGGTGGATCCCTGGTGGGGAAGGCCGGAGAGGAGGACAAGTCAGAAAGGGAGCTCAGGACTACACTCCGGAGTTGCCTGGGAGTTGACCGAGTCCAGGCCCTGGTGGACGCAGCACGGCTTGGATGGTCACTGCTGTACACAGTGACCCGAGCAACACCAGTAAGTAAAACCCTGGAACTGCATTTTATGCCTCTGAGTCTCCTTGCTGCACCTTCACAACCACCATCCTCCACGGCTGACCCCCTGAGGCTATACCCCTCCCGTTGGGGGTTATACTACCGCAGCTGCACACACACCACCAGCCTCAGCGGACCATCTTGCAGTGGCGGCCTTTTGACCGCAAATCAACGGGTGGCGTAGTCGACACTAATAACATCTATAAGGACTGCCGCACACTGAGTTTGACACCCTGGGCACGGACCGGGTCACAGCCACTCGGAGACTACAACCCCCATCTGATCCAGCTCCGGGTATCCCTAACAACATGGCCCAGGGGGCGCGTCAACTTTGGCGTAGTCGGCAGGATCACGTGCCCGCAACAACCGGGTACTGCGTGCCTGAAGAAAAGATCGCATTTACCTCAAAAAGAAGTCTCCCGCCAATTCCAGAGGGTCCCCGCCATCGGACGCCATCTCGGATCAGTTCCCGCCATTTGCCCGTCATCTGCAGTCTTTTCCCGCCATCCACAGAGTTTCCCGCCACTGGGAAGCGGTTCCCGCCATCTGAGAAGGTTTCCCGCCTTGGCAGAGCGGACGCCATTATGGGCGTGCCAAAGGATGGCAAGAGGCCACCTCCCATCGTGGGCCAGGACCGAAAATGGCGCCAAAAGTGGAAACCGCCCCCACCAGCAGAGACTGTGATGATTGATATGTCCATCAGCGTGAGAGAACTGCCCCTGGAACTGGCAATCACAAAGTTGCCCCAGGACCGCCCTCGGGATGGGCGTAGACAGAACAAAAGAAAGAAGATGGGAGCAGCTTGGAGGAGTCTGGAGGAGAGTCCAGAGAGAACACACCCGGAGATGGAGGGAGAGTCAGGCAGCACCGACCCAGTGGTCAGGAGCCTGTTGCAGGTCGCCACTCCAGAAGGCCTGCTGGAGATCCTGGCGCAGCTCCCCGGAGATCGGGAGCGTGCACAGACCGCGTTGGAGGGCCTCGCACGGAGGATGGCCCGGGTGCAGCAGGAAACACTGGCGGAGTGGACTCGAGAGATGGCCCAGCAGGCTGGAGCCCGCCAGCGAAGCATGCCACCCGCAGCGAGGAGCAAGTCCACCTCTGAGGATGGCGAAGGAGGGACGACGGCCGGAGACGACGCCGCGGAGGGAGCCGAAGAGATAAAGGCAGGTAATGGGGACGACAGCATCCCGTGCCCAGAAGCCGTAAACCTGCCCCAGCTCCCCGTCGCAGAGCCTGAAGCCCCACTCACCGTTCCCGTAGCCGCTGCGTCATCGCTCCAAGCTAGGCCTCAAGCGGCCGGAGCCGCGGCCACGCCCCCTGCTACGTCACGCGCCTCAATCCAGAGCGCGGTCAAGCAGGAGACGCCACCGGCCTGGTCGCAAGGCCGAGTGCCCCCGGGCGCCGCAGTACCAACAGCGCCCCCTACCTCTGCCGAACCACCGGCCTGGTCGCAAGGCCAGGAACACCCGGGCGCCGCCGTCTTTACGGTGCCCTTCACCTTCAGGGTGCCCCAAGCCTGGTCGCAAGGCCTGGTAAACCTGGGCGCCGCTACCACCTCCGCGCCCTCAACATCTAGAGTGCCGCACCTGGGTGAAGACCTGTTCGCCCAGCATACGTGCCCGGATGGGCAGCCCTTTATATGGCCACCGGAGTATTACCAACTTGAGCTCCAAAAAGAAAGACCCCTAGAAGAGCCCCTGATTCCGGTTCCGAAGCCCGTTAAGATCACCCCACTCTCGTTGGAGGAAGCGCAGTTTGCGTGGGACCCCACTGGAGGAGACCTCATGGGATTCACCCAAGAAACGCGGGCGGCCGCAGCTGAACGTGCGGAGTGCTGCCGGCAGCAGTTAGAGGTCTTCGACCGGGAGAGGAGAGAGAGGCGGGTCCGAGAGCAGCGGCTGCAAATCCAGAGCACAGAGAAGAAGAGCCGGACCCGGAGGAACCCCCGTGCAGCCCACGGTCCCCGTGCCACCGGGACTGTAATTAAATTCCAACTGCAGCACTGTTGGGGTTTCATCAGGGATCATCACACCCCCGGCGACGTCTTTGTCACCCGCAGAGACGTAGAACGCCATCTGCCGGAGGGACACAGAGGTCGTGACCTGTATGTAGGGGACGAGGTCACCTTCACCCGGCACAAGTGTGCCAAAGGACCCTACGCCCTCCATGTGCATCGCCTGACGGAGGAGGAGCTGCGGTGTGAGGAGGAGCAAGAGGACCCGGACGGGTCTGAAGAATCTAAAGAAGGAGCAGGAGGACGCCGTCGTTGAAGTACGGTAGAGAGAGACTGTACATAGTTACCCGTCAGGGTATAAGAACTGTTCTAGTTAAAATATAGTCCCCGTTGGGACCAGCAGATTGAACTGAAACCCGTGTGTCCCTATTCCCACTGACCGAGGACTGAGAGCGGTCATTCCTTTCCTAATACCTGGCCGAGGACTGAGAGCGGCCATATTCCCCTTGTATATAGTTGCGCTTTTTAAGGCGCCCCCTACCGGTTTTATAGGAAACTGTTTTCTTCCAAAAGAGACTGTCGCACTTTACCCGGTCACAAGTTGCACCGTGGCCGGAGGAACAAGAATGTTTCTAATGAGGAGTTTTATATGAAAAGTTTTATGATATATATATGTTGTTTTATATGTTTATGATGTTTATGAAAAAAAAAAAAAATTGTATGTTTTTGGATGTTTTGTTATTTTACAGCCCGAGGACGTGCTGTGATTTACCAGGGGGGAATGTAGCATCCTGAGGATTCGGCTGCTACAGGGGTATTGCACCTCAACCCAGAGGTGTGATATTCCACTCCCGGGTAAGGATGGAGTGTGGAACTGAGCTCAGTTAGCTGCATGCACTACACACATCCCATTTCCGGGGAACAGACCGATGGTACTCCCACTAGGTATATGTGCAGGTACGACAGTGTCTGTTCCTGGCTGGAGTGGGAGGGGGGTGGAACATCCCAGTAGTGTAGGGGCAGATAGGGGGAGCAGTCTGGGTAGTGCTAGGAGCTCATTGGGTGCTGGTCACCTGAGCTCACACATAGAGGGAGTATATAAGGTGGGAACCATCTTAGATCAGGGTCAGTCTGTCAGAGTTGAGTCAGAGAAGCAGAGCAGCTCAGCCAGCTCCAAGGCCAAGAGAGAGAGAGAGGAGAAAGAAGGACCCAGAGGGGGAGAAGAGGGAACTCCAAGAACCCAAAATTAGATCAGAGGGTGAAGAGTTGGCACAAGGGTACCGGATCCCAAGCTGGTGGAGGGCCCTAATCCTTAGCCAGAGACCGGAGGTCGTGGGCTGGATCTGCCACGACCACCCACTAAATCCACCCGGAAGGCAAACCAAGAATAGGGTCAGGGAACCCAGAGACAAGGGTTTACCAACAAGAGGCCCGAGGGAGCCGGACTTAGGTGGATCCCTGGTGGGGAAGGCCGGAGAGGAGGACAAGTCAGAAAGGGAGCTCAGGACTACACTCCGGAGTTGCCTGGGAGTTGACCGAGTCCAGGACCTGGTGGACGCAGCACGGCTTGGGTGGTCACTGCTGTACACAGTGACCCGAGCAACACCAGTAAGTAAAACCCTGGAACTGCATTTTATGCCTCTGAGTCTCCTTGCTGCACCTTCACAACCACCATCCTCCACGGCTGACCCCCTGAGGCTATACCCCTCCCGTTGGGGGTTATACTACCGCAGCTGCACACACACCACCAGCCTCAGCGGACCATCTTGCAGCGGCGGCCTTTTGACCGCAAATCAACGGGTGGCGTAGTCGACACTAATAACATCTATAAGGACTGCCGCACACTGAGTTTGACACCCTGGGCACGGACCGGGTCACAGCCACTCGGAGACTACAACCCCCATCTGATCCGGCTCCGGGTATCCCTAACAACATGGCCCAGGGGGCGCGTCACGAGCGTAATAGAAACATGAATGCGGCCAAGTACAGAGATATCCTGGATGAAAACCTCTTCCAGAGTGCTCTGGTCCTCAGACTTAGCCGAAGGTTCACCTTCCTGCAAGACAATGACCCGAAGCATACAGCTAAAATAACAAAAGAATGGCTTCAGAACAACTCTATGACCATTCTTGACTGGCCCAGCCTGAGCACTGACCTGAACCCAATTAAGCATCTCTGGAGAGACCTGAAAATGGCTGTCCACCAACGTTCACCATCCAACCTGATGGAACAGGAGAGGATCTGCAAGGAAGAATGGCAGAGGATCCCCAAATCCAGGTGTGAAAAACTTGATGCATCATTCCCAAGAAGACTCATGGCTGTACTAGCTCAAAAAGGGGCTTCTACTCATTACTGAGCATAGGGTCTGAATGCTTATGACCATGTGATATTTCTGTTTCTCTTTTTTAATAAATTTGCAACAATTTCTACATTTCTGCTTTTTTTTCAGTCAAGATGGGGTGCAGAGTGTACTTTAATGAGAAAAAAATGAACTTTTTAGAATTTACCAAATGGCTGTAATGAAACAAAGAGTGAAAATTTTAAAGGAGTCTGAATACTTTCCATACCCACTGTACAAGGGAGAAATACTGTCACACCATGAGCAAATCACATATTACCCCCACATAGTGACCAAATACTACAATACTGATCATAAATAAAAACCATAATACTAATAACTAGTGATGAGCGAGCTTACTTGCAAGTACTCGGTACTTGCTCGGGCGGATACTCAGGTCCCCTCCCTGCATGTTTGGTGCGCTTTAGAGCGCCAATCAACATGCAGGGATTGTCTGCCACACACGGTAATGCTGCAGCCATGTTGGTTGTAGCATTACAGTGATTGGATGGCCGCACAGCGCCATCAGGTCTATATCAGACATGGCCTCCGCCATGCTCGTCACAGTCACTCCGCAATCAGGTAGTGTAGTGAGAGGTGCTGCTAAGCTAGGGAGAGATTTGGTTGTTTATTAGTTAGCGTAGGTGTACCACAATATTCTCTACATATCCATCTCAACTAACAGTCCTTCTGAGGACTAATCCAGCTGCAGAGATATCAGTGCTAGGCAGTGTATATAGGCAGGCAGGCAGTGTATATAGCAGACCGCAGTGCATATAGCAAGAGGGTCAATTCCAGTTTTGTCTGCTGGTGCTTTTACAGATATTGTATTTGTAGAAATAGCCCCAGGTATCAGGGGCCAGGAATATATTTTTTTTTTATCTTAATCCTCATTATTTGCTTAAAAAGCAATCCAGAGAACACTGTTTTTCTGCGACATTTGCTTGTTGGCACTGCAGAATACAGCTAGGTCCTTTCCATATTACAGTGCTAAAAATCCTACTATTTAAAACTGTGGTTTGTAATTCACACAGATCACATATAATTGCGCTTAAAATTCTGCCATTTTTGGCCTCCATTGAAATTTTGTTGCCGTGTGTCAGCGAACTTATTAACATGAGGTCACTGTTAAAAATCGTTACCTACAGGCCAGCTGGTCAAAACTGTGGTTTGTCCGTCACACGGATCACATATAAGTTCACTCCAAATTCAGCCATTTGTAGTAAGCGTGGAAGATATTGTCCTCCATTTAAAATGGGCAAGACACGTAGCAAGGGATGGGGAACTGAACATTATGGTGATGATGGTGCATGCAGAGGCCGAGGCCGTGGACAAGCTGAAATTGTGCCACAACAAACACCCACATCTTCTCGCTCAACCTTCCTGTCCCAATTAATACAATTAATAGAGGACCGCAGAACACCACTATTGAACACAGAGCAGTGTGCAAAGGTTATTGGTTGGATAGCAGATAATGCTTCCAGTCACTTAGCTTCCACCACCACCCTGTCTTCCACACGGTCAAGTCTCAGTAGCAGTGAGTCTGGACTGCATATTCCTCACCCTGAACCTCCTTCCTCCCACCATGCCGAGTGCCCGGAGACAACTGATCCCACACTTGGACACTCTGAAGAGCTGTTCACTTTTCCATTTATAGATTCGGGCCTCTCGCCTGGTCCACTTGAAGCGGGGCAAGAGGAGATCACATGTAGCAATGCCCAAATATTTGAGCAGCCACGGTCATACTAGGGCGATGGTGGGAAAGTGTCACAAGAGGTGGACGATGATGAAACACAATTGCCAGAAAGTCAGGAGGACGACCAGGGTGCGGAAGTGGAAGACGAAGTGGTGGATGATATAGTAACTGACCCAACCTGGCAGGAGGACATGCAGAGCGAGGACAGCAGCACACAGGGGGAGGGAGGCAAAGCACCCCAACAGGCAGGAAGAAGCAGTGTGGTGGCCGCAGACAGAAGGCGGGCAACCGCTCCCCGTAACACCAACACAAAAGAAGTTGCCAGTACAACTGTTAGGTCTTCCCGAGTTTGGTTGTTTTTTAAAGACTCTACCGATAACCCAAAAAAGGCCATTAGCACCACCTGCAAGGCCAGCATCAGCAGGGGTAGCAAAGCTACAAGCCTGACCACCACCAGCATGATCAGGCACATGGCAGCAAAGCACCCGACTTTGTGGGCCGAACCCCAGGGTCCAGGAACAGTGTCTGCGGGTGACACCACTGCTTCTTCCACTGTTGTGCATGTAAGCCATTCCCCTGTTCATAGTGCATGCGAAGATACCTCCTGCCCTGCACCTGTCGTTGCACACTCTCAACTAGCACCATCAGCAAACACGTCCTTGTCCCAGCGCAGAGTTCAGTTGTCCTTGGAACAGAAACGCAAATACGCAGCCAATGCCCCACAGGCTGCACTACTAAATTCCACACATCTCTCTGACTGCACACTGGGTTAACATAGTGGAAGCCGGGACCCAGTCGGACCTTGGGCACAACATATCCTCTCGACGCTGAGGATTGCGGGACCTAGGTCAATCAGCGTTGCCCCCACAGTCTACAAGTCCTGCACCTCAGCCTCCTCCTCCTTTTCAGCCTCCATCTCCGAAATGACCTCATCAGTCACAAGCTGGAAGCACTGCAAGTGCTTAGGTGACAAACCACACAATGCTGAAGAGTTGTTGACAGCTCTGAAAGAGCAGGCAGATCTGTGGCTGACACCGCTGAACCTATAGCCAGGCATGGTGGTGTGTGACAATGGCCAGAACCTGGTGGCAGCTCTGAAGCGAGGCGAGCTCACACACGTACCATACTGGATCATGTGCTTAAACTTGTGGTTCAGCGGTTTCTCAAAACCAACCCGGAGCTGCCGGATCTGCTTCTCAAAGCACACCTCCTGTATGCCCATTTTAGAAAGTCATATACATATACATGTCAGATTGGGTGACAATGAGAAAGAGGAGGAGGAAGAACAGGAGCTAGTTTCATGCGCTATAGACGGTACTACATGCACAACTCTCATATCGTTTGTTCAATGTGGATGGCCTGAGGACAGGGTGGAGGAGGAGAGCATGGTCAGTCATCCTCTTGGTGAGGACACGGAAGTCTTGCTTGTTAGCAGTCTGGCACGCATGGCTGAGTTTATGTTACGCTGCCTTTCCAGTGACCCTCGCGGTCTCAAAATTTTGGGTGACAGTCATTACTGGTTGGTGACACTTCTAGACAGACGCTACAAGGAGAACTTTATATCTCTTATTCCTGAGGCGGACAGGTCTACAAAAATGGGGCCGTACCAGAAGGGCCTTGTTGCGGAACTATTAAAAAAATTCCCATCTAAAAACGCTGGCGGCTGAGGTCACAGTTCGTTAGACAACCAAGGAGTGCAGGCAAGAGACACAACTCCAATCCAACAGAGGCAGGGGAACACTGTCAAAGTTCTGGGAGAGTTTTCTCAGCCCCTCCCATCGCACAGGCCCTGAGGCACGGGGTACTCTCACAAGGAGTGCAAAGTTTGGGAAGATGCTGAGAGAGAGTACCTTGCCGACCGTACCAACGTCCTCCGTGATTCCGCTGTGCCTTATAATTATTGGGTATCCAAGCTGGACATGTGGAATAAACTGACTCTCTATGCCTTGGAGGTCCTGGCCTTCCCTGCTGCTAGCATTTTATCAGAGCGGGTTTTTAGTGCCGCTGGTGGATTTATAACTGATAAGAGCATCCGTCTGTCAACAGAAAATGCTGACAAGCTGACTCATAAAAATGAACATGGGCTGGATTGTGCCAGATTTCTCAACACCACCGAATGATAGCAGCGTAACATAAACTCCAATCCAGTGTCTTTTTTTGGGAGGTGTATTCCCATGCAACTTTTCACACCCACACTTGGGTACACGCTTCCTGATTTTGGCTATTTGCTCTTGTCCTCCTCCTTTTCCTCATCCTCATCCTCCACCACCATATCACCAGGGTGACCGTGGTCCGTGATGCAACACCCACATAATTTTTTTAATGGGTGTTTATGATGCCCATAATTTTTTTTTTTTACAGTATGTTCATACATACCCCCCAGGGGTAAATGTTTGTCAGCCCATACACTTAGTGCATGGGCATTACAAGTATAGGAGAGCCGCTCCTTTCTAATGGGAACATTTTTTTTATGAGGCCCTCTACGTCTCTTCCAAGGGACATTGGAGTGCCTCCCAATTTTTTTTTCAGCCCTTGCATTCACTGCATAGGCCAACACTATGGGAGACCCACTTCCTAATAATGGGAACATTTTTTCATGAGGCCCTCTACGTCTCTTCCAAGGGGCATTGCAGTGCCTCACAATTTTTGGTAGCCATTGCATTCACTGCATAGGCCAACACTATGGGAGACTCACTTCCTAATAATGGGAACATTGTTTTCAGGAGGCCCTCTGACCTCCACATCTCTTCCAAGGGGCATTGGAGTGTCTCCAAATTTTTGGAAACCCTTGCATTCACTGTATAGGCAAACAGTATGGGAGACCCACTTCTTAATAATGGGAACATTTTTTTTCAGGAGGTCCTCCTCTAAGTCTCTTCAAAGTCCCTCCTTTGTAAATGAAACAGGATGTGTCTGATCATGTCTCACAGACCACATGGCCAAATAAGGTTGTAAAATATTAATATGACATTTCCCGGTGAATGCATTTGTCACTGTTGAAAGCAATGCAAAAGTGCAAAAATGCATCAAAAACGCTACGTGTGAACATAGCCCAAGGTGTGGAGGAGTATTTTTGTTTTTGGTTATTTATTTTGCCTTATATACAAGTCATTACCCTGGAAAGGATGTTCCTTAACATATTTCCCAGGAAAATCCATTTTGGATTTGTTTTTGTATGTTTTATTGTGAGTCCGTAAAAGTGGCGTAATACCTCTGACAACGTTGTTGACAGCGGTGATCTGGGAGTCAGAGATGCTTCCAGGGGTCTTCCCCATGCTGTTCCCATGTCATTTGAGCACTGTTCCCATCGATTTAGGCAATTTTTAGGCCCTCTGCAGACCGCCGGGGGTAGCCCCTGAAAAATGCTCGAGTTTCCCATAGACTTACATTGGGCTCGCTGCTCGGGTTCAGCACCCGAGTATTCCAATTTGCTCAACCCGAGCATCGAGCACCCGAGCATTTTAGTGCTCACCCATCACTAATAACACTAATATTACCACTGGTGACATTATACAAAGGAGCTCTGTATATAGTGTCAGTGTACAGGTAATCCATGGATCACCAGTGACATTATACACAGGAACTCTGTATATAGTGTATAGCGTACAGGTAATACAGGGATCACCAGTGATATTATACACAGGAGCTCTGTATATAGTGTCATTGTACAGGTAATGCAGGGATCACTAGTGACATTATACACATGAGCTCTGTATATAGTGTCATTGTACAGGTAATACAGTGATCACCAGTGACATTATACACAGGAGCTCCTTATATCGTGTCAGTGTACTGCTAATACAGTGATCACCGGTGACATACACAGGAGCTCTGTATATACACTGTGTGCAGAATTATTAGGCAAGTTGTATTTTAGAGGATTATTTTTATTATTGATCAACAACTGTTTTCTCAATCAACCCAAAAGACTCATAAATATACAAGCTTAATATTTTTGGAAGTTGGAGTGTTTTTTTTTTAGATTTGGCTATCTTAGGAGGATATCTGTTTGTGCAGGTAACTATTACTGTGCAGAATTATTAGGCAACTTAATAAAAACCAAATATAATCCCATCTCACTTGTTTATTTTCACCAGGTACACCAATATCAGTGCACAAAATTTAGAAATAAACATTTCTGACATGCAAAAACAAAAAACAAAAAAATTAGTGATGAATATAGCCACGTTTCTTTATGATGACACTCAACAGCCTTCCATCCATAGATTCTGTCAGTTGCTTGATCTGTTTTCGATCAACATTGCGTGCCGCAGCCACCACAGCCTGCCAGACACTGTTCCGAGAGGTGTACTGTTTTCCCTCCCTGTAGATCTCACATTTTATGATGGACCACAGGTTCTCTATGGGGTTCAGATCAGGTGAACAAGGGGGTCATGTCATTATTTTTTCTTCTTTTAGACCTTTACTGGCCAGCCACGCTGTGGAGTAGTTGGATGCATGTGATGGAGCATTGTCCTGCATGAAAATCATGTTTTTCTTGAACGATACTGACTTCTTCCTATACCACTGCTTGAGGAAGTTGTCTTCCAGGAACTGGAAGTAGGTCTGGGAGTTGAGCTTCACTCCATCCTCAACCCGAAAAGGTCCCACAAGTTCATCTTTGATGATACCAACCCATACCAGTACCCCACCTCCACCTTGCTGGCGTCTGAGTCGGAGTGGAGCTCTCTGCCCTTTACTGATCCAGCCTTTAGCCCATCCATCTGGCCCTTCAAGAGTCACTCTCATTTCATCAGTCCATAAAACCTTTGAAAAATCAGTCTTAAGATATTTCTTGGCCCATTCTTGACATTTTATCTTATGTTTCTTGTTCAAAGATGGTCGTTTTTCAGCCTTCCTTACCTTGGCCATGTCCCTGAGTATCGCACACCTTGTGCTTTTTGATACTCCAGTAACATTGCAGCTCTGAAATATGGCAAAACTGGTGGAGAATGGCATCTTGGAAGCTTCACACTTGAATTTCCTCAATTAATGGGCAGTTATTTTGCGCCTTTTTTGACCAACACGCTTCGTGCGACCCTGTTGGCTATTTGCCATGAAACGCTTGATTGTTCGGTGATCACGCTTCAAAAGTTTGGAAATTTCAAGACTACTGCATCCCTCTGCAAGACATCTCACAATTTTGGACTTTTCAGAGCCTGTCAAATCTCTCTTCTGACCCATTTTGCCAAAGGAAAGGAAGTTGCCTAATAATTAAGCACACCTTATATAGGGTGTTGATGTCATTAGTCAACACCCCTCCTCATTACAGAGATGCACATCACCAGATTCACTTAATTGGTAGTTGGCTCTCAAGCCTATGTAGCTTGGAGTAGGACAACATGTATAAAAAGTATCATGTGATCAAAATACTCATTTGCCTAATAATTCTGCACACAGTGTAGTGTTAGTGTACAGTTCATACAGTGATCACCAGTGACATTACAGCATATACAGAGCTCCTGTGTATATAGTATACAGGTAATACAGTGATCACAAGTAGAGATGAGCGTTGTTCTACTCGAACTGTTCGCCAATCTCAAATTCGAGCTGTTTTGGGCGGTGTTCGAGCCGTTCGGCGAACACGAATGATTTGAGAAAAATTCGGCTGTTCGAGGTTATGTTCGATAACTGTTCGTGCACCAAAATCATAACTGGATTTTTTCTCAGTAATGATGAAAATTAATGTTAATACGCAGTTTGAGTGTACAGCGGGGTGGGGGGAGGGGCAGGGGATGGATCTCTGCAGGAATAATGAAGATCTCCATTTTTTTTTCTCTTTCCCGCATTTACAGTGGGGAGGTGCAATCTGTCAGCCTATCAGCAGCGCACACACGGAGCGAAGTGCTTTTTTCACACAAGCAAGGGCATGTGTCATTGGCAGTGTATGTCACATGTCTTTGCCCTATAAGACCAAGCCATTTTCCCCGTCGCCATCATTTTCTCACTGCTGCAGCTGCGTGTTAGACGGCACCGCTGTTGCTGTGTGCGCTATACCTTGTTAATTTCAAGCCAATTTTCGCACAAATCTACAGATAGCTTGGGAGTAGGGAATAGTTGTGATTGCAGTCCTTTTAAGGACTAGGTTACAGCATTTCCTACGACTTTTAACAGGCAGGTCTGTGCTCTTAAATAGATAGATTGTGGGAGTAAAGACTAATTGTAATTGCAGTCCTTTTCAGGACTAGGTTACATCAGTTCCTATCAGTTTTTGCCAGGCAGGTCTGTGCCAGTGCTGTGCAAGTTTTTTTCACAGCATTTGGCTGAATCTAGCAAAGCTAATCCTTTTTGGCCTATTGCAGAGTGTGTTAGTCAGTGGAGTAGCCTATCTGTGTTGCAAGATATACCACCTGTGTATAGAATACCAATTTTTTTACTGCACCTAGTGAAGTAAAATCTTTTGGGCATAGCATCATTCTATTAGTCCATCTATACTGACCTCCATCAGGTTGCAAATTGAATATAATTTTTTTCTGCATCTAGCTCTGAAAAAATATTTGGGCTTCTAGCAGTGTGTGGGACTTGTTCTATTAATCCATCTATACAGACCTCCATCAGGTTGCAAACTGAATATATTTTTTTCTGCATCTACCTCTGAAAAAATATTGGGCTTCTAGCTGTGTGTGGGACTTGTTCTATTAATCCATCTATACAGACCTCCATCAGGTTGCAAACTGAATATAATTTTTTTCTGCATCTGCCTCTGAAAAAATATTTGGGCTTCTAGCAGTGTGTGGGACTTGTTCTATTAGTCCATCTATACTGACCTCCATCAGGTTGCAAACTGAATATATTTTTTTTCTGCATCTACCTCTGAATAAATATTGGGCTTCTAGCTGTGTGTGGGACTTGTTCTATTAATCCATCTATACAGACCTCCATCAGGTTGCAAACTGAATTTAATTTTTTTCTGCATCTACCTCTGAAAAAATATTTGGGCTTCTAGCTGTGTGTGGGACTTGTTCTATTAGTCCATCTATACTGACCTCCATCAGGTTGCAAACTGAAAATAATTTTTTGTCTGCATCTAGCTCTGAAAAAATATTTGGCCTTCTAGCAGTGTGTGGGACTTTCTCTATTAGTCCATCTATACTGACCTCCATCAGGTTGCAAAGTAAAAATAATTTTTATCTGCATCCAGCTCTGAAAAAATATTTGGCCTTCTAGCAGTGTGTGGGACTTTCTCTATTAGTCCATCTATACTGACCTCCATCAGGTTGCAAATTAAAAATAATTTTTATCTGCATCCAGCTCTGAAAAAATATTTGGCCTTCTAGCAGTGTGTGGGACTTTCTCTATTAGTCCATCTATACTGACCTCCATCAGGTTGCAAATTAAAAATAATTTTTTGTCTGCATCTAGCTCTGAAAAAATATTTGGCCTTCTAGCAGTGTGTGGGACTTTCTCTATTAGTCCATCTATACTGACCTCCATCAGGTTGCAAACTGAATATATTTTTTTTCTGCATCTACCTTTGAAAAAATATTGGGCTTCTAGCTGTGTGTGGGACTTGTTCTATTAATCCATCTATACAGACCTCCATCAGGTTGCAAACTGAATATAATTTTTTTCTGCATCTACCTCTGAAAAAATATTTGGGCTTCTACCTGTGTGTGGGACTTGTTCTATTAGTCCATCTATACTGACCTCCATCAGGTTGCAAACTGAAAATAATTTTTTGTCTGCATCTAGCTCTGAAAAAATATTTGGCCTTCTAGCAGTGTGTGGGACTTTCTCTATTAGTCCATCTATACTGACCTCCATCATGTTGCAAATTAAAAATAATTTTTATCTGCATCCAGCTCTGAAAAAATATTTGGCCTTCTAGCAGTGTGTGGGACTTTCTCTATTAGTCCATATATACTGACCTCCATCAGGTTGCAAATTAAAAATAATTTTTTGTCTGCATCTAGCTCTGAAAAAATATTTGGCCTTCTAGCAGTGTGTGGGACTTTCTCTATTAGTCCATCTATACTGACCTCCATCAGGTTGCAAACTGAATATATTTTTTTTCTGCATCTACCTCTGAAAAAATATTGGGCTTCTAGCTGTGTGTGGGACTTTCTCTATTAGTCCATCTATACTGACCTCCATCAGGTTGCAAACTGAATATAATTTTTTTCTGCATCTACCGCTGAAAAAATATTTGGCTTCTAGCTGTGTGTGGGACTTGTTCTATTAGTCCATCTATACTGACCTCCATCAGGTTGCAAACTGAAAATAATTTTTTGTCTGCATCTAGCTCTGAAAAAATATTTGGCCTTCTAGCAGTGTGTCGGACTTTCTCTATTAGTCCATCTATACTGACCTCCATCAGGTTGCAAATTAAAAATAATTTTTATCTGCATCCAGCTCTGAAAAAATATTTGGCCTTCTAGCAGTGTGTGGGACTTTCTCTATTAGTCCATCTATACTGACCTCCATCAGGCTGCAAATTAAAAATAATTTTTATCTGCATCCAGCTCTGAAAAAATATTTGGCCTTCTAGCAGTGTGTGGGACTTTCTCTATTAGTCCATCTATACTGACCTCCATCAGGTTGCAAATTAAAAATAATTTTTATCTGCATCTACCTCTGAAAAAATATTTGGGCTTCTAGCTATGTGTGGGACTTGTTCTATTAGTCCATCTATACTGACCTCCATCAGGTTGCAAACTGAATATAATTTGTTTCTGCATCTAGCTCTGAAAAAATATTTGGCCTTCTAGCAGTGTGTGGGACTTTCTCTATTAGTCCATCTATACTGACCTCCATCAGGTTGCAAATTAAAAATAATTTTTATCTGCATCTAGCTCTGAAAAAATATTTGGCCTTCTAGCAGTGTGTGGGACTTTCTCTATTAGTCCATCTATACTGACCTCCATCAGGTTGCAAACTGAATATATTTTTTTTCTGCATCTACCTCTGAAAAAATATTTGGGCTTCTAGCTGTGTGTGGGACTTTCTCTATTAGTCCATCTATACTGACCTCCATCAGGTTGCAAATTGAATATATTTTTTTTCTGCATCTAACCCAGCCAATAGTTTTGGCCTAATACCACAGTTTGGCCACTCAGCTCTGCTCGGTTCCCATCCATTGTTTTTTGTGCAAACAACTCCAGAGTTGTGAATTAGTTAACCACCAAAATGAGTGGAAAAAGGCCTGCTGCTGGTGGAAAGGGGAATAGGCGTGTTGGGAAGGGGAAAAAAGGTTGTGTCCGTGGGGTAGGTGTTAAAGCAACAGTAACATCTGCAGAAGAAAGACCATCTTCCAGCCAAACTAAAATGTCTACTTCTTTTAGCGGACAATGTGATAAGATCCCTTTCTTACGGCCACGCCAATCGCTACAAATTCCAGATGAGGCACAAAAACAGCAGGTGCTTCAACGGATATCAAGTGCTCCTTTAAGTGGGCTCTCCTCCACATCAACTTCAACATCACAAAAACTCGAGTCCTCAGAGGTGTCACCCCAATCGCACTTGCTTCCTCACAGCTCCCAAATCTCCAGCTGCCCGTCTGAGTATGAGGTAGAACAGATGGTTGAGTCTGCAGAGCTGTTTACTCATACTATAGCCTGGGAATCAGAGGTCGACTCCAGCGCTTCTGTGAATCCAGACGAGGAAATGATCTGCACTGATGCCCAGAATCTTTATGAATCGGATCCAGGACCAGACGCAGAAGGTTCTGACCATAATGTAGACCCTCATTCCCAAACTGTAACTCCTGTTGGTGGAGACAATGAGGAAGACGATGATGAGACTCAAATACCTGATTGGAGCGACAACTTTAGTTTTTTGTCAGGGCAGGAACAGGTTGGCTCTGAGGACGACGGGTGTGATAACGCACAGGGTGATGATGATGAGGTTGGAGATCCCACTTACTGTCAACCCACAGTCAGCCAAGAGATGAGGTCAGCAGAGGAGGTGGAGGAAGATGCTAGTGACGACGAGGTCAGGTTGCGCCTTCCTGGACAGAGACGTAGTACTGGAAGCACGTCAACAACTGCATCCTCAAACACAACTCTGCCTCTCACCACAAGTCGTGGTGGCTCTTCAGGTCGCATGGGTGCTAAGCCTTGCATAGCCTGGGCATTTTTTCAGATCGATAAAGATGACCCAACTCGTGTTATCTGTAACATTTGTCAGCAAAAGCTAAGTAGAGGCCAAAAAATACATAGTTTGAGTACTTCATGCATGAACCGGCACATGGACATGAAGCATAAGTTGCAGTCGGAAGCTCAGTGTGCTACAATGCGGCCTAGCCGGCCGGGCCAACCACCGTCTGCCATATCTTGTGCATCCGCGGCCTCTTCATCCTCTGTGACTGGGGGGACAGCAGTCACACCTGTTTTGGGGCGCAGACCTGCCACCTCTTTACCCGCAACAGCCAGCGTGATTGGCAGGTCATCATTTTCTTTGGAGGTGGTAACACCAGCTGGTGTTCAGCGCTGTCCGACATCGATAGCACCACCTTTGGATCAAGGCAACCTAACATGTCCGCCTGCATCTTCCTCACAGACCGGCAGTTTGCCGGGGACACCCTTATCAACCCCGTCTAAGCACAATAGCCAGCCCTCGGTCCCTCAGATGTGGACAAGTAAAAGACCATTTCCTCCTAGCCATGAGAAAGCTAAGAGGTTGAATTTCACCATCTGCAAGCTCTTGGCTACAGAAATGCTGCCTTTCCGCCTGGTGGACACAGAGGATTTTCGAGACCTTATGTCCGTCGCAGTGCCCCAGTACCAGATGCCCAGTCGGCACTACTTCTCAAAGAAAGGTGTGCCTGCGCTCCACCAGCATGTCGCACACAACATCACCGCTTCTTTGAGAAACTCTGTGTGTGACAGGGTGCATTTCACCACAGACACTTGGACGAGTAGGCATGGACAGGGGCGTTACATGTCGCTGACTGGGCACTGGGTAACTATGGTGACAGCAGGACAAGGGGCTGCTGTCCAAGTCTTGCCGTCCCCACGAGTTGTGCGTCAATCCTCTTTATGTCAAAGTTCCTCCACTGCTTCTGCCTCCTCAACCTCCTCTCGGTCTTCCACCTGCACCCAAAACCTGTCTGATCATGCCACAAGCTTTCTAACTGCGCAGAAGGGATCCTGCACACCTCCTTACTATGCTGGCAGTAGGGCTCAACGTCATCAGGCGGTTTTTACTTTGAAATGTCTGGGAAATGTGAGTCACACAGCTGAGGAGTTGTGGTCAGCTCTGGAGAACCAATTTCATGAATGGTTGTCTCCACTGGACCTGAAACCAGGGAAGGCCGTGTGCGACAATGCTGCAAACCTGGGTGCGGCCCTTCGCCGGGGCAATGTCACACACGTGCCTTGTATGGCTCACGTGTTGAACCTGGTTGTCCAGCAATTTTTAGCCCACTATCCCAGACTAGATGGCCTTCTGCAGAGGGCACGGTCGCTGTGTGCTCACTTCCGCCGTTCGCATCCCGCAGCTCAGCGACTTACATCTCTACAGAAGTCGTTGGGCCTGCCACTTCACCGGCTAAAATGCGATGTGCCTACCCGGTGGAATTCAACTCTGCACATGTTGCAGCGACTGTGGCAGCACCGACAAGCCCTGGTGCAATACGTTCTGACGTATAGCCTGGGCCAACGAGATCCAGAGGTGGGGCAAATCACGCTGGAGGAGTGGTCTCAGATCAGGGACCTATGCACCCTTCTGCACAGTTTTGAAATGGCGACGAAGATGTTTAGTGCTGACGATGCCATTATCAGCATGACTATTCCGGTGATTTACATGCTGGAGCACATGTTAAACAGAATTCGGAGTCAGGTGGTGGCACAAGAGGAGGTGGAGGAAGTAGAGGAGGAGGAGTTGTATGCGGAAGGGCTAACATCTGCAAGGTCCAGACGGTCGGCAGCACCAAGGCGGCAGGCATGTGAGGGTGGGGGAGATGGTTTTACCAGGGCGCATGGTAGCAGCCAAACTAGTGAGGAAGGTGCAGGAGCCCAGGAAGAAGTGGAGGACGAACTGATGGAAGACTCATCAGATGAGGGAGACCTTGATCACATTTCTGCTGTGCGAGGTTGGGGGGAGAGGACAGAGGAAGGAAGCATGATTGTTACCTCGCCACCAACACAACAGGGACTTGGTGCTCCTGGATGCGCAACACACATGAGTGCCTTCTTGCTGCACTACCTGCAACATGACCCTCGAATTGTGAGAATTAGAAATAATCCTGACTACTGGGTTGCCACACTGTTAGATCCCCGGTACAAAAGTAAATTTGCAGAAATTATTCCTGCCATAGAAAGGGATGCACGCATGCAGGAGTATCAGCAGAGACTGTTGCAGAATCTTACATGTGCTTTTCCACAAAACACCAGTGGTGCACGTAGTGAATCTCACAGTTCCAACTTGCCAACCGTGGGACCGTCAAGTGTTCAGCACTCAAACCGTAACAGAACCACAGTATCTGCTGGTAACATCAATTTTGCGGAATCATTTTGTGGCACCCCAGGGGTCTGGTTTCCACAGTAATAGCAATATTATGTCTGAGAGCAGGTGGGAGGTCTCTTGGTCAGGAATCCGATGCATGCCACACCTCCTGCCCAGTCCTGGGAGGGGAAGAACTTCCCCTATATAAAACTGGGGCTGAGGCAGGGTTAGAGAGAAAAAGAGTAGAGAGAGAAGAGGAGAAGCAGCTATAGGAAAGAGAGATCAGGAGCTCTGGGGAAGTCGTGCTAAAAGGAATCAGGGGCTGGCAGCTGTAGAGCTCGCCCTGATTGAAGAGTTACCACCGGACCCGGAGTCCGAGGCTGTGGGGACTAATCCTTACCCAGCAGCAGAAACCGACCGGCAGGGGATTTCAGGTCCTCTGGCCAAGAAACCCGAAGGCACGGTCACACGCGTGGGACCAGCACCGCCGTCGTGGAGCGGAAGCCACTAGAAGGCCCCGAGTCACCGGCCATACGGGTGAGCACCACACGGTACACTCAGGGACGTGGGCTACTTTTACCCGCCTCTAGCAAGGTAGCCAGTAGAGTACAACTAGTTGGGGAGGCCTACAACTCCGCCTGGCCAGGGGAGATCCCATCTGTTCAAGGACTGACCAGGCCCCGACCGCTAGCCAGTACTCCGGGAGGGTCTATTTTTGTCACCAGTAAAGACCCTGAACTACACCGCATCGTCTCTGAGTGGTTCCTGCTACCCCCATCATCCACGTCGGCTGCCCTGAGGCCATACACCCTCCCGTTGGGGGTTATCCCATCCACGCTGCACAATCCTTCCACCGGCCTCAGCGGTCTGCCCTGCAGCGGCAGCTCCATAGCTGCATTCAACGGGTGGCGTAGTCGTCCAACATCTACTGCTAATACTCAGCCACACAGTTTGACTCCCTGGGCACGGACCGGGTCACCGCCACGAGACTACTACCCCCAACAGGCCCGGCTCCGGGTAGTCCCCGCGTACGCAACGCTACACCAAGTAGGCCCAGGTGCGCGTCAATTTCACCACTTTTTTAGCCCATCCTTTGCAAGGCCACAGGAGACAAGAAGTCTGACACATAGTCAACGCCTAGAGACAATGGTACAGGAGTATCTCCAAGTAAACATTGAAGCCATGACTGTGTCACTGGACCCTTGCTCTTTTTGGGCTTCCAATCTGGATAAATGGCCGGAGCTAGCCACTTACGCCTTGGAGATCTTGTCATGCCCCGCAGCCAGCGTTCTGTCTGAACGTGTGTTCAGCGCTGCTGGTGGTGTGCTGACAGATAAGCGCACGCGGCTCTCCACTGATAATGTAGACAGACTCACGTTCATAAAGATGAACAAATCATGGATCCGAAACGACTTTTCTACCCCTGTGTCATCCTGGGGAGAGTAAAAGCTTGATGATTGGTTAAAATCACCCTACCAACCGTTTTAAGCTTTCAAATTACTAATCATGTTTATCTGTATCTTGACTGGAAAATAATTTGGGCTTTGTAGCAGTGTGCAGCACTGATCCTATTAGCCCATCTATACTAAGCTCCACCAGATTTAAAATTAATAATAATTTTTAGCTGCATCTAGCCCGGAAAATAATTTTGCGGCTCCGAGATGCGCAAGACACATAAGTGTCTTCTTGCTGCACTACCTGCAACATGACCCTCATATTGTCAGAATTCGAAGTAATCATGACTACTGGGTTGCCACACTCTTAGATCCCCCAAACTTTTCGATCAACCTTTTCATTTTAATAAAGACCAAAAAAATGGTCATTTTTGAAATTATAAGCATTAGCAGGTTATTAGAAACTGAAATCAAACAGTTTTCAACTCAAAACTTTATTCTAGGTCATGTTACATTTTCACATAGGACCCCTTGTTCGAAAGGAGCTTCTGAACTCTCTCGTCCATTGAATTTGTCAGGTTTTGGATGGTTTCTGCTTCAATTGTTTTGCATGAGGACAGAATACCCTCCCAGAGCTGTTGCTTAGATGTGAACTGCCTCCCGCCATCATAGACACTCCTTTTGATGATGCTCCAGAGATTCTGAATGGGGTAGAGGTCAGGGGAGCATGGGGGTCACACCATAAGTTTGTCCCCTTTTATGCCCATATCAGCCAGAGATGCAGATGTTTTATGTGCAGCATGAGATGGTGCATTATCATGCAAAAAAATGATCTTGCTGTGAAATACATGGTTCTTCTTCTTGAACCATGGCAGGAAGTGCTGTTTGAGAAAATCCACATACATTATGGAGTTCATCTTTAGCGCCTTCAGGGATCCTAAAGGGGCCGACAATCTCTCTCCCCATGATTCCAGCCCAAAAAATTACTCCACCTCCTCCTTGTTGGCGCTGTAGCCGTGTTTGCGTGGGGTGTCCATCAACCAGCCATCCTCCACTCCATCCATCTGGACCATCGAGCGCTGCACGGCACTCATCCGTGAACAAAACAGTTTTGAAATCAGTCTTCATGTAATGTTTGGCCCACTGGAGCCGTTTCTGCTTGTGTGAAGTGGATAGAGGAGGTCGACAGGATGGCATATGCACAGCTGCAAACCTCTGAAGGACCCTGCATCTTGTTGTTCGGGGGACGTTGGAGGCACCAGCAGCTTCAAAAACTTGTCTGCTGCTATGACAAGGCTTTTTTGCCGCTGCTCTTTTAACCTGACGTAATTGCCTGTAGGAAAGAGTCCTCAATTTGCCCTTATCAGCACGCACACGTGTGTACTGTGAATCAGCTACATACTTCTTGATTGCCAAGACACTTCATCCTGATCATCGCACAATGTTGATTGTAGTCATGCCTTGACCTAAACACTCCACAATTTGTTGCTTCTCAGCAGCCGACACATCCTTTTTCTTTCCCATTTTGGCAGAAAATGTAGGCTGCTTAATAATGTGAGACAGCCTTCTTAAGTAGTCTTGCCTTTCATTGGACACACCTGCCAAACTAATTAGCACAGGTGTCTGCAATTGCTTACAGTGATATAAAGAGCCCTGACACACATCACCATCAATGAGTTTAACTGACAAACAAACAAATTCTTCCCTTATCACTCCTAAACACTTTTTGCATAATAATTTGGAACACAGTGTACATGTGCTTTTCCACAAAACACCAGTGGTTCACGTAGTGAATCTTACAGTTCTAACTTGCCAACCGTGGTCTGTATGGAGTTGTTCAATAAAGGGCCCAAAATTAAGATAACATAGATGGGAGAGGTCTCTATGAATAGGAATTCCTAAGTATTTGATACCCTGTGAGGGCCAGGCAAAGGGAAAGTTGGACTGGATGGAATCCTATATGGATTTGGGGAGGGAGACATCGAGGGCCTCAGACTTCGCTGCATTGATTTTAAAATTTGACCATGTAACAAAGTGATCTATTTCAGCCATAACAGCATGGATGGATATATGTGATTGAGTGATATATACTAGTACATCATCAGCAAATAGAGAGCACTTGTACTTGGTGCCTCCCACCTCAATCCACCTAATATTGGGGTTATGGCGAATTGATGAGAGCAGGTGCTCCGTCACTAGGATGTATAAGAGAGGGGACAGAGGACATCCCTGCCTTGTCCCATTGGTGATTGTGAAAGGTGATGAAAATGTTCTGACGCACCCCCTGGGCCTTGGGACACCCGGAGTCGGACCCATTTTGGTGGATGCTGGTGGTTGTAGTCTTTGTGGCGGCGACCCGGTTCCGTGGCTCAGGGTGGTCAAACCAGTGGCGGAACTATTTATGTGGTTTTGATGTTTAAATGTCCGACTACGCCACCCGTGGATTGCGGTCAGAGTGAACCGCCGCTGCAGAGCAGACCGCTGAGGCTGGTGTTGTGGGTGCAGCAGAGCGTAGCATAACTCCCCACGGGAGCAGTATAGCCTCAGGGCAGTGTATGCGGAGGATGGGGGTGATGGTGCAGGGCAACAGCAGTAACGACACGGAGTCAGTGATGCAGTCCAGGGCCTTTACTCACAGTTCTTATTATCCAGACCACGTCTGCAGGTAACGGCTGCCCACGTCGTACTGTGCTCACCAGGTGAGGGGCTCAGACAACTCCCAGATAACTTTGGAGCGCTTCACAGGACCCCCTTTGTGTGTCCTTTGTCTGGCCTTTCTTACCAACCCTTCTGTCCGGCTGCCTCGGGCCTCCTCTTGGTAAACTTGGCGCCAGTTTCCCTGACCCTATGTTCTGCCCTCCTAGCGTGTGTAGCGAGGGGCTGCGCCACATAAAATGTCACAGCCTCCGGTTTCTAGCTGAGGGTCGTTTCCTGCCTTCACTAGTTTCGGGGACCGGTCTCCCCCTTTGGCCTGACCCCTCCATGCAGGTGGATTCGGGCGTGCGGTGGCGACTCGCCCGTCCGCACCCCTGGGATCCCTTCGTTCCTCGTTCCTGGAGCCTTCGCCGCTCCTCTTCCTTCCTTCTCCCTCTTCCAGGCCTGGGCCTCTGTTACTAGGCCCGCCTCCGGAGCAGAGCTCATGCAGAGCCCCTGCTCCCTGCCACTTCTGCTCAGACTTCTCTGCACTGAACTAAGATGGTGCCCACCTTTTATACTCCCTTCTCAATGCACCCAGGAACTGCTTCCTCCCTGCTCCTGAACTACAGGGTTCCCCTTCCTCAGTGTTCCCTCCCCCCACTCCAGCCAGGGACAGGGACTGTCGTGCCCATCTCAGGGGCATATTGGTCGCCCTGCCCCACGGCAATGTGGTGTAATGCATGCAGGTGTCGGGTCCTGATCCACACTCCATCCTTACCTGAGAGTGAGATATCACACCTCTGGGTGAGGTGCAATACCTCTGTAGCAACCGAGCCCTCAGGGTGCTACAGTTCCATTTATCTTCAGCCTAGGTGACGTATTGCGATACAGGGCCGTGATTTTGGCTATAAAAGGGTCCCCTAGACCCCTACCCCAAACTTTTTAAGAGAATCATATATGGCGTGCCAGGAGACTCTATGGAATGCTTTCTCAGCATCCAACGAGAGTATCTAATTACAAATTTTTAACTGCATCTAGCCCAGGAAATACTTTGTGCCTAGTAGCAGTGTCTGCTAGTCAGCGGATTATCCCGGCTGTTAAGCAAGCTACACCACCTGTAGTTTGGACACTTAATTTTTTCAAAGGAAATGCTTCAGGACCACGGGATACTCAGTGAAGAGCATCAGGAGGCACCCCAAGGCATAGGGGCTGGGACTGGCAGTAGGATGCCTTGCGGTGGACAGCCGAGCTCGATCCTTATAAAAGCTTTTTAACTGCAGCAGCTTTAGTGGACGCTACTGGAGCTGGAATTACGCGGCTGCTGGCATGAGACTTGCCCTCCAATAGATCCTTGTAAATGGATTTAAAGTGTATTCATTCAAATTAGAGAGACAATTTAAATTAAAAAGCTTAGAGCTGCCTCCACCACAGGGGGGCTCGCTCGACCCACCAGCGGACAGGCACCAGTATTGGGAGAGGGGGGCTGGCCGTCAGGGTTCACCGCGGCTCTGGCACAAACCCGGCGACACGGAGGTGGCACGGGCAGGAGCGGACTGAACGTGTCGGCTTCTCACTTTTTGGATTTTAGAAGGGCATGACATGCCTATATCTGTGTCTCCCCTTCCTTTTACTCCTCCACCTCTTTTCTTTTCGCATGACTATATGTACTTGTCACTTTTCCATGTGTTAGTTGTGTCTTCTGAGCAGTTTGTCAGCTTTTGGACACCTTTGAAGGTGTTTTCTATGTGTTTCTATGTGTTTTTGTTTGCCTGCCATTGGTTTTAACGGTGTTCGAAGGTGTTCGACGAACCGAACCAAACTCGAACACTACGGGGGTGGCTCAACACTAATCACAAGTGCCATTATACACAGGAGCTCTGTATATCGTGTACAGATAACAGGTAATACGGTGATCACCGGTGACATTATACACAGCAAAATAGTGCACAGTAACAAGACCTAACTTTTGTTCCCCCCATGGAAGACAGCATCTTCAAAAGTAACTTAAATTACGGCAGTAATAATGTCCCCTGATTGGCCCCTACAGTAATTATGTCCCCACTTGCCACCATAAACCAATAATATTTTTTCCTCATCCTGACTCCCATAAAGTAATTATGTCACCCCTTTATTTAATAAGGTCCCAGATCCTGGGCCCCTTTATTTAGTGTCCCCATCCTATGCCCCTATGTTGCCCCCTCTATGTTCACTTTAATAAGGCCCCCATCCTGGGCCCCTTTATTTAATAATGTCCCCATTCTGGGCCCTTTTCTGTAATATTGTCCCCATCCTAGGCCCCTATGCCAGCCTATATGTCCACTACCCTGCCCAATCACTGAGGGGGGGAAAAAGATTCTTCTCACCTTCTTGCGCTCCCCCGACGTCCTTTCGTGGCTTCATATTTGGCGTGGTCATTAAAATGGCCGCTGATTGCAGTTGTGACAAGGAGCTCTGCTCTGTGACAGGCCACGCGCTGACTTCACATAGCAGTAACACTGAAAGGCAGGCATCAGCGTGCGGCTTCTGATAGGCCAGCAGCCATTTAACATAACTGCTGTGTGACGTCAGTGCATGGCCTGTCACAGAGTAGAGCGCCCTGTCACAGCTGCAGTTGGTGGCCATCTCTAGGTTTTTGTGGGCCCCAGCTGAAAGAGTCTCAGTGGGCCCCTTTAACACATACCACAATGCATGATGCGTGGGCTCCCAGTGACAGCGCGGGCCCCATAGTGTGCCATTGTCCCCCCCTCCTTGGGTGATGACGCCGGCCATGGTCATCACAGCGGGTCAGGTATGCGTGCGCACGCTCCTGCATCCTCTGCTTTTAAAGGGTCCATGCCCCTAAAAACTTCTGTTTTTCCTCTTCCTTCTCCTCTCTGTGGCCCACCAAGTATTTCTTCGGTACCCCGCCAGGCCAGTCTGACCCTGGCTCTAATTATAAGTTTACTAGATGAGGAGAACCAGCTCATCCACAAAGGATGAGAGAACGTTGCGAAAGGCACTTGGGATTTGCTGCACACGCTGCATGACAGCACCAGCATAACCAGCAAGTCATTTCTTCTAAGATAAAAGTATAAAATGAGAATCCACAGAGAAATTATAAATGAGCTATGATGATACAGCTTATAATCTTAATCAGCCAGATGTTTAGATTTGTTAATCCAAGAGAAATACACTATTATCTTTGTGTTGACTTGTAAATGTGTATTTCTCTGGCTGGTCAAGAAGGACATACGATTATTTGTATAACCCTGATTGTTGTCTTCTATTGGTCAGTGGAACAATGAATATTTGCTAAATATGTTGATTAACCATTGTGTGGACCCTGTGGCTTGTTGACTCACAAAACAGGAGGACAAATTACGTAAATTGATTAAATGCACAAAGAGACCTGAGCCCTATGAGTAATGCCCTTCCTGACCCCTTACCTGTGAATGTGTACTTGAACGGACGACAGTAACTATTTTCAGGGACATGTGCTTCTGTAGCAGTGAGACTTGGAATAGAAATTGGAAAGAGACTTTACAGGGAGAGTCAAGGTTCAGACTCTGAGACCATCAGCTTGGAAGTATGGCTTTAACCAACCATGGCTTTAACCAAAGAGACACAGATTTAGATTCTACATGATTCCGGCCGGAAAGATACAGATCTGCTCTACTGACCATCAGAGAGCCCATGGATACTTTTTGGGAGACGAGCTTGGGATGATGAAGTCACCTAGCCCCCTGGATATGTTGTTTGTGGTTGCCAGGTGGGATCCTCCAGTCACCTGGAAACCATGGAGACATTTGGAGTAGCCAGATTGGGGCCAGCCGGTCATCTGGCCCCATGGAAACTCTCAGAGAGGCCAGGGTGGGGCCCTCGGGTCTCATGGCCTTGTACCTCATTGGACTGCTAGCTTGCTTAGCTTGCTGCTGCCTTCTCACTGTGGGGGCCCACCAGAAGTGGGGGGGCCACTAGTTGAGGTAGTTGATCCTGGAAGTCCCAAAGTTGCAGCTGTTCTATCCCAGTAGATATTACACAACTGATATCAGTGGGTGAGTGTATAAAAGGCAACCATGTTGCAACCATATTTCTGTACAGTTTACCTGAAACACAGTGCTGTCATTACAGGAAAGACAAGTGTTACGCTCACCCGGTGAGGTGGATTAACTAAGCCACAGGTCAGGGTGGACATATGAACCAAGGGTATTGGCACAGCAGTCTAGAAGGCACATGGACCAGTTAGGACCCAGAACAAAGGCTACATGACAGCAGACAAATAAAAGGAGACAGAACACACAGGAGCATATATCTAGGAGAGCAGATGAATAGGAAAACTGCAGGTCTAAAACAAACAGCACTCAGATGTAGGTAGCAGAATTCGCAGCAGATTGTAACCTAATTAGAAGAGTCTCTAGTAAATGTTTGTTATGCTTACACCAATCAATGGGTAAATTAGCTGCATCTGCGAGTTTTGGAATCCAGAGCTGATTGTACAATCATGTTAAAATTCTTTTATAGAGCAAATAATGGGATAACCAGCAGGTAGGAAGAAGAAGCAGATACTTGTAGCAAAAATCACAAGAGCCCGAGGAGATGAAATTAAATTAAATCCCAAAATTTTTTATACATACATCAATGCCAAAAAGAGTAAATCATATGGTATCGGCCCCTTAAAATACAATAATAACAAGATAATTATAGAGGACAAAGAAAAGGCTGAGATATTAAACAGACAATTTTCATCTGTGTTCACCAACAAACAGTCTGTTCCAGGGATCTTTCAACAGGGCAAAAATCAAAGTTCACCTCCTAATATAGCTAGTTTAACACAAAAAGAAGTATGCCTGCATCTAAGCAAATTAAACATTGACAAATTCCCTGGCGC
Source organism: Phyllobates terribilis (assembly GCF_046119375.1). Taxonomy (NCBI): domain Eukaryota; kingdom Metazoa; phylum Chordata; class Amphibia; order Anura; family Dendrobatidae; genus Phyllobates; species Phyllobates terribilis. Next base: position 13,076,134 of record NW_027362772.1, on the reverse strand, counting down.
AGATGGTATTCATCCATGGATACTGAGGGAATTGAGCTCAGTAATTGACAAACCGCTGTATCTCGTATTCTTAGACTCTCTTGTATCAGGGATAGTGCCACAGGATTGGAGGATAGCCAATGTGGTACCGATATTTAAGAAAGGTAAGAAGGTGGATCCAGGTAACTATCATCCGGTAAGTCTAACATCAGTAGTGGCATAGTTTTTGAGGGCATCATAACAGATGACCTGCAGAGTTATATCACAGAGAATAATATAATAAATGATAATCAGCATGGATTCATGAAGAATAGGTCGTGTTTAACCAACATGTTCTATGAGGAGGTAAGTGCAAATCTGGATGTTGGTAATGCGGCTGATGTGATTTATCTGGACTTTGCAAAGGCATTTGATACTGAACCATATGGCAGCTTTATACTCAAGCTACAGAAGCAAGGACTTGGGGGAACTATATGTAGATGAGTAAGGAATTGTCTAAATGATAGGAAACAAAGAGTCGTCATAAATGGTACGTTCTCTAAATGGGATAAAGTCAGCAGTGGGGTGCCACAGGGATCTGTGCTTGGACCAATTCTTTTTCACCTCTTTATTAATGACTTTGGGGATGAGATTGTGAGTAAAGTGTCAGTTTTTGCTGACGATACCAAACTATGTACGATATTAAAATCTGATCTTGACATTATGAGATTGCAGAACGATCTGGATAAGATGACTGAATGGGAAACACTTGGCAGATGAAGTTTAATGTAGATCAATGTATAGTAATGCACCTAGGATGGAGTAATCCTATTACTACATATACATTAAGTGGGAGTAGACTCGGGACTACAGAACAGGAGAAGGACGGGGGATTCTAGTTAAAAGTAAGCTGAGCAGCAGTACTCAATGTCAAGCAGCAGCCGCAAAAGCAAACAAGATTTTAGGGTGTATAAAAAGAGAAATAAAATCCCGCGATCCCAACGTATTGTTACCCCTTTATAAATCACTGGTGATGCCACATCTGGAATATGGGATCCAGATTTGGGCTCCATATTTTAAAAAGGATATTCAGAAGTTAGAGCCAGTTGAAAGGCGGGCAACTAGATTATTACATGGGATGGAAGGCCTCTCCTATGATGAGAGGTTGAAAAAGCTGAGTCTGTTTAGCTTTGAAAAACAACGCCTCAGAGGAGATCTCATTTACATGTATAAATATATGTGTGGTCATTACAAAGGTCTAGCACATGACTTATTCCTTCCAAAGACTATACTATGGACCAGGGGGCACTCATTACAATTGGAAGAAAGGCGATTCCGGCACCTAAACAGGAAAGGGTTCTTTACAGTTAAATTAGACAAAATGCTACACCTATAATAGTACATTTGATCCAGGGTTCTTGTACTGATCGCCTTTTCTCGGGGTCATGAAGGAATTTTGTCCCCATGATGCAAATTGGCTGACGCTGTCCTGGGGTTTTTGCCTTCTTCTGGATCAACAGATTTAGGTACAGGGATTTTAGTAATACCATAAGAGTAATAAAAAAAATAAAACTAATTAAATGATGAACTGGTTCTTTTATAATTGTAATAGTGCAGTAATAATAAAAATGGTAATAATATACTTGTGAGGCCGAGTCCCAGTAAGTTAGTGTAGTGTTAGTGTAGGGAGTACAATTGGGGGAGAAAGGTTGGACTTGATGGACCTAGGTCTTTATTCAGCCTATGTTACTATGATGGCAACAAAAACTGGATGGTGTAAATCTCCAAACTAACAGCAACTGAACATATTACAGTCTCAATAAAGGTAACCGGATTGGAAGTGTTTCTGCGCTCTCCGGAATTATGAGACGAGTTATAGAAGAAAAAATTGCAGCTTTATTGTCGACACGTTTCAGAGTCCGCCTACTCCTTCCTCAGGACAACCATACAAAAATAGTGAAGTGGCACAAATATACAAGCACTCCGCACACATCTAGTTTAGTGGAGCGGAGAAGGTACAAGCAGTACATCCAGACTATGAAGCAGGAGCATAGGTTCAAAACCATTTGAAAACTTATTGGACCCGTCATGGGACACCAGGAACAACTTAAAGGAAGAAAAGAACAAGGGAAAAGGGTAAGTAATATAATATTATTAAAGTAGAAGAAAAACAAGGTTATAATCTGATTAGGTGCAGTAATAGTGCTAAATGGGGTTGAGAGACCCTAGTAGTCTGGAAAGCTGCAATTTGTTACCATCTTTTCAGTTTGCCATTAAAAGGTATCAACCACTGAGGACTTTGAAATCGTAATATTTTTTTTCAGTCCCGGATTCCTCCTTTGATGCAGCTAATGATCCATGTTAACGATTCACCACTCTGAGTCTGGTTCAGGCAATGATAATAATTGAATAAATAATTCAGAAAATCAATCACTGAAATGAATGAATTTATTATTAACTTAATAAAATATAGATTAAATTATTTTAATTACACTATTTTAATAAAATCAAAACATAAATTTGGTATTTTTAGCATGGTCCAAACGTCTGTAACTACTCATAATACATCCTGTTATTACATCACTGCTGATCAATACGCTCATCACACATCTCTGACGGGGAGCCTTGCTGCGATGCGCTTCCCAGCACATTTGTTCTCCTCACTTCACACAGTTTATTGATACACTGAAGAATCAGATTGGGATAAAGCTTCACAATCAGCGAGGACCTTGTGTCTCTCTTTTCCATCCAACACTTATCACCAAGCTCGTATCCCTCTGAACGCATCACAATTAACAATACAACTTTTTGAATGATCCACTCTTTTATTCTCATTTTATCTATACCTTATTGCCAAACATATGTATGTCCCTCTGTTGGTTCCATTAAAAATAAAAGTAATTATGATGTAAACATGCAACTTCATTAGCGTTAGTGTTTTGACATGTGACTGTATGTACTCCTCCCTCTGCACTTGGCGTCCTTTTTTATTTTTCTTCTGTATGTATACCATGTACAGTACAGATCAAAAGTTTGGACACACCTTCTCATTTAAAGATTTTTCTGTATTTTCATGACTTTGAAAATTGTACATTCACACTGAAGGCATCAAAACTATGAATTAACACATGTGGAATTATATACTTAACAAAAAAGTGTGAAACAACTGAAAATATGTCTTATATTCTAGGTTCTTCAAAGTAGCCACCTTTTGCTTTGATGACTGCTTTGCACACTCTTGGCATTGTCTTGATGAGCTTCAAGAGGTAGTCACCGGAAATGGTCTTCCAACAATCTTGAAGGAGTTACCAGAGATGCTTAGCACTTGTTGGCCCTTTTGCCTTCACTCTGCGGTCCAGCTCTCCCCAAACCATCTCGATTGGGTTCAGGTCTGGTGACTGTGGACACCAGGTCATCTGGCGTAGCACCCCATCACTCTCCTTCTTGGTCAAATAGCCCTTACACAGCCTGGAGGTTGGTCTAATGTCCATTCCTTGTGTTCTTTAGCCCAAACAAGTCTCTTCTGCTTGTTGCCTGTCCTTAGCAGTGGTTTCCTAGCAGCTATTTTACCATGAAGGCCTGCTGCACAAAGTCTACTCTTAACAGTTGTTGTAGAGATGTGTCTGCTGCTAGAACTCTGTGTGGCATTGACCTGGTCTCTAATCTGAGCCACTGTTAACCTGCGATTTCTGAGGCTGGTGACTCGGATAAACTTATCCTCAGAAGCAGAGGTGACTCTTGGTCTTCCATTCCTGGGGCGGTCCTCATGTGAGCCAGTTTCTTTGTAGCGCTTGATGGTTTTTGCAACTGCACTTGGGGACACTTTCAAAGTTTACCCAATTTTTCGGACTGACTGACCTTCATTTCTTAAAGTAATGATGGCCACTCGTTTTTCTTTACTTAGCTGCTTTTTTATTGCCATAATACAAATTCTAACAGTCTATTCAGTAGGACTATCAGCTGTGTATCCACGTGACTTCTGCACAACACAACTGATGGTCCCAACCCCATTTATAAGGCAAGAAATCCCACTTATTAAACCTGACTGGGCACACCTGTGAAGTGAAAACCATTTCCGGTGACTACCTCTTGAAGCTCATCAAGAGAATGCCAAGAGTGTGCAAAGCAGTCTTCAAAGCAAAAGGTGGCTACTTTGAATAACCTAGAATATAAGACATATTTTCAGTTGTTTCACACTTTTTTGTTAAGTATATAATTCCACATGTGTTAATTCATAGTTTTGATGCCTTCAGTGTGAATGTACAATTTTCAAAGTCATGAAAATACAGAAAAATCTTTAAATGAGAAGAAGTGTCCAAACTTTTGGTCTGTACTGTATGTGCCACCTCACTATTTTTGGTATGGTTGTACTGAGAAAGCAGTCGGTGACTCTGAAACAGGAAGACAGTAAACCTACAATTTTATTTGCTAGAAACACTTCCAATCCGGTTACCTTCATTGATATTCTATGGAAGCTGCTGCATCTGGTCTTTAGGCTCTTTAAGTGTTGTGTCTCACAGAACCTTACAAGATGAGTGGTTTTACCTTTATTCATCAAACTTTTAACCTGGATAAGACCCTATTGAGCTCTTGCATTTCTTTACAGGGATAACAGACAGGGATAAAAGAAAACTACAGTCATACAAATACACTCACAAATCAACAGAGTGGAAAAAAGATAGGAAGGGGAAACCAAATGTGACAGGATAAGGAAAAAACATGCAAACTAACGCCAGGCGCAATGTCCAGAAAAACTCTCCAACCGCCAACTTCAAACACTGAACTTTCTCCTTCACCAGCAAACCAGGAAGTAGAACTATCACTGTCAACTCCCATATACCAGAGGGGAGTGGCCAACACAGAACAGCTGAGATAATTTAGGATGGAGAGCTCCAGGAGATCAGCTGAACTGATTAATCCCTGCCATGACAGAAAACCTGCATTGTTTAATAGGATGGTGAAGCAGTTCTAATAAGTGCGGGACTTCATATAACCAGACACCGCGATCTGCTGGCCCCTCTCTGTCGTGGTTTCCCTGTGACAGGTTGTTCCTTTATTTCCCAGAAAAGAAAAGTTATCAATAAGAAAAGACTGTATAGAGTATAAATGTCAGAAGAAAATGACACAAGGATTTATATTTATTGTGGATTTATTTTAATTCAAGAAAATATTCTTGGAAGGATACAGCAGTTCTATTGACAGTCAATAGCTCTTCAGCTCTTCAGGATGTGACATTACATTACAAATCATTGCACAGTGTTTTAGGTTATGCAGGATGGCGTTGCCCCTTTACATTTAGCTTGCTTACCATAATTTTTAAAAAATTTTGAATACTTGTTTTTCATGAAACACATCACAGCTTTCCAATCGCACTCACAGAATTGCCTGGAACAGCTGGACTCCTCATCATCTGCGGGTATAACAGAAACATTCATCATCATCATTTATCACCCATGACTAGTCTGTGCCAGAGATATACATGGCCAATCAATTCTTGAGAAATTAGTGTTTGGATTAATATTCAAATGACTATGGTAGATCTGAATTCTCTGACACTACAGCCGTCAATACACGAACACACGATCAGAGCCATCATCAGTTAATGATTACAGAAACAGAACCATCATCAGTACATCAATACCTTACCAGAACAATCATTAGTACATGAGAACATCACCAGAACCCCCATGAGTAAAATTATTACATCACCAGAACCATCATCCATTAAGGAGCACAGCACCAAAACATTATCAGTACATGACTACAGCACCAGAACCACTATTAGTACAGGAGTGCAGCATGAAAAGCATCTTCAGTACATGAATACATCACCAGAACCCCTCTTGGTATATTAATACATCACAAGAACCACAATCAGTACTTGAATAAAGCAACAGAACCACCATCAGGACATGAATACATCACTAGAATCAATATCAACACATGCATACAGAACCAGAATCACCAGCAGTACTTGGATACAGCACTAGAACCACCACCAGTACTAAATAAATCACAAGAACCACCATCAGTACATGAATATATAACCAGAACCATCATCAGTATATGAATACAGCAACAGAACCATCATGTACATCACCAACCTTAAAACAGTGAATATTTGCAGTGTCAGTTCAGTCAAATATGCAGTTGTATCACATAAAAATATATCTCTCAATACTGTGCCCTTACACTGTTCCTCTTCTATACTGACCCACAATACTGTGCCCTCACGCTGTTCCCCCTCTATACTGTCCTCCAATATTGTGCCCTCAAAATGTTCCTCTTTTATGCTGACCCCCATACTGTGCCCTCACACTGTTTCTCATCTATCCTGCCAACCCATACTGTGCCCTAAAACTGTTCCTCCTCTATACTGTCTCCTCATACTGTGCCCTCACACTGTTCCTCCTCTATACTGCCCCCAATATTACGCCTTCATACTGTTCCTCCTCTATACTGCCCAATACTGTTCCTCTCTATGCTAGCCCCATACTGTGCCCTCACACTGTTCCTCTTCTATATTGCCCCTCATACTGTACTCTCACACTGTTTCTCCTCTATACTGCCCCATACTGTGCCCTCACACTGTTCCTCCTCTATACTTTTCCCACATACTATGCCCTCAAACTGTTCCACTTCTATACTTCTCTACATACTGTGCACTCACACTGTCTCCTCTATACTGCTCCCCATACTGTGCTCTCATACTGTTCTTTTATACTGCCCCCATACAGTGCCCTGACACTGTTCCTCACACTATACTGCTCCCCATACTGTGCCCTCACATGGTTTCTCCTCTATTCTGCTCCCCATATTGTGCCATCACACTGTTCCTCGTACTATACTGCTCCCCATACTGTGCCTGCCCTGACACTGTTCCTCACACTATACTGCTCCACATACTGTGCCCTCACACTGTTCTTCTATACTGCCCCCATACTGTGCCATACTGTAGTGTGATTGGGGCAGGGAGCATATTGGTGTTATTCGGACCCTAGATGCTCCAGGGTTTGCATGTTTATTTGCACTTGTGTCTTAAAGACACAGATACTCCCACCACACAAATGCCAGTTCTGCCATTTAGTCTGGCAGACCAGGGAGAAAAAAATATATATACATTTTTATGATGTATATGTAGTCATATCCTGATACTACACTGTGGATTGCCAACCGTCCAGAAATGCCAGAACAGTCCATAAAAGTATGGAACTGTTTTGAAATTTGTAAAAAAAATGTAAGGTGTCAAAGACTTTTTTTAAACTGAAAAAGCTTGTTGATTATTGACTGTAATCACCATCATTCTACAGTTTACAGTGAATGCAGATAATGTCATCAAATCAGAATTGTGTAAAATAAAACTGGAAAGACAATGAGCACAATAGGGTCTTATCCAGATTACAAGGGAAAGAGTAAAAATGGATTTGCTCGCCTGGAGGGGTTGTGACAGTCACAACCCCTTTGTTAACTTGTATTAAAGCAGCTGCTACAAATCCACCAAAAAGGGCACAAAGTTGGAGATAGAAGTGGATGTAAATCCGTGCTGCCGAGAATCCAATATACGATAAGAGACCAGATGCAGTATGGATGTGGTTTTATTTATCAACGCGTTTTGCGGTAATCATACCTTTTCATCAGGACAAACCACAATGACCATTGACAAATGCGACGGCATCCATACTGCAGCTGCTCTCTTAGGGCACATACCCATATGTGAGAAAAAAAACATTCCAATATCTGGACCGAAAAAACAGACAAGTGCCATGCGAGTGTCTTGCGATTACAATGCGATTTTCACACCTAGCATCCAATTTACATCCAATTGCAATGTGATTTTAACATGGGCTTTTACATAGGGGAAGTGTCTAGGGCTTTTACACATAGTTTTCTATGGCAATATTCTTCACTACATATATAAATATGTATATCTGTTGTGGTAGATCGCTCACTCGGCTGCACACGAAGGTAGACAAAGGTACACTGTCTCTTTAAATCTTTGGTTGGTTTATTATTAGTGTGGAGCGAGCACTAAAATGCTCGGGTGCTCGAAGCTCGGGCCGAGCTCACCGTGATACTCGGGTGCTCGACCCGAGCAATGAGCCCAATGTTAGTCTATGGGAGACCCGAGCATTTTTGCGGTGGCACCCCCGGCAGTCTGTAGAAAGCTTAAAAAGTGCCCAAAACGATAGTGACAGTGCTCAAAAGACGTGGGGACAGCATGGGGATCGCCCCAGGAAACATTTCTGACCCCCAGGTCACTGCTGTCAACAACGTGGTCAGAGGTATTAAGCCACTTTTACGGGCTCACAATAAAACATACAAAAACGAAACTGAAACGTTTTTCCTGTGAAATATGTTAAGGAATATCCTTTCCATGGTAAAGACTTCTGTATAAGGTAAAATAAATAACCAAAAACAAAAATACTCCTCCACACCTTGGGTTACGTTCACAAGTAGCATTTTTTATGCGTTTTTGCACTTTTGTATTGCTTTCAACCGTGACAAATGCATTCACCGGGAAATGTCATTTTAACATTTTACAATCTTATCTGGCCATGAGGTGTGTGACACATGCATACAGTGCTGAAAAGACATGGGAACAGCATGGGGAAGACCCCTGGAAGCATCTGTGACACCCAGGTCACTGCCTAAAAGTGTGTCCATCAGAAATGATCCTTGCCGCATCAGAAGATGAAGACTTGCAACTATCCCCGTGCAAGTCCTTGTCCCAGGGCAGTGTTCAATTGTACCGCCCCCATTCCTTGCAATGCAAGCGCAAGTATGCAGTCTGCCACCCACCCTCCCGCAGGCTGCAATACCATACTGCTAGCTTGCTTGCACTTGAAATTGGGCTTTTTAGGCATGTGGAGACAGACGCCGGCCACCATGTCATGGCTGCGTCGGCGGCCTGGTATCCATACTCAGTCACCAGCTGCTCGGCGGCCGGGTGTCCACGCTCGGTCCCCAGCCGCCAGGGGGCGGCCGGATGTCCATACTCGGTCCCCAGCCGCCCCGCGGCCCGGTGTCCACACATGGTCCCCAGCCGCCTGGCAGCGGCCGGGTGTCCATAAACGGTCCCCAGCCACCCCTATTTCTCCTTGGAACATCCCCCCACACACTTTTCTTAGCCCGGCCTGCTTTAGGGCAGCATTGGACGAGCCCACCAGAGAACCAGACTCTTCCGGTGGGCCCTGGCTTCTCCATCAGGGGAGTTGAGAGTGCCAAGGTGAGGAGCATGATGATGATGATAGAAGTTAGCATCTGCTTTGTTTTCTTGGAATGCAAGCGTAAGTGTGCAACCTGCCACCCACCCACCCTCAGGCTGCAATACCATACTGCTAGCTTGCTTGCACTTGAAATTGGGCCTTTTAGGCATGTGGAGGAAGACGCTGGCCACCATGTCATGGCTGCGTCGGCGGCCTGGTATCCATACTCAGTCCCCAGCCGCCCAGCGGCCGGGTGTCCACGCTCGGTCCACAGCCACCAGGGGGCAGCCGGGTGTCCGTACTCAGTCCCCAGCCCCCCTATTTCCCTTGGAACATCCCCCACACACTTTTCTTAGCCTGGCCTGCTTTAGGGCAGCATTGGACGAGCCCACCAGAGAACCAGACTCCTCCGGTGGGCCCTGGCTTCTCCATCAGGGGAGTTGAGAGTGCCAAGGTGAGGAGCATGATGATGATGATAGAAGATAGCATCTGCTTTGTTTTCTTGGAATGCAAGCGTAAGTGTGCAACCTGCCACCCACCCACCCCCAGGCAGCAATACCATACTGCTAGCTTGCTTGCACTTGAAATTGGGCCTTTTAGGCATGTGGAGGCAGAAGCCGGCCACCAAGTCATGGCGGCCGGGTGTCCACGCTCGGTCACCAGCTGCCAGGGGGCGACCGGGTGTCCATACTCGGTCCTCAGCTGCCTGGGGGCAGCCGGGTGTCCATAAACGGTCCCCAGCCGCCCCTATTTCTCCTTGGAACATCCCCCCACACACTTTTCTTAGCAGGGCCAGCTTTGGGCAGCATTGGACGAGTCCACCAGAGAACCAGACTCTTCCGGTGGGCCCTGGCTTTTCCATCAGGGCAATTGAGAGAGCCAAGGTGAGGAGCATGATGATGATGATAGAAGTTAGCATCTGCTTTGTTTTCTTGGAATGCAAATGTGACACCCCAGGGGTCTGGTTGCCACAGTGATAGAGATATTACGTCTGAGAGCAGGTGGGAGGTCCTTTGGTCAGGGATCCTGTGCATGCCACACCTCCTGCCCAGTCTTGGGAGGGGAAGGACTTCCCCTATATAAACCCGGGGCTGAGGCAGGGTTAGTGAGAAAGAAGACAGAACAAGAGTAGAGAAGAGAAGCAGCATAGCAAGAAACATCAGGAGCTCTGTGGGGAGCAGTGTTACAACGAGTCAGGGGCTGGCAGCTGCAGAGCTCGCCCTGACTGAGAAGATTTCTAACCGGACCCGGAGTCCGAGGCTGTGGGGACTAACTCCTACCCAGCAGCAGAAACCGTCCGGCAGAGGATTTCAGATCCTCTGGCCCAGAAGCCCGAAGGCACGGTCACACGCGTGGGACCAGCACCGCCATCGTGGAGCGGAAGCCATTAGAAGGCCCCGAGTCACCGGCCATACGGGTGAGCACCACACGGTACACTCAGGGACGTGGGCTACTTATTCCCGCCTCTAGCAAGGTAGCCAGAAGAGTACAGTTAGTTGGGAAGGCCTACAACTCCGCCTGGCCAGGGGAAATCCCATCTGCTCAAGGACTGACCAGGCCCCTATCACTAGCAAGTACTCCGGGAGGGTCTTTCTTTGTCACCAGTAAAGACCCTGAACTACACCGCACCGTCTCTGAGTGGTTCCTGCTACCCCCATCATCCACGTCGGCTGCCCTGAGGCCATACCCCTCCCGTTGGGGGTTATACCATCCACGCTGCACCATCCTTCCACCGGCCTCAGCGGTCTGCCCTGCAGCGGCAGCTCCATAGCTGCATTCAACGGGTGGCGTAGTCACCAACCATCTACTGCTAGTACATCGCCGCTCAGTTTGACTCCCTGGGCACGGACCGGGTCGCCGCCACGAGACTACAACCCTCAAGAGATCCGGCTCCGGGTAAGCTCCCGCGTGCGCATCGCAGCGCGACACAGGCCCAGGAGCGCGTCAATTTTGGCGTAGTCGGCAGGATCTCGTGCCCGCAACCACCGGGTACTGCGTGCCTGAAAAGCAAAGACTGTTCAAACTTACCAGTGGTGAAGATTCCCGCTATCCGTGGAGGTTTCCCGCCATCCGGCGCCATCTTCTACCTTCTTCCCGCCATCCGCGAAGTTTTCCCGCCATCCGGCGCCATCTTCGACCTTCTTCCCGCCATCCGTGGAGTTTTCCCGCCATTGGACGCCATCTTGAGGACGCCGCGCGGGAAGAAGAGGGGCGTGGACTCCGAAAGCGCGCGAGAACTGAAGCCCCGCCTCACGTCCGGACGTTGCGTAAGGTCCTGGAAGGAGCCCAGCAGACGCCGATGTCACCGGAGCGCGACGGAAGGTCCTCAACCCTGACGATCCACTGCGGAGCCGCGGCCTACGGAACAGGATCATCGCAAGGTAGGCCACGGTCCACTAGGGGGGAGGAAGATGTCGGATACGGAGGAGAGCTTCACTGCCTCAACCCCCGCCAGCGCCACCGCTGCTGCAGTTATGCCCTTCACCATGCCCTATATCCCGGGAGCAGCTTGGCTACCCCAGTACTCAGGGGAGTCACATACCCTGCATGACTTTAGAGAAAAGCTGGATAGCCTCTTCCAGGTGTACCCCCTCACAGAAGAGCAAAAAGTGAGCATCCTGGTGGCCCAACTAACTGGGGCAGCCAAAAGGGAAGTAAAATCCTGGCCACCTGGGAGGAAGACTGTCGCAGGGATACTAACCCGGCTGAAGGACACCTTTGATACCCGCACCTCAGCCGAGATTAAGCTTAGATTCTACGGGTGCAAGCAGCGAGCGCATGAGAGTATAAGGGACTATGCACTAAACCTACAAGAGGCCCTGAGGGCCATAAAGCAGACCGACCCTGATGGGGTGGGAAACGAGGACAGGCTGTTGACTGAACAATTTATAGAGGGTTTATATTGCAATGCCCTCAAGCCACGAAAACCCGAAGGTCTGTACCATCAGTAAAGACGGAGGGGAAACCACAGCCATTGTATCCCGGGACCACCTGAAGAAGTGTCCCGAACAACTGAGGAACCCTGAAGAGGAACAAGAAGACCATCGACCCGTAGAGGAAAGGGAAGATATGGTTAGTACCGTGCTCGGGGACTTCCCTCGGTCTTGGACTCAAGTCAATGGTGCAGTTGTGGTACCCGTACTCACCTTTCTCCAACCATCATCCCAAGAACCTACGGAGCAACCGGTAGAGCTGGAAGAACAGCCGGTCCAGGAGGCAGAAGACTCTACACAAGCAGACCCGGAAAATCAACCCTCTGCTTATAGTGAGCCTGCCATACCCCTAGTGAGCCAGAGGGCCCATAGACAGCTGCCCAGTTTACCCTTGACAGGTCCTACACCCTGTAGTTCAGGGCCAGACAGTCAGCTCCGTAGGTCCACTAGGGCCACTAGAGGCCAGCTACCCGCACGTTGGAGGATCTAAATGTTTAAGCTATCTTATATGTTTACTTGTTTATAGTTGATTGTGTATAATTTTGTGTTTCTAGTTCTTTTTAGGAGTCCTTGGTGGATTTACCGGGAATCCTTGTACATAGTTGGAGCGTAACCCAGGATGGACTAAAGACTGTTAAGGACTCGGGGCAGGACAGGCCCCTACCTGGTTACGTCTCCCTGTTTTGGTGAAATGGACACCTTGCTTTTCAAAACTGCACCCGGTTGCGGACACGCCGTAACCATCTTATGTGTTTTTCTTATTGTATTGTTATTGTTATACCTTGTTATGTTTTTCTAAAAAAAAAAAAATATGTTTAGTCCCGGAGTACTAAATTTCACTAGGGGGGAATGTGACACCCCAGGGGTCTGGTTGCCACAGTGATAGAGATATTACGTCTGAGAGCAGGTGGGAGGTCCTTTGGTCAGGGATCCTGTGCATGCCACACCTCCTGCCCAGTCTTGGGAGGGGAAGGACTTCCCCTATATAAACCCGGGGCTGAGGCAGGGTTAGTGAGAAAGAAGACAGAACAAGAGTAGAGAAGAGAAGCAGCATAGCAAGAAACATCAGGAGCTCTGTGGGGAGCAGTGTTACAACGAGTCAGGGGCTGGCAGCTGCAGAGCTCGCCCTGACTGAGAAGATTTCTAACCGGACCCGGAGTCCGAGGCTGTGGGGACTAACTCCTACCCAGCAGCAGAAACCGTCCGGCAGAGGATTTCAGATCCTCTGGCCCAGAAGCCCGAAGGCACGGTCACACGCGTGGGACCAGCACCGCCATCGTGGAGCGGAAGCCATTAGAAGGCCCCGAGTCACCGGCCATACGGGTGAGCACCACACGGTACACTCAGGGACGTGGGCTACTTATTCCCGCCTCTAGCAAGGTAGCCAGAAGAGTACAGTTAGTTGGGAAGGCCTACAACTCCGCCTGGCCAGGGGAAATCCCATCTGCTCAAGGACTGACCAGGCCCCTATCACTAGCAAGTACTCCGGGAGGGTCTTTCTTTGTCACCAGTAAAGACCCTGAACTACACCGCACCGTCTCTGAGTGGTTCCTGCTACCCCCATCATCCACGTCGGCTGCCCTGAGGCCATACCCCTCCCGTTGGGGGTTATACCATCCACGCTGCACCATCCTTCCACCGGCCTCAGCGGTCTGCCCTGCAGCGGCAGCTCCATAGCTGCATTCAACGGGTGGCGTAGTCACCAACCATCTACTGCTAGTACATCGCCGCTCAGTTTGACTCCCTGGGCACGGACCGGGTCGCCGCCACGAGACTACAACCCTCAAGAGATCCGGCTCCGGGTAAGCTCCCGCGTGCGCATCGCAGCGCGACACAGGCCCAGGGGCGCGTCACAAGCGCATGTATGTAGTAGCGGCTAGGCCTGAGGTGGTCGGCGTTTTGGCGCATATACCTCCTTCGAGGATTGTGGGATATTTTCCTGCTACTATCCCAGTTCTATGACTCCCGTTAAAACAAAGCTTCAGGTGATGAATGATGGATGAGGAGGTGGCAAAGGAGAAAGAGCAGGAGGAACAGGGACCATTCACATCAATATCAGGCCAGTCAACCACACATGTCTAGTAGGATATGTTTTTGTACCAAAAGGAGAGGTTCGGCTACACAGTTATAGGGCATGCAGTGAGTGCAATGCCTACCAAAAATTTGGAGACACTCCAATGCCCCTTGGAAGTGACATGGAGGTCAGAGGGCCTTAACTAAACCATTTTTTCCATTTATAGCAACTGGGTCTCCTGTGCACTGTTGGCCTAAGCAGTGAATGGAAGGCTTTCCAAAAATTATGAGGAACTGCAATGCCCCTTGAAACAGACGTGGATTACAGCATACTAAAAACCTTCTACCCATTGTTGGGGAGTGGGTCTCCCTTAGTGTTCGCCTATGCATTGAAAAGCAAAAGCTGACTAAAATTAGGAGGAAATGCAATGCCCGTTGGAAGAATTGTGGAGTTTGCAGCGGAATAAAAAGACAATATCAATGCCCCTTGAAAAAGTGGTGGAGGTCGCAGTAGCTTAACAAGATGGTTTAAATGCCCCTTGGAAGAGCGGAGGAGGTTGCAGTAGCTTAACAAGATGGTTTTAATGCCCCTTAGAAGAATGGTGGAGGTCGCAGTAGCTTAACAAGACAGTTTAAATGCCCCTTGGAAGAGACGTGGAGGTTGCAGTAGCTTAGCAAGACGGTTTTAATGCCCCTTGGAAAAGTGGTGGAAGTCTCAGTTGCTTAACAAGACGGTTTAAATGCCCCTTGGAAGAATGGTGGAGGTCACAGTAGCTTAACAAGATGGTTTAAATGCCCCTTGGAAGAGACGTGGAGGTTGCAGTAGCTTAACAAGATGGTTTAAATGTCCCTTGGAAAAGTGGTGGAGGTCTCAGTTGCTTAACAAGACGGTTTAAATGCCCCTTGGAAGAGACGTGGAGGTCGCAGTAGCTTAGCAATACGGTTTTAATGCCGCTTGGAAGAGACGTGAAGGTCGCATTAGCTTAACAAGATGGTTTAAATGCCCCTTGGAAGAATGGTGGAGGTCGCAGTAGCTTAACAAGACGATTTTAATGCCCCTTACAAGAGCCATGCAGTACAGCATATTAAAAACATTATACCCATTATTTGGGAGTAGGTCTCCCATAGTCTTTGCCTATGCGTTCCAAGCAAAAGCTGGCAAAAATTAGGACGGAGGAACTTGCAATGCTGGCAACACGGACCACGGTCACCCTGGTGGTATAGTGGTGGTGGAGGCTGAGGATAAGGAGAAGAGCAAAATACAGCCGAAATGAGGAAGCGTATACCCATATGTGGGTGTGAAGTGGTGCATGGGAATACACCTTCCGAAATAACACAGTGGATTTGACTTAATGTTACTCTGCTGTCATTTGGTGGTGATGAGAAGTCTGGCCCAATCCAGCCCTAGTTCATTTTGATAAGGGTTAGCTTGTCAGCATTGTCAGTTGACAGGCGAGTGCGCTTATCAGTTATAATTCCCCCAGCAGCACTAAAAACACGCTCCGATAACACGCTAGCGGCAGGGCAGGCCAGGACCTCCAAGGCGTACAGAGCAAGTTCATTCCAAGTGTCCAACTTGGATACCCAATAATTAAAAGGCACAGAGGAATCATGGAGGATGCTGGTACGGTTGGTAAGGTACTCCCTCCCCCTCTTTTGAAACTTCCAACTCCTTGTGAGAGTACCCCACGCCTCAGGGCCTGTAAGCTGGGCGGGTCTCAGAAAACTGTCCCAAAATGTTGATAGTGTTCCCCTGCCTCTGCTGGATTGGAGTTGCGTCTCTCTCACCTGTACGCCTTGGTTTGTCAACGAACTGTGACCTCTGCCGCTAGCGTGTTCAGATGGGAATTTTTTTAACAGTTCTGCAGCAAGGGCCTTCTGGTACTGCCACATTTTTGTAGACCTCTCCACCTCAGGAATAATAGAGTTAAAGTTGTCCTTGTAGCGGGGGTCTAAAAGTGTCACCAACCAGTAATGACTGTCACCCAACATTTTGACAACGCGAGGGTCACGGTTAAGGCAGCGTAACATAAAGTCAGCCAGGCGTGCCAGACTGGTAACGGGCAAGACTTCCGTGTCCTCACCAAGATGACGACTGACCATGCTCTCCTCCACCAGGTTGCGGCCATTGTCACACACGACCATGCCTGGATGTAGGTTCAGCGGTCTCAGCCACAGATCTGCCTGCTCTTTCACAGCTGTCCACAACTCACAAGCAGTGTGAGGTTTATCACCTAAGCTTATGAGTTTCAGCACAGCCTGTTGCCGCTTGGCTGAGGCAGTACTGCAGTGCTTCCAGCTTGTAACTGATGTGGTGATATCTGAGATGGAGGCTGAATATGAGGAGGAGGAGGATGATGCGCAGGAGCTTTACATTATGGGGGCAACTCTGACTGACATAGGGCCCGCAATCCTTGGTGCGGGGAGGATGTGTTCCGTCCCAAGGTTCTACTAGGTCCCGGCTTCCACTATGTTTACCTAGTGTGCCGTCAGGGAGATGTACCGTCCCTGGCCACAAGCACTTGTTCACGTGTCCATTGTCAGGTGGACTCTCCCAGTAACTGCGTTGTTGAGAGCACGGCAGATGTTTTGGGACACGTGCTTGTTTAGTGCAGGGATGGCACACCGGGCAAAATAGTGTCGGCTGGGGACCGAGGGACGGCCACCGCCATAAGGTTGCGGAAGGATTCCGTCTCCACCAGCCTAAAAGGCAGCATTTCCAACGTAAGCAGTCGTGAAATGTGTGAATTTAGGACTGTGGCCTGTGGGGCGTTGGCTGTGAATTTGGGCTTTCGTTTAAAGGTCTGGGATATGGACAATTGAACGCTGCGGTGGGACGTGGACGTGGACGTTGATGCTGTTTCTTGAGAAACTGCCATAACAAGTGAAGACTGAGAGGAGGGGGCATCTTTGCATGCAGTACGGACAGGGGATTGCCTTGCAAGCACAACAGGGGGTTCTATTACACGCACAACAGCGGAAGAAGCAGTGGTGACACCCGCTGACACTGGTCGTGGACCCTGGGGTTCACCCCACAAAGTCAGGTGCTTTGCTGCCATGTGCCTGATCATGCTGGTTGTGGTCAGGCTGGTAGTTTTGTCACCCCTGCTGATGCTGGCATAGCAGGTGGTACAAATGGCCTTTTTTGGTTTTATCAGTCTTTAAAAAAATTCCAGACTCTGGAAGACCTACCGCTTGTACAGGCAGCGTCCCTCGTGTTGGTGTTACGAGGAACGGTTGCCCGCCTTCTGTCTGCGGCCACCACACTGCTTCTTCCTGCCTGTTGGGGTGCTCTGCCTCCCTCCCCCTGTGTGCTTCTGGCTTCGCTCTGCATGTCCTCCTGCCACGTTGGGTCAGTTACTAGATCATCCACCACCTCCTCCTCTTCCACTTTTGAATCACGATCCTCCTCCTCACTTCGTGGCAATTGTGTCTCGTCATCGTTCACCTCTTGTGACAAATTGCCAGCGTCGACTTCCTCTGGCCGTGGCTGTTCAAATATTTGGGCATCGCTACATGGGATCTCCTCTTCCACCACTGCAAGCGGAGCAGTCGAGGGGCACAAATATGGAAATGGACCAGTGAACAGCTCTTCAGAGTGTCCAAGTGTGGGATCAGTTGCTGTCTGACGACACTCGGCATGGTGGGAGGAAGGAGCATCAGGGTGAGGAGGAGTATGCGGTCGAGACTCACGGCTACTAAAACTTGACCGTGTGGAAGACAGACCGGAGGTGGTGATGCCCAGGTAACCGGAAGTATTATCTGCTATCCACGTACTGACCCGAAGAAAAAGCTACCTTATCAATTTTACCACAGGCAGAAGGGCATTAAAAAAAAAAAAAACTGAATTGTTGGCTTTTGTTTATTCTGCCTCCCAAAAATCGGAATAGAAAGCGATCAAAAAATGTCATTTGCCCGAAAATTCTGCCAATAAAAACGTCAACTTGTCCCGCAAAAAAGAAGCCATCACATGACTCTGTCGGCCGAAATATGGAAAAATTATAGCTCTCAAAATATGGCGATGCAAAAACTAGTCTTTGCAAAAAAATGCGTCTTTTAGTGTGTGACAGCTGTCAATCATAAAAACCTGATATGAATCTGGCATCGCTATAAATGCACCGACCCAAAGAATAACGTCGTCTAATCACTTATACCACACGAGGAACGGCGTAAAAAATGAACTTTACGGTTAGGGTTGTGCTAGGGTTAGGGTTGTGCTAGGGTTGTGCTAGGTTTTGGTTTAACGTTGGACTAGGGTTAGGGTTGGGCTAGGGTTGGGTTTAGGGTTGGGCTAGGTTTAGGGTTGGGCTAGGGTTAGGGTTGGACTAAAGTTAGGCTAAGGTTAGGGTTAGGCTAGGGTTAGGGTTGGGCTAAGGTTCGGGTTGGGGTTGTGATTTTTTCAGAAGTAAAGAAAAACAAATGATGACGATATTGCTACTAGTAAGCGCAAGTAGTCGCTACTTGAGTTTGCATCGGGTGCTTGGGTATACACCGAGTATGGCGGGTGCTCGAGTGACATGCTCGAGTCTCCTCCCCAAATGTTTTGCAGCTGTTATACAGCCAAAAAAAACTTGCGGGGATTGCCTGCCATGCACGAGCGATCCCCGCATGTTTTTTTTGGGGTGTATAATAAAAAAAAACATGCGGGGGAGGGACTCGAGCATGTCACTTGAGCACACGCGATACATGGTGCATACCTGGGTACCTGATGCAAACTCAAATAGCGAGCACTTGCACTCAAGACTAATGACAACTTATTCAATATGATGACCTAATGTTATCAAATTCTGTGTCGTACCTCTGGGTTCAAAATGTTCACTATACCCCTTGATAAAATCCTGGAGGGGTGTAGCTTCCAAAATGGAGTCACTGGGGAGGGTGGGGTGGTTTCCACTATGTAGGCACTTCAGGGACTCCCCAAACGCAACCTGTTACCCTTGTGAAAATGCAAAATTGGGGGTCTGAAAAACATTTTTGTTGAAAAAATGTGAAAATGTTATTTTTACGGTTCAATGTTATAAACTTCTGTGAAGCACCTGGGGGTTCAGGGTGCTCACCACACATCTAGATAAGTTCCCTAATGGGTCTAGTTTCCAAAATGGTGTCACTTGTGGGGGGTTTCCACTGTTTAGGCACATCAGGGGCACATCCGCTAACTATTCAAGCAAATTTTACTTTCAAAAAGTCAAATGGTGCTCCTACCCTTCCGAACTCTGCCGTGCATCCAAACAGTGGTTTTCCCCCACATATGGGGCATCTTCTTACTCAGGAGAAATTGCACAACAAATTTCATGGTGCAATTTCTCCTGTTACCCTTATGAAAATGCAAAATTGGGGGCTGAAAAACATTTTTGTTGGAAAAATGTGAAAATTTTATTTTTACGGCTCAATGTTATTAACTTCTGTGAAGCACCTGGGGGTTCAAGGTGCTCACCACACATCTAGATAAGTTCCCTAAGGGGTCTAGTTTCCTAAATGGGGTCACTTGTTGGGGGTTTCCACTGTTTAGGCACATCAGGGGCTCCCCAAACGCAACATGGTGTCCGCTAATTATTCAAGCAAATTTTACATTCAAAAAGTCAAATGGCACTCCTTCCCTTCTGAGCCCTGCTGTGCGCCCAAACAGTGTTTTTTCCTCACATATGGGGTATCTGCATGCTCAAGGGAAATTGCACAACACATTTTGGGGTCCATTTTTTCCTGTTACCCCTGCAAAAATAAAAAAATTGGGGTCTAAATTAACATTTTTGTGAAAAAAGTTAAATGTTCATTTTTTTCTTCCACATTCCAAAAATTCCTATGAAGCATGTGAAGGGTTAATAAACTTCTTGAATGTGGTTTTGAGCACCTTGAGGGGTGCAGTTTTTAGAATGGTGTCACTTTTGGGTATTTCTGTCATAAAGGCCCCTCAAAGTCATGTCAAATGTGATGTGGTCTCTAAAAAAATGGTTTTGTAAATTTTGTTGTTAAAATGAGAAATTGCTGGTCAACTTTTAACCCTTATAGCTCCCTACTAAAAAAAAATAAAAAAAAAATTTTGTTCCAAAATTGTGCTGATGTAAAGTAGACATGTGGGAAATGTTGTTTATTAACTATTTTGTGTGACATATCTCTTTGATTTAAGGGCATAAAAAATAAAATTTTGAAAATTGCAAAATTTTCAAAGTTTTTGCCAAATTTCCGATTTTTTCACAAATAAAAGCAAGTGATATCGAAGAAATTTTACCACAATCATGAAGTACATTATGTCACAAAAAAACAGTCTCAGAATCAGGGGGATCCATTGAAGCGTTCCAGAGTAATTACCTCATAAAGTGACAGTGGTCAGAATTGTAAAAATTGGCCTGGTCATTAACGTGCAAACCATCCTGGGGGGTAAAGGGGTTAAAACGAGTCAAAATGAGGCTCAGTATTGTGTGTGGCCTCCACATGTCTGTATGACCTCCCTACAATGCCTGGGCATGCTCCTGATGAGGTTGCGGATGGTCTCCTGTGGGATCTCCTCCCAGACCTGGACAAAAGCATCCGCCAACTCCTGGACAGTCTGTGGTGCAACGTGATGTTGGTGGATGGAGCGAGACATGATGTCCCAGATGTGCTCAATTGGACTCAGGTCTGGGGAACGGGCGGGCCAGTCCATAGCTTCAAAGCCTTCATCTTGCAGGAACTGCTGACACACTCCAGCCACATGAGGTCTGGCATTGTCCTGCATTAGGAGGAATCCAGGGCCAACCGCACCAGCATATGGTCTCACAAGGGGTCTGAGGATCTCATCTCGGTACCTAATGGCAGTCAGGCTACCTCTGGCGAGCACATGGAGGGCTGTGTGGCCCTCCAAAGAAATGCCACCCCACACCATTACTGACCCACTGCCAAACCGGTCATGCTGAAGGATGTTGCAGACAGCTCGCATTGATGTGCCATCCTGGATGCACTACGTGAGCAACTTCTGTGGGTTGTAGAATCCGTCTCATGTTACCATGAGTGTGAAAGCACAACCAACATTCAAAAGTGACCAAAACGTCAGCCAGAAAGCATTGGTACTGAGATGTGGTCTGTGGTTTTCCCACTCTCGCGCTAATATCAAAGAAGTGAACTGCGTTTGCGCTTGCGCTTGTCAGTGTCTCTGCAGGATGGCAGGTTGGATGGTCACGTCCAGCTACGATCCAGTCTGCCATCTAGATGTAGCAGAGCTGGAGCCATCGCGGGACACATGGATTTTGTTCTTCACGTCGGAAATGTGAGGATGAGGTTGGTTTATTATTTTACTTTAGTTGCAGGTGACAATGGCTTCAGCTGGAATGGGCGTGATGGTAAGTAGAGTTTAATTTAGAACATTAAAATGTGTCTGTGTTTATTTCAAATAAAATATTTATTCACAGTGTGGGTGTATTTATTATACATTTGACTTCCACTATGGGGTTAATAATGGGGGCGTCATATAGACGCCTCTCCATTACTAACCTGGGCTTGATGTCAGCTGGCATTATAAGCTGACATCAACCCCAGCCCTATTACTCCACTGCCACCGCTACAGGGCAGTGGGTAGAGCAAGGCTAAGTGCCAGAATTTGCGCATCTTATGGGCTGCTGTTTTTAGCCTTGGAGGGGGCCAATATTCATGGCCCCTTCCTGGGCTATTAATATCAGCCCCGAGCTGTATGCATAGCCTTTGCTAGCCGTTAAAATAGGGGGGACCCATGTCATTTTTTGGGGGGTTTCCCATTTTAATAGCCAGTAAAGAATAAGTATTCAGCTGGGGGCTGATATTAGTAGCCTGGGAAGCTCCGTGGGTATTACCTGCTTCACAGGCTTCAAACATCTGCCCCAGCTGTCCGCTTAACCTCTGCTAGACTAGAAAATTACGGAGGACCCAACGCCAATTTTTTTTCAATAAATTCTTTAATTTAACAATAAATGACAAGTACAGTAACCAAAAGGGGTCACTGTACTAATTATGTATGTGACTGACCTCTTTCTATCTACTGTACCTATTTTATGCGTGTAGATCTATTTTTTCTCTTCTAAATTGTCGGGTACCGCTGTACTGTAACTGTATGCAGCTGATGAATTGCCGGCTTTTAAAGAGACGGGTGCGTGAAAATCGGACGGCACCCGCATGGTCCGAATGCCGTGCGATTTTTTTCATGCACCCATTGACTTACATTGGCGAGTCTCGTCCGAGATACGTGGCAATTTTTTTTCTCAGCCCTATTTCTGCTGATAAAAAAATCACAGATGAGATGTCACTCATTGATTAACATTGGTCCGAGGGCAATCCGATAAAAAATCGGATTGCACTCATCCGTTTTTCTTGCAGATGAGTATGAGCCCTTATCGTATATTGGCAGCACGGGTTTACATCCATCTCTATCACCAAGTTTATACCCTATCATATCAGAATTATGAGCTGTAGACATGTATCACTTATAATCTTAATGATTTCTTATGATCATCTAAAGTTTCAGTAATATATATTATCGGTACATGATTATGTGATATAAGCCATCTATAGAAAGAAGTATCAGGTTGACAACATTGACTGCATGTCTGATTGGATTTGCAATTTTTCGATTCATTGAGGACACACTTGTAAATTCCCTACTTCTTACAATATCCCCAAGTGTCCTGACACCATGGAGAATCTCAGACTTACCACAGATGATGGTCCCCTTACTGTAGGTGTAAGAGTAATACATTAATTTATGTTCACAATTATCTTTTTTAATTGTCTCATAGCAGCAAATTCTGTTATGACAGCATCTGAAGGAGAAAAAACGTTATCAATAGTCAGTGCTTAAAAAATCATGTTACATGGGACTGCAGGTAATATCTACTCCACCATCAGCACCCAACATGTACAATTATAACCTCTTCTCTGCTCCTTCAGTTCTCATATGTACACAATATTATATAAAATATAGGATATCAACCACTTACCGATCAATTTCATCCACTATCTGATTACCACTCGGGATTCCACATTGGCAGCCGTAGAATGCAAAATCTTCAAAGTGTCTGTTCATTGTTTCTGCAATCATACTAATGAAAGTTTTGATGTATGGTCCGGCTCCTTCCACCGAGGCTAGAAGATAAAACCCACCATCACTATGTTGTGTGACACTGATCGGAGCAGTCACCAGGAATGACGGATGTTGCAGGGAATATTCCTCTTCTGGATCAGGAGCTGCCTGGAGAACAGTCCCTACTATATTCCCATTACCTGAGAGGCTCCAGATAATATCAGGACTTACCGAGACTAAGGAGGAGCAGCAGACAGGTTATCATTGTGCCGAGGAGACAGAGAGGGAATATCCAGGAGAAGACGATCTGTAAGAACAGCAGATACCACCATGGATTATATCCTCCTGATATCTGCACTACATATTCCTACCACTAGGTGGGGCTGCAGAGCGCTATCTGCTCTTGATTGCCCCTGCGCTTATTACCTAATAACAGCATCATATGATCGAGTGATAGTGTAGGCAAACATTAACCCTTACCTGTACTGTACATGTCATCCTGAGGCATATCGGAATCAATGGGTTGTGGAATATGAGGCAGAATGATATTTTTTCTTGGTGAACTAGGTATTTTCACTCATCAAAGAAAGAATTACTAGTTAAGATTATGCAATATATATGGACTTAAAGTGTCAGGTCAACTTGTAACTTGCAAATGTCCGTTAAAATGTTAAAAACCTATGTGCCCTGAAAGAGTTAATCACTATAGAATATGACTATGAGAATGACACAAAGCAACAGAATCCTGAGCTCTGCACTTCCCATCTGTTACATCTGCATCTGCTGCGACCTCCTAGACCTGGAGAGCCTCCATCTAATGTATATGAGGAGACATCATATAGAAAAGAGGTGCCGAACCCCGGGAGAGGACGAGGACTCAGTGCAAAAGGTAGGGGATCAGCATTGGTATATCCGCCCCTCTCCCCACCAGTCTCTTATGTTCTTATTTACATGGAGCAGTTTCTGATGCATCTGATTGAACTGTATAGCAACAGATTATGCCACATAACATCTGATCGCATATAACTACTAGGGATTGGCACTTAGCGGACTAAATATATAAAGTGCATAGTGATTTGCATCATGAATGATAAAAAAAAGTCCAGCATTGGGAGGCAATGTTCGTATACAATTGATGTAACAGCTGTTCCCTGGGAAGACTCACACAGAGCGTGTGCCACCAGCCGGGGCACCGCTCATTATCCTCCCTTTTAACACGTAGGCTTATCATTGCCTGAGGATCTGTACTGACACCACAAGTGTACAGCTGAAATGCCTCCTTTTTTACTACACACAGGAATGCAATTGCATCAAGATCTGGACTGATACTACAAGATACATCGCCACTTGTACATCAATTGTATACGAACATTGCCTCCCGATGATGGACTTTTTTTTATCTTTCCTGCTACTAATCACTATGCACTTTATATAATTAGCCCACTAAGTGCCAATCCCTAGTAATTATATGCGGTCAGATATTTTGTAGCATAATCTGTGACTATACGATTCTGTGCATCTTGGGTCTAGTTTTTTATTAAATTGGATTGTCTATATTATTGCTACATTCCCTAACTGTCCCCTTATTGGCTCTAGTGAAGCACTAATTACACAGATTCTTTATATCCCTAACTAGATAAATGGTGATATGTGCCTTCATTTGCTAGAATCTCAGATATGAGCACCACTGTGTTACTTACATCTTTAGTTCAGGTCCTATCTACTACCCTGTTATATGAGTTCTCCAACCGCCTCTCCTTACTCCGTCCCTCTCTTCTTTTATATATAAATGTAGCTGCTCAGACATAGATACGACTGGTTGTACAAAGTGATATAAAGACAGATTAACTATAAATTGCCCAGACCCCTTCGATTACCCTTTATCACCACCCTGCTGGACACTGCAGCTCAGCTCACCTGATACTCTGAGAGATTCTTATAGATCGTAAATTCAAATTCAAAGAGCTGAACATATAAAGGATTTTGTTTTATGGGTGGAGGATTATTTGTGTGCTTTCTCTCAGGCAATGAGGAGTTTCTCATTACTGAGTACATTTTCTGCTTCTACAGTCATTTGCCCACAATGTGCCAGGAGCCGGCGGGTCTGGTGATGCTGGAAATATTCATAAGGAAACTGTGACTATTTTACAATCCAGCATCCAGTGACATCTCCTGAGCAAAATTGCTTACATGTCTTTATCCATGACATGCAGAAAAAAAAACCTGGAAGACATTATACAGTAGTAATGAGAAGAGCCATATAAATTCATGGCACTCCTTGGCACCAGATTGCCCCATATAGGTGATCGAGTAGGGGCCCTGGGAGATGTACAGTGCAGCCACAGCACCCGCTTACTACGTCAGGTCCAAGACCTTGGTATTGCCCAACAAGGGATTGTTCCTGGACAGAGTTTCCCCTCTGAGAGCTGAAATATTGGATGTGACCGTGGGTCATCCAGTCACCAACTTCACCACCTCCTGGGCACTCTAGCAGGGCCCTCATCCATTTCTCCCGCTCCTTTTTCCCCTGAATAATCCTTGCCACCCATCTGGCTTAAGCGGGGGCTGGGGCCAGGGTCTCTTCCGCATACTGCTGTGCCCGGGTTACAGGAGCTGCTTCCTGGGCTGACACATCTAGAGGGGGCTGAAGTGTACTCACCGCCAAGGTTGCCACTCTCACTTTCAGTCGTGCCACCCGGCTGCAGGGTTTCGGTCACACTGACAAGGCAGTCTATGCCTGGGGTCGGGTCCTGGTCTTGGGACCAGCCAGGGAACCTGTCACGCAAAGTGTGGGAAAGACTAAGTGCAACATGAAGGGAAGAGGGGGAGGAAGCCCAAACACTAGGGAAAGAGGGAATGGAGACCCATAAGCAGATTTGATATCACCCTTCCTACCCTACCGTCCCTATATAGTTTCCACACCTATCGCCGAGCAGGACCCTAAGCCCTAAATGTCCCTACAGATTGGTCTTAGATAGGGGGGGCGGGGTGAGCAGTGGTCAGGCCCCACTACAAACTAAAGACAATCAGGTAGACAAACAAAGGGGATACACTTAGCTTGAGCAGACACCAGAGAGATAACGCCAACTGTCCTCCAAGGGCACCAGAAAAGAAGCTAGCCGACTGCTAGTGCTCCAAGCCTGCACAGAAGTACATAGAAATATCACTGGAGACTCCCTGGAGCAAACTGAGAGTATTTAATACCAAGCAAGGGTGTGTCAATCAGGAGCAGGAGATGGAGGTCACCGCTGGGTCCTAAAGGAAGAAGGATAAAAATATACTACAAAGATGAGATGGTAAAAGCAATGCCAAGCGCAGTGACCATCTACAGCCAGATGCAGAGTGATTGTCTGTGACACCTGACACACCTGTGACAGAACTTCGGCCTTGGGGTTTGGTTTCGGGTATTGAACCTTCGCCTCAGGTAGGTCCTCCACTGGTCGCAGTCCCCCTGGCCTCACTTCTTGCTCGAGCTGCTTCATTTCTCTTTTTCAATATTTTTTATTAATTATTAAAAAAAATGTATATATGGTGAAGGGAGATTTAGGGAGAGAAGGGAAGAGAAGGGATTAAATTGGGAAAGAGGGAAGTAAGGGAGAACTCAAAGGTGTGTGTATATGGTTATCCATGAATAATGACATAATAAAACAGAAAATAGTACAAATAATTACAAACATTTAAAATTTATAAAGTTATCGTTGTCCAGAAATCAGCTAGATCTGCATTGAAATTGTACATAATAATATATAGTATAATAGTATAATATGAAAATATTATTCCTAACAGTACTTATATAAATCAAGGAAATTTATTGGTCCAGCAGGTCCATTTTTTTTTAAATTTTTTTAAGTAATTGTTATTAATGGCGAATCTGTACTCATATGATTTGTGAAGGGATTAGTCTTTCTGATGGCCTAATGTTCTCCATTTCCAATGAAAAAAGGGCCATTTGTGGAGTGATTATAGTTAGGTTATCGGTCAGATTTTTTATTAGATTAGAGGTTTTGAGACTGCAATTTTTGAATTTTTGGGCACTCCCAAAAAATATGAAGCAGGTTACCTTGTAGACCACAATTCCTCCAACACAAAGAGGAGTTATTTGAGTCTATATGTGCGAGCCTTGTGGGTGTATAGTACCACCTGGAGAGAATTTTATAGTAACCTTCATGTAAAGACATGGATATATTTGAAGCATAGGAGTAGTATTTGGCGTTTTCCCATGCCTCTAACTTTAGAGGTTTTAAGATCCTTTTCCCACCTAGTCATGTAGGGACATTTGATCAGCATATTGTCATTGTTAAACCAATTATAAATGCTTTTGAGACTCCAAAATATCCTGTGGTTGATGTTACAAATAAGGTCCGTGGTTGCTTCTGATATTAGCAGGTAACTTGAGATAAAGTTTAAAACACAATCTTTTACAATAGTGTAGTGAAGAAAATCTGTTGAAGTCAATTTAAATCTATTTTTTAAATCTTTAAATGGGATGAAATTTTTCCCATCATGTACATCTTAGATCTTTTTTATGCCTAGATCTAACCAGTGTGGGGGGATTAGTTTTTTTTATATAATGAGGCAATAAATGAGAGGAGGAAATTATTTATGTTGCTGTGGTTTTTTTTTGCTTTTGGATAATTTCTTCCAAGCATAAATAGCTGCATGGAGGTAGTAGGCGTTGATATTAGGAAGGCCTAGACCTCCATTAGCTCTGTTTTTATATAAAATATTAGTAGGGGTCCTTGCTCTTTTATTATTCCAGATAAATAAATTCATTACATTCTGAATTCTTATTATATTTAATAATATATTATATTATTATATTATATTATTATTAGATTATATTTTTTGAGATAATTGTTCTCAAGTAGACAATTTCTTCTTCAGCCCACCCAAAATTGGATCTTTCTTTTATTTTAGTTATTAATTCATCGCTTAGATTAAAGCTGGTTCATTTTTTCTTTGCAAATCAGCCTGTCCGGGCAATCGCAGAGAGTGATGCCATAGCACTGGACATCGCTTTTATCTTAGCACTCCATCTTCTCTTGCCACTTCACCTCCTCACTAGAGATGAGCGTTGTTCTACTCGAACTGTTCGCCAATCTCAAATTCGAGCTGTTTTGGGCAGTGTTCGAGCCGTTCGGCGAACACAAACAATTTGAGAAAAATTCGGCTGTTCGAGGTTATGTTCGATAACTGTTCGTGCACCAAAATCATAACTGGATTTTTTCTCAGTAATGATGAAAATTAATGTTAATACGCAGTTTGAGTGTACAGCGGGGCGGGGGGAGGGGCAGGGGATGGATCTCTGCAGGAACAATGAAGATCTCCATTTTTTTTTCTCTTTCCCGCATTTGCAGTGGGGAGGTGCAATCTGTCAGCCTATCAGCAGCGCACACACGGAGCGAAGTGCTTTTTTTCACACAAGCAAGGGCATGTGTGATTGGCAGTGTATGTCACATGTCCTTGCCCTATAAGACCAAGCCATTTTCCCCGTCGCCACCATTTTCTCACTGCTGCAGCTGCGTGTTAGACGGCACCGCTGTTGCTGTGTGCGCTATACCTTGTTAATTTCAAGCCAATTTTCGCACAAATATACAGATAGCTTGGGAGTAGGGAATAGTTGTGATTGCAGTCCTTTTAAGGACTAGGTTACAGCATTTCCTACGACTTTTATCAGGCAGGTCTGTGCTCTTAAATAGATAGATTGTGGTAGTAAAGACTAATTGTAATTGGAGTCCTTTTCAGGACTAGGTTACATCAGTTCCTATCAGTTTTTGCCAGGCAGGTCTGTGCCAGTGCTGTGCAAGTTTTTTTCACAGCATTTGGCTGAATCTAGCAAAGCTAATCCTTTTTGGCCTATTGCAGAGTGTGTTAGTCAGTGGAGTAGCCTATCTGTGTTGCAAGATATACCACCTGTGTATAGAATACCAATTTTTTTACTGCACCTAGTGAAGTAAAATCTTTTGGGCATAGCATCATTCTATTAGTCCATCTATACTGACCTCCATCAGGTTGCAAACTGAATATAATTTTTTTCTGCATCTAGCTCTGAAAAAATATTTGGGCTTCTAGCGGTGTGTGGGACTTGGTCTATTAGTCCATCTATACTGACCT
This sequence comes from Phyllobates terribilis, assembly GCF_046119375.1. Lineage (NCBI taxonomy): Eukaryota > Metazoa > Chordata > Amphibia > Anura > Dendrobatidae > Phyllobates > Phyllobates terribilis. The sequence continues at coordinate 13,046,888 of NW_027362772.1, read as the reverse complement.
CCATCAGGTTGCAAATTAAAAATAATTTTTTTCTGCATCTAGCTCTGAAAAAATATTTGGGCTTCTAGCAGTGTGTGGGACTTGGTCTATTAGTCCATCTATACTGACCTCCATCAGGTTGCAAATTAAAAATAATTTTTTTCTGCATCTAGCTCTGAAAAAATATTTGGGCTTCTAGCAGTGTGTGGGACTTGGTCTATTAGTCCATCTATACTGACCTCCATCAGGTTGCAAATTAAAAATAATTTTTTTCTTCATTTATCTCTGAAAAAATATTTGGGCTTCTAGCAGCGTGTGGGACTTGTTCTATTAGTCCATCTATACTGACCTCCATCAGGTTGCAAATTAAAAATAATTTTTTTCTGCATCTAGCTCTGAAAAAATATTTGGGCTTCTAGCAGTGTGTGGGACTTGGTCTATTAGTCCATCTATACTGACCTCCATCAGGTTGCAAATTAAAAATAATTTTTTTCTGCATCTAGCTCTGAAAAAATATTTGGGCTTCTAGCAGTGTGTGGGACTTGGTCTATTAGTCCATCTATACTGACCTCCATCAGGTTGCAAATTGAATAAAAAAATTTTCTGCATCTAGCTCTGAAAAAATATTTGGGCTTCTAGCGGTGTGTGGGACTTGGTCTATTAGTCCATCTATACTGACCTCCATCAGGTTGCAAATTAAAAATAATTTTTTTCTGCATCTAGCTCTGAAAAAATATTTGGGCTTCTAGCAGTGTGTGGGACTTGGTCTATTAGTCCATCTATACTGACCTCCATCAGGTTGCAAATTAAAAATAATTTTTTTCTGCATCTAGCTCTGAAAAAATATTTGGGCTTCTAGCAGTGTGTGGGACTTGGTCTATTAGTCCATCTATACTGACCTCCATCAGGTTGCAAATTAAAAATAATTTTTTTCTTCATTTATCTCTGAAAAAATATTTGGGCTTCTAGCAGCGTGTGGGACTTGTTCTATTAGTCCATCTATACTGACCTCCATCAGGTTGCAAATTAAAAATAATTTTTTTCTGCATCTAGCTCTGAAAAAATATTTGGGCTTCTAGCAGTGTGTGGGACTTGGTCTATTAGTCCATCTATACTGACCTCCATCAGGTTGCAAATTAAAAATAATTTTTTTCTGCATCTAGCTCTGAAAAAATATTTGGGCTTCAAGCAGTGTGTGGGACTTGGTCTATTAGTCCATCTATACTGACCTCCATCAGGTTGCAAATTGAATAAAAAAAATTTCTGCATCTAGCTCTGAAAAAATATTTTGGCTTCTAGCGGTGTGTGGGACTTGGTCTATTAGTCCATCTATACTGACCTCCATCAGGTTGCAAATTAAAAATAATTTTTTTCTGCATCTAGCTCTGAAAAAATATTTGGGCTTCTAGCAGTGTGTGGGACTTGGTCTATTAGTCCATCTATACTGACCTCCATCAGGTTGCAAATTAAAAATAATTTTTTTCTGCATCTAGCTCTGAAAAAATATTTGGGCTTCTAGCAGTGTGTGGGACTTGGTCTATTAGTCCATCTATACTGACCTCCATCAGGTTGCAAATTAAAAATAATTTTTTTCTTCATTTATCTCTGAAAAAATATTTGGGCTTCTAGCAGCGTGTGGGACTTGTTCTATTAGTCCATCTATACTGACCTCCATCAGGTTGCAAATTAAAAATATTTTTTTTCTGCATCTAGCTCTGGAAAAATATTTGGGCTTCTAGCAGTGTGTGGAACTTGGTCTATTAGTCCATCTATACTGACCTCCATCAGGTTGCAAATTAAAAATAATTTTTTTCTGCATCTAGCTCTCAAAAAATATTTGGGCTTCTAGCAGTGTGTGGGACTTGGTCTATTAGTCCATCTATACTGACCTCCATCAGGTTGCAAATTGAATAAAAAAAATTTCTGCATCTAGCTCTCAAAAAATATTTGGGCTTCTAGCAGTGTGTGGGACTTGGTCTATTAGTCCATCTATACTGACCTCCATCATGTTGCAAATTAAAAATAATTTTTTTCTGCATCTAGCTCTGAAAAAATATTTGGGCTTCTAGCAGTGTGTGGGACTTGGTCTATTAGTCCATCTATACTGACCTCCATCAGGTTGCAAATTAAAAATAATTTTTTTCTGCATCTAGCTCTGAAAAAATATTTGGGCTTCTAGCGGTGTGTGGGACTTGGTCTATTAGTCCATCTATACTGACCTCCATCAGGTTGCAAATTAAAAATAATTTTTTTCTTCATTTATCTCTGAAAAAATATTTGGGCTTCTAGCAGCGTGTGGGACTTGTTCTATTAGTCCATCTATACTGACCTCCATCAGGTTGCAAATTAAAAATAATTTTTTTCTGCATCTAGCTCTGAAAAAATATTTGGGCTTCTAGCAGTGTGTGGGACTTGGTCTATTAGTCCATCTATACTGACCTCCATCAGGTTGCAAATTAAAAATAATTTTTTTCTGCATCTAGCTCTGAAAAAATATTTGGGCTTCTAGCAGTGTGTGGGACTTGGTCTATTAGTCCATCTATACTGACCTCCATCAGGTTGCAAATTAAAAATAATTTTTTTCTGCATCTAGCTCTGAAAAAATATTTGGGCTAATAGCGGTGTGTGGGACTTGGTCTATTAGTCCATCTATACTGACCTCCATCAGGTTGCAAATTAAAAATAATTTTTTTCTGCATCTAGCTCTGAAAAAATATTTGGGCTTCTAGCGGTGTGTGGGACTTGGTCTATTAGTCCATCTATACTGACCTCCATCAGGTTGCAAATTAAAAATAATTTTTTTCTTCATTTATCTCTGAAAAAATATTTGGGCTTCTAGCAGCGTGTGGGACTTGTTCTATTAGTCCATCTATACTGACCTCCATCAGGTTGCAAATTAAAAATAATTTTTTTCTGCATCTAGCTCTGAAAAAATATTTGGGCTTCTAGCAGTGTGTGGGACTTGGTCTATTAGTCCATCTATACTGACCTCCATCAGGTTGCAAATTAAAAATAATTTTTTTCTGCATCTAGCTCTGAAAAAATATTTGGGCTTCTAGCAGTGTGTGGGACTTGGTCTATTAGTCCATCTATACTGACCTCCATCAGGTTGCAAATTAAAAATAATTTTTTTCTGCATCTAGCTCTGAAAAAATATTTGGGCTTCTAGCGGTGTGTGGGACTTGGTCTATTAGTCCATCTATACTGACCTCCATCAGGTTGCAAATTAAAAATAATTTTTTTCTGCATCTAGCTCTGAAAAAATATTTGGGCTTCTAGCCGTGTGTGGGACTTGGTCTATTAGTCCATCTATACTGACCTCCATCAGGTTGCAAATTAAAAATAATTTTTTTCTGCATCTAGCTCTGAAAAAATATTTGGGCTTCTAGCAGTGTGTGGGACTTGGTCTATTAGTCCATCTATACTGACCTCCATCAGGTTGCAAATTAAAAATAATTTTTTTCTGCATCTAGCCCAGCCAATAGTTTTGGCCTAATACCACAGTTTGGCCACTCAGCTCTGCTCGGTTACCATCCATTGTTTTTTTGTGCAAACAACTCCAGAGTTGTGAATTAGTTAACCACCAAAATGAGTGGAAAAAGGCCTGCTGCTGGTGGAAAGGGGAATAGGCGTGTTGGGAAGGGGAAAAAAGGTTGTGTCCGTGGGGTAGGTGCAGAAGAAAGACCATCTTCCAGCCAAACTAAAATGTCTACTTCTTTTAGCGGACAATGTGATAAGATCCCTTTCTTACGGCCACGCCAATCGCTACAAATTCCAGATGAGGCACAAAAACAGCAGGTGCTTCAACGGATATCAAGTGCTCCTTTAAGTGGGCTCTCCTCCACATCAACTTCAACATCACAAATACTCCAGTCCTCAAAGGTGTCACCCAAATCGCACTTGCTTCCTCACAGCTCCCAAATCTCCAGCTGCCCGTCTGAGTATGAGGTAGAACAGATGGTTGAGTCTGCAGAGCTGTTTACTCATACTATAGCCTGGGAATCAGAGGTCGACTCCAGCGCTTCTGTGAATCCAGACGAGGAAATGATCTGCACTGATGCCCAGAATCTTTATGAGTCGGATCCAGGACCAGACGCGGAAGGTTCTGACCATAATGTAGACCCTCATTCCCAAACTGTAACTCCTGTTGGTGGAGACAATGAGGAAGACGATGATAAGACTCAAATACCTGATTGGAGCGACAACTTTAGTTTTTTGTCAGGGCAGGAACAGGTTGGCTCTGAGGACGACGGGTGTAATAACGCACAGGGTGATGATGATGAGGTCGGAGATCCCACTTACTGTCAACCCACAGTCAGCCAAGAGATGAGGTCAGCAGAGGAGGTGGAGGAAGATGCTAGTGACGACGAGGTCAGGTTGCGCCTTCCTGGACAGAGACGTAGTACTGGAAGCACGTCAACAACTGCATCCTCAAACACAACTCTGCCTCTCACCACAAGTCGTGGTGGCTCTTCAGGTCGCATGGGTGCTAAGCCTTGCATAGCCTGGGCATTTTTTCAGATCGATAAAGATGACCCAACTCGTGTTATCTGTAACATTTGTCAGCAAAAGCTAAGTAGAGGCCAAAAAATACATAGTTTGAGTACTTCATGCATGAACCGGCACATGGACATGAAGCATAAGTTGCAGTGGGAAGCTCAGTGTGCTACAATGCGGCCTAGCCGGCCGGGCCAGTCACCGTCTGCCATATCTTGTGCATCCGCGGCCTCTTCATCCTCTGTGACTGGGGGGACAGCAGTCACACCTGTTTTGGGGCGCAGACCTGCCACCTCTTTACCCGCAACAGCCAGCGTGATTGGCAGGTCATCATTTTCTTTGGAGGTGGTAACACCAGCTGGTGTTGAGCGCTGTCCGACATCGATAGCACCACCTTTGGATCAAGGCAACCTAACATGTCCGCCTGCATCTTCCTCACAGACCGGCAGTTTGCCGGGGACACCCTTATCAACCCCGTCTAAGCACAATAGCCAGCTCTCGGTCCCTCAGATGTGGACAAGTAAAAGACCATTTCCTCCTAGCCATGAGAAAGCTAAGAGGTTGAATTTCACCATCTGCAAGCTCTTGGCTACAGAAATGCTGCCTTTCCGCCTGGTGGACACAGAGGATTTTCGAGACCTTATGTCCGTCGCAGTGCCCCAGTACCAGATGCCCAGTCGGCACTACTTCTCAAAGAAAGGTGTGCCTGCGCTCCACCAGCATGTCGCACACAACATCACCGCTTCTTTGAGAAACTCTGTGTGTGACAGGGTGCATTTTACCACAGACACTTGGACGAGTAGGCATGGACAGGGGCGTTACATGTCGCTGACTGGGCACTGGGTAACTATGGTGACAGCAGGACAAGGGGCTGCTGTCCAAGTCTTGCCGTCCCCACGAGTTGTGCGTCAATCCTCTTTATGTCAAAGTTCCTCCACTGCTTCTGCCTCCTCAACCTCCTCTCGGTCTTCCACCTGCACCCAAAGCCTGTCTGGTCATGCCACAAGCTTTCTAATTGCGCAGAAGGGATCCTGCACACCTCCTTACTATGCTGGCAGTAGGGCTCAACGTCATCAGGCGGTTTTTACATTGAAATGTCTGGGAAATGTGAGTCACACAGCTGAGGAGTTGTGGTCAGCTCTGGAGAACCAATTTCATGAATGGTTGTCTCCACTGGACCTGAAACCAGGGAAGGCCGTGTGCGACAATGCTGCAAACCTGGGTGCGGCCCTTCGCCGGGGCAATGTCACACACGTGCCTTGTATGGCTCACGTGTTGAACCTGGTTGTCCAGCAATTTTTAGCCCACTATCCCAGACTAGATGGCCTTCTGCAGAGGGCACGGTCGCTGTGTGCTCACTTCCGCCGTTCGCATCCCGCAGCTCAGCGACTTACATCTCTACAGAAGTCGTTGGGCCTGCCACTTCACCGGCTAAAATGCGATGTGCCTACCCGGTGGAATTCAACTCTGCACATGTTGCAGCGACTGTGGCAGCACCGACAAGCCCTGGGGCAATACGTTCTGACGTATAGCCTGGGCCAACGAGATTCAGAGGTGGGGCAAATCACGCTGGAGGAGTGGTCTCAGATCAGGAACCTATGCACCCTTCTGCACAGTTTTGAAATGGCGACGAAGATGTTTAGTGCTGACGATGCCATTATCAGCATGACTATTCCGGTGATTTACATGCTGGAGCACATGTTAAACAGAATTCGGAGTCAGGTGGTGGCACAAGAGGAGGTGGAGGAAGTAGAGGAGGAGGAGTTGTATGCGGAAGGGCTAACATCTGCAAGGTCCAGACGGTCGGCAGCACCAAGGCGGCAGGCATGTGAGGGTGGGGGAGATGGTTTTACCAGGGCGCATGGTAGCAGCCAAACTAGTGAGGAAGGTGCAGGAGCCCAGGAAGAAGTGGAGGACGAACTGATGGAAGACTCATCAGATGAGAGAGACCTTGATCACATTTCTGTTGTGCGAGGTTGGGGGGAGAGGACAGAGGAAGGAAGCATGATTGTTACCTCGCCACCAACACAACAGGGACTTGGTGCTCCTGGATGCGCAACACACATGAGTGCCTTCTTGCTGCACTACCTGCAACATGACCCTCGAATTGTGAGAATTAGAAATAATCCTGACTACTGGGTTGCCACACTGTTAGATCCCCGGTACAAAAGTAAATTTGCAGAAATTATTCCTGCCATAGAAAGGGATGCACGCATGCAGGAGTATCAGCAGAGACTGTTGCAGAATCTTACATGTGCTTTTCCACAAAATACCAGTGGTGCACGTAGTGAATCTCACAGTTCCAACTTGCCAACCGTGGGACCGTCAAGTGTTCAGCACTCAAACCGTAACAGAACCACAGTATCTGCTGGTAACATCAATTTTGCGGAATCATTTCACCACTTTTTTAGCCCATCCTTTGCAAGGCCACAGGAGACAAGAAGTCTGACACATAGTCAACGCCTAGAGACGATGGTACAGGAGTATCTCCAAGTAAACATTGAAGCCACGACTGTGTCACTGGACCCTTGCTCTTTTTGGGCTTCCAATCTGGATAAATGGCCGGAGCTAGCCACTTACGCCTTGGAGATCTTGTCATGCCCCGCAGCCAGCGTTCTGTCTGAACGTGTGTTCAGCGCTGCTGGTGGTGTGCTGACAGATAAGCGCACGCGGCTCTCCACTGATAATGTAGACAGACTCACGTTCATAAAGATGAACAAATCATGGATCCGAAACGACTTTTCTACCCCTGTGTCATCCTGGGGAGAGTAAAAGCTTGATGATTGGTTAAAATCACCCTACCAACCGTTTTAAGCTTTCAAATTACTAATCATGTTTATCTGTATCTTGACTGGAAAATAATTTGGGCTTTGTAGCAGTGTGCAGCACTGATCCTATTAGGCCATCTATAATAAGCTTCACCAGATTTAAAATTAAAAATAATTTTTAGCTGCATCTAGCCCGGAAAATAATTTTGGGGCTCCGAGATGCGCAAGACACATAAGTGCCTTCTTGCTGCACTACCTGCAGCATGACCCTCATATTGTCAGAATTCGAAGTAATCATGACTACTGGGTTGCCACACTCTTAGATCCCCCAAACTTTTCGATCAACCTTTTCATTTTAATAAAGACCAAAAAAATGGTCATTTTTGAAATTATAAGCATTAGCAGGTTGTTAGAAACTGAAATCAAACAGTTTTCAACTCAAAACTTTATTCTAGGTGATGTTACATTTTCACATAGGACCCCTTGTTCGAAAGGAGCTTCTGAACTCTCTCGTCCATTGAATTTGTCAGGTTTTGGATGGTTTCTGCTTCAATTGTTTTGCATGAGGACAGAATACCCTCCCAGAGCTGTTGCTTAGATGTGAACTGCCTCCCGCCATCATAGACACTCCTTTTAATGATGCTCCAAAGGTTCTGAATGGGGTAGAGGTCAGGGGAGCATGGGGGTCACACCATAAGTTTGTCCCCTTTTATGCCCATATCAGCCAGAGATGCAGATGTTTTATGTGCAGCATGAGATGGTGCATTATCATGCAGAAAAATGATCTTGCTGTGAAATACACGGTTCTTCTTCTTGAACCATGGCAGGAAGTGCTGTTTGAGAAAATCCACATACATTATGGAGTTCATCTTTAGCGCCTTCAGGGATCCTAAAGGGGCCGACAATCTCTCTCCCCATGATTCCAGCCCAAAACATTACTCCACCTCCTCCTTGTTGGCGCTGTAGCCGTGTTTGCGTGGGGTGTCCATCAACCAGCCATCCTCCACTCCATTCATCTGGACCATCGAGCGCTGCACGGCACTCATCCGTGAACAAAACAGTTTTGAAATCAGTCTTCATGTAATGTTTGGCCCACTGGAGCCGTTTCTGCTTGTGTGAAGTGGATAGAGGAGGTCGACAGGATGGCATATGCACAGCTGCAAACCTCTGAAGGACCCTGCATCTTGTTGTTCGGGGGACGTTGGAGGCACAAGCAGCTTCAAAAACTTGTCTGCTGCTATGACAAGGCTTTTTTGCCGCTGCTGTTTCAACCTGACGTAATTGCCTGTAGGAAAGAGTCCTCAATTTGCCCTTATCAGCACGCACACGTGTGTACTGTGAATCAGCTACATACTTCTTGATTGCCAAGACACTTCATCCTGATCATCGCACAATGTTGATTGTAGTCATGCCTTGACTTAAACACTCCACAATTTGTTGCTTCTCAGCAGCCGACACATCCTTTTTCTTTCCCATTTTGGCAGAAAATGTAGGCTGCTGAATAATGTGAGAGAGCCTTCTTAAGTAGTCTTGCCTTTCATTGGACACACCTGACAAACTAATTAGCACAGGTGTCTGTGACGCGCCCCTGGGCCTGTGTCGCGCTGCGGTGCGCACGCGGGCGCTTACCCGGAGCCGGATCCGTGGAGGGTTGTAATCTCGTGGCGGTGACCCGGTCCGTGCCCAGGGAGTCAAACTAGACAGCAGTCTATTAGTAGTAAATAGTTGATGACTACGCCACCCGTTGAGTGCAGCCAGGAAGCTGCTGCTGCAGGGCAGACCGCTGAGGCCGGTGGTAGGATTGTGCAGCGTGATAGTATAACCCCCAACGGGAGGGGTATGGCCTCAGGGCAGCCGACGTGGATGATGGGGGTAGCAGGAACCACTCAGAGACGGTACGGTGTAGTTCAGGGTCTTTACTGGTAACAACGACAGACCCTCCCGGAGTACTTGCTAGCAAACGGGGCCTGGTCAGTCTTTGAGCAGATGGGATCTCCCCTGGCCAGGCGTAGTTGTAGGCCTCCCAAACTGACTGTACTCTTCTGGCTACCTTGCTAGAAGCTGATGTAAGTAGCCCACGTCCCTGAGTGTACCGTGGGGTGCTCACCCGTATGGCCGGTGACTCGGGGCCTTCTAATGGCTTCCGCTCCACGATGGCGGTGCTGGTCCCACGCGTGTGACCGTGCCTTCGGGCTTCTGGGCCAGAGGACCTGAAATCCCCTGCCCGACGGATTCTGCTGCTGGGTAGGAGTTAGTCCCCACAGCCTCGGACTCCGGGTCCGGTAAAGAATCTTCTTAGTCAGGGCGAGCTCTGTAGCTGCCAGCCCCTGACTCCTTGTAACTCTGCTGTTTCCTATGCTGCTTCTCTTCTCCACTCTCCTTGTCTGACTCACCCTGCCTCAGCCCCGGGTTTATACAGGGGAAGTTCTTCCCCTCCCAAGACTGGGCAGGAGGTGTGGCATGCACAGGATCCCTGACCAAAGGACCTCCCACCTGCTCTCAGACATAATATCTCTATCACTGTGGCAACCAGACCCCTGGGGTGTCACATTCCCCCCTAGTGAAATTTAGTACTCCGGGACTAAACACATTTAGAAAAACATAACAAAGTATAACAATAACAATACTATAAGAAAAACACATAAGATGGTTACGGCGTGTCCGCAACCGGATGCAGTCTTTGAAGAAAAGCAAAGGTGTCCATTTCACCAACACAGGGAGACGTAACCAGGTAGGGGTCTGTCCTACCCCGAGTCCTTAACAGTCTCTAGTCCATCCTGGGTTACGCTCCAACTATATACAAGGATTCCCGGTAAATCCACCAAGGTTTCCTAAAAATAACTAGAAACACAAAATTATACACAAGCAACAAGACACAGAAAAACATAAATAAAACAATTTATACACTTTAAATTCTCCAGCGTGCGGGTAACTGGCCTCTAGTGGCCCGAGTGGACCTACGGAGCTGACTGTCTGGCCCTGAACTACAGGGTGTAGGAGCTGTCAAGGGTAAACTGGGCAGCTGTCTACCGGCTCTTTGTCTCACTAGGGGTACGGCAGGCTCACTATAAGCAGAGGGTTGATTCTCCTGTTCTGCTTGTGTGGAGTCTTCTGCCTCCTGGACCGGCTGTTCTTCCAGCTCTACCCGTTGCTCCGTAGGTTCTTGGGATGATGGTTGGAGGAAGGTGAGTACGGGTACCACAACTGCACCATTGACTTGAGTCCAAGACTGAGGAAAGTCCCCGAGCACGGTACTAACCATATCTTCCCTTTCTTCCACGGGTCGATGGTCTTCTTGTTCCTCTTCAGGGTTCCTCAGTTGTTCGGGACACTTCTTCAGGTGGTCCCGGGATACCATGGCTGTGGTTTCCCCTCCGTCTTTACTGATGGTACAGACCTTCGGGTTCTCGTGGCTTGAGGGCAGTACGGTGTACGGGTCCTTCTCCCACTGGTCGTCCAACTTGTGGAGCCGTCTCTTCCTCTTCAAGACCTGCTCTCCGGGTACCAGGGGAACAGCGGGAGCATACTGGTTGTAAGTTTTCTCTTGTCTTTCCCTAGCCTGACAGAGACTTCGCTCCACGCTCTCCTGTACTCTCCGGTACTGCTGCTGCCTCTCTGTGTCCCAGTCTGTTTCTGGTGAAGTGTCCTCGGGGGTCAGGACTCCCATTTCCAGGTCAACAGGTAACTTACCAGGTCTTGCCCTCATTAGGTAAGCCGGGGTACAGTTGGTGGAACCTACCGGGATGTGGTTGTATAGGTCCACCAGATCGGGCAACTTTTCAGGCCACAGACTGCGTTCTTCCAGGGGCAACGTTTTTAGAAGATCCATTACCACCTGGTTCATTTTTTCACAAAGTCCATTAGTCTGCGGATGGTAGGGTGTCGTCCTTATCTTCCGGCAGCCATACAGATTGCAGAATTCCTGAAAGACCTCCGCTTCAAAGGCAGGTCCCTGGTCCGTCAGCACTTGGTCCGGGTACCCGTGTGGACGGCAGAAGTGCTGCTGGAAGGCTCTAGCTGCTGTTTGAGCCGTTAAGTCCTTGACGGGGACGACAACCAAGAACCGGGAGTAATGATCCACGATGGTTAACGCGTAGACGTAGCCACTTCTGCTTGGGGTCAGTTTTACATGATCCAAGGCTACCAGTTCCAACGGTTGCCGGGTGACGATGGACTGCAGGGGAGTCTTCTGGCTGGCTCGGTCCTTCCTTCTCAGGTTGCACGGGCCACAATCTCTGCACCACTTCTCGATGGTTCCCCTCATGCCTACCCAGTGGAACCGCTCGCGCAGCAGGAACTCCAGCTTTTTCCACCCAAAGTGTCCAGCTCCGTCGTGGTATGCCTCCATCACCATGGCTGCGTCTCTTCGTGGCACCACTACTTGCCAGAGTAATTCATGCGTCCGGGAGTTAACCATTCTGCGGCACAACTTCCCTTTGTAAAGGAACAGTCGACTCTTCTCTGCCCATAGTTGTTTGGCTTCCTCCGGAGCGTCTGGTTCAAGGCGAGCCTCCGGCCGAGTCAGCATCTCCTTCACCAGTCGGACGGCAGGGTCGCTGTCTTGCGTTTCCGCCCAGTTGTAGTGGGGTAAGGGGTTCAACGTAGCAGCCTGCTTACTCCTTACCCGGTGGGAATACTGAATAGTCCCATGACGGTGGAACGCAGGGAGTTCAACTTCTTCCAGTCCCTCCGGATCTTCTCCTCCGTCCGGCAGGTTGGGCATCCTGGACAGGGCGTCCGCGTTGGTATTGGAGCGTCCTGCCCGGTATTTAATTGCGAACTCGTAGTTGGACAGACGGGCCATCCACCTCTGCTCCAGGGCACCGAGTCTTGCCGTGTCCAGGTGTGTCAGCGGGTTGTTATCCGTGTACACGGTGAACCGGGAAGAAGCGAGGTAATGCTTAAAGCGCTCAGTGATTGCCCATACTACGGCCAGGAACTCTAACTTAAATGAGCTGTAATTCTCGGGGTTCCTTTCGGTGGGTCGCAGCTTTCGGCTGGCGTAGGCGATTACTCGTTCCTTCCCCTGCTGGATCTGGGACAGTACGGCTCCTAGCCCGATGTTACTGGCGTCGGTGTAGAGGATAAAGGGCTGGCTATAATCCGGGTACGCCAGGATTTCGTCCCCCGTGAGGGCCATCTTCAGCTGGCGGAAGGACTCTTCTTCCAGCTCTTCCCATTTGAAGGGCGGCTTCTGGTTCTTGGCCTTCCGGGACTGGCCTATCAGGAGGTCCTGCATAGGTGCTGCCTTTTTGGTGAAACCGGGAATAAACTTTCGGTAGTAGCCTACCAACCCGAGGAACTGACGCACTTCTTTTACGCTGGAGGGGCTTGGCCATCCCTTAATTGCGGTGATCTTATCGGGGTCGGGAGCCACTCCGTCAGCGCTCACCACGTGTCCCAGGTACTGCACCTTTGGTTTCAGGAGGTGACACTTGGAGGGTTTCACCTTTAGGCCGTAACTCGCCAGAGCCTCGAACACTTCCGCCAGGTGTTTCAGGTGGTCCTCATACGTCTTGGAATATACGATGACATCGTCCAGGTACAACAGGACCGTCTCGAAGTTTCTGTGGCCCAGACAACACTCCATTAGGCGTTGGAAGGTTCCTGGTGCGTTGCAGAGTCCGAACGGCATGCAGGTGAACTCGCTAAGTCCCATCGGGGTGGTGAATGCGGTCTTCTCCCGGTCCGCCTCTGCTACAGGAACCTGCCAGTACCCGCTAGTGAGATCCAAGGTAGAGAAGAAGTTAGCAGATCTTAAAGCAGCCAATGACTCCTCTATCCTTGGTAAGGGGTACGCATCCTTGTGTGTGATACGGTTGATTTTCCGGTAATCTACACACATCCTCATGGTGTTGTCTTTCTTTTTGACTAAAACTAATGGGGCTGCCCAGGGGCTACAACTATCCCGGATTACCCCAGCCTCCTTCATATCTCTAAGCATCCCCTTGGCGTGTTGGTAATGTGCAGGGGGTACGGGTCGATACCTCTCTTTTATGGGAGGATGATCTCCCGTGGGGATGCGATGTTCTACCCCCTTGACTCGCCCGAAGTCTAACGGGTGTTTACTAAACACTCTCTCATACTCTTGAACCACCCGATAGACTCCTTGTTTCTGATGTGAGGGAGTGGAGTCAGTACCCAAATGTAGTTGCTGACACCAGTCCTCCATGTCTTTCTTAGAGCCGTTACCTTCCTCCGGGTGAGATGGAGGCAAGGGTTCCACAGATTGTATAGAACTTTGATTAGTGGTATATAATTTGGCTAGCGTGGCATACCGGGGCAGGTACACTTCCCTCTCCCCGATATTTATTATGCGAATGGGCACCCTCCCATGGCGTACATTGACCACCCCCCGTGCTGTCAAAATGGTGGGCCTACTGTCTGAGTAAACTGGTTCTACCATTGCCTGGTAATCTCTACCTCTCAGACCAATAGCTGCCCGGCACCAAATCATCATTTCACTTTTTGGGGGCATGGCAATAGGAAAAGGGTCACACATTCTTACGCTACCAATCTCACCGCCGGAGAGTTCCACTTGTTGCCGTTGCATCAGTGCCCGGATCTCTTTCTGGAGCACCCGCTGCTCGCCGGAGCTGGCATTCTTGGCAACCTGCTGTAAAAGGAAAATCACCTCTGCAAGACAATTTTCAATTACATTAGTTCCTAGAGTTATTTTTGGGTGACTCTCATGTTTATCGATATCTACAATGATCAGTCCCTGTGCGGCCAGTTCGACTCTACCAATTTTGATGGTCACCTCTTTAAATCCGATCTGTGGCACGGGCTGACCATTGCTGGCGATGATACTCAAGTCGTCGTCGGGGTAGCGGGTAATATCCGAGTCATTCCAGTACTGCTTGAAGAGCACGTACGGGATGGTGGTGACCTGTGACCCGGTGTCCAGTAGGGCACTCATGGGAATGCCATCCAGTACCACAGGCAAGACTGGACGTCCTCCCACATATCTGTCGCGCCAGTTCGATGGGCCTGGTGATCTTTTTCCTGGGGGTTGGCCCTCTACCCCAGGTTGTGCCCGTTTAAAGAACAGTACCTTGCCATATGTCCGGGTTGATTGCAGCGGCGGCAGATGGGTCGTCCGTCCTCACTGTATCGGTCACTGGGTCTTCCTCTGGCCGGTGGGGTCCTCCTTGGTCGACGCCACGGGATGTCCTCCGGTCCGGATGCCAGCTGGATCTTCCCTGGGGTGGAAACCTGTAAAGACTGCACAGTTCGGGTTAGCACAGCAACGCTCTTAGCTAGCTCTTGGACCTGATGGTGTAGGTCTGGAGCCGGGTCATTGTCCAAAGCCTGCGCATCAGCTCCCACAGGCCCTGCTGACAAGGGCGCCGCCTCCTGGTAGTAAGTGGTAGTGGGGCGTCTGTGGGTCACAACGCCACCTGGTGCCGGTTCTCGGAGCACCCGGATGGCTCTGTCCTTGAACTGTGCAAAGTCCAGATGGGGATCCTGTAAGGCCATTGCCCGCAACTGGGTTCGGTGGGCATTGCAATATAAACCCTCTATAAATTGTTCAGTCAACAGCCTGTCCTCGTTTCCCACCCCATCAGGGTCGGTCTGCTTTATGGCCCTCAGGGCCTCTTGTAGGTTTAGTGCATAGTCCCTTATACTCTCATGCACTCGCTGCTTGCACCCGTAGAATCTAAGCTTAATCTCGGCTGAGGTGCGGGTATCAAAGGTGTCCTTCAGCCGGGTTAGTATCCCTGCGACAGTCTTCCTCCCAGGTGGCCAGGATTTTACTTCCCTTTTGGCTGCCCCGGTTAGTTGGGCCACCAGGATGCTCACTTTTTGCTCTTCTGTGAGGGGGTACACCTGGAAGAGGCTATCCAGCTTTTCTCTAAAGTCATGCAGGGTATGTGACTCCCCTGAGTACTGGGGTAGCCAAGCTGCTCCCGGGATATAGGGCATGGTGAAGGGCATAACTGCAGCAGCGGTAGCGCTGGCGGGGGTTGAGGCAGTGAAGCTCTCCTCCGTATCCGACATCTTCCTCCCCCCTAGTGGACCGTGGCCTACCTTGCGATGATCCTCTTCCGTAGGCCGCGGCTCCGCAGTGGATCGTCAGGGTTGAGGACCTTCCGTCGCGCTCCTGTGACGTCGGCGTCTGCTGGGCTCCTTCCAGGACCTTACGCAACGTCCGGACGTGAGGCGGGGCTTCAGTTCTCGCGCGCTTTCGGAGTCCACGCCCCTCTTCTTCCCGCGCGGCGTCCTCAAGATGGCGTCCAATGGCGGGAAAACTCCACGGATGGCGGGAAGAAGGTCGAAGATGGCGCCGGATGGCGGGAAAACTTCGCGGATGGCGGGAAGAAGGTAGAAGATGGCGCCGGATGGCGGGAAACCTTCACCACTGGTAAGTTTCAACAGTCTTTGCTTTTCAGGCACGCAGTACCCGGTGGTTGCGGGCACGAAATCCTGCCGACTACGCCAAAGTTGACGCGCCCCTGGGCCTGTGTCGCGCTGCGGTGCGCACGCGGGCGCTTACCCGGAGCCGGATCCGTGGAGGGTTGTAATCTCGTGGCGGTGACCCGGTCCGTGCCCAGGGAGTCAAACTAGACAGCAGTCTATTAGTAGTAAATAGTTGATGACTACGCCACCCGTTGAGTGCAGCCAGGAAGCTGCTGCTGCAGGGCAGACCGCTGAGGCCGGTGGTAGGATTGTGCAGCGTGATAGTATAACCCCCAACGGGAGGGGTATGGCCTCAGGGCAGCCGACGTGGATGATGGGGGTAGCAGGAACCACTCAGAGACGGTACGGTGTAGTTCAGGGTCTTTACTGGTAACAACGACAGACCCTCCCGGAGTACTTGCTAGCAAACGGGGCCTGGTCAGTCTTTGAGCAGATGGGATCTCCCCTGGCCAGGCGTAGTTGTAGGCCTCCCAAACTGACTGTACTCTTCTGGCTACCTTGCTAGAAGCTGATGTAAGTAGCCCACGTCCCTGAGTGTACCGTGGGGTGCTCACCCGTATGGCCGGTGACTCGGGGCCTTCTAATGGCTTCCGCTCCACGATGGCGGTGCTGGTCCCACGCGTGTGACCGTGCCTTCGGGCTTCTGGGCCAGAGGACCTGAAATCCCCTGCCCGACGGATTCTGCTGCTGGGTAGGAGTTAGTCCCCACAGCCTCGGACTCCGGGTCCGGTAAAGAATCTTCTTAGTCAGGGCGAGCTCTGTAGCTGCCAGCCCCTGACTCCTTGTAACTCTGCTGTTTCCTATGCTGCTTCTCTTCTCCACTCTCCTTGTCTGACTCACCCTGCCTCAGCCCCGGGTTTATACAGGGGAAGTTCTTCCCCTCCCAAGACTGGGCAGGAGGTGTGGCATGCACAGGATCCCTGACCAAAGGACCTCCCACCTGCTCTCAGACATAATATCTCTATCACTGTGGCAACCAGACCCCTGGGGTGTCACATCTGCAATTGCTTACAGTGATATAAAGAGCCCTGACACACATCACCATCAATGAGTTTAACTGACAAACAAACAAATTCTTCCCTTATCACTCCTAAACACTTTTTGCATAATAATTTGGAACGCGGTGTACATGTGCTTTTCCACAAAACACCAGTGGTTCACGTAGTGAATCTTACAGTTCTAACTTGCCAACCGTGGTCTGTATGGAATTGTTCAATAAAGGGCCCAAAATTAAGATAACATAGATGGGAGAGGTCTCTATGAATAGGAATTCCTAAGTATTTGATACCCTGTGAGGGCCAGGCAAAGGGAAAGTTGGACTGGATGGAATCCTATATGGATTTAGGGAGGGAGACATCGAGGGCCTCAGACTTCGCTGCATTGATTTTAAAATTTTACCATGTAACAAAGTGATCTATTTCAGCCATAACAGCAGGGATGGATATATGTGATTGAGTGATATATACTAGGACATCATCAGCAAATAGAGAGCACTTGTACTCGGTGCCTCCCACCTCAATCCACCTAATATTGGGGTTATGGCGAATTGATGAGAGCAGGGGCTCCGTCACTAGGATGTATAAGAGAGGGGACAGAGGACATCCCTGCCTTGTCCCATTGGTGATTGTGAAAGGTGATGAAAATGTTCTGACGCACCCCCTGGGCCTTGGGACACCCGGAGCCGGACACTTTTTGGTGGATGCTGGTGGTTGTAGTCTTCGTGGCGGCGATCCGGTTCCGTGGCTCAGGGCGGTCAAACCAGTGGCGGAACTATTTATGTGGTTTTGATGTTTAAATGTCCGACTACGCCACCCGTGGATTGCGGTCAGAGTGAACCGCCGCTACAGGGCAGACCGCTAAGGCTGGTGTTGTGGGTGCAGCAGAGCGTAGCATAACTCCCCACGGGAGGAGTATAGCCTCAGGGCAGTGTATGCGGAGGATGGGGGTGATGGTGCAGGGCAGCAGCAGTAACGACACGGAGTCAGTGATGCAGTTCAGGGCCTTTACTCACAGTTCTTATTATCCAGACCACGTCTGCAGGTAACGGCTGCCCACGTCGTACTGTGCTCACCAGGTGAGGGGCTCAGACAACTCCCAGATAACTTTGGAGCGCTTCACAGGACCCCCTTTGTGTGTCCTTTGTCTGGCCTTTCTTACCAACACTTCTGTCCGGCTGCCTCGGGCCTCCTCTTGGTAAACTTGGCGCCAGTTTCCCTGACCCTATGTGGTGCCTTCCTAGCGGGTGGAGCAAGGGGCTGCGCCACATAAAATGTCAGAGCCTCCGGTTTCTAGCTGAGGGTCGTTTCCTGCCTCCACTAGTTCGGGGACCGGTCTCCCCCTTTGGCCTGACCCCTCCACGCAGGTGGATTCGGGCGTGCGGTGGCGACTCGCCCGTCCGCACCCCTGGGATCCCTTCATTCCTCGTTCCTGGAGCCTTCTCCGCTCCTCTTCCTTCCTTCTCCCTCTTGCAGGCCTGGGCCTCTGTTACTAGGCCCGCCTCCGGAGCAGAGCTCATGCAGAGCCCCTGCTCCCTGCCACTTCTGCTCAGACTTCTCTGCACTGAACTAAGATGGTGCCCACCTTTTATACTCCCTTCTCAATGCACCCAGGAACTGCTTCCTCCCTGCTCCTGCACTGCAGGGTTCCCCTTCCTCAGTGTTCCCTCCCCCCACTCCAGCCAGGGACAGGGACTGTCGTGCCCATCTCAGGGGCATATTGGTCGCCCTGCCCCACGGCAATGTGGTGTAATGCATGCAGGTGTCGGGTCCTGATCCACACTCCATCCTTATCTGAGAGTGAGATATCACACCTCTGGGTGAGGTGCAATACTTCTGTAGCAACCGAGCCCTCGGTGCTACAGTTCCATTTATCTTCAGCCTAGGTGACGTATTGTGATACAGGGCCGTGATTTTGGCTATAAAAGGGTCCCCTAGACCCCTACCCCAAGCTTTTTAAGAGAATCATATATGGCGTGCCAGGAGACTCTATGGAATGCTTTCTCAGCATCCAACGAGAGTATCTACTTACAAATTAACTGCATCTAGCCCAGGAAATACTTTGTGCCTAGTAGCAGTGTCTGCTAGTCAGCGGATTATCCCGGCTGTTAAGCAAGCTACACCACCTGTAGTTTGGACACTTAATTTTTTCAAAGGAAATGCTTCGGGACCACGGGATACTTAGTGAAGAGCATCAGGAGGCACCCCAAGGCATAGGGGCTGGGACTGGCACTAGGATGCCTTGCGGTGGACAGCCGAGCTCGATCCTTATAAAAGCTTTTTAACTGCAGCAGCTTTAGTGGACGCTACTGGAGCTGGAATTACGCGGCTGCTGGCATGAGACTTGCCCTCCAATAGATCATTGTAAATGGATTTAAAGTGTATTCATTCAAATTAGAGGGACAATTTAAATTAAAAAGCTTAGAGCTGCCTCCACCACAGGGGGGCTCTCTCGACCCACCAGCGGACAGGCACCAGTATTGGGAGAGGGGGGCTGGCCGTCAGGGTTCACCGCGGCTCTGGCACAAACCCGGCGACACGGAGGTGGCACGGGCAGGAGCGGACTGGCCGTCTCGGCTTCTCACTTTTTGGATTTTAGAAGGGCATGACATGCCTATATCTGTGTCTCCCCCTCCTTTTACTCCTCCACCTCTTTTCTTTTCGCATGACTATATGTACTTGTCACTTTTCCATGTGTTAGTTGTGTCTTCTGAGCAGTTTGTCAGCTTTTGGACACCTTTGAAGGTGTTTTCTATGTGTTTCTATGTGTTTTTGTTTGCCTGCCATTGGTTTGAACGGTGTTCGAAGGTGTTCGACGAACAGTTCGACGAACAGTTCGGCGAACACACGGGTGTTCGACGAACCGAACCGAACTCGAACACTACGGGGGTGGCTCAACACTACTCCTCACACTCCAACAGTGGCGCCGGCATGCTTTGCCATAGGTATGCTTCTCTGAAGCTCCTCCTCTTTTGGAGCGGAGTCACTTCTGGCAAACTTGCCCATTTCTTGGAAGTCTCCACTCGTTCTTCATTGACGTGCTGCAATAAGCGGGGTTTCTTTTTCTTCTGTCGCTCCTATTGGGGAAGGGCACCGCTCACTGCAGCCCAAGCCTCTCTGGGCAAGCTACTTCCCACAATGGGCGAGTCTGGACATTTCATGCCCCTCACCGCCATCTTGCAGTCTCTTTTTGGTGCCATCTTTGTTTTCACTGGATCCATCCCCTCATCTGTCAAGTCTTCTTGATGCATGGTTGGATCCTGCCAACTAAGCCAAAATTAAGTGGCCACGAGCGGTAGTCATGACCAAGCTGCTGTCCAGTTATGCTGTGGCACTTTACAGGAAACCAGTGTCCCAGTCCTAGTGTCCTGTCAGGTGTGGGATGCATCACACTCACTTGTAGACCTCAGGCCTCCGCTGTCTCCAGGCCTACATCTTCAGGGACTGCCGCACACAACTCAGGGCACACCAAGTTCATTGCAACAAGGAAATGTTTACTAGTCAGTTTAAGTTCCTCAAGTGGTAATGACGCGCCCCCTTCCTTCCTGCGCTGGCTTTCACCCTCCTGCCCTGTGCCTCGCAAACAGTGTCCCAAGCCGGTAACCTCAGATCTTGCCGGGCAACCTGGAGTTCCCTGGATCCTGTGCGGCTACTTTTTTGGTGATTAATTGCGGCTGTGGCAACTACACCCTGGAAATGTAGAAGCCTCCGGTTTCTAGCTGAATATTGCAATTCCCACTAGTTTAGGGGCCGGTCCCCTCTGCGGCTTGATCCCTCCGCGTCCTGGTAGATTCGGGCGTACGGGTGGCCTCCAGCACTTCCCGTACCCCTGGGATCCCCTCTTTCCTTCTGGAGCCTTCCTTCCTGCTCGTCTCCTCTCTTCAGTCTCACCTTCTGGGCCTCTCTCACTCAGGCCCGCTCCTCCTGAGCAGAGCTCCTGCTGAGCTCCTGCTCCTCTCACTGTCCACACTCTCTCCACTGTTCTGTTCTGACCACACCCAAGATGGCTCCCCTTTTTATACTACTCCTGAAGTGCTCCCCTGTTCTTCCTCCTCCACCCACACCCACTACATGGTTCCACCCTCCAGCTAGGGACCAGGGACTGTGCTCTCCCTTAGGAGCAATCTCGCCCTTCCCTCTGAAGTGGAGTGTAATGTATGCAAGTGGTTGGGTCCCGGGCAGTACTCCATCCTTACCTGAGAGTGAGATACCACACATCTGGGTGAGATGCAGTACCTCTGCGGCGACTGAACCCGCAGGGGCACCACAGTAACATGTGGGATAGGGTACAGCACTTCATGTTTCTTACTTTCATAGCACAACACAGCTTCAGCCCTACCATTCGTTCCTCCTTGAACATCACTTCACACACTGGCTCTGTTAGCCCCATGGTTCTCCCTTCCCTCTTGGCAGTGCACCCCGAATCCATTATCTTCCATATTGGCGGGTCACTGTCCATCTTCCCCTGTATGCCAAAGGACATGATGTGCCCCATGCCAGACCTTGTACTCCAGAGGCGACAGTAGAGTCTGCTCGGGATTCTAGTATGGCGTCCCACTGTCTCGAATGGTAGACACATGTTGACCCTAGCAGCCCACTGGACCTGAACTTGGACTTGTTACTACACTTCTTTATATCCTGTCACTACCAGGAAGTGCCCACCTTTTATTAACACTAGACCCCACCCACTGGGCTAGTTCTATCCATTAACTAAATCCTATGGACTAAACCTATTGTCTTTATCTTGGGTCCTATCCCTTTGCTAAACCACTTAACTATATAAACAGTGCTAATCTTATTCCTAGTCTAATCCTGTCCTTACCTGCACTACTCTTATTGTACATTACCACTTTAAATTACTTACATGCTGTACATTACCATCACAAAACATAAAAGATGCACATCACTATTCACATTACATAGATACACCACATAGCACTGTGCACATAGCGCGGCTGTTGTGAGAACGCTGCAAAAGTCATGTGGGATGCACTGCACACACTGCATGAGAGATCCAGCATAACCAGCAAGTTATTTCTGCTAAAACAAAAGTATGAAATGGGAATCCACAAAGAAATTGTACATGAGCACCTAAATGCAATACTGGGAGAGATCGCACAACTGATATCAGTGGGTAAGGTTATAAAAGCCAGCCATGTTGCAGCAATATTTCTGTTCAGTTTACCTGAAACACCCAGTGCCATGATTACCGGAGAGACAAATGTTACGCTCAAGGGTGAGGTGGATTAACAAAGCCACAGGTTAGGGTGGACATCTGAACCAAGGGTATTGGCTCAGGAGTCTAGAAGGCACATGGACCAGTAAGAACTCAAACTACAGTCATGGCCAAAAGTATTGAGAATGAGACAAATAGTAATTTTTCCAAAGTTTACTGCTTCATTTTTTGTAATGGCAATTTGCATATACTCCTGAATGTCAAAGAGTGATCAGCTTAAGAGCTATTACTGTACTTGCAAAGTCAATATTTGCCCAGAAAATGAACTTTAACCCCCAAAACACATTTCAACATCATTGCAGTCCTGCCTTAAAAGGAGCAGCTAACATCGTTTTAGTGATTGATCCATTAACACAGGTGTGGGTGTTGATGAGGACAGGGCTGGTGATCAATCAGTCATGGTTAAGTAAGAATGACATCACTGGACACTTTAAAAGGAGGCTGGTTCTTGGTATCATTGTTTCTCTTCAGTTAACCATGGTTATCTCTAAAGAAACACGTGCAGCCATCATTGCACTGCACAAAAATGGCCTAACAGGGAAGAGTATCGCAGCTACAAAGATTGCACCTCAGTCAACAATCTATCGCATCATCAAGAACTTCAAGGAGAGAGCTTCCATTGTTGTCAAAAAGGCTCCAGGGCGCCCAAGAAAGACCAGCAAGCGCCAGGACCGTATCTTAAAACTGTTTCAGCTGCGGGATCGGACTACCAGCAGTGCCGAGCTTGCTCAGGAATGGCAGCAGGCTGGTGTGAGTGCTTCTGTACGCACTGTGAGGCGGAGACTCTTTGAGCAAGGGCTGGTTTCAAGGAGGGCAGCAAAGAAGCCACTTCTCTCCAGAAAAAACATCAGGGACTGACTGATATTCTGCAAAAGGTACAGGGAGTGGACTGGTGAGGACTGGGGCAAAGTCATTTTCTCTGATGAATCCCCTTTTCGATTGTTTGGGACATCTGGAAAACAGCTTATTCGGAGAAGAAGAGGTGAGCGCTATCACCAGTCTTGTCTCATGCCAACTGTAAAGCATCCTGAAACCAATCATGTGTGGGGTTGCTTCTCAGCCAAGGGAATCGGCTCACTCACAGTCTTGCCTAAAAACACAGCCATGAATAAAGAATGGTACCAGAATGTCCTCCAAGAGCAACTTCTCCCAACCGTCCAAGAGCAGTTTGGCGCCCAACAATGCCTTTTCCAGCATGATGGAGCACCTTGCCATAAAGCAAAGGTGATAACTAAATGGCTCATGGAACAAAACATAGAGATTTTGGGTCTATGGCCTGGAAACTCCCCAGATCTTAATCCCATTGAGAACTTGTGGTCAATCATCAAGAGACGGGTGGACAAACAAAAACCAACAAATTCTGGAAAAATGCAAGCATTGATTATGCAAGAATGAACTGCTATCAGTCAGGATTTGGTCCAAAAGTTGATTGACAGCATGCCAGGGAGAATTACAGAGGTCTTGAAGAAGAAGGGGCAACACTGCAAATATTGACTTGCTGCATTAACTCATTCTAACTGTCAATATAACCTATTGGTACTCATAATATGATTGCAATTATATTTCTGTAGGTGATATAAACATCAGACAAACACTAATAAAAACCAGAGGCCAGCAGATCATGTGAAAATATAATTTTGGTGTCATTCTCAATACTTTTGGCCATGACTGTAGATATTTCCCCAGAGATGACAGAGGCAGCTTGTATTTAGAACTGATTTTACTGGAGGTAATCTGGTAGATAACTATATACAGGTGTGAGGTAAACGGGTCGGCCTATTCCTTACAGATGAACACTTGCAGACAGGTAGTTTCTCAGTGTGATATTGGCGGCTTTCATGGTCTCTCTGTGGAGACCCTCACTCAGTTACACCTCAGTGTAAGAGGCCTGTAGAGGCCGGTCTCCAGTCACACTCTCACATACCAGTCCTTGCTGCAATTGACGCGCCCCCTGGGCCTGTGTTGTGCAGGGGATACCCGGAGCCAGATCGCTGGGGGTTGTAGTCTCAGTGTGGCGGTGACCCGGTCCGTGCCCAGGGCGGTCAAACCAGTGGCAGTCTTAACGTTGTAACAAGTGTCCGACTACGCCACCCGTGGATTGTGGTCAGTGGGGACCGCCGCTGCGCTGCAGGCCGCTGAGGCTGATGTTATTTGCGCAGCCGAGTATGGGATAACTCCCCACGGGAGAAGTATTGCCTCAGGGCAGCTAATGTGGATGATGGGAGTAATGGTGTGAGCGTCCCAGTCCTAATGGTGCTGGTGCGGCGATGAAACACAGAGACTTGTAATTGCAGTTTCCAATGCTTTACTCACAGTTGTTATTCGGTCAGTCCTGCAGGCGATGACGGCCCAAGCCGTGCTGCGTCCACCAGGTGAGGGACTCGGTCAACTCCCAGGCAATTCCAGAGCGTGGCTCAGGGCTCCCTTCTCTACCTTTCTCTGGCCGTCCCCACCAGTGACCCACCTTTGTCCAGCTTCCTCGGGCCTTCTGTTGGCAAAACCTATCTCCGGTTTCCCTGACCCTATGCGGTATGCTTTCCTGGTGGATGTAGTGAGGGGTCGCACCAAGATGAGGTCACAACCTCCGGTCTTTGGCTGAGGAATCTGTTGCCTCCACCAATTTGGGTTCCGGTACCCTGTTCTGCCAACCCGCAGTCTCCTGGGTCCTTAGGGTTCCCTCTGTCCTCGTGTCTCTGGGCCTTTCTCTGTGTTCCTGTTCCTTGTTTCCTTTCTTACTTTCCTTTCTGTTCTTTCTTCTCTCTCTCTCTCTCAGGCCCTGGCCTCCTGACAAGGCCTGCCCGTGGAGCAGAGCCCATGCAGCAGCTCTGCTCCCTGTCACTTCTCTTCAGACTGCACTTCTTCTCTCTGAACTGAACTCTGTTCTAAGATGGTGCCCACCTTATATACCTCCTTCTATGTGTGAGCCCAGGTGACTAGCAACCAATGGGCACCTACCTATGCCCAGAGACCCACCCCTATCTGCTCCTACACCACTGGGTTTTCCTCCCCCCGCCCCACTCCAGCCAGGGACAGATGCTGTCGTGCCTGCACTTCTGTCTAGTGGGAGCACCGTTGAGCTGTCCCTCGTAAATGGGGCGTGTGTGGTGCATGCAGCCTACCGAGTCCTGGTCCACACTCCATCCTTACCCGGGAGTGGAATATCACACCTCTGGTTTGAGGTGCAATACCCCTGTAGCAGCCGAGCCCTCGGGGTGCTACACAATCACCATAGTTTTCTGACCGACTCAAATCTTACCACCTCATAATAGTTATCTCCTCCCCATAACATGTGACTTTCCGAGAAGCCGTCATTGGCTGACTGCACTATCAATACTCCTTCCCATAAAACTCACTAAAAACTTTACTGATGTTGTCCCTGTAAGAAAATTCACAATTAAGTGAGACATGCAAAGAAATGGGAATAACATAGAAAAACCACATACAGTACATTGAAAATGTAGAAATAACGAAATAACAAAAATGCTTCTATATCAGAAACTTTATGTGATAGAGCAAAACTAAGCATATTTTTGGAATCAGCACATCAAAACTCCATAAAACAGACATATTACCTTTGCTGATGATTTTTTTGTGTTGACCAGTGTAATGTGGAAAAATCTTTAATACAGCAAATGATTGGTTAACCAGCAGATCAGAAGCAGCAGATACAAGTAGTAGAAATCACAGGAGTCCGAGGAGATGATGGTAACAAAATACCTGGATGGTGTAAATCTCCAAATCAACAATGACTGAACATATGAATACTCAAAGAAAAAAAGGGGTTTGGTACCATGTTAGCCAGTTGAAAAAAGATTGCTCTCAGTGGGAAAAATAAGATGATCTTGTAGTTATAATACTGTTTAATGGCTAACAAAAATAAAATAAATGATGTTACAAGGCAACCTTTCGAGACAACTTAGGTGTCTTCCTCAGGCTGGTATAAAAAGATATATGAAGAAACACAAATATATGCACACGAAAAAAAAAAGAAAGAAAGCAGATGCATGGCATAATAAATTGACATCTAAAGAAACAAACAAACTGAGCTCAAAGAGTGAATCCTTAATTGGATTTGATTCCTCATATTAAAGGCAACTTTAAATCACAAAAACACAGAAGAGTTTGGGAATACAAACTGATTAGGGTCTTTGGCACCCTCCACACTGGAAAAAATCTGTCAGGAGGATTTATGTTTCACTACAAAATCTGAAGAATCTGCTCCAGAGACAGTGAGGGCACCAGGTCCCTGATCTTACATGGATATTGGGACCATAGAACTTTCACACCACTAATCTAATCCAATTAAGGATTCATCCTCTGAGCTAAATTTGTTTATTTATTTAAATGTCAATTTATTATGCCATGCATCTGCTTTCTCTCCTACTTTTTGTCTGCATATTTTTGTGTTTCTTCATACATCTTTTTATACCAGCCTTAAGCTGTCTCGACAGCTTGCCTTGTAACATCATTTATTTTATTTTTGTTAGCCATTAAAAGGTATTATAACTACAATATCATCTTGTTTTTCCCATTGAAAGAAATCTAGTCGCAATACTCAGACACATCAAATGTGTTTAATGGACCTTAAGAGGCTTTGGATAATGATGTCGTTGAGGTTTTCTAGGCAACTTGTAAAGCCTGACATGGAGCATAGCAAAGGGTGATGTCTATACGTGAAGGGAGTGGTGCCCAGCCGAGAAAGCAATAAACAAGCTTAACACTAGAATTAATTTTTAATGAAAACTTTTTTTTAAAAAAATGGACGTATGTCCAGGGACTAGAATTGTAATACACAAGAGAATGATTAAGAAACAGACGCGTTTCGGAACTCTTCCTTAATCATTGTACAAAATTGGCAAAATTCGGTAAGTGTGGGAAATGATTGTGTTTCCACTACAATATTTTTATCACTTTGGCTAGGATAGTGGTGCTGTATGATGAGCAGGGGGTGGGACATATTTGATGAGGGGAGGCGGTGGGGAGAGGGCAGAAGAGCAGTGTGCTTGTAATCGAATTTTTTTTCCCTAACTTTATGTGTGCAAATTGCGACTAGCCAATCAAGGTGCAGGAACCATCCACAATGTCCAGACAAAAGGACTTGTATCATTGGCTGCTGAAATCACATGTTTCTCTCTATATAAAGAGCGGACATGTTGTTTTAGTGCCATTTTGTCATTATAACAGCTCAGAGAGGTTGCTCCTGACTCTGCTGCTGGATACTGAGAGATTTTGGCTAGTTAGCTAGGCGGCTGCTTCTAAGTCAGGTAGTTTAGATAATTAGTGTATTGTGTGGCTGTGAAATTGAACTTTCAGCAGACAAAGTGATGTCCAGACAAAGACAGCAGGGCACATTCCAGCATAGAACTCTCTTGTGCATTGCTTCTATTATACTCCATGCATGAGTACACCTTTAAAAATGTAATTTTGCCTGTTACTAATATGATACAGCACCCCACATCTCAGCTTGTCATTTTGTGGCGGTGAAATTCAGCTGTATGCAGAGCTCGTGCAGAGTAAAAAAATCTATTTTTTTCTGTTACTAACGTGATACAGCTGGGGAGATCTCAGTTTGAAATTGTTAAGAGCATATATACTATTGTATGCAGGCCTCATCCACAATACAATAAATAAATAATTTCTTCTGTTACTAACGTGATACAGTAGGCCAGATGTCAGTTTGAAATAGTTTGGAGCTTATATTCTATTGTATACAGGCCTATCCATAGTAAAATAAATAATTTCTTCTGTTACTAACGTGATACAGTAGGTCAGATGTCAATTTGAATTTTTTTGGAGCATATATTCTATTGTATACAAGCCTCATCCACAGTAAAAAAAATAATTTCTTCTGTTACTAACGTGATACAGTAGGTCAGATGTCAGTTTGAAACTGTTTGTATTATATATTCTATTTTGTACAGGCCTCATGCACAATAAAAAAAAAAGTTCTTCTGTTAGTAAAGTGATATAGCAGGTCAGATGTCAGTTTGAAATTTTGGGTGCTGATATTGTTCTCCATACAGGGGTACACATGATAAAGTCGAAATTGGTTTTCTTACTTCTGTGCTACCTATAGCAGGCTACATTTCATCTTTTAATTCTTTGGTGTTGATATTGTTCTCCATACAGGGGTACACTTGATAAAATGAAAATTGGTTTTCTTACTATCCTGCTACATAAAGCAGGCTACATTTCATCTTTTAATTGTTTAATGCTAATATTGCTCTCCATACAGGGGTACACATGATAAAACCGAAATTGGTTTTCTTACTATCGTGTAACCTAAAGCAGGCTACATTTCATCTTTTAATTCTTTGGTGTTGATATTGTCCTCCATAAAGGAGTACACATGATAGAATCTAACTTTGTTATCTTGCTACCATGATATATACAGCAGACCACATTTCAGCTTGTAATTTTCTGGCGCTGAGATTCTGCTGTATACAGGACTTGTCCACAGTAAAAAAAAATCTAATTTGTGATAAAAGCAGGCCACTTCTCTGCTTGTAATTTTTTGGTGATGATATTGTTCTCCATCCAGGGGTACACATGACTTAATCTCAATATTTGCTGGTGCTACAGTGCTACACAAATTTGAGCTTTTAATTCTTTGGTGCTGATATTCTTCTCTGTACAGGGATTGACATGATAAAATATAAATGTGTTCTGTTATTACCGTGCTACAAAAAGTAGGCCAAATCTGAGGTTGAAATTCTTTTGCGCTGAGATTCTGCTGTATCCAAGGCTCGTCCACAGTAAAAAAATATAATTTTTTCTGTTACTACCGTGCTACATAAAGCAGGGCACATTTTATCTTTTAATTATTTTCTGCTAGTATTTCACAATATATATACTTTGTACTAATAGTGTTGCCCTGCAACCATGCCACATTTAAGCATTGGACAGAGCTTGGATGTATTTCTAGCTTAAAGTTTGATAAGTAACTGATGGATGAGTGACAGGTGTAGGCCTGGTGATCTGAGAGCTCTGCTAAATTCAGGTAACACAAATGAAGGAGATCCAACTTTGAGACCAATCATTTCCAATAATTATGGGCAGATACCACTAAAGTGGCATCAATTTCTATTTATTTATTTTACTCACTTATATAGCGCCAATAATTCCACAGCGCTTTACAGACATTTACAGACATTAGTAGCACTGTCCCCATTGGGGCTCACAATCTAAATTTCCTATCAATATGTCTTTGGAGTGTGGGAACAAAAATGAGTACCTGGAGAAAATCCACGCAAACATGGGGAGAATATACAAACTCCTTGCAGATGTTCTCGGTGGGGCTGGAACCAGGGACCCCAGTGCTGCAAGGCTGCTAATATTTCTGTATTGACGACTCAACATTCCCAGGGTTGGAAGTCTATCACTACGATGCATACTGTGTGCCTCATTTCTGTCTTGGAGAAAAACCCTCTCAAGATTGTCTTCAAGCATGTTTTGATACTGCAGCATGGTTGCGTCCCTTCCCAGGGGGAGAAGCAACTGGAAAAATGTACTTTTGTACAGGGGGATCGAACAGAGTATTCAGCACTATTTCTAATCCTAACAATATGGGCATCATGTTGCAAGAAGGTGCTCATGGGTCGGTTTTTTCATGAGGTCCAACTCCATAGTGTGTTTGTGGTGGGATAATACTCAAGCTTGCTTCCTCCATCCCCTCCTGGCAACCACGGACAACAGAGAGGGAATCATTATCCTCTTCATCTCCTAACTGTTGCGTGTTCATCACCATTTCCTCCTTGCCCTCCTCTATTTGTTCCTCTCATGGCAACCGCCTATGAGACAACACTAAGAGATATTGTTAACCTTTCTCCTATGCTTCTCCTCTTCATTCTCTTCCCCTGGGACCACCAACTCCTCCCACAGACTATTCAAAGAGTGCTGCAGCATGTAGGTGACCGGAATAGTGATGCTGATGACGGCATTGTCAGAGCTAACCCTCTTAGTAGTCATTTTGAAAATGTGCAGAAGGGTGCAGAGGTCTTTCATCTGTGTCCACTCCACAAGTGTGATTTGCACCACATCTGTATTGTGTTTGCCCAGGCTATACAACATGAGATTCAACGTCATGGCTCGTCGCTGCTGCCACAGTTGCTGCAACATGTGCAGAGCTGAATTACACCATGTCGGCACATCACATATCAACCGGTTAACCGCTAAGCTCAAAGATCTCTGTAGTGACTCAAGCCGATGACCCGCAGGTTGTAAATGGCAGAAGTGAGCACACAGAGACCGTGGTTTCTGCAGCAGCGCATCCAGGCTGGGATAGTGGTGGCGAAATTGTTGTACCATCAGGTTGAAGATGCGCACCATGCAAGGCCTGTGAGGTTGCCCCAGTGTAGGGCCACCACCAGGTTTGCACCATTATTGCATACAGCCTTCCCTGGCTCCAGGTTCAGTGGAGACAACCATTTCTCAAACTCTGCATGGATAGCTGTCCACAACTCTTGATCTGTATGACTGCGATATCCAAGGCATATTAATTTAAACACTGCCTGATTGCGGTGAGCCCTGGCTGTGCAAACGGAGGTGGGGGGATTCTCTCTGCACTGTTGGAAGGTGTGTCTCATTAAGGCAGAGGTTGACGGCACAGGTGGAGGCCCTAGAGGAGGTGGAGGAAGCAGACACACTGGAGGAAGTGTTGGATACAGAGGTTTGTCCCGCAAGCCTTGAGGATTCCAAGACTTGGTGTCTAGTGGTTTAATTCTCCATCCCCTGGTGTGTAATAGTTTAGTTCTCCAACCCTAGCTGTTTAGTAGTATAGTCCCCCAACCCCTGTTGTCTATTAGCTTGGTTCTCCATGTTCTGATGTATATTTATTTTGTTCTCCAACCCGAGGTGTTTAGTAGATTTGTTCTCCAATCCCTGTTTTCTATTAGATTGGCTCTCCATGTTCTGGTGTGTATTTATTTTGTTCTCCAACCCTAGGTCATTAGAAGTTTAGTTTTCCAAACCCTGCTGTCTAGTAGTTTAGCTCTCCATCTTCTGGTGGGTAGTGGTTTCGTTCTCTATTCCCAAGCGTCCTGCAAGCTTGGGGATTCCAAGACTTGTAGAGCAGCCCATTCCCTGCATGCCCCCACAGCCACCAGAGTCACCCAGTGCCCAGTCAGCAAGCTGTAATGCCCCTAGCCATACTTTGTTTTCCATGTGTCAGTGTTGAAATGCACCCTGTCAGAACTAGATTTTTTTCAAGGAATGGGTGATGTTGTCTGTGACATGCTGGTGTAGCACAGGCACAGCTTTCTTAAAGAAGTAATGGTGACTAGGCAACTGGTACTGGGGGACTGCGACGGCCATCAGCTTTTGGAAACTGTCTGTATCCACCAGGCAGAAAGGCAGCATTTTCATGGCCAACAGATTGGAGATGGTGAAGTTCAAGCTCTTTGCTTTGTCATATGTAGGAAGAAACAATCTTTTACGTGACCACAACTGTGGGATTGAGAGCTGGCTGCTGTGCTGAAAGAGGGTGGAGTAGGGTGAATACAACAAGCTGCTGGACTGTGAGAGAGGTGCAGACAGAGATGTTACAGTGGATTAAGAAAGATGGGGTGTACTCGTCTGAAATCAGTCAAAAACAGCAGGCATGTGCACTTCTGTAACAGCTGATGGGCTCTCACTCAGCCTGACTGTAGCAGGTATACAAGTGGAGGTTCTGCGACCAGAGACACTTGCCTTGGACATGGAGTAGGAAGAAGCAGTAGATGCGGTTGATGGAGCGGTCATTGGTTGGCGAGTGAGATTCCCGGATTAAAGCACTTTGATCGCGCATGTGCCAGTTCATGCATGTAGTCGTCAAATTATTGCATTTTTTTACTCTACTTTGTTGTTTTTAACAAAGTTGGCAGATGACATTAGCTGTAACATATTTTGTGGTCTCAAAAAAGACCCAGGCTAGACAACAGCAGACCCGCGAACGCTGCTGGCCACTGCCAGAGTTGGGGCTGAGGATGCAGTGCTTGTCATGGTTGTATAACTCCGTGTCTGTGCGGGAAGCCGCAACATAACCTCCTCGTCTTCCTCCACCTCTTCTGCTGAGCTATTCAGCTGCATGCCTCTGGGCTCACACCAAGTGGGATCTGCAACCTCATCGTTATCATCTCTGTTCTCCCACTCCTTGCCCTGGGAATCACCGCCTCCTCTTCCTGCCCTGACAGCACAGTACAGTCCGCGTGTGCCTCAAGTATCTGAGTCTCATCAGGATCACCTCCACCCCAAGGGGTTAACATCTGGTGATGGAGGTTTGGATTCTGTTCGGACCCTACTCGCCCATCTGTGCTTCCACACAGTCAGTTGGCCAGTTGGAGAGTTGTGACGTGGGTGAAAACAAGGGTTATTGGGGTGCCACCTCTGAGGACCATACTGTGTGTGATGTTAAGGTGGAGAAAGAGGAGGTAACTTGATGCAGTGCTTGCCATCTACTAGAGCACATGTACTTTCTGGCCCTCATCTACAAAGCGTACCGCTGTGTGGCTGCCAAAGAAAGAGAGTGGAGTAGCCCGTCCAGTAAGAGAAGTTGTCAAAATGCTGCGCTATTGCTCACTGCAGCAAAACAAACATACTTCTCATTTCTGATATCATACGTGTCTCACAACCCTAAACAGCTATTCAGTACTTTCAAGTCTCTCCTCTGTCCACCAGCTCCACCTCCCTCTACTCTCATCTCAGCTGAAGACTTAGCCTCATTCTTCAAGCAGAAGATTGACAAAGTAGGGCAAAGCTTTTCCTTAAAGTCCCCATAGCCCCTCCTCATAACTACTCAACTCTCCTCCTCCAAAACCAGCTTCTCCACCATCATGGAAGATCAACTTTCCTCTTTACTCTCCAAATCACATCTCACCACCTGTGAAATTGACCCAATCCCATCGGACCTCATAACAAACCTTACCACAGTCTTCATCCCAACCCTAACCCACCTCTTCAACCTGTCACTAACAACTTGTGTCTTCCCCTCATGCTTCAAACGTACCCCCCATCCTCAAACAGCCCTCCCTTCCCTCCCTTAACACATCCTCTGTGTCTAGCTATCGCCCCATATCACTTCTTCCTTATGCCTCAAAACTACTATAACAATGTGTCCATTTTAAACTGTCCTCCCACCTCTCCTCCTGCTCCCTCTTTGACCACTTACAATCTGGCTTCCGACCGCATCACTCCACTGAAACTGCCGTGACTAAAGTCACCAAAGACCTACTAACCGCCAAATCCAAGCAACACTAGTTTGTCCTCCTTCTCCTGGACCTGACATCTGCCTTCGATACAGTGGACCATTCCCTTTTACTACAGATTTTCTGATCTCCTAGCTTTACAGACTTGGCCCTTTGTTAGATTTCCTCGTACCTAACAGACAGGAAATTCAGTGTCTCCCACACACACCACCTCCTCATCTCGCCCCCTGAATCTACAAAAACACTAGTGCACGCCCTCATCATCTCTTGCAACCTCCTGCTCTGTGACCTCCCTTCTACCACTCTCGCACCCCTCCAATCTATCCTAAACTCTGCTGGCCGACTAATCCACCTGTCACCCCGCTATTCCCCGGCCTCTCCCCTCTGTCAATCCCTGTGCTGGCTCCCCATTACCCAGAGACTCCAGTTCAAAGCCCTAACTTTGGCATACAAAGCCATTCACAACCTTTCTCCTCCATACATCTGTGACTTAGTCTTCCTGTACTTACCTGTACGCAACCTCCGATCCTCACAAGATCTCCTTCTCTACTTCCCTCCTCTCTATTCTTGCCACAATCGCATACAAGATTTCTCCTGTGCATCTCCCCTACTGTGGAACTATCTACCCCAACACATCTACCCCTAACCTGGAAACCGTCAAAAGGAACCTGAAGACCCACCTCTTCCGACAAGTGTACACCTGCAGTAACCCTCACTTAACCATACTGCTGCACGACAAGCTCTACCCTCACCAACTGTTTCCTCACCCATCCCCTGTAGATTGTGGACCCTCTCGAAGAGGGTCCTCTCTTCTCCTGTACCAGTCGGGGATCCATTTTCACATGTAAAGAGCCATGAAATAAATGACGCTGTAATAATAATAATATTAATAATAATAATTGTACAATTTGTATTGTGGGTCAAGTGATGCCACTTTCCTGGTGTCTGCACCAACTTTGATCTGTTTTGGCAGCTTTTGGGCCCCTTTGAAGGAATTGCATATGCGATCGGTATTGCCTCCTATTGAATCCAATGGGGTCCGGTACGTTCAATGAATTATTCGGCGAATTATTCGGTGAACATCGGGAAGTTTGGCGAACTGGAACGAACTGATCATTGAAAGGTTCGCTCATCTCTAGTTATGGCCACTATAACATTACTAAGCATCTGTTTGCATTAAAGAGCAAAAAGACCCTAGGAAAAAACTCATCCCTCATCCTTTAATCGCCCTAAGACCTCTAGGAAAAAACTTTCCTAGAGGTCTTAGGGCTATTGTGGCACCCCAGGGGTCTGGTTTTCCACAGTAATGTAATGTTATGTCTGAGAGCAGGTGGGAGGTCCTTTGGTCAGGGATCCTGTGCATGCCACACCTCCTGCCCAGTCTTGGGAGGGGAAGAACTTCCCCTGTATAAACCCGGGGCTGAGGCAGGGTGAGTCAGACAAGGAGAGTGGAGACAAGAAGCAGCATAGGAAACAGCAGAGTTACAAGGAGTCAGGGGCTGGCAGCTACAGAGTTCGCCCTGACTAAGAAGATTCTTTACCGGACCCAGAGTCCGAGGCTGTGGGGACTAACTCCTACCCAGCAGCAGAATCCGTCAGGCAGGGGATTTCAGGTCCTCTGGCCCAGAAGCCCGAAGGCACGGTCACACGCGTGGGACCAGCACCGCCATCGTGGAGCGGAAGCCATTAGAAGGCCCCGAGTCACCGGCCATACGGGTGAGCACCACACGGTACACTCAGGGACGTGGGCTACTTACATCAGCTTCTAGCAAGGTAGCCAGAAGAGTACAGTCAGTTTGGGAGGCCTACAACTACGCCTGGCCAGGGGAGATCCCATCTGCTCAAAGACTGACCAGGCCCCGTTTGCTAGCAAGTACTCCGGGAGGGTCTGTCGCTGTTACCAGTAAAGACCCTGAACTACACCGTACCGTCTCTGAGTGGTTCCTGCTACCCCCATCATCCACGTCGGCTGCCCTGAGGCCATACCCCTCCCGTTGGGGGTTATACTGTCACGCTGCACAATCCTACCACCGGCCTCAGCGGTCTGCTCTGCAGCAGCAGCTTCCTGGCTGCACTCAACGGGTGGCGTAGTCATCAACTATTTACTACTAATAGACTGCCGTCTAGTTTGACTCCCTGGGCACGGACCGGGTCACCGCCACGAGACTACAACCCTCCACTGATCCGGCTCCGGGTAGGCTCCCGCGTGCGCAACGCAGCGCGACACAGGCCCAGGGGCGCGTCAACTTTGGCGTAGTCGGCAGGATTTCGTGCCCGCAACCACCGGGTACTGCGTGCCTGAAAAGCAAAGACTGTTCAAACTTACCAGTGGTGAAGATTCCCGCTATCCGTGGAGGTTTCCCGCCATCCGGCGCCATCTTCTACCTTCTTCCCGCCATCGGTGAAGTTTCCCGCCATCCGGCGCCATCTTCGGCCTTCTTCCCGCCATCCGTGGAGTTTTCCCGCCGTTGGACGCCATCTTGGGGACGCCGCGCGGGAAGAAGAGGGGCGTGGACTCCGAAAGCGCGCGAGAACTGAAGCCCCGCCTCACGTCCGGACGTTGCGTAAGGTCCTGGAAGGAGCCCAGCAGACGCCGACGTCACAGGAGCGCGACGGAAGGTCCTCAACCCTGACGATCCACTGCGGAGCCGCGGCCTACGGAAGAGGATCATCGCAAGGTAGGCCACGGTCCACTAGGGGGGAGGAAGATGTCGGATACGGAGGAGAGCTTCACTGCCCCAACCCCCGCCAGCGCTACCGCTGCTGCAGTTATGCCCTTCACCATGCCCTATATCCCGGGAGCAGCTTGGCTACCCCAGTACTCAGGGGAGTCACATACCCTGCATGACTTTAGAGAAAAGCTGGATAGCCTCTTCCAGGTGTACCCCCTCACAGAAGAGCAAAAAGTGAGCATCCTGGTGGCCCAACTAACCGGGGCAGCCAAAAGGGAAGTAAAATCCTGGCCACCTGGGAGGAAGACTGTCGCAGGGATACTAACCCGGCTGAAGGACACCTTTGATACCCGCACCTCAGCCGAGATTAAGCTTAGATTCTACGGGTGCAAGCAGCGAGCGCATGAGAGTATAAGGGACTATGCACTAAACCTACAAGAGGCCCTGAGGGCCATAAAGCAGACCGACCCTGATGGGGTGGGAAACGAGGACAGGCTGTTGACTGAACAATTTATAGAGGGTTTATATTGCAATGCCCACCGAACCCAGTTGCGGGCAATGGCCTTACAGGATCCCCATCTGGACTTTGCACAGTTCAAGGACAGAGCCATCCGGGTGCTCCGAGAACCGGCACCAGGTGGCGTTGTGACCCACAGACGCCCCACTACCACTTACTACCAGGAGGCGGCGCCCTTGTCAGCAGGGCCTGTGGGAGCTGATGCGCAGGCTTTGGACAATGACCCGGCTCCAGACCTACACCATCAGGTCCAAGAGCTAGCTAAGAGCGTTGCTGCGCTAACCCGAACTGTGCAGTCTTTACAGGTTTCCACCCCAGGGAAGATCCAGCTGGCATCCGGACCGGAGGACATCCCATGGCGTCGACCAAGGAGGACCCCACCGGCCAGAGGAAGACCCAGTGACCGATACAGCGAGGACGGACGACCCATCTGCCGCCGCTGCAATCAACCCGGACATATGGAAAGGTACTGTTCTTTAAACGGGCACAACCTGGGGTAGAGGGCCAACCCCCAGGAAAAAGATCACCAGGCCCATCGAACTGGCGCGACAGATATGTGGGAGGACGTCCAGTCTTGCCTGTGGTATTGGATGGCATTCCCATGAGTGCCCTACTGGATACCGGGTCACAGGTCACCACCATCCCGTACGTGCTCTTCAAGCAGTACTGGAATGACTCGGATATTACCCACTACCCTGACGACGACTTGAGTATCATCGCCAGCAATGGCCAGCCCGTGCCACAGATCGGATTTAAGGAGGTGGCCCTCAAAATCGGTAGAGTCGAACTGGCCGCACAGGGACTGATCATTGTAGATATTGATAAACATGAGAGTCACCCAAAAATAACTCTAGGAACTAACGTAATTGAAAATTGTCTTGCAGAGGTGATTTTCCTTTTACAGCAGGTTGCCAAGAACGCCAGCTCCGGCGAGCAGCGGGTGCTCCAGAAAGAGATCCGGGCACTGATGCAACGGCAACAAGTGGAACTCTCCGGCGGTGAGATTGGTAGCGTAAGAATGTGTGACCCTTTTCCTATTGCCATGCCCCCAAAAAGTGAAATGATGATTTGGTGCCGGGCAGCTATTGGTCTGAGAGGAAGAGATTACCAGGCAATGGTAGAACCAGTTTACTCAGACAGTAGGCCCACCATTTTGACAGCACGGGGGGTGGTCAATGTACGCCATGGGAGGGTGCCCATTCGCATAATAAATATCGGGGAGAGGGAAGTGTACCTGCCCCGGTATGCCACGCTAGCCAAATTATATACCACTAATCAAAATTCTATACAATCTGTGGAACCCTTGCCTCCATCTCACCCGGAGGAAGGTAACGGCTCTAAGAAAGACATGGAGGACTGGTGTCAGCAACTACATTTGGGTACTGATTCCACTCCCTCACATCAGAAACAAGGAGTCTATCGGGTGGTTCAAGAGTATGAGAGAGTGTTTAGTAAACACCCGTTAGACTTCGGGCGAGTCAAGGGGGTAGAACACCGCATCCCCACGGGAGATCATCCTCCCATAAAAGAGAGGTATCAACCCGTACCCCCTGCACATTACCAACACGCCAAGGGGATGCTTAGAGACATGAAGGAGGCTGGGGTAATCCGGGATAGCTGTAGCCCCTGGGCAGCCCCACTAGTTTTAGTCAAAAAGAAAGACAACACCATGAGGATGTGTGTAGATTACCGGAAAATCAACCGTATCACACACAAGGATGCGTACCCCTTACCAAGGATAGAGGAGTCATTGGCTGCTTTAAGATCTGCTAACTTCTTCTCTACCTTGGATCTCACTAGCGGGTACTGGCAGGTTCCTGTAGCAGAGGCGGACCGGGAGAAGACCGCATTCACCACCCCGATGGGACTTAGCGAGTTCACCTGCATGCCGTTCGGACTCTGCAACGCCCCAGGAACCTTCCAACGATTAATGGAGTGCTGTCTGGGCCACAGAAACTTCGAGACGGTCCTGTTGTACCTGGACGATGTCATCGTATACTCCAAAACTTATGAGGACCACCTGAAACACCTGGCGGAGGTGTTCGAAGCTCTGGCGAGTTACGGCCTAAAGGTGAAACCCTCCAAGTGTCACCTCCTGAAACCAAAGGTGAAATACCTGGGACACGTGGTGAGCGCTGATGGAGTGGCTCCCGACCCCGATAAGATCACCGCAATTAAGGGATGGCCAAGCCCCTCCAGCGTAAAAGAAGTGCGGCAGTTCCTAGGGTTGGTAGGCTACTACCGAAGGTTTATTCCCGGTTTCACCAAAAAGGCAGCGCCTATGCAGGACCTCCTGATAGGCCAGTCCCGGAAGGCCAAGAACCAGAAGCCGCCCTTCAAATGGGAAGAGCTAGAAGAAGAGTCCTTCCGCCAGCTGAAGATGGCCCTCACGGGGGATGAAATCTTGGCGTACCCAGACTATAGCCAGCCCTTCATCCTCTACACCGACGCCAGTAACATCGGGCTAGGAGCCGTACTGTCCCAGATTCAGCAGGGGAGAGAACGAGTGATCTCCTATGCCAGCCGAAAACTGCGACCCACCGAAAGGAACCCCGAGAATTACAGCTCATTTAAGCTAGAGTTCCTGGCCGTGGTATGGGCAGTCACCGAGCGCTTTAGGCATTACCTCGCTTCTTCCCGGTTCACCGTATACACGGATAACAACCCGTTGATACACCTGGACACGGCAAGACTCGGTGCCCTGGAGCAGAGGTGGATGGCCCGTCTGTCCAACTACGAGTTCACAATCAAATACCGGGCAGGACGCTCCAATACTAACGCGGATGCCCTGTCCAGGATGCCCAATCTGCCGGACGAAGGAGAAGATCCGGAGGGACTGGAAGAAGTTGAACTCCCTGCGTTCCACCGTCATGGGACTATCCAGTATTCCCACCGGGTAAGGGGTAAACAGGCTGCTACGTTGAACCCCTTACCCCACTACAACTGGGCGGAAACGCAAGACAGCGACCCTGCCGTCCGACTGGTGAAGGAGATGCTGACTCGGCCGGAGGCTCGACTTGAACCAGACGCTCCGGAGGAAGCCAAACAACTATGGGCGGAGAAGAGTCGACTATTCCTTTACAAGGGGAAGTTGTGCCGCAGAATGGTCAACTCCCGGACGCATGAACTACTCTGGCAAGTAGTGGTGCCACGAAGAGACGCAGCCATGGTGATGGAGGCATACCACGACGGAGCTGGACACTTCGGGTGGAAAAAGCTGGAGTTCCTGCTGCGCGAGCGGTTCCACTGGGTAGGCATGAGGGGAACCATCGAGAAGTGGTGCAGAGACTGTGGCCCGTGCAATCTGAGAAGGAAGGACCGGGCCAGCCAGAAGACTCCCCTGCAGTCCATCGTCACCCGGCAACCGTTGGAACTGGTAGCCTTGGATCATGTAAAACTGACCCCAAGCAGAAGTGGCTACGTCTACGCGTTAACCATCGTGGATCATTACTCCCGGTTCTTGGTTGTCGTCCCCGTCAAGGACTTAACGGCTCAAACAGCAGCTAGAGCCTTCCAGCAGCACTTCTGCCGTCCACACGGGTACCCGGACCAAGTGCTGACGGACCAGGGACCTGCCTTTGAAGCGGAGGTCTTCCAGGAATTCTGCAATCTGTATGGCTGCCGGAAGATAAGGACGACACCCTACCATCCGCAAACTAATGGACTTTGTGAAAAAATGAACCAGGTGGTAATGGATCTTCTAAAAACATTGCCCCTGGAAGAACGCAGTCTGTGGCCTGAGAAGTTGCCCGATCTGGTGGACCTATACAACCACATCCCGGTAGGTTCCACCAACTGTACCCCGGCTTACCTAATGAGGGCGAGACCTGGTAAGTTACCTGTTGACCTGGAAATGGGAGTCCTGACACCTGAGGACACTTCACCAGAAACAGACTGGGACACAGAGAGGCAGCAGCAGTACCGGAGAGTACAAGAGAGCGTGGAGCGAAGTCTCTGTCAGGCTAGGGAAAGACAAGAGAAGACTTACAACCAGTATGCTCCCGCTGTTCCCCTGGTACCCGGAGAGCAGGTCTTGAAGAGGAAAAGACGGCTCCACAAGTTGGATGACCAGTGGGAGAAGGACCCGTACACCGTACTGCCCTCAAGCCACGAGAACCCGAAGGTCTGTACCATCAGTAAAGACGGAGGGGAAACCACAGCCATTGTATCCCGGGACCACCTGAAGAAGTGTCCCGAACAACTGAGGAACCCTGAAGAGGAACAAGAAGACCATCGACCCGTGGGAGAAAGGGAAGATATGGTTAGTACCGTGCTCGGGGACTTCCCTCGGTCTTGGACTCAAGTCAATGGTGCAGTTGTGGTACCCGTACTCACCTTCCTCCAACCATCATCCCAAGAACCTACGGAGCAACGGGTAGAGCTGGAAGAACAGCCGGTCCAGGAGGCAGAAGACTCCACACGAGTAGAACAGGAGAATCAACCCTCTGCTTATAGTGAGCCTGCCGTACCCCTAGTGAGACAAAGAGCCGGTAGACAGCTGCCCAGTTTACCCTTGACAGCTCCTACACCCTGTAGTTCAGGGCCAGACAGTCAGCTCCGTAGGTCCACTAGGGCCACTAGAGGCCAGTTACCCGCACGCTGGAGAATTTGAAGTGTAAAAATAGTTTTATTTATGTTTATCTGTGTATTGTTGCTTGTGTATAATTTTGTGTTTCCAGTTGTTTTTAGGAAACCTTGGTGGATTTACCGGGAATCCTTGTATATAGTTGGAGCGTAACCCAGGATGGACTAGAGACTGTTAAGGACTCGGGGTAGGACAGACCCCTACCTGGTTACGTCTCCCTGTGTTGGTGAAATGGACACCTTTGCTTTTCTTCAAAGACTGCACCCGGTTGCGGACACGCCGTAACCATCTTATGTGTTTTTCTTATAGTATTGTTATTGTTATACTTTGTTATGTTTTTCTAAATGTGTTTAGTCCCGGAGTACTAAATTTCACTAGGGGGGAATGTGGCACCCCAGGGGTCTGGTTTTCCACAGTAATGTAATGTTATGTCTGAGAGCAGGTGGGAGGTCCTTTGGTCAGGGATCCTGTGCATGCCACACCTCCTGCCCAGTCTTGGGAGGGGAAGAACTTCCCCTGTATAAACCCGGGGCTGAGGCAGGGTGAGTCAGACAAGGAGAGTGGAGACAAGAAGCAGCATAGGAAACAGCAGAGTTACAAGGAGTCAGGGGCTGGCAGCTACAGAGTTCGCCCTGACTAAGAAGATTCTTTACCGGACCCAGAGTCCGAGGCTGTGGGGACTAACTCCTACCCAGCAGCAGAATCCGTCAGGCAGGGGATTTCAGGTCCTCTGGCCCAGAAGCCCGAAGGCACGGTCACACGCGTGGGACCAGCACCGCCATCGTGGAGCGGAAGCCATTAGAAGGCCCCGAGTCACCGGCCATACGGGTGAGCACCACACGGTACACTCAGGGACGTGGGCTACTTACATCAGCTTCTAGCAAGGTAGCCAGAAGAGTACAGTCAGTTTGGGAGGCCTACAACTACGCCTGGCCAGGGGAGATCCCATCTGCTCAAAGACTGACCAGGCCCCGTTTGCTAGCAAGTACTCCGGGAGGGTCTGTCGTTGTTACCAGTAAAGACCCTGAACTACACCGTACCGTCTCTGAGTGGTTCCTGCTACCCCCATCATCCACGTCGGCTGCCCTGAGGCCATACCCCTCCCGTTGGGGGTTATACTGTCACGCTGCACAATCCTACCACCGGCCTCAGCGGTCTGCTCTGCAGCAGCAGCTTCCTGGCTGCACTCAACGGGTGGCGTAGTCATCAACTATTTACTACTAATAGACTGCCGTCTAGTTTGACTCCCTGGGCACGGACCGGGTCACCGCCACGAGACTACAACCCTCCACTGATCCGGCTCCGGGTAGGCTCCCGCGTGCGCAACGCAGCGCGACACAGGCCCAGGGGCGCGTCACTATTAAAGGATGAGGGCTACTTTTTATTTGTGACAAATTGATTTTCAAAAGATTCACTCATCGCTACTTGTTAACTAAGACCAAACTTTCTCTATGAACATGTTTTTTTTTAATCAAGACAATGGTATGGCATATCCTTTCCTTTTATGAAAATATTATACTGTAGATTTTATTGTAGATGATGTAGATAGAGTTTTGCTTACACTGGAAATGAACCCTTTAAGCCTCAATCCAATTGATGATTACTAGGCCAAGGTGCAGAGATCCCTGGTATTCACATAGTTTCATAGTTTTCAGTCCTCAAAGCTGAAGGTAGTTATTAGTCCGTTAAGATAAACTTATGACCTAACGTCTTAATATAAAGAAAGGAAAAAACCCAAAGAAACAGAAGCTAATTCCTCCATATAAGGGAAACAATTCTATCCCTATTCCACATATTGTAACCAGGCTCGTTCACAAAATCTCATCACAAAATCTGTGCCCATAACTTGTAACCTACAGGGATCTAAACTTTTCTGCAGTGACAAGTTGGAACCCCAGGATGGATAGATGGGGGTTTCATTGTGTGGACAGCTCTTCTATAAGTATCCA
This sequence comes from Phyllobates terribilis, assembly GCF_046119375.1. Classification (NCBI taxonomy): domain Eukaryota; kingdom Metazoa; phylum Chordata; class Amphibia; order Anura; family Dendrobatidae; genus Phyllobates; species Phyllobates terribilis. The sequence continues at coordinate 13,004,089 of NW_027362772.1, read as the reverse complement.
GGTATCTGTATATTGTTTGAACTGCATCACTGGCTTCATTTGGGAACAATATGATCTCTGTTCTTTACTTGTTGAGCTGAGACAAACATCTTCAATCACCTAAAGCGTAGTGGTGCAGAGCCCACAAGTAAACAGCACTCGGGAGAACGGCATCTACAGACCGTCATCCATGTGACGGAGGTGGCACCAAGTCATTTCATTAATTACAAATAAAATATTAAGTGGACAAAAGGTTTACACATTGCATAAAAGATGATTAATTAGTATTAAACAATAGTCGTTGCACGCAGAGCACTGAGTTGCAGATACGGACAAGAAAGTCTCTTTAAAAATATATAAAATATTGAATGAATGAGCTTGTAAGTATTTTGTTCCAACGTGTGTTTCATCTTAAAGGTTTATTCCCAGAATCACATTATTTTTCATAAAGCACAGTAAATTCATAGTTATTGTTAATATATAGACTAAGCCCAACATAAAGTTTCTTCCTTGTACCTTTGTGCCTCTTTTTATCTATATCTGCCTTTCTGGGCATCCAGTGTCCAATAACTGAATGGGCAGTTCTCTTCTTGCACTGCTATCACTATATCTTCCAGCAGCACTTGCTTCTCCTCAGTGCTGCAGACCCCTCTCTCGCTTCCCATCTGCTCCTTACTCGCCCCGTCTCTCTGAGTTATCAATCAAAGGTTAGCATTCACCTTATAATGCTGTGCATTCTCTGCTCCTGTACAGGACCCTGCCTGACACATTTTATTTTCTGCCGTCTACAATACTGTGCATAAGTCTTAGGCAGGTGTGGAAAAAAATGTTACAAAGTTAGAATACTTTCAAAAATAGAAGCAATAATTCTTTATTTTTATCTGTTACCAAATGCACAGTGAGTGAACAAAAGAGAAATGTAAATCCTATCAGTATTGGGTGACCGCCCTTTACCTTCAAGACATCAATTTTTCTAGGTGCTCGTCACTTGTACACAGTTTATGAAGGAACTCGATAGGAGATTGTTCCAAACATTTTGGAGACCTGGCCCCAGATCTTCTGTGACTGAGGCTTGTGCAGATCCTTCTTTCTCTTCATGAAAAACAAAAGCGCAATTGGGTCTCATGAAAATATAACCAAAACAAGTACGAGTAAGATACGCTCATCTTACAAGGTTGTGTGTGACACAAGCACTGAAAAAACAGATGCTGCAGCCTCCATAGAAATATCAGAAATGAGATTACCAGGGGAAATGGGAGTAGTCTGCGGGAAGAATGACATCCACACTTGGATATAGTCTGATGATTTATTGTCCACGCGTTTCAGAGTCACACCGGCTCCTTCCTCAGGGCAACCATGCATAAGAGCAGTATACAGCAGACACACATGGTTAAATAGTTAATAGGAAAGATGATAATCCAGCTCCACAGACTCCAATAGTAAAAACAAATGTCTTTTATTTAGATTTTTTTAAAAAATATCCAAATGGCAATAATGTAACTCCAGCTAGTAGAAAAACAATACTGAAAGGGAAACACAGGGGCATCAAGGAGGGGTGCGCTACCAGACGCGTTTCGAGCGAAGACCGCTCTTAAACTTGGTATGAATAAGTGTCAAACATAAGGGGAGGATCCCTTCTAATGCTGCAACTAATCGAGAAAAGGTGCTGCAGGTGTGTAGCAACCCAAGATAGCAAAAAGAATTGTAAAAGCAGTGAATTAAAAAAACAACGGGAATGTTAAAAACAAGAATGAGACAATAATGTAACATAAACTCTTTTCTATAGTTTAAGCCTGGGGGGATTCTGGCTTAAAGTGCCCCTGTAATAAAATGTACGTGGGGCGGACCAAACGTCCCATGAACGTCAGAATTAATGAGCATCTACGCAATATCAAACACAAATACACAGGCCACCCACTCTCCAAACATTTCCTAGAGAAACACAAGGGATCCATTCAAGGGATCCAGCTGACAGGTATTCAAATTGTACCAGAACACTGGCGATCAGGTGATTTTATTAAAATGATGCCACGAACGGAAAGCCAATGGATTTTTAAGCTGAACACTCTTAGGCCAAGAAGACTGAATAGTGAAATCGAATTATTTGCTTTTAATGAATAAATCAGGTGTCTCTTTTTGCTGCATGGTATGTAAAGGCACCCCATAGCTGGATAGCACCATCCCTGAGGAAGGAAGCAGGAGCTTCCAAAACGCGTTGGAACTGGTCCTAATTCAGCCCTATTCAACCACCGTACCGCCCGGATCATGTGTGTGTCACGTGTCGCCACGTAAAACAGGTCCTAGCAGGTCTCCACTGAGTACTGTGTGCACAAACCCGGAGGTACGCGAGTAGAGGTAGGCACTGGCCGGGACTCTGCACTCGCTCCAGGCCTTCAGAAAGCCTTCTCATCCACAACATGAGTACCCCTGGAAGTCTCCAGCAGCATCGGCTCACCCCCAGGTACATCATAAGCTGATCACCTATCCAATCCACCTACAGGGTACCCTGGACTATCCATAGGTACCACCCTGTATTCTACCTTGGTAACACTCCCAGGCATATATTATAGGTATGGTGTATAGGTGCATACACTCCGCCAGCTAGTCTAGCCAATACATACTCCTACTAACCACTGTTCCCTCACTATACCTAGCATAATCCTTTATCAGCTATAAGAAGGACCCTCAAGCACCTCTTCACTCTCTTTTTGGATCTGGTGAGAACCCTGATGCAGGGTAATTGACTACCTCACCTTTAAATCTCTTGTCCTGTCAGCCTGTTCTAGATATATGTAAAAAACTATCCCTGCTTACCGGGAACAACTATACAAAGGTATCTACCTTATCCACTGGTCCTCCTAGACCGTGTATTACATATATTAACCTTTTGCATTTCCATCCATACTTAGTTCATCCCTTACACCTATTCTAAATGGATTTATCAAAAAAGCTCTCCATCCTGACCTAACTTTGGCCAGACATCCACCGTACAGACCACTATACGTGCCATTGAACCAGGTATATGTCTGCACATCTATCTCGCCTTAAGATCACCGACCCTTCTAACTAGGTCTAACAATTTGATCTCTCATCTCCTCTTATAGGTCCTCCATCCCAGAGCTACTGGTTTAACTTAACTACGCTAGGAACACGCAAGCTACAAGTGATCATCCTTTTATCTTTTCATCCAGTGTTATTATTCTTTAACTTATACCAAAATAAATGCCCCATTACCCTTTAACCTATTTGTTTTGAGCCTCATCCATTATACCAGCGCTAATTAATTATCTTTTATTGTTTTTATCCCTACTCTCTGACAATCAGTGGTAACTGTCCCTAATTCGCAGCAGGTTATAGTGACCAGCCTACCAGCGCCACTTATTGCAATGACAATTAATAAAATGTCTGGAAGCACCAGACATACTAAGATTGATGGGAAATATCATATAAATGTTCCCTCAGGCGTACTTTACATTTCCTAGTAGTTGATCCGATATATTTTAGATTACAAATAGTGCACTCAATCATATAAATAACATAATCAGTGTTACAATTCAGAAACACTTTTATTGGATATACTTTAGAATTATTTTTGTCCGTAAATGTTAATTTTTTTTGATGAAACCAGAGATGATTTGCAGTTGGTAAAACCGCACTTATGGTTGCCACTAGTTGGTAGCCAGTCACCAGTCGTTTTAATGGACTTTGCTCTGTATAAGCTTGGAGAGATTGTGTTGCCTATTGTTGGTGTTCAACGTGGAACTACCCTAATTCCGTCCTTTAATATTGCATCCATGACTGAACCCTCTCTCAGAACATCTATGTTGCTTTTTACTATATTAGATATTGCAGAAAAATCAGTATTGTAGGTGATAATTGGATAATTTCTACATGATAGTCCAGCTGGTTCATGGAGGTGAGCTGTTTTGTTTTTTTTTCTTTTCTCCTTACACATGGTTAAATACATGACAAAATTACAAAAAATTGCGCCTAGAGAAAGGGGTGTACATAATCACGTCATGGAGCAGAAAAAAACGGTATATAATTATGCATCAAAGTTAGATGAAAGACATGTAAAATGTGTAGCACATTATTGTAGTGAAGAAAGACTCATGTGCCATTATGCGTAAAAAAGTGAAAAAATTATTAAAAAAAAGGGGAAAAAAATGTAATGATTCGTAAGGAACTTATAAGGAAAGGTTTTACTAGTGGATATAGGTCTTTTTAATACAATGGTGATAATATAATATCTAGTTTGAGGGGGAACTGACATCACTCTCTAGTCACAGTTTTATTTAGTGTGTTTAAATTAATTTACTACCTGGGGGGTCACAGCGGAGCTCGTTTTTGAGGCAAAAAAACATAAGTAAACCGCACCCAAGGTAGAAACACAGAGGAAAAAATGGATATGAATCCAAATACTAATGGAAATCGCATCCAGTGGAAGAAGCGCGGAGAAAGAAGTTACATACATCAAACAGCAGAAGTAAAAAACTATAATAAGTAAGGCTGGGAGAGATGTAATAACTAGTGTTGAGCAAGCATGCTCGACACTGCTCGTTACCTGCCCGAGCATCTCACTACTCGGGATGTTCGGCGAGCACCGAGCATTTCCGGGTTACTCGGGTGGGAGCTCAGGTCTCCGCCCTGCATGTTTGTCGCTCTTTACAGAGCCAATGAACATGCAGCGATTGCCAGCCAGTCACTGTAATGCCGCAGCCATGTTGTTTGTGGGCATTACAGTGATTGGCTGGCCGCACAGCGTCACCTCGAGTATTTAAAACCGGGCGCCGCCATCTTGGACACAGACGGCTGGGATCAGACAGTGTAGGGACAGCGCTGCTGATTTAGGGAGAGATATATAGTGCGAAATAGTTAGTGTAGGGCAGGGGTCCTCAAACTTTTTAAACAGGGGGCCAGTTCACTGTCCCTCAGACCATTGGAGGGCCGGAATATAGTTTTTAAAAAAATCTATGAACAAATTCCTATGCACACTGCACATATCTTATTTTGAAGTAAAAAAACAATACAGGAACAAATACAATATTTAAAATGAAGAACAAGTAACGTTAAATCAACCGGTATTTCAATAGGCAGCATAGGTCCCCAATAGGCAGGTAAATGTCCCCAATAGGCAGGTAAATATCCCCAATAGGCAGCATAGGTCTCCAATAGGCAGGTAAATATCCCCAATAGGCAGCATAGGTCTCTAATAGGCAGGTAAATGTCCTCAATAGGCAGGTAAATGTCCCCAATAGGCAGCATAGGCCCCATGCAGGATGTCACCCCCCATATAATGCCCCATGCAGGATGTCCCTTTCTCCCACCATATAATGCCCCATGCAAGATATCACTCCCCTGTCTTTATAATGCCCCATGCAGGATGTCACCCCCCATATAATGCCCCATGCAGGATATCACTCCCCTGTCTTTATAATGCCCCATTCAGGATGTCACCCCCCAATATAATGCCCCATGCTGGATGTCACCCCCCCATATAATGCCCCATGCAGGATGGATGTCCCTTTCTCCCACCATATAATGCCCCATGCAAGATATCACTCCCCTGTCTTTATAATGCCCCATGCAGGATGTCACCCCCCCCCATATAATGCCCCATGCTGGATATCACTCCCCTGTCTTTATAATGCCCCATTCAGGATGTCACCCCCCCATATAATGCCCCATGCTTGATATCACTCCCCTGTCTTTATAATGCCCCATTCAGGATGTCACCCCCCCATATAATGCCCCATGCTGGATGTCACCCCCCCCATATAATGCCCCATGCAGCATGTCACTCCCCCATATAATGCCCCATGCAGGATGTCACCCCCCCCCATATAATGCCCCATGCAGGATGTCACCCTCCCATATAATGTCCCATGCAGGATGTCACCCCTAATATTATGCCCCATGCCTCCATACATTAAAAAAATAAATAAATCCAATACTCACCTCACTTCTCACCTGCTGCCGCTGCTCGGGTCTGGACTCCAGCGTTGCCGGCATCTTCCCGCTCTGCGCTGCCTGTGGTGGCTCAGGGGAGGGCGCGGAGGAAAGACGTCACCGCACCCTTTGACCTGAGACGTCATAGGGAGCGCGCACCAGGAAGATTGTGGATCTGCGGAGGCACGGGGAGAGGTAAGCATCCGGCTGCCGGGGGCCCTGAGCAAGCGGGAGGGAGCGGGTGCTGACACCGCTCTTCTCCGCCCACAGCCCGGCGGGCCGGATAAAAATCCTCCGCAGGCCGCATGTGGCCCACGAGCCGTAGTTTGAGGACCCCAGGTGTAGGGTCTGTAAAGGCTGCCAGATCAAACAAACAGTCCTTCTCAGGACTAATATCCATCCCAGATATCAGGCAGGCAGGCAGGCAGTATAGGAGACGCAGTGGTTATACCAGCAAACGCTGCATTACAGTCCTGTGTGCTCCTGTTGCTGAAATTACTGGACTTAGCTCCTGGTCTCGGGGGCAGAAAAATCTTTTTTTTTTTCATCTAAATCCTCTTTTTTTTTCCTCCTTCACACTGTACAAATACCCATCTTATTAACCTTTTGGTGTCTCCCTGATTTTTCCGACACAAATGTATCTGTTGAAAATAGTCTGGTGTAGGCCAGAGAAACAGAAGTGTGTTTTTGCAGTTCCACGGTTCAAACCTCTGTATTATCCACTTTTGGGCCATTTGTATCTAAAATAAAACAGTTTGAGTGTGTCGCTCACTGTTCAGCCGCAAATATATATATTTAAAAAAGTCTGGTATACATCAGTAAATTATAACTGTGGTTTTGCTGTTCCATGGTAAAAAAAAATCTCTATTATCCTGCTTTTGGCATTTTTTGCAGTAAAAAAAAAAAATAGTGTCTCCCTGATTTTTCAGACACAAATATATCTGTTGAAAATAGTCTGGTGTAGGCCAGAGAAACAGAAGTGTGGTTTTGCAGTTCCACGGTTCAAACCTCTGTATTATCCACTTTTGGGCCATTTGTATCTAAAAAAAAACAGTTTGGGTGTGTCGCTCACTGTTCAGACGCAAATATATATATTTTAAAAAGTCTGGTATACACCAGTAAATTATAACTGTGGTTTTGCTGTTCCACAGTAAAAATCTCTATTATCCTGCTTTTGGCATTTTTTGCCATAAAAAAAAAATAATAGTGTCTCCTGATTGTTCAGACACAAATGTATCTGTTGAAAATAGTCTGGTATACACCAGTAAATTATAACTGTGGTTTTGCTGTTCCACGGTAAAAAATCTCTATTATCCTGCTTTTGGCATTTTTTGCCATAAAAAATAAATAATAGTGTCTTCTGATTGTTCAGACACAAATATATCTGTTGAAAATAGTCTGGTGTAGGCCCGAGAAATACAAGTGTGGTTTTGCAGTTCCACGGGTCAAATCTCTGTATTATCCTGCTTTTCGCATTTTTTGCCGTAAAAAATAAATAATAGTGTCTCCTGATTGTTCAGACACAAATATATCTGTTGAAAATAGTCTAGTATGCACCAGTAAATTATAACTGTGGTTTTGCTGTTCCACGGTAAAAAAATCTCTATTATCCTGCTTTTGGCATTTTTTGCCATAAAAAATAAATCTCTATTATTCAGCTTTTGGTATTTTTTCCGTAAAGAAAAACAGTAATATTTTTTCCCTGATTGTTCAGATTGTTTAAAAGAGTCGGGTGTAGGCCAGAGAAATAGAACTGTGGTTTTCCTCTTCCACGGTTCTAATCTACTTTCTATTACCTTTTTTCCATTGATGATGCGAGTGTAAGCTATTTTACTTCCTTTTCAATGGGCAAGGCGCATGGCAAGGGACGTGGAACTGGACGTTCTGGTGATGGTGCGTGCAGAGGATGGGGCCATGGCCAAGGTGAAAATGTGCCACAACCAACAGCCACATGTTCTCGCTCCCACTTCTTGACCGAATTACTAGGGAAGCACAGAACAACACCAGTATTGCGAACTGATCAGTGTGAACAGGTTATTAATTGGATAGCAGATAATACTTCCAGTTACCTGGGCACCACCACCACCTCCGGTCTGTCTTCCACACGGTCAAATCTTAGTAGCCGTGAGTCTCGACCGCATACTCCTCCTCACCCTGATGCTCCTTCCTCCCACCATGCCGAGTGTCGTCAGACAGCAAATGATCCCACACTTGGACACTCTGAAGAGCTGTTCACTGGTCCATTTCCAGATTTGTGTCCCTCGCCTGCTCTGCTTGAAGTGGTGGAAGAGGAGATCCCATGTAGCGATGCCCAAATATTTGAACAGCCATGGCCACAGGAAGTTGACACTGGCAATTTGTCACAAGAGGTGGACGATGACAAGACACAATTGCCAGGAAGTGAGGAGGAGGATCGTGGTGCGCAAGTGGAAGAGGAGGAGGTGGTGGATAATCTAGTAACTGACCCAACGTGGCAGGAGGACATGCAAAGAGAGGCCAGAAGCACACAGGGTGAGGGAGGCAGAGTACCCCAACAGGCAGGTGTAACATACCTGGCGGCGACCTTGCATAGTGGTCCATCTCCCACTGTGCAAGAGCGCGCACTTGATCTCCAGTCCAGAATGTCTCTCTGGCTTCCCTCCATGCTGTCTGTTTGTGTCTGTTTCTGCTGCTTAAGAGCGGCGCCCGATCACTTCCTGCTTTTTGTACCTGCTGTGGGTCACACCCCTTGTGCGTCCTCAGCCTATTGCTGTCTGTCACCTGGTATTTAACCCAGCTGCCCCAATCAATCCCTGCCTGAGCATTGTGTTTCATTCAGTGTGTGCTTTCACTCTGAAGGTGCCAGGTCCCATTCTGTGTTCTCTTCTCTGCCTATCCTGGAGGCTGTATTTCCAGGCCTGTCTGAACACGCTCCTAGCCTGTTCCTCCCGCCTTCTAGGGGCCGATTACCTAGACCCGCTCCTGTATCTTGTCTGTCCTGTCTGAACACGCTCCTAGCCTGTTCCTCCCGCCTTCTAGGGGCCGATTACCTAGACCCGCTCCTGTATCTTGTCTGTCCTGTCTGAACACGCTTCTTGCCTGTTCGTCCCGCCTCTCTGGGGGCCGTATTCCCGGACCCGCTCCTGTATCCCGCTGCAGTGTCGGTCTCCTCCGTACACTAAGTTCCAGTCTGAACTCTCTCCTATCTTTTACCTGTTTTTTCTCTATGTCCGTTCCTTTCCTTTTTCTGCAGAGTCTGAACTCGTACCTAGCTCCTGCTTGTTGTCTCTGTACTCCCGTTTCTGAGTTTGTGGTCCACTCGCTACTTCACTTCAAGTACCCTGTGGGTATCTGGCTCTGCCTTTCCCTTCCTGTCTGTTCTGTGTGAACAGAGCCCTGTCCCCCCTGCTCTGCCTTGCTCACCGCTCCGGCGGTTCTAGCCTGCTCTGCCTTGCTCACTGCTCCGGCAGTCTCGCTCCGCTCTGACTCCTTTGCTCACTGCTCCGACAGTCTCGCTCCGCTCTGACTCCTTTGCTCACTGCTCCGGCAGTCTCGCTCCGCTCTGACTCCTTTGCTCACTGCTCCGACAGTCTCGCTCCGCTCTGACTTCTTGCTCACCGCTCCAGGCGGTCTCGTCCTGCTCTGCTCTTGCTCACCGCTCCAGGTGGTCTCGTCCTGCTCTGCTCTTGCTCACCGCTCCAGGCGGTCTCGTCCTGCTCTGCTCTTGCTCACCGCTCCAGGCAGTCTCGTCCTGCTCTGCTCTTGCTCACCGCTCCAGGTGGTCTCGTCCTGCTCTGCTCTTGCTCACCGCTCCAGGCGGTCTCGTCCTGCCCTGCTCTCGCTCACCTCTCTGGGCGGCCTCACTCTGCTGTGTTTGTCCGCCACATCTGTGGTTCTGTTCCAGAGTCCCAGTGTGTACTGGGTCCTATCCTGCCTGTGTTCCTACCTGCTAGTGCCTTCCTGTCTGCACTCTAGCCGTGCTTGCCTGTACCCCCCTGCCTGCATACCCGCCTGCCTGCATACCAGTCGTGCCTGCCTATTCCCACCAGTCTGTGTGCCAGCCTAACCAGTCTGTTCCTGTATTCCCCTGTGTGGGTCAACAGCCGTGTCCGGGGTCTGTCCTGGAGTAGCACCTGGTCCCTCTGCTCGGTTCCTCCTGGGTGCACTGGCGTCGTATGCCGTCGTGTGACCCTGGTTGGATCGGGTGAATACCTAGTTACACCCCTCCAGGCATTCACTCTCCGGCACGGTCCAGTGGAATCACACGCACACGCCGCTCAGCCCGGGCGTGTGCATTACAGCAGGAAGAAGAAGTGTGGTGGCCGCACACAGAAGGCAGGCAACAGTTCCCCGTAACACCAACACGAGGGACGTTGCCAGTTCAACCTGTAGGTCTTCCAGAGTCTGGAATTTTTTTAAAGACTTTGCTGATAACCCCAAAAAGGCCATTTGTACCCCCTGCCATGCCAGCATCAGCAGGGGTGACAAAACTACCAGCCTGACCACCACAAGCATGATCAGGCACACGGCAGCAAAGCACCCGACTTTGTGGGGTGAACCCCAGGGTCCACGACCAGTGTCAGCGGGTGTCACCACTGCTTCTTCCGCTGTTGTGCGTGCAATAGAACCCCCTGTTGTGTATGCAAGGCAATCCCGTGTCCATACTGCATGCAAAGATGCCCCCTCCTCTCAGTCTTCACTTGTTATGGCAGTTTCTCAAGAAACAGCATCAACGTCCACATTCACGTCCCACTGCTGCATTCAGTTGTCCATATCCCAGACCTTTGAACGAAAGCGGAAATTCGCAGCTATCGCCCCACAGGCCACAGTCCTAAATTCGCACATTTTACGACTGCTTGCATTGGAAATGCTGCCTTTTAGGCTGGTGGAGACGGAATCCTTCCGCTACCTTATGGCGGTGGCCATCCCTCGGTACTCGGTCCCCAGTCGACACTATTTTGCCCGGTGTGCCATCCCCGCACTACACAAGCACGTGTCCCAAAACATCTGCCGTGCCCTCAACAACGCAGTTACTGGGAGAGTCCACCTGACAACAGACACGTGGACAAGTGCTTGTGGCCAGGGACGGTACATCTCTCTGACGGCACACTGGGTAAACATAGTGGAAGCCGGGACCCAGTCGGACCTTGGGACGGAACACATCCTCCCCACACCGAGGATTGCGGGCCCTATGTCAGTCAGAGTTGCCCCCACAGTGTACAGCTCCAGCGCATCATCATCCTCCTCCTCCTCATGTTCAGCCCCCATCTCAGATATCACCACATCAGTTACAAGCTGGAAGCACTGCAGTACTGCCTCCGCCAAGCGGCAACAGGCTGTGCTGAAACTCATAAGCTTAGGTGTGAAACCTCACACTGCATGTGAGTTGTGGACAGCTGTGAAAGAGCAGGCAGATCTGTGGCTGAGACCGCTGAACCTACATCCAGGCATGGTCGTGTGTGACAATGGCCGTAACCTGGTGGCGGCTCTGAGGCGTGGCGAGATCACACACGTACCATGCCTGGCTCATGTGCTTAACCTCGTGGTTCAGCGGTTTCTTAAATCGTACCCCGAGTTGCCAGATCTGCTCATCAAAGTAAGCCGCCTGTCAGCTCATTTTCGCAAGTCGGCTACAGCTTCCACCGGCCTTGCTGTGTTGCAGCAGTGTTTGCAGCTTCCGTCACACCGACTGGTGTGTGATGTCCCCACTTGTTGGAATTCTACCCTCCACATGTTGCAAAGGATTTGTGAGCAGAAGAGAGCAGTTGTGGAGTACCAGCTGCAACAAGGCCGTCAATATTCAGGTCAGACTCCACACATAAGACCTCAGGAGTGGACCTGGATGTCTGACATATGTACCATCTTGACAAACTTTGAGGAGTCCACCAAGATGGTGAGTGGCGATGACGCCATCATTAGCATCAGCATTCCACTTTTGTAATGCTCTCTGCAGAGAATTAAAAAGGAGGCATTGTAGCCAGAGTATGATGAGATGGATCAAGAAGCCGTAGCGGTCGATTACACACAGCCCAGCCTCATCTCATCCCAACGTGCATTGGGGGACAATGAGGGAGAGGAGGAGGAGGAGGAAGAACAGGAGCTTGTATCATGCGCTGTAGACTGTAGTACCTGTACAACTGTCATACCATCAGTTCAGCGTGGGTGGCCTGAGGATAGGGGGGAGGAGGAGGAGGAGGAGGAGAGGAGGAGAAGAGCATGGTCAGTCGTTATCTTGGTGAGGACACCGTTACCAGTCTGGCACGCATGGCTGACTTTATGTTACGCTGCCTTAACCGTGACCCTCGCGTTGTCAAAATGTTGGGTGACATTACTGGTTGTTGACACTTTTAGACCCCCGCTACAAGGAGAACTTTCATTCTCTTATTCCTGAGGTGGAGAGGTCTACAAAAATGGGGCGGTACCAGAAGGCCCTTGCTGCAGAACTGTTAAAAAAATTCCCATCTGAACACGCTAGCGGCAGAGTTCACAGGTCGTTGCCCAACCAAGGCGTACATGCGAGAGAGACGCAACTCCAATCCAGCAGAGGCAGGGGAACACTGTAAACGTTCTAGTACAGTTTTCTCAGACCCTCCCTTCGGACAGACCCTGAGGCGCGGGTTACTCTCACAAGGAGTGGAAAGTTTCAAAAGATGGTGAGGGAGTACCTTGCCGACTGTACCAGCATCCTCCGTGATTCCTCTGTGCCTTTTAATTATTGGGTATCCAAGCTGGACACTTGGAATGAACTCGCTCTGTACGCTTTGGAGGTCCTGGCCTGCCCTGCCGCTAGCGTGTTATCGGAGCGTGTTTTTAGTGCTGCTTGGGAAATTATAACTGATAAGCGCACTCACCTGTCAACTGACAATGCTGACAAGCTGACCCTTATCAAAGTGAACAAGGGATGGATTGGGCCAGACTTCTCATCACCACCAAATGACAGCAGAGTAACATAAAGTCAAATCCACTGTGTTATTTCGGGAGGTGTATTCACATGCATCGCTTCACACCCACACATGGGTATACGCTTCCTCATTTCGGCTGTTTTATGTTCTTCTCCTTATCCTCAGCCTCCACCACCACTATACTACCAGGGTGACCGTGGTCCGTCTTGCCATTATTGAAAGTTCCTCCGTCCTAATTTTTGGCAGCTTTTGCTTGGAAGGCATAGGCAAAGACTATTGGAGACCCACTCCCCAATAATGGGAATAATGTTTGTAATATGCTGTACTTCATGGCTCTTGTAAGGGACATTGCAAGTTCCTCCGTCCTAATTTTTGGCAGCTTTTGCTTGGAAGGCATAGGCAAAGACTATGGGAGACCCACTCCCCAATAATTGGAGTAATGTTTGTAATATGCTGTACTGTATGGCTCTTGAAAGGGGCATTAAAACCGTCTTGTTAAGCTACTGGGACCTCCACGTCTCTTCCAAGGGGCATTAAAACCGTATTGTGAAGCTACTGGTACCTCCACGTCTCTTCCGAGGGGCATTAAAACTATCTTGTTAAGCTACTGTGACCTCCACCACTTTTACAAGTGGCATTAAAACTATATTGTTAAGCTACTGTGACCTCCACGTCTCTTCCGAGGGGCATTAAAACCGTCTTCTTAAGCTGCTGTGACCTCCACCACTTTTCCAAGGGGCATTAAAACCGTCTTGTTAAGCTACTGTGACCTCCACGTCTCTTCCGAGGGGCATTAAAACCGTCTTGTTAAGCTACTGTGGCCTCCACGTCTCTTTCGAGGGGCATTAAAACCATCTTGTTAAGCTACTGTGACCTCCACCACTTTTCCAAGGGGCATTAAAATTGTCTTGTTAAGCTACTGTGACCTCCACGTCTCTTCGAGGGGCATTTAAATCGTCTTGTTAAGCTACTGTGACCTCCACGTCTCTTCCGTGGGGCATTAAAACTGTCTTGTTAAGCTACTGTGACCTCAATGTCTCTTCCGAGGGGCATTAAAACCGTCTTGTTAAGCTACTGTGACCTCCACCACTTTTCCAAGGGGCATTAAAACCGTCTTGTTAAGCTACTGTGACCTCCACCACTTTTCCAAGGGGCATTAAAACCGTCTTGTTAAGCTATTGTGACCTCCACCATTTTTCCAAGGGGCATTGAAACCAGCTTGTTAAGCTACTGTGACCTCCATGTCTCTTCCCAGGGGCATTAAAACCGTCTTGTTAAGCTACTGTGACCTCCACCACTTTTCCAAGGGGCATTAAAACCGTCTTGTTAAGCTACTGTGACCTCCACGTCTCTTCCAAGGGGCATTAAAACCGTCTTGTTAAGCTACTGTGACCTCCACCACTTTTCCAAGGGGCATTAAAACTGTCTTGTTAAGCTCCTCGGACCTCCACGTCTCTTCCAAGGGGCATTAAAACCGTCTTGTTAAGCTACTGTGACCTCCACGTCTCTTCCAAGGGGCATTAAAACCGTCTTGTTAAACCATTCTGATCTCCACAGCTCTTCCAAGGGGCATTGAAATGTTGTTTTTAATTAACTCTAACCTCCAAGACTCTTCCAACGGGCATTGCATTTCCTCCTAATTTTAGTCAGCTTTTGCTTTTCAATGCATAGGCGAACACTAAGGGAGACCCACTCCCCAATAATGGGTAGAAGGTTTTTAGTATGCTATAATCCACGTCTGTTTCAAGGGCCATTGCAGTTCCTCATAATTTTTGGAAAGCCTTCCATTCACTGCTTAGGCCAACAGTGCACAGGAGACCCAGTTGCTATAAATCGAAAAAACGGTTTTGTTAAGGCCCTCTGACCTCCATGTCACTTCCAAGGGGCATTGGAGTGCCTCGAAATTTTTGGTAGGCATTGCACTCACTGTATGCCCTATAAATGTGTAGCCTAACCGCTCCTTTTGGTACAGAAACATATCCTACAAAACATGTGTGGTTGACTGGCCTGATATTGATGTGAATGGTCCCTGTTCCTCCTGCTCTTTCTCCTTTGCCACCACCTCATCCATCATTCATCACCTGAAGCTTTGTTTTGACGGGAGTCATAGATCTGGGATAGTAGCAGGAAAACATCCAGCAATCCTCGGAGGAGGTAGAATATGCGCCAAAACGCTGACCACCTCAGGCCTAGCCGCTACTACATACATGCGCTTGCATTCCAAGGAACAGAAAGCTAAGGAGATGGATGGCCTCATGATCATGAATAATTTACTCATTGTGTAGGAGGCTGACCTCTGCTGCTGTCTACCTTTTGAACTTTGTGTTGAAGCCTGATTGACCCAGGACCCGCAATCCTCTATGTCTGGAGGACGTGTTGCATCCCAGTGTCCAACTGGGTTCCGGCTTCCACAATATTAACCCAGTGTGAAGGCGTGACCATCCCTGGCCACATTCAATTGTCCACGTGTTTGTGGTTAGGCTGTCCTCCACTTGCATTCCAAGAAAACAAAGCAGATGCTAACTTCTATCATCATCATGCTCCTCCCCTTGGCACTCTCAACTCCCCTGATGGAGAAGCCAGGGCCCACCAGAGGAGTTTGGTTCTCTGGTGGGCTCGTCCAATAAGAAAAGTGTGTGGGGGGGAGTTGACAGGAGAAATAGGGGCGGCTGGGGACCGTTTATGGAAACCCGGCTACCCCCAGGCAGCTGGGAACCGTGTGTGGACACCCGGCCGCGGGGCAGCTGGGGACCGAGTATGGACACCGATCCGCCCCCTGGCGGCTGGGGACCGAGCGTGGACACCCGGCTGCCGGGCGGGTGGGGACTGAGTATGGATACCAGGCCGCCGACGCAGCCATGACGTGGTGGCCAGACTCCGCCTCCACATGCCTAAAAGGCCCAATTTCAAGTGCAAAGAAGTTAGCAGTATGGTATTGCAGCCTGGGGGTGGGTGGGTGGCAGGTTGCACACTTACGCTTGCATTCCAAGAAAACAAAGCAGATGTTAACTTGTATCATCATCATCATGGTCCTCACCTTGGCACTCTCAACTCCCCTGATGGAGAAGCCAGGGCCCACCACAGAAGTCTGGTTCTCTGGTGGGCTCGTCCAATGCTGCCCTAAAGCAGGCCAGGCTAAGAAAAGTGTGGGGGAAGTTCAGCAGAGAAATAGGGGCGGCTGGGGACCGTTTATGGACACCCGGCCGCCCCGAGGCGGCTGGGGACCGTGTGTGGACACCCAGCCGCCAGGCGGCTGGGGACTGAGTATGGATACCAGGCCGACGACGCAGCCATGACATGGTGGCCGGCGTCGGCCTCCACATGCCTAAGCAAGCTAGCAGTATGCTATTGCAGCCTGGGGGTGGGTGGGTGGCAGGCTGCATACTTGCGCTTGCAAAGCAAGGAATGGGGGAGGTACAATTGAACACTGCTCTGGGAGAAGGACTTGCACGGGGATAGTTGCAAGTCTGCATCTTCTGATGCGGCAAGGATCACTTCTGATGGGCACACTTTTAGGCAGTGACCTGGGTGTCAGAGATGCTTCCAGGGGTCTTCCCTATGCTGTTCCCATGTCTTTTCAGCACTGTATGCATGTGTCACACAGCACATGGCCAGATAAGATTGTAAAATGGTAAAATGACATTTCCCGGTGAATGCATTTGTCACGGTTGAAAGCAATACAGAAGTGCAAAAACGCATAAAAAATTCTACTTGTGAACATAGCCCAAGGTGTGGAGGAGTATTTTTGTTTTTAGTATTTATTTTACCTGATACACAAGTCTTTACCCTGGAAAGGAAGTTCCTTAACATATTTCATTTTTTGAATGTTTTCTTGCGACCCCGTAAAAGTGGCTTAATACCTCTGACCACATTGTTGACAGCAGTGACCTGGGGGTCAGAAATGCTTCCTGGGGAGATGCCCATGCTGTCCCCATGTCATTTGAGCACTGTCACTATCGTTTTTGGCACTTTTTAGGCTTTCTACAGACTGCCGGGGGTGCCGCCGCAAAAATGCTCGGGTCTCCCATAGACTAACATTGGGCTCGTTGCTCGGGTCGAGCACCCGAGTATCAAGGTGAGCTCGGCCCAAGCTTCGAGCACCTGAGCATTTTAGTGCTTGCTCAACACTAGTAATAACACCAACAATGGTAATAAAACCATTAAAACAATGTACCTTGGCCTGTTGATCATAAAAATTATAAAATAATAAAATGTATTACATTAATTATAACCATGGAGAGAGTCCTACCAGTTAAAAATATCTGAAATCTCATTCAGTCCGGCTGGTTTAAGGGTATTTAATTTGTAAATCCAGTAAATTTCTTTTCTGCTCAATTTCTAAATGTGATTTATGGTATCTCCAGGTATGTGCTTAATAGGGGTGATTTTTAATCCCATATAATATTTATTTTGGAGTACTGCACAATGCCGGGACAGACCATGTTGAAGGAAGCCTTCCTGTGGTTATTCAGCCTTCTATGTAATGGCTGTGTGCTTCTACCCACATATTGTTTCTGCATAGGCACTGTATAATATAAATTACATGACTAGTTTGACAAGTCAGAAACCCTTTTATTGAAAATTTTTCATTAGTGCTGGTGGAGATAAAAGGGGGATTTTATGTGCAATGGAGCAATAACATAGGCATTTAGCCAATTTACATTTAAAGACCCCATTAATTGGTTTCTTCAGAAACTGGCCCTTCTCTGTACTCTTATTAGTACGTACGTGGATAGGTGCTATGAAGTTCCTAATAGTTGGCGTCTTTCTAAGCGTAATACCTGGGTAGAACTTAGCCCAGAATAGGGTCACCTACTAATACATGCCAATGTTCTTGTAGGATTTCTCATATTTCCTTATTGGATGAGCTAAAAGTGGTGATCACATCAAGCTCATATTTATTCACTTTAGGCATCAATGTTTTTGTCAGCAAGGATTATTGGCTGATGTTTTTCGTGGCATTAAATGCGCGTTCCACGAGCTTCTTGAGATAATCTTTGTGACAACACAGCATTTATTCTTAATTATGCCAGACTTATATTTAGTAGGCCCAGAGACATAGATTATTGTTCATATGAGTCTGAACGCTGGCTTTTGAAATGATGTTTGTGAACTGTTGAATGGCTACTGTTCACCTCTTATATCAGCTCCTACAGTTTTTTGTATTGCTATTCTTGGAGGACAGGGACGCAAGATCATTAAGATTAATTAATACTCAAACAATGAGAATTAATCTCATTCCACCTTCCCTCTGACCTGTGGATGATGGCCTGAACCACAGATGTGGGTATAAAAAGGGATCTATATCCTTCTGCAAAGAGATTTTGCAGAAAAGCAGCAAGACACCATATCTTCAACTATAGGAATACAGATTTGATCCACTGCCCATCACTGAGCCATGGAGAAGTTTGGAGAAAACAGTTTGGGACCATCCAGTCACCTGGCCACATACCTCAATGAACTGTCAGCTTCTTAAGCTTGTCGCTACCTCCTCTCTGCGGGTGCCCCCCAATAGTGGGGTGCCACTGGTTTGGGTAGTTTGCCCTGGAGGTCCCAATGTCACAGCTGCTCTTTTCCCGGCGGGCTAGCGGAAGGGTGAGACTGTGTAATTTTGCACCATCTTGGGTATTTGCTGGGACTGTTCTACCTGTTTAGTGTCCACTTTGTGGTTCAATAAAGTATTGCCACACTGTTTTACCCTCACCCTGTGTTGTCTGATTAGTATTACGCCCACTAAAAGGAAAGCGGGCGTTCAGTGGGTTGAGCCCTGGTCCATGTGGTCTTTCTAAAGATAGCTGGGTTAGTGGACGAGAGCACCCACTGACCCTCGTGTTTCCACCATCTTGGTCGTGAAGCCTATCCGACAATATATTAGATTGAAGTAAGAAATCAAAATCAGAGGTACAATTCTTTCTGATCCTCTTAAACAGATTGCTATAAAAATGGTAACTTTTTTAACCATTTATGGTAATGACTACTTTTGTAATGAATATAGCTATTGGAATCCACTTTTTTTTTTTTAAAAGAAAGCTTTTGTCTAGATCCAATGGTTAATATAAGTAATAGTCATTTCCAAAAAATCAATGGAATTAATATCAGTATTAGCAGAAAAGGAAATGCCACAATTATTTACATTTAAGCTCTCTATAAAATCTTTAATGTTGTCAAATGTATTACCCAAGATAAAAAAGAGATCATCAATATAGCATTTAGAAATTATGATATTCTTTGCTAATGGATTATAGTAAAGAATACCTCCTCAAATAGCCCCATGAATAAGTTAGATTAAGTTAGATTAAGTTAGTGCTGCCCTTGAATTCATTGCAGTTCCACTCTTTTAATGGTAAAGTCTTCCCAAACAGGAAACATAATTGTTTTTGAGTATAAATGATAATAATAATAATAATAATAATAATAATAATAGTAATAATAATAGTAATAGTAATAGTAATAATAGTAATAGTAATAGTAATAATAATAGTAATAATGAGTATAAATGATAATAATAATAATAATAATAAATTATTTTTGTTCTCTTGGAAGTCTAGGATTGCTAGAGACATAATTTCCAAAACAAATGGGTCAGCTTCTATTTTTTGATAGTATCCATGGTCCGAAAGAATTCTTTCGGCTTCCTTAACGTAATCATTAATGTTCGGAATATTTATCCCTCCACGGCTCTCATACCTTGGTTGTTCCCCTAATTCCCAGTAAAGAATAGTTATAACTAATAAAAGGCTGTATAGAGTGTAAAGAAGTTACAGATGACATTACATTATCAGAAGATAATGACACAAGAATCTATATTTATTGTGGATTTATTTTTTGCTAGGGAAATCCTCTTGGAAGGAGACAGCAGCTCTATGAGTGGTCCGAGCCGAGCTTTCCTTGATGATTACACAGTGGTGTAATTTTTGCAGGATGGCTTTTGCCCTGTGCACTTTTTACCATAATTATTTAATTTTTCTGAATACTCGTGGTTCATGAAACACGTCAAGGCTTTCCAGTCGCACTCACAGAATTGTCTGGCACAGCTAGACTCCTCATCATCTGCGGGTATAACAGAAACATCCATCATCATCATTATTCACCCATGACTAGATTGTGCCCGAGCTATACATGGCCAATCAATTTTTGAGAAATTAGTGTTTGAATTGATATGAAAATGACTATGGTAGAGCTGAAGTCTCTGACACTACAGCTCTATTCTCTGCCCAGCGCTAATCCTGCTTGACTGACAGCTCCTTTGCTTGAAGTTACACAGCATATAGTATGTCCATCAAGCAGAGGAGGTCGCGCTGAGTGGGGGTTAGGTCAGGAGTGACAGAGTCTGCAGTTCTACCATAGCCCTTCTGTCTCATTTGCATAGAAATTCTAACACTGATTTCTCAGTAATGGAGGAAAGGATTGGCTATATAAAGATATTGTTGGACTTGTCTTTGACTTACATGTTGTCCTAAGCATTTTATGAGATCACACTGCTTACTTGTAAGTCAGGTTAAAAGTTCCCATACCTTTCATATAGTAGTTATAGTAGTCCCCTACACATTAGACTAATGTCAACTGAACATGTTGCTATTGACACTGACAGTTTATAATGCATGGGTGAGTCAACATATGGGAGTCAGGAAAGATAGGTTTCCAAAATCTCTGACTTTGACTTGCAGCTTCTTTTGTTCTCTAAGAAATAGGTCTTAGCAAAACAAATGCTCATTTGTTCATCACCCCAATCACAATTCATCAGCAGAACCACCATCAGTACATGAATTCAGCTTCAGAACCAAGACCAATACATGAATACAGCATCAATACAAGCACCATTGGCACAGAAATACATAACTAGAACCATTATCAGCACCTGAATACATCACTAGAACTATGTTCAGTAAATAAATGCAAGTCATCTCAGTCTACCACCCTACCCGTGTCCTCTGTTCTGCCAATGACTTAAAACTGATCCTTTGTTGGGTGAAGAGAATGGGGCATCAGACTGCGCTGCTCGCCTGTCAGAATAATGTACCAGAGTAATCCAAGTCAATGAAATGATGAAATAGACTTTATTTCTACGCGTTTCGTGGTGATCACACCACTTCCTTAGGACAGTCTATACACATACACATACAGGGTCTGATATTTATAGGGAAAGAATGCACATGGAGACCCCTCCCTTCAAAAACATCACCACACCCAGTGGGCGGGGAATCAGACTAAATGCATGTATACACCGCAGAGCACACACAAAACAATCATAAAGCATAATGGAGTATATCACTTAAAACATTACTCATACATTTAAAAATATAAATTCAGAATTATTTTTTTCGTATATCAAAATATATATTAAAAAAGTAGTTAAATGAATAAATAAATTTTACAAGCTAGGGGAGTTCTTGAACTAATGGTGTTGACCCCTTCGGTTTTTGTCAGGACCCTGCTGCTGCTGTTTTAAACCATTGAGCCATGGGTGAATTTGATTCGATCTCTTTATTTGGTGATAGTTTCACAAGAATCTATATCAAAAAATAATAATAATAATAATAATGGATAAAAGAAGCTCCAAAAATATTAGACTAGTTTAAAAGAAGGAATGTTCAATATTATGAGAAATTGCAGTTAGGTGATCCCTATAAAAATTACACAGCAATTGATGGATCAAAACTAATGGAAAAAACGGGGGTCAGAAAAAAGGAAGCAAAGACAAACCACAATGAAGGGATGAGACCCCTTCATAGAAAGAGCGGATGGTTGTCAGTAACATTCATCATTACAAAATACTGAGAAAAAGGAGGTGGGTTGTACAGAGGAACAAAGAAGAATCCATAGATATATCTCAATTAATTGAACAAATCAGCTGTTTCGTTGAGTCCATGTGGATTTATAGTGTTCAACTTATGAATCCAAAAGATCTCTCTCCTGTTAAGAGTCTCGACTCGGTTGGAGGTCTCATGGGGGACATGGTCAATAGGGATCACCCTGAAGGAGATCCTTTTATTGTGGTATTGTAATGCACATGCCCGGACGGACTGGCGTGTGCGTGATTAGTGATTCCACTGTGCCATGAACCGGAGAGTGCCTGGAGGGGCGTAACTAAGTATCTGCCCGATCCGACCAAGGTCGGACGACGGCATACGACGCCAGTGCACCAGGGAGGAACCGAGTAAAGGGACCAGGTGCCACTCCAGGTCAGACACCGGACACGGCTGTTGACCCACACCGGGGAATACAGGAACAGGCAGGCTAGAGCGCAGGCTGGGTAGGGTCCAGTACAGACTGGGAGACGGGTTCAGAGCCGCAGATGCGGTAATCAAGCAGAGCAAAGCGAAACTGCAGACGCGATAGACAAGGCTGAGCAGAGCAAAACCGCAGACGCGGTGGACAAGGCTGAGCAGAGCAAAACCGCAGACGCGGTGGACAGGGATGAGCAGAGCAAAACCGCAGATGGGGTGGACAGGGCTGAGCAGAGCAAAACCGCAGATGCGGTGGACAGGGCTGAGCAGAGCAAAACCGCAGATGCGGTGGACAGGGCTGAGCAGAGCAAAACCGCAGACGCGGTGGACAGGGCTGAGCAGAGCAAAACTGCAGACGCGGTAGACAAGGCTGAGCAGAGCAAAACCGCAGACGCGTTAGACAAGGCTGAGCAGAGCGAAACCGCAGACGCGGTAGACAAGGGTGAGCAGAGCGAAACCGCAGACGCGGTAGACAAGGCTGAGCAGAGCGAAACTGCAGACGCGGTGGACAAAGCTGAGCAGAGCAAAACCACAGACGCGGTAGACAAGGCTGAGCAGAGCGAAACCGCAGACGCGGTGGACAGGGCTGAGCAGAGCGAAACCACAGACGCGGTAGACAAGGCTGAGAAGAGCGAAACCGCAGATGCGGTAGACAAGGCTGAGCAGAGCAAAACCGCAGACACGGTGGACAAGGCTGAGCAGAGCAAAACCGCAGACGCGGTGGACAAGGCTGAGCAGAGCAAAACCGCAGACGCGGTGGACAAGCCTGAGCAGAGCAAAACCGCAGACGCGGTGGACAGGGCTGAGCAGAGCGAAACCGCAGATGCGGTAGACAGGGCTGAGCAGAGCGAAACCGCACACACGGTGGACAAGGCTGAGCAGAGCAAAACCGCAGACTCAGTGGACAAGGCTGAGCAGAGCAAAACCGCAGACGCGGTGCACAAGGCTGAGCAGAGCAAAACCGCAGACGCTGTAGACAAGGATGAGCAGAGCGAAACCGCAGACGCGGTGGACAGGGCTGAGCAGAGCAAAACCGCAGACGCGGTGGACAGGGCTGAGCAGAGCAAAACCGCAGACGCGGTGGACAAGGCTGAGCAGAGCAAAACCGCAGACGCGGTGGACAGAGCTGAGCAGAGCAAAACCGCAGACGTGGTAGACAAGGCTGAGCAGAGCAAAACCGCAGACGCGGTAGACAAGGCTGAGCAGAGCAAAACCGCAGACGCGGTAGACAAGGCTGAGCAGAGCGAAACCGCAGACGAGGTAGACAAGGCTGAGCAGAGTGAAACCGCAAGTGTGGTGGACAAGGCTGAGCGGGCAGGAACCGCCAAAGCGGTAAGTAAGACAGGACAGAGATAAATCGGCCGAAGCGGTAAACAAAGACAAAGCAAAGGGGACAGGGCTCTGTTCACATGGAACAGACTGGAAAAGAAAGGCAGAACCAAATACACACAAGGTACTTGCAAAGAAGTAGCGAAAGGACTCCAACTTACAAACGAAAGTACAATGACAACGAGTAGAAGTTAGGTGCAGGTTCAGACTCTACAGAAAAAGGGAGCAAATGAACATAAAGACAAAACAGATAAGAAGCTAGGAGACAGTTCAGACAAGAACAGTTACTGCAACAAAATGCAAGAACGAGCCTAGGTAAAGCCAAGTGCTGGTTCAGACACTGCAGAAAAATGGAGCAAATGGACATAAAGACAAAACAGGTAAGAAGCTAGAAGACAGTTCAGACAAGAACAGTTACTGAAGCGAGATACAGGAGCGAGTCTGGGTATGCGGCCCCCAGAGGGCGAGACGAACAGGCTAAGAGCGAGTACACACGGGCCTGGAATTACAGCCTCCAGGAAAGGCAGAAAGACAGCTGGCTAGAGTGCACAGACAGGACACAGTTCAGACACGGGAACTGATACCGCAAGGCAGGAAACATAGACAGGACCTGGCACATCAGTGACTAGAAGCCAACTGACAGAACAAGATGCTCAGGAAAGGATTCCAAGGAGGAGCTGGTTTAAATACCAGGTGACAGACAGCAATAGGCTGAGGACGCATTAGGGGTGTGTCTGCAGCAGCTACAAGAAACAGGAAGTTCGGCGGGCGTCACCCTAAGCAGCCAGAGCAGAGCAAAGCAGACAGTATGGAAAGAAGCCAGAGTGGCAGTCTGGACTGGATATCAAGTGAGCGCTCTTGCACAGTAGGAGATGGACCACTATGCAAGGACGCCGCCAGGTATGTTACAGGTATATTGCATAATGCCTAGAAAGGCCATGTTGTAATAATCCTTCCTTTATATTATACCTGTGCGAGTTTATATTTTTATGTAGCTGTTGCGTTGTCCTTCCCACCTATCATTTCTTACATTCGCATATAATGACATAGATGACGAAACTGGATTGGCAAGTCCAATGATATTTGATTTGGAACTCACCGGAATTTTCACTGTCTGATGGAAAAGTTTTTGCTTTGTAAATGATGCTGGAGTATTATCTTCAATGTTCCTGAGGAAGGACCCCACATCATCCTTTGAATTATCATAAATAAAAATTAAATCGTCTATGTAACGTTTGAAAATGATTATATTGGGTGTATTTATACTGCTGTATATAAAGATGGACTCGAAGATGGCCATGAACAAATTTGCATAAGTTGGTGCCACCTACGAGCCCATTGCGGTCCCAAGTATCTGATGGTATAAGGTGTCTGATGGAATCAGCTCATCTGCATTGTTGGGTCTGGTGTCTCTCATCTTCCTCTTGACAATACCCCAAAGATTCTCTGTAATAGATTCTCTATGGGGTTAAGGTCAGGTGAGTTTGCTGCCAACCAAGCACAGTGATACTGTTGTTTTTAAACCAGGTATTGGTACTTTTGGAAGTGTGGAAAGGTGAAAAGTCCTACTGGAGAGTGAGATTTCCATCTCCAAAAAGCTTGTCGGCAGAGGGAAGCATGAAGTGCTGTAAAATGTCCTGGTAGATGGCTGCGCTGACTTTGGTCTTGATAAAACACAGTGGACCTACACCAGCAGATGACATGGCTCCTGACGCTGCTCCTGGATACTGAGAGATTTTAGCTAGTTAGCTAGGCGGCTGCTTCTAAGTCAGATAGTTTAGATAGTTAGAGTACTGTGTAGCTGTGAAATCGAACGTTCAGCAGACGAAGTGAGGTCCAGACAAAGACAGCAGGGCACATTTCAGCATAGAACTCTGTTGTGCACTACTTCTATTGTACTACATGCATGAGTACACCTTTAAAAATGTAATTTTGCCTGTTACTAATGTGATACAGCACGCCACATCTCAGCTTTGTGGCGATGAAATTCAACTGTATGCAGAGCTCGCGCAGAGTGAAAATATCTATTTTTTTCTGTTACTAACATGATACAGCACGTCGTATCTCAGCTTGTCATTTTGTGGCGACGAAATTCAGCAGTATGCAGAGCTCGTGCAGAGTAAAAAAATCTATTTTTTTCTGTTACTAACGTGATACAGCTGGGGAGATCTCAGTTTGAAATTGTTAAGAGCATATATACTATTGTATGCAGGCCTCATCCACAATACAATAAATAAATAATTTCTTCTGTTACTAACGTGATACAGTAGGCCAGATGTCAGTTTGAAATTGTTTGGAGCATATATTCTATTGTACACAGGCCTCATCCACAGTAAAAAAAAATAATTTCTTCTGTTACTAATGTGATACAGTAGGTCAGATGTCAGTTTGAAATTGTTTGTAGTATATATTCTATTTTGTACAGGCCTCATCCACAATAAAAAAAAAATAGTTCTTCTGTTAGTAAAGTGATATAGCAGGCCAGATATCACTTTGAAATGCTGATATTGTTCTCTATTCAGGGATACACATGATAAAATCGAAATTGGCTTTCTTACTACTGTGCTACCTATAGCAGGCTACATTTCATCTTTTAATTCTTTGTTGTTGATATTGTTCTCCATACAGGGGTACACTTGATAAAATAAAAATTGGTTTTCTTACTATCCTGCTCCCTAAAGTAGGCTACATTTCATCTTTTAATTGTTTAGTGCTAATATTGCTCTCCATACAAGGGTACACGTGATAAAACCGAAATTGGTTTTCTTACTATCGTGTAACCTAAAGCAGGCTACATTTCATCTTTTAATTCTTTGGTGTTGATATTGTTCTCCATACAGGGGTACACATGATAAAATCTAACTTTGTTATCTTGCTACTATGATACATACAGCAGACCACATTTCAGCTTGTAATTTTCTGGCGCTGAGATTCTGTTGCATACAGTACTTGTCCACAGTAAAAAAAATCTAATTTGCGATACAGCAGGCCACATCTCTGCTTGTAATTTTTTGTGATGATATTGTTCTCCATCCAGGGATACACATTACTTAATCTGAATATTTGCTGGCGTTACAGTGCTACACAAACTAGGCCACATTTGAGCTTTTAATTCTTTGGTGCTGATATTCTTCTATGTACAGGGATTGACATGATAAAATTATATAATATAAATGTGTTCTGTTACTACCGTGCTACAAAAAGTAGGTCACATGTGAGGTTGTAATTCTTTTGCGCTGAGATTCTGCTGAATCCAAGGCTGGTCCACAGTAAAAAAATATAATTTTTTCTGTTACTACCGTGCTACATAAAGCAGGGCACATTTTATCTTTTAATTATTTTCTGCTAGTATTGTGCTCCAGCCAAGAGTCCACATTTCACAATATATATACTTTGTACTAATAGCGTGGCCCTGAAACCATGCCACATTTAAGCATTGGACAGAGCATGGAGCAGTATTTCTAACTTAAAGTTTGATAAGTAACTGGTGGATGAGTGACAAGTGTAGGCCTGGTGCTCTGAGAACTCTGCCAAATTCAGGCAACACAAATGAAGGAGATCCAACTTTGAGACCAAGCATTTCCAATGATTATGGGCAGATACCACTAAAGTGGCATCAATTTCTATTTATTTATTTTACTTACTTATATAGCGCCAATAATTTCACAGCGCTTTGCAGACATTTACAGACATTAGTAGTACTGTCCCCATTGGGGCTCACAATCTAAATTTCCTATCAGTATGTCTTTGGAATGTGTTTCTGTATTGACGACTCAACATTCCCAGGGTTGTAAGTCTATCACTGGAAGTCTATCACAGATGCACACTGTGTGCCTCATTTCTGTCTTGGAGAAAACCCCTCTCAAGATTGTCTTCAAGCATGTTTTGATACTGCAGCATGGTTGCGTCCCTACCCAGGGGGGGAAGCAACTGGAAAAATTTACTTTTGTACCGGGGATCAAACAGAGTATTCAGCACTATTTCTAAACCTAACAATATGGGCATCATGTTGCAAATAGTGCTGCAAGAAGGTGCTCATGGGTCGGTCTCTTTCATGAGGTCCAACTCCTTAGTGTGTTGGTGGCAGGATAATACTCAAGCTTGCTTCCTCCATCCCCTCCTGGCAACCACGGACAACAGAGAGGGAATCATTATCCTCTTCATCTCCTAACTGTTGCGTGTCCATCACCATTTCCTCCTTGCTCTCCTCCATTTCTTCCTCTCATGGCAACCGCCTGTGAGACAACACTTAGAGATATTGTTAACCCTTCTCCTATGCTTCCTCCTCTTCCCCTGGGACCACCAACTTCTTCCGCAGACTATTCAAAGTGTGCTGCAGCATGTAGGTGACCGGAATAGTGATGCTGATGATGGCATCGTCAGTGCTAACCCTCTTAGTAGCCATTTTGAAAATGTGCAGAAGGGTACAGAGGTCTTTCATCTGTGTCCACTCCGCAAGTGTGATCTGCACCACATCTGTACTGTGTTTGCCCAGGCTATACAAAATGAGATTCTGCTTCATGGCTCGTCGCTGCTGCCACAGTCGCTGCAACATGTGCAAAGCTGAATTACACCATGTCGGCACATCACATATCAACCGGTTAACCGGTAGGCTCAAAGATCTCTGTAGTGACGCAAGCCGATGACCCGTGGGTTGTAAATGGCAGAAGTCAGCACACAGAGACCGTGGTTTCTGCAGCAGCGCATCCAGGCTGGGATTGTTAGAACTCTCCTGTTAGGTTTTTTCTATCTTGCTGGTCACATGACCTTGTTTGCCTATTTAATCCTGCTCCGCCCTCCTGGCCTTGCTGGACTTCATTGTAATTTCTACTCTTAAGTTAGCCTGGTGCTTAGTTACCTTTCTCAGTCTGTTTAGCTTGGTCTTCGGACCTTTATGTTCTATGTTGTGTGTTTGTCTTTTACTGCTACAATTTCTGCTAGGAGGTGCCCAACTTTATCCCTTGCATCTATAGGTCTTCGTACAGACTAGCCGAGGACTTTAGCGGGTCTGATCGCAGGAATAGGTTCCCCGTTACATCGTAGGGATCTAGCTTAGTTCTATTGTAGGGACAGATCTCCTTTCTTTCCTTAGTGCTTGTAGCAGATCATAACAGTAAGTCCAGCCCAAAAATATCTCTAAGGAAAGACTTCCAGTTTCCATCATGGTGTCGGTTCAGGATTTGGCTCAACGCCTGCAGGGACTCTCTCTGGAGGTGGCCGAGCTCCAACAACACGTGAGTAGCTGTTCTGGAGCACATTTTGTGGAGCCAAAGGTACGTTTGCCTGATTTATTCTTTGGTGATCAACAGGAATTTTTTTCCTTTAAAAATGCTTGTTTATTGTATTTTCGTTTGAGACCCAGATCCTCTGGTGATGAATCACAGCGCATAGGGTTCATAATGTCACTTTTGCGCAAAGAACCTCAGGGATGGGCCTTTTCTCTCCAACCTAGTGATCCATGCTTTAGATCAGTGGATAGTTTTTTTTCTGCTTTGAATTTGTTGTATGATGATCCTGATCGTGTCTCATCAGCTGAGACTGAATTAAGACATTTGAGGCAGGGATCAGGTAATGTGGAAAAATATTGTTCTCACTTCCGTCGGTGGTCTGCCCAGGTGGGGTGAAACGATTCAGCTTTGAAAAGTTTGTTTCTTGCGGGGCTAGGTGAAAGGGTTAAGGATTTGCTGATTGCTTATCCCACACCTGGAAACTTGCAGGAGGCTATGAAATTAGCTATACGGGTGGACAGGAGACTGCGTGCAAGGGTTAATGAAAGTAAATCCTCTGCCATGTCAGCTCCGAGTCTTGAGAGGGTCTGTACTGACATTGGAGAGCCAATGGAGATCGGGGCGATGGCACCCCGCTCTCAGGAAAAAGACCGCAGATCTTCTGAAGGTTTGTGCTTTTATTGCGGAAAATCTGATCATTTTATTAAGAACTGTGTACTTCGTATGAACAAAGAAAAAAAAAAGGTCAGTTACGCCCGTATTGCCTGTTTAAATACTAAGGGAGTATTCCTATCTGCTACTACCGCTGCTCAGGAAGAATTAATTGAATTTCGGATATTTGTGGATTGTGGTTCTACTCTGAATGTGATTGATGGGGGATTCTTGGAAAAACTTAAATTAAAACCCAAACCTTTGTCATCCCCTATTGCAGTGGTTTCTGTCGATGGCTCCCCCTTGAAGAGTGTTACTCACAAGGTCTGTGAATTTCCCCTCACTATTAATGGTGTTCATCAAGAAAATTTGAATTTGGTGGTATTAAATAATTTGCCTTCTCCAGTAATTTTGGGGTTACCCTGGTTAAAATTGCACAATCCTGTACTGGATTGGTCTACCAATGAAATTAAGTCCTGAAGTCCTAAGTGTTATGACAAGTGTTGTAACGAACGTATTGCTGCGGTGGAAAAAGGGGAATTACCTGTACCTATTCAGGATTTTTGGAGAGTTTTTTCTGAGGAGGAGTCACAAATATTGCCTCCCCATAGAGACTATGATTGTACCATTGAATTTGTCCCTGGAGCGACTCTTCCTAAAAGTCGTTTATTTAATCTTACTATTCCTGAGAGAAAGGCTTTGGAGGAATACATACAGACAAGCTTGGCCGCCGGTCACATTAGGCCTTCCAAGTCTCCTGTGGCTGTTGGATTTTTTTTTGTTAAAAAAAAAGGACGGCGGTTTACGTCCTTGTCTGGACTTTCGTGAGATTAATAAAATTACTGTACGCAATCCTTACCCAATGCCATTGATTCCTGATTTGTTTAACCAGTTAGTGGGGGCCAAGTGGTTCTCTAAAATTGATCTCCGGGGGGCATACAATTTGTTGCGCATGAAGGAGAGTGATGAATGGAAGACTGCTTTTAACACTCCTGTGGGTCATTTTGAGAACCTGGTTATGCCTTTTGGTATTACCAATGCTCCAGCATTTTTTCAGAATCTTATTAATGACATCCTTAGACCTTTGATCGGCAAAAATGTGGTTGTGTATTTGGATGACATTTTGATTTATTCGCCTGATCTGGAGTCTCATTGGCGGAGCGTACGTGAGGTATTACAGTTATTAATTGACAATTCACTTTTTGCTATGCTGGAGAAATGTGAGTTTGCTGTACAGAGAATTAGTTTTTTGGGCTACATTATCTCCAGCGAAGGCTTTGAGATGGACCCTGTGAAGGTTCAGGCGGTTCAGGAATGGCCTAGGCCTATCGGTTTGAAATCGATACAGAGGTTTTTGGGTTTCGCCAATTATTACAGAAAATTCATTAAAAATTTTTCTATTACTGTCAAACCACTGACCGATCTCACCAGGAAAGGTGCTAATGCGGTTCAGTGGACTACTGAGGCCATTGAAGCTTTTGTGTTTCTAAAGGAGAGGTTCAGCTCTGCTCCTATCCTTATGCAGCCTGATGTGACTAAGCCGTTTTTGGTTGAGGTTGATGCTTCTTCGGTGGGGGTCGGTGCGGTGTTGTCTCAGGAAATCAAGGATGGAGTACATCCCTGTGCTTTTTTTTCAAAAACCTTTTCTGAGACTGAACTTAATTACGATATTGGATAATTGCTGGCTATTAAACTCGCATTTGAACACTGGCGTCATCTCTTGGAAGGTGCTGAATTTTCCATTCAGGTTTTCACTGATCATAAAAATCTGATCTATCTTGATGCTGCCAAGCGCTTGAATGCCCGTCAGGCTAGGTGGGCACTTTTTTTCTCGCGGTTTAATTTTTCCGTTACTTACATCCCGGGTACCAAGAATGTTAAAGCTGATGCTTTGTCTCGCAGCTTTTCTCCCATGGTCAGTGCTGAGGAGGAGGAGGAGAGCATTTTACAGGAAGGTGTTGTGATTGCTGCATTGGACTCCGTTTTGGAAGATGAGATTCTTAAAGCACAGGAGAATGCCCCATCTAACACTCCCCATGGGAGGTTGTTTGTGCCTAGGACCTTTAAGAGAGATTTGTTTGTTGAGTGTCATGAGTCTCGGTTGGCAGGTCATCCAGGAATTTCTGAGACCAAGAGACTTGTGGGTCGCAGTTTTTGGTGGCCTGGATGGCAGAAGGAAGTCATTAAGTGGGTGCGTCAATGTACGGTGTGTGCTAGATCTAAGTCTTCACATACTCCTGCAGCGGGGTTGCTTTGCCCTCTGGAGGTTCCTAGTGCACCTTGGACACATCTGGCTATGGACTTTATTACTGACCTTCCCCCCTCTGAGGGTTTCACAGTCATCTGGGTGGTCGTGGACCATTTTAGCAAGATGTGTCACTTGGTTCCTTTTATCAAACTGCCCTGCGCTAAGACACTCGCTAAGGCCTTTGTCAAGGAAATTGTCAGACTACATGGCGTTCCTACTGACATTGTTTCGGATAGGGGACCTCAGTTCGTGGCTCGTTTTTGGCGTGCTTTTTGTGACAGGTTGGGAGTTCATTTGTCGTTTTCATCCGGATATCATCCTGAGTCTAATGGCCAGACAGAAAGGAAGAATCAGGATGTTGAGCAGTTCTTGCGTTGTTTTGTGGCAGACAATCAGGAGGGGTGGTCTGAGTTTCTGCCACTTGCTGAGTTTGCTCTTAACAACCATACATCCTCTTCTGCTGGTTGTTCGCCTTTTTTTTGTTGTTCTGGGAGACATCCGTCTTTTGGGTCATTCTCCAAATTGGTATCGGCTGTGCCTGAGGAGGAGAGTTTTTCCGGTGACTTGGAGAGAGTTTGGACGGAAGTGCGTGGTAATCTTCAGGAGACTAACAAAAAATCTAAGAGGTACTTTGATAGGAAAGAGGTTTTGTTTGCTATTGGTGACATGGTTTGGTTGTCCTCTAAGAATCTGCGGTTGAGGATTCCTTCTAAAAAATTGGGTCCCAAGTTTGTAGGGCCCTTTAAGGTGCTTCAGGTAGTTAACCAATCTGCTGTTAGGTTGGAGGTTCCTACCTCCTGGAAGATTAATCCGGTGTTTCATGTTTCTCTGTTGAAAAGAGCTTGTGTGTCGGATGGAGACGTCTCTGCCACTGTTCCTCCGGTGGTGGAGGACGGGGAATACGAAATTTCCCGCATCCTAAATTCTAGACGGTATAGAGGGAGTTTGCAGTATCTCATCGCTTGGAAAGGTTTCGGACCCGAGGATAACTCATGGGTGAGGGCGGATGATGTTTCTGCTTCCAGACTTGTCAGAGCGTTTCACAAGAGGTTTCCTGATAAGCCTGGGCCTAGGGGATCCGGAGGATCCTCATAGAAGAGGGGGTACTGTTAGAACTCTCCTGTTAGGTTTTTTCTATCTTGCTGGTCACATGACCTTGTTTGCCTATTTAATCCTGCTCCGCCCTCCTGGCCTTGCTGGACTTCATTGTAATTTCTACTCTTAAGTTAGCCTGGTGCTTAGTTACCTTTCTCAGTCTGTTTAGCTTGGTCTTCGGACCTTTATGTTCTTTGTTGTGTGTTTGTCTTTTACTGCTACAATTTCTGCTAGGAGGTGCCCAACTTTATCCCAGTCCCTAGTACTTGTAGGGATCCCTCCCTTGCATCTATAGGTCTTCGTACAGACTAGCCGAGGACTTTAGCGGGTCTGATCGCAGGATCAGGTTCCCCGTTACATCGTAGGGATCTAGCTTAGTTCTATTGTAGGGACAGATCTCCTTTCTTTACTTAGTGCTTGTAGCAGATCATAACAGGGATAGTGGTGGAGAAATTGTCGTACCATCAGGTTGAGGATGCGCACCATGCAAGGCCTGTGAGGTTGCCCCGGTGTAGGGCCGCTACCAGGTGTGCACCATTATTGCACACAGCCTTCCCTGGCTCCAGGTTTAGTGGAGCCATTTCTCAAACTCTGCATGGATAGCTGTCCACAACTCTTGATCTGTATGACAGTGATATCCAAGGCATATTAATTTAAACACTGCCTGATTTCGGTGAGTCCTGGCTGCGCAAAAGGAGGTGGGGGGATTCTCTCTACACTGTTGGAACGTGTGTCTCATTAAGGCAGAGGTTGACGGCACAGGTGGAAGCCCTAGAGGAGGTGGAGGAGGCAGACACACTGGAGGAAGTGTTAGATACAGAGGTTTGTCCCGCAAGCCTTGGGGATTCCAAGACTTGGTGTCTAGTGGTTTAGTTCTCCATCCCCTGGTGTGTAGTAGTTTAGTTCTCCAACCCTAGCTGTTTAGTAGTTTAGTTCTCCAACCCCTGTTGTCTATTAGTTTGGTTCTCCATGTTCTGATGTATATTTATTTCATTCTCCAACCCTAGATATTTAGTAGATTTGTTCTCCAACCACTGTTTTCTATTAGATTGGCTCTCCATGTTCTGGTGTGTATTTATTTCGTTCTCCAGCCCTAGGTGATTAGTAGTTTAGTTCTCCAACCCCTGTTTTCCAGTAGTTTAGTTCTCCAACTTCTGGTGGGTAGTGGTTTCGTTCTCCATTCCCAAGCACCCTGCAGGCTTGGGGATTGCAAGACTTGTAGAGCAGCCCATTCCATGCATGCCCCCACAGCCACCAGAGTCACCCAGTGCCCAGTCAGCAAGGTGTAATACCCCTAGCCATACTTGGTTTTCCAGGTGTCAGTGTTGAAATGCACCCTGTTAGACCTACATTTTTTCAAGAAACGGGTGATGTTGTCTGCGACATGCACAGGTACAGCTTTCTTAGAGAAGTAATGGTGACTGGGTAACTGGTACTGGGGGACTGCGACGGCCATCAGCTTTTGGAAACTGTCTGCATCCACCAGGCAGAAAGGCAGTATTTTCATGGCCAATAGATTGGAGATGGAGAAGTTCAAGCTCTTTGCTTTGTCATATGTAGGAAGAAACAATCTTTTACGTGACCACAACTGTGGGATTGAGAACTGGCTGCTGTGCTGAAAGAGGGTGGAGTAGGGTGAATACGACAAGCTGCTGGACTGTGAGAGAGGAGCAGACGGAGATGTTACAGTGGATTAAGAAAGATGGGGTGTATTCGTTGTCTGAAATCAGTCAAAAACAGCAGGCATGTCCACTTCTGTAACAGCTGATGGGCTCTCACTCAGCCTGACTGTAGCAGGTATACAAGTGGAGGTTCTGCGACCAGAGACACTTGCCTTTGAGATTGAGGAGGAAGAAGCAGTAGATGCGGTTGATGGAGCGGTCATTGGTTGGCGAGGCACACTAGTCTGCATTTTAGCACAGTGAGATTCCCAGATTAACGCACTTTGATTGCGCATGTGCCAGTTCATGCATGTAGTAGTAAAATTATTGCATTTTTTTTACTCTACTCTGTTGTTTTTAACAAAGTTGGCAGATGACATGAGCTGTAACATTTTTTGTGGTCTCAAAAAAGACCCAGGCTAGACAACTGCAGACCCGCGAACGCTGCTGGCCACTGCCAGATTTGGGGCTGAGGATGCAGTGCTTGTCATGGTTGTATACCTCTGTGTCTGTGCGGGAAGCCGCAACGTAACCTCCTCGTCTTCCTCCACCTCTTCTGCTGAGCTACTCAGCTGCATGCCTCAGTGTTCACACCAAGTGGGATCAGCAACCTCATCGTTATCATCTCTGTTCTCCCACTCCTTGCCCTGGGAATCACCTCCTCCTCTTCCTGCCCTGACAGCACAGTACAGTCCGCGTGTGCCTCAAGTATCTGAGTCTCATCAGGATCACCTCCACCCCAAGGGGTTAACATCTGGTGACGGAGGTTTGGATTCTGTTCGGACCCTAGTTCGTCCAGCCATGGATCAAACTGTAAAAAATTTGGGCAATGCTGCACATGCTTTCCCCCTCTTGAGTCTGTGAAGCTTTGGTTCAGAACTCTGATGCCCCGGAATAGAATGTGTGAACAACTCTGCAGACTCGCCCATCTGTGCGTCCCCACAGTCAGTTGGCCAGTTGGAGAGTTGTGACGTGGGTGAAAACAAGGGTTATTGGGGTGCCACCTCTGAGGACCGTACTGTGTGTGATGTTAAGGTGGAGGAAGAGGAGCAGAAGCCACATGATGCAGTGCTTGCCATCTACTGGAGCACATGTACTTTCTGGCCCTCATCTACAAAGCGTACCGCTGTGTGGCTGCCAAAGAAAGGGAGTGGAGTAGCCCATCCACTAAGAGAAGTTGACAAAATGCTGCGCAATTGCTCACTGCAGCAAAACAAACATACTTCTCATATCATACGTATCTCACAACCCTAAACAGCTATTCAGTACTTTCAAGTTTCTCCTCTGTCCACCAGCTCCACCTCCCCTCCTCTCATCTCAGCTGAAGACTTAGCCTCATTCTTCAAGCAGAAGATTGACAAAGTAGGGCAAAGATTTTCCTTAAAGTCCCCATAGCCCCTCCTCATAACTACTCAACTCTCCTCCTCCAAAACCAGCTTCTAGACCATCATGGAAGATCAACTTTCCTCTTTACTCTCCAAATCACATCTCACCACCTGTGAATTTGACCCAAACCCATCCGACCTCATTCCAAATCTTACCACAGTCTTCATCCCAACTCTAACCCACCTCTTCAACCTGTCACTAACAACTTGTGTCTGCCCCTCATGCTTCAAACGTACCTCGATCACACCCATCCTCAAAAAGCCCTCCCTTCCCTCCCTTAACACATCCTCTGTGTCTAGCTATAGCCCCATATCACTTCTTTCTTATGCCTCAAAACGACTGGAACAGTATGTCCATTTTAAACTGTCCTCCCACCTCTCCTCCTGCTCCCTCTTTGACCACTTACAATCTGGCTTCCGACCGCATCACTCCACTGAAACTGCCGTGACTAAAGTCACCAACGACCTACTAACCGTCAAATCCAAGCAACGCTAGTTTGGCCTCCTTCTCCTGGACCTGACATCTGCCTTCGATACAGTGGACCATTCCCTTTTACTACAGACTTTCTGATCTCCTAGCTTTACAGACTTGGCCCTTTGTTGGATTTCCTCTTACATAATAGACAGGAAATTCAGTGTCTCCCACTCACACACCACCTCCTCATCTCGCCCCCTATGTATCAGCATCCCCCAAGGTTCAGGTCTAGGACTCTTGTTCTTCTCCATCTACACCTTCGGCCTGGGGCAGCTCATGGAGTCCCATGGCTTTCGGTATAACCTCTATGCTGATGACACAAAAATCTACCTCTCTGGAACTGATATCACCTACTTACTAACCAGAATCCCACAATGTCTGTCCGCTATTTCATCTTTCTTCTCTGCTAGATTTCTAAAACTTAACATGGATAAAACCAAATTCATCATATTTCCACTATCTCATTCATCCCCCCAACTGATCTATCCATCAAATTCAATGGCTGTCCTCTCTCCCCAGTACCATAAGCTTGCTGTCTTGGGGACTCTGATCTCTCCTTCAAACATCAGATCCTAGTCCTTTCCACTTGCTGCGGACTCCAACTCCAAAATATCTCCAGGATCCACACATTCCTCAAACATGAATCTACAAAAACACTAGTGCACGCCCTCATCATCTATTGCAACCTCCTGCTCTGTGACCTCCCTACTACCACTCTCGCACCCCTGAAATCTATCCTAAACTCTGCTGGCCGACTAATCCACCTGTCGCCTCGCTATTCCCCGGCTTCACCCCTCTGTCAATCCCTGTGCTGGCTCCCCATTATCCAGAGACTCCAGTTCAAAGCCCTAACTTTGGCATACAAAGCCATCCACAACCTGTCTCCTCCATACATCTGTGACCTAGTCTTCCTGTACCTTCCTGCACGCAACCTCCGATTCTCACAAGATCTCTTTCTCTACTTCCCTCTTATCTCTTCTTACCACAATCGCATACAAGATTTCTCCTGTGCATCTCCCCCTCTGTGGAATTATCTCCCTTACTGTGGAACTATCTACCCCAACACATCTACCCCTAACCTGGAAACCTTCAATAGGAACCTGAAAACCCACCTCTTCCGACAAGTGTACAATCTACAGTAACCCTCGCGTCACCATACCGCTGCATGACCAGCTATACCCTCACCGACTGTTTCCTCACCCATCCCCTGTAGATTGTGAGCCCTCTCGGGCAGGGTCCTCTCTTCTCCTGTGCCAGTCAGGGACCCCTTTTCACATGTAAAGCGCCATGAAATAAATGACGCTGTAATAATAATAATTGTACTACTTGTATTGTCGGTCAAGGGATGCCACTTTCCTGGTGTGTGCACCAACTTTGATCTGTTTTGGCAGCTTTTGGGCCCCTTTGAAGGAGTTGTATATGCGATTGGTATTGCCTCCTATTGAATCCAATGGGGTCCGGTACGTTCAATGAATTATTCGGCGAATTATTCGGTGAACATCGGGAAGTTTGGCGAACTGGAACGCACTGAACATTGAAAGGTTCGCTCATCTCTAGTTATGGCCACTATAACATTATTAAGCATCTGTTTGCATTAAAGAGCAAAAAGACCCTAGGAAAAAACTCATCCCTCATCCTTTAATCGCCCTAAGACCTCTAGGAAAAAACTCTATTGTTTCATTTGGGAACAATATGATCTCTGTTCTTGACTTGTTGAGCTGAGACAAACATCTTTACTCACCTAAAGCGTAGTGGTGCAGAGCCCACAAGTAAACAGCACTCGGGAGAAAGGCATCTACAGACCGTCATCCATGCGACGGAGGTGGCACCAAGTCATTTCATTACTTACAAATAAAATATTAAGTGGACAAAAGGTTTACACATTGCATAGAAGATGATTAATTAGTATTCAACAATAGTCGTTGCACGCAGAGCACCGAGTTGCAGTCTGTGTTGCAGCTACGGACAAGAAAGTCTCTTTAAAAATATATAAAATATTGAATGAATGAGCTTGTAAGTATTTTGTTCCAACGTGTGTTTCATCTTAAAGGTTTATTCCCAGAATCACATTATTTTTCATAAAGCACAGTAAATTCATACTTATTGTTTATATATAGACTAAGCCCAACATAAAGTTTCTTCCTTGTACCTTTGTGCCTCTTTTTATCTATATCTGCCTGTCTGAGCATCCAGTGTCCAATAACTGAATGGGCAGTTCTCTTCTTGCACTGCTATCACTATATCTTCCAGCAGCACTTGCTTCTCCTCAGTGCTGCAGACCCCTCTCTCGCTTCCCATCTGCTCCTTACTCGCCCCGTCTCTCTGAGTTATCAATCTAAGCTTATTATTCACCTTATAATACTGTGCATTCTCTGCTCCTGTACAGGACCCTGCCTGACACATTTTATTTTCTGCCGTCTACAATACTGTGCATAAGTCTTAGGCAGGTGTGGAAAAAATGTTACAAAGTTAGAATACTTTCAAAAATAGAAGCAATAATTCTTTATTTTTATCTGTTACCAAATGCACAGTGAGTGAACAAAAGAGAAATGTAAATCCTATCAGTATTGGGTGACCGCCCTTTACCTTCAAGACATCAATTTTTCTAGGTGCTCGTCACTTGTACACAGTTTATGAAAGAACTCGATAGGAGATTGTTCCAAACATCTTGGAGACCTGGCCCTAGATCTTCTGTGACTGAGGCTTGTGCGGATCCTTCTGTCTCTTTATGAAAAACAAGAGCGCAATTGAGTCTTATGAAAATATCAGCAAAATAAGTACGAGTAAGATACGCTCATCTTACTAGGTTGTGTGTGACACAAGCACTGAAAAAACAGATGCTGCAGCCTCCATAGAAATATCATAAATGAGATTACCAGGGGAAATGGAAGTAGTCTGGGGGAAGAATGACATCCACACTTGGATATAGTCTGATGATTTATTGTCCACGCGTTTCAGAGTCACACCGGCTCCTTCCTCAGGGCAACCATGCCTAAGAGCAGTATACAGCAGACACATATGGTTAAATAGGTAATCGGAAAGACGATGATCCAGCTCCACAGACTCCAATAGTAAAAACAAATGTCTTTAATTTAGAATTTTTTTTTAAATATCCAAATGGCAATAATGTAACTCCAGCTAGTAGAAAAACAATACTGAAAGTGAAACACAGGGGCACCAAGGAGGGGTGCACTACCAGACGCGTTTCAAGCGAAGACTGCTCTTAAACTTGGTATGAATACAAATACACAGGCCACCCACTCTCCAAACATTTCCTAGAGAAACACAAGGGATCCATTCAAGGGATCCAGCTGACAGGTATTCAAATTGTACCAGAACACTGGCGATCAGGTGATTTTATTAAAATGATGCCACGAACGGAAAGCCAATGGATTTTTAAGCTGAACACTCTTAGGCCAAGAGGACTGAATAGTGAAATCGAATTATTTGCTTTTAATGAATAAATCAGGTGTCTCTTTTTGCTGCATGGTATATAAAGGCACCCCATAGCTGGACAGCACCATCCTTGAGGAAGGAAGCAGGAGCTTCCAAAACACGTTGGAACTGGTCCTAATTCAGCCCTATTCAACCACCGTACCGCCCAGATCACGTGTGTGTCACGTGTCGCCACGTCAAACAGGTCCTAGCAGGTCTCCACTGAGTACTGTGTGCACAAACCCGGAGGTACGCGAGTAGCGGTAGGCACTGGCCGGGACTCTGCACTCGCTCCGGGCCTTCAGAAAGCCTTCTTATCCACAACATGAGTACCCCTGGAAGTCTCCAGCAGCATCGGCTCACCCCCAGGTACATCATAAGCTGATCACCTGTACCACCCTTTATTCTACCTTGGTAACACACACAGGCATATATTATAGGTATGGTGTATAGGTGCATACACTCCTCCAGCTAGTCTAGCCAATACATACTCCTACTAACTAGAGATGAGCGTTGTTCTACTCGAACTGTTCGCCAATCTCAAATTCGAGCTGTTTTGGGCGGTGTTCGAGCCGTTCGGCGAACACGAACAATTTGAGAAAAATTCGGCTGTTCGAGGTTATGTTCGATAACTGTTCGTGCACCAAAATCATAACTGGATTTTTTCTCAGTAATGATGAAAATTAATGTTAATACGCAGTTTGAGTGTACAGCGGGGTGGGGGGAGGGGCAGGGGATGGATCTCTGCAGGAACAATGAAGATCTCCATTTTTTTTTCTCTTTCCCGCATTTACAGTGGGGAGGTGCAATCTGTCAGCCTATCAGCAGCGCACACACGGAGCGAAGTGCTTTTTTTCACACAAGCAAGGGCATGTGTCATTGGCAGTGTATGTCACATGTCCTTGCCCTATAAGACCAAGCCATTTTCCCCGTCGCCACCATTTTCTCACTGCTGCAGCTGCGTGTTAGACGGCACCGCTGTTGCTGTGTGCGCTATACCTTGTTAATTTCAAGCCAATTTTCGCACAAATATACAGATAGCTTGGGAGTAGGGAATAGTTGTGATTGCAGTCCTTTTAAGGACTAGGTTACAGCATTTCCTACGACTTTTATCAGGCAGGTCTGTGTTCTTAAATAGATAGATTGTGGGAGTAAAGACTAATTGTAATTGGAGTCCTTTTCAGGACTAGGTTACATCAGTTCCTATCAGTTTTTGCCAGACAGGTCTGTGCCAGTGCTGTGCAAGTTTTTTTCACAGCATTTGGCTGAATCTAGCAAAGCTAATCCTTTTTGGCCTATTGCAGAGTGTGTTAGTCAGTGGAGTAGCCTATCTGTGTTGCAAGATATACCACCTGTGTATAGAATACCAATTTTTTTACTGCACCTAGTGAAGTAAAATCTTTTGGGCATAGCATCATTCTATTAGTCCATCTATACTGACCTCCATCAGGTTGCAAACTGAATCTAATTTTTTTCTGCATCTAGCTCTGAAAAAATATTTGGCCTTCTAGCAGTGTGTGGGACTTGTTCTATTAGTCCACCTATACTGACCTCCATCAGGTTGCAAACTGAATATATTTTTTTCTGCATCTACCTCTGAAAAAATATTGGGCTTCTAGCTGTGTGTGGGACTTGTTGTATTAGTCCATCTATACTGACCTCCATCAGGTTGCAAACTGAATATATTTTTTTCTGCATCTACCTCTGAAAAAATATTGGGCTTCTAGCTGTGTGTGGGTCTTGTTCTATTAATCCATCTATACAGACCTCCATCAGTTTGCAAACTGAATATAATTTTTTTCTGCATCTAGCTCTGAAAAAATATTTGGCCTTCTAGTAGTGTGTGGGACTTTCTCTGTTAGTCCATCTATACTGACCTCCATCAGGTTGCAAACTGAATATATTTTTTTCTGCATCTACCTCTGAAAAAATATTGGGCTTCTAGCTGTGTGTGGGTCTTGTTCTATTAATCCATCTATACTGACCTCCATCAGGTTGCAAACTGAATATAATTTTTTTCTGGATCTAGCTCTGAAAAAATATTTGGCCTTCTAGTAGTGTGTCGGACTTTCTCTATTAGTCCATCTATACTGACCTCCATCAGGTTGCAAATTAAAAATAATTTTTATCTGCATCTACAGTACCTCTGAAAAAATATTTGGGCTTCTAGCTGTGTGTGGGACTTGTTGTATTAGTCCATCTATACTGACCTCCATCAGGTTGCAAACTGAATATATTTTTTTCTGCATCTACCTCTGAAAAAATATTGGGCTTCTAGCTGTGTGTGGGACTTGTTGTATTAGTCCATCTATACTGACCTCCATCAGGTTGCAAACTGAATATATTTTTTTCTGCATCTACCTCTGAAAAAATATTGGGCTTCTAGTTGTGTGTGGGTCTTGTTCTATTAATCCATCTATACAGACCTCCATCAGGTTGCAAACTGAATATAATTTTTTTATGCATCTAGCTCTGAAAAAATATTTGGCCTTCTAGCAGTGTGTGGGACTTGTTCTATTAGTCCACCTATACTGACCTCCATCAGGTTGCAAATTCAAAATAATTTTTTATATGCATCTAGCTCTGAAAAAATATTTGGCCTTCTAGCAGTGTGTGGGACTTTCTCTGTTAGTCCATCTATACTGACCTCCATCAGGTTGCAAACTGAATCTAATTTTTTTCTGCATCTAGCTCTGAAAAAATATTTGGCCTTCTAGCAATGTGTCGGACTTTCTCTATTAGTCCATCTATACTGACCTCCATCAGGTTGCAAATTAAAAATAATTTTTATCTGCATCTACAGTACCTCTGAAAAAATATTTGAGCTTCTAGCTGTGTGTGGGACTTGTTGTATTAGTCCATCTATACTGACCTCCATCAGGTTGCAAACTGAATATATTTTTTTCTGCATCTACCTCTGAAAAAATATTGGGCTTCTAGCTGTGTGTGGGTCTTGTTCTATTAATCCATCTATACAGACCTCCATCAGGTTGCAAACTGAATATAATTTTTTTCTGCATCTAGCTCTGAAAAAATATTTGGCCTTCTAGCAGTGTGTGGGACTTGTTCTATTAGTCCACCTATACTGACCTCCATCAGGTTGCAAATTCAAAATAATTTTTTGTATGCATCTAGCTCTGAAAAAATATTTGGCCTTCTAGCAGTGTGTGGGACTTTCTCTGTTAGTCCATCTATACTGACCTCCATCAGGTTGCAAACTGAATCTAATTTTTTTCTGCATCTAGCTCTGAAAAAATATTTGGCCTTCTAGCAGTGTGTCGGACTTTCTCTATTAGTCCACCTATACTGACCTCCATCAGGTTGCAAATTAAAAATAATTTTTATCTGCATCTACAGTACCTCTGAAAAAAATATTTGGGCTTCTAGCTGTGTGTGGGACTTGTTGTATTAGTCCATCTATACTGACCTCCATCAGGTTGCAAACTGAATATATTTTTTTCTGCATCTACCTCTGAAAAAATATTGGGCTTCTAGCTGTGTGTGGGTCTTGTTCTATTAATCCATCTATACAGACCTCCATCAGGTTGCAAACTGAATATAATTTTTTTCTGCATCTACCTCTGAAAAAATATTGGGCTTCTAGCTGTGTGTGGGACTTGTTGTATTAGTCCATCTATACTGACCTCCATCAGGTTGCAAACTGAATATATTTTTTTCTGCATCTACCTCTGAAAAAATATTGGGCTTCTAGCTGTGTGTGGGACTTGTTCTATTAATCCATCTATACAGACCTCCATCAGGTTGCAAACTGAATATATTTTTTTCTGCATCTACCTCTGAAAAAATATTGGGCTTCTAGCTGTGTGTGGGACTTGTTGTATTAGTCCATCTATACTGACCTCCATCAGGTTGCAAATTGAATATAATTTTTTTCTGCATCTAACCCAGCCAATAGTTTTGGCCTAATACCACAGTTTGGCCACTCAGCTCTGCTCGGTTACCATCCATTGTTTTTTTGTGCAAACAACTCCAGAGTTGTGAATTAGTTAACCACCAAAATGAGTGGAACAAGGCCTGCTGCTGGTGGAAAGGGGAATAGGCGTGTTGGGAAGGGGAAAAAAGGTTGTGTCTGTGGGGTAGGTGTTAAAGCAACAGTAACATCTGCAGAAGAAAGACCATCTTCCAGCCAAACTAAAATGTCTACTTCTTTTAGCGGACAATGTGATAAGATCCCTTTCTTACGGCCACGCCAATCGCTACAAATTCCAGATGAGGCACAAAAACAGCAGGTGCTTCAACGGATATCAAGTGCTCCTTTAAGTGGGCTCTCCTCCACATCAACTTCAACATCACAAATACTCCAGTCCTC
The DNA here is from genome assembly GCF_046119375.1 of Phyllobates terribilis. Taxonomy (NCBI): domain Eukaryota; kingdom Metazoa; phylum Chordata; class Amphibia; order Anura; family Dendrobatidae; genus Phyllobates; species Phyllobates terribilis. The sequence goes on along the minus strand of NW_027362772.1, from coordinate 12,960,216 downwards.
AAAGGTGTCACCCAAATTGCACTTGCTTCCTCACAGCTCCCAAATCTCCAGCTGCCCGTCTGAGTATGAGGTAGAACAGATGGTTGAGTCTTCAGAGCTGTTTACTCATACTATAGCCTGGGAATCAGAGGTCGACTCCAGCGCTTCTGTGAATCCAGACGAGGAAATGATCTGCACTGATGCCCAGAATCTTTATGAGTCGGATCCAGGACCAGACGCAGAAGGTTCTGACCATAATGTAGACCCTCATTCCCAAACTGTAACTCCTGTTGGTGGAGACAATGAGGAAGACGATGATAAGACTCAAATACCTGATTGGAGCGACAACCTTAGTTTTTTGTCAGGGCAGGAACAGGTTGGCTCTGAGGACGACGGGTGTGATAACACACAGGGTGATGATGATGAGGTTGGAGATCCCACTTACTGTCAACCCACAGTCAGCCAAGAGTTGAGGTCAGCAGAGGAGGTGGAGGAAGATGCTAGTGACGACGAGGTCAGGTTGCGACTTCCTGGACAGAGACGTAGTACTGGAAGCACGTCAACAACTGCATCCTCAAACACAACTCTGCCTCTCACCACAAGTCGTGGTGGCTCTTCAGGTCGCATGGGTGCTAAGCCTTGCATAGCCTGGGCATTTTTTCAGATCGATAAAGATGACCCAACTCGTGTTATCTGTAACATTTGTCAGCAAAAGCTAAGTAGAGGCCAAAAAATACATAGTTTGAGTACTTCATGCATGAACCGGCACATGGACATGAAGCATAAGTTGCAGTGGGAAGCTCAGTGTGCTACAATGCGGCCTAGCCGGCCGGGCCAACCACCGTCTGCCATATCTTGTGCATCCGCGGCCTCTTCATCCTCTGTGACTGGGGGGACAGCAGTCACACCTGTTTTGGGGCGCAGACCTGCCACCTCTTTACCCGCAACAGCCAGCGTGATTGGCAGGTCATCATTTTCTTTGGAGGTGGTAACACCAGCTGGTGTTCAGCGCTGTCCGACATCGATAGCACCACCTTTGGATCAAGGCAACCTAACATGTCCGCCTGCATCTTCCTCACAGACCGGCAGTTTGCCGGGGACACCCTTATCAACCCCGTCTAAGCACAATAGCCAGCCCTCGGTCCCTCAGATGTGGACAAGTAAAAGACCATTTCCTCCTAGCCATGAGAAAGCTAAGAGGTTGAATTTCACCATCTGCAAGCTCTTGGCTACAGAAATGCTGCCTTTCCGCCTGGTGGACACAGAGGATTTTCGAGACCTTATGTCCGTCGCAGTGCCCCAGTACCAGATGCCCAGTCGGCACTACTTCTCAAAGAAAGGTGTGCCTGCGCTCCACCAGCATGTCGCACACAACATCACCGCTTCTTTGAGAAACTCTGTGTGTGACAGGGTGCATTTCACCACAGACACTTGGACGAGTAGATATGGACAGGGGCGTTACATGTCGCTGACTGGGCACTGGGTAACTATGGTGACAGCAGGACAAGGGGCTGCTGTCCAAGTCTTGCCGTTCCCACGAGTTGTGCGTCAATCCTCTTTATGTCAAAGTTCCTCCACTGCTTCTGCCTCCTCAACCTCCTCTCGGTCTTCCACCTGCACCCAAAGCCTGTCTGGTCATGCCACAAGCTTTCTAACTGCGCAGAAGGGATCCTGCACACCTCCTTACTATGCTGGCAGTAGGGCTCAACGTCATCAGGCGGTTTTTACTTTGAAATGTCTGGGAAATGTGAGTCACACAGCTGAGGAGTTGTGGTCAGCTCTGGAGAACCAATTTCATGAATGGCTGTCTCCACTGGACCTGAAACCAGGGAAGGCCGTGTGCGACAATGCTGCAAACCTGGGTGCGGCCTTGTATGGCTCACGTGTTGAACCTGGTTGTCCAGCAATTTTTAGCCCACTATCCCAGACTAGATGGCCTTCTGCAGAGGGCACGGTCGCTGTGTGCTCACTTCCGCCGTTCGCATCCCGCAGCTCAGCGACTTACATCTCTACAGAAGTCGTTGGTGTTATGTTCTGCTACCAAAGCTAAGGAAAGAGAGGAGATCTGTCCCTACTATGAGACTCAGCTGAATCCCTACGATGTAACAGGGAACCTGATCCTGCGATCAGACCTGCTAAAGTCCTAATCTAGTCTGTACGAAGACCTATAGATGTGGGGAGGGAATCCCTACAAGTACTAAGAACTGGGAGGAATATGGGACACCTCCTAACAGAAATAGTAGCAGACAGACGAACAAACAAAATAGATAGAACATAGAGGTCCGTAGACCAAGCAAACTAACAGAGTTAGATACAGAGCACAGGCTAGCTAGAAAGTAGATATACAATGAAGTCCAGCAAAGCCAGAAGGGCGGAGCAGGACTAAATAGGCCAACAAGGTCATGTGACCAGCAAAGGAAAAAAAAAATAACAGCAAGGTTCTAACAGTACCCCCCCTTCTAAGAGGATCCTCCGGATCCCCTAGGACCAGGCTTATCAGGAAATCTCCTGTGAAACGCTCTGATAAGTCTGGACGCGGAAACATCATCTGACCTCACCCAAGAGTTATCCTCGGGTCCGAAACCTTTCCAGGCCACAAGATACTGCAAACTACCTCTATACCGTCTAGAGTCAAGGATGCGAGAAATTTCATATTCCCCGTCCTCCACCACCGGAGGAACAGAGGCAGAGGCGTCACCATCCGACACAACAGCTTTTTTTAACAGAGAGACATGAAAGACCGGATTAATTCTCCAGGAGGTAGGAACCTCCAACCTAACAGCAGATTGGTTGACAACCTGATGTTATGTTCTGCTACCAAAGCTAAGGAAAGAGAGGAGATCTGTCCCTACTATAAGACTCAGCTGAATCCCTACGATGTAACAGGGAACCTGATCCTGCGATCAGACCTGCTAAAGTCCTAATCTAGTCTGTACGGAGACCTATAGATTTGGGGAGGGAATCCCTACAAGTACTAAGGACTGGGAGGAATATGGGACACCTCCTAACAGAAATAGCAGCAGACAGACGAACAAACAAAATAGATAGAACCTAGAGGTCCGTAGACCAAGCAAACTAACAGAGTTAGATACAGAGCACAGGCTAGCTAGAAAGTAGTTATACAATGAAGTCCAGCAAAGCCAGAAGGGCGGAGCAGGATTAAATAGGCCAACAAGGTCATGTGACCAGCAAAGGAAAAAAAAACCTAACAGCAAGGTTCTAACAGTACCCCCCCTTCTAAGAGGATCCTCCGGATCCCCTAGGACCAGGCTTATCAGGAAATCTCCTGTGAAACGCTCTGATAAGTCTGGACGCGGAAACATCATCTGACCTCACCCAAGAGTTATCCTCGGGTCCGAAACCTTTCCAGGCCACAAGATACTGCAAACTACCTCTATACCGTCTAGAGTCAAGGATGCGAGAAATTTCATATTCCCCGTCCTCCACCACCGGAGGAACAGAGGCAGAGGCGTCACCATCCGACACAACAGCTTTTTTTAACAGAGAGACATGAAAGACCGGATTAATTCTCCAGGAGGTAGGAACCTCCAACCTAACAGCAGATTGGTTGACAACCTGAAGCACCTTAAAGGGCCCTACAAACTTGGGACCCAATTTCTTAGAAGGAATCCTCAACCGCAGATTCCTAGAGGACAACCAAACCATGTCACCAACAGCGAACAAAACCTCCTGTCGTTTCCTATCAAAGTAGTCTTTAGATTTTCTGTTGGCCTCCTGAAGATTACCACGCACATCCGTCCAAACTCTTTCCAAATCACCGGAAAAATTCTCCTCCTCAGGCACGGCAGATCCCAACTTGGAGAACGACCCAAACGACGGATGTCTCCCAGAACAACAAAAAAAAGGCGAACAACCAGCAGAAGAAGATGTATGATTGTTCAGAGCAAATTCGGCAAGTGGCAGAAACTCAGACCACCCCTCTTGATTGTCTGCCACAAAACAACGCAAGAACTGCTCAACATCCTGGTTTTTCCTTTCTGTCTGGCCATTAGATTCAGGATGATATCCGGACGAAAACGACAAATGAATTCCCAACCTGTCACAAAAGGCACGCCAAAAACGAGCCACGAACTGAGGACCCCTATCAGAAACAATGTCAGTAGGAACGCCATGAAGTCTGACAATTTCCTTGACAAAGGCCTTAGCGAGAGTTTTAGCGCAGGGCAGTTTGACGAAGGGAACCAAGTGACACATCTTGCTAAAACGGTCCACGACCACCCAGATGACAGTAAAACCCTCAGAGGGGGGAAGGTCAGTTATAAAGTCCATAGCCAAATGTGTCCAAGGAGCACTGGGGACCTCCAAAGGACAAAGCAACCCCGCAGCAGGAGTATGTGAGGACTTAGATCTAGCACATATAGTACATTGGCGCACCCACTTAATGACTTCCTTCTGCCATCCAGGCCACCAAAAACTACGACCCACCAGTCTCTTGGTCTCAGAGATTCCGGGATGACCTGCCAACCGAGATTCGTGACACTCAACAAACAAATCTCTCCTAAAGGTCCCAGGCACAAACAACCTCCCATGAGGAGTGTTAGATGGGGCATTCTCCTGAGCTTTAAGAATCTCATCTTCCAAAACGGAGTCTAAAGCAGCTATCACAACACCTTCTTGTAAAATGTTTTCCTCTTTCTCAGCACCGACTATGGGAGAAAAACTGCGAGACAAGGCATCCGCCTTAACATTCTTAGTACCAGGGATGTAAGTAACGGAGAAATTAAACCGCGAGAAAAACAGTGCCCACCTAGCCTGACGGGCATTCAGGCGCTTGGCAGCGTCAAGATATATCAGATTTTTATGATCCGTAAGAACCTGAACGGGAAATTCCGCACCTTCCAAGAAGTGGCGCCAGTGTTCAAATGCGAGTTTAATAGCCAATAATTCCCGATTACCAATATCGTAATTCAATTCAGTCTCCGAAAATTTTTTTGAAAAAAAGGCACAGGGATGTAATCCATCCCCGTTATCCTGAGACAATACTGCGCCAACCCCCACAGAGGAAGCATCAACCTCAACCAAAAACGGCCTAGTAACATCAGGCTGCATAAGGATGGGAGCAGAGGTGAACCTCTCCTTGAGATACACAAAAGCTTCAATGGCCTCAGAAGACCACTGAACCGCATCAGCACCTTTCCTGGTGAGATCAGTCAGAGGTTTGACAATACTAGAAAAATTTTTTATGAATTTTCTATAGTAATTGGCGAAACCCAAAAACCTCTGTATCGATTTCAAACCAATAGGCCTAGGCCATTCCTGCACAGCCTGAACCTTAACCGGATCCATCTCAAAACCTTTGCTGGAGATAATGTAGCCCAAAAAACTAATTCTCTGTACAGCGAACTCACATTTCTCCAGCTTAGCAAAAAGCGAATTGTCCATTAATAACTGTAATACCTCACGCACGCTCCGCCAATGAGACTCCAGATCTGGCGAATAAATCAAAATGTCATCCAAATACACAACCACATTTTTACCGATCAAAGGTCTAAGGATGTCATTAATCAGATTCTGAAAAAATGCAGGAGCATTAGTAAGACCAAAAGGCATAACCAGATTCTCAAAATGACCCACAGGAGTGTTAAAAGCAGTCTTCCATTCATCACCCTCCTTCATGCGCAACAGATTGTATGCCCCCTTAAGGTCAATTTTAGAGAACCACTTGGCCCCCAATAACTGGTTAAACAGATCAGGAATCAATGGCAGTGGGTAAGGATTGCGTACCGTAATTTTGTTAATCTCACGAAAATCCAGACAAGGACGTAAACCGCCGTCCTTTTTTTTTACAAAAAAAAATCCAACCGCCACAGGAGACTTAGAGGGCCTAATGTGACCGGCGGCCAAACTTGTCTGTATGTATTCCTCCAAAGCCTTCCTCTCAGGAATAGTAAGGTTAAATAAACGACTTTTAGGAAGAGTCGCTCCAGGGACAAATTCAATAGAACAATCATAGTCTCTATGGGGAGGCAAAACCTGTGATTCTTTCTCAGAAAAAACTCTCCAAAAATCCTGAATAGGAACAGGCAATTCTCCCCTATCCAAAGCTGCAATACGCCCGTTACAACACTTGTCATAACATTTATGGCTCCAGGATTTAATTTCAGTGGTAGACCAATCCAGTACAGGATTGTGAAATTTTAACCAGGGCAAACCCAATATTACTGGAGAAGGCAAGTTATTCAACACTACCAAATCCAATTTCTCATGGTGAACACCATTAATAGTGAGAGGAAATTCACTGACCTTGAGAGTAATATTCTTCAAAGGGGAGCCATCCACAGAAACCACAGCAATGGGGGATGATAAAGGTTCAGGTTTTAAATTGAGTTTTTCCACGAATCCCCCATCAATAACATTCAGTGTAGACCCGCAATCAACAAACACCCGAAATTCCATTAATTTTTCCTGAGCAATCGTGGAAGCAGCTAAAAATATACCCTTGGAATTTAAACAGGCAATACGGGCGTGACTGACCATTTTTTTTTTCTTTCTTCATACGAAGCTCACAGCCTTTAATCAAATGACCAGATTTTCCACAATAGAAACACAAGCCTTCTGAAAAACGACGGTGTTTTTCTTGAGAGCGAGGTGCCACCGATCCAATCTCCATCGGTTCACCACTGTTAGTACACACATTATCATAACCAGAAACTGACATAGCAGAGGATTTGCTCTCATTAACCCTAGCACGCAGTCTTCTGTCCACCCGTATAGCTAATTGCATAGCCTGTTGCAAATCCTCAGGTGTAGGATAAGCAATTAGCAGGTCTTTAACCTTTTCACTGAGCCCAGCAAGAAATAGACTTTTCAGAGCAGAATCGTTCCACCCTGTTTGAGTGGACCAACGACGAAAATGTGTACAATATTTTTCCATATTACCTGATCCTTGTTTTAAACGTCTCAACTCAGTCTCAGCTGATGCCACACGGTCAGGATCATCATATAATAGTCCTAAAGCAGAAAAAAAACTATCCACTGACCTGAAGCATGTATCACTAGGTTGCAAAGAAAAGGCCCACTCCTGAGGCTCTTTGCGCAAAAGTGACATTATGAACCCTACGCGCTGGGATTCATCCCCAGAGGACTTGGGTCTCAAACGAAAATACAATAAGCAAGCATTTTTAAATGAAAAAAATTCTCGATGTTCACCAAAAAATAAATCCGGCAAACATACCTTAGGCTCCAAGAAATATGCTCCAGGACAGTTACTCACGTGCTGACGGAGCTCGGCCACTTCCAGAGAGAGTCCCTGCAGGTGTTTAGCCAAATCCTGAACCGACACCATGATGGAACAAAAAAAAATCTTTCCTTAGAGAATTTACAGGCTGGACTTACTGTTATGTTCTGCTACCAAAGCTAAGGAAAGAGAGGAGATCTGTCCCTACTATAAGACTCAGCTGAATCCCTACGATGTAACAGGGAACCTGATCCTGCGATCAGACCTGCTAAAGTCCTAATCTAGTCTGTACGGAGACCTATAGATTTGGGGAGGGAATCCCTACAAGTACTAAGGACTGGGAGGAATATGGGACACCTCCTAACAGAAATAGCAGCAGACAGACGAACAAACAAAATAGATAGAACCTAGAGGTCCGTAGACCAAGCAAACTAACAGAGTTAGATACAGAGCACAGGCTAGCTAGAAAGTAGTTATACAATGAAGTCCAGCAAAGCCAGAAGGGCGGAGCAGGATTAAATAGGCCAACAAGGTCATGTGACCAGCAAAGGAAAAAAAAACCTAACAGCAAGGTTCTAACACCTGAAGCACCTTAAAGGGCCCTACAAACTTGGGACCCAATTTCTTAGAAGGAATCCTCAACCGCAGATTCCTAGAGGACAACCAAACCATGTCACCAACAGCGAACAAAACCTCCTGTCGTTTCCTATCAAAGTAGTCTTTAGATTTTCTGTTGGCCTCCTGAAGATTACCACGCACATCCGTCCAAACTCTTTCCAAATCACCGGAAAAATTCTCCTCCTCAGGCACGGCAGATCCCAACTTGGAGAACGACCCAAACGACGGATGTCTCCCAGAACAACAAAAAAAAGGCGAACAACCAGCAGAAGAAGATGTATGATTGTTCAGAGCAAATTCGGCAAGTGGCAGAAACTCAGACCACCCCTCTTGATTGTCTGCCACAAAACAACGCAAGAACTGCTCAACATCCTGGTTTTTCCTTTCTGTCTGGCCATTAGATTCAGGATGATATCCGGACGAAAACGACAAATGAATTCCCAACCTGTCACAAAAGGCACGCCAAAAACGAGCCACGAACTGAGGACCCCTATCAGAAACAATGTCAGTAGGAACGCCATGAAGTCTGACAATTTCCTTGACAAAGGCCTTAGCGAGAGTTTTAGCGCAGGGCAGCATCAAGATATATCAGATTTTTATGATCCGTAAGAACCTGAACGGGAAATTCCGCACCTTCCAAGAAGTGGCGCCAGTGTTCAAATGCGAGTTTAATAGCCAATAATTCCCGATTACCAATATCGTAATTCAATTCAGTCTCCGAAAATTTTTTTGAAAAAAAGGCACAGGGATGTAATCCATCCCCGTTATCCTGAGACAATACTGCGCCAACCCCCACAGAGGAAGCATCAACCTCAACCAAAAACGGCCTAGTAACATCAGGCTGCATAAGAATGGGAGCAGAGGTGAACCTCTCCTTGAGATACACAAAAGCTTCAATGGCCTCAGAAGACCACTGAACCGCATCAGCACCTTTCCTGGTGAGATCAGTCAGAGGTTTGACAATACTAGAAAAATTTTTTATGAACTTTCTATAGTAATTGGCGAAACCCAAAAACCTCTGTATCGATTTCAAACCAATAGGCCTAGGCCATTCCTGCACAGCCTGAACCTTAACCGGATCCATCTCAAAACCTTTGCTGGAGATAATGTAGCCCAAAAAACTAATTCTCTGTACAGCGAACTCACATTTCTCCAGCTTAGCAAAAAGCGAATTGTCCATTAATAACTGTAATACCTCACGCACGCTCCGCCAATGAGACTCCAGATCTGGCGAATAAATCAAAATGTCATCCAAATACACAACCACATTTTTACCGATCAAAGGTCTAAGGATGTCATTAATCAGATTCTGAAAAAATGCAGGAGCATTAGTAAGACCAAAAGGCATAACCAGATTCTCAAAATGACCCACAGGAGTGTTAAAAGCAGTCTTCCATTCATCACCTTCCTTCATGCGCAACAGATTGTATGCCCCCTTAAGGTCAATTTTAGAGAACCACTTGGCCCCCAATAACTGGTTAAACAGATCAGGAATCAATGGCAGTGGGTAAGGATTGCGTACCGTAATTTTGTTAATCTCACGAAAATCCAGACAAGGACGTAAACCGCCGTCCTTTTTTTTTACAAAAAAAAATCCAACCGCCACAGGAGACTTAGAGGGTCTAATGTGACCGGCGGCCAAGCTTGTCTGTATGTATTCCTCCAAAGCCTTCCTCTCAGGAATAGTAAGGTTAAATAAACGACTCTTAGGAAGAGTCGCTCCAGGGACAAATTCAATAGAACAATCATAGTCTCTATGGGGAGGCAAAACCTGCGATTCCTTCTCAGAAAAAACTCTCCAAAAATCCTGAATAGGAACAGGCAATTCTCCCCTATCCAAAGCTGCAATACGCCCGTTACAACACTTGTCATAACATTTATGGCTCCAGGATTTAATTTCACTGGTAGACCAATCCAGTACAGGATTGTGAAATTTTAACCAGGGCAAACCCAATATTACTGGAGAAGGCAAGTTATTCAACACTACCAAATCCAATTTCTCATGGTGAACACCATTAATAGTGAGAGGAAATTCACTGACCTTGAGAGTAATATTCTTCAAAGGGGAGCCATCCACAGAAACCACAGCAATGGGGGATGACAAAGGTTCAGGTTTTAAATTGAGTTTTTCCACGAATCCACCATCAATTACATTCAGTGTAGACCCGCAATCAACAAACACCCGAAATTCCATTAATTTTTCCTGAGCAATCGTGGAAGCAGCTAAAAATATACCCTTGGAATTTAAACAGGCAATACGGGCGTGACTGACCATTTTTTTTTCTTTCTTCATACGAAGCTCACAGCCTTCAATCAAATGACCAGACTTTCCGCAATAGAAACACAAGCCCTGCGAAAAACGACGGTCTTTTTCTTGAGAGCGAGGTGCCACTGATCCAATCTCCATCGGTTCACCACTGTTAGTACACACATTATCATAACCAGAAACTGACATAGCAGAGGATTTGCTCTCATTAACCCTAGCACGCAGTCTTCTATCCACCCGTATAGCTAATTGCATAGCCTGTTGCAAATCTTCAGGTGTAGGATAAGCAATTAGCAGGTCTTTAACCCTTTCACTGAGCCCAGCAAGAAATAGACTTTTCAGAGCAGAATCGTTCCACCCTGTTTGAGTGGACCAACGACGAAAATGTGTACAATATTTTTCCACATTACCCGATCCTTGTTTTAGACGTCTCAACTCAGTCTCAGCTGATGCGACACGGTCAGGATTATCATATAATAGTCCCAAAGCAGAAAAAAAAACTATCCACTGATCTGAAGCATGAATCACTAGGTTGCAAAGAAAAGGCCCACTCCTGAGGCTCTTTGCGCAAAAGTGACATTATGAACCCTACGCGCTGGGATTCATCCCCAGAGGACTTAGGTCTCAAACGAAAATACAATAAGCAAGCATTTTTAAATGAAAAAAATTCTCGGTGTTCACCAAAAACAAATCCGGCAAACATACCTTAGGCTCCAAGAGATGTGCTCCAGGACAGTTACTCACGTGCTGACGGAGCTCGGCCACCTCCAGAGAGAGTCCCTGCAGGCGATGAGCCAAATCCTGAACCGACACCATGATGGAAAAAAAAAAATCTTTCCTTAGAGAATTTGCTGGCTGGACTTACTGTTATGTTCTGCTACCAAAGCTAAGGAAAGAGAGGAGATCTGTCCCTACTATGAGACTCAGCTGAATCCCTACGATGTAACAGGGAACCTGATCCTGCGATCAGACCTGCTAAAGTCCTAATCTAGTCTGTACGAAGACCTATAGATGTGGGGAGGGAATCCCTACAAGTACTAAGGACTGGGAGGAATATGGGACACCTCCTAACAGAAATAGTAGCAGACAGACGAACAAACAAAATAGATAGAACATAGAGGTCCGTAGACCAAGCAAACTAACAGAGTTAGATACAGAGCACAGGCTAGCTAGAAAGTAGATATACAATGAAGTCCAGCAAAGCCAGAAGGGCGGAGCAGGACTAAATAGGCCAACAAGGTCATGTGACCAGCAAAGGAAAAAAAACCTAACAGCAAGGTTCTAACAGTTGGGCCTGCCACTTCACCGGCTAAAATGCGATGTGCCTACCTGGTGGAATTCAACTCTGCACATGTTGCAGCGACTGTGGCAGCACCGACAAGCCCTGGTGCAATACGTTCTGATGTATAGCCTGGGCCAACGAGATTCAGAGGTGGGGCAAATCACGCTGGAGGAGTGGTCTCAGATCAGGGACCTATGCACCCTTCTGCACAGTTTTGAAATGGCGACGAAGATGTTTAGTGCTGATGATGCCATTATCAGCATGACTATTCCGGTGATTTACATGCTGGAGCACATGTTAAACAGAATTCGGAGTCAGGTGGTGGCACAAGAGGAGGTGGAGGAAGTAGAGGAGGAGGAGTTGTATGCGGAAGGGCTAACATCTGCAAGGTCCAGACGGTCGGCAGCACCAAGGCGGCAGGCATGTGAGGGTGGGGGAGATGGTTTTACCAGGGCGCATGGTAGCAGCCAAACTAGTGAGGAAGGTGCAGGAGCCCAGGAAGAAGTGGAGGACGAACTGATGGAAGACTCATCAGATGAGGGAGACCTTGATCACATTTCTGTTGTGCGAGGTTGGGGGGAGAGGACAGAGGAAGGAAGCATGATTGTTACCTCGCCACCAACACAACAGGGACTTGGTGCTCCTGGATGCGCAACACACATGAGTGCCTTCTTGCTGCACTACCTGCAACATGACCCTCGAATTGTGAGAATTAGAAATAATCCTGACTACTGGGTTGCCACACTGTTAGATCCCCGGTACAAAAGTAAATTTGCCGAAATTATTCCTGCCATAGAAAGGGATGCACGCATGCAGGAGTATCAGCAGAGACTGTTGCAGAATCTTACATGTGCTTTTCCACAAAACACCAGTGGTGCACGTAGTGAATCTCACAGTTCCAACTTGCCAACCGTGGGACCGTCAAGTGTTCAGCACTCAAACCGTAACAGAACCACAGTATCTGCTGGTAACATCAATTTTGCGGAATCATTTCACCACTTTTTTAGCCCATCCTTTGCAAGGCCACAGGAGACAAGAAGTCTGACACATAGTCAACGCCTAGAGACGATGGTACAGGAGTATCTCCAAGTAAACATTGAAGCCACGACTGTGTCACTGGACCCTTGCTCTTTTTGGGCTTCCAATCTGGATAAATGGCCGGAGCTAGCCACTTACGCCTTGGAGATCTTGTCATGCCCCGCAGCCAGCGTTCTGTCTGAACGTGTGTTCAGCGCTGCTGGTGGTGTGCTGACAGATAAGCGCACGCGGCTCTCCACTGATAATGTAGACAGACTCACGTTCATAAAGATGAACAAATCATGGATCCGAAACGACTTTTCTACCCCTGTGTCATCCTGGGGAGAGTAAAAGCTTGATGATTGGTTAAAATCACCCTACCAACCGTTTTAAGCTTTCAAATTACTAATCATGTTTATCTGTATCTTGACTGGAAAATAATTTGGGCTTTGTAGCAGTGTGCAGCACTGATCCTATTAGGCCATCTATAATAAGCTCCACCAGATTTAAAATTAAAAATAATTTTTAGCTGCATCTAGCCCGGAAAATAATTTTGGGGCTCCGAGATGCGCAAGACACATAAGTGCCTTCTTGCTGCACTACCTGCAGCATGACCCTCATATTGTCAGAATTCGAAGTAATCATGACTACTGGGTTGCCACACTCTTAGATCCCCCAAACTTTTCGATCAACCTTTTCATTTTAATAAAGACCAAAAAAATGGTCATTTTTGAAATTATAAGCATTAGCAGGTTGTTAGAAACTGAAATCAAACAGTTTTCAACTCAAAACTTTATTCTAGGTGATGTTACATTTTCACATAGGACCCCTTGTTCGAAAGGAGCTTCTGAACTCTCTCGTCCATTGAATTTGTCAGGTTTTGGATGGTTTCTGCTTCAATTGTTTTGCATGAGGACAGAATACCCTCCCAGAGCTGTTGCTTAGATGTGAACTGCCTCCCGCCATCATAGACACTCCTTTTAATGATGCTCCAAAGGTTCTGAATGGGGTAGAGGTCAGGGGAGCATGGGGGTCACACCATAAGTTTGTCCCCTTTTATGCCCATATCAGCCAGAGATGCAGATGTTTTATGTGCAGCATGAGATGGTGCATTATCATGCAGAAAAATGATCTTGCTGTGAAATACACGGTTCTTCTTCTTGAACCATGGCAGGAAGTGCTGTTTGAGAAAATCCACATACATTATGGAGTTCATCTTTAGCGCCTTCAGGGATCCTAAAGGGGCCGACAATCTCTCTCCCCATGATTCCAGCCCAAAACATTACTCCACCTCCTCCTTGTTGGCGCTGTAGCCGTGTTTGCGTGGGGTGTCCATCAACCAGCCATCCTCCACTCCATCCATCTGGACCATCGAGCGCTGCACGGCACTCATCCGTGAACAAAACAGTTTTGAAATCAGTCTTCATGTAATGTTTGGCCCACTGGAGCCGTTTCTGCTTGTGTGAAGTGGGTAGAGGAGGTCGACAGGATGGCGTATGCACAGCTGCAAACCTCTGAAGGACCCTGCATCTTGTTGTTCGGGGGACGTTGGAGGCACAAGCAGCTTCAAAAACTTGTCTGCTGCTATGACAAGGCTTTTTTGCCGCTGCCCTTTCAACCTGACGTAATTGCCTGTAGGAAAGAGTCCTCAATTTGCCCTTATCAGCACGCACACGTGTGTACTGTGAATCAGCTACATACTTCTTGATTGCCAAGACACTTCATCCTGATCATCGCACAATGTTGATTGTAGTCATGCCTTGACCTAAACACTCCACAATTTGTTGCTTCTCAGCAGCCGACACATCCTTTTTCTTTCCCATTTTGGCAGAAAATGTAGGCTGCTTAATAATGTGAGAGAGCCTTCTTAAGTAGTCTTGCCTTTCATTGGACACACCTGCCAAACTAATTAGCACAGGTGTCTGCAATTGCTTACAGTGATATAAAGAGCCCTGACACACATCACCATCAATGAGTTTAACTGACAAACAAACAAATTCTTCCCTTATCACTCCTAAACACTTTTTGCATAATAATTTGGAACGCAGTGTACATGTGCTTTTCCACAAAACACCAGTGGTTCACGTAGTGAATCTTACAGTTCTAACTTGCCAACCGTGGTCTGTATGGAATTGTTCAATAAAGGGCCCAAAATTAAGATAACATAGATGGGAGAGGTCTCTATGAATAGGAATTCCTAAGTATTTGATACCCTGTGAGGGCCAGGCAAAGGGAAAGTTGGACTGGATGGAATCCTATATGGATTTGGGGAGGGAGACATCGAGGGCCTCAGACTTCGCTGCATTGATTTTAAAATTTTACCATGTAACAAAGTGATCTATTTCAGCCATAACAGCATGGATGGATATATGTGATTGAGTGATATATACTAGGACATCATCAGCAAATAGAGAGCACTTGTACTCGGTGCCTCCCACCTCAATCCACCTAATATTGGGGTTATGGCGAATTGATGAGAGCAGGTGCTCCATCACTAGGATGTATAAGAGAGGGGACAGAGGACATCCCTGCCTTGTCCCATTGGTGATTGTGAAAGGTGATGAAAATGTTCTGACGCACCCCCTGGGCCTTGGGACACCCGGAGCCGGACCCTTTTTGGTGGATGCTGGTGGTTGTAGTCTTCGTGGCGGCGACCCGGTTCCGTGGCTCAGGGCGGTCAAACCAGTGGCGGAACTATTTATGTGGTTTTGATGTTTAAATGTCCGACTACGCCACCCGTGGATTGCGGTCAGAGTGAACCGCCGCTACAGGGCAGACCGCTGAGGCTGGTGTTGTTCGTGCAGCAGAGCGTAGCATAACTCCCCACGGGAGGAGTATAGCCTCAGGGCAGTGTATGCGGAGGATGGGGGTGATGGTGCAGGGCAGCAGCAGTAACGACATGGAGTCAGTGATGCAGTCCAGGGCCTTTACTCACAGTTCTTATTATCCAGACCACGTCTGCAGGTAACGGCTGCCCACGTCGTACTGTGCTCACCAGGTGAGGGGCTCAGACAACTCCCAGATAACTTTGGAGCACTTCACAGGACCCCCTTTGTGTGTCCTTTGTCTGGCCTATCTTACCAACACTTCTGTCCGGCTGCCTCGGGCCTCCTCTTGGTAAACTTGGCGCCAGTTTCCCTGACCCTATGTGGTGCCTTCCTAGCAGGTGTAGCGAGGGGCTGCGCCACATAAAATGTCAGAGCCTCCGGTTTCTAGCTGAGGGTCGTTTCCTGCCTCCACTAGTTCGGGGACCGGTCTCCCCCTTTGGCCTGACCCCTCCACGCAGGTGGATTCGGGCGTGCGGTGGCGACTCGCCCGTCCGCACCCCTGGGATCCCTTCATTCCTCGTTCCTGGAGCCTTCTCCGCTCCTCTTCCTTCCTTCTCCCTCTTCCAGGCCTGGGCCTCTGTTACTAGGCCCGCCTCCGGAGCAGAGCTCATGCAGAGCCCCTGCTCCCTGCCACTTCTGCTCAGACTTCTCTGCACTGAACTAAGATGGTGCCCACCTTTTATACTCCCTTCTCAATGCACCCAGGGTTCCCCTTCCTCAGTGTCCCCTCCCCCCACTCCAGCCAGGGACAGGGACTGTCGTGCCCATCTCAGGGGCATATTGGTCGCCCTGCCCCACGGCAATGTGGTGTAATGCATGCAGGTGTCGGGTCCTGATCCACACTCCATCCTTACCTGAGAGTGAGATATCACACCTCTGGGTGAGGTGCAATACGTCTGTAGCAACCGAGCCCTCAGGGTGCTACAGTTCCATTTATCTTCAGCCTAGGTGACGTATTGCGATACAGGGCCGTGATTTTGGCTATAAAAGGGTCCCCTAGACCCCTACCCCAAGCTTTTTAAGAGAATCATATATGGCGTGCCAGGAGACTCTATGGAATGCTTTCTCAGCATCCAACGAGAGTATCTAATTACAAATTTTTAACTGCATCTAGCCCAGGAAATTCTTTGTGCCTAGTAGCAGTGTCTGCTAGTCAGCGGATTATCCCGGCTGTTAAGCAAGCTACACCACCTGTACTTTAGACACTTAATTTTTTCAAAGGAAATGCTTCGGGACCATGGGATACTTAGTGAAGAGCATCAGGAGGCACCCCAAGGCATAGGGGCTGGGACTGGCAGTAGGATGCCTTGCGGTGGACAGCCGAGCTCGATCCTTATAAAAGCTTTTTAACTGCAGCAGCTTTAGTGGACGCTACTGGAGCTGGAATTACCGCGGCTGCTGGCATGAGACTTGCCCTCCAATAGATCCTTGTAAATGGATTTAAAGTGTATTCATTCAAATTAGAGAGACAATTTAAATTAAAAAGCTTAGAGCTGCCTCCACCACAGGGGGGCTCGCTCGACCCACCAGCGGACAGGCACCAGTATTGGGAGAGGGGGGCTGGCCGTCAGGGTTCACCGCGGCTCTGGCACAAACCCGGCGACACGGAGGTGGCACGGGCAGGAGCGGACTGGCCGTGTCGGCTTCTCACTTTTTGGATTTTAGAAGGGCATGACATGCCTATATCTGTGTCTCCCCCTCCTTTTACTCCTCCACCTCTTTTATTTTCGCATGACTATATGTACTTGTCACTTTTCCATGTGTTAGTTATGTCTTCTGAGCAGTTTGTCAGCTTTTGGACACCTTTGAAGGTGTTTTCTATGTGTTTCTATGTGTTTTTGTTTGCCTGCCATTGGTTTTAACGGTGTACGAAGGTGTTCGACGAACAGTTCGACGAAAAGTTCGGCGAACACACGGGTGTTCGACGAACCGAACCGAACTCGAACACTACGGGGGTGGCTCAACACTACTACTAACCACTGTTCCCTCGCTATACCTAGCATAATCCTTTCTCAGCTTACATATATTAACCTTTTGTATTTCCATCCATACTTAGTTCATCCCTTACACCTATCCTAAATGGATTTATCAAAAAAGCTCTCCATCCTGACCTAACTTTGGCCAGACATCCACCGTACAGGCCACTATACGTGCCATTGAACCAGGTATATGTCTGCACATCTATCTCGCCTTAAGATCACCGACCCTTCTAACTAGGTCTAACAATTTGATCTCTCATCTCCTCTTATAGGTCCTCCATCCCAGAGCTACTGGTTTAATTTAACTGTGCTAGGAACACGCAAGCTACAAGTGATCATCCTTTTATCTTTTCATCCAGTGTTATTATTCTTTAACTTATACAAAAATAAATCTATTACCCTTTAACCTATTTGTTTTGAGCCTCATCCACTATACCAGCGCAAATTAATTATCTTTTATTGTTTTTATCCCTACTCTCTGACAATCAGTGGTAACTGTCCCTAATTCGCAGCAGGTTATAGTGACCAGCCTACCAGCGCCACTTATTGCAATGACAATTAATAAAATGTCTGGAAGCACCAGACATACTAAGATTGATGGGAAATATCATATAAATGTTCCCTCAGGCGTACTTTACATTTCCTAGTAGTTGAATCGATATATTTTAGATTACAAATAGTGCACTCAATCATATAAATAACATAATCAGTGTTACAATTCAGAAACACTTTTATTGGATATACTTTAGAATTATTTTTGTCCGTAAATGTTAATTTTTTTTTATGAAACCAGAGATGATTTGCAGTTGGTAAAACCGCACTAAGGCTATGTGCACACGATGCAGAAATGCTCTGGATTTTTCCTGTGCGTTTCTGCATCACCTGGCAGAAAAAATGCATGCGGATTGTACATGCGGATTGTACATGCGGATTGTACATGCGGATTGTGCATGCGGATTGTACATGCGGATTGTACATGCGGATTGTACATGCGAGTTGTGCATGCGGATTGTGCATGCGGATTGTGCATGCGGATTGTACATGCGATTGTACATGCGGATTGTACATGCGTTTTTCCTGCCAGGGACATGCGGAAGTGAAGCGTTCTTCACATGCATTTCCGCATGCAGGTTGACAAGCGATTTTAGCATCACTTGGAAAGTGCTTGACAACGTGGTCACACTATATAAATCCATGCAAACGGCAACCGGCATGGATTTATATAGTGTGACCGTAAAGAATGTTTAAAAATAAAAAAATAAATCTATACTTACCTTCTGATAGCCCCTGGAGTCTTGCTTCGCTCCGTCCTGGTTGCCTGCAGATCGCGGTACACTGAAGGACCTGCCAAAGTCAGTATCGCGTGACCCATCACATGACTATGAGGTCAGCGCAGGTCCTTCAGTCCATCGCGATCTGCCGGCATGGGAGGACGAGCGCAGCGGGGGCCGCCAGAAGGTAAATATAACATTTATTTTTTATTTTATTCTTTTTTTCACAGGTTCTATGGTACCCGGGTCCGGAGGAGTCTCCTGTCCTCTAGACCTGGGTACCATCCCCATATTGGAACGCATGGAATGCGCATCTACATATACAGTAATGCGGAATCCATGCGTTCCAATGCAAGTCAATGGCGGCGAAAACGCAGCGCTTCTGCAAAATAATTGGTAGTGCTGCGTTTTTTTCCGCAATGATAATCCGCAGAAAAAAATAGGAGGACAAGACAGACTACCTGGTAACAAATGTTATTACCACACAAAATTTTTTTTACCAGGATATATTATGATTACCCAGTAAAACATGAAGTACCAAAAATAATTTAAAAATAAATATTTTATTTAGACATGTTAAAATCCAAAATAGAACCATAAAAGAGAAAGGTACCAAACATGAGGAGGCAGGAGAAACAACACTGAAATCTTTGGGAAAACTTGAGTAGTCTTATGATAATTAGATTATGCTGTGGATGAAGCACTCATCACAAATAAAAGGAATATAGTGGTGTTGTATATAGCAGCGTGGAGTGTCAGAAAGAGTTAATTCATAATGCCACACATTGGATCGAATCCACAGGGCAGCAGCGCTGTAGCATACTAGTGCTCTCGTGCACATAAGTGCATAGACCAGCACTATTCATTCATAGCATGACCAGCACCTGCGGCCGAAGTGATCGAACCAGTGCATATAAATAAACAAAGATCTCCCGCTGTCACTAACACCTAACACTAAATGGGTACGTTCAATACACAGGCATATCAAAACAATAAGGTATAAGGTACTTGTTCCATACCAATGTAGATGCTCCTGCTTCCTGCCCCGACGCGCACGTTTCGCATTAGCTTCTTCGGGAGGCGTGTCACACTGAAGGGTGTGCTCGTTTTTTATATGGCAACCAGCCAATGAGGGGATAGTGGGCGGAGATAAAATCAATGCTGCTCACAGCGTGGATCCAATGGCGCGTGCGAAGACTGAGGCGGCATCCAGGAAAAGAGTCCCGTGACCGGCGGTCACGTGCTGGATGACGCTCACGCCCCCACCAACCAGTGAAAGCGAGGCGTGATCCGCATTAAAAGACCACGGTATCCAGGACTCAGGGTCGCAACAGTCCGCGCATGCGCACTCACCACAAGGAGAGCAGATCATGGATTAGAACGATGAGGAATGATTTGAATGAACGAAATAAGAGCAAGTAAAGGAAAAATAATAATAAGTAGATAAAAGAGGGATAACATAAGGCTGAATGGATGTATAAATAAGAATAGAGGAATATAAAAAAATATATATATATATATATATATATATCAAAAGAAAGAAATGAAGAATGAGATGAAAAAATAAAAATAAAAATAAAAATGAGAATTATATGAATTCAAACCAAATGCGGCTTGAATACTAATATCCCAGATGCATGTGCAAATAATTGGCAGATAATGATCAAACTGATAAATTAATAACACAATTAATGGTATAAAGTGACAGTACGTGCTAAAAAAGTATAGATAAGTGTTGATGTCATGAAGTGCATATATATGATTATGTATTTGAAAATCTAATACTGTGATAGCATAAAGTGACAGTGCATATATTCACATTGAATCAACATTATAAAGTGGCAATGTGTGACTCGCAATACCTAAACATTATAAAGTGACAATGCGAAATAAATTGATTGCAAAATAGATAATGTAAAGTGACGGTGCAAACACAAACTGATAGATAAATACTGGCATTATAATACGCCTATGTATACTAATACACTTAAAAATAAGGTGCAATGACAATATAAAGTGACTGTGCCATAATTACATCACATAAACATTATAAGGTGACGATGCAGAACGCCAATCGAAAAATATATAATAGATAGTCCAAAAAAAAAAGGTTAAAATAATTTATTCCATCCAGATTCTTCATCATTTCATACACCAACAGTGGTTGGCATCTGTGCATCACGGTCTCATCCCCATCCATATGTACTAAACCCCAGGTACCAAATACTAGAAATAAAAGAATAAAAATTAAAATCAAGACAAACAGCACACATCAAAATATACGGTTTCAAATCTCATATATCTCAAATAACTCATATAACTCACAGAAAGACCCCAAACCCAAAACTCTCATTTAAGCCTTGAGGGGCCAAAGAACCCAACCGATATATCCATCTACTCTCGGTTTTTGCTAATCTTTTATGTAAATCACCCCCTCTAATGCCCATAGTGACTACGTCAATGCCTCTAATTTTTAATAAATGAGGGTTACAATTGTGATACCTCTTAAAATGTTTGGGGATCGTTTTAAGAAGAGAGTCATTAGTATTAGTTTTGGCTTTCTCAATGTCTAAGAAGTGCTCACGAGTCCTTACCTTAAGTTCTCTACTGGTCAACCCAACATAGATTTTATTGCAGGGACATTCAGCCAGATAGATGACACCTTTGGATGCACAAGTGATATGGTGGCGAATTTCAAATGTCCGAGACCCATCATGGTTTCTGAAGTTTGTTGTTTTGATTAAATTGCCACAAGCCTTACATAGACCGCAAGGAAAAAAGCCATTTTTGTATTTAGATGTCTTCTGGGCCCTTGGTTCATAATGGCTATGGACCAAAATGTCATTTAGATTACGAGAGCGTTTAGCAATAATCTGTGGTGAATCAGGTAGGATACGTTTGAGAATTGGGTCAGTGGAGAGGACATCCCAATGCTTCAAAATTATATTTTTAAATTCCGTCCATTGAGAGTGGTAATTGGTAATCAGGCGTACTTGATTGTCAGCCACAGACGATTTTTTGCTGAGTTGATTGTTATAGAGCAAAGAATTCCTAGGAGTAATTTTAGCACGTTGGTAGCCTCTTCTAATTGCTCGATGGCTATACCCTCTGGCCCTGAACCGTTCCGATAGTTCATGTGATTGAATTTCAAATTGTTCCTCATTTGAACAAATCCTTTTAATGCGTAAGAATTGTCCAATTGGAATGCCATTGATGGTGGATTGTAAATGTGATGATGATGCATGAAGTAAGGAGTTTGTTGCTGTGGATTTCCGGAACAAAGTGGTGGATAACTGGCCATCTGGGTTAGTAGAAATAAAAATGTCTAGAAATTCAGCAGTTCTGCCAAATTTATATGTGAGCTTGATATTGTATTCATTGCAATTCAGGCTATCCATAAATACTTTCAATTCATCACTGGAACCCTCCCAAATAAACATAAGGTCGTCAATATAACGAAGCCAGTTGTGGATTTTGTCGATACCAGGCCTTGTCTTGTCTTGCAATATTTGACGTTCCCAAAATCCCATAAATAAATTAGCGTAAGCGGGAGCACAGGATGCCCCCATGGCGGTCCCCTGTAACTGTAAATAGGTTTTATTGTTAAAAGTAAACACATTATGAGTTAATATGAATTCCAGCAAAATCAAAATTAATTTAGTTAGAGAATGATCAATATTGCTGGATTGAAGAAACCAAGAGACCGCCATGAGGCCATCACTGTGTCTTATAGAGGTATATAAGGCCTCTACATCTGCTGTCACAATCAGCATATTGTCATTTAATTGTATATTGTCAAGGCGACGTAGGACCATGGTAGTATCTTTAACAAATGACGGTAATTCAGAAACAAGTGGTTTAAGATAAAAATCCACAATCTTGCTTATAGTCTCACAGAGACTTTCATTTCCGGAGACTATCGGTCTCCCTGGAGGATCCAACGTGTTTTTGTGTATCTTAGGAATCAAGTATAGTGTAGCTAATCTAGGGTTCAGATTCTTACGCTAATTTATTTATGGGATTTTGGGAACGTCAAATATTGCAAGACGAGACAAGGCCTGGTATCGACAAAATCCACAACTGGCTTCGTTATATTGACGACCTTATGTTTATTTGGGAGGGTTCCAGTGATGAATTGAAAGTATTTATGGATAGCCTGAATTGCAATGAATACAATATCAAGCTCACATATAAATTTGGCAGAACTGCTGAATTTCTAGACATTTTTATTTCTACTAACCCAGATGGCCAGTTATCCACCACTTTGTTCCGGAAATCCACAGCAACAAACTCCTTACTTCATGCATCGTCATCACATTTACAATCCACCATCAATGGCACTCCAATTGGACAATTCTTACGCATTAAAAGGATTTGTTCAAATGAGGAACAATTTGAAATTCAATCACATGAACTATCGGAACGGTTCAGGGCCAGAGGGTATAGCCATCGAGCAATTAGAAGAGGCTACCAACGTGCTAAAATTACTCCTAGGAATTCTTTGCTCTATAACAATCAACTCAGCAAAAAATCGTCTGTGGCTGACAATCAAGTACGCCTGATTACCAATTACCACTCTCAATGGACGGAATTAAAAAATATAATTTTGAAGCATTGGGATGTCCTCTCCACTGACCCAATTCTCAAACGTATCCTACCTGATTCACCACAGATTATTGCTAAACGCTCTCGTAATCGAAATGACATTTTGGTCCATAGCCATTATGAACCAAGGGCCCAGAAGACATCTAAATACAAAAATGGCTTTTTTCCTTGCGGTCTATGTAAGGCTTGTGGCAATTTAATCAAAACAACAAACTTCAGAAACCATGATGGGTCTCGGACATTTGAAATTCGCCACCATATCACTTGTGCATCCAAAGGTGTCATCTATCTGGCTGAATGTCCCTGCAATAAAATCTATGTTGGGTTGACCAGTAGAGAACTTAAGGTAAGGACTCGTGAGCACTTCTTAGACATTGAGAAAGCCAAAACTAATACTAATGACTCTCTTCTTAAAACGATCCCCAAACATTTTAAGAGGTATCACAATTGTAACCCTCATTTATTAAAAATTAGAGGCATTGACGTAGTCACTATGGGCATTAGAGGGGGTGATTTACATAAAAGACTAGCAAAAACCGAGAGTAGATGGATATATCGGTTGGGTTCTTTGGCCCCTCAAGGCTTAAATGAGAGTTTTGGGTTTGGGGTCTTTCTGTGAGTTATATGAGTTATTTGAGATATATGAGATTTGAAACCGTATATTTTGATGTGTGCTGTTTGTCTTGATTTTAATTTTTATTCTTTTATTTCTAGTATTTGGTACCTGGGGTCTAGTACATATGGATGGGGATGAGACCGTGATGCACAGATGCCAACCACTGTTGGTGTATGAAATGATGAAGAATCTGGATGGAATAAATTATTTTAACCTTTTTTTTTTGGACTATCTATTATATATTTTTCGATTGGCGTTCTGCATCGTCACCTTATAATGTTTATGTGATGTAATTATGGCACAGTCACTTTATATTGTCATTGCACCTTATTTTTAAGTGTATTAGTATACATAGGCGTATTATAATGCCAGTATTTATCTATCAGTTTGTGTTTGCACCGTCACTTTACATTATCTATTTTGCAATCAATTTATTTCGCATTGTCACTTTATAATGTTTAGGTATTGCGAGTCACACATTGCCACTTTATAATGTTGATTCAATGTGAATATATGCACTGTCACTTTATGCTATCACAGTATTAGATTTTCAAATACATAATCATATATATGCACTTCATGACATCAACACTTATCTATACTTTTTTAGCACGTACTGTCACTTTATACCATTAATTGTGTTATTAATTTATCAGTTTGATCATTATCTGCCAATTATTTGCACATGCATCTGGGATATTAGTATTCAAGCCGCATTTGGTTTGAATTCATATAATTCTCATTTTTATTTTTATTTTTTCATCTCATTCTTCATTTCTTTCTTTTGATATATATATATATATTTTTTTTTTTTATATTCCTCTATTCTTATTTATACATCCATTCAGCCTTATGTTATCCCTCTTTTATCTACTTATTATTATTTTTCCTTTACTTGCTCTTATTTCGTTCATTCAAATCATTCCTCATCGTTCTAATCCATGATCTGCTCTCCTTGTGGTGAGTGCGCATGCGCGGACTGTTGCGACCCTGAGTCCTGGATACCGTGGTCTTTTAATGCGGATCACGCCTCGCTTTCACTGGTTGGTGGGGGCGTGAGCGTCATCCAGCACGTGACCGCCGGTCACGGGACTCTTTTCCTGGATGCCGCCTCAGTCTTCGCACGCGCCATTGGATCCACGCTGTGAGCAGCATTGATTTTATCTCCGCCCACTATCCCCTCATTGGCTGGTTGCCATATAAAAAACGAGCACACCCTTCAGTGTGACACGCCTCCCGAAGAAGCTAATGCGAAACGTGCGCGTCGGGGCAGGAAGCAGGAGCATCTACATTGGTATGGAACAAGTACCTTATACCTTATTGTTTTGATATGCCTGTGTATTGAACGTACCCATTTAGTGTTAGGTGTTAGTGACAGCGGGAGATCTTTGTTTATTTATATGCACTGGTTCGATCACTTCGGCCGCAGGTGCTGGTCATGCTATGAATGAATAGTGCTGGTCTATGCACTTATGTGCACGAGAGCACTAGTATGCTACAGCGCTGCTGCCCTGTGGATTCGATCCAATGTGTGGCATTATGAATTAACTCTTTCTGACACTCCACGCTGCTATATACAACACCACTATATTCCTTTTATTTGTGATGAGTGCTTCATCCACAGCATAATCTAATTATCATAAGACTACTCAAGTTTTCCCAAAGATTTCAGTGTTGTTTCTCCTGCCTCCTCATGTTTGGTACCTTTCTCTTTTATGGTTCTATTTTGGATTTTAACATGTCTAAATAAAATATTTATTTTTAAATTATTTTTGGTACTTCATGTTTTACTGGGTAATCATAATATATCCTGGTAAAAAAAAAATTTTGTGTGGCATTAATTGATTGTTCGGAAGTACTATTAGCTTAATTTGGACACTTTTTGTGAAATCTGGTAACAAATGTACAAAATCACTTTATTGGATTATAATATTAAAATTAGACAGGACAGTTTACAAGGTGGATACAAAAACCAGATGTATATAACAGTTTGAGATCTAGAAGCTGGTCAGTGACACAAATGGGATTGCATTTAGCTAGTTTTAAGTAAATATACCAAGGTATGTGTATAGTCTGTCACAATCCTAAATACTCATGGTCTCGCATTAATGCATAGTGCCCCAATGGCCTATAGTAAGACATCAAAATATAAATAGTTTGAATAAAAAATGCATAATGATACAACAGTCTGGTACATAATATAGAGGCACAGACGCACCAGAGAGATCATGAGACAGGCTACAAAGGAGTAAGAGACAGAATCTGCTAAAAGCAGTGTAATGACCAGAATGCATACCAAGGGTAGGGGGGTGGTAAGACAAAAAGATGTGCCCGACGCACGTTTTGCGGCACCGCTGGCCACCTTCTCAAGGGCAGGAGTGATGTGGTGTGGAGAGGATGGCCCATATTTATATGTGCCCGTAGTGTTGAAACCATTAGGAAATCCGGAAGCGCAACCTCCGCGAACCGGAAGTGCGTCACCGGGATCATGTGACCAGTGTCACATGATCCCAGGGACGTGTGTGGAATGGCGCCGCCTCGGTTCAATCCCATGCGCGCCCCCAGACCGTCAAGCCACCCGCACGCGCTGGGAGAGCGTGCCAGGTAAGCCGGGAGACAGCCAAGAGCGCGCCAGAGATGGCCAAGACGGGACGCATGCGCACCACACATCCCTCCAGCCAGGGGTGGATTAAGAGTAGCAAGGGCCCCGGGCAGTTTAGAAGGCGCCCCCCCCCCCCCACACACCTGATTTATCACATGACATGTCACATGATCCCCTGTGATAGATCATGTGATAGTTCACGGGAAATTAATTTGGCACAATATTAATTGTGCTGCCTCATCTGAGAGCAGCACAATATAGGGGCAGATACCCTGATTCCAGCGATGTGTCACTGTTTCAGCTGCTTGTTGTCATTTTGAGAAAATCACCATTTTATCTGCTGCAGATCTAGCAGCTCTCTGAATGCTGTGCTCTGTATAGCCCCACCCACACCACTGATTGGCAGCTTTCTGCCCATGCTCAGTGTACACAGAAATCTACTGATCAGTGATGGGGGTGGGATCCTACAGAACTTACTAGTCATCTAGTGATAATTACCTTCTGACAAATCAATGATTTTATCAAAACAACACTAAGCAGCCCAGTAAGTGACACAATACTGGAATCAGTGCATCTAACCCTACATTATGCTGCTCTCAGATTAGGTGGCAAAAACCTGATGACAGATTCCCTTTAAAGGAGCTGTAAAGACAAAAAAGTTTGTATTAAAAAAAATACAAGCCATTTGTGAAATTAACTTTTTTTCATTGTTAATTCACATTAGACTGTATCTTCAACACTTTTGTCAGCAGGTCTTATTACAGACTCTGAATAGGGCAGTTCTCTCCCTCTCCCTCAGCAGAAAGTCACAGCATGGTTAAAAAACGGGATCTTTTATGATTTTCTCATAATAAATAAAAAAGGACATGCAAGTCCTCCAAACTATTTTCCGTTTCTCTATAGGGGAGGTCTTAAATCTTGATCACATGTCAAAAAGGCAAAGCATTTACTATGAACTCGCCTAAAAAAATATACACTTGGAGAGTAATATCATCATCTGCATGTAAATATTCCTTGACTCTAAGGGCTCGCTCACACTGTCGTATAACACGGCCGAATGCTATGTGATGTTTTATCGGATAGGACTCGGCCCTATGTTATACTATGGGACAGTGCGATTATTGGCATGAGAAAATAATCTCATTCGATATTCGGACCATGTGCACCCATACAAGTCTATGGGTGCATGTAAAACATTGGACTGCACTCGGATGTCATCCAAGTGCAGTCCGATGAACACTCACAGAGACTATGGAGAAGATGGAGAAATTAAGTTCTCCATCTTCTCCATATCTGTGCTGCGAGAGAATCGGATCACACTCAGTTGAAGCTCTGACAGAGTTTGAGCCGAGTGTCATTAGCATAATTGGCCCTATTCTCTTGCATGAGAGAATATATGGCTTAGTGAGTGGACCCTAAAACTGAATAGTAGTGACGGACAGGCACCTCACAAGCGGGATCCATGTAGCTCTCAGATGTCATGTAGGTAGGGCTTCATTCCATGGGGTAGGGCTTAATTTCAAGGTATATAAAAAAATGGACTTCAAATAAAAATAAAATGAACACAAAAAGCACTAATTGAATTATTTTTTTCAGATTTATGTTTGCAGCCCCTTTAAAAACCCTTTGAGGACCAAGGCACATATATGTCCCATAGTTTTAAACTGGAAAAAAATTTGATTGAATAAAATTTAAGGTCCTCGAAGGTTTAAGTAGGTCATAAATTCATATGAATACTTGCTCATACAATTGCACATGCCAAAAGATGAAGAAGAACAGAATCAAAAATATGACATTAAGTGGAGCACTTACAGGTATTCAAGGTGAAAGAGACCAGCAAAGGCATCGTCTCGAATGACAGTAAATGAGTTAGAATTCAGCAAGCTGAAAATGAAGACAGCAGGTTAGAAGCGAACCAGACTTTATGGTGCTCAGAATTAGTCAAGCAGAATTTATTGACTGCTCTTGCAAAGCACTGAGACTCCCGCTGTGTATAGATGGCGCCGTGCGGCCTCCCACTGTGTATAGATGGCGCCGTGCGGCCTCCCGCTGTGTATAGATGGCACCGTATAGATGGCTACGTGCGGCCTCCTGCTGAGTATAGATGCCGCACCGCGCTCCCCCCAGAGACAGCAGGAGGCCGCACGTAGCCATCTATACTCAGCGGGAGACCGCACGTAGCCATCTATACACAGCAGGAGGCCGCACGGCGACATCTATACTCAGCGGGGGGCCGCACGTAGCCATCTATACACAGCGGGGGGCGCACATAGCCATCTATACACAGCGGGGGGGCGCACAGCACCGTCTATACACAGCGGGGGGCCACACGTAGCCATCTATACACAGCGGGGGGTCGCACGTAGCCATCTATACACAGCGGGGGGCCGCACGGCGCCCCCCCCAGAGACATCAGGAGGCCGCACGGCGCCAACTATACTCAGCAGAGGCCGCATGCAGTCATGCACACACACAAACATATACAGACACGCTTAAACACATTTGAAACACAAAAATACATACAAACAGACATCACACAATGACATCTGCCCACACACACACACACACACATGCGCACACACACACACATGCCCCCACACACACACACCTGCCCACACACACATCTGTGTGTGTGTATGTATAATGTGTGTGTATGTGTGTATGTATAGTGTGTGTGTGTGTATAATTTGTGTGTGTGTATTTTTTTTTAAGTTAAAAACAAGTAAAATGCATGTGGCATCAATATCAAGACTCCAGATATAAGGGCCTATTCACACTGAATTTTGCAATGCATTCATCTCCTCTTTCCAGGCTTCTTTCTAAATCCCTGAAAAATGGCATTCAGATGGGCCTTGACATAGCCATTGATTTGAACAAAGGCAAACCGAGGCTAAAGTCTGAATCTTCAGGCTCCATTTGCTCGGCTTTCAGATGTCTCATTTCAGACAGCACAATCCTGAATTTCAGGGATTCAGTTGTAAGCCTTGTGTAAAGACCTGAATGCAGCGCTGAATGTAGTGTGAATAGGTCCTTACATCCTACACCACCTCAGGGGATTGTTGTTATGGAGTATTGCCCCTGTCAGGACCCCGGTTGTGTCTTTGACAAAAGATGGTAATGTTTCAACTAAGGGTTTAAGGTAAAAATCAATAAATTTGCAAACGGCTTCACATAGGCCACCAATCCCAGACACAATCGGGCGTCCCGGTGGGTCGACGGAGTTCTTGTGGACTTTCGGCAACAAATAAAATGTAGGGGTCCTGGGGAAACCCACCAACAGCCCATCCAACACCTTCTTCAAAATGGTGCCCACCTCAAAAGCCCGTGTAAGGATGTTGCTGAGTTCAGCAGAGAACTTCATATTTGTTTTTATTATATTATGTGGTGTAGTGTTGTGATTATATATAAATTTACTAATTTTTTGTCCCTTTCTTCCTATCCGTTTTTCTATTTTAGTTCATGTCTGAATTTTACATCCTCACTATGGCTCATCACTCCAAATCTACAGCCCTACCTTATGTACCCTCTGTGATGGTGTAATTCATTGTTTATGATGTTTTATGTTGTTTATGCACGGTGCCTGATTACTATAATCTCCATCTGCACAGCCATAGTCTTTTGGCCTTATGCTGGAGGGATGTGTAGTGCGCATGCGTCCCGTCTTGGCCATCTCTGGCGCGCTCCTGGCTGTCTCTAGGCTTACCTGGCGC
Organism: Phyllobates terribilis; assembly: GCF_046119375.1. Classification (NCBI taxonomy): domain Eukaryota; kingdom Metazoa; phylum Chordata; class Amphibia; order Anura; family Dendrobatidae; genus Phyllobates; species Phyllobates terribilis. Next base: position 12,930,245 of record NW_027362772.1, on the reverse strand, counting down.
GCTCTCCCAGCGCGCGCGGGTGGCTTAACGGTCTGGGGGCGCACCTGGGATTGGACCGAGGCGGTGAGCATGCGCCGTTCCACACACGTCCCACGTTCCACATCACTGGTCACGTGATCCCGGTGACGCACTTCCGGTTCGCGGAGGTTGCGCTTCCGGATTTCCTAATGGTTTCAACACTACGGGCACATAAAATGCGCACAGTTTTCACCCACCTAATGTCCTAAAAGCCATTCCAGTAGGGAAAATTACTAGAGCTAGGAGGAATTGCAGTGACTCCATTTCCTTTTCAAAAGAATGTACAACCATTAATTTTTGACTATCATGTAGAAATATTCCAAAATGCACCTTAGATAGACAAGCTCGGCTCTGATCCGTACACCTCGTACACGCGCGGCTCCGCTCCGTACACCTCGTACACGCGCGGCTCCGCTCCGTACACGCGGCTCCGTACACACACGCGGCTCCGCTCCGTACACCTCGTACACACGCGGTTCCGCTCCGTACACCTCGTACACACGCGGCTCTGCTCCGTACACCTCATACACGCGCGACTCTGCTCCGTACACCTCATACACGCGCGGCTCCGCTCCGTACACCTCGTACACGCGCAGCTCCGCTCCGTACACACACGCGGCTCCGCTCCGTACAACTCGTACACACGCGGTTCCGCTCCGTACACCTCATACACACGCGGCTCCGCTCCGTACACCTCATACACACGAGGCTCCGCTCCGTACACACGGCTCCATACACACACGCGGCTCCGCTCCATACACCTCGTACACGTGCGGCTTCGGTCCGTACACCTCATACACACACGGCTCCGCTCCATACACCTCGTACACACGCGGCTCCGCTCCGTACACCTCGTACACACGCGGCTCCGCTCCGTACACCTCGTACACGCGCAGCTCCGCTCCGTACACACACGCGGCTCCGCTCCGTACAACTCGTACACACGCGGTTCCGCTCCGTACACCTCATACACACGCGGCTCCGCTCCGTACACCTCATACACACGAGGCTCCGCTCCGTACACACGGCTCCATACACACACGCGGCTCCGCTCCATACACCTCGTACACGTGCGGCTTCGGTCCGTACACCTCATACACACACGGCTCCGCTCCATACACCTCGTACACACGCGGCTCCGCTCCGTACACCTCGTACACACGCGGCACTGCTCCGTACACCTCGTACACACGCGGCTCCGCCCCGTACACACGGCTCCGTATGCGACGGGGTATGCGGCAGAGCAAGAAGAGACCACCGGACTAAGAACAATCCAACGGGAAGTTTGTGACAGGGTATGCGGCAGAGCAAGAAGAGACCACCGGACTAAGAACAATCCAACGGGATTTATTGAGGCAAGCAGCATACCAAATCAAATATCCATGTTATTCCTGATGTCCATAATAAGTCCAAAATCACAGACAGACGTGAGGTCTTGCCGCAGCTAAGAGCCCTCACTCTTTCTCTCCAGAGATCTCCCAACACAACACTGGTCACGCATAAGTTCCTTGTCTTGGGCTACTGGGAACAGCCCAAGGGTAGGGGAGGAGAGGTTCCCACCTCCTAGTCAATGGTTTGGTCCATTGCATGGCTCCGATATGTCTATATGAATGTGTATTGTGAGTTCTCCGTCGGCTTAGGAGAACAATGGGGAGTCCTCTAGCTGTGTTGACATAAGCCTAAGTTAAATGATGATGGAGGAACAAAGTTATACAGAAATGCAGGACAGGGCAAACTATGTATCATGACAATTCCTTCCCCTCCAATTTTGTGTACGTATGAGGGACCTCTACAGGTCGCTTGTTAAGTACACACAGGCAGGGCTGACCGGACTCAGGGCTCCTCCTGCCTGGACAGTCCATCTGCATTTTGGTGTTGGCTGCCTCTTCTATACTGTATGGTAAAGTTATAGGGCTGCAGAGCCAGGCTCCATCGTAGTAGGCGTCCATTGTCCCCAGAAGCTCTGTTCAGCCAGGTGAGGGGATTGTGATCAGTAACCACAGAGAATTCTCGTCCATACAGATACGGCTTTAGTTTCCGGAGGGCCCACACTATAGCCAGACATTCTTTTTCCACAGTTGCATAGGCCACTTCTCGGTCCAGCAGTTTCCTGCTGAGGTAGGCGACGGGGTGCTCGTCCCCCGCTGCATTCACCTGGCTGAGTACAGCTCCCAATCCATAACCAGAGGCGTCCGTCTGCACAATGAATCGCCTCTTGTAGTCTGGAGCAGCCAGAACAGGGTCACAGACCAGGGCGTCCTTCAGCCGGTTAAAAGCCTCCTCACAGGCTGGAGTCCAGATTACCAACCTGGGCATCGTTTTCTTGGTCAGGTCGGTAAGAGGCTTGGCCACAGTGCTAAAATGAGAAACAAATTTTCAGTAATAGCTGGCAGTGCCCAAAAAAGCCATAACTTGTTTCTTAGTTTGGGGTACAGGCCAGTCTCTAATAGCCTGGATTTTTGCAGGTTCCGGACAGAGCTTCCCGCCCCCTACTCTATGCCCTAGGTACTGGACTTCACCCATCCCCAATTGGCATTTATCAGGTCGAATGCTTAGGCCGGCTGCAAGAATCCGGTCAAGAACAACTGCTACTTGATTCAGATGTTCCTCCCACGTCTGGCTGAAGATGGCGATATCATCTAAGTAGGCACAAGCAAAGTCCCCACATCCCCGGAGGATCTGATCTACCATTCTCTGGAAGGTTGCCGGGGCATTTTTCATTCCAAAAGGCATGCTTAGAAATTCATACAGACCAAAGGGGGTTATAAAAGCGGACCGTTCTCTCCCTTGCTCAGTCAGAGGAATTTGCCAGTATCCCTTACTGAGATCTAAGGTAGTGACATATCGAGACCCAGCCAGTCGGTCTAGAAGTTCGTCAATACGGGGCATTGGGTAAGGACCACTGACAGTATGGTCATTAAGTCGTCTGTAGTCCACACAAAATCGAGTACTCCCATCCTTCTTGGGTACTAACACCACAGGAGAGGCCCAAGGGCTATGAGAGGCCTGGATTACCCCAAGCTGTAACATTTCCTCTAGTTCGTGCTGCATGGTGTTTCGAACTGATTCAGGTACCCGGTACGGAGCCTGTTGTATGGGACGGACACCCTGAGTGTCCACATGATGTTGGGTGACGGTGGTTCGACCTGGTTGAGATGGGAAAGCAGCCCGTCTCTGTTGAAGCACTCCCAGCATCTGGTCTTTCTGTAAGGGGTCCAGGTGATCTCCCAGAGGAACCTGTTCCACAGTGGAAGGGGCTCTCGCGGCTTCCACGAGATCAGGTAGGGAGTCCTCTTCCTCGTGACCGTCTTCTGAAGCTAGCCGACAGCTTGCTATCATTGGAAGGTTCCGGTCGTGGTATTCCTTAATCATATTCACATGAACAGTCTTTTCTCTTAGTCCCTGATCACCTAAAGCAAGAAGGTAATTGGTATCATTTAGTTTCTGGAGAACCCGGAAGGGACCCTCCCATGTGGTCTGCAGTTTATTTTGTGGATGGGGAATAATCATTAAGACCTGTTGTCCTTCTACAAACTCCCGATATCGTGCCTTACGGTCATACCAGGTCTTCTGTCAGGTTTGAGCCATACGCACATGACTCTGGGCGAAACTAGCAAGTTGAGCCAGGGTTTCTCGCAGCTTTAGGACATAAGGGACAACAGGGGCTCCTGTATCTTCAACTTGCCCCGCCCAGTATTCATTAAGCAGAGTTAAGGGTCCTCGGACCTTTCTTCCATAGAGGAGTTCAAAGGGGGAAAACCCGGTGGACTCCTGAGGAACTTCCCGATAGGCAAACAAGAGATGGGGTAGGTACTTCTCCCAGTCTGAATCTCTGTCAGTGAAGGCCCTCAGCATATTCTTCAGAGTGCCGTTAAATCGTTCACAAAGTCCATTTGTTTGTGGATGATACGGTGTTGTTCGAATCGCTCGTACTCCACAGGTGCGCCACAGACACTGGACTAGCTCTGACATGAACTGGGAGCCTTGGTCCGACAAGATCTCACTGGGAAATCCTACTCTGGTGAAAATGGTAACCAGGGCCTCGGCCACCTTGGCTGCAGAAATACTTGACAAGGCCACAGCTTCCGGATATCGGGTGGCATAGTCCACAACAGTGAGAATGTACTGCTTTCCTGATCTACATGGTTTAGCCAGAGGCCCAACGATATCGACAGCTACTCTTTGAAATGGTTCTTCTATGATAGGGAGTGGTTGCAGAGGTGCCTTTGGGTGATCTCCGGGTCGCCCTCTACACTGACATATATCGCAAGTTCGGCAGAAATGCACCACTGCCTGAGAAATCCCTGGCCAATAGAAGGTTTGAGTCAATCGTCTCTCGGTGCGGGTTTTGCCTCGATGGCCAGCAGTAGGAATATCATGAGCAAGGTGTAATAGGGGAATTCTGTATTTCTGAGGAACAATCATCTGTTTGTTACAAGTCCAGGGCTTATCTGGGGAGGCAGCATTGGTAACCCTATACAAAAGTCCATTTTCTCAGATAATTCTTTCCCCGTTCTCCCCTAACTGCCCTATCTCAGCTCGTGCTCTAAAACTAGCTAGGGTGGGGTCAGTATCGACCTCTTGTCGAAACTGAACTCTATCCAAGGTATCACTCACATTGTCCCCACAAGAAGAATCACTCACCGGCTGTGTCGGCGGTTCTGGTGGCCTCATTTCCATGGAGGAGTTGTAGGCGTCCCCATTTGCTGCTCTCTTGGCTTGACTTCTGGTTACCGCACCGACAAAGTGGCAATGCAGATGTCCCACATCATTTCCTAAAAGAACGTCTGCAGGGAGGCCGCTCATCACACCGACCACGCATTGTTTGGCCCCAAAGCCATAATCCAGGGTCACCCTCGCGCTTGGAATATATCTCTGGGTGCCTCCAGCCAATACAATGGCAATTCCTGGTCCCTTTTGAATTGCTTCTGGCTGAAGTACTCGGGGAACGCCTATGGTGAGAAAAGCCCCAGTGTCACGGAAGCCAACAACTTTTTGGCCATCCAGCACGACCTCCTGTAGATGTTGGTGCTGAAGGTCAGAAGAACAGGTGGCTGGGGCTCGCACCCCATAGACTGCTGGTATGGGAGCCAGGGTATCGGAGTCACTTGGCAAGTCATCAGGGACTGAATTCAGCTCCTCTCCTGGTGAGAGTGTCTGTAGATAACGAACCGGCAAAGGCGGTCTGTAGCCGTCCTGTATCCGAACACCTGGACATTGAAATTGCAGATGCCCAGGCTGCCCACATCTATAACATCTGCGCTCTGGGACTCTTCCCCCACGTCGTAGTCCCGAAGGTGGAGCAGGAGTAATGCGAGGCCCAGTCACACGAAGGTCACCATGAGTTGATGGTCTATTGGGATGGCGAATATGGGAGGCCGAAGGACCAGGGGCCGCCATCGTCGGGGGGCTGGTAGTTCTTTTCTCACTGAGTAGTAGTTTTTTCCATTGAGGCTTGATGGTGAGAGCCTCATCCGCTAGAGCTGCAGCTTCCTCCACAGTGGCTGGTCTCCTTTCACGCACCCATTCTCGGATCTCAGCGGGGCACTTGAAGTAAAACTGCTCTTTCAAGATGACCTGGAGGAAGGCCCCCCAAGTGAAGGCCTCCTCTCCCTCCAGCCAGCGATGACATATTTGTTTGAGTCTGTGGGCATACATCTTGAAGGACACCTCCCGATCACAGGCCAAAGTACGAAACTGGGTCCTATAAGTGTCTGGGGTCACAGCGTAGTGTTCCAGAATAGTCCGTTTAATGTCTGCATACTCACAGTCCCCCCGAGGGTCCATAGCTCTATAGGCTGCGGCAGCTCCACCCTCTAAGAGCCCCACCAGATGTCGTACTCGCTCTCTTTCTGGGACTTCTATTAATCGACACTGAAGCTCAAATTCCTGGAAGAAGCCCTCAATGTCACCTGCAGCCTCCTGGAATGGCTTGAAATCTTTGCGGGACACTCTGGGGAGTTCCCTCATGGTGGGTGCTGGGGTTACAGTCTGTCTGGCGCTTCTAGCTGCTTCCAAAGCTATTTGCCTCTCCAGCAATGCCATCTCCTTAGCTCCTCGCATGACCTCCATCTTATAGTCTATGGAGACCTCCTCTCCCATCATTGCCATCTCTTCCTCGTACCACACAGCCCACTGACTTTTTTGGGTATTTACCTCTGCCTGCCGCCTTTCCTCCATTTGCCGTGGAGGTGCTTCCTCAATGTCCTCTTGCATTCGAACTCCTTCCAAAGCCTCAGTTAGCTGCTCCTTGGAGAGTCCCTTGTAGCTGACCCCCAGTTCACGGGACTTTGTTTGTAAGCTCACCACAGTCCAGTTCTTGTACTCTGAGGCTCTGGTTCCAGAATTTGATGGGCCGTTGTCCTCTATTCGTTCTGCTCTGATGCCACCGCTGCCAACCAGTTTGTGACGGGGTATGCGGCAGAGCAAGAAGAGACCACCGGACTAAGAACAATCCAACGGGATTTATTGAGGCAGGCAGCATACCAAATCAAATATCCATGTTATTCCTGATGTCCATAATAAGTCCAAAATCACAGACAGACGTGAGGTCTTGCCGCAGCTAAGAGCCCTCACCCTTTCTCTCCAGAGATCTCCCAACACAACACTGGTCACGCATAAGTTCCTTGTCTTGGGCTACTGGGAACAGCCCAAGGGTAGGGGAGGAGAGGTTCCCACCTCCTAGTCAATGGTTTGGTCCATTGCATGGCTCCGATATGTCTATATGAATGTGTATTGTGAGTCGTCCGCCCCCCCCCCCGGCTTAGGAGAACAATGGGGAGTCCTCTAGCTGTGTTGACATAAGCCTAAGTTAAATGATGATGGAGGAACAAAGTTATACAGAAATGCAGGACAGGGCAAACTATGTATCATGACACCGTACACGCACGCGGCTCCGCTCCGTACACCTCGTACACATGCGGCTCCGCTCTGTACACCTCGAACATACGCGGCTCCGCTCCGTACACCTCGTACACGCGGCTCCGCTCCGTACACCTTGTACACACACGGCTCCGCTCCGTACGCCTCGTACACGCCCGGCTCCGCTCCATACACCTCTTACACGCGACTCTTCTCCGTACGCCTCGTACACGTGCGGCTCTGCTCCATACACCTCGTACACACGCAGCTCCGCTCCGTACACCTCGAACACACACGGGTCCGCTCCGTACACCTCGTACACACACTGCTCCGCTCCGTACACCTCGTACACGCGGACCCGCTCCATACGCCTCGTACACACACGGCTCCGCTCCGTAAGCCTCGTACACGCGCGGCTCCGCTACATACACCTCTTACATGCGGCTCTCCTCCGTACGCCTCGTACACGTGCGGCTCCGCTCCATACACCTCGTAAACACGCGGCTCCGCTCCGAACGCCTCGTACACACACGGCTCCGCTCAGTACGCCTCGTACACGCGCAGCTCAGCTCCGTACGCTTCGTACACGTGCGGCTCCGCTCCATACACCTCGTACACACGCGGCTCCGCTCCGTACACCTCGTACACACACGGCTCTGCTCCGTACACCCCGTCCACGCGCGGCTCCGCTCCGTACACCTCGTACACGCGGCTCCGCTCCGTACACCTCGTACACGCGTGGCTCCGCTCCGTACACACACGCGGCTCCGCTCAGTACACCTCGTACACACGCGGTTCCGCTCCATACACCTCGTACACACGGCTCCGCTCCGTACACCTCGTACACGCGCGGCTCAGCTACGTACGCCTCGTACACACGCGGCTCCGCTCCGTACACCTCGTACACACACGGCTCCGCTCCGTACTAGTGTTGAGCCACCCCCGTAGTGTTCGAGTTCGGTTCGGTTCGTCGAACACCCGTGTGTTCGCCGAACTGTTCGTTGAACTGTTCGTCGAACACCGTTAAAACCAATGGCAGGCAAACAAAAACACATAGAAACACATAGAAAACACCTTCAAGGTGTCCAAAAGCTGACAAACTGCTCAGAAGACACAACTAACACATGGAAAAGTGACAAGTACATATAGTCATGCGAAAATAAAAGAGGTGGAGGAGTAAAAGGAGGGGGAGACACAGATATAGGCATGTCATGCCCTTCTAAAATCCAAAAAGTGAGAAGCCGACACGGCCAGTCCGCTCCTGCCCGTGCCACCTCCGTGTCGCCGGGTTTGTGCCAGAGCCGCGGTGAACCCTGACGGCCAGCCCCCCTCTCCCAATACTGGTGCCTGTCCGCTGGTGGGTCGAGAGAGCCCCCCTGTGGTGGAGGCAGCTCTAAGCTTTTTAATTTAAATTGTCTCTCTAATTTGAATGAATACACTTTAAATCCATTTACAAGGATCTATTGGAGGGCAAGTCTCATGCCAGCAGCCGCGGTAATTCCAGCTCCAGTAGCGTCCACTAAAGCTGCTGCAGTTAAAAAGCTTTTATAAGGATCGAGCTCGGCTGTCCACCGCAAGGCATCCTACTGCCAGTCCCAGCCCCTATGCCTTGGGGTGCCTCCTGATGCTCTTCACTAAGTATCCCATGGTCCCGAAGCATTTCCTTTGAAAAAATTAAGTGTCTAAACTACAGGTGGTGTAGCTTGCTTAACAGCCGGGATAATCCGCTGACTAGCAGACACTGCTACTAGGCACAAAGTATTTCCTGGGCTAGATGCAGTTAAAAATTTGTAATTAGATACTCTCGTTGGATGCTGAGAAAGCATTCCATAGAGTCTCCTGGCACGCCATATATGATTCTCTTAAAAAGCTTGGGGTAGGGGTCTAGGGGACCCTTTTATAGCCAAAATCACGGCCCTGTATCGCAATACGTCACCTAGGCTGAAGATAAATGGAACTGTAGCACCCTGAGGGCTCGGTTGCTACAGACGTATTGCACCTCACCCAGAGGTGTGATATCTCACTCTCAGGTAAGGATGGAGTGTGGATCAGGACCCGACACCTGCATGCATTACACCACATTGCCGTGGGGCAGGGTGACCAATATGCCCCTGAGATGGGCACGACAGTCCCTGTCCCTGGCTGGAGTGGGGGGAGGGAACACTGAGGAAGGGGAACCCTGTAGTGCAGGAGCAGGGAGGAAGCAGTTCCTGGGTGCATTGAGAAGGGAGTATAAAAGGTGGGCACCATCTTAGTTCAGTGCAGAGAAGTCTGAGCAGAAGTGGCAGGGAGCAGGGGCTCTGCATGAGCTCTGCTCCGGAGGCGGGCCTAGTAACAGAGGCCCAGGCCTGGAAGAGGGAGAAGGAAGGAAGAGGAGCGGAGAAGGCTCCAGGAACGAGGAATGAAGGGATCCCAGGGGTGCGGACGGGCGAGTCGCCACCGCACGCCCGAATCCACCTGCGTGGAGGGGTCAGGCCAAAGGGGGAGACCGGTCCCCGAACTAGTGGAGGCAGGAAACGACCCTCAGCTAGAAACCGGAGGCTCTGACATTTTATGTGGCGCAGCCCCTCGCTACACCCGCTAGGAAGGCACCACATAGGGTCAGGGAAACTGGCGCCAAGTTTACCAAGAGGAGGCCCGAGGCAGCCGGACAGAAGTGTTGGTAAGAAAGGCCAGACAAAGGACACACAAAGGGGGTCCTGTGAAGTGCTCCAAAGTTATCTGGGAGTTGTCTGAGCCCCTCACCTGGTGAGCACAGTACGACGTGGGCAGCCGTTACCTGCAGACGTGGTCTGGATAATAAGAACTGTGAGTAAAGGCCCTGGACTGCATCACTGACTCCGTGTCGTTACTGCTGCTGCCCTGCACCATCACCCCCATCCTCCGCATACACTGCCCTGAGGCTATACTCCTCCCGTGGGGAGTTATGCTACGCTCTGCTGCACCCACAACACCAGCCTCAGCGGTCTGCCCTGTAGCGGCGGTTCACTCTGACCGCAATCCACGGGTGGCGTAGTCGGACATTTAAACATCAAAACCACATAAATAGTTCCGCCACTGGTTTGACCGCCCTGAGCCACGGAACCGGGTCGCCGCCACGAAGACTACAACCACCAGCATCCACCAAAAAGGGTCCGGCTCCGGGTGTCCCAAGGCCCAGGGGGTGCGTCAGAACCTTTTCATCACCTTTCACAATCACCAATGGGACAAGGCAGGGATGTCCTCTGTCCCCTCTCTTATACATCCTAGTGACGGAGCACCTGCTCTCATCAATTCGCCATAACCCCAATATTAGGTGGATTGAGGTGGGAGGCACCGAGTACAAGTGCTCTCTATTTGCTGATGATGTCCTAGTATATATCACTCAATCACATATATCCATCCCTGCTGTTATGGCTGAAATAGATCACTTTGTTACATGGTAAAATTTTAAAATCAATGCAGCGAAGTCTGAGGCCCTCGATGTCTCCCTCCCCAAATCCATATAGGATTCCATCCAGTCCAACTTTCCCTTTGCCTGGCCCTCACAGGGTATCAAATACTTAGGAATTCCTATTCATAGAGACCTCTCCCATCTATGTTATCTTAATTTTGGGCCCTTTATTGAACAATTCCATACAGACCACGGTTGGCAAGTTAGAACTGTAAGATTCACTACGTGAACCACTGGTGTTTTGTGGAAAAGCACATGTACACTGCGTTCCAAATTATTATGCAAAAAGTGTTTAGGAGTGATAAGGGAAGAATTTGTTTGTTTGTCAGTTAAACTCATTGATGGTGATGTGTGTCAGGGCTCTTTATATCACTGTAAGCAATTGCAGACACCTGTGCTAATTAGTTTGGCAGGTGTGTCCAATGAAAGGCAAGACTACTTAAGAAGGCTCTCTCACATTATTAAGCAGCCTACATTTTCTGCCAAAATGGGAAAGAAAAAGGATGTGTCGGCTGCTGAGAAGCAACAAATTGTGGAGTGTTTAGGTCAAGGCATGACTACAATCAACATTGTGCGATGATCAGGATGAAGTGTCTTGGCAATCAAGAAGTATGTAGCTGATTCACAGTACACACGTGTGCGTGCTGATAAGGGCAAATTGAGGACTCTTTCCTACAGGCAATTACGTCAGGTTGAAAGAGCAGCGGTAAAAAAGCCTTGTCATAGCAGCAGACAAGTTTTTGAAGCTTCTTGTGCCTCCAACGTCCCCCGAACAACAAGATGCAGGGTCCTTCAGAGGTTTGCAGCTGTGCATACGCCATCCTGTCGACCTCCTCTATCCACTTCACACAAGCAGAAACGGCTCCAGTGGGCCAAACATTACATGAAGACTGATTTCAAAACTGTTTTGTTCACGGATGAGTGCCGTGCAGCGCTCGATGGTCCAGATGGATAGAGTGGAGGATGGCTGGTTGATGGACACCCCACGCAAACACGGCTACAGCGCCAACAAGGAGGAGATGGAGTAATGTTTTGGGCTGGAATCATGGGGAGAGAGATTGTCGGCCCCTTTAGGATCCCTGAAGGCGCTAAAGATGAACTCCATAATGTATGTGAATTTTCTCAAACAGCACTTCCTGCCATGGTTCAAGAAGAAGAACCGTGTATTTCACAGCAAGATCATTTTTCTGCATGATAATGCACCATCTCATGCTGCACATAAAACATCTGCATCTCTGGCTGATATGGGCATAAAAGGGGACAAACTTATGGTGTGACCCCCATGCTCCCCTGACCTCTACCCCATTCAGAACCTTTGGAGCATCATTAAAAGGAGTGTCTATGATGGCGGGAGGCAGTTCACATCTAAGCAACAGCTCTGGGAGGGTATTCTGTCCTCATGCAAAACAATTGAAGCAGAAACCATCCAAAACCTGACAAATTCAATGGACGAGAGAGTTCAGAAGCTCCTTTCGAACAAGGGGTCCTATGTGAAAATGTAACATCACCTAGAATAAAGTTTTGAGTTGAAAACTGTTTGATTTCAGTTTCTAACAACCTGCTAATGCTTATAATTTCAAAAATGACCATTTTTTTGGTCTTTATTAAAATGAAAAGGTTGATCGAAAAGTTTGGGGGATCTAAGAGTGTGGCAACCCAGTAGTCATGATTACTTCGAATTCTGACAATATGAGGGTCATGCTGCAGGTAGTGCAGCAAGAAGGCACTTATGTGTCTTGCGCATCTCGGAGCCCCAAAATTATTTTCCGGGCTAGATGCAGCTAAAAATTATTTTTAATTTTAAATCTGGTGGAGCTTATTATAGATGGCCTAATAGGATCAGTGCTGCACACTGCTACAAAGCCCAAATTATTTTCCAGTCAAGATACAGATAAACATGATTAGTAATTTGAAAGCTTAAAACGGTTGGTAGGGTGATTTTAACCAATCATCAAGCTTTTACTCTCCCCAGGATGACACAGGGGTAGAAAAGTCGTTTCGGATCCATGATTTGTTCATCTTTATGAACGTGAGTCTGTCTACATTATCAGTGGAGAGCCGCGTGCGCTTATCTGTCAGCACACCACCAGCAGCGCTGAACACACGTTCAGACAGAACGCTGGCTGCGGGGCATGACAAGATCTCCAAGGCGTAAGTGGCTAGCTCCGGCCATTTATCCAGATTGGAAGCCCAAAAAGAGCAAGGGTCCAGTGACACAGTCGTGGCTTCAATGTTTACTTGGAGATACTCCTGTACCATCGTCTCTAGGCGTTGACTATGTGTCAGACTTCTTGTCTCCTGTGGCCTTGCAAAGGATGGGCTAAAAAAGTGGTGAAATGATTCCGCAAAATTGATGTTACCAGCAGATACTGTGGTTCTGTTACGGTTTGAGTGCTGAACACTTGACGGTCCCACGGTTGGCAAGTTGGAACTGTGAGATTCACTACGTGCACCACTGGTGCTTTGTGGAAAAGCACATGTAAGATTCTGCAACAGTCTCTGCTGATACTCCTGCATGCGTGCATCCCTTTCTATGGCAGGAATAATTTCGGCAAATTTACTTTTCTACCGGGGATCTAACCCAGTAGTCAGGATTATTTCTAATTCTCACAATTCGAGGGTCATGTTGCAGGTAGTGCAGCAAGAAGGCACTCATGTGTGTTGCGCATACAGGAGCACCAAGTCCCTGTTGTGTTGGTGGCGAGGTAACAATCATGCTTCATTCCTCTGTCCTCTCCCCCCAACCTCGCACAACAGAAATGTGATCAAGGTCTCCCTCATCTGATGAGTCTTCCATCAGTTGGTCCTCCACTTCTTCCTGGGCTCCTGCACCTTCCTCACTAGTTTGGCTGCTACCATGCTACCATGCGCCCTGGTAAAACCATCTCCCCCACCCTCACATGCCTGCCGCCTTGGTGCTGCCGACCGTCTGGACCTTGCAGATGTTATGGTGAAATTCAACCTCTTAGCTTTCTCATGGCTAGGAGGAAATGGTCTTTTACTTGTCCACATCTGAGGGACCGAGGGCTGGCTATTGTGCTTAGACGGGGTTGATAAGGGTGTCCCCGGCAAACTGCCGGTCTGTGAGGAAGATGCAGGCGGACATGTTAGGTTGCCTTGATCCAAAGGTGGTGCTATCGATGTCGGACAGCGCTCAACACCAGCTGGTGTTACCACCTCCAAAGAAAATGATGACCTGCCAATCACGCTGGCTGTTGCGGGTAAAGAGGTGGCAGGTCTGCGCCCCAAAACAGGTGTGACTGCTGTCCCCCCAGTCACAGAGGATGAAGAGGCCGCGGATGCACAAGATATGGCAGGCGGTGGTTGGCCCGGCCGGCTAGGCCGCATTGTAGCACACTGAGCTTCCCACTGCAACTTATGCTTCATGTCCATGTGCCGGTTCATGCATGAAGTACTCAAACTATGTATTTTTTGGCCTCTACTTAGCTTTTGCTGACAAATGTTACAGATAACACGAGTTGGGTCATCTTTATCGATCTGACAAAATGCCCAGGCTATGCAAGACTTAGCACCCATGCGACCTGAAGAGCCACCACGACTTGTGGTGAGAGGCAGAGTTGTGTTTGAGGATGCAGTTGTTGACGTGCTTCCAGTACTACGTCTCTGTCCAGGAAGGCGCAACCTGACCTCGTCGTCACTAGCATCTTCCTCCACCTCCTCTGCTGACCTCATCTCTTGGCTGACTGTGGGTTGACAGTAAGTGGGATCTCCGACCTCATCATCATCACCCTGTGCGTTATCACACCCGTCGTCCTCAGAGCCAACCTGTTCCTGCCCTGACAAAAAACTAAAGTTGTCGCTCCAATCAGGTATTTGAGTCTTATCATCGTCTTCCTCATTGTCTCCACCAACAGGAGTTACAGTTTGGGAATGAGGGTCTACATTATGGTCAGAACCTTCTGCGTCTGGTCCTGGATCCGACTCATAAAGATTCTGGGCATCAGTGCAGATCATTTCCTCGTCTGGATTCACAGAAGCGCTGGAGTCGACCTCTGATTCCCAGGCTATAGTATGAGTAAACAGCTCTGCAGACTCAACCATCTGTTCTACCTCATACTCAGACGGGCAGCTGGAGATTTGGGAGCTGTGAGGAAGCAAGTGCGATTTGGGTGACACCTTTGAGGACTGGAGTATTTGTGATGTTGAAGTTGATGTGGAGGAGAGCCCACTTAAAGGAGCACTTGATATCCGTTGAAGCACCTGCTGTTTTTGTGCCTCATCTGGAATTTGTAGCGATTGGCGTGGCCGTAAGAAAGGGATCTTATCACATTGTCCGCTAAAAGAAGTAGACATTTTAGTTTGGCTGGAAGATGGTCTTTCTTCTGCAGATGTTACTGTTGCTTTAACACCTACCCCACGGACACAACCTTTTTTCCCCTTCCCAACACGCCTATTCCCCTTTCCACCAGCAGCAGGCCTTTTTCCACTCATTTTGGTGGTTAACTAATTCACAACTCTGGAGTTGTTTGCACAAAAAAACAATGGATGGTAACCGAGCAGAGCTGAGTGGCCAAACTGTGGTATTAGGCCAAAACTATTGGCTGGGTTAGATGCAGAAAAAAATTATTTTGAATTTGCAACCTGATGGAGGTCAGTATAGATGGATTAATAGAACAAGACCCACACACAGCTAGAAGCCCAATATGTTTTCAGAGGTAGATGCAGGAAAAAAATATATTCAGTTTGCAACCTGATGGAGGTCAGTATAGATGGACTAATACAACAAGTCCCACACACAGCTAGAAGCCCAAATATTTTTTCAGAGGTACTGTAGATGCAGATAAAAATTAGTTTTAATTTGCAACCTGATGGAGGTCAGTATAGATGGACTAATAGAGAAAGTCCGACACACTACTAGAAGGCCAAATATTTTTTCAGAGGTAGATGCAGAAAAAAATATATTCAGTTTGCAACCTGACGGAGGTCAGTATAGATGGACTAATAGAGAAAGTCCGACACACTACTAGAAGGCCAAATATTTTTTCAGAGCTAGATGCAGAAAAAAATTATATTCAGTTTGCAACCTGATGGAGGTCAGTATAGATGGATTAATAGAACAAGACCCACACACAGCTAGAAGCCCAATATTTTTTCAGAGGTAGATGCAGAAAAAAATATATTCAGTTTGCAACCTGATGGAGGTCAGTATAGATGGACTAATACAACAAGTCCCACACACAGCTAGAAGCCCAATATTTTTTCAGAGGTAGATGCAGAAAAAAATATATTCAGTTTGCAACCTGATGGAGGTCAGTATAGATGGACTAATATAACAAGTCCCACACACAGCTAGAAGCCCAAATATTTTTTCAGAGGTACTGTAGATGCAGATAAAAATTAGTTTTAATTTGCAACCTGATGGAGGTCAGTATAGATGGACTAATAGAGAAAGTCCGACAAACTACTAGAAGGCCAAATATTTTTTCAGAGCTAGATGCAGAAAAAAATTATATTCAGTTTGCAACCTGATGGAGGTCAGTATAGATGGATTAATAGAACAAGACCCACACACAGCTAGAAGCCCAATATTTTTTCAGAGCTAGATGCAGAAAAAAATATATTCAGTTTGCAACCTGATGGAGGTCAGTATAGATGGACTAATACAACAAGTCCCACACACAGCTAGAAGCCCAATATTTTTTCAGAGGTAGATGCAGAAAAAAATATATTCAGTTTGCAACCTGATGGAGGTCAGTATAGATGGACTAATACAACAAGTCCCACACACAGCTAGAAGCCCAAATATTTTTTCAGAGGTACTGTAGATGCAGATAAAAATTAGTTTTAATTTGCAACCTGATGGAGGTCAGTATAGATGGACTAATAGAGAAAGTCCGACACACTACTAGAAGGCCAAATATTTTTTCAGAGCTAGATGCAGAAAAAAATTATATTCAGTTTGCAACCTGATGGAGGTCAGTATAGATGGACTAATAGAGAAAGTCCGACACACTACTAGAAGGCCAAATATTTTTTCAGAGCTAGATGCAGAAAAAAATTATATTCAGTTTGCAACCTGATGGAGGTCAGTATAGATGGATTAATAGAACAAGACCCACACACAGCTAGAAGCCCAATATTTTTTCAGAGGTAGATGCAGGAAAAAAATATATTCAGTTTGCAACCTGATGGAGGTCAGTATAGATGGACTAATACAACAAGTCCCACACACAGGTAGAAGCCCAAATATTTTTTCAGAGGTACTGTAGATGCAGATAAAAATTAGTTTTAATTTGCAACCTGATGGAGGTCAGTATAGATGGACTAATAGAATGATGCTATGCCCAAAAGATTTTACTTCACTAGGTGCAGTAAAAAAATTGGTATTCTATACACAGGTGGTATATCTTGCAACACAGATAGGCTACTCCACTGACTAACACACTCTGCAATAGGCCAAAAAGGATTAGCTTTGCTAGATTCAGCCAAATGCTGTGAAAAAAACTTGCACAGCACTGGCACAGACCTGCCTGGCAAAAACTGATAGGAACTGATGTAACCTAGTCCTGAAAAGGACTCCAATTACAATTAGTCTTTACTCCCACAACCTATCTATTTAAGAGCACAGACCTTCCTGATAAAAGTCGTAGGAAATGCTGTAACCTAGTCCTTAAAAGGACTGCAATCACAACTATTCCCTACTCCCAAGCTATCTGTATATTTGTGCGAAAATTGGCTTGAAATTAACAAGGTATAGCGCACACAGCAACAGCGGTGCCGTCTAACACGCAGCTGCAGCAGTGAGAAAATGGTGGCGACGGGGAAAATGGCTTGGTCTTATAGGGCAAGGACATGTGACATACACTGCCAATGACACATGCCCTTGCTTGTGTGAAAAAAAGCACTTCGCTCCGTGTGTGCGCTGCTGATAGGCTGACAGATTGCACCTCCCCACTGCAAATGCGGGAAAGAGAAAAAAAAATGGAGATCTTCATTGTTCCTGCAGAGATCCATCCCCTGCCCGTCCCCCCCACCCCGCTGTACACTCAAACTGCGTATTAACATTAATTTTCATCATTACTGAGAAAAAATCCAGTTATGATTTTGGTGCACGAACAGTTATCGAACATAACCTCGAACAGCCGAATTTTTCTCAAATTGTTCGTGTTCGCCGAACGGCTCGAACACCGCCCAAAACAGCTCGAATTTGAGATTGGCGAACAGTTCGAGTAGAACAACGCTCATCTCTACTCCGTACACCTCGAACACGCGCGGCTCCGCTCCGTACACCTCGTACACACATGGCTCCGCTTCGTACACCTCGTACACACGCGACTTCGCTTCATACACCTCTTACACGCAGCTCTCCTCCGTACGCCTCGTACACGTGCGGCTCCGCTCCATACACTCGTACACACGTGGCTCCGCTCCATACACATCGTACACACACGGCTCCGCTCCATACACCTCGTACACACACGGCTCCTCTCCGTACGCCTCGTAAACACGGCTCCGCTCCGTACATCTCGTACACGCGCGGCTCAGCTCCATACGCCTCGTACACATGTGGCTCCGCTCCGTACACCTCGTACACACGCGGCTTCGCTCCATACACCTCTTACACGCGGCTCTCCTCCGTACGCCTCGTACACGTGCGGCTCCGCTCCGTACATCGCGTACACGCGCGGCTCCGCTCCGTACACCTCGTACACACGCGGCTCCGCTCCGTACGCCTCGTACACGCGCGGCTCCGCTCCGTACGCTTCGTACACGTGCGACTCCGCTCCATACACCTCGTACACGTGCGGCTCCGCTCCGTACACCTCGTACATGCTCGGCTCCGCTCCGTACGCCTCGTACACACGCGGCTCTGCTCCGTACGCCTCGTACACACGCGGCTCCGCTCCGTACACCTCGTACACACACGGCTCTGCTCCGTACACCTCGTACACACACGGCTCTGCTCCGTACACCTCGTACACACGCGGCTCTGCTCCGTACACCTTGTACACGCGCGGCTCTGCTCCGTACACCTCGTACACACGCGGCTTCGCTCCATACACCTCTTACACGCGGCTCTCCTCCGTACGCCTCGTACACGTGCGGCTCCGCTCCATACACCTCGTACACACGTGGCTCCGCTCCGTACATCTCGTACACACACGGCTCCTCTCCATACACCTCGTACACACGTGGCTCCGCTCCGTACACCTCGTATACACGCAGCTCCGCTCCTTACACCTCGTACACACGCGGCTCCGCTCCGTACACCTCGTGCACGCGCGGCTCCGCTCCGCACACCTCTTACATGCGCGGCTCCGCTCCGTACACGCTCGGCTCCGCTCCGTACACCTCGTACACACGCGGCTCCGCTCCGTACACCTCGTACACACGCGGCTTCGCTCCATACACCTCTTACACGCGGCTCTCCTCCGTACGCCTCGTACACGTGCGGCTCCGCTCCATACACCTCGTACACGTGTGGCTCCGCTCCGTACACCTCGCACACGCGCGGCTCTGCTCTGTACGCCTCGCACACGCGCGGCTCTGCTCTGCACACCTCGTACACGTGCGGCTCCGCTCCGTACACCTCGTACACGCGCGGCTCCGCTCCGTACGCCTCGTACACGTGCGACTCCGCTCCATACACCTCGTACACGTGCGGCTCCGCTCCGTACGCCTCGTACACGCTCGGCTCCGCTCCGTACGCCTCGTACACGCGTGGCTCCGCTCCGTACGCCTCGTACACGCGTGGCTCCGCTCCGTACGCCTCGTACACGCGTGGCTCCGCTCCGTACAACTCATACACGCACGGCTCCGCTCCGTACACCTCGTACACATGAAGCTGCGCTCCGTACGCCTCGTACACGCGCGGCTCCGCTCCGCACACCTTGTACACGCGCGGCTCTGCTAAGTACACCTCGCACACGCGCGGCTCCGCTCCGTACGCCTCGTACACGCGTGGCTCCGCTCCGTACACCTTGTACACACGCGGCTCCGCTCCGTACACCTCGTACACACGCGGCTCCGCTCCGTACACCTCGTACACCCGCGGCTCTGCTACATCCACACTGTAAACCCCTCCTGACCCCACACATAAACTTCAGCTCATCCAGCACCATGACAACCAGCACAGCAGAGTCCTGCATCCACTGAGGCCCCTGATCATGTGACCCCTGACTCCTCCCCTCCTGTGACCTCATCACAGCTCCTGTGCGCACACAACAGCCATATATGTGGTGGCGGCTCTGCAGGTGGAGGTATGTGGAGACCCCCATTACTGGGCGCAGGGGGCATTAACCCCTTCAGCACGGAGGCTCTTTGGGGGTCTCTGTGTGGTGTGAACAGTGAGGTTACAGTTGTGGACAGAATACGGCTTCGCTGGTTCCCGTCCACATTAGGTCCCTTCAGACGGCTGCAGGATGAAGGACAGGGGTGAATCCGTCATCCGCAGCCTATAAACCATGGAGGCGTAGTGCAGTACCTGAGGCCGGAGTGAATGCCCCTCACAGAGAGGAGGCGGGGGTTTTCTCTATAAATGCCCGGCCTCAGAGCCGCCCTGCGCCCCTCACATCGTAGCCGGGAGTCAGAGTTCGGTGCTGAATGAATAATGTTACAGCAGCTAATTGACATATGAGTAATAACATAAACTCCTGATGTGCCCATGGGTGAAACATGCTGAGGTGACTGAGTACAGGTCAGCGAGCTCAGTAACATACACATACCTCAATGTGATTACTGTAGTTCAACATGGGGGGACACAGTGACCACCTGGAGCTCAGCAGGAGATTTTTGCATCTCAGTAATAAAGACCCCCGAATTCCTCAATGTGATTACTGTAGTTCAATATGGGGGGACACAGTGATCACCTGGAGCTCAGCAGGAGAGATCTGCATCTCAGTAACATAGACCCCCGAATACCTCAATGTGATTACTGTAGTACAATATGGGGGGAACACAGTGATCACCTGGAGATCAGCAGGAGATATCTGCATCTCAGTAACATAGACCCCCGAATACATCAATGTGATTACTGTAGTACAATATGGGGGGACACAGTGACCACCTGGAGCTCAGCAGGAGAGATCTGCATCTCAGTAACATAGACCCCCGGATACCTCAATGTGATTACTGTAGTACAATATGGGGGGACACAGTGACCACCTGGAGCTCAGCAGGAGAGATCTGCATCTCAGTAACATAGACCCCCGAATACCTCAATGTGATTACTGTAGTACAATATGGGGGGGACACAGTGATCACCTGGAGATCAGCAGGAGATATCTGCATCTCAGTAACATAGACCCCCGAATACATCAATGTGATTACTGTAGTACAATATGGGGGGACACAGTGATCACCTGGAGATCAGCAGGAGATATCTGCATCTCAGTAACATAGACCCCCGAATACCTCAATTTGATTACTGTAGTACAATATGGGGGGGACACAGTGATCACCTGGAGATCAGCAGGAGATATCTGCATCTCAGTAACATAGACCCCCGAATACATCAATGTGATTACTGTAGTACAATATGGGGGGACACAGTGATCACCTGAAGATCAGCAGGAGATATCTGCATCTCAGTAACATAGACCCCCGAATACATCAATGTGATTACTGTAGTACAATATGGGGGGACACAGTGATCACCTGAAGATCAGCAGGAGATATCTGCATCTCAGTAACATAGACCCCCGAATACATCAATGTGATTACTGTAGTACAATATGGGGGGACACAGTGATCACCTGGAGATCAGCAGGAGATATCTGCATCTCGGTAACATAGACCCCCGAATACATCAATGTGATTACTGTAGTACAATATGGGGGGACACAGTGATCAGCATCTCAGTAACTGTGATAGGCGGATGCGGCTGAGTAACAAAACGACTGAATATACCGGAAGCTACAAGGAGAGCAGCACAACCTATCAGCCGTGTGAGGTATTGCCATATTAGGGGTTAACCCTTGTGTGGGGATTATTGAACCTCTGTAGATAATAAACATTTATAATAAAATATATTAAAGGGACAAGTAGCAATAGATCAACAAGAACTCGTCATCCACATGAATAGTGACTGGAGCTCGCTGATTGTTCAGGGCTGGAATTGAGGGCAAAGTGCAATAATAAGGGATGATTGTGGGATTTCTGTATGGGGAATGTTTCCATGTGCCGTGAAGATGAATATGCACGTTGGGATAGTTTCTAATTGATTAATGTGCACAAGTTTTAGCGATCTCTAACTACCAATGTTCTGGGAAGGAGCTAATAAAGTACCGCAATAAAGCACGGCAATATTCACCTATAGTATAATAATATACCATTTATTAATTTTATTATTAGTATCCAAATCTAATCCATCTATAAGGTTCGGATTGGATAGACTGCATGTTAGATACGGTGGAGATATGTATATTTTTAATACATTCTAATAAAAGTTACTTTTTAGCATAGTTAGTCCACCTCGGTCAGTAAATATTATTTATTTTGTGGCGTATAGAGCTTCTCAATCAGTAAATTGTTTGATCCAAAAAGTGGACTGCAAAATTTCATGAGAAATTTCCACTGAGCATGCAGGTGCCCCATATGTGGGGAAAAATCACTGTTTCGGCGCACGGCAGGGTTCGGAAGAGAAGGAGCGCCATTTGACTTTTTGAATGTAAAACTTGCTTGAATAATTAGCGGACGCCATATTGCGTTTAGAGAGCCCCTGATGTGCCTAAACAGTGGAAACTCTCCATAAGTGACACCATTTTGGAAACTAGACCCCTCAGGAAACTTATCTAGATGTGTGGTGAGCACCTTGAACCCCAAGGTGCTTCACAGAAGTTTATAACATGGAGCCGTGAAAATAAAAAAAAGTTAAACTTTGTCCACAAAAATGATCTTTTAGCCCCAAATTTTTAATTTTCAAAAGGAAAAGAGGACAAAATGGAACGTAAAAACTGTTGTGCAATTTCTCCTGAGTACGCCAATACCCCATATTTGGGGAAAATACACTGTTTTGGTGCACGTCAGGGTTCAGAAGGGAAGGAGCACTTTGTGACTTTTTGAACGCAAAATTGGCTGGAATCAAGAGCGGACGCCATGTCATATTTCGGGAGCCCCTGATGTGCCTAAATAGTGGAACCCCCCCACAATTGACTCCATTTTGGAAACTAGACCCCCTCAAGGATTTTATCAAGGAGTATAGTGTACATTTTGAACCCAGAGGTCCAACAGAATTTGATAACATTACATAACATATTGAATAAGTTGTCATTAGCCTTGAGCTCAAGTGCTCGCTACTTGAGTTTGCATCGGGTACTCGGGTATGCACCATGTATCAAGGTTTCTCGAGTGACATGCTCGAGTTTCCTGCCCCGCATGTTTCACGGTTGTTAGACACCTCAAAAAAACGTGTTTTTTTGGCCGCGAAACATATGGAGCAGAGACTCGAGCATGTCACTCAAACACCCGCGATACTCATTGCATACCCGATGCAAACTCAAGTAGCAAGCACTTGCGCTCAACATTGGTCGCCCTATTGTTGAGGGAGGGCAAGAACCCTTCATGGTTGACCAAGTGAGTGTCAAATTATTATGTTGATTGCGCAATCCACAGAAAACCAAACGGAGGCATTGTGTGCTCTGTATAGGAGGATTCAAAGAATCTCTGATCCCGTTTATTTTGCTTAGCATTTTATATTGTTTTGAGTTTATTAATGTCAAATTATCTACTGCCGTACTACAGGCTTGAACCAGTGTTAGTACAATTATTACAGAAACACATATATGGTCATATTATCATCGTTAGTTCGAAGCACAATGGAAATTTTACAAGGTCAATCCTGGCCTAAACTAGTTAGATAACAGGAGCGGATTGTCTGACAAAATACAAAATGTTCTTGTGAGAAAAAGTTTGTGGGAAAGATGCATGTGAACAGAAGAAAAGAAGGAAAGAAAGTATGTTATGCAATGAGTGATAATAACATGATTTTGAAACAAGCAGACAAAATGCTATAGCTTGAATATCAATATGTCCTTTACATTCCCCCCTAAAAATTATGTTATTATCAACAATAGAGGTGCTATCCCAGGGTCATGTTTTAAGCCTGAGGAACATTGGTCTTCACTCAATTAGTGCCCTTGTTACCAATTGAGGCTGTCGCGGCATGTCCATCCCCCCTTGTTCGTTGATATAATCATAAAGCTCTGATCTTCAGACGTGAGGTTGGTTGGGGCATGCGGGTAAGGGTCATCATTCCCTTATCATCCAGGTCCTCAATGCTGGTTACATCTGGGAGGTCCGTGTACAGTAGCACTGGATGTTGGTTAACAGCGTCCTCCTTGCTCTCTGATGACTGGCAGGTTTTCCTCATGCAAAATGGGATGCAATAAAAGACTAGTTTTAGTAAGACATATATTAACAAGATGCAAGCAGCAATATGCAACACTCCTTGTAATATTCCAGCAATCCATCCACCAATCCCTTTAAACCAATTAGCAGGATTTAAAAAGGAAAATGTATCAGACCACCAACTGTCTTTGGTCAATTCATTATGTTTGTTATATTCTTCCCTGAGTTTCCTAATGTCTTCCATTTTAGTCTTTAACTATATGGTAGAGTCGGGGTCAATATAGTGACAACAGGCTGGGCCTATAACTTGACACATCCCTCCTTGAGCTGCTGTCATATAGTCCAGCACTAAAGTATGTTGATTGGCCACTATAATAAGCTGATTCTGCACCGCAACAGTAGTATTAATTACTTCCAAAATATTCCAAATCTGGTCATCTAAGTAATCAGTGCCTTCCACTAATTTGTGCCACATTTGTGTTACCATAGGGTAGAGGAAGACAGTACTGGCTATCTTATTGGGTATACTTATTTGTACTAAATGAGGTCTTCCTGATGGGCGTGGGGTGTTTTCTTTGGCACGTTTATAAATGGTATGAAGAGAGATGGCTCTCATACCTACTTTACTATGGGGAATAAGATAAGTGGCTGGAGTTAGCCGGGCCAACGTACAAGTCCCCCCTTCTCCGAGTGGGAACCATTTATACGCATTATTCCCACAGACCCAATATGTGGCTGATGGCAGGTCCGATAAAGCAGAGTGCTGTAATACTAACTTATGTACCAAATCGATAAAAACGGTGTTATTTGATAACATACACCATGAAGGCATTTGTCCCAGGGGGCTACAATATCCAACATTCGGATTGCCACATGTTGGATCACTAGACTTATATTCAGAAAATTCATGTTTTACTGCTGTTGGGGTTTTCAGGAGCACTTGGTATGGTCCGTCATACAGTGGTTCTAGTCCGTGTTTCCGAACATGCCTCTTCACATACACGTAATCTCCGGGATTGAGGGTATGACAACCTTCTGCATCAGCTGGATCTGGAATAGAAGATGATACTAACGCATGGGTATTAGTTAAGGCTTTGGCAAGCTGAATCACATATTGCACAACATAATCTGTTTCTTCTGATAATTGTTGTGGGGTAAATCTAGCTATGGCTGGTTGTGACCCAAATAGTATCTCATAGGGTGACAGTTTGTGTTTCCCTATGGGTGTGGTACGTATGTGATATAGTGCAATGGGAAGGAGCTCAGGCCACTGGGCCGTAGTCTCCTGCATCATTTTGGTTAATTGCCCTTTCAGTGTGCCATTCTATCTCTCCACCTTGCCACTTGACTGTGGATGGTAAGGAGTATGTAACGCCACTGTTGATCCAATCATGGTAAGTATTTCTTGATATACGCATGAGGAAAAGGCTGGTCCTTGATCTTTTGATAACTTCTGGGACTCCATGCCGGCGAACAACTTCAGAGACCAGCTTCTTGGCGGTAGTCTTGGCAGTCATGTTTGGAACGGCGAATGCTTCTGGCCAACTGGAAAACATATCCACTACCACTAAGCAATATTCATATCGTCCTGCTTTAAGGAGAGTGATGTGATCAACTTGCAATCGTTGGAACGGATACTCTGGTTTGGCAAGGTGTTTTGTCGGTACATTCTGTAATCTGCCTGGGTCGCAGGTTTGGCATATTGTACAACCTTTGTTCTGTGCACTGAAGACGGTGGAAATTCCTGGAGCCCAATAGAGTTTCTGTACCAGTAGCAAAGCTTGATTCTTCCCTCGATGTACCGGTCCATGGGCCCAGGCCGCAACGGCTGGATACAGGAGTCAAGGCAAACAGTACAGTTGTTCCTTCTTCCATAGCCCATCTATTAATTTAGCACCCGCCTACTTACACGACTGGCGTTCTTGTTTAGAGACTTTTTGCTGTGTGGAGCGTAGCTTTGTGATTGGAGGGACCGGTTGATGCTCTTCTGCAGGTTGATCCTGGGTTGGCACGGAATTTAGCTGTTTGGCCTGTTGCATAACAGCCATGGACATGGATGTCGGAAGAAGAGCTGCTTTCTTAGCATGGAGATCAGCAAGTGCATTACCTCTTGCTTCAGGGGCATCTGGTCGGGTATGAGCTTTTACCTTTACGACAGCCAACTGTCTTGGTAGTTGCACCGCTTCCATCAATTGTCTGACGCTTTCAGCATTTTTCACAGGAGAACCTGCAGTCAGAGCTTTGAGCTTGGCTTCCTGTGCTGACATACTGGGAGGTAAGACTGCAGCCTCTACCAATGTATCTTCAGTTGTGACTGCATATCCAGTATGAAACCTGCCAGAGGTGTCAACATATCTGGATCCATCCGTATATAGCGTAAGTTCTGGGTCATCCAAGGGTACCTCCCCCACTAGAACAAGTGGAGTTGACTCCGCAGTAATTTGTTCCAGACAATCATGCGGTGGAGCCTCTTTCCCCTCTCCTTCAGGTGCAGGCAGCTGGGTTGATGGTGGTGCACCGGTGTAATTTCACATTTTCTGGCAACATCAACGAACTCTGCAGCCGCAGGTGTCTCTGTGTAGACAGATGTTTAGGTTGCTGTGTGGCGTGAACCGCTCGTAGACAGCTGGGAGAGGCTACCGGGTCCAGATGCGCTGAGTAATAACCGACTGGGCGCTGCTTTGTACAGTGTCTCTGCTTGAGTACTCCGGCTGCATGTCCTCCTGTCTCAGAGACATACAAATGGAAAGGTTGAGCATAGTCCGGATTTCCAAGGGTAGGGGCTGGCATTATCTTTGACTTTAGTTGTTCAAAGGCTTGTTGCAGCAGTTCTTGGTGGTCCTTGTTGTTTACATCAGTCAGAGTGTCTTCTTTTAATGCATCATATAGGGGCTGCATGAGACGTGAAGCGTCTGGGATCCATTGTCTGCAATATGTACATAGTCCGAGGAACCTTTGCAGCGCTATGGGATCTTTTCGGAACGGTAGTAGGTAGATGACCGTCTTCCTTTCTTCCGTGAGATGTCTGGCACCCTGAGTAAGGTAGTGGCCTAAGAAGACCACTTGACCGAGGCAAAACTGAAGTTTCGAGGCTGAGACTCGACAATTCAGTTTTGCTAGATGCTTGAGGAGGCTAAAGGCCCCGTCACACTAAGCGATGCAGCAGCGATCCCGACAACGATACGACCTGTCAGGGATCGTTGCTGCATCGCTAATACATCGCTGGTGAGCTGTCAAACAGGCAGGCTCACCAGCGATGAGGGGAGCAGCGATATCATGGAAAGAATCGTTCCACGATGTCCTGCTCCCGTTCCCAGCCTGCTGCTTAAGCAGGAGCAGGCTGGTAACTATGGTAAATATCGGGTTACTAAGTGCGCGTGTGCCCCTAGTAACCCGCTGTTTACCATGGATACCACTCTGCTACGGTGCGCTGGAGCCTCCGCTCACCGTAGCAGAGTGGTATCTATGGTAAACAGCGGGTTACTAAGTGCGCGCGTGCCCCTAGTAACCCGATATTTACCATGGTTACCAGCCAGATCGTTGGTCCCGCTGGTCACACACAGCGATGTGTGCTGGCCAGCGGGAGGCCAACGACCAAAAAATGGTCCAGGACACTTTGCAACGATCAGCGACCTCACAGCAGGGGCCTGATCGTTGCAAAGTGTCACACATAGCGACATCGCTGGTGAGGTCGCTGGTGAGTCACCAAAACCGTGACACAGCAGCGATCTCGCTAGCGATATCGCTTAGTGTGACGGGGCCTTAAGACTGGACCTGATGGACATTTGCTCCATGGGGGCACACAAAAGAAGATCATCCACGTATTGTAAAAGTACTACCTCAGAGTTGTCCAGCTGCCACGGCAGCAGACAGCTAGACATGTTCTTTGCAAACTGATTAGGGCTATTCTGCGAACTCTGCAGCATCACCACACCGTCCAAGTCATTTGCCTGCCCTGATATGTAAATGCAAACAGAAACTGACAGTCTTTGTGTAGTGGAATGCTAATAAAAAAAAAAAAATGTTTGCTAAATCAATTACTGTAAACCAGACAACGTGTATTTGCATCTATTAGAAACTTAAGGATATATGACCATCTAGAAAATTAGTTTACATCACCATATTTTAGCCCTAATGTCAAAGTGGACATAAATATGTGCTGTTGAGGGTAGTGGATTGATTAGCCAACTTATCCTGAGCCCATATTTTAAGGGCTTGACAGAAATCAACCCCACTCTCATACGTATTGGTATCTAATGCTCTGTCACACACTGATCATGATGATCTTCCTCATACACATTCTGGGTGTAGTGTGTATTGCAGCCTGTATTCCGGGTGTGCCAAGATGGCCGCCACCAGAAGGAAGCATACTACAGGAAGGGTGCACCAAGATGGCTGCCACCAAAGGGACATCTGGTCA
Source organism: Phyllobates terribilis (assembly GCF_046119375.1). NCBI lineage: Eukaryota > Metazoa > Chordata > Amphibia > Anura > Dendrobatidae > Phyllobates > Phyllobates terribilis. The sequence continues at coordinate 12,902,205 of NW_027362772.1, read as the reverse complement.
GAGGCCAGAGGTGATGCAATGGGTGTAGCAACATAGCCGCTGCAGGAAGGGTTGGAACTTTGGGCGGACATAGGTATAACAGATGAGCATGGGGCACTAGGAGTGGCTTGAGTAGTAGCGATGGGTGGGCCTTCTGGACGCTGGACGGGGTGCGTGACATGCAACACAATAATCTGCTGACAATGGATTCTGCTGGCCGCAATTAGAACATTCCCAACAATTCATTACTCCGCCATTATCGGAGAGCAGTATCTTTGTAATACACATAACATAGCGTCTTTCCCTTATTGTCTGTATTTTGTTCCTCCATTCACCCTTTTTTTTTTTTTTTTTTTCTGCTCTGTATCAAGCCAAGGCCATTTTGCTATGCTAGCAACTGTAACTGGGCGCTTATCTGGCAGCGCGCATATTTCAGTTAACCATTTAAGTTCCTCCACATATCCACATACTTTTTCCTTCTGTCAACAAACTCAGTGCAACCTTTTTTTTTCACATGCATTCACTTTTCAACATTTCAACATTCCATTATCTTCCTTGCTGCATTTAACATCTTGTACTGTAATCTTACACAATGACATTACGCTTTTGGTTTTCTCTACATGTATAACAAACTGACATGATAGCTGTCCGGCTCTTGTAGCCATCACCTCTCCTTCTCTTAACGGACCATGGTCATGGATGTAATCATTAGATGCAGCTTGTATTGTAGGTCCCACAATACGACATATCTCTGCAGCTAGCCCCCACCCATGCTGCAGTTTCGCATTTGCTGCGTTTACAATGATCCCAACTTGCTGTTGTGGTATACTCCCCATTCTCAGTATAGTGGAGAATTCCGAAGGACTATTCAGTAAAACAGACGCCACCTCCTGATACTCGTGTCCATGTTCTATTTCCCCAGTTTGGGAGAGGGTGAATAGGGAAGAGTTCAGAGGACCCTGGGTCTCTCTGAATGGAGTATGAACCATGGCAGGGGCAGGTGGAGGTAGTGATTTATAATACCCCCCGTCAGCGTTAAGTAATGGGCAGGTTGGTGCTACAACACCGGGTTTACGTGCTCCACAATTATAGCACGTCTTGCGCCATCCTGGATTAGTGACCCAACACACATTACAGAGCCAACCGTCTGGGTTATATGATGGTGGCTGGCTCTCAGTGGGAAGTGCAGGGTATTTAATGTCATAAGGTATAAATTGCTCAGTTTCCGGATTCAGGGGGGCTGGGGTACTGCTACATTTGTGGGGGTAGGGGATGCTTCTTTAGGGGCTTTAGATTCGGGTTGTGGACACATAATTTGAGAAGGGGACCTACTTCCTCCTGTACTTTTTCCCCATCAGCTTCATTTTGTAGCACAAAACAACCAGTTTTTGTCACAGTGCTAGATAATTTTCCTTTCTTGACATAAAAGTAATTGAAATAACCAGGCTTCATCTCCTCCTCTATTTCAACATATCCTTCATCACAAATCTCATGTGCCACTTTCCTAAAGTTTTCAGCATCTTCCAACAATCCACAATCAACTAATTTTCCTCTATTGTGGCGAATTCCTTCGTCCCACAACGCAGGGTTAAGTCTGCCCTGCACGGGAAAGTTTAACACCTTAAACACTTTTGGTGCATGCTTAAATGATCTTTTCCGTTCTCGACTGATCATAATATTCATCACATTCCCCTCCTGCGGGGAAGACAAATTCTTTCTGCTCCACGGAAACATTGATTAATCACTACTGCCGCTTCACAACCAACAAAGATTCTTAATGCTTGTGCACAGCGGAGTCTGGCCAGAGCTCCCAGCTGTTCCACTACTACCTTTTAATTCACCCCATCCATCGTGGGAATCGTACAGACGGCTAATGAAAGGAGGAGCACTTTTGCAGCTTCGCAGCGCTCTGGACACTCGATATACGTATATCTACTTGCGTGTCCTACCCAATCTTCGATCACCTGCTGCGACTGAAGCTAACAATGTCCAGTCTTCTAAGAATCTTTGTCAGAAATTAAAGAAGGAAAGATTCACACAATATTCACTTGTCAATCCGAGGTGATACTGCTTGGAAAGTAAATATTATCAGACCCCCCTAATGGGACTACACCCCTTATAGTCTCACCTTTGACTATATCCAATCAGGACGTCCGAAGACACTGCAAACAACCACACACCACGTGGAAACCACGCCAAACGGTCAGTGTCACTAGTAAAGAACTGGTGCACTTACCGTGGCTTTTTGTGGGGGATGATCAGTCCCAATTCCAGTGGGGGAGGCTGAAAGCAAGTCTCTCTTTGTGGATGTCCAGAGGTGGTGGGGCGTCCCTGGTTAGGGATCCGAGTCACGGCACCAGCTGTTGAGGGAGGGCAATAACCCTTCACGGTTGACCAAGTGAGTGTCAAATTATTATATTGATTGCGCAATCCACAGAAAACCAAACGGAGGCAATGCATGCTCTGTATGGGAGGATTCAAAGAATCTCTGATCCCGTTTATTTTGCTTAGCATTTTATATTGTTTTGAGTTTATTAATGTCCAATCATCTACTGCCGTACTACAGGCTTGAACCAATGTTAGTACAATTATTACGGAAACACATATATGGTCATATTATCATCGTTAGTTCGAAGCACTATGGAAATTTTACAAGGTCAATCCTGGCCTAAACTAGTTAGATAACAGGAGCGGAGTGTCTGACAAAATACAAAATGTTCTTGTGAGAAAAAGTTTGTGGGAAAGATGCATGTGAACAGAAGAAAAGAAGGAAAGAATGTACAGTTATATGAAAAAGTTTGGGCACCCCTATTAATCTTAAGTTTAATGTTTTATAAAAATTGGTGTTTTTGCAACAGCTATTTCAGTTTGATATATGTAATAACTGTTGGACACAGTAATGTTTCTGCCTTGAAATGAGGTTTATTGTACTAACAGAAAATGTGCAATCTGCATTCAAACAAAATTTGACAGGTGCATAAGTATGGGCACCCTTATCATTTTCTTGTTTTAAATACTCCTACCTACTTTTTACTGACTTACTAAAGCACTTTTTTGGGTTTTGTAACCTCATTGAGCTTTGAACTTCATAGCCAGGTGTATGCAATCATGAGAAAAGCTACTTAAAGTGGCCAGTTGCAAGTTGTTCTCCTGTTTGAATCTCCTCTGAAGAGTGGCATCATGGGCTCCTCAAAACAACTGTAAAATGATCTGAAAACAAAGATTATTCAACATAGTTGTTCAGGGGAAGGATACAAAAAGCTGTCTCAGAGATTTAACCTGTCAGTTTCCACTGTGAGGAACATAGTAAGGAAATGGAAGAACACAGGGACAGTTCTTGTTAAGGCCAGAAGTGGCAGGCCAAGAAAAACATCAGAAAGGCAGAGAAGAAGAATGGTGTGATCAGTCAAGGACAATCCTCAGACCACCTCCAGAGAGCTGCAGCTTCAACTTGCTGCAGATGGTGTCACTGTGCATCGGTCAACTATACAACGCACTTTGCACAAGGAGAAGCTGTATGGGAGAGTGATGCGAAAGAAGCCGTTTCTGCAAGCGCGCCACAAACAGAGTCGGCTGAGGTATGCAAAAGCACATTAGGAGAAGCCAATTTCTTTTCGGAAGAAGGTCCTGTGGACTGATGAAACCAAGATTGAGTTGTTTGGTCATACAAAAAGGCGTTATGCATGGTGGCATAAAAACACAGCATTCCAAGAAAAACACTTGCTACCCACAGTAAAATTTGGTGGAGGTTCCATCATGCTTTGGGGCTGTGTGGCCAATGCCGGCACCGGGAATCTTGTTAAAGTTGAGGGACGCATGGATTCCACTCAGTATCAGCAGATTCTTGACAATAATGTTCAAGAATCAGTGACAAAGTTGAAGTTACGCAGGGGATGGATCTTTCAGCAAGACAATGATCCAAAACACCGCTCCAAATCTACTCAGGCATTCATGCAGAGGAACAATTACAATGTTCTGGAATGGCCATCCCAGTCCCCAGACCTGAATATCATTGAACATCTGTGGGATCATTTGAAGAGGGCTGTCCATGCTCGGCAACCATCAAACTTAACTAAACTGGAATTGTTTTGTAAAGAGGAATGGTCAAAAATACCTTCATCCAGGATCCAGGAACTCATTAAAAGCTACAGGAAGCGACTAGAGGCTGTTATTTTTGCAAAATGAGGATCTACTAAATATTAATGTCACTTTTCTGGTGAGGTGCCCATACTTATGCACCTGTCAAATTTTGTTTGAATGCAGATTGCACATTTTCTGTTAGTACAATAAACCTCATTTCAAGGCAGAAACATTACTGTGTCCAACAGTTATTACATATATCAAACTGAAATAGCTGTTGCAAAAACACCAATTTTTATAAAACATTAAGCTTAAGATTAATAGGGGTGCCCAAACTTTTTCATATAACTGTATGTTATGCAAGGAGTGATAATAACATGATTTTGAAACAAGCAGACAAAATGGAGTTGCTATAGCATGAATATCAATATGTCCTTTACACTATCTCTAGCACAACCCTAACCCCAACCCTAATACAACCCTAGCACAACCCTAACCCTAGAGTTTATTTTTTTTTACGACGTTCCTCGTGTTGTATAAGTGATTAGACGACTTTATTTATCGGGTCGGTGCGATTACAGCATTACCAGATTCAAATCGGGTTTTTATGGTTGACAGTTGTCACACACTAAAAGACTAGTGTTTGCATCTCCATATTTTGAGAGCTATAATTTTTCCACATTTTGGCCGACAGTCATGTAAGGGCTTGTTTTTTGCGGAATAAGTTGACGTTTTTATTGGTACCATTTTCGGGCATGTGAAATTTTTTGATCGCTTTCTATTCTGATTTTTGGGAGGCAGACTATACAAAAAACAGCAATTCCGGAATTGTTTTTTTGGTTGTTTTTTTCATGCTATGCCACATGTGGTAAAATTAATAAGGCAGCTATATTCTTCGGGTCAGTACGTTTACAGCGGTACCGCATTTTTATCTTTTTTTATGTTTTGGCGCTTTTAAAACTTTTCTAGAAAAAATAATTTCTTTGTCTTTGTCTTGACGCTTTGATGTCTTCCTTGGTCTACCAATATGTTTGCCTTTAACAACCTTCCCATGTTGTTTGTATTTGGTCGAGATTTTAGACACAGCTGACTGTGAACAACCAACATCTTTTGCAACATTGCGTGATGATTTACCTTCTTTTAAGAGTTTGATAATCCTCTCCTTTGTTTCAATTGACATCTCTCATGTTGGAGCCATGATTCATGTCAGTCCACTTGGTGCAACAGATCTCCAAGGTGTGATCATTCCTTATTAGATGCAGACTAACGAGAAGATCTAATTTGATGCAGGTGTTAGTTTTGGAAATGAAAATTTACAGGGTGATTGCATATTTTTTTCCTCAGAATTGAGTGATTCCATAATTTTTTACCTCTGCTTGGTCTGAAAAAAATTACCCTTACTGAGTACCACATTTTTAATCTTGATTTCTTTTAGTGTTTCTTAAAACCATAAAGTTGCCATTTGAAATGACTTTAGTTTTGTGCTATGTCTGTGATCTGCTTTTTTTCAACAACATTAAACAACTGAATGAATATCCTCCGAGCCCGATGATTGCATAATTTTTGCCAGGGGTTGTAAAAGCCTCAAATTTCTGTGTGTAAATCAGACATGAGATCTAAAGTGATAGAAGATTACAGTCCGGGGAAGACGGGAAACATTCATATAAACGGCCGATGGTGATGTAGTTAGTGACAGACTCTGGCCAATTATGTTTCTAGAGCCATAGTAGAATATGAAGATTTCGTCCTCATCATGAAGCAGTTATTTCTAGTGTTACGTGTAATGAATATCTCCTGCAGTATTCCAGTGTCTGTAAATGAGACGAGAATTAGCGTTATGGAAGATGAGTCTATGTGAAACGTATTCAGCTGCAGACTCCGAGGAAGAAACTGCTTGTTGTCTGTGGCCTAAAATATAAAGGTTTTATTAGTAGTTATAAAGAAGAAAGCTAAATACTGTAAAATAATAAATCTCCTCATATGTTTCCCTTATTATCTCTAGTAATTGTATTATTACACAGGATTTTTATTATGTTACACTGGCTCATCTTCTTCTCATTAAGGTCTCTACAATATCCGATCCTCTCAGTGAAGATCTTCTATAGAAGAGAATTTTCCTGATTTACCCATCGAAGATGCATATGGACAGAGACAAGATGTTGGAGAGGATGTTACACCTCACCCTAGAGATCCTTTTCCGACTTACTGGAGAGGTGAGAGATTCTGATGACCTCACATTACATCATTCTTATCTATGGGAATAACAGATGGACAGAACTGGAGAGGTGAGGACTCTGGAAATGTCTGTAGTGAGATTTATTAATGTGTCTCTCCATAACCAGGATTACACAGTAGTGAAGAAGACCTCTAGTGAGCGCTGTCAGGACCCTGCGTCTGAGGGATGGGGAAGACCCCTGTGTCCAATCACGGGTCCTCCACCTCACCCCCTAATACATGAGGACATCAATGAACAGAAGATCCTTGAACTCGCCTACAAGATGATTGAGCTGCTGACTGGAGAGGTGACACTGCTGGGAATACTGGGACATTATACAGTAATGCTATGAAGGGATTGGGGGATGAAGGTATCATTGTATGTGTCAGGTTCCTATAAGGTGTCAGGATGTCGCCATCTATTTCTCCATGGTGGAGTGGGAGTATTTAGAAGGACACAAAGATCTGTACAGGGACATCATGATGGAGGTTCCCCAGCCCCTCACTTCACCAGGTAATAGACAGGACTAAACACACATGGGCTATAATTATCTGTATGTAAACAATTAATTCAGTCCCTGTATGTGTTTCCTCCAGATCTATCCAGTAAGAGGACAACACCAGAGAGATGTTCCCATCCTCTTCTTCCACTCGACTGTAAACAAGAAGATCCCAATGTTCCTCAGGATCATCAGGTAGATGGAGAGAAGGTCTCATGAGATCTCCCCTATGATGTGTAGACGGCTGTGAAGGTCTTGTGTTCAGTCTTGTTTTATCCACCAGTATTATATGTTTTATACTTGTGTAATGAGAACGGTGGAGACGGCAGGATTAGAGCTGATCATAGATGTGACTTCTCCATCTGTCTTTGACTTTTACAATATTTGTTTCAGGGTGAAGATCAGACCCATATTAATACTACAGAGACATATGTGAGGGGTGATGAGCGGTGTAAGGAGGAGATTCCTACAGATAACCGCCCAGGTGAGTATTAACCACTAAATGCAGAGAAGTCATAGATTCTTCTCAGTCACCAGCTGTGGCTGCTTTATCGGTGGTGTAGTCCGGCCGTATCACAATCGTGTGATCACCATTTTGCCGCTTGAGCATAACATTCTCCTCCATCTGAAAATGTTCAAATTACTTTGTGAATTGGGAAAGCCCTTGTCTATAGAACTTACAACCTGGAGGATCTACCTACCCCCTGGGATTAGTAGACGCTGACCGTTACCTGCCCAGGTCTGTAAACTACAAAGCCAAATAACAGCGCACGCAGAATGTGCTGACAAGTGAGAAAATCACTTGAAGAAAAATATTCTGATGGGCCTGTAAGAGAAAGCGGAGGGTAATGATGCTGTTGGCTTCCTAGATCCCTGATATCTTATTGAATGAATCTACCTTCTCTCCCTTCTGTGCTGCTGAATGTGCTCATATGGTCCCTACAAGACCAGGTCCAGTCTTTATGACCAAACTTCAATTTTATGATCGACAACATTAAACGTGCAGTGAGGACCAAGTGTGAATTTCTGTACAAAAACAATACAGTTTTCCTTTATCCTGACTTTAAAATTTCTTTTAACCCCTTTAAAGCCCATGACGTATTAATACGCGTCTGTGCCCTGGGCTTTAAGAGCCTGACCCGTCTTAGTATGTCATGGCGATCGCGTGCGCACACAGGCTGTGCGGGCGCAATCGCCGCCGGGTGTCAGCTGATTGTCACAGCTGACACCCGGTGCTATGTGCTGGGAGCGGTCCCGCACCGCTCCCGGCACATTAACCCCCGCAATGCTGCGATCGAAGTCGATCGCAGCATTGCAGTGGCAAGGGGAGGTGATCGGGATACTCACCTCCTCTTCCGGCCTCCAGCGCTGTCTGCCGCGGCTTCCTGGATGTTGCCATGATGATCCGATGTCGTCATGACAACATCTCGGTCACCAGACAGCAGTAAGATAGTTTGGTCATACGCAGTGCATGACCAAACTATCTTCTCACTGTGCAGCACTGACAGCCTGCATAGCACAGTGATGGTGCTCCATTCTTGTGCTATGCAGGCGATCAGAATAAAAAAAGTGAAAGTCCCATAGTGGGACAAAGTATAAAAGTAAAAAAAAGTATCAGAAAGTGAAAAAAAAATTGTAAAAAAAAAATAAAAAAATAATCCACCAAAAATAAAAATATAATGTACCCATCAATAAATATTATTATGAAAAAAAAAAACAATAAAAGTACATATATTTGGTATCACCGCGTTCGGAACGACCTGACGTATAAAATTGTCCCGCTAGTTAACCCCTTCAGTGAACACGGTAAAAAATAAAAATAAAAAACAATGCTTTATCATCATACTGCCAAACAAAAAATGGAATAACATGCGATCAAAAAGACAAACGTAAATAAAAATGGTACCGCTGAAAACGTCATCTTGTCCCGCAAAAAACAAGCCGCTATACAGCTCCATCATACAAAAAGTCAAAAAGGTATAGCTCTCAGAATAAAGCGATGCAAAAAAAATAATTTTTTCTATAAAATAGCTTTTGTTGTGTAAAAGCGCCAAAACATAGAAAAATTATATAAATGTGGTACCACTGCAAACGTACTGACCCGAAGAATAAACCTGCCTTATCAATTTTACCACACACGGAGCAGAATAAAAAAATGTAAAAAAACATAATTCCTGAATTGTTGGTTTTTGTTTATTCTGCCTCCCAAAAATCGGAATAGAAAGCGATCAAAAAATGTCACGTGCCTGAAAATGGTACCAATAAAAACGTCAACTTGTCCCGCAAAAAACAAGACCTCACATGACTCTGTCGGCCAAAATGTGGGAAAATTATAGCTCTCAAAATATGGCCATGCAAAAACTAGATTTTACAAAAAATGCGTCTTTTAGTGTGTGACAGCTGTCAGTCATAAAAACCCGATATGAATCTGGCATCGCTGTAATCGCACCAACCCGAAGAATAAAGTCGTCTAATCACTTATACCGCACTAGGAACGGCGTAAAAAATAAACGCTACGGCTGGGGTTGGGGTTAGGGTTGTTTTTTTAAAAAAAAAAATGGCGATATGGTGACTAGTGTTGAGCGCAAGTGCTCATTATTTGAGTTTGCATCGGGTGCTCGGGTATGCACTGAGTATCGCGGGTGCTCGAGTGACTTGTTCGAGTCTCCGCTCCATATGCTTCGCGGCCAAAAAAAACTTGCGGGGATTGCCTACCATGCATGAGCGATCCCCGCGGTTTTTTTTGGGTGTCTAATAACAGTGAAACATGTGGGGCGGGGACTCGAGCATGTCACTCGAGCACCCGTGATACATGGTGCATACCCAACTACCCGATGCAAAGTCAAGTAGCGAGCACTTGTGCTCAAGACTAATGACAACTTATTCAATATGATGACCTAATTTATCAAATTCTGTGTCGTACCTCTGGGTTCAAAATGTTCACTATACCCCTTGATAAAATCCCTGAGGGGTGTAGTTTCCAAAATGGGGTCACTTGTGGGGGGTTTCCACTATTTAGGCACATCAGGGGCTCTCCAAACGCGACATGGAATCCGCTCTCTATTCCAGCCGATTTTGCGTTCAAAAAGTCACACAGTGCTCCTTCCCTTCTGAACTCTGCCGTGCGCCCAAACACTGTATTTTCCCCACATATGGGGTATTAGCGTACTCAGGAGAAATTGCACAAAAGTTTTTGGGGTCCATTTTCTCCTCTTACCCTTGTGAAAATAAAAAAAATGGGGCTAAAACATCATTTTTGTGGAAATAGTTTGATTTTTTTATTTTCCTGGCTCCATGTTATAAACTTCTGTAAAGGACTTGGGGGTTCAAGGTGCTCACCACACATCTAGATAAGTTCCCTGAGTGTCTAGTTTACAAAATGCTGTCACTTGTGGGGGGTTTCCACTGTTTAGCCACATCAGGGGCTCCCCAAATGTAACATGGCGTCCGCTAATTATTCAAGCAAATTTTACATTCAAAAAGTCAAATGGCTCTCCTTCCCTTCTGAACCCTGCCGTGCACTCAAACAGTGTTTTTTCCCCACATATGGGGTATCTGCGTGCCCAGGGGAAATTGCACAACAAATTTGGGGTCCATTTTTTCTTGTTACCCCTGCAAAAATAAAAAAAATTGGGTCTAAAGTAACATTTTTGTGAAAAAAGTTAAATGTTAATTTTTTTCTTCCACATTCCAAAAATTCCTGTGAAGCACCTGAAGGGTTAATAAAGTTCTTGAATGTGGTTTTGAGCAGCGTGAGGGGTGCAGTTTTTAGAATGGTGTCACTTTTGGGTATTTTCTGTCATAAAGACCCCTCGAAGTGACTTCAAATGTGATGTGGTCCCTAAAAAAATGGTTTTGTAAATTTTGTTGGAAAAATGAGAAATCGCTGGTCAACTTTTAACACTTATAGCTCCCCAATAAAAAAAAATTTTGGTTCCAAAATTGTGCTGATGTAAAGTAGACATGTGGGAAATGTTATTTATTAACTCTTTTGTGTGACATATAAAGAGGGCATAAAAATTCAAATTTTGAAAATTGCAAAATTTTCTCCAAATTTCCGTTTTTTTCACAAATAAACGCAAGTGATATCGAAGAAATTTTACCACAATCATGAAGTACAGTATGTCACGAAAAAACAGTCTCAGAAGCAGGGGGATCCGTTGAAGCGTTCCAGAGTAATTACCTCATAAAGTGACAGTGGTCAGAATTGTAAAAATTAACCTGGTCATTAACGTGCAAACCACCTTGGGTTGTAAAGGGGTTAAAACTAACTTCAAACAGGATTGTGATAAACTATACAAAAAAATTACACCTGTGCCATGATATATCTCTAAGCTGTGCGTGATTGATGGCTGTAATATACATCTATTCACGCCTGCAGGAGATGTGTTGGCATGGCTCGAGCCCTGGTTTCATGGATTCACTCAGCGTCCTAAATTACAATCTATTTTCTATCCTAGGGAATTCATATTACTGCACAATCTCTCCTGAAATGGGGAGCACTAATACTTTCTCTAAACTCCAGTCAAGTGTTGGGGGTCTCCCCCAAACATACGTTGTTGTTGGGGATCTAACATAGAATAAAAAAATGTCTTTTTTTACACGTTCTTTTGTTGAGGGAGGGCAATAACCCTTCACGGTTGACAAAGTGAGTGTCAAATTATTATGTCGATTGCAATCCACAGAAAACCGAACGGAAACAATGTTCTGTATGGGAGGATTCAAAGAATCTCTGATCCCGTTTATTTTGCTTAGCATTTTATATTGTTTTGAGTATATCAATAGCCAATCAACTCTGCAGCCATACTACAGTACTACAGGCTAACCAATGTTAGTACAATTATTATGGAAACACATATATGGTCATATTATCATCGTTAGTTCGAAGCACTATGGAAATTTTACAAGGTCAATCCTGGCCTAAACTAGTTAGGCGCGGAGTGTCTGACAAAATACAAAATGTTCTTGTGAGAAAAGTTAGTGTGGGAAAGATGAGGCGAGAGAAAAGAAGGAAAGAAGTATGTTATGCAAGGAGTGATAATAACATGATTTTGAAACAAGCAGACAAAATGGAGTTGCTGTTATGAACTGCTACAAACACTAAGGAAAGGTAGGAAAACTGTCCCTACAATAGGACTAAGCTGATTCCCTACGATGCAGCGGGGGACCTGTTCCTTGTGAACAGACCCGCCTAAGTCCTCGGGTAGTCTGAACGCAGACCTATAGATATAAGGGAGGGGTCCCTACAAGAACTAAGGACTGGGATATAGTTGGACACCTCCTAGCAGAAATTGTAGCAGAGCAAAGACAAACAAACAGAAGTACTAGTGGTCAAAAGACCAAGCAAACTACAGAGTAAGGTACAAGGCACCTGGTTAGCTTAAGAGTAAAAGTAACACTGAAGTCCAGCAAGGCCAGGAGGGCGGAGCTGGATAATATAGGCAAAAAGTCATGTGACCAGCAAAATAGAAAAAACTAACAGGAGGGTTCTAACAGTTGCTATAGCATGAATATCAATATGTCCTTTACATTTTCCCCCCTAAAAATTATGTTATTATCAACATTAGAGGTGCTATCCCAGGGTCATGCTTTGAGCCTGAGGGACATTGGTCTTCACGCAATTAGTGCCCTTGTTACCAATTGAGGCTGTCGCGGCATGTCCATCCCCCCTTGTTCGTTGATATAATCATAAAGCTCTGATCTTCAGACGTGAGGTTGGTTGGGGCATGCAGGTAAAGGTCATCATTCCCTTGTCATCCAGGTCCTCAATGCTGGTTACATCTGGGTGGTCTGTGTATAGTAGCACTGGATGTTGGTTAACAGCGTCCTCCTTGCTCTCTGATGACTGGCAGGTTTTCCTCATGCAAAATGGGATACAATAAAAGACTAGTTTTAGTAAGACCTATATTAACAAGATGCAAGCAGCAATATGCAACACTCCTTGTAATTTTCCAGCAATCCATCCACCAATCCCTTTAAACCAATTAGCAGGATTTAAAAAGGAAAACGTATCAGACCACCAATTGTCTTTGGTCAATTCGTTATGTTTGTTATACTCTTCCCTGAGTTTCCTAATGTCTTCCATTTTAGTCTTTAACCATATGGTAGAGTCGGGATCAATATAGTGACAACAGGCTGGGCCTATAACCTGACACATCCCTCCTTGAGCTGCTGTCAAATAGTCCAGCACTAAAGTATGTTGATTGGCCACTATAATAAGTTGATTCTGCACCACAACTGTAGTATTAATTACTTACAAAATATTCCAAATCTGGTCATCTAAGTAATCAGTGACCTCTACTAATTTATCCCACATTTGTGTTACCATAGGGTAGAGGAAGACAGTACTGGCTATCTTATTGGGTATACTCATTTGTACTAAATGAGGTCTTCCTGATGGGCGTGGGGTGTTGTCTTTGGCACCTTTATAAATGGTATGAAGAGGGATGACTCTCATATCTACTCTACTATGGGGAATAAGATAAGTGGCTGGAGTTAGCCGGGCCAACGTACAAGTCCCCCCTACTCCGACTGGGAGCCATTTATACGCATTATTCCCACAGACCCAATATGTGGCTGATGGCAGATCCCATAAAGCAGAGTGCTGTAATACTAATTTATGTACCAAATCGATAAAAACGGTGTTATTTGATAACATACACCATGAAGGCATTTGTTCCAGGGGGCTACAATATCCAACATTCGGATTGCCACATGTTGGATCACTAGGCTTATATTCAGAGGATTCATTACAAGGGATATTACCAGATATTTTATAACGTGTCATTGGTACCTTTTATAAACAGATTTGCATGTACCCATGAGTGATTATGAATGTATCTTTCCAACAATGACGGTTTAAAAGCATCTGCCGTACTAGAGGTAGCATTGAAACTGATTTGTAGACCTTCAGTTGGTATGAAGCCTAAATTAGTCAAGGAAGACTGGGCACCCATATGTTTCCATTAAGGACAAGAAATTGTAGGTATTTACTGGTGGCAGTAAGATTTCCTTGCCACCAGGAGAGATCCACCCACCCAACTACTGGTATACCTACAGTGGTGTTCCATAATCTACTAAACTTAGTAGCGTTATTAGCAAGGGCGTCACTACAATTGGGCCAGTTTAGTATTTCTGCCAAAGTGACTGGGACCGCCAGAAAGGGCATACTAGAGGCTGAAACTGGTGAGTGAGTACATATCCAACAGTCACTGATCTGGTTGTTCTCTAATTGTCTCAATTCTTGTACCAAAATCTGGTGGTGAGTAATGAACTTGTTGTTAAAAGGGTCAGTACTCTGTTGTAGGCTATTCCAGGTATTGCCTAGTCCAACCATACATATTATCATAAAACATCTCAGGATGGTTGACGTTTGCAGTGTGAAGCATGGATCCATGTTGACTTCCCTTCAAGTTTTACTGCTGTTGGGGTTGTTCAAGAGCACTTGGTATGGTCCGTCATACAATGGTTCTAGTCCTTGTTTCCGAACATGCTTCTTCACATACATGTTTACTTTACTTTTTACTTAATTAATCCACCTGACCTACTTAGCTGATTCCCCCGTCCATACTTGATACTTAATTGATCCCCCGTCCATACTTAACTGATCCCCCGCCGATATCTAATTGATACACTTGCACATCCCTAATTGATCCCCGTCCATACACCTATATATAAATAATTGTGTTTTGTACTTGTATATATATACTGACTGTATCCCCATATTTAGAATGACGTCCATGTTGGCCGGAGCCGTGCAGTGTACATCTTGCGCAATGTATGCATTCCGTGAGCAACCGCTCGAGGATCCATACTGCTGCGAGAGATGTGAGCATATCGTGCACTTGGAAGCCCAAATTCTGGATCTAAGTACTCAGATAGCGATACTGAGGAGCATCGACAACATGGAACGGAGTTTGCTGCTCACCGAGCAGACACTCAATGGGTCAATACTGGGGGTGGAGCATAGAGGGGAAGTGCAGGCTGAACAGGCAGGGAGCTGGATAACAGTTAGGAGGGATAGAGGGAAGAAGTATAGGAAGGCTGGTTCTGAACCGGCATTATTGGAGCACGACAGATCCTCTGACCGCCGGGGGAGTGTATGCTCCAGTAATGAGGGGGAGGGGGGAAGTGTAGGGCAGGCAAGACAGGTTCTGGTAGTGGGTGACTCTATTATTAGGGGGACAGACAGGGCAATCTGTCACAAAGACCGGGATCGCCGAACGGTGTGCTGCCTCCCTGGCGCTCGAGTCCGGCACATCGCGGATCGGGTTGACAGGTTACTGGGTGGGGCTGGCGAAGACCCAGCGGTCATGGTCCACATCGGCACTAATGACAAAGTGAGTGGTAGATGGAGGGTCCTTAAAAATGATTTCAGGGACCTAGGTAGGAAGCTTAGGGCAAGGACCTCCAAGGTAGTTTTCTCAGAAATACTACCAATCCCGCGAGCCACACAGGAGCGCCAAAGGGAAGTTAGGGAGGTGAATAAGTGGCTAAAGAGTTGGTGCAAGGCAGAAGGGTTTGGGTTCATGGAGAACTGGGACGACTTCGCGGTCGGCTACAGGCTCTACCGTAGGGATGGGCTGCACCTCAATGGGGAGGGTGCAGCGGTGCTGGGGAAGAAGATGGCTAATAGGTTGGAGGAGTTTTTAAACTAGAGACGGGGGGGGGGGGAACCAAGGAAATAGGTGGGATGTGAGGCAAGCAAGGGGGAAGGGTTGAAGTGAATATAATGAGGGTGGAGAGGGGGGTGGGGATAGTACAGTTAGATCGTTAGAGAAGAATAGGATGCTAAATAACCCCAAAGTTTTATCTTGCATGCTGACCAACGCAAGAAGCCTGACCAATAAGGCGGATGAGCTGCAGGCGCTTATATCGGAGGAGAGGTATGACATCGTAGGTATAACAGAGACTTGGCTAGACGATAGCTACGACTGGGCGGTAAATTTATTAGATTATAGTTTATTTAGAAGGGACCGGAAACAGGGGAAAGGCGGAGGAGTCTGCTTATATGTAAAGTCATGTCTAAGACCCAGACTAAGGGAAGATATAGGAGAGGGAGAAGAGGGGGTCGAGTCCATGTGGGTAGAGATAGAGGGGCAAAAAATAATAATAAAATATTACTGGGGGTCTGCTATAAGCCACCAAATATAACAGAGGAGAATGAGAATCTGCTATTAGGACAAATAGACAAAGTAGCAAAACATAATGAAGTGATTGTAATGGGGGATTTCAACTACCCGGATATTGACTGGGAAACAGAAACCTGTAGATCTCAGAAAGGAAAAAGGTTCTTGACAAATATTAAGGATAATTATCTCTCCCAACTAGTGCAGGAACCAACGAGAGGGAAGGCCGTGTTGGACTTAATATTGACTAATAGGCCTGATAGAATAACTGAGGTACAGATAGGGGGGCACCTAGGTAATAGCGATCATAATATTATCGACTTCAAAATGCCCTTCAGTAGGGTTATCAATAAGGGAACAACAAAAACATTAAACTTTAGGAGGGCGAAGTTTGATCAGCTGATAGAAAACCTTCAACTTATTGACTGGGACAAAGTACTTAATCAATGGAATACGAATAGTAAATGGGAAACCTTCAAAAGAATTCTGAATACTCAGTGCGAGAGGTATATACCGTATGGGAATAAAAGGGCCAGAAATAAGAGGAAGCCAATATGGTTGAACAAGAACGTAAAAGGGGCGTTAAATAAGAAAAAAGAGGCATTCAAGAGATTAAAACAGGAAAACAGTAAGGAGGCACTAATGTGTTACAAGGAAAAAACGAGAACCTGTAAAAAACAAATAAAAATAGCGAAGGAGGAAACAGAGAGACGTATTGCTAGGGAAAGTAGATCAAATCCCAAACTGTTTTTTACGTATATAAATAGTAAAAGGATTAAATCGGATAATATTGGACCGATAAAAAGTGAGGAAGGCAAAATCATAGAGAAAGATGAGGATAAAGCTAATCTATTAAATAATTTTTTTTCGACAACTTTCACAAAGGAAATAGAACTAACAGGAGAAATGAGAAGTGACAAGCTTAATCCTCCACTAAGTATGACTAATCTAACCCAAGTTGAGGTACAGAAACGCCTCAGTAACATTAAAATAAACAAATCACCAGGACCTGATGGCATACATCCACGGGTACTAAGGGAACTAAGTAATGTGATAGACAGACCGTTATATCTTATATTTAAGGACTCTGTTGAGACTGGGTCTGTACCACTTGATTGGCGACTGGCGAATGTAGTGCCAATATTCAAAAAGGGAGCGAAAAGTGACGCCGGAAACTATCGGCCGGTGATTCTGACGTCCGTTGTGGGCAAAATTTTTGAAAGCTTCATTAAAGAGGCAATTACGGAGCATCTCGATGCTAATAATCTATTAACCCAGAACCAACATGGATTCATGAGGAATCGCTCCTGCCAAACAAACCTGATTGACTTCTACGAGGAGGTTAGCTCTCGAGTAGATCAGGGGGAACCAGTGGATGTCGTGTATCTCGACTTCTCAAAAGCGTTCGATAGCGTGCCACATAATAGGTTGGTATACAAAATGAGAATGATGGGGCTGGGGGAAAATGTCTGCAAGTGGGTAGCTAACTGGCTAAAGGATAGAAGGCAGAGGGTGGTTATAAATGGAATATACTCAGATTGGGTAAGCGTCACTAGTGGGGTACCACAGGGGTCTGTACTAGGCCCAATGTTATTTAATATCTTTATTAACGACATAGTCAACGGGATAAATAGTAAAATATCAATATTTGCAGATGACACAAAGTTATGTAAAACAATTAATACAAAAGAGGACAGTGCAGACCTACAGAGGGACTTGGATAAGCTGGGTAGGTGGAGCATTAAATGGCAAATGAGGTTTAACGAGGAGAAATGTAAGGTCATACATATGGGAAGGAAAAATGGAAGTCACCAGTACTCACTGAATGGGAAATCATTGGGGAATTCAGAGATGGAGAAGGACTTGGGCATCTTGATTGATAGCAAACTAAATTGGAGTGCCCAAAGTCAGGCCGCTGCTGTAAGGGCAAATAGGGTAATGGGATGTATCAGAAGAGGTATAGCTGCAAAGGATGAGAACATTGTTCTTCCACTGTAGAAAGCACTGGTCAGACCACACTTGGAATACTGTGCTCAGTTATGGGCCCCAATATATAGAAAGGATATAAATGAGCTTGAAAAGGTACAAAGGAGGGCAACAAAATTAATAAGGGGAATGGAGGGACTGCAATACCCAGAGAGGTTGGCAAAACTAGGACTATTCAGCCTGGAAAAGAGAAGGTTGAGTGGGGACATAATAAATGTGTACAAATATGTTAGGGGACAGTATAGAGATCTTGCCCAGGATTTGTTCAAAAGGTGGGATATTAAGGTAACAAGAGGGCATTCACTAAGACTGGAAGAGAAAAGGTTTCAGCACCAGCATAGGAAGGTGTTCTTTACGGTAAGAGCAGTGAGAATATGGAATTCACTGAGTGAGGAGACGGTAATGTCAGATTCACTACACCAGTTCAAGCGGGGACTGGATGCATTTCTACATACCAGGCAGATTTCAGCATATACTTAAAAATAAAATAGTAGGTTGATACAGGGATTTATTCTGACTGCTGGTTTCAGAGTCGGGAGGGAATTTTTCCTCAGGTGAAGATTGACTAAATCATTTGGGGTTTTTGCCCTCCTCTGGATCAACTTTAGCAATTACAGAACTAACAGGTCGAACTTGATGGACGCAAGTCTTTATTCGGCTTTACAAACTATGTTACTATGTTACATAATCTCCAGGCTTGAGGTTAAGACAACCTTCTGCATCAGCTGGATCTGGAATAGAAGATGATTCTAACGCATGGGTGTTAGTCAGTGCTTTGGCAAGCTGGATCACATATTGTACAACATGATTTGTTTCTTCTGATAATTGTTGTGGGGTAAATCGAGCTATAGCTGGTTGTGACCCAAATAATAACTCATAGGGTGACAGTTTATGTTTCCCTATGGGGGTGGTGCGTATGTGATATAGTGCAATGAGAAGGAGCTCAGGCCACTGGGCCGTAGTCTCCTGCATCATTTTGGTCAACTGCCTTTTCAGTGTGCCATTCAATCTGTCCACCTTGCCGCTTGACTGAGGATGGTAAGGAGTATGCAGCGCCACTGTTGATCCGATCATGGTAAGTATTTCTTGATACACGCATGAGGAAAAAGCTGGTCCTTGATCACTTTTGATAACTTCTGGGACTCCATACCGGCAAACAACTTCAGAGATCAGCTTCTTGGCGGTAGTCTTGGCAGTCATGTTTGGAACGGCGAATGCTTCTGGCCAACTTAAAAACATATCCACTACCACTAAGCAGTATTCATATCGTCCTGCTTTAGGGAGAGTGATGTGATCAACTTGCAATCGTTGGAAAGGATACTCTGGTTTGGCAAGGTGTTTTGTCGGTACATTCTGTAATCTACCTGGGTTGCAGGTTTGGCATATTGAGCAACCTTTGTTCTGTGCACTGAAGACGGTGGAAATTCCTGGAGCCCAATAGAGTTTCTGTACCAGTAGCAAAGCTTGATTCTTCCCTCGATGTACCGGTCCATGGGCCCAGGCCGCAACGGCTGGATATAGAAGTCGAGGCAAACAATACAGTTGTTCCTTCTTCCATAGCCCATCTATCAACTTAGCTCCCACCTCCTTCCAAGACTGGTGTTCTTGTTTAGAGACTTTTTGCTGTGTGGAGCGTAGCTTTGTGATTGGAGGGACCGGTTGATGCTCTTCTGCAGGTTGATCCTGGCTTGGCACAGAATTTAGCTGTTTGGCCTGTTGCCGCGTAACAGCCATGGACATGGATGTCGGAAGAAGAGCTGCTCGCTTAGCATGGAGATCAGCAAGTGCATTACCTCTTGCTTCAGGGGCATCTGGTCGGGTATGAGCTTTTACCTTTACGACAGTCAACTGTCTTGGTAGTTGCACCGCTTCCATCAATTGTCTGACGCTTTCAGCATTTTTCACTGGAGAACCTGCAGTCATGACGAAGCCTCTCCTTGCCCAGATTTCCCCAAAATCATGTGCAATCCTGAATGCGTATCTCAAGTCAGTAAATATATTCACAAGTTTTCCTTTGGCCTGTTGACAAGCAGCAATCAGAGCTTTGAGCTCGGCTTCCTGTGCTGACATACTGGGGGGGTAAGGCTGCAGCCTCTACCAATGTATCTTCAGTTGTGACAGCATATCCAATATGAAACCTGCCAGAGGTGTCAGCATATCTTGATCCATCTGTATATAACGTAAGTTCTGGGTCATCCAAGAGTACTTCCCCCACTAAAACAAGTGGAGTTGACTCCGCAGTGATCTGTTCCAGACAGTCATGTGGTGGAGCCTCTTTCCGCTCTCCTTCAGGTGCTGGTAGCAGGGTGGCGGGGTTGATGGTGGTGCACCAGTGTAATCTCACATTTTCTGGCAACATCAACGAACACTGCAGCCGCAGGTGTCTCTGTGTGGATAGATGTTTAGGTTGCTGTAAAGCCAGGACAGCCGCAATATCGTGCGGAGCATAAATGTGAGTCTCATGTCCAAGGATGATGTCCGAAGTTTTTTCAAGTAATTGCTGTGTGGCGTGAACCGCTCGTAGACAGCTGGGGGAGGCCGTGGCTACCGGGTCCAGATGCGCTGAGTAATACCCAACTGGGCGCTGCTTTGTACAGTGTTTCTGCATGAGCACTCCAGCTGCATGCCCTCCTGTCTCAGAGACATACAAATGGAAAGGTTGAGCATAGTCCGGGTTTCCAAGGGCAGGTGCTGTCATTATCCTTGACTTTAGTTGCTCAAAGGCTTGTTGCAGCAGTTCTTGGTGGTCCTTGTTGTTTACATCAGCCAGAGTGTCTTCTTTTAATGCATCATATAGGGGTTGCATCAGACGTGAGGCGTCTGGGATCCATTGTCTGCAATATTTACATAGTCCGAGGAACTGTTGCAGCTCTATGGGATCTTTTGGGAATGGTAGTGCGTAGATGGCCATCTTCCTTTCTTCTGTGAGATGTCTGGCACCCTGAGTAAGGCAATGGCCTAAGAAGACCACTTGACCGAGGCAAAACTGAAGTTTCGAGGCTGAGACTCGACAGTTCAGTTTTGCTAGATGCTTGAGGAGGCTAACACTGGCCTTGATGGACACTTGCTCCGTGAGGGCACACAAAAGAAGATCATCCACGTATTGTAACAGTACTACCTCTGAGTTGTCCAGCTGCCACGGCAGCAGACAGCTAGACATGTTCTTTGCAAACTGATTAGGGCTATTCTGCGCTCCCTGCGGCATCACTGTCCAGGTCAATTGCCTGCCTTGATATGTAAATGCAAACAGAAACTGACAGTCTTTGTGTAGTGGAATACTGAAAAAGGCGTTTGCTAAATCAATTACTGTAAACTAGGCAGCAGTAGATGGTATCTGTGAGAGAAGTGTATGTGGGTTGGGCATCGAAGGAGTTTCCAAGACTGTCGCTGCATTTACTGCCCTCAAATCCTGCACCAATCGATAAGCGGGCGGCTGCCCCGGTTGGGATTTTTTCTTTATGGGGAATAATGGCGTATTTCACGGGGAAACGCAAGGAATTAGTGCCCCTTTCTCTAACAAGGTCTGAATTTGCTGGTGTAGACCTTGTTCTTGTGCATGTGTGAGCGGGTACTGACGAACCTTGGGAAAGGGAGCTTCAGGCTTGAGGTACACCTGTATTGGTTCTACCGGCAATCTCCCAATGTCATCTGGGCCTTGTGACCATAGATGGGAAGGGATTCCCTCTATGTATGGAGCTAACCTGGGATCTTTTGGGAGATTTCCATTGGTATCTGATATGTTAATCATAGCCGTGGGTAGTGCCCGTAAGATGCAGACCTCCTTTATGTGTGCATCAGAGTTTGGATCGTTTAAAGTAAGGATCATCTGACCATTGTCCTGGAATTGAATTCGGGATCGGAATTTAGACAAGAGGTCTGCTCCTAAAAGATTTACCGGGCAGGTCAGGGATATGACAAATTGTGCCATTACTTCTGGAAATGGGCCAATCGGAATAGGTATGGTGAGAGTGTGTTTGTTAGGTCTGCCATCTACACTGATCAATATTAGATTGTCGTTATAAAATTGGACTGGGAGACCCTGGGTCAGTTCAGTGGATTTTAAAATGGAGTTGGCCGCCCCAGTGTCTACCATGAACTTCACCGGATTCCCTCCCACTGGGAGAACTACAGATGAACAGAACCCGGGGGTGGTTACGGGCATCACTATGGCAGACTCTGGTTGGCCTTCATTTCAGAATGGGCGGTCCTGGGGGACATTTTCTCGTGACAAGTCCGGTGGGTCGGGCATCCTATTTCTGGATACGGGGGCTTGTGTGGTGCACTGACCAGCAGGGGTGTGACAGTCCCTTTGGAAGTGTCCTGCTCGGCCACATCTCCAACGCTGAAGACGGGAATTCACTACTGGTCTTCTCTCGGTATACATTACTCGCTGATCAGGTACAGCCATGGGGTAATAGTGGGGCTGTAAGGTAGGAGGAGGATACTGGGGGGGCAAGGGGGGATACTGTGCTATGGATAATGCGCGTGCAGCAACTACCATTGCAGCGGGTTTGGATTTAGACTTAACCGCAGAAACGGTCCGGGCGACACTTTTCTGGAAGCTTTTTGCTACCTTTAGGGCATCTCCTGGGGTGGCTGACTCAACATCTGGTCGTACAGCCCATATCGCGTCCTTGATTTCAGCCCGTAACCCCTGGATAAAGGCGGATACTAACAGCTGGCAATGAGTTTTAGTATGCAAGGAAAACCCAAGGTCCTTGTAGACCTGCATAAGGCGCCCATAAAACTTCTCAGCCGACTCTCCCTTCTCTTGAATGACATCTGTGAGGGTAGTGGATTGATCAGTCAACTTATCCTGAGCCCATATTTTAAGGGCTTTACAAAAGTCAACCCCACTCTCATACGTATTGGAGTCTAATGCTCTGTTATATGGGATAGCAGTCTCTATCATCGGATAATATCCTTCACCGGCTTTTACACGGAGCAGGTGTAAAAGATCTTGCCTTGTTGTTGAATATATATCTCTATTTGCGGCCATGGCTCTGTAAAAAGCCATTGGGGAATGTTCGGGATTCGGGAGACGGTTACACAGAGTATCCGTCTGTGTTGGGGTAAACGGGGTGTATTTGGGTGGTCTGGTATTTGTATTTTGGTCCGCTTCCTCCAGAGGAGGTGGAGGCAAATCAGCATGAGTACTGATTGTAGGGAGATCTTGGAGGTAGGGGAACACTGGGGGAGACCAGATATCGGGTTTGATTGTGAGTTTGATTGAGCGGCATAATCAACAAGATCCCTGTCGATGGCCAAGAGTCTTATCTCTCTCAATTTAGTTGGATGCATGGCAATATACTGCTTTATAGCCCCGACTATTATTTTGGCCGCATCCTCTTTTGGGTATCCAAAGATACCAGTGGAAATTAATGGCAGGGCTAGGGTTGGGGCCGCATGAAGCTGTGATGCGTATGCTATGGTGTTTTGGATTGTTTCTGTAAGCAGGTGTTGTGACCTGGGTAAATCCAGGGGATCATATTTTGATCCAACTGCATGTATAACAAACTGACATGATAGCTGTCCGGCTCTTGTAGTCATCACCTCCTTCTCTTAACGGACTGTGGTCACGGATGTAATCATTAGATGCAGCTTGTATTGTAGGTCCCCCAATACGACATATCTCTGCAGCTAGCCCCCACCCATGCTCCAGTTTTGCATTTGCTGCGTTTACAATGATCCCAACCTGCTGTTGTGGTATACTCCCCATGCCTATTCTCAGTATAGTGGAGAAATCCGAAGGACCATTCAGTAAAACAGACGCCACCTCCTGGTACTCGCGTCCATGTTCTATTTCCCCAGTTTGGGAGAGGGTGAATAGGGAAGAGTTCAGAGGACCCTGGGTCTCTCTGAATGGAGTATGGACCATGGCAGGGGCAGGTGGGGGCAGTGGTTTATAATACCCCCGTCAGCGTTAAGTAATGGGCAGGTTGGTGCTACAACACTGGGTTTGCGTGCTCCACAATTATAGCACGTCTTGCGCCATCCTGGATTAATGGCCCAACACACATTACAGAGCCAACCGTCTGGGTTATATGGTGGTGGCTGGCTCTCAGTGGGAAGTGCAGGATATTTAATCTCCTTGGGTATAAATTGCTCAGTTTCCGGATTTAGGAGCTGGGGTACTGCTACATTTGTGGGGGTAGGGGATGCTTCTTTAGGGGCTTTAGATTCGTGTTCTGGACTCATAAGTTGGGAAAGGGGACCTACTTCCTCCTGTACTTTTTCTCCATCAGCTTCATTTTGTAGCACAAAACAACCAGTTTTTGTCACAGTGCTAGATAATTTTCCTTTCTTGACATAAAAGTAATTGAAATAACCAGGCTTCATCTCCTCTTCTATTTCAACATATCCTTCATCACAAATCTCATGTGCCACTTTCCTAAAGTTTTCAGCATCTTCCAACAATCCACAATAAACTAATTTTCCTCTATTGTGGAGAATTCTTTCATCCCATAACGCAGGCTGAAGTCTACCCTGCACGGGAAAGTTTAACACCTTAAACACTTTTGGTGCATGCTTAAATGATCTTTTCCCTTCTCGACTGATCATGATATTCTTCACATTCTCACTCTCCTGCAGGGGAGACAAATTCTTTCTGCTCCACGGAAACATTGATTAATCACTACTGCCGCTTCACAACCAACAAAGATTCTTAATTCTTGTGCACAGCGGAGTGTGGCCAGCGTTCCCAGCTGTTCCACTATTAACTTCTAACTCACCCCTCCCGAGAATCGTACAGACTGCTAATGAAAGGAGGAGCGCTTTTGCAGCTTTGCAGAGCTCCGGACACTCGATATACGTATATCTACTTGCGTGCCCTACCCAATCTTCGATCACCTGCCGCAACTGAAACTAACAATGTTCAGTCTTTTAAGAATCTTTGTCAGAAGTTGAAGAAGGAAAGATTCACACAATATTCACTTGTCAATCCGAGGTGATACTGCTTTGAAAGTTATCAATATCAGACCCCTAATGGGACTACACCCCTTATAGTCTCACCTTTGACTATATCCAACCAGGATGTCCGGAGACTCTGCAAACAACCACCCACCACATGGAAACCACGCCAAACGGTCAGTATCACTAGTAAAGAACTGGTGGACTTACCGTGGCTTTTGCGTGGGGGATGATCAGTCCCAATTTCAGTGGGGGGAGGCTGAAAGCAAGTCTCTCTTTGTGGACGTCCAGAGGTGGAGGGGCGTCCCTGGTTAAGGATCCGAGTCACGGCACCAGCTGTTGAGGGAGGGCAATAACCCTTCACGGTTGACCAAGTGAGTGTCAAATTATTATGTTGATTGCAATCCACAGAAAACCAAACGGAAGCAATGTTCTGTATTGGGAGGATTCAAAGAATCTCTGATCCCGTTTATTTTGCTTAGCATTTTATATTGTTTTGAGTATATCAATAGCCAATCAACTCTGCAGCCATACTACAGTACTACAGGCTAACCAATGTTAGTACAATTATTACGGAAACACATATATGGTCATATTATCATCGTTAGTTCGAAGCACTATGGAAATTTTACAAGGTCAATCCTGGCCTAAACTAGTTAGATAACAGGAGCGGAGTGTCTGACAAAATACAAAATGTTCTTGTGAGAAAAGTTAGTGTGGGAAAGATGAGGTGAGAGAAAAGATGGAAAGAATGTATGTTATGCAAGGAGTGATAATAACATGGTTTTGAAACAAGCAGACAAAATGGAGTTGCTATAGCATGAATATCAATATGTCCTTTACACTTTCTGTAGGATAATTTGATTGTGGTGGGATCGGCCTGCCTCACTTATGTGAGACTCTAACCCCCTGGTAGTCTTTGAATAAAGATCTCCATTGCTTTTTCCAAATGCCCAAGATCTAAATTTAAGACACCTCAGCTCTGCACTATTATAAAAAGTTATTTTTAAATGTCTAATATTTCTTCTTGAAACTCATCTGATTGCCAAGAGCCACCGAGCCCCATACTCTAGTTACCCCAGAGAGGTTTCATCACTAGTTACTTATTTTTTACTGAAGAAGACTGTTGAGTTTGGTCATTTCAGTAGATGTGTTATTGTCTATAGTCAAAGATTTTGACTACAGTAGTTAGTGCCCAAAATTCTCTGATTTAACCACTTCCACAGCCAGTTTTGTGTTGATAGTCAGGCCCCATTTTTCTAATCTGACGTGGGTCACTTTATGTGTTGAAAACTTTGTAATTCTTCACAAATGATAATAGGAATCAAATGGACCTTCCAATAATTTCCCAACTTTTCTTGAATCTGACAATTCCCTAAGTACAGTTGTATCCTACTATTTGGGCACATGGCAGGTTAAGAAGCGAAGGAGCGCCTTTTAGCTATTTGAATGCAGATCTTGCTAAAATAGTTTGCAGACACAATGTATTGGGGGCACTGTTCATGGTCACCTGGCAGGTCAAAAGATGGCTACCACAAACAGGCTTGGCGCTATCTACTCCATTTTCCAGATCCCAGGATTATCTTGCTCATCACGATTTAACCCCTCTACATGGATCTGGACTTACACAGAGACCCCTAGGCTTGGGCCACGATGTTACCTGCTATTCTGTCAAGTGAGATGGGAAGAAGAATAGTCAAGTAGCCGGGTCAGAACCAGGAGGGCAGAGAAAATACAAAATCAGAAGATACAAGAGTAGTCAGTAAACGGGCTGGGGCCACAACAGGAAACAAATACACAAGCCGGGAGCTGAGCACAGAGGACTGAACCAGAGGAGAATAAGGCTGTATCCGGAAGCTTCCGGCAATATGCTTCCAGCTTTAGTAGGGTGCGGTGCTTTCCAATTGGCTGAAGCAGGGAGCAGATTACTTCAGTTGGACAGCACACACACCCATACTGCCAGACTGGATGGTACTACTGGTCCCAGGCTCCCTAACCTTAGTGGATGGACAGAGCCTACACCTCGCAGAACTTCTAGTTCCGACGTATATTTTAATATTTAAAAAATGTTAAATATTCCTCTATTCTTTAGATTTGTGTCTAATAAAATAGATTTTTAAACTTGAGTATATATCTCTTCATTTTCCTGGATTAGCATGTAGCTAATGGATGTGTTTTTTTAGACATTTTAAGTAGAAATGTTAAAAAATATAAATTTGTAAAAATACTTTTTTACGTATATTTTTATAGAGGACTTCTTATCAGATGTGATTGATTAAAAAATATATATATCACGATATTCTTATAAAAAAAAATGTATTGATTTTATCTTGGATTGTCCATTAAAAAGAATGATTGCAGTAGTTACATAAAATAGGTGAAAGAGTTACAAAGTGATTGTCCATTTGTCCATCGATTCACCCATCGATCCCAGGATCCTGGATAGTAGGTTGCGTCTGTCCAGCACGTGTGTCAGGATGACACCATATGTCTGGGCCTTGTCATCTGACCTCCACACGTAGATAATTCATTTAGTTTCCTGTGAAATGGCAAGAGCGCCCCTCCTGTCTCTAAAATGGGGTTATATAGGCTGGTCATACCAGCAGTTCTACTAATGGTACTAACTTACACCAAGCTAAAAATAGCCTGAATGTCTAGCACGAGGCTGATGCAATCTTATTCAATGTACAGAATTCAGAATTAAGAATAAAAATGAATATCCATAATTAATATTTAACAAAATTTCAAGGATATTTTATTAAAATTAATAACTGCATTTTTTTTCTTGGCAGATGACTGTACCAGGAGATCAGAGGGACAGGAGATTTTTAAATCGAATGACCTTGAGATCCCACAGGATACAATTGAAGTGAATGCCATTACTCCAGATATACCATCATCCCTTCACTGCAAAGATCTGTCATCTAATTCTATGAAACAGGTTCTGTCTTCTGATTCATTACCGACTACTAAGGAAAATCAAAATGAAATAAGCATTACAAAACGAACTGCTCGTAGAGCAAACAAGTTATTTTCACGTTCAGAAAATGGAAATCGTTTTACCCTCAAAAAGTCTATTCTTAAACATCAAAAAATACACACAGCGGACAATAGATTTTTTTGTTCCAAATGTGGAAAATGTTTTAACCAGAAATCAGGTTTTGTTAATCACCAGAGAACTCACACAGGGGAGAAGCCTTTTTCATGTTCAGAATGTGGGAAATGTTTTAACCAGAAAGCGCATCTTGATATCCACCAGAGAACTCACACAGGGAAGAAGCCTTTTTCATGTTCAGAATGTAGGAAATGTTTTAACCAGAAATCAGCTTTGGTTAATCACCAGAGAACTCACACAGGGGAGAAGCCTTTTTCATGTTCAGAATGTGGCAAATGTTTTAACCAGAAAGCGCATCTTAATAACCACCAGAGAACTCACACAGGGGAGAAGCCCTTTTCCTGTTCAGAATGTGGGAAATGTTTTAACCAGAAATCAGCTTTGGTTAAGCACCAGAGAACACATACAGGGAAGAAGCCTTTTTTATGTTCAGAATGTGGCAAATGTTTTAACCAGAAAGCGCATCTTAATAACCACCAGAGAACCCACACAGGGGAGAAGCCTTTTTCATGTTCAGAATGTGGGAAATGTTTTAACCAGAAATCAGATCTTGTTAGACACCACAGAACTCACACAGGGGAGAAGCCTTTTTCATGTTCAGAGTGTGGAAAATGTTTTAATCGTAAAAAGATTCTTAATAACCACAAGAGAACTCACACAGGGGAGAAGCCTTTTTCATGTTCAGAATGTGGGAAATGTTTTAACCAGAAATCAGATTTGATTAGGCACCAGAGAACTCACACAGGGGAGAAACCCGTTTCGTATTCTTTTTTTTGAATCCAATACATCTTTATTGAGATTTTTTCATTCGTTTTTTTTGACAAGACAAGAAATCAGTACGTACAATAATAACATAAAATAACATACCATAGGGATGACATACATGCATCTCTCCTGTATATCCTTTCAGCTTGCCCATTACCGTCTGATAACTTGCAGTTACTATATCTTACAATTAACATTCCACATTCTTGAAATCTCTTATCTAACCATAATATTATAATAAACATTATAATCCTCTACACATATAGGTGTGCTATATTACCCATTCCACATGTTAAGGAATTCCAATGCACATTTCAATGAAACATTATACATTGCCAATACCCCCCTACCATAAGTCAAATTGTCTCTTCAACAATAACCCCCTTGATGGCATTCCAGGTGTATCCAACCATAATCCCCATATTTTCTCACATTTATTCATTGAGTTTCGTTTTTTTATATACCCCTTTTTCTAATCTGATAATATTATTTATCCTATTTTTGAGTTCACTAATCTCTGGAGGTGAGGGATTAATCCATTTGGATGCAATATGTTTCCTAGCTTGAAATAAAATATGTGAAATCCCTATTGAAATTGGGTGAAATTCCATATCATCTTCTAATATACCTAATAGGAATGTTTTTTAGTCTGGTTGAATATCTATTTTATATACCCTCTTTATAATAGACAAAACTCCTTTCCAGTGTTTACCTAACTCCCGGCATTCCCATAGCGTATGTAATAGGCCCGCATCATCCATTTTACATCTTGGACATTCAGCTTCAGTCCGGTATCCTATGTTACATAGGAATCTAGGCGTCCTATATTTCCTATGTATTAATATGATCTGGGAAAATCTCTGTGCCTCATATAAAGATAATTGGGGTACCAGTTCTAATACCACTCTCCATTGATTCTCAGAAATTGGACCTATATCTTCCATCAATTTTGTCTAGCTGGAGAAGGAAATTTTTTAAAATAATTATCAAGAAGGATTCAGTAAATATTAGAAATACGACTCACATGGGTTATATAGGCCCCTCATAGCATCTGTTATCTATATACACTACGGTTCAAAAGTTTGAGGTCATTTAGAAATTTTATTATTTTTGAAAGAAAAGCACATTTTTTTTCAATGAAGCTAACATTAAATGAATCAGAAATACACTCCATACATTGTTAATGTGGTAAATGACTATTCTAGCTGCAAACTTCTTGTTTTTATTGCAATATGTACATACAGTAGATGTGTAGAGGCCCATTTCCAACAACCACCACTCCAGTGTTTTAATGGTACATTGTGTTTGCTAACTGTGTAAGAAGGCTAATGGATGTTTAGAAAACCCTTGCATAAGTATGTTAGCCCAGCTGAAAACGGTTTGGCTGATTTGAGAAGCTATAAAATTGACCTTCCTTGGAGCTAATTGAGAATCTGGAGCATTACATTTGTTTGTTCTATGAAACTCTCAAAATGGCCAGAAAAAGAGAACTTTCATGTGAAACTCGACAGTCTATTCTTGTTCTTAGAAATGAAGGCTATTCCATGCGAGAAATTGCCAAGAAACTGAAGATTTCCTACAACGGTGTGTACTACTCCCTTCAGATGAGAGCACAAACAGGCTCTAACCAGAGTAGAAAGAGAAGTGGGAGGCCCCGCTGCACAACTGAACAACAAGACAAGGACATTAGAGTCTCTAGTTTGAGAAATCGACGTCTCACAGCTCCTCAACTGGCAGCTTCATTAAATAGTACACGCAAAACGCCAGTGTCAACGTCTACAGTGAAGAGGCGACTCCGTGCTGCTGACCTTCAGGGCAAAGTGGCAAAGAAAAAGCCATATCTGAGACTGGCTAATAAAAGGAAAAGATTAATATGGGCAAAAGAACACAGACATTGGACAGAGGAATTAATTAATAAGTGTTACACATAATATAGTTCAACTAATTATATTGTAATTATATTAAAATGTTATACACATAAAATCATGCAAGTTTTCCAACTTCCTGTGTGAATAAATAAATAAATCCATCTAAAAGTTGTTTGATCAAATCCTGCTTTGGAATGAAAATTCTAAGGAACCAGTGGCCATCATTACTTTAAGAAATGAAGGTCAGTCATTGCGAAAAATTGGGAAAACTTTGAAAGTGTCCCCAAGTGCAGTTGCAAAAACCATCAAGTGCTACAGTACAGACCAAACGTTTGGACACAGCTTCTCATTTAAAGATTTTTCTGTATTTTCATGACTTTGAAAATTGTACATTCACACTGAAGGCATCAAAACTATGAATTAACACATGCGGAATTATATACTTAACAAAAAAGTGTGAAACAACTGAAAATATGTCTTATATTCTTGGTTCTTCAAACTAGCCACCTTTTTCTTTGATGACTGTGACGCGCCCCCTGGGCCATGTTGTGCTGCGTTGCGCATGCGGGGGATACCCGGAGCCGGATCCGATGGGGGTAGTAGTCTTCTTGTGGCGGTGACCCGGTCCGCGCCCTGGGTGGTCAAACTAAGTGGCAGTGCTTGGCATTAAGATGTTATAGAGTTCGACTACGCCACCCGTTGATTGCGGCTATGAAGCCGCCGCTGCAGGGCAGACCGCTGAGGCCGGTGGTACGGTGGTGCAGCGTGGATGGTATAACCCCCAACGGGAGGGGTATAGCCTCAGGGCAGCTGGTGAGGCAGGGAGGAATGATGGTGGTAGTGGTGGTGTGGCAAGGAATCACTGAGACGTGCGGTTGCAGTTTTCACAGCTTTACTCACAGTTCTTTATCAGGTCACTTGTGCGCAGTAAGGACCACCCGAGCCGTGCTGCGCCCACCAGGTGAGGGACTCGGCTAACTCCCAGGCAATTCCGGAGCGTGGTCCAGGGCTCCCCTCTCTTCCCTTCTACTGGCCGTTCCCACCAGGGACCCACCTTTGTCCGGCTCCCTCGGGCCTTCTGGTGGCGAAACCTTTCCCGGCTCCCCTGACCCTATACGTGGTATGCCTTCCTGGTGGATAAGGTGAGGGGTCGCGCCAAGGCTTGACCACGACCTCCGGTTCCTGGCTGAGGATAATTGGCCTCCACCAGTTTGGGATCCGGTACCCTGTTCTGCCAACCCTTCACCCGTTAACTCGTGGGATCTCAGGGTTCCCTCTCTTCTTGCGTCTCTGGGCCTTTCCTGGTGTTCCTGTTCCTCCTTCTTCTTCTTTCTCTCTCTCTCTCTCTGCCTCAGGCCTCCACTTCAGGCCTGGCTTTGGAGCCGGGCCCGGACTGAGCCACAGCTCCCTGTCAGCCCTCTCTGGCTGAGCTCCTCTCCTCTTCTCCTCCAGACTGAACTGAACCGAACTGACTGCTGTCCTAAGATGGTGCCCACCTTATATACTCCCTTCTGACACCCGAGCCCAGATGACTAGCACCCAATGGGCTCCTACCTATGCCCAGAGTCCCTCCCCTCTCTGCTCCTACACCACTGGGATGTTCCTCCCCCCTCCCCACTCCAGCCAGGGACAGAAGCTGTCGTACCTGCACATCTATCTGGTGGGAGTACCGTTGGTCTGTCCCCCGGAAATGGGGTGAGTGTAGTGCATGCAGCTAACTGAGCTATGTTCCACACTCCATCCTTACCCGGGAGTGGAATACCACACCTCTGGATCGAGGTGCAATACCCCTGTAGCAGCCGAGTCCTCGGGGTGCTACATTCCCCCCTGGTAAATCACAGCACGTCCTCGGGCTGGAATAGAGCAAAACAATTAGACATACAAAAATTTTAAAGTGCACTCACATATAAGATATTAACTATGAACTCATCCCTTTATGGGAGGTACTCTTTTCTTTTTAAACGTTACAGGTATAAAACATTTTCCTATGACATTATAAAATATCTGACTAATGCCACCGGAACTCTTTTGTAAAACATTATGCAAGATTTTGGCATTACTGTTTTAGCAGCATACTAAACTTTCTATTATAAGACATTTTCACATACAACGTTTTCAGAACATATTCTTGATTTCTGGCCACGGTGCAACTTGTGACCAGGTAAAGTGCAACAGTCACCAATTCCGTAGTAGAAAAACAGTTCCTTATAAAACCAGTAGGGGGCACTTTAAGAAGCGCAACTATTTACAGGGTGTTGACCGCTCTCAGTCCTCGGCCAGTGGGAATAAGGGAGTGGCTGCTCACAGTCCTCAGCCTGGTTAGGGATAGGGGCACACAGGAAACAGTTCTTTAACAGTTCCACACTAGTCCCAACGGGGACCACACTCCAATTAGCAGCATGACAGGTACCCTTACGGGTAACTATATACAGTTTCAGTTACCGTTCATTAGTAACAATGTCCTCCTGCTCCTTCCTGAGGGTAGTCTTCAGACCCGTCCGGGTCCTCTTGGTCTTCCTCATACTGCATCTCCTCCTCAGTCAGCCGGTGTACGTGAAGGGCGTACGGTCCTTTAGCACACTGATGCCGGGTGAAGGCGACCACATCACCCGGGTAGAGGTCACGTCCGCGGTGTCCCTCCGGCAGGTGGCTCTCGACATCCCTGCGGGTGACAAAGACGTCGCCGGGAATTCGGTGATCCCGGATAAAGCCCCAGCCATTCTCTAGCTGGAACTTTATTACGGTCCCGGTGGTGCGGGGGCCGTGGGCCGTACGGGGGTTTCGTCGGGCCCGGCGTTTCTGCTCCGCGCTTTGGGCCTGCAGCTGTTCCTCGCGGATTCGCCTCTCTCGCCGTTCTCTCCCAAAGACCTCCAGCTGTTGACGGCAGCACTCCTCACGCCGGGCTGCGTCTGCCCGGGTCTCCTTGGTGAACCCCATGAGGTCCTCACCGGTCGGATCCCATGCAAATTGGGCGTCCTCCAACGGGAGTGGAACAATTTTGGCGGGCGCCGGAGCCGGGATCAGGGGCTCGCACAGGGGCCGTTCCCTCCGGAGTCGGGGATTGACGTACTCCGGTGGCCACACGAAGGGCAGCCCGTCCGGGCAAGTATGCTGTGCGAATAGATCTGCTCCCAGGGGTGGCACTGTGGAAGCAGAGTGCGCGGTGGGGGCCGCGGCGCCCGGGGTTATTCGACCTTGCGTCCAGGCCGGAGGCTCTTTGGAGGTAGAGGGCGCTGTTGGGGCAGCGGCGCCCTGGTTCACTAGGCCTTGCGACCAGGCCGGTGGCACTTCCTGTTTCGCCACGCTCAGGGTCAAGGGGCGTGGCGCGGAAGAGGGCGTGACTGCGGCTCCTGCCGCTTGAGGCCTAGTTGGGAGCAGTGGCAGTGCGGCAACGGGCGCGGTGAGTAGGACTTCGGGCTCTGCGACGGGGAGCTGGGGCAGGCTTACGGCTACTGGGCTCGGGGTAATGACGTCCCCATTACCTGCTTCCATCCTTGCAGCTCCCTCCGCGGCGTCGTCTCCGGCCTTCGTCCCTCCTGCACCATCCTCAGGGGCAGACATGCCCCACGTTGCGGGTGGCGTCCTCTGCTGGCGGGTTCCAGCCTGCTGGGCCATCTCCCTTCTCCACTCGGCCAGTGCTTCCTGCTGTACTCGGGCCATCTTCCGGGCCAAGGCCTCCAGCGCGGTCTGTGCACGCTCCCGATCTCTGGGGAGTTGTGCCAGGATCTCCACCAGGCCTTCTGGGGTGGCGGCCTGCAACAGGCTCCGAACCACGGGGTCGGTGCTGCTAGACCCTTCCTCCATCCCCGGGTGCGATCTGTCCAGACTCCTCCAGGCCGCACCCATCCTCTCAGCTTTATTCCCTATCCGCCCCCATTGGGAGTGGTCCCGGGGCATCTTATTGACAGTCAGTTTCAGGGGCAGACCCCCCACTCTGATGGACATCTCCATTATTGTAGTCTCGGCTGGTGGGGGCGGTCTCTTCCTTTGGCGCCACTCTGGGGCCATGCCCACGATGGGAGGTGGTCTCTTGCCACCCTCTGGCACGCCCATAATGGCGTCCGCTCTGCCAGGGCGGGAAACCGTCTCAGATGGCGGGAATCGTCTCCTGATGGCGGGAAACTCCGCGGATGGCGGGTAAAGGCTGCAAATGGCGGGCAAACGGCGGGAAACGACTCCGGACGGCGTCCGATGGCGGGAATCCTCCGGAATTGGCGGGAGACTTCTTTTTGAGGTACATGTTAACTTTTCTTCAGGCACGCAGTACCCGGTGGTTACGGGCACGTAATCCTGCTGACTACGCCAAAGTTGACGCGCCCCCTGGGCCATGTTGTGCTGCGTTGCGCATGCGGGGGATACCCGGAGCCGGATCCGATGGGGGTAGTAGTCTTCTTGTGGCGGTGACCCGGTCCGCGCCCAGGGTGGTCAAACTAAGTGGCAGTGCTCGGCATTAAGATGTTATAGAGTTCGACTACGCCACCCGTTGATTGCGGCTATGAAGCCGCCGCTGCAGGGCAGACCGCTGAGGCCGGTGGTACGGTGGTGCAGCGTGGATGGTATAACCCCCAACGGGAGGGGTATAGCCTCAGGGCAGCTGGTGAGGCAGGGAGGAATGATGGTGGTAGTGGTGGTGTGGCAAGGAATCACTGAGACGTGCGGTTGCAGTTTTCACAGCTTTACTCACAGTTCTTTATCAGGTCACTTGTGCGCAGTAAGGACCACCCGAGCCGTGCTGCGCCCACCAGGTGAGGGACTCGGCTAACTCCCAGGCAATTCCGGAGCGTGGTCCAGGGCTCCCCTCTCTTCCTTTCTACTGGCCGTCCCCACCAGGGACCCACCTTTGTCCGGCTCCCTCGGGCCTTCTGGTGGCGAAACCTTTCCCGGCTCCCCTGACCCTATACGTGGTATGCCTTCCTGGTGGATATGGTGAGGGGTCGCGCCAAGGCTTGACCACGACCTCCGGTTCCTGGCTGAGGATAATTGGCCTCCACCAGTTTGGGATCCGGTACCCTGTTCTGCCAACCCTTCACCCGTTAACTCGTGGGATCTCAGGGTTCCCTCTCTTCTTGCGTCTCTGGGCCTTTCCTGGTGTTCCTGTTCCTCCTTCTTCTTCTTTCTCTCTCTCTCTCTCTCTCTGCCTCAGGCCTCCACTTCAGGCCTGGCTTTGGAGCCGGGCCCGGACTGAGCCACAGCTCCCTGTCAGCCCTCTCTGGCTGAGCTCCTCTCCTCTTCTCCTCCAGACTGAACTGAACCGAACTGACTGCTGTCCTAAGATGGTGCCCACCTTATATACTCCCTTCTGACACCCGAGCCCAGATGACTAGCACCCAATGGGCTCCTACCTATGCCCAGAGTCCCTCCCCTCTCTGCTCCTACACCACTGGGATGTTCCTCCCCCCTCCCCACTCCAGCCAGGGACAGAAGCTGTCGTACCTGCACATCTATCTGGTGGGAGTACCATTGGTCTGTCCCCCGGAAATGGGGTGAGTGTAGTGCATGCAGCTAACTGAGCTATGTTCCACACTCCATCCTTACCCGGGAGTGGAATACCACACCTCTGGATCGAGGTGCAATACCCCTGTAGCAGCCGAGTCCTCGGGGTGCTACAACTGCTTTGCACACTCTTGGCATTCCCTTCACAGGTGTGCCCTGTCAGGTTTAATAAGTGTGATTTCTTGCCTTATAAATGGGGTTGGGACCATCAGTTGTGTTGTGCAGAAGTCAGGTGGATACACAGCTGATAGTCCTACTGAATAGACTGTTAGCTGCTTTTTTCTTGCCATAATACAAATTCTAAGTAAAGAAAAACGAGTGGCCATCATTACTTTAAGAAATGAAGGTCAGTCACTCCGAAAAATTGGGAAAACTTTGAAAGTGTCCCCAAGTGCAGTTGCAAAAACCATCAAGCGCTACAAAGAAACTGGCTCACATGAGGACCGTCCTAGGAAAGGAAGACCAAGAGTCACCTCTGCTTCTGAGGATAAGTTTATCCGAGTCACCAGCCTCAGAAATCGCAGGTTAACAGCAACTCAGATTAGAGACCAGGTCAATGCCACACAGAGTTCTAGCAGCAGACACATCTCTATAACAACTGTTAAGAGGAGACTTTGTGCAGCAGGCCTTCATGGTAAAATAGCTGCTAGGAAACCACTGCTAAGGACAGGCAACAAGCAGAAGAGACTTGTTTGGGCTAAAGAACACAAGGAATGGACATTAGACCAGTGGAAATCTGTGCTTTGGTCTGATGAGTCCAAATTTGAGATCTTTGGTTCCAACCACCGTGTCTTTGTGCGACGCAGAAAAGGTGAACGGATGAACTCTACATGCCTGGTTCCCACCGTGAAGCATGGAGGAGGAGGTGTGATGATGTGGGGGTGCTTTGCTCGTGACACTGTTGGGGATTTATTCAAAATTGAAGGTATACTGAACCAGCATGGCTACCACAGGATCTTTCAGCGGCAAGCTATTCCATCCTGTTTGCATTTAGTTGGACCATCATTTATTTTTCAACAGGACAATGACCCCAAACACACCTCCAGGCTGTGTAAGGGCTATTTGACCAAGAAGGAGAGTGATGGGGTGCTACGCCAGATGACCTGGCCTCCACAGTCACCAGACCTGAACCCAATCGAGATGGTTTGGGGTGAGCTGGACCGCAGAGTGAAGGCAAAAGGGCCAACAAGTGCTAAGTGTCTCTGGGAGCTCCTTCAAGATTGTTGGAAGACCATTTCTGGTGACTACCTCTTGAAGCTCATCAAGAGAATGCCAAGAGTGTGCAAAGCAGTCATCAAAGCAAAAGGTGTCTACTTTGAAGAACCTAGAATATAAGACATATTTTCAGTTGTTTCACACTTTTTTGTTAAGTATATAATTTCACATGTGTTAATTCATAGTTTTGATGCCTTCAGTGTGAATGTACAATTTTCATAGTCATGATAATATTGAAAAATCTTTAAATGAGAAGGTGTGTCCAAACTTTTGGCCTGTACTGTATATTCTCAGTAACAAATACCTTTATATTTCCATGATCTGGATGATTTCATATTTGTCATAACCTTGTATTACCAAAATAATTTAATTATGCAACTTTGCATAAAATACCCTTCTTAGTTATACCATTGTACCTTATTAATAGTGATGAGCGAGCATGCTCGCTACTGCTCGGCGCTCGGCGTGTATTTCCCGGGTTGCTCGGCGGGAGCTTGGGTCCCCTCCCTGCATGTTTGGCGCACTTTAGAGCACCAATCCACATGCAGGAATTGCCTGCCACTCACTGTAATGCCGTAGCCATGTTGGTTGTGGCATTACAGTGATTGGCTGGCCGCACAGCGTCATCAGGTCTATATCAGACCTGGCGCCGCCATGTTCGTCACAGTCACTCTGGAATCGGACAGTGTAGGGAGAGGTGTTGCTGCGTCAGGGAGAGATTTGCTTGTGTATTAGGTAGTGTAGGGAGAAAAAACGTACATTACACATATCCATCTTAACAAACAGTCCTTTTGAGGACTAACTAATCCATCTGCAGAGATATCAGGCAGGCAGTGTATATAGGCAGGCAGGCAGGGTATATAGGCAGACTGCAGTGCACATAGCACAAGAGGCTCCATTCCAATTCTGCCTTCTGCTGCTGTTAGATATTTCCATACAAAGTCTCAGGGGCCAGGAATACTTTTCTTTGGATCTTAATCATTATTTGCTTAAAAAGCAATCCAGAGAACACAGTTTTTCTGCACCATTTGCTTGTTGGCACTGCAGAATACAGCCAGGTCCTTTCCATATTACAGCGCTAGGAATCCAGCTGTTTAAAACTGTGTTTTCTCCGTCAAACGGATCACATATACGTTATCAGAAAATAATGCCATTTCTGGCCTCCATTAAAAATTTCTTTTAGCGTGTCAGTGAAGCAAGTCACACCAGTTTGCTGTTCAAACTACTTACCTACAGGCCAGGTATTTAAAACTGTTTCCTCCGTCACACGGATCACATATAAGTTCGCTCCAAACTCAGTCATTTGTAGTGAGCGTGGAAGATACTGTCCTCCACTTAAAATGGGCAAGGCACATGGCAAGGGACGGGGAACTGGACGTGATGGTAATGGTAACCAACACATGTCACAAAAGTTAATCTGGTCACTCCAAAATTCATATAACAACACACATTAACCCGTTAAGGCAACAACAAGGGATAAACTGGAGACAGGACCCAGTTGAAGATTAAAAGAATATTTTATTATTAATTTTTTTTAAAAAATTAATGACACATTAAAATTAAGCAGGAATTTTTTTTTAGCTATACAGGAACATATAGGTGGGTCCCAAACCGAAGGCTGAATTTATGGGCTAATTGAGTTGGGAGCATATGCAATATGGTATTGTTCCACAGCTCAAAAATAAATTGGGTGGTTTCAAGACAGCAAATAGAGACATAAAGTGCTAGTGCTCCATATAGTAGCATCTATATCAACAATATATATCTGTCATCCAACCATAGAGACATAAAATGCTAGTGCTTCATATGTGGACTGTATTGATAGTATATGCCTGTCACCAAACCAATACAAAAATGCCCAATACTAGCAATCCCCCCATTCCATATGTGACACCTTATTACCAAAGTTCCGTTAGGAGTAGCCACAGTAGTATAAGTTCAGAACGGCAGGTCACCGAAACCACAATAAGGCATAGAGGAAATGGGCACATTACTTACAGCCAAACGGAGAGAAAGAATGAAGCCCACCGCTCCTGATGCTGCACCCCGACGACGCCGTTTCGCCACGCTTCTTCCAGGGGGCGTGATGGTAATGGTGCATGTCGACGCTGAGGACAAGGCCGTGGGCAAGCTGAAATTGTGCCACAACAAACACCCACATCTTCTTGCCTGACCTTCCTGTCCCAATTTCTAGGGGCCCGCAGCACACCACTATTGAACCCAGAGCAGTGTCAAAAGGTTGTTGGTTGGATAACGGATAATGCTTCCAGTCACTTAGCCACCACCACCCTGTCTTCCACATGGTCAAGTCTCAGTAGCCGTGAGTCTGGACCCCCATATTCCTCACCCTGATCCTCCTTCCTCCCACCACGCCGAGTACCCAGAGACAACTAATCCCACACTTGGACACTCTGAAGTGCTGTTCACTTTTCCATTTATAGATTCAGGCCTCTCGCCCTGTCCTCTTGAAGGGGGGAAAGAGGAGATTGCGTGTATCGATGCCCAAATATTTGAGCAGCCACGGTCACATGAAGGCGACGGTGGGAAAGTGTCACAAGAGGTGGACGATGATGAGACACAATTGCCAGAAAGTCAGGAGGAGGACCAGGGTGCGGAAGTGGAAGACAAGGTGGTGGATGATATAGTAACTGACCCAACCAGGCAGGAGGACATGCAGAGCGAGGACAGCAGCACACGGGGGGAGGGAGGCAGAGCACCCCAACAGGCAGGAAGAAGCAGTGTGGTGGCCGCAGACAGAAGGCAGGCAACTGTTCCCCGTAACACCAACACGAAGGAAGTTGCCAGTACAACTGTTAGGTTGTTTTTTAAAGACTCTGCTGATAGCCCCAAAAAGGCCATTTGCACCACCTGCCAGGCCAGCATCAGCGGGGGTGGCAAAATGACCAGCCTGACCACCACCAGCATATTCAGGCACATGGCAGCAAAGCACCCAACCTTTCGGCCAAACCCCAGGGTCCAGGAACAGTGTCTGCAGGTGGCACCATTGCTTTTTCCGCTGTTGTGCATGCAAGCCAATCCCCTGTCCATGGTGCATGCGAAGATGCCTCCTGCCCTGCACCTGTCGTTGCGCACTCTCAAGTAGCAGCATCAGGAAGCACGTCCATGTCCTTGTCCCAGCGCAGCGTTCAGTTGTCCATACCCCAGTCCTTGGAACGCAAGCGCAAATATGCAGCCAACACCCCACAGGCCACACTACTAAATTCTCACATTTCACGACTGCTTGCACTCGAAATGTTGCCTTTTAGGCTCGTGGAGACGGAAGCATTCCGCAACCTGATGGCGGCGACTGTCCCTCGGTACTCGGTCCCCAGCCGCCACTATTTCTCCCAGTGTGCCGTCCCCGCATTACACAAGCACGTGTCCCAAAACATTAGCCGTGCCCTCAACAACGCAGTTACCGGGAAAGTCCACCTAACCACGGACACGTGGACAAGTGCTTGTGGGCAGGGACGGTACATCTCGCCGACGGCACACTGGGTTAACATAGTGGAAGCCGGGACCCAGTCGGACCTTGGGACGGAACACGTCCTCCCGACGCCAAGGATTGCGGGCCCTAGGTCAATCAGGGTTGCCCCCACAGTCTACAGTTCCTGCACCTCAGCCTCCTCCTCCACTTCAGCCTCCATCTCCGAAATGACCACATCAGTCACAAGCTGGAAGCACTGCAGCACTGCCTTGGCCAATCGGCAACAGGCTGTGCTGAAGCTAGTATGCTTAGATGACAAACCACACAATGCTGAAGTGTTGTAGACAGCTCTGAAAGAGCAGGCAGATCTGTGGCTTACACCGCTGAACCTACAGCCAGGCATGGTCATGTGTGACAATGGGCGGAACCTGATGGCGGCTCTGAGACAAGGCGAGCTCACACACGTACCATGCCTGGCCCATGTGCTTAACCTCATGGTTCAGCGCTTTCTCAAATCCTACCCGGAGCTGCCGGATCTGCTTGTTAAAGTACGCCGCCTGTGTGCCCATTTTAGAAAGTCAGCTACAGCTTCCGCCGCCCTTGCCGTGTTTCAGCAGCGTTTGCTGCTTCCGGCTCACAGACTGGTGTGTGATTTCCCCATGCGTTGGAACTCTACACTGCAGATGTTGGGAAGGATTTGTGAGCAGAAGAGGGCAGTTGTTGAGTACCAGCATCAACAAGGCCATCGGTATTCAGTTCAGACTGCACACATAAGACCTCAGGAGTGGACATGGATGTCAGACATATGTGCCTTCCTCCAAAACTTTGAGGACTCCACCAAGGTGGTGAGCGGCGATGACGCCATAATTAGCGTCACCATCCCACTTCTCTGTCTTCTGAAATGCTCTCTGCTCACAATCAAAGAGGATACATTTCAGGCGGAGCAC
Organism: Phyllobates terribilis; assembly: GCF_046119375.1. Taxonomy (NCBI): domain Eukaryota; kingdom Metazoa; phylum Chordata; class Amphibia; order Anura; family Dendrobatidae; genus Phyllobates; species Phyllobates terribilis. Next base: position 12,860,579 of record NW_027362772.1, on the reverse strand, counting down.
GATGAGATGGAGCAAGGAACCATGCAGGGTAATTTTTTTAAAACCAATTATTTTTATTTAGGTTTCAAAAATTTTACAGCAAACAGTTATCAATATACATATAACAATTCACATAACGTGTAATAATACAGTCAAAACCCTCTCCCCCCTCCCCCCTCCCGCCAATACTCCTTATGCCGGGCATACCTGGGAACATTGACAATCATATTACCGCCATCCATGCGGACCATATTTTCCCAAAAGTTCTCTCTCCATGCCTCCGCCTATAAATGCTTTCCTCTAAATGCATTACCGTACGTGTCTGAGCAATAAATTCCCTCCTAGTGGGGGGTTCCGAATCTGTCCATTTTCATGCTATTAGTTTGCGTGCCACATATAGCAATCGCGCTATCGCCACTTTGTAATGTTCTGAGACAGGTATTCCATCCACCTCCCCCAAAACACACAGCACCGGGTTTCTGTCAATTGTACATGTATAAGCCCTCTCAATTTTGCTGACAACGAACAACCAATAAGCCACCAACCGTGGGCATGACCATAGCATGTGTAGCAGTTCGGCCTGGTCCGTGCCACATCTAGGGCAATTGGAATCTCCCCTCAAGCCCGCCTTGTACAGGCGCAGCGGTGTTTTGTATGTCCTATGTATTATGTATAATTGGGAAATCCGTGCCTGCTCGCTTAAAGAGATCTTCGGGACATATTCTAGAATCGCCTCCCATTGTTCTGTTGTGAGGTTACCCACCTCCCTTTCCCATTTACTCTTTGCAATGAGGTGATTCCCCCCCAGATAGGAGTGCAGTAGGTCATGATATAAGCTCGATATGACTCCCCTCGTCCCTCCCTTCATACACACAAAGTCTAGTACAATGTCACCCTGAACCGTCATGTCTTCCAATCCACACTGTGCCCTCCAAGCATGTCGAAGCCTATAGTATTGAAATCCCCATACCAAAGGCAAATCAAATTCTTCTCTCAATTTCTCAAAGGTCTTCAGGTCCGTTCCACTCTGCAGCTGGCACACATATCTCACTCCTTGCGCCTTCCAATTGCCCATTTGACACAGCTTATTAAGTTCCGGCAGATGTTCATTGCCCAACACCGGTGAGTACTTAGTCAGCCCGTCCACCCCCCTGATCTTTTTAATAGTGTCCCATACCTTCTGAGTCAAGCCTAAGGTAGGATATATTGCTCCCAATTTCTTAAAGGTACCATCCTCTAACGCCTGGACCAGTGGGCGTCTCCCCGACACATGTACCAGCACCCGGCAAGCTGCCCCTCCACAATCGGGCTCTCTCCATCCCCTGACATGCTGGCCTTGTACTGCCAAGAAATAGATCCAGGGATTGGGAGCGGCCAATCCTCCCTCCTCCTTCCCATTTTGCAGCGTTCCCAATTTAATCCTTGCCTGCCTCTTGCCCCATATCAAGGATCTGAAGATAGAATCAATACCCTGAAACCGTTTTTTTGGTAGCCATATCGGTGAGTTGTGCAAAACGTACATTAGTTGTGGCATAAGGACCATCTTAATCAGGTTAGTTCTACCCGTCACCGTCAAAGCCAATTGGCACCATGCGCCTATTTTCTTTTTAAATTTCTCTAGCAGAGGAACTAAATTCAGATCCGTGAATCGTGTCAATGGAAGCGCCACCCATATCTCAAGGTATTTAAATTGTGAAACCAGCTGGAGCTGCTTCCCCCTCTCATCTATCTCCTCCGCTTTTATTGGTCTATCTACAGCCATGACATAAGACTTGTGCCAGTTTATCTCCAGTCCCGAAATGCTCCCAAATTGTTTAATTACATCCATCGTGCACCCCAATGTCTCTCCTGCATTTTCCAGAAATAACAGGATGTCATCGGCATACAGTGATATTTTTTCTTCCAGCCTCCCAAATTTAAATCCGACCACTCCTCTCTCAGCTCTTATTTTGGCCGCCAGGGGCTCCACTGCCACCGTAAACAATAGCGGGGACAGCGGGCACCCCTGCCTTGTGCCCCTATGTAAGTCAAACATCCCGGACCGTTCACCATTCACCTTAACTACCGCCCTTGGGGATGAGTACAATAACTTCACCCAGGCCATGAATGCGGGGCCAAATCCCATTATTTCCATGATTTTCCATAAATATTCCCATTCCACGCTATCAAATGCTTTCCTAGCGTCCAACGACATCACTATTCTCCCGCCACCATTATCAGCAGGCAGCTGCATATTAAGAAATAATCTTCTCAAGTTAACAGCCGTGGAGCGGTTGGGCATAAAGCCCGACTGGTCCTCGTGAATAACAGTATGCGCAACCCCGGTGAGCCGGGTGGCCAGGATCTTAGCGAGTATTTTGACATCCGTTGTCAACAACGATATGGGCCTATACGACTCCGCATCCATTGGGTCTTTCCCCTCCTTTGGCAGAACCACTATCACCGCTTCCTCCATTGATCTCGGTAACGCCCCCTTCTCCAAAGCCTCATCAAACACAGATTTCAAATTTGGGGCTAGCAGTTCCACCAGCTCCCTGTACACCTCCCCAGGTAGACCATCAGCACCCGGTGATTTGTTATTGGGCATAGACAGAATTGCACATTCCACCTCCTCCACACTCACAGGTTCATCCAACCTTAACCTATCTTCCTCAGACAATTTAGACAGTGAGATGCCCTCCAAGAATTCCTCTACGGCCCCCTCTGTGTCCCATACTCTTAAATTGTACAGTGCCATGTAATATTCCTTAAAGACCTCCAATATGTCCTTTGTGTCTGTCAGAGTCGTCCCCGCTTGGTCTCTCAACCTGTACACCCTGGAAGACTCCCTCTGTGCCGCAGATATCACCGCCAACAAGCGACCCACTCTCTCTCCTTCCTCAAAGAATTGGGCTTGCTGAAATGCCCTTTTCCTCTCGGCTTGCATCATGTGCAGTTTATTAACTGCCTCCTGTGCCAATTTTAGTCTATTGTGAGCTACACTCGTTGGCGCCAAAATCATGTCTGCCTCTGCCCTTGTCAAGTCATCCTTTATTTGTTGATCTGCCAATTTAGTTTTGGTCTTACACCGTGAGATCTCACTTATAAAGAGTCCCCTCGTAAATGCCTTCATAGCCTCCCACACCACTGTAGCCTCAGCACTCCCTTCATTAACTTGGAAGAAGTGCTCTAGTTCTTTGGTTATGCCACCCATATCCACCACTTTAAGCCACGTCGGGTGAAGACGCCAACCTCCCCTCTGACCCTGAGCAGATCCCACTAGAAGCGTGACAACCATAGGACTATGATCCGATAGAGTCCTCTGTAGGTATTCCACCTCCCCCACCATCCCATCCATAGCAGTATCCCCAAAAGCCAGGTCTATCCTTGACAGTGTTCCGTGTGTAGCCGAGTGACACGAGAAGGTCCTCTTACCCTCATTTCGTACTCTCCACAGATCCACCAGCCCCAGCTCCCCCACGTAGGTGCCAAATGCAGTCATTCCGTCCCGTCCAGCTTCCATACCTGCCGGACGTACTTTATCCCAGTGATCATTCATGGTGTTGTTAACATCTCCCATAATCAACATCGGAGCCTCCCCCCATCTGGCCGTCAAGTCCATTACTGCTTGAAGTTCCTTTTTAGAATAAGGTGGAGGGATATATAAAGCCACTAAAATCATTTTGTGTCCATACAATCTGCACGCAATCCATACATACTGCCCTTCACTGTCTACTTGCACTGCCAGCTCTTCATAATGAGCGTTTTTGTGTATTAGGACTGACACCCCCCTGGAGTACGAGGAATAAGTAGAATGATATGTCTTTAACATCCACCCTCTCGATAGCCAGTGCCTAGTATCTCTAGTGAGATGGGTCTCCTGTAAGCACGCAATCATAGGATCACAAGATCTGATGTGATTCAGAACTGCTGCCCTCTTAATCCTGTCAGATATACCACGTACATTCCAACTTAAAATCCGAACCGTACGGTTACTCATTGTGCATTAGAAAAAACAATCCACCATCATCAAGTAACATCTTTCCATTTTGTTCCCCAGCATACCAGGTCAAACAGCATAAGCAACCCCATTTTCCCGCAAATCCAACCCATCCACCTCCCCCCCTCCCTCCCCCTCCCCCACCCCCTCCCACCACCCTTCTCTTGTCACTCTCTTCCCAACGTGAGAGTGGGAGCTCAAAGAACCTGAGCAACATCGTAGTATACCGCATATCAACATGCGCCGTGTCCTCCTCCAGCATTGGCAGTCTCTCCACCACATAATCAATAGTATGCATAGTCCCGAACCATTAATCAAACAAATTAACTATAAAACTATAAAACGTAGATCCCAGCGGGGGTTTCTCCCCCTCCTCTGCGGTTTCGCAGAGCAATGTAGAACCACAACCCTGTCCAGTAGTCAGGATAGCAGGGTCGTGTATTCACCGTGCCGAGTCCTCAGCTTCTCTCAATTTGCTCCGGTTCTGCTCCAACCACGAAGCGGCCTCTACCGGTGACGGGAAAAAATTGACCTTTCCAAAGGCTTCCACTCTTAATTTAGCAGGATAAATTGTAGAGTATTTCACATTCAAAGAGCGGAGCTGTTTCTTCACTTCACCATACCGTAGCCGCAGGTTTTGCACCTCAGCCGAGTAATCCGGGTATATTTCAATGCGTTTGCCCTCCAGGGTGAGATCTGTCAATTTTCTGGCCTTACGTAAAATAGTGTCCCGGTCTCTGCAGTTCAGCATTCTGGCTAACATCGTACGAGGGCCCTCTCTAGGCACTGGGGGTCTCATGGGCACACGATGGGCACGCTCCACAGCAAACACCCTCGACAGGATATTAGACCCAAACTTTCCCAGCAGCCAGGTTTCAACAAAGGTCGTGGGGTCAGCACCCTCAGCTCTTTCAGGGATGCCCACAATACGCAAATTGTTCCTGCGTGACCGGTTTTCCAGGTCATCGTTTTTATTAGCCACTACCGTGATCCTCTGAGTGTGCTGTTGTTGCGTCTTTTGCACTGAGGTTAAATGATCTTCTGTTACGCCAACTCTGCCCTCCACCTCAGTCAATCTGGCTGTAACTTTCTGCATAGAAGCCTCAATGCCTCCCATGTCGGCTTTCAGACCATTCACCTGCTTTGTCAGAGCAGTTAAAGCAGTCTTGCAGTATAAGACAGCCTGGAATACATCTCGCAGAGTCGGCTCTGCCTCATCTGAACTTTCAGTTGCCAGCACAGTGTCACCATCCCCCTCCTCCTGCTGTACATTATGTAGCACAGGCATCTCCTCACCGTCTTCCTCCTCATCTCCATGCTTCTCACTGCCTTCACTTCCTTCTTCATCTGCCTCCATGCCCCTCGCATACCTGTGCAGCCGTGCTGAAGCCTCCAGCCTCCGTGCATAGGCTGTGTTCCTCCTTCCCGCCTCTTCCTCTGTCTCGGTGCCATCTTGGGCTGAGGCACTGCTGCAGGCCCCGGCATCCTTCCGCCTTTTGCGGCCCATGTTGGTCTCTCTGAGTCTGGCAGAAGCTCGCCTCTGACTCCCGGGACCCTCAGACAGCAGTTCCTGATAAGGGATTTGGCTGATTCGGGCTCTGTGCAGGATAATTGAAGCTAATGGTGGTGGAGAGGCACTGCCACCCGACCTCTCACATCAAGAGCTAGGCCACGCCCCCCCATGCAGGGTAATTACACACAGCCAAGACTCATCTCATCGCAACGTGGATTGGGTGACAATGAGGAGGAGGAGGAAGGACAGGAGCTAGTTTCATGCACTATAGACAATACTACCTGCACAGCTGTCATACCGTCTGTTCAGTGTGGATGGCCAGAGGACAGAGAGGAGGAGGAGGAGAGCATGGTCAGTTATCCACTTGGTGAGGACATGGAAGTCTTGCCTGTTAGTAGTTTGGCACGCATGGCTGAGTTTATGTTACGCTGCCTTTCCTATGACCCTCACGTTCTCAAAATTTTGGGCGACAGTCATTATTGGTTGGTGACACTTCTAGTCCCACGCTACAAGGAAAACTTTATATCTCTTATTCCTGAGGCGGACAGGTCCACAAAAAGTGGGCTGTACCAGAAGGCCCTTGTTGCCGAACTATTAAAAAAATTCCCTTCTGAAAACGCTGGCGGCAGAGGGCACACTTCGTTGGACAACCAAGGAGTACAGGTGAGAGAGACACAACTTCAATCCAGCAGAGGGAGGGGAACACTGTCAAAGTTCGGGGAGAGTTTTCTCAGACCCTCCCATCGCACAGGCCCTGAGTCGCGGGGTACTTTCACAAGGAGTGCAAAGTTTGGGAAGATGCTGAGGGAGTACTTTGCCAACCGTACCAACGTCCTCCGTGATTCCACTGTGCCTTATAATTATTGGGTATCCAAGTTGGATACGTGGAGAATTTATCGTTACTGTGGCCCTGATCTATGTGTCTTTAAATTCTTAGTGGGGTTTTTCCTAAAATTGGTCAGCCGTTGGACTCACTGCATACCCTATAACTGTATAGCAGACCCTCTCCTTTCTAATGGGAACATGTCGTACTTGTTACTGTGGCCCGCTCTGTGTGTCTTTAAATTCTTAGTGGGGTTTTTCCTAAAATTGGTCAGCCGTTGGACTCACTGCATACCCTTTAACTGTATAGCAGACTCTCTCCTTTCTAATGGGAACATGTCGTACCTTGTTACTGTGGCCCTGCTCTATGTGTCTTTAAATTCTTAGTGGGGTTTTTCCTAAAATTGGTCAGCCATTGGACTCACTGCATACCCTATAACTGTATAGCAGACTCTCTCCTTTCTAATGGGAACATGTCGTACTTGTTACTGTGGCCCTGCTCTATGTGTCTTTAAATTCTTAGTGGGGTTTTTCCTAAAATTGGTCAGCTGTTGGACTCACTGCATACCCTATAACTGTATAGCAGACTCTCTCCTTTCTAATGGGAACATGTCGTACCTTGTTACTGTGGCCCTGCTCTATGTGTCTTTAAATTCTTAGTGGGGTTTTTCCCAAATTTTGGCAGCCCTTGCAGTCACAGCATGGGCATTACCACTATAGGAGACCCGCTCCTTTATAATGGGAAATTTTTTTTTACTGAGACCCTACTCTATGTCACTTCAAAGGGGCATTGGGTTGCGTCCAAATTTTTGGCAGCCCTTGCAGTCATTGGATATGCAATATCAGTATAGGAGACCCACTTGTTAATAATGGGAACAACAAAGCATAGCCGGGTGATGGCTCTCTAACAATAGCGAGGGCCGACTGCTGGCCTTTTAAGAATAGTAGAGGGCCGTATGTCCCTATAAAAAGAGGCTTTATGATTTTCAGAGTCTCTCCATCATGAATAAAACAGGATGTGTCTGATGATGTGTCACACACCACATTGCCAGATAAGGTTGTAAAATGTTAAAATGACATTTCCCGGTGAATGCATTAATCTTAAAAAATAACATAAAAAAAAACAACAAAACAATAGGATCTTTCTTTAGTATAAAAACAGCATCACCAATTTAACCTCAATGTAATCACATTGTTCAGCTCCTGCACCTCCTCCTCCATCACCGAAATGACCACATCAGTCACAAGCTGACAGCACTGCAGCACTGTCTTGGCCAAGCGACAACAGGTTGTGATGAAGATAACATACTTATTGCTTAATTGACAAACCGCCCAGCGCTGCAGAGTTGTTGAAAGCTGTAACACAGCAGCCTGATCTGTGGCTCTCACCGCTGAACATACAGCCAGGCATGGTCGTGTGTGACAATGGGCGGAACCTGGTGACTGAGAAATGACAGCCGGAGTAGATACGGTTTCCCTCTATGCCAGTCCTTTCACCGATCTAAATACAACTCTCAGCAAAAAAAAGCTGTGGACTGGCTCCGTACCCTCCCTGACCATATTCACCTGTCCACGTGTTTGTGGGTAGGCGGTTCTTCCCAGTAAGTGCACTGGGGAGGGCACGGTAATGTTGTCGGACCCGTGCTTGTGGAAGGTGGAGACGATACCGGGAAAAATAATGGAGGCTGGGGACCAAGTATGGATTGTGGACAGCTTCCGCCTCCACGAGCCTAAAAGGACATATTTCAAGAGCAAGCTGCTGCCCAGAAATCTGGCAGTTTAGTGTTGCGGCCTGTGGGTGGGTGGCTGGCTGCATACTTGCGCTTGCATTCCATGTAACAGAAAACTCCCTGACCATATTCACCTGTCCACGTGTTTGTGGGTAGGCGGTTCTTCCCAGTAAGTGCACTGGGGAGGGCACGGTAATGTTGTCGGACCCGTGCTTGTGGAAGGTGGAGATGATACCGGGAAAAATAATGACGGCTGGGGACCAAGTATGGATTGTGGACAGCTTCCACCTCCACGAGCCTAAAAGGCCATATTTCAAGAGCAAGCTGCTGCCCAGAAATCTGGCAGTTTAGTGTTGCGGCCTGTGGGTGGGTGGCTGGCTGCATACTTGCGCTTGCATTCCATGTAACAGAAAACTAAGCAGATGGTGGCCTCTATCATCATCATAGCCTCACCTTGGCACTATGAACTCTCCTGAAAGAGAAGCCAGGGCCCACCGGAGGGGTCTCCGGTTCTCTGGTGGGCTCGTCCAACCCTGCCGATAAGCAGCCCTGGCTAAGAAAAGTGTGGGGGAAGCTTCCCGGACACTCTATGGCTGCTTTTTTAATGTGGATTGGACATGGTTATGCATGTTATTTCTTAAACCGCATTGCAGATCAGGCCATTGTCCAACTCTGTATTCATGAAATGAAATGCGCAAAGAAAGATGTTTGTGTGTCAAAGCACCACCGACAAGTGCGAGTTGATGTTGGACGGGCTGCCATTGCTTCTGCAATAAGCTGCATTAGAGGACTTCCTGGGAGAAATGACACCCTGGGTAGATACGGTTTCCCTCTATGCCAGTCCTTTTACCGAGCTAAATACAACCCTCAGCAAAAAAAGCTGTGGACTGGCTCCGTACCGTCCCTGGACACATTCACCTGTCCACGTGTTTGTGGTTACGCGGTCCTTCCCAGTAAGTGCACTGGGGAAGGCATGGGTAATGTTGTAGGACCCGTGCTTGTGGAAGGCGAAGACGATACCGGGAGAAATAGTGGCGGCTGGGGACCGAGTATGGACACCCGTCCGCCGCCGGCATGAGGTTGTGAAAAGCTTCCGCCTCCACGAGCCTAAAAGGCGATATTTCAAGTGCAAGCAGCGGCCCAGAAATCAGGCAGTTTAGTGTTGCGGCCTGTGGGTGGGTGGCTGGCTGCATACTTGCGCTTGCATTCCAAGTAACAGAAAACTAAGCAGATGGTGGCCTCTATCATCATCATGGCCTCACCTCGGCACTATGATCTCTCCTGAAGGAGAAGCCAGGGCCCACCAGAAGAGTCTCTGGTGGGCTCGTCCAACCCTGCCGAGAAGCAGCCCTGGCTAAGAAAAGTGTTGGGGAACGTTCCCGGACACTCTATGGCTGCTTTTTTAATGTGGATCGGACGTGCTTATGCATGTTATTTCCCAAACCGCATTGCAGATAAGGCCATTGTCCAACTCTGTATTCATGAAATTAAATGCGCAAAGAAAGATGTTTGTGTGTCAAAGCACCACCGACAAGTGCGAGTTGATGTTGGACGGGCTGCCATTGCTTCTGCAACAAGCTGCATTAGAGGACTTCCTGGGAGAAATGACACCCAGGGTAGATACGATTTCCCTCTATGCCAGTCCTTTCACCGTGCTAAATACAACTCTCAGCAAAAAAGCTGTGGACTGGCTCCATACCGTTCCTGGCCACATTCACCTGTCCACGTGTTTTTGGTTAGGCGGTCCTTCCCAGTAAGTGCACTGGGGAGGGCACGGGTAATGTTGTGGGACCCGTGCTTGTGGAAGGCGGAGACGATACCGGAAGAAATAGTGGCGGCTGGGGACCGAGTATGGATACCCGGTCGCCGCTGCCATAAGATTGTGGACAGCTTCTGCCTCCACGAGCATAATATCATAATATTCTCAGAATTAAAGGTATTTCTAATATTCCACATAAAAACATTTTTTTTCTCTAGCATACATGAGGCCTCACATAGACCTCAGCAGCTGCTCATACGCTCTTCTGTCACAGATATTATAGTCAAACCATCCATTCCACATACAAAGGTATGAATATGTATATATATATGTATATATACTGTATATATATATACGGTATATATTTTTAACCCAAAATTATTGTATCCTAATTATCAGTGAGCATTGTAAACTCTTAAATTTAATATCTTAATATTTCTTTGAATATTCCCCAAATACACATAACACAAAACTTTTTACTTTACAAACCCAAAACCAGTCTATAGATACAAGGACACACATGATGAATGGGTATAGGCTGTAACTATAATTGGTCCAGGGGTTGCAATTCTATCTGAACACTGAAACTTAGGATACTTAACCATTTTACAGCCTGTGGCGTATTAGTACGCAACAGGCTGTAACCCCCGGTTCAGTGAGGGCTCCGGCGCTGAGCCCGCACTGAATGGGGCACATGTTACAGCTGACATGTGCCCGCAACAGCCGCGGGTGGAATCGCGATCCACCCGCGGCTGTTAACATGTTAAATGCTGCTGTCAATCTCTGACAGCGGAATTTAACATCGATGCACCGGAAGCGCGTCACTTACCCCGTCCATCGGTGACCCCATCACGTGATCGCGAGTCACTGATTGGTGGGCATGACAACCCTGGGTCTGCAGCAGACTCCAGTGGTTGTCATGAGCTGATCACTATGAGCGCCACCTAGTGGTCGGCGTTCATAGCACAGGAGCATTTCTGCTACACAGAGGTGATCTACTGGTCCCCTGTATGTAGCAGAGGCAATCAGACAAGTGCTGCTTCTAGTCTCCTATGGAGACTATAGAAGCAAGCAAAAAGTGAAAAAAAAAATGTTTTTAAAAATATTAAAAAAATATAAAAGTTTAAATCAGCCCCCTTTCGCCCCATTCAAAATAAAATAATAATAAAAAAAAAAACACATACACATATTTGGTATCGCCGCGTTCAGAATCACCCGATCTATCAATATAAAAAAGAATTAATCTGATCGGTAAATGGCGTAACGAGAAAAAAATTCTAAACGCCAGAATTACGTTTTTTGGTCACCGCAACATTGCAATAAAATGCAATAATGGGCGATCAAAACATCAGATCTACCCCAAAATAGTATCAATAAAAACTTCAGCTCGGCGCGCAAAAAATAAGCCATCACGCGGCCCCAGATCCTGAAAAATGGAGACACTATGGGTCTTTGAAAATTGCGCCATTTTTTTTTACCAAATTTTGGAATTTTTTTCACCACTTAAATAAAAAAGAACCTATACATGTTTGGTATCTACAAACTCGTAATGACCTGAAGAATAATAATGGCAGGTCAGTTTTAGCATTCAGTGAATGTGCTAAAAAAAATAAAAAAAACCATCTGTGGTGTGGCACTTTTTTTGCAATTTCACAGCACTTGGAATTTTTTTCCCGTACACGATATGGTAAAACTAGTAATGGCGTTGAAAAGTACAACTCGTCCTGCAAAAAATAAGCCCTCACACGGCCAAATTGACCAAAAAATAAAAACGCTATGGCTCTGGGAACAAGGGGAGCAAAAAACAAAAATGCAAAAACGGAAAATCCCAGGGTTGCGAAGGGGTTAAAAAATGCCTTTGACTTGCAAGGTCGAAGTCTCTTAGAAATTCTTCACTGGGAAAACCAGCTTTAAATGACACAAACTATAAAAAAAATAGGGTGAATGGAATACTTATTTTTAGCCCAAAGATCAAATGTCATATGCTGCAACTGTCACACATGTCATGCTGCAAGGTTACCTCACCATGCAAAACCCACACAGAAAATATTAGCGGCACAAAAAAATAATTAAAATATTACACATAATGATTCAATTAGTTATATATTGTTATTATTTTAAAATGTTAGATACATAAAATCATGCAGTTATTTCAACTTCCTGTGTAAATAAAGAAATTAAATCCATTTAATAGTTTTTTTTCCCAAATCCTGCTTTGAAATGAAAATTCTAAGGAAACAGAAAAGATAAGATTAAATATCAAATTCATATAGAAACAGAATAATTTAAATATCTTATACAGTGGGTATGGAAAGTATTCAGATCCCTTTTAAATTTTCACTCTTTGTTTCATTGCAGCCATTTGGTAAATTCTAAAAAGTTCATTTTTTTCTCATTAACCCCTTTCTGACGTGTGACCTAATAGTACGTCATGGTGACCTGGGCCGATTGGATCAATGACGTACTATTAGGTCATATGGCGATCGCGCCCGCACACATGAGGTGCGGGGCGATCGCCGCCGGGTGTCAGCTGATTGTCACAGCTGACACCCGGTACTATGTGCAAGGAGCAGTCCTGCACCGCTCCCTGTACATTGACCCCTCAATGCTGTGATCGAAGTTGATCACAGCATTGCGGGGGCAAGGGGAAGTGATCGCTGATACCTCTCCTGCCGGCGTCCAACGCTGTCTGCCGCGGCTCCCGGATGTTGCCGTGACGACCCGATGTCATCCTGACAACATCCGAGTCACCAGACAGCAGGAAGATACTTTGGTCATGCGCAGTGCATGACCAAAGTATCTTCTCCCTCTTAAGCAGTGACAGCCTGTATAGCACAGGGACCTGGTGCTGCTCTCTATGCTATAGAGGCGATCTGAAAATAAAATGTAAAAGTCCCATAGTGGGACAAGGTGTAAAAGTAAAAAAAGTATCAGAATGTGAAAAAAAAAATTGTAAAAATATTTTTAAAAAAATGAAAAAAAATAATCCAAAAAAATAAAAATATATTGTACCCATAAATAAATATTATTGTGGAGAAAAAAAGAAAAAACAATAAAAGTACACATATTTGGTATTGCCGCGTCCGGAACGACCTGTCCTATAAAACTGTCCCACTAGTTAACCCCTTTAGTGAACACGGTAAAAAAAAAAAAAAACATGCTTTATCATCACACAGCCAAACAAAAAATGCAATAAAACGTGATCAAAAAGATGAATGCAAATTGAAATAATACCGCTGAAAATGTCATCTTGTCCCGCAAAAAACAAGCCACCATACAGCTCCATCGGCCGAAAAATAAAAAAGTTATAGCTCTCAGAATAAAGCGATACAAAAAATATATTTTTTCTATAAAATAGTTTTTACTGTGTAAAAGCGCCAAAACATAAAAAAAATATATAACTGTAGTACCGCTGTAAAATACTGACCAGAAGAATAACGCTGTCTTGTTAATTTTACCACCCGCAGAACGGTATAAAAAAAAAAAAAACAATTCCGGAATTGTTGGTTTTTGTTTATTCTCCCTCCCAAAAATTGGAATAGAAAGCGATCAAAAAATGTCACGTGCCCAAAAATGGTGCCAATAAAAATGTCAACTTGTCCCGCAAAAAACAAGCTGTCACATGACTCTGTTGGCCGAAATACAGAAAAATTATAGCTCTCAAAATGTGGCGATGCAAAAACTAGTCTTGGCAAAAAAAAGTGTCTTTTAGTGTGTGACAGCTGTCACTCATAAAAACCCGATATGAATCTAGATCTCTGTAATCGCACCGACCCGAAGAATAAAGCAGTCTAATCACTTATACAACACGAGGAACGGTGTAAAAAATAAACTCTAGGGTTGTGCTAGGGTTGGGGTTGGGATTTTTTTCAAAAGTAAAGAAAAAATGATGATATGGCAACTAATGTTGAGCGCTACTTGAGTTTGCATCGGTTGCTCGGGTATGCACCGAGTATCGCGGGTGCTGGAGTGACATGCTTCAGTCTTCTCCCCATATGTTTTGCAGCTGTTATACAGCCCAAAAAAACTTGCGGGGATTGCCTGCCATGCATGAGCGATCCCTGCATATTGTTTTTTTTTGGGTGTCTAATAACCGTGAAACATGCGGGCGGGGACTCAAGCATGGATACACCCGTGAGTACTGCAGGAATTAAGTAAAGTCATAGATAGACCATTATTTTAAATCTTTAAAGATTCCATAATAACAGGGTCTGTACCACACGACTGGCGTATAGCAAATGTGGCGCCAATATTCAAAAAGGGGACGAAAACCGAACGTGGAAATTATAGGCCGGTAAGCTTAACCTCTATTGTGGGTAAAATCCTGGAGGGTTTCCTAAGAGATGCTATACTAGAGTATCTGAAGAAGAATAACCTCATGACCCAATATCAACATGGGTTTACGAGGGACCGTTCCTGTCAGACTAATCTGATCAGCTTTTATGAGGAGGCAAGTTCCGGACTGGACCAAGGAAATGCAGTGGATGTTGTGTATATGGACTTTTCAAAAGCTTTTGATACGGTTCCACACAAAAGGTTGATACATAAAATAAGAACAATGGGGATAGGGGAAAATATATGTACAGTGGTGGCCAAAAGTATTGGCACCCCTGCAATTCTGTCAGATAATACTCAGTTTCTTCCTGAAAATGATTGCAATCACAAATTCTTTGGTATTATTATCTTCATTTAATTTGCTTGCAAGGAAAAAACACAAAAGAGAATTAAGCAAAAATCAAATCATTGATCATTTCACACAAAACTCCAAAAATGGGCCAGACAAAAGTATTGGCACCCTCAGCCTAATACTTGGTTGCACAACCTTTAGCCAAAATAACTGCGAACAACCGCTTCCGGTAACCATCAATGAGTTTTTTACAATGCTCTGCTGGAATTGTAGACCATTCTTCTTTGGCAAACTGCTCCAGGTCCCTGATATTTGAAGGGTGCCTTCTCCAAACTGCCATTTGAGATCTCTCCACAGGTGTTCTATGGGATTCAGGTCTGGACTCATTGCTGGCCACCTTAGAAGTCTCCAGTGCTTTCTCTCAAACCATTTTATAGTGCTTTTGGAAGTGTGTTTTGGGTCATTGTCCTGCTGGAAGACCCATGACCTCTGAGGGAGACCCAGCTTTCTCACACTGGGCCCTACATTATGCTGCAAAATTTGTTGGTAGTCTTCAGACTTCATAATGCCATGCACACGGTCAAGCAGTCCAGTGCCAGAGGCAGCAAAGCAACCCCAAAACATCAGGTAACCTCCGCCATGTTTGACTGTAGGGACCGTGTTCTTTTCTTTGAATGCCTCTTTTTTTTTTCTGTACACTCTATGTTGATGCTTTTTCCCAAAAAGCTCTACTTTTGTCTCATCTGACCAGAGAACATTCTTCCAAAACATTTTAGGCTTTCTCAGGTAAGTTTTGGCAAACTCCAGCCTGGCTTTTTTATGTCTCGGGGTAAGAAGTGGGGTTTTCCATGGTTATCGTACCATACAGTCCCTTTTCATTCAGACGCCGACGGATAGTACGGGTTGACACTGTTGTACCCTCGGACTGCAGGGTTCTTTATCCACCATCCGCACAATCCTGCTTTGAAATCTCTCGTCAATTTTTCTTTTCCGTCCACATCTACGGAGGTTAGCCACAGTGCCATGGGCTTTAAACTTCTTGATGACACTGCGCACAGAAGACACAGGAACATTCAGGTCTTTGGAGATGGACTTGTAGCCTTGAGATTGCTCATGCTTCCTCACAATTTGGTTTCTCAAGTCCTCAGACAGTTCTTTGGTCTTCTTTCTTTTCTCCATGCTCAAAGTGGTACACACAAGGACACAGGACAGAGGTTGAGTCAACTTTAATCCATGTTAACTGGCTGCAAGTGTGATTTAGTTATTGCCAACACCTGTTAGGTGCCACAGGTAAGTTACAGGTGCTGTTAATTACACGAATTAGAGAAGCATCACATGATTTTTCAAAGGGTGCCAATACTTTTGTCCACCCCCTTTTTTAGGTTTGGTGTGGAATTATATCCAATTTGGCTTTAGGACAATTCTTTTTGTGTTTTTTTCATTGAAGACAAATTAAATGAAGAGAATAATACCAAAGAATTTGTGATTGCAATCATTTTCAGGAAGAAACTGAGTATTATCTGACAGAATTGCAGGGGTGCCAATACTTTTGGCCACCACTGTATGTAGGTTAAGAACTGGCTCAGTGATAGGAAACAAAGGGTGATTATTAATGGAACACACTCAGACTGGGTCTCAGTTAACAGTGGGGTACCACAGGGGTCAGTATTGGGCCCGCTTCTTTTTAACATATTTATTAATGACCTTGTAGGGGGCATACAGAGTAGTATTTCAATATTTGCAGATGACACTAAACTCTGCAGGGTAATCAATACAGAGGAGGACAATTTTATATTACAGGATGATCTATGTAAACTAGAAGCTTGGGCTGATAAATGGCAAATGATCTTTAATGGGGATAAATGTAAGGTAATGCACTTGGGCGGAGGAAATAAAATGTATAATTATATGCTTAATTGTAAAACACTGGGCAAAACTGTATCTCAAAAAGACCTGGGTATATTGGTGGATGACAAGCTCACGTTTGGTGGCCAGTATCACACAGCTGCTACAAAGGCAAATAGAATAATGGGATGCATTAAAAGAGGCATAGATGCTCATGAGGAGAAGATAATTTTACCTCTATACAAGTCACTAGTGCGACCACACTTAGAATACTGTGTACAGTTCTGGTCTCCGGTGTATAAGAAAGACATAGCTGAACTAGAGCGAGTGCAGAGAAGACCGACCAAGGTTATTAGAGGACTGGGGGGTCTACAATACCAAGACAGGCTATTACTAGTGTTGAGCGAACACTAAAATGCTCGGGTGCTCGAAGCTCCAGCCGAGCTCACCGTGATACTCGGGTGCTTGAGCCGAGCAAAGAGCCCAATGTTAGTCTATGGGAGACCCGAGCATTTTTGCGGCGGCACCCCCGGCAGTCTGTAGAAAGCCTAAAAAGTGCCCAAAACAATAGTGACAGTGTTCAAATTATATGGGGACAGCATGGGGATCGCCCCTGGAAGCATTTCTGACCCCCAGGTCACTGCTCTCAACAACGTGGTCAGAGGTATTAAGCCACTTTTACGGGCTCACAATAGAACGTTCAAAAACTAAACTGAAAGTGCTTTCCTGTGAAATATGTTAAGGAACTTCCTTTACAGGGTAAAGACTTGTGTATAAGGTAAAATAAATAACCAAAAACAAATATACTCCTCCACACCTTGGGCTATGTTCATAAGTAGCATTTTTTATGTGTTTTTGCACTTTTGTATTGCTTTCAACCGTGACAAATGCATTCACCGGGAAATGTCATTTTAACATTTTACAACCTTATCTGGCTATGTGCTGTGTGACACATGCAAACAGTGCTGAAAAGACATGGGAACAGCATGGGGAAGACCCCTGGAAGCATCTCTAACACCCAGGTCACTGCCTAAAAGTGTGCCCATCAGAAGTGATCCTTGCCGCATCAGAAGATGCAGACTTGCAACTATCCCCGTGCAAGTCCTTGTCCCAGGGCAGTGTTCAATTGTACCTCCCCCATTCCTTGCAATGCAAGCGCAAGTATGCAACCTACCACCCACCCACCCCAGGCTGCAATACCATACTGCTTGCTTGCTTGCACTTGAAATTGGGCCTTTTAGGCATGTGGAGGCGGAATCTGGCCACCACGTCATGGCTGCGTCGGTGGCCTGGTATCCATACTCAGTCCCCAGCCGCCCAGTGGCCGGGTGTCCATGCTTGGTCCCCAGCTGCCAGGGGGTGGCCGGGTATCCATAAATGGTCCCCAGCCGCCCCTATTTGTCCTGGTAACCTTCCCCACACTTTTCTTAGCCTGGCCTGCTTTAGGACAGCATTGGCCGAGCCCACCAGACTCCTCCGGTGGGCCCTGGCTTCTCCATCAGGGGAGTTGAGAGTGCCAAGGTGAGGAGCATGATGATGATGATAGAAGTTAGCATCTGCTTTGTTTTCTTGGAATGCAAGCGTAAGTGTGCAGCTTGCTACCCACCCACCCCCAGGCTGCAATACCATACTGTTAGCTTGCTTGCACTTGAAATTGGGTCTTTTAGGCATGTGGAGGCGGAATCTGGCCACCACGTCATTGCTGCGGCGGCGGCCTGGTATCCATACTCAGTCCCCAGCCGCCCGGCGGCCAGGTGTCCACGCTTGGTCCCCAGCCGTCAGGGGGCGGCCGGGTGTCCATACTCGGTCCCCAGCTGACCCGCGGCCGGGTGTCCACACTCGGTCCCCAGCCGCCAGGGGGCCGGGTGTCCACGCTTGGTCCCCAGCCACCAGGGGGTGGCCAGGTGTCCATAAACGGTCCCCAGCCGCCCCTATTTGAAGGACAGCTTAACCACAAACACGTGGACAAGTGAATGTGGCCAGGAATGGTCCATCTTACTGACGCCTTCACACTGGGTTAATATTGTGGAAGCCAGGACACAGTTGGACACTGGGATGCAACACGATCTCCAGACATAGAGGATTGCGGGTCCTGGATCAATCAGGCTTCAACACAAAGTTCAGAGGGTAGACAGCAGCAGTGGTCGGTCTCCTACACAATGAGTAAATTATTCATGATCATGAGGCCATCCATCTCCTTAGCTTTCTGTTCCTTGGAATGCAAGCGCATGTATGTAGTAGCGGCTAATCCTGAGGTGGTCAGCGTTTTGGCGCATATCCTACCTCCTCCGAGGATTTCTGGATGTTTTCCTGCTACTATCCCAGTTCTATGGGATGAGGATGGATGGATGAGGTGGTGGCAAAGGAGAAAGAGCAGGAGGAACAGGGACCGTTCACATCAATATCAGGCCAGTCAACCACACATGTCTTGTAGGATATGTTTCTGTACCAAAAGGAGCGGTTCGGCTACACAGTTATAGGGCATACAGTGAGTGCAATGCCTACCAAAAATTTCGAGGCACTCCAATGCCCCTTGGAAGTGACATGGAGGTCAGAGGGCCTTAACTAAACCGTTTTTTCCATTTATAGCAACTGGGTCTCCTGTACACTGTTGGCCTAAGCAGTGAATGGAAGGCTTTCCAAAAATTATGAGGAACTGCAATGCCCCTTGAAACAGACGTGGTTTACAGCATACTAAAAACCTTCTACCCATTATTGGGGAGTGGGTCTCCCTTAGTGTTCGCCTATGCATTGAAAAGCAAAAGCTGACTAAAATTAGGAGGAAATGCAATGCCCGTTGGAAGAGTCGTGGAGGTCAGAGTTAATTAAAAACAACATTTCAATGCACGTTGGAAGACCTGTAGAGTTCAGAGTGGTTTAACAAGACGGTTTTAATGCCCCTTGGAAGAGACGTGGAGGTCAGAGTAGCTTAACAAGACGGGTTTAATGCCCCTTGGAAGAGTGGGGGAGGTCGCAGTAGCTTAACAAGAAGGTTTTAATGCCCCTTGGAAGAGTGGTAGAGGTCGCAGTGGAATAAAAAACAATATCAATGCCCCTTGGAAGAGTGGTGGAGGTTGCAGTAGCTTAACAAGATGGTTTTAATGCCCCTTGGAAAAGTGGAGATCGCAGTAGCTTAACAAGACGGTTTTAATGCCCCTTGGAAGAGCGGTGGAGGTAGCAGTAGCTTTACAAGACGGTTTTAATGCCCCTTGGAAGAGTGGTGGAGGTCGCAGTAGCTTAACAAAATGGTTTTAATGCCCCTTGGAAGAGTGGTGGAGGTCACAGTAGCTTAACAAGATGGTTTTAATGCCCCTTGAAAAAGTGGTGGAGGTCGCAGTGGAATAAAAAGACAATATCAATGCCCCTTGGAAGAGTGTTGGAGGTCGCAGTAGCTTAACAAGACGGTTTTAATGCCCCTTGGAAGAGTGGTGGAGGTCGCAGTGGAATAAAAAGACAATATCAATGCCCCTTGGAAGAGTGGTGGAGGTCGCAGTAGCTTAACAAGACGGTTTTAATGCCCCTTCGAAAAGTGGTGGAGGTCGCAGTAGCTTAACAAGACGGTTTTAATGCCCCTTGGAAATGTGGTGGAGGTCGCAGTAGCTTAACAAGACGGTTTTAATGCCCCTTGGAACAGTGGTGTAGGTCGCAGTGGAATAAAAAGACAATATCAATGCCCCTTGGAAGAGTGGTAGAGGTCGCAGTAGCTTAACAAGACGATTTTAATGCCCCTTGGAAAAGTGGTGGAGGTCGCAGTAGCTTAACAAGATGGTTTTAATGCCCCTTGAAAAAAAGGTGGAGGTCGCAGTAGCTTAACAAGATGGTTTTAATGCCCCTTGGAAGAGTGGTGGAGGTCGCAGTAGCTTAACAAGACGGTTTTAATGCCCCTTGGAAGAGCGGTGGAGGTCGCAGTAGCTTAACAAGATGGTTTTAATGCCCCTTGGAAGAGTGGTGGAGGTTGCAGTGGAATAAAAAGACAATATCAATGCCCCTTGGAAGAGTGGTGGAGGTCGCAGTAGCTTAATAAGATGGTTTTAATGCCCCTTGGAAGAGTGGTGGAGGTCGCAGTGGAATAAAAAGACAATATCAATGTCCCTTGGAAGAGTGGTGGAGGTTGCAGTTGCTTA
Organism: Phyllobates terribilis; assembly: GCF_046119375.1. NCBI lineage: Eukaryota > Metazoa > Chordata > Amphibia > Anura > Dendrobatidae > Phyllobates > Phyllobates terribilis. The sequence goes on along the minus strand of NW_027362772.1, from coordinate 12,840,201 downwards.
ACAAGATGGTTTTAATGCCCCTTGGAAAAGTGGTGGAGGTCACAGCAGCTTAACAAGACGGTTTTAATGCCCCTTGGAAGACCGATGGAAGTCACAGCAGCTTAACAAGACGGTGTTAATGCCCCTTGGAAGACCGATGGAGGTCGCAGTAGCTTAACAAGACGGTTTTAATGCCCCTTGGAAGAGTGGTGGAGGACGCAGTAGCTTAACAAGACATTTTTAATGCCCCTTAGAAGAGTGGTGGAGGTCGCAGTAGCTTAACAAGACGGTTTTAATGCCCCTTGTCTCAGAAAACTGTCCCAGAATGTTGACAGTGTTCCCCTGCCTCTGCTGGATTGGAGTTGCGTCTCTCTCGCCTCTACGCCTTGGTTGGTCAACGAACTGTGACCTCTGCCGCTAGCGTGTTCAGATGGGAATTTTTTTAACAGTTCTGCAGCAAGGGCCTTCTGGTACTGCCCCATTTTTGTAGACCTCTCCACCTCAGGAATAAGAGAGTGAAAGTTCTCCTTGTAGCGGGGGTCTAAAAGTGTCACCAACCAGTAATGACTGTCACCCAACATTTTGACAACGCGAGGGTCACGGTTAAGGCAGCGTAACATAAAGTCAGCCATGCGTGCCAGACTGGTAACGGGCAAGACTTCCGTGTCCTCACCAAGATAACGACTGACCATGCTCTCCTCCTCCTCCTCCCCCCTGTCCTCAGGCCACCTACGCTGTACCGACGGTATGACAGTTGTACAGGTACTACCATCTACAGTGCATGATACCAGCTCCTGTTCTTCCTCCTCCTCCTCCTCTCCTTGATTGTCCCCCAAAGCACGTTGGGATGAGATGAGGCTGGGCTATGTGTAATCGCCCATTACGACTTCTTGATCCATCTCATCATACTCTGGCTGCAATGCCTCCTCTTTAATTCTCTGCAGAGAGCGTTGCAAAATACAGACAAGTGGGATGCTGACGCTAATGATGGCGTCATCATCACTCACCATCTTGGTGGCCTCCTCAAAGTTTGTCAGGATGGTACATATGTCAGACATCCAGGTCCACTCCTGAGGTCTTATGTGTGGAGTCTGACCTGAATATCGACGGCCTTGTTGCAGCTAGTACTCCACAACTGCTCTCTTCTGCTCACAAATCCTTTGAAACATGTGGAGGGTAGAGATCCAACGGGTGGGGACATCACACACCACTCAGTGTACCGGAAGCTGCAAACGCTGCTGCAAAACAGCAAGGGCGGCGGAAGCTGTAGCCATCTTCCGAAAATGAGCTGACAGGTGGCGTACTTTGACGAGCTGATCTGGCAACTCAGGGCACGATTTAAGAAACCGCTGAACCACGAGGTTAAGCACATGAGCCAGGCATGGTACGTGTGTGATCTCGCCTCGCCTCAGAGCCGCCACCAGGTTACGGCCATTGTCACACACTACCATGCCTGGATGTAGGTTCAGCGGTCTCAGCCACAGATCTGCCTGCTCTTTCACAGCTGTCCACAACTCACAAGCAGTGTGAGGTTTATCACCTAAGCTTATGAGTTTCAGCACAGCTTGTTGCCGCTTGGCTGAGGCAGTACTGCAGTGCTTCCAGCTTGTAACTGATGTGGTGATATCTGAGATGGAGGCTGAACATGAGGAGGAGGATGATGCGCAGGAGCTGTACACTGTGGGGGAAACTCTGACTGACATAGGGCCCGCAATCCTCAGTGTGAGGAGGATGTGTTCTGTCCCAAGGTCCGACTGGGTCCCGGCTTCCACTATGTTTACCCAGTGTGCCGTCAGGGAGATGTACCATCCCTGGCCACAAGCACTTTTCCACGTGTCCATTGTCAGGTGGACTCTACCAGTAACTGCGTTGTTGAGGGCACGGCAGATGTGTTGAGACACGTGCTTGTGTCGGCGGGTGACCGAGTACCGAGGGACGCCCAGCGCCATAAGGTTGCGGAAGGAATCCGTCTCCACCAGCCTAAAAGGCAGTGTTACGGGTCAGGGAGGTGGAATCTCTGTGCTACGGTGCAAGGAGGGACCCAGAGGGGCGTAACTAAGTATCAACCCGAACCGACCCTGGTTGTACGGCGGCTAACGACTCCGTGACCAGGGAGGGACCGAGCCGAGGGACCAGGTGCTACTCTGGGGACAACCTTGTAAGGGAGCAGGTGACTCCCACGGTACAGATGGCAGGAACTGACCGGAATAGCAGGTAGGCACAGCAGTCAGGCTGGCGAGCAGAAGCCTCCAGGTAGGCTAACAGGTAGACATGGCAAGTGACGGCAGGAGTCTCTAGATGGTCACAGCAAGTGACGGCAGGAGTCTCTAGGTGGGCTGGCAGGTGGTCACGGCAAGTGACGGCAGGAGTCTCTAGGTGGTCACAGCAAGTGACGGCAGGTAACGAGCAGGTAACAGGCAGATCACAGGCAAGTGCTCCCAGGTGAGCGGGCTGGCAGGCACGGCAGGTAACAGGCAGGCAACAGGCAAGTGCTCCCAGGTGAGCGGGCTGGCAGGCACGGCAGGTAACAGGCAGGCAACAGGCAAGTGCTCCCAGGTGAGCGAGCTGGCAGGCACGGCAGGTGACAGGCAGGCAACAGGCAAGTGCTCCCAGGTGAGCGGGCTGGCAGGCACGGCAGGTAATAGGCAGGTAACAGGCTGGCGGGCAAGACTGGTAGTCAGGCTAGCAGCGGGACCTCAGGGCTGAAGCAGAGGTCAGAAACACTGTGCAACAACTTTTGCTCGGGCACCTCCATTTTGGAGGAAGTGCCTTATATATGGGAGGACCCTCGGCTATTGGCCGGGGACTCCTTAGGACGGCGCGCGCGGCCCCTTTAAGAGGGAGCGCGCGCGCCCTAAGCACAGTGGCCAGGGAGCTGCGCGCGCCGGCAGCAGGAAGAGGAGCACTGGTGAATGCAGAGCGGGGAGCGAGGAGGTGAGTGGGACGGCGTCTCTGCCTGGCAGGGGGCAGAGACGCCGATGCTACAGTACCCCCCCCCCTTTATACCCCCCTCTTTTTTAGGCCAGAAAGGAATTTTTCAAGGAGAAGCGGGGCATGAATGTTCTCCCTGGGTTCCCAAGTTCTCTCCTCTGGGCCAAATGTAGCACCCTGAGGATTCGGCTGCTACAGGGGTATTGCACCTCAACCCAGAGGTGTGATATTCCACTCCCGGGTAAGGATGGAGTGTGGAACTGAGCTCAGAAAGCTGCATGCAATACACACATCCCATTTCCGAGGAACAGACCAACGGTACTCCCACTTAGAAATGTGCAGGTACGACAGAGTCTGTTCCTGGCTGGAGTGGGAGGGGGGTGGTACATCCCAGTAGTGTAGGGGCAGATAGGGGGAGCAGCCTGGGTAAAGATAGGAGCTCATTGGGTGCTGGTCACCTGAGCTCACACATAGAGGGAGTATTTAAGGTGGGCACCATCTAAGATCAGGGTCAGTCAGTCAGTCAGCCACAGTCAGTCTGTGAGAAGACAGTCAGTAAGCCTTTGCAGAGGAGTGGAAGAGAGCAGAAGAGCAGAGCAGCCCCAGCCCAAGAGTGAGAGAGGAGAAAGAAAGACCCAGAGGGGGAGAAAGAAGGAACTCTGAGACCCCAAATACAATCACAGGGTGAAGAGTTGGCAACAGGGTACCGGATCCCAAACTGGTGGGGGGCTACAACATACCTCAGCCAGAGACCGGAGGCCGTGGGCAGCATCTGCCACGGCCACCCACCATATCCACCCAGAAGGCAGACCACGCATAGGGTCAGGGAACCCAGAGGCAAGGGTTCGCCAACAAGAGGCCCGAGGGAGCCGGACATAGGTGGATCCCTGGTGGGGAAGGCCAGAGACGAGGACAGGACAGAACGGGAGCTCAGAACCACGCTCCAGAACTACTTGGGGGTTGGCCGAGTCCAGGACCTGGTGGACGCAGCACGGCTCGGGTGGTCACTCAAGGCCGGAGTGACCGGAACATCTGCAGTAAGTAAAGAACCCTGAACTGCACAACCCGACTCTGACTCTCATTACCATCATCCCTGCACTTCCACAACCACCATCCTCTGCACCTGACCCCCTGAGGCTATACCCCTCCCGTTGGGGGTTATACTACCTAAGCTGCACCAACACCATCAGCCTCAGCGGACCCTGCTGCAGCGGCGGCCGTAGTGACCGCAATTCAACGGGTGGCGTAGTCGACATAAAGAACTTTAGTAACATCAGTAAGGACTGCCACACACTGAGCTTGACACCCTGGGCACGGACCGGGTCACAGCCACTCGGAGACTACAACCCCCATCTGATCCGGCTCCGGGTATTCCCCAAACAACACTGGCCCAGGGGGCGCGTCAACTTTGGCGTAGTCGGCAGGATTACGTGCCCGCAACACCCGGGTACTGCGTGCCTGAAGAAAAGAACAAGTTTACCTCAAAAAGAAGTCTCCTGCCGGTTCCGGAGGGTCCCCGCCATCGGACTCCATCACAGATCGATTCCCGCCGGTTGTCCGCCATTAACAGCTTTTTCCCGCCATCTGCAGAGTTTCCCGCCACTGGGAGACGATTCCCGCCATTTCCAAAGGTTTCCCGCCTTGGAAGAGCGGACGCCATTATGGGCGTGCCAGAGGGTGGCAAGAGGCCGCCTCCCATCGTGGGCCAGGACCGAACATGGCGCCAAAAGTGGAAACCGCCCCCACCAACAGAGACTGTGATGCTAGAGGTGTCTGTCAGCGTGAAAGAACTGCCCCTGGAACTGACAATCACAAAGTTGCCCCGGGACCACCCTCGATGTGGGCGGAGACAGAACAAGAGAGCAAAGATGGGTGTCGCCTGGAGCAGTCTGGAGAGAGCGCACCCGGAGACAAGAAGCCTGGAGCAGAGTCCAGAAAGAGCCTACCCGGAGATGGAGGGAGAGCCAGGCAGCACCGACCCAGTGGTCAGGAGCCTGATGCGGGCCGCCACTCCAGGCAGCACCGACCCAGTGGTCAGGAGCCTGTTGCAGGTCGCCACTCCAGAAGGCCTGCTGGAGACAACGGGAGGAGAGCAGAGCAGCACCGACCCGTTGGTCAGGAGCCTGCTAGAAGCAACGACCCCACTAGGCTTAGTGGAGGTCTTGGCACAGCTCCCCCGAGATCGGGAGTGTGCACAGACCGCGCTGGAGGGCCTCGCACGGAGGATGGCCCGGGTGCAGCGAGAGACGTTAGCAGAGTGGAGCCGAGAGATGGCCCAGCGGACCGAGACTCGTCAGCGGAGCACGCCACCCGAGACGAGGAGACAGACCGCCTCTGAGGATGGCGCAGGAGGACTGAAGGCCGGAGACGGCGCCGAGAAGGGAGCCGAACGAAAGGAGGCAGGTAAAGGGGACGTCTCTACCCCAAACCGGGAAACCGCGTACCTGCCCCAGCTCCCCGTCGCAGAGCCCGAAGTATCCCCTGCCGTGCCCGTCGCTGCAACGTCACCGCCGCAGACTAGGCCTCAAACGGGAGCCGCGACCCCTGTGACGTCACACGCCTCGACCCCGAGCGTGACCAAGCAGGAAGTACCACCAGCCTGGTCGCAAGGCCTAGTACCCCCGGGCGCCGCAATACCAACAGCGCCCCCTACCTCCGCGGAGCCACCGGCCTGGTCGCAGGGCCAAGTAGCCCAGGCCGCCGCCGTCCTTACGGTGCCCTTCACTTTCCAGGTGCCCCAGGCCTGGCCGCAAGGCCTGGGCAACCCGGGCGCCACCACCACCGCGCCCATAAAACCAAGAGTGCCGCATCTGGGAGAAGATCTGTTCGCCCAACATACGTGCCCGGATGGGCAGCCCTTTATATGGCCACCGGAGTTTCACCATCCCCGACTCCGGAAAGAGAGACCCCTAGACGAACCCCTGATTCCGGTTCCAAAGCCCGTAAAAAGGACCTCGCCCCCGCTAGAGGAGGCACAGTTTGAGTGGGACCCCACCGGAAAAGATCTCATGGGGTTCACTCAGGAGACCTGGGCAGCTGCAGCGGAGCGTGCAGAGTGCTGCCGCCAGCAACTCGAGGTCTTCGAGAGGGAGCGGAGAGAGAGGCGGGTCCGGGAACAACAAGCCCAAATAAAGAGCGCGGAGCAGAAGAGCCGGGCCAGGAGGAGTCCCCGTGCAGCTCATGGTCCCCCTTCCACCGGGACTGTGATCAAGTTTAATATGCAGCACGGGTGGGGCTTCATCCGAGATCACCGCACCCCAGGCGACGTCTTCGTGACAAGAAGAGACGTTGAGTCCCACCTACCGGAGGGACACAGAGGTCGTGACCTGTATATAGGGGACGAGGTCACCTTCACCCGGCACAAGTGTGCCAAAGGACCCTACGCCCTCCATGTGCATCGCCTGACGGAGGAGGAGCTGCGGTGTGAGGAGGAGCAAGAGGACCCGGACGGGTCTGAAGCTAAAGTTAATCACAAAGAAAGAGCAGGAGGACGTCGTCGTTGAGTACAGCAGAGTAGAAGCTGTATATAGTTGCCCGTCGGGGCACAGTGAACCGTTGCTGCTATTATAGTCCCCGTTGGGACCAGCGAATTGAACTGTTACCCGTATTTCCCTTAATCCCACTGACCGAGGACTGAGAGCGGTCGTTCCTTCTTTATACCTGGCCGAGGACTGAGAGCGGCCATACCTTCCCTTTTGTATATAGTTGCGCTTCCTAAAGCGCCCCCTACTGGTTTTATAGAAGAACTGATTTTTCTTCAAGAGACTGTCGCACTTTACCCGGTCACAAGTTGCACAGTGACCGGAGGTACCAGAAGACAAGAAGTTTTATATGAAAAGTTTTATGATGCTGCTAATATATGTTGTTTTATATGTTTTATTATGTTGTTTATGCAAAAATTGTATGTTTGGTGTTTTTTATCTCTTACAGCCCGAGGACGTGCTGTGATTTACCAGGGGGGAATGTAGCACCCTGAGGATTCGGCTGCTACAGGGGTATTGCACCTCAACCCAGAGGTGTGATATTCCACTCCCGGGTAAGGATGGAGTGTGGAACTGAGCTCAGAAAGCTGCATGCACTACACACATCCCATTTCCGAGGAACAGACCAACGGTACTCCCACTTAGAAATGTGCAGGTACGACAGAGTCTGTTCCTGGCTGGAGTGGGAGGGGGGTGGTACATCCCAGTAGTGTAGGGGCAGATAGGGGGAGCAGCCTGGGTAAAGATAGGAGCTCATTGGGTGCTGGTCACCTGAGCTCACACATAGAGGGAGTATTTAAGGTGGGCACCATCTAAGATCAGGGTCAGTCAGTCAGTCAGCCACAGTCAGTCTGTGAGAAGACAGTCAGTAAGCCTTTGCAGAGGAGTGGAAGAGAGCAGAAGAGCAGAGCAGCCCCAGCCCAAGAGTGAGAGAGGAGAAAGAAAGACCCAGAGGGGGAGAAAGAAGGAACTCTGAGACCCCAAATACAATCACAGGGTGAAGAGTTGGCAACAGGGTACCGGATCCCAAACTGGTGGGGGGCTACAACATACCTCAGCCAGAGACCGGAGGCCGTGGGCAGCATCTGCCACGGCCACCCACCATATCCACCCAGAAGGCAGACCACGCATAGGGTCAGGGAACCCAGAGGCAAGGGTTCGCCAACAAGAGGCCCGAGGGAGCCGGACATAGGTGGATCCCTGGTGGGGAAGGCCAGAGACGAGGACAGGACAGAACGGGAGCTCAGAACCACGCTCCAGAACTACTTGGGGGTTGGCCGAGTCCAGGACCTGGTGGACGCAGCACGGCTCGGGTGGTCACTCAAGGCCGGAGTGACCGGAACATCTGCAGTAAGTAAAGAACCCTGAACTGCACAACCCGACTCTGACTCTCATTACCATCATCCCTGCACTTCCACAACCACCATCCTCTGCACCTGACCCCCTGAGGCTATACCCCTCCCGTTGGGGGTTATACTACCTAAGCTGCACCAACACCATCAGCCTCAGCGGACCCTGCTTCAGCGGCGGCCGTAGTGACCGCAATTCAACGGGTGGCGTAGTCGACATAAAGAACTTTAGTAACATCAGTAAGGACTGCCACACACTGAGCTTGACACCCTGGGCACGGACCGGGTCACAGCCACTCGGAGACTACAACCCCCATCTGATCCGGCTCCGGGTATTCCCCAAACAACACTGGCCCAGGGGGCGCGTCACAAACCCCTTCCAATCCACTAGAAAAAGGGTCTTTCCTCTTACCCTCTTAGTGGCCAGAATGTTCTCTACCTCAAAAACGTCCTCAGCGGAAACTGGAGCAGGGAGAGTACCTAGATTGGAAAAAGAGTTAAACACAACTGGTTTGAGGAGAGATACATGGAAGGAGTTGGGAATCCGTAAGGTGGCCGGGAGTTTTAACTTGTAGGCCACTGGATTGATTTGTTTGAGAACTTCAAATGGACCGATAAACCAAGGACCCAACTTATAGGAGGTTATTTTGAGTCGGACATGTTTGTAAGAGAGCCAGATTTTATATCCCGGGCGAAATTGAGGCGGATCCAGACTTATCTTGTCAGCATGTTTCTTCATCCGCTCGGAGGACTGAAGAAGTGCGGACCTAGTATTTTCCCAAATGGTGGAGAATTCGCTGACAAGAGCCTCCGCGGCAGGGTTGTCCACCGAGGCGGAGATGGGAAACGGAATCCGGGGATGTTGACCGTGGACCACGAAGAACAGGGATTTAGAAGTAGATTCGCTCTCATGGTTGTTGTAGGAGAATTCGGCCCATGATAGGAGCTCCACCCAATCTGTATGGTGAGCGTTAACAAAGTGCCGGAGGTAGCTGGTAAGGATTTGGTTGATACGCTCCACTTGGCCATTGGACTGTGGATGGTAGGCAGAGGAGAAATCCAGGGTGACATCCAGTAGCTTACAGGTAGCTCTCCAGAAACGTGAGGTGAACTGAACCCCTCGATCCGATACAATGTGGAGGGATAGGCCATGGAGACGGAAGATATGACGGAAAAAATCCTTGGCCATCTCCGATGCAGACGGGAGACCAGGCAGAGGAATGAAGTGGGCCATTTTAGAGAAGCGGTCGGCGACCACCCAAATGACTGTACAACCGGCAGAAACAGGGAGATCAGTAATAAAGTCAATGGCAATGTGATGCCACGGGGCAGCAGGTACGGGAAGAGTCAGGAGGCGACCGGCTGGAAGATGTCTGGGAACTTTGCTGCGGGCACAGGACGAACAGGCCGAGACGAAGTCTACCACATCCTTGCGCAGGGTAGGCCACCAGTAATGCCGGGTAATGAGTAGGAAGGTCTTCTTTTGGCTATCATGGCCGGCTAGCTTAGATAAATGACCCCAGTGAAGAACCTTCTCACGATCTGGTACCGCTACAAACGTCTTACCAGGTGGAAGATGAGTCAGATCCAAGGGGGCCACATTCATCACTTTGGAGGGGTCAATGATGTGCATAGGCTCCTACTCTAGATCGGAAGACAGGAAGGATCGGGACAAGGCGTCGGCTTTGACATTCTTGTCCGCCGGGCTGAAATGTAGGACGAAGTCGAAGCAGGCGAAGAACAAAGACCACCGGGCCTGACAAGTAGGTAACAGGCAGGTCACAGGCAAGTGCTCCCAGGTGAGCGGGCTGGCAGGCACGGCAGGTAACAGGCAGGCAACAGGCAAGTGCTCCCAGGTGAGTGGACTGGCAGGCACGGCAGGTAACAGGCAGGCAACAGGCAAGTGCTCCCAGGTGAGTGAGCTGGCAGGCACGGCAGGTGACAGGCAGGCAACAGGCAAGTGCTCCCAGGTGAGCGGGCTGGCAGGCACGGCAGGTAATAGGCAGGTAACAGGCTGGCGGGCAAGACTGGTAGTCAGGCTAGCAGCGGGATCTGAGGGCTGAAGCAGAGGTCAGAAACACTGTGCAACAACTTTTGCTCGGGCACCTCCATTTTGGAGGAGGTGCCTTATATATGGGAGGACCCTCGGCTATTGGCCGGGGACTCCTTAGGACGGCTCGCGGGCCCCATTAAGAGGGAGGGAGCGCGCGCACTCGCCCTAAGCACAGTGCCTGGGGAGCTGCACGCGCCGGCAGCAGGGAGAGGAGCGCTGGTGAATGCAGAGCGGGGAGCGCGGGGAGCGAGGAGGTGAGTGGGACGGCGTCTCTGCCTGGCAGGGGGCAGAGACGCTGATGCTACAGGCAGCATTTCCAACGCAAGCAGTCGTGAAATGTGCGAATTTAGGACTGTGGCCTGTGGGGCGTTGGCTGCGAATTTGCGCTTTTGTTCAAAGCCTTGGGATATGGACAATTGAACGCTGCGGTGGGACGTGGACGTTGATGCTGTTTCTTGAGAAACTGCCATAACAAGTGAAGACTGAGAGGAGGGGGCATCTTTGCATTCAGTATGGACAGGGGATTGCCTTGCACGCACAACAGGGGGTTCTCTTACACGCACAACAGCGGAAGAAACAGTGGTGACACTCGCTGACACTGGTCGTGGACCCTGGGGTTCGCCCCACAAAGTCAGGTGCTTTGCTGACATGTGCCTTATCATGCTGGTGGTGGTCAGGCTGGTAGTTTTGTCACCCCTGCTGATGCTGGCATGGCAGGTGGTACAAATGGCCTTTTTGGGGTTATCAGCAGAGTCTTTAAAAAAATTCCAGACTCTGGAAGACCTACCGGTTGTTCTGGCAACGTCCCTCGTGTTGGTGTTATGGGGAACTATTGCCCGCCTTGTGTGTGCAGCCACCACACTGCTTCTTCCTGCCTGTTAGGGTACTCTGCCTCCCTCCCCCTGTGTGCTGCTGGCCTCGCTCTGCATGTCCTCCTGCCACATTGGGTCAGTTACTAGATCATCCACCACCTCCTCCTCTTCCACTTGTGCACCACGATCCTCCTCCTCACTTCGTGGCAATTGTGTCTCGTCATCGTCCACCTCTTGTGACAAATTGCCAGCGTCGACTTCCTGTGGCCGTGGCTCTTCAAATATTTGGGCATCGCTACATGGGATCTCCTCTTCCACCACTTCAAGCGGAGCAGGCAAGGGGCACAAATATGGAAATGAACCAGTGAACCGCTCTTCAGAGTGTCCAAGTGTGGGATCAGTTGCTGTCTGACGACACTCGGCATGGTGGGAGGAAGGAGCATCAGGGTGAGGAGGAGTTTGCGGTCGAGACTCAGGGCTACTAAAACTTGACCGTGTGGAAGACAGACCGGAGGTGGTGGTGCCCAGGTAACTGGAAGTATTATCTGCTATCCAATGAATAACCTGTTCACACTGACCAGTTCGCAATACTGGTGTTGTAGTGTGCTTCCCTAGTAATTCGGTCAAGAAGTGGGAGCGAGAAGATGTGGCTGTTGGTTGTAGCACATTTTCACCTTGGCCACGGCCCCATCCTCTACACGCACCATCACCAGAACGTCCAGTTCCACGTCCCTTGCCACGCGCCTTGCCCATTGTAAATGAAGTAAAATAGCTTACTCTCGCACTATCAATGGAAAAAGGGTAATGAAAAGGAGTTTAGAACCGTGGAATAGGAAAACCACAGTTCTATTTCTCTGGCCTACACCAGAATATTTTAAACAGATATATCTGTGTCTGAACAGTCAGGGAGACACTATTACTGTTTTTTTTCATGTAAAAAAGGGCAAAAGCTGGATAATACAGAGATTTGAACTGTGCAACTGCAAAACCAAACTTCTAGTTATCTAGCCTACACCAGAATATTTTAAACAGATATATTTGTGTCTGAACAGTCAGGGAGACACTATTACTGCTTTTTTTTTATGTAAAAAAGGCCAAAAGCTGCATAATACAGAGATTTGACCCGTGGAACTGCAAAACCAAATTTCTAGTTATCTGGCCTACACCAAAATATTTTAAACGGATATATTGGTGTCTGAACAGTCACAGACACACTCAATTTTTTTTTTTTTGGGGGGGGGGGGAATACCAAAAGGTTAATAAGACGAGTATTTGTACAGTCTGACTGAGGGAAAAAAAAATACAGGATTTAGATGAAAAAAAGGACTGTTCCTGGCCCCTGAGACCTGAGTTTAGCAATTTGACCAGCAGGTGCACACAGGACTGTAATGCAGTGTTTGTTGGTATAACCACTGAATCTCCTATACAGCCTGCCTGCCTGATATACCTGGGATGGATATTAGTCCTGAGAAGGACTGTTTGTTTGATTTTGCAGGCTTTAGAGACCCTACACTAGCTATTTCGCAGTATAAATCTCTCCCTAGCTCTGTAGCACTGACCCTACGCTGTCTGATCCGGAGCGACTGTGTCCAAGATGGCGGCACCCGGTTTTAATTACTCGAGGTGACGCTGTGCGGCCAGCCAATCACTGTAATGCCCACAAACAACATGGCTGCGGCATTACAGTGACTGGCTGGCAATCCCTGCATGTTCATTGGCTCTGTAAAGAGCGCCAAACATGCAGGGCGGAGACCCGAGCTCCCGCTCGAGTAACCCGGAAATGCTCAGTGCTCGCCGAACATCCCGAGTAGCGAGATGCTCGGGCGAGTACCGAGCAGTGTTGAGCATGCTCGCTCAACACTAGTTATTACACTTGGGGTTTTTTAGTTTGGAAAAACGAAGGCTTAGGGGTGATCTTATTACTATGTACAAGTATATGAGGGGACAGTACAAAGACCTTTCTACTGATCTTTTTACTCTGAGGCCTGAGACAGGGACAAGGGGGCATCTTCTACATCTGGAGGAAAGAAGGTTTAATCATAATCACAGACGGGGATTCTTTACTGTAAGAGCAGTGAGACTATGGAACTCTCTGCCACATGATGTTGTAATGAGTGATTCACTACTAAAATTTAAGAAAGGAATGGATGCCTTTCTTGAAAAGTATAATATTACAGGTTATATATACTAGATTCCTTGATAGGGCGTTGATCCAGGGAACTAGTCTGATTGCCGTATGGAGTCAGGAAGGAATTTTTTTCCCCAATGTGGAGCTTAGTGTTTGCCACATGTTTTTTTTTTGCCTTCCTCTGGATCAACATGTTAGGCTATGGTTGAACTAGATGGACTTAGTCTTTCTTCAACCTTAAAAACTATGTTACTATGTCACTTGAGCACCCGCGATACCCGAGTATCCAATACAAAGTCAAGTAGCGAGCACTTGCGCTCAAGACTAATTACAACTTATTCAATATGATGAACTAATGTTATCAAATTCTGTGTTGTACCTCTGGGTTCAAAATGTTCACTATACCCCTTGATAAAATCCTTGAGGGGGCAAGTTTCCAAAATCGGGTCACTTGAGGGGGGTTTCCACTGTGTAGGTGCATCAGGGGCTCTCCAAAAGCAACATGGCGTTAATTATTCAAGCAAATTTTACATTCAAAAAGTCAAATGACGCTCCTTTCCTTCCGAGCCCTGCCGTGCTCCCAAACATTGTTTTTTTCCTCACGTATGGGGAATCGCCGTGCTCAGGAGGAATTGCATGACAAATTGCAAATTTCTCCTGTTACCCTTATGAAAATGCAAAATTGGAGGCTGAAAAACATTTTTGTGGCAAAAATGTGAAAATTTTATTTTTATGGCTCCATGTTCTAAACTTGTCTGAAGCACCTGGGGGTTCAAGGTGCTCACCACATATCTAGATAAGTTCCCTGAGGGGTCAAACATATGGGGTATTGGCGTGCTCAGGAGAAATTGCACAACAAATTTTGAGGTCCATTTTTTCCTGATACCCTTGCAAAAATAAAAAATTGGGGTCTAAATTAACATTTTTGTGAAAAAAGTTAAATGTTCATTTTTTTCTTCCACATTCCATAAATTCCTGTGAAGCACCTGAAGGGTTAATAAACTTCTTGAATGTGGTTTTGAGCACCTTGAGGGGTTCAGTTTTTAGAATGGTGTCACTTTTGGGTATTTTCTGTCATAAAGGCCCCTCAAAGTCACTTCAAATGTGATGTGGTCCCTAAAAAAATGGTTTTGTAAATTTTGTTGGAAAATTTAGAAAATCGCTGGTCAACTTTTAACCCTTATAGCTTCCTATCAAAAAAAAATTTGGCTCCAAAATTGTGCTGATGTAATGTAGACATGTGGGAAATGTTATTTATTAACTATTTTGTGTGACATATCGCTCTGATTTAAGGGCATAAAAATTCAAATTTTGAAAATTGCAAAATTTTTGCCAAATTTCTGTTTTTTTCACAACTAAATGCAAGAGTTATTAAAGAAATTTTACCACTATCATGAAGTACAATATGTAATGAAAGAACATTTTCAGAATCAGGGGGATCCGTTGAAGCGTTCCAGAGTAATTACTGTTATGATCTGCTACAAGCACTAAGGAAAGAAAGGAGATCTGTCCCTACAATAGAACTAAGCTAGATCCCTACGATGTAACGGGGAACCTGATCCTGCGATCAGACCCACTAAAGTCCTCGGCTAGTCTGTACGAAGACCTATAGATGCAAGGGAGGGATCCCTACAAGAACTAGGGACTGGGATAAAGTTGGACACCTCCTAGCAGAAATTGTAGCAGTAAAAGACAAACACACAACATAGAACATAAAGGTCCGAAGACCTAGCTAAACTGACTGAGAAAGGTAACTAAGCACCAGGCTAGCTTAAGAGTAGAAATTACAATGAAGTCCAGCAAAGCCAGGAGGGCGGAGCAGGATTAAATAGGCAAAAAAGGTCATGTGACCAGCAAGATAGAAAAAACCTAACAGGAGAGTTCTAACAGTACCCCCTCTTCTATGAGGATCCTCCGGATCCCCTAGGCCCAGGCTTATCAGGAAACCTCTTGTGAAATGCTCTGACAAGTCTGGAAGCAGAAACATCATCTGCCCTCACCCATGAGTTTTCCTCGGGTCCGAAACCCTTCCAAGCGACAAGATACTGCAAACTCCCTCTATACCGTCTAGAATTTAGGATGCAGGAAATTTCGTATTCCCCGTCCTCCACCACCGGAGGAACAGTGGCAGAGGCGTCTCCATCTGACACATAAGCTCTTTTCAACAGAGAAACATGAAACACCGGATTAATCTTCCAGGAGGTAGGAACCTCCAACCTAACAGCAGATTGGTTAACTACCTGAAGCACCTTAAAGGGCCCTACAAACTTGGGACCCAATTTTTTAGAAGGAATCCTCAACCGCAGATTCTTAGAGGACAACCAAACCATGTCACCAATAGCAAACAAAACCTCTTGCCGTTTCCTATCAAAGTACCTCTTAGATTTTTTGTTAGCCTCCTGAAGATTACCATGCACATCTGTCCAAACTCTCTCCAAATCACCGGAAAAACTCTCCTCCTCAGGCACAGCCGATACCAATTTGGAGAATGACCCAAAAGACGGATGTCTCCCAGAACAACAAAAAAAAGGCGAACAACCAGCAGAAGAGGATGTATGGTTGTTAAGAGCAAACTCAGCAAGTGGCAGAAACTCAGACCACCCCTCCTGATTGTCTGCTACAAAACAACGCAAGAACTGCTCAACATCCTGATTCTTCCTTTCTGTCTGGCCATTAGACTCAGGATGATATCCGGATGAAAACGACAAATGAACTCCCAACCTGTCACAAAAAGCACGCCAAAAATCAGCCACGAACTGAGGTCCCCTATCCGAAACAATGTCAGTAGGAATGCCATGTAGTCTGACAATTTCCTTGACAAAGGCCTTAGCGAGTGTCTTAGCGCAGGGCAGTTTGATGAAAGGAACCAAGTGACACATCTTGCTAAAACGGTCAATGACCACCCAGATGACTGTGAAATCCTCAGAGGGGGGAAGGTCAGTAATAAAGTCCATAGCCAGATGTGTCCAAGGTGCACTAGGAACCTCCAGAGGGCAAAGCAACCCTGCTGCAGGAGTATGTGAAGACTTAGATCTAGCACACACCGTACATTGTCGCACCCACTTAATGACTTCCTTCTGCCATTCAGGCCACCAAAAACTGCGACCCACAAGTCTCTTGGTCTCAGAAATTCCTGGATGACCTGCCAATCGAGACTCATGACACTCAACAAACAAATCTCTCCTAAAGGTCCTAGGCACAAACAACCTCCCATGGGGAGTGTTAGATGGGGCATTCTCCTGTGCTTTAAGAATCTCATCTTCCAAAACGGAGTCCAATGCAGCAATCACAACACCTTCTTGTAAAATGCTCCCCTCCTCCTCAGCACCGACCATGGGAGAAAAGCTGCGAGACAAAGCATCAGCTTTAACATTCTTGGTACCCGGGATGTAAGTAACGGAAAAATTAAACCGAGAGAAAAAAAGTGCTCACCTAGCCTGACGGGCATTCAAGCGCTTGGCAGCATCAAGATAGATCAGATTTTTATGATCAGTGAAAACCTGAATGGGAAATTCAGCACCTTCCAAGAGATGACGCCAGTGTTCAAATGCGAGTTTAATAGCCAGCAATTCCCGATTACCAATATCGTAATTAAGTTCAGTCTCAGAAAATTTTTTTGAAAAAAAAGCACAGGGATGTACTCCATCCTTGTTTTTCTGAGACAACACCGCACCGACCCCCACCGAAGAAGCATCAACCTCAACCAAAAATGGCTTAGTCACATCAGGCTGCATAAGGATGGGAGCAGAGCTGAACCTCTCCTTTAGAAACACAAAAGCTTCAATGGCCTCAGTAGTCCACTGAACCGCATTAGCACCTTTCCTGGTGAGATCGGTCAGTGGTTTGACAATAATAGAAAATTTTTTATTGAATTTTCTGCAATAATTGGCGAAACCCAAAAACCTCTGTATCGATTTCAAACCAATAGGCCTAGGCCATTCCTGCACAGTTTGAACTTTCACCGGGTCCATCTCAAAGCCCTCGCTGGAGATAATGTAGCCCAAAAAACTAATTCTCTGTACAGCGAACTCACATTTCTCCAGCTTAGCAAAAAGCGAATTGTCAATTAATAACTGTAATACCTCACGTACGCTCCGCCAATGAGACTCCAGATCCGGTGAATAAATCAAAATGTCATCCAAATACACAACCACATTTTTGCCGATCAAAGGTCTAAGGATATCATTAATAAGATTCTGAAAAAATGCTCGAGCATTGGTAAGACCAAAAGGCATAACCAGATTCTCAAAATGACCCACAGGAGTGTTAAAAGCAGTCTTCCATTCATCACCCTCCTTCATGCGCAACAAATTGTATGCCCCCCGGAGATCAATTTTAGAGAACCACTTGGCCCCCACTAACTGGTTAAACAAATCAGGAATCAATGGCAGTGGGTAAGGATTGCGCACAGTAATTTTATTAATCTCACGAAAATCCAGACAAGGACGTAAACCGCCGTCCTTTTTGTTAACAAAAAAAAATCCAACAGCCACAGGAGACTTGGAAAGCCTAATGTGACCGGCGGCCAAGCTTGTCTGTATGTATTCCTCCAAAGCCTTTCTCTCAGGAATAGTAAGATTAAATAAACGACTTTTAGGAAGAGTCGCTCCAGGGACAAATTCAATGGTACAATCATAGTCTCTATGGGGAGGCAAAATTTGTGACTCCTCCTCAGAAAAAACTCTCCAAAAATCCTGAATAGGTACAGGTAATTCCCCTTTTTCCACCGCAGCAATACGTCCGTTACAACACTTGTCATAACACTTAGGGCTCCAGGACTTAATTTCATTGGTAGACCAATCCAGTACAGGATTGTGCAATTTTAACCAGGGTAACCCCAAAACTACAGGAGAAGGCAAATTATTTAATACTACGAAATCCAAATTTTCTTGGTGAATACCATTAATAGTGAGGAGAAATTCACAGACCTTGTGAGTAACACTCTTCAAGGGGGAGCCATCAACAGAAACCACAGCAATAGGGGATGACAAAGGTTTGGGTTTTAATTTAAGTTTTTCCAAGAATCCCCCATCAATCACATTCAGAGTAGAACCACAATCCACAAATAACCGAAATTCAATTAATTCTTCCTGAGCAGCAGTAGTAGCAGAAAGAAATACCCCCTTAGTATTTAAACAGGCTATACGGGCGTGACTGACCTTTTTTTTTTCTTTGTTCATACGAAGCACACAGTTCTTAATAAAATGGTCAGATTTCCCGCAATAAAAGCACAAACCTTCAGAAGACCTGCGGTCTTTTTCCTGAGAGCGGGGTGCCATCGCCCCAATCTCCATCGGCTCTCCAATGTCAGTACAGACCCTCTTAAGACTCGGAGCTGACATGGCAGAGGATTTACTCTCATTAACCCTTGCACGCAGTCTCCTGTCCACCCATATAGCTAATTGCATTGCCTCCTGCAAGTTTCCAGGTGTGGGATAAGCAATCAGCAAATCCTTAACCCTTTCACCTAGCCCCGCAAGAAACAAACTTTTCAAAGCTGAATCATTCCACCCCACCTGGGCAGACCACCGACGGAAGTGAGAACAATATTTTTCCACATTACCTGATCCCTGCCTCAAACGTCTCAATTCAGTTTCAGCTGATGAGACACGATCAGGATCATCATACAACAAACCCAAAGCAGAAAAAAAAAACTATCCACTGATCTAAAGCATGGATCACTAGGTTGGAGAGAAAAGGCCCATCCCTGAGGTTCTTTGCGCAAAAGTGACATTATGAACCCTATGCGCTGTGATTCATCACCAGAGGATCTGGGTCTCAAACGAAAATACAACAAACAAGCATTTTTAAAGGAAAAAAATTCTTGTTGATCACCAAAAAATAAATCAGGCAAACTTACCTTTGGCTCCACAAAATGTGCTCCAGAACAGCTACTCACGTGTTGCTGGAGCTCGGTCACCTCCAAAGAGAGTCCCTGCAGGCGTTGAGCCAAATCCTGAACCGACACCATGATGGAAACTGGAGGTCTTTCCTTAGAGATATTTTTGGGCTGGATTTACTGTTATGATTTGCTACAAGCACTAAGGAAAGAAAGGAGATCTGTCCCTACAATAGAACTAAGCTAGATCCCTACGATGTAACGGGGAACCTGATCCTGCGATCAGACCCACTAAAGTCCTCGGCTAGTCTGTACGAAGACCTATAGATGCAAGGGAGGGATCCCTACAAGAACTAGGGACTGGGATAAAGTTGGACACCTCCTAGCAGAAATTGTAGCAGTAAAAGACAAACACACAACATAGAACATAAAGGTCCGAAGACCTAGCTAAACTGACTGAGAAAGGTAACTAAGCACCAGGCTAGCTTAAGAGTAGAAATTACAATGAAGTCCAGCAAAGCCAGGAGGGTGGAGCAGGATTAAATAGGCAAAAAAGGTCATGTGACCAGCAAGATAGAAAAAAACTAACAGGAGAGTTCTAACAATTACCTCATAAAGTGACTGTGGTGAGAATTGTAAAATTTGGCCCGGTCATTAACGTGCAAACCACCCTCGGGGGTAAAGGGGTTAAATTACACTCTGCATCCCATCTTGACTGAAAAAAAACATAAATGTAGAAATTTTTGCAAATTTATTAAAAAAGAAAAACTGAAATATCACATGGTCATAAATATTCAGACTCTTTGCTCAGACACTCATATTTAAGTCACATGCTGTCCATTTCCTTGTGATCCTCCTTAAGATGGTTCTACTCCTTCATTTGAGTCCAGCTGTGTTTAATTAAACTGATAGGACTTGATTTGGAAAGGCACACACATGTCCATATAAGACCTCACAGCTCACAGTGCATGTCCAACCAAATGAAAATCATGAGCTCAAAGGAACTGCCCAAGGAACTCAGAGACAGAATTGTGGCAAGGCACAGATCTGGCCAAGGTTACAAAAGAATTTTTGAATTACTCAAGGTTCCTAAGAGCACAGCGGCCTCCATAATCCTTCAATGAAAGAAGTTTGAGACCACCAGAAGTCTTCCAAGACCTGGCCGTCCAGACAAACTGAGCACTCATGGGAGAAGAGCCTTGGTGAGAGAGGTAAAGAAGAACCCCAAGATCACTGTGGCTGAGCTCCAGAGATGCCGTAGTGAGATGGGAGAAAGTTCCACAAAGTGAACTATCACTGCAGCCCTCCACCAGTCGGGCCTTTATGGCAGAGTGGCCCAATGGAAGCCTTTTCGTCAGTGCAAGACATATGAAAGCCCTGATAGAGTTTGCTCAAAAACACATGAAGGACTCCCAGACTATGAGAAATAAGATTCCCTGGTCTGATGAGACGAAGAAAGAACTTTTTGGTGATAATTCTAAGCAGTATATGTGGAAAAAAACATGCACTGCTCCTCACCTGCCCAATACAATCCCAAGAGTGAAACATGGTGGTGGCAGCATCATGCTATGGGGGTGTTTTTCAGCTGCAGGGACAGGACGACTGGTTGCAATTGAAAGAAACATGAATGCAGCCAAGTACAGAGATATCCTGGATGAACACCTCTTCCAGAGTGCTCTGGACCTCAGACTTGGCCAAAGGTTCACCTTCCAACAAGACAATGACCCTAAGCACACAGCTAAAATAACAAAGGAGTGGCTTCAGAACAACTCTGTGACCATTCTTGACTGGCCCAGGCAGAGCCCTGACCTACACCCAATTGAGCATCTCTGGAGAAAACTGAAAATGGCTGTCCACCAACGTTCACCATCCAACCTGATGGAACTTGAGAGGATCTGCAAGGAAGAATGGCAGAGGATCCCCAAATCCAGGTGTGAAAAACTTGTTGCATCATTCCCAAGAAGACTCATGGCTGTACTAGCTCAAAAGGGGGCTTCTACTCAATACTGAGCAAAGGGTCTGAATACTTATGACCATGTGATATTTCAGTTTTTCTTTTTAAATAAATTTGCAAAAGTTTTTACATTTCTGTTTTTTTTTCAGTCAAGATGGGGGGCAGAGTGTACTTTCATGAGAAAAAAATGAACTTTTTAGAATTTACCAAATGGCTGCAATGAAACAAAGAGTGAAAAATTTAAAGGGGTCTGAATACTTTCCGTACCCACTGTACATATATATTACATATACCATATTTTTCGGACTATAAGACACACTTTTTTCCTCAAATTTTGGAGGAAAGTGGGGGGTGCGTCTTATAGTCCTATATACATAAATACTGTGGCTGTGGGTGGTGGGGGATGTGGGGAAACCAACAGCAGTGGAGTAGCAGGGCACAGGAGGCAGCAGCCTACACTGTGCCCGCTACTAAAAATGAATTTTCACTGCTCCTCATGCCCATGGGCATTTTCCTTAATGTGCCTGCAGTGCGGCTCCTTCATCCCTGTATGTACAGTATGTGACTATTCCAGCACAGAGCAGGACACAGCGCTGGAGGAGAGAGGAGGTGAGTATAATTGTTTATTTTTTTCTGTGCAGCGCGACAGGGATCAGGGGGTGTCAAGCATACCAGGATGAGGGGGGCCATACATACAGGGATGAAGAGTGCCATACATACCAGGAAGAGGGATGAAGTTGCCATACATACCAGGATGGGTGTGAGGGGGGCCATACATACCAGGATGAAGGGTGCCATACATACCAGGATGAGGGATGAGGGGGACCATGCATACCAAGATGGGGGATTGTGGTGCCATGCATACCAGGATGGTGGATTGGGGTGCCATTCATATAAGGATGGGGATGAGGGCCACGTATAACAGGAAGGAGGGGGCCAAATATACCAGGATGGGGGATATTAACAGAATTGGGGGACATTACCCCTATTACAGTGTCAGCAGCAGACCCCTCCCCCTTAACAGGGCATCATGACCACATTTATTGCTTACATTTTTTTTCTATTTTCCTACTCTAAAACCTAGGTGCGTCTTATGGTCCGGTGCGTCTTATAGTCAAAAAAATACGATATATATCGGCTCTAATGTAATTCAAAATATTGTTACTTTAATTTATATATGAAGTCCTAATTTATTAATGAATTACATTTTAAGTATATGAATATAGTTATAGTTTAACTATAGAATATAGAACTATAAATTAATAAATACAGTTATACACAATCTCCACTTATACAAGTATACTCTATATATACTGTAGGAATATAGTTATGTAAACTTACAAATACTAGTAACTACACAATTTTAATGTATAAAATTATAAATAACTAAATGATACATTATATAACACTTTTATACAACATATAATTACAGTCTTTTCCTTAGCCACTCCCTAAACCAAATCTTATTTCTCTGTCAAAAATGTCCAGGAAAGCTCTGTTTATCATGGACATTTTTACATTGAGGGATTCCTTGAAGAGCTCAGATAATTGAGTATTCAGTTTACATCCCACGATGTCACTCTGAGCCAGTCGTCCCACCTGCCTCTGTATGTCAATTTCTGCCATTTGTCTTTTTAGAGAGAGAAGGTCAGAACTTAGAATTTTTAACTCTTACTGTGAATAAATTGACTTTTGAATCATCTGATATGGTTTATAAAAGATGTGCAATCTCCTGCGTATTTTATATATTGGATTAGAGATATGACTCCATTTAGGAAAGTTTGATTCTGTCTTTTGATAAATTCTGATTTTACAAAATTATCTCGATTTATTTTCCTTTCAAAATTCTCATGTTTACTAGCAAGATCAAGCGACTGTGCACATTTAAATAAAGAAACTTTTTGCGACACAATAACTCGAGATGCTGAATTTATGAATATAAATTTGTTTACAAAATTTTTGATCATTTGTTGTGATTTCCCATTTTTAATTAGAGTTCTGTACAAGCGTTCAAATATGGACATGAATGTATATGTACATTCTTTCCTATCAATCCTTAATTTTTGAAGAATTTCTATGTCTGGGCATGTATTTTTAGTTTCACAGTAAATCAGATTTCTCAGTCTATCAGTATCATTTAACCATTCATGTGACTCATTTTCACAAGACATTAACATTAGGCGTCTGGAAAATGTCACAGGAAGCCACATTTTAAACAACTGAATTCTCTCCTCATTGGTTAAATCAAACTAATCAGCAAAGCTCTCAAATATCTCTGAATTTCTAAACACATGGATTTTGACATCATATTTCGGTATGACTTTGTATAATTTTAACAAATTTTTCCTAACTTTAATTTGGAGTTGGGCTTCTGTGGCTTCTAAATTGTCTTCTATTTTTAGTGGCATTTGTACGTCACCTATGTAATTTTTCATGTCTCATCCCACGTTTCCTCCTATGCCAGTTTCTTGTAGGTCCGTCCTATGTCATGAGACACAAGGTCACCTTCAGTAACTGTTACAGACACGTGTCTCACATCTTGTTCAATTTCCTCATTACAGTCAAAATCAGTAACATCATTAGTATCCTCTGACACTATTTCTACAAAGTCGTAATGTTTGGATTTCTCTGAACTTATGAAATCCGTCAACCAACTGTAAAGTATTTTTCAATTTCTCTTTTTCTCTATTAAAAGACACCAGCTTGGAATTTAACTTGAGGTTTTCCATCTCACATTCTGCATATAAACTGAGCCACAAAACTTCTAAATTAGACTAATCTGAAGACATAAATCTTAGTCTACTTTGCTTCGAAAAACAATTATCGTATTTTTCGGACTATAAGCCGCATAGGACCATAAAACGCACTCATGCTTTAGAGGTGGAAAATAGGGGCAAAATATTTAAAAACATAAATAACATAATATTCCACCAATGTAAATAGAACTTATTACTGACTTTAAACTTTATGTCATGTGGTTGCCTTGAGCACTATAACTCCTAGCATGTCCTGCAGCTTCTATGGCATGCTAGGAGTTCTAATTCAAAACATTTATATTATTTGGTTGCCATGAGAACTATAACTCCCATCATGTCCTGTAGCTCCTATTGCATGCTGGGAGTTATAGTTCACCACAGGAGTGGTACAGTGTTTTATGTCCTTTGTGTTATTTAAACTATGGTATAATGCTTGCCTCATTGGTTCTTTTATGGACCCTCGCTAGACAGGAGTGGGGCCACATAGCAGGGAGCAGTGGCGCTGCCATGAATTCACTATGCTCGCGCTAGACACGGCAGGGAGCTGGGTCACACAGCAGGGAGCAATGGCAGCAGGTTTGTCGGCGCCGCCATGACTTCTTTTCGGCCGCGCTAGACAGGAGGAAGTGGGCAGTCTCTCGTCCAGATCACACTCTG
Organism: Phyllobates terribilis; assembly: GCF_046119375.1. Classification (NCBI taxonomy): domain Eukaryota; kingdom Metazoa; phylum Chordata; class Amphibia; order Anura; family Dendrobatidae; genus Phyllobates; species Phyllobates terribilis. The sequence continues at coordinate 12,816,261 of NW_027362772.1, read as the reverse complement.
CAGTGATGTTACAAAGAGGCAGGGCATGAGCAACACAGAACACCACAATGCGCAGAGTCCCCCAGCCCTGCCTCTTTATAATGTCACTGCAGCATGTGATCTGGATGGGAGACCGCCCACATCCTCCTGTCTAGCACAGCCGTGGTGAATTTATGGCGGCGCTGACAGACCTGTTGCCGCCGATCCCTGCAGTGTTACCCTGCTCCGCTACTGCTTCCCCGCACCACAGTGAGCATTTGGACTATAAGATGCACCCCTTTTTTCCTCCCAAATTTGAGGGGAAAAACTGCATCTTATATTCATATTCTAATATGGTAATTATATCCATTTTTATTACCTTGCGATATCTCAGCTTGTTAGACTACTTTGGGCTCTGGTCATCAGCACGTCTATCTTCAGCACTTCTGGTATGTAAAGTATGTCTGCTACTTGTCAATCAATCAGGTACCTCTTACTCCTCACTCGTCTGTAGATTTTGTCTGATCCTTGTGACTTGAAGTAATTAATGTAGTGGAATTCCTGAGAGTTGGACAACAGGTGTTTAGCAAAGCTTTCATCGCCCGTGTGCAAGGGAAAGGAAATCCACACAAAACAGCACAAAAGTCAGGGCTGGCTGGTTCTCCATTGTTAAATATACTTATTTTGTATATTTATTTATAAAGGACTTTTTACCAGATGCGATACTCCAAAGAAAATATCACAATGTTTCTTATAAAAAATATAATGGTTTATTGGATTGTCCAGCAAAAAGAATCTACCCTCTGCGTACAGACCCTCCGCCTGGTGTCAGTGTAAAGTGTCTCTCCCCCGCCCCATGTGTGACGTGATTATATATGTCCCACATAGCACCTGTTTTATATATATGGCCCTACCATCTACCCTGCGCTAAATGTACAAGAATATCCTGAATTTCATGACAGCTAATACTTTCATGATGCTGATGCAATCTACCCAATTGAAATTAGAAAGTAATATTTGATTATTTAATAGCCGCATTATAGGACTCTTCCATGTTATAGGACTCTGCCGTATTATAAGACTGCCGTGTTATAGGACTCTGCCGTGTGTGGTAGATCGCTCACTCAGCTGCACATGGAGGTTGACACAGGTACGCTGTCTCTTTAAAACTTCTGGTTTGTTTATTAAAATGCAGCCTAAACCAACACTGAATCCAAAAAAGAAAATACGACCCTTTGGGCAAAAGCGGAAAGCAAAGCAAAATGGTAACACAAAACTTTGTGGGAGCAGTGGTCCGCCTGCTTAGAGTTCAGCAACTCCATGTGGTACAGGATAGCTCCACAAAAACAGATCTGGAGTTCCTCTCTCCAGACCTACTAAACACTGAATGCCTCAGTAGGCCGAGTATTTAAACCCCAGACAACACCGTAAGGTGGAGATATGGAGAACAACCTCCCACCCGCTCTTGGGTGTTCTCATAAAAACAAGCCCTTTTACAAATGGACTTAACCCCTCTCAGCAAATAACATGCTGGAGGAAACTTAACGGTTTTAATTCACTGAAACTAATAGCCTCAGGGAAACATATCTCCCCTCCAGCACTTTACCAGTGACTTTGTCACAAGTGTTATAGGGTTCTACCGTGTTATAGGACTCTGCAGTATAATCATTCTATATCACACTGTTAGCAATTTTTGGCCTGCACTAAACTAAGCAGCATCCTGTTCCTGCTGCCAGGCTTTTCACTTCAGTGTGGAGTGAGTGTCAGAGGATTTTAAAGCTCTTACTCTCATACTGAGGACAGGAACTAAGAGCAATGAGCAGGATGCAAGTGTGATCCCACAAAATATTGCATCACACTCGGACCAATGTCAGTCTATGGGACAGCGCACATCTCCGATTTTTACCTTGGACAGAGCCCATCAGGGGGGAAATATCACAGCATGCCCGATTTATATCCAATCATTGGATCGCACTCGGCCATGCAAGTCAATGAATGCGTGGGAAACATCGGACTACACTTGGATGACATCTGAGTTCAGTCCGATTTTCACGGATTGACAGAATAGAGAAGATGGAGAATTTTTTTTCTCCATCTTCTCCTGATCCGAGAGAATTGGATCACACTGTAATCACACTCTGGTCAATCTCTGATCAGAGTGTGATTTGCATGATTGGCTCGATTCTCTCGGATGAGAGAGTCTACGGCCGTCTGCACCTGCTCTTCGGGCGAAATCTGCAGTAAAGCCAAACCAACATGGAAAAAGTGTGGTTTCTCCACATACTGTATATATCCGATGTATTTGTAACAAAAAAATCCACTGCAAATCTGCCCCATGTGAATATATCCTTTATGTACAGTGTATATATATATATAGTGTAAACTATTTTATTACACTTTTTTATATGGCGCTATTGTATTCCACAGCGCTTTACAGAAATCATCATTATATATATATTTGTAAATACACTGCTCAAAAAAATAAAGGCAACACTCAAATAACACATTCTAGATCTGAATGAATGAAATATTCTCATTGAATACTTTGTTCTGTATAAAGTTGAATGTGCTGACAACAAAATCACACAAAAATCATCAATGGAAATCAAGTTTATTAATCAATGGAGGCCTGGATTTGGAGTCACCCCAAAATTAAAGTGGAAAAACACTACAGGCTGATCCAACTTTGATGTAATGTCCTTAAAACAAGTCAAAATGAGGCTCAGTATAGTGTGTGGCCTCCACGTGCCTGTATGATCTCCCTACAACACCTGGGCATGCTCCTGATGAGGCTGAGTATTGTGTGTGGCCTCCACGTGCCTGTATGACCTCCCTACAACGCCTGGGCATGCTCCTGATGAGGCTCAGTATTGTGTGTGGCCTCCACGTGCCTGTATGACCTCCCTACAACGCCTGGGCATGCTCCTGATGAGGCTGAGTATTGTGTGTGGCCTCCACGTGCCTGTATGACCTCCCTACAACGCCTGGGCATGCTCCTGATGAGGCTCAGTATTGTGAGTAGCCTCCACGTGCCTGTATGACCTCCCTACAACGCCTGGGCATGCTCCTGATGAGGTTGCGGATGGTCTCCTGTGGGATCTCCTCCCAGACCTGGACTAAAGCATCCGCCAACTCCTGGACAGTCTGTGGTGCAACGTGACGTTGGTGGATGGAGCGAGACATGATGTCCCAGATGTGCTCAGTCGGATTCAGGTCTGGGGAACGGGCGGGCCAGTCCATAGCTTCAATGCCTTCATCTTGCAGGAACTGCTGACACACTCCAGCCACATGAGGTCTGGCATTGTCCTGCATTAGGAGGAACCCAGGGCCAACCGCACCAGCATATGGTCTCACAAGGGGTCTGAGGATCTCATCTCGGTACCTAATGGCTGACAGGGTACCTCTGGCGAGCACATGGAGGACTGTGCGGCCCTCCAAAGAAATGCCACCCCACACCATTACTGACCCACTGCCAAACCGGTCATGCTGAAGGATGTTGGAGGCAGCAGATCACTCTCCACGGCGTCTCCAGACTCTGGCACGTCTGTCACATGTGCTCAGTGTGAACCTGCTTTCATCTGTGAAGAGCACAGGGAGCCAGTGGCGACTTTGCCAATCCTGGTGTTCTGTGACAAATGCCAAGCGTCCTGCACGGTGTTGGGCTGTGAGCACAACCCCCATCTGTGGACGTTGGGCCCTCATACCACCCTCATGGAGTCGGTTTCTAACCATTTGTGCAGACACATGCACATTTGTGGCCTGCTGGAGGTCATTTTGCAGAGCTCTGGCAGTGCTCCTCCTGTTCCTCCTTGCATAAAGGTGGAAGTAGCGGTCCTGCTGCTGGGTTGTTGCCCTCCTACAGGCACCTCCACGTCTCCTGGTGTACTGGCCTGTCTCCTGGTAGCACCACCAGCCTCTGGACACTATGCTGACATACACAGCAAACCTTCTTGCCACAGCTCGCATTAATGTGCCATCCTGGATGAGCTGCACTACCTGAGCAACTTCTGTGGGTTGTAGAGTCCATCTCATGCTACCACAAGTGTGAAAGCACAACCAACATTCAAAAGTGACCAAAACATCAGCCAGAAAGCATTGGTACTGAGATGTGGTCTGTGGTCCCCACCTGCAGAACCACTCCTTTATTGAGGGTGTCTTGATAATTGCCAATAATTTCCATCTATTGTCTATTCCATTTGCACAACAGCATGTGAAATTGATTGTCAATCAGTGTTGCTTCCTAAGTGGACAGTTTGATTTCACAGAAGTTTGATTTAGTTGGAGTTATATTCTGTTGTTTAAGTGTTCCCTTTATTTTTTTGAGCAGTGTGTATAGACACAAACACTCATATGTTAAAACACGAATCTAATCATCACAAATTCATATACAAACAATGGTTCTGGTGCAGGAATATATTTTTGCTTATCTATTGTATTGTCACCTGACTTTCTATATTCCCAAATAGAGATTACAGTTTTCTGCTGGATTGAGTATTTCTTCAAACCAGGGGAGGAGTCCTGAGGAGATAATTTGCATATTCCCACTGCATTTTGGGGTAAGTGAAGAGTCTCCGCGAGCTCAAAGAACACTGGATTTTGGCTGTTGGAGCTGAAAAGAGGACATCGGTAAACCAGGGGAGGAGTCCTGAGGAGATAATTTGCATATTCCCACTGCATTTTGGGGTAAGTGAAGAGTCTCCGCGAGCTCAAAGAACACTGGATTTTGGCTGTTGGAGCTGAAAAGAGGACATCGGTAAATGAGGGGAGGAGTCCTGAGGAGATAATTTGCATATTCCCACTGCATTTTGGGGTAAGTGAAGAGTCTCCGCGAGCTCAAAGAACACTGGATTTTGGCTGTTGGAGCTGAAAAGAGGACATCGGTAAACCAGGGGAGGAGTCCTGAGGAGATAATTTGCATATTCCCACTGCATTTTGGGGTAAGTGAAGAGTCTCCGCGAGCTCAAAGAACACTGGATTTTGGCTGTTGGAGCTGAAAAGAGGACATCGGTAAACCAGGGGAGGAGTCCTGAGAAGATAATTTGCATATTTCCACTGCATTTTGGGGTAAGTGAAGAGTCTCCGCGAGCTCAAAGAACACTGGATTTTGGCTGTTGGAGCTGAAAAGAGGACATCGGTAAACTGCGCGCCTACCGGCGCGCATTTTGAAGCTTTTTTTTTAAGCTTTTTTCGCTGTTTTCAGAACATTAACAATAAGAACATGGAAGAGTCCAGGAGCCATTTGGTGAGCTGCATATCCTGCTACATGTTCACAGACTTGCCAGTGGAAAAGCCAAACTTCACATGCCAGAAATGCAAGCTTGTGTCCCTGTTGGAGGAAAAGTTGTGAAATCTAGAAGAGAGGTTAACTACCTTGAAAATCATTAAGGAAGGTGAAGAGTTCCTAGACAGAGCAGAATTATCTCTTCATGATTCAGAAAGAGAAGAAATTCGAACTGCACCTGACGAAACAGAGGAATGGAAGCATGTGACCCACAGAAGCAGAAGGATCGAGAGGCAGTCAGCACCCATACTGCTCAGGAACCAGTACCAGGCTCTCACGCAGGAGAACCATGAAGAAATACAGCAAAATAAGACTTTGCCAGCAATGAATAACCTTGTAAGCCCTCAGAATCCTCCTGGATGGAGAAAGAAGAATGTTGTGAAGAAAAAACGGAGAGTGGTGGTCATGGGGGATTCCCTGTTAAGAGGAACAGAGGCCGCTATCTGCAGACCAGACATAACCTCAAGAGAAATGTGCTGTCTTCCAGGAGCAAAAATTAAAGATGTGTCTGACAGGATATCAAGACTCTTCAGACCTACAGATCACTACCCATTCCTGCTAATACATGTGGGGACAAATGACACCGCAAGAAAGGACCTGAAAACCATCTGCAGTGACTTTGAAGACTTAGGCAAGAAAGTGAAAGAATTGGGAGCGCAGGTGGTCTTCTCATCCATCCTCCCAGTGGATGGCCATGGAACAATGAGGTGGAATAAGATTCTACAGGTGAACAACTGGCTACGTCGATGGTGCCGTCAACAAGGATTTGGATTTCTGGATCACGGAATGAATTACCTATATGATGGACTACTTGCTAGAGATGGGGTGCACCTTACGAAGACTGGAAAACATGTATTTGGAAGTCGCCTTGCTACACTCATCAGGAGAGCTTTAAACTAGAACAATGTGGGAAGGGAAGCAAAAGGCCAGAAAAAGCCATACAGCTGACAAATACTATTGAGATCTCTGCTACTGGAAGTGGAAAGGAAGAACAAAGACAAAACAATTTAAATAATAAAAATATGGGAGGAAGAGAAACCAATCACAAACTAAAATGTTTTTATACAAATGCACAAAGTGTAACATACCTGGCGGCGTCCTTGCATGGTGGTCCATCTCCCACTGTGCAAGAGGGCGCACTTGATCTCCTGTCCAGAATGTCTCTCTGGCTTCCCTCCATGCTGTCTGTTTGTGTCTGTTTCTGCTGCTTAAGGGCGGCGCCCGATCACTTCCTGCCTTTTGTACCTGCTGTGGGTCACACCCCTTGTGCGTCCTCAGCCTATTGCTGTCTGTCACTTGGTATATAGCTCAGCAGCTCCCTTCTATCCCTGCCTGAGCATAGTGTTTCCTTCAGTGTGTGCTTGCACTCTGAAGGTGCCAGGTCCCGTCTCTTGTCTCCTGCTTTTTGTATCAGTTCCCGTGTCTGAACTGAGTCCTGTATGTCTCCTGCTTTGCGGTATCAGCTCCCGTGTCTGAACTGTGTCCTGTATGTCTCCTGCTTTGCGGTATCAGCTCCCGTGTCTGAACTGAGTCCTGTATGTCTCCTGCTTTGCGGTTTCAGCTCCCGTGTCTGAACTGAGTCCTGTATGTCTCCTGCTTTGCGGTATCAGCTCCCGTGTCTGAACTGTGTCCTTTTTGTGTTCTCTGGTCTGTCCTGTCTGAACACGCTCCTTGCCAGTTCGTTCCGCCTTCTAGTGGCCGATTTCCTAGACCCGCTCCTGCGTCTGGTCTGTCCTGTCTGAACACGCTCCTTGCCTGTTCGTCCCGCCTCTCTGGGGGCCGTATTCCCAGACCCGCTCCTGTATCCCTCTGCAGTGTCGGTCTCCTCCGTACACTCAGTTCCAGTCTGAACTCTCTCCTGTCCTTTACCTGTTTTGCCTCTATGTCCGTTCCCTTCCTTTTTCTGCAGAGTCTGAACTCGTACCTAACTCCTGCTTGTTGTCTCTGCAAGTACTGTGTGAGTATCTGGCTCTGTCTTTCCCTTCCTGTCTGTTCCGTGTGAACAGAGCCCTGTCCTCCCTGCTCAGCCTTGTCTGCACTCTAGCTGTGCTTGCCTGTAACCCTCTGCCTGTATTGTTCCTGAGTCCCGGTGTGTACTGGGTCCTATCCCGCCTGTGTTCCTACCTGCTAGTGCCTCCCTGTCTGCACTCTAGCTGTGCTTGCCTTTACCCCCCTGCCTGCATACCCGCCTGCCTGCATACCAGTCGTGCCTGCCTATACCCACCAGTCTGTGTGCCAGCCTACCAGCCTGTTCCTGTATTCCCCTGTGTGGGTCAACAGCCGTGTCCGGGGTCTGTCCTGGAGTAGCACCTGGTCCCTCTGCTCGGTTCCTCCTTGGTGCACTGGCGTCGTATGCCGTCGTGCGACCCTGGTCGGATCGGGTGAATACTTAGTCACGCCCCTCCAGGCATTCACTCTCCGGCACGGTCCAGTGGAATCACTACAATCACACGCACACGCCGCTTAGCCCGGGCGTGTGCATAACAGCATGCTCAGGCCATGGTTCCCGTTGAGCCCCACGGCCTTCGCTCTTTGAGAAGTTTTTCCAGCGAATACATGCATTAAAATAAAATAAATAAATTTTTTTCCCCCTTTAGCTGAGTTCCAGGCGAATTACGCACCCGTCCAGATGGATCTATCAGCCCTCGTTCCTGCGGATCCGCCACGTTACTATGGGGATCCAAGACAGTGTCGTGCATTTGTGGAGCAATGCATGCTACACTTTAAGGCCTACCCTCTCTATTTTCCTTCCGATTGGGCTAAAGTGGCCTTTATGATTGACTACCTAGCGGGTGATGCCTTGAAATGGGTCACCCCCCTATGGGAAGCATGGGATCCTGTCATCCTTGACCTGCAGGCCTTCCTGGTGGCCTTTCGTATGGTCTTCGAGGACCCTAACTCTGAAGCCCCTGCTGAAGCTTCACTTCCCAATATCCCGGAGCAGCCCCGACGGGTAATGTGTGTGGGTAGCGCAATAGTCCTCCAGCCCAATGAGACTACTGCCCACCCAGAATCCTCACAGGGTGACTACGCTTTCCGGAATACTTCTCTCAACCTCAAGAGGCAGTCCAGACGTGCTAGACTTAGAGGCAAGCCGTCACGCCAGGGTCTGTCCTCCCTGAGACCTCCTGACCCCAACCTTGAAGTCCCTACTGAAGCTTCATCTCCCTGTATCCCGGAGAAACCCCAATGGGTAATGTGCGTGGGTAGTGCACCAGTTCTCCTGGCCGAAGAGACTTCTGCCCATCCAGACTCCACACAGGAGAACTTCCTGCACCCGGCATCAGATGCTTCTTTCTCTTTAACCGGTGTGCATGTCCAAGGATGCTCCAAAGCTGTGGTTACCTCAGAGTCTGTGCACCTCTACTACCTGGCGGAGGATCCCCTGTTGCCTCCTGAACCCTCCGGGATACCACTCGATGACAAATGGAGAGAGACTTCTCTACACCCGGTACTCAATACTTTGTCCGCTTCGTCCTGTGAGCCTGACAATGGGTACCCCAAAGTGGTAGTTACCTCCGAGTCTCTACACCCCTCCGACCAGGCGGAGGATCTCCAGTTGTCTCCTGAACCCTTCGGGGTGCTACCTGGTAGCGAAAGGACAGAGACTCTCCTATACCCTGGATCTGATACCTCGCTTGCTTCGTCCAGTGAGTTCGACCTAGTGTACTCTGAAGCAGAGGTTAACCGTGAGTCTCTACACCCCTCTGACCAGGCGGAGGACCGCCAGCTGTCTCCAGAACCCTTCGGGATGCCACCTGGTGGTGAATGGACAGAGACTTTCCTATACTCGGTACCCGATACCTCGCCTGCTTCCTCCAGTGAGTCCGACCTAGTGTACTCTGAAGCAGTTGTTTTCTCTGAGCCTCTGCACTCTTCTGACCCGGCGGAGGACCTCCAGTTGTTTCCTGAATCCTCCGGGATACCACCAGATAACAAAGAGACAGTGACTTTTCCTCATTATGTACCTGATAACCCGTCTATTTCTTCCTGTGAGCTTGACAAGATGTACCTCGAAGCAGAGATTACCCTTAAGTCTCTGTCCCCCTCCAACCCAGTGAACGACTGGCCCTCGAATTCCCTGCGGAAGATTCTGGCAGGCCTGAAGAAGAGGGGGCGTAAGGGGGGAGGTACTGTAACATACCTGGCGGCGTCCTTGCATGGTGGTCCATCTCCCACTGTGCAAGAGGGCGCACTTGATCTCCTGTCCAGAATGTCTCTCTGGCTTCCCTCCATGCTGTCTGTTTGTGTCTGTTTCTGCTGCTTAAGGGCGGCGCCCGATCACTTCCTGCCTTTTGTACCTGCTGTGGGTCACACCCCTTGTGCGTCCTCAGCCTATTGCTGTCTGTCACTTGGTATATAGCTCAGCAGCTCCCTTCTATCCCTGCCTGAGCATAGTGTTTCCTTCAGTGTGTGCTTGCACTCTGAAGGTGCCAGGTCCCGTCTCTTGTCTCCTGCTTTTTGTATCAGTTTCCGTGTCTGAACTGAGTCCTGTATGTCTCCTGCTTTGCGGTATCAGCTCCCGTGTCTGAACTGTGTCCTGTATGTCTCCTGCTTTGCGGTATCAGCTCCCGTGTCTGAACTGAGTCCTGTATGTCTCCTGCTTTGCGGTTTCAGCTCCCGTGTCTGAACTGAGTCCTGTATGTCTCCTGCTTTGCGGTATCAGCTCCCGTGTCTGAACTGTGTCCTTTTTGTGTTCTCTGGTCTGTCCTGTCTGAACACGCTCCTTGCCAGTTCGTTCCGCCTTCTAGTGGCCGATTTCCTAGACCCGCTCCTGCGTCTGGTCTGTCCTGTCTGAACACGCTCCTTGCCTGTTCGTCCCGCCTCTCTGGGGGCCGTATTCCCAGACCCGCTCCTGTATCCCTCTGCAGTGTCGGTCTCCTCCGTACACTCAGTTCCAGTCTGAACTCTCTCCTGTCCTTTACCTGTTTTGCCTCTATGTCCGTTCCCTTCCTTTTTCTGCAGAGTCTGAACTCGTACCTAACTCCTGCTTGTTGTCTCTGCAAGTACTGTGTGAGTATCTGGCTCTGTCTTTCCCTTCCTGTCTGTTCCGTGTGAACAGAGCCCTGTCCTCCCTGCTCAGCCTTGTCTGCACTCTAGCTGTGCTTGCCTGTAACCCTCTGCCTGTATTGTTCCTGAGTCCCGGTGTGTACTGGGTCCTATCCCGCCTGTGTTCCTACCTGCTAGTGCCTCCCTGTCTGCACTCTAGCTGTGCTTGCCTTTACCCCCCTGCCTGCATACCCGCCTGCCTGCATACCAGTCGTGCCTGCCTATACCCACCAGTCTGTGTGCCAGCCTACCAGCCTGTTCCTGTATTCCCCTGTGTGGGTCAACAGCCGTGTCCGGGGTCTGTCCTGGAGTAGCACCTGGTCCCTCTGCTCGGTTCCTCCTTGATGCACTGGCGTCGTATGCCGTCGTGCGACCCTGGTCGGATCGGGTGAATACTTAGTCACGCCCCTCCAGGCATTCACTCTCCGGCACGGTCCAGTGGAATCACTACAATCACACGCACACGCCGCTTAGCCCGGGCGTGTGCATAACACAAAGCATGGGCAACAAACAAGGAGAATTGGAACTACTAATGCAGGAAAAGGAATATGATGTCATTGGAATCACTGAAACTTGGTGGGACGATACACATGATTGGAATAAACGGCTAAAAGGATACAACTTATTTGCAAGAAACAGACTTGATAAACGAGGAGGAGGTGTTGCATTGTATGTTAGAAAAGCGAATATCTGCACAGAGCAGGGCCGGCGTCAGCACCCGGCGCACCCGGGCAAATGCCGGGGCACTGAGCAGGCAGAGGGGCCCACTGGCGGTCGCGCACCCCGCTGGGCTATGGGCGGAGGAGAGCGGTGTCAGCGCCCGCCCTTCTCCGCCGCTTGCTCAGGGCCCCGGCAGCTGGATACTTACCTCTCCCCGTGCCTCCGCAGATCAGCTGTCTTCCTGCTCTGCGCTCCCTGTGACGTCTCAGGTCAGAGGGCGCGGTGACATTTTTTTTTTTTTTAATGTATGGAGGCATGGGGCAGTATAAAGAGAGGGGGGGGGGCATCCTGCATGGGGCATTATAAATAAGGGGGGGGGGTGACAGCTTGCATGGGGCATTATAAAGAGAGGGGGGGCCATCCTGCATGGGGCATTATAAAGAGGGGGGGGACAGCCTGCATGGGGCATTATAAAGAGAGGGGGGGCCATCCTGCATGGGGCATTATAAAGAGGGGGGGGGTGACAGCCTGCATGGGGCATTATAAGGTGGGAAACAGCCTGCATGGGGCATTATAAAGGGGGGGGCAGCCTGTATGGGGCATTATGTGGGGGGTAACAGCCTGCATGGAGCATTAAAAGGGGGGGGCCTGTATGGGGCATTATGTGGGGGGTAACAGCCTGCATGGAGCATTAAAAGGGGGGGGCCTGTATGGGGCATTATGTGGGGGGTAACAGCCTGCATGGAGCATTATAAGGGGGGGGGGCTGTATGGGGCATTATGTGGGGGGTAACAGCCTGCATGCAGCATTATATGGGGGCCAGTATCCTGTATGGAGCATTATAAGGGGACCGGTATCCTGTATGGAGCGTTATATGGGGGCCAGTATCCTGTATGGAGTTTTATAAGGGGACCAGTATCCTGTATGGAGCTTTATATGGGGGCCAGTATCCTGTATGGAGCTTTATAAGGGGACCAGTATTCTGCATGGAGCCTTATATGGGGGTCAGTATTCCGCATGGAGCCTTATATGGGCGCCAGTATTCTGTATGGGGCCTTATATGGGGGCCAGTATTCCTTATGGGGCCTTATATGGGGGCCAGTATTCCTTATGGGGCCTTATATGGGGGCCAGTATTCCGTATGGGGCCTTATATGGGGGCCAGTATTCCGTATGAAGCATTATATGGGGGCCAGTATTCCGTATGGAGGCTTATATGGGGGTCAGTATTCCGCATGGAGCCTTATATGGGGGCCAGTATTCCGTATGGGGCCTTATATGGGGGCCAGTATTCTGTGTGGAGCGATTCACCGGTTTCTGAGCTATTGTGGAATTTAGAATAGATATCACTCATGTAATGTAAGAAGTGAAATCTTTGCATTGTAATATATATATATATATAATTTATTTATATTTCTCCGCCGTATCTCTGCATCATGAATCGTGGTATGTGTTAAAGGGGCCCACTGAGACTCTTTCGCCCGGGGCCCAGAAAAACCTGGAGCCGGCCCTGGCACAGAGATTGAAGCTTCAGAGACTGGGAGTTCTGTGGAAACTGTTTGGGTAAGAATACAAGGAGAGAACAACGGAAAGGACACCATTGTAGGCATTTACTACAGGCCACCTGGGCAAGCTGAAGATATGGATGAACTCTTTATGTATCAAATGACCAAGTTCTCCAAAAAATATGATGTAGTGGTCATGGGAAATTTCAACTATCCAGACATTTGTTGGGAATCTCTCTCAAGTAAAACTAACAGGGCAAGCAAATTCTTATCCTCTCTTGCTGACAACTTTATCTGCCAAAAGGTAGGGGAGAAAACAAGGGGATCTGCTACTTTGGATCTAATCCTTATAAACAGGGAGGAAATGGTTGAGGAGGTAAAGGTGGCTGGGACCCTAGGAGGCAGCGATCATGCTATTATAGAATTTTGGATAACTAGAGGAGGAAGACATGTGAAGACTCAAACTTCAAGGTTAGATTTTAGAAAGGCAGATTTTAAGAGACTCAGAAAGAGAATAGGAAAGATCCAATGGCTGGATGTCCTTAAGGACAAAAATGTCCAGGAAGGATGGGAAATTTTTAAAAATGAGATTCTCAAAGCACAATCGTTAACAATCCCGAAAAGTAGGAAGAATGGGAAGCATTTAAGGAAACCAGGATGGATGAACACAGAACGTAAACACATGCTAAAAAGAAAGAAAGAAATGTTTATTAAATGGAAAGAGGGAGGCATATCTAAAGAAGATTATAATGCAGTCTGCAGATCCTGCAGGGCACGTATCAGGTTAGCTAAAGCTGACAATGAATTAAGGCTTGCAAGAGATGTCAAAAGCAATAAAAAAGGATTTTGGGGGTATGTCAAAAGTAAAAGAAAAGTCAAAGATGCTATAGGATTTTTACAGGATGAAAATGGAGAAATGGTAAGAGAGGATGTTGAGAAGGCCGAACTTTTTAATTCCTATTTTGCATCTGTTTTCTCTCAGAAAGAAAATGTAACATCAACTGATCTTCACTGTCCTTTTAAAGGAATAGAGGAATCCAAGTTATCTGTAAACAGAAAGATTGTGAGGGAATATTTAGCTAACATAAATGAGTTCAAGTCTCCAGGTCCAGATGAATTACAACCCAGAGTACTGAAGGAGATCGTAGAAGAAATTTTAGAACCACTCTCCATAATCTTTGAAAATTCTTGGAGAACAGGAGAAGTCCCAGAAGACTGAAGAAGAGCAAATGTTGTTCCTATCTTCAAAAAGGGGAAGAAGGTGGACCCAGGGAACTATAGGCCGGTGAGTCTGACTTCTATACCAGGAAAGATCTTTGAACAAATTATTAAACAACATGTATATAAGTACATGGATAAGAATGAAGTGATTAACCAGAGTCAGCATGGGTTTGTAACTAACAATCATGTCAGACTAACTTAATTTCCTTCTATGACAGAATCACTGACTGGGTGGATCAGGGAAATGCTGTAGATATAGTATATCTTGACTTCAGCAAAGCATTTGACAAAGTATCTCACACCATCCTTATTGAAAAAATGACCAAGTATGCAATGGACCAGGCAACTGTTAGGTGGATTCATAACTGGCTTAGTGATTGGACTCAAAGGGTGGTTGTAAATGACTTCACATCCAGCTGGATGAATGTCTCAAGTGGGGTACCACAGGGCTCCGTCCTGGGACCTGTATTGTTCAACATCTTTATCAATGATTTAGATGAAGGAATTGAGGGTAAACTGATTAAATTTGCTGATGACACAAAGCTAGGAGGGATAGCTAATACTAGAGAAGAGAGAGAGAGGATTCAAAAAGACCTAAATAAACTGGAGCAGTGAGCAGCAACCAACAGAATAGTTTTTAACAGGGAAAAATGCAAAGTACTACATCTGGGCAATAAAAATGAAAAAAGCATATACAGAATGGGAGGAATAGAGCTAAGCAACAGTACATGTGAAAAAGACTTAGGTATACTAATAGATCATAGACTGAACATGAGTCAACAGTGTGATGCAGCAGCAAAAAAAGGCAAATACAATTCGGGGATGTATTAACAGAAGCATACAGTCTAGATCACGTGAAGTCATTATCGGTCTTTACTCCTCTTTGGTCAGACCTCATCTGGAATACTGCGTCCAGTTTTGGGCACCACATTTTAAAAAAGACATAGACAAACTGGAGCAAGTTCAGAGAAGAGCGACCAGAATGGTGACTGGTCTGCAAACCATGTCCTATGAGGAACGGTTGCAGGATTTGGGAATGTTTAGCTTGCAAAAAAGAAGACTGAGAGGAGACTTAATAGCTGTCTACAAATATGTCAAGGGCTGTCACATTGTAGAAGGATCATCTTTATTCTCATTTGCACAAGGAAAGACTAGAAGCAATGGGATGAAACTAAATGGGAGGAGACACAGATTAGATATTAGAAAAAACTTTTTGACAGTTAGGGTGATTAATGAGTGGAACAGGCTGCCACGAGAGGTGGTGAGTTCCCCTTCAATGGACGTCTTCAAACAGAGGCTGGACAGACATCTGTCTGAGATGATCTAGTGAATCCTGCTTTGAGCAGGGGGTTGGACCAGATGACCCAGGAGGTCCCTTCCAACTCTACCATTCTATGATTCTATGATTCTCTGATTCTCTGAGAGGGGGTTCGAACCCTTAGGGTCACATAGGGTGTTTTAGGATAAAGACGACGATGAGTGGGGGCGCCACAAACTTGCACGCATTTAGGGTGCCAACCTCCACGGCAAGGAAACGAAATAAGGGAAAAAATATGCGCTTTATTCAGACCTTCCTCCCACCTTGCTTTGTCTCAAACAAATTTGGATCCCTCTGATAAACAAAGATAAAATCCTGTGTAAATGTGTGACACCCTAATTGTATACCACAGTCATGGTGAGCTGATAGCTAAGGACATGGTGAGCTGATAGCTATGATATAACATGGTTTATTGCATTAATGCATATTTTCCTATCTACTGCTTTGTCACATGATGTTCTGTACACCCCGATAGGGATTACCACAGAAACCACAATGCCCTTCGGTAGAATGGAGGATAGAGGTTCTGGAGGAAAAACTGAACTTAAACTGCGTGATAGTGCGACAGCGACCCGGCCTGAAAGTGATAGAGAAATTGAATCTAGAGACAAATAAGGGCCCTCTGGCCTGTCTAGGAGTTAGCCATTTAGCTGATTCAATATACGCTAAATTCTTCTGGTCAATGACCACAGTGACCTGATGAACCCTCCAGAAAATGTCTCCATTTCTTAAAGGCTAATTTAACTGCGAGTAACTCACAATTCCCAACACCATAATTTATTTCAGCAGACAAAAATTTTCTCAAGAACAAAGCACAAGACCACAAATTAGTCAGAGTCTTGGAACCCTGAGATAAAACGGCCCCTACCCCGACCTCCGAAGCATCCACCTCCACAATGAATGGTTCTTCAAGATGGGGTTGGATTAGAACAGGAAGAGACATAAAATACACTTTCAAGTTTTCAAAATCCCTGATAGCATCCGGTGACCAAACCTTGAAATCTGCCCCCTTACGTGTGAGGTCAGTAAGAGGTTCAGCAATCAGAGAAAAACCCCTAATGAATTTCCTATAATAGTTGGCGAATCCTAAAAAGCGTTGCAGCGCTTTAAGGTCACTAGGTTGGACCCAATTTAATCAATGTAATCAGAGAAAATATCATTCAGAAAGTTGCAAAATCCAAATGGCAGAATGAGATGATTAAATAAACCATCAGACGCTAAAGACGCCGTTTTCCACTCATCACCCTTCATGATGGGAATCAAATTGTAATAAGCCCCTCTAAGGGCAAGGTTAGAAAAGCATTTAGCCCTAAAAGACTGATTATAGTCACGGTTCTGCTCCGTACACTTCGTACACGCGGCTCCGCTCCGTACACCTCGTACACACACGGCTCCACTCCGTACACCTCGCACACACGCGGCTCCTCAACGTACAACTCGTACACGCGCGGCTCAGCTCCGTACGCCTCGTACACGCGCGGCTCAGCTCCGTACGCCTCGTTCACGCGCAGCTCAGCTCCGTACGCCTCGTACACGCCGGCTCAGCTCCGTACGCCTCGTACACGCGCGGCTCCGCTCCGTACGCCTCGTACACGCGCGGCTCCGCTCAGTACGCCTCGTACACGCGCGGCTCAGCTCCGTACGCCTCGTACACGCGCGGCTCAGCTCCGTACGCCTCGTACACGCGCGGCTCCGCTCCGTACACCTCGTACACGCGCGGCTCCACTCCGTACACCTCGTACACGCGCGGCTCCGCTCCGTACACCTCGTACACGCGCGGCTCCGCTCCGTACACCTCGTACACGCGCGGCTCCGCTCCGTACACCTCGTACACGCGCGGCTCCGCTCCGTACACCTCGTACACGCGCGGCTCCGCTCCGTACACCTCGTACACGCGCGGCTCCGCTCCGTACACCTCGTACACGCGCGGCTCCGCTCCGTACACCTCGTACACGCGCGGCTCCGCTCCGTACACCTCGTACACGCGCGGCTCCGCTCCGTACACCTCGTACACGCGCGGCTCCGCTCCGTACACCTCGTACACACGCGGCTCCGCTCCGTACACCTCGTACACACGCGGCTCCGCTCCGTACACCTCGTACACACGCGGCTCCGCTCCGTACACCTCGTACACACGCGGCTCTGCTACATCCACACTGTAAACCCCTCCTGACCCCACACATAAACTTCAGCTCATCCAGCACCATGACAACCAGCACAGCAGAGTCCTGCATCCACTGAGGCCCCTGATCATGTGACCCCTGACTCCTCCCCTCCTGTGACCTCATCACAGGTCCTGTGCGCACACAACAGCCATATATGTGGTGGCGGCTCTGCAGGTGGAGGTATGTGGAGACCCCATTACTGGGCGCAGGGGGCATTAACCCCTTCAGCACGGAGGGTCTTTGGGGGTCTCTGTGTGGTGTGAAGAGTGAGGTAACAGCTGTGGGCAGAATGCGGCTTCGCTGGTTCCCGTCCACATTAGATCCCTTCAGACGACTGCAGGATGAAGGACAGAGGCCCAGAGAAGTCCTCACTAGTGTTGAGCGAGCATGCTCGACTTCTCAGTACTCGCCCGAGCATCATGCTACTCGGGATGTTCGGCGAGCACCGAGCATTTCCGGGTTACTCGGGCAGGAGCTTGGGTCTCCGCCCTGCATGTTTGGCGCTCTTTACAGAGCCAATGAACATGCAGGGATTGCCAGGCAGTCACTGTAATGCCGCAGCCATGATGGTTGTGGGCATTACAGTGATTGGCTGGCCGCACAGCGTCACCTCGAGTATTTACAACAGGGCGCCTCCATCTTGGACACAGTCTCTCCGGATCAGCCAGTGTAGAGTCAGTGCTACTGAGTTAGGGAGAGATTTATACTGTGAAATAGGTAGCGTAGGGTCTGTAAAGCCTGCCAAATCAAACAGTCCTTCTCAGGACTAATATCCATCCCAGATATCAGGCAGGTGGGCAGGCTGTATAGGAGACGCAGTGGTTATACCAGCAAACGCTGCATTACAGTCCTGTGTTGTGCTCCTGTTGGTCAAATTGCTAGACTTATCACCCTGGTCTCAGGGGCCAGGAAAATTTTTTTTTTATCTAAATCCTGTATTTATTTATTTTTTCCTCAGTCAGACTGTACAAATACGTGTCTTATTATCCTTTTGGTAGGGAATATTTAGCTAACATAAATGAGTTCAAGTCTCCAGGTCCAGATGAATTACACCCCAGAGTACTGAAGGAGATCGTAGAAGAAATTTTAGAACCACTCTCCATAATCTTTGAAAATTCTTGGAGAACAGGAGAAGTCCCAGAAGACTGAAGAAGAGCAAATGTTGTTCCTATCTTCAAAAAGGGGAAGAAGGTGGACCCAGGGAACTATAGGCCGATGAGTCTGACTTCTATACCAGGAAAGATCTTTGAACAAATTATTAAACAACATGTATGTAAGTACATGGATAAGAATGAAGTGATTAACCAGAGTCAACATGGGTTTGTAACTAACAAGTCATGTCAGACTAACTTAATTTCCTTCTATGACAGAATCACTGACTGGGTGGATCAGGGAAATGCTGTAGATATAGTATATCTTGACTTCAGCAAAGCATTTGACAAAGTATCTCACACCATCCTTATTGAAAAAATGACCAAGTATGCAATGGACCAGGCAACTGTTAGGTGGATTCATAACTGGCTTAGTGATCGGACTCAAAGGGTGGTTGTAAATGGCTTCACATCCAGCTGGATGAATGTCTCAAGTGGGATGCCACAGGGCTCCGTCCTGGGACCTGTATTGTTCAACATCTTTATCAATGATTTAGATGAAGGAATTGAGGGTAAACTGATTAAATTTGCTGATGACACAAAGCTAGGAGGGTTAGCTAATACTAGAGAAGAGAGAGAGAGGATTCAAAAAGACCTAAATAAACTGGAGCAGTGGGCAGCAACCAACAGAATGGTTTTTAACAGGGAAAAATGCAAAGTACTACATCTGGGCAATAAAAATGAAAAAAGCATATACAGAATGGGAGGAATAGAGCTAAGCAACAGTACATGTGAAAAAGACTTAGGTATACTAATAGATCATAGACTGAACATGAGTCAACAGTGTGATGCAGCAGCAAAAAAGGCAAATACAATTCTGGGATGTATTAACAGAAGCATACAGTCTAGATCACGTGAAGTCATTATCGGTCTTTACTCCTCTTTGGTCAGACCTCATCTGGAATACTGTGTACAGTTTTGGGCACCACATTTTAAAAAAGGCATAGACAAACTGGAGCAAGTTCAGAGAAGAGCGACCAGAATGGTGACTGGTCTGCAAACCATGTCCTATGAGGAACGGTTGCAGGATTTGGAAATGTTTAGCTTGCAAAAAAGAAGACTGAGAGGAGACTTAATAGCTGGCTACAAATATGTCAAGGGCTGTCACATTGTAGAAGGATCATCTTTATTCTCATTTGCACAAGGAAAGACTAGAAGCAATAGGATGAAACTAAATGGGAGGAGACACAGATTAGATATTAGAAAAAACTTTTTGACAGTTAGGGTGATTAATGAGTGGAACAGGCTGCCACGAGAGGTGGTGAGTTCCCCTTCAATGGACGTCTTCAAACAGAGGCTGGACAGACATCTGTCTGAGATGATCTAGTGAATCCTGCTTTGAGCAGGGGGTTGGACCAGATGACCCAGGAGGTCCCTTCCAACTCTACCATTCTATGATTCTATGGTATTCCCCCCCCCCCCCCCCCCAAAAAAAAAAAATTGAGTGTGTCTGTGACTGTTCAGACACCAATATATCTGTTTAAAAGAGTCTGGTGTAGGCCAGAAAAATAGAACTGTGATTTTGCCGTTCCACGGGTCAAATATCTGTATTATCCTGCTTTTGGCATTTTTTGCTGTAAAAAAAACTGTAATACTGTCTCCCTGACTGGTCAGACACCAATATACGAGGGTCCTTCAATAAGTAATGCCTCCTATTTTTTTTCTCCTTTTAATTGGCAAGAAATTCAAATGCAATTACATAGGTTGAAAACCACAACATTAATGATTAATTTGTCACTTTTCAATATAATCTCCGTCCATTTCCACAGTCTTGGGCCACCGTTTAACAAGGGCATGTATTCCAGCATGGTAAAAAGCATTCTTGGGACCCACCGTGCACAAATTTTTCTGTATCCCAGTTGTCCAATAATTTTCATCACACTGCCTTTACTGAGGCTGATGCCACACAATGCCACACAATTCATCTGCAGTCATCTGGCTGTCACCACGAATGATGTCATCGACTCGCTGAATGTTGCTTGGAGTCACTGCGGTTACTGGCCTGCCACTCTGCATTTTGTCAGCCAACGGTGATGGCCCTTCAGCTGTATTAAAGCGACGAACCCATCGTCTAACAGTACTGACATCCAGTGTTGCTTCACCGTACACATTTTTCAGTCTCTCATGAATTCGAATGGGCGTTTCACCTTCTGCATGCAAGAATTCAATCACAGAACGTTGTCTAATACGAACATCGATGTCAGCCATTTTGCACCTGTTGGTGCAGGAAGTTGCAATTGCTGTGGATTGGAGAAGAAGGTTTGAGGAATTGTGCCAAATTCGAATATTTAACATAACTACCTTATTTAAGGAGAAAATAAATAGGAGGCATTACTTATTGACTGACCCTTGTATCTGTTTAAAAGAGTCAGGTGTAGGCCAGAGGAATAGAACTGTGGTTTTTCTCTTCCTCGGTTCTAATCTCCTTTTTATTACCCTTTTTCCATTGATAGTGCGAGTGTAAGCTATTTTACTTCATTTACAATGGGCAAGGCACGTGGCAAGGGACATGGAACTGGACGTTCTGGTGATGGTGCGTGTAGAGGACGTGGCCAAGGTGAAAATGTGCCACAACCAACAGCCACATCTTCTCGCTCCCACTTCTTGACCGAATTACTAGGGAAGCACACTACAACACCAGTATTGCGAACTGATCAGTGTGAACAGGTTATTAATTGGATAGCAGATAATACTTCCAGTTACCTGGGCACCACCACCTCCGGTCTGTCTTCCACGCGGTCAAGTTTTAGTAGCCATGAGTCTCGACCGCATACTCTTCCTCACCCTGATGCTCCTTCCTCCCACCATGCCGAGTGTCGTCAGACAGCAACTGATCCCACACTTGGACACTCTGAAGAGCTGTTCACTGGTTCATTTCTATATTTGTGTCCCTTGCCTGCTCCGCTTGAAGTGGTGGAAGAGGAGATCCCATGTAGCGATGCCCAAATATTTGAAGAGCCACGGCCACAGGAAGTCAACGCTGGCAATTTGTCACAAGAGGTGGACGATGACGAGACACAATTGCCACGAAGTGAGGAGGAGGATCGTGGTGCGCAAGTGGAAGAGGAGGAAGTGGTGGATGATCTAGTAACTGACCCAACGTGGCAGGACGACATGCAGAGCAAGGCCAGCAGCACATAGGGGGAGGGAGGTTGAGTACCCCAACAGGCAGGAAGAAGCAGTGTGGTGGCCGCACACAGAAGGCGGGCAACAGTTCCCAGTAACACCAACACAAGGGACGTTGCCAGTACAACCGGTAGGTCTTCCAGAGTCTGGAATTTTTTTAAAGACTCTGCTGATAACCCCAAAAAGGCCATTTGTACCACCTGCCATGCCAGCATCAGCAGGGGTGACAAAACTACCAGCCTGACCACCACCAGCATGATCAGGCACATGGCAGCAAAGCACCCGACTTTATGGGGCGAACCCCAGGGTCCACGACGAGTGTCAGCGGGTGTCACCACTGCTTCTTCCGCTGTTGTGCGTGTAATAGAACCCCCTGTTGTGCGTGCAAGGCAATCCCCTGTCCATACTGCATGCAAAGATGCCCCCTCCTCTGTCTTCACTTGTTATGGCAGTTTCTCATGAAACAGCATCAACGTCCACGTCCCACCGCAGCGTTCAATTGTCCATATCCCAGAGCTTTGAACAAAAGCGCAAATTCGCAGCCAACGCCCCACAGGCCACAGTCCTAAATTCGCACATTTCACAACTGCTTGCTTTGGAAATGCTGCCTTTTAGGCTGGTGGAGAAGGAATCCTTCCCCAACCTTATGGCGGTGGCCGTCCCTCGATACTCTGTCCCCAGCCAACACTATTTTGCCCGGTGTGCCATCCCCGCACTACACAAGCACGTGTCCCAAAACATCTGCCGTGCCCTCAACAACGCATTTACTGGGAGAGTCCACCTGACAACAGACACTTGGACAAGTGCTTGTGGCCAGGGACGGTACATCTCCCTGACGGCACACTGGGTAAACATAGTGGAAGCCTGGACCCAGTCGGACCTTGGGACGGAACACATCCTCCCCACACCGAGGATTGCGGGCCCTATGTCAGTCAGAGTTGCCCCCACAGTGTACAGCTCCTGCGCATCCTCCTCCTCCTCCTCATGTTCAGCCTCCATCTCAGATATCACCACATCAGTTACAAGCTGGAAGCACTGCAGTACTGCCTCAGCCAAGCGGCAACAGGCTGTGCTGAAACTCATAAGCTTAGGTGATAAACCTCACACTGCTTGTGAGTTGTGGACAGCTGTGAAAGAGCAGGCAGATCTGTGGCTGAGACCGCTGAACCTACATCCAGGCATGGTCGTGTGTGACAATGGCCGTAACCTGGTGGCGGCTCTGAGGCGAGGCGAGATCACACACGTACCATGTCTGGCTCATGTGCTTAACCTCGTGGTTTAGCGGTTTCTTAAATCGTACCCCGAGTTGCCAGATCTGCTCGTCAAAGTACGCCACCTGTCAGCTCATTTTCGCAAGTCGGCTACAGCTTCCGCCGTCCTTGCTGTGTTGCAGCAGCTTTTGCAGCTTCCGGCACACCGACTGGTGTGTGATGTCCCCACATGTTGGAACTCTACCCTCCACATGTTGCAAAGAACCAGCTGCAACAAGGCCGTCGATATTCAGGTCAGACTCCACACATAAGACCTCAGGAGTGGACCTGGATGTCTGACATATGTACCATCCTGACAAACTTTGAGGAGGCCACCAAGATGGTGAGTGGCGATGACGCCATCATTAGTGTCAGCATCTCACTTGTCTGTCTTTTGCAACGCTCTCTGCAGAGAATTAAAGAGGAGGCATTGCAGCCAGAGTATGATGAGATGGATCAAGAACCCGTAATGGGCGATTACACACAGCCCAGCCTCATCTCATCCCAACGTGCATTGGGGGACAATGAGGGAGAGGAGGAGGAGGTGGAAGAACAGGAGCAGGTATCATGCGCTGTAGACGGTAGTACCTGTACAACTGTCACTGCCACTTTTCCCAGGGGCATTCAAACCTTCTTGTTAAGCTACTGTGACCTCCACCACTTTTCCCAGGGGCATTGATATTGTCTTTTTATTCCACTGCGACCTCCAGGTCTCTTCCAAGGGGCATTAAAACCGTCTTGGTAAGGTACTGAGACCTCCACCACGTTTCCCAGGAGCATTGATATTGTCTTTTTATTCCACTGCAACCTCCAGGTCTCTTCCAAGGGGCATTAAAACCGTCTTGTTAAGCTACTGCAACCTCTACTACTTTTCCAAGGGCCATTAAAACCGTCTTGTTAAGCTACTGCGACCTCCCCGTCTCTTCCAAGGGGCATTAAAACTGTCTTGTTAAGCTACTGTGACCTCCACCACTTTTTCAAGAGGCATTGATATTGTCTTTTTATTCCACTGCGAACTCCACCATTCTTCCAAGAGGCATTAAAACCGTCTTGTTAAGCTGCTGCAACCTCCACCACTTTTCCAAGGGGCACTAAAACTGTCTTGTTAAGCTACTGCGACCTCCACGTCTCTTCCAAGGGGCATTAAAACCGTCTTGTTAAGCTACTGCGACCTCCACGTCTCTTCCAAGGGGCATTAAAACCGTCTTGTTAAGCTACTGCGACCTCCACCACTTTTCCCAGGGGCATTAAAACCATCTTGTTAAGCTACTGCGACCTCCACCACTTTTTCAAGGGGCATTGATATTGTCTTTTTATTCCACTGCGAACTCCAGGTCTCTTCCAAGGGGCATTAAAACCGTCTTGTTAAGCTACTGCGACCTCCACCACTTTTTCAAGGGGCATTGATATTGTCTTTTTATTCCACTGCGAACTCCACCACTTTTCCAAGGGGCATTAAAACCATCTTGTTAAGCTACTGCGACCTCCACCATTCTTCCAAGGGGCATTAAAACCGTCTTGTTAAGCTACTGCGACCTCCACCACTTTTTCAAGGGGCATTGATATTGTCTTTTTATTCCACTGCGAACTCCACCATTCTTCCAACGGGCATTGCATTTCCTCCTAATTTTAGTCAGCTTTTCATTTTCAATGCATAGGCGAACACTAAGGGAGGCCCACTCCCCAATAATGGGTAGAAGGTTTTTAGTATGCTGTAATCCACGTCTTTTTCAAGGAGCATTGCAGTTCCCCATAATTTTTGGAAAGCCTTCCATTCACTGCTTAGGCCAACAGTGCACAGGAGACCCAGTTGCTATAAATGGAAAAAACGGTTTAGTTAAGGCCCTCTGACCTCCATGTCACTTCCAAGGGGCATTGGAGTGCCTCGAAATTTTTGGTAGGCATTGCACTCACTGCTTGCCCTATAACTGTGTAGCCAAACCGCTCCTTTTGGTACAGAAACATATCCTACAAAACATGTGTGGTTGACTGGCCTGATATTGATGTGAATGGTCCCTGTTCCTCCTGCTCTTTCTCCTTTGCCACCACCTCATCCATCATTCATCACCTGAAGCTTTGTTTTAACGGGAGTCATAGAACTGGGATAGTAGCAGGAAAACATCCAGCAATCCTCGGAGGAGGTAGGATATGCCCCAAAACGCTGACCACCTCAGGCCTAGCCACTACTACATACATGCGCTTGCATTACAAGAAAACAAAGCAGATACTAACTTTTATCATCATCATGCTCCTCACCTTGGCACTCTCAACTCCCCTGATGGAGAAGCCAGGGCCCACCGGAGGAGTCTGGTTCTCTGGTGGGCTCGTCCAATGCTGCCCTAACGCAGGCCAGGCTAAAAAAAGTGTGGGGGGAAGTTCCAAGGAGAAATAGGGGCGGCTGGGGACCGAGTATGGACACCCGGCCTCCCCCTGGCGGCTGGGGACCGAGCGTGGACACCCGGCCGCCGGGCGACTGGGGACTGAGTATGGATACCAGGCCGCCTACGCAGCCATGACATGGTGGCTGGCGTCTGCCTCCACATGCCTAAAAGTGAACAGTGTGCAAATTGAAGTGGTCAGTGGGGCGCTAGAAACTGGATAAGGCGCTGGAAAAGGATAAAACAAACCTCTTTATTGAAGTATTAATGCCCACAACGCGTTTCTGCTGCGGTCTGCTGCCTTCATCATGATGAAGGCCGCAGACCGCTGCAGAAACGCGTTGTGGGCATTAACCCCTTCAGGACCCAGCCTATTTTGACCCTAAAGACCTTGGCATTTTTGTCAATTCTGACCAGTGTCCCTTTACGAAGTAAAAACTCTGGAACACTTCAACGGATCCTAGCGATTCTGAGATTGTTTTTTCGTGACATATTGGGCTTCATGTTAGTATTAAATTTAGGTCGATAATATTTGCGTTTATTTGTGAAAAAATCAAAAATATGGGAAAAATTTTGAAAATTTTGCAATTTTCAAATTTTGAATTTTTATTCTGCTAAACTAGAGAGTGATGTGACACAAAATAGTTAATAAATAACATTTCCCACATGTCTACTTTACATCAGCACAATTTTGGAAAAAAAAAAATTTTTGGTAGGAAGTTAGAAGGGTTCAAAGTTCATCAGCAAATTTTCTTTTTTCCAGCAAAATTTGCAAAGCCATTTTTTTTAGTGACCACATCACATTTGAAGTCCTTTTGAGGGGTGTACATGACAGAAAACACCCAAAAGTGACACCATTCCAAAAACTGCACCCCTCAAGCTACTCAAAACTACATTCATGAAGATTATTAACCCTTCAGGTGCATCACAGGAACTAAAGCAACATGGAAGAAAAAAATGAACATTTTAATTTTTCTAACAAAATTTTTTTTCTAGCCTAAATTTTTTAATTTTCACATGGGTAACAGGGTAAAATGCATTGTAAAATTTGTTGGGCATTTTCTCCTGAGTAAACCAATACCTTATATGTGGTCATAAACCACTGTTTGGGCACACGACAGGGCTCAGAAGGGAAGGAGCGCCATTTCACTTTTTGATTGGAAAATTAGCTCCAAAAGTCAAATTGCGCTCCTTCCCTTCTGAGCCCTGCCATGCGCCCAAACAGTGGTTTATGACCACATATGAGGTATCGGTGTACTCAGGAGAAATTGCCCAACAAATTTTAGGATGCATTTTATACTGTTACCTATGTGAAAATTAAAAAAAATAGGCTAAAAGAAATTTTTTGTAAAAAAAAAAAAGTATTTTTAATTTTTACGGATTAATTTGTGAAGCACCTGGGGGTTCCAAGTGCTCACTATGCATCTAGATAGGTGCCTTGGGGGGTCTAGTTTCCAAAATGGGGTCACTTGTGGGGGAGCTCCAATGTTTAGGCACACAGGACCTCTCCAAACGCAACATGGTGTCCGCTAACAATTTGAGCCGAAATTGTTAGCGTACACCATGTTGCGTTTAAAGAGCTCCTGTGTGCCTAAAGATTGGAGCTCCCCCATAAGTGACCCCATTTTGGAAACTAGACCCCCCAAGGCACCTATCTAGATGCATAGTGAGCACTTGGAACCCCCAGGTGCTTCACAAATTGATTCGTAAAAATGAAAAAGTGGAAAAAAAAATACTTTTTCATTTTTACGGATTAATTTGTGAAGCACCTGGGGGTTCCAAGTGCTCACTATGCATCTAGATAGGTGCCTTGGGGGGTCTAGTTTCCGAAATGGGGTCACTTGTGGGGGAGCTCCAATGTTTCGGCACACAGGGGCTGTCCAAACACGACATGGTGTCCGCTAACAAATTGGAACCATGTAGCGTTTGGAGAGCCCCTGTGTGTAAACATTGAAGCTCCCCCACAAGTGACCCTATTTTGGAAACTAGACCCCCCAGGGAACTTATCTAGATGTAATGTATGTGAGTTTGGTGTGTGGTGTGGTGTATACACCACACACACACACAAACAACCTCACATACACTACAACACACACACCAACCTGACATAGGTTGGTGTGTGTTGTAGTGTACGTGAGGTTGTTGTGTGTGTGCGTGATGTTTTGTATGTCATGCTAGTGTGGGTGAGTTCTGTAGGGAAGGTCAGGATGTGTTTAGTCCGGGGACATGTGATGAATTTTGAAACATTCATTCAAACACAGTCCCGGTTTATCAGGACACGTTTCACATTGGAAACGGGTGACCTTTCTTATCCCCCTTTTATGGCAGACCCGGCACCTTTTTCTTACCGTGACCTCACCAGGAAAATGTTGCCCTGGTACCACACGGGAGACTCGAGTTCCAGGGGTGCTGGGGCCCGCTTCTTCTTCGCTTCTAAAAATCAGGGCCTTTATCACCGCCTCCTGGAAGTTGAGGAAGGTGTTGGTGGTCTGGCCTGCACATCGTGACAGCACGTATGCGTTATACAGTGCCATTTGAACGATGTGCACGGCCAGTTTTTTATACCAGACTTTCGCCTTCCTCATCGCACTGTAGGGCTGGAGGACTTGATCAGAAAGATCAACTCCCCCCATGTGCTTGTTGTACCCCAGGGCACAGTCCGGTTTGCGGACCGGTGCTGGGGTACCTCTAACGTTGGTGGCCGTGGTGCCGGGACCATGGATTGTGGTCAAGAAAAAGACGTCCCTTTTGTCTTTGTACTTCACCACAACCATGTTGCCGCTACATTGAGCTCGGCTCTCACCCTTTGGGAAAACCTGCTCAATTAGCGTCAAAGGGAGACCCCTCTGGGTTCTGCGCACAGTACCGCAAGCGGCGGTAGCTCTGGCAGAGAGGGACTGAAATAGGGGAATGCTTGTATAAAAGTTATCAACGTATAGATGGTAACCTTTATCAAGCAGTGGGTGGATCAAATCCCACACTATTTTCCCACTTACCTTCAGAGCAGGTGGACATTCTGGGGGCTGAATCCTCGAATCCTTTCCTTCGTAAACTCTAAAGCTGTGAGTGTACCCTGAGGCACTCTCGCACAGCTTGTAGAGCTTTATTCCGTACCTGGCCCTCTTACTGGGCAGGTATTGTCGGAATTTAAGCCTCCCTTTGAAGTGGATGAGGGATTCATCCACAGAAATTTCCCTTTGGGGAACGTACACTTCAGCAAACTTCTTGCTGAAGTGTTCTATGACCGGACGAATTTTGAACAGTCTGTCAAAATTCGGGTCATCGCGGGGAAGGCTGTCCGTGTTATCCCTGAAATGTAAAAATTTGTGAATGACCTCAAATCTTTTGCGGGTCATCACCATTCCGAACACTGGAGTTTGATATAAAATATCGGTACTCCAGTATTGACGGATTTCTGGTTTCTTCACAATCCCCATGTGAAGTACCAGTCCCCAATATTTTAACATTTCTACTGAGTCAACGGGACTCCAAGTAGAAAACATTGAATTTGGGTTTGCAGACAAAAATTGTTGGGCGTAAATGTTAGTCTGCTCCACCATGAGACTGACAATGGCCTCAGAGAAATAGACTTTGAAAAAGTCTATTTCCCTGAGGTTTGCGGTCTCAAACTGGATTCCTGATTGGGGAAGGAAATCAGGAATCCGCGGAGCGTAATTTTCAGGGACGGGGGTCCACACCGGGGCACTGGTGCTAGGTTGGGCGTGACTAGCACCAGGTTGAGGGTTACTTACAGATGGCTGTGGGTCTTCTTCCACGGCCTCCGGACGATGCCTTGACCTCTGACGTCGTCTTGGTGCCGGCTCGGTGTCACTGGAGGAGGAAGAATGAGAGGAATAGAGGAACGTGGGGTCCTCTCCCTCACTATCAGCTTCGGAGGCAATAAATGAATATGCCTCCTCAGCTGAGTACGCCCTAGGGCGGGACGGGCGGGACATTTTGTGTGCTGTGGGGAAAAAAAAAATCTAAACTTTATTATTAGTATGAGTGTACGTGTGTATGTGTGAGTGCTTGGTGTAAATCACGTGTGGGGGCGGTCAGGCGCACGGGGCGCAGGAGAGGGCACGGTCAGGCGCACGGGGCGCAGGAGGGGGCACGGTCAGGCGCACGGGGCACAGGAGGGGGCACGGTCAGGCGCACAGGGCACAGGAGGGGGCGCAGTCAGGCGCACGGGGCGCAGTCAGGCGCACGGGGCGCAGGAGGGGGTTGAGGAGATGAAAGAGCCAGCAGTGATCACTGGGCAGAAAGGGGGGTAGGAGCTGGCAGGGGCGGTCAGGCGCACGGGGCGCAGTCAGGCGCACGGGGCGCAGGAGGGGGCGCAGTCAGGCGCACGGGGCGCAGGAGGGGGCACGGTCAGGCGCACGGGGCACAGGAGGGGGCACAGTCAGGCGCACGGGGCACAGGAGGGGGCACAGGAGGGTTCGCAGTCAGGCGCACGGGGCGCAGGAGGGGGCGCAGTCAGGCGCACGGGGCGCAGGAGGGGGCGCGATCAGGCGTACGGGGCGCAGGAGGGGGCGCGATCAGGCGCACGGGGCGCAGGAGGGGGTTGAGGAGATGGAAGAGCCAGCAGTGATCACTGGGCAGAAAGGGGGGTAGGAGCCGGCAGGCAGCAGGGGGGGTGATCACTCGGATGGCGGGGGGGGGCTGGTGATCACTGGGGGGGTGAGATCACTGGGGGGGTGAGATCCCTGGGGGGGGTGAGATCCCTGGGGGGGGTGAGATCCCTGGGACTGGGGGATGGTGTTGTGATCCCTGGGACTGGGGGATGGTGTTGTGATTACAGGCGCAGGAGACCACCGGCTGTCAGAAGGAGAGCAGCAGCCGGTGGATGAAGATGTGGGAGAGAGCGGAGGGAGCGGTAGGAAATTGGGCTGGGGTGGAGGGGTGGGGGGTGGTAGGGGATGGAGGGGGGGGGTCGGGGGCTAAGTGGGGGCTGGAGTGAGACAAGGGGAGAAACAATTACCGGCGGCAGCAATGTGGGGCGGCAGGGGATCGCGGGCGGCAGTGGATCGCAGGAAGCGGGGGTCGCTGGCGGCGAGGGTCGCTGGCGGGTCTCTGGCGGGTCGCTGGCGGGTCGACGTCGGCGGCGGCTAACCAATCTCCTCAGCATCCACGGACAGGATAGAAGCTGAGGAATTTGGTTAGCCATTTAAATTTCCTCCTCCACATCTGATTGGAGGGCTAGCGTCACATGGACACTAGCCCCAATCAGATCTGGGGGGGGGGGGACAGAGGTGACACTCCCCCCAGCCAATGGCTGATGCTGTAAGCATCAGGCTATGCCCAGATTGAAATATTTCACCAATTTTCATTGGTGAAATGTTTCATTCATTCCGATTGGCAGTTTCACTAAAAGTGAAAATGAAACTACCAATCGGAGGGGTCCCAGGCACGGGGGGGTTAATCCACCCCCCCTGGGGTCAACTTCAGGTTGTCTAGTTGCATCAGCAACTGTGACACCTGAGTGACCCCGCTCGCAGGCGCTGCAGGGGCTCTTTCCCTCCATGTCACAGACGCTGTGACATGGGTCGGGAACGAACTGTTTTCCATGTCACAAACGGTGTGACACGGGTCGGGAAGGGGTTAATACTTCAATAAAGAGGTTTGTTTTATCCTTTTCTAGCGCCTTATCCAGTTTCTAGCGCCCCACTGACCACTTCAATTTGCACACTGTTCACTTTTCCCTTGGGAGTTGTGGCTGGAGGCTGCAGAGAACTGGATACAATTTCAGCTGCAGGATCTGTAGGACCTGCGATGATGTCATCACCCATGTGACCCCACCCGGAATCACATGATTGGAAGCTCCATCTGCTAATCCAGAGGAAACACTGAAGGCATCGTGGCAGCGCGATCAGCGCCAGTAGCTGTTTAACCTGGGTTGTGCGGTCTGCACAACCCACTCAGGTGAGCAGACCACTGTATCTGCACATATATTCTATTTCCATACAGGTTCACACAAGCACTGCGCTTTTCCACCCCACCCCCTTTTTTGTCTTCCACATGCCTAAAAGGCCCAATTTCAAGTGCAAGCAAGCTATCAGTATGGTAATGCAGCCTGGGGGTGGGTGGGTGGCAGGTTGCACACTTACGCTTGCATTCCAAGAAAACAAAGCAGATGCTAACTTCTATCATCATCATGCTCCCCAGGCGGCTGGGACCGTGTGTGGACACCCGGCCCGGGGGCGGCTGGGGACCGAGCGTGGACACCCGGCCGCAGGGCGGCTGGGGACGGAGTATGGATACCTCGCTGCCAAAGCAGCCATGAGGTAGTGGCCAGCTTCCGCCTCCTCCAAACTAAAAGGCCCTATTTCAAGTGCAAGCTAGCAGTATGGTATTGCAGCCTGGGGGTGGGTGGGTGTCAGACTGCATATTTGCTCTTGCATTGCAAGGAATGGGGGAGGTACAATTGAACACTCCCCTCGGACAAGGACTTGCACGGGGATAGTTGCAAGTCTGCATCTTCTGATGTGGCAAGGATCACTTCTGATGGTCACACTTTTAGGCAGTGACCTGGGTGTCAGAGATGCTTCCAGGGGTCTTCCCCATGCTGTTCCCTTGTCTTTTCAGCACTGTATGCATGTGTCACACAGCACATGGCCAGATAAGGTTGCATTTGTCACGGTTGAAAGCAATACAAAAGTGCAAAAACGCATAAAAAATGCTACTTGTGAACATAGCCCAAGGTGTGGAGGAGTATTTTTGTTTTTGGTTATTTATTTTACCGTATACACAAGTCTTTACCCTGGAAAGGAAGTTCCTTAACATATTTCACAGAAGCCTAATGGAAAATGGCCCAAAATAACAACATCCAGAGGAAAAAAACACTGTACATGTAGACATTGGTATCAAATAACTCCTGTCTTGGTGTTCTTACAAACTAACTTTTGTAAATTCCTCAAATTTCTGTGTGTGAATCAGATATGAGATCTAACGTGATAGAATATTACACTCCGGGGAAGACGGGAAACATTCATATACACAGCAGATGGTGATGTAGTCGGTGATGGACTCTGGCCAAATGTGTTTCTGAAGCCATAGTAGAAGATGAAGATGTCGTTCTCATCATGAAGTAGTTATTTCTCATGTCACATGTAATGAATATCTCCTGCAGTATTGCTAATGCTGATTCCAGTGTCAGTAAATGAGACGAGAATTAGCGATATGGAAGATGAGTCTATGAGAAACGTATTCAGCTGCAGACTCCGAGGAAGAAACTGCTTGTTGTCTGTGGCCTAAAATATATAGGTTTTATTAGTAGATGTCAGGGAGAAAAAGCAGAATGTTGTAAAACAATAATAATACAATTGCTGCTTGGGCCCCCCTCGTCAGTCTCTGTATTTCCTGGTCAGTTCCAACACACTTGTGATTCCTACGGCTAATCAGTTGCCAAAGCAGTAAGGAGCACAGCCATTGATTGGGACAATGGAGGAGATATCTTAGTCAGCAATTCAACTTATATTCCAGTCCATACAAGACTAGAGAATACAACATCTACACGTTCTCTCTCCTGATGTTTCCCCTTATTGTCTCCAGTAATTGTATTATTACACAGGATTCTTTATGATGTTACATCGGCTCATCTTCTTCTCATTCAGGTCTCTACAATATCAGATCCTCTCAGTGAAGATCTCCCATAGGAGAGAATTTTCCTGATTTACCTATCAAGGATGGATGTGGACAGAGACAAGATGGTGGAGAGGATATTACACCTCACCGTAGAGATCCTCTTCCGGTTTACTGGAGAGGTGAGAGATTCTGATGACGTCACATCACATCATTCTTATCTATGGGAACAACAGATGGACAGAACTGGAGAGGTGAGGACTCTGGAAATGTCTGTAGTGAGATTTATTAATGTGTCTCTCCATAACCAGGATTACACAGTAGTGAAGAAGACCTCTAGTGAGCGCTGTCAGGCCCCTGTGTCTGAGGGATGGGGAAGACCCCTGAGTCCAATCTCGGGGCCTCCACCTCACCCCCTGATACATGAGGACATCAATGACCAGAAGATCCTAGAACTCACCTGCAAGATGATTGAGCTGTTGACTGGAGAGGTGGGAATGCTGGGACATTATACAGTAACGCTATGAAGGGATCAGGGAGATGACGGTATCATTGTATGTGTCAGGTTCCTATAAGGTGTCAGGATGTCGCTGTCTATTTCTCCATGGAGGAGTGGGCGTATTTAGAAGGACACAAAGATGTGTACAAGGACATCATGATGGAGATTCCCCAGCATCTCACATCACCAGGTAATAGACAGGACTAAATACACACAGCCTATAATTATCTGTATGTAAAGAATGAATTCAGTCCCTGTATATGCTTCCTCCAGATCTATCCAGTAAGAGGACAACACCAGAGAGATGTCCCCATCCTCTTCCACAGGACTGTAAACAAGAAGATCCCGATTTTCCTCAGGATCATCAGGTAGATGGAGAGAAGGTGTCATGAAATATTCCCTATGATGTGTAGACAGCTGTGAGGGTCTTGTGCTCAGTCTTGTTGTATCCACCAAGATTATACAGTATGTTCTATACTTGTGTAATGAAAACGGTGGAGATGTGATTTTGACTTTTACAATATTTGTTTCAGGGTGAAGATCTGACCCATATTAATACTACAGAGACATATGTGAGGGGTGCCGAGTGGTGTAAAGAGGAAATTCCTACAGATAACCGTCCAGGTGAGTAGTAACCACTAAATGCAGAGAAGTCACAGATTCTTCTCAGTCACCGGCTGTGGCTGCTTTATCGGTGGTGTAGTCCGGCCATATCACAATCGAGCGACCACCATTTTGCCTCTAGACCTCAACATTCTCCTCCACCCAAAACTGTTCAAATGACTTTGGGCATTAAAACCCCTTTTCTATAGAGGTTACAACCTCAAAGATCAACGTACATGGAATTAGAAGACGCTCACCCTTACCTGCCCAGGTCAGAAAACTACAAAGCCAAATGACAGCGTATGTAGAATGTGATGACAAGTTAGGTAATCACTTGAAGAATAATATAATGATGCTAAGGAAATGTGTATACTCTGCAATCCTTATCCTCATCCAGTCACAGTGAGACCTGCACCGCCAATTTGAGTACAGCCAGGGGGAAACAATAACAGGCTGTTCTTAAACTCCTCTGTTTGGGGGAGGAATCCCACAATGCACAGGAGCCGTGTACTGGGATCAAACAGTAGATAGATGAGTGGTTGGTGCCAATGAACCTCAAGCTCGGCCTGGTGGTGTGCGATAACGGGAAAAATATCCTAGCAGCTCTGAGCCTAGCTGGCTTGTCGCACATCCCTTGCCTGGCACATGTGCTGAACTTGGTTTTGCAGAGCCTCCTGATAAATTACCCACACATGTCAGAGCTGCTGAAGATGCGGGCAGTGTGTGTGCACTCTTGGCGTTCTCACCATGGTGTTGCTCGCCTGTCTGTGATGCGGCATCACTTCTGGCTTCCCGCTCACCGGCTGATATGCGACGTACCAACAAGGTGGAACTCCACCTTGCATATGCTGGACAGACTATGCAAGCAGCAGCAGGTAATAATGGAGTTTCAGCTGCAGCACGTACTACTAAGTCGCTCTGCGGAACAACACCACTTCAGTACCAGTGAGTGGGCCTTCATGCGGGACGTGTGTGCCATCTTCGCTGCTTTGAATATTCCCCCAATATGGCCAACACTGATGATGCCATCATCAATCTTACTATACCACTTACTGTGTTCCAAATTATTATGCAAAAAGTGTTTAGGAGTGATAAGGTAAGAATTTTTTTGTTTGTCAGTTAAACTCATTGATGGTGATGTGTGTCAGGGCTCTTTATATCACTGTAAGCAATTGCAGACACCTGCGCTAATTAGTTTGGCAGGTGTGTCCAATGAAAGGCAAGACTACTTAAGAAGGCTGTCCAACATTATTAAGCAGCCCACATTTTCTGCAAAAATGGGAAAGAAAAAGGATGTGTCGGCTGCTGAGAAGCAACAAATTGTGGAGTGTTTAGGTCAAGGCATGACTACAATCAACATTGCCAAGACACTTCATCGTGATCATCGCACAATCAAGAAGTATGTAGCTGATTCACAGTACACACGTGTGCTTGCTGATAAGGGAAAATTGAGGACTCTTTCCTACAGGCAATTACGTCAGGTTAAAAGAGCAGCGGCAAAAAAGCCTTGTCATAGCAGCAGACAAGTTTTTGAAGCTGCTGGTGCCTCCAACGTCCCCCGAACAACAAGATGCAGGGTCCTTCAGAGGTTTGCAGCTGTGCTTAAGCCATCCTGTCGACCTCCTCTATCCACTGCACACAAGCAGAAATGGCTCCAGTGGGCCAAACAATACATGAAGACTGACTTCAAAACTGTTTTGTTCACCGATGAGTGCCGTGCAACGCTCGATGGTCCAGATGGATGGAGTGGAGGATGGCTGGTTGATGGACACCCCATGCAAACACAGCTACGGCACCAACAAGTAGGAGGTGGAGTAATTTTTTTGGCTGGAATCATGGGGAGAGAGATTGTCGGCCCCTTTAGGATCCCTGAAGGGGTAAAGATGAACTCCATAATGTATGTGGAGTTTCTCAAACAGCACTTCCTGCCATGGTTCAAGAAGAAGAACCATGCATTCCGCAGCAAGATCATTTTCATGCATGATAATGCACCATCTCATGCTGCACATAAAACATCTGCATCTCTGGCTGATATGGGCATAAAAGGGGACAAACTTATGGTGTGACCCCCATGCTCCCCTGACCTCTACCCCATTCAGAACCTCTGGAGCATCATCAAAAGGAGTGTCTATGATGGCGGGAGGCAGTTCACATCTAAGCAACAGCTCTGGGAGGGTATTCTGTCCTCATGCAAAACAATTGAAGCAGAAACCATCCAAAACCTGACAAATTCAATGGACGAGAGAGTTCAGAAGCTCCTTTCGAACAAGGTGTCCTATGTGCAAATGTAACATCACCTAGAATAAAGTTTTGAGTTGAAAACTGTTTGATTTCAGTTTGTAATAACCTGCTAATGCTTATAATTTCAAAAATGACCATTTTTAGTTCTTTATTAAAATGAAAAGGTTGAAAACTCTGCTATGCATAATAATTTGGAACATGCATTTTGAGTGTTTTATTTTTTTTTTTAATATACTGTTATCATAGGCAGTTTGTACAAAAACCTTTCAATTGTACTCTAATAGTTATTTGACTGGAAAATTACAATGAATGCAATTCATATAGGTAATTTGGGAAAATCTGAGAAAATATTATTTGCATAATAATTTGGAACACAGTGTATATACCTGCTGGAAAGAAAACATTCAGGCCATGATGGATGAGGTGGTGGCACCAGAGGAAGAGGAACAGGAGGAGGAGCAGGACTAGTTCCCACAGTAATTAGGCCTGTTGTCCACCCGTGGCTCGGCGGTTGGGTTACTGTCCCAACAACGGCCAGGTACCCAACTGTACAGCCAGGGGACAGTTTGGGAGGAGGAGGAACAACCATGTTCAGAGCAGGGTATCACTCAGATCAGCTCATGGGCATCACTGGAGCGTGGCTGGGGGGATACAAAGTACCCAGATAATAGACCTCCCCCCAAGGACAGCTTGTCGTTGCTTCTGGGCAGCTTGCCACACATGAGCCAACACATGCTCAGTGCGCAACAGCCGTCTAGTTTCCTGTATATTTACCAGTGCAGATTTCTGGGTGGCCACCCTTCTGGATCCCCGCTACAAGGACAAAGTACCATCATTACTTTTGTCACTGGTGCGGACGCTGGTAGAAAAACTTCTAATGGCATTCCCACCTGACAGCAGGGGCTCAGTGGAAGAACAAGGCAGAGTCGGAGGAGGAAGACGCCAACGCAGCTGGGGGATTGCCAGCACCTGGAAAAACAGGGTTATCATGGCTGAAATGTGCCAAAACTTTATGAGCACGCCACAACATACTGCACCACCATGTACTAGGGTCCGTATTAGCAGGAGGCAGCGTTACAACAATATGGTGGAAGAGAACGTGTCCAAACATCTCCATGTACAGATAGGTCTGCCCTATTTAACTTCTGGGTCTCCAAATTGGACACATGGCCTGAGCTTGCCCTTTATGCCTTGGAGGTGCTGGCCTGCCCTGCAGTAGGTGTACTGTTGGAAAAAGTGTTTAGCACGGCAGGGGGTGTGATCACGGCCAGGCGACAGGTGTATTCGCCTGTCCACATCCAACGTGAGGAAGCTAACATTCCTTCAGATGAACCAGGCATGGATCCCACAGGATTTATTTATTTTATTCACTTATATAGCGCCATTAATTCCACAGCACTTTACATACAATATCATCACTGTCCCCATTGCAGCTCACAGTCTAATTTCCCTATCTGTTTGTCTTTGGAGTGTGGAAGGAAACTGGATTACCCAGAGGAAACCTACACAAACATGGGGAGAAGATACAAACTCTTTGCAGATGTTGTCTTTGGTTGGATTTGAATGCAGGACCCCAGCACTGCAAAGCTGCAGTATTAACCACTGTGCTTCCCTGACTCTTCCACCTATGCCGCCATGTCGACCTCCTCCACTTGGATCTGTTACTCCTGGTTCAAGATTCTTATTTTTTATTTCTGCTCTGCTTGGCATAGGGACAGAACGCAGCTGTAGTGAGCGACAGCATCTCTCTATGTGTACTCTGCACCCATGACTGTGAAAGTGCTGTGCCAAAAGCCGCTGTGTGTATTCTTTAACCCATATTTGTGGGGGTATTGTGCCCTATTGTCTGGGTGTGAAATTTTTAATCTGCTTCTGTGGGGGAAATGTGGGAAAATTCTCTGTGGGTGAAATTTATCAGCTTCTATGGGGGTGATGTGCCCAAAAGCCTCAGTGTATTCTGCAGCCGTGTCTGTACGAGTTGTGTGCCTAAAAAATTATTTTACTCTAGCTTTGTGGCCGGGCATAATTTTGTCTCACTAC
The DNA here is from genome assembly GCF_046119375.1 of Phyllobates terribilis. Lineage (NCBI taxonomy): Eukaryota > Metazoa > Chordata > Amphibia > Anura > Dendrobatidae > Phyllobates > Phyllobates terribilis. Next base: position 12,778,236 of record NW_027362772.1, on the reverse strand, counting down.
ATCAATTGCTGACTCAGTTGAAAAGTGGGTAATTTTCTTGACTGCTGCCTTCCTTGGATGCGGTACACATTTATCAGTCTGCCTCTCCAGAATAGAACCCTGATGCTGCGTTGCCTGTGTACTCTGCAATCTGGCCTGTGGGGGTACCATGCCCCATTGTCTGGGTGTGAAATTTTTAATCGGCTTCTCTGGGGAAAATATGAAAACGTGCTGTGTATGTGAAATTTTTAGCTGGACTGCTGGTAGCAAGCCTCGCTGGAGCCCGCCAGCTCTATCCAAGATCATACTACCAGCTTTTCATCAGCGGTATTTGTAACGTAAACTACTGGAGCTGACATTTTGGAGCTGTGGGGGTATTGTGTCCCATGCTCTGTGGGTGAAATTTTTACATCTGGAATGGCAGTAGTAAGCCTCAGTCTCTGTGAGGGCACTGCTAAATTTTTAATGTTATTCATTTACTTCCTATTTTACCATGCCTGCTAGGTGACAGAACCCCTTTAAGTCATTTTCCTATTAACATTTGTTTGCAGGGCATTTGTCCTTCTCTTACCCCCATTTTTCTTCCTTTTGCAACCCCCTAGCCCTGACTCCAAACATTTTACAGTTATTTTACCACACTGAAGTTTGGGTCCCCATTGACTTATGTGGTTTCTGGGGTCAAGTTCGGGTCCCGACTGGTCTTTTTAAAAAGTCTGGCCAAACCTGCCAAAACCCAACATCCATGGGTCCGCTCATCACTATTTAAGACACCTCAGCTCTGCACTATTATGAAATGTTCTCTTCCAATGTCTAATAATTCTTATTCAAACTCATCTGACAGAAAATATTGGCCCTTACTCCAGTTTAGTGTTGGAGCTCTCCCCTCATACATATGTTGTTGGGGATGTAACATAGGATAAAAAAAAATGTATTTTTTTACAGGTTCATTATGTACAATAGTTTGATTGTGGTGGAATCGACCGGCCTTCCTTTTGTGAGTCTAACTCCCTGGTGGTCTTTAAAAGAAGGTCTCTATTACCTCTTCCAAATGCCTGAAATCTAAATTTAAGACCCCTCATCTCTGCACTATTAGAAAAAGTTGTCTTTAAATGTCTAATATTTCTTCTTGAATCAGTGAATATGAATAGCGGTACCAGAGCGCCAATAACAGGGCAAAAATATTAAAAGGACTGATTTATTAATACACACACAACGTGTGATGGTCACGCGACCGCTGACGTCGGCGGTCGCGTGACCTGTCAGCTGACTAAATGACGTCACCGCAGGTCCTTTCAGAACACCGCGGGACGCCGAGGACAGAGGACGCCACCAGAGAGGAGACCAGGGGCCACCGGAGAGGTAAGTATAATGTTTTTTTTTTATTTTTTACGTTTTAATTCTTCTTTTTTTTGCTAATGGTACCCAGGTCGAATGAGAGTCTCCCGTTCTCCAGACCCGGGTACCATTCGTGCATTGAACCGCATAACATCTGCATGCATGCATGGATGCATGCGGATGTTATGCTGTTCAATGCAAGTCAATGGTGGCGATTTCGCCGCGTTTGCGCACAAGAAATGGTAGTGCTGCGGATTTTTCCACAATGATAATCCGCAGCGGAAATTTCCGCAGCATGTGCACAGCATATGTGGATTATGATTGGGAAACATGGCAGACAACTTAACAAGTGTTTTAAATGCGTTTTTTTTGGCGGAAATGGCGCCGTGGAAACGCATTAAATCCGCATCGTGGGCACACGGCCTTAGTCATTTTATACTGATGAAGACTGTTGACTTTGGTCATTTCGTAGATGTTATTGTCTATACTCACAGTTTTTGTCTATAGCAGTTAGTGCCCAAAATACTCTGATGTAAATGTAAGGAGACAAGACACTGTGGAACCAGAACAGCATGGAGGCGTGGCAGAGGGGAGGAGGCGTGGCAGAGGGGAGGAGGTGTGGCAGAGCGGAGGAGGTGTGACAGAGGGGAGGAGTTTTATCAGGACTCTGCGTACAGCGTTGTCAGGGAAACGAGCTGAGGAGAAAAACAGCACGTGTGCAAGTTCTGAGGTGATTCTGACGCCGGTGAGAGAGACGGAAGGAGCAACAGCAGCATCCGGAGCTCCTGTCAGGAAGAAAGGTGCCGCGTATCTGCCCAGCCCAGACATTGACGGATAAGCCCCGAAGACCTGAGCGACGCCGGCCAATGTTCCTCACCCGGGTGACGTTGGTTGACCGAACGGGAACAGTTTGCGGCGGCACGGTTCTCAGAAGTGTGCGCCAGTGTCCAGACGTCGCAGAAGCTCCGGAGGTGTCAGGTCGGAGATTCACGGTCGGGTCGGCGACGAGGAAGGACGCGCAAGACAGGCCGTTACCTCTGACAGGGACATATGGCACCGGGCACGGATAGAGGGAAAGACAGTAGCCAGACAGGGACCAGCAGACGCCAGAGCGGCATCGCGAAAGTGGATAGAGAGTTACGGGGGAAACGAGTAGCGAGTTATGATAGGAACAGAGTATTGCCAAAGCTTTAAAAGACTGCTCCTTGCTCACTATAGTTAATATAGTTCCTCTTCTCTCCAATAGATGATTTTAAACCACCAGCCCCTGAATTCTAGTGTATTCTGATTATTTATTCTGTTATGTGATTTACTGCTTATTTTAATGTCAAATGTTGTAAAGAAATTGTTACCATATAATAATGGTTTACAGTTTATATTAGTTATTAAATAAAAGAAACATACTGTTGCTCCGCATACTGTTTACCTGCATTATATAACCACTTCCCGCAGACAGTTTTGTGTTCCTAGTCAGGGCCCATTTTTCAGATCTGACGTGTGTCTCTTTTAGGTGGTGATAACTTCACGAAGGATAATAGGAAACAAATGGACCTTACAAATTATTTTTCAACTTCTCTTGAATCTGACAATCCCCTATATACGGTTGTACACTACTGTCTGGGCACATGGCAGGTTAAGAAGGGAAGGAGCGCCATTTAGCTATTTGAATGCAGATCTTGCTGGAATAGTTCGCAGACACAATGCATTGGGGGCACTGTTCATGGTCACCTGGCAGCTCAAAAGATGGCCACCACAAACAGGCTTGTCACTATCTACTTTGTTTTCCAGATCCCAGGGATTGTCTTGCTCATAACCCTTTAACCCCTTTACATGGATCTGGACTTACACAGAGACCCCTAGGCTTGGGCCACGGTGTTACCAGCTGTTCTGTGGAGTGAGATGGGAAGAAGAATAGTCAGGTAGCCGGGTCAGAACCAGGAGGTCAAAGAAAATATAAAATCAGAAGACACGAGTAGTCAGTAAATGGGCCGGGATAAGAACAGGAAACAAATACACAAGCCGGGAGCTGATCACAGAGGACTGAACCAGAGGAGAACAAGGCTGGATCTGGCAGCTTCCGGCAATATGCTCCGAGCTTTAGTAGGGTGCTGTGCTTTCCAAATGGCTGAAGCAGGGAGCAGATTACTCCAGCTGGATAGCACACACACACATACTGCCAGGCTGGATGGTACTATAGATCCCAGGCACCCTAATCTTAGTGGGTGGACAGAGCCTGCACCACCCAGAGCTTCTGGTTCCGACATCTCCTCCATTACCAGCGCCGCCTGCAGAATAAATAAGGTGGTGCCTGGTGACAGAAGCAGACGTCACCGGAGCAGATCCCAGAGGAGATGGGACACACCATTTGAAGAAGCCCTAGTAAATAAAAAAAAAAGCAGAAAATCAGAGCAGTAGAAATCCCCATAAAATGACTCAATTTTGCAAATTATAACCCAAAAGTGAATTAATATTTAGGAGTAGTGACTATTTTGACTCCACAGCCACTTAACGGAAATTAGCACTCAGTGGATGTTGGAGAGTAAAAATTGCACATTGGCCATTTTATTACCCAACACATAGTGCCCAGTGTGAGGAGCTGCCCACTTACTAAAGACTATGATACTTTTCCAGCAACAGACCACCATTTTTGTCAATAATATTATTGTGTTTTATTAGTGATTTACTTGTTATGTTTTCTATAGTTCTGCTAACTTGTCAGTATGTGCACTAGATTCATTTGTAAAATGTCCAGCATTCCACTAATCTGTATCTCAGGATATCTGTATCTCAGGAGTATAAAACCATCGTTCCAACAGCCAATAATCTCATTATGTGTGTGTAGATTGTAGACACAGTGGAGCCGTCACCACGGGGGGTCTTACATGCAGTCTCAGATGAAGGCTTCTAGAATATTCTTCATTGTTTTTAGCTAACAGTAAATGCTTAAGGGGAAGGGTGATCACTTCTGACCTGGGAGGGGACTGATCCCAGTGAAAGAAAGAACAGACTTGTTTTAGTCAGAGTTGTTTGGAAGGATTGAAGGAGGACGATGGAGACCATGGACTTGGAAGGATGGATGGATAAACATGTTCCCCTTATGGATTATGTCGTTTGGATTTAAACTTTCTTAAAAGGACTGCTGCTACTGGATACCTGTGCTTTCATCATTTTATCTTCCGTCTAAGGATCATGGACTGTGGCTGCATACTATACTGGCTGGAGATACGAAATCTGTAGGCCAACCAAAAGTTGGGAGACAGTGAGTATGGCCTTATACAAAGCCAGTGGAACTACTACACCCAGATTGGGAACTTGAGGACTGAGAGATCTGTATTTTGGTCATTTACCTGGAATTGCTTTATTACCATGGCTGTGATCAATAAAATATTGTTGCATCGTTAACCTGCCTAGGTGATTACTTACGACCTACAACCTCAGACCTTTACACGCAGATTGAGCTCTAGAAGACACAACGTAAATGAAGTGGGTTCTTCTCACTATAGTAATGCCAAATACATGGATGATACATGTGTTTTGGGCACACTGCAAGACTCAAAAGAGAGGGCGAGATTTGACTTTCGGAGAGCAGATATTGCTGGATTGGTTTATGGAAGCCATGTTGCTTTTCAAGAGAATCTAATAATGTGGAAACCTCTCTTTTTCCCCTGACAGATGATGGACCAGAGTGGGGTTTGTTTTTTGTGAGATGAGTAGAAGTTTTTATTGGTGTTCTATTCGCCTACATAACATTGTTTGGTGGCTTTTTATTCCATATTTGGGAGGCGGAATGAACAAACAGTTGAACACCACGCTCCACTGGTTCATCCTATGGGGTTTTCTATTAGACTGGGAACTGTCATTGTCTTGGCGAATAATTCAGTGTTTTTACATAACTTGCCATTTTTACGGACAGTTTAAGTAGAAATGTTCAAAAATATAAAATTCAAGGATATTTTATTCAAAACTAATAATTGGTTTTATTCTTGGCAGATGACTGTACCAGATCAGAGGGACAGATGACATCTTCATTTTTTAAATCAGATGATCTTGAGCTCCCACAGGATACAATTGAAGTGAATGCCATTACTCCAGACATACCATCATCCCTTCACAGCAAAGATCTGTCATCTGGTCCTATGAAACAGGTCCTGTCTTCTGATTCATTACCAACTACTAAGAAAAGTCAAAGTCACAAAATAAGCATTAACAAACAAACTGTTGTTAAATCAAAGAAGCCATTTTCACTTTCAGAATATGGAGAAATTTTTTCCCTTGAAAAGTCTTTTCTTAAATATCAAAAAATTCACGCAGAGGAGAATAGATTTTCTTGTTCCAAGTGTGAAAAATGTTTTAACCAGAAATCTGATCGTGATAGTCACCAGAGACTTCACACAGGGAAGAAGCCATTTTCCTGTTCAGAATGTGGGAAATATTTCACACATAAATCACATTTTGTTAACCACCAGAGAATTCACACAGGGGTGAAGCCTTTTTCCTGTTTGGAATGTGGGAAATTTTTTACACAGAAATCACATTTTGTTAACCACCAGAAAACCCACACACGGGAGAAGCCTTTTTCTTGTTCAGAATGTAGGAAATGTTTTAGCCTGAAATGGAATCTTGATACTCACCAAAGAACTCACACAGGGGAGAAGCCTTTTTCATGTTCAGAATGTGAGAAGTGTTTTAACCAAAAATCACATCTTAATGCACACCAGAGAAGTCACACAGGGGAGAAACCATTTTCCTGTTCAGAATGTGGGAAATATTTCACAAAGAAATTGAGTTTTGTTAAGCACCAGAGAATTCACACAGGGGAGAAGCCTTTTTCATGTTCAGAATGTTAGAAATGTTTTAACTGAAATGTTTTTCTTGTTAAAGAGCTTGTGCACTATTAGGACAACCCATTGTTAATTCTCATGTTTGGCCTCCTTAAAATAAAAGCACTCAAACACCCCTTCCATGCCTCCGCCTTTTCAGCGGTGTCAGTGACGCGCCCCCTGGACCTGTGTGTGCGGGGAATACCCGGAGCCGGATCGCTGGGGGTTGTAGTCTCCGTGGCGTGGACCCGGTCCGTGCCCAGGGTTGTCAATTCAGTGGCAGTCTTATTAGTGAGATAATAGTCCGACTACGCCACCCGTGGATTGCGGTCAGTGGGGGCCAGCCGCTGCAAGGCAGACCGCTGAGGCCGGTGTTATGTGTGCAGCTAAGAATGGGATGACTCCCCACGGGAGAAGTATAGCCTCAGGGCAGTTAGTGTGGATGATGGGAGTGATGGTGCACGAGCGTCCCAGCACTGGTAGTGCTGGTGCGGTGAAGAAGCACAGAGACGTGTGGTTGCAGTTTCCAATGCTTTACTCACAGTTCTTTACTGGTCCTAGTCACCTCGGTACCGGCGGTGACTGCCCAAGCCGTGCTGCGTCCACCAGGCAAGGGGCTCGACCAACTCCTAGGCAATTCCAGAGCGTGGCACAGGGCTCCCTTCTCTTCCCTTCTCTGGCCGTGCCCCACCAGTGACTCTACGTTTGTCCGGCTGCCTCGGGTCTTCTCTTGGTACGCTGATCTCTGCGTCCCTGACCCTTTGTGGTGTGCCTTCCTGGTAGGTGTAGTGAGGGGTCGCACCGAGATATAGTCACGACCGCCGGTCTTTGGCTGAGGATTAGTCGCCTCCACCAATTTGGGATCCGGTACCCTGTTCTGCCAACCCGTCACCCGCAATCTCTTTTCCTATGGGGTTCCTTCTTCTCTCGTGTCTCTGGGCCTCTCTTAATGTGCTGCTCCTTGTTTCCTTTCTCTTCTGTTCCTGTTCTCTCTTTCTGCTGTTTCTGGCCTCCACTCCAGGCCTGCCTCGTGGAGCTGGGCCCAGACTGAGCCACAGCTCCCTGTCAGCCCTCTCTGGCTGAACCCCTCTCTGGATAGACTCCCCGGACTGAACACTGTTCTAAGATGGTGCCCACCTTATATACCTCCCTCTATGTGTGAGCCCAGGTGACTAGCAACCAATGGGCTCCTACCTTTGCCCAGAGACCAACCCCTATCTGCTCCTACACCACTGGGTTTTCCTCCCCCTCCCCACCCCAGCCAGGGACAGATGCTGTCGTGCCTGCACTTCTGTCTAATGGGAGCACCGTAGAGCTGTCCCTCGGAAATGGGGTGTGTGTGGTGCATGCAGCCTACCGAGTCCTGGTCCACAATCCATCCTTACCCGGGAGTGGAATATCACACCTCTGGTTTGAGGTGCAATACCTCTGTAGCAGCCGAGCCCTCGGGGTGCTACATCAGTACTTGTGTTCCTGGGGCTCACATAAGCTTGTTACATCACACGAGCCCTGTGCTCAATCAGCTTCACTGTCCCCGTCTTTGGACGTATTGAACATCAACAGGAAGCCAGGGCTGCGGCTGATTTCTGACTTACTTGGGATGTTCCCGAAGGTGGGGACAGTGACACAGGCGCTGATTGGGCACAGGGCTCGCAAGACATAACAACCTCACGTGAGCACCGGGAATGCAAGTGCTGACACCACTGGAACAGTGGCGTCATGGGAGATTAGTTTAGGTGTTTTTATTTTAACAGGACCAAACATGAGGAATGAGAAGGGGTTGTCCAAGTAGTGGACACCTTCTTCAGGACCGCCGTACAAAAATAACAAGGGAATACAGATTTACATGATTTCAATACAAAAAAGTTATAAAAAGGCGCCACGAGCAGAGGGAGGGGTATGTACAGTCAAATGTCAAAATACCGTGTATCAAGTTATATACTTGTATATTTATTGTAAAATGACAAGAGGAAGTACATGTGTTTTAATTGTGCCGAAATTAAAAGTAAAAAGGGTTATAAAAGTGGATATTCAAAAAGTGTCTATTTTAAAGTGATGCGCTCGAGGAGATACGATCCCAGTGCTGGTGAGAAGGAAAAACATGAGGGAGGGTGCCACAAGCTGACTTGCTAAGTGTTGTGCTATATCCCAATCACATTCGACAGTGTGTCCATGGATAATGCTGATATATATATCTACTCATGAGCATATAAAGAAGCATAATAAGGAACAACTCAGTCAGAGGAATATAACAAGGTAAAAAAAGATTAATATATGTGCTCAGAATAATTATTTAAATTGTACTTGGAGATCATGCTTGCTATTTTTATTGTTTATTTTCATTCTTATTAAAAGGATTGGTTAAATAATGTATTATATATTTTATTATATTATTCAGTAAAATCAATAGTGTAAATGAATAATCTTCTGAGTTTTCATTTTATATGGTATTCTTGCCTGAAAAGCAGGGTCACAGAGCGGTGATTCCTACCCTGAGTCATCAGCTGCACAGGGAGGGGAAGCCCCTCAATGCCGGACTCGGAGAGCGAGGTCAACGGAGATCGTTGCGTGGGAACTGTTCAGCTCGCTTGTAGCCTAGTGGAGAGAGGGGCAACAGCGCGTTATAGCTGGACCATGGAGAAGGACAAAGGGTTCAAGACCATTTCAGGACATGGAGGACGTCAGATGTCAGTCACAGCAGTACAGAGGAATCTTTGAAAGAGGAGTCGAAACTGAAACCGGGAAGGAGACATGTACTGTATTTTTCAGACCATAAGACACACTTTTTTTCCCCCAAATTTGGGAGGAAAATGGTGGGTGCGTCTTATGGTCTGAGTATAGGCTTACCGGGAAGTTGCGGTGGTGGTGGTGCAGGATTGCAGGAAGCAGGGCTCCTCCATCAGGAAGCCGGTGGCAGCAGAAGCGGTGTTGGCGGTCAGGCCGAGCTTTCCAGGTGGCCGAATGAGCAGACTGGGATCTTGCCAGAAGCCATGGGCCTCAAGGAAATGGCCGCCGAAATCCCAGTCTGCGTATACGCAGGCTCGGGTGGCCATTTCCCTGTAGACCATGACTTCTGGAAGAAAGGCCGGAAAAGCAGTGCACTTCGCTCTGCCTCACCGCCGACACCGGACCCACAGCATTTCACCGCTTCCGCCAGGTTCCTAAGGGAGGCACCCTGCTTCCTGCTATCCTGCCCCACCACCACCGCAACCATCCGCTGCTGGGGCATCCTCTTCTCCCAACCAGGGCCCTCTGCAATGCTACACTTCTGCCGGTTTCCTGAAGGACCATGCCTCCTACTCCACCGACTACTGTGGGTAAAATCCTGGAGGGTTTCCTAAGAGATGCTATAATAGAGTATCTGAAGAAGAATAACCTCATGACCCAATATCAACATGGGTTTACGAGGGACCGTTCCTGTCAAACTAATCTGATCAGTTTTTATGAGGAGGCAAGTTCTGGACTGGACCAAGGAAATGCAGTGGATGTTGTGTATATGGACTTTTCAAAAGCTTCTGATACTGTTCCACACAAAAGGTTGATACATAAAATGAGAACAATGGGGATAGGGGAAAATATATGTATGTGGGTTAAGAATTGGCTCAGTGATAGGAAACAAAGGGTGGTTATTAATGGAAAACACTCAGACTGGGTCTCAGTTAAAAGTGGGGTACCACAGGGGTCAGTATTGGGCCCCCTTCTTTTTAACATATTTATTAATGACCTTGTAGGGGGCATACAAAGTAATATTTCAATATTTGCAGATGACTCTGAACTCTGCTGGGTAGTCAATACAGAGGAGGACAATTTTATATTACAGGAGGATCTATGTAAACTAGAAGCTTGGGCTGATAAATAGCAAATGAGCTTTAATGGGGATAAATGTAAGGTAATGCACTTGGGCAGAGGAAATAAAATGTATAATTATATGCTTAATTGTAAAACACTGGGCAGAACTGTAACTGAAAAAGACCTGGGTGTATTGGTGGACGACAAGCTCACGTTTAGTGGCCAGTGTCAGGCAGCTGCTGCAAAGGCAAATAAAATAATGGGATGCATTAAAAGAGGCATAGATACTCATGAGGAGAACATAATTTTACCTCTATACAAGTCATTAGTGCGACCACACTTAGAATACTGTGTACAGTTCTGGTCTCCGGTGTATAAGAAAGACATAGCTGAACTAGAGCGGGTGCAGAGAAGAGCGACCAAGGTTATTAGAGGACTGGGGGGTCTGCAATACCAACACAGGTTATTAGAGGACTGGGGGTTCTGCAATACCAAGGCAGGTTATTACACTTGGGGTTATTTAGTGTGGAAAAAAGAAGGCTTAGGGGTGATCTTATTACTATGTACAAGTATATGAGGGGACAGTACAAAGACCTTTCTACTGATCTTTTTACTCTGAGGCCTGAGACGGGGACAAGGGGGCATCTTCTATGTCTGGAGGAAAGAAGGTTTAATCATAATCACAGACGCGGATTCTTTACTGTAAGAGCAGTGAGACTATGGACCTCTCTGCCGCATGATGTTGTAATGAGTGATTCACTACTAACATTTAAGAAGGGCCTGGATGCCTTTCTTGAAAAGTATAATATTACAGGTTATAAATACTAGATTCCTTGATAGGGCGTTGATCCAGGGAACTAGTCTGATTGTCGTATGGAGTCGGGAAGGAATTTTTTCCCCAATGTGGAGCTTAGTGTTGCCACATGGGGTTTTTTGCCTTCCTCTGGATCAACATGTTAGGCTATGGGTTGAACTAGATGGACTTAGTCTTCCTTCAACCTTAAAAACGTTGACTCTCAGGTAAGATACCTATTTGGACTATAAGGCTTTGTTCACACATCATGTTTTTATCAGCGTTTTTTATGCACATTTTCAGCTGCATTTTGCAATACCAGCTAAGTCTATGGGATTACAGAAATCTCATGCACACATCATGTTTTTTTTTTGTTCAGGATTTTGTGCTTTGCATGTTTTTTGCAAAATAGAGCATGTCACTTTTTTTTCCACCCAGTGGAAGTAATGGGTGCTGAAAAAACGCACCAAATATCCAAGTGTCACGTTTTCAGTGTTTTTTGTGCCTAAACCAGATTTTTTTTCTCACTCAACTTTATGTACATGCATAACAGAGACAAAAGGACAGTGAAAAAAGCGTTGAAAAAACACACACAGATGAGAGTAAATGAAGGTAAGGATAATGAGGGTGTGAAGATTATTATACCTGAAAGTGAAGTTATATAGGATGGGAAAAGAAGAATTCATGGTCTGATGGTTTTATTGCAGTAAACTAGTGGTTTTTATGGAGGTGTCAGTGCCTTGCTGAAGGTGACCCTAGAGAGATTTAATAATGGGGCAGCTAACAAATATATGTAAATTAATTAGTACTTAATAATCTTTAGTATAATGTAGTCTAAGGGGTAACATTTCTCCTTGTGGAGAGTGACTTACCGGCTCTGGCACGTCAAGGTAAGGAGGCTTATTCGCCATGCAATGCTCCTCTGGGAAATTTAATATGCAAATTGCCTCTTCAGAGAAAAAAAGGACTTGAACTCTACAGCGCCACCTATTGGAAGCAGCAATCCTACAAGTCACAAGCAACCCTTTAACGAGTCGCACAATATGACTTAGGATAAAAGCCAAATCACAATCTTAATTTGCAGACACGGTGTTTCGGGCTGGTGGCCCTCGTCAGTGCAAAGTATGAGAACTGATTTGGCTAGGTGAGAGGCTCTGGACTGAGGTCTAAGGGGTAACGTTTCTCGCTGTGAAGAGTGACATACCGGCTCTGGCACGTCAAGGTAAGGAGGCTTATTCGACGTACAATGCTCCGCTGGGAAATTTAATATGCAAATTGTCTCTTCAGAGAAAAAGAGGACTTGAACTCTATAGCGCCACCTATTGGAAGCACAGTATATATAGTATAATGTATAAACCTTACTATGAAATAGGGGGATAAAAATTAATTAAGAATATGTATTTAATTAAAAATATCAGTGACTTAATTTTGTCCACTTGGTTTCGGGGTGTTTAATCTATAAATCCAATAAATCTCTTTTCTATCTAGCAGTTGGATATGACTCTCAGCCTCGTGAGGAATGTGATTAATAGGAGTAATTTTTGAATATCTGTGGTCTTTATTATGTTCTATTGCACATTGCCAGGAGAGTCCGTGCTGCAAAAAAACATTTTTAATATTAGACCTGTGGTTGTTCAGTCTTTTGTGTAGGGTTTGAAACGTCCTCCCTGTATATTGTTTTTTAGAGGGCCATTCTATTAAATAGATGACAAAGCTAGATTGGCATGTCAGTAGGGTCTTAATCCGGAACCTTTCATTTGTATTCATAGACAAGAAGGTGTTGTGGGTGATAGATCTGCAGTAGAGACATCTAGCTGTGTTACACTTAAACACCCCATGGACGGGTTCTTTCAGGACCATCTCTTTATCATGTTTGTAGGGTTTCGTTCATATACGGCTGGGAGCTATAATATTTCTTATGGTCGGAGCCCTGCGGAATGTGATTCCTGGGTTTCTTGGTAAATCGGGGCCCAGAATAGGACCCTCTAGTTTTATGTGCCAATGTTGCCTTAGAATATCACAGATCTCATCATTTGCAAAGCTAAAAAATAAATTCAATTCGTTCTAGTTTTTTGGGGGAATGGTTTTATTCGCCAATAGCACATTTTGAGTAAAGTTTTTGTGACATTATACGCTTTTTTTTATTTGTTTTTTGGGTAATCTTGCTCCACAAACCTGTCACGTAGGACATTAGCTTGGGATATCAAATCAGAATCAAACGTTCAGTTCTTTTTTATTCTCTTAAATTGGTTGATGGGGATAATTTTTAACCACCTGTGATGATGGCTACTTTTGTAGTGAATGTAGCTATTTGAGTCTACTTTTTTTTTAAAAAAAAGATTTTTGTATGAATTTGCTGATTCGTTTGGAAGATAGTAATATGCAAAAAATCTATAGTATTTGTGTTGAAATTGGAGGAGAGATAAATGCCCCAGTTGTTTTTATTCAGCTCCTAAATTAATTTTATCATATTGTCAGATGTGTTGTTCCAAATAAAAAACATCATCAATAAAACGTGTGTAAACCACAATGTTTTCTGCTAGAGGATTTTGGTATATAAAAACTTTTCCAAATAGACCCATAAAAAGGAGGCATGAGAGAGGGTCAGGGAGCTTCCATACTGGATCCAAGCTGAGGTTACAATATTTTACTGAGAGGTGAGCACAGCCATATATTGTAATGAAACAAAGGGTTTGAAGTTGGCACTCCAGCAGCTAAAACTAGAATATTTATTGGATCATATTAAAATGGGTAAAAGAGTTAAAAAGCGGTCTAACACGTTTCTGGTGCCATAGTAGCGCCCTTAGTCATAGCATATGATATGGATACGCTATGACCAAGGGCGCTATTATCGCGCCAGACCGTTTTTTAATTCTTTTTCCCATTTTAATATCATCCAATAAATATTCTAGTTTTACCTGCTGGAGTGCCGACTTCAGTCCCTTTGTTTCGTTACAAGACCCATAAAAAAGTTTGCATAGTTTGGTGTTACCCTCGATCCCATTGCAGTCCCCTGCTTCTGGTGATAAAATTTCCCCAGGAAAGTAAAATAATTCTATAAAATGAAGGATAGCCCCTGTATGATAAAATCTTTTTGACTTAAAGGGAGTCTGGGGTCAGAAAAAAAACTAAATTCTTAAAACGAGGAAGACCAATGTCGTAATCAATGTTGGAATATAATGCTAACACATCCATGGTTAAAAAAACATAAGAATTTTTCCATTCCATATTTCGAAGTAAATTTATCAATTGCGTGGAATCCCTGATGTAGCTGTGTAAATTGCAGACGTGTGATTTCATGATTTTATGTATGTAAGCAGATAAATTACTCATGAGTGACCCGATACCTGAGATAATTGGTCGATCAGGTGGGTTCTTAAGATGTTTTTGGATTTTGGGAAGATGATAATAAAATGGGATCGTTGGAAATCTGTTCAGCAAGGGTTTTTTTGTTTAGTATATTCATAGTTACTGCATTCTCTATTAATGCATTATATTCGTTAGTAAGTTTAGGGAAAGGATCAGTTTAGATCACATGGTAATATACAGGATCGGATAAAATTCTATTCACCTCCTGGCAGTAATCAATGGTGTTTTGCATTAAGATCCCCCCAAACTTATCAGCCGATCTGATAATAATATCATTATTATTATTTAGAAGGTTATACAGGGCTTTCCTCTCTTTTGTGGTCAGATTTTTTGTCTTGGTCTTCAAGGTTCGGGAGGTCTTAAATTTGTAGAGTACCAAATCACTAAACATACTGATATATATTGCCCTTTACTTTCAGTAGGGTAAAAGGAGGATTTTGCATCAAGATCCACATATAGATAATTATCAGATGTGTCTCCTTGTGCCGTTAGAGGTGCTTCATTTTTATTCATAAGAAAAGATCTCTTTAATGTTATGTTCCTAATAAATGATTGAAAATCGGAGAATAAATCAAAATCCTTCGTTTCATTGGTTAGACAAAAAGAAAGTCCATGGAGAGAGCAAGAGGTCTCATCCTTGGATAATAAGTAGTTGGATAAATTAAAGATATTTACTGATTTTGCGTGTTCCCTTAATTCGGGATCACAGTTTTTCCTTTATTTGCTGTGATTTTTCAGCTCTATATCCTCTGTGGAATTTTTTCTTTTTCATGGTTTTGGTGGATGAAAGTATTATTAGTTTTTTCTTGGGAGATAGAGCTCTGGGCAAAAAAGGAACAGTAGCCTCCTTATTTTTCCCTGTATTGTCAAGTTATAATGGTTTCTTCCACTCGAGCTTCATCTTCATGAAGGGTTTCATCATATACAGAAAATTCAAGTAAAGTGCGTAGAAATGTGATTCACTGTCAAGATTATCCCTAGGTATAAGTAGGAGAAGGTCTTTGAAATTTTTTCGATTTTCTCGTTTCCTCATTGATTTTCTCAGTTTGTTTTTTTTAATCATTTCCAAATGCTTTTTTTGCATCAAGAAAAGAAATGCAATCTGCTGTGGGATTTATCTTGTTTAGGATTTTCAGAACTTTTACACAGGATATCAGATATTTTGATACCTGGCGTAGGGTCAGTTTCCTCCTCTTTTTGTCTCTCACTGTTTAAATTACTCTTTTTATTTTTATTCATATTTTCATCCTCTTTTTGTTTCACATTAGTAGAGTCATTTTTGTTTATTTTTTTTCAGAGGGATTATTTTTAAAAACATTATCTTTCTTTTTAAAACTGCTATTGACAAAACTCTGGAATTAGTGGAATAGGTTCTGGGTCTAGTCTTAGAGACAAGGGTTTGATCATTTTTTTCCCTTTTCTTTCCATTTTTGTAGTCACAGCGGTCTCGATGCGGTTTCTTTGATTTTCTAATTACTGTATGTGTCATGTTCCATTTTCAAAATAGAAGTAGTTACCAACGAATTTAGATTCCTATGCTCAGGATGTGTCTCGAAACTTATCAATTCTTTGGCTAACTCATATACACTGGCGTGAAAAAGTGTTTGCCCCCTTCCTGATTTCTTAAGGTACCGTCACACTTATCGACGCTACAGCGATCCCGACAACAATACGACCTGGCAGGGATCGTTGCTGCGTCGCTGTGTGGTCACTGGTGAGATGTCAAACAGTCAGATCTTCCCAACGACGCAGCAACGATACGGCGACCTGTATAACGATGCAACGCAAATGCACGCCTATGTGTCTCAGTTCTGAGTCGCCAACGAGGTCGTTGGTAAGGTGTCAAACACACCGATGCATGCAACCCAGCGGGACCTCAACGATCAAAAAAATGGTCCAGGCCATTTCGACAAGACCAGCGATCTCACAACAGGGGCCTGGTCGCTGCTATGTGTCAAACGTAGCAGGATCGTTTCTGAGGTCGCTGTTGCGTCACAAAACTTGTGACTCAGCAGTGATCTCGCTAGCGATCTCGCTTAGTTTGATGGGGGCTTTATTCTTTTGCATGTTTGTCACACTTAAATGTTTCAGACCAGATCACAAAACAAATTTATATATTAGACAAAGATAACACAAGTATGATGAAACAGCTTCTAATCTTAAACAGCCTGACGTTTAGATTTGTTAAGCCAAGAGAAATACACTATTATCTTTGTGTTGACTTGTGAATGTATGTGTTTATTTGGCTGGTCAAGAACAGTGACTCCGGGTGAAACCATGAAGTTTGTTACTATGCTAATTGCATATTGTACTAAAGCCAGCTAGATGTTGATTTAAAGAGTCCTCCTGCTATACCAACTATGTAAATTGATTATTTTCACAAACAATGAGACCTGAGTCCTGTGGAATAATATCATCCCTAACCCTTGACCTGTGGATGTTTACTTCAAAGGGCAATTGTAACTATTTTAAGGTACATTCCTCTGTAGCAGTCAGAATTGAAAGAGAGAATCAAAGATCAGACAGTCTCTTCAGGACATCAGCTTGGTAGCATGGCTTTACCCAGAGAGACACTGATTTGGCTTATATATGATTCCGGCCTAAGGGTACATGGCCCTGACTGGAAGGATACAGATTTGCTCCATTGACCATCAGAGAACCCATGGAGACATTCGGAGAAGCCAGGCTACCTCCTTTGTGGGGGGGGGGGGGCACCAAAAGCGAAGGGCCACTGGTTGAGGTAGTTGGCCTGGAATTTCCAAAGTCACAGCTGTTCTATTCCCAGGCAGGCCAGCGGAAGGGTGAGACTGTGTAATGTTGTACCATCTTGGGTATTAGCTGGGACTGTTCTATGTGTTTATTGTCTGCTTTGTGGTTCAATAAAGTATTGCCACACTGTTTTACCCTCACCCTGTGTTGTCTGAGTAGTGTTCTGTCCAGGGGAGATCCCGGGTCTTCACAAGAAGTAAACACAAAATGCAGTTTTTAAATTAAGGTCTTTATTATTAAGGGATTAAGAAATCCAAACCTACAGGGCCCTGTGTGAAAAAGTGATTGCCCCCTAAGCCTAATAACTGGTTGGGCCACCCTTAGCAGCAACAACTGCTATCAAGCATTTGCAATAACTGGCAATGAGTCTTTTACAATGCTCTGGAGGAATTTTGTCCCACTCATCTTTGGAGAATTGTTGTAATTCTGCCACATTGGAAGGTTTCCGAGCAGGAACCACCTTTTTAAGGTAATGCCATAACATCTCAATCGGTTTAAGGTCAGGATTTTTGACTCTCCCACTCCAAAGTCTTAATTTTGTTTTTCATAGGCCATTCAGACGTGGACTTGCTGGTGTGTTTTGGATCATTGTTCTGCTGCATAACCCAAGTGCGCTTCAGCTTGATGTCATGAACAGATGGCCTGACATTCTCCTTGCAGCATGATGTCTAGCTTTTGAGGATCTTTTGGTCTACTTCACTTTGTCAGGCAAGTCCTATTTAAGTGATTTCTTGATTAAGAACAGGTGAGGCAGAAATCATACCTGTGTCCAGGGAAATTGAACTCATCATCCCAAAGATTTGATAAACTACAGTTAATTTATCTTTAAGGGGGGGATGGGGCAAACACTTTTTCACACAGGGCTCTGTAGGTCTGGATTTCTTTTTCCCTTAATAATAAAGACCTTCATTTAAAAACTGAATTTTGTGTTTACTTGTGTTATTTTTGTCTAATATTTAAATTTGTTTTGCGATCTGAAACATTTAAGTGACAAACGTGCAAAAGAATAAGAAATTAAGAAGGAGGCAAACACTTTTTCACACCACTGTTCCTTAGCTACCGTAATATCACATAATTTAGACCTTTTCTTATATAAACATAGCAGCATGTTGTTCATACACTCCTTCAGGGTACCATCCTATTGTGCAGAGTATTCCAGGTCATCAGGAAAGGGAGATGAATGCACTAACCTGAGACCTCTCGGACATAGTTTTTCTTCAATGTAGATGGGGAGGAATCTCGTGCCCTCCAGTTTGTGAAAAAGCTTCCTCAGTTGGATGGTGTCATCCTCAGAAAACATGTCCTCCATAGCAGGAGTATCGATGTCTGGGTCTTCTGCATATCCAATTGTCTGTTGAATTATTCATTCCCGTGAAGACAGTCTGTTCTGAAAGTAATCTATATTTTTTTTTTTAAATTCGTTTATTAACAAAGACATTTTACATTGAGAATAATGCATATTCAACTAATAGATATTATAGATTTTTACATTAATAAAGCAGAATATTCATAGAAATGAATTATTTACATATTTTTCCAATTACACAACCATATATTGTACACAAGGTTTATAAAGTCAATAAACTTATTGCTTCACTTTTGTGTACGTGTGATTAATTATTACCCAGAATGACATGTCTAACCAAACAAATGTTCTCTAAAACTACAAAAAAAGAACTACTTTGTTGCCAAAATTATCATATTACAGAAATTTAGAAAGATAATTAAAGTTGCTGTGTTTATGGTATTACGAAAATTAAATATGAGTCACTATACCTTTTTGTTTTATTCGTCATTATATCTCGAATCGTTATCTATGTGACGGGACAATAAGATGGGACGAATTTCATAGATCCCAGATCTTATTAAATTTCTCCAAACATCCTCTATTCTGATAAACTGTTCGTTCATATGGTATGACTGAATTGACTAGTTCAATCCAGGATCTAAGAGATGGGTGGGAATTACTCATCCAGTGTAGAGCTAGTAATTTCCTGGCTAAGAGGGTTTCCCTTAGGAAAATTTTAGTATGATGTCCCAACCACTCTTCCTCCAAAACACCAAATAAGCAAATTAATAGGTCATGGGGAACTGGAATAGATATTAGGGAAAATAGTAGTGAAGTAACCTTATTCCAAAAAGAAAGAATAGTTCGGCATTTCCACACCATGTGTATAAAGTCAGCATCAGGTGCAGGACATCTCAAACATTGCGAGGTCTGGGATCGCCCCATCCTAAATAACCTCAATGGGGTTATGATTGATGTAAAATGTACAATTGGATCATTTTGTTATTAGCAGACGGAGAAACTTTGGTTGAAGACTCCAAAATCTCTTCCCAGTCCTCACCCTGAATACTTCCATTTTCCTTTTATCCCCAGGGGAGTAGATTCAACACCTATGGATAACATACACTTCTCAGAAAAATAAAGGGAACGTGCAAATAACACATCCTAGATGTGAATGAATGAAATTTTCTCATTGAATACTTTATTCTGTACAAAGTTGAATGTACTGACAGCAAAATCACACAAAAATCATCAATGGAAATCAAATTAATTAACCAATGGAGGCCTGGATTTGGAGTCACCCCCAAAATTAAAGTGGAAAAACACACTACAGGCTGATCCAACTTTGATGTAATGTCCTTAAAACAAGTCAAAATGAGGCTCAGT
Source organism: Phyllobates terribilis (assembly GCF_046119375.1). Classification (NCBI taxonomy): domain Eukaryota; kingdom Metazoa; phylum Chordata; class Amphibia; order Anura; family Dendrobatidae; genus Phyllobates; species Phyllobates terribilis. The sequence goes on along the minus strand of NW_027362772.1, from coordinate 12,758,708 downwards.
ATTGTGTGTGGCCTCCACGTGCCTGTATGACCTCCCTACAATGCCTGGGCATGCTCCTGATGAGGCTGAGTATTGTGTGTGGCCTCCACGTGCCTGTATGACCTCCCTACAATGCCTGTGCAGGCTCCTGATGAGGTTGCGGATGGTCTCCTGTGGGATCTCCTCCCAGACCTGGACTAAAGCATCCGCCAACTCCTGGACAGTCTGTGGTGCAACGTGACGTTGGTGGATGGAGCGAGACATGATGTCCCAGATGTGCTCAATCGGATTCAGGTCTGGGGAACGGGCGAGCCAGTCCATAGCTTCAATGCCTTCATCTTGCAGGAACTGCTGACACACTCCAGCCACATGAGGTCTGGCATTGTCCTGCACTAGGAGGAACCCAGGGCCAACTGCACCAGCATATGGTCTCACAAGGGGTCTGAGGATCTCATCTCGGTACCTAATGGCAGTCAGGCTACCTCTGGCGAGCACATGGAGGGCTGTGCGGCCCTCCAAAGAAATGCCACCCAACACTATTACTGACCCACTGCCAAACCGGTCATGCTGAAGGATGTTGCAGGCAGCAGATCGCTCTCCACTGCATCTCCAGACTCTGTCACGTCTGTCACATGTGCTCAGTGTGAACCTGCTTTCATCTGTGAAGAGCACAGGGCACCAGTGGTGACTTTGCCAATCCTGGTGTTCTGTGGCAAATGCCAAGCATCTTGCACTGTGTTGGGCTGTGAGCACAACCCCCATCTGTGGACATCAGGCCCTCATACCACCCTCATGAAGTCGGTTTCTAACCGTTTGTGCAGACACATGCACATTTGTGGCCTGCTGGAGGTCATTTTGCAGGGCTCTAGCTGTGCTCCTCCTGTTCCTCCGGAGGTAGCAGTCCTGCTCCTCCTGATCCTCCGGAGGTAGCAGTCCTGCTGCTGGGTTGTTGCCCTCCTACGGCCCCCTCCACGTCTCCTGGTGTACTGGCCTGTCTCCTGGTAGCGCCTCCAGCCTCTGGAAACGACACTGACAGATACAACAAACCTTTTTGCCACAGCTCGCATTGATGTGCCATCCTGGATGAGCTGCACTACCTGAGCAACTTCTGTGGGTTGTAGAGTCCGTCTCATGCTACCACGAGTGTGAAAGCACAACCAACATTCAAAAGTGACCAAAACATCAGCCTGAAAGCATTGGTACTGAGATGTGGTCTGTGGTCCCCACCTGCAGAACCACTCCTTTATTGAGGGTGTCTTGATAATTGCCAATAATTTCCATCTATTGTCTATTCCATTTGCACACCAGCATGTGAAATTGATTGTCAATCAGTGTTGCTTCCTAAGTGGACAGTTTGATTTCACAGAAGTATGATTTACTTGGAGTTACATTGTGTTTTTTAAGTGTTCCCTTTATTTTTTTGAGCAGTGTATATGTGTATAAAGTGGAAATGAGGCCCTGAGGGCTTTGTGATTTGAGTATCCCTATTAAAGGGAAAGATGATATTAACTTGATGGTGCCCATATTTTGTAAGAGAGATTGAGTTAGGTATCGAATAAACTGGGACCTAGGAATTCCATATTTGTTTTGTAATTGTTCAAAGGACATTAGGACGTTTTGTTCGTATATGTCTTTTAATAAAAACATATTATGTGATATCCAAAACTGAGTGGATGGGTGGTTTAACAGAATTGGGAAATATGTGTTGTACCATAGTGGCATCTCAGTTATAACGTTATTGAAATGAAGCACCTTTTTAGTCTGCCTCCAGATCAATTGCGCCAGTTTAAGAAGTGGTAATAATCTAGGGACATTAGGCTTATCCATTTCTAGAAAACCCAAAAGTCAGTCCAGTCCAGCAGCGTGGGCCAAGTGACTTTCTGAATTAGGCAAGTATTAGGCATCCATTTACTCATTGTCTTGCTAGATAATATAGTGCTGCTCCTCCCATTTGTTTAGATCTACGTAGAGTGGATAGTTTAAGCTTAGGTCTAGCACTTCCCCATATAAAGGAAGAGACCAGTGAGTTAAGGGTTGAAAAAAAGGATTTAGGAATTGCCTGCACTGTGTTGAAGAAAATAACTAAGCTTTGGAAGTAGAATCATCTTGATTAGGTTTATACGACCAGATATAGATAGTGGTAATTTACTCCATAGGGCAAATTTAAGTTTAATGTATTCTAGTAATGGAAAAATATTTAATTGTAGGTCATACTTACTCTGTTTGGATATATTTATTTCCAAGTACTTAAAGCTAGATACAATGGATAATATTTCCAGGTGATCTGTCGGCCCATGAGAAAGAGGCATCAGTGCAGACTTTTCCCAGTTTATATATAGTCGTGAGTAGTGTCTTGAAGACATTTATAGTCACAATCACTTCGGGTAATGTTTCTTCTACTTTATCCATGAAAATCACCATGTCATCGGCATAAAAGCCAATAGTATCTAAATGGTCTGCTATGCCTTTAATGGTTGGGGTGGAACGTATCCGTATCGCCAGTGCTTCAATAGCAAGGGCAAAGAGGGCTGGGTATAGAGGACACCCTTGACGTGTTCCCCTCGCCAGGAAGAACGCCTCAGATGTAGAATTATTGATTATTATTCGGGTTTTAGGGTTTCTATATATTATGCGTATCCACTTTTGAAATCTAGGACCAAACTCGTATCTCTGGAGGCAAGCAAATAAGAAGGACCATTCCAGCGAGTCAAAAGCTTTAGCCGTGTCTAATGAGGCTACAGCCCATTCATTATCAGGTACCATGGAACTGTATTGTACAACCAATTGAACTCTTCTAATATTTATGGACGTACTCTTTCCGGGCATAAAGCCAGTGTGGTCTGGATGTAGTATTTCCAAGATTATTGAGTTTAGCCCAGTGGCTAGAATCTTAGTGAAAAATTTTTTTAATTTACCTTCACTAGTGATATGGGACGATAGGACCCACATTCCAATGGATCTTTTCCTTCTTTTTTAAGAACTATTACATTTGCTTCATAGAAGGAGTTTGGGAGACAATCTCCCTCATACAGTAGGTTTGTTGGAATACTTCTAGAAGAAGAGGAGCCAGCACATCTCGATATCTTCAATATATTTCTATGGGAAAACCATCCAGTCCCGGCGCCTTACCCAATATAATGGCCCTGTCTATCTCTTCCAGACTGAAATCCGCATTTAGAAAGGATTGTTGAGAGGGACTTAATGTAGGAAATGTTATATCCGATAAATATTTAAGGCATTCTGAAGTATCAGATCTATATAATGTTTTGTAATACTCATAGAATCATTTAAGTACTGTTAGAACCCTCCTGTTTGTTTTTTCCATCTTGTGTTTTGCGGTCACATGACCATCTGCCTTTATATTCCAGCTCCTCCCTTTTGGCTGTGCTGGACTTCAGTGTTTGACTGTTTCTCTAGCCAGGTGCTTCGGTGCCTTTCTCTGTCAGTTCGCTTGGTCCTTCTGAGACCTCTAGTACCTTTTTGTCAGTTTGTCTTTTTGTGTTCTGCAACAACTTCTCTGTTTAGGATGTGTCCCATTTTTGTCCCAGTCCTTAGTTCTTTTAGGGACCCCTCCCCTTATGCTATAGGTCTCCGTTCAGACCAGCCGAGGACTAAGGCGGGTCTGTTTGCTAGGAACAGTCAGCCCGCTACATCGTAGGGATTCAGCTTACTGTAGGGACAGCTTTCCCCTATCTTTCCTTAGTACTTGTCGCAGATCATAACAAGTACATCATCAATTGAAGTGGCTAAAGGGCCATTTGGTTTTTGAGTTTGAAGGATAGTATTTGATGTATTGTGCTGACGGACCATAAATGCTAGTAATTTACTGGATTGGTTCCCTAGTTCAAAGTATGATTGACGGGTAAAAAATAATTTACGTTTGGATATTGTATCTTAATATTGTGTGTGTAATCTATGGGAGCTTAACCATTCAATTCTATTTTCATTTATCTGATTAGAAATGTAAGCTTTTTCCGATTCTCTCAAATTTTCTTCCATTTCCTCGTCCTCTTTTGATGTTACTCGTTTGATATATGATATTGTAGAGGACAGACAGCCTCTCATGTATGCTTTTAGTGTATCCCAGAATAGATTGGTGTTTCGGGGTTCAGGGTGGGTCGAAATAAAACAGTCCAATTGGTCTATCGTTCTGTCGTTAGGGCCTATCAATTTCAGCCAGAATGGATTTAGTTTCCAAAAAGAGTTATTACCAGTCCAACCGGACCTAATGTTAATTGTTACTGGGCTGTGGTCTGAAATACTTCTGTTCCCATGCTTTACCTCTCCCACCCAAACTGCCAAGTTACTGGATCCAAATATATATTCCAGACGAGAGAGTGTGCCTAGTGGATGAATGGCAGGTATATTCTTTCACATCAGTATGGCGTAGTTTCCATAAATCCAAACAGCCATTGCCCTCCATAAACATTTATAACTGAGAAGGAGAGGAGACCATGCGAGAGACTCCATCCTCCACTCTAAATCTATCCAGATCATTATCCATTACTAAATTGAAATCCCCATACACAGAACATGTGCATTTGGATAGTTCAGAGCAAAGCTCACCGCCTTTTTGAGAGTTGTCATATTAGCTGGAGGGGGGGTTATATGTACATATTATAGCATAATCTCTAGAATCTCTTCTCCAGTTCTTTTTTACCTCTTTAGATTCCTTTTTTTCTGTTTTCTTTTATGCCAATACTATTTCCCTATTTCAGTATTATTTTCAGATTTATTCTTTCAGATTGCTCTAGAACAGGGGTCGGGAACCTATGGCTCGCGAGAACAGATGTGGCTCTTTTGAAGGCTTCATCTGGCTTCCAGACGAGTGACCTCTCTACCTGCCACTGACAGCTTAAAATGGGGCCATCGCTTCTGATCCGCACCACAGGAAGCCGTCACCCGGAATATAAGGCGCCCTCCCTCCTGACAGCTAGAGCGGAGCTTGAGCGAGCGGAACTCAGTTGCTGCTACGTTGGGGTGAGTCATCATTAAGCGCAGACCGGAGGTGAGCTCACCAGCAGGTATAGGGAGTTACCACGCTGTCAGCCATCGTTCTCCTCACCCCAGCGTAGCAGCAACTGAGAATTTGCCTTTGTGGAGAGAGCAGGTGCGTATTGTACTTTAAAAGTGTTGGTCTTGCATAAAATGCAGACCTTTACTTGTATTTAGTTTTAAAAATATTGTATGGCTCTCGCGGAATTACATTTTAAAATATGTAGCGTTCATGGCTCGCTCAGCCAAAATGGTTCCTGATCCCTGCTCTAGAATGTTTTAGACTTATTGTGTCCCTATGATTATGTGGCACAGTGGGACATCTATCTCTTTTTATCCATTATTTATTAATTTTCCTCCTCCCTTTTCTTCTCATCTACATATAAGGGAATATCATATTGGTTGATACTGAAACAAACCATCAATATCCTGAGACATCTGTGGAAATCCATGTTGGAGGACCGCCATCATCCCCTGATTCTGCCGTTTAATATTTACCTAAGAAAATATTGTTTTGTGCTTAATTTACTTCGCTTTTTCCATTAAGGATATTAGTACTGATTAGTTGCCCATTATTCCCTAGGAGCATATTACTATTGACTCATATAGACATTAATGTATATATTGCATTTTGTATTGAGATTTATTTGATTATTGTTTTGTATATTTGATTACTGTTCTGTATATTGATTTTGATTTTTGTATATACACAGATACCTTTAGAAAGGCCATTATAGGCCGAAATGTTAATTTACGTATCTGCTTCCACTTGAGTCTGGCTTATTTTTTCAATTTCTTGAATAAAATATTTGAATCAGATCACTTTTTGAGTGCCGAAGTTACTATAAACTATTGTAGCCTAGACTCAGCCAAAGCGATTCGGTCAGGGTCATCATAGATGAGAGCCAGAGCCCCAAAAATAATCCTGTGGTAAAGATAATGCCCAGGACTGAGGATCTCCCTGCAACAGTGAGATAACAATTCCTACTCGTTGCTCCTCACTTCCGGAGAAGTAAGGACGAAGTTTAAAATACAGTTTGCAGGCCTCCTTGGATACAAAAAACTTGTCCCTACCTCCTGAAAACCTGTCCGGGAGGGAAACCTTGGGTTCAGGCTGGGCAGGCCTACCTGCAGAGACACCCACATTAGCGACCTGTAGCTGCTGATGCTGCTGCTGAACCTCACAGCGAAGGTCATTCACCTCCAGAGACAGACAGCGCAGCTGTTCTGCGAGCTCTGTAACTGAACCCATACCAAGGAGAAAGAAGAAAAAAAAAACACTCCCGAAATAAAACCACACAATTAAACCCAAGTGTCTTTTTTTTTTTTTTTTCTAAATGCCGGTGATAATGTCACAGAAGGTGTGGGAAAGACTAAGTGCAACACTAAGGGATAAGGGGAAGGAAGCCCAGACACTACGGAAAGGGGAAGTGGAGACCTCCTAGGCTGATCTGATATCACTCTGCCTCCTCTATCGTCCCTATATTGGTTCTTCACCAATCGCCGCACAGGAACCTAAAACCCTGTATTTCCCTAGTGCTAGGCCCTGGCTAGGGAAGGGGGGGATGAGCGCTAGTCAGTCCCCTCTAACAACTAAAGACAACAAGGTAGACACGGGGGAAAGTAACTTAGATTGAGCCAACCTCAGAGAGATTGCACTCACGTTCTCTTAGCACCAGAGAGGAAGTAAGAACTGTACTTGTTCCAAGCTTTCACTAGGAAACATGTGAATATCACCGGTGCTGCCCAAAAGCAGACTGAAAGTATTTAAACACCCAGGCCAGTGTGTTAATTAGAGCAGGAGGGAGGTGGCCGCTGGGTCCTAGAGTGAGACAGCTTCTAAGAAGGTGTCTGTAATGCCAAACGTAGAGATCTCCTGCAACCACCTGCAGGGCGACTGTCTGTCACTTCTGACACACCCGTGACAAATGTACATACCCACTTTTTTCTGTGAAAGAACAGCTTCTATCCCAATAGGGGAAGCTTCTACCTCGACAAAGAAAGGCAGATCGACCTCTTGTTGGCTCAGAACAGAAGCCCTAGACAAAGCTGTTTTGAGAGGAGAAAAAGCATTTACCGCCTCGACTGACCAACAAGAAAAATCTGGAGAAGGCTTGAGAAGGCAGATTACTTACTGACTGCTTCACTGACTCAGCTAGCCTAGGGGATAAAGCAGTGTCAAGTAAGGTGGACAACAGAAGACATGGGAAGAGAAATCAGCAATGGGAGAGGTGTGGTGGAAGAGGTGGGGGAGGCTGACCTGTGGGAGGAGAGGGGGAGATGAATCAATAAAGTCATCAGTAAGTTCCTTGTCTTCTCTGTCAAATTATTTTATTTTTTTTATTGGGTAGGATATACATTACTCAAGGATACATCACAAAAGGATATAGTATACTAATTGCCTAAAGAAAATAGGGGAAAAAGAAGAGGGGGAAGAATAAAGAATCATAAAGTACATAAGTACACTTCCTCTGCTGTCTGTTTATCTTGTCTTTGGACGCAGCTAAGGCTTTTGACAGTGTAGAATGGCAATATTTGTGAGCTACGTTGCCGCAGATGGGCTTCAGTGACAAATTTATATGATGGGTGCAATTGCTTTATTCAGACCCAAATGTCAAAATAAGAGCGAATGACTCTATGGCTAATCAATTTTTGTTGCACAGAGGTAGAAGACAAGGGTGCCTCTGTCTCTCTTATTGTTTGCAATAGCAATTGAACCTCTTGCGGCAGGAATTAGTAAAACATTTGAGATAAATTAATTTAAATATAGGAACAAGGAAGAGAAGGTGGCATTGTATGCCAATGATTTACTCTTACTCCTAGGGGATGCTTGGAGGTCTCTGGAGAGCACGATGGCGACTATCTCTAGATGACTTATTTACAAAGTTACATAGGTTGAAAAAAGACCTAAGTCCATGAAGTTCCACCTTTCTTCACCAATTGTACATTTTGTCACTAATTTAACTATAACCTACAATATTATTTGTACTGAGGATATCATACAGCCCTTTTTTAAAAGCTGTTATAGTGTCTATTGCTACCTCTTGGGGTAGGGAATGCAACAGCCCAACTGCTCTAACTGTAAAGAACCCTTTCCGATTTAGCTGCCGTAATTGCCTTTCTTCCACCCGTAATGAGTGCCACCTGGTCCTTAGTATGGTCTTAGGAAGGAATAAGTCATGTGCTAGTCCTTTGTACTGACCACACATGTATTTATACATGTAAATGAGATCCCCCTATGAGGCGTATTTTTTCTAAGCTAAACAAGCCCCACTTTTGCAACCTCTCATCATATGAGAGGCCTCCATCCCTTGTAATAATCTAGTTGTCGGCTTTTGAACTGACTCTAACTTCTGAATATCCTTTTTAAAATGTGGAGCCCAAAACTGGATCCCATATTCCAGATGTGGCGTCACCAGTGATTTATAAAGGTGCAATAGTACGTCAGGATTGCGGGATTTTATCTCTCTTTTTTTTATAAATCCTAAAATCGTGTTTGCTTGTTTGAGTGCTTCTCATGTTCTGTAGTCCCAAGTATATTCCCATTTAATTATATGCAGCAATAGGTTTACTCCGTCCTAGGTGCATTAATCTACATTTATCTACATTAACCCCTTTACAGCCCAGGGCATACTAATAAGTACCTGTGCCCTGGGCTTTAAGAGCCAGGTACGTATTAATACGCCCTGGCGATTGCGCCTGCACACAGGCTGTGCGGGTGCGATCGCTGCTGGGTGTCAGCTGATTGTCACAGCTGACACCTGGTGCTATGTGCTGGGAGCAGTCCCGCACCGCTCCCGGCACATTAACCCCCGGAATGCTGCGATCAAAGTCAATCGCAGCTTTCCTGAGGTAAGCGCCGATATTCACCTCTTCCCCGGCGTCCGGCGCTGTCTGAGGCCTGGTCCCGTGGTTGTCATGGTGACCCGGATGTAGTCATGACAATATTCGGGTCACCAGACAGCCAGAAGATACTTTGATCATGCGCAGTGCACAATCAAAGTATCTTCTGCCTCTACAGCGCTGATAGCCTGTATAGCACAGGGATGGTGCTCCATCTCTATGCTATACAGGCGATCAGAGTAAAAAAAAAGTGAAAGTCCCATAGTGGGACAAAGTATAAAAGTAAAAAAAGTGTTAGAAAATTCAAAACAAAAATTGTAAAAATATTAAAAAAAATACAAAAAATAATCCCCAAAAAATAAAAATATAATGTACCCATCAATAAATATTATTATGAAAAACAAAACAAAGTACTAATATTTGGTATCGCTGGATCCGGAACAACCTGAATTATAAAACTGTCCCACTAGTTAACCCCTCTAGTGAACATGGTAAAAAAATAAATTAAACACGAAGCAAATAACAATGCTTTATCATCATACCGCCAAACAAAATATGGAATAAAACGCCATACAGCTCCATCAGCCGAAAAATAAAAAAGTTACAGTTCTCAGAATAAAGCGATGCAAAAAATATTATTTTTTCTATAAAATAGCTTTTATTGTGTAAAAGCGTCTAAACTTAGAAAAACTATATAAATGTGGTACCGGTGTAACCCGAAGAATAAAGCTACCTTATCAATTTTACCACACGTGGAACGTCATAAAAATTTCAATTTAAAAGCTTTTGTTTATTCTGCCTCCCAAAAATCAGAATAGAAAGCGATCAAAAAATGTCACGTGCCTGAAACGGTACCAATAAAAACGTCAACTTGTCCCGCAAAAAACAAGCTGTCATATGACTCGGTCGGCCGAAATATGGAAAAATTATAGCTCTCAAAATATGGCTATGCAAAAACTAGTCATTGCAAAAAAAAACGTCTTTTAGTGTGTGACAGCTGTCAACAATAAAAACCCGCTATAAATCTGGTATCGCTGTAATTGCACCGCCCCGAAGAATAAAGTTGTGTAATCACTTATACCGCACGAGGAACGGCATGAAAAATAAACTATAGGGTTAGGATTAGGGCTGTGCTAGGGTTAGGGTTATGCTAGGGTTAAGGTTGTGCTAGGGTTAGGGTTATGCTAGGGTTAGGGTTGTGCTAGGGTTAGGGTTGTGCTACGGTTATGCTAGGGTTGTGCTAGGGCTAGGGTTGTGCTAAGGCTAGGGTTGTGCAAGGGCTAGGGTTGTGCTAGGGTTAGGGTTGTGCTAGGGTTGGGGTTGTGCTAGGGTTAGGGTTTTGCTAGGTTTGGGGTTGTGCTAGGGTTGGGGTTGTGCAAGGGTTGGGGTTGTGCTAGGGTTTGGGTTGTGCTAGGGTTAGGGTTGTGCTAGGGTTGGGGATGTGTTAGAATTAGGGTTGTGATTTTTTCGAAAGTAAAGAAAAAAAATGAATAATCATATGTCGACTAATGTTGAGCACAAGTGCTCACTACTTGAGTTTACATCGGGTGCTCAGGTATGCACCGAGTATCCCAGGTGCTCGAGTGACATGCTCGAGTCTCCGCCCGATATGGTTGGCAGCAAAAAAGACCTCACTAGGATTGCCTGCCATGCACGAGCGATCTCCACAATTTTTTTGGGGGTGTCTAACAACCGTGAAACATGCGAGGCGGGGACTCGAGCATATCACTTGAGCACCCGCGATACATGATGCATACTCGAGTACCCGATGCAAACTCAAGTAGCGAGCACTTACGCTCAAGACTAATGACAATTTATTCAATATGATGACCTAATGTTATCAAATTCTGTGTCGTACCACTGGGTTCAAAATGTTCACTACACCCCTTGATAAAATCATTGAGGGGTCTAGTTTCCAAAATGGGGTCACTTGTGGGGAGTTTCCACTATTTAGGCGCATCAGGGGCTCTCAAAATGCGACATGGCGTCCACTCTCAATTCCAGCCAATTTTGCTTTCAAAAAGTCACATCGTGCTCCTTCCCTTCTGAACCTTGCCATGCGCCCAAACAGTGTATTTTCCCCACATATGGGGTATTGGCGTACTCGGGAGAAATTGCACAAAAGTTTTTGGGATCCATTTTCTCCTCTTACTGTTGTGAAAATAAAAAATATGGGGCTAAAAGATCATTTTTGTGGAAAAAGTTAGATTTTTTTATTTTCACAGCTCCATGTTATAAACTTTTGTGAAGCACCTGGGGGTTCAGGGTGCTCACCACACATCTAGATAAGTTCCCTGAGGGGTCTAGTTTCCAAAATGGTGTCACTTGTGGGGGGTTTCCATTGTTTAGGCACATCAGGGGCTCTCCAAACGCAACATGGCGTCCGCTAATTATTCAAGCAAATTTTACATTCAAAAAGTCAAATGGTGCTCCTTCCCTTCCAAACCCTGCCGTGCACCCAAACAGTGGTTTTCTCCCACAAATGGGGGTATCGGCTTACTCGGGAGAAATTGCACAGCAAATGGTTTGGCGCAATTTCTACTGTTACCCTTATGAAAATGCAAAATTGGGGCTGAAAAACATTTTTGTAGAAAAAATGTGAACATTTTATTTTTACGGCTCAATGTTATAAACTTCTTTGAAGCACCTGGGGGATCAGGGTGCTCACCACACATCTAGATAAGTTCTCTGAGGGGTCTAGTTTCCAAAGTGGTGTTGTGTGCTCAAACAGTGGTTTTCCCCCACATATGGAGTATCTGCTTGCTCAGGAAAAATTGCACAACGCATTTTGGGGTTCATTTTTTAATGATAGCCTTGCGAAAATATAAAAATTGTGGTCTAAAGTAACATTTTTGTGAAAAAAAAATAAACATTCATTTTTTTCTTCCACATTCCAAAAATTCCTGTGAAGCATCTGAAGGGTTAATAAAGTTCTTGAATGGTGTCACTTTTGGGTATTTTCTGTCATAAAGGCCCCTCAAAGTCACTTCAAATATGACGTGGTCCCTAAAAAAATATTTTTGTAAATTTTGTTGTAAAAATGAGAAATCGCTGGTCAATTTTTAACCCTTATAGCTCCCTAACAAAAAAAAAAATTTGGTTCCAAAATTGTGCTGATGTAAAGTAGACATGTGGGAAATGTTATTTATTAACTATTTTGTGTGACAAATCTCTCTGATTTAAGGGCATGGAAATTCAAAGTTTGAAAATGGCAAAATTTTCACCAAATTTCCATATTTTTACAAATAAACGCAAGTGATATTGAAAAAATTTCACCACTATTGTGAAGTACAATATGTCACAAAAAAAACTGTTTCAGAATCAGGGGGATCCGTTGAAGCATTCCAGAGTAATTACCTCATAAAGTGACAGTGGTCAGAATTGTAAAAATTGGCCTGGTCATTAACGTGTAGACCACCCTCGGGGGGAAAAGGGATTAAACCTCATCTGCCAAGTGTTTGCCCATTCAGTCATCTTATCCAGATTGCTCTGCAATATTGTAATGTCAAGATCAGATTTAAATATCCTACATAGTTTGGTGTCGTCAGCAAAGGCTGACACTTTTCTGACACTTTTCTCTCAATCCCATCCCCAAAGTCATTAATAAAGAGGTTATTATTATTATTAATTATTATTATAGCGCCATTTATTCCATGGCGCTTTACATGTGAAAAGGGGTAACATAGCAAATACATTTACAATAATCTTGAACAAAATGAGTCAGCGACTGGTACAGGAGGAGAGAGGACCATGCCCGCGAGGGCTCACAATCTACAAGGGATGGGTGAGGATACAGTAGGTGGGGGTAGAGCTGGTTGTACAGCGGTATGGTGGAGCGGTGGCTACTGCAGGTTGTACGCTTGTTGGAAGAGGTGGGTCTTCAGGTTCCTTTTGAAGGTTTCCACGGTAGGCGAGAGTCTGATATGTTGGGGTAGAGAGTTCCAGAGTAGGGAGGATGCACGGGAGAAGTCTTCTATGCGATTGTGGGAAGAGGAGATAAGAGGGGAGTAGAGAAGGAGATCTTGTGAGGATCGGAGGTTGCGTGCAGGTAAGTACCGGGAGACTAGGTCACAGATGTTTGGAGGAGACAGGTTGTGGATGGCTTTGTATGCCAAGTTAAAGTCTTGAACAATGGGGAGCCAGAGAATGGATTGACAGAGCAGAGAGGCCAGGGAATAGCGGGGGGACAGGTGAATTAGTCGGGCAGCAGAGTTTAGGATAGATTGGAGGGGTGCGAGAGTGTTAGAAGGAAGGCCACAGAGCAGGAGGTTGCAGTAGTCGAGGCAGGAGATGATGAGGGCATGCACAAGTGTTCTTGCAGAGTCTTTGCTGAGGAATGTGCGGATCCGGGACATATTTCTGAATTGGAGTCGGCAGGAAGTGGAGAGGGCTTGGATATGTGGTTTGAAGGAGAGATCAGAGTCCATGTTTACACCGAGACAGCGAGCTTGTGTTACTGGGGAGAGTGGGCAGTCATTAACTTTGATGGATAGGTCAGTTGGGGGGGTTGAGTGAGGTGGGGGAAAGGTGATGAATTCAGTTTTGTCCATGCTAAGCTTTAGAAATTTGGTGGAGAAGGATGAAATAGCGGACAGACATTGTGGGATTCTGGTTAGTAAGCAGGAGATATCGGTTTCAGAGAAGTAGATCTGTGTGTCATCAGCATAGGTGGTACTGAAAGCCGTGAGACTCTATGAGCTGTCCCAGGCGAAAGGTGTATATAGAGAAGTGCAGGGGCCCTAGGACTGAACCTTGGGGGACACTGACAGATAGGGGGTGAGATGAGGACGTGGTGTGTGAGACGTTGAATGTCCTGTTTGTTAGGCATGAAGAGATCCAAGATAGGGCCAAGTCTGTGATGCCAAGAGAAGAGAGAGTCTGTAGTAAGAGGGAATGGTCCACTGTGTCAAAGGCAGATGACAGGTCCAGGAGGAGGGGGACAGAGTAGTGACGCTTAGATTTGGCGGTTAGTGGGTCGTTGGTGACTTTAGTCAGGGCAGTTTCAGTAGAATGGTGCGGTCGGAAGCCTGATTGTAAGTGGTCAAAGAGGGAGCAGGAGGAGAGGTGGGAGGACAGTTCAAGGTGGACGTGTTGTTCCAGTAGTTTTGAGGCATAGGGGAGGAGTGATATGGGGCGATAGCTAGACAGAGAGGATGGGTCGATGGAGGGCTTTTTGAGGATGGGTGTGATTGAGGCATGTTTGATACATGAGGGGAAGACACCAGTTGTTAGTGACAGGTTGAAGAGGTGGGTTAGGGTTGGGATGAAGACTGTGGTAAGGCTAGGGATTAGGTGGGACAGGATTGGGTCGAGTTCACAGGTGGGGATGTGTGATTTGGAGAGTAAAGAGGAAACTTGATCGTCTGTAATGGTGGAGAAGCTGGTTTTGGAGAAGGAAGGTTGGGTAGACATGAGGAGGGACTGTGGGGACTTAAGGCAAACACTTTGTCTGATGGTGTCAATCTTCTGCTTGAAGAATGAGGCAAAGTCTTCGGCTGAGATGAGATTGACGAGGCACTGGGGGATGGATGAGTGAATTGAAAGTGTTGAATAGCTGTTTAGGGTTGTGAGACAGGGAGGATATGAGAAATAAGAAGTAAGTTTGTTTTGCTGCAGTGAGTGTGGACTTGAAAATGGTGAGGGATTGTTTGAATGTGATAAAGTGCTCGTTGTAGCGGGACCTTTTCCATCTCTGCTCAGCAACCCTGAAGGCCAGTTCCAGTTCTTTAGTCCAGTTGGTGTACCAGGGTTGCCTATTGATTGTGCGAGCTTTGGTGTGTGTAAGAGGGGTGACCGAATTGAGAGCTGCAGCTGTTGAGGTGTTATATAAAGCAGCAGCAACGTCTGCATCATGTAAGGAACTTATGTCTATAAGAGGGAGGAGAGATTCAGAGAGTGAGTGTAGGACAAGGTTAAAAAGATTGGGTCCTAACACAAAACCCTGCGGTCCCCACTGCTGACTTTATCCCATTTAGAGAACGTACCCTCTATGACAACTGTTTCTTGTCATTTAGCCGATTCCTTACCCATCTGCATATAGTTCCTCCAAGTCCTTGCTTCTGTAGCTTCAGTATAAGGCTGTTATGTGGTACAGTATCAAATGCCTTTGCAAACTCCAGATAAATCACATCAGCCACATTACCAACATCCAGATTTGCACTTACCTCCTCATAGAACCCCAACATGTTGGTAAGACATAACCTATTTTTCATGATTTCATGCTAATTATCATTTATTATATTATTCTCTGTGATATAACTCTGCAGGTCATCTCTTATGATGCCCTCAAAAACTTTGCACACCACTGATGTCAGACCTACCGGACAGTAGTTACCTGGATCCACCTTCTTACCTTTCTTAAATATCTGTATCACATCGGCTATCCTCCAATCCTGTGGCACTACCCCTGCTACAAGGGAGTTTAAGAATATGAGATTCAGCGGTCTGTCAATTACTGAGCTCAATTCCCTCAGTATCCGTGGATGAATTTCACCTGGATTTGTCAATGTTTAATTTGCTCAGACCCATGCATACTTCTTTTTGTAGTAAACTAGTTATATGAGGTGTTTAATTTAGATTTTTGCCTTGTTGAAAAATCTCTGGAACAGACAATTCATTGGTGAACACGGATGAAAAGTGGATGTTTAATATCTCAGCCTTTTCTTTGTCCTCTATAATTATCTTGTCATTATCATCTTTTAAGGGGTCAATACCATCTGTTTTTTTCCTTGTTGGCATTGGTGTATTTATAAAAAAAATTGGGATTTATTTTAATGTCGCTGGTGATTTGTTTCTCTGTAGATAACTTTGCTAGATTGATTTATTTTTTACATTTCTTATTTAGATCTTTATACTCCTGAAATGCTATTTCTGTAATCTTGGCCATCAAATTTTTGAATGCCCTTTGTTTTTGTCTTATTAAACTTTGTAGTGTCTTATTTATCCATAATGGCTTCATTTTATTCCTTGACATTTTATTACCAGAGGTTATAAGTTTTCTGCAGGATTTCTACAGGATTCTAGTAGTATTTCCTTAAAGATGCCCCATTTACATTCGGTATCCCTAGTTACCATGACATGGTCCCAGTCTACACGATTAAGCTCTTTCCTTAATTTGTTGAAATTATTCCATACTAAGGACTAGAGGGCACTCATTATGGGTGGAAGAAGGGCCAGTCCGGCAAACAGGAAAGGGTTCTTTACAGTTAGTGCAGTCAGACTGTGTAACACCCTACTACAAGAGGTAGTAATGGCAGACACTGTAACAAATTTTAAAAAAGGGCTGGATGATTTCCTCAGTACACATAATATTGCGGGTAATAGATAATTTAGTGACAAGAAAATGTATAATTGGTGGAGAAAGGTTGAACTTGATGAAGTCTTTTTTCAACATACAAGTGCTACTCACTAAATTAGAATATCATCAAAAAGTTAATTTATTTCAGTTCTTCAATACAAAAAGTGAAACTCCTATATTATATAGAGTCATTACAAACAGTGATCTATTTCAAGTGTTTATATCTGTTAATGTTGATGATTATGGCTTACAGCCAATGAAAACACAAAAGTCATTATCTCAGTAAATTAGAATACTTTATAACACCAGCTTGAAAAAATGTTTTTAAAATCCGAAATGTTGGCCTACTGAAATGCACTCAACACTTGGTCGGGGCTCCTTTTGCATTAATTACTGCATCAATGCGGCAATGTGGCATGCAGGTGATTAGCCTGTGGCACTGCTGAGGTGTTATGGAAGCCCAGGTTGCTTTGATAGCAGCCTTCAGCTAGCCTGCATTGTTGGGTCTGGTGTCTCTCTCTCTTCCTCTTGATAATACCCCATAGATTCTCTAAGAGGTTAAGGTCAGGCGAGTTTACTGGCCAATCAAGCACAGTGATACTGTTGTTTTTAAACCAGGTATTGGTACTTTTGGCAGTGTGGACAGGTGCCAAGTCCTGCTGAAGAATGAAATTTCTATCTCCAAAAAGCTTGTCAGCAGAGGGAAGCATGAAGTGCTCTAAATTTCCTGGTAGACGGCTGCGCTGACTTTGGTCTTGATAAAACACAGTGGATCTACACCAGCAGATGACATAGCTCCCCAAACAATCACTGATTGTGGAAACTTCACACTAGACCTCAAGCAGCTTGGATTGTGGCCTCTCCACTCTTCCTCCAGACTCTGGGACCTTAATTTCCAAATGAAATGCAAAATTTACTTTCATTTGAAAACAACAGCTTGGACCACTGAGCAACAGTCCAGGTGTTTTTCTCCTTGGCCCAGGTAAGACGCTTCTGGTGTTGTCTATTGGTCATGAGTGGCTTGACACAAGGAATGCGACATTTGTAGCCCATGTCCAGAATACGTCTGTGTGTGGTGACTCTTGAAGCAATGACTCCAGCAACAGTCCACTTCTTGTGAATCTCCCCCAAATTTTTGAATGGCCTTTTCTTAACAATCCTTTCAATGCTGCGGTTATCCCGGTTGCTTGTGCACCTTTTTCAACCACACTTTTTCCTTCCCCGTGCCTGCGCAGTGAGGCTGTGTACTTTCCAGCTTTAGTGCGCATGTGCTGTGATGAGAGGCTCCAGTGGCACACAGTGAAGCTGGAAACTTCACTGCGCCGGGAGCAGCCTCGTCATAGCGCAGTGAAGCTGGAAAGTACACAGTCTCACTGCGCAGTCGCGGGGAGCCGCTCATCAGAGCGCATGCGCGGCTCCCAGCGCTGGAAGCATTACTGCCTGGCCATGATCCTGCGCAAGCGCCCCACAACTTCAGCGCTCACCGGGAGCAAAATTCAAATACGTGGGCAGCGCCAGCACTGACTGAATGCTGCGCCAGCCCATGACTGAATGTTTGAATCTCACCCTTATAACTGAACGAGCAGGTAGGATATAAGTATATAAAATGTTCTATCATCAGTATATTACCACTAATTTTAATGAAAAAAGCATGTTAGTGATGCCCAACGCTATGGGGGGGCACTTTATTTAGCAGACAAGACATGACAGGTTCCCTTTAAAGGTGAGCTCAGAGGTAAGAATGAAGACCAGTCCTTCTGCTAAGCCGCAACAAAATACCTTAAAATTTGTTCCAAAGATTGATTTGTCCTTTCTGTCATCGGTTTCAGGGTGGTAGGCACAGGAATATGACAAGTCAATCCCCAGTTTTTTACAAAACGCACTCCAGAATTTGGAGATAACATTGTGTCTGATAGGGGAGAGCAATTTAAGAGGTATTCCATGTAATCTCACAACATGACAAATAAACAACCTGGAGAGTGACTCAGCATTAGGTAATCCTGACAAAGGAACAAGATGAACCTGCTTACTGAATCGGTCAACCACCACCCAAATTACAGTTTGAGGGGGAGGTTAGAGCTACTCATGCTGGAATCCTGGACGAGTCCGTTGCCAAAATTGAATACAAGTGGGTGCTGCTGGTGATTGCAGCTGACATTAGAAAAACGAGGCTGATTTCCAGCACAACCAACTGGATAAAATGTAAATTTATTAGATCAATTTAAAAAATTCATTAAAAGTGAAACCCAGTGTACTAAGACGCCCTTAGTCAGAGGAGTCATTTTATCCAGTCTGTTGTGCAGGAAATCACCCTCATTTTTGTAATCTCAGCCAAATAACAGTCTTCCCACCAGACAGAGGCAAATCTGTGATGAAATCCATGGACAGATGAGTCCACGGTCTTTCTGGAATTGGCAATTTCCTGGTCGGACAGTTATGACAGACATAAAACACTCTTTCAATTTTTCAAAAGCCCTCATAGAATCCAGTGGCCAAACTTTGTGATCCGCCCTCTTACGTGTGAGGTCAGTAAGAGGTTCAGCAATCTGAAAAAATCCCCTAATGAATTTCCTATAATAGTTGGTGAATCCTACAAAACATTGCAGCGCTTTCAGGTCACTAGGTTGGACCCAATCTATTATGGCTTTCACCTTCCCAGGATCCATCGTAAACCGTCAGCCGATAAAATTAACCCCGGGAATGAAACTTCCTGAACAGAAAAAAAAAGCATTTCTCAATTGTAACAAAGAAAGAATTCTCCCTCAACCTTTCTAATACAACACGGACATGTTCCTGGTGAGAATCCAAATCAGGAGAGAAAATTCTATCATCAAGATAAATCACAAGAAATCTCCCGAAGTAATCAGAGAAATATCATTCAGAAAGTCGTGAAATCCTGTTGGTGAATTGGAGAATCCAAAGGGCAGGAGAAGATTATCGGATAAACCCTCAGACCCTAAAGACGCCGTTTTCCACTCATCATCCTTCATGATGCAAATTAAATTGTAATAAGGTCTAAGGTCAAGGTCGGAAAACCATTTAGCCCTAAAAGACTGATTATAGTCACGGCTCCGCTCCGTACATTTCGCACACATGCGGCTCCGTACACCTCATACACACGCGGTTCCGCTCCGTACACTTCGTACACGCGCGGCTCCGCTCCGTACACCTCATACACATGCGGCTCCGCTCCGTACGCCTCGTACACGCGCGGCTCTGCTCCGTACACCTCGTACACACGGCTCTGCTCCGTACACCTCGTACACGCGCGGCTCCGCTCCGTACACCTCGTACACACGCGGCTCCGCACGCCTCGTACACATGCGGCTCCGCTCCGTACGCCTCGTACATGCGCGGCTCCGCTCCGTACACCTCGTACACACGCGGCTCCGCTCCGTACACCTCGTACACGTGCGGCTCAGCTCCGTACACCTCGTACACACGCGGCTCCGCTCCGTACGCCTCGTACACATGCGGCTCCGCTCCGTACGCCTCGTACATGCGCGGCTCCGCTCCGTACACCTCGTACACACGCGGCTCCGCTCCGTACACCTCGTACACGCGCGGCTCATCTCCGTACACCTCGTACACGCGCGGCTCCGCTCCGTACACCTCGTACACGCACGGCTCTGCTCCGTACACCTTGTACACACGCACATTTCGCACACATGCGGCTCCATACACCTCATACACACGCGGTTCCGCTCCGTACACTTCGTACACGCGCGGCTCCGCTCCGTACACCTCATACACATGCGGCTCCGCTCCGTACACCTCGTACACGCGCGGCTCCGCTCCGTACACCTCGTACACACGCGGCTCCGCACGCCTCGTACACATGCGGCTCCGCTCCGTACGCCTCGTACATGCGCGGCTCCGCTCCGTACACCTCGTACACACGCGGCTCCGCTCCGTACACCTCGTACACGTGCGGCTCAGCTCCGTACACCTCGTACACACGCGGCTCCGCTCCGTACGCCTCGTACACATGCGGCTCCGCTCCGTACGCCTCGTACATGCGCGGCTCCGCTCCGTACACCTCGTACACACGCGGCTCCGCTCCGTACACCTCGTACACGCGCGGCTCATCTCCGTACACCTCGTACACGCGCGGCTCCGCTCCGTACACCTCGTACACGCGCGGCTCTGCTCCGTACACCTTGTACACACGCAGCTCCGCTCCATACACCTCGTACACGCGCGGCTCCGCTCCGTACACCTCGTACACGCGCGGCTCTGCTCCGTACACCTCGTACACACGCAGCTCTGCTCCGTACACCTCGTACACGCGCGGCTCCGCTCCGTACACCTCGTACACGCGCGGCTCTGCTCCGTACACCTCGTACACGCGCGGCTCTGCTCCGTACACCTCGTACACGCGCGGCTCTGCTCCGTACGCCTCGTACACGCGCGGCTCCGCTCTGTACACCTCGTACACGCGCGGCTCTGCTCCGTACACCTCGTACACACACGGCTCTGCTCCGTACACCTCGTACACGCGCGGCTCCGCTCCGTACACCTCGTACACACACGGCTCCGCTCCGTACACCTTGTACACACGCGGCTCTGCTACATCCACACTGTAAACCCCTCCTGACCCCACACATAAACTTCAGCTCATCCAGCACCATGACAACC
Organism: Phyllobates terribilis; assembly: GCF_046119375.1. Classification (NCBI taxonomy): domain Eukaryota; kingdom Metazoa; phylum Chordata; class Amphibia; order Anura; family Dendrobatidae; genus Phyllobates; species Phyllobates terribilis. The sequence goes on along the minus strand of NW_027362772.1, from coordinate 12,737,956 downwards.
AGCACAGCAGAGTCCTGCAGCCACTGAGGCCCCTGATCATGTGACCCCTGACTCCTCCCCTCCTGTGACCTCATCACAGGTCCTGTGCGCACACAACAGCCATATATGTGGTGGCGGCTCTGCAGGTGGAGGTATGTGGAGACCCCATTACTGGGGCAGGGGGCATTAACCCCTTCAGCACGGAGGCTCTTTGGGGGTCTCTGTGTGGTGTGAACAGTGAGGTAACAGCTGAGGACAGAATGCGGCTTCGCTGGTTCCCGTTCACATTAGATCCCTTCAGACGACTGCAGGATGAAGGACAGAAGCCCAGAGACGTCCTCACACAATGGCCGCTACTTCTCTTCTAGTTCCAGCACAGTGATGTAGATACTGGTGATGATCTCTCCACTACTCGGTGACACATCGGGGTGCTCAGGCGCTGTGCTCGACTCCGCGGCCTGTCTATTGTAGTTTTCTGGTAAACAACGTTTTTTGTTTTACCTTCAGGTGTGTAGATAAAAAGATTTTTGGGGTTAATCCTCCCTAGAACAAGCAACATAGAGTTGTCCATCTTAAAACACGGGTTCTCCAAATTAATGCCGACTACTTTAAGTGTTTGCTTTGTTTATAGTCGGCAAACACAAGTTGTATTGGGAACTGCAGACACTTATAATGGAAGGGCATGTCACTTGATAGCAAGGGGATACACGGAATGGGAACATTTAGAGTTTCCCATAAGAATAGTGGCTTCAATAACGTTGGGCATGAGACTCGAACACACAACCTTGTACCGTTACACTATTTTGGTGGGTCAAGGTTCCTAAGCAGCATTATCGGAGCTCCTATTTCTATAGTGATCCTATGTGGTGACTAGAGATGAGCGTTGTTCTACTCGAACTGTTCGCCAATCTCAAATTCGAGCTGTTTTGGGCGGTGTTCGAGCCGTTTGGCGAACACGAACAATTTGAGAAAAATTCGGCTGTTCGAGGTTATGTTCGATAACTGTTCGTGCACCAAAATCATAACTGGATTTTTTTCTCAGTAATGATGAAAATTAATGTTAATACGCAGTTTGAGTGTACAGCGGGGTGGGGGGAGGGGCAGGGGATGGATCTCTGCAGGAATAATGAAGATCTCCATTTTTTTTTCTCTTTCCCGCATTTACAGTGGGGAGGTGCAATCTGTCAGCCTATCAGCAGCACACACACGGAGCGAAGTGCTTTTTTTCACACAAGCAAGGGCATGTGTCATTGGCAGTGTATGTCACATGTCCTTGCCCTATAAGACCAAGCCATTTTCCCCGTCGCCACCATTTTCTCACTGCTGCAGCTGCGTGTTAGACGGCACCGCTGTTGCTGTGTGCGCTATACCTTGTTAATTTCAAGCCAATTTTCGCACAAATCTACAGATAGCTTGGGAGTAGGGAATAGTTGTGACTGCAGTCCTTTTAAGGACTAGGTTACAGCATTTCCTACGACTTTTATCAGGCAGGTCTGTGCTCTTAAATAGATAGGTTGTGGGAGTAAAGACTAATTGTAATTGGAGTCCTTTTCAGGACTAGGTTACATCAGTTCCTATCAGTTTTTGCCAGGCAGGTCTGTGCCAGTGCTGTGCAAGTTTTTTTCACAGCATTTGGCTGAATCTAGCAAATCTAATCCTTTTTGGCCTATTGCAGAGTGTGTTAGTCAGTGGAGTAGCCTATCTGTGTTGCAAGATATACCACCTGTGTATAGAATACCAATTTTTTTACTGCACCTAGTGAAGTAAAATCTTTTGGGCATAGCATCATTCTATTAGTCCATCTATACTGACCTCCATCAGGTTGCAAATTGAATATAATTTTTTTCTACATCTAGCTCTGAAAAAATATTGGGCTTCTAGCTGTGTGTGGGACTTGTTCTATTAGTCCATCTATACTGACCTCCATAAGGTTGCAAACTGAATATAATTTTTTTCTGCATCTACCTCTGAAAAAATATTTGGCCTTCTAGCTGTGTGTGGGACTTGTTCTATTAGTCCATCTATACTGACCTCCATAAGGTTGCAAACTGAATATAATTTTTTTCTGCATCTACCTCTGAAAAAATATTTGGCCTTCTAGCTGTGTGTGGGACTTGTTCTATTAGTCCATCTATACTGACCTCCATCAGGTTGCAAATTGAATATAATTTTTTTCTGCATCTAGCTCTGAAAAAATATTGGGCTTCTAGCTGTGTGTGGGACTTGTTGTACTAGTCCATCTATACTGACCTCCATCAGGTTGCAAACTGCATATATTTTTTTCTTCATCTACCTCTGAAAAAATATTGGGCTTCTAGCTGTGTGTGGGACTTGTTCTATTAATCCATCTATACAGACCTCCATCAGGTTGCAAACTGAATATATTTTTTTCTGCATCTACCTCTGAAAAAATATTTGGCCTTCTAGCTGTGTGTGGGACTTGTTCTATTAGTCCATCTATACTGACCTCCATAAGGTTGCAAACTGAATATAATTTTTTTCTGCATCTACCTCTGAAAAAATATTTGGCCTTCTAGCTGTGTGTGGGACTTGTTCTATTAGTCCATCTATACTGACCTCCATAAGGTTGCAAACTGAATATAATTTTTTTCTGCATCTACCTCTGAAAAAATATTTGGCCTTCTAGCTGTGTGTGGGACTTGTTGTATTAGTCCATCTATACAGACCTCCATCAGGTTGCAAATTGAATATAATTTTTTCTGCATCTAACCCAGCCAATAGTTTTGGCCCAATACCACAGTTTGGCCACTCAGCTCTGCTCGGTTCCCATCCATTGTTTTTTTGTGCAAACAACTCCAGAGTTGTTAATTAGTTAACCACCAAAATGAGTGGAAAAAGGCCTGCTGCTGGTGGAAAGGGGAATAGGCGTGTTGGGAAGGGGAAAAAAGGTTGTGTCCATGGGGTAGGTGTTAAAGCAACAGTAACATCTGCAGAAGAAAGACCATCTTCCAGCCAAACTAAAATGTCTACTTCTTTTAGCGGACAATGTGATAAGATCCCTTTCTTACGGCCACGCCAATCGCTACAAATTCCAGATGAGGCACAAAAACAGCAGGTGCTTCAACGGATATCAAGTGCTCCTTTAAGTGGGCTCTCCTCCACATCAACTTCAACATCACAAATACTCCAGTCCTCAAAGGTGTCACCCCAATCGCACTTGCTTCCTCACAGCTCCCAAATCTCCAGCTGCCCGTCTGAGTATGAGGTAGAACAGATGGTTGAGTCTGCAGAGCTGTTTACTCATACTATAGCCTGGGAATCAGAGGTCGACTCCAGCGCTTCTGTGAATCCAGACGAGGAAATGATCTGCACTGATGCTCAGAATCTTTATGAGTCGGATCCAGGACCAGACGCAGAAGGTTCTGACCATAATGTAGACCCTCATTCCCAAACTGTAACTCCTGTTGGTGGAGACAATGAGGAAGACGATGATGAGACTCAAGTACCTGATTGGAGCAACAACTTTAGTTTTTTGTCAGGGCAGGAACAGGTTGGCTCTGAGGACGACGGGTGTGATAACGCACAGGGTGATGATGATGAGGTTGGAGATCCCACTTACTGTCAACCCACAGTCAGCCAAGAGATGAGGTCAGCAGAGGAGGTGGAGGAAGATGCTAGTGACGACGAGGTCAGGTTGCGCCTTCCTGGACAGAGACGTAGTACTGGAAGCACGTCAACAACTGCATCCTCAAACACAACTCTGCCTCTCACCACAAGTCGTGGTGGCTCTTCAGGTCGCATGGGTGCTAAGCCTTGCATAGCCTGGGCATTTTTTCAGATCGATAAAGATGACCCAACTCGTGTTATCTGTAACATTTGTCAGCAAAAGCTAAGTAGAGGCCAAAAAATACATAGTTTGAGTACTTCATGCATGAACCGGCACATGGACATGAAGCATAAGTTGCAGTGGGAAGCTCAGTGTGCTACAATGCGGCCTAGCCGGCCGGGCCAACCACCGTCTGCCATATCTTGTGCATCCGCGGCCTCTTCATCCTCTGTGACTGGGGGGACAGCAGTCACACCTGTTTTGGGGCGCAGACCTGCCACCTCTTTACCCGCAACAGCCAGCGTGATTGGCAGGTCATCATTTTCTTTGGAGGTGGGAACACCAGCTGGTGTTGAGCGCTGTCCGACATCGATAGCACCCCCTTTGGATCAAGGCAACCTAACATGTCCGCCTGCATCTTCCTCACAGACCGGCAGTTTGCCGGGGACACCCTTATCAACCCCGTCTAAGCACAATAGCCAGCCCTCGGTCCCTCAGATGTGGACAAGTAAAAGACCATTTCCTCCTAGCCATGAGAAAGCTAAGAGGTTGAATTTCACCATCTGCAAGCTCTTGGCTACAGAAATGCTGCCTTTCCGCCTGGTGGACACAGAGGATTTTCGAGACCTTATGTCCGTCGCAGTGCCCCAGTACCAGATGCCCAGTCGGCACTACTTCTCAAAGAAAGGTGTGCCTGCGCTCCACCAGCATGTCGCACACAACATCACCGCTTCTTTGAGAAACTCTGTGTGTGACAGGGTGCATTTCACCACAGACACTTGGACGAGTAGGCATGGACAGGGGCGTTACATGTCGCTGACTGGGCACTGGGTAACTATGGTGACAGCAGGACAAGGGGCTGCTGTCCAAGTCTTGCCGTCCCCACGAGTTGTGCGTCAATCCTCTTTATGTCAAAGTTCCTCCACTGCTTCTGCCTCCTCAACCTCCTCTCGGTCTTCCACCTGCACCCAAAGCCTGTCTGGTCATGCCACAAGCTTTCTAACTGCGCAGAAGGGATCCTGCACACCTCCTTACTATGCTGGCAGTAGGGCTCAACGTCATCAGGCGGTTTTTACATTGAAATGTCTGGGAAATGTGAGTCACACAGCTGAGGAGTTGTGGTCAGCTCTGGAGAACCAATTTCATGAATGGTTGTCTCCACTGGACCTGAAACCAGGGAAGGCCGTGTGCGACAATGCTGCAAACCTGGGTGCGGCCCTTCGCCGGGGCAATGTCACACACGTGCCTTGTATGGCTCACGTGTTGAACCTGGTTGTCCAGCAATTTTTAGCCCACTATCCCAGACTAGATGGCCTTCTGCAGAGGGCACGGTCGCTGTGTGCTCACTTCCGCCGTTCGCATCCCGCAGCTCAGCGACTTACATCTCTACAGAAGTCGTTGGGCCTGCCACTTCACCGGCTAAAATGCGATGTGCCTACCCGGTGGAATTCAACTCTGCACATGTTGCAGCGACTGTGGCAGCACCGACAAGCCCTGGTGCAATACGTTCTGACGTATAGCCTGGGCCAACGAGATTCAGAGGTGGGGCAAATCACGCTGGAGGAGTGGTCTCAGATCAGGGACCTATGCACCCTTCTGCACAGTTTTGAAATGGCGACGAAGATGTTTAGTGCTGACGATGCCATTATCAGCATGACTATTCCGGTGATTTACATGCTGGAGCACATGTTAAACAGAATTCGGAGTCAGGTGGTGGCACAAGAGGAGGTGGAGGAAGTAGAGGAGGAGGAGTTGTATGCGGAAGGGCTAACATCTGCAAGGTCCAGACGGTCGGCAGCACCAAGGCGGCAGGCATGTGGGGGTGGGGGAGATGGTTTTACCAGGGCGCATGGTAGCAGCCAAACTAGTGAGGAAGGTGCAGGAGCCCAGGAAGAAGTGGAGGACGAACTGATGGAAGACTCATCAGATGAGGGAGACCTTGATCACATTTCTGTTGTGCGAGGTTGGGGGGAGAGGACAGAGGAAGGAAGCATGATTGTTACCTCGCCACCAACACAACAGGGACTTGGTGCTCCTGGATGCGCAACACACATGAGTGCCTTCTTGCTGCACTACCTGCAACATGACCCTCAAATTGTGAGAATTAGAAATAATCCTGACTACTGGGTTGCCACACTGTTAGATCCCCGGTACAAAAGTAAATTTGCAGAAATTATTCCTGCCATAGAAAGGGATGCACGCATGCAGGAGTATCAGCAGAGACTGTTGCAGAATCTTACATGTGCTTTTCCGCAAAATACCAGTGGTGCACGTAGTGAATCTCACAGTTCCAACTTGCCAACCGTGGGACCGTCAAGTGTTCAGCACTCAAACCGTAACAGAACCACAGTATCTGCTGGTAACATCAATTTTGCGGAATCATTTCACCACTTTTTTAGCCCATCCTTTGCAAGGCCACAGGAGACAAGAAGTCTGACACATAGTCAACGCCTAGAGACGATGGTACAGGAGTATCTCCAAGTAAACATTGAAGCCACGACTGTGTCACTGGACCCTTGCTCTTTTTGAGCTTCCAATCTGGATAAATGGCTGGAGCTAGCCATTTACGCCTTGGAGATCTTGTCATGTCCCGCAGCCAGCGTTCTGTCTGAACGTGTGTTCAGCGCTGCTGGTGGTGTGCTGACAGATAAGCGCACGCGGCTCTCCACTGATAATGTAGACAGATGAACAAATCATGGATCCGAAACGACTTTTCTACCCCTGTGTCATCCTGGGGAGAGTAAAAGCTTGATGATTGGTTAAAATCACCCTACCAACCGTTTTAAGCTTTCAAATTACTAATCATGTTTATCTGTATCTTGACTGGAAAATAATTTTGGGGCTCCGAGATGCGCAAGACACATAAGTGCCTTCTTGCTGCACTACCTGCAGCATGACCCTCATATTGTCAGAATTCGAAGTAATCATGACTACTGGGTTGCCACACTCTTAGATTCCCCAAACTTTTCGATCAACCTTTTCATTTTAATAAAGACCAAAAAAATGGTCATTTTTGAAATTATAAGCATTAGCAGGTTGTTAGAAACTGAAATCAAACAGTTTTCAACTCAAAACTTTATTCTAGGTGATGTTACATTTTCACATAGGACCCCTTGTTCGAAAGGAGCTTCTGAACTCTCTCGTCCATTGAATTTGTCAGGTTTTGGATGGTTTCTGCTTCAATTGTTTTGCATGAGGACAGAATACCCTCCCAGAGCTGTTGCTTAGATGTGAACTGCCTCCCGCCATCATAGAGACTCCTTTTAATGATGCTCCAAAGGTTCTGAATGGGGTAGAGGTCAGGGGAGCATGGGGGTCACACCATAAGTTTGTCCCCTTTTATGCCCATATCAGCCAGAGATGCAGATGTTTTATGTGCAGCATGAGATGGTGCATTATCATGCAGAAAAATGATCTTGCTGTGAAATACACGGTTCTTCTTCTTGAACCATGGCAGGAAGTGCTGTTTGAGAAAATCCACATACATTATGGAGTTCATCTTTAGCGCCTTCAGGGATCCTAAAGGGGCCGACAATCTCTCTCCCCATGATTCCAGCCCAAAACATTACTCCACCTCCTCCTTGTTGGCGCTGTAGCCGTGTTTGCGTGCGGTGTCCATCAACCAGCCATCCTCCACTCCATCCATCTGGACCATCGAGCGCTGCACGGCACTCATCCGTGAACAAAACTGTTTTGAAATCAGTCTTCATGTAATGTTTGGCCCACTGGAGCCGTTTCTGCTTGTGTGAAGTGGATAGAGGAGGTCGACAGGATGGCGTATGCACAGCTGCAAACCTCTGAAGGACCCTGCATCTTGTTGTTCGGGGGACGTTGGAGGCACAAGCAGCTTCAAAAACTTGTCTGCTGCTATGACAAGGCTTTTTTGCCGCTGCTCTTTCAACCTGACGTAATTGCCTGTAGGAAAGAGTCCTCAATTTGCCCTTATCAGCACGCACACGTGTGTACTGTGAATCAGCTACATACTTCTTGATTGCCAAGACACTTCATCCTGATCATCGCACAATGTTGATTGTAGTCATGCCTTGACCTAAACACTCCACAATTTGTTGCTTCTCAGCAGCCAACACATCCTTTTTCTTTCCCATTTTGGCAGAAAATGTAGGCTGCTTAATAATGTGAGACAGCCTTCTTAAGTAGTCTTGCCTTTCATTGGACACAGCTGCCAAACTAATTAGCACAGGTGTCTGCAATTGCTTACAGTGATATAAAGAGCCCTGACACACATCACCATCAATGAGTTTAACTGACAAACAAACAAATTCTTCCCTTATCACTCCTAAACACTTTTTGCATAATAATTTGGAACGCAGTGTACATGTGCTTTTCCACAAAACACCAGTGGTTCACGTAGTGAATCTTACAGTTCTAACTTGCCAACCGTGGTCTGTATGGAGTTGTTCAATAAAGGGCTCAAAATTAAGATAACATAGATGGGAGAGGTCTCTATGAATAGGAATTCCTAAGTATTTGATACCCTGTGAGGGCCAGGCAAAGGGAAAGTTGGACTGGATGGAATCCTATATGGATTTGGGGAGGGAGACATCGAGGGCCTCAGACTTCGCTGCATTGATTTTAAAATTTGACCATGTAACAAAGTGATCTATTTCAGCCATAACAGCATGGATGGATATATGTGATTGAGTGATATATACTAGGACATCATCAGCAAATAGAGAGCACTTGTACTCGGTGCCTCCCACCTCAATCCACCTAATATTGGGGTTATGGCGAATTGATGAGAGCAGGTGCTCCGTCACTAGGATGTATAAGAGAGGGGACAGAGGACATCCCTGCCTTGTCCCATTGGTGATTGTGAAAGGTGATGAAAATGTTCTGACGCACCCCCTGGGCCTTGGGACACCCGGAGCCGGACCCTTTTTGGTGGATGCTGGTGGTTGTAGTCTTCGTGGCGGCGACCCGGTTCCGTGGCTCAGGGTGGTCAAACCAGTGGCGGAACTATTTATGTGGTTTTGATGTTTAAATGTCCGACTACGCCACCCGTGGATTGCTGTCAGAGTGAACCGCCGCTACAGGGCAGACCGCTGAGGCTGGTGTTGTGGGTGCAGCAGAGCGTAGCATAACTCCCCACGGGAGGAGTATAGCCTCAGGGCAGTGTATGCGGAGGATGGGGGTGATGGTGCAGGGCAGCAGCAGTAACGACACGGAGTCAGTGATGCAGTTCAGGGCCTTTACTCACAGTTCTTATTATCCAGACCACGTCTGCAGGTAACGGCTGCCCACGTCGTACTGTGCTCACCAGGTGAGGGGCTCAGACAACTCCCAGATAACTTTGGAGCGCTTCACAGGACCCCCTTTGTGTGTCCTTTGTCTGGCCTTTCTTACCAACACTTCTGTCCGGCTGCCTCGGGCCTCCTCTTGGTAAACTTGGCGCCAGTTTCCCTGACCCTATGTGGTGCCTTCCTAGCGGGTGTAGCGAGGGGCTGCGCCACATAAAATGTCAGAGCCTCCGGTTTCTAGCTGAGGGTCGTTTCCTGCCTCCACTAGTTCGGGGACCGGTCTCCCCCTTTGGCCTGACCCCTCCACGCAGGTGGATTCGGGCGTGCGGTGGCGACTCGCCCGTCCGCACCCCTGGGATCCCTTCATTCCTCGTTCCTGGAGCCTTCTCCGCTCCTCTTCCTTCCTTCTCCCTCTTGCAGGCCTGGGCCTCTGTTACTAGTCCCGCCTCCGGAGCAGAGCTCATGCAGAGCCCCTGCTCCCTACCACTTCTGCTCAGACTTCTCTGCACTGAACTAAGATGGTGCCCACCTTTTATACTCCCTTCTCAATGCACCCAGGAACTGCTTCCTCCCTGCTCCTGCACTACAGGGTTCCCCTTCCTCAGTGTTCCCTCCCCCCACTCCAGCCAGGGACAGGGACTGTTGTGCCCATCTCAGGGGCATATTGGTCGCCCTGCCCCACGGCAATGTGGTGTAATGCATGCAGGTGTCGGGTCCTGATCCACACTCCATCCTTACCTGAGAGTGAGATATCACACCTCTGGGTGAGGTGCAATACGTCTGTAGCAACCGAGCCCTCAGGGTGCTACAGTTCCATTTATCTTCAGCCTAGGTGACGTATTGTGATACAGGGCCGTGATTTTGGCTATAAAAGGGTCCCCTAGACCCCTACCCCAAGCTTTTTAAGAGAATCATATATGGCGTGCCAAGAGACTCTATGGAATGGTTTCTCAGCATCCAACGAGAGTATCTAATTACAAATTTTTAACTGCATCTAGCCCAGGAAATACTTTGTGCCTAGTAGCAGTGTCTGCTAGTCAGCGGATTATCCCGGCTGTTAAGCAAGCTACACCACCTGTAGTTTGGACACTTAATTTTTTCAAAGGAAATGCTTCGGGACCACGGGATACTCAGTGAAGAGCATCAGGAGGCACCCCAAGGCATAGGGGCTGGGACTGGCAGTAGGATGCCTTGCGGTGGACAGCCGAGCTCGATCCTTATAAAAGCTTTTTAACTGCAGCAGCTTTAGTGGACGCTACTGGAGCTGGAATTACGCGGCTGCTGGCATGAGACTTGCCCTCCAATAGATCCTTGTAAATGGATTTAAAGTGTATTCATTCAAATTAGAGAGACAATTTAAATTAAAAAGCTTAGAGCTGCCTCCACCACAGGGGGGCTCGCTCGACCCACCAGCGGACAGGCACCAGTATTGGGAGAGGGGGGCTGGCCGTCAGGGTTCACCGCGGCTCTGGCACAAACCCGGCGACACGGAGGTGGCACGGGCAGGAGCGGACTGAACGTGTCGGCTTCTCACTTTTTGGATTTTAGAAGGGCATGACATGCCTATATCTGTGTCTCCCCCTCCTTTTACTCCTCCACCTCTTTTCTTTTCTCATGACTATATGTACTTGTCACTTTTCCATGTGTTAGTTGTGTCTTCTGAGCAGTTTGTCAACTTTTGGACACCTTTTGAAGGTGTTTTCTATGTGTTTCTATGTGTTTTTGTTTGCCTGCCATTGGTTTTAACGGTGTTCGACGAACCGAACCGAACTCGAACACTACGGGGGTGGCTCAACACTAGTGGTGACATCCAGGAGGCTCCACACAATTCCGGAACCCCAATGGGCACATTACGGTTTGTTCACTATCCATGACTGAATCAGCGGACATGTATGTGGTCCCTGGACCGGACAGTCTCTTCTGTATTTGTAGATTTATGGAGCTGACACTATCGTTTTTAGGCCCTAGGATTTGCGCGTTCACAACGCCACTGATGGTTGATAAAATTGTTACAAATATCAGGGAAAACTTAACCTCCAGTACCGAGGACGTCATTTTGCAAAAGTCTTCCAGAAAATTAAATAAGCCAGTAGTGGAATCTGTAGGGACACACTGTCTACATAGATAAGATTTTAAACAGGAAATAAGGAAAAAGTCTCCCATTTCCACTTGAAATGTGATCCATAATTGCCAAATACACCGTTGTTTGATCATCAGCCAAAAGCTTATTTAGTGTGACAAATTCTTTCAACTTTTCCAAGTCAGCTTTTTTCTCTTTAAATATCTCTGTCCATAAAATCAAAGGCTGGTCAAACCGGTGCTGGTAAACCTAATTCTATTAGAGTTTTACTATACATACATATGCACCTTTATTCTAGTGTCAAGAGGACTTTGGTAGTGAAATTTAAGTTTGAGTCCGGATTAACTCTCCTGTGCCCTCTAACAGTATCTTTGTTATGATATTCTTTGTATTTATCCCATAGAGCACGAGGATTGGAAGGTGCACAGGTTGTGAGTGAAGGATGCTTCCTGCAATGTCATGTCCCAGTGTTGAGCATCTTTGATCAGACCACGATTCTGGGATGCCTCCCTGTAAGTTTGACACATCTCACCATCAACTGTTTTTAAATCTTTGAAAGATGTTGGCCCGCGGACAGTGTGAAACAATAAACATAGTTTATATGTAGATCTAAATGTGGGGAACAGAGCGCACAATAGAGTGATACCCTATGGAGGGAGTGTAGGAAAGTGCTGGTTACTCACCTGATGGAGTTGTGACAGGCACAACTCCTATGAAGGCACAAAGAAAAACAGCTGCTGATTCCCCGTGGCTGGAAGATAAATCCTTCAGGAGATATTGGATCCAGTTGGATAAACACGTAAGTGGGCTGTGCTGCTGAAGTAAATCAATTCTTCAGAGATGATGATGAAAAGGCTTTTTATTAACAACGCGTTTCAACACCGTACCGGCGTCTTTTTCAAGTAAAAAAAGTTTTTCAAGTTTTTTTTACTTGAAAAAGACACCGTTATGGCGTTGAAACGTGTTGTTAATAAAAAGCCTTTTCATCATCATCATCTCTGAAGAATTGATTTACTTCAGCAGCACAGCCCACTTACGTGTTTATCCAACTGGATCCAATAAACATAGTTTGTAAAACTGCGTTGTTTGGCTGAACTTTATACACAAGTCCAAGAACATCACTGGAACTTCCGTTCCATCCTTGGACCCATGCACTTTGTTTCCTCTTGCAAAATACTTTTCTCAATTTATTCCATGCGTAATAACTTGGAACTTCTGAATATAATAAACTCCTTGCAGATGGATCTGCTTGACACAGGAGAAAAAAAGCTGTTAATGTTGTATTACGTAGTCGAGCAGCTCTTTCCTCTGCAATTTAGGTAGTGAAATAAATTTGTCCATTTTCAAGATGGAAGCTGAGATGAACCATAGTTGGATGTTTTTAACAGATGTTAAAATGTAGTAATGGCCACACAGATTCGTTACTGTTTATATACCTTTCCATCTGAGCATAATCTCATCAGATGCACATTTTTTATTGTGTAGCTGAAAAACTGCCATATCACTGTCCTCGTTAGCATATTTGCAAATGTATTTGATTGACTTCACAGAGTTACAATATTTTACGTTAATGTGTTCGTCAAACATTGTTCAAAGCAGTAGAGTGTAAGGGCCCCGTCACACTAAGCGATGCAGCAGCGATCCCGACAACGATACGACCTGTCAGGGATCGTTGCTGCATCGCTAATACATCGCTGGTGAGCTGTCAAACAGGCAGGCTCACCAGCGATCAGGGGAGCAGCGATATCGTGGAAAGGATCGTTCCACGATGTCCTGCTCCCGTTACCAGCCTGCTGCAAGCAGGAGCAGGCTGGTAACTATGGTAAACATCGCGTTACTAAGTGCGCGTGTGCCCCTAGTAACCCGCTGTTTACCATGGATACCACTCTGCTACGGTGCGCGGGAGCCTCCGCTTACCGTAGCAGAGTGGTATCCATGGTAAACAGCTGGTTACGAAGTGCGCGCGTGCCCCTAGTAACCCGATGTTTACCATAGTTACCAGCCAGATCGTTGGTCCCGCTGGTCACACACAGCGATGTGTGCTGGCCAGCGGGAGGCCAACGACCAAAAAATGGTCCAGGACACTTTGCAGCGATCAGCGACCTCACAGCAGGGGCCTGATCGTTGCAAAGTGTCACACACAGCGACATCGCTGGTGAGTCACCAAAACCGTGACTCAGCAGCGATATCGCTAGCGATATCGCTATGTGAGACGGGGGCTTAAGGTACAACCCATCGGTTATCTATTTCATTATCTGTGTACTGGCTAATTCTTTTAAATCTGATTGTTGTAGTATATCTTCCCTGTCCAGGTTTTCAGTCTTCTGTAAAGAGGATAACCATCATCTACTGTCTGTGTTTCTTCAATCAAGTTGCGAGGATACTTTTTAGTGCATTTTACTTCCTTCATGCATGGCGATCTTGGATTAAATGGCCCACATGACCCGTGGATCATATTTTCTAAATAGTTTCAAAAAGCAGGGCTGTGGAGTCAGTCGGACCCCTTTTTGGTGGAGTCGGAGTCGGTATAAAATGGACCAACTCTGACTCCTAAAATATATAATAAATTGGGTGCAGTAGTTCAATGCAGTTTGTGGGGAATATTTTTTTCATAAGAATTTGGGAAAGTTATGAAATGTCATATAAACGTCTGTCCTATTCCTGATCTAAGGGTCTAGACTTTTAGCTGAGATGAATCTGTGCTACAGTAAATTTATCACTTAAACATGAGCCATGTATAAGGGAGTCGGAGTTGGAGTTGTGTCATGGAAATTGAGGAGTCTGAGTCGGAGGTTTGGCTTACCGACTCCACAGCCCTGTCAAAAAGTATCGGGTGCTCCTCTGGGTTTGGAAGCTCAGCCAAAATAACTCTGTCAATTTGATCAGGACATATCTTGTCTTTTAGGCACATCAGTATGTGTGCATGCAGAAGACCTCTTTTTGACACTCAATTGAATACATCCAACATAGAGTTTCACCAAAAATATGACACTATGTAATTACTTCCATGACCTTAATCAGTTTTAGTTTAAACACCCTTACTGTTAAATCATGTCGATTAGGGGGATCCTGACCACTCAGAAGTTCTTCCCATATCGCTGGCCAAGTTGGATAACATATAACTGTAATAAACAAATCTCTACGCTATGGCCATATATCCGAACATATGTCATGGCGTCCTGAGCGTACTCGTGCATTTGTCTGGGACTTCCTGTAAATGTAGCCAGTAAAATAAACCATGCGGCCAATATCCCTCACGTTGCCATCGTTAGCAGCAGCATCTCTTATCCTCATCCAATCGAAGCTTTCGTTGGTTCAGTCGTTTGTACAAAAGATGCTCGCTTTCCACCTTGGCATACATATCTAATATAAATTGATGAAAAAGTTGCCTACATTGTAAAATGTGGTTTGATGAACCATCTCTGATCATTATTTGGTAGGCGTAGAAGTCCATAGCTGATATTTTTGTATTGGTTGGTCAAGCAGTGTTGGGATCAGTCTGCGTTAAATTAAAGTGATAGCCATTTTCGCTTCGTCGCTGAATAATTATATCTCGGCTTAGAAAGTTTTGTCCAACCATTACAATAGCTACTTCGTTAATACTGGGAGAATTAACTCGCCTTTTGTGCTCACCAATAGTGATGGGCGAGCACTAAAATGCTCGGGTGCTTGTTGCTTGGGTTGAGCACATTGGAATACTTGGGTGCTCGACCCGAGCAACGAGCCCAATGTCAGTCTATGGGAAACTCGAGCATTTTTCAGGCGGTCGGCAGAGGGTCTAAAAATTGCCAAAATCGATGGGAACAGTTCTCAAATGACATGGGAACAGCATGGAGAAGACCTCTGGAAGCATTTCTGACTCCCAGGTCACTGCTGTCAACAATGTTGTCAGAGGTATTACTCCACTTTTACGGACTCACAATAAAACATACAAAAACAAAACCAAAATGGATTTTCCTGGGAAATATGTTAAGGAACATCCTTTCCAGGGTAATGACTTGTATATAAGGCAAAATAAATAACCAAAAACAAAAATACTCCTCCACACCTTGGGCTATGTTCACACATAGCGTTTTTGATGCGTTTTTGCACTTTTGCATTGCTTTCAACAGTGACCAATGCATTTACCGGGAAATGTAATTTTAACATTTTACAACCTTATTTGGCCATGTGGTGTGTGAAACATTGTAATGCACACGCCCGGGCTGAGCGGCGTGTGCGTGTGATTCCACTGGACCGTGCCGGAGAGTGAATGCCTGGAGGGGCGTAACTAGGTATTCACCCGATCCGACCAGGGTCGCACGACAGCATACGACGCCAGTGCACCAAGGAGGAACCGAGCAGAGGGACCAGGTGCTACTCCAGGACAGACCCCGGACACGGCTGTTGACCCACACAGAGGAATACAGGAACAGACTGGTTAGGCTGGCACACAGACTGGTGGGAATAGGCAGGCACGACTGGTATGCAGGCAGGGGGGGTACAGGCAAGCACGGCTAGAGTGCAGACAGGAAGGCACTAGCAGGTAGGAACACAGGCGGGATAGGACCCAGTACACACTGGGACTCTGGAACAGAATCACAGATGTGGCGGACAAACACAGCAGAGTGAGGCCGCCCAGAGAGGTGAGCGAGAGCAGGACAGGATGAGACTGCCCGGAGCAGTGAGCGAGAGCAGAGCAGGACGAGACCGCCCGGAGCGGTGAGCGAGAGCAGAGCAGGACGAGACTGCCTGGAGCGGTGAGCGAGAGCAGAGCAGGACGAGACCGCCAGGAGCGGTGAGCGAGAGCAGAGCAGGACGAGACCGCCAGGAGCGGTGAGCGAGAGCAGAGCAGGACGAGACCGCCAGGAGCGGTGAGCAAGAGCAGAGCAGGACGAGACCGCCAGGAGCGGTGAGCAAGAGCAGAGCAGGACGAGACCGCCAGGAGCGGTGAGCAAGAGCAGAGCAGGACGAGACCGCCAGGAGCGGTGAGCAAGAGCAGAGCAGGACGAGACCGCCTGGAGCGGTGAGCAAAGGGTCAGAGCTGAGCGAGACTGCCGGAGCAGTGAGCAAGGAGTCAGAGCAGGACGAGGCCGTCTGGAGCGGTGAGCAAGAGTAGAGAAAGACTGCCGGAGCAGTGAGCAAAAGGATAAGAGCGGAGCGAGACTGCCGGAGCAGTGAGCAAAAGGGTCAGAGCGGAGCAAGGCTGACGGAGCAGCGAGCAAAAAAGGTCAGAGCGGAGCAAGACTGCTGGAGCAGTGAGCAAAAGGGTCAGAGCGGAGCAAGGCTGCCGGAGCAGCGAGCAAAAGGGTCAGAGCGGAGCAAGGCTGCCGGAGCAGCGAGCAAAAGGGTCAGAGCTTAGCAAGGCTGCCGGAGCAGTGAGCAAGGCAGAGCAGGCTAGAACCGCCAGAGCGGTGAGCAAGGCAGAGCAGCGGGGACAGGGCTCTGTTCACACGGAACAGACAGGAAGGGAAAGGCAGAGCCAGATACCCACAGGGTACTTGCAGTGAAGTAGCGAGTGGACCACAAACTCACAAATGGGAGTACAGAGACAACAAGCAGGAGTTAGGTACGAGTTCAGACTCTGCAGAAAAAGGAAAGGAACGGACATACAGAAAAAACAGGTAAAGGATAGGAGAGAGTTCAGACTGGAACTGAGTGCACGGAGGAGACCGACACTGCAGCAGGATACAGGAGCGGGTCTGGGAATACGGCCCCCAGAGAGGCGGGACGAACAGGCAAGGCGCGTGTTCAGACAGGACAGACAAGATACAGGAGTGGGTCTAGGTAATCGGCCCCTAGAAGGCGGGAGGAACAGGCTAGGAGCGTGTTCAGACAGGCCTGGAAATACAGCCTCCAGGATACCCTGGGGGGTATACATGAACATACTGTATACAATTTTTTTTTTTTTTTACGGGAGTCATAAACACCCTTTAAAAAAATTATGTGGGTGTTGCATCACAGACTACGGTCACTCTGGTGATATGGTGGTTGAGGATGAGGAGAAGGAGGAGGACAAAAGCAAATAGCCAAAATCAGGAAGCGTATACCCATGTGTGGGTGTGAAAAGGTGCATGGGAATACACCCCCCTAAAAAAGGACACTGGTTATGAGTTTGTTACGCTGCTATCATTCGGTGGTGTTGAGAAATCTGGCCCAATCCAGCCCTTGTTCATTTTTATAAGAGTCAGCCTGTTAGCATTTTCAGTTGACAGGCGGATGCACTTATCAGTTATAATTCCACCAGCGGCACTAAAAACCCGCTTTGATAAAACGCTAGCGGCAGGGCAGGCCAGGAACTCCAAGGCGTAGAGAGCCAGTTCATTCCATGTATCCAGCTTGGATACCCAATAATTAGAAGACAGAGAGGAATTACAGAGGACGTTGGTACAGACGGCAAGGTACTCCCTCAGCATCTTCCCAAACTTTGCACTCCTTGTGAGAGTACCCGTGCCTCAGGGCCTGTGCGATGGGAGGGGCTGAGAAAATTCTCCCAGAACTTGGACAGTGTTCCCTTGCCTCTGCTGGATTGGAGTTGTCTCTCTCGCCTGTACTCCTTGGTTGTCCAACGAACTGTGCCCTCTACCCCCAGCGTTTTCAGATGGGAATTTTTTCAATAGTTACGCAACAAGGGCCTTGTGGTACAGCCCCAGTTTTGTAGACCTGTCTGCCTCAGGAATAAGGGATATAAAGTTCTCCTTGTAGCGTGGGTCTAGAAGTGTCACCAACCAGTAATGACTGTCATCCAAAATTTTGAGAACGCGGGGGTCATGGGAAAGGCAGAGTAATATAAGCTCAGCCATGTGTGCCAGACTGCTAACAGGAAAGACTTCCGTGTCCTCACCAAGAGGACAACTGACCATTCTCTCCTCCTCCTCTCTGTCCTCAGGCCATCCACGCTGAACAGAGGGTATGACCATTGTGCATGCGCTCTGCCGAGTCGGCGGCCATTTTCCTGTAGAGCACAGCTTCAGGAACATGGCCGCGGCCACTGGAAGCCGCACACTCTGCTCTGCAAACTCCGCTCACAGCAATACACCGGCCCCGGTACCCGGCCAGGCCCGGCCCCCAGCCAGATATCAGCCTGCCTTACCTCTTCTTCCGCCGCCGCCCTGCAATCCCGCTCCACCACCACCTGTAAGTTGTGTACGGACCATAAGACTCACCCCCCATTATCCTCCCAAATTTGGGGGGAAAAAAGTGCGTCTTATAGTCCGAAAAATACGGTACTTCTCTCGTACCTACACTACATAATAAACAACTAAATCTCTCCCTAGCTCAGCAGCACCTCTCCCTACACTGTCTGATTCTGGAGTGACTGTGTCGAGCACGGTGGCGCCAGGTCTGATATAGACCTGATGACGCTGTGCGGCCAGCTAATCATTGTAATGCCACAACCACCATGGCTATGGCATTACAATGAGTGGCAGGCAATCCCTTCATGTTCATTGGCTCTGTAAAGAGCGCCAAACATGCAGGGAGGGGACTCGAGCTCCCGCCGAGCAACCCGGAAATACTTGGCGAGTTCTGAGCATCTCGTACAGTGAGATGCTCGGGCAAGCACCAAGCAGTAGCGAGCATGCTCGCTCATCACTACTCACCAACTGGTGTCTTGTCTGCTCTTATTATAACCTAATATTCGTCACTTGGCATTCTTTCTAAGTTTTTTTTTAAAAAGGTTTACTACCTGAATTCATTAATGGAAAAATCTTTGCAAACTCAAAACAATATCTTTTTTTGTCTCAGGTATAGCTTCACAAAGTCGATCAGCTTGCATCTGTTCATCTCCCAAAAAGTAAATTTAAAAAAAAAAATTGGGTCTTCATTTGTTACAGGAAGCATAGAACTTATGTTGTGATATATTTTGCCCTGGGCAAAAAAAGTGGGCACAATTTCTGCTTCCTTGAGTCTAGCTGTCTTATCAAAGGATGTCATCTGGATGGATGAATTGTATCTCCTAATACTTTGCAGAAAATGTTTGGATTCAGGAGTTGTTCCAACATGTATGAAAAAAGTGGTTTGGGAGGTAGACTTAAGTGATAAACTGACTTTGTCATTTGAGCTGCACATACCAGACGATTCAAAGTTAAACTTTTTTGCTTGACAATGTTCGCATATTATGTCCATTTTGCCTATTATGACTTTCAGATGTGACCTATAGTCCTGAATTGTGTCATAGTGAAACACTTCCAAACTCAAGTCAGGCTGCCTACATCTTTGCATAAATTGCATATGTCATATGCGGTCAGTTTGACAAGGTTCAACCTTTCGTTCAGATGTTTCCGCATCCCTTGATTCAGCCTGCCTCATCCGTTTCTCCTGAAGACGATGTTCCTGTTGTTCAGATGTTTCAGCTGCATTTGATTCAGCCTGTCTCATCCATTTCCTTTCAAGCCGGGACTCGCATTGTTCACTTGTCTCAGCTGTTTGAGACTGTTTTGCTTTCTTAGCTTTTGGATTATCTTGCCCAATTGATGGCAGTTTTTTGGGCGGCATTTTAAAAAACAATCCTTAGTATTATGACCCTTAGTACCGTATTTTTCGGACTATAACACGCACTGGACCATAAGACGCACCTATGTTTTAAAGGAGGAAAATAGGAAAAAAAATTTAAGCAAAAAATGTGGCCATGATGCCCTGTTATGGGGGTGGGTGTCTGCTGCTGACACTGGTATTGGGGTAATGTCCCCCCCCCCAATTCTGTTAATATCCTCCATCCTGGTATGTATGACCCCTCCTTCCTGGTATAAGTGGCCCCCATCCCATCCTGGTATGCATGGCACCCCTTTATCCCCCATCCTGGTATGCATGGCACCCCTTTATCCCCCATCCTGGTATGCATGGCACCCCTTTATCCCCCATCCTGGTATGCATGGCACCCCTTTATCCCCCATCCTGGTATGCATGGCACCTCTCTGAGCCCCCATCCTGGTATGCATGGCACCTCTCTGAGCCCCCATCCTGGTATGCATGGCACCCCTTGAGCCCCCATCCTGGTATGCATGGCACCCCTTGAGCCCCCATCCTGGTATGCATGGCACCCCTTGATGCCCTCATACTGGTATGCATGGCACCCCTTGATGCCCTCATACTGGTATGCATGACACCCCTTGAGCCCCCATCCTGGTATGCATGGCACCCTCTGAGCCCCCATCCTGGTATGCATGACACCCTTTGAGCCCCCATCCTGGTATGCATGGCACCCTCTGAGCCCCCATCCTGGTATGCATGGCACCCTCTGAGCCCCCATGCTGGTATGTATGACACCCTCTGAGCCCCCATGCTGGTATGTATGGCACCCTCTGAGCCCCCATCCTGGTATGCATGGCACCCTCTGAGCCCCCATCCTGGTATGCATGGCACCCTCTGAGCCCCCATGCTGGTATGTATGGCACCCTCTGAGCCCCCATGCTGGTATGTATGGCACCCTCTGAGCCCCCATGCTGGTATGTATGGCACCCTCTGAGCCCCCATCCTGGTATGTATCGCACCCTCTGAGCCCCCATCATGCTGGCTACAAAAATAAATAAATAAACACTCATACTCACCTCCTCTCTCCTCCAGCGCTGTCCCGCTCTGCTGCCGACACTCTCACTGTGTGAGCCGCACATGGCAGGGCGCACATGGCATCCCTGCCATGCACCCTCACACAGTGTGAGACGCTGTGCTGGAATAGTCACTGCTCCCCACGTCGGGACTCTGTGCGTGGGGAGCCGTGACCATTCAGTCTGTTCAATAGCGTGCACACCGTACAGCAGCGCTGCTCCTGCTGCCGCTCTGCGGTCAGTGTGCCCGCTATTAAAGACCATGGATATTTACTACAACCAATGGGAGTGGGTTGTAGGGAATATTCATGAGTTTTAATAGCGGGCACACAGACCGCAAAGCAGCAGCAGGAGCCTCGCTGCTGTACAGTGCACTGGCTATTAAGAAAAATGAATATTCATTGCTCTCCACGCCCATGTGCGTGGGGAGCAGGGAATATTCATTTTCTTTAGTAGCGGGCACAGGGTAGGCTGCAGCAGGCGGCTGCTGCCTCCTGTGCCCCGCTGATCCCCCGCTGCCGCTTCCCCACACCCACCACCATGTGGCCATACAGTAATATAGTATTCGGACTATAAGACGCACCCCCCACTTTCCTCCAAAATTTTGGAGGCAAAAAAGTGCGTCTTACAGTCCGAAAAATACTGTAATCACCTCACACTTATCAGAGATCTAATAGGTGAATCTATATATATAAAGCAGAAAATGTGACTTCCTCACTCTCAGACTGTTCTAGTAGTCCATAGCAACCAATCAGAGCTCAGCTTTCACTTTACCTCAGCAGCTTCAATGCTGAAAGCTGCAGTCTGTTTGCTATGGGCAACTAAAGCAATCTTACTGTGAAGCAATTCTCATAAATGAGGCCTCAGTTACTTCTGCAACAGCCATTGCTATAATTACGGAATTTAGACCGACTTATCAGGTTGCCCCACCTCAGCGACTATATGGTTGCTGCCCCTTTAAGAGCGACTCTTCGGACGCCGTCGCTCTTATTCTTTAAAACCTTTTGAGCATAAACTATGGTTTTGCATTCAACACACAGACACCCATTTTCTCCTTTATTTCTATAGAGCCTAAATTTGGGGGGCCAAATCTCGTGATGGAGGGAAATTTCAAATTTTAATGTTTGCAGCATTTTTAGTCTCGTGTTAAAACAGGCCATGCAAAACTTCACTCAAACTGCATGAAAAATGTGGTTTTTGTATTCAACGGGCTTCACACAAATTTTATACTTTATACATATATATAGATTTAAAAGAGAAACCTAAATACTGTAAAATAATAAATCTCCTCATATGTTTCCCCTTATTGTCTCCAGTAATTGTATTATTACACAGGATTCTTTATGATGTTACATCGGCTCATCTTCTTGTTCAGGTTTCTACAATATCAGATCCTCTCAGTGAAGATCTTCTATATTAAGAGAATTTTCCTGATTTACCCATCAAGGATGGACATGGACAGAGACAAGATGGCGGAGAGGATATTACACCTCACCCTAGAGATCCTCTTCCGGCTTACTGGAGAGGTGAGAGATTCTGATGACGTCACATTACATCATTCTTATCTATGGGAATAACAGATGGACAGATCTGGAGAGGTGAGGACTCTGGAAATGTCTGTAGTGAGATTTATTAATGTGTCTTTCCATAACCAGGATTACATAGTAGTGAAGAAGACCTCTAGTGAGCGCTGTCAGGACCCTGTGTCTGAGGGATGGGGAAGACCCCTGAGCCCAATCACAGGGCTTCCACCTCATCACCTGATACATGAGGACATCAATGACCAGAAGATTCTAGAACTCACCTACAAGATGATTGAGCTGCTGACTGGAGAGGTGACACTGCTGGGAATGCTGGGACATTACACAGTAACGCTATGAATGGATTGGGGGGATGACGGTATCATTGTATGTGTCAGGTCCCTATAAGGTGTCAGGATGTCGCCATCTATTTCTCCATGGAGGAGTGGGAGTATTTAGAAGGACACAAATATCTGTACAAGGACGTCATGATGGAGGTTCCCCAGCCCCTCACATCACCAGGTAATAGACAGGATTAAATACACCCAGCCTATAATTATCTGTATGTAAAGAATGAATTCAGTCCCTGTATGTGTTTCCTCCAGATCTATCCAGTAAGAGGACAACAGCAGAGAGATGTCCCCGTCCTCTTCCACAGGACTGTAAACAAGAAGATCCCAATGTTCCTCAGGATCATCAGGTAGATGGAGAGAAGGTGTCATGAGATCTTCCTTATGACAGCTGTAAAGCTCTTGTGCTCAGTATTATTTTATCCCCCAGTATTATATGTTTTATACTTATGTAATAAGAACTTAATGGAACTTCTCCATTTGTGGCTTTTACAATATTTGTTTTAGGGTGAAGATCTGACCCATATTAATACTATAGAGACATATGTGAGGGGTGATGAGCAATGTAAGGAGGAGATTCCTACAGATAACCGCCCAGGTGAGTAGTAACCACTAAATGCAGAGAAGTCACAGATTCTTCTCAGTCACCAGCTGCGGCTGCTTTGTCGGTCGTGTAGTCTGGGCGTATCACAATCGTGTGATTACCATTTTGCCTCTAGAGCATTAACATTCTGCATTGGTTACTCATATTTTTACTGATGAAGAGTGTTGAGTTTGTTAATTTCAGTAGATGTTATTGTCTATACTCACAGTTTTTAACTATAGTAGTTAGTGCCAAAAATACTCTGACTTAACCACTTCCCGCAGCCAGTTTTGTATTCTTAATCAGTGCCCATTTTTCAAATCTGACGTGTGTCACTTTATGTGGTGATAACTTTGGAATTCTTCACAAAGGATTAAAAGGAAACAAATGGACCTTAAAAATTATTTTCGAACATCTCTTGAATCCGACAATACCCTGTATTTGGTTGCACACTACTGTCTGGGCACATGGCAGGTTAAGAAGGGAAGGAGCACCATTTAGCTATTTGAATGCAGATCTTGCTGGAATATGAGTCTCAAAAGAAACGGAGTACCAAGTGCACCAGTCTTTTAAGCCTGGACTTGTAGTCCTCTGTAATGAAACAAAAAAATGCCTGCCGACGGTCCACGGTGCTGCAACAAGAGTACTACAGTAGTATGTAGAGAAGAAAAGAAAGGTGGCACTCACCATCGGAAGCAGTAAAACATTGTTTAATTCAGACAAAAGTCGTCATGGGAAGCTGTAGGCTTGGGTGTGCGAGTGAGTGCAAGATTGGACGACGACCATTTTATGCTGGGAATGCGCTTCTGCGTCATCCAGTCTTGCACTCCCCCGCACACCCCAGCCTACCACTTCCCATCACGACTTTTGTCTGAATTAAAGAATGTTTTTCTGCTTCCAATGGTGATTGCCACTTTTCTTTTCTTCTCTGCATACTCTTGTTGGAATAGCTTGAAGACACAATGTATTGAAGGCACTGTTCGTGGTCACCTGGCAGCTAAAAAGATGGCCACGACGAACAGGCTTGGTTCTATCTACTCCTTTTTCCAGATCTCAGGGATTTCCTTGCTCATCACTCTTTAACAACTTACTGACTAGGATAACTATATTAAAATGCAACCTTTATTAGGATATTAAAATTATATTCCATTATTCACCATACTATTCGTGCAGTCTACCGTCTCTGGCCTTTGGATAAGGTCAGAGCTGGATACTAACAATAAACAAAATGTACTAAAAAATCATGTGCGTTTTTTCTTCTAATCCAGGGGTCCTCAAACTTTTTAAACAGGGGGCCAGTTCACTGTCCCTCAGACCATTGGAGGGCCGGAATATAGTTTTTAAAAAAATGTATGAACAAATTCCTATGCACACTGCACATATCTTATTTTGAAGTAAAAAAACAATACAGGAACAAAGACAATATTTAAAATGAAGAACAAGTAAAGTTAAATCAACCGGTATTTCAATAGGTAGGTAACTGTACCCAATAGGCAGCATAGTTCCCCAATAGGCAGCATAGTTCCCCAATAGGCAGCATAGGTCCCCAATAGGCAGGTAAATGTCCCCAATAGGCAGGTAAATGTCCCCAATAGGCAGATAAATATCCCCAATAGGCAGCATAGGTCCCCAATAGGCAGCATAGGTCCTCAATGGGCAGGTAAATGTTCCCAATAGGCAGGCTGTTCCCCCCTTATAATGCCCCATGCTGGATGCCACCCCCCATATAATGCCCCATGCAGGATGTCCCTTTCTCACACCATATAATGCCCCATGCAGGATGTCACCCCCCATATAATGCCCCATGCAGGATGTCACCCCCCCCATATAATGCCCCATGCAAGATATCACTCCCCTGTCTTTATAATGCCCCATGCAGGATGTCCCTCCCCCCCCCATATAATGCCCCATGCAGGATGTCACCCCCCATATAATGCCCCATGCAGGATGTTACCCCCCCATATAATGCCCCATGCAGGATATCACTCCCCTGTCTTTATAATGCCCCATGCAGCATGTCACACCCCCATATAATGCAGCATGTCACACCCCCATATAATGCAGCATGTCACCCCCCATATAATGCCACATGCAGGATGTCAACCCCCATATAATGCCCCATGCAGGATGTCACCCCCCCATATAATGCCCCATGCAGGATATCACTCCCCTGTCTTTATAATGCCCCATGCTGCATGTCACCCCCCCATATAATGCCCCATGCAGCATGTCACCCCCCCATATAATGCCCCATGCAGCATGTCACCCCCCCCCCATATTATGCCCCATGCAGCATGTCACCCCCCCCCCATATTATACCCCATGCAGGATGTCACCCCCCCCCCCCCCCCATATTATACCCCTTGCAGGATGTCACCCTCCATATAATGACCTATGTCTCCATACATTTAAAAAAAAAAAAAAAAAAATCCAATACTCACCTCACTTCTCACTTGCTGCTGCTGCTCTGGTCTGGACTCCAGCGTCGCAGCGGCGTTGTCCCGCTCTGCGCTGCCTGTGACAGCACTCGGTGTAAAGACGTCACCGCGCCCTCTGACCTGAGACGTCACAGAAAGCGCAGAGCAGGATGACAGCTGATCTGCGGAGGCACGGGGAGAGGTAAGTATCCACCTGCCGGGGCCCTGAGCAAGCGGGGGGGAAGGGCGGGCAATGGCACCGCTCTCCTCTCCTCCGCCCATAGCCCGGCGGGCCGGATGAAAGTCCTCCGCAGGCCGAATGTGGCCCGCGGGCCGTAGTTTGAGGACCCCTGTTCTAATCATAGTAATTCTTTTATTTCATTCGACAGCATATACTTTGATTCCTACCTCACATAATTGTATAAACACCTCAAACTATACACTTAATTCAATTGTGCTTGTTACTGTTCTATATAGAAACTTGTTATTACACTTCACCTTTAATTAAATAGGTAACAGATGGCTCCTTCAGCTACAGTGGGGGAAATAAGTATTTGATCCCTTGCTGTTTTTGTAAGTTTGCCCACTGACAAACATAAGTAAGTGTAGAATTTAATGCAGTCCAAACAAAGTAACAGACGTTTCGGCCTTGACAAACGGCCTTCATCAGTGTGGTCTATAAACCAAGAACAAAATCATAATCAAAATCCAGAAAGTAAAACATATTACATTTAAAAATCAGTGTCACGTATAGAAAATCTTTAGTTTACATGGGAGAAATGACTTCTATAGTCAGGAGACCTACCAGACTGTTTGGAGTCAGGTGTCTAGGGAGAGGATGGGCGAAGTGCCTCTGGGAATATGTATCAATACCTGTGAAAGCACGTGGATAACCTAATTAGGTGCAGTTCAGAAAAGACTAGACTGTCCGAAAGTAGTGCTGAAGCATACCTGTGTGACATTAACAGGGGTCTTAGCGTTAGAACGCGGTATCCACCGCTGGTTCAGTGTGGTCCCAGTGTGTGACATCTATCTGCACTATTTAATTGCATAAGGGGGGTGGGACTGGTAAATATGAGGGCCAATCCCATAAGATGGGTGTCACCCCAGGAAGTTGTATGGCTGTCATAGAAAAGTGTAGTGTCAGTGGGTTGTGCCGGCTGTGACTTCACAGGATGTGACGCGCAGCACGTGCATGCCAGGAAGTCCTAGAGGTTATCAGCGTGCGTTCCACTGTGCCGCATGTGACGTCATCGAATGTGACGCGCGGCACGTGCGTACCAGGAAGTCCTCGAGTTTGTCAGTATGCGTTCCATTGTCCCGGAAGTGCGCTCTCTCTAATGGAAATGTGCGTTCCACAGGTTATAAGGGGCGGATTCTTATATAGCGATGGTCAGCATGCGTTCCACAGTCACGGAGGTGCATACTAGTGAATAGGATTGTGCGTTCCAAGGCTATCAGGTGGATTTCCTGTGCAGTGGCAGAGTGATAGGTCCATAATCAATGTCCCACATTTCAAGGCACAATTAAACATGCCATCTGTAACACAAAATGAATAATTAGGACTAATCATATCCGTGGGGTGACGGCATAATACAACCTTGTCATAGCATAAATTGGCATACAATCAAAGTTCAAGGCTTTCTGCAAATAAACCCGAGATTTGGGCATTTGATATCATAATGACAAGAGGAATTAGTGCCAGTTAAATAAAGGAAATTAAATCGTAGTCCCTATTTAAACCCTTGGGGGCAAGGGACTGAAGTTCATGTTTCCAGTACGCCTCCCTACGTTTCAGGAGGCATACACGGTAGCCACCCCTCCGTGGCGTGAGTACCTGTTCCAAAACGTGAAATTTTAATTGTGAAACGTGGTGTCCTGCTGTGTCGAAATGGAAGGGAATGGGCAATAATAAATTTTTGCATCGTATAGTGGATTTATGTTTGGAAATCCTATCCCTGATGGGTTGGGTGGTCTCACCTATATAGATCAAGCCACAAGGGCATTTAATCAACTAAATCACAAAAGATGTGTCACAGGTAAAAAAAAATTTAATTTGATATCTGTTCCCGGATTGTGGATGGTGGATGGTGGACTGAATCTCCTCGCAGGACATTATTGCATTGCCTGCACTGTAGGCAGGGAAATGTTCCTGTTTTGGGATTCTGTAGGAATCTCTGTTGAGGACCTGATTTTGTACTACCTATGTCCGCCCGTACTAGGGAATCTCTAAGATTAGACGGTCGTTTAAAACAGGGTAGAAATGGTGTTTGAAAAGAAGGGATGTCAGGATAACCGGTCCCCAGTATGTTCCAATGTCTACGTATTGCTTTATGAAGTATGTACGCATAAGGGTGAAAGGTATGTACAAACAGAATGCGATCCTTGGTGGGAATACGTGTACCGCGGGGCTCTGTTGGTTGCTGGTCAAGAATGGCTGGGGGATAGCCCCTCTCTAAAAATCTCGCTCTCGTTTCATGAATTCTGGTTTGCTTTAACTGTTCGTTAGTTACTATTCTATCTACCCTTTTAAATTGTGATTTGGGAATAGAACTCTTCATGGCCCTAGGGTGATTGCTAGTAAAGTGTAACAAACTGTTGCGGTCAGTGGGTTTGGAAAACAGGTCTGTGGAAAGGGTGCCATGTTGATCTTTCATCAACATGGTATAAAGGAAGCTTACTTGATGGATTTCCCTGGTCATGGTGAAGCTAAGACCGGGCCATGCCATATTTAAACCAGAGAAAAATTCTATTAAGGAATCTTTTGGACCTCCCCATATGCAAAAGATGTCGTCGATAAATCTTTTTCACATAATGGAGTATCTCTGAAATAGTGGGTGGGAATAGACGACATCATTCTCAAAGGCTGCCATGTAACAATTTGCATATGGGGGCGCCACATTGGATCCCATGGCGGTCCCTTTCACTTGGAGGTAGTATGTGTCCTGAAAAAGGAAAAAGTTCTTCGTAAGGACTAATGATAGGAGGTCTACACAGAGGTCCGAGACCTTGGGATCTATTTCGGAGTGTGTCAGTAACCGTTGGACCATGGCAATACCTTGTTCATGAGGTATGGACGTATATAAGTTTTTGACATCAAATGATACCAAGATAGCACTAGAGGGGACTTGTCCAATATCTTTTAAAGCTGTCGGGAAGGCTCCCGTATCTAACAGGTAAGATGGACTACGTTGGGTCAATGGTGTAAGGATCTTCTCCAAGAAGATCGAGAGTGGTGAAAGTAATGAGTCAGTGGAAACTACTATGGGTCTACCAGGAAGTTGTTCAAGGTTCTTGTGTATTTTAGGTAAGACATAAAAGACAGGGGTAATAGGAAATTTCCTAATCAGAAATTCACTTGTTTTGGTATCTATGACACCTGCTGTGAGGTATCTCTGGACTGTGGTCTGAATCAATGTGCTCAGATGTGGGGTGGGGTCATTGGGTAGTGGCCGGTAGGTGGTAGTGTCCCCCAATTGACGTTCTATTTCATTAGTGTAGTCGATTTTGTTCATCACTACAATTGCTCCCCCCTTGTCGGCTGGTTTTATTATTAGTGATTTGTTATCCCTTAGTTCCCTCAGGGCTTGCTGATCAAGTGGTGACAGGTTCTGTTGATAGTGTAGTTTGCCCCTTTCGCTATCTGAGCGTAATTTTTGGAATGCACTATCAATAAAACTGATGAATGTCTCCAATGCGTGGGTGCCATATGGTGGTCTATAAGTGCTCTTTTTTCGGAACCCTAGTTCCTCAGCCGTAATAAGTGCCATGGTGTCTATTTGGCCTTTATCTTTAGTGGACACAGTTTTGGAGACATGTGTTTTTAAACGCAGTGAGCGATAAAATCGCTGTAACTCCATGTCCAACTGAAATGTATTGTATTTACTTAACGGGCAAAAGGACAGACCCCATTGTAATACCGACAATTGAGGGATACTAAGGGTATGTGATGATATATTTACCACCAGGGGGTTGCTTGAGATCTGGTTATTCGATTGTAGTCCATATTCCTTGTGTTGCCTGCCCCACCTCGTTTTCTTCTTGGTTGTCTCCGGGGTAGGCCTAAAAAAGGAACAGAAGAAGAGTGATGATCCCGTCGGTCCACTTCCGAACCTGATGTGGAGGCGTCTGAGGGAGATTTGTTGTAATTATAGGAACTTCTCCTAGTGGAGTAATTGTCGCGCCATCGGTAGACTCTATTGGACTCGTAATCTTCGGTATCACGTATAAATTTGGACCTTTTCCTTGCTTCGGTATCACGTCGGTGGTTTTCGATGTTGGTTTTAATCTTGCCTTGTAAGTTGGCGTATTCCTCAGAAGTAGTGGTCGTCAGGAGTTGGGTCTCTATGTTCTTGATCTCCTCCTTAGTCGTGATGATGGCCTTATTCAGAAAATCAACAGGTAATGTAAATAAATGTTCTTTTGATTTAATGACAATCTGTTCAAATCTTGTAGTATATTCAGTATTGTTTGAGAATAAAGTCGGCCGCAGTTGTACCCTCAGCCCCCTCGGGATACGTTCGGTTCTCAAATACTCAGTAAGGGTAGCACAATGCAGTTCGTTGTTAACGAGATGCCGCTGTTCTCTCTCGTGGTCTCTCCCACGGGTCTCCTTAGGTGCAACTTTCAAAAATTCACTTGAAAAACTCGATTGTGCCAATATATTAGAAGTCTCCTCCGCATTGTATGAAAAAGTGATTGGTGTAGACATGACACTACAGTGTGCAGGCGTATAGGTTTATATACTCAAAAAAGAAATCACCGCACTACTGCATAGGTGCACGAGTAGGGTCCAAAACCAAACATTTAAAGAATAACCTCGGCACTCAAAACATAAGTGTAGAATTTAATGCAGTCCAAACAAAGTAACAGACGTTTCGGCCTTGACAAACGGCCTTCATCAGTGTGGTCTATAAACCAAGAACAAAATCATAATCAAAATCCTGAAAGTAAAACATATTACATTTAAAATCAGTGTCAGGCTGGGTGCCCACGTAGCGTTTTACAAGCGTTTATGCTGCGGAATTTCCGCAGCATAAACGCTTGGGAAACGCTTGGTAATCCGCCCCCCGTGGTCCCCAATGACAAGCCGCACTTTCAATGCCCATGTTGTGGATTTTTCCGCAGCGTTTATGCTGCGCTCAAAAATCCGTAGCATGTCCATTAATTTTGCGGAAGCGCGGCGTAATCGCCGCCATTGACTTGCATTGGACCGCGTGACATCCGCATCACTGCATTTGCACATGCGGATATCACACGGTTCAATGTGCGGATGGTACCCAAGTCTGGAGAAGAGGAGACTCTCATCCAGACCTGGGTACCATAGAAACTGTAAAAAAAAGAATTTAAAATAAAAAATAAAGTTTATACTCCCCTTCTGATGTCTTCCCGGTGTTTTGTCTGCTCCGTCCGGTGTCTTGCAATGTTCGCGTTGATGTGAAGGACCTGCCATGACGTCACTGAGTCATGTGACCCATCACATGGCTCAATGACGTCACCACAGGTCCTTCACACCCCCGCAAGCAGTGCAAGACACCGGACGGAGCAGACAAAACACCGGGAAGACATCAGAAGGTGAGTATAAACTTTATTTTTTTTATTTTTCACCATTCTTATTCTTTTTTTTAACTAATTTGGTCACACTACTATAAATCCATGCCGGTTGCATTGATTTATATAGTGTGAACAAGTTATCAAGCACTTTTCCAAGTGATGCTAAAATCGCTTGGAAAAGTGCTTGATAACCCGCATGCAGATATGCATGCAAAGACGCTTCACAAACGCTTCTACCTGGCGGGAAAACCGCATTTAAAATCCACATGCGTTTTTCCTGCCAGGGAGAAGCGTAAAAAATATGCAGAATTTCTGCATCGTGGGCACTTAGCCTCACGTATAGAAAATCTTTAGTTTACATGGGAGAAATGACTTCTATAGACACGAGACCTACCAGACTGTTTGGAGTCAGGTGTCTAGGGAGAGGATGGGCGAAGTGCCTCTGGGAATATGTATCAATACCTGTGAAAGCACGTGGATAACCTAATTAGGTGCAGTTCAGAAAAGACTAGACTGTCCGAAAGTAGTGCTGAAGCATACCTGTGTGACATTAACAGGGGTCTTAGCGTTAGAACGCGGTATCCACCGCTGGTTCAGTGTGGTCCCAGTGTGTGACATCTATCTGCACTATTTAATTGCATAAGGGGGGTGGGACTGGTAAATATTAGGGCCAATCCCATAAGATGGGTGTCACCCCAGGAAGTTGTATGGCTATCATAGAAAAGTGTAGTGTCAGTGGGTTGTGCCGGCTGTGACGTCACAGGATGTGACGCGCGGCACGTGCATGCCAGGAAGTCCTAGAGGTTATCAGCGTGCGTTCCACTGTGCCGCATGTGACGTCATCGAATGTGACGCGCGGCACGTGCGTACCAGGAAGTCCTCGAGGTTGTCAGCGTGCGTTCCATTGTCCCGGAAGTGCGCGCTCTCTAATGGAAATGTGCGTTCCACAGGTTATAAGGGGCGGATTCTTATATAGTGATGGTCAGCATGCGTTCCACAGTCACGGAGGTGCATACTAGTGAATAGGATTGTGTGTTCCAAGGCTATCAGGTGGATTTCCTGTGCAGTGGCAGAGTGATAGGTCCATAATCAATGTCCCACATTTCAAGGCACAATTAAACATGTCATCTGTAACACAAAATGAATAATTATGACTAATCATATCCGTGGGGTGACGGCATAATACAACCTTGTCATAGCATAAATTGGCATACAATCAAAGTTCAAGGCTTTCTGCAAATAAACCCTAGATTTGGGCTTTTGATATCATAATGACAAGAGGAATTAGTGCCAATTAAATAAAGGAAATTAAATCGTAGTCCCTATTTAAACCCTTGGGGGCAAGGGACTGAAGTTCATGTATCCAGTACGCCTCCCTATTTAATTTCCTTTATTTAATTCCCCTTGTCATTATGATATCACCCCACGGATATGATTAGTCCTAATTATTCATTTTGTGTTACAGATGGCATGTTTAATTGTGCCTTGAAATGTGGGACATTGATTATGGACCTATCACTCTGCCACTGCACAGGAAATCCACCTGATAGCCTTGGAACGCACAATCCTATTCACTAGTATGCACCTCCGTGACTGTGGAACGCATGCTGACCATCACTATATAAGAATCCGCCCCTTATAACCTGTGGAACGCACATTTCCATTAGAGAGCGCGCACTTCCGGGACAATGGAACGCACGCTGACAACCTCGAGGACTTCCTGGTACGCACGTGCCGCGCGTCACATTCGATGACGTCACATGCGGCACAGTGGAACGCACGCTGATAACCTCTAGGACTTCCTGGCACGCACGTGCCGCGCGTCACATCCTGTGACGTCACAGCCGGCACAACCCACTGACACTACACTTTTCTATGACAGCCATACAACTTCCTGGGGTGACACCCATCTTATGGGATTGGCCCTCATATTTACCAGTCCCACCCCCCTTATGCAATTAAATAGTGCAGATAGATGTCACACACTGGGACCACACTGAACCAGTGGTGGATACCGCGTTCTAACGCTAAGACCCCTGCTAATGGCACACAGGTATGCTTCAGCACTACTTTCGGACAGTCTAGTCTTTTCTGAACTGCACCTAATTAGGTTATCCACGTGCTTTCACAGGTATTGATACATATTCCCAGAGGCACTTCGCCCATCCTCTCCTTAGACACCTGACTCCAAACAGTCTGGTAGGTCTCCTGTCTTTAGAAGTCATTTCTCCCATGTAAACTAAAGATTTTCTATACGTAACACTGATTTTAAATGTAATATGTTTTACTTTCTGGATTTTGATTATGATTTTGTTCTTGGTTTATAGACCACACTGATGAAGGCCGTTTGTCAAGGCCGAAACGTCTGTTACTTTGTTTGGACTGCATTAAATTCTACACTTACTTATGTTTTGAGTGCCGAGGTTGTTCTTTAAATGTTTGGTTTTGGACCCTACTCGTGCACCTATACAGTAGTGTGGCAATTTCTTTTTTGTGCCCACTGACAAAGACATGAACAGTCTATAATTTTAAAGGTAGATTAATTTTAACATTGAGAGATAGAATATCCAAAAAAAAATCAAGAAAATCACATTGTATAAATTAGATACATTTTTTTGTATTTTGCAGTGCGAAATAAGTATTTTATCCCCTACAAACCATTATGAGTTCTGGCTCCTACAGACCAGTTAGACGATCCTAATCAACTCGTTACCTGCAATAAAAACAGCTGTCTAACATAGTCACCTGTATAAAAGACTCCTGTCCACAGACTCAATTAATCAGTCAGACTCTAACCTCTACAACATGGGCAAGACCAAAGAGCTTTCTAAGGATGTCAGGGGCAAGATCATAGACCTGCACAAAGCTGGAATGTTCTACAAAACCATAATTCTACAAAAGGATGAGAATAGAGGCGCAATATTGCTGTTACCCAGGCAAACAATATTGTATAAAAGCAGAAATATGCTTACCTTGCAGGGTTGTGTCATGCACAACTCATATATTAGGCGTGAAAGAGGGCTGCAGGAGACACCAAACCTTGGTGGTTCACAATGTATTGAAAAAATAAAAGTTGTCGGTAGTTCTGCGCTCCTCCGTTTGTAAAGATACAGAATCCAGTTCTTCTTAAGAAGGGTTATGAAGAAGGAGTCCAGATTGTATAGGTAAGGCTATGTGCCCACGTTGCGGACCTGAAGCATATTTTTTACGCATCTCCCTGGCGGGAAAATCGCATGCGGATATTACATGCGGTTTTCCCACCAGGTAGAAGCGTTTGTGAGGCGTCTTTGCATGCATTTCCGCATGCGGGTTATCAAGCACTTCTCCAAGTGATTATAAGCATCACTTGGAAAAGTGCTTTGACAACTTGTTCACACTATATAAATCCATGCAACCGGCATGGATTTATATAGTGTGACCAAGTAATAGTTAAAAAAAAGAATCAGAATGGTAAAAAATAAAAAAATAAAGTTTATACTCACCTACAGATTCATTCTCTGCCCCGTCCGGAGTCTTGAGCGGCTCACGCTGTTGTGTGAAGGACCTGGGGTGACGTCATTGAGTCATTTGATGGGTCACATGACTCATGACGTGGCAGGTCCTTCAGACAACAGCGCGACGGAGGGAAAACATCAGAAGATAAGTATAAACTTTATTTTTTCTTTTTTTTACAGGTTCTTTGGTACCCAGGTCTGGATGAGAGTCTCCTCTCATCCAGACTTGGGTACCATCCGCACATTGATTCCGCTGCGCTTCCGCAAAATTAATGAACATGCTGCGGATTTTTGACCGCAGCATATACGCTGCGGAAAAATCCGCAGCATGGGCATTGACATTGCGGAATGCCATTGGGGACCATGGGGTGCGGATATACATGCGTTTTACAAGCGTTTACGCTGTGGAAATTCCGCAGCATATACGCTTGAAAAACGCTACGTGGGCATACAGCCTAAAGGGGACTGAGGATGCAGTATCTCAGTCAAAGAGGGAGACGGCCCTTAAAGAAAGTAGTACAGGAGGTAAGGAGGCATAGAACGAGGTATCCACCTATTGTCCAGGAGCTGCCTGCTCCCTCTTTGACTGAGACACTGCGTCCTCACTCTCCTTTACCTATACAATCTGGACTCCTTCTTCATAACCCTTCTTAAGAAGAACTGGATTCTGTATCATCTTGACTAACAGAGGAGCGCGGAACTACCGACACCTTTTATCTTTTCACTACAAAACCATAAGTAAGACGCTGAGTGAGAAGGAGACAACTGTTGGTGCAATAGTAAGAAAATGGAAGAAATACGAAATGACTGTCAATCGACATCGATCTGGGGCACCATGCAAAATCTCACCTCGTGGGGTATCCTTGATCATGAGGAAGGTGAGAGATCAGCCTAAAACTACATGGGGGAAGTGGTTAATGATCTCCAGGCAGCTGGGA
This sequence comes from Phyllobates terribilis, assembly GCF_046119375.1. Lineage (NCBI taxonomy): Eukaryota > Metazoa > Chordata > Amphibia > Anura > Dendrobatidae > Phyllobates > Phyllobates terribilis. The sequence goes on along the minus strand of NW_027362772.1, from coordinate 12,702,473 downwards.
CCACAGTCACCAAGAAAACCATTGGTAACACATTATGCCTTTAAAGGGGTACTCCCATCTCCAAGATCCTATCCCAATATGTAGTAGTTGTAGTACTAATAATAATAGTAGCAAATACCTACAATTAGAAATTTAGTATAGTTTTTCTGATTCGTTATGTCTCTTTCCTCATGTGCAGGCATTGCAGGACCTTAGATATCCATAGTTACGACCACTGATATAGTGACAGTTAGTTAGCTAGTTGCTAGTGGTAATAACCATGGATCTCTAAGGTCTTGCAATGCCTGCACGTGAGGAAAGAGACTTAACGAATCAGAAAAACTATACTACATTTCTAATTGGAGGTATTTGCTATTATTATTTTAACACCTACTACATATTGGGATAAGATCTTGGAGATGGGAATACCCCTTTTAAAGCTTTAAAATCCTGCAGTGCCCGCAAGGTCCCCCTGCTCAAGAAGGCACATGTGCAGGCCCATCTGAAGTTTGCCAATGAACACCTGGATGATTCTGTGAGTTATTGGGAGAAGGTGCTGTGGTCAGATGAGACAAAAATTTATCTCTTTGCCATTAACTCAACTCGCCGTGTTTGGAGGAAGAAGGATGAGTACAACCCCAAGAACATCGTTCCAACCGTGAAGCATGGTGGGGGAAACATTATACTTTGGTGCTGCTTTTCTGCAAAGGGGGCATGACGACTGCACTGTACCGAAGAAAAGATGGATGGGGTCATGTATCACGAGATTTTGGCCAACAACCTCCTTCCTTCTGTAAGAGCATTGAAGATGGGTCGTGGCTAGGTCTTCCAGTAAGACAATGACTCAAAACATACAGCCAAGGCAACAAAGAAGTGGCTCAAAAAGAAGCACAGTAAGGTCATGGAGTGGCCTAGCCAGTCTCCAGACCTTAATCCCATAGAAAAACTATTGTAGGAGTTGAGGCTCCGAGTTGCCAAGCGACAGCCTCAAAATCGTAATGATTTAGAGTTGATCTGCAAAGAGGAGTGGACCAAAACTCCCCCCGACATGTGCGCAAACCTCATCATCAACTACAAAAAAACTCTGACTGCTGTGCTTGCCAACAAGGGTTTTGCTACCAAGTATTAAGTGTTGTTTGCCAGAGGGATCAAATACTTATTTCTCACTGCAAAATGCAAATAAATGTATCTAATTTATACAATGTGATTTTCTTGATTTTTTGGGGGGATATTATATCTCTCAATGTTAAAATTAACCTACCCTTAAAATTATAGACTGTTCATGTCTTTGTCAGTGGGAAAACTTACAAAAACAGCATGGGATCAAATGCTTATTTCCCCCACTGTATATACATTGCCACTTATTATTTCACATTGCCCTTAATCAAATGAGCACTAGGTGACCCCCTCAGGCTGCTAGTATTAACCTATAAGAAAATACCGTGATAATACTTAACTAATGAAATATCAATGCTAATCCTTTAATTAGGGGAAATACATTTTTCTTTACCCACAGGGTATTAAACATTCTTGATACAATGAATTTTTGTGTAATACACCTTGTTTAGGCACATGGTTGGTGCATTATACTGCTTGCATCATAGCTCTTTCAATAGACAATCTTTATTATTCAACTTATACAAAAGTTGATGGTATGTATGGTCCCTTTGATCTTCAAATTCTGTCCAGATGTCAGGTGAACACTATGCCCCCCCCCCCCATTTTATTTTTACAGTATTACGTTTAACAATTATCCCAGTATCCCGGACTCCCTACATTCCTTTCATTTATTATTAGCTGATTCTCATACTCCTCAACGCATTTCACCCATCTATTTTATGGGTATATCAGGAGATTTGTTATATTTCCATTCATACAGCTATCTACTTTTGCTTTCTAATGTATTCCAAAGCACAGGAGCTATATCTCCTTGCCACGATGTGTATCACCCTTTAACCCCTCTACATGGATCTGGACTTACACAGAGACCCCTAGGCTTGGGCCACGGTGTTACCTGCTATTCTGTGGAGTGAGATGGGAAGAAGAATAGTCAGGTAGTCAGGCCAGAACCAGGAGGGCAGAGAAAATACAAAATCAGAAGACCCAAGAGTAGTCAGTAAACGGGCCGAGGTCACAATGGAAAACAAATACACAAGCCGGGAGCTGAGCACAGAGGACTGAACCAGAGGAGAACAAGGCTGGATCTGGCAGCTTCCGGCAATATGCTTCCAGCTTTAGTAGGGTGCGGTGCTTTCCAAATGGCTGAAGCAGGGAGCAGATTATTGCAGCTGGGCATCACACACACCCATACCGCCAGACTGGATGGTACTACAAGTGCCAGACTCCCTAACCTTAGTGAATGGACAGAGCCTGCGCCACCCAGAGCTTCTGGTTCTGACATCTCCATTACCAGATCAACCTGTAGAATGAATAAGGCGGCTCCAGATGACAGAAGCAGACGTCACAGGAGCAGATCCCAGAAGAGATGGGACCCACCATTTACACCATTTTCAGAAGCGCTAATAGCAGAAAACCAGAGCAGTACAAATCCTCATAAAGTGACTCCGTTTTGGAACTTTTAACCCTTTGTGAATTAATTTGTAGGAGCAGTGACTATTTTGACACCACAGGCACTTTCCAGAAATTAGCATGCAGTGGATGTTGCACATTTGCCATTTATTATCCAACACATAGTGCCCAGATTCTTCTCCAGGAGACACGCACACCGTAAATTAAGAGGGTTCTTCTCACTATAGTAATACCAATATATGATTGCTAAATGTGGTTTGGACGCACTGCAAGGCTCAGAAGCAAGGGGGAGATTTGATTTTGGGAGAGTGAATATTGCTGGATTGGTTAATGGAATCATAATCATGTTTCTTTTCAAGAGCCTTTGAGCCACTAATGATGTAGAAACCTCTGTTTTTCCACTGACAGATGATGGACCTGAGTGGGGATTTGTTTTTTTGTGAGATGAGTAGAAGTTTTTATTGGTGTTCTATTCGCCTACATAACATTGTTTGGTGGCTTTTTATTCCATATTTGGGAGGCGGAATGAACAAACAGTTGAACACCACGCTCCACTGTTTCATGCTATGAGGTTTTCTATTAGACTGTGAACTGTCATTGTCTTGGTGAATAAGTAAATATTTTTACATAACTTGCCATTTTTTACAGCAGTTTAAAAAAAAATGTTCAAAAAATATAAATGTCAAGGATATTTTATTCAAAAATAATAATTTGTTTTATTCTTGGCAGATGACTGTACCGGGAGATCAGAGGGACAGATGACATCTTCAATTTTTAAATCAGATGATCTTGAGATCCCACAGGATACAATTGAAGTGAATGTCATAACTCCATATATACCATCATCCCTTCACAGCAAAGATCAATCATCTGATCCATTGAAACAGGTCCTGTCTTCTGATTCATTACCGACTACTAGGAAAAGTCAGAGTCACAAAATAAGCATTAAAAAACGAAATACTCCTAAATCAAAGAAGTCATTTTTACATGCAGAATATGGAAACAGTTTTCTCAGCGAAAAGTCTTTTCTTAAAAATCAGAATATTCACACAGCAGAGAATATATGTTCTTGTTCCAAGTGTGGGAAATGTTTTAAACAGAAATCAGATCTTGTTCGTCACCAAAGAACCCACACAAGGGAAAAACATTTTTCATGTTCAGAATGTGGGAAATGGTTTACAGATAATTCAAGTCTTATCAGACATCAGAGAACTCATACAGGGGAGAAGCCTTTTTTATGTTCAGAATGTGGGAAATGTTTTAACCTGAAATGGAATCTTGTTATACACCAAACAACTCACACAGGGCTGAAGCCATTTTCATGTTCAGAATGTGAGAAATGTTTTAACCGGAAATCAGATCTTGTTTGTCACCAGAGAATTCACACAGGAGAGAAGCCATTTTCATGTTCAGAATGTGGGAAATGTTTTACTTTGAAATCAAATTGCGTTAGTCACAAGAGAACTCACTCTAGGGAGAAGCCTTTTTCATGTTCAGAATGTGGGAAATGTTTTACTTTGAAATCAACCCTTAATAATCATCAGAGAATTCACACAGCGAAGAAGCCTTTTTCATGTTCAGAATGTGGGAAATATTTTAACCAGAAATCAGATCTTGTTTGTCACCAGAGAATTCACACAAGGGAGAAGCCTTTTTCATGCTCAGAATGTGGGAAATGTTTTAATCGGAAAGGGCATCTTGATAACCACCAAAGAACACACACAGGAGAGAAGCCTTTTTACTGTTCAGAATGTGGGAAATATTTTACAGAGAAATCAAATTTAGTTAAGCACCGAAGAACCCACAGAGGAAAAAAGCCTTTTTCATGTTCTTAATGTGGGAAATGTTTTACTTGGAAATCAACTGTTAATAAACATCAGAGAAGTCACACAGGGGGAAAAGCCTTCTTCATGTTCAGAATGTTGGAAATGTTTTAACTGAAAATTGTATCTTCTTAAAGGGATTATCCACTACTAGTACATCCGCTTGTCATTCCTCAGGTTTGGACTCGTTAAAATAAACCGATTCATACTCTGCTCCTGTGCCGGTGCCGTTCTAGCGGTGTCAGGACTCGCATTCCTGGGGCTCACATGCGGTGGTCATATCACACAAGTCCTACGCCCAATTTGTGCCCCCTGGAACAGCGCCGGCATGGGAAGTTTGTATAAGTGATTTTATTTTAATAGGGCCAAACATGAGGAATTAGAAGCGGTTGTCCAAGTAGTGGACAACCCTTTTAAACATCAAAAATCCCACACACAGAGATGTCATTATGATACCTAGAGTGTGAAAAATTACTGAAAAATCATATTTTGTTGACTCTCAAAAATAACTCAGACGGGGGAAACAATATATGTTATTTGCAAACTGAACAAAAACATATAACATACAGTCGTAAGACACCCTTTTAGCTAGTGTCCTTCCTGATCAGTGCGAGAACTGCTCTCTGTCCTCCAGTCCCACATTTATCTAACTGATTGGTGCAGAGCAGGAGAGTAAGGTACCGGGATCTGCACAGAGGCTGAACGTGAGCAGCTGAAGAACCTGCCACCTGTCACGGAAGGTGTGGGAAAGACTTAGTGCATCATAAAGGGAAGAGGGAAAGGGAGACCAGGCTCTAGGGAAAGGGGGGAAGTGGAGACCTCCTAGGTTGATCTAGCGTCACCCTGTCTCCCCTAATGTCCCTATATTGGCTCTTCACCAATCTTCGCACACGTGCCTATCCCTGTCTTTCCCTGGTGTATGGCTAAGGCTAGGGAAGGGAGGAGATGAGCACTAGTCGATCTCCACTAAACACTACGAACAACAGGGGTGTACAAACATGGGGAAATTGATTAGCTTTAGACGAACTCCAGACAAATGCGCACACGTCCTCAAGCTCCAGAGAGAACGAAGTACTTCTCTTGCTAAAGCCTTCACAAGTAGGAATGAATAGCGCCGGCACCTTCCTCTGAAACACAGCAGGTATTTATACACCCAGACAGGGTGTTAATTAGCCAGAGGAAGGTAGCCGCTGGGTCCTAGAGACAGCTTTTAAGAAGATGTCTGTAGGTCAAACATAGAGATCTCCCACAACCAACTGTAGGGGACTGTCTGTCACTTCTGACACACCCATGACAACACCCGACTAGTTCAAGGACTTTCAGACCATGTAACACTGTTTTACATATTATCAAAAGTTGTCAAGTTCAGTTATAAAATTTGCCATTTCTTAATGATTTTGACCTCCTGAATCCAAATCTGACAGTGAAAATTTTTGGTTTTACCAAAGAGTTTTCCTTTTACTGCTACATATAATTAATGCATAGAAGTTTCAGTACTTTGAAATATTATTATTTTTGCAAGTAGAAAGATTGTAAGGCAGCTACTGGACACACAGTTGATGGGAGATATGTATCACAGAGATGGTTGTTGGTTTATCAATGAAATACTTGAATGTTTTCACATTTTAATCCACTGTCTTTACAAAGTTCTTCATTAGGCCCAACTTAATATGCAATGGTGGTAACAGAATCTTATGTGGGTCAAGAAGTGATGGATGCAGGACATTTTTATTCCCTGGCTAAAGTGAATGTCAGAGAGGCCAGTCTTTTATTGTAGTGATATTCTCTTGCACGACTATCCCACTTACACTGAAAGCAACAGTACTTTGTGTATCTACCCTGGAGACCAAGTAAGAGTGCAAATGGAGGAGCTCCTGCCAAGCATCTAGCTATTTTTATCCGATGACCTGAAGATCATCCTGGAAATCGCCATTCACCTATTGGATAACTTTATGAGTGTGGAGGTACTTTGCTCCGGGGGTAAAAAATGACCAGGAAAAGCCACAGAAAGATGGCTGGAGAAGCAGGCTCTCAGCTCCAAGATGACACCACTTTCATCATGCTGGAGACAGATTGAGCAGTGGAGACCTAGAGAAGGGAAGTAGTGGTCAGGCTGGAGCAATTTTCCCGCACAGAAACACAGGTCTCAGCAGGTGACGGTGGCCTTCATATAGCAGCTACCCCGCAGCTGTGCACGGGCTCCGGATCAGAGGAGTTGGGTGAGGAGGAGATGGGAGAGGCAGCTGCAATGATGGAGGGTCGAAAAGACCACAAAACTGCATGTGGCACAGTACTCACTGCCCCACAGCCTAATCTGCACCAAGTGGAATCTACTTTAAAAGATATTTTCATGACAGTGGTACAATGTAAATCCTTTATTTCTGCTTTGAATATACAGTTTGGTGGTCTTAAAGATGAGATGGCAGGATGTTACAAGTTGAAGATCCTGTGGTACAAATGCTAGTTCTTCAAAAACACGGCGATCCGTGAATATATGGGAAGAAGTGTGTCCCTGCTTGTTGGACAATTCTTTACAAATGCTTTTTTTTTTCTTCATGTTCTATTATGCTTATATCACTGTTTTTATGCCTAATTGGAGTTGAATTATTCCCCAAGGAGACTTGATAGTTCTAGGCAAGATTCTCCCATACATTCAACAGTGACTGAGCTGCCATTTTTTCTACTTTAAAAGTGACGGCTATGGAAATAATTCGCCCACTCTGTCACCCGGAGAAAGATGTTTTATATCTGCTTGTTATGGTTGGGGTTTTATGAAGGGGGGGTACTCCCTTTTTTTTTCTTTTGTTTTTGGTTATGTTTTATATTTTCGACAATCTTGTAACATACTCTTAACTAGCTATGTAAAACGGAAATGCTCTGCTGATAGGATATTGGAAAAGACATATCTACTGCATTAAATATGGCAAAGTCGGTGAAAATAGTTAGCTGGAATGTAAAGGGTCTTTCTTCTAGTGTTAAAAGGCAAGAAACCTTTCAGTATCTTCAAACAGAAAAACCTGCTCTGATTAATTTGCAAGAAACACATCTTACATCTGAGAAACTTCATCTACTAAACAAGAAGTGCTTACAGGCTGACTATCACTCCACGCATTCTCCATACTCTCAGGGATTCAGAATATTAGTACATCCTAGTGCACAATGTGAGCGTCTTACAGTGATAATAGATACAGAGGGTCAGTACGTATGTTTGTTCTGTAAGTTGATCACTAAATCTCTATTTATAAACTCTATCTACATACCACCATCGTATTCCAGTGATGAGAGGGTAGTTATCCGGCAACTCGTGAAATTGACATAAAAAAATAGCCTTTTTTTAAAAAAAAAAAAAATTAAAAACATAAGACCATAGTGCAAATAAAAGCGTGCAGAGGCTTACGCATTTCGGATACGTAGATCATTACTCATAGCATAATACAATGTTGAAATGGGAAAACTTTTAAGGCATATGGAAAAAGTAGCCGCCCACCGAACATCACCTGTTCAGAAGCTCAATTACACATGACTCTAGAGTCTCAGAAAACTCCGTTTTAACTCTAAATAAACTGACTGTTTCTTTTAAAAAAAAAATGGAAGCTTGACAAAATAATTACAAACTCCATAAATTTAAGTCACATAATATCAACCTAGAAACAGACAATTATTATGAATATAGCAGGAAATCCGATAGTGTAAAATAGTGCAAGTAGAAATAACCGAAATATTAATACAAATACATGAATTCATTTCTCATATTTAAACCTGTTGGATATCTAGTATTTAATTTCAAAATCCCCTGTGCTTCTTTTTTCCATAATAATTTAACCCTGTACCCACCACGATGAGATATAGGGACAGATTCCAATGCACTTATACGTAAGCAGCTGATGTTACCTCCAAAAAATGTGTGGAGGCTCCTGACAAACTACGGGTAGTGGGATTTAGGACATCGTATATGTGTTCTGACAAACGTTTTCTCAAAGTTCTGCTTAGGGACCCAACATACTGTTTATTACTCTGTGTGCAGAGAATCACATAAACACAATGATTGCTGCCGCAGTTCATAAAGGTCACTAGACGGTATATTTGTCCCTCATTCTTAATTACCGATTACCCTGAAGAAGGTAACGCCGAAACGCGCGTCGGGGTGGACGCGTGGTCCACATGTGAGCATCCCCTCAGTTAGCCCTCAGTCCAGGTAGATTTTATTATTGTAATAAGTGGTCAACTATATTGTTATACTGCCATACAGTTAGGCTGAACGAGTTGATCACTAGATACACACTAACTGGTTATATATATTAGAGATCTGTTGATTAGGTGCATTAGGGTCTATGATTATAGTCCTTGTGGGTGTCTTATATGTGGACCTCTATGTCCATTGAGCATGATGGTATTTTAGATATGTATGTCTCGCACTGTTTTTGCCATATTATGTGGTGTACCTTTTTCCTAATTATATATTTAATAAAAGCTATATTTTATGATTAAATCACCTGCTGTGTAGCTTTGATCGTATCTTTCCCTTCGCTGTATATTAATTACCGATTTGTTGTTATTATTCATGTACGAACACAAGCCGCATTGCCTTTGTCCACCCTTAAATGAGCCTTTTGTGGACAGCAAAGAATTCCCCCTCTTTCTATGTTTGTTATTTCTAAATTCACTAGGAGAAATAATGTTCCCCACTGTGCGTGACCTCTTTGGAACTAATTTGCATCCATTTTTCAAAATTTCCTTTAAAGTACTATCGGTATAAAGCAATGGCAAATATTTCCGTACAGCACCAATAACATTATAATAATTTTTGTTATATGTGGTTGAGAATATCACTTTTTTTCGGGAATGTATTTATTCTATTTGCATTTTTGGAACTCAATATTGATCCCTGGTCTTACCATTAGCTTTATCTTTTGATGCTTCTATGGTTTTAGTGTCATACCCTCTATTTATTAGCCTCTCTTTAATGATTTGACATTTCTGTTCATATTTGAAGCCATCAGTGCAACACCTGCGTGCCCTTATGAACTCTCCTGTGGGTATGTTGCTAATAACATGTTTAGGGTGCTGGCTTGAGGCGTGCAATATAGAATTGCCAGATGTTTTTTTACGAAATAGGCTGCATTCCACCCTATGGTTATTAATATCACCCTTTAATTTCAAATCGTATTCCAGTACAATTATACATAAAATCTTCAATAAATAATCCTGGGTAGAGAGAGGTGGGAGGAAAGAAAAAAGAACGCTGAGTGTAGTAAGTAGAATAAGAATTAATATTTAAATGTAAATTATACTGTATGTGCTCACCTGAGCTGGTTGTGTGGGATAGGCACAACTCTAATTCAAAATCTTAGGGAGATGGGGTTCTTAATCCGTGGTCTGCAGCTCACCCAAGGGCTGTGGTGGCGTGCTTGTCCTAGCCCGATAAATTGCCTCCACGTGGACAAGGATAGGAATGTTTTACCCAGAGGCGCTCCCATAGGATAGTAGAGTCCCCAGTATAGCAAGGAGATTATTCATCTTTGTTGTGAACGCCCATAATATTTAAAAAACAATTATGTAATATAAATAGCTGCAATCAAAGGAGTGATTGCTGTGTTACATTAAAAATGTATAGTATTTTCACACAACGCGTTTCGACTCTATGAGCGAGCCTTCATCAGATGTATATGAAACCATATCACATACAGGGTACTTATACTTATCCCTATTAGTTATGGGTGGGGTTTCCTTCAGAAGCAAAAGACACAGGAACCAACTGAATTGGCTGTTTCTCTTTTACTTCCTATAGAATAGAAGCGGTCTATAAAATAGTAAGTAAGAGTAAATTGGTTGATGTGTATTGACACATATCTCTTTATCGTAAATATATCTGGTTTAATTTCATATATGTAATGATAGGAAAATTTATAAACTATGTATAATATTTTTAATATAGTAAAGAATAGCATCGAGAGAGTAAGAGGAGTTTATAGATTCACTCTATTGGTAATGTCAAGATGAGGTTATAAGTAGTGATGAGGGAGCGTGCTCGCCACTGCTCTGTACTCTCCCGAACATCACCCTGCTCAACATGCTCGGCGAGTAATTCCGGGTTGCTCGGGCAGGAGCTTGGGTCCCCGCCCTGCATGTTTGGCGCTCTTTAGAGAGCCAATGAACATGCATGGATTCCTTGCCACACACTGAAATGCCATAGCCATGTTGGTTGTGGCATTACAGTGATTGGCTGGCCGCATATCGTCATCGGGTCTATATAAGACCTGGTAATGTCCGGCTTGTCACGCTCTATCCCAGAAACAGGCAGAGTAGGGAGAGGTGCTGCTGAGCTAGGGACAGAATTGGCAGTGTAATAGTTAGATATAGTGGTAGTGGTACTCCAGGAGTACATATATCAATCTGATCTAACAGTCCTCCTGAGGACAAATCCAGCTGCATATATCTAGTGGTGATAGCAGAAATTAGGCAGACAGGGTTTGTTGTAGTGTAAACAGCACAAGAGGGTCCATTGCACATTCTGTCTGCTCCTACTGTTACAAATATCCGTAGTCATACAACCCCTGGCAAAAATTATGGAATCAACGGGTTCGGAGGATGTTCATTCAGTTGTTTAATGTTGTTGAAAAAAAGCAGATACCAGACATGGCACAAAACTAAAGTCATTTCAAATGGCAACCTTAGGGCTTTAAGAAACACTAAAAGAAATCAAGATAAAAAATGTGGTACTCAGTAAGGGTAAGTTTTTTTCAGACCAAACAGGGAAAATATTATGGAATCACTCAATTCTGAGGAAAAAATTATGGAATCACCCTGTAAATTTTCATTTCCAAAACTAACACCTGCATCAAATTAGATCTGCTCGTTGGTCTGCATCTAAAAAGGAGTGATCACACCTTGGAGAGCTGTTGCACTAAGTGGACTGACATGAATCATGGCTCCAACATGAGAGATGTCATTTGAAACAAAGGAGAGGATTATCAAACTCTTAAAAGAAGGTAAATCATCACGCAATGTTGCAAAAGATGTTGGTTGTTCACAGTCAGCTGTGTCTAAAATCTGGACCAAATACAAACAACATGGGAAGGTTGTTAAAGGCAAACATACTGGTAGACCAAGGAAGACATCAAAGCGTCAAGACCGGAAACTTAAAGCAATATGTCTCCAAAACAGGAAATGCACAACAAAACAAATGAGGAACGAATGGGAGGAAACTGGAGTCAACGTCTGTGACCGAACTGTAAGAAACCGCCTAAAGGAAATGGGATTTACATACAGAAAAGCTAAACATAAGCCATCATTAACACCTAAACAGAAAAAAACAAGGTTACAATGGGCTAAGGAAAGGAATCGTGGACTGTGGATGACTGGATGAAAGTCATATTCAGTGATGAATCGTGAATCTGCACTGGGCAAGGTGATGATGCTGGAACTTTTGTTTGGTGCCGTTCCAATGAGATTTATAAAGAAATGAAGACAGCATGCAAATTTCCACAGTCATTGATGATATGGGGCTGCATGTCAGGTAAAGGCACTGGGGAGATGGCTGTCATTACATCTTCAATAAATGCCCAAGTTTACATTGATATTTTGGTTAGTTTTCTTATCCCATCAATTGAAAGGATATTTGGGGATGATATCATTTTTCAAGATGATAATGCATCCTGCCATAGAGCAAAAACTGTGAAAACATTCCTTGAAAGAAGACACATAAGGTCAATGTCATGACCTGCAAATAGTCCGGATCTCAATCCAATTGAAAATCTTAGGTGGAAGTTGAAGAAAATGGCCCATGACAAGGCTCCAACCTGCAAAGCTGATCTGGCAACAGCAATCAGAGAATGTTGGAGCCAGATTGATGAAGAGTACTGTTTGTCACTCATTAAGTCCATGCCTCAGAGACTGCAAGCTGTTACTAAAGCCAGAGGTGGTGCCACAAAATACTAGTGATGTATTGGAGTGTTCTTTTGTGTGTTTGTTTTTCATGATTCCATAACTTTTTCCTCAGAATTGAGTGATTTCATAATTTTTTCCCTCTGCTTGGTCTGAAAAAAATTACCCTTACTGAGTACCACATTTTTTATCTTGATTTCTTTTAGTGTTTCTTAAAGCCCTAAAGTTGCCATTTGAAATTACTTTAGTTTTAAACAACTGAATGAACATCCTGCGAGCCCCGTGATTCCATAATTTTTGTCAGGGGTTGTTGTTCCACTGGAATCAAGAAAGTTGGTACAACGATCAATGTTGGGGCAAGCGACACAGTGACCACACGGACTATAGCCACACTTCCTACCACCCACTCCATCAAGAAATTTAAGTCTAGGTTTACCCTCATAATGACTCCACACAAGATGATCACAGAGATTTCTGGCACTTCGAAATGTTATCACTGGCTTATCCGGTACATATCTTGCCAAAATTGGATCGGTTTTCAGAACTGGCCCTGCCTTTCCTAGGGCCTTCCTCATTGCTGGGACTTGAGTATGGTATTTGGTAACAAATCTTACCATCTCAGTGTTCATATTGTCCCTGGTTTTATACAGAAGGCTTTGGCGAGTAGAATGTTTGACCTTATTGTATGTCCTTTTAACTAACCTGCGGCTATAGCCGCGTTCATAAAACCTTTCTTTTAAATCTCGTGATAGGATTTCAAAGTCACTGTCTGTACTAACTATACTAACATATATATACATATATAACTAACCATACTAACACACCCTAACCAAACCAAAATGATACGGGAACAGCATGGAAAAGAGCCCTGGAAGTATCTCTGACTCCCCGGTCACTGCTGTGAACAATGTTGTCAGAGTATTACGCCACTTTTACGGACTCACAATAAAACATATAAAAATGAATTTTCCTGGAAAAAATGTTAAGCAACATTCTTTCAAGGGTAATGACTTGTATATAAGGCAAAATAAATAACCAAAAATGAAATAGCATTTTTGATGCGTTTTTGCATTGCTTTCAACGGTGAAAAATACATTCACTGGTAAATGTAATTTTAACATTTTACTACCTTATCTGGCCATGTGGTGTGTGAGACATGATCAGATACATCCTGTTTCATTTATGAAGGAGGGACTGTGAAAGTCACAAAGCCTATTTTTACAAGGCTATCCGTCGGCCCTTACTATTGTTAGATGGCCATCAGTCGTCCCTCACTATTGTTAGAGGGCCATCAGCCAGCTATGCTTTGTTTTTCCCATTATTAAGGAGTGGGTCTGCTATAGTGGTAATGCCCATGCAGAGACTGAAAGGGCTGCCAAAAAATTGGGCGCACTCCAATACCCCTTTGAAGAGATGTAGAGGAGGTCCTCATTTAAAAAAATTGTTCCCATTATTAACCCTTTTCCGACCAGGTCAGTAATAGTATGTAGCTGCGCCCTGGGACTTTTGGACCAGCTACGTACTATTACGCGTGCGGCGATCATGCCCGCACACAAGCGGTGTGGGGCGATCACCGCCGGTTGTCAGCTGATTGTCACAGCTGACACCCGGTGCTATGTGCAGGGAGTGGTCCCGCATCGCTCCCTGCACGTTAACCCCCGCAATGCTGTGATCTAAGTCAATCGCAGCATTGCGGGGGCAAGGGAGGAGGGGATTGCTGTACTCGCCTCTCCTGCCTGAGTCCCACGATATCTGCGGCAGCTTCCGGATGTTGTCATGATGACCCGATGTCGTCATGACAACATCCGGGTCACCAGGAGGCAAGTACGTTACTTTGGTCATGCGCAGTGCATGAGAAAAGTAATGTCTTCCCTGTGTGCAGCGCTGACAGGCTGCATGGCATAGGGAGCTGCTGCTCTCTATGCTATACAGCCGATCGGGCTGCAAAAAGTGAAAGTCCCATAGTGGGACAGAGTGTAAAAGAAAAAAAAAATGTAGGAAAGTGAAATTTAAAAAAAAAAAATTGCAAAGATATTAAAAAAATGAAATAAATAATCCCCCAAAAATAAAAATTAAATGAACCCATAACATTTATTTATTATGAAAAAAAACAATAAAAGTACACATATTTGGTATCGCCGCGTCCGGAATGACCTGACCTATAAAACTGTCCCACTAGTTAACCCCTTTAGTGAACACAGTGAAAAATAAAAATAAAAAACAAAGCAAAAAACAATGCTTTATCATCATACCGCCAAATAAAAAATGGAATAACACGCGATCAAAAAGACGAATGTAAATAAAAATGGTACCGCTGAAAATGTCATCTTGTCCCGCAAAAAACAAGCCACCATACAGTTCCATCATCCAAAAATAAAAAAGTTATAGCTCTCAGAATATAGCGATACAAAAAAAATTCTTTTTTCTAGAAAATAATTTTTATTGTGTGAAAGCACCAAAACATTAAAAAATATCAATGCAGTACCACTGTAAACGTACTGACCAGACGAATAAAGCTACCTTATCAATTTTACCACACGTGGAACAGCATAAAAAAAAAACATAAAAACAATTCCGGAATTGCTGTTTTTCGTTTATTCTGCCTCCCAAAAATCGGAATAGAAAGCAATCAACAAATGTCACATGCCAGAAAATGGTACCAATAAAAACGTCAACGTATTCCGCAAAAAACAAGCCATCACATGACTCTGTTGGCCAAAATATGGAAAAATTATAGCTCTCAAAATATGGCGATGCAAAAACTAGCCTTTGCAAAAAAAGCGTCTTTTAGTATGTGATAGCTGTCATCATAAAAACTCGATATGAATCTGGTATTGCTGTAATCACACCGACCCAAAGAATAAAGTCGTCTAATCACTTATACCACACGAGGAACGATGTAAAAAAATAAACTCTAGGGTTAGGGTTGGAATTGTATTAGGTTTGGGGTTAGGGTTGTGCTAGGGTTAGGGTTGTGCTAGGGTTATGGTTTGGGGTTGTTATAGGGTTAGAGTTAATGTTTGGCTGGGGTTAGGGCTGGGCTAGGGTTGGGGTTAGGGTTGGGGTTGGGCTAGGGTTAGGGTTGGGCTAGGGTTAGCGTTGGGGTTAGGGTTGGGATTTTATCAAAAGTAAAGAAAACAAAATGATGACGATATGGCGGTCAGTGTTGTGCTCGCTACTTGAGTTTGCATCGGGTGCTCGGGTATGCACTGAGTATCATGGGTGTTCGAGTGACATACTCGAGTCTCTGCCCCATATGCTTCGCGGCCAAAAAAAAAACATTGCTGGGATCGCCTGCCATGCACGAGCGATCCCTGTATTTTTTTGGGGGGTGTCTAACAACCGTGAAACATGCGGGGGAGGGACTCGGGCATGACACTCGAGCACCCATGATACATGCTGCATACCCAAGTACCCGATGCAAACTCAAGTAGCGAGCATTTGCACTCAAGACTAATGACAACTTATTCAATATGATGACCTAATGTCATCAAATTCTGTCATATCTCTGGGTTCAAAATATACACTATACCCCTTAAAATCCTTGAGGGGTCTAGTTTCCAAAATTGAGTCAATTGTGGGGGGTTTCCACTATTTAGGCACATCAGGGGCTCCCAAAATACGACATGGCATCCGCTCTTGATTCCAGACAATTTTGCGTTCAAAAAGTCACACAGTGCTCCTTCCCTTCTGAACCCTGGCGTGCGCCCAAACAGTGTATTTTCCCCACATATGGGGTATTGGCGTACTCAGGAGAAATTGCACAACAGTTTTTAGGTTCCTTTTTCTCCTCTTACCCTTGTGAAAATAAAAAATTTGGGGCTAAAAGATCATTTTTGTGGAAAAAGTTATAAACTTCTGTGAAGCACATGAGGGTTAATGGTGCTCACCACACATATAGTTAAGTTCCCTGAGGGGTCTAGTTTCCAAAATGGTGTCACATGTGGGGGGTTTCTACTGTTTAGCCACATCAGGGGCTCTCCAAATGCAACATGGCGTCAAAAATTCAAATGGCGCTCCTTCCCTTCCGAAACCTACCGTGCGCCCAAGCAGTGGTTTTCCTCTACATATGGGGTATTAGCTTACTCAGGAGAGATTGCACAACAAGTTGCATGGTGCAATTTCTCCTGTTACCCTTATGAAAATGCAAAACTGGGAGCCGAAAAACATTTTTGTGGGATAAATGTGAAAATTTTATTTTCACGGCTCCATGTTATAAACTTCTGTGAAGCACCTTGGGGGTTCAAGGTGCTCACCACACATCTAGATAAGTTCCCTGAGGGGTCTAGTTTCCAAAATGGTATCACTTATGGGGGGTTTCCACTGTTTAGGCACATCAGGGGTTCTCTAAACGCAACATGACGTCCGCTAATTATTCAAGCAAATTTTACATTCAAAAAGTCAAATGGCGCTCCTTCCCTTCTGAGCCCTGCTGTGCGTCCAAACAGTGTTTTTTCCCCACGTATGGGATATCTGCGTGCTCAGGAAATTTCACAAATTTTGTGGTCCTGTTACCCCTGCAAAAATAAAAAAAATTGGGTCTAAAGTAACATTTTTGTGAAAAAAGTTAAATGTTCGTTTTTTTCTTCTCCATTCCAAAAATTCCTGTAAAGCACCTGGAGGGTTAATAAACTTCTTGAATGTGGTTTTGAGCATCTTGAGGGGTGCAGCTTTTAGAATGGTGTCACTTTTGTGTATTTTCTGTCTTAAAGGCCCCTCAAAGTCACTTCAAATGTGATGTGGTCCCTAAAAAAATGGGTTTGCAAATTTTGTTGTTATTATAGGTCCCTAATGAAAAAAATGTTGATTCCAAAATTGTGCTGATGTAAAGTAGACATGTGGGAAATGTCATTTATTAACTATTTTGTGTGATATATATCTCTCTGATTTAAGGGCATAAAAATTCAAATTTTGAAAATTGTGAAATTTTCTAAATTTTCGCCAAATTTCCGATTTTTTTCACAAATAAATGCAACTGATATTGAAGAAATTTTACCACTATGATGAAGTACAATATGTCACGAAAAAAATTCTCAGAATCAGCGGGATCCTTTGAAGCGTTCTAGAGTTATTACCTCATAAAGTGACAGTGGTCAGATTTGTAATAATTGGCCCGGTCATTAACGTGCAAATCACCCTCGGGAGTAAAGGGGTTAAGGAGTGGGTCTCCTACACTATTATAGCGTATGCAGCAAGTTCAAGAGCTGCCAAAAATTAGGACATACTTTAATACCCATTTGAAGAGACATAGAGGAGGTCCTCATTAAAAAAATTGTTACCTTTGTTGAGGAGTGGGTCTCCTATATGGTAATGCCCATGCACTAGGTGCATGGACTGAAAAACATTTACCCCTGGGGGGTATACATGAACATACTGTATAACATACAGAATGTTAGAGGTAGGCCACCTCTAAAAAAATTTCCTATGGGCATCATAAACCGCACCCTTAAAAAAAATTATGTGAGTGTTGCATCACGTTCACCCTGGTGATATGGTGGTGGAGGATAAGGATAAGGAGGAGGACAGCAGAAAATGGACAAAATCAGGAAGCGAATACTCATGTCTGGGTGTGAAGAGGTGCATGGGAGTAGACCCCCAAAAAAAACGCTAGATTTGACTTTATGTTCCGCTGCTATCATCCGATGGTGTTGAGAAGTCTGGCCCAATCCAGCCCTTGTTTATTTTTCTAAGAGTTAGCCTGTCAGCATTTTCAGCTGACAAACAGAAACGCCTATCAGTCAAAATGGCCCCGGCGCCACTAAAAACCCATTCTGACAAAACACTAGTGGCAAGGCAGGCCAGGACCTCCAAGGCGTAGAGAGCCAGTTCATGCCACTTGTCCAGCTAGGATACCCAATACTTATAAGGCACAGAGGAATCACGGAGGATGTTGGTATGGTCGCCAAGGTATTCCTTCAGCATCTTCCAAAAATGTTCCCTTGTCAGAGTACCCCGTGCATCAGGCAGGGCCTGGGCGCTGGGAAAGTCTGAGAAAACTGTCCCACACCTTTGACAGTATTCCCCTGTCTCTGTGCATTGTATTTGTGTCTCCCATGCCTGTACTTCTTGGTTGTTCAACGAACTGTGACCTCTGCAGCCAGCGTTTTCAGATGGGAATCTTTTCCTCAACAAGGGCCTTCTGATACTGCAACATTTTATTAGACCTCTCCGCCACGAGAAGGAGAGTTAGAAAGTTCTCCCTGTAGTGTGGGTCTAGAAATGTGACCAACCTGTAATTACTGTCATCCAAAATGCATACAACGCGAGGGTCATGGGAAAGGCAGCGGAACATAAACTCAGCCATGTGTGCCAGACTGCCAACAGGCAAGACTTCCCTGTCCCTGTCCTGACCAAGAGGATGACTGTCCATGCTCTCCTCCTCATCCTCCTCCTGGTCCTCCTCCTCATTCTCCGGCCATCCACGCTAAACAGACGGTATGAATGTTGTGTGGGTATTACCATCTGTAGCGCAGGAAACCAGCTCCTGTTCCTCCTCCTTATCCTCCTCATTATCACCTAATCTGCGATGAGATGAGATGAGGCTGCGCTGTGTGGCATCACCCTGCATAGTTTCTTGCTCTATCTCATCGTGCTCCTCCTGCAATGCCTCCTCTTTAATTGTGAACATTTCAGTAGACAGAGAAGTGAGATGGTGACACTAATTATGGAGTCGTCGCCACTCACCATCTTGGAGTCCTCAAAGTTTTGGAAGATGTCACAGATGTCAGACATCCACTCATCAGCTCTTATGTGTGTAGGCTGACCTGAATACCGATGAGCGTGTTGAAACTGGTACTCAGCAACTGCCCGCTGCGGCTCACAAATCCTTCCCAACATATGCAAGGTTGAATTCCAATGCATGGTGACATCGCACACCAATCGGTGAGCTGGAAGCTGCAAACGCTGCTGAAGCACAACGAGTGTGGTGGATTCTGCAGTTGACTTTCTGAAATGGGCAAACGGTGTACTTTGACAAGCAGCTCAGGCAGATCAGGATAAGTTTTGAGAAACTGCTGAACCACTAGGTTGAGTACATGGGTCAGGCATGGTATGTGTGCGAGCTTGCCTAGCTTCAGAGCCTCCACCAGGTTCCGGCCATTGTCACACATGACCATGCCTGGCTGTAGGTTCAGCGGTGACAGCCATAGATCTGCTTGCTCTGTTACAGCTATGAACAACTCTGCAGCAGTGTGCGGTTTGTCCCCTAATAATATTAGCTTCAGCACAGCCTGTTGCTGCTTGGCTGAGGCAGTGCTGCAGTGATACCAGTTTCCGACTGATGTGGTCATTTCGGAGAGGGAGGCTGAAGAGGAGGAGGTGCAGGATCTGTAGGATGTGGGGGCGAACCAGATTGACCCAGGGCCCGCAATCCTAGGTGTCAGAAGGACGTGTTCTGTCCCATGGTCCGACTGGGCCCCAGCTTCCACTATATTAACCCAGTGTGCCATCAGCGAGATGTACCGTTCCTGGCCACAAGCACTTGTCCATGTTTCCATGGTTAGGTGGACTTTCCGGGTAACCCGTTGTTGAGGCCATGGGTAATGTTCTGGGACACGTGCTTGTGTAAGGTGGCGACAGCACACCGGGAGAAATAGTGTCGGCTGGGGACCGAGTATCGAGGACCATGAGGTTGCGGAAAGATTCCGTCTCCACGAGCCTAAAAGGCAACATTTCAAGTGCAAGCAGTCTAAAAATGTGGCAGTTTAGCGCTGTGGACTATGGGTGGTTGGCTGCGTATTTGCGCTTCGTTCAAAGGACTGGGGTAGAGACAACTGAACGCTGCGCTGGGACAAGGACTTCGACATGGTTGCTGATAGTGGTGGTTGTGAGTGTCCAGGGCGGAGGCATCTTCGCCTGCACCATGTACAAAGGATTGGTGTGCATGCACAACAGTGGAACAGGCATTGGTGTCTCCCGCAGACACTGATTGTGAACCCAGGCGTTCAGCCCACCTAGTCAGGTGCTTTTTTGTCATGTGCCTGAGCATGGTGGTGGTGGTCAGGCTGGTAGTTTTGCTGCCTCTGCTGATGCTGTCATGGCAGATGTTGCCAATGGCTTTTTTGGGTTATCTGGACAATGTTTAAAAAAGAGCCAGACTCTGGAAGACCTAACAGTTAGACTGGCAACTTACCTCGTGTTGGTGTTCCGGGGAACAGTTGCCCTCTTTGGGTTAGTGGCTTCCCCACTGCATGTTCCTGCCTGTTATGGTGCTACTCCTCCCTCGCCCTCTGTGCTACTGTCTTCGCTATGCATGTCACCTTGACAGGTTGGGTCAGTGACTTCATCTTCCACGTACGCACCCTGGGCCTCCTCCTGACTTGCTGGCAATTGTGTCTCATCATCATCATCTACCTCTTGTGACAGTAATGGTACTTTCCCACCATCACCTTTGTGTGACCATGGCTGCTCAAATATGTGGGCATCACTACATGCGATCTCTTCTTGCCCCTCTTGAAGCGGGCCGGGTGAGAGGCCCGAATTTTATAAATGGGAAATTCAACAGCTCTTCGGAGTGTCCAATTGTGGGAACACTTGTCTCCGGTCACTCGGCATGGTGGGAGGAAGGAGGATCAGGGTGAGGAATATGTGGTCCAGACTCACGGTTACTGAGACTGGACTATGTGGAAGACAGGGTGGTGGTGGCAAACTGACTGGAAGCATTATCTTCTATCCAACCAGCAACCTTTTCACACTGCTCTGGCTTCAAGAGTGTTGTTACGCGGCCCCCTAGAAATTGGTACAGGAAGGTAGTTCGACATGATGTGGGTGTTTGTTTTGCTCCCTCAGCAGGCACAGTTTCATCTTGCCCATGGCCTCGGCCTCTGCATGCGCCATCAGCATTACGTCCACTTCTCCGTCCCTTGCCATGCACCTTGCTCATTTTAACTGGAGTGTAATATTTGGCACGCTCCAAAAATGTGACAATTATTACCGTAGTAATATCGGATCACGTCTGATGACCACGGTTTTAGGCAGTGGCCTTAGAGATGTGGTATTGATCAGTGACCAAGCGTGAATAGGTTGAACAACGCACAACTTGCAGACTTTAACTGGAGCGTAACATTTGACACGCTCAAAAAAATGTCACGATTATTACCGTAGTAATATCGGATCACGTCTTATGATGGACAAGTTAATCTGCTGCCACAAAACAGTAATGCGAATTAAAAAAAAAAAATCTGTCTGTATTCTGTGTGAGGCAGTGAGGTGGATCATATGCGAGGGATGGTATGTATCCCCTAGGATGCGCATAGAGGCATATTGAACCCGCTGGAGTGTATTGCAATCACAGAAACACCTGTGGTTGCAGTGCAAAATAAAAGTAAAGTTTGGACTTGGCCAAGCTATTTGGACTAAGTTGTATTTAAGAAAACCCGGCATGGGCTTTTATATTTGGAGAGCTCTACAAGTGTCAGTGGGGCGGATCACTCCCTCCAGCCGGGTTTTACAAGTGGCTCATGGCCACAGATTCCATTTAAAAACCTTCAGCAAAGATTTGGGTGTGTCAGTAGTTTGTTTGCTAAGCTGCAGAGCAGGAGGGTCTGTGCACTGCAAGCCTTGGTGAAGGCATAACACAAGCTTGTGAAGGCAATGTAACTGGCGCACCCGAGTGAAACGGAGTGGCTGTCTCCCATGGCAACAGGTTTACACGGACTGTTTGGATCATCTGGCTGTGATCTGGAGGACATCTTTTGCATTTGAATTGAGAGTTTTGCAAATAAAGACATTTAAGTTGAACTTTCCTTGGGTCACCGCCTCATTACCGCACCGTGTAAACACCGCCACATTACATTATGGTGGAGAATGCAGGCAGTGTGAACTGAGGCATACCCCAAAAAACTGCATGTCCGTGATTAAGCAGGCAAAGCTACAGCTCAGGTCTGCCGACAACATGGAGGAGCTACTAAAACAGTTGGTACTCACCCAGCAGCTGCAGTTTCAGCGGCAACAGCAGGAGTAGCACCAGCATCTCCAGCGGCAACGGCAGGAGCAGAACCAGAATCTCCAGCAGCAACAGCAGGAGCAGAACCAGCAGCACAATCAGCAGCAGCAGCTACTTCACCAGCAGCAGTAGTAGACGAATGAACTGATTCTGCAACAGATTGGTGTCCTGCGAGAGACGTCCCCAACACCGACCCCGATCCGTTGTGGGGCTCAGGACAAAGTAAGGGCAGCGTTGAGGAAGAGGAGTCCTGAGGACGACATGGAAGCCTTCCTCACATTCTTTGAACGCACGGTGGAGCGGGAGTGCCTGCTAGCCGATCAGTGGGCTGAAGTGGTGGCTCCGTTTTTAATGGGAAACGCTCAGAAGGCCTACTCTGACCTCAGTCGGGAGGATGGCCAGGACTATGGAAAGCTGAAATGAGAGATCCTTGCATGACTGGGAGTTAATACCTATGTGAGAGCTCAACGGGTGTTTTCATGGACCCTTGCGGAGGCACGACCCGTCAGGTCTCAGGCATATGACTTCCTTCAGCTAGTTAAAAGGTGACTCCAGCCTGAGACCTTAACACCAGCCCAGATGGTGGAGAGGGTGGTCGTTGACCAGCTAATGAGAACTCTGCCAGTCACTATACAGCATTGTGTGGGGAAAGGGGACCCTGGCATTCTAGATCAGGTGGTTTGCTTGATCAACTGGTACACGGCCACTCAGGACTTCATACGGAACTCTGCCCCACTGCGACTATCATGCCGGACTCTGCAAGCCCAGGAGATGGGGAAAGGGTAACATCCCTCTGCTGGGGATAGTCAGAACACAGCCCATGCTGAAAGAGTACCCCGGAGTGAGGGTGGCAGGAAACCAGTGTCCCCTAAAACGGTCTCAGGGACTAACAGTGCCTCCACTATCAGGTGCTGGCGATGCCAAGGGCCAGGACATATGGCTGCCAACTGCCCCTTGATGGCTGAACCTACGGACTGCGGGTTTACCATGCAGAGTCTTGATGTATGCCCAGACAGTCTGCACCACGACTGCAGACGCTGCGCGCAGCGAACCCCAACTGTGCCAGGTAATCATCAACGGGTAACAGACGGAGGCTGTCTTGGACTCAGGGAGCCTAGTGACATTGGTCCATGGGTCACTGGTAGTGATGTTCGAACCCGTGACTGTTCAGGTTCGGCTAATTGAGCCGAATGCCAAAAAGTTTAATAAAAGTTCAGGTTTGGGTACCAGAACTGTACCCAAACCCCAAACGCGAACATGGACCCCATTCATGTGAATGGGGGAGCCGCATTTACCTTGTTTCCCACAGGCTCTGATCGGCGGTAATAGCATTACCGCGGTCAGAGCGCTGTGAAATCATGCTGACAGGTGTCAGCGTGATGCCACAGATGTAACAGTGACCTGCGGTATATGGTTACCGCGGTCAGAGCGCTGTAGTATCATGCTGACAGATGCTGACCATCCACTGGCGCCTGTGCTGTGCTGAAAGTAAAAAAAAAAGTTAAAATTAATTTAAAAAAAATGTTCAAATAAAAATAAAACACATTATACTCACATCTCGTCCACGATTTTCTCCGCCCCTGCAAAAATTAAAAAAAGACCACATACTCACCTTACGCCTAGTCCCCAAAGCCCATAAGCCCATGATCACCTGTAATAAAAGTAAAATAAGAAACCAACCTCATCCTTACCTTTCCGACGCAGTCCAGATAGTGAGAGTCCCACGAAGATCCCATGAACAGAACGGCCACATTGTAAAATGGACCGCTCTGTTTAACTCATTGCAAGCGTGGGAAAATACTGACTGCGCATGAGCTGACCTCATTTGCCGGGAATAGACTGAGCTTCAGTGTATTGCCGGCTGCTGAACAGAGCGGTAACATTTTACAATGTGGCCGTTCTGTTCATGGGATCTTCGTGGGACTCTCGCTATTTGGACTGCGTCGGAAAGGTAAGGATGAGGATGGTTTATTATTTTACTTTTATTACAGGGGACATTGGATTGAGCTGGAATGGACGTGACAGTAAGTATGGTTTAATTTACAATATTAAAGGGTGTCTGTCTTTATTTCAAATAAAATATTTTATTCTGGGTGTGGGTGTTTTTATTTTACATTTGACTTACACTATGGGGTTAGTACTAACCTGGGCTTGATGTCAGCTAGCATTATAAGCGGACATCAACCCCAACCCTATAACCCCCTGCTACCGCTACAGGGCAGTGGGAAGAGCGAGGCTAAGTGCCAGAATTGTTGCATCCTATGGCTACGCCATTTCTGGGGCAGCTGAGGGCTCCTGTTTCTAGTCTCGGAGGGGGCCAATATCCATGGCCCCTTCCTAGGCTATTAATATCAGCCCCCATCTGTCTGCATAGCCTTTGCTAGCTGTTAAAATAGGGGTACCCCATGTCATTTTCTTTTTTTGGGGGGGGGTGTTCCCCCATTTTAATAGCCAGTAAAGGCTAAGTATACATCTGGGGGTTGATATTATGAGCCTTGGAAGCTCCATGGTTATTACCACCTTCCCAGACTAAAAACATCCGCCCCAGCTGTCCGCTTTCCCTCTGCTGGTTAATAAAATTACGGGGGACTCCACTCAATTTTTTTTCCAGAAATTTACTCATTTATTAATAAATGACATGAACAGTGAGGTACAAACGCAAAGCACAGATTATATATATCACATATTTATATCTATCTGTATATCTATTATCTATATATCTAGCTATTCATCTATCTATCGATCTATTATCTATGTTTCCTAATTCTATCCATATATCTATTATCTATATATCAAGCCATCCATATATCTATCAATCTATTATCTATTTATCTATCTTTCCTAAATCTATCCATATATTATCTATCTACCCATATATCTATTAATCTATCTATCAATATATCTATATATCCATAAATCTATTATCTATGTATCTATAAATTTATTTATCTATCCATATATCTATGTATCCATATATCTATTATCTATCTATCTATCTCGAAATCTATTTATCTAGCCATATATCTATCAATCTATTTTCTATCCATATATCTATTGATCTATCCATATATCTATTATCTATATATACAGTGCCTACAAGTAGTATTCAACCCCCTGCAGATTTAGCTGGTTTGATAAGATGCAAATAAGTTAGAGCCTTCAAACTGCAAACGAGAGTAGGTTTTATGAACAGAAGCATAAATCTTACAAACCAAAAAGTTATGTTGCTCAGTTGAATTTTATTAAATTTTAAACATAAAAGTGTGGGTCAATTATTATTCAACCCCTATGTTTAATATTTTGTGGAATAACCCTTGTTTGCAATTACAGCTAATAATCGTCTTTTATAAGACCTGATCAGGCCGGCACAGGTCTGTGGAGTTATCTTGGCCCACTCCTCCATGCAGATCTTCTCCAAGTTATCTAGGTTCTTTGGGTGTCTCATGTGGACTTTATTCTTGAGCTCCTTCCACAAGTTTTCAATTGGGTTAAGGTCAGGAGACTGACTAGGCCACTCCAACACCTTGACTTTTTCCCTATTGAACCAGGCCTTGGTTTTCTTGGCTGTGTGCTTTGGGTCGTTGTCTTGTTGGAAGATGAAATTACGACCCATCTTAAGATCCTTGATGGAGGAGCGGAGGTTCTTGGCCAAAATCTCCAGGTAGGCTGTGCTATCCATCTTCCCATGGATGCGGATCAGATGGCCAGGCCCCTTGGCAGAGAAACAGCCCCACAGCATGATGCTGCCACCACCATGCTTGACTGTAGGGATGGTATTCTTGGGGTCGTATGCAGTGCCATCCAGTCTCCAAACGTCACGTGTGTGGTTGGCACCAAAGATCTCGATCTTGGTCTCATCAGACCATAGAACCTTGAACCAGTCTGTCTCAGAGTCCTCCAAGTGATCATGAGCAAACTGTAGACGAGCCTTGACATGACGCTTTGAAAGTAAAGGTACCTTACGGGCTCGTCTGGAACGGAGACCATTGCGGTGGAGTACGTTACTTATGGTATTGACTGAAACCAATGTCCCCACTGCCATGAGATCTTCCCGGAGCTCCTTCCTTGTTGTCCTTGGGTTAGCCTTGACTCTTCGGACAAGCCTGGCCTCGGCATGGGAGGACACTTTCAAAGGCTGTCCTGGCCGTGGAAGGCTAACAGTAGTTCCATAAGCCTTCCACTTATGGATGATGCGCCCAACAGTGGAGACAGGTAGGCCCAACTCCTAGTAAAGGGTTTTGTACCCCTTGCCAGCCTTGTGACCCTCCACGATCTTGTCTCTGATGGCCTTGGAATGCTCCTTTGTCTTTCCCATGTTGACCATGTCTGAGTGCTGTTCACAAGTTTGGGGAGGGTCTTAAATAGTCAGAAAAGGCTGGCAAAAGAGATCTTTAATCCACACATGTGAAGCTCATTATTCTTGGTGCCTGAACTACTTCTTAATACTTTAGGGGGACCAAACAGAATTCTTGTGGTTTGAGGGGTTGAATAATAAATGACACTCTGAATTAACTTTTAACGTTTTAAAAAAAAACAAACAAAAAAAGCACTGCAGCAAATTTTGTTTTTGTATTTCCCACTTCCAGGCTGATCTACAGTACAAATGTCACAATGCCAAGTTAATTCCACATGTGTCAACCAGCTAAATCTGCAGGGGGTTGAATACTACTTGTAGGCACTGTATATCCATATATCTGTTATCTATCTATATATCTATCCATATCTATTATTTATCTATCAATATATCTATATATCCATATATCTAACTATTATCTATCTATAAATCTATTTATCCATATATCTATCTATCTATCGATCTATTATCTATCAATATATCTATATACATCTATATATATATCTATATATTAAATGAGTTGAACGGAGTTCAACCCGAACCCGGTAAGCTATTTACCAGGGGTTTCGGTCTCAACTGTGGCATCATGCTGACACATGATACCACAGCGTTATACCACAGTGCTCTGAGCGTGGTAACCATGTATCGCAGCTCACTGTCACATCTGAGGCATCATGCTGATACCTGTCAGCATGATCTCACAGCGCTCTGACCGCGGTAATGCTACCGCCGATCAGAGCCTGTGTTTCCTGTGCTGTCACGCATCCTGTTACTGTTATTACTGGCTATAAGAACCTGTCATATCTCCAATCAGCTAAACGTCTCAACCCAAGGCAAGCCAGGTGGTCCCTGTTTTTTACTAGGTTCAATTTTGTTGTCACTTTTCATCCAGGGGTCAAAAATGTCAAGGCTGATGCTTCCCTGGTGATGGTGACCATGAGAATCCTGCCCCGATATTACAGAAGGGTTTAGTCATTTCGATATTGTACCCTGAACTGGAGGGTGAGGTGTTGGGGGCTTAGTGGGGCGCCCTTGTCGCCTGCCCTTCAGGAAGGTTATTCGTACCATCTAATTTGCGCTGCCAAGTAATTAAGGACCACCACAACTCTGTGCTCGCTGGTCATCCAGGTGGCAAAGCAACCGCGGACCTCCTTTCTCGTCGTTTTTGGTGGCTGGGGTTGTATCGGGATTTGATTGAACACGTATCTGCTTGTAGAATTTGCGCACATTCTAAAGTACCACATACCCGCCTATCTAGTCCTCTTCTTCCACTACCTATCCCTACCAGGCCATGGACACACTTGTCCTTGGATTTTATTACTGACCTACCGGTGTCGGCAGGCAAAATGGATTTGTTGGTTGTAGATAGGTTCAGTAAAATGGTTCACTTCGTCGCATTACCGGCACTTCCAAATGCCAAGACTCTTGCTCAGATGTTCATAAATGAGATCATGAAGCTTCATGGGGTTCTTTCCGATGTGGTGTCAGATCAGGGGACCCAGTTTGTTTCCAAATTCTGGAAAGCATTCTGTTCTCGACTGGGGGTGCAGCTGTCCTTTTCCTCTGTCTTCCATCCTCAGTCGAATGGACAGACCGAGCACATCAATCAGAATTTGTAGACCTACCTTAGGTGTTTTGTCTCCGAAAATCAGGAGGATTGGGCATTCTACTTATCGCTGGCAGAATTCGCCATTAATAATCATTGTCAAGAATCTACTGGCAGGTTACAGTTCTTCGCTGCACTGTTACCAGTTTGGTACTTTTAGTGGGGGAGGAGCTTCGAGAGTTTCAGAGGAGGAACGTTTTGCTACGTCACTCTCCTCAGTGTGGCGGGGGGGGGGGGTTCTGAGTACTTTGAAGATCTTGGGAGACAGGTATAAATGTATGGCTGACAGAAAACGCTTGCCAGGCTCGGACCTGATTGTTAATGACCTTGTGTGGTTGTCTACCAGGAATATTAAGTTTAAAGTTCCTTCTTGGAAGCTGGGACCTAGGTTCATTGGTCCCTATAAAATAATCGCTGTCATTAACCCAGCAGCTTTTCGTCTTGAGCTACCTCAGGCCCTTAAGGTCTTTAATGTTTTTCACAGGTCTTTACTCAATAAATATGTGGAACCTCTTGAGTCCTCACCTCTACCGCCGCCCCCAATAATGGTTGATGTAATCTGGAGTCACAGATTTTGAGGATTGTAGATTCTCATCTCCAACATCGTTCTCTACAATACTTGGTGCATTGGAAGGGTTATGGTCCTGAGGAGAGGATGTGGGTTCCAGCATCAGAGGTGAACGCTCCCAGGTTGGTTCGTTTATTTCACACCTCTTATCCTGAGAAACCTGGTCCTGAAGCCACTCGTAGAGGAGGGGGTACTGTTATGGGTGTGTCAGATGCGACAGTCGCCCTTCAGATGGTGCAGGAGATGTCTTCGTTTGGCATTACAGACACCTTCTTAGAATTTGCCTCACACTAGGACCCAGTGGCTACCTCACTCCTGGTCTAATTGACACCCTGGCGTGGGTGTTTAAATACTTTCAGTTTGCAATAGGGAGGTGCCGGTGATATTCATGTTTCCTGTGAAGGCTTGGAGCTATTGCAGTCTGCTTAGTTCCTCCCTGGTGCTGAAAGGATGTTTGTGTAATCTCTCTGAAGTCGGCTCAAGCTAAGTTGCTTTCCCCTGTGTCTGTCCCCCTTGCTGTCTTTAGTTGTTTAGTGGGGACTGACTAGTGCTCATCCCCCCTTCCCTATCCAGGGCCAAGCTCTATGGAAATACAGGGTTTAGGTTCCCGTGCGGCGATTGGTGAGGAACCAATATAGGGACAAAAGGGGACACAGGGTGATATCAGATCTCTACTCCCCCTTTCCCTAGTGTTTCGGCTCCCTTTCCCTCATCCCTTTGTTTGACACTTAGTCTTTCCCACACCTTGCGTGAGTTACTTTATGAAAAAAATTGGAAATTTTGCAAAAATTTTGCAATTTTCTAACTTTGAATTTTTATTCACTTCATGCATCAGAGAGGCGGGAGGGTTAGTGATTCTCACCAACCGACATACATGTTGGCCAAACTTGGTGCAAGTCTCGTCCCCATAGCTGTGCCTCCGCATTGTGCATAAAATAATCATATTTAAAATAATTGTGGGTTAAAATAAACATAAGATTTTTTAATAAAATCAATCTATTCCTAGGGCATCACATCTCTTCTGGTTTATAATTACTATGTATAGTGACGATATATCAAGAGTTCCCATAATATAGTGGGGTTTCCATTGGATAGATTTAAGAATTTCCAGTATATGCTTAGTATCCTTGATATACGTGGGTAAGGAGGGGACATATCTTTGCAGAATGTTATCTAGATATTCAGATAAATTAGATGTTGTTGAAGAGTTAATGCCCGAAATTATGGGTCTCCCTGGCGGATTAGTTTCATTTTTCTGTACCTTTGGGTATATGAAAAAAACATAGCTGTAAATGGATTGTGAATTTTTATATACTTGTATTCCTGTAATGAAATTATGTTTTTTCTTGTGTCCAGAAGGGTTTTTAACTCTTTTGAATCGTTCTGCGGGGTCATCTTTTATCTTATTGTAGGTGTTCCCATCTTTAAGTACTCTAAGGGATTCTTTGTGCTATTTTCCCAGTCTGTAATTCCAATACTCCCTCCTCGAAAATGTGCTGTTCCACAAAAAACACTAATCCTACATACACTTTCACTAAAATAGAGGGAAATTTTACTATCAAAAATCACATAACATGTCAAGAGTAAAGGTATAATTTATTGCATTACATATCCCAGCGATAAATTATACATTGGAAGAAAAAGGGAATTATGTGCAAGAATAAAAGAACACATAATATTACACGTAAATATACAGGACATCCGTTATCCAAACATTATAAACTAGTACATGATGGGAAACTAAAAGGTAATTCTTTCTGGGGAGTAGAAAAAGTAAGAAAACACTGGAGAGGGGGCAACTTTATACATCAGATGTCAAGAAGGGAGAGCCGCTGGATTTTTGAATTAAATACACTTATGCCAGCGGGACTTTATAGTAAAATAGAGCTAATTGCATTTGTGGACAATTAAATGTTAGCAATTGCGAGATCAATCAGTATCGATACCCTTCTATAAAAGCTAACACTGCCTTGTACAACGGCAATCCCTGAAGAAGGAGGACGTCATCCTCTGAAACGCGTTTTTACGTGGCTAGTGATGTCACTGCAATTCATGGCGGTGTCGACTTTGTGGGAAGCCTGGATCATCCTGACTGGCCAGCTGCTCTACTTTGGCACCACGAGTTTGGAGCTTATTATTCACTCGGTGGTTAGCGTGGTGCATAACTACAGCTATCAGTTTTCTCTATCACACTTCCATACAACGACCAGGACAGGACGGAGAAAACCTAAAATTGTAGCTCAGTGCAATAAACATTACGACTACTCACTTACCTCCTCCACCCCGGATTATCGTATGTTTAAAGTGGAATGGACTCTATAACGGTACACTTGTGGAAATCACTGTTGGACTATTGACCACTGCTCAGTATCATCAGATACAAGAACGTCTCTACACAGAAACATATTCTATCTTCTGAGTGAAGCAGGCCCTATTGAACTCACATGTACAGGTTGGTCTTGATATTCACCATTTATATTAAGTTATCTATCGGTACCTTATTATTTAACATATATAGTTTCTCTCCGTCTGAGTTATATTTGATGGTCAACAAAATATGATTTTCCAGTAACTTCATTTTTGACACTCCAGGTATGATAATGGCTTCTCTCGGTGTACGATTTTTGATATTTAACAGGGTTGTCCACTACTTCTTGGACAATCCCTTCTCATTCCTCATGTTTCGCAATATTAAAACAAAACCAAACCTCTCATGCTGGTGTCGTTCCAGCGGTGTCAGCACATGCATTCCTGGGGCTCATGTGAGGTTTTTATGTCATGTGAGCCCTGCGCCCAAATCAGCGCTGGCGTCACTGTCCCCACCTTCGGACAAATCGAACATCACGAGGAAGTCAGAAAGCAGTCACAGCCCTGGCTTTCTGATGATCTTCAATATGTCCGAAGGTGGGAACAGTGGAGCCGGCACTGATTGTGAGCAGGGTTTACATGACATAACAACCTCACGTGAGCCCAAGGAATGCAACACTGCTGGAACAGAGCTGACAAGGAAGCAGAGTATGAGTGTTTTTATTTTAATGATGTAAAACAAGGCACCGCATTTAATAAGACACAATTTTCAGTTAATATATTTCCAACATTCTGAACATAAAAAATGCTTCTCCCATGTGTGACTTCTCTGATGTTCATTAAGAGTTGATTTCCAAGCAAAACATTTCCCACATTAAGAACATAAAAATGTCTTCTCCCCTCTGTGAGTTCTCTGATGTGTATTAAGGTGTGATTTCTGTGCAAAACATTTCCCACATTCTGAACATAAAAATGGCTTCTCCCCTGTGTGACTGTTCTGGTGTCTAACAAGATGCCCTTTCCAATTAAAACATTTCCCACATTGAGAACAGGAAAAAGGCTTTTCCCCTGTATGGGTTCTCTGGTGGCTATCAAGATACACTTTCCGGTTAAAACATTTCCCACATTCTGGACATGGAAAAGGCTTTTCGCCTGTGTGAGTTCTCTGGTGCCTAACAAAAACTGATTTCTGGTTAAAACATTTCCCACATTCTGAACATGGAAAAGGCTTCTCCCCCGTGTGAGTTCTTTGGTGTATAACAAGATTCCATTTCAGGATAAAACATTTCCCACATTCTGAACATGAAAAAGGCTTCTCCCCTGTGTGAGTTCTTTGGTGCTTAACAAAATTTGATTTCTGTGTAAAATATTTCCCACATTCTGAACAGGAAAAAGGCTTTTCCCCTGTGTGGGTTCTCTGGTGTATAACAACATCTGATTTCCGGTTAAAACATTTCCCACATTCTGAACAGGGAAAAGGCTTCTCCGGTGTATGAGTTCTCTGGTGCCTAACGAAATCTGATATCTGGTTAAAATATTTCCCACACTTGGAACAAGAAAATATATTTTCTGCTGTGTGAATCTTTTGAGGTTTAAGAATAGAATTTTTGAGGGTAAAACTATTTCCATATTCTGAACGTGAAAATGGCTTCTTTGCTTTAAGAGCAGTTTGTCTTTTAATGCTTGTTTTGTGACTTTGATTTTCCTTAGTGGTCAGTAATGAATCAGCAGACAGGATCTGTTTCAAAGGGTCAGAGGGCTGATTTTTGCTGTGAAGGGATGATGGGATATCTGGAGTAATGGCATTCATTTCAATTATATCCTGTGGGATCTCAAGATCATCTGATTTAAAAAATGAAGATGTCAGGTGTCCCTCTGATCTCATGGTACAGTCATCTGCCAAGAATAAAACCAATTATTAGTTTTTAATAAAATATTGTTGAAATTTATATTTTTGAACATTTCTACTTAAACTGTCTGTACAAATGTTAAGTTATGTAAAAAAATGAAATTTTTCACCAAGACAATGACAGTCCCCAGTCTAATAGAAAACCTCATAGGATGAACCAGTAGAGCGTGGTGTTCAATTGTTTGTTCATTCTGCCCCCCAAATATGGAATAAAAAGCCACCAAACAATGTTATGCAGGCGAAAATAAAACCAATAAAAACTGTTATTCATCTCACAAAAAACAAGTCCCCACTTAGCTCCATCATCTGTCAGGGGAAAAACAGAGATTTCGACATTATTAGTGGCTCAAAGGCTCTTCAAAACATGACTTCCATAAACCAATCCAGCAATGTCCGCTCTCCCAAAGTCAAATCTCCCCCTTTCTTCTGAGCCTTGCAGTGCACCCAAACCACATTTACAATCCATGTATTTGGCATTACTATGGTGAGAAGATCCCACTTAATTTATGGTGTGTGTCTCCTGGAGCACAATCTGGGCACTATGTGTTGGGGAATAAAATGACATATTTGTAATTTTCACTCTCCAACATCCACTGCGTGATAATTTCCGGAAAGTGTCTGTGGAGTCAAAATAGTCACTACTCCTATAGATTAGATCACTGAGGGTTATTTCCAAAATGGACTCACTTTATGGGGATTTCTACTGCTCTGGTTTTCTGCCATTTTGTCATATTAGGGCTTCTGCAAATGGTGCGTCCTATCTCCTGTGTAATCTGCTCCTGCGAGATCTACTTCTGTCACCAGGAGCCGCCTTATTCATTCTGCAGGCGGCGCTGGTAATGGAGGAGATGTTAGAACCTGAAGCTCTGGGTGGTTCAGGCTCTGTCCACCCACTAAGATTAGGGTGCCTGGGACCAGTAGTACCATCGAGTCTGGCAGTATGGGTGTGTGTGCAGTCAAGCTGAAGTAATCTGCTCCCTGCTTCAGCCATTTGGAAAGCACCGCACCCTACTAAAGCTGGAAGCATATTGCCGGAAGCTGCCAGATCCAGCCTTGTTCTCCTCTGGTTCAGTCCTCTGTGCTCAGCTCCCGGCTTGTGTATTTGTTTCCTGTTGTGACCCCGGCCCGTTTACTGACTACTCGTGTCTTCTGACTTTGTATTTTCTCTGCCCTCCTGGTTCTGATCCGGCTACCTGACTATTCTTCTTCCCATCTCACTCCACAGAACAGCAGGTAACACCGTGGCCCGAGCCTAGGGGTCTCTGTGTAAGTCCAGATCCATGTAGAGGGGTTAAACTGTGATGGGCAAAACTGTGACTATAGACAATAACACATCTACAGAAATTATCAAACTCAACAGTCTTCATCAATAAAAAATGAATAACTAGTGGAGAAACCTCTCTGGGGTAATTAGAGTCTGGGGCTCGGGGGCTCTTTGCAATCTAAACTATTGTAAGGGCCAATATTTTCTGTCGAATGAGTTTCAAGAAGAAATATTAGACATTTAAAGGGAACTTTTTATAATAATGCAGAGCTGAGGGGTCTTAAATTTATATCTCAGGCATTTGGAAGAGGTAATGGAGACCTTTTTTTTTTAAAGACTACCAGGGAGTTACAGACTCATATAAGTGAGGCAGGCCAAAAAAGGCATAGACTTAAAAAACATCTTACATCTCCAACAACAATGTATGTCAGTGCTCCCCATTTCAAGAGACATTGTGCAGGAATCTGAATTCTTTAGGATTGAAAACATAATGTAATTTATGATGTGGAGTGAATCCATGAAACCAGGGCTCGAGCCATGCCACCACATCTCCTGGAGGCGTGAATAGATGTATATTACAGCCATCAGCCACGCACAGCTTAGAGATATATCATGGCACAGGTGTAATGTTATTTATGTAGTTTATCACAATCCTGTTTAAAATTAGTCGGTTTTAAAAGAAAATGAAAAGTCGGGATAAAGGGAAACTCTGTTGTTATTTTACAGAATTTCACACTTGGCCCTCACTGTACATTTAATGTTGCTAAGTGCCCACAATGCAGAAATGCTGCATATTTTTTCCGCTTCTCCCTGGCAGGAAAAACGCATGCGGATTGTACATGCGGATTTTACATGCGTTTTTCCCACCAGGTAGAAGCGTTTGTTAAGCGTTCTTCACATGCATTTCTGCATGCGGGTTATCAAGCTCTTTTCCAAGCGATTTTAGCATCACTTGGAAAAGTGCTTGACAACTTGGTCACACTATATAAATCGACATAGATTTATATAGTGTGACCAAGTAATAGTTAAAAAAAAAGAAT
The DNA here is from genome assembly GCF_046119375.1 of Phyllobates terribilis. Lineage (NCBI taxonomy): Eukaryota > Metazoa > Chordata > Amphibia > Anura > Dendrobatidae > Phyllobates > Phyllobates terribilis. The sequence continues at coordinate 12,667,267 of NW_027362772.1, read as the reverse complement.
AAGAATGGTAAAAAATAAAAAATAAAGATTATACTTACCTTTCGATGGCCCCCGGTGTTTTCTCCGCTACGTCCAGTGTGTTGGGCGGCTCGCAGTGGTGTGAAAGGACCTGCCATGACGTCATTTAGTCATGTGACAGGTCACGCGACAGCCGACGTTATTATAAATTCTTTTTTTAACAGGTTCTATGGTACCAGATTCTGGATGAGAGTCTCCGCTTCTCCAGACCCGGGTACCATCCGCACATTGAATCGCATAATATCTGCTTGTGCGCATGTGCTCATACGGATATTACGCGATTCAATGCAAGTCAATGGCGGCAACTACGCTGCGTGTCCGCAAAATTAATGGACATGCTGCATATTTTTCCGCAATGATAATCCGCAGCGGAAATTTCCACAGCATGTGCACAGCACATACGGATTATCATTGGGGACCATGGGGCACGTATTACCAAGCGTTTTTTTTAAGCGTTTTCACTGCGGAAATTCCATGGCAAAAACGCTTGAAAACGCATAGTGGGCAAGCAGCCTAAAAGCGAAGTTTGGTCAGAAAGACTGGACCTGGTCTTGTAGGGACCATATAAGCACATTCAGCAGCACAGAACAGAGAGAAAGTAGATTCATCTAATAAGATATCAGGGATCTAGGAAGCCAGCAGCATCATCACCCTCCGCTTTCTCTTACAGGCTCATCAGAATATTTTCTACAAGTGATTTTCTCACTTGTCAGCACTTTCTACATATGCTGTCATTTGGCTTTGTAGTTTAAAGATCTGGGCAGGTAACGGTCAGCGTCTTCTAATACCAGGGGGTAGGTGGATCCTCCAGGTTGTAAGTTCTCTAGAAAAGGGCTTTCAATGCCCAAAGTCATTTGATTATTTTTTTGTGGAGGAGACCATTGTGGTCTGGAGGCAAAATGGTGATCACACAATTGTGATACGGCCGGACTACACCACCGATAAAGCAGCCGCAGCTGGTGACTGAGAAGAATCTGTGACTTCTGTGCATTTAGTGGTTACTACTCACCTGGGTAGTCATATGTAGGAATCTCCTCCTTACACCGCTCATCACCCCTCACATATGTCTCTGTAGTACCAATATGGATCAGATCTTTACCCTGAAAAGAATATTGTAAAAGTCACAGACAGATGGAGAAGTCCCATCTATGATCAGCTCTAATCCTGCCATCTCCACCATTCTCATTACACAAGTATAAAACATATAATACTGGTGGATAAAACAAGACTGAACACAAGACCTTCACAGCCGGCATCATAAGGGAGATCTCATGACACTTTCTCTCCATCTACCTGATGAACCGGAGGAACAATAGAAACTTCTTGTTTACAGTCCTGTGGAAGAAGAGTATGGAGATGGGGACATCTCTCTGGTGTTGTCCTCTTACTGGATAGAACTGGAGGAAACAGGGACTAAATTAATTTTTACATACAGATAATTACAGGCCATGTGTACTTAGTCCTGTCTTTTACCTGGTGATGTGAGGGGCTGGGGAACCTCCATCATGATGTCCTTGTACACATCTTTGTGTCCTTCTAAATACCCCCACTCCTCCATGGAGAAATAGACGGCGACATCCTGACACCTTATAGGAACCTGACACATACAATGATATCTTCACTCCCCGAATCATAACATTACTGTATAATGTCCCAGCATTCCCAGCAGTGTCACCTCTCCAGTCAACAGCTCAATCATCTTGTAGGTGAGCTCCAGGATCTTCAGGTCATTGATGTCCTCATGTATCCAGGGGTGAGGTGGAGGTCCCGTGACTGGGCTAAGGGGTCTTTCCCAGCCCTCAGACACAGGGTCCTGACAGCGCTCACTAGAGGTCTTCTTCACTACTGTGTAATCCTGGTTATGGAGAGACACATTAATAAATCTCACTACAGACATTTCCAGAGTCCTCACCTCTCCAGTTCTGCTCATCTGTTATTCCCATATATAAGAATGATGTAATGTGACGTCATCAGAATCTCTCACCTCTCCAGTAAGCTGGAAGAGGATCTCTAGGGTGAGGTGTAACATCCTCTCCACCATCTTGTCTCTGTCCATATGCATCTTTGATGGGTAAATCAGGAAAATTTTCTTATATAGACGATCTTCACTGAGAGGATCTGATATTGTAGAGACCTGAATGAGAAGAAGATGAGCCGATGTAACGTCATAAAAATCCTGTGTAATAATACAATTACTGGAAATAAAGAGGAGATTTATTATTTTACAGTTTAGTTTCCTTCTTTACATCTCCTAATAAAACCTATATATTTTAGGCCACAGACAACAAGCAATCTCTTCGGGGACGTGGCCTGGCAGGCATGTGAGGCAGACGCACTTCACCTCGCTCCTGCTTCTCACTCCTAAAAATCCTGATATACCAGCCTATAGACCTACATCTGGAGGAGATAACCGGTGTACCTGCACTGTTTAATCTTGGTGTCTTATGAGGGGAAGATTATCTGCTCTCCAAACATGACCCGTAGCAAAAAAACAGCAGAAAAAGAACAGCAGCCGAAGGAAGACAGCATTGCTAAGATGGTGCCGGAGACTAATACTCCTGCTGGGAACAGGGCAGTAGATAGGACTCCTCTGTACAGTGTCCATTTTAGGACATGATCAGATATCAAAATCAAACATCAAAATGATGTCAGTTTGAGGCTAAATACCCTGTCTGAGAACTGATTTTGATCAGTGATTCTGACGAGTGATTCTGAAGAGTGACTTCGACAAGTGACTTTTACAACTGTAATAATAATTTAAAAAAAAAGTAACTGATCGCTGATGGGACTTGAACCCGAAATTCTGTGTCCCAAAGCCAGTGCACTAACCACTGAGCTATAAACTCAGTTGTGAAAACCTAGGAGTTCTATTTGGTTATATGATTTTCAGTGCAAACTTGTCTAAAACTCATTGGGACTTATGCACAGACTACAAGCAAGCCAAATTCAAATGATGTTTGATTTTTATGTGTGAGTCTGATGTGTGACTTTCTTCCTTTTTTTTTTTTTTTTTTTTTTTATTATTACAGTCATAAAAGTCACTCGTCAAAATCACTCGTAAGAATCACTTATCAAAATCAGTTCTCAGACAGGGTATTTAGCCTCAAACTGACATCATTCTGATGTTTGATTTTGATATCTGATCATGTCCTAAAATGGACACTGTACCTCTGAAGTCTCTCACCAGTGAAGAAAAAGTTAACCCTTTGCTAGATGGGACATAGCTGCAGGCGGAGGTAGAAGACCCCATTGACACAGGCATCATGGTGCTGGCTCACAGACTCTCTGCAGTTAATCCTTCATTAATACAGGCAGAAGAACCTGCCACAGAGGTATGTGCAGATGCCTCAATGTCTGTAAGTTAGTCTGCAGAACCAACCTAAGAGATGTGTACACTGCAGTGACTATGTCTAATAAAGCGCAAACTTCTCTCAATGAGCACATGGCAGGTTTAAAAGAAGACATACGTCTTATTAAACATGGCCTCCAGAGAGTGAATGAAAATGCTGAGAAGATGCAAGGGAGAATTAGCTATATTGAGGACAAAATGCCACAGACGAATAAAGATCTTAACAAGTTTATACATAACATCTCCCTTCTCATTGCTAAGACAGATGACTTGGAAAATAGACTGCGCAGAAACAACTTGAGGCTGGTGGGGGTCCCTGAAAAAGCTGAGGGTAAAGATCCAGTGAGCTTCTTTGAAAAGTGGATGTTGAGCACCTTTGGAAAAGAAATAATTTCCTCATTTTGCACATTAGAAAGAGCTCATCGGGTACCCACCAGACCTTTACCCGCAGGTGCTCCACCACGTCCAATCCTCATGCTTTATTACACTTTTGGGACAGAGACGCCATTCTGCGGAAAGCCAGAGACCTCAAAGATATTTACATTGATAGTCACAGAGTCTCTATTTATCCTGACTTTTCTGCTGAAATACAAAAACATCGTGCAAAATTCATCGATATCAAAAGAAGATTGCGGACCTTTCAAGTGCCATACTCCATGCTTTATCCAGCTAATCTGTGTGTGGCGGCAAATGGAGAAGTGCATATCTTTGAGAACCCGACTGATGCTTCATCATGGATGGACACTAATGAAAAAAAGCTTACAGAAAAAAAACCCTGAAGACAAATACATCTCCACCACTTGGGACAGTAACTATGCTCTCTTATAATATTACTAGATGGTGGCCCGATTCTAATGCATCGGGTATTCTAGCATATGTCTCCCGACCCTCCTTTATAATGCCCCATGCAGGAAGTCACATCCCCCCTATATAATACCCCATGCATATAATACCCCATGCAGGATGTCACATCCCCCGCATATAATACCCCATGCATATAATACCCCATGCAGGATGTCACATCCCCCGTATATAATGCCCCATGCAGAATGTCACATCCCCCCTATATAATGCCCCATGCAGGAAGTCACATCCCACTATAGTGCCCCATGCAGGATGTCACATCCCCCCTATATAATACCCCATGCAGGATGTCACATCCCCACTATATAATGCCCCATGCAGGAAGTCACATCCCCCCTATATAATACCCCATGCAGGATGTCACATCCCCCTATAGTGCCCCATGCAGGATGTCACATCCCCCCTATATAATACCCCATGCAGGATGTCACATCCCCCCATAGTGCCCCATGCAGGCTGTCACATCCCCCCTATATAATACCCCATGCATATAATACCCCATGCAGGCTGTCACATCCCCCCTATATAATACCCCATGCAGGATGTCACATCCCCCCATAGTGCCCCATGCAGGAAGTCACATCCCCCCTATATAATACCCCATGCAGGATGTCACATCTCTCCATAGTGCCCCATGCAGGCTGTCACATCCCCCCTATATAATACCCCATGCAGGATGTCACATCCCCCCATAGTGCCCCATGCAGGTCCCCTATGGCCCCATACAAAAAAAAAAATCCAATACTCACCTCACTGCTTCTCTGGACTCCAGCGTAGCCGGCATATTCCCGCTGTGCGCTGTGACCGCTCAGGAGAGAGAGAGGTGTAAAGATGTCACCGCGCCCTCTGACCTGAGACATCGCAGAGCATCAGCGGAAGACACAGGAGCTGCTGCGCAGGCACGGGGAGGGGTAAGTATGAGGCCGGGTGCCGGGGTCCTGATCGAGCAGGGGGAGGGACAGGAGGAGAGGGGAGAGGAGAGGAGGGGAGAGGAGGGGAAAAGAGGGGAGAGGAGGGGAGGGGCGTCACACTTGTCCTCGGGAGATAAGCGTAGCCGCTGATTTTTCCAACGATAGCCGCATGTAGGTCAGCGGCGCCTGCGGTCGGGGGACTTATGCTGCGAGCAACTGGCTGCATCTCCCGGCTGCATCGCCGCTGACCTCCGTGCCACACATGAGCCGCTAATGGCCGCCATGTTTTTCTGAAATGCTGCATCGCTGATTGGCCGCGGCCGGACCAATCAGCGACCCGGGATTTCCAGGACAGACAGACATAAATACAGACAGGCAGACGGGATAAGACAATTATATAGATAGATTAGGATGCTGCACCTTTAAATTGCTGGTTTATATTTTATATCATTAAAGAAGTTGTCCACTACTTTATATGAACCCCCCAATGTATCCCCCCAGGGCCCAGAAGTGTTTTTGTAAATAACTTGCGGTGCCTTTTCTGCCTCTGAGCGGCGCTATCACTGGCCGCCTCAGAGGCATCACGTGACCCGTCACTGATGTCAGGGTTATTTGGATGTTTTTGGTTGTCATTAAGATTTAAAAAGAGAAAACACATGACTTTCCCCATGACTCACAATCCAGAAACGTCAGTGGCTGGATGAGAGATGCAAGAGTCTGTCTGGATCCCAGAAACTCACTCAGCTTTTATTCACACACATTGATTGCAAGCAAACAGGTCACAGGTGAGCATGTTACCTTTAGTAGCCATTCAAACCCATTTGTGTCAAATTCTGTGCATGTTATCAGGCCAAAATCACCAGGGTATGTGAACTTTTGATCAGGGTCATTTGGATGTTTTTGATTGTCATTAAGATTTTAAAAGAGAAAACACAGTAGTTTGACAATAAATGGCTTCACCCAACCAATAACCATGAGTGGAGAAAAAGTTTTTTTGCTATCTTTCATATTCTCTGAAACAAGGCCAAGAAAGGAAAAATTCTGCCGGGGTATGTAAACTTTTGAGCACAACTGTATATTGCTTAGTAATTAGTATGTTATGGGTTTGTTTTTTTCTGATTTAAGGTTCTTCTCTCAACACAATAATCTGACTGCCGAAATTGACCCCGAACAGATCGGGATATATGTAAAATATATTGCAAATGATTCTCACACTACTCACTATGTCTAAATGAATGGATATTATAACATGGAATATTAGGGGCTTGGGAGACACTTCCAAGATATGCGCCATATTCTCATGGCTAAGGAAATTCCAACCAGCAATAATATACTTGTCTGAGGCGCATATGATAAGGGACAGAACTTATTTACTACATCGTTCATGGATGTCGCATGAATATCACTCTGTGTATTCCACTCATTCAAGGGGCGTAAGCCTTATGGTACATAGGAACATACCCTTTATATGTAATAAGGTGGTTGTGGACCCAGCGGACCGCTCTGTTTCTATACAATCTTTTATATATAATATTTCAGTTATCATAGTAGCGCTGTATATCCCACCGCTGTACTCAGGAGAGATGTTAAAGGGGATATTTTCCTTTTTGGCCACTTTCCCAGATTTTCCAACTATAATAATAGGTGATTTAAATATGTATTTGCACCCACACTGGGACAAATTCCACATGTGGACTATACCAGTAACTACAGCACAAACATCTCTATCAACAGTTATTTCAGAAATGGGTTTGGTAAATAACTGGCTAATTAAACACCCTAATATCAAGCAATATTCTTGTTATTCAGCATCATATCACTCGCTATCCAGAATACACCTAGCTATTGGGAACACAGACATGCTGCCATATGTAAAATCTATTGAATATCTACCTAGAAGCAACTCGGACCACTCCCCTTTACAGGTACGACTTCAGTTAGGCAAAAACAGGATAAATACTGGGGTTATATGGCGATTAAACCCGTTCTGGATTAAAAATATTGGAAGTTGTCTGTATGAGAGGATAACTGAATACTTTGCAGTTAATGCAGATTCACCTTCATTCTAATAGTCTGGGATGCAATGAAGGCATAAGTCAGAGGTTTATATACGAGATTAGTAAAAGAAAATCTAAATCAAGGGAACTCATGCAAAAATTAGAAAAGGAGGTTGTCCACTCTGAGTTATTATTCATTGCGGACCCCTCCATTTATAAAGCCAAAGAGCTAGAGAAGGCTCAAACAATGTTGAAAGATCACGTATTTGACTTAGCTACCCAAAAGAGATTTTTTTTATGAAACAGGCATTCTTTGGGGAGGGAGAAAGTGACAGACGTTTATTGGCAACTATTGTCAAAGTCCAAAGTGGAACATCATATATATCTAGACTAATCTCTGGAAATGGCGTAGTGGTCACGGAGGATGAGGATATCCTTCAAACTTTACATAGTTATTATTTCTCTTCCATATATTCATCTAAAAGCAGTGCCACAAATGAAGATATCGAAGAGTTCCTAAAAAACATCCCATTAACGCAATTAACATTTGAAGATAGAAATTTACTACACTGTGTGCAGAATTATTAGGCAAGTTGTATTTTAGAGGATTATTTTTATTATTGATCAACAACTATGTTCTCAATCAACCCAAAAGACTCATAAATATCCAAGATTAATATTTTTGGAAGTTTGAGTGGGTTTTTTTAAGATTTGGCTATCTTAGGAGGATATCTGTTTGTGCAGGTAATTATTACTGTGCAGAATTATTAGGGAACTTAATAAAAACCAAATATAATCCCATCTCACTTCTTTATTTTCACCAGGTAAACCAATATCAGTGCACAAAATTTAGAAATAAACATTTCTGACATGCAAAAACAAAAACCAAAAAAATTAGTGATCAATATAGCCACCTTTCTTTATGATGACACTCAGCAGCCTTCCATCCATAGATTCTGTCAGTTGCTTGATCTGTTTTTGATCAACATTGCGTGCAGCAGCCACCACAGCCTCCCAGACACTATTCCGAGAGGTGTACTGTTTTCCCTCCCTGTAGATCTCACATTTTATGATGGACCACAGGTTCTCTATCGGGTTCAGATCAGGTGAACAAGGGGCCATGTCATTATTTTTTCTTCTTTTAGACCTTTACTGGCCAGCCACGCTGTGGAGTAGTTGGATGCATGTGATGGAGCATTGTCCTGCATGAAAATCATCTTTTTTCTTGAACGATACCGACTTCTTCCTGTACCACTGCTTGAAGAAGTTGTATTGCAGAAGCTGGCAGTAGGCCTGGGAGTTGAGCTTCACTCCATCCTCAACCTGAAAAGGTCCCACAAGTTCATCTTTGATGATACCAGCCCATACCAGTACCCCACCTCCACCTTGCTGGCGTCTGAGTCGGAGTGGGGCTCTCTGCCCTTTACTGATCCAGCCTCTGGCCCATCCATCTGGCCCAACAAGAGTCACTCTCATTTCATCAGTCCATAAAACCTTTGAAAAATCAGTCTTAAGATATTTTTTGACCCATTCTTGATGTTTTATCTTATGTTTCTTGTTCACAGGTGGTCGTTTTTCAGCCTTCCTTACCTTGGCCACGTCCCTGAGTATCACCCACCTTGTGCTTTTTGATACTCCAGTAACGTTGCAGCTCTGAAATATGTCAAAACTGGTGGCGAATGGCATCTTGGCAGCTTCACGCTTGATTTTCCTCAATTCATGGGCAGTTATTTTGCGCCTTTTTTGGCCAACACGCTTCTTGCGACCCTGTTGGCTATTTGCCATGAAACGCTTGATTGTTCGGTGATCACGCTTCAAAATTTTGGAACTTTCAAGACTGCTGCATCCCTCTGCAAGACCTCTCACAATTTTGGACTTTTCAGAGCCCGTCAAATCTCTCTTCTGACCCATTTTGCCAAAGGAAAGGAAGTTGCCTAATAATTAAGCACACCTTATATAGGTAGTTGATGTCATTAGTCAACACCCCTCCTCATTACAGAGTTGCACATCACCAGATTTACTTAATTGGTAGTTGGCTCTCAAGCCTATGCAGCTTGGAGTAGGACAACATGTATAAAAAGTATCGAAGTGATCAAAATACACATTTGCCTAATAATTCTGCACGTGGTGTAGAAAAACCTCTAACCTTAGAAGAGGCACTTCAAGAGATTCAAAATGAAAAGGCCTCAGGTTTAGACGGGATACCAGGAGAATTCTTTAAAATGTACGACGATATATTATTACCTAAATTGTTAAATGTCTTTGAAGAATCAGTTAAAACTGGATCTCTTCGAGAATCTATGAAGGAAGCTGTAATAATCCTATTATTAAAACCTGGGAAAGACCCCTGTCAGTCTGATTCCTACAGACCAATCTCCCTTCTCTCAACCAATGTCAAATTACTGGCAAAAGCCTTAGCCAACAGACTGTCAAAAGTAATTACCAAAGTGATTAATGACGACCAAACAGGCTTTATGCCAAACAAATCCACATCAGTTAATTTGAGACGTCTCTTTTTGGGTGTACGGCTAAGCTCGGAGTCTACCGGGTCCAGAGTAGTCTTTTCTCTTGACGCTGCCAAAGCGTTTGACAGCATAGAGTGGAATTTCTTGTGGGCAGTCTTGAGAGTAATGGGATTGGTGATACATACAGTATATTTCATAAATCCAGCTGTTATATGTATCTCCTAGGGCAAAACTTAAGGTATATGGTCGTATATCAGGGACGTTAGAGATGAGGAGGGGAACCAGGCAGGAATGCCCCCTGTCGCCCCTTCTCTTTGCGATTGCCATAGAGCCATTAGCTTGTTTAATACGCTCATCTACTGAAATAACTGCTTTCCGTTGTGGGTCACTGCTTCTGTTTTTAGGAAATGTGGTCTCTTCCATTTTTCCAGCAATGAATCTTATTAAAATATTTGGAACTTGGTCAGGATTAACAATTAATTGGAATAAATCAGTCCTCATGCCCGTAGATCCCTTACCAACAGATTTATCCCAGGAGAATACTCGGATACAGGTAGCAAATACTTTTAAATATCTTGGGGTAGTGGTTACCGCCAGGCCCCAGGAATACTATTCTCTTAACTTGGCTCCCATATTGATAAAATTCAGAACTAAAATAGACACTTGGTGTCGACTTCCAATATCGGTAATCGGGAGAGGCAATTTAATAAAAATGATTCTCATGCCTCAACTTTTATATCTCCTACATAATACCCCAGTATGGATCCCCACAACCTTCTTTTATAAAATACATATCTTGTTCCGAGAACTTTTAATGGAAAAAGAAACAGGCCAGAATTAAACTAGAGACCCTGCAGAGAGGAAAAGATAATGGTCTTGGCCTCACAAATGCAACAGTTTCACGGTTGGGGAACAACAGAGCACTGTGGAATATCAGGTCAACTAGTTAGAGAAGAAACTAAATGGAACCTGCCAATGTCAGTATTAGACATGGGTCACCCCCCGAGAGAATGTCCCAAACTGTCCCACATGAACCTGATATATAAAGTATGGTATAGAGGCAAGAATGTTAGGAATTGGGAAATTCACAAACTATACACCTGTATGGTATAACTACAACATGCCAGAGATATACAAGCTAAAAGGCTTCAACAATTGGGAAGATACGGGGATTTTTCTTTTGTCACAACTTCTAAATGAGGAAATATTTAAAAACTTCGAACAAATAAGAGCAGGTTATAATCTTACTCGCAAAATGTTTTAGCAATTTTTTCAAATAAATCATGTGTATAATGAACAACTCAGAGCAAATGACATTATTATAAATAAGCACTCTATAATTGATACAATTGCTTCTGCGATAGACACAAAGGGTTTAATTTCCCATATATATATATATATAAGCAGCTTATGGCTGTGCATTTAGAAAACTATCCCATCACAGCCAAAGTAAAGTGGGAAAGAGATTTGGGTCCCCTGGAAAAAAAAATGATTAAGAGCTAGTGTAGCTCGAAGCGCGTCAACCCTTGCACTATCATGGTTTTTAAATTTTCCTTTTTCATGTTTTAATCTACTAATAAATGTGATGTTTTATGATTTTTGCGGTTGCTGGACTTTCCATTTTTTTTCCACAGTTCAATTGCTCAGGAAACCAGCCTGAAGTCTACGTGCACCACACCCTTATTCCAGGAATTTCTCAACCCGGTGAGCTGATGTTTGCTTCATTGTGTTTTTCTAATTCGGGTCCCCTATCTGAGGAACAATGGAAAGAAGTGCTGGATCTAATTCCTAAATTATCCTTGTCCGAATTACAAAGACTGTCCCAAATCTTTCTTACTCATAGAGTACATAAGACCCCCCAGTATCCTATTTAAAATTGGTATACGAGTGGACAACCTGTGTCCAAGATGCAGGAAAAACTACGCTCATTTAATGCACATGATGTGGGAGTCTGTAAACATTGGGAACTATTGGAAGGGGGTAGTTGACTTAATATAATCTGTGTTTGGAATCCATATACAATAGGAACCCCAAATCTGCATACTTGGTCTGTTGGTGGAGGGGCTGGATTCGGATTCACTTATAGCTATAGCTATCTCCCGAGTACTATTTCAAGCTAGAAAACTTTTAGCACTACATTGGATAGAAAAATCCCACCCAAAGATAGAAGAATTGAAATCCAAACTAAATAATGTCTTAGGTATGGAAAGGGGAACATATATTAAAAGAAATGTCCTCAAAAAATTTTTAAAACTATGGGAACAATGGTTAACGACTCTGGGGATTGCATCGGAAAGCCTTCTCAGAAACACTATGATAGACCGTCTGTACATCTCCTTGTCATAAACCTGTAAAATCTCTCAACTCATCTCAGGCCCTTAACTTACATAGGTTTCTGTCTCAATTAAACTACTTCTAATCTGGTGAAATTGCTGCCACTTTGCTGGTGTCTGCCACTAATTTTTGGAAATGTGGAGACTCCTGATTGGGTCTCCATCTATTGGGTTTCTGAAGAGGTTTCTGTCTCAATTAAACTACTTCTAATCTGGTGAAATTGCTGCCACTTTGCTGGTGTCTGCCACTAATTTTTGGAAATGTGGAGAATCCTGAAAGGGTCTCCATCTATTGGGTTGGCTGTAGTGGAAGAGGTGTCTGTCCCCATTATACTACTTCTAAGCTACTGAAATTGATGCCACTTCGGTGGTGTCAGGCCCTAATTATTTTTAATGTGAACACTCCTGGTTGGGTCTCCATCTGCTGGGTCAGCTGTAGTGGAAGATGTTTTGGTATCCATTCTAATAGTTATACTCTAGTGAAATTATTTTTTGGTGCAGATATTGTTCTCAACACAAGGGTACACAAACATGATAAACTCAAAATTGATTTTCAATAAACAACCATCAGCTGCCCCATCAAACGCATCTGCTGCTTCTTCCTCCTCCTCTGTTACTGTGCCAAGTATTGTCACGCAGGTCTCTGTCCGCAGAACCTACAGTAGTATAGTCACTCCAGTCAGCTGTAACAGAAACGGACATGCCTGCTGTGTTTGTTTCACTGAGCACACCACGTTTCTCAATCCACCGAAACATCTCCGCCTGCACCCCACTCACGGTCTAGCAGTTTGTCTATTTCACCGTACTCCGCCCTCTTTAAGCATTGCAGCGAGCCCTTGGTCAAGCAGTTGTGGTCACGTAAAAGATAGCTTTGTCATGTGTAGGAGTAAACAAAGAGGTTGAACTCCACCATCTCCAATCTCTAGGCCACCGGGAAGGTCTTAGGCCCTAATTTTCTTAAATGTGAACAGTTCTGATTGTGTCTCCATCTACTGGAAGAGGTGTCGGTCCTAATTATACAATTTCTACTGTAGTGAAATTGATGCCACTTTGATGGTGTCAGCCACTAATTTTTGGAAATGTGGAGAATCCTGATTGGGTATCCATCTATTGGGTTTGGCTGTAGTGGAAGAGTTGTCGATCACCATTACACTAGTTCTACTCTAGTGAAATTTATTCTTTGGTGCAGATATTTTTGTCACAGGGGTACACAAGATATAATCGAAATTGGTTTTCTTAGTACTGTGGTATATAATGCAGGCTATATTTCATCTTTTAATTTTTCAATGCTGATATTGTTCTCCATGCAGGGGTTCATATTAGTAATGAGAGAGCACTAAATGTGCTCAACTTAGTGGTTCAACGGTTTCTCAAAACCTACCCAGATCTGCCAGAGCTGCTTGTGAAAATACAATGCTTCCGCCACCCTGGCAGTGCTTCAGCAGTGTTTGCAGCTTCCAGTTCACCGACTGTTGTGTGATGTCACCAAATGTTCGAAATCAACGTTACAGATGTGGGGAAGGATTTGTGAGCAGCAGATGGCAGTTGTTGAGTACCAGCATCAACACGCCCATCTGCATTCAGGTCAGCCTCCGCACATAAGAACTGATGAGTGGGCATGGATGTCTGACATCTGTGCCGTCCTCCAAAACTTTGAGGACTCTGAAGATGGTGAGCCGCGACGACGCCATAATTAGCGTCACCATCCCGCTTCTCTGTCTACTGAAACGCTCGGTGCTCACAGTTAAAGAGGAGGCATTGCAGGTGGAGCAAGGAACTATGCAGCCCAACCTCATCTCATCTTAATGCGGATTAGGTGATAATGAGGAGGAGGATGAGGAGGAGAACATGGACAGTCGTCCTCTTGGGGAGAACAGGGAAGTCTTGGCTATCTTGGAAGTTTTGATACACCTCTTTCAGTCTGTGGGAAAGCTGTATGAGTTTCGCTTAATGACCTTCAGTGGCCTAAACCGTGGCTTTGCTTATGCACGTTATTTCTCAAAATGCATTGCAGATCAGGCCATTGTCCAACTCTGTAGTGATTATATTCAAGGCGTAAAGAAACATCTTTGTCTGTGACTAAGCACCACCGAGAAGTATGAGCTGATGTTGGATGGGCTGCCATTGCTTATGCAACAAGCTGCATTAGAGGACTTCCTAGGAGAAATGACAGCCGGAGTAGATACGGTTTCCCTCGATGCCAGTCCTTTCACCAAGCTAAAGAATATGGCTGTGGTGAAATACAACTCTCACCGAGAAGCAGAGTCAGACTGAAGAACATTGGGCTCACCAGAGGATTTGATTCTGAGGGACCACCTAGCAGCTGCAAGGTTTGTGCTATGAACTCTCCTGAAGGAGAAGCCAGGGCTCACCGCAGGATTCTCCGCTTCTCTGGTGGGCCCGTCCAATGCTGCCGAGAAGGAGCCCTGGCTAAGAAAAGTGTGGAAAGGTTCCCGGACACTCTATGGCTGTTTTGCTTTTTTGTTTTTTTACTGTGGACTGGCTCCGAACCGTCCCTGGCCACATGTTTTTGATTAGGCAGTCCTTCCCAATAAGTGCACTGGGGAGGGCACAGGTAATGTTCTGGGACTCGTGCTTGTGGAAGGTGGGGACGACATCGGGCGAAATAGTGGCTGGGGACCAAGTATGGAGACCCGGCTGCCGCCATGAGGTTGTGAAAAGCTTCCGCCTCCATGAGCCTAAAATGCAACATTTCAAGTGCAAGCAGCTGTCCAGAAATGTGGCAGTTTAGTATTGCGGACTGTGGGTGGGTGGGTGGCTGGCTGCATACTTGTGCTTGCATTTCAAGTAACAGAAACCTAAGGAGATGGATGGCCTTATCATCACAACCTGAAAGGTTTGCGCTATGAACTCTCCCGATGGAGAAGCCAGGGCCCACCGGAGGATTCTCCGCTTCTCTGGTGGGCACGTCCAACCCTGCCGAGAAGCAGCCCTGGCTAAGAGAAGTGTGGAAAGGTTCCCAGACACTCTTTGGCTGCTTTTTACTGTGGACTGACTCCAGCAATCCATAAGATTGCAATCTATAAGATCCCTTCACTGGCTCCAAATTGCCCAGTGTATCAAGTTCAAACTACTAACACTGACGTACAAAGCCAAACTTTCTTCTCCATACATCTCTGAACTAATCTACCGATATATTCCCTTACGTAACCTCCAGTCCTCCAAAGACCTCCTTCTTTCCTTATTTCTTCCTCATCCAATCACCTCCAATACTTCTACCAAATATCCCCCATCCTCTGGAATTCTGTACCTCAACATGTCCGATTAGCCACCACATTCGAATCCTTCAGACACAACCTGAAAACCCATCTCTTTAAGACAGCCTACAGCCTGCCATTGCCTCGCTGCCACCTCACCTCAACACCACCGGAGCTAATGCAACTCTACAATCTACTGTCTCCTTCCCCACCATCCTGTAGAATGTAAGGCTGCAAGTGCAGGGTCTATAAGACTTAAGATGCAATATGGCACCTTGGCAAAGCCCAGCTATGTTCTCCCTCTGATATCTAACAATAACAAAAAGGTCATGCTAGAGAAACTTGCACCTACTGCCACTCAGTGTCTTCAGCTCCTTTGTGAGAAACTAATGTTTGCTCAGCCAGTCTACAAAATAAACTGGATATTCCTGGCTGGTTGGAGACAAGCTCATTCCCACAAAAAAGTACTAGCAAGCTAAGGAGATGGTGGCCTCTATCATCATGAAGGTGTTTGCTCGATGTGTAGTAGTCTGGCTTTTATACTAAATATCCTGCTCATTTTT
Organism: Phyllobates terribilis; assembly: GCF_046119375.1. Classification (NCBI taxonomy): domain Eukaryota; kingdom Metazoa; phylum Chordata; class Amphibia; order Anura; family Dendrobatidae; genus Phyllobates; species Phyllobates terribilis. The sequence continues at coordinate 12,651,549 of NW_027362772.1, read as the reverse complement.
ATAGTTTTAAGTGTGCACGCAGAGACCATGGTATCTGCAGCAGCGCATCCAGGCCAGGATACTGGCGGAGAAATTGCTGTACCATCAGGTTGAGGATGCAAGCCATGCAAGGCACGTGTCTGAGGTTGCCCAGGCGAAGGGCCACTACCGGGTTTGCACCGTTATCACACACCGCCTTCCCTTGCTCCAGGTTCAGTGGAGACAGCCATTGCTCAAACTCGGCCTGGAGAGTTGTCCACAACTCTTCAGCTGTATGACTGCCATCTCCCAGGCATATTAATTTTAACATTGCCTGATTGCGGTGAGACCTGGCTGTGCAGTACAGAGGTGGGGGGGATTCTCTCTGCACTGTTGGAACATGTGCTTCAGTAAGGCAGAGGTTGAGGTCGCAAGTGGAGGCCCTAGAGGAGGTGGAGGATGCAGAAGCACTGGAGGAAGTGTTAGATACAAAGGTTTGTCCTGCAAGACTTGGGGATTCCAACACTTGCTGTCTAGTGACACCTTGGTGTCTAGTGGTTTAGTTCTCCATCCCTTGGTGTGTAGTGGTTTAGTTCTCCAACCCTATCTGTTTAGTAGGTTAGTTCTCCAACCCCTGTTTTCTATTAGTTTATTTCTCCATGTTCTGGTGTGTATTTATTTTTTTCTCCAACCCATCCATGCCCAGATTAACGTCAGCTGACGAGGGTTTGGATTCTTCTTGGACCCTACTTCGTCCAGACCCGGATCAACTGAAAAAAACTTTGGGCATCGCTACACATGCTTTCTCCCTCTTGAGTCTGTGAAGCTTTGGATCAGACCTCTGATGCCCCGGAATAGAATGTGTGAACAGCTCTGCAGACTCGCCCATCTGTGCTTCCCCATAGTCAGTTGGCCGGTTGGAGAGTTGTGACGTAGGTGAAATCAAGGGTAAATGGGGTGCCACCTCTGAGGACTGTACTGTGTGTGATGTTAAGGTGGAGGAAGAGGAGAAGAGGCCACTTGATGCAGCGCTTGTCATCTACTGGAGCACATGTTCTTCCAGCCCCTCATCTACAAGGCGTACCGCTGTGGGACTGCCAAAGAAAGGGAGTGGAGTCCAGTAACAGAAGTTTTCAAAATGCTGCGCAATTGCTCACTGCAGCAAAACAAACCTACTTCTCATCTCTCATATCATACGTGTCTCACAACCATAACTAGCTATTCAGTACTTTCAAGTCCCTCCTCTGTCCACCAGCTCTCCCTCCCTCTCATCTCAGCTGAAGACTTAGGCTATGTGCCCACGATGCAGAAATGCTCCGGATTTTTCCTGAGCGTTTCTGCACCTCCCTGGCAGAAAAAAACGCATGCGGATTGTACATGCGTTTTTCCTGCCAGGGACATGCGGATGTGAAACGTTCTTCACATGCATTTCCACATGCGGGTTGACAAGCTCTTTCCAAGCGATTTTAGCATCACTTGGAAAGTGCTTGTCAACGTGGTCACACTATATAAATCCATGCAACCGGCATGGATCTATATAGAGTGACAGTAAAGAATGGTAAAAAATAAAAAAATAAATCTATACTTACCTTCTGATGGCCCCCGCAGTCTTGCTTTGCTCCGTCCTGGCTGCCGGCAGATCACGGTACACTGCACTGAAGGAACTGCCGTCACATGACTAAAACGTCAGCGTAGGTCCTTCAGTCCACTGCGATCTGCCGGCAAGGGAGGGAGGACGAGCGTAGCGGGGGCCGTCAGAAGGTAAATATAATATTTCTTTTTTATTTTATTCTTTTTTTCACAGGTTCTATGGTACCCGAGGAGAGTCTCCTGTCCTCTAGACTGGGGTACCATCCGCACATTGTAATGCGTGGAATGCGCATCTACATATGCAGTGATACGTAATCCATGCGTTTCAATGCAAGTCAATGGCGGCGAAAACGCAGCACTTCCGCAAAATAATTGGTAGTGCTGCGTTTTTTTCCGCAATGATAATCCGCAGCGGAAATTTCCGCAGCATGTGCACAGCACATGCGGATTATAATTGGGGACCATGGCAGGCCTTCTACCATGCGCATCGTGGACACACAGCCTAAGCCTCATTCTTCAAGCAGAAGATTCACAACATAGGGCAAAACTTTTGCTTAAAGTCCCAACAGCCCCTTCTCATAACAACTCAACTCTGCTCCTCCAAAGAATGCAAGAATACAATCTGTGGCAACCCTCGCTCCAGCATACCGCTACACAACTAGCAGTACCCTGACCTACTGTATCCTCACTCATCGTTTGTAGATTGTTTTTGTACCCTCACGAGCAGGGTCCTCTCTCCTTTTATACCAGTCGGTGACCCCTTTTGACATATAAAACACCACGGAATAAATGTCGCTGTAATAGTAATAATTATAGTACTTGTACTCTGGGTCAATTGATGGCACTTTCCTGGTGTCTACCCCTAATTTGATGTGTGTTGGCAGCTTCTGGGCCCGCTTGAAGGTGTTGTGTATGCGTTTTTTTTGCCCCATATTGAATCATATGGCGTTCGGTAACGTTTGATGAACATTCGACGAATAGATCGGCGAATATTGTAAATTCAGCAATCGTAATCCGAACCGAATATTGAAACATTTGCTCATCTCTAGTTCCTAGCCCTTCAGATTTTAGATTTCATGTAGAGCATAAACCCAGGAAACTGCATGGCAATTCTGATGCATTTTCGATGGTCCACTGTTTGGTAGCGGAAGGTGCCAAGCCCCCCGGCTTTGGGCAGAGGGCAGAATATGCAAGATGGCCACCGGACAGGTCCTTGAGGGGAGATGTGTGTCACCGAATTTGGCTGCTTCGTTGATGTAAACCCAGGAAGTATGCTCCAGCACACGTAGTGCTGAGAGTGTTAACAGGGAATATCAGGGCCAGTTTTTCGAACAGTAATAAGAGTTGGGAGGGATTGGCTGCTCACATATCCCCACCCCAGGGCATGTGAATAAAATGGAGACAGAGTGTCTCATTCAGTTTCTGTGGCTGGAGGTGTAGAGACCTACAGCGTGTCTGTGCTGAAGGACTCTGACTGTGAGCGGGCGAACCCGCAGCACTGTATGGACTGTTCATTTTCCTGTTTTGTTACTTTGTGCCAGACAAGACTATGCTTTATTTACTTTGAAAATGCAGTTTATGACGTTCGAATAAACCTGCCTTGGACATTTTAAAGAAACTGACTCCTCTGAGTACCTCAAAAGCAGCTGAGTGAGTATCAAACCCCTACAATATATAGCAGAATTAGGAACTTTCCGGTTACATGTAGCAGTACATAACTTTTGTTACAAGCTACATCAGTCCAGTAAATTATTATGGGAAAGCCCATCATCACCTGTGGGAACCATACAGGTTGAGATGTGTCACTATGGCTCCTCAGAGCTACTCTCAGCTCCCAGTTGATTTGTGAAGACCTCGCTGGCTGAAGTGCATCAGTACGACTCCTCACTAGTACTGTCAAAGTCCATTCGATGAAGGCCACATACTCCTTTCTATGACACTGCATCTTCAGATCTCCATAGGAGAACTTGTGTCCCAGTTTGGCAACACTGTGGCTTCCTCTCTAGTATATACAATTGTTTGCTTAAGATAAGGAATCCTTCCTTAACTTAATCTCCTTTAATTAGGCCTACTGTCCACTCAGGGCAAAGTTCTGTATCATCTTAGTAGGTCTCCTGGCCTGAGCTTAGGACCTCGTCCTGCTCTTTGTCTCTACTATGCTCCCTGCCTGGTATCCAGATTCACACTGACATTATATCTCTGCTTTCCTTCAGAACATACTATTCGATGTCTACCTCCTGGCACACAACACCCTGCAACCAGATGGACTGAATGTCTGTATTTCTCAAGTACTTATCCCTATCTGACTCATCACCAGGAAATTGTTCTGTGTGCCCATCTAGCACAGAATGAGGGCCCCCAGACAGTATGATTGCCCCCAAAGATACCACAGAGTATGATTGCCCCCAAAATTCCTGATATTAAAACACACACTACTCATCCAACCCTGTTCCTGAGGTGCGCTGCTCCAGTCTGTGCAGTGTGAGTACTGAGGCTCCACTACAGGTGTGATGTAGTGACGCCATTGTGCCTGCAGTGCACGGAGTCTTTGACTCACAGGCGACGACTGAACTGTGGATCAGTAAGCTTTCAACTCCCTGATTCACTATTTATTCAATGGTTTCACAGTCATGGGAATGTGGATATCACTGAAATTGTAATGGTGGGGAAGGAGAGGGTGCTTGCAGGGCTCTGGAGTTGGAGTTGGAGACGGTATAAAATGGACCGACTACGAAAATATATAATAAATTGGGTACAGTAGTTCAATGCAGTTTGTGGGGCATATTTTTTCATAAGAATTTGGGAAAGTTATGAAATGTCTTATAAATGTCTGTCCTGTTCCTGATCTAAGGATCTACACTTTTAGCTGAGATGAATCTTTGCTACAGTAAATTTATCACTTAAACATGAGCCATGTATGAGGGAGTCGGAGTCGTGGAAATTGAGGAGTCAGGGTTTGGTTACTGACTCCACAGCCCTGCTCGGTTCAAGCCCTTTCAATTCATGGGCACCATAGCGGCCACATGGGCTTCAGCTATTGATGATACAGCCCTGCTAACTATTGTGTGGTAAATATCTCATAGGTTCTGGGTTCATTATCCACTATCAGTATTTGTTCGGTATTTTTCTCAGGAGTGGGAGCCAAAACCAGGAGTGGGTGATAAATGGAGAACTGGTGACATGTTTCTATTATACCTTTTCTCTGATTGTTCCTCACCTGGTTTTGGCGCCCACTCCTGAGAAAAAATACTGACCAAATACTGTTAGTGGGCAGTGGCCTAAGTGAGTATTTATTTATCAGCCATAGGGTAGTCGGTGGGGTGGATGGTACCATGTTGTGTGAAGGGGGCAATACTATAAGAACCCCCCCCCCCCCCTAAAATAAAATCTTAAACTTTTTTTAATTGTATGCATTGGAAACTGGACTAACACATATATATATCTACATATATGCACCAAAGCATATTGAACCCGCTGGAGTGCTTTGCAATCACAGGCAAGCCTGTGGTCGCAGTGAAGAATAAAATTAAGTTTGGACTTGGTCAAGCTATTTGCCCAAGGCAGATTTAATAAAACCCGGCATGGGCTTTTATTCTTGCGATTCGGAGGATAAAGCGCCTTCACTGTGTGAGTTTTTGCCAAATAAAGCTTAAGTTGAACTTTTCTTGGGTCACTGCCTCATTACTGCACAGTGTGAACACCACCGCACTAAAATATATATATACATAAAGATGAAAACAATGACGCTGCTGAGTAATTAATACAGTCACTATCGTACTCTATTCTGTACCTAAACAAAGCTGGTACTGCCTGGCCACGGAGGTTGGCGCCCTAAGGAACAACAATGGTGCCACCACTCACCGGTGGCTGTCCCTCAGAAACCCTAGTTAATTCTGATATATCAAAAAAATACATTGATACATTACATGGGAACAGATATGTCTCAAGGTATAAAGGAAAGGGTATGGTACTCATCAGAGAATGGTTCAATAATCTGCCAGGTTCATACAGGGATGATGATACATGATATTCATCATAGTGTGCCTAATAACCAGGTGTCCATGTATAAATATTCACTTTATCCAAACCCCTCCCCAGACTAGGAGACCCATTCCCATTCCTAGAGGTGAATTGTCATAGGACATATAGAATGGAGTCTGTCTACAACAATGTACTGCGCCTGCGCTACTTCTCAAGCGCTAGAGGTCCAATAATGTACATCCCCTAGTGTGCATGTCCGGAAGTGATGCGTTTTAGATTGAAACACCGGATAAACGAATTAACGACACACCACTCGTACCCGTGACTGCGCATGCCTGTAGTTATGTGTTCCATGCCAAAGCGCATAATAGCCTATATGTGTCGGGACCATCACCCTTGTCAGTAAAGTAACATATGGTTATAGGGTTTGTCTGTGCGTTACATCCGGTCACTTGATCACAGGGGCATACACTGTGTGGGTGCATCATGCATACGGCATAAGGGGCATACAGGGGGCATTACACTGTGTAGGGGCATCATACATACTGCATAAGGGGCATAATGGGGCATTACACATACTGCATAAGGGGCATAATGTGGGCATTACATTGTAGGGGGGCATCATACATAATGCATAAGGGGCATAATGGGGGCAGTACACTGTGTGGGGGCATCATACATCCTGCATAAGGGGCATAATGGGGGCATTACACTGTGTGGGGGCATCACACATACTGCATAAGGGGCATAATGGGGGCATTACACATACTGCATAAGGGGCAAAATGTGGGCATTACATTGTAGGGGGGCATCATAAATACTGCATAAGGGGCATAATGGGGGCAGTACACTGTGTGGGGGGGCATCATACATACTGCATAAGGGTCATAATGGGGGCATTACACTTTGTGGGGGCATCATACATCCTGCATAAGGGGCATTACTCTGTGTGGGGGCATCATACATACTGCATAAGGGGCATAATGGGGGCATTACACTGTGTGGGGGCATCATAAACCTGCATAAGGGGCCTAATGGGGGCATTACACTGTGTGGAGGCATCATACATCCTGCATAAGGGGCATAACACTGTGTGGGGACATCATACATACTGCATAAGGAGCATAATGGGGGCATCATTCATCCTGCATAAGGGGCATAATGGGGGCATTACACTGCGTGGGGGCATCATACATCCTGCATAAGGGGTATAATGGGGGCATTACACTGTGTGGGGGCATCATGCATACTGCATAGGGGGCATTACACTGTGTGGGGGCATAATACAAACTGCATAAGGGGCATAATGGGGGCATTACACTGTGGGGGGCATCATACATACTGCATAAGGGGAATAATGGGGCATTATACTGTGTGGGAGAAGGAATCATACATCCTGCATAAGGGGCATTACACTGTGTGGGGACTAGAGATGAGCGGTGTTCGACTAGAACTGTTCGCCAATCTCAAATTCGAGCTGTTTTGGGCGGTGTTCGAGTTGTTCGACGAACCCGAACGATTTGCAAAAAATTCGGCTGTTCGAGGTTATGTTCGATAACTGTTCGTGCACCAAAAGCTTGTCCTGCATGTCTGGCGCTATTTAGAGCACCAATCATGCAGGGATTGTCTGCCACTCACTGTAATGCCACGGCCATGGTGGTTGTGGCATTACAGTGATTGCCCAAATCGATGGGAACAGTGCTCACAGTGAAACATGAAAAGCCGGCAATTCAGCAGCGGCATACACCGGTACCCGACAATTTAGAACCGAAAGAATAGAGCTTCACACATAGATTAGATAGATAGAAACATGTCAGTCACACATATAAGAAGCACAGTGACAGTGTTGCTTACTGTACTTGTCATTTAGTGTAAAGGATTTATCAAAAAAAATAATAGTGTTTTCATGCACCGTCTCTTTAAAAAAGCCGGCCGGCAATTCAGCAGCGGTACCCGACAATTTAGAATAGAAGGAATAGAGAATCACACATAGATTAGATAGACAGAAACATGTCAGTCACATATATATGAAGTACTGTGACAGTGTTGCTTACTGTACTTGTCATTTACTGCAAAGGATTTATTAAAAAAAATAATAGTGTTTTCATGCACCGTCTCTTTAAAAAAGCCGGCCGGCAATTCAGCATCTGTACCCGACAATTTATAACAGAAAGAATAGAGAATCACACATAGATTAGATAGATAGAAACATGTCAGTCACATATATATGAAGTACTGTGACAGTGTTGCTTACTGTACTTGTCATTTACTGCAAAGGATTTATTAAAAAAAATAATAGTGTTTTCATGCACCGTCTCTTTAAAAAAGCCGGCCGGCAATTCAGCATCTGTACCCGACAATTTATAACAGAAAGAATAGAGAATCACACATAGATTAGATAGATAGAAACATGTCAGTCACATATATAATAAGTACAGTGACAGTGTTGGTTACTGTACTTGTCATTTAGTATTAAAATAAAGGATTTATTATTAAAAAAAATTGGCGTGGGGTTCCCCGTAATTTTAGGCTCTAGCGGAGGTTAAGCAGACGGCTGGGGCAGATGTTTGAAGCCTGGGAAGGGGGTAATACCCACGGAGCTTCCCAGGCTACTAATATCAGCCCCCAGCTGAATACCTAGCCTTTACTAGCTATTAAAATGGAGGACCCCCCCTAAAAAAATGACGTGGGGTCCCCCCTAATTTAATAGCTAGCAAAGGCTAGGCAGACAGCTGGGGGCTGATATTAATAGCCCAGGAAAGGTGCCATGAATATTGGCCCCCTCCCAGGCTAGAAACACCAGCCGTCAGCCGCCCCAGAAATGGCACATCCACAGGATGCGCCAATTTTGGCACTTAGCCTCGCTCTTCCACGCTGCCCTGGTGCGGTGGCAGGGGGTAATAGGGTTGGGGTTGATGTCAGCTTATAATGCCAGCTGACATCAAGCCCAGGTTAGTAATGGAGAGGCGTCTATAAGACACCCCCATTACTAACCCCATGGCCAAAGTTAAAAGAAAACACAAACACCCAGAATAAAGTCCTTTAATTGAAATAAAGACACATTCCTTTATTGTTCTAAATTAAACCATACTTACCGTCACGCCCATTCCAGCTGAAGCCAACGATCTCCTGCAATAAAAGAAAAATAATAAAGCAACCTCATCCTTACCTTTCCATGGTTCCCAGGACAGCTTCAGCTCTGCTACATCGAGATGACAGGCTGGACCGCAGCAGAACGCTGCCATCCAGCCTGTCATCCCGCAGACACTGAGAAGCGCAGGCATGCTTGCGCTCTGCAGTGTCTGGCTGTGACGGCATAAAGATGAGACGAGTTCATGTCCAATGAACTCGGCGCACCTCATGCATGTCACTGACAGCGTGGGAGAATTCTCCTGCACTCAGCACTTCAGCGTGAGAATTCTCCCACGCTGTCAGTGACGTGCATGAGGTCAGCTGAGTTCATTGGACATGAATGAGCTCACCTCATGCACGTCACTGACAGCGTGGGAGAATTCTCACGCTGTAGCGCTGAGTGCAGGAGAATTTTCCCACGCTGTCAGTGACGTGCATGAGGTGAGCTGAGATCATTGGACATGAATGAGCTCACCTCATGCACGTCACTGACAGCGTGGGAAAATTCTCCTGCACTCAGCGCTTCAGCGTGAGAATTTTCCCACGCTGTCAGTGACGTGCATGAGGTGAGCTCATTCATGTCCAATGAACTCAGCTGACCTCATGTACGTCACTGACAGCGTGGGAGAATTTTCACGCTGAAGTGCTGAGTGCAGGAGAATTCTCCCACGCTGTCAGTGACGTGCATGAGGTGCGCCGAGTTCATTGGACATGAGCTTGTCTCATCTTTATGCCGTCACAGCGAGACACTGAGGAGCGCAAGCAAGCCTGCGCTTCTCAGTGTCTGCGGGATGACAGGCTGGATGGCAGCGTTCTGCTGCGGTCCAGCCTGTCATCTCGATGTAGCAGAGCTGGAGCTGTCCTGGGAACCATGGAAAGGTAAGGATGATGTTGCTTTATTATTTTTCTTTTATTGCAGGAGATCATTGGCTTCAGCTGGAATGGGCGTGACGGTAAGTATGGTTTAATTTAGAACAATAAAGAATTGTGTGTTTATTTCAATTAAAGGACTTTATTCTGGGTGTTGTGTTTTTTTAAATACTTTACTAGAAATTCATGGTGGTCATGTCTAATATTGGCGTGACCCCATGAATTTCGGGCTTAGGGCCAGCTGATAATGCCAAGCTCGCCTTAACCCCTTTATTACCCAGTGAGCCACCGCACCAGGGCCCTGGATGAGTTGGGTACAGCGCCAGAAGATGGCGCTTCTATGAACGCGCCATTTTCTGGGGCGGCTGCGGACTGCAATTTGCAGCGGGTGGGGCCCAGAAAGCTTGGGCCTCCCTGCGCTGCGGATTCCAGCTCCCAGCTGCCTAGTTGTACCTGGCTGGACACAAAAATAGGGCGAAGCCCCACACATTTTTTTTTTAAATTATTTCATGAAATTCATGGAATAATTAAGAAAAAAAGGGCTTCCCTATATTGTTGTGTCCAACCAGGTACAAATAGACAGCTGGTGGTTGGGGGCAGCCCGTCCCTGCCTGCTGTACCTGGCTGGACACAAATATAGTGCGAAGCCCCACGTCAATTTTTTTTTAATTATTTCATGAAATAATTTTTTTAAAAAAGGGCTTCCCTATATTGTTGTGTCTGGCCAGGTACAAATAGGCAGCTGGTGGTTGGGGGCAGCCCGTTCCTGCCTGCTGTACCTGACTGGACACAAATATAGGGCGAAGCCCCACGTCAATTTTTTTTTAATTATTTCAGGAAATTCATGAAATAATGAAAAAAAAATTGATGTGGGGCTTCGCCCTATATTTGTGTCCAGTCAGGTACAGCAGGCAGGAACGGGCTGCTCCCAACCACCAGCTGCCTATTTGTACCTAGCCGGACACAACAATATAGGGAAGCCCTTTTTTTCTTAATTATTCCATGAATTTCATGAATTTAAAAAAAAAATACGTGGAGCTTCGCCCTATTTTTGTGTCCAGCCAGGTACAACTAGGCAGCTGGGGGCTGGAATCTGCAGCGCAGGGAGGCCCAAGCTTTCTGGGCCCCACCCGCTGCAAATTGCAGTCCGCAGCCGCCCCGGAAAATGGCGCGTTCATAGAAGCGCCATCTTCTGGCGCTGTACCCAACTCATCCAGGGCCCTGGTGCGGTGGCTCACTGGGTAATAAAGGGGTTAAGGCCAGCTTGGCATTATCAGCTGGCCCTAAGCCCGAAATTCATGGGGTCACGCCAATATTAGACATGACCACCATGAATTTCTAGTAAAGTATTTAAAAAAAACACAAACACCCAGAAAAAAGTCCTTTAATTGAAATAAACACACAATTCTTTATTGTTCTAAATTAAACCATACTTCCCATCACGCCCATTCCAGCTGAAGCCAATGATCTCCTGCAATAAAAGTAAAATAATAAAGCAACATCATCCTTACCTTTCCATGGCTCCCACGACAGCTTCAGCTCTGCTACATCGAGATGACAGGCTGGACCGCAGCAGAACGCTGCCATCCAGCCTGTCATCCCGCAGACACTGAGAAGCGCAGGCTTGCTTGCGCTACTCAGTGTCTGGCTGTGACGGCATCCAGATGAGCCGAGGTAATGTCCAATGAACTCGGCTCACCTCATGCACGTCACTGACAGCGTGGGAAAATTCTCACGCTGAAGCGCTGAGTGCAGGAGAATTTTCCCACGCTGTCAGTGACGTACATGAGGTGAGCCGAGTTCATTGTCGGCTCATCTGGATGCCGTCACAGAGAGACACTGAGGAGCGCAAGCATGCCTGCGCTTCTCAGTGTCTGCGGGATGACAGGCTGGATGGCAGCGTTCTGCTGCGGTCCAGCCTGTCATCTCGATGTAGCAGAGCTGAAGCTGTCCTGGGAACCATGGAAAGGTAAGGATGAGGTTGCTTTATTATTTTTCTTTTATTGCAGGAGATCGTTGGCTTCAGCTGGAATGGGCGTGATGGTAAGTATGGTTTAATTTAGAACAATAAAGAATTGTGTCTTTATTTCAATTAAAGGACTTTATTCTGGGTGTTTGTGTTTTTTTTTTAACTTTGACTATGGGGTTAGTAATGGGGGTGTCTTATAGACGCCTCTCCATTACTAACCTGGGCTTGATGTCAGCTGGCATTATAAGCTGACATCAACCCCAACCCTATTACCCCCTGCCACCGCACCAGGGCAGCGTGGAAGAGCGAGGCTAAGTGCCAGAATTGGCGCATCCTATGGATGCGCCATTTCTGGGGCGGCTGACGGCTGGTGTTTCTAGCCTGGGAGGGGGCCAATATTCATGGCTCCCTTCCTGGGCTATTAATATCAGCCCCCAGCTGTCTGCCTAGCCTTTGCTAGCTATTAAATTAGGGGGGACCCCACGTCATTTTTTTTGGGGGGTCCTCCATTTTAATAGCTAGTAAAGGCTAGGTATTCAGCTGGGGGCTGATATTAGTAGCCTGGGAAGCTCCGTGGGTATTACCCCCTTCCCAGGCTTCAAACATCTGCCCCAGCTGTCTGCTTAACCTCCGCTAGAGACTAAAATTACGGGGAACCCCACGCCAATTTTTTTTAATAATAAATCCTTTATTTTAATACTAAATGACAAGTACAGTAACCAACACTGTCACTGTACTTATTATATATGTGACTGACATGTTTCTATCTATCTAATCTATGTGTGAAGCTCTATTCTGTCTGTTATAAATTGTCGGGTACCGCTGCTGAATTGCCGGCCGGCTTTTTTAAAGAGACGGTGCATGAAAACACTATTATTTTTTTTAATAAATCCTTTGCAGTAAATGACAAGTACAGTAAGCAACACTGTCACAGTACTTCATATATATGTGACTGACATGTTTCTATCTATCTAATCTATGTGTGAAGCTCTATTCTGTCTGTTATAAATTGTCGGGTACAGATGCTGAATTGCCGGCCGGCTTTTTTAAAGAGACGGTGCATGAAAACACTATTATTTTTTTTAATAAATCCTTTGCAGTAAATGACAAGTACAGTAAGCAACACTGTCACTGTACTTCATATATATGTGACTGACATGTTTCTATCTATCTAATCTATGTGTGAAGCTCTATTCTGTCTGTTATAAATTGTCGGGTACCGCTGCTGAATTGCCGGCCGGCTTTTTTAAAGAGACGGTGCACGAAAACACTATTATATTTTTTAATAAATCCTTTACACTAAATGACAAGTACATTAAGCAACACTGTCACTGTACTTCATATATATGTGACTGACATGTTTCTATCTATCTAATCTATGTGTGATGCTCTATTCCTTCATGTCTAAATTGTCGGGTACCGGTGTATGCCGCTGCTGAATTGCCGGCCGGCTTTTTTAAAGAAAGCGTCTTCTGAGCAGTTTGTCAGCTTTTGGACACCTTTGAAGGTGTTTTCTATGTGTTCCTATGTGTTTTTGTTTGCCTGCCATTGGTTTTAACGGTGTTCGACGGTGTTCTAAGGTGTTCGACGAACAGTTCGACGAACAGTTCCTCGAACATCCCGGTGTTCGACGAACCGAACCGAACCCGAACACTACGGGGGTGGCTCAACACTAGTGGGGACATCATACATACTGCATAAGGGGCATAATGGGGGCATTACACTGTGTTGTGGCATCATACATACTGCATAAGGGGCATAATGGGGGCATTACACTGTGGGGGGCATCAAACATACTGTATAAGGGACATAATGGGGGCATTACACTGTGGGGGTCCTGTACTCTGAGAACAATATGTTTCCTCACTTCCTGTCTCCATAGTTGGGTCGTATGTATCTATTACAGGAAACAGAACAAAACCTTATGATTCTTATAAAGGGGCAACACAAGACCCCAAAAGCGTCTCCGTGCTGAAGGGGTTAATGCCCACTGTGCCCTATAATGGGGGTCTCCACATACCTCCACCTGCAGAGCCGCCACCGCATATATGGCTGTTGTGTGCGCACAGGACCTGTGATGAGGTCACAGGAGGGGAGGAGTCAGGGGTCACATGATAAGGGGCCTCAGTGGATGCAGGACTCTGCTGTGCTGGTTGTCATGGTGCTGGATGAGCTGAAGTTTATGTGTGGGGTCAGGAGGGGTTTACAGTGTGGATGTAGCAGAGCCGCGCGTGTACGAGGTGCACAGAGCAGAGCCGTGTGTGTACGAGGTGTACGGAGCGGAGCTGCATGTGTATGTGGCACCCCAGGAGTCCGGATGCCACATTGGCATTGCCTCCCTCACAGGAGATGATGCCATGCCTGGAAGCAAGGGGGGTCCCCTTATCAGGTATACCAGCATCCAACACTTTCCTGGCTCCAGACCAAAAATGGGAGCCCCTCCCCTTTAAATTGGAACCTGGAGGCGGGGTTAGAAAAGTTAGTTGAAGGGGATGGAGGAGGAGAGCGATGAGGAAGAGCCTGGGGAAGGGAGCTGTGAACAAGCTCGCCCCAGAGGAAAAAGCGCAAGGAATCAGACACCGGAGTCTGTGGTTGTGAGGGCACTGAAGGCCCGGCAGCTAAATCCGGAGGGCCCGGCGACTCAGCAGCATCCTAGGGCCCAGCGCCGCCACGAAGGATTGACACCTGAAGAAGGCTTGAGCTGCCTGCCATACGGGTGAGGAATAGACATTTTGCTCAGGAACGAGGGCAGGAGCATATGTTTAAGCAGCAAGGCCAAAGAGGATAGCACAGAGGGAAGGCCTACAACTCCACCTGGCGAGGTGGCTCCCCAAATTGCTTTTAGGTCGCCCGGACCTCCACCACCAGCTAGTACCAGTGCCCCCGGTCTGCTTTGACAAACCGCAAGTAAAGGTAGAGGAAACCGCCATAAATTTGTTGTCTGGTCATTATCTGCACCCTAAGCCCTGCACTACACCGCACCAACAACATCTACTTTCATAATTTATCATATACTGCCCTGGAGCTTGGCTCTGCCTGTGGAGAGCTGAACCAACTCTGCTGTGTCACCATCAGCTCCAGTAGATCTACACTGCTGCGGCAGCCCCATATAGCCGCATACCATGGGTGGCATCACGAATACATTCCCCAAAATTGACTTTTACTTTTCCTTCATTTGACAGCCCGGGGTCACAGACCGGGTCACTACCACCATGACTACCCCAGAAAAGGCCCGGCTGCCGAGTACCCCACGGCCCCAGGGGGCGCGTCAACTTGGCATCACAAACAGGAAAAACGAAGCCCGGTATAACCGGGTACTGTGTGCCATTGCCATAGACTTTGCTGAACTGTATCATCACGTCATTTGCAGTCAGCCGAGGGGAAGCAGGAGGCCTCAATCTGGAACCGCCGGGTAAGCGATCCCTGTCGCCTGCAGAGCAGCAGACTGGTACGCCAGCAGAAACCCAGGACCTGGCTGAGGTTCACTTGGGGGGGGGGGGGGGAGATGCCCAACCTGGGAGAGGATTCAGCCGCGGGCGCGGCCGTCGCCACTGTAATGCCGTTATCAATGCCATATATACCAGGGGTGGCGTGGTTGCCTCTGTACACAGGGGAGTCACACACCCTGAGCGACTTTGAGGAGAGAGTGCGCAGTTTGTTTAAAGTGTACCCCCTCTCTGAGGAGCAAAAAGTCAGCATCCTCATAGGCCAGCTAATCGGTGCAGCCCAGAGAGAGGTGAAGGCCGGTCAGGGACAATGGCACTGTTAAGCAAATACAGGCCAGGTTAAAGGATACTTTTGACACCTGCACAGCAGCAGAGATTAAAATGAAGTTTTACGGGTGCAAACAAAGGGTGCAAGACAATGTACGGGACTATGCTCCAAACCTGCAGGAGGCGCTGCGGGCCATTAAACAAGTAGACCCCGACAGTGTGCGAGATGAGGACAGATTGCTAACTGAGCAGTTTATTGAGGGGCTCCGGTCTAACGCTCACCGGACACAGCTGCGAATTATGGCTCTGCAAAACCCTGATCTGAACTTTGCGCAATTTAAAGACTGGGCCATCCGGTTGCTGCGAGAATCAACCCCAAGTAGCACTGCACCCCTCCGGCGCCCAGCTATCACATACCACCAGGAGGCAGTGTCCTTTTCCCTGGCACCTGTGGAGGCTGACGCGCAGACCTTAGATAATGACCCCTTTGCAGACCTACGCCTTCAGGTCCAGGAGCTGACCAAAAGTGTGGCTACACTAACCAAAACCATGCAGGCTATGCAAGTGTCTCCAAAGGAAAGGATCCAGCTGGCTTCCAGTCCAGATAACGTCCACCGACCAGAGGGAGAGACAGCGATCGCTACGACCAGAACGGACAACCCATCTGCCGCCACTGTCAAAAGGCGGGGCACATCACACGATTCTGCGATTTAAATGAGCAACCCCTGGGGCAGAGGGCCAACCCCCAGGAGTAAGACGACCAGGCCCACAAAGCTGGCGAGACAAGTACGTGGGAGGACGACCGGTCCTACCTGTCGTGCTTGATGGCATCCCGATGAACGTGTTACTGGACACTGGTTCCCAGGTGACAACGATGCCATATATCCTTTTTCAACGATACTGAGCTGATTCAGACATTACCCGCAGTCCAGATGAACACTTTAACATCTTTGCCTGCAAGGGTCAGCCCTTGCCTCAGGTGGGGTATGAAGAGGTGACCATAAAAGTTGGCCAAGTAGAATTGCCATCACAAGGGTTGACTATTGTAGATATTGATCGCCGAGAAGGCCACCCTATGATAACCTTAGGCACCAATGTGATCGAGAATTGTCTTGGGGAAATTATTGTTTTGTTGCAACAGGTCGCAGAGACTGCCAGCTCTGTTCAGCAGCGAGTTCTGCAGAAGGAGATCAAAGACCTGATGCAGAGACAACAGGTAGAGCTGTCTGGTGGAGAAGTCAACAGTTTCAGAGTGAGTGATTCATTCCTCAATACAATGCCCCCTAGGAGTGAAATGTTAATATGGTGTCGGGCAGCAATAGGTCTCAGGGGACAAGATTATCAAGCCCTGGTACAACCCGTGTACTCTGATAGTAGGCCCACCATCTTGATGGCCAGGGGGGTAGTCGATGTCCGTAAGGGGAGAGTACCGATAAGCATCCTGAATTGTGGGGAGAAAGAGGTCCATTTACCTTGGTATGCCACCGTTGCTAAGCTGTTCACTGTCAGTAACAATGCAATGAAGGCAGTGGAACCCTTGCCTCCGTCCGAACAGGCGGAAGACAACGGACCCAAGGGGCAGATGGAGGATTGGTGTCAGAAGCTACAAGTAGGCACTGACTGCACCCATTTGCACCAAAAGCATGGGGTGAACCGGGTGGTCCAAGAATATGAGCTAGACTTTGGGCAGGTAAAAGAGGTCCAACATCATATCCCCACAGGAGATCATCCGCCCATTAAAGAGAGGTACCGGCCTGTACCCCCAGCTCACTATCAATGTGCCAAGGGAATGTTACGGGAGATGAAGGAGGCTGGGGTGATCAGAGATAGTTGTAGCCCCTGGGCAGCTCCATTAGTCCTCGTTCAAAAGAAAGATGGTACAATTAGGATGTGTGTTGATTATAGGCAGATTAACCGCATTACACATAAGGACGCCTACCCATTACCCAGAATTGAGGAATCATTAGCTGCACTGAGATCCGCTAACTATTCCTCCACTTTGGATCTCACCAGTGGGTATTGGCAGGTTCATGTGGCAGATGCGGACAAAGAGAAGATCACGTTTACGACACCAATAGACCTCTGCAAGTTCAAATGCATGCTATTCGGGCTCTGCAATGCCCCGGGAACATTCCAGCAGTTAAAGGAGTGTTGGCTAGGACACAAAAACTTTGAAAACGTTCTGCTGGACCTGAACGAAGTAATCATTTACTCAAAGACGTACGAAGACCACCTGGCCGAGGTGTTCGAGGCCTTATCCGGTTTTGGCCTGAAAGTAAAGCCGTCTAAGTGCCACCTGTTGAAGCCCAAGGTGCAGTACCTAGGCCATGTGGTAAACGCCGAAGGTGTAGCACCAGACCCTGAAAAAGTCACCGTGATCAAGGACTGGCCAAGACTCTCCACTATCAAGGAATTGCGGCAGTTCCTCGGGCTGGTAGGCTACTAGAGGAGATTCATCAAGGGTTTCACCAAGATAGCGGCACCATGCAGGACCTCTTAGTGGGCCAGGCCAAGAACCCGAATCCTCTATTCAAGTGGGGTAAAAAAGAAGATGAATCCTTCACTCGACTGAAGGTGGCTCTTACGGGAGACGAAGTCCTGGCCTACCCCGACTATGGCCAACCCTTTATACTCTATACGGATGCCAGCAACGTGGTATTGGGAGCGGTGCTGTCCCAGGTACAGCAGGGCAGGGAGAGTGTGATAGCCTATGCCAGCAGGAAGCTCCGTCCCATGGAAAGGAACCACGACTACTATAGTTCCTTCAAGTTGGAGTTTTTATCCATAGTCTGGGCTGTAACAGAGCGCTTCAAACACTACCTGGCTTCAGTGAAGTTTACCATTTTCACAGACAATAATCCGCTGACCCACCTTGACACGGCGAAGCTGGGTGCGCTGGAGCAGCGATGGATGGCCCGGCTGTCCAACTACGAGTTTATCATCAAGTATCGGGCGGGGCATAAAACGCTAATGCTGATGCGCTGTCCAGGATACCAAACTTGCCAGATGGGGGAGAAGAGCTGCAGGAGATAGAGCTACCGGCTTTCCATCGTCACGGGGTGACCCAGTGCTCCCACTGTGTGAGGGACAAGTGCTCCGCCAACAGAGAGGCCACTTTTAACCCATTGCCCCACCATGGATGGGCAGAGATGTAGGATAGCGACCCGGCTGTCCACCTAGTAAAGGAGTTGCTGACACAAGCTGACTCGCACCCTGGTCCAGATGATCCACAGGAGACCCAACAGTTGTGGAAGGAGAAGGGCAAGCTGTTCATCTATGAGGGAAAGCTGTGTCGGAGAAGCATCAACTCCCGGACACACGAACTGGTCTGGCAGGTGGTAGTCCCGAAGCGGGATGCGCCAATGGTCTTAGAGGCATACCACGATGGAGCAGGACACTTCGGGTGGAAGAAGTTGGAAGTCCTGCTACATGAGCGATTCTACTGGGTTGGCATGCGAAAAGCAATCGAGAGATGGTGTCGAGAATGTGGTCCATGCAACCTGAGACGGAAAGACCGCGATAGCCAGAGGGCTCCCTTGCAGCCCATAGTCACCAAACAACCACTTGAACTGGTAGCCTTGGACCACGTGAAGCTAGCCCCAACTTGGTCAGGCTATGTCTACGCTCTCATCATAGTAGACCACTACTCCCGGTTCCTGGAAGTAGTGCCAGTGAAGGATCAGATGGCTAAAACGGCAGCCAAAGCGTTTCAACAACACTTTTGTTGCCCTGAATGAGTGCATACTGACCAGGGCCCAGCCTTTGAAGCAGAAGTGTTTCAGGAATTCTGTAACTTGTATGGCTGCAAGAAAATAAATACGACACCGTATCATCCCCAGACCAACGGGTTGTGCGAGAAAATGAACCAGGTGGTAATAGACCTGTTGAAGACGTTGCCCCTTGAAGAACGTACCCTGTGGCCAGAGAAGTTACCGGATTTGGTAGACCTATATAACCACATCCCGGTGAACCCCACCAACTGTACACCCGCCTACCTGATGAGGGCAAGACCTGGCAAGTTACCCATTGACTTACACATGGGAGTTTTAACACCTGAGACGACATCACCAGATGCAGACTGGGATATGGAGCGGCAGCAACAATACCGCAAGGTGTAAGAATGTGTACAGAGAAGTTTGTCCCAGGCGAGACAGAGGTAGGAAAGAACTTATAATCAGCATGCATATGCAGCTCCCTTGTTACTTGGAGAACAAGTACTCAAAAGGAAGAGACGAGTTCACAAATTAGATGATCAGTGGGAGGTTGAGCCATATACCATCTTACCTTCAAATTTCGACAACACTAAGGTATGCCTCATCAGTAAAGATGGAGGAGAGACTTCGGTGGCAGTCTCAAGAGACCACCTGAAGATATGCCCTGATCAATTGAGACACCAAGAGGAAGACCAAAACAGCCCCCAGCACACATAAAAGGTGGAAGAGATGGTTCAAACCATCCTTGGAGAATTTCCACGGTCTTGGATGCAGGTGAACCAAGCAATCGTGGTACCTGTCCTGACCTTTCCCCAAGTAGCCTTACCGGATGCCGCAGAGACTCTAGAACAGCTGAGAGCCAGACGGCCCCAGCAACAGATGCCACAACTGCAGTGGAACAAGTGAATCCACCCCCTGCTAGCGGTGAATCTGTCATGCCCATGGTGAGACAAGGTCGTAGAAGACTACCAAGTCTACCTGTACTACCTCAGACTAACCGTAGTGTAGTCCACACTGAGCCCACCACACCAGCGGTAGACACTAGAGACCCTGGTAGGTCATTGGCAACAACTGTACTGCGTAGATCGGCCCATAGTACCAGAGATCAGCTCCCTGCCCATTATAGGGACTAAGGTGTAATACGATAATAGTATATAGTTGCAACCGTTAAGTATGAGAGCCTAAAGAGACTTCCTGTAAGAACCATTAAGCAATCGTGAGTGTATATAGTTATTATATTTAAGACAAATGAACCACAGGACTAGATGTGGTCAGAACAATGTTGAGTAAAGTTAATTGTTGGTCTTGAAAATAAACCGCAGGTGTCGCCGAAAACCAGGCCCACCGATAGAGTGCCCTGAAGCCATGCCCAGGGACAATATACGAAGTGGGTTGATGCGGTTCCCACCAACCTTCAGGTATCCGGAAAAGACAATTCCCGGATAGCGGCATAAAGACTAAGCGCCGCAGTGACTGCTACCAATTTTTATTTGGTTTTGTGATTTTTGCCTTACTGAGACTTTGTAAATTCTTTTTTGTAATCTGAATCATTATTGTTGTTAATTGTTTAACTCTAAAAGGTGTCCTCAGTCCGGGAGTACTGAATTTAACTAGGGGGGAATGTGGCACCCCAGGAGTCCGGTTGCCACATTGGCATTGCCTTCCTCACAGGGGGTGATGCCATGCCTAGAAGCAAGGAGGGGTCCCCTTATCAGGTATACCAGCATCCAACACTTTCCTAGCTCCAGACCAGAAAGGGGAGCTCCTCCCCTTTAAATTGGAACCTGGAGGCGGGGTTAGAAAAGTTACTTGAAGGGGTTGGAGACAGGAGAGCGACGAGGAAGAGCCTGGGGAACGGAGCTGTGAACAAGCTTGCCCCAGAGGAAAAAGCGCAAAGAATCGGACACCGGAGTCCGTGGTTGTGCTGGCACTGAAGGCCCGGCAGCTAAATCCGGAGAGAAGGAGACTGCAGGTCTTCTGGCCTCACCAGACGCCCAGCGGCTCAGCAGCATCCTAGGACCCAGCGCCGCCACGAAGGAGCGACACCTGAAGAAGACTCGAGCTACCTGCCATACGGGTGAGGAATAGACATTTTGCTCAGGAACGAGGGCCGGAGCATAACTTTAAGCAGCAGGGCCAAAGAGGATAGCGCAGAGGGAAGGCCTACAACTCCACCTGGCAAGGTGGATCCCCAAATTGCTTCTAGGCCGCCCGGACCTCTACCACCAGCTAGTACCAGTGCCCCAGTCTGCTCTGACAAACCGCAAGTAAAGGTAGAGGAAACTGCCATAAATTTGTTGTCTGGTCTTTATCTGCGCCCTCAGCCCTGCACTACACCGCACCAACAACATCTACATTCACAATTCATCATATACTGCCCTGGAGCTTAGCTCTGCCTGTGGAGAGCTGAACTAACTCTGCTGCGTCACCATCAGCTCCAGTGGACTTGCACCGCAGCGGCGGCCCCATATAGCCGCATACCACGGGTGGCGTCACGAATACATTCCCCAAAATTGACTTTTACTTTTCCTTCATTTGACCGCCCGGGGCCACAGACTGGGTCACTACCACCGTGACTACCAGAGAAAAGGACCGGTCTGGCTACCGAGTACCCCACGGCCCCAGGGGGCACATCATGTAAGAGGTGTACGGAGCGGAGCCATACATTTTCTCAGAGCTGCAGCGATGGGTTCAGCCAGGGGAGGACACACCACCGATGCAGCCGCACCCGGGCCCCAGAGGTGGAGGGGGCCCATGCAGGAAGGGGCATACTGCTCAGGCAATAGACCAAGTAGCTGCTATGGGGCCCCTCAGTCAAGGGGCCGGATGCTGCTTAACCCTGTCCACTCCCACCCGTAATGATTTTTGATACCCTGAGCAGAGTGTGGGCATTGAAAAAGGGGGCGAGTCATGCAGGAGAGGCGGCTGCCAATGAACGCTTCCGCATTACACTGATGAGAGCGCTAATTGGCTGCTGTGTCCGTCCTCCTGTGTGGACTTACACTGGGTCTTCTGCCTCCTGCTGGTCCCTTCCCAGCAGCATCTCCTCAAAGAGTAGAGGGTGGGGGAGGAGAGTTCACAGCATCGGACAGCACGCAGGGGCTGGAAGCTGAAATCAGGCCTGTCTGCTGTGTCCCCTCCTCCACAGTGGGTCCTGCAGCCCTCTCCAGAAGACCTTGATATCATAAAAGATTAGTATGAGAGTGTATGTATATGTGTGCTGGGCTGCCACCAGGAAATTCAGGCCCCATGCTGGCAAAATCTTCAGGCCCCCTTGAGACTCCGCCCAGGCTCCACCTCAGCTCTGCCTCCACTGCTCGAACCTTCCACAGTCACACCGCCCACTCTTGGAAAGAGCACCACGTCATGACCAATCACACAGTAAGGGTATGTGCCCACGATCAGGAGCCGCCTGTGGCCCCGAAGCTGCAGGATAGCCGCGCGGCTTCTGTCCTCATTTTATGCAAATGCGATTTTTTTTTTTCTACATGCGGACTTTCCTCATAGATGTTATTCTGTGGGGAAGGTCCACATGTGGACCCGCAAGAGAAATTGACATGCTGCGGGTCTGAAAGACGCGCTGCATGTCAATTTCCATGGATGATCCGCAGGTACACAGAATCGCATAGTGGACATGGGATTTCTAGAAATCCCATGCACTGTGCTGTAATACCTGGCCGCTGCAGGTTTTATGCTGCATAAACCCGCAGCTGCTCCTGACCGTGTGCACATACCTTAACAGTTCCCTTAGAACACCGTATCACATACATAGCCAGCAGCTTTTGTTTTGGCCAAAATATTTTGTAAGCCGCCACCATGACAAGGTAGACTCTTCTGGCCGGGCCCTACTCTACTCTAACCTATTAAACATTTCTTAAAATATCCAGTACTCTATTTAGGTATATTTTTATTTATTTTTCTTTAAGGGAATGTGTCACATACATTTTTTAAAATGACCAATAATACCACACACAAGGGACAAATATCATTACACCATAGCCGGATCACATATTACCACCACATAGTGACTGAATAATACTACATACAAGGAACACATACTACCACACCATGGCCGGACCACATATTACCATCACATCGTGACCGAATAATTCCACATACAAGGAACAAATACCGCCACACCATAATCAGATCACATATTACCACCAGATAGTGACCGAATAATACTACATACAAGGAACAAATACCGCCACACCATAATCAGACCACATATTACCACCAGATGATGACCGAATAATACTACATACAAGGAACAAATACCTCCACACTATGAATGGAGTACATATTACCGCCTCATAGTGACCGAATAATGCTATGTACAAGGGACAAATACCGCCACAACATGACCAAACCACATATTACCACCACATAGTGACCAAATACTACAATACTGATCATTAATAAAAAAACACAATACTAATTACTATAAGTGCGATTTTACACAGGAGCTCTGTACATAGTACACAGTGTATAGTATCAGTGTACAGGTACTACACGGATCACCAGTGACATTATACACAGGAGCTCTGTATATAGTGTCAGTGTCCAGGTAATAAAGGGATCACCAGTGACATTATAAACAGGGGCTCTGTGCATTGTGTCAGTGTACAGGTAATTCAGTGATCACCAGTGACATTATACACAGGAGCTCTGTATATAGTGTCAGTGTCCAGGTAATAAAGGTGTGAGGACCTGGCCACTTACTAAATACTTTTCCAGCACTGAGCACCCATTTTCATCGATCTTATTTTTGTATTTTGTTAGAAATTTGCTTGCTGTGTTTTGTTAGTGATTTGTTTGCTCATCAGTTCAACCTCAGGTATCTATTCCATTCAGTGACCATATCTCCAAGACCTTGGGCCATTGTTCTCTCCGTCTCCACAGGTAGTCTCACATGCAAACCCAGAGGATGGGTTCCACCTGAGAAAATATCTCCACTAAGGCACAATTAGCTGGGGGAGGGAGGGGTGAGCTCTTCTGCCAATTCAGGGGGCTGAACCCTGTGCAGGAGAAAGAGAAGATTCATTGCTAGTCAGACTGAGAGCTGGGTGGTATCACGGGCTGCGGTCGTGATATCCATCATCCGAAGGAGCATATGCTGTGACTGCCAATATACCGGCAGGAGATACAAAAAGCTGTGGGCCAACTAAAAGTTGGGGGACAGTGGGTATCACCTTGTACGGGGCAGTGGAACTACTGATCCCAGGTTGGAAACTCGAGGACTAAGAGAATTGCCTGTTGGACATTTACCTGGAATTGCTGTTCACCGTGGTCAGAAGGAATAAAACTAATTGCATCGATAACCTGCCTAGGTGATTATTAAAATCCACAACCGGACATCTTTACAAGTGGTGGCAAGTGGTGGGATCACCTATCTCTGGACAGCATACCAGGGAAAGTTACTGAGCGGTGACTTGGCAGAAGAGATGGCAGACTCCATCTGCAAGAGGCTCAAGAAGGAGGAGCTGAGAACTCTTTGCTCTGGGAGAGAGCTAGATTGGTTGCCAGAGGATAACCGTGTGACCCTAATACAACGCTTGGACGATTGGGATCGTGAACAGCCACAGGAGGAGGTCAGTTCAGACGTGGAAGAGGGCATCTCTGTGGAGGGACCACAGCCCAGGGCTGGCATCCAGATGGCAGAGGATTAACCAACTGAGTTGAGGCGGCTGCTGGACACGCTAGGAGAGCGGGCCACGGAGATGGAGCGGGCGGCAGTGCTAAGCAAATATCTGGTTGACATGTAGCGATACCCCCCACCCGCCCCAGCGCAGAGGACAATGGATAACAGGAGAGAGGGGCCTGCATCTTTAAGGTACCGAGATATACCACAGTTTAATGAGGACACCTCAGATATTGATGAACATCTCCGGTTATTTGAGAACCTCTGTATGCTGCATGACGTGTCAATCGGTGACTGGCCCAGATTTTCGAGTATTGGCCTGACCGGAAAAGCAAGAGAAGCTTTTAATAACTTGTCTTCTGGGGATCAGAGATGTTACTCTACCATTCGCAGTGCATTACTAGAGAGGTATGCCGTCACGCCGGAAACCTACCGGAGGAAGTTTCGGGAGACTGACAAGCCCGCTGCACACACACATCGGGAGTTTGCTAACACACTACGTACGGCATGCACTCGGTGGATAGAAGGACTGGCCGCTCAGGAAGCAGAACATGTAATGGATATAGTCATGCTGGAACAATTTATGTCAAAGCTCCCAGGTAATTTAAAAGAATGGGTGGCAGATAGAAAGCCACTCAGCCTGGATGAGGCTGCCAGATTGGCTGATGATTGGTCTGCCAATCGACCCGGGCAACGTGGAAGTACAGCCCCAGTGAGTCGGGAATCAGGGCTTACACGGATTCCAGTGAGGCCCATGGACCACCGAGAGGAGGCACTGCAGGGATTTTGGACTTCACAAAGAGGGGGAGGTTTCCCAAGCCCCCAAGTACGGCCCACGTCAGGGCGACGAGGGCTTAACTGCCATAACTGTGGACGCATGGGACACTTTGCCAGGGAATGTCAGAAACATTCTAGGCCACATCATCCGCGTCCCAAACCTGTGAACCCTGTGCTGCAATGGGGCTGGAATGCTGAGGGAGAGAGGATCCCACTACCCCGACCGGGAGAAGAAGAGGCATATGTGGTACAAGGAGAAATGTCCCGGACTAGATGAGACACCTCAGAGTCTATTAACCAGCATCTGCAGCCGGTCTGGGTAGAGGGCGTGGAGGCTGTGGGGCTCCGTGACTCCGGAGCCTCAGTCACATTGATAAAAGACCGTTTAGTACCGGACCAATGTATTGTCCCGGCAGCCGTATGTTAGTCAATATAGCCGGAGGAGAAACTTTGAACATTCGGAGGGCCCGACTACATTTAGACTGGGGTCACAGTCATGGAATGGTGGACGTAGGAGTAGTGCGGCACCTACCAGTAGATGTGTTGCTGGGAAACAATCTGGGAGCAGGATTGGTGTGCCACTGGGCCAATGTCGTAACAAGAAGCCAAGGACCGGTTCACACTGCATCAGCTAATAGGGAAAGGAGCAATATCAACATGTCAGCGGTGAGTGATACACAAAATGCAATGACTGTCACAATGAAGGAATGTAATCTGGGGGAGGTAAATTACATCAGCGAGGAGGCGCAGGGACTTCGGGACACTGGATCTACCATCACCCTGGTCAGCCCAGATACTGTCCCCCAGAGCTCCCTTTACCAGTCCGCCAAGTGACCATCCCCCTAACTGGGTGTCAGCACTCTGGGGCTGGTCGCAATGGATCCAAGTTTGGTTCTCATTGGGCACGTGGGGAGTTTCCCAGCACTAACCGGGAATCAGGGGGGGATATGGAGGAACCCGCAGAAGGGACAGACCCCTGAACAAGCTATCTAGATACAGAGTTCTCATTTCAGGGCTTACCCCATCGGGAAGTTGGCAGGATCTTAAAGATTATATGAGAAAAGCTGGAGATGTCTATTATACTGATGTATACCAGAGTGGAATGGGGACTGTGGAGTATATTCACAAAGGTGACATGGAATATGCTTTGAGGAAACTGGATGATACAAAATTTCGTTGTCATAAAGGCGAGATCTCTTACATTCATGTCTATGCTGAAAAAGTGGGGGAGGTGTGTGAGGACCTGGCCACTTACTAAATACTTTTCCAGCACTGAGCACCCATTTTCATCGATCTTATTTTTGTATTTTGTTAGAAATTTGCTTGCTGTGTTTTGTTAGTGATTTGTTTGCTCATCAGTTCAACCTCAGGTATCTATTCCATTCAGTGACCATATCTCCAAGACCTTGGGCCATTGTTCTCTCCGTCACCACAGGTAGTCTCACATGCAAACCCAGGGAATGGGTTCCACCTGAGAAAATATCTCCACTAAGGCCCAATTAGCTGGGGGAGGGAGGGGTGAGCTCTTCTGCCAATTCAGGGGGCTGAACCCTGTGTAGGAGAAAGAGAAGATTCATTGCTAGTCGGACTGAGAGCTGGGTGGTATCACGGGCCGCGGTCGTGATATCCATCATCCGAAGGAGCATAGTAACATACATACATAGTTTGTAAAGCCGAATAAAGACTTGCGTCCATCAAGTTCGACCTGTTAGTTCTGTAATTGCTAAAGTTGATCCAGAGGAGGGCAAAAACCCCAAATGATTTGGCCAATCTTCACCTGAGGAAAAATTCCCTCCCGACTCTGAAACCAGCAGTCAGAATAAATCCCTGTATCAACCTACTATTTTATTTTATTTTTAAGTATATGCTGAAATCTGCCTGGTATCTAGAAATGCATCCAGTACCCGCTTGAACTGGTGTAGTGAATCCGACATTACCGTCTCCTCACTCAGTGAATTCCATATTCTCACTGCTCTTACAGTAAAGAACCCCTCCCTATGCTGGTGCTGAAACCTTTTCTCTTCCAGTCTTAGTGAATGCCCTCTTGTTACCGTAATATCCCTCCTTTTGAACAAATCCCGGGCAAGATCTCTATACTGTCCCCTAACATATTTGTACACATTTATTATGTCCCCCCTCAACCTTCTCTTTTCCAGGCTGAATAGTCCTAGTTTTGCCAACCTCTCTGGGTATTGCAGTCCCTCCATTCCCTTTATTAATTTTGTTGCCCTCCTTTGTACCTTTTCAAGCTCATTTATATCCTTTCTATATATTGGGGCCCATAACTGAGCACAGTATTCCAAGTGTGGTCTGACGAGTGCTTTGTACAGTGGAAGAACAGTGTTCTCATCCTTTGCAGCTATACCTCTTCTGATACATCCCATTACCCTGTTTGCCCTTACAGCAATCGCCAATCAAGTGGCACAGACCCAGTCTCAACAGAGTCCTTAAATATAAGATATAACGGTCTGTCTATCACATTACTTAGTTCCCTTAGTACCCGTGGGTGTATGCCATCAGGTCCTGGTGATTTGTTTATTTTAATGTTACTGAGGCGTTTCTGTACCCCAGCTTGGGTTAGAATAGTCATACTTAGTGGAGGATTAAGCTTGTCACTTCTCATTTCTCCTGTTAGTTCTATTTCCTTTGTGACAGTTGTCGAAAAAAAATTATTTAATAGATTAGCTTTATCCTCATCTTTCTCTATGATTTTGCCTTCCTCACTTTTTATCGGTCCAATATTATCCGATTTAATCCTTTTACTATTTATATACGTAAAGAACAGTTTGGGATTTGATCTACTTTCCCTAGCAATACGTCTCTCTGTTTCCTCCTTCGCTATTTTTATTTGTTTTTTACAGGTTCTCGTTTTTTCCTTGTAACACATTAGTGCCTCCTTACTGTTTTCCTGTGTTAATCTCTTGAATGCCTCTTTTTTGCTATTTAACGCCCCTTTTAAGTTCTTGTTCAACCATATTGGTTTCCTCTTATTTCTGGCCCTTTTATTCCCATACGGTATATACCTCTCGCACTGAGTATTCAGAATTCTTTTGAAGGTTTCCCATTTACTATTCGTATTCCATTGATTAAGTACTTTGTCCCAGTCAATAAGTTGAAGGTTTTCTATCAGCTGATCAAACTTCGCCCTCCTAAAGTTTAATGTTTTTGTTGTTCCCTTATTGATAACCCTACTGAAGGGCATTTTGAAGTCGATAATATTATGGTCGCTATTACCTAGGTGCCCCCCTATCTGTACCTCAGTTATTCTATCAGGCCTATTAGTCAATATTAAGTCCAACACGGCCTTCCCTCTCGTTGGTTCCTGCACTAGTTAGGAGAGATAATTATCCTTAATATTTGTCAAGAACCTTTTTCCTTTCTGAGATCTACAGGTTTCTGTTTCCCAGTCAATATCCGGGTAGTTGAAATCCCACCTTAAAAATCACTTCATTATGTTTTGCTACTTTGTCTATTTGTCCTAATAGCAGATTCTCATTCTCCTCTGTTATATTTGGTGGCGTATAGCAGACCCCCAGTAATATTTTAGTATTATTTTTTGCCCCCTCTATCTCTACCCACATGGACTCGACCCCCTCTTCTCCCTCTCCTATATCTTCCCTTAGTCTGGGTTTTAGACATGACTTTACATATAAGCAGACTCCTCCGCCTTTCCCCTGTTTCCGGTGCCTTCTAAATAAACTATAATCTAATAAATTTACCGCCCAGTCGTAGCTATCAATTGCAAAAAGAACTTCGGCACTCCATACATGAAAATATAAGAAATATTGTATCTAGACTAATGTCACTTTGAAAAATGAAGTTTTTTTGCGCATAATTTGGCCAATTTATGTGTGCCCATCAACCAGGACAAGGTCACCTTCGTATGATGGGAAACTACGCTACGCTACCACTGGATATGCCACTCTTGGGCTGTAAGCCTGTATGGACAATATGTCTATGCTTGGGCTTTTAACCTACAATGTATGGGCTGGTAGAGCTAATTAAAACCACCTGTGACTGAATGGGAGGGACACATGGTAAGAAAAAAGGCTGTCAAACTTCTAATAGTGTGAACACGTACCTGCTGCAATGCTCCAGGAGCGGGATCCCAAAAATGATTAATAGAAAAAAAGAGAGGGGTCGCTCACTGGTCTATTCGGGTGCTCTGAAGAAAAAAGTAATCTCAATTACAAAAAGAACTTCGGCACTCCATACATGAAAATATAAGAAATATTGTATCTAGACTAATGTCACTTTGAAAAATGAAGGTTTTTTGCGCATAATTTGGCCAATTTATGTGTGCCCATCAACCACGACAAGGTCACCTTCGTATGATGGGAAACTACGCTACGCTACCACTGGATATGCCACTCTTGGGCTGTAAGCCTGTATGGACAATATGTCTATGCTTGGGCTTTTAACCTACAATGTATGGGCTGGTAGAGCTAGTTAAAACCACCTGTGACTGAATGGGAGGGACACATGGTCAGAAAAAAGGCTGTCAAACTTCTAATAGTGTGAACACGTACCTGCTGCAATGCTCCAGGAGCGGGATCCCAAAAATGATTAATAGAAAAAAAGAGAGGGGTCGCTCACTGGTCTATTCGGGTGCTCTGAAGAAAAAAGTAATCTCAATTGCAAAAAGAACTTCGGCACTCCATACATGAAAATATAAGAAATATTGTATCTAGACTAATGTCACTTTGAAAAATGAAGGTTTTTTGCGCATAATTTGGCCAATTTATGTGTGCCCATCAACCAGGACAAGGTCACCTTCGTATGATGGGAAACTACGCTACGCTACCACTGGATATGCCACTCTTGGGCTGTAAGCCTGTATGGACAATATGTCTATGCTTGGGCTTTTAACCTACAATGTATGGGCTGGTAGAGCTAGTTAAAACCACCTGTGACTGAATGGGAGGGACACATGGTCAGAAAAAAGGCTGTCAAACTTCTAATAGTGTGAACACGTACCTGCTGCAATGCTCCAGGAGCGGGATCCCAAAAATGATTAATTGAAAAAAAGAGAGGGGTCGCTCACTGGTCTATTCGGGTGCTCTGAAGAAAAAAGTAATCTCAATTGCAAAAAGAACTTCGGCACTCCATACATGAAAATATAAGAAATATTGTATCTAGACTAATGTCACTTTGAAAAATGAAGGTTTTTTGCGCATAATTTGGCCAATTTATGTGTGCCCATCAACCATGACAAGGTCACCTTCGTATAATGGGAAACTACGCTACGCTACCACTGGATATGCCACTCTTGGGCTGTAAGCCTGTATGGACAATATGTCTATGCTTGGGCTTTTAACCTACAATGTATGGGCTGGTAGAGCTAGTTAAAACCACCTGTGACTGAATGGGAGGGACACATGGTCAGAAAAAAGGCTGTCAAACTTCTAATAGTGTGAACACGTACCTGCTGCAATGCTCCAGGAGCGGGATCCCAAAAATGATTAATAGAAAAAAAGAGAGGGGTCGCTCACTGGTCTATTCGGGTGCTCTGAAGAAAAAAGTCGTAGCTATCGTCTAGCCAAGTCTCTGCTATACCTACGATGTCATACCTCTACTCCGATATAAGCGCCTGCAGCTCATCCGCCTTATTGGTCAGGCTTCTTGCGTTGGTCAGCATGCAAGATAAAACTTTGGGATTATTTAGCATCCTATACTTCTCTAACGATCTAACTGTACTATCCCCACCCCCCTCTCCACCCTCATTATATTCACTTCTCCCCTTCCCCCTTGCTTGCCTCACATCCCACCTATTTCCTTGGTTCCCCCCCCCCCCGTCTCTAGTTTAAAAACTCCTCCAACCTATTAGCCATCTTCTTCCCCAGCACCGCTGCACCCTCCCCATTGAGGTGCAGCCCGTCCCTACGGTAGAGCCTGTAGCCAACCGCGAAGCATATGCTGTGACTGCCAATTAGTGTTGAGCCACCCCCGTAGTGTTCGAGTTCGGTTCGGTTCGTCGAACACCCGTGTGTTCGCCGAACTGTTCGTCGAACACCTTCGAACACCGTTAAAACCAATGGCAGGCAAACAAAAACACATAGAAACACATAGAAAACACCTTCAAAGGTGTCCAAAAGCTGACAAACTGCTCAGAAGACACAACTAACACATGGAAAAGTGACAAGTACATATAGTCATGCGAAAAGAAAAGAGGTGGAGGAGTAAAAGGAGGGGGAGACACAAATATAGGCATGTCATGCCCTTCTAAAATCCAAAAAGTGAGAAGCCGACACGTTCAGTCCGCTCCTGCCCGTGCCACCTCCGTGTCGCCGGGTTTGTGCCAGAGCCGCAGTGAACCCTGACGGCCAGCCCCCCTCTCCCAATACTGGTGCCTGTCCGCTGGTGGGTCGAGCGAGCCCCCCTGTGGTGGAGGCAGCTCTAAGCTTTTTAATTTAAATTGTCTCTCTAATTTGAATG
This sequence comes from Phyllobates terribilis, assembly GCF_046119375.1. Classification (NCBI taxonomy): domain Eukaryota; kingdom Metazoa; phylum Chordata; class Amphibia; order Anura; family Dendrobatidae; genus Phyllobates; species Phyllobates terribilis. Next base: position 12,619,770 of record NW_027362772.1, on the reverse strand, counting down.
AATACACTTTAAATCCATATACAAGGATCTATTGGAGGGCAAGTCTCATGCAGGCAGCCGCGTAATTCCAGCTCCAGTAGCGTCCACTAAAGCTGCTGCAGTTAAAAAGCTTTTATAAGGATCGAGCTCGACTGTCCACCGCAAGGCATCCTACTGCCAGTGCCAGCCCCTATGCCTTGGGGTGCCTCCTGATGCTCTTCACTGAGTATCCCGTGGTCCCGATGCATTTCCTTTGAAAAAATTAAGTGTCCAAACTACAGGTGGTGTAGCTTGCTTAACAGCCGGGATAATCCGCTGACTAGCAGACACTGCTACTAGGCACAAAGTATTTCCTGGGCTAGATGCAGTTAAAAATTTGTAATTAGATACTCTCGTTGGATGCTGAGAAAGCATTCCATAGAGTCTCCTGGCACGCCATATATGATTCTCTTAAAAAGCTTGGGGTAGGGGTCTAGGGGACCCTTTTATAGCCAAAATCACGGCCCTGTATCACAATACGTCACCTAGGCTGAAGGTAAATGGAACTGTAGCACCCTGAGGGCTCGGTTGCTACAGAGGTATTGCACCTCACCCAGAGGTGTGATATCTCACTCTCAGGTAAGGATGGAGTGTGGATCAGGACCCGACACCTGCATGCATTACACCACATTGCCGTGGGGCAGGGCGACCAATATGCCTCTGAGATGGGCACGACAGTCCCTGTCCCTGGCTGGAGTGGGGGGAAGGAACACTGAGGAAGGGGAACCCTGTAGTGCAGGAGCAGGGAGGAAGCAGTTCCTGGGTGCATTGAGAAGGGAGTATAAAAGGTGGGCACCATCTTAGTTCAGTGCAGAGAAGTCTGAGCAGAAGTGGCAGGGAGCAGGGGCTCTGCATGAGCTCTGCTCTGGAGGCGGGCCTAGTAACAGAGGCTCAGGCCTGGAAGAGGGAGAAGGAAGGAAGAGGAGCGGAGAAGGCTCCAGGAACGAGGAATGAAGGGATCCCAGGGGTGCGGACGGGCGAGTCGCCACCGCACGCCCGAATCCACCTGCGTGGAGGGGTCAGGCCAAAGGGGGAGACCGGTCCCCGAAACTAGTGGAGGCAGGAAACGACCCTCAGCTAGAAACCGGAGGCTGTGACATTTTATGTGGCGCAGCCCCTCGCTACACCCGCTAGGAAGGCACCACATAGGGTCAGGGAAACTGGCGCCAAGTTTACCAAGAGGAGGCCCGAGGCAGCCGGACAGAAGGGTTGGTAAGAAAGGCCAGACAAAGGACACACAAAGGGGGTCCTGTGAAGCGCTCCAAAGTTATCTGGGAGTTGTCTGAGCCCCTCACCTGGTGAGCACAGTACGACGTGGGCAGCCGTTACCTGCAGACGTGGTCTGGATAATAAGAACTGTGAGTAAAGGCCCTGGACTGCATCACTGACTCCGTGTCGTTACTGCTGCTGCCCTGTACCATCACCCCCATCCTCCGCATACACTGCCCTGAGGCTATACTCCTCCCGTGGGGAGTTATGCTACGCTCTGCTGCACCCACAACACCAGCCTCAGCGGTCTGCCCTGCAGCGGCGGTTCACTCTGACCGCAATCCACGGGTGGCGTAGTCGGACATTTAAACATCAAAACCACATAAATAGTTCCGCCACTGGTTTGACCACCCTGAGCCACGGAACCGGGTCGCCGCCACGAAGACTACAACCACCAGCATCCACCAAAAAGGGTCCGGCTCCGGGTGTCCCAAGGCCCAGGGGGTGCATCAGAACATTTTTATCACCTTTCACAATCACCAATGGGACAAGGCAGGGATGTCCTCTGTCACCTCTCTTATACATCCTAGTGACGGAGCACCTGCTCTCATCAATTCGCCATAACCCCAATATTAGGTAGATTGAGGTGGGAGGGACCGAGTACAAGTGCTCTCTATTTGCTGATGATGTCCTAGTATATATCACTCAATCACATATATCCATCCATGCTGTTATGGCTGAAATAGATCACTTTGTTACATGGTCAAATTTTAAAATCAATGCAGCGAAGTCTGAGGCCCTCGATGTCTCCCTCCCCAAATCCATATAGGATTCCATCCAGTCCAACTTTCCCTTTGCCTGGCCCTCACAGGGTATCAAATACTTAGGAATTCCTATTCATAGAGACCTCTCCCATCTATGTTATCTTAATTTTGGGCCCTTTATTGAACAACTCCATACAGACCACGGTTGGCAAGTTAGAACTGTAAGATTCACTACGTGAACCACTGGTGTTTTGTGGAAAAGCACATGTACACTGTGTTCCAAATTATTATGCAAAAAGTGTTTAGGAGTGATAAGGGAAGAATTTGTTTGTTTGTCAGTTAAACTGATTGATGGTGATGTGTGTCAGGGCTCTTTATATCACTGTAAGCAATTGCAGACACCTGTGCTAATTAGTTTGGCAGGTGTGTCCAATGAAAGGCAAGACTACTTAAGAAGGCTGTCTCACATTATTAAGCAGCCTACATTTTCTGCCAAAATGGGAAAGAAAAAGGATGTGTCGGCTGCTGAGAAGCAACAAATTGTGGAGTGTTTAGGTCAAGGCATGACTACAATCAACATTGTGCGATGATCAGGATGAAGTGTCTTGGCAATCAAGAAGTATGTAGCTGATTCACAGTACACACGTGTGCGTGCTGATAAGGGCAAATTGAGGACTCTTTCCTACAGGCAATTACGTCAGGTTAAAAGAGCAGCGGCAAAAAAGCCTTGTCATAGCAGCAGACAAGTTTTTGAAGCTGCTGGTGCCTCCAACGTCCCCCGAACAACAAGATGCAGGGTCCTTCAGAGGTTTGCAGCTGTGCATACGCCATCCTGTCGACCTCCTCTATCCACTTCACACAAGCAGAAACGGCTCCAGTGGGCTAAACATTACATGAAGACTGATTTCAAAACTGTTTTGTTCACGGATGAGTGCCGTGCAGCGCTCGATGGTCCAGATGGATGGAGTGGAGGATGGCTGGTTGATGGACACCCCACGCAAACACGGCTACAGCGCCAACAAGGAGGAGGTGGAGTAATGTTTTGGGCTGGAATCATGGGGAGAGAGATTGTCGGCCCCTTTAGGATCCCTGAAGGCGCTAAAGATGAACTCCATAATGTATGTGGATTTTCTCAAACAGCACTTCCTGCCATGGTTCAAGAAGAAGAACCGTGTATTTCACAGCAAGATCATTTTTTTGCATGATAATGCACCATCTCATGCTGCACATAAAACATCTGCATCTCTGGCTGATATGGGCATAAAAGGGGACAAACTTATGGTGTGACCCCCATGCTCCCCTGACCTCTACCCCATTCAGAACCTCTGGAGCATCATCAAAAGGAGTGTCTATGATGGCGGGAGGCAGTTCACATCTAAGCAACACCTCTGGGAGGGTATTCTGTCCTCATGCAAAACAATTGAAGCAGAAACCATCCAAAACCTGACAAATTCAATGGACGAGAGAGTTCAGAAGCTCCTTTCGAACAAGGGGTCCTATGTGAAAATGTAACATCACCTAGAATAAAGTTTTGAGTTGAAAACTGTTTGATTTCAGTTTCTAATAACCTGCTAATGCTTATAATTTCAAAAATGACCATTTTTTTGGTCTTTATTAAAATGAAAAGGTTGATCGAAAAGTTTGGGGGATCTAAGAGTGTGGCAACCCAGTAGTCATGATTACTTCGAATTCTTACAATATGAGGGTCATGTTGCAGGTAGTGCAGCAAGAAGGCACTTATGTGTCTTGCGCATCTCGGAGCCCCAAAATTATTTTCCGGGCTAGATGCAGCTAAAAATTATTATTAATTTTAAATCTGGTGGAGCTTAGTATAGATGGCCTAATAGGATCAGTGCTGCACACTGCTACAAAGCCCAAATTATTTTCCAGCCAAGATACAGATAAACATGATTAGTAATTTTAAATCTGGTGGAGCTTATTATGGATGGCCTAATAGAATCAGTGCTGCACACTGCTACAAAGCCCAAATTATTTTCCAGCCAAGATACAGATAAACATGATTAGTAATTTGAAAGCTTAAAACGGTTGGTAGGGTGATTTTAACCAATCATCAAGCTTTTACTCTCCCCAGGATGACACAGGGGTAGAAAAGTCGTTTCGGATCCATGATTTGTTCATCTTTATGAACGTGAGTCTGTCTACATTATCAGTGGAGAGCCGCGTGCGCTTATCTGTCAGCACACCACCAGCAGCGCTGAACACACGTTCAGACAGAACGCTGGCTGCGGGGCATGACAAGATCTCCAAGGCGTAAGTGGCTAGCTCCGGCCATTTATCCAGATTGGAAGCCCAAAAAGAGCAAGGGTCCAGTGACACAGTCATGGCTTCAATGTTTACTTGGAGATACTCCTGTACCATCGTCTCTAGGCGTTGACTATGTGTCAGACTTCTTGTCTCCTGTGGCCTTGCAAAGGATGGGCTAAAAAAGTGGTGAAATGATTCCGCAAAATTGATGTTACCAGCAGATACTGTGGTTCTGTTACGGTTTGAGTGCTGAACACTTGACGGTCCCACGGTTGGCAAGTTGGAACTGTGAGATTCACTACGTGCACCACTGGTGTTTTGTGGAAAAGCACATGTAAGATTCTGCAACAGTCTCTGCTGATACTCCTGCATGCGTGCATCCCTTTCTATGGCAGGAATAATTTCGGCAAATTTACTTTTGTACCGGGGATCTAACAGTGTGACAACCCAGTAGTCAGGATTATTTCTAATTCTCACAATTCGAGGGTCATGTTGCAGGTAGTGCAGCAAGAAGGCACTCATGTGTGTTGCGCATCCAGGAGCACCAAGTCCCTGTTGTGTTGGTGGCGAGGTAACAATCATGCTTCCTTCCACTGTCCTCTCCCCCCAACCTCGCACAACAGAAATGTGATCAAGGTCTCCCTCATCTGATGAGTCTTCCATCAGTTCGTCCTCCACTTCTTCCTGGGCTCCTGCACCTTCCTCACTAGTTTGGCTGCTACCATGCGCCCTGGTAAAACCATCTCCCCCACCCTCACATGCCTGCCGCCTTGGTGCTGCCGACCGTCTGGACCTTGCAGATGTTAGCCCTTCCGCATACAACTCCTCCTCCTCTACTTCCTCCACCTCCTCTTGTGCCACCACCTGACTCCGAATTCTGTTTAACGTGTGCTCCAGCATGTAAATCACCGGAATAGTCATGCTGATAATGGCATCGTCAGCACTAAACATCTTCGTCGCCATTTCAAAACTGTGCAGAAGGGTGCATAGGTCCCTGATCTGAGACCACTCCTCCAGTGTGATTTGCCCCACCTCTGGATCTCGTTGGCCCAGGCTATACGTCAGAACGTATTGCACCAGGGCTTGTCGGTGCTGCCACAGTCGCTGCAACATGTGCAGAGTTGAATTCCACCGGGTAGGCACATCGCATTTTAGCCGGTGAAGTGGCAGGCCCAACGACTTCTGTAGAGATGTAAGTCGCTGAGCTGCGGGATGCAAACGGCGGAAGTGAGCACACAGCGACCGTGCCCTCTGCAGAAGGCCATCTAGTCTGGGATAGTGGGCTAAAAATTGCTGGACAACCAGGTTCAACACGTGAGCCATACAAGGCACGTGTGTGACATTGCCCCGGCGAAGGGCCGCACCCAGGTTTGCAGCATTGTCGCACACGGCCTTCCCTGGTTTCAGGTCCAGTGGAGACAACCATTCATGAAATTGGTTCTCCAGAGCTGACCACAACTCCTCAGCTGTGTGACTCACATTTCCCAGACATTTCAAAGTAAAAACCGCCTGATGACGTTGAGCCCTACTGCCAGCATAGTAAGGAGGTGTGCAGGATCCCTTCTGCGCAGTTAGAAAGCTTGTGGCATGACCAGACAGGCTTTGGGTGCAGGTGGAAGACCGAGAGGAGGTTAAGGAGGCAGAAGCAGTGGAGGAACTTTGACATAAAGAGGATTGACGCACAACTCGTGGGGACGGCAAGACTTGGACAGCAGCCCCTTGTCCTGCTGTCACCATAGTTACCCAGTGCCCAGTCAGCGACATGTAACGCCCCTGTCCATGCCTACTCGTCCAAGTGTCTGTGGTGAAATGCACCCTGTCACACACAGAGTTTCTCAAAGAAGCGGTGATGTTGTGTGCGACATGCTGGTGGAGCGCAGGCACACCTTTCTTTGAGAAGTAGTGCTGACTGGGCATCTGATAGTGGGGCACTGCGACGGACATAAGGTCTCGAAAATCCTCTGTGTCCACCAGGCGGAAAGGCAGCATTTCTGTAGCCAAGAGCTTGCAGATGGTGAAATTCAACCTCTTAGCTTTCTCATGGCTAGGAGGAAATGGTCTTTTACTTGTCCACATCTGAGGGACCGAGGGCTGGCTATTGTGCTTAGACGGGGTTGATAAGGGTGTCCCCGGCAAACTGCCAGTCTGTGAGGAAGATGCAGGCGGACATGTTAGGTTGCCTTGATCCAAAGGTGGTGCTATCGATGTCGGACAGCGCTCAACACCAGCTGGTGTTACCACCTCCAAAGAAAATGATGACCTGCCAATCACGCTGGCTGTTGCGGGTAAAGAGGTGGCAGGTCTGCGCCCCAAAACAGGTGTGACTGCTGTCCCCCCAGTCACAGAGGATGAAGAGGCCGCGGATGCACAAGATATGGCAGACGGTGGTTGGCCCGGCCGGCTAGGCCGCATTGTAGCACACTGAGCTTCCCACTGCAACTTATGCTTCATGTCCATGTGCCGGTTCATGCATGAAGTACTCAAACTATGTATTTTTTGGCCTCTACTTAGCTTTTGCTGACAAATGTTACAGATAACACGAGTTGGGTCATCTTTATCGATCTGAAAAAATGCCCAGGCTATGCAAGGCTTAGCACCCATGCGACCTGAAGAGCCACCACGACTTGTGGTGAGAGGCAGAGTTGTGTTTGAGGATGCAGTTGTTGACGTGCTTCCAGTACTACGTCTCTGTCCAGGAACGCGCAACCTGACCTCGTCGTCACTAGCATCTTCCTCCACCTCCTCTGCTGACCTCATCTCTTGGCTGACTGTGGGTTGACAGTAAGTGGGATCTCCAACCTCATCATCATCACCCTGTGCGTTATCACACCCGTCGTCCTCAGAGCCAACCTGTTCCTGCCCTGACAAAAAACTAAAGTTGTCGCTCCAATCAGGTATTTGAGTCTCATCATCGTCTTCCTCATTGTCTCCACCAACAGGAGTTACAGTTTGGGAATGAGGGTCTACATTATGGTCAGAACCTTCTGCGTCTGGTCCTGGATCCGACTCATAAAGATTCTGGGCATCAGTGCAGATCATTTCCTCGTCTGGATTCACAGAAGCGCTGGAGTCGACCTCTGATTCCCAGGCTATAGTATGAGTAAACAGCTCTGCAGACTCAACCATCTGTTCTACCTCATACTCAGACGGGCAGCTGGAGATTTGGGAGCTGTGAGGAAGCAAGTGCGATTGGGGTGACACCTTTGAGGACTGGAGTATTTGTGATGTTGAAGTTGATGTGGAGGAGAGCCCACTTAAAGGAGCACTTGATATCCGTTGAAGCACCTGCTGTTTTTGTGCCTCATCTGGAATTTGTAGCGATTGGCGTGGCCGTAAGAAAGGGATCTTATCACATTGTCCGCTAAAAGAAGTAGACATTTTAGTTTGGCTGGAAGATGGTCTTTCTTCTGCTGATGTTACTGTTGCTTTAACACCTACCCCACGGACACAACCTTTTTTCCCCTTCCCAACACGCCTATTCCCCTTTCCACCAGCAGCAGGCCTTTTTCCACTCATTTTGGTGGTTAACTAATTCACAACTCTGGAGTTGTTTGCACAAAAAAACAATGGATGGGAACCGAGCAGAGCTGAGTGGCCAAACTGTGGTATTAGGCCAAAACTATTGGCTGGGTTAGATGGAGAAAAAAATTATATTCGATTTGCAACCTGATGGAGGTCAGTATAGATGGACTAATAGAACAAGTCCCACACACAGCTAGAAGCCCAAATATTTTTTCAGAGGTAGATGCAGAAAAAAAATATATTCAGTTTGCAACCTGATGGAGGTCAGTATAGATGGACTAATAGAGAAAGTCCCACACACTGCTAGAAGGCCAAATATTTTTTCAGAGCTAGATGCAGACAAAAAATTATTTTGAATTTGCAACCTGATGGAGGTCAGTATAGGTGGACTAATAGAGAAAGTCCCACACACTGCTAGAAGGCCAAATATTTTTTCAGAGCTAGATGCAGAAAAAAATTATATTCAGTTTGCAACCTGATGGAGGTCAGTATAGATGGACTAATAGAACAAGTCCCACACACAGCTAGAAGCCCAAATATTTTTTCAGAGGTAGATGCAGAAAAAAATTATATTCAGTTTGCAACCTGATGGAGGTCTGTATAGATGGATTAATAGAACAAGTCCCACACACAGCTAGAAGCCCAATATTTTTTCAGAGGTAGATGGAGAAAAAAATTATATTCAGTTTGCAACCTGATGGAGGTCAGTATAGATGGACTAATAGAACAAGTCCCACACACAGCTAGAAGCCCAAATATTTTTTCAGAGGTAGATGCAGATAAAAATTATTTTTAATTTGCAACCTGATGGAGGTCAGTATAGATGGACTAATAGAGAAAGTCCCACACACTGCTAGAAGGCCAAATATTTTTTCAGAGCTAGATGCAGACAAAAAATTATTTTGAATTTGCAACCTGATGGAGGTCAGTATAGATGGACTAATAGAGAAAGTCCCACACACTGCTAGAAGGCCAAATATTTTTTCAGAGCTAGATGCAGACAAAAAATTATTTTGAATTTGCAACCTGATGGAGGTCAGTATAGGTGGACTAATAGAACAAGTCCCACACACTGCTAGAAGGCCAAATATTTTTTTAGAGCTAGATGCAGAAAAAAATTATATTCAGTTTGCAACCTGATGGAGGTCAGTATAGATGGACTAATAGAACAAGTTCCACACACAGCTAGAAGCCCAAATATTTTTTCAGAGGTAGATGCAGAAAAAAATTATATTCAGTTTGCAACCTGATGGAGGTCAGTATAGATGGATTAATAGAACAAGTCCCACACACAGCTAGAAGCCCAATATTTTTTCAGCGGTAGATGCAGAAAAAAATTATATTCAGTTTGCAACCTGATGGAGGTCAGTATAGATGGACTAATAGAACAAGTCCCACACACAGCTAGAAGCCCAAATATTTTTTCAGAGGTAGATGCAGATAAAAATTATTTTTAATTTGCAACCTGATGGAGGTCAGTATAGATGGACTAATAGAGAAAGTCCCACACACTGCTAGAAGGCCAAATATTTTTTCAGAGCTAGATGCAGATAAAAATTATTTTTAATTTGCAACCTGATGGAGGTCAGTATAGATGGACTAATAGAGAAAGTCCCACACACTGCTAGAAGGCCAAATATTTTTTTAGAGCTAGATGCAGATAAAAATTATTTTTAATTTGCAACCTGATGGAGGTCAGTATAGATGGACCAAAAGAGAAAGTCCCACACACTGCTAGAAGGCCAAATATTTTTTCAGAGCTAGATGCAGAAAAAAATTATATTCAGTTTGCAACCTGATGGAGGTCAGTATAGATGGACTAATAGAACAAGTCCCACACACAGCTAGAAGCCCAAATATTTTTTCAGAGGTAGATGCAGATAAAAATTATTTTTAATTTGCAACCTGATGGAGGTCAGTATAGATGGACTAATAGAGAAAGTCCCACACACTGCTAGAAGGCCAAATATTTTTTCAGAGCTAGATGCACATAAAAATTATTTTTAATTTGCAACCTGATGGAGGTCAGTATAGATGGACTAATAGAGAAAGTCCCACACACTGCTAGAAGGCCAACTATTTTTTCAGAGCTAGATGCAGAAAAAAATTATATTCAGTTTGCAACCTGATGGAGGTCTGTATAGATGGATTAATAGAACAAGTCCCACACACAGCTAGAAGCCCAATATTTTTTCAGAGGTAGATGCAGAAAAAAAATATATTCAGTTTGCAACCTGATGGAGGTCTGTATAGATGGATTAATAGAACAAGTCCCACACACAGCTAGAAGCCCAATATTTTTTCAGAGGTAGATGCAGAAAAAAAATATATTCAGTTTGCAACCTGATGGAGGTCAGTATAGATGGACTAATAGAGAAAGTCCCACACACTGCTAGAAGGCCAAATATTTTTTCAGAGCTAGATGCAGATAAAAATTATTTTTAATTTGCAACCTGATGGAGGTCAGTATAGATGGACTAATAGAGAAAGTCCCACACACTGCTAGAAGGCCAAATATTTTTTCAGATCTAGATGCAGATAAAAATTATTTTTAATTTGCAACCTGATGGAGGTCAGTATAGATGGACTAATAGAGAAAGTCCCACACACTGCTAGAAGGCCAAATATTTTTTCAGAGCTAGATGCAGAAAAAAATTATATTCAGTTTGCAACCTGATGGAGGTCAGTATAGATGGACTAATAGAACAAGTCCCACACACTGCTAGAAGCCCAAATATTTTTTCAGAGCTAGATGCAGAAAAAAATTATATTCAATTTGCAACCTGATGGAGGTCAGTATAGATGGACTAATAGAATGATGCTATGCCCAAAAGATTTTACTTCACTAGGTGCAGTAAAAAAATTGGTATTCTATACACAGGTGGTATATCTTGCAACACAGATAGGCTACTCCACTGACTAACACACTCTGCAATAGGCCAAAAAGGATTAGCTTTACTAGATTCAGCCAAATGCTGTGAAAAAAACTTGCACAGCACTGGCACAGACCTGCCTGGCAAAAACTGATAGGAACTGATGTAACCTAGTCCTGAAAAGGACTGAAATTACAATTAGTCTTTACTCCCACAATCTATCTATTTAAGAGCACAGACCTGCCTGATAAAAGTCATAGGAAATGCTGTAACCTAGTCCTTAAAAGGACTGCAATCACAACTATTCCCTACTCCCAAGCTATCTGTAGATTTGTGCGAAAATTGGCTTGAAATTAACAAGGTATAGCGCACACAGCAACAGCGGTGCCGTCTAACACGCAGCTGCAGCAGTGAGAAAATGGTGGCGACGGGGAAAATGGCTTGGTCTTATAGGGCAGGGACATGTGACATACACTGCCAATGACACATGCCCTTGCTTGTGTGAAAAACAGCAGTTCGCTCCGTGTATGCGCTGCTGATAGGCTGACAGACTGCACCTCCCCACTGCAAATGCGGGAAAGAGAAAAAAAAATGGAGATCTTCATTATTCCTGCAGAGATCCATCCCCTGCCCCTCCCCCCACCCCGCTGTACACTCAAACTGCGTATTAACATTAATTTTTATCATTACTGAGAAAAAATCCAGTTATGATTTTGGTGCACGAACAGTTATCGAACATAACCTCGAACAGCCGAATTTTTCTCAAATCGTTCGTGTTCGCCGAACGGCTCGAACACCGCCCAAAACAGCTCGAATTTGAGATTGGCGAACAGTTCGAGTAGAACAACGCTCATCTCTAGTCTTGACTATTGCAACGCTCTACTAATCGGTCTCCCTCTTACTAATCTCTCCCCTCTCCAATCTGTCCTTAACGCAGCAGCCAGGATCATATTCATCGCCAACCGCTACACCGATGCCTCTTCCCTGTGCCAGTCATTGCATTGGTTGCCCATCCAATATAGAGTTCATTTTAAACTTATCACACTTACCCACAAAGCGCTCCATGCTTCAGTACCCCCCTACATCTCCTCCCTTGTCTCAGTCTACCACCCTACACGTGCCCTCCGTTCTGCAAATGACTTAAAACTAAAATCCTCCATAATCCGAATTTCCCACTCCCGTCTCCAAGATTTCTCGCGTGCTGCGCCAATTCTTTGGAATGCACTACCCAGGACAGTTCGATTAATTACCAATACCCACAGTTTCAAGCGAACCCTAAAAACACATTTCTTTAGACTGGCGTATCGCCTAAACACACTCTGTCCGTCCCAGTTTTCCTCCATATTAAAATCTTCTTCAACTTCAGGTTCATACCAACCATGCACTTAATAGCCTCTGTCAGGACGGTACACATACTGGCAGGACACCAGTCCATGTATTATTATTTATCCTATTCAGTATATCAAGGCTGCATTATACTTACAGTTATATGAAAAAGTTTGGGCACCCCTATTAATCTTAAGCTTAATGTTTTATAAAAATTGGTGTTTTTGCAACAGCTATTTCAGTTTGATATATGTAATAACTGTTGGACACAGTAATGTTTCTGCCTTGAAATGAGGTTTATTGTACTGACAGAAAATGTGCAGTCTGCATTCAAACAAAATTTGACAGGTGCATAAGTATGGGCACCCTTATCATTTTCTTGTTTTAAATACTCCTACCTACTTCTTACTGACTTACTAAAGCACTTTTTTTTGGTTTTGTAACCTCATTGAGCTTTGATCTTCATAGCCAGGTGTATGCAATCATGAGAAAAGCTACTTAAAGTGGCCACTTGCAAGTTGTTCTCCTGTTTGAATCTCCTCTGAAGAGTGGCATTATGGGCTCCTCAAAACAACTGTCAAATGATCTGAAAACAAAGATTATTCAACATAGTTGTTCAGGGGAAGGATACAAAAATCTGTCTCAGAGATTTAACCTGTCAGTTTACACTGTGAGGAACATAATAAGGAAATGGAAGAACACAGGGACCGTTCTTGTTAAGGCCAGAAGTGGCAGGCCAAGAAAAACATCAGAAAGGCAGAGAAGAAGAATGGTGAGATCAGTCAAGGACAATCATCAGACCACCTCCAGAGAGCTGCAGCATCAACTTGCTGCAGATGGTGTCACTGTGCATCAGTCAACTATACAACGCACTTTGCACAAGGAGAAGCTGTATGGGAGAGTGATGCGAAAGAAGCCGTTTCTGCAAGCATGCCACAAACAGAGTCTGCTGAGGTATGCAAAAGCTAATTTGGAGAAGCCAATTTCTTTTTGGAAGAAGGTCCTGTGGACTGATGAAACCAAGATTGAGTTGTTTGGTCATACAAAAAGGCATTATGCATGGCGGCAAAAAAACACAGCATTCCAAGAAGAACACTTGCTACCCACAGTAAAATTTGGTGGAGGTTCCATCATGCTTTGGGGCTCTGTGGCCAATGCCGGCACGGGGAATCTTGTTAAAGTTGAGGGACGCATGGATTCCACTCAGTATCAGCAGATTCTAGACAATAATGTTCAAAAATCAGTGATAAAGTTGAAGTTACGCAGGGGATGGAACTTTCAGCAAGACAATGATCCAAAACACCGCTCCAAATCTACTCAGGCATTCATGCAGAGGAACAATTACAATGTTTTGGAATGGCCATCCCAGTCCCCAGACCTGAATATCATTGAACATCTGTGGGATCATTTGAAGAGGGCTGTCCATGCTCGGCGACCATCAAACTTAACTGAACTGGAATTGTTTTGTAAAGAGGAATGGTCAAAAATACCTTCATCCAGGATCCAGGAACTCATTAAAAGCTACAGGAAGCGACTAGAGGCTGTTATTTTTGCAAAAGGAGGATCTACTAAATATTAATGTCACTTTTCTGGTGAGGTGCCCATACTTATGCACCTGTCAAATTTTGTTTGAATGCAGATTGTACATTTTCTGTTAGTACAATAAAACTCATTTCAAGGCAGAAACATTACTGTGTCCAACAGTTATTACATATATCAAACTGAAATAGCTGTTGCAAAAACACCAATTTTTATAAAACAATAAGCTTAAGATTAATAGGGGTGCCCAAACTTTTTCATATAACTGTATATATGTACTTTTTACCTTTTGTGTCTCCCCCATTTCCTCATAGACTGTAAGCTTGCGAGCAGGGCCCTCACTCCTTTCGATATGTGATGTGCTTATTCTGTATATGTCCCCCCTAAAATTTGTAAAGTGCTGCGGAATATGTTGGCGCTATAAAAATAAAAACTATTATTATTATTATTATTATTATTAAAGGTAAATAAGTACACCGGCAAATAACAACTGGAAAAACACAAAATAAGTTCAGAAAACCTGGATTATGGTCATATAGATGGTCTGCTGGGAATAAACCAGTATGAATTTCATCAATAGATGTAACACAGGTCATTGTGGAAATTCATTACCCCAAGGGTATTTAGTATTTAACCGTAAGATCCAGAAGGCTTCCCGCATATTAAGGTGCTTGTCTGTTTCCACCGCCGGATAATTAACTTTCTCAAGACCAAAGAAAGAAAGATGTGTGAGATCATTATTATGTATGGACACAAAATGTTATGATGCCCCGGAGTATGTGCTCTTAGAACTATTGATATTTGCCATATGCTCCGCTATTCTTTTCTTTAGTTTTCGGATGGTGCATTCGATATACTGGACGTGACAACATTTACAATGAATGCCGTACACGACAAATATTGTGTCAGAATTGATAAAGCTGGTAATATTATGCTGGACACTGGGTGTAATAGCAGAAGACTAGGTTCTGTCCTGGGCATAACAGCGACATTACACCTAGAGCCACCGCATTTAAGGCATCCAGTGGTTGCTGACCAGCTATTGCTTGTCGGTCATCTGAACCGACTCAAGAATATTTCCCAGTGTTAACCCTTTCTTTGGAACACGTCTACGGCCCTTAGAAATGACCGGCCGGAGAATATCATCTTGATTGGTGACAGGTAAATATTTTAAAACTATATCTTTAATATCTGTGAATTGTTTGCTAGATGCTGCGGTGAATGTCAGAATGGAATCGCCATCAGGATTGGAGACATTTATGGGTTTTGCAGAGACTGTGTTGAAAGCCCGTTTAATAAGGGACGCACCATAGCCTCTATCAGCGAGTCTCTGCTTGATGGTATGACTCTCTTGAACAAATGAACTATGTGAAGAGCATGCACGTCAGGCTCGATTAAATTCACCAAATGGAATGGCATTAGTTGTATGGCGGAGATGAGAACCGGAAGATCACAGTAATGTGTTACCTGACAAAGGCTTTCTATAGAGTGTGGTGTCCACTTTATGAGATGTTACTATCCCTGTCAGGGAAATGTCCAGAAATGGAGTGGAAATCGAACTTTCACTGACAGTAAATTTTAAATGTAAGAGATTACAATTCAAATAGAAAGCAAATTGTGAAACTACCTGGGGGTCACCTCTCCATACCATAAGTACATCATCAACATATCTACCAAACCCAAAAATGTGCTAAAAAAATGGATTATCATCAGAAAAAATGTACATTTCTTCCCACCACAACATGTACAGAATAGCCAAAGATGGTGAGAAATTGGAGCCCAGGGGGGCTCTAAGTACCTGTAAATAATATTTAGAATCAAACATAAAATTATTGAGGGACAACAAATATTTTAAAGGTGCTATAATGATCCTTTTTAAATTCACTGAATATCCACTATATTTATTTAAATGGTGTTGAATGGCAATGATGGTCAATGTGAGGGATGGAGGAATACAGGCTGACAATGATGCGCCCAGGGGATGGAGACGACTCGGCGCCCGGGACTGGTTGTTGCCTGACCTTGGTGGATGTCGCAGTGGTCGGCTCCCAGGCCCGTACCCTGGGGTCACTCTTAAAAGAAAGGGGGGAAGTTATATGGGATAGGGAATGTTCGTGACGCCACCTGTGGTGTCTGGTGAGGATCACCAGCGCTGCGACAGTCCTCTGAGGCCGGTGTTTAGGCAGCTTAGTTGGTACGACTCCCCACAGGTGGAGCGGGGCCTCAGGGCAGCGTAAGTGTGGGGATGCAGGACAGAGGGGACCCAGCCGGGTCAGAGGATGGATAGGCACACACACAACAGTTCACTTCAGTACCTTTATTGGTGGTGTTTTTGGCACGGTCAAGGGTACTTCAGGGTGAAGGGTGCATTTCAGGACTCTCCCCAGTGAGCGGGTGTGGGGCCTCCTGTTCCTTGCCTTTCCTTGATAAGTTTCTGACCTGCCTGGAGCTAGGCCTAACTTGGTCTCTGTCTTGCACCTGCTAACCTGGTGGTAGGGCCTTCTGTGGGAGTTGGAGTTCACACTCCCTGGTCTCTGGGGCCTCCGTGACTCCTGACCCTGGTATAACAGTCAGCTTCTGGTGACCCTGTTACATATAGTTCTCCATGGGGTTCCGGTTATTCCTGCTGGGGATATAGGCCCCCCGTAGGCGCAGACCCGGTGTCCGGTAAATGGTTTTGGGGTGAGCTGGTTAAGCTCCTCTGCCCCCTTTGTTGCTTGCTTACTCCACTCGCCTTCGGTCACGCTCGGGGCCCTCACTAGACTTCACACGGGCAGTAGGCCTCGCTACTCTTCACCGCTCTTTTAGCGTCGGCACGCACTTGGCTCACTAATCTGAGCTCTCTGAGTCTGGACTGAACTGGCTGAGCTCCACTGCAGGCGTTCCTCTCCACAGACTGACCTCTCTCAGGCTCATCTTCTGCAGGAACTGGAACTAGCTTTGTTCCCTGAGGAAACTGTTCTCTAGACTGACTGCCTAACTCCACCCCCCCCAGTATATATATCCCTATCCGGGCTGGTGGTCTAAAGTGGTATGGTGGAGGTGTGTGAATGCTATGAGGGCCTCTTGTGGAGAAGTCCATCCATGCACCCCTCTGAGATCTGTGGCACCAATGCGCAGCAGGGCGCCACAACAACATCGCTGGTGACAAATTCCTCCCGCCACCGAACTGATCAAAAACTCTCAGGACAGATGTAGTATCTTTCAAATAGCCTGGTGTTTGAATAACCAAAGGATACAAGTGTTCATCCAACCATTGGCTTAAATTCTCGTTCAATGAACCCATACCCGAGATATGATGTTGGGGTATGTGCACACGATCAGTGTTCACTGCGGATTGGACGCAGCGCAAGCTGTATACAATCCGCAGCGGGCAGATATTACTGCATAGTGGATGGGATTTATACAAATCCCATGTCCACTATGCGTCCCTGTACATCTGCGGAAATTGACATGTGGCGCATCTTTCCAGACTGCAGCATGTCAATTTCTCTGGCGGGTCCACATGGATCTAATCTCCATGGGGAAAGTCTGCATGGGAGAAAAAAAAAGAGACCGGCGCTCATTGAAGCTGCAGCCGGCTCCGGATAGTCTGCACATACCCTTGTACATCCAACTCCTTGATATCATGGATTTGTACATTCCTTCTAATCTGATTCACCATTGCAATGCTCCACAGTAATCTCACCAGTGTTTTGTACTTGTTCTCGTCTGTTTTATAATGATGCATATATTTGCCTCCCGTTGATATGATTGATAATGCTTGGTATATCTGCACCTCTATGATCCTGATCTTTTGCCAGGATATTATGCTTTGCACCAGATCTTATGCGGGTGTATTTGCTAACAACAGTGATTTTCACACAAATTTCCTTCAATAAACAGTTTATATACAGAGTGGGATACAAATATGCATGAACAAGAGTATGAGGTTTAATTCTATCTTATTTTTCACCATCATGGTGTTTTGTATGTCCGGCTTGTTGTGTGACGCTTGCAATGATCAATGATCACCTTGTCTGTATGTGATCTAATTGCCTTCAATGTGAACTGTGGCTGTGATTTTCTTGCACACCTTTTGCATGTCTAATTGTTTCTCATTTCATGTCATGTGACTCCATTGTGTTTGTATATATATGACTTAATTGTCCTTTTCTCATCTGCTATGACTAAGGATGCAACCCCAGCACCAGAAACGCGTAAGAATTTAAAATTGTTCCTCTTTTGTAAATGATCCAATAAATTTTTTTCATATTTTACCTGCTGGAGTGCCGATTTTCTCCTTTTCGTTTTCTTCGTATGGCTGTGCTCACAAGCGGGACCCTTCAGTGGATTATCTTCATCCTGTTTGGATTCATCGTTACAGCTCCCTAAACCTCCCTCCTGTGTATAATGTCACTGGTGATCCCTGTATTACCTGTACATTGACACTATATACAGAGCTCCTGTGTATAATATCACTGGTGATCCCTGTATTACCTGTACACTGACACTATATACAGAGCTCCTGTGTATAATGTCACTGGTGATCACTGTATTACCTGTACATTGACACTATATACAGAGCTCCTGTGTATAATGTCACTGGTGATCCCTGTATTACCTGTACACTGACACTATATACAGAGTTCCTGTGTATAATGTCACTGGTGATCCTTGTATTACCTGTACATTGACACTATATACAGAGCTCCTGTGTATAATGTCACTGGTGATCCCTGTATTACCTGTACAATGACACTATATACAGAGCTCCTGCGTATGTCACCGATGATCCCTGTATTACCTGTACACTGACACTATATACAGAGCTCCTGTGTATAATATCACTGGTGATCACTGTATTACCTGTACACTGACAATATATACAGAGCTCCTGTGTATGTCACTGGTGAGCAATGTATTACCTGTACACTGACACTATATACAGAGCTCCTGCATATGTCACCGATGATCCCTGTATTACCTGTACACTGACACTATATACAGAGCTCCTGTGTATAATATCACTGGTGAGCACTGTATTACCTGTACAATGACACTATATACAGAGCTCCTGTGTATAATGTCACTGGTGATCCCTGTATTACCTGTACACTGACACTATATACAGAGCTCCTGTGTATAATGTCACTGGTGATCCCTGTATTACCTGAACACTGACACTATATACAGAGCTCCTGTGTATAATGTCACCGGTGATCCCTGTATTACTTGTACATTGACACTATATACAGAGTTCCTGTGTATAATTGTCACTGGTGATCCCTGTATTACCTGTACACTGACATTATACACTGATTACTATGTACAGAGCTCCTGTGTATAATGGCACTTACGGTAATAATAGTATTGTGTTTTTTTTTATTAATGATCAGTATTGTAGTAGTCACTATGTGGTGGTAATATGTGGTCTGGTCATGTTATGGCGGTATTTGTCCCTTGTACGTGGTATTATTTGGTCAGTATATGGTGGTAATATGTGGTCCGACCATGGTGTGGTGGTATTTGTTCCTTGTATGTAGTGTTATTCGGTCACTAATGTGGTGGTAATATGTGGTCTAGTCATGTTGTGTCGGTATTCTTTGTATGTGGTATTACTCGGTCACTATGTGGTGGTAATATGTGGTCTGGTCATGGTGTGGCTGTATTTGTTCCTTGTATGTGATATTATTGGTCATTTTAACTCCTTTCCGACATGGTACTGGTACGCACCACATCGGTACCCCTGGTTCAGTGAGGGCTCCGGCGCTGAGCCCGCACGGAACCGGGCACATGTCAGCTGATTTATACAGCTGACATGTGCCCCCAACAGCCGCGGGTGGAATTGCGATCCGCCAGCAGCTGTTAACTAGTTAAATGCTGCTGTCAATCTCTGACAGCGGCATTTAACAGTGCCGCGCCGGAAGCGCGTCACTTACCCCGCCCATCGGTGACCCCGTCACGTGATCGCGGGTCATTGATGGGTGGGCATGACTACCTGGGGTCGGCAGCAGACCCCTGTGGTTGTCATGTAAAGATTGCTATGGGCGCCACCTAGTGGTCGGTAGTCATAGCACAGGAGCATTTCTACTGCATTTCTACTACATAGAGGCGATCTGCTCATCGCCTCAATGTAGCAGAGGCGATCAGGTAATGGCTTCTTCTAGTCTCCTATGGAGACTATAGAAGGATGCAAAAAGTGTCAAAAAAATGTTTTTAAAAATATAAAAAAAATTAAAAAAATGTAAAAGTTTAAATCACCCCCCTTTTGCCCCATTCAAAATAAAATAATAAAAAATAAACCCCACATACACATATTTGGTATCACCGCGTTCAGAATCACCCGTTCTATCAATATAAAAAAAAGAATTAATCCGATCGGTAAACGACGTAATGAGAAAAAAATTCCAAACGCCAGAATTATGTTTTTTTGGTCGCCACAACACTGCAATAAAATGCAATAACAGACTAACATCTATGAGGAAAGTCAGCGGCTATCCCTCAGCTTTGGGGCCACAGGCGGCTCCTGACTGTAGGCACATACCCTTAATTTGTGATTGGTCAGGACGTGGTGCAGAAGTGGCGTTTTTCAAAGAGTGGGCGGTGTGTGGAAGGTTTGAGGAGTGGACGCGGAGCTGGGGTGGAGCCTTGGGGAAGTCTCAAGGGGGCCCGAAAATGTTGCCATTATGGGGCCTGAATTTCCTGGTGGCAGCCCTGCACACATATACATACTCTCATATACTAATGTTTTATGATATCAGGGTCTTCTGGAGAACCCACTGTGGAGGAGGGGACACAGCAGACAGGCCTGATTTCAGCTTCCTGAACTCTCCTCCCTCTACTGTTTGAGGAGATGCTGCTGGGAAGGGACCAGCAGGAGGCAGAAGACCCAGTGTAAGTCCCTGCAGGAGGATGGACACAGCTTCCAATGAGCGCTCTCATCAGTCTGATGGTGAAGTATTCATTGGCAGCCGCCTCTCCTGCATGACACGCCCCCTTTTTCAATGCCCACACTCTGCCCAGGGTATCAAAAATCATTACGGGTGGGAGTGGACGGGGTTAAGCAGCATCGGGACCCTTGACTGAGGGGCCCCATAGCAGCTACGTGGTCTATTACCTGAGCAGTACGCCCCTTCCTGCATGGGCCCCCTCCACCTCTGGGCCCGGGTGCGGCTGCATCGGCGGTGTGTCCTCCCCTGGCTGAGCCCCTCGCTGCGGCACTGAGCAAATGTAATATTATGTACACACAACCGAGCGGTAAAGAAATCAGTGAGAAACCTGTGGGATAAGAACGTCCATTACACCTCAGATGACTTCCCTGGTGGGCACAGTGACAGAAATGCGGTCACTTTAGGGGATAGTATCTTGTTCACAAGCTATTGGCCGATCCGTACACCTCGTACACGCGCGGCTCCCCTCCGTACACCTCGTACACACGTGGCTCCGCTCCGTACGCCTCGTACACGCGCGGCTCCGCTCCGTACACCTCGTACACACGTGGCTCTGCTCCGTACGCCTCGTACACGTGCGGCTCCCCTCCGTACACCTCGTACACGCGCGGCTCCGCTCCGTACACCTTGTACACGTGCGGCTCTGCTCCGTACGCCTCGTACACTCCCGCCTCCGCTCCGTACACCTCGTACACTCCCGGCTCCGCTCCGTACACCTCGTACACGCGCGGCTCCGCTCCGTACACCTCGTACACGCGCGGCTCCGCTCCGTACACCTTGTACACGCGCGGCTCTGCTCCGTACACCTTGTACACGTGCGGCTCCCCTCCGTACACCTCGTACACGCGCGGCTCCGCTCCGTACACCTCGTACACGCGCGGCTCCCCTCCGTACACCTCGTACACGCGCGGCTCCGCTCCGTACACCTTGTACACGTGCGGCTCTGCTCCGTACGCCTCGTACACTCCCGCCTCCGCTCCGTACACCTCGTACACTCCCGGCTCCGCTCCGTACACCTCGTACACGCGCGGCTCCGCTCCGTACACCTCGTACACGCGCGGCTCCGCTCCGTACACCTTGTACACGCGCGGCTCTGCTCCGTACGCCTCGTACACTCCCGGCTCCGCTCCGTACACCTCGTACACTCCCGGCTCCGTTCCGTACACCTCGTACACGTGCAGCTCCGCTCCATACACCTCGTACACGTGCGGCTCCGCTCCATACACCTCGTACACGCGCGGCTCCGCTCCATACACCTCGTACACGCGCGGCTCCGCTCCGTACACCTCGTACACACGCAGCTCCGCTCCGTACACCTCGTACACGCGCGGCTCCGCTCCGTACACCTTGTACACACAGGGCTATGCTCCGTACACCTCGTACACGCGCGGCTCTGCTCCGTACACCTCGTACACACGCGGCTCTGCTCCGTACACCTCGTACACGCGCGGCTCTGCTCCGTACACCTCGTACACTCGCAGCTCCGCTCCGTACACCTCGTACACGCGCGGCTCTGCTCCGTACACCTCGTACACACGCGGCTCTGCTCCGTACACCTCGTACACGCGCGGCTCTGCTCCGTACACCTCGTACACACGCGGCTCTGCTCCGTACACCTCATACACGCGCAGCTCTGCTCCGTACACCTCGTACACACGCGGCTCTGCTACATCCACACTGTAAACCCCTCCTGACCCCACACATAAACTTCAGCTCATCCAGCACCATGACAACCAGCACAGCAGAGTCCTGCATCCACTGAGGCCCCTGATCATGTGACCCCTGACTCCTCCCCTCCTGTGACCTCATCACAGGTCCTGTGCGCACACAACAGCCATATATGTGGTGGCGGCTCTGCAGGTGGAGGTATGTGGAGACCCCATTACTGGGGCAGGGGGCATTAACCCCTTCAGCACGGAGGCTCTTTTGGGGTCTTGTGTTGCCCCTTTATAAGAATCATAAGGTTTCTGTTCTGTTTCCTGTAATAGATACATACGACCCAACTATGGAGATAGGAAGGGAGGAAACGTATTGTTCTCAGAGTACAGGACCCCCACAGTGTAATGCCCCCATTATGCCCCTTATGCAGGATGTATGATGCCCCCACACAGTGTAATGCCCCCATTATGCCCCTTATGCAGTATGTATGATGCCCCCACACAGTGTAATGCCCCCATTATGCCGCTTATGCAGTATGTATGATGCCCCACACAGTGTAATGCCCTCATTATGCCCCTTATGTAGGATGTATGATGACCCAACAAAGTGTAATGCCCCCATTATGCCCCTTATGCAGTATGTATGATGACCCAACACAGTGTAATGCCCCCATTATGCCCCTTATGCAGTATGTATGATGCCCCCACACAGTGTAATGCCCCCATTATGCCCCTTATGCAGTATGTATGATACCCCCACACAGTGTAATGCCCCCATTATGCCCCTTATGCAGGATGTATGATGCCCCCTACAGAGTAATGCCCCCATTATGCCCCTTATGCAGAATGTATGATGCCCCCACACAGTGTAATGCCCCCCATTATTCCCTATATGCAGGATGTATGATGCCCCCATTATGCCCCTTATGCAGTATGTATGATGCCCCCACACAGTGTAATGCCCCCATTATGCTCCTTATGCAGTATGTATGATGCCCCTCACACAGTGTAATGCCCCCTTTATGCCCCTTATGCAGTATGTATGATGCACCCACACAGTGTTATGGCCCCCTGGGCCTTTAATTTGAGAGCATACCCTTCATTTTCAATATAAAAATATTGTCAAATGAACCTCAAGAGCATAATATAAACTTAAAAAAGTTTGTTATATTACCTGACTATTACTGAAGGGTTTTAGAACACATTTCTTAAATGTAAAAAAAAGTATACATATATATATATATATATTTTATATTAATAACTCTAGTAACATCTATGGTGTTACGGGTCAATTTTGACCCATATCTAACTACTTTATGAAAAAGGCATAAAACTGATTTTCTAGGTCAAACAAACAAACAACAATCAATCAAGCAAATCAACAGAAATCAAGTACTAGTTTTTAGATGCATTAGTATTTAGATGCATGTGTGGCAAAAAGTGACACTTTTTGTGTGTTCTTTGCAGAGGTATTTTTTGCAGCCGAAGCACGATGTGTTTGTCTTTCTGTCCTTATTGCTAGGGCAGACCTGACACCTCTTTCTTTTAGAATCAGGTGGTCTCACTGGGGTTGTGGCTGTTGTGTTTGATGTTGAGGCAGGCCTGGTTGAGGAGGATGCTGGTGATGATGCTCTTTGTGTTGCTGTGGATGTGGACGAAGCACTTGTTGAGCTCTGGAGTTGTCGGACCAAGGCTGCAGCGGCTGGGTCTCGGGGCACTCGTTCCCTTTGGTCAATGTGCGCCTTGACAAGGGATCTTCCTAGTTCCTCAAGAAACATCCTCCGCTTGTGTTTTTTCTTTGAATTCCATCCTTGGTGAATGTGGGTCCACAACACAAATGAATTGCATGCTGGCACATCAAGGATGTTGTAAAATACAACCATTGGCCATCTCCTAGTCATTCGCTGGCAAGTGTAGGTGGCAGTCAGCTTGTCCAGGTTGTCCACTCCTCCTTTGTTTTTGTTATAGTCCAGGGTGATTCTGGGCTTTTTGTCACTTCCTGATGACACAGCTGCATCTTTGTGAAGTGTGGACATCAGTACCACATTCCGTCGTTTTTTGGGGCAGTATGAAACCGCAGTGGTGGTGTCTGTAAAAACAAACTTTGAGGAAAGTGGAGCC
The DNA here is from genome assembly GCF_046119375.1 of Phyllobates terribilis. Lineage (NCBI taxonomy): Eukaryota > Metazoa > Chordata > Amphibia > Anura > Dendrobatidae > Phyllobates > Phyllobates terribilis. Next base: position 12,595,543 of record NW_027362772.1, on the reverse strand, counting down.
CTGTCCTTCATCTGCAGCAATTCAGTGGGCAGCTCAGGTTGTTTTTTTTCACTGTGCCCACCATGGTGATTTTCCTCCTGAGAAGTTCTTGTCCAAGGTCATAGCTGGTAAAAAATTGTCACAAGTAATGTTGTGACCCTGCAGTCCAGTAGTCATATTGAGGACTACACGTTTTCCTTGGTTTTTTTTCAGGGATGCCTCTTGCAGACTTGCCTGTGTAAATCTGTAGATTCCATGCATACCTAGTTTTTGCATCACAGGCTGCCCAAATTTTTATGCCGTATTTGCCTGGCTTATTTGGCATGTATTGCCGGAAGGGGCATTTTCCATGTAAAGGGAGAAAACGTTCGTCTACTGTCACTCTTCCCCTGGATCAACGCTGTGGAATAGCTGCAGTACACAAGAAATAGGCTGAACTGGATGGACGCTTGTCTTTTTTCGGCCTTATAAACTATGTAACCTCTGGCCCTGGGTTGAACATCAGTGGAAGGAGCTGCACCCATTTCTCCCAAACATCCCTGATGGGAGCAAGTTTGTCAGATTTTGTTCTGGTGTCTCTGTTGTCAAATCTGAGGACTCTTGATATCATTTGAAAATTTTGAAGTGACATTGTTGCCCGGAAAATATTCCTGCCTGTCGATGCGTCCCAGAGACTATCAGTGGCCTCATTGCAGGATTTGTACACTCCAGCAAGGAGAAGAACACCAATGTAGGCATCCAGGACATCATCATGAAGGTCATTCAACATGTTGCCGTGGACTTTTTTTCCTTCAAGGTTTGTCATAGCAATAATGACTTTTTTTTATTGACAATGGCATAAACAGATCAAAACATGACTTGATGTCACTTACTCTTGTCACAGCAAACCTTGTGATCTCAGGGGTCCTTTTTATGACATTTGCAGCATCGGCCCTGCCATGTACATCTGGAGGTACTGAGCTCTAACTGATCTTGCCACTTTTGGATTTGAATCTTTCAGCGGGAGCAGCTTCAGCACCAGTGACCTCCTCATCAGACTGATCAGAACTGTCTGTGTCTTCCGGTTGATACTCCACATCATCTTCCTCCTCAGAAACCTGTTCATCTGTATCAGTTTGCTGCTGTGTGTCCTATGATTCATTATCATCTAAGATATAATCCAGAATTTGGCTTACATCAAATCTTCTCCTCATTGTTGCATGTGTAAACTGGAGATGTATACTCTGCAAAGTACCAACTCTAAGCTGATTTGGCCATACATGCCTGGACATGTCCCTAACTCAAGTTGTTGGAAGTAGAGCTGGCTGTGGGCTGTTGGTTTATATTGTGTTTATGAGTTCAGTTTTGGGACTTATTATTTTTTTTTTTACTCTTATATTAGACCTGGGTCGAAATTGACCCCAACAACACAAATGTTATAATTTTAATAAGAGCATTTTTACAATTTAGTAAAATAGTTTTATTTATTGTATTTTGTTTAAAAATAAATTCCTGAAAAAGTCAAAAGGTCTTGATGCAATAAACAAATGTATGTAGAATTTGTATGCATTTAAAACCTAAAACGGGTCGGTCACGACCCTTACACAAGAGGAAGGATATAGCATAGAGATGCTGCTGCATCTCTATTCTATATAAGCGATGTGGCTGCAAAAAGTGAAATATAATAGTGGGACATAATGTACAAGTAGAAAAAAGTGCCAGAACGTGGAAAAAACATTTAAAAAAAAAATAATCCACCAAAAAATAAAAATATACTGTACCCATGAATGCATATTATTATGAAAAAAAGCAAAACAATAAAAGTACACACATCTGGTATCGCCGCTTCCGGAATGACCTAACCTATAAAACTGTCCCACTAGTTAACCCCTTTAGTGAACACGGTAAAAAGTTAAAAATAAAAAACTATGTTTTATCATCATACTGCCAAACAAAAAAAGTAATAAAACACGATCAAAAAGACGAATGTAAATAAAAATGGTACCGCTGAAAACGTCATCTTGTCCCGCAAAAATCAAGCCGCCATACAGCTCCATCAGCCGAAAAATGAAAAAGTTATAGCTCTCAGAATAAAGCGATACGAAAAAATTAATTTTTCTATAAAAGTTTTTATTGTGTAAAATCGCCAAAACATAAAAAAACAATATAAATGTAGTACCGCTATAAACATACTGACCCGAAGAATAACGCTGTCTTATTAATTTTACCACATGCGGAACGGCATAAAAAAAAAAAAACACCCAAAAAAGCAATTCCTGAATTGTTGGTTTTTGTTTATTCTGCCAAACAAAAATCAGAATAGAAAGCGATCAAAAAATGGCATGTGCCAAAAATGATAGCAATAAAAATGTCAACTTGTCCCGCAAAAAACAAGCCGTCACATGACTCTGTTGGCTGAAATATGGAAAAATTATAGCTCTCAAAATATGGCGATGCAAAAACTAGTCTTTGCCAAAAAAAGGGGGTTTTTAGTGTGTGACAGCAGCCAAACATAAAAACTCAGTATGAATCTGATATCGCTGTAATCGCACCGACCCGAAAAATAAAGTCATCTGATCACCTATACCGCATGAGGAAAGGCGTAAAAAATAAACTCTAGGGTTGGGCTAGAGTTGGTATTTTTTCAAAAGTAAAGAAAAAAAATGATGACGATATGGCGACTAGTGTTGGGTGCAAGTGCTCGCTACTTGAGTTTGCATCGGTTGCTCGGGTATGCACAGAGTATCGCGGGTGCTCGAGTGACATGCTCGAGTCTCCACCCCATATGTTTTGCAGCTGTTATACAGCCAAAAAAAACCTCACGTGGATTGCCTGCCATGCTCAAGCGATCCTCGCTTGTTTTTTTTTTGGGTGTTTAATAACCGTGAAACATGTGGGACGGGGACTCGACATTCCACGATACATGGTGCACACCCGAGTACCCGATACAAACTCAAGTAGCGAGCACTTGCTCTCAAGACTAATGACAACTTATTCAATATGGTGACCTAATGTTATCAAATTCTGTGTCGTACCTCTGGGTTCAAAACTTTCATTATACCCCTTGATAAAATCAAGTGATGTGGAGGGGTGTAGTTTCTAAAATGGGGTCACTTGTGGGGAGGTTTCCACTGTATAGGCACACCAGGAGCTCTCCAAATGCGACATGGTGTCCACTCTCGATTCCAGCCAATTTTGCGTTCAAAAATTCACACAGTGTTCCCTCCCTTCTTAATCCTGCCGAATGCCCAAACAGTGTATTTTCCCCACATATGGGGTATCGGCATACTCAGGAGAAATTGCTCAACAGTTTTTGGGATCCATTTTCTCCTCTTACCCTTGTGAAAATAAAAAAAATTGGGACTAAAAGATAATTTTTGTGGAAAACGTTAGATTTTTTTTATTTTCACGGCTCTACGTTATAAACTTCTGTGAAGTACCTGGGAGTTCAGGGTACTCACCACACATCTAGATAAGTTCCCTGATGGGTCTAGTTTCCAAAATGGTATCACTTGTGGGGGGTTTCCACTGTTTAGACACATCAGGGGCTCCCCAAACGCAACATAGCATCTGCTATTTATTCAAGCAAATTTTACATTCAAAAAGTCAAATCGCACTCCTTCCCTTCCGAACCCTGCCGAGCTCCCAAACAGTGATTTTTTTCCCCACATATGGGGTATTGGCGTGCTCAGGAGAAATTGTACAACAAATTTTAGCTTCCATTTTTTTCTGTTACCATTGCGAAAATAAAAAAATTTGGGTCTAAAGTAACATTTTTGTGAAAAAAATAAATGTTCATTTTTTCCTTCCACATTCCAAAAATTCCTGTGAAGCACCTGAAGGGTTAATAAACTTCTTGAATGTGGTTTTGAGTATTTTGAGGGGTACAGTTTTTAGAACGGTATCACTTTTGGGTATTTTCTGTCATAAAGGCCCCTCAAAGTCACTTCAAATCTGATGTGGTCCCTAAAATAATGGTTTAGTAAATTTTGTTGGAAAAATGAGAAATCGCTGGTCAACTTTTAACCCTTATAACTTCCTAACAAAAAAAAAATTTGGTTCCAAATTTGTGCTGATGTAAAGTGGACATGTGGGAAATGTTATTTATTAACTATTTTGTGTGACATATCTCTCTGATTTAAGGGCATGAAAATTCAAATTTTGAAAATTGCAAAGTTTTCTACATTTTTGCCAAATTTCTGTTTTTTTTTCCACAAATAAACGCAAGTGATATCGAAGAAATGTTACCACTGTCATGAAATACAATATGTCACGAAAAAACAGTCTCAGAATCAGGGGGATCCGTTGAAGCGTTCCAGAGTTATTACCTCATAAAGTGACAGTGGTCAGAATTGTAAAAATTGACCTGGTCATTAACGTGCAAACCTTGGGGGGTGGGGGGTGGAGGGGGCTATATGTATGAGTTGTTTTTCTAAACTAAAACCTCAGTATTCAGGTTAAATTGCCGTGTTGACACTTTGCCATAAATAAGTGGGTTTTGGATTGCAGTTTGGGCACTCGGTCTCCAAAAGATTTGTCATCACTGGCAGTATACTGGAGGGGAGATATGTTTCACTAAGGATGTTAGCTTCAGTGATGTGAAACATGGAAGTCTTCTCCTGCATAGTAGGTGCAGAGAGGGTTACTCAGATATATTTAAAAGGGCATTTTTAATAGGTGAATGACCAGAGTGTGAGCGAGAGGTCATTCACTGTATCGTCACCCCAGGGTGTGGTCTAGGGGCTTTAAATAGCCAGCTTTTTGGGGTTCAGTATTTGGAGGCCAGCTCCAGAGAGAGGAGCTTGTGTTTGTTTGTGTTTATCTGAACAGTGTGGTTTTTGCTAACTCTGAATGGCCGTACCCCGACTGGTGCAAGGACTTTGCTGGACAGTTTCATATTTTGTTTTGCTGTTATGTCAGATGGGCTGTTTATATTCATGAACTCTACATTGGTTTATACCGCTTAATAAACCAACTGAAAATTTAAAGAGACAGTGTTCCGTGTCTACCTCCATTTGCAGCCAAGTGAGCAGATCTACCACACTCATCGGACCACAGCACCTTCCTCCATACATTTGGGGACACTCCCACGTGTATTTTGGCAAACTCAAAACAAGCTTTACAATTTTTGTGTGCAAGTAAACATTTTTTTTGTGCCCACTATTCCATAAAGGCCACCTCTAGGGGAGTGTATGACTTATTGTGGTCCTATGAACAGATACTCCAGTCTCTCTGTGGGAACTCTGCAGCTCCTTCAGGGTTACTTTTGGTCTCTGTGCTGCCTCTCTGATTAATTCCCTCCTTGCTCAGGCTGAGCGTTTTGGGGGGCGACCCTCTCATCAGGTTTACTGTGGTACCATGTCCTTTCCATTTGATGATAATGGATAAGATGGTGCTCCAGGAGATCATCAGAGATTGGGATATTTTTTTTGACCCAACCCTGACTTGTACTTCTCAACAACTTTGTCCCTGACTTGTTTGGAGATCTCCTTGGTCTTCATGGTGTTGTTTGGTTAATGGTGCCTCTTGCTTAATGGTGTTGCAGCCTCTGTGGCCTTTCAGAAAAGGTAAAGTGTATATACTGACAGACATGTGACATTAGATTGCACACAGGTGAACATCCATTTACTAAGCATGTGACTTATGAAGGGAATTGCGTGCAGCAGAATTTTTTAGGGGCTTCATCGCAAAATTGGGTGAATACACATGCACATGCCAATTTTAAGTTGTTTGATCCCATAAATTTAATTTATGCCTATATTTTTCTCACTTCACTTCACCAGCTCAGACTATTTAGTGCTGATGCATCACATACAAATCAGATTACAAAAATATTTATAGAATAGTGGCGCTGATGGGTCTCCCTAATTGTTCCTGCTGCACGTACAGACAAATACCACTTGTTGTCAAAGGAATACATAAAATAATCAGATATGTACTTTGCGTTGGAGACATAGGGATAAAATGAAAATAAGATAAGGGTGGATATAAAATAATAAAATGAAGGTGATACTAAAAAATAATTGGAGAACCAAGAAGGTTGGATTAAAAACACTCAATTTTATTAGTTTGATTAAAACAAATAGCCGGGAAATGAAGTGAATGTAAAATCAAATGGTTTTGAAAGATAAAAACCGTTGGAGCTTATGAATAAATAATGGGATTCCTTTGTTGTTTTAAGGCCCCGTCACACTTAGCGATGCTGCAACGATCCCGACAACGATACGACCTGTCAGGGATCGTTGCTGCGTCGCTATGTGGTCGCTGGTGAGCTGTCAAACAGGCAGGCTCACCAATGATCAGGGGAGCAGCGACATCTTGGAAAGAATCTTTCCACGATGTCCTGCTCCTGGTTACGAGCCTGCTGAAGCAGGAGCAGGCTGATAACTATGGTAAACATCGGGTTACTAGGGGCACACGCGCTCCTAGTAACCCGTTGTTTATCATGGTTACCACTCTGCTACAGTGAGCGGGAGGTTACCGCTCACTTTAGCAGGCTCGTAACCATGATAAACAACGGGTTACTAGGTGCGCGTGTGCCCCTAGTAACCCGATGTTTACCATAGTTACCAGCCTGATCGCTGCTCTCGCTGGTCACACACAGCGATGTGTGCTGGCCAGCGGGAGAGCAATGACCTAAAAATGGTCCAAGACACTTTGCAGCGATCAGCGACCTCACAGCAGGGGCCTGATCGTTGCAAAGTGTCACACATAGCGACATCACTGGTGAGGTCGCTGTTGCGTCACCAAAACCGTGACACAGCAGCGATCTCGCTAGCGATCTCGCTATGTGAGACGGGGGCTTTAGTTTAATGGTGGAAGTGGTTCTTAGTTATCCAGTGGGTTAAAACTTAACATAGGATGCGGTCACCCCCTGGAGAAGGAAAAAGACAACAGTCTAAGGGTACCGTCACACTTATCGACGCTACAGCGATCCCGACAACGATACGACCTGGCAGAGATCGTTGCTGCATCGCTGTGTGGTCGCTGGTGAGATGTCAAACAGTCAGATCTTCCCAACGACGCAGCAACGATACGGCAACCCGTAGCGATGAGAGAGTCTGTAGTAAGAGGGAATGGTCCACTGTGTCAAAGGCAGATGACAGGTCCTGGAGGAGGACCGAATAGTGTTGCTTGGATTTGGTGGTTAGTAGGTCATTGGTGACTTTAGTCAGTGCAGTTTCAGTAGAATGGTGTGGTCGGAAGCCAGATTATAAGCGGTCAAAGAGGGAGCAGGAGGAGAGGTGGGAGGACAGTTCAAAATGGACGTGTTGTTCGAGTAGTTTTGAGGCATGGGGAGAAGCGATATGGGGCAATGGCTAGTCAGAGAGGATGGGTGTGATTGAGGCATGTTTGAAGCATGAGGGGAAGACACCAGTTGTTAGTGACAGATTGAAAAGGTGGGTTAAAGTTGGGATGAAGACTGTGGTAAGGTTAAGGATGAGGTGGGCCGGAATAGGATCAAGTTAACAGGTGGTGAGGTGTGACTTGGAGAGTAAGGAGGAAAGTTGATCTTCTGTAATGGCGGAGAAGCTGGTTTTGGAGGAGGAGGATTGAGTAGATATGAGCCGGGGCTGTGGGGACTCTAGGCAAAAGCTTTGTCTGATGGTATCAATCTTCTGTATGAAGAATGAGGCAAAGTCCTTAGCTGAGATGAGAAGAGAGGGATGAGGCGCTGTGGGACCGAGGAGGGAATTGAAAGTGTTGAATAGCCGTTTAGGGTTGTGTGACAGGGAGGATATGAGAAATGAGAAGTAGGTTTGTTTTCCTGCAGAGAGTGTGGACTTGAAAGTAGTGAAGGACTGTTTCAATGCGATGAAGTGCTCGTTGGAGTGGGACTTTTTCCATCTCCACTCAGCAGCCCTTGAGACCTGTGTCAGGGTTGCCTGTTGATAGTGCGAGCCTTGGTATGTGTGAGAGTGGGGGGGGGGGGAGGGGCAAATGAATTAATAGCTGTTGTGGTGTTATATAAAGCGGCAGCAACATCTGCATCATGTAAGGTACTTATGTCTGTAAGAGAGAGAAGGGATTCAGAGAGCGAATGAACGTCAAGATGTTTGAGATATCTGCAAGGGTATGCAAGTTTGTGGAGTGGGGATTGTGCACCTGGAGAGGAGAGGGAAGAGAATGTAGGTAGGTTGTGGTCAGATAGAGGGAGTGGTGAGTTGGAGAGTTAGTAAGGAACAGAGGCGGGTGAAGATAAGGTCGAGTGTGTGGCCATCTTTGTGAGTGGGTGCGGAAGACCATTGAGCAAGGCCAAAGGAGGACGTGAGGGATAGGAGCTTAAGGACGGGTAAGTGGGAAGTGTCAGTGGGGATGTTTAAGTCGCCCATGATGATAGTGGGGATGTCAGCGGAAAGGAAGTGAAACAGCCAGGTGGTGAAGTGGTCGAGGAAAGTGGTGGCTGGCCCTGGGGGCGGTAAATGACAGCCAGTTGGAGGTTGGTGGGGGAGTAGATGGGCACACAGTGCGCCTCAAAAGAGGGGAAAGTAATGGAGGGCGGTAGTGTAATTGGGGAGAAGGAGCAGTTATCTGACAGGAGGATACCAACTCCTCCACCATGCTTGCCGCTGGAGCGGGGTGTGTGGGAAAGATGGAATCCACCATAAGAAAGTGCAGCTGGAAAAGCTGTGTCAGAGGGGGTGAGCCAGGTTTCTGTGATGCTGAGGAAGGAATATTTGTTAGTAATGAAAAGATCATGGATGTAGGAAAGTTTGTTGCAGACAGAGAGAGCGTATCATAGATCTCCTGTTAGAGGGCCTGTGGAAGCGGGAGCTGGGCGGATGGGTATGAGGTTAGAGAGGTTATGAAAATTTGTGGTAGGTCGTGAATGAGAAGTAGAAGTCGCTGTGAGGATGTGGTGAGGAGGTCGAGGATTTGTCGCCAGCAGTGTGGAGGAGAAAAGAATGTGTTAGTAGGTGGGAGCAGGAGAGGGCATGAGGTGGCTGTCTGTGTTTGGAGAAAGAGGATTGAATATTGAGGAACAAATCTGAGGAGGAGGTGAGGTGGAAGGGTAGGATGGAGGGAGAGATGAACAGTTCATTACCAGGTGTAGGGATTAGGGGGGCTAGTAGAAAGTGAAGGACAATAGGGGAGAGAGTGAACACATAGTACTAATTCACATTAATCAATGTTTCTATCTTTTAAGTGCATAGTTTAAGAGAGTATAAAGTGTGGTTACACGACTCCTGTAATTACTAACTGCCAAATTAAATAACGGCCCACACTTGGTGCCGATGCTACACTTTGCGCAAGAAGACACATGCACCCCTTATGCAGCTTCTAAATTTATAGGGGAGACTAAATCATGAGGTGAGGGGCAGTGTGGGAGCTGCTTGTGGATAAATTAGCAGCTGATCAACACACCAGGAGATGGCCAGTTGATCAAAGACAGAACTAACACCATGCCCAGCTACACAGTATAACACTTTCCACCATCAGATAATGTCTGCATGGAGGGAGGGACAGACATACAGGCCCAGATTGGCAATGTTCTAAAGCGGGCAGATGTCCAGTGGGCTGGCGGCTCAGTGCTACAAAGTGGGCCACCGGCCGTTCAAAAGTCTCACCGAAGGCCAGGTGTGCACGCGCGGCAGCGCACTCTTTCACTTCCACGCGTTGACCAGGACGTGGCTGACAAGGTCCACTGAAGCCGCTGTCAGAGCGTGCGCGCCGCAGCTGTGGCCCTTGTGAGGGCATGCGTATCGTGGCAGTGGCTCCGCCCCTGTCAGTGAGTGCGTGCGGCCCTTGTTAGCGTGTGTAGAGAACGCGCGCACATCGGGCCTTCAGCCAAAAGTTTGAGGGCCGCTGCGGCGCGCACAGGGATCTTCAGTCTGACGCTGGCCTGTACCAGCGTCAGAGCATCATTTGTGTGGCTCCAATCACCAGCCCCAGCCAGGGATCCACTCTTCTCCACACCGGATGATGGACCCTCTTCAACTCTTCATCCTCCCCTTATCTCAGGGATCTGAGGGAGTCCCAATATGGAAACTTTTATTATGTATATATACAGCAGTTGCACCTGTATACTGTATATAGACTACTGTATATACAATATATAGTTGATACTGTGACTGCTGTGTATAGAATATACACACGTGGTCAAAATTGTTGGTACCCACAATGGTCACAGAAATAACTTGAATCTGACAAAAGTAATAATAAATTAAAAATCTATGAAAATGGAACAAATACAAGTCAGACATTGCTTTTCTGCTTCCACAGAATTAAAAAAAAAATTAAACTCATGAAATAGGCCTGGACAGAAATGATGGTACTCTTAATTTAATATTTGTTGAACAACCTTTTGAGGCAATCACTGCAATCAATCGATTCCTGTAACTGTCAATGAGACTTCTGCACCTCTCGACAGGTATTTTGGCCCACTCCTCCTGAGCAAACTGCTCCAGTTTTCTCGTGTTTGACGGTTGCCATTTCCAGATGGCATGTTTCAGCTCTTTCCAAAGATGCTCAATAGGATTTAGGTCAGGGCTCATAGAAGGCCACTTCAGAATAGTCCAATGTTTTCCTCTTAGCCATTCTTGGGTGGTTTTAGCTGTGTGTTTTGGGTCATTATCCTGTTGCAAGACCCATGACCTGCGACTGAGACCGAGCTTTCTGACACTGGGTAGCACATTTCTCTCTAGAATTCCTTGATAGTCTTGAGATTTCATTGTACTCTGCACAGATTCAAGACACCCTGTGCCAGATGCAGCAAAGCAGTCCCAGAAAATAACAGTGCCTCCTCCATGTTTCACAGTAGGGACAGTATTTTTTTTTTTGATATGCTTAATTTTTCCGTCTGTGAACATAGAGCTGATGTGCCTTGCCAAAAACTTCCATTTTTGTCTCATCTGTCCATAGGACATAATCCCAGAAGCTTTGTGGCTTGTCAACATGTAGTTTGGCAAATTCCAGTCTGGCTTTTTTATGATTTTTTTTCAACAATGGTGTTCTCCTTGGTCGTCTCCCATGAAGTCCACTTTGGATCAAACAACGACGGATGGTGCGATCTGATACTGATGTTCCTTGAGCTTGAAGTTCACCTTTAATCTCTTTAGAAGTTATCCTGGGCTCTTTTGTTACCATTTATTTTATCCGTCTCTTTGATTGTCATCAATTTTCCTCCTGCGGCCACGTCCAGGCAGGTTGGCTACAGTCCCATGGATCTTAAATTTCTGAATGTGTGCAACTGTAGGCACAGGAACATCAAGCTGCTTGGAGATGGTCTCATAACTTTTACCTTTAACATGCTTGTCTATAGTTTTCTTTCTAATATCCTGAGACAACTTTTCCTTTGCTTCCTCTGGTCCATGTTGAGTGTGATACACACCATATCACCAGACTGCACAGTGAGTATCTGTAGCCCTATATACAGGCCCACTGACTGACTACAAGATTGTAGACACCTGTGATGCTAATTAGTGGACACAACTTGATTAAACATGTCCCTTTTGTCACATTATTTTCAGGAATAACATCATTTCTGTCCAGTCCTGTTTCATGAGTTAAATTTTTTTTTAATTCTGTGGAAGCAGAAAAGCAATGTCTGACTTTCATTTGTTCATTTTCATAGATTTTTAATTTATTATTACTTTTGTCAGATTCAAGTTATTTATGTGACCATTGTGGGTTTTTCTTCCATGAAACGAGGGGTTCCAACAATTTTGACCACGTGTGTATATAGGTGATACTGCGGTTATATACAGAAGCCACAGTATTATATATATATATAGTACAGATCAAAAGTTTGGACACACCTTCTCATTTAAAGATTTTTCTTTATTTTCATGACTATGAAAATTGTACATTCACACTGAAGGCATCAAAACTATGAATTAACACGTGGAATTATATACTTAGCAAAAAAGTGTGAAACAACTGAAAATATGTCTTATATTCTAGGTTCTTCAAAGTAGCCACCTTTTCCTTTGATGACTGCTTTGCACACTGTTGGCAGTCTCTTGAGCTTCAAGAGGTAGTCACCGGAAATGGTCTTCCAACAACCTTGAAGGAGTTCCCAGAGATGCTTAGCACTTGTTGGCCCTTTTGCCTTCACTCTACAGTCCAGCTGACCCCAAACCATCTCGATTGGGTTCCGGTCTGGTGACTGTGGAGGCCAGGTCATCTGGCGTAGCACCCCATCACTCTCCTTCTTGGTCAAATAGCCCTTACACAGCCTGGAGGTGTGTTTGGGGTCATTGTCCTGTTGAAAAATAAATGATGGTCCAACTAAACGCAAACCTGATGGAATAGCATGCAGCTGCAAGATGTTGTGGTAGCCATGCTGGTTCAGTATGCCTTCAATTTTGAATAAATCTCCAACAGTGTCACCAGCAAAGCACCCCCACACCATCACACCTCCTCCTCCATGCTTCACGGTGGGAACCAAGCATGTAGAGTCCATCCGTTCACCTTTTCTGCGTCGCAAAAAGACACGGTGGTTGGAACCAAAGATCTCAAATTTGGACTCATCAGACCAAAGCACAGATTTCCACTGGTCTAATGTCCATTCCTTGTGTTCTTTAGCCCAAACAAGTCTCTTCTGCTTGTTGCCTGTCCTTAGCAGTGGTTTCCTAGCAGCTATTTTACCATGAAGGCCTGCTGCACAAAGTCTCCTCTTAACAGTTGTTGAAGAGATGTGTCTGCTGCTAGAACTCTGTGTGGCATTGACCTGGTCTCTAATCTGAGCTGCTGTTAACCTGCGATTTCTGAGGCTGGTGACTCGGATAAACTTATCCTCAGAAGCAGAGGTGACTCTTGGTCTTCCTTTCCTGGGGCGGTCCTCATGTGAGCCAGTTTCTTTGTAGCGCTGGATGGTTTTTGCAACTGCACTAAGGGACACTTTCAAAGTTTGCCTAGTTTTTCGGACTGACTGACCTTCATTTCTTAAAGTAATGATGGCCACTCGTTTTTCTTTACTTAGCTGCTTTTTTCTTGCCATAATATAAATTCTAACAGTCTATTCAGTAGGACTATCAGCTGTGTATCCACCTGACTTCTGCACAACACAACTGATGGTCCCAATCCCATTTATAAGGCAAGAAATCCCACTTATTAAACCTGACAGGGCACACCTGTGAAGTGAAAACCATTTCCGGTGACTACCTCTTGAAGCTCATCAAGAGAATGCCAAGAGTGTGCAAAGCAGTCATCAAAGCAAAAGGTGGCTACTTTGAAGAACCTAGAATATAAGACATATTTTCAGTTGTTTCACACTTTTTTTGTTAAGTATATAATTCCACATGTGTTAATTCATAGTTTTGATGCTTTCAGTGTGAATGTACAATTTTCAAAGTCATGAAAATACCGAAAAATCTTTAAATGAGGTGTGTCCAAACTTTTGGTCTCTATGTAAATAGTTTATACTACGGCTATACACAGCAGTCGCAGCATCACCTATATAATGTATAAATACCAGTTGCAGTATCACATACATAATGTATACACAGGTGTCTATGTACATTATACAGGTGATACCGTGGCTGCTGTATATACATTATGTATGTGATACTGCGACTGCTGTGTATAGTAGCAGTATCTCCTATATAATGTATATACAGCAATCTCATTGTGATATATATTCAGTAGTCGCGGTGTCCCCTATGTGATGAATGCAACATAATTTAGTATATAGTATATTGCTGTCTTAATATAGTGTATAATGTAGAAGTGTGTATATATAGTGTACAGGTGTTTATATAGTATGGTGCTATGTATATAGTGTGGAATCCATTGTGGATCTGTGTATGTCGTGGGATTTCTCGGCTACCAATACACGTCACAGGACCCCGTGATGCTGAGGGGAGGGGGTGGTACGCAAATGAAGACCGGAGTCAGAGTTTTCTTCCAGGCATTGTACCCAGAACCTGGAAGAAATCATTACCATAAAGAAATAAACGATGATTTCTCCACAACAAGACCGCAGATATGAGCATACAGGTAGAATGGTTATAATAGTCCTATCACCTGTATGCCTATACTAATAGCTTAAAAACTTCCCAGGGGGTGACAGATTCCTTTGATTTCGTGCTGCTCAGTTATGAGATATATACTGCCTGTGGGGTGCAAATCTAAGTATCTGTATATACACACACTGCACAGTACCACGTCTCCTGTCCTGTATATATACACTGCACAGTACCACTCCTCCTGTCCTGTATATATACACTGCACAGTACCACTTCTCATGTCCTGTATATATGCACTGCACAGTACCACTCCTCCTGTCCTGTATATATACACTGCACAGTACCACTCCTCCTGTCCTGTATATACACTGCACAGTACCACCTCTCCTGTCCTGTATATATACACTGCACAGTACCACTTCTCCTGTCCTGTATATACACTGCACAGTACCACTTCTCCTGTCCTTTATATATACACTGCACAGTACCACTTCTCCTGTCCTGTATATATACACTGCACAGTACCACTCCTCCTGTCCTGTATATATACACTGCACAGTACCACGTCTCCTGTCCTGTATATATACACTGCACAGTACCACTTCTCCTGTCCTGTATATACACTGCACAGTACCACCTCTCCTGTCCTGTATATATACACTGCACAGTACCACTTCTCCTGTCCTGTATATACACTGCACAGTACCACTTCTCCTGTCCTTTATATATACACTGCACAGTACCACTTCTCCTGTCCTGTATATATATGTAACACAGGTGCCGGAATGCAACGAACATAGACAAGACGAGAACAGTCAGGGGTTGATATAACCACTTTATATTTTAACAACTATTCTACAAAGGGGGTTAGTAGCAAGGGTAATAAACAGCAACTTATAGCAATGAGAAATATTTCCGTGAATAACAGTACCGTCCTTTGCAACAGTGTGATGCACCCAGTCGTGGGAGCCACTACGTGAGTTCTTTCTCTTTATATGGCCCTAGCGGGAGTCACCAGTTCTTCCTGCTAGGCTGCAAGTTTCTTCCAGATAAAGTCTATCAGATCTCGTTTAGACTCCCACTCCTCCTGTCCTGTATATATACTGCACGGTACCACTTCTCCTGTCCTGTATATACAGTTGTGCTCAAAAGTTTACATATCCCGGCAGAATTTTTGCTTTTTTGGCCTTGTTTCAGAGAATATAAATGATAATAAAAAAACGTTTTCTCCATTCATGGTTATTGGTTGAGTGAAGCCATTTATTGTCAAACTACTGTGTTTTCCCTTTTTAAATCTTAATGAAAACCAAAAACATCCAAATGACCCTGATCAAAAATTCACATACCCTGGTGATTTTGGCGTAATTACATGCACAGAATTTGGCACAAATGGGTTTGAATGGCTACTAAAGGTAACATGCTCACCTGTGACCTGTTTGCTTGTAATCAGTGTGTGTGCATAAAAGCTGAGTGAGTTTCTGGGATCCAGACAGACTCTTGCATCTTTCATCCAGCCACTGACGTTTCTGGATTGTGAGTCATGGGGAAAGCAAAAGAATTGTCAACTGATCTATGGGAAAAGGTAGTTGAACTGTATAACACAGGAAAGGCAAACAAAAAGATATCCAAGGAATTGATAATGCCAGTCAGCAGCGTTCAAACTGTGATTAACAAATGGAAAATCAGGGTCTCTGTGAAAACCAAACCACGGTCAGGTAGACCAACAAAAATTTCGGCCACAACTGCCAGGAAAATTGTTCGGGATGGAAAGAAAAACCCACAAATAACATCAGCTGAAATTCAGGACTCTCTGAAAACTAGCGGTGTGGCTGTTTCAAGATGCACAATAAGGAGGCACTTGAAGAAAAATGGGCTGCATGGTCAAGTCACCAGAAGAAAGCCATTACTGCACAAATGCCACAAAGTATCTCACCTACAATACGCCAAACAGCACAGAGACACAAGATGAAAACAGTCAGGGGTTGATATAACCACTTTATATGTATAACAACTATTCTACAAAGGGGGTTAGTAGCAAGGGTAATAAACAGCAACTTATAGCAATGAGAAATATTTCAGTGAATAACAGTACAGTCCTTTACAACAGTGTGATGCACCCAGTCGTGGGAGCCACTATGTGAGTTCTCTTTCTCTTTATATGGCCCTAGCGGGGGTCACCGGTTCTTCCCGCTAGGCTGCAAGTCTCTTCCAGATAAAGTCTATCAGATCCCATTTAGCCTCCCACTCCTCCTGTCTTGTATATATACACTGAACAGTACCACTTCTCCTGTCCTGTATATATACACTGCACAGTACCACTCCTCCTGTACTGTATATATACACTGCACAGTACCACTCCTCCTGTCCTGTATATATACACTG
Source organism: Phyllobates terribilis (assembly GCF_046119375.1). Taxonomy (NCBI): domain Eukaryota; kingdom Metazoa; phylum Chordata; class Amphibia; order Anura; family Dendrobatidae; genus Phyllobates; species Phyllobates terribilis. The sequence goes on along the minus strand of NW_027362772.1, from coordinate 12,579,293 downwards.
CACAGTACCACTTCTCCTGTCCTGTATATATACACTGCACAGTACCACTCCTTCTGTCCTGTATATATACACTGCACGGTACCACTCCTCCTGTATATATACACTGCACAGTACCACTCCTCCTGTCCTGTATATATACACTGCACAGTACCACTTCTCCTGTCCTGTATATATACACTGCACAGTACCACTCCTCCTGTCCTGTATATATACACTGCACAGCACCACTCCTCCTGTCCTGTATATATACACTGCACAGTACCACTTCTCCTGTCCTGTATATATACACTGCACAGTACCACTCCTCCTGTCCTGTATATATATACTGCACAGTACCACTCCTCCTGTTCTGTATATATACACTGCACAGTACCACTCCTCCTGTCCTGTATATATACACTGCACAGTACCACTCCTCCTGTCCTGTATATATACACTGCACAGCACCACTCCTCCTGTCCTGTGTATATATACACTACACAGCACCACTCCTCCTGTCCTGTATATATACACTGCACAGTACCACTTCTCCTGTCCTGTATATATACACTGCACAGTACCACTTCTCCAGTCCTGTTGTCGGAGAGGTGTCACTACTGGTTTATTGCCAACAATGGATATATAACAAAGTACTGAGATGAACTTTTGTAATTGACCAAATACTTATTTTCCACCAAAATTTTAAAAAAAATTCTTTCCAAATCAGACAATGTGATTTTCAGGATTTGTTTTCTCATTTTGTCTCTCATAGTCGAGGTCGACCTATGATGTCAATTACAGGCCTCTGTCATCTTTTTAAGTGGGAGAACTTGCACAATTGGTGGCTGACTAAATATTTTTTTTCCCCACTGTATAAAATTTTTAATTACTTTTTCCTGGAACTTGAGGTATGTTCCTTGGTTCCCAATTTTTCAGTAAACTACAAATAAATTAATTATACAGCGCTACTTGGATAAGGTATACCGCAAGTTTTTTATACCAAACGCAAAACTTGCGAAAAGCACATCCCTGGCTGTTCCAGCACCGCCCTCGGTTCTCACAGTAGCAGCTCGGCCACTTCCAGCGCCAAGCTGCTGCTTTGATCATGCAGGAGATGCTGATATTTCCGCACCTACTCTCGATCATGCTGAGATCGGTCAATCAGTCTGACTGACCAATCACAACGATCTGGGTGCGGGGACCGCCAGCATGGGTCCCTGCACCTCTTCCCCTACTGATCAGCTGTATGGACAGCTGTCGGCATGGTGCTGTCACTGCCTGTTTACAGGCAGTGACAGTTTAAATACATGACGGACACTGCACGGCAAGGAGCCCTAACTTACATTCGCTCATGCTGTGCAGTGTCCATAATTGGGCCTTATGGGGTTAAACTGGGACTGTTCTTTATGTTTATTGTCCTGTTTTGAGGTTCAATAAAGTATTGCCACACTGTTTTATCTGCACCCTTTGTTGTCTGAGTAGTGTTACGCTCATAGAAGACCCCGGGTCTTCACATTTTGGTGGCAACAGTGGAATGCTACTCAGCCCAGCGAGTGTGGGGGAGCTGCAAGGGGACTGGTGTTGGCACACACCATTCAAAGGGCTACATAACCTGGGAGGCATGTAGACGGACCCAGCCGACCATAGGTGAGTCATACACAGCAGGTTTCGGATGCTCCCATGTCCAACCCCCCCAACTCGGCCTTGGGAGCAGGACCGGAGAGGATATACAGCAGCAACAAGATATGGCAACTACAGGAGCTGTGCCAGCTTCAACGGATTGCATACCAGGCCACCGACACTCATCGGATTTAATTAAGGAACCACAGGATGCGGAGAATGGCATGTGTGGACACAATGGATACCAGTCTGTTTTCGTCAATTACGCATGGAGTTTATTCGCAAGGAAGACATGGCATATACTCTGAGGAAACTGTATGATGCCAAGTTTTGTTCTCATGAAGGTGAGACCTGTTACATTCGTGTCTGTGCTTAAAGACATGCTGATGGACTGTCTCCAATAAGTGGAGAAGGATGATTGGGATCCTATTGATGAGGTACAGTGCCTCGTTGGGGTACAGGTTGACCTCTGATACACCGGGTGACTACTCTCTCCAAATTGATAGTTCCCTAAGTGCATGCGACGAAGCAAATACACCAAACTCAGAGTATGGTACAAGAACTTCTCTCAGGGAAAGAGACCGCACTGACCGACTTTATTATATTTGCATAGCAATATATAGACTTTAACTCAAGGTGGGGATTAGCATAATTTCTTGCATTCCTTAGATCACTTGACCCCCTGTGATTAGTCCATCCAGGCTTCTTCCATATTGGTAACTCCTTGGGCATTCCTCAGGTGGGGAGAAATTAAGAATGCAGGCTTCATCTTAAACTTCAATTTCATGGTCCATCAACTGTCTTCCAGCATACAATGTTCGACTACTAATTGCTTTTAAGGATAAGAATCACATTTGAAGCGTGCAAGCAGAGAAAGGAGAAAGAGAGATTCTTAAACTTCAACATACTAAATAATAATTAACTTTAAGAAACCGCATAAACTGAAGCATACACTAAGTTTCCTATTGCTATTTTAAACTAGTAAGCTTATATAAAGGCAATAATTGATTTCTGTATATCACCCATACACATATTTTCCACAGTCCCCCCCCTAAATCAATTATTAACCTGAACCTTAATACACATCTCTAAGGATCAGAGAGGAAAAGGGAACTGACCCTATGCTAAAACTATTCTGGAACCCTACGATGTGGCGGGCGCCCCGTCCCTTTTAGACGGACCCACCGACGTTTCCTAAATCTAAATCTAGTGACTGGGAAATAAAGAGGGTCACCCCTAAACAGAAACACAGGTATTTATTCTGATTCAGGCATCATCTTCTTCACTAATTCTGATCATTTTGGTATGACACCTCTGTCCTAAGGGGGGCTGGTCGTTCATGGATTTCTTCATCTAATTCAAGGTACATTGCATTAGAAGGTATTGCTGCGTTTACTGTATTTGTAATCAGTTTCCTCACACAAGGGAGTACACAACAGACCAGTATGCACACCAGCACTATAACACCCAGTAGAATGATACCCGCCTGTGTCAGCCAGCCTTTCCAGTCGCCTATCCAAGAGAAATACAGTACAGACCAAAAGTTTGGACACACCTTCTCATTTAAAGAATGCGAAGAGTGTGCAAAGCAGTCATCAAAGCAAAAGGTGGCTACTTTGAAGAACCTAGGATATAAGACATTTTCAGTTGTTTCACACTTTTTTGTTAAGTATATAATTCCACATGTGTTAATTCATAGTTTTGATGCCTTCAGTGTGAATGTACAATTTTTAAAGTCATGAAAATACAGAAAAATCTTTAAATGAGAAGGTGTGTCCAAACTTTTGGTCTGTACTGTACCTGTCCCATGTGTCTTTAATATCTGAATGTTTCTTTAATTCATTACCTAAATCAGTAAACTTTTTAATGGCAGATGTAACCTTTCCCGTGAGGCCCATATTATCGGGAATATATGTGCTGAAGCTTTCACCTATCATCTTACACACTCCACGTTTCTCAGCTAGCAACATATCGAGCGCCATTCTATTTTGGAAAGCCATAGTAGAAGTTGGGCCTAGCTGGTCAGCCATTCCCTGTACGGCATCTCTGGTATAATTCACAAATCTTTGTTGATTATAGGAAATATAATTTATCCAATCCACATTTTTATTCACCGTAATCTTGGGTATTAAGGATTCAAATCTTGCCTTCACTTGATCTCGAGCCTTAAATTCATCGGGCACTCCCCTAGGTACTCCAATAACATCAATATATACATGTGGTTCAAAACTACTCCTTGGAGCCACTTCTCTTTTGGCTACACGGGAAACTACAACTGTAGCTCTTAACGTCTCTTAAGATCTCAGGGAATCAGCAACAAGATGGACAGGCATAAGAGCTTTAGCCAATGTACATTCTCCTGTCTAATTACCCTCCAACCTAGTTCTTATTCTCATATCCTCACAGATCCAATATATATCACCTATGGATTGTATTTGACATTGGGCCTCCACACCATCAACAGTACCATAATTTCCACAATATCCCTGTGTAAAATTTCCCAGAAATTTCCCATTTCCTTGGACATTCTGGAAACAGATGTAATCCCCTGGATAAATAGTCATGCCTCCTCCTGGTCTAGGGGTTTTTGTGGTAAACGAGAACTTTGCCTTCCAGAAATCACAGATACTAGAATTCGTAGTCTTGTTAGTAAAGATACTCAAAAGACACCTCTGTACATTCTCAGGGAGAATTAAGGGAACTGTGCCTAAATGGAGTCTGGCACTGAAGCACACATAGCAGTCACTTGAGTTGTGTTCTAGCGCTGTTTACTACTTCCATTCCAACCACCAATTGGTATCTGAAAATCCTGTCTCTATAGTCAGTGTCCTCATAAGTGGACACTGTTTCCCAATTTTTGGTAGCAGGAAATCAGTGGGTTTACTTTATCCCTTCATCTCCCTCTGAGGGGTTCACAAGGGTAATAGTAAACCCATTACATGTCCCCACAATTTCACAACCAGTCACATAAGGTTTCCTCACTAATTGTAGGTCATCACGTAAGGACCTTCCTCCCTTATCTTTTTTATTTGCAGCAGATTGTGGCCGGTACCTCCACCTATAAAACCCAGTATTCCATCCCACAGAACCCGAGTATGCACAGTCTTGTCCCCAGTAATCGGCAGTGACACAGATGTACTGCTCAGCTCTCCCCAAAGCCTCCAACCATTCACCCTTTAATGTTTTGTCACCACAGGGCACTATGTTACAGTAATCAAACTGGAAAGTCACCACATGTAGAGAAATATTAAACCAAAAGGTCGGGACTCCATTCTCTTGTGTGATAGCCTGTGTAGAGGGTGTTGCATTCACAGGAGTCCCCCCTCCCCCCATAATCATTACAATCAAAAGGATATGGGCCATTAAGATTTTTTACCCAGAGCCGCCTTCTTGCAGTGAGACGCGTGGATCCAGATCCATGATGTGTGGCCTTCGACTTTCACAGCAGTAGGTGAGGTAAGTAGCACCTGGTAGGGTCACTCGAATCTGGCGTCTAGGGCCCCTCGCACATGGTTTTTCACCAAAACAAAATCACCGGGCTGGAGGCTGTGGGTACCTGTATCAAAATCGGGATCTGGAACAGAAGAGTAAACTGTGGCATCTATTACTTTCAATTCTTTAGCAAGACCAACAACAAAATTTACAAGATTATCATTCCCTGAACTAAGCTGCTGGGGATAGTAGCAGCCCATTCTGGGTGGCCCTCCGAACAAGACTTCATATGGAGAGAGCCCTGTAGGTTGTCTGGGGGTGTTTCTGACTGAATACCGGGCAGTGGGCAACACCTCTGGCCATGGGAGTGACAGTTCTTTGCTTGCCTTGAGGATTTTGTTTTTCAAAGTGCCATTCATTCTTTCAACTTTGCCACTGCTCTGAGGATGATAGGAAGTGTGAAGTCCCAGATCTGCTCCCACCATCTTCCAGATGGATCTGGTAACTTCAGCAATGAAAGCTGGTCCTTGGTCACGTTCAGTTACTTCTGGAATGCCAAATCAGACAAGTTCTGTCAAGAGTCTTTTCACAGTAGTTTTAGCAGGCATATTGGCCACTGGGTATGCTTCTGTCCATCCAGAGAACATGTCCACCACCACCAAAACGTATTCGTACCTCCCACTCTTAGGCAATTGCATGTGATAAATTTGGATCCTCTGGAAGGGGTAGAGTGGCCTAGCCAGATGCTTCTTTGGTGTAGGTTCAGTCCTTCCAGGGTTGCAGGTATTACAGATCTCACAGCTCTTGGTGTATGCTGTTACAGGAACTGATATTCCAGGTGCAAGATAGAGTTTATTTATAGCTGAGATCATCTGGTTTTTCCCTCTATGGACGTTCCCATGGGCCCATTGCACTACAGAAGGGTAGAGGGCTCTCGGCAAAAGAAACTCTCCTATCCAATCTCCAGAGACCATCTGAGGGAGCTGTACTCACTGTAGCTTCTTTTCTGATCCACTCCTCCCTCTCTTTGGAAATTGAGGCCTGAAAGTCCAGCAAAGTCTTGACAGCTGGATTCTCTGGCGCTGGGTCCTCTTCTCGTTTGGTATTGATTTCCCGTTTGTGGTCACCAGAGGTCAGAACCAACATCTCTGCTTCCTCTTGATCCATTGGTCTTATGGCCGCGGGTTTGGCGGTAACATCAGCCAGGTGATTCCCTTTGGCTTCCTCCGAGTCTAGTCTCCCATGTGCTTTGACTTTAATCACAGCCACCTGCTGGGATAATTTCAAGACTTCCAGCAAGTTTCTGACTGCTTCTGCATTCCAGATCGGGGCCCCACTAGCTGTCTTGTAGCCCCTCAGTGCCCATATCAAGCCAAAATCATGTGCAATTCCGAATCCATATCTTGAATCCGTGTAGATGTTGGCTACCCACCCTTCGGCATGTTTACAGGCTTCAGCCAAAGCGTATAGCTAGGCTTCCTGGGCTGACATGTGAGATGGAAGTGGTCCAGCTGAAATGACTGTCGTTGTAGACACCACTGCAAATCTTGTGTGGAAGAGTCCTCGGTCATCTGCTTATCTGGATCCATCAGTGTACAATGTCAGGTCCGCGCAGGGTAGAGATTGTTCAGAAACAGTAGGTAGGTGAGAAGTCTCTGCTGCCATAACTTCAAGGCAGTTGTGATCATAGAAATTGGGATTTTCATAATCTTCTGGAGACATGAGTGGAGGATTCAAAGGATCTTCAGAGTCTTCAGAATAACCCACCTTGAGAGAGGAAGCAGAGTGGAAGGATTCAAAGTGGTACACCACTGAAGGGTGACATTATCTGGAAGGAGGAGTGAACACTGAAGCCTAACATGTCTTTGGGTGGACAGATACTTGTGTTGACTCTGTTCAAGAATGGCTTTTTAGATCATGAGGAGCTAGCACCGTAATTTGATGGCCCAGAACAATGTCCGCTGTTTTGTCAAGGAGGTCTGTAGCTGCAAGGACCACTTTAAGGCATGAGGGAGCGGTTAGAGCCACTGGATCAAGTTTGCTAGAGTAATATCCAACAGGTCCCATGTGTCCTCCATGTTTCTGTGCCAATAGTTCTGAGGCATGGCCATGGGCTTCAGAGACAAACAAGAAGAAAGGGACTTGGTAGTTGGGGATACCCAAAGCAGGAGCTGAATTTATAAGCTGTTTTAAATGATCCATGGCATCATGAGCTTCACGGGAACGGTTGAGGTCAGGTTCGGAGGTGTGTACCTTATCATACAGAGGCTTCATGAGAGCTGAAGCGTTGGGGCTCCACTGTATGCAGTAGGTAACCATTCCCAAGAAGGCTTGGAGTTGTCTAATACTCTTGGGAAAAGGAATGTCCAAAATAGCACTCTTCCGTTCTTCAGTAAGATGTTTAGTACCCTGAGAGATACAGTGGCACAGGAACACAAACTTGGTACTGCACCATTGAAGCTTCTGTAACGTTACTTTGCAGTGAATGGTGACCAAGAACTGGAGTAAGGAAAGACTGAACAAGTTGCATGTCAGACCATCAGGGCAGCAGAGAAGAAGATCATCAACATATTGTAGCAGTGTGACTTCAGGGTTTTCACGTCTCCACGGATGAAGACAAGTGGCCAGTGCTACTGAAAAATGAGTAGTGGAGTTCTGTGCCCCTTGGGGCATTACAGTCCAGGTGTATTGTACCCCTCTGTGAGTGAAAGCAAAGAGATTTTGGCAATCAGGGTGTAGAGGTACGCTGAAGAAAGCATTGGCTAGATCAATTACTGTAAAATGGGTTGCTTCAGGAGGGACATCTCCGAGGAGGGTGGGTGGGTTTGGGACCACGGGAGTTTCCAAGATGGTAGCTGCATTCACAGCCCTTAAATCCTGAACCAATCTGAACTTGTCTGGCTGTCCTTTCGGGGTTTTCTTTTTGAATGGAAACAGTGGGGTGTTAGCAGGAGAAATGCAAGGGACTAGCGCCCCTTTATGAACTAGCTCTTGGATCGGGACATTCAATGACGCTTCTTGAGCCGCTTTCAGTGGGTATTATGGCACCCTAGGGATCTGTGCACCTTCTTTCAGGAAGACTTGGACAGGCAGGACAGGCAACCGGTCTATATCATCAGGACCTTGAGACCAAAGTTCGGAAGATATTCGATCAAAGTAACATTGTGGTATTGCAGTCACCACAGGTTGCAAGATGCACATTGGGAGGGCCTGTATCTTGGAATGTTCTTCTGATGACAAGAGAGTGGAAACATCTAGATGCATACCGTTTTTATCATATGATATCTGGTCCTTCAGTTTTTTGGAGTAGGTCTGCCCCCAACAGATTCAATGGGCAAGTGTCGGAGACAAGGAGTCTGGATAACTATTTCTGTTGTGTGCCTATCGGCAGTGGGAGTGTTAACCTAGAGGAGTGTGGTTTCCCATCCACTCCTACACAAGAGAGGAAATCGTTAGACAGAAGAGATGCACATGGTAAGTCTCTTGACCGTATTACAGACCTGGCTGCACCCGTGTCCACAAGAAAGGGTAAAGTAGTGTCTCCAATATGAACTTTAACTGTAGAAAATAGTCCTGATTTAGTGGAGACATTGTCAATGGAGGCCAAGGTGGGCACGGGTTTGCCAATATCCTATGGGCGACGATCCTGGCCTTCCTCTGGGTGGCGACGTGAGAAGTCTCTGAAGAGTGGTGGTGGTGTAGCAGACGGGAAATCATCCAGACTTGTCCTGCAGTCTCTTCTGACATGGCCTATACGGCCACAACAGAAACATGTCGGTGGCCCCCTGGAGCCTTGATACCCAGGTTGATACCATGGGAATGGCCTTGAGTCTTGCTGTAAGGACGATAGACCTGCTGCGGATACATCTGTGGAGCATTAACATTAGGATTAGGCAGGTATCCTTGCGACTGCATGCCTCTGGGTCGTTGGTCCACGTACATAAGTGATTCTTCTGGTGAATGATAAACAGCTAGCGTGGTAGGGGGCTTCTGTGTAGCAAGTTGAAGTTGTTTCTCTATGGATTTGGCGATGTGAAGGACTTTCCGGGGGGACATCTCTACATATTCTGGTCTAGTTTCCATGAGTTTTGTAGAAACATTGTCCTGTCCATTGACAAAAGAATTTATTAATAAGCGCTGTTGAATCTTCTGGTTTTCATCGAATCCCTGATCCTTAAAAAGGGTATATAGTCTAATATAGAACTTCTCCGCATTCTCCTCAGGTTCCTGAGCGCAGTCTGAAATGCTGGTGGATGATTCTGAAAGACGGTCCTTAGCTCAGAGATGAAGCTGCTGACAGAAAGTCTCTCCAGATTGGAAAGTCTCCTTATCTGACACTTAATTATCCTTCGGGGCCAACTGAATTATAGGCCAAAAGCCCCCCCCCCCCTCTGCAATGCTGGCTACCTCGTACAGATCCTTCCACGTAGCTGAATAGGCTTGTTGAATTTGCCTCACTCACCGATGGAGCGCCATTAGTTGTTTATCAAGAGCCGGCAATTGGCTGACTAGCTGATTAACCTGGATAGGTGTGAATGCCACTTATTTGTTTCGTCCATCCTTTTTATTTTCTTTATCCCCTTCTATGACTGGAGAGGAAGGTGCTGGTTGAGATACCACCTCTGGAACAGGTGCTTGCGGTGGTGGCTTCAGTGGCTGTGGTTTCGGGAGTCCAGGGAGCAATTCATCTGGATTATCCTCGGGGAGTGTATTGTGAACTAGTAGTCTGTATGGATCCGACTTGATGGCCAGGCGTTCCACAGCATGCTTGAAGGCTTGAGAGCCAGGGTGGTCGTTGCTGACTAGCCTAATTTCTTCTAATGCAGGTGAACCTTTGTGTTCTCGTATAGCTTGGACCATGGCTTGTGCGCAAGAATGTAAAGTGAAACCATAGATCCTGGAATTAATCGCTGAAAGAGCAATCGAGGTGAGGTTCTTAGCTACTGCGGGGTCCAGGATTTTATGTACAGTAGTCTTGAGTTGTAACATGCACTGATCATGGCGATTTTCATCATACACAGGACCGACAGAATGGTTAACAAGTCTGCAGGGTAGGTCCCCTGGTCCTGTGGTTGCCAAATTTGTAGTATTACTTGGTCCCGTGTCCTGTACGATATTGTTACAGTCCCGTTGAATAATCGCACCTCCGGCCTCTACAATGGACCTGGCTACCCCTGCTTTGTGTTGTAGGGTAGGATTTGCCGCATTCACTATGGCGTCCACCCATTGGGTGACCAGCTCTCCCAATCCGGCTGTCAACAGGGCCATAGACTTCCAGACAGATCCTGATCTCTCCACCAAAGGTCTCCAGACTTCTGAGTATGTTTCCTCCGAAAGAGTGGTGCGGGTTTGCGTTTGAAACGTGACACGTGTTGGTCTCTCTGTTTCTTTTTTGACTTTGCCTGGTGGCGGTGGATCATCTTCCTCCGAATCTTCTGGGTTAATACGGCTTCTTCTTTGGCTCATAGCATGCTGAAACTCGGTGCTTGTAAAAAGGGTACTGGCATTTAGGAAATGGGGTAGAGAGGAACATAGTGTTTAGGCACAAAATATGTAGCCTCCGGAGTAATAACAGGGCACAATGGGAGTGAAGTGGGCATCATAGCTTGTGTGATGAGTGTAGTAAGATGACCACTGGAACAACCGTCACTTCCTGGCGACACACCAGAAGGGTGGGTGGCAACTACCGGTAGGGCGGGGTAGTTGGGTGTAACAAAATGGCCGCCGGATCCGGATATTCCACTGGCGGAAATACTTAAAGGTGTACTAGGCGTGGTATGGGAAACCGGAAGGGTCTTGGCCTTGGGCCGATATGGGTGTAGTGGGATGGACAGGAGCAATGGGAGTGGCGTGAAGGAGTGACGCTATAGTGGGTTGTTCCAGTTCCGGGTTTGCAATGGGGACGGCCACCTGAACGGAAGGGGCTGATGTTGAGGATGGCATAGCTGACGTAGCCATAGGGGCTGACGACAAAAGCCTTCTGAGTGGGGTGAATGGCATGACATACAATACCCAGCAGATAACGGGTTTTGCTGTCCACAGTGAGGAGACACCCAATAATTGGGCTCGCCTTCATTATAGGGCGGTGGCAGGCCTATATCTTTGCTGTACATATATCCAACAACATTTCCCTTGCGATCCTTATCTTCAACTTCCACAGAACCTTCCTTCGACATAGCTTGGGCAACTCTTTTCCATGCATATGCACTTTGCAACAATCCACTGTCTTCTAATTTCCCTCGATTTTCACGGATAGCTGCATCCAACATCTCATATTGCAAACGACCTCCAGGATGTAAGTCACATAACGACATAAGTTTCCTGGTTTTCTCAACATGCTTCTTCCCTTCCCTTTTAGCCACTATCTTCTTTGAGTTCTCGCGCCCTGTTATGAGTGGTCCCCCTGGCGTAAACAATGATCTGAATCTCTCCATTCTTCACCTCGAAATGTCCTTCTTTTCCTAGCTCATAACTATTCTCACAGTCAACCAAGACCCGGGAGGCAAGCACGAAATCCAAATCGAAAATCCAACCTACAACTTCCCGCACAGAGCGTGCTAGGTGCAGATTAACTAAACCACGTCTTATCACACAACTTATCAGTGCTTTTTACACCCCGCGTCCCCGCATGTTCCACGTCACACGACTTATCAGAGTGATCAGAAACGTCCCGCGTATATAATACGTCTCATCAGCATCAGTCACAACCTGCGTGGACATCTTAAATTCCCTATACCGGCAAATAAAGCCTTTTAGCCGTGCTATGCCCCCCCATCTAACGGGTATGGAGACTGTCTCACAGCTTAGCATCACCTCGAAAGAGCACAGAGCAGTAGTCAGCCAGGCACAACTATGAATTGCCAGGATTCGTGGGGCCACACAGTGGTGATTCACCCAGTCGCATGGGCTGCCCCAAAAGACCGATGGAGGCACCGTAAACTCACCAAAGACCGCCCAAAAATCGTATAAGTGCTACGGATTCATTAAACCAGCAGACTTACCTATATTTTGATGGAGGTGATCAGTCTCCTGGTTTTGGCGGTCCTGGCTTGTCCACGGGTCCAGTGATCGGTCCCTCAGGATCCTGACGTCCCCTCGAGTGTGGTCCCTGTTCAGGCGCCAGCTGATGAGGTACAGTGCCTCGTTGGGGTACAGTTTGACCTCCGATACACCGGGTGACTACTCTCTCCAAATTAATAATTCCCTAAGTGCATGCGACGAAGCAAATACACCAAACTCAGAGTATGGTACAAGAACTTCTCTCAGGGAAAGAGATGGACTGACTGACTTTATTATATTTGCATAGCAATACATAGACTTTAACTCAGGGTGGGGATTAGCATAATTTCTTGCATTCCTTAGATCACTTGACCCCCTGTGATTAGTCCATCAGGCTTCTTCCATATTGGTAACTCCTTAGGCATTCCTCAGGTTGTGTGAAATTAAGGATGCAGGCGCCATCTTAAACTTCAATTTCATGGTCCATCAACTGTCTTCCAGCAACATACAATGTCCAACTACTAATTGCTTTTAAGGATAAGAATCTCATTTGAAGCGTGCAAGCAGAGAAAGGAGAAAGAGAGATTCTTATCTTAAACTTCAACATGCTAAATAATAATTAACTTTAAGAAACAGCATAAACTGAAGCATACACTGTTTCCTATTGCTATTTTAAACTAGTAAGCTTATATAAAGGCAATAATTGATTTCTGTATATCAACCACACACATATTTTCCACACTATCATGTCTGGCTAGTTAAGATTGGGGGAGCAATGTGACGATACAGCTTATAATCTTAATAAGCCAGATGTTTAGATTTGTTGATGCAAGAGAAATACACTATTGTGTTTCTGTTGACTTGTGAATGTATGTATATTTATGTGCCTGGCCAATAAGAACAGACCAGTATTTGTATAATCCTGATTGTTGTCTCCTCTTTGATTCTGAAACAATGATGTTGATTTAAAGAGCCTCTGCTGTACCAGCTATGTAAATTGATTAGCTCAAACAATGAGACCTGAGCAATGCCCTGCCTAACCCCTTACCTGTGAATGTGTACTTGCAAGGACAACTGTAACTACACTGTGTGCAGAATTATTAGGCAAATGAGTATTTTGATCACTTTGATACTTTTTATACATGTTGTCCTACTCCAAGCTGCATAGGCTTGAGAGCCAACTACCAATTAAGTAAATCTGGTGATGTGCATCTCTGGAATGAGGAGGGGTGTTGACTAATGGCATCAACACCCTATATAAGATGTGCTTAATTATTAGGCTACTTCCTTTCCTTTGGCAAAATGGGACAGAAGAGAGATTTGATGGGCTCTGAAAAGTCCAAAATTGTGAGATGTCTTGCAGAGGGATGCAGCAGTCTTGAAATTTCCAAACTTTTGAAGATTGATCACCGAATAATCAAGCGTTTCATGGCAAATAGTCAACAGGGTCGCAATAAGCGTGTTGGGCAAAAAAGGCGCAAAATAACTGCCCATGAATTGAGGAAAATCAAGCGTGAAGCTGTCAAGATGCCATTCGCGGCAACGTTACTGTAGTATCAAAAAGCACAAGGTGTGCGATACTCAGGTACATGGCCAAGGTAAGGAAGGCTGAAAAACGACCACCTTTGAATAAGAAACACGAGATAAAATGTCAAGAATGGGCCAAGAAATATCTTAAGACTGATTTTTCAAAGGTTTTATGGACTGATGAAATGAGAGTGACTCTTGATGGGCCAGATGGATGAGCCAGAGGCTGGATCAGCAAAGGGCAGAGAGCTCCACTCCGACTCAGACGCCAGCAAGGTGGAGGTAGGGTACTAGTATGGGCTGGTATCATCAAAGATGAACTTGTAGGACCTTTTCGGGTTGAGGATGGAGTGAAGCTCAACTCTCAGACCTACTGCCAGTTTCTGGAAGACAACTTCAAGCAGTGGTAAAGGAAGAAGTCGGTATCGTTCAAGAAAAACATGATTTTCATGCAGGACAATGCTCCATCACATGCATCCAACTACTCCACAGCGTGGCTGGCCAGTAAAGTTCTAAAAGAAGAAAAAATAATGACATGGCCCCCTTGTTCACCTGATCTAAACCCCATAGAGAACCTGTGGTCCATCATAAAATGTGAGATCTACAGGGAGGGAAAACAGTACAGCTCTCGGAACAGTGTCTGGGAGGCTGTGGTGGCTGCTGCACGCAATGTTGATCGGAAACAGATCAAGCAACTGACAGAATCTATGGATGGAAGGCTGTTGAATGTCATCATAAAGAAAGGTGGCTATATTCATCACTAATTTTTTTGGTTTTTGTTTTTGCATGTCAGAAATGTTTATTTCTAAATTTTGTGCTCTGATATTGGTTTACCTGGTGAAAATAAACAAGTGTGATGGGATTATATTAGGTTTTTATTAAGTTGCCTAATAATTCTGCACAGTAATGGTTACCTGCAAAAACAGATATCCTCCTAAGATAGCCAAATCTAAAAAAAAAACCACTCCAACTTCCAAAAATATTAAGCTTGGATATTTATGAGTCTTTTGGGTTGATTGAGAACATAGTTGTTGATCAATAATAAAAATAATACTCTAAAATACAAATTGCCTAATAATTCGGCACACAGTGTATTTTAAGGGGATGTGCTTCTGTAGCAGTTAGACTTGAGACAGAGAGTCAGAAAGACTTTACAAGGAGGATGAGAGACATCCTTCAGGAAAGTAGATGGATTGCATGGCAGCTCCATCCAAAGAGACACAGATTTGGATTCTACATGATTCTTGCCTAACGGTATATAGCCTTGACTGGAAAGATAGGGATCAGCTTCATTATCCATCAGAGAGCCCATGGATACATTAGACGAGACCATGTTTGGATGATGATATCTCCTGGCCCCATGGATATGTTTGTGGTTGCCAGGAAGGACTCACTGGTCCCCTGGAACCATGGAGACATTCAGAGAAGCCAGATTGGGACCTGCCGGTCATCTGGTCCCATGGAAACTCTTGGAGAGGCAAGGGTAGGACCCTCGGGTCTCCTGGTCTTGTATCTCGATGGACTGCTAGCTTCCTAAGCTTGCCGCTACCTCCTCTCTGTGGGGGCCCACCAAAAGCGGGGGGCCACTGGTTGAGGTAGCTGGCCCTGGAAGTCCCAAAGTCGCCGCTGTTCTATCTCAGGCGGGCGGAGCAAAAGGGTGAGACTGTGTAATGTTGTACCATCTTGGGCTTTTGCTGAGACTGTTCTATGTGTTTTATTGTCCGCTTTGTGGTTCAATCAAGTATTGCCACACTGTTTTACCCTCTCCCTGTGTTGTCTGAGCACACAGGAGAACAATTTCTTGGTGATGAGTCAGATGGGGATAAGGAAGTGAGAAATACAAACCTTTAGTCTATCTGGTTGCAGACTTGAATTAATATGGTGTTGTGTGCAGGAGGGAGACATCAGATACTACCATTAGATACTAGGTTCTGAAGGAAAACAAAGATGATATGGCAGTGAGAATCCGGATTCCAGGCAGGGAGCATAGTGAAGACAAATAGCAGGATAAGGTCCTTAGCTCTGGCCAGGAACCTTACTTAAACAGTACAGAACTTTAGCTAGGGAGAGCAGGAGGTCTAATTAAAGAGGATTAAGTTAAGGAACGATTCCTAATCTTAAGGCCCCGTCACACATAACGAGATCGCTAGCGAGATCGCTAATGAGTCACGGTTTTGGTGACGCAATAGCGATCTCGCTAGCGATCTCTTTATGTCTGACAGGTAGCAACGATCAGGCCCCTGCTGTGAGATCGCTGATCGTTGCAAATCTTTCTGGACCATTCCTGGGTCGTTGCGCTCCCGCTGGGCAGTGTGCATCGCTGTATTTGACACCTTATCAACGACCTCGTTAGCGATTCGGAACTGAGACATGTAGGCGTGCATAAATTGGACTTTTCTGCGCTCCTCGTCCCCGATTGGTGGTCTCTACTGCGTCCTTGTTTTTTCAGATCCCACCAGTGTTCTCCGGCTGTGACTCCACTTTGAAGAAATCAGGCATCTTTAGCGAGGTAGGTATTGTTTGGGGTCTCAAATGAGTTTCCATTTTTAATGGAGACGCTGTAGAGATCCCATCTGACTGGAGACGCAGTGTTAAACCAAGGCCACCCAATCAGAACGTAGTAGCGTCCACCAATTGGAGATGAGGGGGGGCGCAGAAAAGTAATTTTATGTACGCCTTTCTGACACAGTACAGTCCCTATCAAGGTGTAGATCGTTGAAATAGCTGCTGTGTGAAAGCGTTCCAACGACCGCCAAGATCGTTAGTTAGATCGCTGGGGCGGCCGAGATCGTTGGAAAGTTCTGCATGTTTGACATCTCCCCAGCGATCCCAAAACCGTGATTCAATAGCGATCTCGCTAGCGATCTCGTTATGTGTGACAGGGCCTTTAGATGAACAGGATTTAAGCTAACAATTGTCTATACTAGAGAGGAAGATACAGTGTTGTCAAACTGGGGCACAAGTTCTCCTACTGAGAGCTGAAGATGCAGTATCACATCAAGGAGTGTGTGGCCCTCATCGAATTGACTTTGAGAGCACTAGTGAGGAGTCGTGTCGGTACACCTCAGCCAGTGAGGTCCTCACAAATCAACTGGGAGCTGAGAGTAGCTGTGAGGGGTCGCAGCGACACATCTTGATCCGTATGGTTACCACAGGTGATGATGGGCCTTCCCATGATGGTTTCCTGGACTGTTCTAGCTTGTAACAAAAGTTATATACTGCTTCATGTAACCGGAAAGTTCCTGACTCTGTATAATGCAGAAGAAGCATACATAAAGTGTTGTGCCTGCTATTTGATGTATATACTTCTTATCAAGTTCTTGTTAAGAAAAGAGAAATTTATTTTCGGACTTTGGTCTCCCTCATTCATCTCCATACCATCTGGTCCAATTCTGCCAAGTCCAACGGCAGCTTGCAGTCTGCAGAGTTGGAAGATATGACTGCGCCAAATATATACTGTGTGTGTGTGTGTATGTATATGTATATGTATATATATATAATTTTTTTTTTTTCCTTTTGAGGTTGGGAGGCTCAATTACAGCTGTTTCTGTGGGAGCTGTGCCTTCTATCTAACGCCACTGTGTATAGGATGAGTATAGGATAATGGAGTATACTAAAGTTGTTATGGACGTGACTTAACTAACATTGCGCAGTGTTTTCCCTATAGTGATGCATATTTCTTGTTGCTAAAACTGAATTTTTTTTTCACGTTAAATCTTTTTTAAACCTTTTTTTTAAACAACTCTCATCAGTGCGATCATACACCATACAAGCCTCTGATTTCTCAGGTGATGCACTGTACTACTGTAGTGCCGTGTATCTTCACTACCTGTCAGTGTAATACTAACGGCCCCATACATATGACATAAGTGTTGGCTGAATGGTCATTTGGCAGATGACTATCTCTCCCGATTCCCCCATAGACAGAAATATTTCAGCTTTCCTGTGGTCTGTATGATAGAATCGCCTCCAGACTCCTCCTAGAAGAGAATTAGCCTCTTAAATGCAGAAGAAAAAATAGATTAGCCTCTTAAATTCAGGATGCCAGATCCTTCTCTGCCATGACATCATCTGTCAGGAGGCCCCCAAATGCATCATATCATCAACCAAACCCCCCAAAATCAGTGCTTTCATGCAACTTTAGACTAATGTGTATAGGGGCGTTAGAAGGCAACTTATTGGCCTTTTGCATATTTTTTTCTTTTTACAAGAATTGTTAGTGGAAATCTTTTGAATTTTAATATCTTTTTTTCTCGTGTTTTTCTTGTAATATAGGAAAGTCTAAGGCCAGAAATAAACCCCGTAAAACACTGTACATGTAGACTTTGGTGTCAAATTATTTCTGTCTGCGGTATTTGTGCAAACGAAAACGTTGTTATAAAAGTCTCAAACTTCTGTGCGTGAATCAGTCATGAGCTCTAACGTCAAAGAAGATTATAGGCCGGGGAAGACTGGAAACATTCATATAGACGGCCAGTGGTGATGTAGTCAGTGACGGACTTTTGCCAAATACGTTTCTAGAGCCGTAGTAGAAGATGAAGATGTCGTCCTCATCATGAAGTAGTTATTTCTCATGTCACGTGTAATGAATATCTCCTGCAGTATTGCTAATGCCGATTCCAGTGTCAGTAAATGAGACGAGAATTAGCGATATGGAAGATGAGTCTATGAGAAACGTATTCAGCTGCCGACTCCGAGGAAGAAACTGCTTGTTGTCTGTGGCTGAAAATATAAAGGTTTAATTACTAGATGTAAAGCAGAAACCTAAATACTGTAAAACAATAAATCTCCTCATATGTTTCCCTTATTATTTCCAGTAATTGTATTATTACACAGGATTTTTATGACATTACATCGGCTCATCTTGTTCCCGTTCAGGTCTCTTCAATATCGGATCCTCTCAGTGAAGATCTTCTATATAAGAGAATTTTCCTGATTTCACATCAAAGATGGATATGGACAGAGACGAGATGGCAGAGAGGATCTTACACCTCACCCTAGAGATCCTCTTCCGGCTTACTGGAGAGGTGAGAGATTCTGAAGACGTCACATTACATCATTCTTATCTATGGGAATAACAGATGGACAGAACTGGAGAGGTGAGGACTCTGGAAATGTCTGTAGTGAGATTTATTAATGTGTCTCTCCATAACCAGGATTACACAGTAGTGAAGAAGACCTCTAGTGAGCGCTGTCAGGACCCTGCGTCTGAGGGATGGGGAAGACCCCTGTGTCCAATCACGGGTCCTCCACCTCACCCCCTGATACATGAGGCCATCAATGACCAGAAGATCCTAGAACTCACCAACAAGATGATTGAGCTGCTGACTGGAGAGGTGACTCTGCTGGGAATGCTGGGACATTATTCAGTAACGCTATGGAGGGATCGGGGAGATGACAGTATCATTGTATGTGTCAGGTTCCTATAAGGTGTCAGGATGTCGTTGTCTATTTCTCCATGGAGGAGTGGGGGTACTTAGAAGGACACAAAGATGTGTACAAGGACATCATGATGGAGGTTCCCCAGCCCCTCACATCACCAGGTAATAGACAGGACTAAATACACACGGCCTATAATTATCTGTATGGAAAGAATGAATTCAGTCCCTGTATGTGTTTCCTCCAGATCTATCCAGTAAGAGGACAACACCAGAGAGATGTCCCTGTCCTCTTCTTCCACAGGACTGTAAACAAGAAGATCCCAACGTTCCTCTGGATCATCAGGTAGATGGAGAGAAGGTGTCATGAGATCTCCCCTATGATGTGTAGACGGCTGTGAAGGTCTTCTGCTCAGTCTTGTTTTATCCACCAGGATTATATGTTTTAGACTTGTGTAATGAGAACGGTGGAGATGGCAGGATTAGAGCTGATCATAGATGTGACTTCTCCATCTGTCTGTGACTTTTATAATATTTGTTTCAGGGTGAAGATCTGACCCATATTAATACTACAGAGACATATGTGAGGGATGATGAGCGGTGTAAAGAGGAGATTCCTACATATGACTACCCAGGTGAGTAGTAACCACTAAATGCAGAGAAGTCACAGATTCTTCTCAGTCACTGGCTGTGGCGGCTTTATCGGTTTTGTAGTTCGACCGTATCACTATCATGTGATCACCATTTTGCCTCTAGACCACAACATTATCCTCCACCCAAAACTGTTCAAATGACTTTGGGCATTGAAAGCCCTTGTCTATAGAACTTAGAATCAGAAAGATCCACCTACCCCCTGGGATTAGAAGATGCTGACCTAACCTGCCCAGATATGTTAACTACAAAGCCAAATGACTACGTACGTAGAAAGTGCTGACAATTTAGAAAATCACTTGAAGAAAAATATTCTGATGAGCCTGTAAGAGAAAGTGGAGGGTAATGATGCTGTTGGCTTCCTAGATCCCTGATATCTCATTGGATCTACCTACTCTCCCTTCTGTGCTGCTGAATGTGCTCATATGGTCCCTACAAGATCAGGTCCAGTGTTTCTGGCTAAACTTCACTTTTATGATCGACAACATTAAATGTGCAGTGAGGGCCAAGTGTGACTTTCTGTACAATAACAACAGAGTTTCCCTTTATCCTGACTTTTCAGTTTCTTTTAAAACCAACTAACTTCAAACAGGATTGTGATAAACTATAGAGAAAACATTACACCTGTGCCATGACATATCTCTAAGCTGTGCGTGGCTGATGGCTGTAATATACATTTATTCAAGTCTGCAGGAGATGTGGTGGCATGGCTCGAGCCCTGGTTTCATGGATTCACTCCACGTCATAAATTCCATTATGTTTTCAATTCTAAAGAATTCAGATTCCTGCACAATCTCTCCTGAAATGGGGGCACTAATACTTTCTCTACTCTTCTGGTCAGGACTCCTAGTGGCTCCAATGGTTCACCATAAATGAGTGCAACTCGGGTTTAGTGTTGGAGCTCTCCCATCATACATACATTGTTGGGAATGTAACATAATTTTTTATTCTACATCTTTTTTTACAGGTCAATTCTGTTTGATAGTTTGATTGTGGTTGGATCGGCCGGCCTCAATTATGTGAGTCTGTAACTCCCTGGTAGTCTTTAAAAGAAGGTCTCCATTGCTTCTTCCAAATGCCCGAGATCGAAATTTAAGACACCTCAGCTCTGCAATATTATAAAAAGTTCTCTTTAAATGTCTAATATTTCTTCGTGACACTCTTCTGATAGAAAATATTGGCCCTTGCAATATTTTAGATTGCAAAGAGCCAGGAGCCACATACCCTAATTACCCCAGAGAGGTTTCACCACTAGTTACCCATTTATTACTGATGAAAACTGTTGAGTTTGATCATTTCAGTAGGTATGTTTTTTTCCTATACTCAGTTTTTGACTACAGTAGTTATTTCCCCCTAATACTGTGATTTAACCACTTCCCGCAGCCAGTTTTGTGTTCCTAATCAGGCACCATTTTTCAAATCTGACGTGTGTCACTTTATATGGTGATAACTTTTGAATTCTTCACAAAGGATAATAGGAAACAAATGGACCTTACAAATTATTTTCTAACTTCTCCTGAATCCGACAATAGCCTATATACGGTTGTAGACTACTGTCTGGGCATATGGCAGGTTAAGAAGGGAAGGAGCACCATTTAGCTATTTGAATGCAGATCTTAACTGGAGTAGTTTGCAGACACAATGTATTGGGGGCGCTGTTCATGGTCACCTGGCAGCTCAAAAGATGGCCACCATGAGCAGGTTTGGCGCTATCTATCCCTTTTTCTAGATCCCCGGAATTGCCTTGCTCCTCACTCAACCCCTCTACATGTATCTGGACTTACACAGGGACCTCTAGGCTTGGGCCACGGTGTTACCTGCTTTTCTGTGGAGTGAGATGGAAAGAAGAATAGTCAGGTAGCCGGGTCAGAACCAGGAGGGCAGAGAAAGTACAAAATCAGAAGACACAAGAGTAGTCCCTAAACGGGCGGGGGTCACAATGGAAAACAAATACACAAGCCGGGAGCTGAGCACAGAGGACTGAACCAGAGAAGAACAAGGCTGGATCTGGCAGCTTCCGGCAATATGCTTCCAGCTTTAGTAGGGTGCGGTGCTTTCCAATTGGCTGAAGTAGGGAGCAGATTACTCCAGCTGGACAGCACACACACCCATACTGCCAGACTGGATGGTACTACAGGTCTCAGGAACCCTAATCTTAGTGGCTGGACAGAGCCTGCGCCACCCAGAGCTTCTGGTTCCGACGTCTCCTCCATCACCAGCGCCACCTGCAGAATGAATAAGGCAGCACCTGGTGACAGAAGCAGACGTCACAGGAGCAGATCCCAGAGGAGATGGGACGCTCCATTTGCAGAAGCCCTAATATGAAAAAATGACAGAAAGCCAGAGCAATAGAAATCCCCATAAAGTGACTCCATTTTGGAAATGATAACCCTCAGTGAATTAATCTATAGGAGTAGTGACTATTGTGATTCCACAGCCACTTTCTGTAAAATATCATGCAGTCGATGTTGGAGAGTGAAAATTGCACATTTTCCATTTTATTCCCCAACACATAGTGTCCAGATTGTGCTCTAGGAGACACACACCGTAAATGAAGAGGGTTCTTCTCACTATAGTAATGCCAAATACATGGATGATAAATGTGGTTTGGGCGCACTGCAAGGCTCAGAAGAGAGGGGGAGATCTGACTTTGGGAGAGCGGATATTGCTGGATTGGTTTATGGAAGCCATGTTGCTTTTCAAGAACCATTGAGCCACTGATAGTGTCTGCTTTTCCACTGACACATGATGGACCTGAGTGAAGACTTGATTTTGTGAGATGAGTAGAAGTTTTTATTGGTATTATTTTCGCCTACATAACATTTTTGTTGGCTTTTTATTCTATATTTGGGAGGCCGAATGATCAAAGAGTTGAACACCTCGCTCCACTGGTTCATGCTATGAGGTTTTCTGTTAGACTGTGAACTGTCATTGTCCTGGTGAATAATTCAATATATTTACATAACTTGCCCTTTTTACAGATAAAAACAAACAGCATAGCCAGAACTTGCAATAGGGTGCAATTCACACACTCGTGGTGTGAGTGTGTGAATTGCACCCTATTGCAAGTTTCATCTGTGTGCAGTTTTAGTGCTAGACTGTCGCTCCTCCAGTGAGAGTGGATGAGAGTGATTGTTCATCAGCATTCTGCACCCGTGTTACCTCCTTCTTACAAAAGGGGGCCGGCTGCGGCCTGGCGTGCATTTTTCTTGATACCTTGGCTGGTGAGTACCATTGCCTTTTTGCTGTTTTCTAATTTGACTTTGGGATTTTTAAAAAAAATTCTGTTTATTTACTGGCTATATTGTTTGATAGAGTAGGGACACGCAAAATCGTGAGGACCCTTGACGTTTGGGTTGCGAGCTTACGTATTTTGGCCAAAATATAAACTAATACCTCATGATATTTTTGCACTTTATCATCTGCCAGGGCGCAGTCAGGCCCATTAATGGTGACCTTGTGAATTAGGGGCCTTGAACCTCTGTGATGCACGGATAGGGTGCCGGGCATCCCGCCTAATCGAATAGGAGGGGCGTGTAATAGGATGCTGGCTAGGCACGGTGCCTCGAGTGTGTGAATTGCACCCTATTGCAAGTTTCATCTGTGTGCAGCTTTAGTGCTAGGCAGTCGCTCCTCCAGTGAGAGTGGGTGAGAGTGATTGTTCATCAGCATTCTGCACCTGTGTTACCTCCTTCTTACAAAAGGGGCCCGCTGCGTCCTGGTGTGCATTTTTCTTGACACCTTGGCTGGTGAGTACCATTGCCTTTTGCCCCTTTTTACAGATAGTTTAAGTAGAAATGTTCAAAAATACAAATTTCAATAATATTTTGTTCAAAAATAATATTTTTTTATTCTTAGCAGATGACTGTACCAGGAGATCAGAGGGTCAGATGACATCTTCAACTTTTAAATCGGATGATCTTGAGATCCCACATGATAAAATTGAAGTGAAAGCAATTATTCCAGATATACCATCATCCCTTCACAGCAAAGATCTGTCATCTGATCTTTTGAAACAGGTTCCGTCTTCTGATTCATTACCGGCTACTAAGGAAAGTAAAAATCTCAAAATAAGTATGAAGAAACGAACTGTTCCGAAAGCAAAGAAGCCATTTTCATGTTCAGAATATGGAAATACTTTTCTTAAACAAGAAAAAATTCACACAGAGGAGAGTAGATTTTCCTGTTCTGAATGTGGGAAATGTTTTAACCAGAAATCAGATCTTGCTAGGCACCAGAGAATTCACACAGGGGAGAAGCCTTTTTCCTGTTCAGAATGTGGAAAATGTTTTAACCAGAAAGCGCATCTTGTTAAACACCAGAGGATCCACACAGGGAAAAAGCCTTTTTCCTGTTCAGAATGTGGAAAATGTTTTAACCGGAAAGCGTGTTTTCTTAGCCACCAGAGAACCCACACAGGGGAGAAGCCGTTTTCATGTTCAGAATGTGGGAAATGTTTTGTATGCAAATCACACCTTCTTAGTCACCAGAGAACCCACACAGGGGAGAAACCATTTTCATGTTCAGAATGTGGGAAATGTTTTAACCAGAAATCAGCTTTAGTTAAGCACCACAGAACGCACACAGGGGAGAAGCATTTTTCCTGTTCAGAATGTGGGAAACATTTTAA
This sequence comes from Phyllobates terribilis, assembly GCF_046119375.1. NCBI lineage: Eukaryota > Metazoa > Chordata > Amphibia > Anura > Dendrobatidae > Phyllobates > Phyllobates terribilis. Next base: position 12,555,077 of record NW_027362772.1, on the reverse strand, counting down.
CCAGAAATCTGATCTTGTTTGTCACCAGAGAACCCACACAGGGGAGAAGCCTTTTTCATGTTCAGAATGTGGGAAGTGTTTTGTATGCAAATCACACCTTCTTAGTCACCAGAGAATCCACACAGGGGAGAAGCCTTTTTCATGTTCAGAATGTGGGAAATGTTTTGTACGCAAATCACACCTTCTTACTCACCAGAGAATCCACACAGGGGAGAAGCCATTTTCATGTTCAGAATGTACGAAATGTTTTAACAACAAATCAGATTTTATTAAGCACCAGAGAACCCACACAGGAGAGAAGCCTTTTTCCTGTTCAGAATGTGGAAAATGTTTTAACCGGAAAGCATATCTTCGTACTCACAAGAGAACCCACACAGGGGAGAAGCCTTTTTCATGTTCAGAATGTGGGAAATGTTTTATCCAGAAATCAGATCTTGTTAAACACCAGAGGATGCACACCAGGAAAAGGCTTTTGCCTGTTCAGAATGTGGTAAATGTTTTGTGAAGAAATCATTTTTTTTCTAGTCACCAAAGAATTCACACAGGGGAGAAGCCTTTTTCATGTTCCTAATGTGGGAAATGTTTTACATGGCAATCAATTCTTAAATTCATAATAAACATCAGAGAACTCACACAGGGAAGAAGCCTTTTTCATATTCAGAATTTTGGAAATGTTTTAACCAAAAAATTGTATCTTCTTAAAGGGGTTACTAAGAAGAAGAAACAAAATAAGTCCGCTCACCCATTGAGGAATCCAAAGCTCAGGAAACCAGCAGTGCAGCCGGAATACGAATCAAGAGCAGAAAAAAAATCCAGCTTCAAGGATCCTAAAGGCTTTACCGTCTGAAACGCATCTACTAGACCATATTCCCCCTCCAGGGGTTGTGACATCCATGCTGTTATCACAGATTTTTTATATTTACACAGTAAATCAATGTTTTTAGAGGATCATTGAAGCTGTATCTTTTCTGCTCTCAATTCTTAAAGGGGTTGTCCACTATTTGGACAACCCTTTGTCATTCCTCATATTTGACCTCTTTAAATGTAATGTCAGCAGGGAGCATGGCCTAGTACAGCATGAAGTAGGAAGCAGCACAGAGAACGCCTGCCGAGATTTATTGCTCTTATCCTGACTTCTGCTCTGAAACGCTTATCTAACACACCAAGATGAAGGGAGAGAGTTCCTGGAGGCTATGGATCAACCATCCGAGTGTGCTGGCAAGCAGAATGACCCAAAAAGGCAGAAAGATCCTGGGCCCACGGTAAGCACTCAGAACCAAGATGGCGCCAATACCAAGGCAGAGGCTGCACAAGCTAATGCAGCCCTTGCAAAGAGGCTTGAAATAGCTGCTAAATTGGATCGGTTTGCTCGCTTGGAGAGTGAGACTGCTAATATGCTGCAGGCTGCCAACATGCTAAGTAACCCTGCTGATGAGGAACAACTTCCCCCAGCAGAGCCTGCAGCGTCTGACAAGCAGGGGAAAAAATCTACGCAGCAAGCTGAGGGGGATGGAGAATCACCAGAACCCACTATTAAAGATGTATTTGCGGTGGTATCCTTTTGCAAAGCTGCATTAAGTACCCTGACTTAGCAAATGGGTGGCATTAAAGAGGACATTTCTAATATCAAAGCAGATCTTAAAACAGTAACAGGATGGACAAGTGCAGTGGAAGAGAGAGTGGGCACAAATGAGGATGACATTGTCAACGTTAAGAGGATCCAGGAGAGGTCAGTCCAGCGTATTTCTGAACTAATTGCTAAAACAGACGACCTTGAAAATCACCTGAGAAGGAATAATTTGAGAATAATAGGGATTCCCGAAAAAAACAGAAAGGAATGCTCCTACTGAATTCACTGAAAACTGGCTTAAAAACAAATAGGCGCAGAAGTCCTGTCTGCACTGTTTGCAGTGGAGAAAGCCCACCGGATCCCTTCCAGACCCCTGCCACCGGGTCACCCTCCTAGACCAATGCTGGCAAAAATTCTGCACTATAGGGATCAAGACACTATACCGAGGAAGGCTGGGATATGACTAATCTGTTGATTAATGGACATAAGATCTCCATCTTTCCAGATTATTCCACTGAGGTGCAAAAACAAAGGATGAAATTCTCGGAGGTTAAAAGACGCCTAAAGAACCTAGGACTGTCATATTCCATGATGTATCCGGCTCGTCTGCGATTGGTTGCTCTGAAAGAAACCCATTTTTTCCAGGTCCAGAAGAGTCCATGAAGTGGCTCGATCAACACGAAAGGCAAATAAGTCATAATGCCACCTGAAGCTGCTGAGAATGGTGGAAGAAGATGTAGCAATTCTGCGGGTTCATGCTTATGATTATATATAGTAGATATTCCTGATGGAGTAGTTATCAAACTAAGTTATTATAATGGTTTTTCTTTTTCCTCCCTACTACTTGATTTAGGTTGGTGTGGTACTATGTAATGAAACCTATGCGGAGATAAATTTAATGGCAGGAAGTTTACCTGAGTTCTAACTGTGTTAATGTTTGCTGTCCTGATAATTGCACTAGGAGTATTTTCGCCTACTCTCTGGGCAAGAGAGGAAAAGAATACTTTGTTTTTGAAGGGGGGGGTGGGAGGGGAGAGGGAAGGTTATTTGTTATGTATGGGGGGCAATCACAGGATGAGTTCTTGAGATACTGGCATATAGGAAAGGCACGATGTAATGGCTTTCATAACAAGATCCTAAGTACAATATATGATCCTAGCAATAATGTCTGGAACAATTGAGATTATAAGCTGAAATGTCAGGAGTCTTTCAGATGGGACAAAACCAGCAGCAATCCTTCAATATTTTCAATCACAAAATCCCTCCATAGTATATTTGCATGAAACACACCTCACAAAAGGGAAGCTTTATACTATGAAGAAGAGCTGGATGCAGGCGAGTTACCATTCCATCTTCTCGTCATACTCCAGGGTAGTCTCTATGATTCACGCTTCTTTACCATTTAATCTAATTTAAGTAGCTGTAGATGCAGAAGGATGATTTGTATATTTAACCGGTAAGATATCCGATATATTGATCTCCATCGTTTCCGTCTACGTCCCGCCTCCTTATTCTGGTAAGGTTATGCAAAAAATATTAGCTTTATCTGCATCTAATCAGGGGAGTCCGCTCTTGATTATTGGAGATGTTAACAACATTATGGACTCCCATTGGGATAAAGGGAAATATAACACGTTTTGGGTCCTTCATTAAAGAGTTTGCGCTAGTAGATTTATGGAGAAATAGATTTCCTGATACCTATTAATACGCGTCTTATTCAGCAACTCCTAATTCCTTATCACGCAAAGATTTGGCGCTGGGGAATATGGCTATGGATCGCCTGGTGGGGGATGTTCAATACTTACTTAGAGTTATCTCGGATCACAGTCCTCTTCGGGTTTCACTCGAATTGGTCATAAATTCCCCTAGGCTCTGGAAATTAAATCAGTTCTGGCTATAGATCATAAGTGTAGAAAAAGTGGTCGTAGACCTCAGAGTTTTTCCAAATTAATAATGGAACAGCATCTACTCCAATGGTCTGGGAGTCTATGAATGCCTACCTGAGAGGGATATTTATTAGAGAAATAACTAGGAACAAAATGAAAACTAAAAAAAACAGATCAGGCAGTATTTTAAGAACTCAGGCAAGCTGAAATTAACATGATAGATGATCCTACACCTTATGCTCAAAGAAGGCTTAAAGCAGCCCAGTCCCTGGCTACAAGAACGGTATTGCAAAAAGCTGAGAGGAAAAGAGCCTTTCATGGAATCACCTTTTTTGAAGAGGGTTAAAGAGTAGGGCATTTACTGTCTCTTATTACTGCTGTGCAAAGGGATCCGTTTTATATTTACAAGCTTCGCTCTCAAAAGGGGGGTTGGGCAGAGTCTACGGGGGAGATTCTGGAGGTTCTGCTTTCATTTTAAGAGACATTATACTCTTCAAAGGTTAGACCCCCAGAAGGAGAAATTTCAAATTTCTTAGAAATGGCCAGGTTGCCCACATTGTCTGAAGATGAGCGAAGGGCTCTGCATGGTCCCCTGTCACTGGAGGAACTAGAAAAGGCTCTAACTTCTATGCCAGGTGGTAAAGCTCCAGGCGTAGATGGCCTCTCTGCGGAGGTGTATAAACGATTTAACAAGATATTACTCCCAAATTTGCTACAACTATACAACCACTCCCTTGCAGTGAGGTCGTTACCATCTTCCATGAGAGAGGCAATTATTACTATTATCCCTAAAAAAGGGAAAGATCCTCAGCTCCCTGAGTCATCAAGACCTATTTCTCTATTGATGGTGGATATCAAAATATTGGCTAAAATATTAGCTAATAGGCTGTAAGGAATTATGTCTAAAGTGATACATCCAGACCAAACGGGCTTTATGGCCAACAAATCCACAGCATTTAATTTGCGCCGCCTCTTTTTGAATATGCAGCTCCTAGCAGATAACATTGGGCATAGAGCGGTGCTGTCGTTGGATGCGGCAAAGGCATTCGATATCATAGAGTGGAACTTCCTCTGGGAGGTGTTGAAAAAAATGCGGTTTGGACCCACGTTAATATCATGGGTACAGTTGCTATACTCCTCCCCTACAGCTAAAATCAAAGCAAATGGTGAGCTGTCTCAAAGCTTCAGATTATATAGTGGCACAATATTACCTATAAGAGGAAAGGAGGGAGCAGTAGATCAAGGTAATTTATATATCAGAAAAAGTTTATTTGATCAAAAGTTAAAATATGTTATAGTATAAATATTTTCATATACATGGATACAGGGTATGAGCTTAGTACAAAAGGTTTTTGAGAGTACAGAAGGTTTTTTAGAGACGTATGAGCCAAACCACTATATTATTGTTCCCCACAGTCCAAAGTCTAGGGTAGAGAGGTTTGGGTAATATAAAAGAGTATGGGAGACTTCCTTATAGTTTATATATTAGGTCTAATTAGTATATGGCCATAGGTAATGTTCAAAGGGTAGCTCCAAGAGTACAATTAGAAAAATACAAGCTAATTGTACTCTTGGAGCTACCCTTTGAACATTACCTATGGCCATATTCTAATTAGACCTAATATATAAACTATAAGGAAGTCTCCCATACTCTTTTATATTACCCAAACCTCTCTACCCTAGACTTTGGACTGTGGGGTACAATAATATAGTGGTTTGGCTCATAGGTCTCTAAAAAACCTTCTGTACTCTCAAAAACCTTTTGTACTGAGCTCATACCCTGTATCCATGTATATGAAAATATTTATACTATGACATATTTTAACTTTTGATCAAATAAACTTTTTCTGATATATAAATTACCTTGATCTACTGCTCCCTCCTTTCCTCTTATAGGTAATAATGTTCTAGTTGGAGGGGATCCCCCTCACTATCTTGAGGCCATTCCTTCAGTATATATATATAGTGGCACAAGACAGGGGTGCCCTCTGTCCCCATTATTGTTTGCAATTGCATTAGAACCTTTAGCGGCAGTAGTGAGGAATTCTTTTGAAGTTAGAGGATTTCTATACGGAAACATAGAAGAGAAGATTGCATTGTATGCGGACGAGCTTCTGCTATTTTTGGGCGACTATGGTCGATCCCTGAATAGTGTAATGGATATACTCAATCAGTTTGGGCGGTTGTCTGGTCTGACTATTAACTGGGATAAATCTGTACTATTCCCCTTAGATGGCTCGGTAGACCGTTCAGACATTCAGCATACTCAGATAGAGGTGGTTTCCCAGTTCAAGTACTTGGGGTTGGTAATATCGTCCCCTCTTAGCAATTATGAAAAACAGAATCTACTACCTCTTCTAGACAAAATTAAGTGCAAAATAACGGCATGGTGTAAACTTCAACTTCTGTGGTGGGCAGGTTAAATCTTATTAAGATGGTATTAATGCCTCAGATTTTATATATTCTACATAATGCTCCCTGTCAGGGAAATATTGAGGAATATTGAAATTCTGTCATAGAAATTGACCATTCCTCCCAAACCTCTCTTCACCCCCTCCCTTATCTATCTTTTGAGAGCTGACAGTCCAGAGATGACAATCAAAGTGTCTCCCTGCAAGTTGTCACCCACAGCCAAAATAGCTTACACAAACAAATGGCAGCCAAGAAGTGTCATAACCTGGCAGACACAGGGGGTAATCCGTGGCAGGAGTGCACTAATTTGCATGTAACTGGAAAAGCTTCCTTCTGGAGCTTCACAAAGAAAATCTCCAGACACTTCGACTCCGATATGAAATATGGGATAACTGATGTTCCATATTTCTGATGATAACGGGTCCCATATTTTTAGGGATAGGACCAGTTGGAGAATGATAGAGATATTTTTCTGTTGCTGAAAAACGCTACGTAGAGCTGTAGTGCAAAAACACCAGAATAGCAGACTGCAACTATGTAATGTGTGGTCTCTACATGAAGGTAAAATTATAATAGAAAATTATATCACTTTTGGGCTTCTGGGATCAACGCGCGATGTTATCCCAAAAAACAGGTTTTTAATACAAATCTGAAGGGTGGGGTCTCTCCCTTCAGCATAAAATAGTTTGTTGAGGCTGAAGTCGTGTTCTTTGCCGGGAGTATATATCTATCATAGCAGAGGACCCATTTCGATAACAGTAAATGGAGTTTCTCCCCTCCACCTATATTGAATCGGCGCAGCAATCTTTATAGTGTAAGTTTCTCTCCTTTTATCCTGTTTTATTTGTGTAACAGCTTATGTATTTTAATGTCTCCTTTGTAACATCCTTGTATATATTTTTCTTAAACACTGAATCCCTTTTGGATTAAATATAAAATTTAATAGTTCTGTTTCTTATCTCCTGTAATCGTTCCCTTCCCCGAAGCCATATGCTACCAGAACGCAGGTGTCTGACCAGGCCTGTATTATATTTCATGCAAAAAGAAAAGGGAAAGGGCGCATGTATAGACTCACAGGGCTATTTATACAAATTAAAAAGTGCCAGTGCACTCACCTGTGATGGTTGTGTACGTCTACACAACCAAGATTAAGCGTGTGATTAATGAGGCTCCGGGTCGCCCCTCTCTATTTGTAATACCGTCCTGTCAGTGTTTGCATCACAACTCCGTGCTCCTCGAGTGGTCACACGATCCTGCCGGTCCGGGTACCACGTCACCGCTGGTCCGCAGTTGTTTATCCCGGTGGCTGGATAGCCGCAGGTCCTCAAACATCCAAATAGGCCAGGCTGCTCCTGCCACTTTGGCTCCGTATGGAGATATTTCACATGTAAACAATGGTGCAGCGGTCTCAGGGAGCGCCAAAGGAATACTGGACAATTTAATAGAGGATAACCGACCTTTATTCTTCCTCCAATACCACTGCCACAACGCGTTTCGACGGTCTAAGCCGTCTTCATCAGATGGGGTAAAGGAGAATGTTACAATGACAGCTTTATAAAGGGGTGGTATTTTACATAATTTATACCATGTGTTGTAATCAATGAACCCTTTCATTGCAAAACTCCATATAATGCATTCTTTAACAATTAACCTTTTATTTCCCCTTGAAACAGCATTGTGCACTCATATTTAAAAATCCCTACATGGATTCATAAACTCACAATTGTTAATAAAAACTTCCTATTTGTGTTTAAAAAAAAATGTAATTTTTTTTTTTTTTTTTATATTACCAACTATTAAAATCACCCTGGAGACCTTCTTAGGGTGTCTTGACAGTGCTATACTGCGGTTACCAACCCCCAATTCAAAAGTTAAGTTTCTTAAAGAGACAGTACACTTTCATATAAAATGGTCTTAAAGAGACAGTACACTTTCATATAAAATGGCCGAAAATAACCTTGTACGGTTGCCCACTACTATTATAAAGCTCCTAAAAACCAATTACTATCCATTATCATGATCGGAACCTATGCTTCCAGTAAACCAAGTAACCGACGACAATAGGAAAAATGAGCTAAATGACAACCCGAAAGGGCGAGCAAGTCTCCTGTTAGGCTGCCTCATACCATACCTTCAATCCTGTGCAGGTAACCCCACAAGCCGTCATTAAACGGGTGATGACAACCCGGGAACGATATGAGAGGGACAGCATTAAACCTTCTCGGATTTAATGGTTTGATGTGTTTTCAATCGTAAGGTTCAAACCCTCAGGGTACAAAGTACCCATTTTGTATATCCAAAAACTTTCTTTCTTTATAAGTGTACTCAATCGTTCTTGTCCATTATCCACAATATGGTCAATAATGGTTATTTTCATTTTACTCGAGTCTTTGTGGTGATGGTTTGCATAGTGTCTAGAGACACTATGTAATTGATATCCTGCCCTTATATTAGATCTGTGTTTATTTAATCGGGCATGGGCCATTTGAATTGTCCGGCCTATGTATTGCAAGCCACAAGGGCACTCCAACAGGTATACTACATAGGTGGATTGGCATGTTAATCATCTATTAAATTGTCCAGTATTCCTTTGGCGCTCCCTGAGACCTTTGCACCATTGTTTACATGTATTAGATTTCAAACTCGGCCGGTGGTGGCAGCGAATAATAATATTAATCGGGCTATTGTGAAGCTGACAGTGACCGTACGGAGGGCGTAAACACGTATTCCATGCTTTGGAACCAAGAGATGTGATGCCATACGCTCACTGGTCGCTTGCCGATACCTACACAGCAAGTAGTCTGGATCGTGTGCTCGTGATTCTGGACGAAATACTGACAGCGTGACGACACGGTGATATATAGCGTGATCTCCTCGGTGTCGTCGCTGTGGAGTTCCCTGACACTCCCATTTGGCTCCTGCTATCTAGATTCCATAAGATAAACACGCTTTTCAGAGATTTAATATGGCGTAAAGGGCAATCCAGAATAAGACTAGAAACTTTGCAGAGACCAAAAGACGACGGTGGCCTGGCACTTCCCAATGCAAGGTTATATTTCCTGGCGGCTCAATGCCAACGTATGAAGGGATGGAAAGAAAATGACATGGGCAGTTCGGTCCGCAAAATTATTCAAAACACTGTGGGACAGGGGCCCCTTGTGGAAAGTTTGGAGGCAGGGAGGTTTGGGGGTCTCTCAGTATACCCTACATTGGACTTCATTTTCAAGGTTTGGTGTAAAGTCAAATAAATAAGAGAGGTCACACACATATCAATGTACACACCTTTTTGGAATAATGACTTACTTTCAGAATTTACCTAATTAATGGAGTTCGGGAACTGGAAGAATATGGGTATACAGAACGTTCACCAGGTGATCGGTAATGAGGGACTTAAATCCTTTGACTGTATGCAAAGCGAGTTCCATCTTCCTGAGAGTTGCTTCTACCAATACTGTCAACTCAAACATGGCTATAGAGCCCAATGTAAAGTGAAAGATGGTAAAACTCAGATGTGGTATTGGACACTATATGCTCAGATGGAGCCACAAAGGTAGTAATATCCAGTGTCTACAATGACCTCTTTGTCTTCCTTAAGAACTTCCCTCTGTTGGTTAAACAGAAATGGGAGACGGATATTGGTGTTATCACAGATGATGAGTGGGCTTCGGTGCTGGAATACATACCCAATCTTTCGCTTAGTGAGCCCAAACGATTCTCGCAGCTCTATGACATTCACAGAGTGTACAGATCACCTAAAATGATGTTTAAAATAGGTCTTAGAACTGATTCTGGATGCCCGAGGTGCACCCAACAGGAAGCAGGGATATTGCACATGTTATGGTCATGCCCGCATTTATACACATATTGGGGAGCAGTTTTGGGTTATATAGAGTCAGCCAATAGGTGCGTGGTGGCTAGTAACCCTCTGACCTGCATACTGGGATATGTAGACGAGCGGAGTACTGTTGAGACTGGGAAACTTGCTATAGCGCGATTACTATACATGGCTAGAAAACTGATTGCTAAAAACTGGATTTCTGCAACTCCCCCGACAGCCAGAGAGTTTATTAAACAAGTTGAGTCCCTTATATCATTGGAAAAAGAGGTATACCTCAAAAGGGATAGAAGTAAATATTTTGATAAACTATGGGGTTCCTGGCTTGGAGACAACCAGTTATCAGCCTCGATAGGGTCTTGCTAGATGTGTACCAGTTGTTATGGAATCACTACACATTGTGTTAACAAATGCCAAACGGCTCTGTGCCTTTTGACTTGGCTGGTCTTGATCGGCCTGATTTATTCTGTTTCGTGTGGACACATGCCTACGATATGGTATTCTGAATAACATATGATGGGGGAGGGGGTTAAACACATTGGTTGAGAATGTTATTTGTATATGTGCAACTGTTATAAAATGAATAAAAATTTACTTGATTAAAAAAAAAGGATAGATAGAGAAGAGCATCGGAGAAGTATGAGAAGAGATACCATTACATTAAAATCACAGTATCGGCGGGCACTAACAGTCCCACCGATTAAATTACACATTACTCACTAATAATCAGGACCTATGGAGAGGCTATACCGCCAATGTTAACCTGTTCCAGATAAATACAACTCAATCTCCTGAGGCACGTAGCTGTTAGAACCTTGCTCTTAGGTTTTTTTTCCTTTGCTGGTCACTTGACCTTGTTGGCCTATTTAATCCTGCTCCGCCCTTCTGGCTTTGCTGGACTTCATTGTATATCTACTTTCTAGCTAGCCTGTGCTCTGTGTCTTGCTCTGTTAGTTTGCTTGGTCTACTGACCTCTATGTTCTATATATTTTGTTTGTTCGTCTGTCTGCTACTATTTCTGTTTAGGAGGTGTCCCATATTCCTCCCAGTCCTTAGTACTTGTAGGGATTCCTTCCCCACATCTATAGGTCTCCGTATAGACTAGCTTAGGACTTTAGCATGTCTGATCGCAGGATCAGGTCCCCTGTTACATCGTAGGCATTAAGCTGAGTTCTATCGTAGGGACAGATCTCCTCTCTTTCCTTAGCTCTGGTAGCAGAACATAACAGTAAGTCCAGCCAGCAAATTCTCTAAGGAAAGATTTTTCTGTTCCATCATGGTGTCGGTTCAGGATTTGGTTCATCGCCTGCAGGGACTCTCTCTGGAGGTGGCCGAGCTCCGTCAGCACGTGAGTAACTGTCCTGGAGCACATTTCTTGGAGCCTAAGGTATGTTTGCCGGATTTATTTTTTGGTGAACACCGAGAATTTTTTTCATTTAAAAATGCTTGCTTATTGTATTTTCGTTTGAGACCTAAGTCCTCTGGGGATGAATCCCAGCGCGTAGGGTTCATAATGTCACTTTTGCGCAAAGAGCCTCAGGAGTGGGCCTTTTCTTTGCAACCTAGTGATACATGCTTCAGATCAGTGGATAGTTTTTTTTCTGCTTTGGGACTATTATATGATGATCCTGACCGTGTCGCATCAGCTGAGACTGAGTTGAGACGTTTAAAACAGGGATCAGGTAATGTGGAAAAATATTGTACTCATTTCCGTCGTTGGTCTACTCAAACAGGGTGGAACGATTCTGCTCTGAAAAGTCTATTTCTTGCTGGGCTCAGTGAAAGGGTTAAAGACCTGCTAATTGCTTATCCTACACCTGAAGATTTGCAACAGGCTATGCAATTAGCTATACGGGTGGATAGAAGACTGCGTGCAAGGGTTAATGAGAGCAAATCCTCTGCTATGTCAGTTTCTGGTTATGAGAATGTGTGTACTAACAGTGGTGAACCGATGGAGATTGGATCGGTGGCACCTCGCTCTCAAGAAAAAGGCCGTCGATTTTCTGAAGGCTTGTGTTTCTATTGCGGAAAATCTGGTCATTTGATTAAAGGCTGTGAGCTTCGTATGAAGAAAGAAAAAAAAATGGTCAGTCACGCCCGTATTGCCTGTTTAAATTCCAAGGGTATATTTTTAGCTGCTTCCACGATTGCTCAGAAAAAATTAATGGAATTTCGGGTGTTTGTTGATTGCGGGTCTACTCTGAATGTAATTGATGGGGGATTCGTGGAAAGACTCAATTTAAAACCTGAACCTTTATCATCCCCCATTGCTGTGGTTTCTGTGGATGGTTCCCCTTTGAAGAATATTACTCTCAAGGTCTGTGAATTTCCTCTCACTATTAATGGTGTTCACCATGAGAAATTGGATTTGGTAGTGTTGAATAACTTGCCTTCTCCAGTAATATTGGGATTGCCCTGGTTAAAATTTCACAATCCTGTACTGGATTGGTCTACCAGTGAAATTAAATCCTGGAGCCATAAATGTTATGACAAGTGTTGTAACGGGCGTATTGCAGCTTTGGATAGGGGAGAATTGCCTGTTCCTATTCAGGATTTTTGGAGAGTTTTTTCTGAGAAGGAATCGCAGGTTTTGCCTCCCCATAGAGACTATGATTCTATTGAATTTGTCCCTGGAGCGACTCTTCCTAAAAGTCGTTTATTTAACCTTACTATTCCTGAGAGGAAGGCTTTGGAGGAATACATACAGACAAGTTTGGCCGCCGGTCACATTAGGCCCTCTAAGTCTCCTGTGGCGGTTGGATTTTTTTTTTGTAAAAAAAAAGGACGGCGGTTTACGTCCTTGTCTGGATTTTCGTGAGATTAACAAAATTACTGTACGCAATCCTTACCCACTGCCATTGATTCCTGATCTGTTTAACCAGTTAATGGGGGCCAAGTGGTTCTCTAAAATTGACCTTAAGGGGGCATACAATCTGTTGCGCATGAAGGAGGGTGACGAATGGAAGACTGCTTTTAACACTCCTGTGGGTCATTTTGAGAATCTGATTATGCCTTTTGGTCTTACTAATGCTCCTGCATTTTTTCAGAATCCGATTAATGACATCCTTAGACCTTTGATCGGCAAAAATGTGGTTGTGTATTTGGATGACATTTTGATTTATTCGCCGGATCTGGAGTCTCATTGGCGGAGCGTGCGTGAGGTATTACAGTTATTAATGGACAATTCGCTTTTTGCTAAGCTGGAGAAATGTGAGTTCGCTGTACAGAGAATTAGTTTTTTGGGCTACATTATCTCCAGCAAAGGTTTTGAGATGGATCCGGTTAAGGTTCAGGCTGTGCAGGAATGGCCTAGGCCTATTGGTTTGAAATCGATACAGAGGTTTTTGGGTTTCGCCAATTACTATAGAAAATTCATAAAAAATTTTTCTAGTATTGTCAAACCTCTGACTGATCTCACCAGGAAAGGTGCTGATGCGGTTCAGTGGTCTTCTGAGGCCATTGAAGCTTTTGTGTATCTCAAGGAGAGGTTCACCTCTGCTCCCATCCTTATGCAGCCTGATGTTACTAGGCCGTTTTTGGTTGAGGTTGATGCTTCCTCTGTGGGGGTTGGCGCAGTATTGTCTCAGGATAACGGGGATGGATTACATCCCTGTGCCTTTTTTTCAAAAAAATTTTCGGAGACTGAACTGAATTACGATATTGGTAATCGGGAATTATTGGCTATTAAACTCGCATTTGAACACTGGCGCCACTTCTTGGAAGGTGCGGAATTTCCCGTTCAGGTTCTTACGGATCATAAAAATCTGATATATCTTGATGCTGCCAAGCGCCTGAATGCCCGTCAGGCTAGGTGGGCACATTTTTTCTCGCGGTTTAATTTCTCCGTTACTTACATCCCTGGTACTAAGAATGTTAAGGCGGATGCCTTGTCTCGCAGTTTTTCTCCCATAGTCGGTGCTGAGAAAGATGAGAACATTTTACAAGAAGGTGTTGTGATAGCTGCTTTGGACTCCGTTTTGGAAAATGAGATTCTTAAAGCACAGGAGAATGCCCCTTCTAACACTCCTCATGGGAGGTTGTTTGTGCCTGGGACCTTTAGGAGAGATTTGTTTGTTGAGTGTCACGAATCTCGGTTGGCAGGTCATCCCGGAATCTCTGAGACCAAGAGACTGGTGGGTCGCAGTTTTTGGTGGCCTGGATGGCAGAAGGAAGTCATTAAGTGGGTGCGTTAATGTACTATATGTGCTAGATCTAAGTCCTCACATACTCCTGCTGCGGGGTTGCTTTGTCCTTTGGAGGTTCCCAGTGCTCCTTGGACACATTTGGCTATGGACTTTATAACTGACCTTCCCCCCTCTGAGGGTTTTACTGTCATCTGGGTGGTCGTGGACCGTTTTAGCAAGATGTGTCACTTGGTTCCTTTCGTCAAACTGCCCTGCGCTAAAACTCTCGCTAAGGCCTTTGTCAAGGAAATTGTCAGACTTCATGGCGTTCCTACTGACATTGTTTCTGATAGGGGTCCTCAGTTCGTGGCTCGTTTTTGGCGTGCCTTTTGTGATAGGTTGGGAGTTCATTTGTCGTTCTCGTCCGGATATCATCCTGAATCTAATGGCCAGACAGAAAGGAAAAACCAGGATGTTGAGCAGTTCTTGCGTTGTTTTGTGGCAGACAATCATGAGGGGTGGTCTGAGTTTCTGCCACTTGCTGAATTTGCTCTGAACAATCATACATCTTCTTCTGCTGGTTGTTCGCCTTTTTTTTGTTGTTCTGGGAGACATCCGTCGTTTGGATCGTTCTCCAAGTTGGGATCTGCCGTGCCTGAGGAGGAGAATTTTTCCGGTGATTTGGAGAGAGTTTGGACGGATGTGCGTGGTAATCTTCAGGAGGCCAACAGAAAATCTAAAGACTACTTTGATAGGAAACGACAGGAGGTTTTGTTCGTTGTTGGTGACATGGTTTGGTTGTCCTCTAGGAATCTGCGGTTGAGGATTCCTTCAAAGAAATTGGGTCCCAAGTTTGTAGGGCCCTTTAAGGTGCTTCAGGTTGTCAACCAATCTGCTGTTAGGTTGGAGGTTCCTACCTCCTGGAGAATTAATCCGGTATTTCATGTCTCTCTGTTGAAAAAAGCTGTTGTATCGGATTGTGACGCCTCTGCCTCTGTTCCTCCGGAGGTGGAGGACGGGGAATATGAAATTTCTCGCATCCTTAACTCTAGACGGTATAGAGGTAGTTTGCAGTATCTTGTGGCCTGGAAAGGTTTCGGTCCCGAGGATAACTCTTGGGTGAGGTCGGATGATGTTTCCGCGTCCAGACTTATCAGAGCGTTTCACAGGAGATTTCCTGATAAGCCTGGTCCTAGGGGATCCGGAGGATCCTCTTAGAAGGGGGGGTACTGTTAGAACCTTGCTCTTAGGTTTTTTTTCCTTTGCTGGTCACTTGACCTTGTTGGCCTATTTAATCCTGCTCCGCCCTTCTGGCTTTGCTGGACTTCATTGTATATCTACTTTCTAGCTAGCCTGTGCTCTGTGTCTTGCTCTGTTAGTTTGCTTGGTCTACTGACCTCTATGTTCTATATATTTTGTTTGTTCGTCTGTCTGCTACTATTTCTGTTTAGGAGGTGTCCCATATTCCTCCCAGTCCTTAGTACTTGTAGGGATTCCTTCCCCACATCTATAGGTCTCCGTATAGACTAGCTTAGGACTTTAGCAGGTCTGATCGCAGGATCAGGTCCCCTGTTACATCGTAGGGATTAAGCTGAGTTCTATCGTAGGGACAGATCTCCTCTCTTTCCTTAGCTCTGGTAGCAGAACATAACAGTAGCCCTCTCTCGTTCAGGTCCAGCCAGGTGAGGGCTTCCTTTTGTGTGTCAAAGAAGTGAGTAGTGTTCATGGCAGCCATATAGCATAGAATAGGACACATTAATCTGGTGAAGTTGATATTTAATATCCATAAACTGAGCTCTTTTCTTTTGGACTTTCATGGAGAAGTCCAGAGATAAGGAGACCTTGTACCCATTCACAGACAGATCAGGAATTTCTCTTGCCTTGCGCAGTATCGTGTCTCTTTCTATAGTGCAAGATTTTCATAAGCAATGTGCAAGGCTGACTGCCTGGAGGAAGTGATCTGGTTGGAACCCGATGGGGCCCGTTCAACTGCAAAAAGCAGAGTTAGGGTGTCCTTGCCAAAGTTTTTCAGCACCCAGTCTAGTACCCTCCACTTTCTCAGGTACACATACTATCTGGACATTAGTCCTGCGTAGCTGATTCTCCTGGTCATCCTGTTTAGCCTAATTGCGTCCATAGCCCTACTATGTTGCTGCACATCCTTTCTCATGGGCCACAACACGTCCTCTTTTTCATCTCAGTAGTTCTTTCAGCTAATTTTCTACGGTGCTAACAATGTTCACTTCTTCCTTAATACACCCCACTTGTACTGTGATATTGACCAGGAATTTGTTGCATTGAGATATAGCTTTCATCACATCTGTGAGAGTGGGTTCTGCTGGCTGAGAAGAAGTCTCCTGCACTGTTTCCCCTGGAGAGGAGACATGTCCCTGCAGGGTTGCATCATGGATGTTATGTGGCATTATGTGAGGAGTGTGTTGTACCACTCTTTGCAGGCTGTGATGCTTCCTTCTGCAGGCTTTCCTCCATCTCTGCAGAGCTAAAGCGAGCAAATCTCTGTAATCTGGCTGCAGTTTCTCTTCATCCTCGTGTCCTGACTTTGCTGAGACTACTGCTGATGTACCATCTTGATTTTCCGGCTCGATGCTTTTAGTAACCTTTCCTCTCCTCATTCTCAGACCTCCTCACTGAGGAATGTTTCTAGACCTCCTCCTTGTGTAAGAGAATTCTGGCAATAAGGCTATGTGCCCACGATGCAGAAATGAAGCAGAAAATTTCTGCACCATTTCTGCATCTCCCTAGCAGAAAAAACGCATGCAGATTGTGCATGCGTTTTTCCTGCAGAATACATGCGGATCCACATGCGGATTCACATGCGTTTCCGCATGCAGATTGACAAGCGCTTTCCAGGCGATAGCATCACTTGGAAAGTGCTTGACAACTAGGTCACACTGTATAAATCCATGCAAACAGCATGGATTTATACAGTGTGAACCGTAAAAATAAAATAAAGCTATACTCACCCCCGATGTCCCGGCGTGGCTGCAGCGCTCGTTCCCGTCTGGTTCCCGTCTGCCGGCATATCGCGAGACAGAGCGGTGAAGGGCCTGCGGTCACATGACTGTGACGTCACCGAAGGTCCTTCAGCGATGCCGGCATGCAGAGAGAGCCTTCGGAAAGGTGAGTATAAACTTTATTTATTATTTTATTCTTTTTTTTACAGGTACAATGGTACCCAGGTCTGGATGAGAGTCTCCTCTCCTCCAGAACTGGGTACCATCTGCACATAGAGACGCATAGAATTCGCTTGTAGAAATGTACAGACGCGCATTCTATGCGTCTCAATGCAAGTCAATGGCGGCCATTCCGCTGCGTTTCCGCAAAATTAAATGACATGCTGTGGATTTTTGTACGCAGCATAAACGCTGCGGAAAAATCTGCAGCATGTGCATAGAACATGCGGAATCCCCTTGGGGACCATGGGGTGCGGATTACCTAGCGTTTCACAAGCGTTTACGCTGCGGAAATTCCGCAGCATAAACGCTTGAAAAACGCTACGTGGGCACCCAGCCTAAACAAATAAAGATAGAAGCTGACTGGCAAGTCTGTCTTAGCCGCAGGGGATCTAATCAGGATAAGAGACTCAGAGCCTTGAGGGAACACGTCTGCTCACATTGTGTGCCAGCCACGATCCTATATAGTACACAACTTAGAACAAATTCCACACTGATTGATAGACATCCCACAATAGATACCATTGCTACAGAGGTGGATACATAAGGTCTAATATCCCCTGTAATGCACACGCCCGGGCTGAGTGGCGTGTGCGTGTGTATGTAGTGATTCCACTGTGCCATGAACCGGAGAGTGCCTGGAGGGGCGTAACTAAGTATCTGCCCGATCCGACCAAGGTCGCACGACGGCATACGACGCCAGTGCACCAGGGAGGAACCGGGCAGAGGGACCAGGTGCTACTCTAGGTCAGACCCCGGACACGGCTGTTGACCCACACGGGAATACTGGAACAGGCAGGTTAGGCTGGCACACCGACTGGTGAGTATAGGCAGACATGGCTGGAATACAGATAGGTGGATGCTGGTAAGCACGACTGGTATGCAGGCAGGGAGGTACTGGCAGGTACAACAGGTTGGAGCACCGAGTGGATAGGACCCAGTACAGACTGGGACTCAGGAACAGAACCGCAGACGCGGTGGGCAAACAGCAGAGTGAGGCCGCCCAGAGCAAGAGCAGAACAAGACGAGGCCGCCTGGAGCGGTGAGCGAGAGAAGAGCAGGACAAGGCCGCTTGGAGCAGTGAGCGAGAGAGGAGCAGGACGAGACTGCCGAAGCAGCGAGCAAAGGTTCGGAGCAGAGCGAGACTGCCGGAGCAGCGAGCAAAGGGTCGGAGCAGAGCGAGACAGCCGGAGCAGCGAGCAAAGGGTCAGAGCAGAGCGAGACTGCCGGAGCAGCGAGCAAAGGGTCGGAGCGGAGCGAGACTGCCGGAGTAGCGAGCAAAGGGTCGGAGTGGAGCGAGACTGCCGGAGCAGCGAGCAAAGGGTCAGAGCGGAGCGAGACTGCTGGAGCAGCGAGCAAAGGGTCAGAGCGGAGCGAGACTGCCGGAGCAGCGAGCAAAGGGTCAGAGCGGAGCGAGACTGCCGGAGCAGCGAGCAAAGGGTCAGAGCGGAGCGAGACTGCCGGAGCAGCGAGCAAAGGGTCAGAGCGGAGCGAGACTGCCGGAGCAGCGAGCAAAGGGTCAGAGCGTAGCGAGACTGCCGGAGCAGCGAGCAAAGGGTCAGAGCGGAGCGAGACTGCCGAGGCAGCGAGCAAAGGGTCAGAGCGGAGCGAGACTGCCGGAGCAGCGAGCAAAGGGTCAGAGCGGAGCGAGACTGCCGGAGCAGCGAGCAAAGGGTCAGAGTGGAGTGAGACTGCCGGAGCAGCGAGCAAGGCAGAGCAGGCTAGAACCGCCGGAGCGGTGAGCAAGGCAGAGCAGGAGGGACAGGGCTCTGTTCACACGGAAGGGAAAGGCAGAACCAGATACCCACAGGGTACTTGCAGTGAAATAGCGAGTGGACCACAAACTCACAAACGGAAGTA
Organism: Phyllobates terribilis; assembly: GCF_046119375.1. Classification (NCBI taxonomy): domain Eukaryota; kingdom Metazoa; phylum Chordata; class Amphibia; order Anura; family Dendrobatidae; genus Phyllobates; species Phyllobates terribilis. The sequence continues at coordinate 12,536,196 of NW_027362772.1, read as the reverse complement.
CAGTGACAACGAGCAGGAGTTGGGTACGAGTTCAGACTCTGCAGAAAAAGGGAAGGTACGGACATAGAGAAAAACAGGAAACAGGCTAGGAGAGTATTCGGACAAGAACAGACACAGCAGCAAGATACAGGAGCGGGTCTAGGTATGCGGCCCCTAGAAGGCGGAACGAACAGGCTAGGAGCGTGTTCAGACAGGAACAGGCAAGATACAGGAACGGGTCTAGGTATACGGCCCCTAGAAGGCGGAAAGAACAGGCTAGGAGCGTGTTCACACAGGCCTGGAAATACAGCCTCCAGGATAGGCAGAAGACAACAGGCTAGAAGATAATACAGACAGGACACAGTTCAGACACGGGAACTGATACCGAAGGCAGGAAACATAAACGGGACCTGGCTTATCAGTGACCAGAAGCCAACTGACAGAACACAATGCTCAGGCAGGGTTTCTTTGGAGGAGCTGGGTTAAATACCAGATGACTGACAGCAATAGGCTGAGGACGCACAAGGGGTGTGCCCGCAGCAGGTACAAGAAACAGGAAGAGATCGGGCGCCCCCCTTAAGCAGCAGAAACAGAGGCAAACAGACAGCATGGAGGGAAGCCAGGCTAGCAGACTGGACTGGAGATCAAGTGCGCGCTCTTGCACAGTGGGAGATGGACCACTATGCAAGGACGCCGCCAGGTATGTTACAGTACCCCCCCCTTACGCCCCCACTTCTTCAGGCCTGCCAGAATGTTCCGCAGGGAGTTAGAGGGCCAATCCTTCACTTCAAGGAGATCACTTCCACTGTCCACAGGAAAAACTGGTCTCATCTGGGTAGCTAGGATGCTACCTCCTATCCAGCCATCCTCAGCAACAGACAAAACGATTAGAGTACCAGGAACAGCACACAAGTCTCTCTCCACTTATTATCATGTAGCACCCCAGAGGGTTCAGGAGACAACTGGAAGTCCTCTGCCGGGTTGGAGAGATGCAGAGACTCGGGGGTAACCTCTGCTTCGGAGTACACTAGGTCGGACACGCTGGAAGAAGCAGGCGAGGTATCAGGTACTGAGTATAGGAGAGTCCCTGTCCATTCGCTATCCGGTAGCACCCCAGAGGGTTCAGGAGACGACTGGAGGTCCTCCGCCTGGTCGGAGGGGTGTAGAGACTCGGGGATAACCTCTGCTTTGGAGTACACTAAGTCGGACTCACTGGAAGAAGCGGCCGAGGTATCAGGTATCGAGTATAGGAGAGTCTCTGTCCATTCGCTATCAGGTAGCACCCCGAAGCGTTCAGGAGACAGCTGGAGGTCCTCCGCCTGGTCGGAGGGGTGTAGAGGCTCGGGGATAACCTCTGCTTCGGAGTACACTAGGTCGGACTCACTGGACGAAGCGGCCGAGGTATCAGGTACAGAGTATAGGGAAGACTCTGTCCATTCGCTACCAGGTAGCACCCCGAAGGGTTCTGGAGACAACTGGAGGTCCTCCGCCTGGTCGGAGGAGTGTAGAGACTCGGGGGTAACTACCGCTTTAAGGTACCCATTGTCAAGCTCACAGGACAGAGCGGACGAAGTATTGGGTACCGGGTGTAGGGAAGTCTCTCTCCATTTGTCATCAAGTGGTATCCCGGAGGATTCAGGAGGTAACAGGGGGTCCTCCGCCAGGTAGAAGAGGTGCACAGACTCGGAGGTAATCACTGCTTCGGAGCACCCTTGGACAGGCTCACCGGTTAAAGTGGGTGAAGCATCAGATACCGGGTGCAGGCAGTCCTCCTGTGTGGATTCTGGGTGGGCAGTAGTCTCTTCGGGCAGGAGAACTGGTGCGCTACCCCCGCACATTACCCGTCGGGGCTGCTTCGGGATACCGGAAAATGAAGCTTCAGCAGGAACCTCAAGGTTGGGATCAGGAGGTCTTTGGAAGGACAGACCCTGGCGTGACTGCTTGCCTCTACGCCTAGCACGTCTGGACTGCCTCTTGAGGTTGGGAGAAGTATTCCGGAGAGCGTAGTCATCCTGTGTGGATTCTGGGTGGGCAGTAGTCTCTTCGGGCAGGAGGACTAGTGCGCTACCCACACACATTACCCATCGGGGCTGCTCCGGGATTTTGGGAAGTGAAGCTTCAGCAGGGGTCTCCGGGTTAGGGTAATCGAAGACCATTAGAAAGGCCACTAGGAAGGCCTGAAGGTCCAGGAGGATAGGATCCTGTGTTTCCCATAGGGGGTTGATCCATTCCAAGGCATCACCCGCTAGGTTAGACATAATGAATCCCACCTTAACCCGATCAGTGGGAAAACAAAGAGGGTAGAACTTGAAGTGTAGCAAGCATTGCTCCACAAATGCACGGCTTTGTTTTGGATCCCCATAATACCGTGGCGGATCCGCAGGAACGAGTGCTGATAGATCCATCTGGACGGTTGCGTAATTCGCCTGGAACTCAGCTGGTAGCAAAAAAAAAAAAAAAATTTCCTCTAGATGCACGTATTCGCTGGAAAAAGTCTCAGAGCGAAGGCTGTGGGGCTCAACGGGAACCATGGCCTGAGCATGCAGTAATGCACACGCCCGGGCTGAGTGGCGTGTGCGTGTGTATGTAGTGATTCCACTGTGCCATGAACCAGAGAGTGCCTGGAGGGGCGTAACTAAGCATCTGCCCGATCCGACCAAGGTCGCACGACGGCATACGACGCCAGTGCACCAGGGAGGAACCGGGCAGAGGGACCAGGTGCTACTCCAGGTCAGACCCCGGACACGGCTGTTGACCCACACAGGGGAATACTGGAACAGGCAGGTTAGGCTGGCACACCGACTGGTGAGTATAGGCAGACACGGCTGGAATACAGACGGGTGGATGCTGGTAAGCACGACTGGTATGCAGGCAGGGAGGTACTGGCAGGTACGACAGGTTGGAGCACCGAGTGGATAGGACCCAGTACAGACTGGGACTCAGGAACAGAACCGCAGACGCGGTGGGCAAACAGCAGAGTGAGGCCGCCCAGAGCGGCGAGCAAGAGCAGAACAAGACGAGGCCGCCTGGAGCGGCGAGCGAGAGAAGAGCAGGACAAGGCCGCTTGGAGCGGTGAGCGAGAGAGGAGCAGGATGAGACTGCCGAAGCAGCGAGCAAAGGGTCGGAGCAGAGCGAGACTGCCGGAGCAGCGAGCAAAGGGTCGGAGCAGAGCGAGACTGCCGGAGCAGCGAGCAAAGGGTCAGAGCGGAGCGAGACTGCCAGAGCAGCGAGCAAAGGGTCAGAGCGGAGCGAGACTGCCGGAGCAGCGAGCAAAGGGTCAGAGCGGAGCGAGACTGCCGAGGCAGCGAGCAAAGGGTCAGAGCGGAGCGAGACTGCCGGAGCAGCGAGCAAAGGGTCAGAGCGGAGCGAGACTGCCGGAGCAGCGAGCAAAGGGTCAGAGCGGAGCGAGACTGCCGGAGCAGTGAGCAAAGGGTCAGAGTGGAGCGAGACTGCCGGAGCAGCGAGCAAAGGGTCAGAGCGGAGCGAGACTGCCGGAGCAGCGAGCAAAGGGTCAGAGCGGAGCGAGACTGCCGGAGCAGTGAGCAAGGCAGAGCAGGCTAGAACCGCCGGAGCGGTGAGCAAGGCAGAGTAGGAGGGACAGGGCTCTGTTCACACAGAACAGACAGGAAGGGAAAGGCAGAACCAGATACCCACAGGGTTCTTGCAGTGAAGTAGCGAGTGGACCACAAACTCATAAACGGAAGTACAGTGACAATGAGCAGTAGTTAGGTAAGAGTTCAGACTCTGCAGAAAAAGGGAAGGTACGGACATAGAGAAAAATAGGAAACAGGCTAGGAGAGTATTCAGACAAGAACAGACACAGCAGCAAGATACAGGAGCGGGTCTAGGTATGCGGCCCCTAGAAGGCGGAACGAACTGGCTAGGAGCGTGTTCAGACAGGAACAGGCAAGATACAGGAACGGGTCTAGGTATGCGGCCCCTAGAAGGTGGAAAGAACAGGCTAGGAGCGTATTCACACAGGCCTGGAAATACAGCCTCCAGGATAGGCAGAAGACAACAGGCTAGAAGATAATACAGACAGGACACAGTTCAGACACGGGAACTGATACCGAAGGCAGGAAACGACCTGGCATATCAGTGACCAGAAGCCAACTGACAGAACACAATGCTCAGGCAGGGTTTCTTGGGAGGAGCTGGGTTAAATACCAGATGACAGACAGCAATAGGCTGAGGACGCACAAGGGGTGTGTCTGCAGCAGGTACAAGAAACAGGAAGTGATCGGGTGCTGCCCTTAAGCAGCAGAAACAGAGGCAAACAGACAGCATGGAGGGAAGCCAGGCTAGCAGACTGGACTGGAGATCAAGTGCGCGCTCTTGCACAGTGGGAGATGGACCACTATGCAAGGACGCCGCCAGGTATGTTACATCCCCTATTTATAGGCAGTTACTGGCCCTATATTTGGATAAATATCCTTTCATAGTTAAGACAAAATGGGAGGAGGATGTGGGTCCCTTTTCTGAGGAGCAATGGGGGGAAATACTGGATTTCACACGTAAATTTTCCATGTCGAAGTCACAAAGATTGTCCCAAATTCTTCTCATTCATAGGGTATATTATATAGATCCCCAAGTATTTTATTTCAAATTGGAATACAAACAGATAACACAGACCCTAGATGTGGTCAAAATGACCCCCACCTGATGCATATGATGTGGGAATATGTGAATATTGACGACTACTGGAAGGGAGTGATCGCTCTTGTACTATCTGTATTTGGGATACAACTTAAGTTGGAACCTAAAATCTGTATCCTAGAAGTCCTGGGAGAGGACGTAGACCAGACTCCCATATGGCAATAGTTAACTCCAGAATATTATTCTAGCCAGATAGTTGTTGGCACTACATTGGATATAGAATTCTCCCCCAACAATAACAGAACTAAAATCCAGGATAAATGTCGCTCTATGCTTCGAAAAGGGAAGCTTATATATAAAGCAACGCTCTCAAGAAATTCATACACATATGGGAACAATGGTTAATTATCCCAGGTATGGCTTCAGAAAACCTTCTCAGAAATACTATACTGGACCGTTTGTCCATTTCCTTACAGTAACCCAGGAATGTATATCCTTATACCCAAGGTGTCAGCAAATAATAATTGTCTCAGTCCACATAATTGTCCCTTCTTAGATATATTCTTTTTCTTTTGATGTCCCAATAGGGAAAAAAATAAGCAGTCAGGAATATTTCAGATATTTACGTAGAAATGTAAAATTACTATACCAAAACATTTTACTATAGAGCAAAATTGGGATTTATATCATTGTAAACCGGTTGTTGTATTGTTACTGGTTTTTCTTTTTTATTGCTTTTCTCACAATGCTTGTATCAGAAAAAACAAAATGTTAGTATTTTTTGTTTTGTTCAATAAAAATGATCTGCTTGAAAATAGAAAAGAGCGAAGGTCTTTAATAGATCAAACGTGTATAAAATACCAAGATCGCATGTGAAGGTACTGATACAAATTGGCAGACAAATGAGGCCGCTCATTGTCATGGAGGTTACATCCATGCATGCAAATAACATACCTATCCAAAATAAAAGGGGAACCTTGGGCCAGAAATTCATAACCCCACTGACATAGAGGAAGCATTTCATTGCTGTTATAGCTCACTATATAATATTCATGGACAATACCATGACGTGTCGCCTAATATTCTTGAAACAAAACTTGACAAACATATTAATGACGCTGCCTTTTTTTTCTTACAGACGCCTGAGCAGGAGCTGCTAGACAAAGCTTTCACTGAACACGAGATAGGGAATGATTTATTGGCTTCTCCTATTGGGAAGAGCCCTGGGCCAGGTGGATTCAATAATAGATTTTATAAGATGTTTGTACCCCAGTTATTACCATTTTAGCCAAAGTGTTCAATAATATCTCAGAAGACTCCCCCTTTGCCCCCCAATCACTTGAGGCTCATATAATGGTTTTATCAAAGCCAGGAAAAGAACCAAATGCCTGCCCTAACTTTAATCCCATATCATTAATTAATGTAGATGTCAAACTATTCTCTGAAATGGTTACAGCATGGCTCTCCCACTACCTACCCTCAATTGTTAGCAATGATCAGGTTGGCTTTGTTAGGGTAGAGAAGCTCATGAAAATACAAATAAAACGTTAAATTTCACATGCAAAAAATGGGATCCCAATGTGCCTTGTTTCTGTCGACACTGAAAAAGCGTTCAACAGAGTGCATTGGACTTTCTTGAAGAGTACCCTATGACAAATTGGGTTGGGCTCTTTCTTGTTATCTAAAATTGTATCCTTATACACTGAAAACTATAGTTAGGGTAAACGGCCTTCTGTCTGACACATTATCTGTTAAAAATGAGATGAGGCAAGGGTGTCCCTTATCACCTCAACTATACATATTGTTGATAGAACATTTACTGTTAGCATTACATAAAAATCCAGATATTAGTGGAATTACTATAGGCTCACTTCACTATTAACTAGCTCTATACGCAGATGACCTGTTGTTCTATGTTTCAAACCCAATGATTTAATTTCCCTCTATATTAAAGGAATTTGAAGAATTTGGCCATGTAAGCAGTTTTAAAGTAAACTACACTAAAACAGAAGCCATGAACATAACTATTAACACTGAACTGACACAACAACTAATTCTAACTTTCCCTTTAAGTTGCAGAAAGACTCAATTACCTGGGTACATAAATTTCAGGGTACTTGGATGATCTGTATCATGTAAATTATATCCTTGTCCTGGTTTTGTCTTATTAATGTCATCAAAATGGCCATTTTGCCAAAACTTCTTTATATATTCCAGACCATTGCTCAGACTTTTTTCTCCCATATCCACAAGATTGTTAACAAGTTTGTATGGGGAACGTCACGGGCTATGGTACTGTGGAGACATGTGGGTCAGTAGGTGCTTTTGTCCGTGGGGCTGGCTGTCTTTAAATAGACTGCATGGATCAGGGCTCATCCCACTGAATGCTCGTACTCCTTCCCCATGGCCATAATACTACTCACACAACAGAGGATGAGGGTAACGTACTGTGGATTAGAACATCTGCGACTTTGGAGCTTCCAGGGCCGACTACCTCAACCAGTGGCACACCATTTTGACGTGCACCCACAGAGAAGAGGTAGCGACAAGCTTGGGACGCTGACCGAGTACAGCGAGGTATGTGGCCAGTTGACCTGACTGTCCCAATCTGGGTTCTCCAAACATCTCCGTGGGTTTAGTGATGGACAGTAGAGCAAATCTGTATTCCTCCAGCTGGAGCCATGGTGCCTTGGCTGTTGTCCTGTAGAGTCTCCCTGGAGAAGGAGAGAGGTCCCTTTTATACCCACAGCTGTCATTGAGGGTATTATCCACAGGTTTGGGGGAAAGTGGAAAGAGATAATCCCTCATTGTTCGAGTGTTCAATTAACCTGCATATTTTGTTCTCCAAGGTTTGTAGAATAACAAACTGCAAGGGCCGATACAATAGGTAGTCAGCAGGCATTCAGCAAATTAACAAACATCAATTGTTTTAATTAACCTGCGTCTTTGTCCTCCAGGGTTTGTAGAATAACAGACTGCAAGGCCTGATATAATAGGTCATCAGCAGGCATTCAACAAATCAATATACAACAAGTCAACCTGCAACAAGAGCCAATGTACAGGCTCATAAGAACGATGGCTCGTGTCCTTGGACCTACTGAATAATACGTCTGGCATAACTAAGAATAAATGCGGTATCATCACAGATACGTTTTAAAATATTGTGTTGTCCCAACAATAAAGGGGGTACTAGTTTGCCCGATCTAAAAAAATACCAGCAATCTGCGATTCTTATAAGATTTGTGGACTGCTTCAGGTCTGTGGAATATAAGAAATGGGTGAAACTGGAAGGAGACCTCTCTCTCTTTAGATACTCACATTTCTACCTTGGTTCGACAAAATATATTTACAAACTAAATAATTATCAATACTCGCTCAACACTTTTTGTAAACGTGGTAGCAAGTGTTAATCTCATCATCTATATCACGTAGGTTGATTCAAGGCTGGAACAAGGGGTAGGCAGGGTAGGTACCCGCCTAGGGCGCTGTCTCATGCCTCACCAAGGGGGGTGGAATTTGGGGAGAAAAAAAAGTGACATGGCTGAATGCCTGCGGGCACACAGGGGAGCAGTGTCAGTCACTGATAACGCTCACCCCTCTCTGTCCTGCACCCCGGCTGTCGCTCCCTCCTTGCACTCAATTGTATTCAAGTTTGTCAGATGCGAATACAACTGATGCGAGTGCTGTGCCACCCGGGACAGGAGAAGAGGAGCTGTAATCAGCTCCCATCTCTACCGGGAACTCCAGCAGAATGCAGGCCACTTCCGGAGACGGCACAGGCAGGGGACGTCGGGTGGCGTGATATGGTGACATCATGCCATCCAGCGTCAATTGCTGTACAGGAAGCAATACGAGACGGCAACCGCTGGTGAGCAGGGATTAGGTGAGTATGCCTTTTTTTCCCCTGATGTTCTGCCAATGAATGGGAGACATAAGACTGGCTGGCTGTAGGAGCTATCCCAAGAGGGGCTGGCTGTGGGGGACATCATATTATATCAGAGACTGTGGGGGACATTATACTATAATGATGTTGGAGCATCATTATATAGGGGGCTGTGAGGGGGACTCCTACTGTATAGGGGGCTGTGGGGGACATCATACTGTATGTTGGGAGTTGTGGTGGACATCATAGTGTATATTGGAAGGATGTTGTGGATATCACACTGTATGGACGGCTGTGGTGTCCCATCATACTATGTAACTGAACAGTGTGAGGGGGGATACGGTTTAAAGAGGACAACGTGGTGGGCAGTATGAGGGTATAGTGTGAAAAGGGGCATAGAATGGATATTGAGAGGGAGCAGTGTAAAAAGGCACAGTATGGGGAGAGGTTAGCATGGTGGGAGGGCAGTGAGGAGATATAGAGAGTCTAAGGGAAAACTAGAGAAGAGACAGCCATGGTATAGGCCATGGTTCATAAGGGCGGATGGTGTGGCGGTTATAGCTGATAATGGCAGACAATGTGGTGCCTATAGCTCATTAAGGTGGACAGTGTGGAGGCCTTATACTATAGGACAGTGATGGCGAGCCTTTTACGGACCGAGTGCCCAAACTGCAATCCAAAACCCACTTATTTATCGCCAAGTGCCAACACTGCAAATTAACCTGAATACTGAGGTTTTAGTTTAAAAAAACAACTCGTACAGAGAGCAGACAAGGGCAGACTAGAGCAGCCACAGATAGTAGTAGGAGTATGAGACCGCAGAAATAAAGAATGTGCTCACCCCCATCTTGTTATATGCCCCCATCCATGTATATATGTCTGCCCTCCCCCAATCCATGTATACATGTCTGCCCTCCCCCAATCCATGTATATATGGCTGCCCTCCCCCAATCCATGTATATATGCTGTTTCCCCACATTCCATGTATATATGCTGTTTCCCCCCCATTCCATGTATATATGCTGTTTCCTGTTTCCCCCCCATTCCATGTATATATGCTGTCCCCCCCCATTCCATGTATATATGCTTTTTCCCTTCCCCCTCCCATTCCATGTATATATGTTCTTTCCTTTCCCCCTCCCATTCCATGTATATATGCTCTTTCCCTTCCCCCTCCCATTCCATATATATATATTACAGACCAAAAGTTTGGACACACCTTCTCATTTAAAGATTTTTCTGTATTTTCATGACTATGAAAATTGTACATTTACATTGACGGCATCAAAACTATGAATTAACACATGTGGAATTATATACGTAACAAAAAAGTGTGAAACAACTGAAAATATGTCTTATATTCTAGGTTCTTCAAAGTAGCCACCTTTTGCTTTGATGACTGCTTTGCACACTCTTGGCATTCTGCTATGCTGTTTCCCTCCCCCCTCCCACTCCATGTATATATGCTGTTTCCCTCCCCCCTCCCATTCTATATATATATATATATATATATATATATATATATATATATATATATATATATATATATATATATATATGCTGTTTCCCTCCCATTCCATATATATATGCTGTTTCCCTCCCCCCTCCCACTCCATGTATATGTGCTCCCCCCCTCCCGTGTATATATGCTCTTTCCCTTACCCCTCCCACTCCATGTATATATGCTGTTTCCCTCCCCCCTCCCATTCCATGTATATATACTCTTTCCCTCCCCCCCTCCCATTCCATGTATATGTGCTCTTCGCCCCCTCCATTCCATGTATATATGCTCTTTCCCTCCCATTCCATGTATATATGCTCTTTCCCCCCCTCCCATTCCATATATATATGCTCTTTCCCCTCCCTCCCATTCCATGTATATATGCTCTTTCCCTCCCCCCTCCCATTCCATGTATATATGCTCTTTTCCTCCCCCCTCCCATTCCATGTATATATGGCTCTTCCCCCCCCTCCCATTCCATGTATATATGCTCTTTCCCTCCCCCCTCCCATTCCATGTATATATGCTCTTCCCCCCCCCCTCCCATTCCATGTATATATGCTCTTTCCCTCCCCCCTCCCATTCCATGTATATATGCTCTTTTCCTCCCCCCTCCCATTCCATGTATATATGGCTCTTCCCCCCCCTCCCATTCCATGTATATATGCTCTTTCCCTCCCCCCTCCCATTCCATGTATATATGCTCTTTCCCTCCCCCTCCCATTCCATGTATATATGCTCTTTCCCTCCCCCCTCCCATTGCATGTATACATGCTCTTTCCCTCCCCCCTCCCATTCCATGTATATATGCTCTTTCCCTCCCCCCTCCCATTCCATGTATATATGCTCTTTCCCTCCCCCCTCCCATTCCATGTATATATGCTCTTTCCCTCCCCCCTCCCATTCCATGTATATATGCTCTTTCCCTCCCCCCTCCCATTCCATGTATATATGCTCTTTCCCTCCCCCCTCCCATTCTATGTATATATGCTCTTTCCCTCCCCCCTCCCATTGCATGTATATATGCTCTTTCCCTCCCCCCTCCCATTGCATGTATATATGCTCTTTCCCTCCTCCCTCCCATTCCATGTATATATGCTCTTTCCCTCCCCCCTCCCATTCCATGTATACATGCTCTTTCCCTCCCCCCTCCCATTCCATGTATATATGCTCTTTCCCTCCTCCCTCCCATTCCATGTATATATGCTCTTTCCCTCCCCCCTCCCATTCCATGTATATATGCTCTTTCCCTCCCCTCTCCCATTCCATGTATATATGCTCTTTCCCTCCCCCCTCCCATTCCATGTATATATGCTCTTTCCCTCACTTCCCCCATTCCATGTATATATTGCTGTTCCCCCCTGCCGCCCCCCATTCCATTTATATATTGCTGTTCCCCCCTCCCATTCCCCATTCCATGTATATATTGCTGTTCCCCCCTCTCGTTCGTTCCCCATTCCATGTATATATTGCTGTCGTCCGCCCCCATTCCCTCCCACTGGCACCGCTGTTCATATATTAAAAAAAAACATAATAAACACTCCTACTCACCTTCCTTCCTCTCCCGCGCCGCATCCTCTCCTGTAGCCAGCAGCTGACTCCAGGGTCCTAGCGACGGGACGCATGACGTCACTGCCATGCGCCCGGCCGCCTGTACGCTGACATCAGCTGCCTCTGATTGGCCAGCAGCGTGTATTGCGGCGCACGGGCCTGGCAACTCATGCGCTGCAATACACTTCAGCTAGATGTGTGTCAGAGAACGCACATCTAGCTGAAGTGGGGACTGGCGTCGGCGGGCTCCGAGTACTCACCTGCCGGGCCAGGTCCTGGTCCAGTAGCGCTAGTGCTGCGGCGATGGCGAGTGTGCCCTTAGCGAGGGCTCTGCGTGCCCCCTCTGGCACGCGTGCCATAGGTTCGCCAGCACTGCCATAGGAGGCTTATTTAGGTCATAGTATGGAAAGATATTTTTATGCAGAGGGAATTTTAATAACACTGTTATTTTTAAAGGGCACCATGTTAAGATTTGCTCCAGAAGATCGGAGAAGAGGGAATATGGAGAGGCGAGCTGTAGATGTGAAAAGTCATCATGGCATCTGGACAAGATGGAGACGAAAAGAGAGAAAAGACTAACCAGAGAAGAGGTCACCTATAAGGTACCTGGATGTAAGTGTTTACTTGTTGATACAGACTGCTTCTCTCCAGAACTGTGGTTTCCATATGGTCCGCAGTCTGATAAAGACTCCCAGCGTCTCCTTACCATTGTTAAGGACATACTGGGAGTTGTAGGTTCATGAGATACAAATGTATATGGGCCTGACTTAGACTTATGACTTAGAAGGATTCAGATAGTCAGTTTTTAATCACGTGATGTTGTAGACATAATGGAAAAGGGAAGAATTAACTGGGTAGAAAGGCAAAATGAGCTAATGTAAGTACACAGTGCGTTATCATATGATGACTGCAATATATTAAGAGAATGAAAATTTTGGTGGGAGAGCTTCTTAAAAAAAAAAAATCATACGTATCCGTATTCCTTTATCCATTTGACAGATTCCCTAATGGAAACTAAATCGACCTCTATTAGACGTTTAGCAATAGCCACTCCCAGCTCCCGCTGCGCTCCACGAGACCCTGCAGCTCTGAATAGCGGTGACGTTATCAACTATACCGCTCATCAGAGTTGCCGGGTCATGCTGCCCTCTGTGAGACCCGGAAACTCTGATGAGTGGTATAGTTGCTGACATTGCCGTTGATAAGAGCCGCAAGGTATCGCGAAGTACAGCGAGAGCCGGGAGTAACTGCTGCTAAAAACCTATGGAGACTCAGAAACGAATCTCCATAGGCTTTTATCACTGGATTTGGGGAACTTTGTGGGAAGCTATGGACTACGTCGGACCTGCGAACCAGGAATAAGTGTCTTGTTTTTGTTTCTCTCTTTTTATGTTTTTTCAGGTATCCATTTGTGGGCCAAGTCAGATTCAGTTGACTACGTTGGACCTGCATGTTTTTTTTGTTTTTTTTTAAAGAAATTGGTGAACCAGGAAAAGTGTCGAGGGGTGTTTATTCAAATAAAGTATTTTTTTGTGTGTGTGCTTTAAATTTTTGATTACTGCGTCAGTAATAGGGGTGTCTGATAGACACCTCTCCATTACTAACACCAGTGCTTGATGCCAGCTGTGATTTTTGACAAATCATAGCTGACATCAACCCCAAGACCCGTTTAAACCGATTGTCAATGCACCAGGGCAATCGCGAAGGCAAAGCGCCATAATTGGTGCATCTGATGTGATGCGCCACTTCTGGGGCTGGTATTTTTAGGCTGGGAAGGGCCCATTAACGAATATCAGCTCTCCGCTGTCTGCTTTACCTTTGCTGGTTACAAAAACTGGGGGAACCCCAAGCCGTTTTATTGAATTATTTATTAGGTTAAACAAGGCTAAACACCCTTTAGCGCCACATGAAAGGCTCTAAAGGGTGCAAATTTATAATATGTAGGGGATTTGGGATGTTATACACTGTGTTCCAAATTATTATGCAAATAATATTTTCTCAGATTTTCCCAAATTACCTATATGAATTGCAGTCATTGTAATTTTCCAGTCAAATAACTATTAGAGTACAATTGAAAGGTTTTTGTACAAACTGCCTATGATAACAGTATATTTTTAAAAAAATAAAACACTCAAACTGCACTCAAAATGCATGTTCCAAATTATTATGCACCGCAGAGTTTTCAACCTTTTCATTTTAATAAAGAACAAAAAAATGGTCACTTTTGAAATTATAAGCATTAGCAGGTTATTACTAACTGAAATCAAACAGTTTTCAACTCAAAACTTTATTCTAGGTGATGTTACATTTGCACATAGGACCCCTTGTTCGAAAGGAGCTTCTGAACTCTCTCGTCCATTGAATTTGTCAGGTTTTGGATGGTTTCTGCTTCAATTGTTTTGCATGAGGACAGAATACCCTCCCAGAGCTGTTGCTTAGATGTAAACTGCCTCCCGCCATCATAGACACTCCTTTTGATGATGCTCCAGAGGTTCTCAATGGGGTTGAGGTCAGGGGAGCATGGGGGCCACACCATAAGTTTGTCCCCTTTTATGCCCATAGCAGCCAGAGATGCAGATGTGTTATGTGCAGCATGAGACTGGGCATTATCATGCATGAAAATGATCTTACTGCGGAATGCACGGTTCTTCTTCTTGAACCATGGAAGGAAGTGCTGTTTGAGAAACTCAACATACATTATGGAGTTCATCTTTACCTCTTCAGGGATCGTAAAGGGGCCGACAATCTCTCTCCCCATGATTCCAGCCCAAAACATTACTTCACCTCCTCCTTGTTAGCGCCGTAGCCGTGTTTGCATGGGGTGTCCATCAACCAGCCATCCTCCACTCCATCCATCTGAACCATCGAGATCATTTCATGCATGATAATGCCCCGTCTCATGCTGCACATAACACATCTGCATCTCTGGCTGCTATTGGCATAAAAGGGGACAAAATTATGGTGTGGCCCCCATGCTCCCCTGACCTCAACCCCATTGAGAACCTCTGGAGCATCATAAAAAGGAGTGTCTATGATGGCGGGAGGCAGTTCACATCTAAGCAACAGCTCTGGGACAGTATTCTGTCCTCATGCAAAACAATTGAAGCAGAAACCATCCAAAACCTGACAAATTCAATGGACGAGAGAGTTCAGAAGCTCCTTTCGAACAAGGGGTCCTATGTGCAAATGTAACATCACCTGTGGGGTCCAATTTTTGGTGTTACCTCGTGCAAAAGTGAGAAATTGTTGGCTAAAGCGAGTTTTTCTTTTTTTTAAAAATGAACTTTTTCATTATGAAGATTTAATGTTATCAAATTCTGTGTCGTACCTGTGGGTTCAAAATGTTCACTATACCCCTGGATAAACTTCTTGAGGGGCGTAGTTTCCAAAATGGGGTCACTTGTGAGGGTTTTCCAATGTAGTTTCCAAACCCAACATCGTGTCTGCTCTCGATTTCAGACAATTTTGTGTTCAGAAAGTCAAACGGTGCTCTTTCCATTCCGAGCCCTGGCGTGCGCCCAAACAGTGGTTTTCCCCCACTTATGGGGTATGGGCATACTCAGGAGAAATGACACAAAAATTGTTGGGGTCCATTATCTCTTATTACCCTTGTGAAAATTAAAAAAAAATGGAGTCTGAAGTAAAATTTTTATGAAAAAAAGTTAAATGTTAATTTTTTCCTTCCACGTTGCTTCAGTTTGCGAGAAGCACATGAAAGGTTAATAAAAATATTGAATGTGGTTTTGAGCACCTTGAGGGGAGCAGTTTTTAGAATGGTGTCACTTTTGGATATTTTCTGTCATATAGGTCCCTCATAGTCACTTCAAATAAAAAAAAAAATGGTTTTGTAAATTTTGTTTGAAAAATGAGAAATCGCTGGTCACATGCTAACCCTTATAACTTCCTAACAAAAAAAAGTTCTTTCAGATATTGTGCTGATGGAAAGTAGACATGTGGGAAATGTTATGTCACACAAAATAGTTAATAAATAGCTCTCTGACTTATGGGCATAAATATTACAATTTTTCATCTGCAAAATTTTTACCAAATTTCCATTTTTTTCACAAATAAACACAAGTGATATCGAAGAAATTTACCACTATCATGAAGTACAATATGTCACGAAAAAACAGTCTCAGAATCAGGGGGATCCGTTGAAGCGTTCCAGAGTAATTACCTCATAAAGTGACAGTGGTCAGAATTATAAAAATTGGCCAGGTCATTAAGAACAATATTGGCTCCGTCACTAAGGGGTTAAAAACGCATTGTATACGGATGCAGGCGAGAAAAAGATCGCACACTCGCATGACAATCATCTGACTTTTCAGGATGAACATCGGAGCGATTTATAATCTACTGATGTGAACGGACCCTTATCCGGACTCTGAATATAGTCTATCAAGGGCGCCCTCCCTGGAAGGGGTTAAACAGACGAGATTTCGGCATTTTAGCTCCTGGTATGGAGTGGATAGCACAATCATATGCCGCCATATAGTAGACGTCCGGGAACTGGTGATAATCACCTCGTGTCGTCCCACGTTACATCCTCACATAAAACTGTAGAAAAGGCGGCGCGGGGTAATTGTGCCAGAAGTGAGGGGCAAATAATGGCGGAAATGTCCCTGACTGCGGAGACGTCGCCATGTAGCGTCTTCACCCCGGATATCACTACAGGAGCCGCGCAGTTCACACTGTGCATCCACTGAGGCCCCACTGAGACCACACGGCTCCGCTCCGTACACCTCGTACACGCGCGGCTCCGCTCCGTACACCTCGTACACGCGCGGCTCCGCTCCGTACACCTCGTACACGCGCGGCTCCGCTCCGTACACCTCGTACACGCGCGGCTCCGCTCCGTACACCTCGTACACGCGCGGCTCCGCTCCGTACACCTCGTACACGCGCGGCTCCGCTCCGTACACCTCGTACACGCGCGGCTCCGCTCCGTACACCTCGTACACGCGCGGCTCCGCTCCGTACACCTCGTACACGCGCGGCTCAGCTCCGTACACCTCGTACACGCGCGGCTCCGCTCCGTCCACCTCGTACACGCGCGGCTCCGCTCCGTCCACCTCGTACACGCGCGGCTCCGCTCCGTACACCTCGTACACGCGCGGCTCCGCTCCGTACACCTCGTACACGCGCGGCTCCGCTCCGTACACCTCGTACACGCGCGGCTCCGCTCCGTACACCTTGTACACACAGGGCTATGCTCCGTACACCTCGTACACGCGCGGCTCCGTACACCTTGTACACACAGGGCTATGCTCCGTACGCCTCGTACACGCGGGGCTGCGCTCCGTACACCTCGTACACGCGCGGCTCCGCTCCGTACACCTCGTACACGCGCGGCTCCGCTCCGTACACCTCGTACACGCGCGGCTCAGCTCCGTACACCTCGTACACGCGCGGCTCTGCTCCGTACACCTCGTACACGCGCGGCTCCGCTCCGTACACCTCGTACACGCGCGGCTCTGCTCCGTACACCTCGTACACGCGCGGCTCCGCTCCGTACACCTCGTACACGCGCGGCTCCGCTCCGTACACCTCGTACACGCGCGGCTCTGCTCCGTACACGCGCGGCTCCGCTCCGTACACCTCGTACACGCGCGGCTCTGCTCCGTACACCTCGTACACGCGTGGCTCCGCTCCGTACACCTCGTACACACACGGCTCCGCTCCGTACACCTCGTCACACGCGGCTCTGCTACATCCACACTGTAAACCCCTCCTGACCCCACACATAAACTTCAGCTCATCCAGCACCATGACAACCAGCACAGCAGAGTCCTGCATCCACTGAGGCCCCTGATCATGTGACCCCTGACTCCTCCCCTCCTGTGACCTCATCACAGGTCCTGTGCGCACACAACAGCCATATATGTGGTGGCGGCTCTGCAGGTGGAGGTATGTGGAGACCCCATTACTGGGTGCAGGGGGCATTAACCCCTTCAGCACGGAGGCTCTTTTGGGGTCTTGTGTTGCCCCTTTATAAGAATCATAAGGTTTCTGTCCTGTTTCCTGTAATAGATACATACGACCCAACTATGGAGACAGGAAGGGAGGAAACGTATTGTTCTCAGAGTACAGGACCCCCCACAGTGTAATGCCCCCATTATGCCCCTTATACAGGATGTATGATGCCCCCCACACACTGTAATGCCCCATTATGCCCCTTATGCTGTATGTATGATGCCCCCACACAGTGTAATGCCCCCATTATGCCCCTTATGCAGGATGTATGATGCCCACCACACAGTGTAATGCCCCCATTATGCCCCTTATGCAGGATGTATGATGCCCCCACACAGTGTAATGCCCCCTTTATGCCCCTTATGCAGAATGTATGATGCCCCCACACAGTGTAATGCCCCCATTATGCCCCTTATGCAGGATGTATGATGCCCCCACAGTGTAATGCCCCCTTTATGCCCCTTATGCAGAATGTATGATGCCCCCACACAGTGTAATGCCCCCATTATGCCCCTTATGCAGGATGTATGATGCCCCCACACAGTGTAATGCCCCCTTTATGCCCCTTATGCAGAATGTATGATTCCCCCACACAGTGTAATGCCCACATTATGCCCCTTATGCAGTATGTATGATGCCCCCATTATGCTTCTTATACAGTATGTATGATGCCCCCACACAGCGTAATGCCCCCATTATGCCCCTTATGCAGTATGTATGATGCTCCTGACGCGCCCCTGGGCCTGTGTCGCGCTGCGTTGCGCACGCGGGAGCTTACCCGGAGCCGGATCTCTTGAGGGTTGTAGTCTCGTGGCGGTGACCCGGTCCGTGCCCAGGGAGTCAAACTGAGCGGCGATGTAACAGCGGTAGATGCAGGACGACTACGCCACCCGTTGAATGCAGCTATGGAGCTGCCGCTGCAGGACAGTCCGCTGAGGCCGGTGGATGGATGGTGCAGCGTAGATGGTATAACCCCCAACGGGAGGGGTATGGCCTCAGGGCAGCAGATGTGGATGATGGGGGTAGCAGGAACCACTCAGAGACGGTGCGGTGTAATTCAGGGTCTTTACTGGTAACAACGATAGACCCTCCCGGAGTACTTGCTAGTGAACGGGGCCTGGTCAGTCCTTGAGCAGATGGGATCTCCCCTGGCCAGGCGGAGTTGTAGGCCTCCCAAACTGACTGTACTCTTCTGGCTACCTTGCTAGAAGCGGATATAAGTAGCCCACGTCCCTGAGTGTACCGTGTGGTGCTCACCCGTATGGCCGGTGACTCGGGGCCTTCTAATGGCTTCCGCTCCACGATGGCGGTGCTGGTCCCACGCGTGTGACCGTGCCTTCGGGTTTCTGGGCCTGAGGACCTGAAATCCCCTGCCGGTCGGCTTCTGCTGCTGGGTAAGAGTTAGTCCCCACAGCCTCGGACGCCGGGTCCGGTAAGAAAGCTTCTCAGTCAGGGCGAGCTCTGCAGCTGCCAGCCCCTGACTCGTAGTAATATTGCTCCCAATGAGCTTCTGCTGTTTCTTCCTATGCTGCTTCTCTGTCTCTACTCTCCTTGACTGCTCACCCTGCTTCAGCCCCGGGTTTATATAGGGGAAGTTCTTCCCCTCCCAAGACTGGGCAGGAGGTGTGGCATGCACAGGATCCCTGACCAAAGGACCTCCCACCTGCTCTCAGACGTAATATCTCTATCACTGTGGCAACCAGACCCCTGGGGTGTCACATTCCCCCCTAGTGAAATTTAGTACTCCGGGACTAAACATATTTTTTAGAAAAACATAACAAGGTATAACAATAACAATACAATAAGAAAAACACATAAGATGGTTGCGGCGTGTCCGCAACCGGGTGCAGTCTTTGAAGAAAGCAAGGTGTCCATTTCACCAAAACAGGGAGACGTAACCAGGTAGGGGTCTGTCCTACCCCGAGTCCTTAACAGTCTCTAGTCCATCCTGGGTTACGCTCCAACTATGTACAAGGATTCCCGGTAAATCCACCAAGGACTCCTAAAAATAACTAGAAACACAAAATTATACACAAGCAACAATACACAGATAAACATAAATAAAACAATTTATACACTTCAAATCCTCCAGCGTGCGGGTAACTGGCCTCTAGTGGCCCTAGTGGACCTACGGAGCTGACTGTCTGGCCCTGAACTACAGGGTGTAGGAGCTGTCAAGGGTAAACTGGGCAGCTGTCTACCGGCTCTTTGTCTCACTAGGGGTACGGCAGGCTCACTATAAGCAGAGGGTTGATCCTCCTGTTCTGCTTGTGTGGAGTCTTCTGCCTCCTGGACCGGCTGTTCTTCCAGCTCTACCTGTTGCTCCGTAGGTGCTTGGGATGCTGGTTGGAGGAAGGTGAGTACGGGTACCACAACTGCACCATTGACTTGAGTCCAAGACCGAGGGAAGTCCCCGAGCACAGTACTAACCATATCTTCCCTTTCCTCTACGGGTCGATGGTCTTCTTGTTCCTCTTCAGGGTTCCTCAGTTGTTCGGGACACTTCTTCAGGTGGTCCCGGGATACAATAGCTGTGGTTTCCCCTCCGTCTTTACTGATGGTACAAACCTTCGGGTTCTCGTGGCTTGAGGGCAGTACGGTGTACGGGTCCTTTTCCCACTGGTCGTCCAACTTGTGGAGCCGTCTCTTCCTCTTCAAGACCTGCTCTCCGGGTACCAGGGGAACAGCGGGAGCATACTGGTTGTAAGTTTTCTCTTGTCTTTCCCTAGCCTGACAGAGACTTCGCTCCACGCTCTCCTGTACTCTCCGGTACTGCTGCTGCCTCTCTGTGTCCCAGTCTGCTTCTGGTGAAGTGTCCTCGGGTGTCAGGACTCCCATTTCCAGGTCAACAGGTAACTTACCAGGTCTTGCCCTCATTAGGTAAGCCGGGGTACAGTTGGTGGAACCTACCGGGATGTGGTTGTATAGGTCCACCAGATCGGGCAACTTCTCAGGCCACAGACTGCGTTCTTCCAGGGGCAACGTTTTTAGAAGATCCATTACCACCTGGTTCATTTTCTCACAAAGTCCATTAGTTTGCGGATGGTAGGGTGTCGTCCTTATCTTCCGGCAGCCATACAGATTGCAGAATTCCTGGAAGACCTCCGCTTCAAAGGCAGGTCCCTGGTCCGTCAGCACTTGGTCCGGGTACCCGTGTGGACGGCAAAAGTGCTGCTGGAAGGCTCTAGCTGCTGTTTGAGCCGTTAAGTCCTTGACGGGGACGACAACCAGAAACCGGGAGTAATGATCCACGATGGTTAACGCGTAGACGTAGCCACTTCTGCTTGGGGTCAGTTTTACATGATCCAAGGCTACCAGTTCCAACGGTTGCCGGGTGACGATGGACTGCAGGGGAGTCTTCTGGCTGGCACGGTCCTTCCTTCTCAGGTTGCACGGGCCACAGTCTCTGCACCACTTCTCGATGGTTCCCCTCATGCCTACCCAGTGGAACCGCTCGCGCAGCAGGAACCCCAGCTTCTTCCACCCGAAGTGTCCAGCTCCGTCGTGGTATGCCTCCATCACCATGGCTGCGTCTCTTCGTGGCACCACTACTTGCCAGAGTAATTCATGCGTCCGGGAGTTAACCATTCTGCGGCACAACTTCCCTTTGTAAAGGAACAGTCGACTCTTCTCTGCCCATAGTTGTTTGGCTTCCTCCGGAGCGTCTGGTTCAAGGCGAGCCTCCGGCCGAGTCAGCATCTCCTTCACCAGTCGGACGGCAGGGTCGCTGTCTTGCGTTTCCGCCCAGTTGTAGTGGGGTAAGGGGTTCAACGTAGCAGCCTGCTTACTCCTTACCCGGTGGGAATACTGGATAGTCCCATGACGGTGGAACGCAGGGAGTTCAACTTCTTCCAGTCCCTCCGGATCTTCTCCTCCGTCCGGCAGGTTGGGCATCCTGGACAGGGCGTCCGCGTTGGTATTGGAGCGTCCTGCCCGGTATTTGATTGTGAACTCGTAGTTGGACAGACGGGCCATCCACCTCTGCTCCAGGGCACCAAGTCTTGCCGTGTCCAGGTGTGTCAACGGGTTGTTATCCGTGTACACGGTGAACCGGGAAGAAGCGAGGTAATGCTTAAAGCGCTCGGTGACTGCCCATACTACGGCCAGGAACTCTAACTTAAATGAGCTGTAATTCTCGGGGTTCCTTTCGGTGGGTCGCAGTTTTCGGCTGGCGTAGGCGATTACTCGTTCCTTCCCCTGCTGGATCTGGGACAGTACGGCTCCTAGCCCGATGTTACTGGCGTCGGTGTAGAGGATAAAGGGCTGGCTATAATCCGGGTACGCCAGGATTTCGTCCCCCGTGAGGGCCATCTTCAGCTGGCGGAAGGACTCTTCTTCCAGCTCCTCCCATTTGAAGGGCGGCTTCTGGTTCTTGGCCTTCCGGGACTGGCCTATCAGGAGGTCCTGCATAGGTGCTGCCTTTTTGGTGAAACCGGGAATAAACCTTCGGTAGTAGCCTACCAACCCGAGGAACTGCCGCACTTCTTTTACGCTGGAGGGGCTTGGCCATTCCTTAATTGCGGTGATCTTATCAGGGTCGGGAGCCACTCCGTCAGCGCTCACCACGTGTCCCAGGTACTGCACCTTTGGTTTCAGGAGGTGACACTTGGAGGGTTTCACCTTTAGGCCGTAACTTGCCAGAGCTTCGAACACTTCCGCCAGGTGTTTCAGGTGGTCCTCATACGTCTTGGAATATACGATGACATCGTCCAGGTACAACAGGACCGTCTCGAAGTTTCTGTGGCCCAGACAACACTCCATTAGTCGTTGGAAGGTTCCCGGTGCGTTGCAGAGTCCGAACGGCATGCAGGTGAACTCGCTAAGTCCCATCGGGGTGGTGAATGCGGTCTTCTCCCGGTCCGCCTCTGCTACAGGAACCTGCCAGTACCCGCTAGTGAGATCCAAGGTAGAGAAGAAGTTAGCAGATCTTAAAGCAGCCAATGACTCCTCTATCCTTGGTAAGGGGTACGCATCCTTGTGTGTGATACGATTGATTTTCCGGTAATCTACACACATCCTCATGGTGTTGTCTTTCTTTCGGACTAAGACTAGTGGAGCTGCCCAGGGGCTACAGCTATCCCTGATCACCCCAGCCTCCTTCATGTCTCTAAGCATCCCCTTGGCGTGTTGGTAGTGTGCAGGGGGTACGGGTCGATACCTCTCTTTTATAGGAGGATGATCTCCCGTGGGGATGTGGTGTTCTACCCCCTTGACTCGCCCGAAGTCTAACGGGTGTTTACTAAACACTCTCTCGTACTCTTGAACCACCCGATAGACTCCCTGTTTCTGATGTGAGGGAGTGGAGTCAGTACCCAAATGTAGTTGCTGACACCAGTCCTCCTTTGTTTTCTTTGAGCCGTTACCTTCCTCCGGGTGAGATGGAGGCAAGGGTTCCACAGATTGTATAGCATTTTGGTTAATGGTATATAATTTGGCTAGCGTGGCATACCGGGGCAGGTACACTTCCCTCTTCCCGATATTGATTATGCGAACGGGCACCCTCCCATGGCGTACATTAACCACCCCCCGTGCTGTCAAGATGGTGGGCCTACTGTCTGAGTAAACTGGTTCTACCATTGCCTGGTAATCTCTACCTCTCAGACCAATAGCTGCCCGGCACCAAATCATCATTTCACTTTTTGGGGGCATGGCAATAGGAAAAGGGTCACACATTCTTACGCTACCAATCTCACCGCCGGAGAGTTCCACCTGTTGCCGTCGCATCAGTGCCCGGATCTCTTTCTGGAGCACCCGCTGCTCGCCGGAACTGGCGTTCTTGGCAACCTGCTGTAGAAGGAAAATCACCTCTGCAAGACAATTTTCAATTACATTAGTTCCTAGAGTTATTTTTGGGTGACTCTCATGTTTGTCAATATCTACAATGATCAGTCCCTGTGCTGCCAGTTCGACTCTACCGATTTTGATGGTCACCTCTTTAAATCCGATCTGTGGCACGGGCTGGCCATTGCTGGCGATGATACTCAAGTCGTCGTCAGGGTAGCGGGTAATATCCGAGTCATTCCAGTACTGCTTAAAGAGCACGTACGGGATGGTGGTGACCTGTGACCCGGTGTCCAGTAGGGCACTCATGGGAATGCCATCCAGTACCACAGGCAAGACTGGACGTCCTCCCACATATCTGTCGCGCCAGTTCGATGGGCCTGGTGATCTTTTTCCTGGGGGTTGGCCCTCTACCCCAGGTTGTGCCCGTTTAAAGAACAGTACCTTGCCATATGTCCAGGTTGATTGCAGCGGCGGCAGATGGGTCGTCCGTCTTCGCTGTATCGGTCACTGGGTCTTCCTCTGGCCGGTGGGGTCCTCCTTGGTCGACGCCACGGGATGTCCTCCGGTCCGGATGCCAGCTGGATCTTCCCTGGGGTGGAAGCCTGTAAAGACTGCACAGTTCGGGTTAGCGCAGCAACGCTCTTAGCTAGCTCTTGGACCTGATGGTGTAGGTCTGGAGCCGGGTCATTGTCCAAAGCCTGCGCATCAGCTCCCACAGGCCCTGCCGACAAGGGCGCCGCCTCCTGGTGGTAAGTGGTAGTGGGGCGCCTGTGGGTCATAACGCCACCTGGTGCCGGTTCTCGGAGCACCCGGATGGCTCTGTCCTTGAACTGTGCAAAGCCCAGATGGGGATCCTGTAAGGCCATTGCCCGCAACTGGGTTCGGTGGGTATTACAATACAGTCCCTCTATAAACTGTTCGGTCAACAGCCTGTCCTCGTTTCCCACTCCATCAGGGTCGGTCTGCTTAATGGCCCTCAGGGCCTCTTGTAGGTTTAGTGCATAGTCCCTTATACTCTCATGCACTCGCTGCTTGCACCCGTAGAATCTAAGCTTAATCTCGGCTGAGGTGCGGGTATCAAAGGTGTCCTTCAGCCGGGTTAGTATCCCTGCGACAGTCTTCCTCCCAGGTGGCCAGGATTTTACTTCCCTTTTGGCTGCCCCGGTTAGTTGGGCCACCAGGATGCTCACTTTTTGCTCTTCTGTGAGGGGGTACACCTGGAAGAGGCTATCCAGCTTTTCTCTAAAGTCATGCAGGGTATGTGACTCCCCTGAGTACTGGGGTAGCCAAGCTGCTCCCGGGATATAGGGCATGGTGAAGGGCATAACTGCAGCAGCGGTAGCGCTGGCGGGGGTTGAGGCAGTGAAGCTCTCCTCCGTATCCGACATCTTCCTCCCCCCTAGTGGACCGTGGCCTACCTTGCGATGATCCTCTTCCGTAGGCCGCGGCTCCGCAGTGGATCGTCAGGGTTGAGGACCTTCCGTCGCGCTCCTGTGACGTCGGCGTCTGCTGGGCTCCTTCCAGGACCTTACGCAACGTCCGGACGTGGGGCGGGGCTTCAGTTCTCGCGCGCTTTCGGAGTCCACGCCCCTCTTCTTCCCGCGCGGCGTCCTCAAGATGGCGTCCAATGGCGGGAAAACTCCACGGATGGCGGGAAGAAGGCAGAAGATGGCGCCGGATGGCGGGAAACTTCACCGATGGCGGGAAGAAGGCTGAAGATGGCGCCGGATGGCGGGAATCTTCACCACAGGTAAGTTTGAAAAGTCTCTTTTTCAGGCACGCAGTACCCGGTGGTTGCGGGCACGAAATCCTGCCGACTACGCCAAAGTTGACGCGCCCCTGGGCCTGTGTCGCGCTGCGTTGCGCACGCGGGAGCTTACCCGGAGCCGGATGTCTTGAGGGTTGTAGTCTCGTGGCGGTGACCCGGTCCGTGCCCAGGGAGTCAAACTGAGCGGCGATGTAACAGCGGTAGATGCAGGACGACTACGCCACCCGTTGAATGCAGCTATGGAGCTGCCGCTGCAGGACAGTCCGCTGAGGCCGGTGGATGGATGGTGCAGCGTAGATGGTATAACCCCCAACGGGAGGGGTATGGCCTCAGGGCAGCAGATGTGGATGATGGGGGTAGCAGGAACCACTCAGAGACGGTGCGGTGTAATTCAGGGTCTTTACTGGTAACAACGATAGACCCTCCCGGAGTACTTGCTAGTGAACGGGGCCTGGTCAGTCCTTGAGCAGATGGGATCTCCCCTGGCCAGGCGGAGTTGTAGGCCTCCCAAACTGACTGTACTCTTCTGGCTACCTTGCTAGAAGCGGATATAAGTAGCCCACGTCCCTGAGTGTACCGTGTGGTGCTCACCCGTATGGCCGGTGACTCGGGGCCTTCTAATGGCTTCCGCTCCACGATGGCGGTGCTGGTCCCACGCGTGTGACCGTGCCTTCGGGTTTCTGGGCCTGAGGACCTGAAATCCCCTGCCGGTCGGCTTCTGCTGCTGGGTAAGAGTTAGTCCCCACAGCCTCGGACGCCGGGTCCGGTAAGAAAGCTTCTCAGTCAGGGCGAGCTCTGCAGCTGCCAGCCCCTGACTCGTAGTAATATTGCTCCCAATGAGCTTCTGCTGTTTCTTCCTATGCTGCTTCTCTGTCTCTACTCTCCTTGACTGCTCACCCTGCTTCAGCCCCGGGTTTATATAGGGGAAGTTCTTCCCCTCCCAAGACTGGGCAGGAGGTGTGGCATGCACAGGATCCCTGACCAAAGGACCTCCCACCTGCTCTCAGACGTAATATCTCTATCACTGTGGCAACCAGACCCCTGGGGTGTCACACTCCCACACAGTGTAATGCCCCCATTATGCCCCTTATGCAGGATGTATGATGCCCCCACACAGTGTAATCCCCCATTATGCCCCTTATGCAGGATGTATGATGCCTCCACACAGTGTAATGCCCCCATTATGCCCCTTTTGCAGTATGTATGATGCCCCCATTATGCTTCTTATACAGTATGTATGATGCCCCCACACAGCGTAATGCCCCCATTATGCCCCTTATGCAGTATGTATGATGCCCCCACACAGTGTAATGCCCCCATTATGCCCCTTATGCAGGATGTATGATGCCCCCACACAGTGTAATCCCCCATTATGCCCCTTATGCAGGATGTATGATGCCTCCACACAGTGTAATGCCCCAATTATGCCCCTTATACAGGATGTATGATGCCCCCATTATGCCCCTTATGCAGGATGTGTAATGCCCCCATTTTGCCCCTTATGCAGTATGTATGATGCCCCCCACACAGTGTAATTCCCCCATTATGCCCCTATAATCAGGTGACCGGATACAAAGCACAGACAAACACAAGGCCAATGTAACCAATATAATTATTTATGTCCCTGATATGGGGGAATTGTGATAACTATAGGAACAGTGAATAATGCAGAACAGGGAAATTACAAGGTGAAATCTACAATATCAGATGTACAATAAATTCTCTGGCTCACTAACTGTAATAACCGCCTTAACCATATGTTACTTCATCCACTGACAAGGGTGATGGTCCCGACACATACAACATTATCTCTTCTGTGAACACAGGACCTACAGGAGGTCTCTGGTACTTCTCGCAAGGCCATAAAGCCCCCGTCTCACATAGCGAGATCGCTGCTGTGTCACGGTTTTGGTGACGCAACAGCGACCTCACCAGCGATGTCGCTATGTGTGACACTTTGCAACGATCAGGCCCCTGCTGTGAGGTCGCTGATTGCTGCAAAGTGTCCTGAACCATTTTTTGGTCGTTGCTCTCCCGCTGGTCAGCACACATCGCTGTGTGTGACCAGCGGGAGCAGCGATCAGGCTGGTAACTATGGTAAACATCGGGTTACTAGTGGCACACGCGCACCTAGTAACCCGTTGTTTATCATGGTTACGAGCCTGCTAAAGTGAGCGGTAACCTCCCGCTCACTGTAGCAGAGTGGTATCCATGATAAACAACGGGTTACTAGGAGCGCGTGTGCCCCTAGTAACCCGATGTTTACCATAGTTACCAGCCTGCTCCTGCTTCAGCAGGCTCGTAACCAGGAGCAGGACATCGTGGAAAGATTCTTTCCACGATGTCGCTGCTCCCCTGATCGTTGGTGAGCCTGCCTGTTTGACAGCTCACCAGCGACCACATAGCGACGCAGCAACGATCCCTGACAGGTCTTATCGTTGTCGGGATCGTTGCAGCGTCGCTAAGTGTGACGGGGCCTTTAGTCCTTAGGCTGAACTCCTGAGATATATCTGGTGCCACCTGGGTTCTGCTTCCCGGCAAGCCACAACCTGTTTCCTTGGGTGCTTTACCATGGTCTTGTACTTGGGCCTCAGATTCTTCCACAGCACACATCCTTTCCTTGGCACCAAATCTGTTCCCTTTTTGGGGCGCTGGTCTTTTATATCAGGAGACTGCGTCATTAAGGTCACCTGACCTGATTTACTTTCTAAACCCTTCCTGAAACTCTCCCTCTTCTCATTGATTCCACAGGGTCCCACCTAGACGGCAGATGGCAGTCTTGTACAAATGCCGCACAACACTGAGAATTCTCGCTTCTTATGGCACACCTTTTTACATCTCTTATGCAGTATGTATGATGCCCCTAACACAGTATAATGTTCCCACAGTATTGGCATCTCTCACACAAAAGATATTTCCACCAAACCACCATTCCCCCGACACAGTATAATGTTCCCACAGTACCATGATCCCCCGACACACAGTATAATGTTCCCACAGTACCATCATCCTACCACACACAATATAATGTTCCCACAGTACTGCCATTCCATCACGCACAGTATAATGCTCCCACAGTACTGTTATTCCTTCCCCACAGTACATTGTTTCCATAGTACTGCTCTCCTGCCACATACAGTATAATGTTCCCACAGTACCACCATCCCCTTCATACTTAGCGGGGGTCCTTATTTTGTGTAGCAGCTTGTGGTGGCCATAATACTGTCTGAGGTGCTGTGGAGGCCATCATACTGTGTGGGTACTGTGTGGGCCATCATACTATGTGGGAGTCCTCATTCTGAGCTTCATGTGTACACAGGAGAAAAATTTTCTGCTGATGAGTCAGATAGCGATAAGTAAGTGAGAAATACACTTGGTCTATCTGGTTGCAGATCTGAATTGATATGGTATCGTTTGTCAGGAGGTAGATATCAGCTAGTATGTTATGAACAAAAGCAAAGATACTGTATAATGGCAGTGGGAATCCGGATTCCAGTCAGGGAGCATAGCAAAGACAAAGAGCAGGGCAAGGTCCTTAGCTCAGGCCAGGAGGCCTACTTAGATGGTTCAGAACTTTGCCTTGAGTGGGCAGAAGGCCTAATTAATGGAGATTAAGTTATGAAAGGATTACTTATTTTAGACAAACAGGATTTAAGCAAACAGTTGTCTATACTAGAGCGAAAGCTACAGTGTCACCAAACTGGAACACAAGTTCTCTTACATAGAGCTGAAGATGCAGTGCCACAGCAAGAAGTGTGTGGACCTCATCGAATGGACTTTGAGAGTACTAGTGAGGAGTCGTACCGATGCACCTCAGTCAGTGAGGTCCTCACAAATCAACTGGGAGCTGAAAGCAGCTCTTAGGGGCTATTGCTGTGGGATTTGTGATTTCTATGTACTCCACTGTGTATAGGATGTGTATAGGATAATAAAGTATAAAAAAGTTGTTATGGGTGTGACTTACCGAACATTGTGTAGTGAGTCTGTTTTCCCTATAGTGATGGATATTTCTTGTTGCTAAAACCTTTTTTTTTTCACATTTTTTAAACAATTCTCTTTAGTGTGGTCATACAACATACAAGCCTCTGATTGCTCAGGTGAAGCATTTTTTGAAGACTCCAATCTTTCTCCTTCTGTAACATACAGGTACATCTCACAAAATTAGAATATCATCCTAAAGTTAATTTATTTCAATTCTTCAATACAAAAAGTGAAACTCTTATATTATATAGAGTCATTACAAACAGAGTGATCTATTTCACGTGTTTATTTCTGTTAATGTTGATGATTAGATTATGGCTTACAGCCATTGAAAACACAAAAGCCATCTCAGTAAATTTAAATAATTAACAAAAAACACCTGCAAAGGCTTCCTATGCATTTAAAAAGGTCCCTTGGTCTGTTTCAGTAGACTCCACAGTCATGGGGAAGACTGCTGACTTGACAGATGTCCAGAAGGCAGTCATTGATACTAAGTAAATGCAAAGGAAATTCAGCTTGAAAAATGTTTTTAAAATCCGAAAAGTTGTCCTACTGAAATGTATGTTCAGTAAATGCACTCAGTACTTGGTCGGGGCTCCTTGTGCATCAATTACTGCATCAATGCGGCAATGTGGCATCGAGGCGATAAGCCTGTGGCACTGCTGAGGTGTTACGGAAGCCCAGGTGGCTTTGATAGCAGCCTTCAGCTCTTTTGCATTGTTGGGTCTGGTGTCTCTCATATTTCTTTTGACAATACCCCATAGATTCTCTATGGGGTTAAGGTCAGGCGAGTTTGCTGCCAATCAAGCACAGTGATACTGTTGTGTGTGGTACTTTTGGCAGTGAGGACAGGTGCCAAGTCCAGCTGGAGAATGACATTTCCATCTCCATAAAGCTCGTCGGCAGAGGGAAGCATGAAGTGCTCTAAAATATCCTGGTTGTAGTATCGGCGTCTCTGCCCCCTGATAGGCAGAGATGCCGTCCCTCTTACCGCCGCGCTCCCGGCCCGGCGTCTTCCGGCCCTCCTGCTGCTGCCGGCACGCGCAGCTTCCCAGGCACTGTGCTTAGGGCGCGTGCTCCCTCCCTTTTAAAGGGGCCGCGCGCTCCGTCCTAAGGAGTCCCCGGCCAATGGCCGGAGAACCTCTCATATAAACGGCACCTCCTCCAAAATGGAGGTGCCCGTGCGAGGTTGTAGCTTTGTGTCCTCAACTCTGCTCCAGCCCTCAGGTCCCGCTGCTAGCCTGACTATCTGTCCAGTCCGCCAGCCTGACTATGTGTCCAGTCCGCCAGCCTGACTACCAGTCCAGTCCACCCGCCTGACTACAAGTCCAGTCCGTCAGCCTGACTACCAGTCCAGTCCGTCAGCCTGACTACCAGTCCAGTCCGCCAGCCTGACTACCAGTCCAGTCCGCCAGCCTGACTACCAGTCCAGTCCGCCAGCCTGACTACCAGTCCGCCAGCCTGATTACCAGTCCTGTCCACCAGCCTGACTACCTGTCTCCGCCTGCCAAGTGTACTCTCCAGCCCGACGGTCTGCCTATGATCCAAACCCGCCAGTCTGTCTATGGGTCTGGCTTGCCTGCCTACCCGGAGAACGTACCAGTTACCTGCCAGCCTACCTGGAGGCTCCTGTCTGTTACCTGCCGTGCCTACCCGGAGGCTCCTGCCAGTTACCCATGGGAGTCACCTGCTCTCATACAAGGACAGGCCCAGAGTAGCACCTGGTCCCTCTGCTCGGTCCTTCCCTGGTTCACGGAGTCGATTGAGCCGCCATGCGACCTTGGTCAGTCCGAGTTGATACCTAGTTACGCCCCTCTGGTCCCTCCTTGCACCACAGCACAGAGGTTCCACCACCCGGATCCATAACACTGGTAGACGGCTGCGCTGACTTTGGTCATGATAAAACACAGTGGACCTACACCAGCAGATGACATGGCTCCCCAAACTATCATTGATTGTGGAAACTTCACACTAGACCTCAAGCAGCTTGGATTGTGGCCTCTCCACTCTTCCTCCAGACTCTGGGACCTTGATTTCCAAATGAAATGCAAAATTTCCTTTGCATTTACTTAGTATCAATGACTGCCTTCTGGACATCTGTCAAGTCAGCAGTCTTCCCCATGACTGTGGAGCCTACTGAAACAGACCAAGGGACCTTTTTAAACACATAGGAAGCCTTTGCAGGTGTTTTTTGTTAATTATTTCAATTTACTGAGATGACTTTTATGTTTTTAATGGCTGTAAGCCAAAATCATCAACATTAACAGAAATAAACACTTGAAATAGATCACTCTGTTTGTAATGACTCTATATAATATTTAATTTTCACTTTTTGTATTGAAAAGCTGAAATAAATTAACTTTTTGATGATATTCTAATTTTTTGAGATGCACCTGTATGTAGCCATAAGGAGTTGCTTTGTGGGTCATCTTGGACACTGATTCCCTCCTGATCCTTTAAACATGACTTTGGGTTTCTGGTTACTAACTGTACAACTGTAGTGCGGTGTATCATCACTGACTGTCAGTGTAATAGTAATGGCCCCATACACATAAAATAAGTGTTGGCTGAACGGTCATTTGGCAGACGCTATCTCTCCCGACACCCCCATACGCACACATATTCCAGCTATTTTGTGGTCTTTATGAGAGAGTCGCCTCCAGACTCCTCTAGCGGAGGATTATCTACCGGAAGAACAAACGGATTAACCTCTGAAATTCAGGATGCCAGATCCTTCTCTGCCCTGACATCATCTGTCGGGAGGCCCCCAAATGCATCATATAGTCGACCAAACCCCCCGAAATCAATGCTTTCATATAACTTTAGTCTAATGTGTATGGGGGCGTTAAAAGGTAACTTATTGGACGCGGCCTCTGGCCCGTCCTAATAGACCTTCGTACAGTGTCGGACTGGGGTGTCTGGAGCTCAAAGGAGGAATTGATCCTCGGGGCCCACCCTACAGCTATATGCAAATACCTGTTAGCCGATATCCCCGTTATAGTGGAGCATAGCCTGTAAATCACAGGCATCTCCTGCACATCTACTGTGCACATACTATAACTGGGATGTACAATTACGGTAGTTTGCATTAAAGGGGTTCTATGGTTAAAACAAGTTATCACCGATCCATGGGCTCTACAGGATAGGTGATAACTTATTGATCGTTTGGGTCCGAACATAGGTGCGTTTTACAATCGGAAGAATGGGGAAGTTTAATCCCTGACAGGACACATCCCCATTTTAAAATGCAGCGGCAGGTGGGACGTCTGACCGCAGCTCCATTCATTCTCTTTGAGGCTGCCAGAAAAAAAACAAGAACAGCCATTGAGGGAATGAATGGATCAGTGGTCAAGTCGCACATGAGCTCCAGTCTAATGGGAATAAAAACTCCACAGTCTACCAATCGGTGCTAGTTCCTGCATTCAGACCCCCACTAATCAATATTTATCACTTATCCTGTGGAGAGGTGATTACTTTTTCTCCCCAGAGAACCCCTGTAAGTGCATCTTGCTCCAAGTATTTAATCACTAATGGAAAAAAAGAATGTTCTCATTATTATCAGAGAGAACAAATGACCGCCATACACAACACAATCCACTATACCAACACCAATAGTACCACATACAAGGGAGAAATACTGCCACACCATGACTGGACTACATATTGCCACCACATAGTGACCGGATAATACTACATGCAAGGGAGAAATACCACTACACCATGACCAGACCACATATTACCACCACATAGTAACTGAATAATACTACATACAAGGGAGAAATACCACTACACTGTGGCCAGATCAGATATTAACAGCATATAGTGTCCAAATAATTCCCCGTCATTTCTCTCCTCCATCTTCATCATTGCTCTCCCCCCACCTTATCTATCATTGCTCCCTCCCATCCCCATTATTGCTCTCCCCCACCTTCTCCATCATTGTCATATTTCCCCCACCTTCTCCATCATTGTCATATCTCCCCCAGCTCCGCCATCATTGCCATATCTCCCCCACCTCCTCCATCATCATTGCCATATCTCCCCCCCCACCACCTCCTCCATCATCATTGCCATATCTCCCCCCCTACCTCCTCCATCTTCATTGCCAAATATCCCCCCACCATCATTGCCATATCTCTCCCCACCTTATCAGCTGAACTGCAAGGGCCCTCCTCCACCTCCGGGCCCTTGCAGTGCGGAGCACTAGCGGCCATGTTAACCAGGGGCCCCGTGCATCCTGCTCTGTGTCTGCTGAGGACCCGGGCCCACCGTAGTATTCTCCGGTGTCCTGGTGCCCCAGTCCGACCCTGCCTTCGTACAATGCAGGCCCAGACACCATTATTAGGCATTTAAGTATCGTAATAACTAGGCTGCCCCATACTATCGAGTACTTGAGGGAGAAGGGGCATTGAGCCGAACTCTGTCAAACCTTCTTAGATGCCATGTTTGCTTTTCACAGCAACAAGTGTCTTGTGTTGCCACTTTATAAGAATCGTAACGTTTTTGTTCTGTTTCCTGTAATAGATTCTGTGGTAGATCTGCTCACTTGGTTGCACATGGAGGTAGATACGTGTAAAGATCCGAGGTCCTGGGTTGTAAGTAATCACTTAGGCAAGTTACCGATGCAACAATATTTTATTATTCACATCCATGGTAATATGGCAATTCCAGGTAAACTGCCAAAATACAGTTCTCTCAGTCCTTAAGTTCCCAACCTGGGATCAATAGTTCCACTGGCTTTGTATCAGGCCGTACTCACTGTCTCCCAACTTTAGGTTGGCCCACAGATTTCGTATCTCCAGCCAGTATAGTCTGTAGCCACAGTCCACGATCCTCCAAACGACAAATAAAATGATGAAAGCACAGGTATCCAGTAGCAACAGTCCTTCAAGAAAGTTTATATCCAACGACGTATCCAAAACTGTAGCATACTTATCCAGCCCAGGCGGTACTGATCTCCATATCCCATCAATCGATTCTTCATCCAAAACCTCAGTTTCGCTCCCATTCCTTCGATGTCCTTCCACACAACTCCGCTAAACATGTCTCTTCTGTCCTCTGGGCTCAGCCCCTTCCCAGGTCAGCAGTGATGACCCCCTCCCCCTTAAGCATTTCAGCTTTTAACTGAAACAATGAAGAATATTCCAGGAGTCTTCACGTGAGACTGCATGTAAGACCCCCTGTGGTGACGACTCCTCTGTGTCCACAATCAACACTCACACAATGAGCCCAGTCACTGTTTGGACAATGACCTAAGGCTCCTGAGATACTGATGAGATTACTGAAATTCTGGACAATTTACAAGCAAAACTAGTGGACATAACTGACTAGCAAGCAGAGCATTAATAAAACACAGCCAGCAAATCTCCAATAAAACACAATAATAATATTGACGAAAATGGTGCTCCGTGCTGAAAAAATGTCTCTTAGTCTTTAGTAAGTGGGCAGTTCCTTACAATACAGAACACTGTCTCTTTAAATTTTCAGTTGGTTTATTAAGCGGCATAAACCAATGCAAAGTTTATAAAAATGAACCCAGCCCATCTGGCATAACGGCAAAACAAAATAAGGAAATGTCCAGCTAAGTCCTTGCACCGACCTGGGTCCGGCCACTCAGCATTTAGTAAAAAACACACGGTTCAGGTTAGCGCAAAATAAACACAACTCCTCTCTCACTGGAGCCGGCCTCAAGTACTGAACAACACCTGAGTGAAAAAGCTGTCTGGTTAAAGCCCAGACCACACCCTGGAGTGGAGATATGGTCAATGGCCTCCCGCCCGCACTTTGTGAATGGCCAATCAAATATGCCCTTTTAAATATGGCTGCTTAACCCTCTCTGCACCTACCATGCAGGAGAAGACTTCCATGTTTCACATCACTGAAGCTAACAGCCTCAGTGAAACTTATCTCCCCTTCAGTATTCTGCCAGTGACTTTGTCACAATACATACGACCCAACTATGGAAGACAGGAAGTGAGGAAACGTATTGTTCTCTTGTTCTCATATTACATGGCCCCTTTCTTGGCCTCACACAGTGTAATGTTACCACAGTACCAACTGAGGTCCTGCAGTTGGAATAAGGCTATGTTCCCACGATCAGGAATCAGCAGCGCTTTGGAAGCAGCGTATTTTCGCTGCTCCTAAAGCTCTGCGTTCTAATCACGCAAGTTAATCCCCATACGTTCATTGAACTATGCGGATTTACCGCATCCTATACATTCAATTGTGTAAATTTCTGTTGCGAAGACTAGCGTCTCTGCAAAAGAAGTTGACATGCTGTGCTCGTAAAGCCGTGCCGCCAGTGAGTTTACACGGCGTCAAATAGAAGCACAGTCGGCAATGTATTTCTATAAATCCCATCCACTGTACTTCTACTGTACAATGCAGCGGTTTGGATGCTGCACAGGTGAGCTGCGTCCAAACTGATGCCATTACGGATCATGGGCACTTACACTAAGTCCTGAGATTTTACAGTTGGAATAATTCCTCTGGAAATGGTTTTCCCTTTTCCTGCTCCCCTCCATGTATACCCTCGAGCATGTATACATGCATGTAGGGGAGCAGCCGGCCTTACTAGATATCAAGGCTTTTACAGTAACATACCAAATGAGGATGGTATCAGAGAAGTAAGACATTTCTTTAAATCGAGATCAATAAAGTGTAGTAGACATAATGACTTCATGGAGGATCTTCTAAAATTTACTCTTACTCATAACTTACTTCTTTTTGACAGGCAGTACTTCCTCCAGCTCAGGGGTACTGCGAAGGGGAGCCGCTGTGCCCCCTCATATGCTAACCAATTCCTGGGCTGGTGGGAGGAAAACACAATATTCAGGGAATCCTTATATTGGGGTATGGTATAGAGTTATTGACAGCATTTTTTTCATCTGGTCAGGGAAGAGTGAACTATTTCTTGAATTTGTGAGAGAACTCAACATCAATAGAGTGGGCCGTAGATTTAAATTGGAGTTTAATTATGATCAGTTGCCTTCTCTGGATGTACTAATCTAAAAAGAACAAGATTGGACTATAGGGACGCTCATCTTCCATAAACCTACAAGCACTAATAAACTATTGAAGTGGGATAGCCACCACCCCATCCCCCTAAAAACAGAAATACAAAAGGACCAATTTTTACGGTTGAGAACTAAGTGTTCTAAAGTCACAGATTTTAATATACAGGCAATAGACATGAACACCAGATTAAGAGAAAAGGGGTACCCACAGTACATTTTGCATTCTGCTCAATCGTTTGCAGAAAAACAGGAGAGACAGATACTCCTACATACCTAATCAAGAGACCAAGAAAAAGATAGGATAACTTGAGTAATAGGAACTTACGACAATCAGTGACAGTATCTTTAATATCCTCAGAAAACACTGGGATGTACTTGTGGCCGACCCAGACCTGAGGGTGTTGTGGGATCTACTCTCACAATAACTTTCAGGGTTGGTCAATTAGGGACTGTTGAGTGCAGAGTTTCTATAAAAAAATCTGCACCCAAGGGGACTTTGCTAATAGAAGAATCAGTGCTTTCTTTAGAGGTGGAGAATGTTGTACATGTAATTGGATGAGACCATGTAAATCTTTCTTGAGTTCCTCCATTGGTTAAACCTTTTTCCAGGGGATTTTTCCAACTGTAAAACCTCAAGACTTGTATATGTGGCCACATGCACCTGCCCCTTAGAATATATAGGCATTACCAAGAGGGAGTCTAGAAGTAGGGTGAGGTAACATTGTACATCGAGGTGAAACTGGAGACATCTCACTTTGTATCTTTGAGGTGGTTAAACCCAATGTGAGAGGAGGTGATCACAATTCAGGGTTGTGGAGTCGGTAAGCCAAACCTTCGGCTCCTCAATTTCCCTGATTTCCGACTCCACAGCACTGCCTCATTACTGAGTGTAACATCCCTGGCGGCGTTCTGGCATGGCTTACCACCTCCCACCATGCAAGACCGCCATCTTACCTATCAGTCCAGGCTGCACACTTTGCTCCAGTACCTGCTGTGTGCATGTCTCTTGTCTGATCGCTTAGGGCGGTGGCGCGGTTACTGCCTGATTCTTATAGTTACTGTGTGCGCACTCCTAATGCGTCCCAAGCCTATTGCTGTGAGTCACTGGATACTTAAACCCTCTCCACCCAGTAGGAGGTGCCTGAGCAACACTATCTTTCAGTGTGTTCCTTGCAACTGAGTTGTCAGGTCCTGTCCTGTAGCTTGTCTGTTTCTGCCACCCTGGGGGCTGTATACCCAGGCCTGTTACCTGTACCTGTGACTTCTAGTCTGTTTCCGCCACCCTGGGGGCTGAGTTCCCAGGCTTGTTCCTGTATCTTGTTCCTGGTTCAGTTCCTGTCTGAACAGTGTTCTATCCCGTTACTTGTTTGTCTCCATGCCCGTATCTTCCCTTTTCCTGCAGTATCTAAACCTGCACCTAACTCCAACTCGTTGTCTCTGTACTTCTGTTTGTGAGTTTAGTGTCCACTCTCTACATCATTGTAAGTACCTTGTGTGTATCTGCTCTGCTTGTCCACCGCACCTGCGGGTTTTACTCTGCTCTGCTTATCCACCGCACCTGCGGGTGTTGCTCTGCTCTGCTTGTCTACCGCACCTGCGGGTTTTGCTCTGCTCTGCTTGTCTACCGCATCTGCGGGTTTTGCTCTGCTCTGCTCGTCCACCGCACCTGCGGGTTTTGCTCTGCTCGTCCACCGCACCTGCGGGTTTTGCTCTGCTCGTCTACCGCACTTGCGGGTTTTGCTCTGCTCGTCTACCGCACCTGCGGCTCTGTTCCTGTAACCCAGTCTGTACTGGTCCCTATCCTGCCTGCGTTCCTACCTGCCAGTACCCACCTGTCTGCACACCAGCCGTGCCTGCCAGTACCCACCTGTCTGCATTCCAGCCGTGCCTGCCAGTACCCACCTGTCTATGCCAGCCTAACCTGCCGGTTCCTGCATTCCCCGGTGTGGGTCAACAGCTGTGACCGGAGTCTGACCTGGAGTGGCACCTGGTTCCTCCCTGGTTCACGGAATAGACTGAGCCGCCGTGCGACCTTGGTCGGACCGAGTTGATACTTAGTCACGCCCCTCCAGGCACTCCTTGGTTCATGGTCTATTGGGATCACTAACCTCGCTCACGCCAGTCAGTCTGGGCGTGTGCGTAACAGTTTGCTCAGGCCATGGTCCCCGTTGAGCCCCACGGCCCTTCGCTCTCGGAGACATTTGAATCCTTGTCTGGTGAATACGTGCACCAAGGAAAAAAATTTTCTCAAGCTGAAGTCCAAGCGATTTACGCACCAGCCCAAATGGAACTATCAGCACTCGTTCCTGCGGATCCACCACGGTACTATGGGGATCCAAAATAAAACCGTGCATTTGTGGAGCAATGCCTGCTGCATTTCAAATTCTATGCTCACTATTTTCCCACTGATCGGGTTAAAGTAGCATTTCTGATGTCCTACCTAGCGGGTGATGCCTTGAATTGGATCACCACCCTATGGGAAGCATGGGATCCTATCGTTTCTGACCTGCAGGCCTTCCTGGTGGCCTTTCTAATGGTCTTCGATGACCCTAACCCTGAAGCTTCTGCTAAAGCTTCCCTTCCCAATATCCTGGAGCAGTCCTGATGGGTGATATGTGTAGGTAGCCCACCAGTTCCCCAGCCTGAAGAGGCTGCTGCCCACACAGAATCCACACAGGATGACAATGCTCCACAGATTACTTCTCTTCCCAACCTCAAGAGGCAGTCCAGACGTGCAAGGCATAGAGATAAACCCGTCACGCCAGGTTCTATCCTCCCAAAGACCTCCTGTTCCCCAGCCTGTAGAGGCAGCTATCCGCACAGAATCCATGAAGGATGACCATGTTCGTCAGGCAAAGCAGAGGCCGGAACTCAGTCACAAAATCGGATTGCGGTACCGCTGCGGTTGTTTGGGACACCCTGACAGTCTTTGTCCAGCGAAGGTTGGGGAATCCCAAGACATTAGGCCTGTAGGAGAGGCTGCCCTTGGCATTAGTGTTTCCTCTCCACAGATGACCATGACTGTCTCCGTGGCAAGTGAAAGCCTTGGATTAAACGGAAGTTTCGGGCTTAAAGCTTTGAAGAGTCGGTGTCTGATTCCCGTCCGACAACTCCAGAATCGGGTTGGGGCATTGTCAGCGAAGCACGAGCCCTACTCAGAAACAGTCTAAATATGTCTGTACAAATTAAGCTCCAGATTGGAGCATTACACATGAAGAAGTTCACATTCCAGGTGCTGTCTGGTTTACCCACAGGTCATCTAGAGCCGAGAGATCTAGTGCCCGCTCAGGTCTGGAGATCCTGCATGGTGTTTCCTGGGGGACTGCTAAGGTACAAGGGGTGTCCAGTCCCCATATCTTCAGGACAGTCAGCAGTGTCTTGTTCTTCACCAGATTTGCTAGTCGCTGACTCGCTGTGCGCTGAAGTCTCCGAAGGAAGGGAAGCGGAGGCATTGTCCCCACACAGTCTCGACGATTGTACCAATGATTTGGCTTCAGGTACCTCCCCGCCTTGCAGACGTGTCATCTCTGAAACCAGACTGAAGTTGGTCCCTAAGCAAGGATCCTCCATCTCTAATAAATCTGGCAATAAGTCCATCAAGGCGGTGGCTACCTCCAAATCTCTGCACCCCTCCAACCAGGCGGAGGACCTCCAGTTGTCTCCTGAATCCTCCGGTGTGCTACCTGATAAGAAATGGAAAGAGACTTTTCTGCACCCTGTACCTGGTACTTCGCCCACTTTATCCAGTAAGCTTGTCAAAGTGTACGTCAAGGCGGTGGTTACCCCCAAGTCTCTGCACCCCTCCAACCCAGTGGAGGATCTCCAGCTGTCCCGTGAATCCTTTGGGGTGCTACCCGATATTAACAAATGGAGACTTTCCTGTGTCCTGTTCCTGGTACTTCACTCACTTCATCTGTTGCTGAGGATGGCTTGATGAGAGGAAGCATCCTAGTCACCAAGATGGTGAGACCAGTTTCGTTCCCTCTAGTGGACAGAAGAGGTAATCTTCTTAAAGAGAAGGATCGGCCTCCAAATTCTCTGCAGAAAATCCTTGCAGGCTTGAAGAAGAGGGGGCGTACGGGGGGGGGTACTGTAACATCTCTGGTGGCGTGCTGGCATGGCTTACCACCTTCCACTATGCAAGACCGCCATCTTACCTATCAGTCCAGGCTGCACACTTTGCTCCAGTACCTGCTGTGTGCATGTCTCTTGTCTGATTGCTTAGGGCGGCGGCGCGGTTACTGCCTGATTCTTATAGTTACTGTGTGCGCACTCCTAATGCGTCCCCAGTCTATTGCTGTGAGTCACTGGATACTTAAACCCTCTCCACCCAGTAGGAGGTGCCTGAGCAACACTATCTTTCAGTGTGTTCCTTGCAACTGAGTTGCCAGGTCCTGTCCTGTAGCTTGTCTGTTTCTGCCACCCTGGGGGCTGTATACCCAGGCCTGTTACCTGTACCTGTGACTTCTAGTCTGTTTCCGCCACCCTGGGGGCTGAGTTCCTAGGCTCATTCCTGTATCTTGTTCCTGGTTCAGTTCCAACAGTGTCCTAGCCCGTTACTTGTTTGTCTCTATGTCCGTATCTTCCCTTTTCCTGCAGTGTCTGAACCTGCAACTCCAACTGTACTTCTGTTTGTGAGTTTAGTGTCCACTCGCTACTTCATTGTAAGTACCTTGTGTGTATGTGCTCTGCTTGTCCACCGCACCTGCGGGTTTTGCTCTGCTCTGCTTGTCCACCGCACCTGCGGGTTTTGCTCTGCTCTGCTTGTCTACCGCACCTGCGGGTTTTGCTCAGCTCTGCTGGTCTACCGCACCTGCGGCTCTGTTCCTTTATCCCAGTCTGTACTGGTCCCTATCCTGCCTGCGTTCCTACCTGCCAGTACCCACCTGTCTGCACACCAGCTGTGCCTGCCAGTACCCACCTGTCTGCATACCAGCCGTGCCTGCCAGTACCCACCTGTCTGTATGCCAGCCTAACCAGCCAGTTCCTGCATTCCCCGGTGTGGGTCAACAGCTGTGACCGAGGTCTGACCTGGAGTGGCACCTGGTCCCTCTGCTTGGTTCCTCCCTGGTTCACGGAGTCGACTGAGCCGCCGTGCGACCTTTCTCGGACCGAGTTGATACTTAGTCACGCCCCTCCAGGCACTCCTCGGTTCATGGTCCAGTGGGATCACTAACCACGCTCACGCCAGTCAGTCCGGGCGTGTGCGTAACACTGAGCATGTACATAAAGTGCAGCACAGATTCATCTCAACTAACAGCTGAGATCCTTAGATCAGGAACAGAACAGACATTTACAGAACTTTTCACAACTTTCCCAAAGTCTTATGAAAACATTTACAGCACATCCTGCATTGAACTACTGTACCTAATTTATTATATATTTCAGGAGTTGGAGTTGGTCCATTTTATACAGACTCCATCTCCTACTCCACCAAAATAGTCCACAACTCCAAATCCACAGCCCTGATATAGATGTATCCTCAAAAAAGAAAGTGAGTGGATTATTTTTTAGACTGGATTCACTAGCCCCTAAGAGACTCAATGAGCAAATTTCCTACGCCTGTCTGTTTTGTGTGAATACAGCCCCATTCTGACTTACATTTTTGAA
This sequence comes from Phyllobates terribilis, assembly GCF_046119375.1. Classification (NCBI taxonomy): domain Eukaryota; kingdom Metazoa; phylum Chordata; class Amphibia; order Anura; family Dendrobatidae; genus Phyllobates; species Phyllobates terribilis. Next base: position 12,494,554 of record NW_027362772.1, on the reverse strand, counting down.
TTGTATACTCTACCCATTGCTACTCAGTTCCCTGTGAATGGGGTTCACATATTGTACTTCATCGAGATATCTGAGCTTTTATATCAGAATTATTCCTTATCAGTTATATCCCACGTATACTATTTAGTCATTAACAAGTGTGGTGATCCTTGATTATCTATAATTATACAATAGGGATCAAATTTGACAATTTAGAAATATACTGTGGGCCATCAGCCCATATTTTGTAGTGATAAAGTAGATCTACATGCCTATTGCATGATGGGAGGATGTGCAATACTTGCTTATAATCTCTCATGACGCTGATCTCAGAGATAGGACTTTTTATATTGGTGGAATGCAATTCAAATCCATTATGCGCCCCGCCGTGGAACAAATGCCTCCGGACATGCGCAATCACGGAACATGACCCTAGATGCCCTGCTGTGTGGAACGCATAACTATGGGCATGTGCAGTCACTGGTATGAGTGACGCAGCCGCGATCCGTTTATCTGGGTTTTCAGTTTAAAGCACTTCCGGACATGCTCACTAGGGGACGGACATTATCGGACCTTTAGAAGTAGCACAGGTGCAGTACATTATTGTAGACAGACTCCATTCTATATGTTTTATGACCGTTCACCTCTAGGAATGGGAATGGGTCTCCTAGTCTGGGGAGTACTTTTGGATGAAGTGGGATATTTAAACATGGGCACCTGGCTATTACTATGCTGAACATCATCAATTACACTGTGTTCCAAATTATTATGCAAATAATATTTTCTCAGATTTTCCCAAATTACCTATATGAATTGCAGTCATTGTAATTTTCCAGTCAAATAACTATTAGAGTACAATTGAAAGGTTTTTGTACAAACTGCCTATGATAACAGTATATTTTAAAAAAAATAAAACACTCAAACTGCACTCAAAATGCATGTTCCAAATTATTATGCACAGCAGAGTTTTCAACCTTTTCATTTTAATAAAGAACAAAAAAATGGTCATTTTTGAAATTATAAGCATTAGCAGGTTATTACAAACTGAAATCAAACAGTTTTCAACTCAAAACTTTATTCTAGGTGATGTTACATTTGCACATAGGACCCCTTGTTCGAAAGGAGCTTCTGAACTCTCTCGTCCATTGAATTTGTCAGGTTTTGGATGGTTTCTGCTTCAGTTGTTTTACATGAGGACAGAATACCCTCCCAGAGCTGTTGCTTAGATGTGAACTGCCTCCCGCCATCATAGACACTCCTTTTGATGATGCTCCAGAGGTTCTCAATGGGGTTGAGGTCAGGGGAGCATGAGGGCCACACCATAAGTTTGTCCCCTTTTATGCCCATAGCAGCCAGAGATGCAGATGTGTTATGTGCAGCATGAGACGGTGCATTATCATGCATGAAAATGATCTTGCTGCGGAATGCACGGTTCTTCTTCTTGAACCATGGCAGGAAGTGCTGTTTGAGAAACTAAACATACATTATGGAGTTCATCTTTACCTCTTCAGGGATCGTAAAGGGGCCGACAATCTCTCTCCCCATGATTCCAGCCCAAAACATTACTCCACCTCTTCCTTGTTGGCGCCGTAGCCGTGTTTGCATGGGGTGTCCATCAACCAGCCATCCTCCACTCCATCCATCTGGACCATCGAGCGTTGCACGGCACTCATCGGTGAACAAAACAGTTTTCAAGTCAGTCTTCATGTATTGTTTGGCCCACTGGAGCCGTTTCTGCTTGTGTGCAGTGGATAGAGGAGGTCGACAGGATGGCTTACGCACAGCTGCAAACCTCTGAAGGACCCTGCATCTTGTTGTTCGGGGGACGTTGGAGGCACCAGCAGCTTCAAAAACTTGTCTGCTGCTATGACAAGGCTTTTTTGCCGCTGCTCTTTTAACCTGACGTAATTGCCTGTAGGAAAGAGTCCTCAATTTTACCTTATCAGCACGCACACGTGTGTTCTGTGAATCAGATACATACTTCTTGATTGTGCGATGATCAGGATGAAGTGTCTTGGAAATGTTGATTGTAGTCATGCCTTGACCTAAACACTCCACAATTTGTTGCTTCTCAGCAGCCGACACATCCTTTTTCTTTCCCATTTTGGCAGAAAATGTAGGCTGCTTAATAATGTGGGACAGCCTTCTTAAGTAGTCTTGCCTTTCATTGGACACACCCGCCAAACTAATTAGCACAGGTGTCTGCAATTGCTTACAGTGATATAAAGAGCCCTGGCACACATCACCATCAATGAGTTTAACTGACAAACAAAAAAATTCTTACCTTATCACTCCTAAACACTTTTTGCATAATAATTTGGAACACAGTGTATAATCCCTGTATCAAGCCTCCTGATGAACCTGCTGGAGAAATGCGTTGAGGCTGATTATTGGAACATTCTCTGATGAGTACCATACCCTTTCCTTTATATATGCCTTGAGACGTATCTGCTCCTATTTAATCTATCAGTGTATTTTTTGATTTTATATACATATATATATATGTATACAGTACAGACCAAAAGTTTGGACACGCCTTCTCATTTAAAGATTTTTCTGTATTTTCATGACTTTGAAAATTGTACATTCACACTGAAGGCATCAAAACTATGAATTAACACATGTGGAATTATATACTTAACAAAAAAGTGTGAAACAACTGAAAATATGTCTTATATTCTAGGTTCTTCAAAGTAGCCACCTTTTGCTTTGATGACTGCTTTGCACACTCTTGGCATTCTCTTGATGAGCTTCAATAGGTAGTCACCGGAAATGGTCTTCCAACAATGTTGAAGAAGTTCCCAGAGATGCTTAGCACTTGTTGGCCCTTTTGCCTTCACTCTGCGGTCCAGCTCACCCCAAACCATCTCGATTGGGTTCAGGTCTGGTGACTGTGGAGACCAGGTCATCTGGCGTAGCACCCCATCACTCTCCTTCTTGGTCAGATAGCCCTTACACGGGGCGTGGCCTAGCTCTTGATGTGAGAGGTCGGGTGGCAGTGCCTCTCCACCACCATTAGCTTCAATTATCCTGCACAGAGCTCGAATCAGCCAAATCCCTTATCAGGAACTGCTGTCTGAGGGTCCCGGGAGTCAGAGGCGAGCTTCTGCCAGACTCAGAGAGACCAACATGGGCCGCAAAAGGCAGAAGGATGCCGGGGCCTGCAGCAGTGCCTCAGCCCAAGATGGCACCGAGACAGAGGAAGAGGCGGGAAGGAGGAACACAGCCTATGCACGGAGGCTGGAGGCTTCAGCACGGCTGCACAGGTATGCGAGGGGCATGGAGGCAGATGAAGAAGGAAGTGAAGGCAGTGAGAAGCATGGAGATGAGGAGGAAGACGGTGAGGAGATGCCTGTGCTACATAATGTACAGCAGGAGGAGGGGGATGGTGACACTGTGCTGGCAGCTGAAAGTTCAGATGAGGCAGAGCCGACTCTGCGAGATGTATTCCAGGCTGTCTTATACTGCAAGACTGCTTTAACTGCTCTGACAAAGCAGGTGAATGGTCTGAAAGCCGACATGGGAGGCATTGAGGCTTCTATGCAGAAAGTTACAGCCAGATTGACTGAGGTGGAGGGCAGAGTTGGCGTAACAGAAGATCATTTAACCTCAGTGCAAAAGACGCAACAACAGCACACTCAGAGGATCACGGTAGTGGCTAATAAAAACGATGACCTGGAAAACCGGTCACGCAGGAACAATTTGCGTATTGTGGGCATCCCTGAAAGAGCTGAGGGTGCTGACCCCACGACCTTTGTTGAAACCTGGCTGCTGGGAAAGTTTGGGTCTAATATCATGTCGAGGGTGTTTGCTGTGGAGCGTGCCCATCGTGTGCCCATGAGACCCCCAGTGCCTGGAGAGGGCCCTCGTACGATGTTAGCCAGAATCCTGAACTGCAGAGACCGGGACACTATTTTACGTAAGGCCAGAAAATTGACAGATCTCACCCTGGAGGGCAAACGCATTGAAATATACCCAGATTACTCGGCTGAGGTGCAAAAGCTGCGGCTACGGTATGGTGAAGTGAAGAAACAGCTCCGCTCTTTGAATGTGAAATACTCTACAATTTATCCTGCTAAATTAAGAGTGGAAGCCTTTGGAAAGGTCAATTTTTTCCCGTCACCGGTAGAGGCCGCTTCGTGGTTGGAGCGGAACCGGAGCAAATTGAGAGAAGCTGAGGACTCGGCACGGTGAATACACGACCCTGCTATCCTGACTACTGGACAGGGTTGTGGTTCTACATTGCTCTGCGAAACCGCAGAGGAGGGGGAGAAACCCCTGCTGGGATCTACGTTTTATAGTTTTATAGTTAATTTGTTTGATTAATGGTTCGGGACTATGCATACTATTGATTATGTGGTGGAGAGACTGCCAATGCTGGAGGAGGACACGGCGCATGTTGATATGCGGTATACTACGATGTTGCTCAGGTTCTTTGAGCTCCCACTCTCACGTTGGGAAGAGAGTGACAAGAGAAGGGTGGGGGGAGGAGGAGGGAGGGAGGGGGGGAGGTGGATGGGTTGGATTTGCGGGAAAATGGGGTTGCTTATGCTGTTTGACCTGGTATGCTGGGGAACAAAATGGAAAGATGTTACTTGATGATGGTGGATTGTTTTTTCTAATGCACAATGAGTAACCGTACGGTTCGGATTTTAAGTTGGAATGTACGTGGTATATCTGACAGGATTAAGAGGGCAGCAGTTCTGAATCACATCAGATCTTGTGATCCTATGATTGCGTCCTTACAGGAGACCCATCTCACTAGAGATACTAGGCACTGGCTATCGAGAGGGTGGATGTTAAAGACATATCATTCTACTTATTCCTCGTACTCCAGGGGGGTGTCAGTCCTAATACACAAAAACGCTCATTATGAAGAGCTGGCAGTGCAAGTAGACAGTGAAGGGCAGTATGTATGGATTGCGTGCAGATTGTATGGACACAAAATGATTTTAGTGGCTTTATATATCCCTCCACCTTATTCTAAAAAGGAACTTCAAGCAGTAATGGACTTGACGGCCAGATGGGGGGAGGCTCCGATGTTGATTATGGGAGATGTTAACAACACCATGAATGATTACTGGGATAAAGTACGTCCGGCAGGTATGGAATCTGGACGGGACGGAATGACTGCATTTGGCACCTACGTGGGGGAGCTGGGGCTGGTGGATCTGTGGAGAGTACGAAATGAGGGTAAGAGGACCTTCTCGTGTCACTCGGCTACACACGGAACACTGTCAAGGATAGACCTGGCTTTTGGGGATACTGCTATGGATGGGATGGTGGGGGAGGTGGAATACCTACAGAGGACTCTATCGGATCATAGTCCTATGGTTGTCACGCTTCTAGTGGGATCTGCTCAGGGTCAGAGGGGAGGTTGGCGTCTTCACCCGACGTGGCTTAAAGTGGTGGATATGGGTGGCATAACCAAAGAACTAGAGCACTTCTTCCAAGTCAATGAAGGGAGTGCTGAGGCTACAGTGGTGTGGGAGGCTATGAAGGCATTTACGAGGGGACTCTTTATAAGTGAGATCTCACTGTGTAAGACCAAAACTAAATTGGCAGATCAACAAATAAAGGATGACTTGACAAGGGCAGAGGCAGACATGATTTTGGCGCCAACGAGTGTAGCTCACAATAGACTAAAATTGGCACAGGAGGCAGTTAATAAACTGCACATGATGCAAGCCGAGAGGAAAGGGGCATTTCAGCAAGCCCAATTCTTTGAGGAAGGAGAGAGACTGGGTCACTTGTTGGCGGTGATATCTGCGGCACAGAGGGAGTCTTCCAGGGTGTACAGGTTGAGAGACCAAGCGGGGACGACTCTGACAGACACAAAGGACATATTGGAGGTCTTTAAGGAATATTACATGGCACTGTACAATTCAAGAGTACGGGACACAGAGGGGGCCGTAGAGGAATTCTTGGAGGGCATCTCACTGTCTAAATTGTCTGAGGAAGATAGGTTAAGGTTGGATGAACCTGTGAGTGTGGAGGAGGTGGAATGTGCAATTCTGTCTATGCCCAATAACAAATCACCGGGTGCTGATGGTCTACCTGGGGAGGTGTACAGGGAGCTGGTGGAACTGCTAGCCCCAAAATTGAAATCTGTGTTTGATGAGGCTTTGGAGAAGGGGGCGTTACCGAGATCAATGGAAGAAGCGGTGATAGTGGTTCTGCCAAAGGAGGGGAAAGACCCCATGGATGCGGAGTCGTATAGGCCCATATCGTTGTTGACAACGGATGTCAAAATACTCGCTAAAATCCTGGCCACCCGGCTCACCGGGGTTGCGCATACTGTTATTCACGAGGACCAGTCGGGCTTTATGCCCAACCGCTCCACGGCTGTTAACTTGAGAAGATTATTTCTTAATATGCAGCTGCCTGCTGATAATGGTGGCGGGAGAATAGTGATGTCGTTGGACGCTAGGAAATCATTTGATAGCGTGGAATGGGAATATTTATGGAAAATCATGGAAATAATGGGATTTGGCCCCGCATTCATGGCCTGGGTGAAGTTATTGTACTCATCCCCAAGGGCGGTAGTTAAGGTGAATGGTGAACGGTCCGGGATGTTTGACTTGCATAGGGGCACAAGGCAGGGGTGCCCGCTGTCCCCGCTATTGTTTGCGGTGGCAGTGGAGCCCCTGGCGGCCAAAATAAGAGCTGAGAGAGGAGTGGTCGGATTTAAATTTGGGAGGCTGGAAGAAAAAATATCACTGTATGCCGATGACATCCTGTTATTTCTGGAAAATGCAGGAGAGACATTGGGGTGCACGATGGATGTAATTAAACAATTTGGGAGCATTTCGGGACTGGAGATAAACTGGCACAAGTCTTATGTCATGGCTGTAGATAGACCAATAAAAGCGGAGGAGATAGATGAGAGGGGGAAGCAGCTCCAGCTGGTTTCACAATTTAAATACCTTGGGATATGGGTGGCGCTTCCATTGACACGATTCACGGATCTGAATTTAGTTCCTCTGCTAGAGAAATTTAAAAAGAAAATAGGCGCATGGTGCCAATTGGCTTTGACGGTGACGGGTAGAACTAACCTGATTAAGATGGTCCTCATGCCACAACTAATGTACGTTTTGCACAACTCACCGATATGGCTACCAAAAAAACGGTTTCAGGGTATTGATTCTATCTTCAGATCCTTGATATGGGGCAAGAGGCAGGCAAGGATTAAATTGGGAACGCTGCAAAATGGGAAGGAGGAGGGAGGATTGGCCGCTCCCAATCCCTGGGTCTATTTCTTGGCAGTACAAGGCCAGCATGTCAGGGGATGGAGAGAGCCCGATTGTGGAGGGGCAGCTTGCCGGGTGCTGGTACATGTGTCGGGGAGACGCCCACTGGTCCAGGCGTTAGAGGATGGTACCTTTAAGAAATTGGGAGCAATATATCCTACCTTAGGCTTGACTCAGAAGGTATGGGACACTATTAAAAAGATCAGGGGGGTGGACGGGCTGACTAAGTACTCACCGGTGTTGGGCAATGAACATCTGCCGGAACTTAATAAGCTGTGTCAAATGGGCAATTGGAAGGCGCAAGGAGTGAGATATGTGTGCCAGCTGCAGAGTGGAACGGACCTGAAGACCTTTGAGAAATTGAGAGAAGAATTTGATTTGCCTTTGGTATGGGGATTTCAATACTATAGGCTTCGACATGCTTCAGGGTGACATTGTACTAGACTTTGTGTGTATGAAGGGAGGGACGAGGGGAGTCATATCGAGCTTATATCATGACCTACTGCACTCCTATCTGGGGGGGAATCACCTCATTGCAAAGAGTAAATGGGAAAGGGAGGTGGGTACCCTCACAACAGAACAATGGGAGGCGATTCTAGAATATGTCCCGAAGATCTCTTTAAGCGAGCAGGCACGGATTTCCCAATTATACATAATACATAGGACATACAAAACACCGCTGCGCCTGTACAAGGCGGGCTTGAGGGGAGATTCCAATTGCCCTAGATGTGGCACGGACCAGGCCGGACTGCTACACATGCTATGGTCATGCCCACGGTTGGTGGCTTATTGGTTGTTCGTTGTCAGCAAAATTGAGAGGGCTTATACATGTACAATTGACAGAAACCCGGTGCTGTGTGTTTTGGGGGAGGTGGATGGAATACCTGTCTCAGAACATTACAAAGTGGCGATAGCGCGATTGCTATATGTGGCACGCAAACTAATAGCACGAAAATGGACAGATTCGGAACCCCCCACTAGGAGGGAATTTATTGCTCAGACACATACGGTAATGCATTTAGAGGAAAGCATTTATAGGCGGAGGCATGGAGAGAGAACTTTTGGGAAAATATGGTCCGCATGGATGGCGGTAATATGATTGTCAATGTTCCCAGGTATGCCCGGCATAAGGAGTATTGGCGGGAGGGGGGAGGGGGGGAGAGGGTTTTGACTGTATTATTACACGTTATGTGAATTGTTATATGTATATTGATAACTGTTTGCTGTAAAATTTTTGAAACCTAAATAAAAATAATTGGTTTTAAAAAAAAAAAGATAGCCCTTACACAGCCTGGAGGTGTGTTTGGGGTCATTGTCCTGTTGAAAATAAATGATGGTCCAACTAAATGCAAACCGGATGGAATAGCATGCCGCTGCAAGATGCTGTGGTAGCCATGCTGGTTCAGTATGCCTTCAATTTTGAATAAATCCCCAACATTGTCACCAGCAAAGCACCCCCACACCATCACACCTCCTCCTCCATGCTTCACGGTGGGAACCAGGCATGTAGAGTCCATCCGTTCACCTTTTCTGCGTTGCACAAAGACACGGTGGTTGGAACCAAAGATCTCAAATTTGGACTCATCAGACCAAAGCACAGATTTCCACTGGTCTACTGTCTATTCCTTGCATTCTTTAGCCCAAACAAGTCTCTTCTGCTTGTTGCCTGTCCTTAGCAGTGGTTTCCTAGCAGCTATTTTACCATGAAGGCCTGCTGCACAAAGTCTCCTCTTAACAGTTGTTGAAGAGATGTGTCTGCTGCTAGAACTCTGTGTGGCATTGACCTGGTCTCTAATCTGAGCTGCTGTTAACCTGCGATTTCTGAGGCTGGTGACTCGGAGAAACTTATCCTCAGAAGCAGAGGTGACTCTTGGTCTTCCTTTCCTGGGGCGGTCCTCATGTGAGCCAGTTTCTTTGTAGCGGTTGATGGTTTTTGCGATTTCACTTGGGGACACTTTCAAAGTTTGCCCAGTTTTTCGGACTGACTGACCTTCATTTTTTAAAGTAATGATGGCCACTCGTTTTTCTTTACTTAGCTGCTTTTTTCTTGCCATAATACAAATTCTAACAGTCTGTTCAGTAGGACTATCAGCTGTGTATCCACCAGACTTCTGCACAACACAACTGATGGTCCCAACCCCATTTATAAGGCAAGAAATCCCACTTATGAAACCTGACAGGGCACACCTGTGAAGTGAAGACCATTTCTGGTGACTACCTCTTGAAGCTCATCAAGAGAATGCCAAGAGTGTGCAAAGCAGTCAACAAAGCAAAAGGTGGCTACTTTGAAGAACCTAGAATATAAGACATATTTTCAGTTGTTTCACACTTTTTTGTTAAGTATATAATTCCACATGTGTTAATTCATGGTTTTGATGCCTTCAGTGTGAATGTACAATTTTCATAGTCAAGAAAATACAGAAAAATCTTTAAATGAGAAGGTGTGTTCAAACTTTTGGTCTGTAATGTGTATATATATATATATGTGTATATATGTGTGTGTGTATATATATATATATATATATATATATATATATATATATATATATATATATATATATATATATATATATATATATATATATATATATATATATTAATCAGGGTTAACTATGGCTTCTGAGGGACACCCACTGGTGAGCGGGGGCGCCATTGTTCCTTCTGGTGCCAACCTCCGTGGCTAGGCAGTATCAGCTTTGTTTAGGTACAGGATCGCGTATGGTAGTGACTATTTCAATTTTTCAACAGCATCATTGTTTACACCTGTTTATATACATCCACAACAAGCCATTCAGCTTGTAATTTTGCTAGATGTTAATATATATATATGTTGTTAGTCATGTTTTTAATGCATATATTTAATAAAGGTTTTAAATTTTACTTCAGGGTTTTCTTTCCCACAGTACTGCCCCCTACACACAATATGGCACCATCCCATCCACTGACTATAGGCCCCGTCACACATAACGAGATCGCTAGCGAGATCGTTATTACGTCACGGTTTTGGGATCGCTGGACAGTCATTTCGTGATCGCTGGGGAGCTGTTAAACATGCAGAACTTACCAATGATTTTGGCCGCCCCAGCGATCTAACTAACGATCTCGGCGGTCGTTGGGACGCTTTCACACAGCAGCTATTTCAACGATCCACACCTTGATAGGGACTGTACTGTGTCACAAAGGCATGCATAAAATTACTTTTCCGTGCACCCTCATCTCCGATTGGTGGACGCTACTGCGTTCTGATTGGGCGGCCTTGGTTTAACATCGCTACTGCGTCTCCGGTCAGATGGGATCGCTACTGCGTCTCTGGTCAGACGGGAACACTGGTGTGTGCATTGTTCCTGTACAGATGTATGGATGTCCATATATTTATATGAATATATATATAGAGAGATGTAAATGGCCATTTATGTGTATGCATATCTGTATGTTTGAGAGTATGTATGTGTATATAGTTATCTGTATACGTATGTGTATATGAGTGTGTGTATATATTTATGTACTTAAAAATATGTATGAGTACATGGATGAATCTGTTTACATACGAGTACACGAATGTATATGTGTGTATGTATGTATCTGTATACGCATGTGTATACATATGTATATATATATATGGACTGCTTACTGCGGTGACTACTGCTACTACTGAAAGAATGAGAAACAAAGCTTTTGCATAGTAGAACACACAGTTTATTAGACACATCAGTACAGAAATGTCAGCAGTGTAGAAACATGAGTAGTTGCCCACTATAGGTTCTGATGCTGCCAAGGAACAGCACCAGGACCGTTAAAATACTGGCAGTAGTTGTCGCAGCAGGTCTTCGCATCATAGGTGTTTCTGCCATGTCCCACTGGTTGAAGGCCTGCAATTGCAGGATCGTTTGCACGCCATTCACTGAGCTCCACTTGCCCATTGGCTAGGTCCACAGAGTCCACGAAGCCAGGCGGACAGTACGTAATTGCATCACGTCGGCGAAGAAAGTTGTGAAGCACGCAACAGGCCAAAACAACAGAGTCTATTGATTTAAGCTTCATGTTAATTGGCGTGTGAAAAACTCTGAAGCGGTTGGCCAGGACAGCGTGTCAGAAAACGTGCTGTGTGGGTGTGTGTGCACGAGACCCCTAAAATATCTGCCCATGCAAAAGCATATATATACAGATAGAAGTCAATCCCTCCCTCTCTGAAGAGCAATGATAGCAGATAATTGGTAGATGTCCTATAAATGAATTAAAAATGGAAACTCATTTGAGACCCCAAACAATACCTACCTCGCGAAAGATGTCTGATTTCTGCAAAGTGGAGTCACAGCCGGAGAACGCCGGTGGGATCTGGAAAAACAAGGACGCAGTAGCGACCACTAATCGGGGACGAGGGGCGCGGGAAAAGTCCTATTTATGCACGCCTACGTGTCTCAGTTCTGAATCGGTAAGGTGTCAAATACAGCGATGCACACTGCCCAGCGGGAGCGCAACGACCCAGGAATGGTCCAGGAAGCTTTGTAACGATCAGCGATCTCACAGCAGGGGCCTGATCGTTGCTACCTGTCAGACATAACGAGATCACTAGCGAGATCGCTATTGCGTCACGAAAACCGTACCGCATCAACAATCTCGCTAGTGATCTCGTTATGTGTGACGGGGCCTTATGCCACAGCTAATTAATAAATACTCACTTAGCCCCATTCTTGGTGCGGACACTAAGGAAACCAGGACCTATGAGATATTTACCTCACAATAGTTGGATAGACAGGGGTGTATCATCCATGGTGGCAACCCATTCGGCCACTATTGTGCCTGTGAATTGAGAGAGTTCAGCATGGTTTGGCACCATGCACCCTCTCCAATCCTCACAATTTCAGTGATAACCACATTCCCATAGAAAGGAGTATTTTACCCGGAGGCTCTCTCGTTGGATGGTAGAGATCCCGATAGTACAAGAGGATTGTTCTTCTTACATATGAACCTCTCTAGTATAGACAATTGATTGTTTAAATCCTGTTTGTCTAAGATAAGGAATCCTTCCTTAACTTAATCCCCTTTAATTAGACCTTCCCCTCCCCCCTCCCCCCTCCTCCAGGGCAAAGTTCTGTACTGTTTAAGCCTCCTGGTGACACGCCCCGGAAGAAGCGACAGCGAAACAATGTCTAGGCGAGGGGGACGTGGCGCCTAACTTACTACCCCTGGTCTATCGGCCGCTTGGCACACAGGTAATAAGACATTTTATAACCATTAAATTGATTTGCCAACTTTGGTATTGCTTTCAAACTCTCACGTGCCAGATTTGTGTCCTTGGTAACTACGCATCTACCAATAGCACAAGTAAATCTAAGTAACCACTTACCTTTATAGAATAACTATGCTCTCCTTTGGCACCGTTCACTTTATTTGTTGCTACTACTTGTCAAATTAGCTTACAATGAAGTTGTCAACCATTTGTACAATGCACTTTATGAATGGACAATGATAGATTGTATTAAGCATTTTGTTGACTCCTCAATTCACTTGGTATTGTGCTAATATACTTCTCAAAAAAATAAAGGGAACACTTAAACAACACAATATATCTCCAAGTGCATCAAACTTCTGTGAAATCAAACTGTCCACTTAGGAAGCAGCACTGATTGACAATCAATTTCACATGCTGTTGTGCAAATGGAATAGACAATAGATGGATATTATCTGCAATTATCAAGACACCCTCAATAAAGGAGTGGTTCTGCAGATGGGGACCACAGACCACGTCTCAGTACCAACACTTTCTGACTGATGTTTTGGTCACTTTTGAATGTTGGTTGTGCTTTCACATTCGCGGTAGCATGAGACGGACTCTACAGCCCACAGAAGTTGCTCAGGTAGTGCAGCTCATCCAGGATGGCACATCAATGTGAGCGGTGGCAAGAAGGTTTGCTGTGTCTGTCAGCGTAGTGTCCAGAGGCTGGAAGCGCTACCATGAGACAAGCCAGTACACCAGGAGACGTGGAGGGGCCGGAGGAGGGCAACAACCCAGCTGCAGGACCGCTACCTCTGCCTTTGTGCAAGGAGGAACAGGAGGAGCACTGCCAGAGCCCTGCAAAATGACCTCAAGCAGGCCACAAATGTGCATGTGTCTGCACAAACTGTTAGAAACCGACTCCATGAGGGTGGTATGAGGGCCCGACGTCCACAGATGGGGGTTGTGTTCACAGCCCAACACCGTGCAGGACGCTTGGCATTTGCCACAGAACACCAGGATTGGCAAAGTCGCCACTTGCGCCCTGTGATCTTCACAGATGAAAGCAGGGTCACACTGAGCACATGTGACAGATGTGACAGAGTCTGGAGACGCTGTGGAGAGCGATCTACTGCCTGCAACATTCTTCAGCATGACCGGTTTGGCAGTAGGTCAGTAATGGTGTGGGGTGGCATTTCTTTGGAGGGCCGCACAGCACTCCATGTGCTCGCCAGAGGAAGCCTGACTGCCATTAGGTACCGAGATGAGATCCTCAGACCCCTTGTGAGACCATATGCTGGTGCGGTTGGCCCTGGGTTCCTCCTAATGCAGGACAATGCCAGACCTCATGTGGCTGGAGTGTGTCAGCAGTTCCTGCAAGATGAAGGCATTGAAGCTATGGACTGGCCCGCCCGTTCCCTAGACCTGAATCCGATTGAGCACATCTGGGACATCATGTCTCGCTCCATCCACCAACGTCACGTTGCACCTCAGACTGTCCAGGAGTTGGCGGATGCTTTAGTCCAGGTCTGGGAGGAAATCCCACAGGAGACCGTCCGCAACCTAATCAGGAGCATGCCCAGGCGTTGTAGGGAGGTCATACAGGCACGTGGAGGCCACACACAATACTGAGCCTCATCAGGAGCATGCCCAGGCGTTGTAGGGAGGTCATACAGGCACGTGGAGGCCACACACAATACTCAGCCTCATCAGGAACATGCCCAGGCGCTGTAGGGAGGTCATACAGGCACGTGGAGGCCACACACAATACTCAGCCTCATCAGGAGCATGCCCAGGCATTGTAGGGCGGTCATACAGGCACGTGGAGGCCACACACAATACTGAGCCTCATCAGGAGCATGCCCAGGCATTGTAGGGAGGTCATACAGGCACGTGGAGGCCACACACAATACTCAGCCTCATTTTGACTTGTTTTAAAGACATTACATCAAAGTTGGATCAGCCTGTAGTGTGTTTTTCCACTTTAATTTTGGGTGACTCCACATCCAGGCCTCCATTGGTTAATAAATTTGATTTCCATTGATGATTTTTGTGTGATTTTGTTGTCAGCACATTCAACTTTGTACAGAACAAAGGATTCAATGAGAATATTTCATTCATTCAGATCTAGGATGTGTTATTTCAGTGTTCCCTTTATTTTTTTGAGCAATGTATAACCTATAAATACATATTTTGCAAATAAAGATACATGGACATTAAGAATTTACTTTGATACCATATACTGCTGGCAGTACCTATTTCAAAGCACCAGGGACAAGTTGAATATATCTGTGTCTCTTGTCTATTGGAGGCCCCCCCCCCCCCCATTTCTATTCTTGTTTTTATTGATTTTCTAATTTTTACCGCGTCATAATAAATTAAATATAATTGTATGCCTCTGTGAGCTGGAGTCACTTTTTATCCCAGAGGCTACTCCATGGCTAATAGGGATCTAAGATATAAGTGGTCATTAACATGCAAACCACCTTCAGGGGTAAAGGGGTTAATATCATGGCCATCTATTTTATATGGATCATATGTAAGATGAACAACTTCCTTGCACTATCAGAGTCTCCACCATCCATTGGGAGCGCCTCCGGGTATAATACTCTTCTCTATGTTCACATGGAGGCACCTGTCGGGCTATCACAAGCATGCCACCACTGCTCTCGGACAAGCTGCACACCACGGATTGAGAACCCCATCTCCTGTAAGTTCTATACTAATGCTGTGCCTATCCTGCACAACCTGCTGAGGTGAGCACATTTAAATTACATCGGGGAGTCGAAAGCTCCCTAATCCACAGTTCAGTCGTCACCTGTGAGTCTGAGACTCCGTGCACTGCAGGCACAATGACGTCACTACATCCCACCTGTAGTACGGAGCCTCAGTACTCACACTGCACGGACCCGAGCAGAGCACCTCAGGAACAGGGTTGGTTGAGTAGTGTGTCCTTTTTTTGTTTTGTTTTTTTAATTATCAGAAATCGTGAGGACATCATATTAAGTGAAAGGCTGTGGGGGCCATTTTAATGAGAGGGGAACTGTGGTGGACTACAAGAGCCACCATACTGAGTGGTGGTCCTCATTTTTTTAGCAGGCTTTTGTGGCCATAATACTCTATGATGGGTTGTGGGCGCCATCATAACATGCGGGTTCTATGGGGGCCATCATAATGTGACCATGTAGCACTGAGCTACATGTTGACACAGGAGAACAATTTCCTGGTGATGAGTCAGATAGGGATAAATAAGTGAGATATACAGACATCTGGCTGGTGTCTGGTTGTAGACTTAAATTGATATGGTGTTGTGTGCCAGGAGAAAGACATCAGATAGTACGTTCTGAAGGGAAGCAAAGATATAATAGCAGTGGGAATCTGGATTCTAGACATTGAGCATATCCGAAACAAAGAGCAGGGCGAGGTCTTTAGCTCAGGCCAGGAGGCCTACTTAAATGGTACGGAACTTTGCCAAAGGGCAGCAGAAGGCCTAATTAAAGGGATAAAAATTTGCTAAGGTGAGCAGCAGGATGAGGAACAACTTGGCTCAAGCCAGGAGACCTACTTAAACAATACAGAACTTTGCCCTGGAGGAGAGGGGGGAGCCAGAAGGTCTAATTAAAGGGGGTTAAGTTAAGGAAGGATTCCTTATCTTAGAAAAACAGTATTTAAACAAACAATTGTCTATACTAGAGAGGAAGCGACGGGGTCGCCAAACTGGGATCTGAGGTCTCCTACGAGAGCTGAAGATGTAGTGCCACAACAAGGAGTGCGTGGCCGTCATCGAATAGACTTTGAGAGTACTAGTGAGGAGTTGTACCAATGCACCTCAGCCAGTGAGGTCCTCACAAATCAACTGGGTGGTAAAAGTAGCTTTGGGGGGCTGTAGCGACAAATCTCAACTTGTATGGTCCCCACAGGGAATGATGAGCTTTCCCATAATGGTTTGCTGGACTGTTGTAGCTGGTAACAAAAGTTTTTTTATCGCTACATGTAACTGGAAAGTTCCTGACTCTGAATGATACAGAAGAAGCATTTATAAAGTATTGTGTCTGCTATCTGATGTATATACTTCTCATCAAGTTCTTGTTAAGATGAAAAATAAACTTTTCTTTACTTTGGTCTCCTTCATTCATGTCTATACTATCTGGTCTGTGCCTGTCAAGTACAACGGCAGTGTGCGGTCTGCAGAGTGGGGAGATATGACTCAGCCAAATATATATATATTTATTTTTCCTTTTGAGGTTGGGGGACCCAATTACAGCTATTGCTGTGGGACCTGTGATTTCTATGTGCTCCACGATGTATATAGGATAATAGAGTATAATAAAGTTGTTATGGACGTGACATAACTAACATTGTGCAGTAAGTCTGTTTTCCCTATAGTGACGGATATTTCTTGTTGCTAAAACTGTGATTATTTTTTTTACTTTTTCAAACAACTCTCATCAGTGCGATCATACAACATACAATCCTCTGATGGCTCAGGTGATGCACTGTACTACTGTAGTGTGGTGTATTATCCTTGCCTGTCATTGTAATACTAATGGCCCCATACACATGAGATAAGGGATGGCTAAACGGTTATTTGGCAGACGGCTATCTCTCCTGACTCCCCCATACACAAATATTCCAGCTTTCCTGTGGTTTGTATGAGAGAGTCTCCTCCAGACTCCTCTAGCGGAGGATTATCTACAGGATCTACATACGGATTAGCCTCTGAAATTCAGGATGACAGATCCTTCTCTGCCCTGACATCATCTGTCGGGAGGCCCTCAAATACATTATATAGTCAACCAAACCCCCCAAATCAGTACTTTCATGCAACTTTTGTCTATTGTGTATGGGGGCATTAAATGGGGACATTAAAAGGTAACTTATTGGACGCTGCCTCTGGCCCGATCGATAGACCTTCATACATTGCTGGCCCAGAAACCATTATTAGGCATTGAAGTATCGTAGCTACTAGGCAGCCCCATACTATCGAGTACTTGGGGGAGGAGGAGCACTGAGCCAAACTCTGTCAAACCTTCTTAGATGCCATGTTTGCTTTTGACAGCAGCAAGTGGTTAAACTGCCAGTGTTTTTGTTGCAGCCGCACCTATGCCATCCCTGCGGTGTTCATCTATGTTCTGGTGCCCAAAAGAGTTAAATTATTTTAAAGCAAATGTTTAATGTGTTACAAAATAAAAAAATATATACTGCTTTTTGCATGTTTTTTTTCTTTTTTGCAAGAATTGTTGGTGCTAATTTTCTTTTGAAGCATTTTAATATCTACTTTTTTCTGGTGATTTTCTTGTGCTATAGGAAAGCCTAAGGCCAGAAATAAACCCCATTAAACACTGTACATGGAGACTTTGGCATCAAATAATTTCTGTCCACGGTGTTTATCCAAACAAAAAAGCTTTTTTAAAAGCCTCAAACTTCTGTGTGTGAATCAGACATGAGATCTAACGTAATAGAAGATTACAGTCCGGGGAAGACTGGAAATATTCATATAGACGGCCAGTGGTGATGTAGTCCGTTACGGACTCTGGCCAAATATGTTTCTAGAGCCGTAGTAGAAGAAGAAGATGTTGTGCTCATCATGAAGTAGTTATTTCTCATATCGTGTGTAATGAATATCTCCTGCAGTATTGCTAATGTCGAATCTAGTGTCTGTAAATGAGACGAGAATCAGCATTATGGAAGATGAGTCTATGAGAAATGTATTCAGCTGCAGACTTCGAGGAAGAAACTCCGTGTTGTCTGTGGCCTAAAATATATAGGTTTTATTACTAGATTTGAAGAAGAAAACTACATTCTGTAAAAAAATCTCCTCATATGTTTCCCTTATTGTCTTCAGTAATTGTATTATTACACAGGATTTTTATGATGTTACATCAACTCCTCTTCTCATTCAGGTTTCTACAATATCAGATCCTTTCAGTGAAGATCTTCCATAGAAGAGAATTTTCCTGATTTACCCATCAAAGATGGATATCGACAGAGACAAGATGGCAGAGAGGATCTTACACCTCACCCTAGAGATCCTCTTCCGGCTTACTGGAGAGGTGAGAGATTCTGATGACGTCACATTACATCGTTCTTATCTATGTTAATAACAGATGGACAGAACTGGAGAGGTGAGGACTCTGGAAATGTCTGTAGTGAGATTTATTAATGTGTCTCTCCATAACCAGGATTACACGATAGTGAAGAAGACCTCTAGTGAGCGCTGTCAGGACCCTGTGTCTGAGGGATGGGGAAGACCGCTGAGCCAAATAACGGGGCCTCCACCTAACCCCCTGATACATGGGGAAGTCAATGACCAGAAGATCCTAGAACTCACCTACAAGATGATTGAGCTGTTGACTGGAGAGGTGACACTGCTGGGAATACTGGGACATTATACAGTAACGCTATGAACGAATTGGGGCCGATGACGGTATCATTGTATATGTCAGGTTCCTATAAGGCATCAGGATGTCTCCATCTATTTCTCCATGGAGGAGTGGGAGTATTTAGAAGGACACAAAGATGTGTACAAGGACACCATGATGGATGTTCCCCAGCCCCCCACATTACCAGGTAATAGACAGGACTAAATACACAAGGCCTATAATTATCTGTATGTAAAGAATGAATTCAATCCCTGTATATGTTTCCTACAGATCTATCCAGTAAGAGGACAACACCAGAGAGATGTCCCCATCCTCTTCTTCCACAGGACTGTAAACAAGAAGATCCCAATGTTCCTCAGGATCAACAGGTAGATGTAGAGAAGGTGTCATGAGATCTCCCCTATGATCTGTAGATGGCTGTGAAGGTCTTGGGCTCAGTCTTGTTTTATCCACCATTATTATATGGTTTATAGTTGTATAATGAGAACGGTGGAGATGACAAGATTAGAGCTGATCATAGATATGACTTCTCCATCTGTCTTTGACTTTTACAATATTTGTTTCAGGGTGAAGATCTGACCCATACTAATACTGCAGAGACATATGTGAGGGGTGATGAGCGGTGTAAAGAGGAGATTAATATAAATGACGACCCAGGTGAGTAGCAGCTACTAAATCCAGAGCCATAGATTCTTCTCAGTCACCGGCTGTGGTGGCTTTATCAGTCATGTAGTCTGGTCGTATCACAATCGTGTGATCACCATTTTGCCTTTAGACCACAACATTCTCCTCCATCCAAAACTGTTCAAATGACTTTGGGCATTGAAAGCCCTTTTCTATAGAACTTACAACCAGGTGGATCCACCTACCCCCTAAAATTAAAAGACGATGACCCTTACCTGCCCAGATCTGTAAACTACAAAGCCAAATGACATTGTATGCTGTTGGCTTCCTAGAACCCTAATATCTTATTGGATGAATCTACCTTCTCTCCCTTCTGTGTGGCTGAATGTGCTTATATGGTCCCTACAAGACCAGGTCCTGTCTTTCTGGCTAAACTTCGCTTTTATGATCGACAACATTAAATATTCAGTGAGGGCCAAGTGTGAATTTCTGTACAATAACAACAGAGTTTCCTTTTAATCCTATCTTTTTAAACCAAAATACTTTAAACAGGATTGCGATAAACTACATAAATAACATTACACCTGTGCTATGATATATCTCTAAGCTGTGCGTGGCTGATGGCTGTAATATACATCTATTCACGCCGGCAGGAGATGTGGTGGCATGGCTCGAGCCCTGGTTTCATGGATTCACTCCACGTCATAAATTCCATTATGTTTTCCTAAGGAATTCCGATTACTGCACAATCGCTCCCTAAATGGGGAGCAAAAATACTTTCTCTACTCTTCTGGACAGAACTGATAGTAGCTGCAATGGTCCACCATAAATGAGTGCAACTCCGATTTAGTGCTGGATTTCTCCCCTCATACATACGTTCTTGTTGGGGATGTAACATGTTTTTTTATTCTATGTCTATTTGTTTACAGTTTTTCATTTTGTATGATATGTGGTGGGATTGTCCTGCCTCACTTACAGTTAAGTCCATATATATTTGGACAGAGACAACATTTTTCTAATTTTGGTTCTAGACATTACCACAATGAATTTTAAGCAAAACAATTCAGATGCAGTTGAAGTTCAGATTTTCAACTTTCATTTGAGGGTATCCACATTAAAATTGGATGAAGGGTTTAGGAGTTTCAGCTCCTTAACATGTGCCACCCTGTTTTTAAAGGGACCAAAAGTAATTGGACAGATTAAATAATTGTAAATAAAATGTTCATTTCTAGTACTTGGTTGAAAACCCTTTGTTGGCAATGACTGCCTGAAGTCTTGAACTCATGGACATCACCAGACATTGTGTTTCCTCCTTTTTGATGGTCTGCCAGGCCTTCACTGTCTGAAGTTTAGTCTTTAACAAGTGAAATGCATGCTCAATTGGGTTGAGATCAGGTGACTGACTTGGCCATTCAGGAATATTCCACTTCTTTGCTTTAATAAACTCCTGGGTTGCTTTGGCTTTATGTTTTGGGTCATTGTCCATCTGTAGTATGAAACGACGACCAATCAGTTTGGCTGCATTTGGCTTGATCTGAGCACACAGTATGGCTCTGAAGACATCAGAATTCATTCGGCTGCTTCTGTCCTGTGTCACATCATCCATAAACACTAGTGACCCAGTGCCACTGGCAGCCATGCATGCCTAAGCCATCATACTGCCTCCGTCGTGTTTTACAGATGATGTGGAATGCTTTGGATCATGAGCTGTACCATGTCTTCGCCATACTTTTCTCTTTCCATCATTCTGGTAGAGGTTGATCTTGGTTTCATCTGTCCAAAGAATGTTCTTCCAGAACTGTGCTGGCTTTTTTAGATGTTTTTTTAGCAAAGTCCAGTCTAGCCTTTTTATTCTTGATGCTTATGAGTGGCTTGCACCGTGCAGTGAACCCTCTGTAGTTACTTTCATGCAGTCTTCTCTTTATGGTAGATTTGGATATTGATACGCCTACCTCCTGGAGAGTGTTGTTCACTTGGTTGGCTGTTGTAAAGGGGTTTCTCTTCACCATGGAGATTATTCTGCGATCATCCACCACTGTTGTCTTCCGTGGGCGCCCAGGTCTTTTTGCATTGATGAGTTCACCAGTGCTTTCTTTCTTTCTCAGGATGTACCAAACTGTAGATTTTGCACTCCTAATATTGTAGCAATTTCTCGGATGGTTTTTTTCTGTTTTTGCAGCTTAAGGATGGCTTGTTTCACCTGCATGGAGAGCTCGTTTGACCGCATGTTTACTTCACACCAAACCCTTCCAAATGCAAGCACCACACCTCAAATCAACTCCAGGCCTTTTATCTGCTTAATTGAGAATGACATAATGAAGGGATTGCCCACACCTGTTCATGAAATAATCTTGAAGTCAATTGTCCAATCACTTTTGGTCCCTTTAAAAACAGGGTGGCACATGTCAAGGAGCTGAAACTCCAAAACCCTTCATCCAATTTTAATGTGGATACCCTCAAATGAAAGCTGAAAGTCTGAACTTCAACTGCATCTGAATTGTTTTGTTTAAAATTCATTGTGGTAATGTCTAGAACCAAAATTAGAAAAATGTTGTCTTTGTCCAAATATATATGGACCTAACTGTATGTGAGTCTGTAGCTCCCTGGTACTCTTTAAAAGAAAGTCTCCATTATCTCTTCCAAATACCTGAGATCTAAATTTACTAGCTATTTGGTGGTGTTAGATGGGAAGAAGAATAGTCAGGTAGCCGGGTCAGAACCAGGAGGGCAGAGAAAATACAAGATCAGAAGACACAAGAGTAGTCAGTAAACGGGCCGAGGTCACAACAGGAAACAAATACACAAGCCGGGAGCTGATCACAGAGGACTGAACCAGAGAAGAACAAGGTTGTATCTGGCAGCTTCCGGCAATATGCTTCCAGCTTTAGTAGGGTGCGGTGCTTTCCAATTGGCTAAAGCAAGGAGCAGATTTCTCTAGCTGGACAGCACACACCCATACTGCCAGACTGCATGGTACTACTGGTCCCAGGCCCCGCAATCTTAGTGGCTGGACAGAGCTTTTGGTTCTGACGTCTCCTTCATTACCAGCACCCCCTGGTGACAGAAGGAAATGTTGTAGAAGCAGATCCCAGAGGAAATTGGATACACCATTTGCAGAAGTCTTAATATGACAAAATAGCAGAAAACCAGATCAGGAGAAATCCCCATAAAGTGACTCCATTTTGGAAATTATAACCCTCAGTGAATTAATGTATAGGAGTAGTGACTATTTTGATTACACGGGCACTTTCCAGAAATTAGCACACAGTGGATGTTTTAGTGTGAATATGTGCCCCGATTGTGCTCCAGGAGACATACACAGACCGTAAATTAAGTTCGTTCTTCTCACTATAGTATGGATATTGCGGGATTGGTTTATTGAAGCCATGTTGCTTTTCAAGAGGCTTTGAGCCACTAATAATGTGGAAACTTCTGTTTTTTTCATTCACAGATGATGGACCTGAGTGGGGAATTGTGTTTTGTGAGATCAGTAGACATTTTTGTTGGTATAATTTTTTCCTACATAACATTGTTTGGGGGGTTTTTACTCCATATTTGGGAGGCAGAATGAACAGTTGAACACCACGCTCCACTGGTTCATCCTATGAGGTTTTCTATTAGACTGTGAACTGTCATTGTCTTGGTGAATAATTCAATATTTTTACATAAACTGTTTGTAAAAATGTCAAGTTAAGTATAAATGTTGAAAAATATAAAATTCAAGGATATTTTGTTAAAAATAATTGGTTTTATTCTTAATAGATGACTTCAGGAGATCAGAGGGACAGTTGACATCTTCAATTTTAATATCAGATGATTTTGAGATCCCACAGGATACAATTGAAGTGAATGCCATTACTCCAGATATCCCATCATCCCTTCCCAGCAAAGATCTGTCATCTGATCCTATGAAACAGGTCCTGTCTTCTGATTCATTACGGACTACTAAGGAAAATCAAAGTCACAAAATAAGCATTAAAAAAGGAAATGCTCCTAAAGCAAATAAGCAATTTTCACGTTCAGAATATGGAAATAGTTTTCACCTTGAAAAGTCTTTTCTTAAACATCCCAAAATTCACAAAGCAGAAATTAGATTTTCTTGTTCCAAGTGTGGTAAATGTTTTAATCAGAAATCACATCTTGTTACTCACCAGAGAACTCACACAGGGGAGAAGCCTTTTTCTTGTTCAGAATGTGGAAAATGTTTTAAACAGAAAGTGCATCTTGATAGCCACAACAGAACCCACACTGGGGAGAAGCCTTTTTCATGTTCAGAATGTGGGAAACATTTTGCACAGAAATCAGATTTTGTTATTCACCAGAGAACTCACACAGGGGAGAAGCCTTTTTCCTGTTCAGAATGTGGGAAACATTTTGCACAAAAATCAAATTTTGTTAAGCACCATAGAACTCACACAGGGGAGAAGCCTTTTTCCTGTTCAGAATGTGGGAAATGTTTTAACCAGAAAGTGCATCTTGATAGCCACAACAGAACCCACACAGGGATGAAGCCTTTTTCATGTGCAGAATGTGAGAAATGTTTTAACCGTAAAGAGTATCTTGATAGCCACCAGAGAACCCACACAGGAGAGAAGCCTTTTTCCTGTTCAGAATGTGGGAAATGTTATAACAAAAAATCAGTTTTGCTTAATCATCAGAGAACCCACACAGGGGAAAAGCCTTTTTCCTGTTCAGAATGTGGGAAATGTTTTAACAAAAAATCAGTTTTGGTTATTCACCAGAGAACCCACACAGGGGAGAAGCCTTTTTCCTGTTCAGAATGTGGGAAATGTTTTAACAGGAAAGCACATCTTGATAGCCACTGGAGAATCCACACAGGGGAGAAGCCATTTTCATGTTCAGAATGTGGGAAATGTTTTAATCAGAAATCAGTTCTTTTTACTCACCAGAGAACTCACACAGGAGAGAAGCCTTTTCCCTGTTCAGAATGTGGGAAATATTTTAAGCATAAATCAGATCTTGTTTCTCACCAGAGAACTCACACAGGGGAGAAGCCTTTTTTCTGTCCAGAATGTGGGAAACATTTTACACAGAAAGCAAATTTTGTAAAGCACCAGAGAACTCACACAGGGAGAAGCGTTTTTCCTGTTCAGAATATGGAAAATGTTTTGTGAAGAAATAATCTCTGCTTAGTCAGCAAAGAATTCACGCTGGGGAGAAGCCTTTTTATGTTCTTAATGTGGGAAATGTTTTATTTGGAAATCAACTCATAATGAACACCAGAGAAGTCACACAGGGGAGAATCCTTTTTCATATTCGGAATGTTGGACATGTTTTAACTGAGAATTGTATCTTCTTAAAGCTATTGTCCGCTACGAGGACAACCGCTTGTAATTCCTCAGGTTTGGCCTCATTAAAATAAAAACACTCATACTCCGCTCCTATTCCAGTGGTGTCGGGAGTCGTGTTCCAGGGGCTCACATGAGATTGGGTGCAGTGCTCATGTTATGTAACAATCAGTGCTGGCTTCACTGTCCCCACCTTCGGTCGATTGAACATCAACAGAAAGCCAAGGCTGCAGCTGTTCTGAGTTCCTTGTAATGTTCAATTTGTCTGAAGGGTGGGGACAGTGACACCCGCTTTGATTGGGTGAAGGGCTCAAATGATGTGACTACTAGTGATGAGTGAGTATGTTCTGTTAACCCTTTCGGCGAGTATGCTCGGGAGGGCACCGAGTATCTTCAGCATGCTCGGTGATATGTTTGAAACACTCCTGTGTGCATGATTTGCGACTGTTTGACAGCTTTAATACATACACTACCGTTCAAAAGTTTGGGGTCATCCAGACAATTTTGTGTTTTCCATGAAAACTCATACTTGTATTTATCAAATGAGTTGCAAAATGATTAGACAATATAGTCCAGATATTGACAAGGTTAGTAATAATGATTTTTATTAGAATAAGTTTCTCCTTCAAACTTGGCTTTCATCAAAGAATTCTCCCTTTGCAGCAATTACAGCATTGCAGACCTTTGGCATTCTAGCTGTTAATCTACTGAGGTAATCTTGAGAAATTTCACCCCATGCTTCCTGAAGCCCCTCCCACAAGTTGGATTGGCTTGATGGGCACTTTTTGCGTACCATACTGTCAAGCTACTCCCACAACAGCTCAATGGGGTTGAGATCTAGTGACAATCAAGCGCTGTCCACAGGGTATGGCATGGCGTTGCAAAATGGAGTGATAGCCTTCCTTATTCAAAATCCCATTTACCTTGTACAAATCTCCCACTTTACCAGCACCAAAGCAACCCCAGACCATCACATTACCTCCACCATGCTTGACAGATGGTGTCAGGCACTCTTCCAACATCTTTTCAGTTGTTCTGCGTCTCACAAATGTTCTTCTCTGTGATCCAAACGCCTCAAACTTTGATTCGTCTGTCCATAAAACTTTTTTCCAATCTTCCTCTGTCCAATGTCTGTGTTCTTTTGCCCATATTAATCTTTTCCTTTTATTAGCCAGTCTCAGATATGGCTTTTTCTTTGCCACTTTGCCCTGAAGGCCAGCATCCCGGAGTCGCCTCTTTACTGTAGACGTTGACACTGGCGTTTTGCGTGTACTATTTAATGAAGCTGCCAGTTGAGGAGCTGTGAGGCGTCGATTTCTCAAACTAGAGACTCTAATGTACTTGTCTTGTTGCTCAGTTGGGCAGCGGGGCCTTCCACTTCTCTTTCTACTCTGGTTAGAGCCTCTTTGTGCTCTTCTCTGAAGGGAGTAGTACACACCGTTGTAGGAAATCTTCAGTTTCTTGGCAACTTCTCGCATGGAATAGCCTTCATTTCTAAGAACAAGAATAGACTGTCAAGTTTCACATGAAAGTTCTCTTTTTCTGGCCATTTTGAGAGTTTCATAGAACAAACAAATGTAATGCTCCAGATTCTCAATTAGCTCCAAGGAAGGTCAATTTTATAGCTTCTCAAATCAGCCAAACCGTTTTCAGCTGGGCTAACATACTTGTGCAAGGGTTTTCTAGGGTTTTCTAAACATCCATTAGCCTTCTTACACAGTTAGCAAACACAATGTACCATTAAAACACTGGAGTGGTGGTTGTTGGAAATAGGCCTCTATACTCCTATGTAGATATTGCAATAAAAACAAGTCGTTTGCAGCTAGAATAGTCATTTACCACATTAACAATGTATAGAGTGTATTTCTGATTCATTTAATGTTAGCTTCATTGAAAAAAAATGTGCTTTTCTTTCAAAAATAGTGAAATTTCTAAATGACTTCAAACTTTTGAACGGTAGTGTATAAGGAATGCTTGTTTCTTAAGCATTCCTCACATGTATTAAAGCTGTCAAACAGTCGCAAATCATGCACATGGGAGTGATTAAAACATATCACCGAGCACGCTGAAGATACTAGGTGTTTGCCCAAGCATGTTCGTAAATCTCAAGTAACGAGCATGCTCGCTCATCACTAGTGACAACCTCACATGAGCCCCGGGAATGCAAGTGCCAACACCCGTGAAACAATGTCTGCACGGGAGGCTTGCATAAGTGTTTTTATTTTAATAGGATCCTCTAATCTTCCCCTTACTATCAGGGTTCGGCAAGGATCAGTCCTAGGTCCCCTCCTCTTCTCCTTGTATACTGCCCTTATTGGACAAACAATCAGCAGATTTGATTTCCAGTATTATCTCTATGCTGATGACACCCAACAATACACCTCTTCACCTAACATCACCCCTACTCTAATACAAAATACCAGTGATTGTCTGTCTGCTGTCTTTAACATCATGTCCTCGCTCTGTCTGAAACGGAATCTCTCCAAAACTGAACTCCTTATTTTTCCTCCCTCTACTAACCTACCTATACATGACTTGTCAATTTTCTTGGGTGGTGCCACCATAACTCCCAAGCAGCAAGCTTGCTGTCTTGGAGTCATATTTGACACACAACTTTCCTTTATTCCCCATATTCAATCACTCACTCGCTCATGTCACCTGCTCCTTAAAAACATCTCCAGAATCCGGCCTTTTCTCACCATTGATACTGCAAAAACTCTTACTGTCGCTCTTATTCACTCTCGTCTGGACTACTACAACTCTCTTCTGATCGGTCTTCCTCTAAACAAACTCTCTCCTCTCCAATCCATTCTGAATGCAGCAGCCAGGGTCGTATTTCTACAGGCCGCTTCACCGACGCCTCTACATTGTGCCAGTCATTGCACTGGTTACCTATTCACCACAGAATACAATACAAACTCATCTCTCACCCATAAAGCTCTCCACAGTTCTGCACTGCCCTATATCTCATCCCTTATTTCTGTCTATCGCCCCTCCCGTGCCCTCCGTTCTGCAACTGATCTAAAACTAACATCCTCCTTAATTCGAACCTCACACCTCCATCTCCAAGACTTCTCTCGTGCCGCACCAGTTTTCTGGAATGTACTGCCCCAAACGATCCGACTGATATGTAGTCCCCATGTCTTCAAACGTGCTTTAAAACACATCTGTTTAGACAAGCCTATCACCTCAACTCACCAACCGAACTCTCCCCTGTCCCCTCCTAAATGTTAACTTAATCTACCCCTGCGTATTCATCTGTTTCCACATCCTCCATGCACCAAATACCAGATGGTAACTGCCCTTAGACAGATACTGGCTGATGACCATGTTCTATCTATTGTCTCCCCTTTTCTATATAGATTGTAATCTTGCGAGCAGGGCCCTCAATCCTCCTGTAACTGTTGAAATGTGATACATTGTATTGTTTATATTGTCTGTATATGTCCCTACTTAATTGTAAACTGCTGCGGAATACGTTGGCGCTACATAAATAAAATTATTCTTATTCTTGTATAATAGGATAAACATGAGGAATGAGAAGGGTTGTCCAAGTAGTGGATGTTTAAGTAGCGGACAACCCTTTTAAACATCAAAAATCCCACACAGAGAGAAGTCATTATCATACCTAGAGTGTGAAAAATGAATTACTGAAAAATCGTGTTTTGTTGACCATCAAAAATATCTTACAGGGAGAAACTATACATGTTATTGACATATTGTACAAAAACATATAACAGACAGTTGTATAATTAAATGAGTAAGGGAAATTACTTTAAAACCTAATGTATTTTTTTGGACTATAAAGGCCCCGTCACACTAAGCGACGCTACAGCGATCCAGACAACGATACGACCTGTCAGAGATCGTTGCTGCGTCGCTATGTGGTCGCTGGTGAGATGTCAAACAGTCAGATCTTCCCAACGACGCAGCAACGATGCGGCGACCCGTAAGGATCTGTATAACAATGCACGCCTATGTGTTTCTGTGTCTGAGTCGTCAACAAGGTCGTTGGTAAGGTGTCAAACACACTGATGCATGCTACCCAGCGGGACCTCAACGATCAAAGAAATGTCCAGACCATTCCGACACGACCAGCGATCTCACAGCAGGGGCCTGGTCGCTGCTAAGTGTCAAACGTAGCGAGATCGCTACTGAGGTCGCTGTTGCGTCACAAGAGTTGTGACTCAGCAGCAATCTCGCTAGCGATCTTGCTTAGTGTGACGGGGCCTTAAGACACACTTTTAGCAAGAGAAAATCTTGTTATTAAGTAAGTGCGTCTTATAGACTGGAGGCCGATTACTGTGAGAACGCTGAGACATTGTCCTTCCTGATCACAGAGAAAACTGCTCTCTCTCCTCCAGCCCCACAATTATCTAACTGTTTGGTGCAGAGCAGGAGAGGAAGGTAGCAGGACCTGCGCAAGAGGCAGCACGTCCTGAGTGAGCAGCTGAAGAACCTTCCACCCAACTATCTGATGGACCTTTTCAGATCATTTTTTCAAAAATTGTCAGGTTCAATTATGAAATGAGCCATTTCTTCATGTTTTTGACCTCCAGAATGCAAATCTGACAATTAAAAATGTTATTGTAGTGATATTCTCTTGCACAACTATCCCACTCACACAGAAAGAAGCAGTACTTTGTGTATCCACCCTGGAGACCAAGTAAGAGGTCAACCACCTTGATGGTATGTGAGAACAAGCAGATGGAGGAGCTCCTGCCGAGCATCTAGCTATTTATCCGATATAGGACATGAACATCATCCTGAAAATCGCCATACATCTACCGGTTAACCTGCTGAGTGTGGAGGTACTTTGCTCCAGGATAAAAAGATAATGACCTGGAAGAGCCACAGAAAGACGGCATGAGAAGCAGGCTCTCAGCTCCAAGATGACATCACAGTTGTCAGTCATGAGATAGATTGAGCAGGGGAGATGAGGAAGAGGGAAGTGGTCAAATAGCATCTACCCTGCAGCTGTGCATGGGCTCTGAAGAGGAGGAGTCGGGTGAGGATGAGCTGAAACAAGCAGCCGCATTGATGGAGGAGCTAAAAAAAACTGCAAAACAGCATGGGACACAGTGCTCTCTGTCCCACACCCTTATCTGCACCAAGGGGACATACAGATACCCGAGGAACCTACTTTAACCCCTTAACAACATTAGACATACTAATATGCGTCTGTGCCCTGGGACTTAAGAGCCAGACCCGTATTAGTACATCATCGCGCACGCACACAGGCTGTGCGGGCGCGATCGCCGCCGGGTGTCAGCTGATTGTCACAGCTGACACCCGGTACTATGTGCAGGGAGCGGTCCCGCACCGCTCCCGGCACATTAACCCCCGCAATGCTGCGATCGAAGTCGATCCCAGCATTGCGGTGGCTAAGAGGAGGTTATCGGTATACTCACCTCCTCTTCCGGCCTCCAGCGCTGTCTGCCGCGGCTTCCCGGGTGTTGCCATGATGACCTGATGTCGTCATGACAACATCTGGGTCACCAGACAGCAGTAAGATTGTTTGGACATGCGCAGTGCATGACAAAACAATCTTATCACTGTGCAGCGCTGACTGCCTGAATAGCACAGGGATGGTGCTCCATCCCTATGCTATGCAGGCGATCAGAATTAAAAAAAAGTGTAAAAACTCCCAGAAAGTGAAAAAAAAAAAAAAAAAATTGTAAAAATATAAAAAAAAAATAATACACTAAAAATAAAAATATAATGTACCCATCAATAAATATTATTATGAAAAAAAACAAACAAACAATAAAAGTACACATATTTGGTATCGCCGCATCCGTAACGACCTGACCTAGAAAACTGTTCCACTAGTTAACCCCTTCAGTGAACACGGTAAAAAAAAAAAAAAAAAACGAAGCAAAAAACAATGCTTTATCATCATATCGCCAAACAAAAAATGGAATAACACACGATCAAAAAGACGAATATAAATAAAAATGGTATCGCTGAAAACGCCATCTCGTCCCGCAAAAAACAAGCTGCCATACAGCTTCATCATCCGAAAAATCAAAAAGTTATAGCTCTCAGAATAAAGCGATGCAAAAACTAGATTTTACAAAATATGTGTCTTTTAGTGTGTGACAGCTGTCAATCATAAAAACCCGATATGATTCTGGTATCGCTGTAATCGCACCGACCCGAAGAATAAAGTAATCTCGTCACTTATACCGCACGAGGAATGGCATAAAAAATAAAAGCTAGGGCTGGGGTTGGGGTTGTGCTAATGTTAGGGTTGGGGTTCTTTTTTTTTAATCTAAAGTAAAAAAAAAAAAAAAAAAAATGACGATATGGCAACTAGTGTTGAATGCAAGTGCTCGCTACTTGAGTTTGCATCGGGTGCTCGGGTATGCACTGAGTATCGCAGGTGCTCGAGTCTCAGCCCCATATGCTTCGCGGCCAAACAAACCTCGCGGGGATTGCCTGCCATGCACGAGCGATCCCCGCATGTTTTTTTGGGGGTGTCTAATAACCGTGAAACATGCGGGCGGGGACTCGAGCATTTCACTTGAGCACCCGTGAAACATGGTGCATACCTGAGTACCTGATGCAAACTCAAGTAGCGAGCACTTGCGCTCAAGAGTAATGACAACTTATTCAATATGATGACCTAATGTTATCAAATTCTGTGTCGTACCTCTGGGTTCAAAATGTTCACTATACCCCTTAATAAAATCCTTGAGGGGTGTAGTTTCCAAAATGGGGTCACTTGTGGGGGAGCTTCACTGTTTAGGCAACATCAGGGGCTCTCCAAACGCGACATGGTGTCCGCTAACGAATTGAATGGAAAATCGTCTCAAATTGTTAGCGGACACCATGTTGCGTTTGGAGAGCCCCTGTGTGCCTAAACATTGGAGCTCCCCCACACGTGACCCCATTTTGGAAACTAGACCACCCAAGGCACCTATCTAGATGCATAGTGAGCACTTGGAACCCCCAGGTGCTTCACAAATTGATTCGTAAAAATGAAAAAGTGTTTTTTTTTTCCACTTTTTCATTTTTATGTATCAATTTGTGAAGCACCTGGGGTTTCCAAGTGCTCATTATGCATCTAGATAGGTGCCTTGGGTGGTCTAGTTTCCAAAATGGGGTCACTTGTGGGGGAGCTCCACTGTTTAGGCTCATCAGAGGCTCTCCAAACGCAACATGGCGTCCGCTAATTATTCAAGCAAATTTTACAATCAAAAAGTCAAATGGCGCTCCTTCCCTTTCGAGCCCTGTCGTGCGCCCAAACAGTGTTTTTCCCCCACATATGGGGTATCTGCGTGCCCAGGGGAAATTGCACAACTCATTTTGGGGTCCATTTTTTCTTGTTACCCCTGCGAAAATAAAAAAATTGGGTCTAAAGTAACATTTTTGTGAAAAAAGTTAAATGTTCATTTTTTTCTTCCACATTACAAAAATTCCTGTGAAGCACCTGAAGGGTTAATAAAGTTTTTGAATGTGGTTTTGAGCACCTTGAGGGGTGCAGTTTTTAGAATGGTGTCACTTTTGGGTATTTTCTGTCATAAAGACCTCTCAAAGTGACTTCAAATGTGATGTGGTCCCTAAAAAAATGGTTTTGTAAATTTTGTTGGAAAAATGAGAAATCGCTGGTCAACTTTTAACCCTTATAGCTCCCTAACAAAAAAAAATTTTGGTTCCAAAATTGTTCTGATGTAAAGTGGACATGTGGGAAATGTTATTTATTAACTATTTTGTGTGACATATCTCTCTGATTTAAGGGCATGAAAATTCAAATTTTGAAAATTTCAAAATTTTCAAATTTTTCGCCAAATTTCCGTTTTTTTCACAAATAAACGCAAGTGATATCGAAGAAATTTTACCACAATCATGAAGTACAATATGTCACGAAAAAACAATCTCAGAATCAGGGAGATCCGTTGAAGCGTTCCAGAGTAATTACCTCATAAAGTGACAGTGGTCAGAATTGTAAAAATTGGCCTGGTCATTAACGTGCAAACCACCCTCGGGGGTCAAGGGGTTAAAAGATGTTTTCATGGCAGTGGTACATTGTAAATCCTCTCTATCTGCTTTGAATGTACAGTTTGGTGGTCTTAAAGATGAGATAGCAGGTATTCATCACAAACTGCAGAAAACAGCAGAGGCAGTGGAAGGCAGAGTCTTCACCATTGAGGATCAGATAGCCGATACAAGCAATGAGAACAGGCTTTCAGCACAGCAAATATCAGCACTGCTGGCAAAAACAGATGACCTTGAAAATAGATCAAGGCACAATATTCGACTTATTGGTGTGCCTGAAAAAAATAGAAGGCTCCTCTCCTACTGAATTCTTTGAAAAAAGGGCAGAAATTAAAAATTAGGTTTGAAACCTTAAT
Organism: Phyllobates terribilis; assembly: GCF_046119375.1. Lineage (NCBI taxonomy): Eukaryota > Metazoa > Chordata > Amphibia > Anura > Dendrobatidae > Phyllobates > Phyllobates terribilis. The sequence goes on along the minus strand of NW_027362772.1, from coordinate 12,461,437 downwards.
GCCCCTATAGGCTGTAGAACAAGTTCAAAGGGTGAAGACCTGTCCTCTTCCTCTTGGGCTTCCACCAAGACTTGTGCTGGCTAAAAGTTTACACTACTGGGACAGAGATATTATCCTGCGACAGACAAGGGATCACCCAAATCTAACGCTTAATGGATCCAAAATCTCGATCTTTCTAGCTTATTCTATAGCAGTGCAGAAACAAAGAGCCAAATTCTTTGATATGAAAAAACATCTGAGATATCTGCACATTCCATATTCAATGATATACCCTGCCAAGTTAAGGGTTGTAGCCACAAGTACTGTGCACTTTTTTTCCAGATTCAAAAGAAGTCCTTCCCTGACTGGATATGAATGAGAGGCAAATACATTGGGAACAAATTCAGGATGTTAAAAGTTGAAGATCCTGTGGTACAAACCCTAATTCTTTAAAAACACGGTGATCCGTGAGTGTATGGGAAGAAGTGTGTCCCTGCTTGTCGGACAGTTCTAAATGTTGTTTTTTTCTTCAGGGTCTATTATGATGATATTGCAGTTTTTTATGTCTAATTGAGCTTAAATTAACCCTCAAGGAGACTTAAGTTCTAGGCAGAATTTTACCATACGTTCAACAGTGACTGAGCCGCCATTTCTCTACTGTAAAAGAGCCAGCTATGGAAATACTTTGCCCACTTTCTCACCCAGAGAAAGGTGCTTTAAATCTGCTTGTTATGTTTCATGTTTGATGGGGGATGTAATGGTAATGTAATAGTCATCCTGTAAATATGTGTATTTGTAACAAGACACCTGGCAAGCTTCAAACAAGAGATTCAACCCCCAACCAGCTAGCTAGATGCAAGCTCCTATAGGAAAACCTCCTGTGGATCCATGCCATGTGGTCTTAGTCCTTTGTTTCAGACAGCTATCATTCCATATTAAGTTATGGAAATACTATAAGTCCTAGCCGTGCATCGCATATATTTCCGAAATGGCGAATGTCCGCCTGGGTCTTGACCCATTCTAGCACATAGGGATAGGGAGAAACATAGAACAGCTAGTAAGTGTTAAATATACTTATTTACGTATATTTAATATGGAGGACTTCTTATCAGATGTTATTCTTCAAAAGGACATATCACAATATTCTTATAAAAAAATTAAGCGGTTTATTCTTGGTTGCGCAGTAAAAAGAATAATGGCAGTAGTTCCATAAAATAATTGAATTGTCCATAATTATCTTATTAGTTGAGATTCACCCATCTTTTCCTGGGATCCTGGATGGTAGGTTGCTTCTGTCTATGTCCAGCACGTGCTTGTGGATGACACCATGTGTCTCGGCCTTGTCAGCTGTTTCCTCCACACGTAGATCATCCATCTAGTATCCTGTGAAATGGTAAGAAGAGCCCCTCCCTATGTCTTACAGGGATTATATAGGCCCCTCATAGCAACTGCTTTTCATATATGGCATTAACTTACACTGAGTTAAGAATAGCACTTTGTGATGTCAGCTAAACCTACCCTAGCACGAGGCTGATGCAATCTTATGCAATGTATGGATACAGAATTCAGAATTATCCATATTTATTATTTAACAATTCCCCCTTTTGAGGATGACAGACATCAACTGGAATCCTCAAAGTAGATAGGTTCATCATTAGGATAACAGGATTATCTTTCTTTTTTCTTCTTCCTTGGCAATATAATTTAATGTCCATAATAATAATATCAATATCGCATTATTGTTATACGTATTCAATAGCATAATGATGTGAATTCATGTTATGGTAAGCTGTGACTAATATTTATATAAATGGTATAATTATACTTCCCTAAATCGAAGCAATCACAGGTCCAATCGTCATCATCTGATGTCATCGGGTCTTCATCCCGTCTTCTTCTTGGTTCTTATACAACACAGTCTTTAGATGAAAACTCCTTTGAAATAAGTTATAGCGTGTACATATTGTACAGTCCATAATTGTATTCATTATTGTTTAGTCCATAAACTGTGCTCTTTATTGGAAAGATCATGTGTGTCAATTAAATCTTGATTAGAAAACAAAGTCCATAGATGAAATGTAGCTTTAATATCTGTGCAGTGTCACCTGGACTTACGTTGGATTGTCTTTAGATAGTTCCGGAATCCTCTGTGTCATCCGCCCTGGTGTCGTGTCACTTTTGGAACAGATGTGATGTCTTTGGTCAGCAAAGCAAGGGTTAACTTGACACGTCCCTGCTTTATATAGCACCATAACCAGTACTTAGTTTTTAATGCACAAGACATATATGTCAGGCTACTTCCTGACAATTAAATGCTCACCAGCTTTCATTGAAGCTTTGCAGGTGATAAGAAACAACTGGAACGTGATGAAAACTGGAACACAACACAGTTCATTTAGGATCGTCATCCTATGCAGTCGTGGTTAGCGGTGGTGAGAATGTATTAAATTGACAGTCTATTATGACTCAGCATTCAGCATTATTACCTTCTGGTACTTCCGGATATCAGCGGTTTCTTCTTGCAACTTTTGAGAGTCTCTTGGATTTATAAATATGAAAAGTCTTTATTAAGATAGAATCTATAATTGCGATATTTTGATTAAAGTCTTCATTCCCTAATCGAATACCAAATCTGGCAATTTCCTAACCTATAATATCACAGCGTACCATAGCAATCAATAATTTTATCTAATTATTATCAAAATATTAATATAAATGATTAGTGATGAGCGAGCATGCTTGCTACTGCTCGGTGCTCGCCTGAGCATCTCACTGCTCGACATGCTCGGCTCTCGCCGAGTATTTCCGGGATTGCTCGGCGGGAGCTCTGGTTCCCTCCCTGCATGTTTAGCGCTCTTTAGAGTGCCAATGAACATGCAGGGATTGTCTGCCACACACTGTAATGCCGCAACCATGTTTGTTGTGCCATTACAGTGATTGACTGGCCGCACAGCGTCATCAGGTCTATATCAGACCTGGCGCCTCCATGCTTGTCAGAGTCTACTCCGGAATCAGGCATAGGGAGAGGAGCTGCTGAGCTAGGGAGAGATTCGCTTGTTTCTTAGTTAGTGTAGGTATACCACCATATATTATTCACATATCCATCTCAACTAACAGTCCCTCTGAGGACTAATCCAGCCGCATAGATATCAGTGCGAGGCAGGCAGGCAGTGTATGTGGCAGACTGCAGTGCATATAGCTAGAGGGTCCATTCCAGTTCTGTCTGCTGGTGCTTTTCCAGATATTTCTAGAAATAGCGCAAGGTATCAGGGGCCAGGAATAATTTTTTGGGGGATCTTAATCCTGATTATTTGCTTAAAAAGCAATCCAGAGAACACCGTTTGTCTGCTCCATTTGCTTTTTGGCACTGCAGAATACAGCAAGATCATTTCCATATTATAGCGCTAAAAATCCATCGATTTAAAACTGTGGTTTGTCTGTCACACGGATCGCATATAATTGCGCTAAAAATTCTGCCATTTCTGGCCTCCATTAAAATTTTGTTGCAGTGTGTCAGAGAACTTATTGAAACGAGGTCAGCGCTGTTAAAAATAGTTACCTACAGGCCAGCTATTTAAAACTGTGTGGTTTTCCATCACACCTATCACATATCACTGTGGTTCAAATCCAGCCATTTATACTGAACGTGGAAAATATTGTCCTCCATTTGAAATGGGCATGGGCAGGGGAAGTGGACGTGATGATGATGGTGCATTCAGATGATGAGGCCGAGGCCGTGGGCTAGCTGAAATTGTACCACAACAAACACCCACATTTTCTCGCTCGACCTTCCTGTCGCAATTAATAGGGGACCCCAGAACACCACTATTGAACACAGAGCAGTGTGAAAAGGTTATTGGTTGAATAGCAGATAATGCTTCCAGTCACTTAGCCGCCACCACCACCACCCTGTCTTCCACAAGGTCAAGTCTCAGTAGCCGTGAGTCTGGACCGCATATTCCTCACCCTGATCCTCCTTCCTCCTACCATGCCGAGTGCCCGGAGACAACTGATCCCACACTTGGACACTCCAAAGAGCTGTTCACTTTTCCATTTATAGATTCGGGACTCTCGCCTGGTCCACTTGAAGCTGGGCAAGAGGAGATCGCATGTAGCGATGCCCAAATATTTGAGTAGCCACGGTCACACGAAGGCGACGGTGGGAAACTGTCACAAGAGGTGGACGATGATGAGACACAATTGCCAGAAAGTCAGGAGGAGAACCAGGGTGCGGAAGTGGAAGACGATGTGGTGGATGATAGAGTAACTGACCCAACCTGGCAGGGGGACATACAGAGCAAGGACAGCAGCACACAGGGGGAGGGAGGCGTAACACGACAACAGGCAGGAAGAAGCAGTGTGGTGGCCACAGAGAAAAGGCGGGCAACCGTTCCCCGTAACATCAACACGATGGAAGTTACCAGTACAACTGTTAGGTCTCCCGAGTCTGGCTGTTTTTTAAAGACTCTGCCGATAACCCCAAAAAGGCCATTTTCACCACCTGCCAGGCCAGCATCAGCAGGGGTAGCAAAACTACCAGCCTGACCACCAGCAGCAGGATCAGGCACATGGCAGCAAAGCACCCGACTAAGTGGGCTGAACCCCAGGGTCCAGCAACAGTGTCTGCAAGTGGCACCACTGCTTCTTCCGCTGTTGTGCGTGCAAGGCAATCCTCTGGCCATGGCGCATGCGAAGATGCCTACTGCCCTGCATCTGTTGTTGCACACTCTCAACTAGCACCATCAGCAAACACATCCATGTCGTTGTCCCAGTGCAGCGTTCAGTTGTCCCTACCCCAATCCTTGGAATGCAAGCGCAAATACGCAGCCAATGCCCCACAGGCCTCCCTACTAAATTCACACATTTCGCGACTGCTTGCGCTCGAAATGTTGCATTTTAGGCTCGTGGAGATGGAAGCTTTCCGCAACCTGATGGCGGCCGTCCCTCGGAACTCAGGCCCGAGCCACCACTATTTCTCCCGGTGTGCCATTCCCGCATTACATGAGCATGTGTCCTACAATATTAGCCATGCCCTCAACAATGCAGTTACTGGGAAAGTCCACCTAACTACGGATACGTGGACAAGTGCTTGTGGGCAGGGACAGTACATCTCGCTGACGGCACATTGGGTTAACATAGTGGAAGCCGGGACCCAGTCGGGCCTTGAGACGGAACACGTCCTCCCGAAGCCCAGGATTGCAGACCCTGGGTCAATCAGGGTTGCCCCCACATTCTATAGCCCCTGCACCTCCTCCTCCTCCTCTTCAGCATCCATCTCCGAAATGACCACATCAGTCACAAGCTGCAAGCACTGCCTCGGCCAAGCGGCAGCAGGCTGTGCTGAAGCTAATATGCTTAGGTGACAAACCACACAACGCTGAAGAGTTGTGGACAGCTCTAGGGCAGACACTTGAACTAGCAGTGGACACTGCGTTCCAGCCCCACACCTTTTCTGGCAGGTAACTCAGGTCCCATTGACCTTCACCTTCTGAGACAGAGTCCAGTCCATCCCCCCCTTTTCCCCTGATCTTCACAGCGGTCAGATTGTACTGATGAATGCCATGTCCAGGAATACAAACGTTTCGGCCTACTGCACTGTATATTAAAATATAAAATTTCAAAAGAGTTACAGTATTTTTCGGACCATAAGACACACTTTTTTCCCCCCAAATTTAGGAGGAAAATGGGGGTTGCGTCTTATGGTCCGAACCTTACCAGATACTTGCGGTGGTGGTATAGCGGGATCATAGAGCCAATGCAGCAGAGTGGCAGTGGGTGCGGCGGCGAGGCAGAGCGGCGGCGAGGCAGAGTGGATGTGCAGCGCTGCGGCAGGTGCACAGTGATCTACAGGAAAATGGCCGCCCGAGCTGGCACATGCGCCGTCTGGGAGCTCGGGTGGCCATTTTTCTGTGGATCACAGCTTCATGAAGATGGCCGCGGCCACCGGAAAGCAGCACTGCAGCATCCACCACCGCTCTGCCACACCGCTGCACAGCCGCGACCACCGGACAGCAGCGCATGCCGCTCACAGCCCCGGCCCCATCCAGACCACAGGCTCCAGCCCCACCACAGGCCCCAGTCAGGCTTCAGCCCCACCACAGGCCAAGGCCCCAGGCCCCACTACAGGCCCTAGGCCCTGGCCCGCAGCATTTAACCTCTTCTGCTGCAGCCGCCAGGTTCCTGAGGGAGGGAACTGAGGGCCCTGCCATCCTGCTCCACCACCACCACACCTCCCCGCTGCTGGAGCACCAGCTTCTCACATCCGGGGTCCACAGCATTCATCCACTTACGCCGGCTTCCTGAAGTACCCTGCCTCCTGGGACCCTCGCTCCAACGCTCCTCAGGTAAAAAACCTATTCAGACTGTAAGATGAACCCCTATCTTATAAAAAATATTTTTTTTCCTATTTTCCACCCCAAAATTTGGGGTGCGTCTTATGGTCCAGTGCGTCTTATAGTCCGAAAAATACGGTATATTGAGTGCCGAGGTTTTTCTCAAGCTCTGAAAGAGCAGGCAGATCTGTGTCTGACACCACTGAACCTACAGCCAGGTATGGTGGTGTGTGACATTGGCCGGAACCTGGTGGTGGCTCTGAGGCGAGGCGAGCTCACACACGTACCATGTCTGGCCCATGTGCTTAAACTCGTGGTTCAGCAGTTTCAGATCTGCTTGTCAAAGTACGCCGCCTGTGTGCCCATTTTAGAAAGTCACCTACAGCTTCCGCCGCCTTCTATGTTTCAGCAATGTTTGCAGCTTCCGGCTCACCGACTGGTGTGTGATGTCCCCACGCATTGGAACTCTACATTGCAGATGTTGGGAAGGATTTGTGAGCAGAAGAGGGCAGTTGTGGAGTACCAGCATCAACAAGGCCGTCGGTATTCAGTTCAGACTCCACACATAAGACCTCAGGAGTGGACATGGATGTCCAAAACTTTGAGGACTCCACCAAGATGGTGAGCAGCGATGATGCCATAATTAGCGTCACCATCCCACTTCTCTGTCTTCTGAAACGCTCTCTGCTCACAATCAAAGAGGATGCATTGCAGGTGGCTCACGATGAGATGGAGCAAGGAACCATACAGGGTGATTACACACAGCCCAGCCTCATCTCATCCCAACATGTATTGCGTGACATTGAGGAAGAGAAGGAGAAGGAAGACCTAGTTTCATGCGTTATAGATGGTACTACCTGCACAACTGTCTTACCGTCTGTTCAGCGTGGATGGTCTGAGACAGAGAAGAGGAGGAGAGCATGGTCAGTCGTCCTCTTGGTGAGGACACGGAAGTCTTGCCTGTTAGCAGTCTGGCACACATGGCTGAGTTTGTTATGCTGCCTTTCCTGTGACCCTCGTGTTCTCCAAATTTTGGGTGACAGTCATTACTGGTTGGTGACACTTCTAGACCCACGCTACAAGGAGAACTTTATATCTCTTATTCCTGAGGCCAACAGGTCTATTAAAATGGGGCAGTACCAGAAGGCCATTGTTGCGGAATTATTTAAAAAATTCCCACCTGAAAACGCTGGCGGCTGAGGTCACAGTTCGTTGGACAATCAAGGAGTACAGGCGAGAGAGACAACTCCAATCCAGCAGAGGCAGGGGAACACTGTCAAAGTTCTGGGACAGTTTTCTCAGACCGTCCCATCTTACAGGCCCTGAGGCAAGGGGTACTCTCACAAGGAGTGCAAAGTTTGGGAAGATGCTGAGGGAGTACCTTGCAGACCATACCAACGTCCTCCGTGATTCCTCTGTGCCTTATAATTACTGGGTATACAAGTTGTACATGTGGAATGAACTGGCTCTCTACGCCTTGGATGTCCTGGCTTGCCCTGCCGCTAGCGTTTTCTCAGAGCGGGTTTTTAGTGCCGCTGGTGGAATTATAACTGATAAACTCATCCGCCTGTTAACTGAAAATGCTGACAGGCTGACTCTTATAAAAATGAACAAGGGCTGGATTGGGCCAGACTTCTCAACACCACTGAATGATAGCAGCGTAACAAACTCAAATCCAGTGTCTTTTTTTGGGATGTCTATTCCCATGCGCCTCTTTACACTTACACATGGGTATACTCTTCCTGATTTTGTCTATTTGCTCTTGTTCTCCTCCTTCTCCTCATCCTCCATCACCATATCATTCACCACCATATTTACCATATCACCTCCTCTACGTATCTTGCAAGGGGCATTGGAGTTCCTCCAAATTTTTGGCAGCTTTTGCATTCACTGCATGGGCAAACACTATGGGAGACCCACTTCCTAATAATGGGAACATTGTATTTAGGAGGCTCTCCGACCTCTATGTCTCTTCCAAGGAGCATTGGAGTGCCTCCAAATTGTTGGCAGCTTTTGCTTTCACTGCATAGGCCAACACTATGGGAGACCCACTTCCTAATAATGGGAACATTGTATTTAGGAGGCTCTCCGACCTCTACGTCTTTTCCAAGGGGCATTGGAGTTCCTCCAAATTTTTAGCAGCCGTTGTTTCACTGCATAAGCAAACACTATGGGAGACGCACTTCCTAATAATGGGAACATTGTTTTTAGGAGGCTCTCCGACCACTAAGTCTCTTTCAAAGGGCATTGGAGTGCCTCCAAATTTTTGGCACCCTTGCAGTCACTGCATATGCAATAACAGTATAGGAGACCTACTCGTTAATAATGGGAACAACAAAGCATAGTCGGCTGATGGCTCTCTAACAATAGCTAGGGCCGACTGCTGGCCCTTTAAGAATAGTAAAGCTGTAAAAATAGTGTTTGTGACTTTCACAATCCCTCCTTCATAAATGAAACAGGATGTGTCTGATGATGTGTCACACAGCACATGGCCAGATAAGGTTTTAAAATGTTAAAATGACATTTCCCGGTGAATGCATTTGTTTTGGTTGAAAGCAATGCAAAAGTGCAAAAACGCATCAAAAACGCTATGTGTGAACATAGCCCAAGTTGTGGAGGAGTATTTTTGTTTTTGCATATTTATTTTGCCTTTTATACAAGTCATTACCCTGGAAAGGATGTTCCTTAACATATTTCCCAGGAAAATCAATTTTGGTTTCGTTTTTGTATGTTTTATTGTGAGTCCGTAAAAGTGGCGAAATACCTCTGACAACATTGTTGACAGCAGTGACTTGGGAGTCATAAATGCTTCCAGGGGTCTTCCCCATGCTGTACCCATGTCATTTGAGCACTGTTCCCATCTATTTGGGCAATTTTTAGGCCCTCTGCAGACCGCCAGGGGGAGACGCCTGAAAAATGCTCGAGTTTCCCATAGACTTACATTGGGCTCGTTGCTCGGGTCGAGCACCCAAGTATTCCAATTTGCTCGACCCAAGCATCGAGCACCCGAGCATTTTAGTGCTCGCCCATCGCTATTTATTTGGAATAATAAAACAATAATGGATAATAATTCATTATTAATCAAGTTCTTCATGTGATATAAAAATGTTCTATCATATGTGTAGTTACTTTTTCCAACCCATAGGTGTCAGTGTGTTTTGACGTAACAAGTGTTTGTCTTTATTACTCAAACTTTATTAATTGGATACATTTATTAAACCAATAATACCAAATAATGTATACTCATGAACCAAAATGAATAAATATATGAATGAAAGAATGACTTGTAATTTACTCAGAAAATTTAAACATTTTTCTTCTTATATTGGAACCATATCATTATATTTAATGAAGCAATATTCTTGTACTAGACATTACTTTATTAAATATTGAGATGTTGAGCTGAAATAAAATAAAAATTGGAATTAAAATTAAAAATGGAAAAATAAGAATATGGCCTTTATATGTTAATGACAAATGCAGAGTAATTATGTTTTCCGTACTAAATACCCTTATATTTCCATTATCTGGATGATTTCATATTTGTCATAACCTTGTATAACCAAAATAACTAAAATTATGCAACTTTGTATGTAATACCCTTCTTAGTTATACCATTGTATCTTATTAATATTTCTCCTTTATTAAAATGTGTGAAAAATAAGTATTGATCAAATGTGATTATATAATCAGGATCAAAAACACATTTTCCCCCTTAATGTCAAAAAATATTATTTTATAAAATAATTAATATATCAATTTGTAGCATATATTTGCTGAAAATGTGTGTACTGTACCCATCTAAGGTAACCATTAAAAATAATATTGAATACTATAAAATGGAAATTTTCTTTATAAATCATTTTGATGTATGGTTGCACTCATCCACAAATAAATAGATCAAGAAATAATAATTACTAAAGAAATGTATATATATTATGTAGATAATACACAATTATGTATTATATTTTCAGAATGAAGTGTTTTTATGACTTCACATAAAGAAACAGGGTTTTTTTTGTAACATACATGAGGCCTTACATTCACTCAGTCTCGCAATGGATTTAGCAGCTGCTGATACGCTCGTCTGTCACACTTAACTCTGAATATCACAGATCTGTTCAACCTATACATTCAACATACCAAGGTATATATATATACCTTTTATATATATATATAAAATCGGCTTATCCCGTCTGTCTGTCTGTCCGTCCAGGAAATCCCGCGTCGCTCATTGGTCCGGCCGTGGCCAATCAGCGACTCATCTGCCGCACGGAGGTCAGCGGCGATGCATCCGGGAGATGACCGGCACTAGCCGGTCATCTCCCGGCTGCTCGCAGCGGAAGTACCCGCACAGGCAGCGCCGCTCTCCGGTCCTCACTAACACAGTTCGCTGATTGGTCGCGGCCGCGGCCAATCAGCGATGTTGGCGCGAAATTTAAAACACCGCTGTCCTGATTGGTCACGGCCGGCGGCCGCCACCAATCAGCAATGAGCGCAGTCCGGCCGCGAATTGGCGCCGGATTTGAAACACGCTTCGCTGATTGGTCGCACCCGCGCGGCCGCGACCAAGTACTACTGCTTAAACAAAAGTAGGTGGACAGAAAGTGTAATAAGGTTATGAAGGGGGGAGATTTATCAAACATGGTGTAAAGTGAAACTGGCTCAGTTGCCATTAGCAACCAATCAGATTCCACTTTTCATTCCTCAAAGTTTATAGTCGAAAACCAAAAAGTGTCAGTGATTTGAAAAATTACATAAGAGATGCATTTCAAGAAATTAATACCCAAAGAGACTTGTGCAAAAAAGTTTGTGAAAGCGTACGAGGCGACTTCAAAGCTGTGCAACTTGTAATGGAGAACAGTTTGAGCCCCTGCGGTGATAACATTTAAGGGCTTTTGTATTATTGTTCAGAATAAAATTTAATTGTCAATGTTATTTATGCTTGTGTTAGTAAGTATAATTTTATATATAAATCAAAATAAATGTTATTATTTTCTGGCCACCTACTTTTGGACCACCCTGTATAAATTGTAAAAAAAAAAATATATATATATATATATATATATATATATATATATATATATATATATATATATATATATATATATATATATATATATACACACACATACACACACTCCTCAAAAAAATAAAGGGAACACTTAAACAACAGAATATAACTCCAAGTGGATCAAACTTCTGTGAAATCAAACTGTCCACTTAGGAAGCAACACTGATTGACAATCAATTTCCCATGCTGTTGTGCAAATGGAATAGACAATAGATGGAAATTATTGGCAATTATCAAGACACCCTCAATAAAGGAGTGGTTCTGCAGGTGGGGACCACAGACCACATCTCAGTACCAATGCTTTATGGCTGATGTTTTAGTCTCTTTTGAATGTTGGTTGTGCTTTCACACTCGCGGTAGCATGAGACGGACTCTACAACCCACAGAAGTTGCTCAGGTAGTGCAGCTCATCCAGGATGGCACATCAATGCGAGCTGTGGCAAGAAGGTTTGCTGTGTCTGTCAGTGTAATGTCCAGAGGCTGGAGGCGCTACCAGGAGACAGGCCAGTACACCAGGAGAACTGGAGGGGGCCGTAGGAGGGCAACAACCCAGCAGCAGGACCGCTGCCTCCGACTTTGTGTAAGGAGGAACAGGAGGAACACTGCCAGAGCCCTGTAAAATGACCTCCAGCAGGCCACAATTGTGCATGTGTCTGCACAAACAGTTAGAAACCGACTCCATGAGGGTGGTATGAGGGCCCGACGTCCACAGATGGGGGTTGTGCTTACAGCCCAAGACCGTGCAGGACACTTGGCATTTGCCACAGAACACCAGGATTGGCAAAGTCGCCACTGGCGCCCTGTGCTCTTCACAGATGAAAGCAGGTTCACACTGAGCACACGTGACAGAGTCTGGAGACACCGTGGAGAGCGATCTGCTGCCTGCAACATCCTTCAGCATGACCGGTTTAGCAGTGGGTCAGTAATGGTGTGGGGTGGCATTTCTTTGGAGGTAGCCTGACTGCCATTAGGTACCGAGATGAGCTCCTCAGACCCCTTGTGAGACCATATGCTGGTGCGGTTGGCCCTGGGTTCCTCCTAATGCAGGACAATGCCAGACCTCATGTGGCTGGAGTGTGTCAGCAGTTCCTGCAAGATGAAGGCATTGAAGCTATGGACTGGCTCGCCCGTTCCCCAGACCTGAATCCGACTGAGCACATCTGGGACATCATGTCTCACTCCATCCACCAACGTCACGTTGCACCACAGACTGTCCAGGAGTTGGCGGATGCTTTAGTCCAGGTATGGGAGGAAATCCCACAGGAGACCATCCACAACCTCATCAGGAGCATGCCCAGGCATTGTAGGGAGGTCATACAGGCACGTGGAGGCCACACACAATACTGAGCCTCATTTTGACTTGTTTTAAGGACATTACATCAAAGTTGGATCAGCCTGTAGTGTGTTTTTCCACTTGAATTTTGGGGGTGACTCCAAATCCAGGCCTCCATTGGTTAATAAATTTTATTTCCATTGATGATTTTTGTGTGATTTTGGTGTCAGCACATTCAACTTTGTACAGAACAAAGTATTCAATGAGAATATTTCATTCATTCAGATCTAGGATGTGTTATTTGAGTGTTCCCTTTATTTTTTTGAGCAGTGTATTATTGGAGGTAGGAGAGTCTATGGGCTCCTGTCAGGTATATATTATTGGCGGCAGGAGAATGTATGGGCTCCTGTCAGGTATATATTATTGGAGGCAGCAGAATGTATGGGCTCCTGTTGGGTATATATTATTGGAGGCAGCAGAATGTATGGGCTCCTGTCAGGTATATATTATTGGAGGAAGCAGAATGTATGGGCTCCTGTCAGGTATATATTATTGGAGAAAGGAGAATGTATGTGCTCCTGTCAGGTATATATTATTGGAGGCAGCAGAATGTATGGGCTCCTGTCAGGTATATATTATAGGAGGCAGGAGAATGTATGGGCTCCTGTCAGGTATATATTATTGGAGCCAGCAGAATGTATGGGCTCCTGTCAGGTATATATTATTGGAGGAAGGAGAATGTATGGGCTCCTGTCAGGTATATATTATTGGAGCCAGCAGAATGTATGGGCTCCTGTCAGGCATATATTATTGGAGGAAGGAGAATCTATGGGCTCCTGTCAGGTATATATTATTGGAGGCAGCAGAATGTATGTGCTCCTGTCAGGTATATATTATTGGAGGCAGGAGAATGTATGGGCTCCTGTCAGGTATATATTATTGGAGGCAGGAGAATGTATGGGCTCCTGTCAGGTATATATTATTGGAGGCAGCAGAATGTATGGGCTCCTGTCAGGTATATATTATTGGAGGCAGCAGAATGTATGGGCTCCTGTCGGGTATATATTATTGGAGGCAGGAGAATGTATGGGGTCCTGTCGGGTATATATTATTGGAGGTAGCAGAATGTATGGGCTCCTGTCATGTATATATTATTGGAGGCAGCAGAATGTATGGGCTCCTGTCAGGTATATATTATTGGAGTCAGCAGACTGTATGGGCTCCTGTCAGGTATATATTATTGAAGTCAGCAGACTGTATGGGCTCCTGTCAGGTATATATTATTGGAGGCAGCAGACTGTATGGGCTCCTGTCAGGTATATATTATTGGAGGCAGGAGAATGTATGGGCTCCTGTCAGGTATATATTATTGGAGGCAGCAGACTGTATGGGCTCCTGTCAGGTATATATTATTGGAGGCAGGAGAATGTATGGGCTCCTGTCAGGTATATATTATTGAAGTCAGCAGACTGTATGGGCTCCTGTCAGGTATACATCATTGGAGGTAGGAGAATGTATGGGCTCCTGTCAGGTATATATTATTGGAGGTAGGAGAATGTATGGGCTCCTGTCAGGTATATATTATTGGAGGCAGGAGAATGTATGGGCTCCTGTCAGGTATATATTATTGGAGGTAGGAGAATGTATGGGCTCCTGTCAGGTATATATTATTGGAGGTAGGAGAATCTATGGGCTCCTGTCAGGTATATATTATTGAAATCAGCAGACTGTATGGGCTCCTGTCAGGTATACATCATTGGAGGTAGGAGAATGTATGGGCTCCTGTCAGGTATATATTATTGGAGGTAGGAGAATGTATGGGCTTCTGTCAGGTATATATTATTGGAGGTAGGAGAATGTATGGGCTCCTGTCAGGTGTCTATTATTGGAGGCAGCAGAATGTATGGGCTCCTGTCAGGTATATATTATTGGAGGCAGGAGAATGTATGGGCTCCTGTCAGGTATATATTATTGGAGGCAGCAGAATGTATGGGCTCCTGTCAGGTATATATTATTGGAGGCAGGAGAATGTATGGACTCCTGTCAGGTATATATTATTGGAGGCAGCAGAATGTATGGGCTCCTGTCAGGTATATATCATTGGAGGCAGCAGAATGTATTGGCTGTCATTGATGTTAAAGGGAGCAATACACAGTATTAAGAACTAGGGTATGTGAACTTTTGATCAGGGTCATTTGGATGTTTTTGGTTGTCATTAAAATTTAAAAAGAGAAAACACAGTAGTTTGACAATAAATGGCTTCACCCAACCAATAACATAAGTGGAGAAAAAGTTTTTTGGTTATCATTCATATTCTCTGAAACAAGGCCAAGAAAGCAAAAATTCTGAAAGGGTATGTAAACTTTTGAGCACAACTGTATATTGTGGTTTGTCCTGATGAAGTTGTAAAACGTTGAAACACGTTGATGTATAAACCGCTCACATTTGGATTCTACATCTCTTCACTCTTCAAAGGTAGAGCAGACAAAAACTGGAAACAAATGGGTTAATCTTCTGACTCTCCTCCTGGGTCTGCAGCAGCCTTTAGCTCTATCAGTGGTTGTGTGCACACAACCAAACCAGGTGAGCACCACTGCGCATGTTTTCTCTACAATTTTAACCGATAAGACCATATTTGCGATTTTTATCCTTTCCAGTTTTCTTTGCTTCACTATATTGGTCCCATATTTAAATCCACTTATTTCAGATATTTTACTAATTCCTGCCGCAAGAGGTTAAATTGCTATTACAAACAATAAGGGAGACAGGGGGCATCCTTGTCTTGCACTGTGAAATAAAAATTGATTAGATGGTGCCACTCGCTCTTAATTTGGCCTTTGGCATCGAATAAAGCAATTGCACCCATTTTATAAATTTGTCACTAAAGCCCATCTGCTGCAACGTAGCTCACAAATATTGCCATTCTACACTGTCAAAAGCCTTAGCGGCGTCCAAAGACAGGATCACCCTATGGCCAATATTATCAGCCCTTGCTTGTATATTAACATAAAGCCTTCTGAGATTGATCGCGGTGGACTTAATGGACATAAACCCAGACTGATCCGGGTGTATTATTGAGATCACTTTTGAGAGTCTTTTAGCAAGAAGTTTGACATCTACTGTTAAAAGAGAGATGAGTCTATAGGGTGCTGGCAAGCTGGGGTCTTTGCCTTGTTTAGGCAACACCATAATTATGGCTTCCTGGATGGAGATAGGTAATGATCCCCCTTCAAAACATGATTTGTATACCTCCAATAACAGTGGTGGTAATTAGTGAGGGTGAGCACAAAAATGCTCGGGTACTCGTCGTTCGAGATGATCAATTTGGAATGCTCGAGTGCTCGATCCGAGTAACGAGCCCAATGTAAGTCTATGGGAAACTCTAGCATTTTTCAGGCAGCTCCCCCCTGCGGACTGCAGAGTGTCTAAAAAATGCCCAAATCGATGGGAACAGCATGGGGAAGACCCCTGTAAGGATTTATGACTCCCAGGTCACCGCTGTGAACAACGTTGTCAGAGGTATTACGTCACTTTTACGGACTCACAATAAAACATACAAAAACGAAACCAAAATGGATTTTCCTGGGAAATATGTTAAGGAACATCCTTTCCAGAGTAATGACTTGTATATAAGGCAAAATAAATAACCAAAAACAAAAATGCTCCTCCACACCTTGGGCTATGTTGACACATAGCGTTTTTGCACTTTTGCATTGCTTTCAACAGTGACAAATGCAGTCACCGTGAAATGTCATTTTAAAATTTTACAACCTTATCTGGCCATGTGGTGTGTGACACATCATCAGACACATCCGGTTTCATTTATGATGGAGGGACTCTGAAAGTCACAAAGCCTATTTTTTCGGGCCATCAGGCGGCCCTTACTATTCTTAAAGGGGCAGCAGTCGGTCCTTGCTATTGTTAGAGAGCCATCAGCCGGCTATGCTTTGTTGTTCCCATTATTAACGAGTGGGTCTCCTATACTGTTATTGCGTTTCCAGTGACAAAAGGGGCTGCCAAAAATTTGGACACAACCACATAACCCCTGTGAAGAGACAAAGAGGAAGGTCTTAGTAACAAAAAATGTTCCCATTATAAAAGGAGCGGGTATCCTATAGTGGTAATGCCCATGCTGTGACTGCAAAGGCTGCCAAAAATTGAGAAAAACCCTACTAACATTTTATAGACACATAGAGCTGGGCCACAGTAATGGCATGTTCCCAGTAGAAAGAAGAGGGTCTGCTATACAGTTATAGGGTATGCAGGGAGTCCAACGGCTGCCAAAATTTGGCAAAAACCCCACTAACAATTTAAAAACACAGCAGGGCCACAGTAACGGCATGTTCCTAGTAGAAAGAAGAGGGGCTGCTATACAGTTATAGGGTATGGAGTGAGTACAACGGCTGCCAAAAATTTGGAGGAACTCCAATGCCCCTTGCAGGAGATGTAGAGGTCGGAGAGCCTCCTGAAAACAATGTTCCCATTATTAGGAAGTGGGTCTCCCATACTGTTTGTCTATGCAGTGAATGCAACGGCTGCCAAAAATTTGGAGGAACTCCAATGCCCCTTGCAAGAGACGTAGATATGGTGATATGGTAGGTATGGTGGTGATATGGTGGTGGAGGATGAGGAGAATGAGGAGGACAAAATCAAGAGCAAATGGACAAAATCAGGGAGCATATACCCATGTCTGGGTGTGAAGACAGAGGTGCACGGGAATAGAATTAGACCTCCCAAAAAAAACACACTGTTTTTGAGTTTATGTTACGCTGCTATCATTCGGTGGCATTGAGAAGTCTGGCCCAATCCAGCCCTTGTTCATTTTTATAAGAGTCAGCCCATCAGCATTTTGAGAGGCGGATACACCTATCGGTTCTAATTCCACCGGTGGCACTAAAAACCCGCTCTGATAAAATGCTAGCGGCAGGGCAAGCCAGGACCTCCAAGGCGTAGAGAGCCAGTTCATTCCACGTGTCCAGCTTGGATACCCAATAATTATAAGGCACAGAGGAATCACAGAGGACGTTAGTACGGTCGGCAAGGTACTCCCTCACCATCTTCCGAAACTTTTTCCTTCTTGTAAAAGTACCCTGCGCCGCAGGGCTTTTGCAATGTGGGGGGTCTGAGAAAACTGTCCCCAAACTTAGACAGTGTTCCCCTGCCTCTGCTGGATTGCATTTGTGTCTCTCTCGCCTGTACGCCTTGGTTGTCCAACAAACCGTGACCTCTGCCGCCAGCGTTTTGAGATGGGAATTTTTTTAATAATTCCGTAACAAGGGCATTCTGGTACTGTCCCATTTTATGAGGCCTGTCCAGCGTGGGAATAAGAGACAGAAAGTTCTCCTTGTAGCGTGAGTCTACAAGTGTCACCAACCAGTAATGACTGTCACCCAAAATTTGGACAGCGCGAGGGTCACGGGAAAAGCAGCGTAACATAAACTCAGCCATGTGTGGCAGACTGCAAAGAGGCAAGACTTCCTTGTCCTCACCAAGAAGACGACTGACCATGCTCTCCTCCTTATCCTCCTCCTCAGGTCATCCATGCTGTACAGACGATATGACAGTAGTAGCGTCTATAGCGCAGGAAACTAGCTCCTGTTCTTCCTCCTCCTCATGGTCACCCAATCCACACTGGGATGAGATGTGGCTGGGCTTTGTAGAATCACCCTGTATGGTTCCTTGCTCCATCTCATCATACTCCACCTGCAATGCATCCTCTTTAATTGTGAGCAGAGAGTGATTCAGAAGACAGAGAAGCGGGATGATGATGCAAATTATGGCGTCATCGCCACTCACCATCTTGGTGGAGTCCTCAAAGTTTTGGTGGATGGTACAGATGTCTGACATCCATGCCCACTCCTCAGGTGTTATGTGTGGAGTCTGACCTGAATACCGACAGCCTTGTTGATGCTGGTAGTCAACAACTGCCCTCTTCCGCTCACAAATCCTTCCCAACACCTGCAATGTAGAGTTCCAATGCTGGAACATCGCAGATCAGTCGGTGAGCTGGAAGCTGCAAATGCTGCTGAAGCACGGCAAGGGCGGTGGAAGCTGTAGTTGACTTTCTAAAATGGGAACACACATGCGGCGTACTTTGACAAGCAGATCCGGGTAGGTTTTGAGAAACCACTGAACCACGAGGTTAAGCACATATGCCAGGCATGGTACGTGTGTGAGCTCGCCTCGCCTCAGAGCCATCACCAGGTTCTGGCCATTGTCACACACAAACTGCTGAGTACCGAGGGACGGCCACTGCCATCAGGGTGTGGAAAGCTTCCGTCTCCACGAGCCTAAAAGGCAACATTTCGAGCGCAAGTATTCACGAAATGTGAGAATTTAGTAGTGTGGCCTGTGGGGCGTTGGCTGCGTATTTGCTCTTGCGTTCCAAGGACTTGGGTAGGGACAACTGCACTGGGACAAAAACGTGCTTGCTGGCAGTGCTAGTTGAGAGTGTGCAATGACAGGTGCAGGGCAGGAGGCATCTTGGCATCTTGGCATGCGCCATGGACAGGGGATTGGCGTGCGTGCACACACAACAGTGGAAAGAGCAGTGGTGTCACCGGCAGACACTGTTGCTGGACCATGGGGTTCGGCCCACTTAGTCGGGTGCTTTGCTGCCATGTGCCTGATCATGCTGGCGGTGTTCAGGCTGATAGTTTTGCTACCCCTACCCCTGCTGATGGTGGCCTGGCAGGTGGAGCAAATGGCCTTTTTGGGGTTATATGCGGAGTCTTTAAAAAATAACCAGACTCGGGAAGACCCAACAGTTGTACTGACAACTTCCATCGTGTTGGCGTTACGAGGAACACTTTCCCTCCTTGTGTCTGCAGCCACCACACTGCTTCTTCCTGCCTATTGTGGTGCTACGCCTCCCTCCCCCTGTGTGCTGCTGTCCTCGCTCTCTATGTCCCTCTGCCAGGTTGGGTCAGTTACTATATCATCCACCACCTCGTTTTCCACTTCCGCACCCTGGTCCTCCTCCTGACTTTCTGGCAATTGTGTCTCATCATCAGCATCCACCTCCTGGACAGAAATTTCACTTTCCCGTTGCCTTTGTGTGACCATGGCTGCTCCAATATTTGGGCATCGCTACACGCGTTCTCTTGACTCGCTTGAAGCTGGCCGGGCTAGAGGCTCGAATCTATAAATGGAAAAGTGAACAGCTCTTCTGAGTGTCCAAGTGTGGGATCAGTTGTCTCCGGGCACTCGGCATGGTGGGAGGAAGGGGGATCTGGGTGAGGAATATGCGGTCCAGACTCACGGCTACTGAGACTTGACCGTGTGGAAGACAGTTAACTTACAGGGTTACAGTCTGTTTAGAAGGGATCGAAGAAATCGGAAAGGGGGTGGAATCTGTCTATATGTAAAGACGTGTCTAAAGCCTACAATACGGGAGGATGTATGGGAGGGAAATGAGGAGGTCGAGTCCTTATGGGTGGAGATACATGGGGCAAAAAACAATAATAAAATTATCATAGGAGTCTGTTATAAACCACCAAATATAGCAGAAGCCACGGAAAGTCTATTAATGAGACAAATAGACGAAGTAGCAAAAAATAACGAGGTGATTATTATGGGGGACTTCAACTACCCCGATATAGACTGGGAAACCGAAAGCTGTAGATCTCAGAAAGGAAACAGGTGTCTGTCAATTATCAATGACAATTATTTGTCAAAACTTGTGCAGGAACCAACTAGAGGGACGGCGCTTTTAGACTTAATATTAACAGACCAGACAGAATAACTGAGGGGCACCTGGGAAATAGTGACCACAACATTATACAATTCCACATGTGCTTCAGTAGGTACCCAGCAAGGGAGTCACAAAAACACAACTTCAGGAGGGCAAAGTTTGATCAGCTAAGAGATGCCCTTCACCTTATAGACTGGGATAGTATCTTCAGTAATAGGAGCACGGATAGAAAATGGGAAACTTTCAAAACAGTCCTACATAGTCACTGTAAAAGGTACATACCTTATGTGAATAAAAGGGCTAGGAATAGGAGGAAGCCAATGTGGCTAAATAATGAAGTCAAGAGGGCAATGAAAAACAAAAAAAGGGCTTTCGGTAAACTTAAACAAGAAGGCAGCGAGGAAGCGCTAATATCTTATAGGGAAAAAAACAAAATCTGTAAGAAACAAATAAGAATAGCAAAAGAGGAGACAGAGAGACTAATTGCCAAGGAAAGTAAAACGAATCCCAAACTGTTCTTTAACTATATAAACAGTAAAAGGATTAAAACTGACGGAGTTGGCCCATTGAAAAATAACCTGGGTAAAATCATAGAGGGCGATGAGGGTAAAGCAAACCTACTCAATAGCTTCTTCTCCACTATTGGAGGAAATGCAGAGTGATAAAGTAAACCCTCCGCTAAATATCACCCACCTAACCCAGGAGGAAGTTCAGAAACGCCTAAATAATATCAAAATAGACAAGTCACCAGGCCCAGATGACATACACCCCCGGGTACTAAAAGAATTAAGTAATGTGATAGACAGGCCGCTGTATCTTATATTCAAGCACTCTTTATGGACAGGGACTGTCCCACTAGACTGGCGCCAAGCAAATGTGGTACCAATATTCAAAAAGGGGTCTAAAAGTGACCCTGGGAACTATAGACCAGTCAGCTTAACGTCTGTTGTGGGTAAATTGTTTGAAGGATTTCTTAGAGATGCTATTGTAGAATATCATAATGATAATAACTGTCTAACTCCATATCAACATGGATTCATGAGGGATCGCTCCTGCCAAACAAACCTGATCGCCTTCTACGAGGAGGTGAGCTCACAGCTGGACCGGAGAGAGTCAGTG
Organism: Phyllobates terribilis; assembly: GCF_046119375.1. Lineage (NCBI taxonomy): Eukaryota > Metazoa > Chordata > Amphibia > Anura > Dendrobatidae > Phyllobates > Phyllobates terribilis. The sequence goes on along the minus strand of NW_027362772.1, from coordinate 12,439,967 downwards.
GATGTTGTATACCTTGACTTCTCCAAAGCGTTTGACACAAAAGGTTGGTATATAAAATGAGAATGCTTGGTCTGGGGGATAATGTGTGCAAGTGGGTAAATAGCTGGCTGAGTGATAGAAAGCAGAGGGTGGTTATCAATGGAGTAAGCTCAGGGTGTGTCAGGGTTACTAGCGGGGTGCCTCAAGGGTCTGTCTTGGGCCCTATATTATTTAATATATTAATGATCTAGTGGAAGGGTTGCATAGTAAAATAGCAATATTTGCAGATGATACTAAACTTTGTAAAGTAGTTAATACAGATGAGGATAGGGCATAGCTACAGGAGGATTTAGATAAATTGGGGAGTTGGGCCAAAAAATGGCAGATGGGGTTCAATGCCGATAAATGTAAGGTCATGCACATGGGAAAGAAAAACAGCAGTCACCCATACATATTAAATGGGAAACCGTTGGGGAAATCTGACATGGAGAAGGACCTGGGCGTCTTGGTTAACAGCAAATTAAATTGGAGTGCCCAGTGTCAGGCAGCAGCTGCGAAGGCAAATAGAGTCATGGCATGCATCAGAAGAGCAATAGGGGCATATGATGAGAACATTGTTCTTCCTCTGTATAAAGCGCTGGTAAGGCCGCACTTAGAATATTGTGCACAGTTCTGGGCTCCGGTGCTCAGGAAAGACATATTGGAGCTAGAGAGGGTACAAAGGAGGGCGACTAAGGTAATAAAGGGAATGGAGGGACTAGAATACCCAGAGAGGTTGTCAAAATTAGGCCTATTTACGTTGGAAAAGAGAAGGCTTAGGGGAGACCTCATAAACATGTATAAATACATCAGGGGGCAGTACAGAGATCTCTCCCATGACCTGTTTATACCAAGGATGGTGACAAAGACGAGGGGGCACACTATGCGTCTGGAGGAAAGGAGGTTCCTGCACCAGCATAGAAGGGGATTCTTTACGGTCAGAGCCGTGAGACTCTGGAACTCTCTGGGAGAGGAAGTGGTGATGTCCAACTCACTTAATGAGTTCAAGAGAGGGCTGGACGCCTTTCTTGAGAACAATAAAATTACATCTTATGCTTAGTGATAGTTAATTAATCCAGGGATTTAATCTGACTGCCAGATTGGAGTCGGGAAGTGAATTTTTCTTCAATGATGTAAATTGGCCTATACCGCATGGATTTTTTTTTGCCTTCCCCTGGATCAACGCTGCGGAATAGCTGCAGTGCACAAGAAATAGGCTGAACTGGATGGACGCTTGTCTTTTTTCGGCCTTATAAACTATGTAACTATGTAACAGGGTGGTGGTGGTGCCAAAAGACAGGGTGCTGGTGGTGGTGTCAAAGTGACTGGAAGCATTAGCTGCTATCCAGCCAACAACCTTTTCACACTGCTCTGGGTTCAATACTGTTGTACTGCGGTCCCCTAGTAATTGGGACAGGAAGGTCGAGCGACAAGATGTGGGTCTTTGTTGTGCCACAATTTCAGCTTGCCCACGGCCACATCCTCGGCATCTGCATGCACCATCACCATCAAGTCTACTTCCCCGTCCCTTGTAACGCACCTTGCCCATTTTAAATGGAGGACAATATTTTCCACGTTCACAAGATATGGCTGATTTTGGAACGCAGTTATATGTAATACGTGTGACAGAAAACCACGGTTTTAAATAGCAGGCCAGTAATTTACTGATACTATTCTTCACAGACACCTAGTGTGACTAGCTTGACCGACTCACTGCAACGAAATGAAATGAAAATGGAAGAAATAGCTGATTTTGGAACACTCTTACAGGTGATATATCTGACAGAGAACCACGGTTTTAAATAGCAGGCCAGTAATTCACCTAGTGTGAATAGCTTGACCGACACACTGCAACAGAATGGAAAAGGAGGCCAATATTTTCCACTTTCAGTTCAAATTTCAGAATTTTATGGAACAGATCAGGCTACCAAGCAAATGGAGCACAAAAATGGTGTACTCTGGATTGCTTTTTAAGCAAATAACCAGGATTAAGATAAAAAAAAATTGCCCTGGCCCCTGATATCTGGGGCTATGTCTACAAATATCTGAATTTATTACAGCAGCAGCAGACAGGACCCTTTTGTGCTATATGCATTGCAGTCTGCCACATACACTGCCTGCCTAACTCCTGCCTAGCAATGATTATATGCAGCTGGATTAGTCCTCAGAAGCCTGTTAGTTCAGATAGTAAAAGTATTCCACAACATATCTATATATATAATCTAACTATAAACAAGCAAATCTCTCCCTCACACAGCAGCACCTCTCCTTAATCTGCCTGGTTCCAGGGTAGACTGACGAGCAAAGCGGCGCCAGGTATTATATAGACCTGATGACGCTGTGCGGCCAGCCAATCACTGTAATGCCCACAACCAACATGGCTACGGCATTACAGTGCGTGGCAGGCAATTCCTGTATGTTCATTGGCTCTCTAAAGAGCACCAAACATGCAGGGATGGGACCCGAGTTCCCGCCCGAGCAACCCGGAAATACTTGCCGAGCACTGAGCACAGTGATGCTCGGGCGAGTACCAAGCAGTGGTGAGCTTGTTCGCTCATCACCAGTAGTAAAATTTCCTTATGTCTGTTATATTCTTCCACTGGAAGACCGTCCATTCCTGGGCTTTATCGTTGGCCATTGAGCTCAGTGCCCATTCTAACTCTTCTATATCAAGTAGTTCATCTAATAAATTCTGAGAGTCTAAGGAAAGGACCGGTAGCTGAACTTTATCTAGGACCACCAGCAGAAACAGGGAGATCAGTAATAAAATCCGTAGCAAGGTGTTGCCACGGGGCAGCAGGTACGGGAAGAGGCAGGAGGCGGCCGGCTAGAAGATGTCTGGGAACCTTGTTGAGGGCACAGGACGAACAGGCCGTGACGAAGTCTACCACATCCTTGCGCAGGGTAGGCTACCAGTAATGCCGGATAATGAGCAGGAAGGTCTTCTTCTGGCCAGCATGGCCGGCTTAGTTTGGATGAATGACCCCAGTGAAGAACCTTCTTACGATCCGGAACCGCTACAAACGTCTTACCGGGTGGGAGACGAGACAGGTCCAAGGGGGCCACATTCATCACTTTGGAGGGATCGATGATATGCATAGGCTCCTCCTCTTGATCGGAAGACAGGAAGGATCGGGACAAGGCGTCGGCTTTAACGTTCTTGTCCGCCGGGCGGTAATGTAGGGTAAAGTTGAAGCGGGCGAAGAACAAAGACCACCGGGCCTGACGCGGATTGAGTCTTGGGGCATTCTGTAGATATGCCAGGTTTTTGTGGTCAGTATAGATGACCAACGGGTGCAGAGCCCCTTCAAGCAGGTAACGGCACTCCTCCAGTGCCAGTTTGATGGCTAGCAGTTCTCGGGTCTCCTATGGAGTAGTTGAACTCGGACGAGGAGAAGAGCTTGGAGAAGAAGCGGCAGGTTACCATTCTCTCGGACGGAGATTTCTGGGTGAGCACTGCTCCGGCTCCGGAAGAGGAGGCATCAACCTCCAGAAAGGACTGTTTGTTGGTGCAGCACTGGGGCAGATGAGAAGGCTTGTTTTAAGGAGAGAAATGCCTCCTCCGCTTCAGACAGCCATTCCTTAGGGTTTGCTCCCTTTCGGGTGAGCGCAGAGATGGAGCAGTCCGGGAAGAGAAATGTGGAATGAAGAGACGGTAATAGTTGGCGAAGCCCAGGAATCGCTGAATCGCCTTCAACCCCTCCGGACGGGCCCACTTTAAGACGGCAGAGATCTTCTCGGGGTCCATCTGTAGACCAGTTAGAGATAATATAGCCCAGGAACAGAAGAGAGGTCTGCTCGAAAAGGCATTTCTCAAATTTTGCTTATAGGTGATTCTGCCTGAGCCTAAGCAGGACCTGACAAACATCCCTCCGGTGTGTGGGAAGATCCGGAGAGAAGACCAAGATGTCGTCCAGGTACACCACGACGCAGAAATAAAAGAGGTCACGGAAGATGTTGTTAACTAATTCTTGGTAGACGGCTGGAGCATTACAGAGACCGAAGAGCATCACACGGTATTCATAGTGGCCGTCCCGGGTATTGAATGCCGTCTTCCACTCGCTCCTTGGCGGATCCGGACCAAGTTATACGCCCCACGAAGATCGAGCTTGCAGAAGATCTTCGCACCTTTAAGGCGGTCGAACAGCTCAGAGATGAGTGGCAGGGGGTATTTGTTTTTGATAGTAATCTGGTTGAGTCCTCTACAATCGATACAGGGGCATAGTGAACCGGCTTTCTTTTTTACTAAGAAGAATCCGGCTCCAGCCGGGGAGGTAGATTTCCGGATGAATCCCCTAGCCAGATTTTCTTCGATGTACTCCGACATGGCCCGGGTCTCGGCCAACGACAACGGGTAAATACGCCCACTGGGTGGAGTGGCACCGGGTACCAGGTCGATAGGGCAATCATATGGCCTATGAGGTGGCAGTGTCTCTGCGTCCTTCTTGTCGAAGACATTTGCATAGGACCAGTAAGGTGCTGGTAGACCAGGTAAATTAGACTGAGGTCGAACCGGGCAAACCGGGACCAGGCAGGTCCCGTGGCAATCCTGCCCCCAACGGAGCACCTCACCGGATTGCCAATTCAGAATGGGTTCATGTCTCTGTAGCCAGGGTGGACCTAGCAAAAGGGAGTGAGAGAGTCCGGAAAGCACGTGGAAGGAGATCCTCTCCGAGTGCAGCATTCCCACCTGCAGGGTTACGGGCTCTGTGACGAGCAAGATGGTCACCGGAAGGAGTCTTCCATCCACGGAAGCGACTGCCAATGGTTCAGCCAGAGGTTTGGTAGGAATCTGATACTTCTCTACAAGGGACTGGGAAATGAGATTCCCAGCGGCTCCGGAATCCAGATGTTCGGTTTCAAAGAAGCGGTTCTCTCCACAGGAGATAGAGACGGATAAAGTCAAGAACGGAGAGGATTTACTCTTGCCTAGGACGACCTCTCCGAGCGGTCCTAGACACTGGAGTTTCCCGGCTTCACCGGGCAGGAACGGATCAGGTGCTCCTTACTACCACAGTAGAAACCGCTCCCCTCGGCTCGGCGTGTTTTTGGCGAGATTTGACCATCTTGGTCTGGTCGATCTGCATAGGTTCGGGCGAGCGTGCCCGGGGAGTTGCTGGTTAGGAAGCAGGTTTCTGGAAAATAGGACCAAGACGAGGAATTCTTCTCTCCCGGGTAGTCTCCTTAGCACATTCTAGCTACCCGGATTGACATCAGTTTCCTAGTGACACCAGGTCATCAGAGGGTGGAAGGAATGTCCCGGCCCGCTAACTCGTCCTTAATCCGACCGGAAAGACCCTCCCAGAAGGTGGACACCAGGGCCTCGTTGCCCCAGGCAAGCTCAGAAGCGAGTGTACGGAACTGTATGGTATACTGGCCCACGGTGAGACTCCCTTGGCGGAGACGAAGCAATGAGGAGGCAGTAGAAATCCTTCGTCCGGGCTCATCGAAGACCCTCTGGAAAGTAGTGAGGAAAGCCGGAAGATCGAACACCAAGGAATCCCCTCTCTCCCTTAGAGGGTTTAGCCATGCCAATTCTTCCTCTGTGAGGTGAGACATGATGAATGCCACCTTGGCCAGGTCGGAGGGAAACTGATGTGCCAGAAGTTCAAAATGCAGCATGCACTGGTTCAGAAAACCCCGACATAAGACTGGGTCACCTCCAAAACGAGGAGGCGCAGAAAGCCAGGGTCCTAGGCTGGGTGCCATGGTATTGGTAGGCCGCGGCGCCGCCGGAGCGGGTGTCGCTTGGCTCGAGGCGGGCACCGGTGGGACAGACAGCGTGTCCAAGCAAGGGTTGACTGACCGCAGGTAGGTCAGGATGGTTTCCTGTTGGGATCTCTGACGAGAAACCTCCTGGTATAGGTCATCAAGCGAAGGAGCTTGGGGGCTACCGGATTCCATGGCCCGTGCAAACTGTTACGGATCCGGGTGGTGGAACCTCTGTGCTGCGGTGCAAGGAGGGACCAGAGGGGCATAACTAGGTATCAACTCGGACTCACCAAGGTCGCACGGCGGCTCAATCGACTCCGTGAACCAGGGAAGGACCGAGCAGAGGAACCAGGTGCTACTCTGGGCCCGTCCTTGTATGAGAGCAGGTGACTCCCACGGGTAACTGGCAGGAGCCTCCAGGTAGGCACGGCAGGTAACAGACAGGAGCCTCCGGGTAGGCTGACTGATAGGCACGGCAGGTAACTGGTAGGAGCCTCCGGGAAGGCTGATGGATAGGCACGGCAGGTAACTGGTACGTTCTCCGGGTAGGCAGGCAAGCCAGGCCCATAGACAGACTGGCGGGTTTGGATCATAGGTAGAGAGTCGGGCTGGAGAGTACACTTGGCAGGTGGAGACAGGTAGTCAGGCTGGCGGACTGGACTGGTAGTCAGGCTGGCGGACTGGACTGGTAGTCAGGCTGGAGGACTGGACTGGTAGTCAGGCTGGAGGACTGGACTGGTAGTCAGGCTGGCGGACTGGACTGGTAGTCAGGCTGGCGGACTGGACTGGTAGTCAGGCTGGCGGACTGGACTGGTAGTCAGGCTGGCGGACTGGACTGGTAGTCAGGCTGGTGGACACGACTGGTAGTCAGGCTGGCGGACTGGTAGTCAGGCTGGCGGACTGGACTGGTAGTCAAGCTAGCAGCAGGACCTGAGGGCTGAAGCCGAGTTTAGGACGCAAAGCTACAACCTTGCATGGGCACCTTCATTTTGGAGGAGGTGCCTTTTATGAGAAGTCCTCCGGCCATTGGCCGGGGACTCCTTATGACGGCGCGCGTGGCCCCTTTAAAGAGGGAGGGAGCGCGCACGTGCGCGCCCTAAGCACAGTGCCCGGGAAGCTGCGCGGGCCGGCAGCAGCAGAAGGAGAGCCGGAAGACGCCGGGCCGGGAGCGCGGCGGTAAGAGGGACGGCGTCTCTGCCTGTCAGGGGGCAGAGACGCCGATACTACATATGGTCTCTTGGGCCAAAACGGGGCGATCAGTATAACCCTCGCCTGTTCTTCTCGGATCTTCCTCAGGATAGTAGGGATCAGCATTAGAGGGGGAAAGGCATAGGCCAGGGTAAAGTCCCAAGGAATTGGCAGCGCGTCCACCGCAAACGGCATCTCCTTTGGAGCTAAAGATTTTGGTCTTCCGATTGTGTTTGTTCGCAAACAGATCTATTTGAGGTTGTCCCCATCGGCCGACAATCTGCTGGAATACCGCTGGATTCAATTCCCATTCTCCTTGTTTCAAGATGTGTCGACTTAGAAAATCGGCTTTTACGTTCTCCTCTCCTCTTCTATGCAGTGCCGAGAGCGTAAATAGATGACTCTCCGCAAAGCGAAGGATCTGGTCCGCTACTAACATCAGAGGAAGGGATCTGGTACCCCCCTGACAATTGATGTAGGCGACTGTCGTTCGGTTGTCCGACATTATCCGGATGTGATGACCCTGAAGAAGAGAACTGACTGACTGCCAACAGCTCCCTCTTGTTGGAGGAGAGACCCGTCTCGCTGTCCGACCAGAGGCCTTGTATTGAATGATCTCTCAGGTGAGCTCCCCAGCCTTCTGCGCTTGCGTCTGTCGTAATCATATCCGACACCTGGAAAGACAAAGGAGCCCCCAGAGATAGATTTACCGAATTCATCCACCAGTCCAGCAAGTTGATTACTAAACTTGAAAGGGATATTTTTCCATCCAGGCGACCTCTGAGCCGTTTGTCTGCTGTCAGGATCTCCTGCTGAAGACGTCTGGAATGGAACTGGGCCCACTGAACTGCTGGGATACAAGATGTCATCGTACCCAATAGAGACATTGCATTCCTCAATGTCATGGATGGATTGCTGATTACGAGTGATATGAGGGAACTGATCTTCAGTTTCTTGTCCTCTGGCAGAAGACAAGTCTGTTTTTCCGAGTCCAAAATGAGACCTAGGAATGATTGAACCTTTTTTGGTTCTAGTCTCGATTTTTCTAATTTAACATCCACCCCAGGCCATTTAGACTGGCCATGACTTCCGCCAGAGCCAGTGCGCAGAGCTGTTTTGATCTGCCCACCACTAAAAAATCATCCAGGTAAGGGATAACTAGGATATCTTTCTCCGTTAGATGCGCTGTGACTTCCAGGATAATCTTTGCGAAAACCCTTGAAGCCATGGAGATGCCAAAGGGAAGAGCTGCAAACTGAAAATGCATTATGTGCTTGCCGAACCGTACAGCCACCCTCAGAAACTGTTGGTGTGCAGGAAAGATTGGGACATGGTAGTAAGCGTCCTTCAAATCAAGGACGCACATATAGCATTCTGGAAACAATATTTTTATGGCCGATTTTATTGATTCTATTTTGAATGGCCTATAAATCAAATGGTCGTTTAGCTTCTTCAAGTTGACAATGGTTCTGAAAGAACCATCCGGCTTCTTTATTAAGAAGAGAGTTGACTAAAACTCTCTCCCCTGATCGGGTACAGGTGTTTCTACTAGAACCCCCTTCACAACCAGAGTGAGTACTTCCTGTTGCAGGACCATCTGCTCTCTTAGGCCTCTGGTGGCTGAAATCCTGATGGTGTTCCTGGGAATGTTTTTGAACTCCATCTTCAGCCCCCTCCTGATTATCCCTAAAATCCAAGCACTGGATGAGATTTTTTCCCAGCCGGGAAGTGGGGCAACCTTCCTCCCACCTGGGGAGGTCCGTCACTTAGGGGCTTTCTTACTCTCGGAGGATGGACCCCCGAACATGAAGCCTCTGTTATTCGGCTTCCTGTCTCTCCAACCACTTTGGTCTCTGGGAAACTTTCTCCGATTGTATTTCCTCTTCCGAAAGGAGCTCTTATATCGGAGAACACACACAGTAGGAAACCCATGTTTCTTGTCCGCTGCCTTATCCAGGATGTCATCTAAGGCCTTCCCGAAAAGAAAGTCCCCTTTGCAAGGGATTGAGTAGAGTTTAGATTTTGACTGCACATACCCTGGCCAGCTCTTGAGCCATAATGCCCTACGGGCTGCATTAGAAAGATTTGCTGACCTGGCAGCCAGCCTAACTGAATCTGCCGATGCATCTGCAAGAAATGCAGCCGCCCCCTGCAAAAAGAGGAAGACCAGACAGAATTTTCTCTCTAGAGACATTCCCTTTGATCTGGTCCTCTAACTGTTGAAGCCAGATCATCATAGACCTGGCGGTGCAGGTGGCTGCCACTGCCAGTTTCAAAGCCCCTGCCGAGGACTCCCAGGCCTGTTTTAAAAAAGACTCTGCCTTTTTATGAAGCGGATCATTTAGGGTCCCCAGATCCTCAAAGGGCAGTGTGGATCTTTTCGAGGACTTCGCGATGGCCACATCAATTTTAGGGATTTTGTCCCACTTAGCTGCATCCTCCTCTTCAAAAGGGTATCTCCGCTTAGAAGAAGAAGGCAGCTGGCCTTTCCTCTCTGTTTTGTTCCATTCCCTATCTATAAGAGTCTTAATCCTCTCGTTAACTGGGAATGCGAGTCTCCTCTTCTGATCTAAGCGCCCGAACATGACGTCCTGAACTGTTCTGGGAGCTTTGGCATCGGCAATACCCATAGTCACTCTAATAGCCTTGACCAATCTCTCAGTATTGTCCACCGAAAAACAAGGCCTACCCCGCTCCCATCATCATCCGAAGACTCTGATGAAGACGGTGAAGAGAAGTCAGAGGGGGAAGGATATTCCTTCGTGAAACGGGGCTCGACTGATTCCTCTGAGTCCGAGGAAACCCGTTTCTGCTTCTTCCTCTTATGAGAGGTCAAGTTCTTTAAGGAATCTCTGACCTCCGTCTGGATTAAGGTTTTTAAATCCATAGAAAAACTAGGGGACTCCTCTGTTATAGTTTTCTGGATACGATCAGAGCAAAGGTTCTTAGCGTAGGAGCTGGTAAGGCAAACTTTACATAATGCACACTCCCTATTCTTATTCTTGGAACTACTCTTTTTTTGGTTCCTAACAACCAGAAAGAAATGAAAGGAGAGAAAAGAGAAAAAACAGAAGAGCACATTGCTAAGGTGAACTTTCACGAAGATCACTCACCACACTGCCGTTCAGACTAGGGTACCGGAGGCGGCAGTTGCCGTTCACATGAACGCTCCCATCTGGCGAAGGTGGATTCACGAGATTTCTTCTGACCGGTTCTATCGGCACTTGTACGACCCCCACTGCTGAGGCTCTGATGATGGGAAGACTCCCGCTGCTCCGGTTGTCTCACATTTTGCTTGAGCTGTTTACGCTGCTTAGGCGCTTGTGGCTGCTGCTGTTCCTCCTGCGGCGGTTTACAGCTGCTGCCCAGGTGACTGCGGCTCTTCACTCATGATGACGGGAATGCAGACACCACCATCTTGACTACTTCCCATCCTTTTAAATCATAAGGGGATCCACCTCCTTTGGGCCCCTCCCCTTCCGGCAGCAGTGTGCTCTCTCTATCATTTAATTCCATCTTATACTCTTTTTTTTTTTTTATATACATATTATATATATATATATACACACATATGTATGTATATATATATATATATATGTATGTATTTTACTGTAAAATATAAAAAAAATATATATATATATATATGTGTGTGTGTGTGTGTACACACATATATATATATATATTTTTTTTATATTTTACAGTAAAATACACATATATATATATATATATATATATATATATATATATATATATATACATACAGTGCTGGCCAAAAGTATTGACACCCCTGCAATTCTGTCAGATAATACTCAGCTTCTTCCTGAAAATGATTGCAATCACAAATTCTTTGGTATTATTCTCTTCATTTAATTTGCTTGCAAGGAAAAAACACAAAAGAGAATGAAGCAAAAATCAAATCATTGATCATTTCACACAAAACTCCAAAAAGGGCCGGACAAAAGTATTGGCACCCTCAGCCTAATACTTGGTTGCACAACCTTTAGCCAAATTAACTGCGAACAACCGCTTCTGGTAACCATCAATGAGTTTCTTACAATGCTCTGCTGGAATTGTAGACCATTCTTCTTTGGCAAACTGCTCCAGGTCCCTGATATTTAAAGGGTGCCTTCTCCAAACTGCCATTTTGAAATCTCTCCACAGGTGTTCTATGGGATTCAGGTCTGGACTCATTGCTGGCCACCTTAGAAGTCTCCAGTGCTTTCTCTCAAACCATTTTATAGTGCTTTTGGAAGTGTGTTTTGGGTCATTGTCCTGCTGGAAGACCCATGACCTCTGAGGGAGACCCAGCTTTCTCACACTGGGCCCTACATTATGCTGCAAAATTTGTTGGTAGTCTTCAGACTTCATAATGCCATGCACACGGTCAAGCAGTCCAGTGCCAGAAGCAGCAAAGCAACCCCAAAACATCAGGGAACCTCCGCCATGTTTGACTGTAGGGACCGTGTTCTTTTCTTTGAATGCCTCTTTTTTTTTCCTGTACACTCTATGTTGATGCTTTTTGCCAAAAGGCTCTACTTTTGTCTCATCTGACCAGAGAACATTCTTCCAAAACGTTTTGGGCTTTCTCAGGTAAGTTTTGGCAAACTCCAGCCTGGCTTTTTTATGTCTCGGGGTAAGAAGTGGGGTCTTCCTGGGTATCCTACCATACAGTCCCTTTTCATTCAGACGTCGACGGATAGTACGGGATGACACTGTTGTACCCTCGGACTGCAGGGCAGCTTGAACTTGTTTGGATGTTAGTCGAGGTTCTTTATCCACCATCCGCACAATCTTGCGTTGAAATCTCTCAATTTTTCTTTTCCGTCCAAATCTAGGGAGCCACAGTGCCATGGGCTTTAAACTTCTTGATGACACTGCGCACGGAAGACACAGGAACATTCAGGTCTTTGGAGATGGACTTGTAGCCTTGAGATTGCTGATGCTTCCTCACAATTTGGTTTCTCAAGTCCTCAGACAGTTCTTTGGTCTTCTTTCTTTTCTCCATGCTCAATGTGGTACACACAAGGACACAGGACAGAGGTTGAGTCAACTTTAATCCATGTTAACTGGCTGCAAGTGTGATTTAGTTATTGCCAACACCTGTTAGGTGCCACAGGTAAGTTACAGGTGCTGTTAATTACACCAATTACAGAAGCATCACATGATTTTTCAAAGGGTGCCAATACTTTTGTCCACCCCCTTTTTTAGGTTTGGTGTGGAATTATATCCAATTTGGCTTTAGGACAATTCTTTTTGTGTTTTTTTTCATTGAAGACTAATTAAATGAAGAGAATAATACCAAAGAATTTGTGATTGCAATTATTTTCAGGAAGAAACTGAGTATTATCTGACAGAATTGCAGGGGTGCCAATACTTTTGGCCAGCACTGTACATGCTCCCGGCGCACTTGCAAACGGGGATGACCCTGGAAATCGTACCCCACGCAAGCGCAGACACGGGCTTCCAGCGCGTGCACAGCCTGGACTTCTGGTGCGCTTCGTCACAGGGCGTGGCGCGACCCTGCAAGTGCGCTGCCTGGAAGGCCTGCTAGCCGGCGCGCCCAGCCACGGCCACCGTGCGTGCGCAGACCCGGCCGCAGGACCCGGCGCACACGGGAGAGGACCCCGGAAGGCGCCCCCCCCACACGCAGACCCAGGTACAGCAAGATGGGGCTGGGAACAGAGGACCATCTGCTGTTTCTTCACGGCCTCCAGGCCGCATCGATTCTGGGATCCACTCCAGATCCCACGAACAGGTAGGCGAGGCACCACCTAGAGAGGCTCCCATCAAGGACAGGAACCAAAACTGATGCGGAAGAGAGGTACCGCCTTTTTATTCAGTAGGTTCCTGTCCTTGGTGGGCGGATACCCTCTCTCAGGTGGTGCTGTCATGGGAGAAGGGGAAAAATGGTGGCTCAGTCACTATTGAACTTATAGGAGAATCCCGCCTAGAATGTAAGGCTCCTTGAGGATAATTCAACCCCAATTAGGCATACAAAACTGCGATATAATCATAATAGAAACTGAGGAAAAAAACAACATTTGTAAAGAACTGTCCAACAAGCAGGGACACACTTCTTAACGTATACTCACGGATCACTGTGTTTTTGAAGAATTAGGGTTTCTACCACCGTATCTTCAATGTGTAACATCACAAATTTGATCCCGGTGTATTTGCCTCTTATTCATATCCAGCTAGCGAAGGACTTCTTTTGAATCTTGAATAAAGTGCACAGTACCTCCGGCTACCACTTTTAACTTGGCAGAGTATTTCATTGAATGTAGAACGTGCAGATCTCTCAGATGTTTTTTGATATCAAGGAATCTAATATTCTGATGTTTTTGCCCTTCTATAGAGTAATCTGGAAAGATCGAGATTTTGGATCCATTGATTGTTACATCTGGGTGATCCCTTGCTAGCTGCAGGATATCTTTTTCTTGGTAGTGTACAGTTTTAGCCAGCACAAGTCTTGGTGGAAGCCCAGGAAGAAGAGGACGGGTCGGCACCCTATGAACTCGTTCTACTTCCTATAGGGGTGGGTTAAGGTTTCAAGCCCTATTATTAATTTCAGCAAGTTGTCAAAGAAATCAGTAGAAGACCCTTCTAGTTTTTCAGGCACACCAATAAGTGGTATATTACGGAGCCTGGATCTATTTTGAAGGTCATCTGTTTTCGCCAGAAGTGCTGATATTTGCTGTGCTGCAAACCTGCTCTCATTGCTTCTATAGGCAATCTGATCCTGAATGGCGCTGACTCTGCCCCTGCTCTATTTTCTCCAGTTTGTGTCATATACCTGCCATCTCATCTTTAAAGCGAACCTGTCAGCAGGATTGTGCATAGTAAACCACATACACTGTAGGATGGGCGCCGTTATACTGAGTGCAATGATACCTTTGTTGATGAAATCCATCCAGCGGTACCTTCTTTGTGGCAGATCACTGAAAGCACAGTGACCTGTCACAAAGAAGAGATAAGCATACATGAATACATAATGAGAGCACCAGAGCACATGTATTTCATTATGTCAGAAATGAAAGTAAAGATTATCAAAGAACCGCTGGATGGATTTCATCAACAAAGGTATCATTTTACTCAGTATAACAGTGCCCACCTGACAGTGTATGTGGTTTACTAAGCACAATCCTGCTGACAGGTGCGCTTTAAGACCACCAAAATGTACATTCAAAGTAGATTGTAAATCCTCTCTATGTACCTCTGCCATGAAAACATCTTTTAAACTAGGTTCCTCAGGTACCTGTATGTCCCAATGATACAAATTAGGCAGTGGGGCAGCGAGTACTCTGCCACATGCAGTTTTGCGGTCTTTTCGACCCTCCATCAATGTGGCTGCCTCTCCCATCTCCTCCTCACCCAACTGCTCCGTTCTGGAACCCGTGCACAGGTGCGGGGTAGCTGCTATAAGAAGGTCACTGTCACCTGCTGAGACCTGTATTTCTGTGCGGGCAAATTGCTCCAGCCTGGCCACCACTTCCCTCCTCCATCTGTCTCCAGCATGACAACTGGAATGTCACTTTGGAGCTGAAAGCCTGCTTATCCCACAGTCTTTCTGTGGCTTTTCCTATTTTTTTTTTTTCCCTGGAGCAAAGTACCTTCACACTCAACTCAAAGTTATCCGGTACATATATGGCGGTTTTCAGGATGATCGTCGGGGCCTATATCGGATAAATAGCTAGATGCTCGACAAGAGCTTCTCCATCTGCTTCTCACATGCCGTTAAGGTGGTTGCCCACCTACTTAGTCTCAAGGGTGGATACACAAAAGTATTGCTGATTTCTGTGTGAATGGGATAGTCGAACAAAAGAATATCACTACAATAAAAGAGACTGGCCTCTCTAACATTCACTTCAGCAAGGAAGTAAAACTGTCCTGCATCCAGAAGTTGTAGACACACTTAGGCAATGCTGGTAACAAAATCTTATCAAGTTGGGCCTATTGAAGAACTTTGTAAAGGCAATGGATAAAAATGTAAAAGCATTCATGCATCTCATTGATAAATTTCCAAGGTTAAGTGAAACAAAGATAAAAGAAGGAGTCTTTATTGGACCTCAGATTCATAACCTTCTTCAAGATGAGGAGTTTCTTTGTTTGTTGCAGGACAAGGAGAAGTGAACGACGAGCACAGTGAGAGATTTAAGCAAGATATTGTGGCTATGGAGAAAAGATATCAAGGAAAAATGAATGCATCAATACTTGCAGATTACTGTTGGACAATTGTAAGAGATGATCCGATGCAGGAGTACAAGAAACAAGCAAAAAAGTTGTCTCTGAATGAGGACTAATTTTTGTAACGGTTTATAATTCGCAATAATGTTTAGACAGGCTTTAGTTATTCAAATTGTTGCTAAGTTTCTTCTAAATAAATATCAGAAAACTGGCATAAAATATTCTGCATCTGTATATTTGCAAAAATAATAATGTTTCAAAGTACTGAAACTTTTATGCATTAATTATCAGCAGCAACAAAAGGAAAACTATTTGATATCATAGAAACAAGAGACAACTAAACATTTTTATCATCCAATTTGAATTCAGGAGGTCAAAATCATTAAGAAAGGGCTCATTTCATAACTGAACCTGACAACTTTTGAAAATATGTAAAACAGTGTTACATGATCTCAAAGATCCTTGAGCTAGTCAGGTGGAAGGGTCTTCAGCTGCTCACTCAGGACGTGCAGCCTCTGTACAGGTCCCGGTACCTTCCTTTCCTGCTCTGCACCAATCAGTTAGATAACTGTGAGGCCGGACGAGAGAGCAGTTCTCTCAATGATCAGAAAGGACATTGTCTCATTGCTGTCAGTCATAGGAAGCTGCCTCCAGTCTATAGGACACACACCTATTAGCAAGTTTTTTTCTTGCTAAAAGTGTGTCTTTCCAAGTAAAACTTTTTCCACATTAAGAATATAAAAATGGCTTCTCTCCTGTGTGACTTCTCTGATGTCTATCAAGATGTGCTTTCTGGTTAAAACATTTCCCACATACTGAACATGAAAAAGGCTTCTCCCCTGTATGAATTCTCTGATGTTTGAGAAGACTTGACTTCTCTGTAAAACATTTCCCACATTCTGAACATGAAAAAGGCTTATCTCCTGTGTGAGTTCTCTGGTGACTAAAAAGATTTGATGTACTCGCAAAACATTTCCCACATTCTGAACATGAGAAAGGTTTCTCTCCTGTGTGAGTTCTTTGATGTGTAACAAGAATTGATTTCTGGTTAAAACATTTCCCACATTCTGAACAGGAAAAAGGCATTTTCCCTGTGTGAGTTCTCTGGTGTGTAACAAGTCTCCATTTCCGGTTAAAACATTTCCCACATTCTGAACATGAAAAAGGCTTCTCCCCTTTGTGAGTTCTCTGATGTATAACAAGAGTTGATTTCTGTGTAAAACATTTTCCACATTCTGAACAGGAAAAAGGCTTTTTCCCCGTGTGAGTTCTCTGGTGCTTAACCAAATCTGATTTCTGGTTAAAACATTTCCCACATTCTGAACATGAAAAAGGCTTTTCCCCCGTGTGAGTTCTCTGGTGTGTAACAAGTCTCCATTTCCGGTTAAAACATTTCCCACATTCTAAACATGAAAAAGGCTTCTCTCCTGTGTGAGTTCTCTGGTGTATAACAAGTCTCCATTTCCGGTTAAAACATTTCCCACATTCTGAACATGAAAAAGGCTTCTCCCCTGTGTGAGTTCTCTGGTGACTAACAAGATTTGATTTCTGGTTAAAACATTTCCCACATTCTGAACATGAAAAAGGCTTCTCCCCTGTGTGAGTTCTTTGGTGTATAACAAGTCTCCATTTCCGGTTAAAACATTTCCCACATTCTGAACATGAAAAAGGCTTCTCCCCTGTGTGAGTTCTCTGGTGTATAACAAGTCTCAATTTTCGGTTAAAACATTTCCCACATTCTGAACATGAAAAAGGCTTCTCCCCTGTGTGAGTTCTCTGGTGACTAACAAGATTTGATTTCTGTGTAAAACATTTTCCACATTCTGAACATGAAAAAGGCTTTTCCCCTGTGTGAGTTCTCTGGTGCTTAACAAAATTTGATTTCTGATTAAAACATTTCCCACATTCTGAACATGAAAAAGGCATCTTCCCTGTGTGAGTTCTCTGGTGTAGAACAAGACTCCATTTCCAGTTAAAACATTTCGCACATTTTGAACATGAAAAAGGCTTCTCCCCTGTGTGAGTTCTCTGGTGACTAAGAAGATTTGATTTCTGGTTAAAACATTTCCTACACTTGGAACAAGAAAATATTTTCTCTGCTGCGTGAATTTTTTGATGTTTAAGAAAAGATTTTTCAAGGGGAAAACTATTTCCATATTCTGACAGTGAAAATGGCTTTTTAGCTTTAGGAGTAGTTCGTTTTTTAATGCTTATTTTGTGACTTTGATTTTCCTTAGTAGTCGGTAATGAATCAAAAGATAGGACCTGTTTCAAAGGATGAGACAGATCTTTGCTGTGAAGGGATGATGGTATATCTGGAGTAATGGCAATCACTTCAATTGTATCCTGTGGGATCTCAAGATCATCTGATTTGAAAATTGAAGATGTCAGTTGTCCCTCTGATCTCCTGGCACAGTCATCTGCCAAGTAAAAAAAATATTATTTTTGAATAAAAAATTCTTGAAATTTATATTTTTGAACATTTTTACTTAAACTATCGGTACAAATGGCAAGTTATTTAAAAATAATGAATATTCACCAAGACAATGACAGTTCACAGTCTAATAGAAAACCTCATAGCATGTAGCAGTAGAGCGTGGTTTTCAACTGTTTTTTCATTCTGCTTCCCAAATATGGAATAAAAATCCAAACAATGATATGTAGGCAAAAAATGATACCAATAATGATACCTTCTACTCATCTCACAAAAAGCAATCCCCCACTCAGGTCCATCATCTTTCAATGGAAAAACAAAGGTTTCAAAATGATCAATTTCAAATGATCTAACTCTCAGGAATCTGTACAGCCCTTTCTGGTTGTAGCAAACCCAGGTATAGCTGGATTAAATAATAGCTGAACAGGTCTTGATTAGGGCACCTGAAGAGCTAAGCACCAGAGAAAGCTAGGCATTCATCCTAGTCAGAATGCTGAAAAGCAGAGCAGACTATATGTGTCTTGCAGCTAAATAGAGACACAGGCTAGACTCTACCTGAGCGGAGTATGCAAGTATCAGTGGTTGCCCTGGATAAATGCTGATTTGTTTCATCAAGATGGGTTAGCTGAGCTGTATATGAGTTGCCAGGGTCTGTCCTATTTAGTCAGTGCTTGGACAAGGCCAGAAATATTATGTTTATGACTTCTTTGCAACCTGTAGAAAGCAATAAAACTGCACTTGTTTGGACCAAACCCAGAATGGCTGTATGAGCACTATGAGATGCCTCCTACCTTTGAGAGTGAAACCCTACAAGGTTTATTATTAACCTGCAAAACAAAGGAAGCACTTTTATTGTCACCTTCCTTTCCCAAGACATCATCCAACCTGCATTCCACTAAGTCAGCTGAGCATCAGCCAAGAATACTGCCACCCTCTGTCTCAAATAGGGGCTAGGATATTTTTCCCCTTAAATTCGATAAGCTTGCCATGCACAGTTAACAGTTGCTGAACTTGGTTTTGTCAGACACAAACTTAGTTGTGCAACCGGTACCTTTACAATGAGGGACTATGAGCTCTAAGGCACCGAGGCACTACAAGGCACAGGGGCACTATGAAGCACCGTCGTGAAACACTATGAGGCCCCATGAAGTACTTACAGGCACTGTGAAGAGCTATGAGGAACTATGAGGTACTAACAGGCGATATGAGGCACTATGAATGCACGATTAGGCACCATGAGGCTAACTTTAGCCTAGAGGTCCAAGGTCCAGCTTCCGTCCTGAAGCCAAATTTAAGCACCAGATGGGGTCTTACAGAGCACACACTCACCCATTTTTGAGTTTTGCGCTAACTTCCTTAAGCCTTTCCTAGTAAGTATAACAAAGAAAGGGCCCCATAAACAAGGTGAAAATTCACAAAGATCACTCATCACCAGCTGTACCAAACTCGGAGGATGGACCAAATCACAAGACTGTTCCTCTCTGGAGGCTCATGCGATTGCCCGCAGCTGTTCCTCACTTATACACAGGATGGAGAGAGAGCGCAAAAGAGCTCTTACTGCAGTCAGACCCCATTTCAAATGGGGGACCAGCTACAGCTCAGGGACACCTCATCCGCTCCTCTGGCAAGCTAGTCATCAGGGCACAGCATTTCCAGCGCACCCTGTATATGTGCAGCCTGGTACAAGACGGTAGTCAGAAACATGCTAGAAGACATTGGTCTCCGCTACTCCTTTTTCTTTTTCTACCGGTATGCGTCTTAGGGCGCGATTTCCTGGATAGTGTCCTGCACCTGCGCAACCGGATGCATGGCCGCCAGGCCATCAAAGGTAATGGTGCAGCTGCTGCTCACGCCCATCTGACAGAACAGGTCCCCTTGGACCCACCGCAGCACTTCCACGTTCCTGACGCAAGCCAAAGCAGAGACTATGCCCTGTTGGAAACTGACCAGCCCAGGTCTGGGAATAATCTTCTCTTTTTCCTTCTGCCTCCATTTTAGCAAGGTTCCCCCTCAAGGACAGGGAACCCACTGAGGTGGTGAAGAGGTGCCGCCCTTTTATTCTGTAGGTTTCCTGCCCTTGAAGGGCGGATCTCCTCTATTGTTGTGGTGCTGTCATGGGTGATAGGAAAATATACAGTACAGACCAAAAGTTTGGACACACCTTCTCATTTATAGATTTTTCTGTATTTTCATGACTATGAAAATTGTACATTCACACTGAAGGCATCAAAACTATGAATTAACACATGTGGAATTATATACTTAACAAAAAAGTGTGAAACAACTGAAAATATGTCTTATATTCTAGGTTCTTCAAAGTAGCCACCTTTTGCTTTGATGACTGCTTTGCACACTCTTGGCATTCTCTTGATGAGCTTCAAGAGGTAGTCACCGGAAGTACAGGAGTACTGCAGTGTATGAGACTAGTGATCAAAGTGAAAATTACACATGTCCCACAGTGTGACTTTGTGAAAAAGTAAAAAAAAGTGAAATAAAATATGCCACAACAAAAAAAAAACACAAAAAGGTGCACACAAATCACTAAAATCCATTTCGCCACTCAAAATGCAGCGTTTGTGATAAAACAAAAATAAACAAAAAAAACTTACACATAATTAGTATGGCAGCATCTGGAACGACCCACTCTATAAAACTGTCATGTTATTTATTCCATTTGGCGAACGCAGTAAAAAAGGCACAGCAGGGGCTCTCCAAACACAACATGACGTACGGTCTCGATTCCAGCCATTTTTGCATTCAAAAAGTCAAACAGTGCTCCTTCCCTCCAAACCCTGTTGTGCGGCCAAACAGTAGTTTTACCCCACATATGGGGTATCAGAGTACTCAAGGGTCCATTTTCTCCTGTTACCCTTGTGAAAATAAAAAAAATTGGAGCTAAAAGTACATTTTTGTAGAAAACAAACTCACCCCACATATAGATATATTCTTGGAGGGGTCTAGTTTCCAAAATTAGGTCACTTGTGTGGAGTTTCCACTGTTTAGGCACATCAGGGACTCTCCATTCCAGACCATTTTGCGCCAAAGTCAAACGGTACTCCTTCCCTTCCCAGCTCTGAAGTGCACCCAAACAGTGGTTTTCCCCACATATGGGATATCGGCATGCTTAGGATAAATTGCACAACAAATTTTTTGGTCCATTTTTTTCTTGTTACCCTTGTGAAAATAAAAAA
This sequence comes from Phyllobates terribilis, assembly GCF_046119375.1. NCBI lineage: Eukaryota > Metazoa > Chordata > Amphibia > Anura > Dendrobatidae > Phyllobates > Phyllobates terribilis. The sequence continues at coordinate 12,419,240 of NW_027362772.1, read as the reverse complement.
ATTGCGTCTCAAGTAAGCATTTTGTCAAGAAAAGTTAAATGTTCATTTTTTCCTTCCACGTTGCTTGAGTTCCTGTGAAGCATGTGAAGGGTTAATAAACTTCTTGAATGTGGTATTGAGCACCTTGAGGGGTGCAGTTTTTAGAATGGTGTCACTTTTGGGTATTTCCTTTCATATAGACCCCTCAAAGTGACTTCAAATATGATGTGGTCCCTAAAAAAATGGTTTTGTAAATTTTGTTGGAAAAAATAGAAATTGCGGGTCAACTTTTAACCCTTATAACTTCCTAACCAAAAAAAAATAAAAAATTTGTTTCAAAAATTGTGCGGATGTAAATTAGACATGTGGAAAATGATATTTATTAACTATTTTGTGTGATATATCACTCCGATTTAAGGGCATAAGAATTCAAAGTTTGAAAATTGCAAAATTTTCCAAATTTTTGACACATTTCAGTTTTTTCACAAATAAACACAAGTGATATCGAGGAAATGTTACCAATATCATGAAGTACAATATGTCACAAAAAAACAAACTCAATCAGTTGGATCCATTGAAGCGTTCCAGAGTTATTTCCTCATAAAATGACACTGGTCAGATTGTAAAATTTGGCCTGGTTATTAAGGACATAATTGTCTCTGTCCTTAAAAGGTTAAAACGAAATTGAAAAGTCAGGATAAAGGGAAACTCTGTTGTTATCGTACAGAAATTCACACTTGGCCCTCACTGCACATTTAATGTTATTGATCATAATACCAAGGTTTGATCATAAAGACTGGACCTGGTCTTGCAGGGACCATATGAGCAGATTTATCTAATAAGTTATCAGGGATCTAGGAAGCCAACAGCATCATTACCCTCCGCTTTCTCTTACAGGCTCATCATAACATTTTTCTTCAAGTGATTTTCTCACTTGTCAGCATTTTCTACATACGCTGTCATTTGGCTTTGTAGTTTACAGACCTGGGCAGGTAACGGTCAGCGTCTACTAATCCCAGGGGGTAGGTGGATCCTCCAGGTTGTAAGTTCTACAGAAAAGAGGTTTCAATGCCCAAAGTCATTTGAAACGTTTTTGGTGGAGGAGAATGTTTTGGTCTAGATGCAAAATGGTGATCACACAATTGTGATACGGCCGGACTTCATAAATCGGTAAACCAGCCACAACCAGTAACTGAGAAGATTCTGTGACTTCTCTGCATTTAGTGGTTACTACTCACCTGGGTAGTCATATGTAGGAATCTCCTCTTTACACCGCTCATCACCCCTCACATATGTCCCTGTAGTATCAATATGGGTCAGATCTTCACCCTGAAAAAAATATTTATATAAATATATTAAATATAATCCTGCCATCTCCACCATTCTCATTACACAAGTATAAAACATATAATACTGGTGGATAAAACAAGACTGAACACAAGACCTTCACATCCATCTATACATCATAGGGGAGATCTCATGACACCTTCTCTCCATCTACCTGATGATCCTGAGGAACATTGGGATCTTCTTGTTTACAGTCCTGTGGAAGAAGAGGACGGGGACATCTCTCTGGTGTTATCCTCTTACTGGATAGATCTGGAGGAAACACATACAGGGACTGAATTCATTCTTTACAAATAGATAATTATAGGCATTATGTATTCAGTCCTATCTATTACAGTACCTGGTGATGTGAGGGGCTGGGGAACCTCCATCATGATGTCCTTGTACAGATCTTTGTGTCCTTCTAAATACTTCCACTCCTCCATGGAGAAATAGACAGTGACATCCTGACATCTTATAGGAACCTGACACATACAATGAAACTGTCATCCAACCAATCCCTTCATAGCTTTACTATAAAATGTCCCAGCATTCCCAGAAGTGTTACCTCTCCAGTCAGCAGCTCAATCATCTTGTAGGTGAGTTCTAGGATCTTCTGGTCATATGTGTCCTCATGTATCAGATGGTGAGGTGGAGGCCCTGTGATTGGGCTCAGGGGTCTTCCCCATCCCTCAGACGCAGGGTCCTGACAGCGCTCACTTGAGGTCTTCTTCACTACTATGTAATCCTGGTTATGGAGAGACACATTAATAAATCTCACTACAGACATTTCCAGAGTCCTCACCTCTCCAGTTCTGTCCATCTGTTATTCCCATAGATAAGAATGATGTAATGTGACGTCATCAGAATCTCTCACCTCTCCAGTAAGCCGGAAGAGGATCTCTAGGGTGAGGTGTAATATTTTCTCAGCCATCTTGTCTGTGTCCATATTTATGTTTGATGGGTAAATCAGGAAAATTCTCTTATATAGAAGATATTCACTGAGAGGATCCGATATTGTAGAGACCTGAACAAAAAGATGAGCCAATGTAACATCATAAAAATCTTGTTTAATAATACAATTACTGGAGCTAATAAGGGAAACATTTGAGATTTATTTTTTACAGTATCTAGTTTTCTTCTTTACATCTACTAATAAAACCTACAGTACAGACCAAAAGTTTGGACACACCTCATTTAAAGATTTTTCTGTATTTTCATGACTATAAAAATTGTACATTCACACTGAAGGCATCAAAACTATGAATTAACACATGTGGAATTATATACTTAACAAAAAAGTGTGAAACAACTGAAAATATGTCTTATATTCTAGGTTCTTCAAAGTAGCCACCTTTTGCTTTGATGACTGCTTTGCACACTCTTGGCATTCTCTTGATGAGCTTCAAGAGGTAGTCACCGGAAATGGTTTTCACTTCACAGGTGTGCCCTGTCAGGTTTAATAAGTGGGATTTCTTGCCTTATAAATGGGGTTGGTACCATCAGTTATGTTGTGCAGAAGTCTGGTGTATACACAGCTGATACTCCTACTGAATAGACTGTTAGAATTTGTATTATGGCAAGAAAAAAGCAGCTAAGTAAAGAAAAACGAGTGGCCATCATTACTTTAAGAAATGAAGGTCAGTCAGTCCAAAAAATTGGGAAAACTTTGAAAGTTTCCCCAAGTGCAGTTGCAAAAACCATCAAGTGCTACAAAGAAACTGGCTCACATGAGGACCGCCCCAGGAAAGGAAGACCAAGAGTCACCTCTGCTTCTGAGGATAAGTTTATCCGAGCCACCAGCCTCAGAAATCGCAGGTTAACAGCAGCTCAGATTAGAGACCAGGTCAATGCCACACAGAGTTCTAGCAGCAGACACATCTCTTCAACAACTGTTAAGAGGAAACTTTGTGCAGCAGGCCTGCATGGTAAAATATCTGCTAGGAAACCACTGCTAAGGACAGGCAACAAGCAGAAGAGACTTGTTTGGGCTAAAGAACACAAGGAATGGACATTAGACCAGTGGAAATCTGTGCTTTGGTCTGATGAGTCCAAAGTTGAGTTCTTTGGTTCCAACAACTGTGTCTTTGTGCGACGTAGAAAAGGTGAACGGATGGACTCTACATCCCTGGTTCCCACCGTGAAGCATGGAGGAGGAGGTGTGATGGTGTGGGGGTGCTTTGCTGGTGACACTGTTGGAGATTTATTCAAAATTGAAGGCATACTGAACCAGCATGGCTACCACAACATCTTGCAGCTGCATGCTATTCCATCCGGTTTGCGTTTAGTTGGACCATCATTTATTTTTCACCAGAACAATGACCCCAAACACACCTCCAGGCTGTGTAAGGGCTATTTGACCAAGAGGGAGAGTGATGGGGTGCTACGCCAGATGACCTGGCCTCCACAGTCACCAGACCTGAACCCAATCGAGATGGTTTGGGGTAAGCTGGACCGCAGAGTGAAGGCAAAAGGGCCAACAAGTGCTAAGCATCTCTGGGAACTCCTTCAAGATTGTTGGAAGACCATTTCTGGTGACTACCTCTTGAAGCTCATCAAGAGAATGCCAAGAGTGTGCAAAGCAGTCATCAAAGCAAAAGGTGGCTACTTTGAAGAACCTAGAATATAAGACATATTTTCAGTTGTTTCACACTTTTTTGTTAAGTATATAATTCCACATGTGTTAATTCATAGTTTTGATGCCTTCAGTGTGAATGTACAATTTTCATAGTCATGAAAATACAGAAAAATCTTTAAATGAGGTGTGTCCAAACTTTTGGTCTGCACTGTATATATTTTAGGCCACAGACAACAAGCAGTTTCTTCCTCGGCGTCTGCAGCTGAATACCATTCTCATAGACTCATCTTCCTTATTGCTAATTCTCGTCTCATTTACCCACACTGGAATCAGCATTAACAATACTGCAGGAGATATTCATTAAACGAGACATGAGAAATAACTACTTCATGATGAGAACGACATCTTCATCTTCTACTACAGCTCTATAAACATATTTGGCCAGAGTCCGTCACGGACTACATCACCACTGGCCGTCTATATGTTTCCCATCCTCACCGGACTGTCATCTTCTATCAGGTTAGATCTCAGGTCTGATTCACACACACAAGTTTGAGGCATTTAAAAAATCTTGCTTGTAAGAACACCAAGACAGGAGTTATTTGATACCAAAGTCTCCATGTACAGTGTTTTATGGGGTTTATTTCTGGCCTTAGGCTTTCCAATATTACAAAAAAAAACTACATAAAAAAGCATAAATTAAAATGTTTCAAAAAAAAAAATTGTCACCAACAATTCTTGTAAAAAGAAAAAAACATGCAAAAAGTTACTTTTTAACACTGTGACAAAGTCACTGGTAAAGTGCTGGAGGGTAGATATGTTTCCCTGAGGCTATTGGCGTCAGTGAATTAAAACCGTTAAGTTTCCTCCAGCACGCTATGTGCAAGGAGGGGGTTAAGTCTCCATTTCCAAAGGGCGTGTTTTTATGAGAACCACAATAGAGCGGGCGGGAGGTTGTTCTCCAGATCTCCTCCCCATGGTGTGGTCTGGGGAGGTTTAAATACTTGGCCAACTGAGACATTCAGAGTTCAACGTCTGGAGAAGTAAGCTCCAGAAGGAGCTTGTGTTTGAACCATGTGGAGTTGCTGAACTCTCAGCAGGCGAATCCCTGCTACTCCAAGGACTGTGTTCTATGTGTTACCATTTCTGCTTTGTTTTTATGCTTTGCTCAGCCAGCTGTGTTTATTTTTATGGACTAAATTTGGTTTATGCAGCATTATAATAAATCAACCAAAGATTTAAAGAGACGGCGTACCTGTGTCTACCTTCGTGTGCAGCTGAGTGAGCAATCTTCCACAGGTGGCACTAGAAGTGTGGGCAAGATTCCCAGGAAGCACGTGTAACGGCTGAGGACAATCCACATGTTCTGGGTAAAGGTGGCCATAAGCCAGGAAACGAAGCCTGAGTATGGAGGACCTGGTCAAGCATCTTGTGATAGCACAGCAGGAGACAAGCAAGCTACTATTGCAGCAGATCCACCAACAGCAGCAGCACCAACAGGACTAGCTCCGACAACAGCAGCAGCAGATGGAATTGCTCGCAGAGGTGGTTCGTGGAAGGCCGACAGCCCCTCCCCCAACTCCAGGTGATGACTTGAGCATCCAGTAAGTGGTAAGGCGAGCCATGCAAAAAATCACCCCGGGCGATGATGTGGAGGCATTTTTGACTGTGTTTGAGCGGGTGGAAGAGCGGGAGAAGCTACCGCCTGAGCAGCGGTCGGAGGTGTTGGCCCCCTATCTGACTGGCGAGCCCCAAAAGGCTTATTACGATCTGACCTTGCAGAATACCGAGGAGTAAATTAAACTCAAAACTGAGATACTGGCATGTATTGGAGTGACTGTCGGTCAGAGCCCAAAGGGTCCACCACTGGGCGTATTGCGGTGATAAACCCCTTCACTCCCAAATGTTCGATCTCCTCCATCTTGTGCAGAAGTGGTTGGAGCCGGAGTCCTCCACTCCACCCCAGATGGTCGAGCAGGTTGTCATGGACAGATTTGTGCACTCCCCTACCTAGGCCAGTGCAGACCTGTGTTGCCCAGGGAGAGCCCCGGAATGCAGATGACCTTGTCGCCCTCGTAGAAAGATACCAGGTGGTCGAGAGTACCCTAAAGAAGCCGGGTGGTGCTACATCCCCATACTGGGGTACTCATGGGGAGCCAGAGTTCCAAAAGAGGGGGAGTAAAGCCACGAGTGGTGGGAGTCCAAGGTTCCAATGGGTTGCTGAGGGGCTGCCAAAGGCCACTGGGAAAGACCTGATCTGCTGCAGGTGTCGTGGTCCTGGACACATAGCTGCCAGTTGTCCTATGTCCTCTGAGCAGATGGACTGCAGCATAGGAAGACGTTGCTCATACAATGCCTACCCCACCTGCAGTGTGGACTATCAGCTCTGTGAGGGGTCCCAGCTGTGTACCGTAACCATAAATGGTGTGTTCGTGTCGGGACTCCTGGACTCAGGAATTTTGGTGACCCTGGTAAAGGCTACACTTCCCCACCAGTTGATCCCAGGGAAGTACATGGGCGTCCGCTGTATCCACAGGGACACCAAGGACTACCCCATCGCCCGAGTGACAATAAAAACTAACTGTGAGGTCGGGGTGGTTGAGGGCTTGTTACACCCGGTTATAATCGGGCGGGATTCTGGCTGTTCTGGGACTTGTGGGGAAAGGCAGGGGTTCCCACTAGCTCAGACCGGAGCCAGTTTGTCCACGAAGAATCCCCATTAGGGCTAGAGTAAGATTAATTCCCCGTGTGTCCTGGCTGGTGACGAGTATGAGACAGCGACCCATGAGGATGAGATTCCAGAACTGAGGGTTTCTGGGGGGAATTTTGGTACAGCGCAAATGCAGGATCTTACGTTAAAAGGTGCATTTGACAATCTGACTGTAATAAATGGGTTTGCCCAAGAGCCGGGGGCTGAAACCAGGTTCCGAAATTTCACCTTAAATGAGGAGCTGCTTTTTCGGGTCACTAAACCAAGAGGGGAAGTGATACAGCAGTTGTTGGTGCCGGGTCCCTATAGACGTAGGGTATTAGATTTGTTCCATTCGCATGTCTTAGGGGGCATCTGTGAGTAGGCAAAACCCAAGAGTGGGTCTTGCATAGGTTCTACTGGCCTGGGTGTCTCCAAGAAATTGTTAATTTCTGCCGGTCTTGCCCTACTTGTCAGCTAACTGCTCCCATGTCCCACTTTCGGAGTCCGCTGGTTCCGTTACCCATTATAGAGATCCCGCTTGACCGAATTGCCATGGACCTTATGGACCCTTAGTTAAGTCTGCCAGGGGTCACCAATACATATTGGTTGTGCTGGACTATGCAACACGGTACCCAGAGGCTGTACCATTGAGAAACTCTTCTGCCAGGAGCATAGCCCGAGAGCAGGTACACATCTTCTCCCGGACGGGCCTGCCAAAAGAGATCCTGACAGACCAGTGAACTCTTTTCATGTTGAAGGTGATGAGGGAGTGGTGTAAGGCTCTCCAGATTACGTAATGTACCATCCGCAGATGAACGGCCTGGTGGAGAGGTTTAACAAGACCTTAACCCCTTTACCCACGAGGGTGGTTTGCACGTTAATGACCGGGCCAATTTTTACAATTCTGACCACTGTCACTTTATGAGGTAATTACTCTGGAACGCTTCAACGGATCCCCCTGATTCGGAGACTGTTTTTTCGTGACATATTGTACTTCATGATAGTGGTAAAATTTCTTCGATATCACTTGCGTTTATTTGTGAAAAAAATGGAAATTTGGCGAAAATTTTGAAAATTTTGCAATTTTCAAAATTTGAATTTTTATGCCCTTAAATCAGAGAGATATGTCACACAAAAAAGTTAATAAATAACATTTCCCACATGTTTACTTTACATCAGCACAATTTTGGAACCAAAATTTTTTTTTGCTAGGAAGCTATAAGGGTTAAAAGATGATCAGCGATTTCTCATTTTTACAACAAAATTTACAAAACCATTTTTTTAGTGACCACATCACATTTGAAGTCACTTTGAGAGGTCTTTATGACAGAAAATACCCAAAAGTGACACCATTCTAAAAACTGCACCCCTCAAGGCACTTGGAATCCCCAGGTGCTTCACAAATTGATTCGTAAAAATGAAAAAGTGGAAAAAAAAATAATTTTTCATTTTTACGAATCAATTTGTGAAGCACCTGGGGGTTCCAAGTGCTCACTATGCATCTAGATAGGTGCCTTGGGGGGTCTAGTTTCCAAAATGGGGTCACTTGCGGGGGAGCTCCAATGTTTAGGCATACAGGGGCTCTCCAAACGCAACATGGTGTCCGCTAACAAATTGAATGGAAAATCCGCTCAAATTGTTAGCGGACACCATGTTGCGTTTGGAGAGCCCCTGTGTGCCTAAACATTGGAGCTCCCCCACAAGTGACCCCATTTTGGAAACTAGACCCCTCAAGGATTTTATCAAGGGGTATAGTGAACATTTTAAACCCAGAGGTACGACACAGAATTTGATAACATTAGGTCATCATATTGAATAAGTTGTCATTAGTCTTGAGCTCAAGTACTCGCTACTTGAGTTTGCATCGGGTACTTGGGTATGCACCATGTACTGCATGTGCTCGAGTGACATGCTCGAGTCCCTGCCCCGCATGTTTCACGGTTATTAGACACCCAAAAAAAAACATGCGGGGATCGCTCATGCATGGCAGGCAATCCCCGCAAAGTTTTTTTGGCCGCGAAGAATATGGGGCGGAGACTCGAGCATGTCACTCAAATACCCACGATACTCAATGCATACCAGAGCACCCGATGCAAACTCAAGTAGCGAGCACTTGCGTTTAACACTAGTCGCCATATCACCATCTTTTTTTCTTACTTTTGAAAAAAATCCCAACCCCATGACAACCCTAACCCCAACCCCAGCCCAACCATAACCCTAGCCCTAGCCCTAACCCTAACCCGAGAGTTTATTTTTTATGCCGTTCCTCGTGCGGTATAAGTGATTAGACGACTTTATTCTTCGGGTCGGTGCGATTACAGCGATACCAGAATCATATGGGGTTTTTATGATTGACAGCTGTCACACACTAAAAGACGCATTTTTTTGTAAAATCTAGTTTTTGCATCGCCATATTTTGAGAGCTATAATTTTTCCAGATTTTGGCAGACAGTCATGTGATGGCTTGTTTTTTGCGGGATGAGTTGATGTTTTTATTGGTGCCATTTTCAGGCACGTGACATTTTTTGATCACTTTTTATTCCGATTTTTGGGAGGCAGAATAAACAAAAACCAACAATTCAGGAACTGTTTTTTTTTTTTTTTTTATTCTGTTCCGCATGTGGTAAAATTGATAAGGCAGCTTTATTCTTTGGGTCAGTACGTTTACAGCGGTACCACATTTATATAGTTTTTCTAAGCTTTGGCGCTTTTACACAATAAAAGCTATTTTATAGAAAAAATTATTTTTTAGCATCGCTTTATTCTGAGAGCTATAACTTTTATAATTTTCGGCTGATGGAGCTGTATGGCGGCTTGTTTTTTGCGGGACGAGATGACGTTTTCAGCGGTAGTATTTTTATTTATATTCGTCTTTTTGATCGCGTGTTATTCCATTTTTTGTTTGGCGGTATGGTGATAAAGCATTGTTTTTTGCTTCGTTTTTTATTTATTTTTTTTACCGTGTTCACTGAAGGGGTTAACTAGTGGGACAGTTTTATAGGTCAGGTCGTTCCGGACGCGGCGATACCAAATTTGTGTACTTTTATTGTTTTTTTTTTCATAATATTTATTGATGGGTACATTATATTTTTATTTTTGGTGGATTCTTTTTTTTATTTTTTTAAAAATATTTTTACAATTTTTTTTTTTTTTTTTCACTTTCTGACAGTTTAACTTGTTTACTTTGTCCCACTCTGGGACTTTAACTTTTTTTTCTCTGATCGCCTGCATGGCACAGGAATGGAGCACCATCCCTGTGCCGTTCAGGCTGTCAGCGCTGGACAGGGAGAAGATAATTTGGAAATGCACTGCGCATGTCCAAAAAATCTTCCTGCTGTCTGGTGACCCGGATGTTGTCATGACAACATCCTGGAAGCCGCGGCAGACAGCGCTGGAGGCCGGAAGAGGAGGTGAGTATACCAATCACCTCCCCTTAGCCACCGCAATGCTGCGATCGACTTCGATCGCAGCATTGCGGGGGTTAATGTGCCGGGAGCGGTGCGGGACCGCTCCCTGCACATAGCACCGGGTGTCAACTGTGACAATCAGCTGACACCCGGCGGCGATCGCTCCCGCACAGCCTATGTGCGGGCGCGATCGCGATGACGTACTAATATGGCACAGGCTTTTAAAGCCCAGTGCACAAACGCGTATTAGTACGTCATAGGTTATAAAGGGGTTAAAGTCCATGCTTAAAAAGGTCGTAGAGAAAGATGGAGGAGACTGGGATTGCCTACTCCCCTACCTGCTATTCTCCATTATGGAAGTTCCCCAGGCCTCTACGGGGTTCTCACCCTTCGAGTTGATTTATGGACGGCACCCTCGGGGACTACTGGACATTGCGAAAGAGACCCGGGAAGCCGAGGTAACACCCCACTTGAGCATCATAGAGCATGTGGCCCAGATGCAAGACCGGATCGTGAGGGTGATGCCGATTCTAAGGGAAAGCCTCCTTCAAGACCTAGAGGCCCAGGCAAGGGTCTATAATCGATAGGCGAGATTGAGACAATTTAACCCTGGAGACTGGGTGTTGGTGTTGATCCCCACGGTGGAAAGTAAATTCCTGGCAACTTGCAAGAGCCATATGAGGTGGTGGAAAAGTTGAGTGACGTCAACTACAAGGTCCACCAACCAGGAAGAAGGAAGCTGTATCAGGTATATCCCGTTAACCTGCTCAAACCTTGGCGAGACAGAGAGCCGGTGGAAGCTACGTGCCTGGGGCCCATCATGAAGCCCGAATTGAGGATGTCACAGTGGCAGAAACACTATCACGGGCCCAGAAGCAACAATGCCGAGAGCGGCTTCAGCAGAACCAGAACCTGTTTTCAGAGCTGCCAGGTTGTACACAGGTGGTCGAACATGTAATCCTGACAGAGCCGCATGTGAGGGTGAATCAAAGGCAGTATCGGATTCCTGAAGCCCGCCACGAGGTAATCTCCAAAGAGGTAAGGAGAATGTTGAGCCTGGACATCATCAAGGAGTCAAAGAGTGGTTGGTCCAGCCCCATTATCCTGGTGCCGAAGCCAGACGGAGAATGGCGGTTCTGTAATGATTACAGGAAGATGAATGAGGTGTCAAAGTTTGACACCTATCCGATGCCCTGCGTCGATGAGCTTATATCTGGCTGTCCCTAGCCTCTCAATATTACCACCATGGACCTAACGAAAGGGTACTGGCAGATTCTCTATTCCCCAAGTGCCAAGGAGAATACGGCCTTCTCTACTCATTAAGGGTGCTTTCAGTACACCAGGATGCTGTTCGGTCTGCAGGGAGCCCCAGCTACCTTCTCTCATAAGAAGTACGCTGCAGCTTACCTGGATGACATTGTAATCTTCAGCCAGGATTGGGGAACTCATTTGCAGAAGGTCCAGCCGCTACTGGATGCGCTTAGGAAAACAGGGTTTACGATAAACCCAAAGTAGTGCGCCATCGGGAAGGAAGAGGCAAAATACTTGGGCTACGCTGTTGGAAGGGGCGAAATAAAGCAGCAAGTAAAGAAAATGGAGGCTATCCAAACACAGTTCCAAGAAGCAAGTTCGTTCGTTTCTGGGAATTGTGGGGTATTATCGGAGATTTATCCCAAATTTCCCCATGATAGCCGCTCCTTAACTGATCTTCTTAAAGGCATGAAAACATCAATGGCCAAGTGTTCCCCTGAAGTGGAGATTAGTGTTCAGCGAATTTGTTCGGCATTTCAAATTCGTGTTCAGGGTTCCGGCTTGTTCGCACCAAAAAAATCGGCTCCACCCATGAACATCCCTGATTTGCCACGCTGTCACGCAGACTGTAGCGTCGGCATCCCTGCCTCCTGCTAGGCAGGGACGCTGTTCCCCTCACCTCTCCACTCCGTGCCCGGCGTCCTCCTCCCGCTCTGCTGGCAGCGCGCGCTGCTTCCCGGCCACTGTGCTTAGGGCGCGCGCGCTCCCCCTCTCTTAAAGGGGCCGCGCGCGCCGTCCTAAGGAGTCCCCGGCCAATGGCCGGAGGACCTCACAATATATAAGGCACCTCCTCCAAAATGGAGGTGCCCGAGCAATGTTGTTGCAAAGCCTTCACTCTGCTTCAGCCCTCAGGTCCCGTTGCCAGTTACCTGCCAGATTCCTGCCTGTTACCTGCCAGTCACCTGCCAGATTCCTGCTTGATACCTGCCTGATATCCGTTTACCTGCTTGCAAGCCTGCGGTCCGACGGTCTGCCTTCCGACACCTGTCAGTCTGTCTATGGACCAGCCTGCCCGCTCACCTGGGAGCGCTCATCTGCTACCTGCCTGCTAGCCTACCTGGAGGCTCCGCCGTCACTTGCCGTGACCACCTGCCTGTCCAGAGACTCTTGCCTGCTCACCTGGGAGCGCTCACCTGCTACCTGTCTGCTAGCCTACCTGGAGGCTCTGCCGTCACTTGCCGTGACCACCTGCCTGTCCAGAGACTCTTGCCTGCTCACCTGGGAGCGCTCACCTGCTACCTGTCTGCTAGCCTACCTGGAGGCTCTGCCGTCACTTGCCGTGACCACCTGCCCGTCCAGAGACTCTTGCCCGCTCACCTGGGAGCGCTCACCTGCTACCTGCCTGCTAGCCTACCTGGAAGCTTTGCCGTCACTTGCCGTGACCACCTGCCTGTCCAAAGACTCTCGCCCGCTCACCTGGGAGCGCTCACCAGCCACCTGCCTGCTGTCCTTCTACCCAGAGACTGTCCCTGTCACTTGCCGTGAGTACCCGTCCTTCTACTCAGAGACTGCCCCTGTCACTTGCCGTGACTACCTGCCCTTCTACCCAGAGACTGTCCCTGTCACTTGCCGTGACTACCTGCCCTTCTACCCAGAGACTGTCCCTGTCACTTGCCGTGACTACCTGCCCGTCTTCCCTGGGAGCCACCCGCTTCCTTACAAGGACCGCCCCCTTGTATAGTTGCTCAGAGGTTCCGCCTCCCAGACCCGTTACACAGATGTTATCTGCGTGGCAAATCAGGGATATTCATGAGTGGAGACGATTTTTGGCGCGAACAAGCCGGAACCCCGAACACGAATTTGAAATGCCGAACAAATTCGCTCAACACTAGCGAAAATGGCATTCCAGGAGTTGAAGCTAGCCCTATGTAAGCAGCCAGTCTTAGTAGCACCTGACTTCACTAAGGAGTTTGTGGTTCAGACTGATGCCTCTGAGGTCGGTTTGGGAGCTGTGTTGTCCCAGGAAATAGATGGGGACGAACATCCAGTCCTATTCCTGAGTAGGAAACTCTCCTCCTGTGAAAAGAACTATGCCATCGTAGAGAAGGGGTGCCTGGCCATTAAATGGGCAATTGAGACCCTAAGATACTATCTGTTAGGCCGAAAATTCAGGCTAGTGTCAGACCATGCACCCCTGAGATGGATGAGGGAAAGGAAGGGGAACAATGCCCAGGTAAGTAGGTGGTTCCTAACACTCCAAGACTTTCATTTTTATGTAGAGCACAGGCCCAGGAAACTACATGGAAAAGCAGATGCCCTATCCAGATTTCCCTGTTTAGCCAGTGAAGGTGCCAAAACCCCCGGCTTTGTGCAGGGGAGGGGATATGTGACAAAGTCACTGGTAAAGTGCTGGAGGGGAGATATGTTTCCCTGAGGCTATTGGCATCAGTGAATTAGAACCGTTAAATTTCCTCCAGCATGTTATGTGCAAGGAGGGGTTAAAGCAAACATGGCATCTAAGGTTTAACAGAGTTCAGCTGAATGTCCCTTCTCCCCCAAGTACTAGACAGTATGGGGCTGCCTAGTTACTACATACTTAAATGACCAATAATGGTGTCTGGGCCTGCAATGTACAAAAGTCAATTAGGCCAGGCCAGAGGCAGCGTCCAATAAGTTACTTTTTAACATCCCCATACACATTAGACTAAAGTTGCATGAAAGCACCGATTTCGGGGGGTCTGGTCAACTATATAATGTATTTGCGGGCCTCCCGACAGATGATGTCAGGGCAGAGAAGGGTCCGGCATCCTGAATTTCAGGGGCTAATCCATTTGTTTTTCCTGCAGATAATCCTCCACTAGAGGAGTCTGGCGGTGACTCTCTCATACAGACCTCAGGAAATTTGGAATATTTGTGTGTATGGGGGAGTCGGTAGAGATAGCAGTCTGCCAAATGACCGTTCAGCCAACACTTATCTCATGTGTATGGGGACGTTAGTATTACATTGATGAGCAGGGATAATACACGGCACTACAGTAGTACAGTGCATCATCTGAGCAATCAGATGCTTATATGTTGTATGATCGCATTACGGAGAGTTGTTTAACCCCATAGTGACTGAGCCAATTTTGACCTTAATGACCAAGCCAAATTTTACAATTCTGACCAGTGTCACCTTATGAGGTAATAACTCTGGAACGCTTAAGCGGATCCCACTGATTCTGAGATTGTTTTTAGTGACATACTGTACTTCACGATAGTGGTAAAAATAATTTGATGACTTGCATTTATTTGTGAAAAAAATGGAAATTTGGCAAAAATGTTGAAATTTTCAAACTTTGAATTCTTATGCCCTTAAATCAGAGAGTTACCGTATTTTTCGGACTATAAGACGCACCGGACCATTAGACGCACCCCAAATTTTGACGTGGAAAATAGGAAAAATTTTTTTTTGATAAGATGGGGGTCCGTCTTAAAGTCTGAATAGGTATCTTACCTGGAAGGGCCGTGTAGCGGGGGACACAGGAGGCAAGGTCCTTCAGGAAGCCGGGCCTGGCGCTGGTGACTTGCGCTAGGCGCCTGGTGCTGATGGCCTGCACTGGGAGCCTGGTGGCCTAGCGCTGGTGGCCTGGGGTTGGACGCCTGGTGGCCTGGGCGCCTGGTGCGCTGGGGGACTTGGGTGCCTGGTTGAGTGGAGGCTGGCTCTGGGGGCTCGGGGCCTGGGTGAGTGGTGGCTGGCTCTGGGGGCTTGGGGCCTGGGTGAGTGGTGGCTGGCTCTGGGGGCTTGGGGCCTGGGTGAGTGGTGGCTGGCTCTGGGGGCTTGGGGCCTGGGTGAGTGGTGGCTGGCTCTGGGGGCTTGGGGCCTGGGTGAGTGGTGGCTAGCTCTGGGGGCTTAGGGCCTGGGTGAGTGGTGGCTGGGGCCCTGGGGCCTGGTATCCAGGCCGGTGTCTTGCTGTGAGTAGCGTGGCAGAGCGGCCATCTCTCTGAAGCTGAGATCTACAGGAAAATGGTTGCCGCCGTAGAAGAGCACATGCGCCGGCTCCGGTGGCCATTTTACTGTAGATCAGCTTCAGAAAGATGGCCGCGCGCACCGGAGCCGATCACAGCAAGAAACCGGCCCTGGCTCCCAGGCAGATACCTCTTCTGCCGCCGCCTGCTGCTGTCGCCGCCGCCACCTGCTGCCGCTGCCACCACCGATCCCACTTCACCACCACTGGTAAGTTTCTTTCGGACCATAAGACGCACCCCCCATTTTCCTCCCAAATTTGGGGGGAAAAAAGTGCGTCTTATGGTCCGAAAAATACGGTAGGTCACGTGCTTCACAGGAACTGAAGCAATGTGGAAGGAAAAAATAAACATTTAACTTTTTTCACAAAAATTTTACTTCAGACCCACATTTTTTTATTTTCACAAGGGTAACAATAGAAAATGGACCGCAAAATTTGTTGTGCAATTTCTCCTGAGCATGCCGATATCCCATATGTGGGGGAAAATCACTGTTTAGGTGCACGGCAGGGCTCGGAAGGGAAGGAGCATTGCTTGATTGTTTGAAAGCAAAAATGTCTGGAAATATGAGTGGACACCATTTCGCGTTTGGAATGCCCTTGATGTGCCTAAATAATGGAAACCTCCCCACAAGTGCCCCTATTTTGGAAACTACACCCCTCAAGGAATGTATCTAGATATATGAGGATCACATTTAACCCCCAGGTGCTTCACAGAAGTTTAGAGTGTAGAGAAGTGAAAATAAAAAATTATATTTTTTCCACAAAAATGTAATTGTTGTCCCAAATTTTTTGTTTTCACAAGAGTAACAGGAGAAATTTGGGCCCAAAATTTGTTGTTCAATCTCACATGAGTACGCTGATACCCCATATATAGAAGAAAACTATTGTTTGGGTGCCCAGCAGGGCTCAAAAAGGAAGGAGTGACGTTTTGGAATGCAGACTTTGATGAAATGGTCTGCGGGTGTCATGTTGCGTTTGGAGAGCCCCTGATGTGCCTAAACAGTGGAAACCCCCAACAAGTGAGCCCATTTTGGAAAGTATACCCCTGAAGGATTTTATCCAGGGGTATAGTGAGCATTTAGAACCCACAAGTACTACACAGAATTTGATAATATTGGGTCGTCATATGGAAAATTTAAATTTTTTTCACGACAATATTGTTGAGCCCCAAATTTGTAATTTTCACAATGGATAATAGGTGAAAATGGACACCATAATTGGTTACGCAATTTCTCCCGAACGCGATGATACCGCATAAGTGGTTAAAAACTTCTGTTTGGGCACATGGCAGGGCTAGGAAAGGAAAGAGAACCATTTGTCTGGAATAAATTGTGAATGCCATGTCGCATTTGGAAAGCACCTGACATGCGAAAACAGCAGAAACCCCCCAGGTGACCCCATATTTGAAACTTCACTGCCTAAGAAATTCATCTAGGAGTGTAGTATTTTGAACCCCTAGGTGCCTCACAGAATTTTATAACACTGAAACATGGAAATATGACATTTTAGTGGTAAAAATATAATTATTGTATTTGCTGCAAATTTTCAGGTATACAAGGGTTAGTAGGTGAAACTGGACCCCATAATTTATTGCACAATTTCTTCCGAACGCGGTGATGCCCCATATGTCGTCAGAAATTACTTTTAGGCCACACGTAAGGCTGAGAAGAAAGGAGCGCTATTTGGCTTTTGGAGCACAGATTTTCCTAGAATAGTTTGCGGGCGACATTTTCGGAGCTCTGAAGGTGTCAGAACAGCAGAAAAACCCCAAAAGTAACCCCATTGTAGAAATTGCACCTCTCAATGAATTCATCTACGGCTGCAGTGATTTGGTAACATCCATGCTAGGCTTTTCTTCTGGAGAATTGCAAAACTGCCAGTTTAGTGCCCACACATTGTGCCCCCATACAGTATAGTGCCCCATACATTGTGCCCAGATTGTGCTTCTGGCGATACACGGCCCGTAAACTGTCAAATGATCTCTTCCCACTATAACAATGCCAAATATGTGGCCGCTTATTGTGGTTTAGAGACAGTGGGGTTCAGAAGGAGGGGCATTTGGATTTGGGAGAGCAGAATTCACTGGATTTTATTTGAGGGGGAGAGAGCCATGTCGCTTTTCAGAGCTTGTTCTACCAGTAACGTGGGAACCCCCTATAGTTTCAGTGACAGATAACATTTTGGGGCGCATACTATTTTTTGATCGCTTCCAGAATAAGGCCGGGATCACATTCTTGTGTTCAAAGCTGAGAACTTACCGCAGGGTTTCCGTGTAAATTCCACAAAAATGCGATTCAGACGAAACCCCCAATAGACACATCCACCATAACGAGGAAGATGGAGACACTTTGGGCTCCATTTGGCATCTGCTCCGGTGGTCTCCATCTTTTTAGACGTGCACAGATCTGTGGTCGTCCACACTTGTGTGCTAAAAAGCTAAAAAAAACGCCTTAAATATTGGGAGACTGCTGGAACAGAGACCAGTCCAAAGTGACTCCAGCAGCCTCATAAGTAAGTGGGTCGATCTGTTTTTTTTTTCTGAATCGCGGTTTTGGGGAATTTACACGGAAACCTAGACGTAAGCTCTCAGTGGACAGCGCAGGATAAATGTGAGTTGAGCCTTATTCCGATTTTTGTAAGGTAGAATGAACAAATAGACATCAGTACAAAAATAGTTCTTATTTTTTGGCCGTTTTCCGTGTGGTATAAGTGATAAGGCAGATTATTCTTCGGGTCGGTGCGATTACAGCGATACCAGATTTATATATATTTTTTTAAGCTTTTGCACCATCACACAGTAAAAATGGTTTGCTTTTTTTATAAAAAAAACTAGTTTTTTTTTGTCGCTATATTCCGATAGCTGTAACTTTTTTTTTTTTTTGCCGAATTAGCTATTTTAGGGCTTATTTTTTGTAGTTTGGCGTTTTCACTTTTACCATTTTTTTTTACATAACTTTTTGATTGCTTTTAATTCACTTTTTTGTGATTCAGCATGATGAAAAAGTG
Organism: Phyllobates terribilis; assembly: GCF_046119375.1. NCBI lineage: Eukaryota > Metazoa > Chordata > Amphibia > Anura > Dendrobatidae > Phyllobates > Phyllobates terribilis. Next base: position 12,400,994 of record NW_027362772.1, on the reverse strand, counting down.
ACTTTTTAAAAAAAAAAATTTATGGTGTTTGCCAAACGGAATAAATAATGTGCCAGTTTTATAGAGCGGGCTGTTCCGGACGCGGCGATACCAATTTTATTTGTACTTTTTAATTTATTTTTGTTTTATCACAAACGCTGTGTTTAGAATGGCGAAACAGCTTTTTGTGACGTGTGCATTTTTTTGTGTGTTTTTTCTTTTATCTATATTTAATTTACCGTATATTCCGGCGTATAAGACGACTTTTGAAGACTGAAAAATCTTCTGTCTAGTCTGGGGTCGTCTTATACGCCGGTAATGCTTTTGAACTTTCAGAAATTGACATGCGGGGATACTCTGGGGGTGTTAATAAGCTGCCGTGGCCGTATCCCTGCCATGTCGGAGTTAATATAAGGTGGAGGGAGTTAAAATACGGCGGCGGTAGGTCCAGACAGTCAGCGCTTCTGTGCTGAAACTGACACATCGCTGCGTATTCCCAGCTCCGGACACAGCGCAGGGCTTCTGTGCCGACAGCTTTCACTTGTCACAGAAGCGGTGCGCTGTGTCCGGAGCAGGGAAGTTCGCATTGCTTCTGTGACAATATATGAAAAGCCGGCAATTCAGCAGCGGCATAAGCCGGCACCCGACAATTTAGAATAGAAAGAATAGAGCTTCACACATAGATTAGATAGATAGAAACATGTCAGTCACATATATATGAAGTACAGTGACAGTGTTGCTTACTGTACTTGTCATTTAGTGTAAAGGATTTATTAAAACAAATAATAGTGTTTTCATGCACCGTCTCTTTAAAAAAGCCGGCCGGCATTTCAGCATCTGTACCCGACAATTTATAACAGAAAGATAGAGCATCACACATAGATTAGATAGATAGAAACATGTCAGTCACATATATAAGAAGTACAGTGACAGTGCTGGTTACTGTACTTGTCATCTAGTGTTAAAATAACGGATTTATTTAAAAAAAAATTGGCGTGGGGTTCCCCTTAATTTTAGTCTCTAGCGGAGGTTAAGCAGACGGCTGGGGCAGATGTTTGAAGCCTGGGAAGGGGGTAATACCCACGGAGCTTCCCAGGCTACTAATATCAGCCCCCAGCTGAATACATAGCCTTTACTAGCTATTAAAATGGGGGACCCCGCAAAAAAAATGACGTGGGGTCCCCCCTAATTTAATAGCTAGCAAAGGCTAGGCAGACAGCTGGGGGCTGATATTAATAGCCCAGGAAGGGAGCCATGAATATTGGCCCCCTCCCAGGCTAGAAACACCAGCCGTCAGCCGCCCCAGAAATGGCGCATTCATAGGATGCGCCAATTCTGGCACTTAGCCTCGCTCTTCCACGCTGCCCTGGTGCGGTGGCAGGGGGTAATAGGGCTGGGGTTGATGTCAGCTTATAATGCCAGCTGACATCAAGCCCAGGTTAGTAATGGAGAGGCGTCTATAAGACACCCCCATTACTAACCCCATAGTAAAAGTAAAAAAAAACACAAACACCCAGAATAAAGTCCTTTAATTGAAATAAACACACAATTCTTTATTGTTCTAAATTAAACCATACTTACCATCACGCCCATTGCAGCTGAAGCCAACGATCTCCTGCAATAAAAGTAAAATAATAAAGCAACCTCATCCTTACCTTTCCATGGTTCCCAGGACAGCTCCAGCTCTGCTACATCGAGATGACAGGCTGGACCGCAGCAGAACGCTGCCATCCAGCCTGTCATCCCGCAGACACTGAGAAGCGCAGGCATGCTTGCGCTCCTCAGCGTCTCTCTGTGACGGCATCCAGATGAGCCGACAATGAACTCAGCTCACCTCCTGGACGTCCGTCACTGACAGCGTGGGAAACTTCTACTGCGCATGCGGGGAGCAGGAGAATTTTCCCACGCTGTCAGTGACGTGCATGAGGTGAGCCGAGTTCATTGGACATGATCTCGGCTCATCTGGATGCCGTCACAGTCAGACACTGAGGAGCACAAGCATGCCTGCGCTTCTCAGTGTCTGCCGCATGGCAAGCTGAACGGCAGCGTTCTGCTGCGGTGCAGCCTGTCATGTGAATGTAGCAGAGCTGGACCGGTCCTGGGAACCATGGAGAGGTAAGGATGAGGTTGCTTTATTATTTTACTTTTATTGCAGGAGATCGTTGGCTTCAGCTGGAATGGGCGTGATGGTAAGTATGGTTTAATTTAGAACAATAAAGGATTGTGTCTTTATTTCAATTAAAGGACTTTATTCTGGGTGTTTGTGTTTCTTTTAATTACTTTACTAGAAATTCATGGCGGTCATGTCTAATATTGGCGTGACCCCATGAATTTCGGGCTTAGGGCCAGCTGATAATGCCAAGCTGGCCTTAACCCCTTTATTACCCAGTGAGCCACCGCACCAGGGCCCTGGATAAGTTGGGTACAGCGCCAGAAGATGGCGCTTCTATGAACGCGCCATTTTCCGGGGTGGCTGCGGACTGCAATTTGCAGCGGGGGGGGCCCAGAAAGCTTGGGCCTCCCTGCGCTGCGGATTCCAGCCCCCAGCTGCCTAGTTGTACCTGGCTGGACACAAAAATAGGGCGAAGCCCCACGTCTTTTTTTTTTTAATTATTTCATGAAATAATTAAAAAAAAAAAGGGCTTCCCTATATTGTTGTGTCCGGCCAGGTACAAATAGGCAGCTGGTGGTTGGGGGCAGCCCGTTCCTGCCTGCTGTACCTGGCTGGACACAAAAATATGGCGAAGCCCACGTCAACATTTTTGGGAAAAATTAATTACAAAATTAATAATAATTTAGGGACTGCATCTTTATTAACCCCTCAATTGTCATTTAGTGTTAAAATAAAGGATTTTTTAAAAAGAAAATTGGCGTGGGATCCACCATCATTATAGTCTCTAGCGGAGGTTAAGCAGACGGCTGGGGCAGATGTTTGAAGTCTGGGAAGGGGGTAATACCCACGGAGCTTCCCAGGCTACTAATATCAGCCCCCAGCTGAATACCTAGCCTTTACTAGCTATTAGAATGGGGGACCCCCCCAAAAAATGACGTGGGGTCCCCCCTATTTTAATATGTTTATGAGTGACAGTTTTCCTGCTATATACCTGCATGTCATAAGAATTTAAATTAAAAAAGGACCATGTTAAATTCAAATCTGTTTTTTTTTAATTTTTACCGGTGTTTGGTATGCGTTGGAAAAGGGGTAGTCTTATACGGTGAATATATCCTAAACTCTATATTTTAACAGGAAAGTAGGGGGGTCGTCTTATACACCAGGTCGTCTTATACCCCGGAATATACGGTAACTTGTTTCACTGTGGGACCTGTATAATTTTTATTTTTATCACTGGTCTCATACACTGTAGTACATGAGAGTAGTCAGCTTATAGCTGGATCTCACAGGCCACCGTACCCTGGGGTCATCACATGACCTCAGGATACCATGGTAACCATCGGGACCGGCAATTTTCATAGTGGGGGTCTCATGATTACAAAGGGGTCTTGTGACCCCCTTGTAACAACTTAAATACTGCTGTCGCAATTGATGGTTGCAAAACCATCCGGGCTGATACTGCAGGGTGCCAGCAGTCACATACAGCTGACACCCACGGGACTTGTAACTGCCGGGTGGCAATATTCTCTTATTCCCGATTGCAGTTTTAAAACGGCAATGAGGGAATAAAGCCCCTTAAAGACAGCAGTTTTAATGAATATCGGCGTTCATTAAGGGGTTAAAACAAAAGTGCTAAAAAAGGTGCCTAAACAGTGCCAACATACCACAAGTGACACCATTTTAGAAACTAGACCCCGCAAGGAATATTTAGATGTGTGGTGAACACCTTAAAACCCCAGGTGCTTCACAGAAGTTTATAACGTAGAGCTGTGAAATAAAAAATCTATTTTTTTCTACAAAAATTATCTTTTAGTCTCAAATTTTTTATTATCACAAGGGTAACATGAAAAAATGGACCTTAAAAGTTGCTGTGCAATTTCTCCTGAGTTTACAAATATACAAAGTGTGGTCGAAAACTACCTTTGAGGCACAGTGCAAAGCTCAGAAGGGAAGAGGAGCCATTTTGGAGTTCAAATTTTGCTGGACTGGTTTGAGTATGCCATTTCACATTGGCAGAGCCCCTGAGGTGCCAAAACAGCAGAATCCCCCATAAGTGACCCCATTTTACAAACTACACCTCTCAATGAATTCATCTAGGGGTGCAGTGATCATATTGACACCACAGGTATATCACAGAATTTTATACCATTGGGCAGTGAAGGAAAAAATAATTACATTTTTACCACAAATATTTAGTTTTAGCTCCAGATTTTATATTTTCGCATGGGGAAATTGGTAAAAAAAAATGGCACCAAAATGTGTCACACAATTTCTGCTGAACGTCGCACTACCTCACATGTGGTTGTACAGTACGGATTTGCCACACGGCGAGACTCGGTAGGGACGGAGCGCTATTTGCCTGCTGGAGCGCAGATTTTACTAAAATAGTTTGCGGACTCCATATACAGAGCCCCTAAGTGCTAGAAGAGCAGAATCCTCCCTCAAGTGACCCTATTTTAGGAATTATACCCCTGCCAAACATATGGACGCTAAATGTGGTTTAGACACACTGCGGTGCTCAGAAGGGAGGGGGGATTGGGATTTGGGAGTGCAGAATTTGCTGAATTTCTTTTTTTTTTGGGGGGGGGGGGGCATTTTGCTTTTCCAGAGCCTTTGTACTACCAGTAACGTGGAAGCCCCCTATAATTCCATTAACACATGACGGACCTGAGTGGGGGCGTTTTATGTGAAGCTTTATTTGGGAATATTTTACATAACATTTTAGATCACATTTATCCGGGACTCTACGCTGAGCACTTACTTTGGGGTTTCCATCTAAATCTTCGAATGACGTGATTCAGATGAAACCCCTGAGGGATCCATTCACTATAATGAGATGAGGCAGCAGAGTTACTCTGGACTCTGTCTGGCCTCTGTTCAACGTTGTCCTTCTTTTCAGAGGTGCACAAAACTGTGGCTGACTGTGCTTTTATCTCCGCCTAAAAAGAAGGACACCGCTGGATCATAGGTCAGACGGCGTCCATAGTGTCTCCATCTGCCTCATTACAGGGAATCTTCCTCCATGGGTTCCATCTGAATCATCTATTTCAGAGATTGACACAGAAACCCCGATGTAAGCACTCAGCGCAGAGTGCAGGATAAATATGTGCCGAGCCTTACTGTGGTCTTTGGTGGGGAAAAATGAACAAATCAACAGCAGGCGAAGAATTGGTTTTATTTACTTTTTACGCCGTTCCTCGTGCGGTGTAAGTAATTAGGTAACTTTATTCTTTGGGTCGGTGCGATTACAGTGATACCAGACTTATATTGGGTTTTCATGATTGGCTGCTGTCACACACTAAAAAATGTTGTTTTTTTTGCAAAAACTAGTCTTTACATTGCCATATTTTGAGAGCTATAATTTTTCCATAATTCTGCAGACAGAGTCATGTAAGGGGCTTGTTTTTTGCGGGACAAGTTGACGTTTTTGTTGATACCATTTTCGGGTAAATTACATTTTTTGATTGCTTTCTATTCTGATTTTTGGGGAGGCAGAATGAACTAAAACCAGCAATTCAAAAATTGTTTTCTTTTGTCGTTACTTGTGTGGTAAAATTGAGAAGGTAGCTTTATTCTTCGGGCCAGTACGATTATAGCGGTACCTCATTTATGTAATTTTTTTTTGTTTTGGCGCTTTTACATAATTATTTTTTTATATAAAAGTTTATTTACATCTGTCCTTTTGATCGCGTTTTATTCCACTTTTTTCCAGCAGTATGATGAAAAGGCATAGTTTACCTTGTGGATTTTTTTTTTTTACGCTATTCACTGAAAGGGTTAACTAGTGTGACATGGGTCATTCTGGACCAAATATGTTTACTTTTTTGTTTATTTTTTTACATAAAATGTGTATTTATTAGTGTAATATATTTCACTATTATTTTTTAACATTTTTTTACTTAATCCCACTATGGTACTTTAACTTTTTTCACAGGTATAATGTATTGCAATGCACTGGCAGTACCGTGGGAAACAACCCTAAAATAAAATATTAAACCTTTTTTAAATATATGCATTGAAAACTGGGACTAACAACATATATATACTTTAAGCTAGCAAAATTACAAGCTGAATCGTTTGATGTGGAAGTATATAATCATATATAAACAATGATGCTGCTGAATAATTGATACAGTCACTACATTACCCTATCCCGTACCTAAACAAAGCTGATACTGCCTGGCCACGGAGGTTGGCACACTAAGGAACGACAATGGCGCCCCCGCTCACCGGTGGCTGTCCCTCAGAAGCCCTAGTTAATTCTGATACATATCAAAAAAATACACTGATACATTAAATAGGACCAGATATGTCTCAAGGTATAAAGGAAAGGGTATGGTCCTCATCAGAGAATGGTTCAATAATCCGCCTCAACAGCTTCATCAGGAGCTTCATACAGGGATGATGATACATGATGTTCAGCATAGTAATAGCCAGGTGTCCATGTATAAATATCCCACTTCATCCAAACCCCTCCCCAGACTAGGAGACCCATTCTCATTCCTAGAGGTGAATTGTCATAGGACATACAGAATGGAGTCTGTCTACAACAATGTACTGCGCCTGCGCTACTTCTCATTTGCTAGAGGTCCAATAATGTACATCCCCTAGTGTGCATGTCCGGAAGTGACGACCTTTACACTGAAACGCCGGATAAATGGATTAACGCCGCACCACTTGTACCAGTGACTGTGCATACCCGTAGTTATGTGTTCCACGCAGGAGAGCATAATTGCCTATATGTATGCGGACCATCACCCTTGTCAGTAGATAAAGTAACATATGATTAAAGGGTTTCTGTTTGCCTGTGTGTTGTATCCGGTCACCTGTTTACAGGAGCATAAAGGTGTTAGGCGTCAGTCTGGTTCTGGATTCGAAATGGGTCCAGGACCTTCTGTGGTCTCCCATTTTAGTCCAGCCGGGGCTGATGCTGCTCAGCATCACCATCAGCCCCAACGCCTAGCTGGTCCACGAGACATACGGATTGTCTCCCATGTATTGGCACCTAGCAAGGTTAAGAATAGGTTGCAGAGGGAGACAGGGTGCTTGGAGTTTAAGTCCAGGATTCGCCGTACTGAGCATGCCCGTGACCTGGCGGATCGTGATTGGTGGTTTGGAACCCACCTGACCCGGTGACCTGGCACCGCCTGATTGATCCACAGGTAATGTCAACAATGGCGCGTCGGTGGGCAGGGCTTAGTCTTTAAAAGGCCCGCCCACAAACATGGCAGCGCGCTCGGATCATTTGAGCAAGTGATGCTGTTGTGTGAACAACTGTGTTCCACGTGCTCCCTAGCTGTTCGCTCCGTGACCTGCCGATGCCAGAGTTCGCTCGGCTAATTAGCACAGGTCGCTTAGGCAGGTTAGCTCCATAGAGGCAGGTAGCTTCGCCTGGCAGCCTGGCTTAGCCAAAGGGGTCGCCTATCACCCCGAGCAGCCTACAGACGTCCTGTGCACGGCTAACGCCTGTTCGCCACGTGGAGTTGAATCCTTCAGTCCGGTAGCACGCCGGCTGGGGGCACGTGTACCCGTTGGCGTAGTCACACACGCATCCTAGCGCCGCCACTATAGTCCCTGTGCTGTAACAGGACTACAGATAGTTTTTCTCTGCCTATCTCTCCTGTAGCTAACGGAGATCGTGCGAATTGATATACCCGTTCCAGTGTGCTGTAACACGGAAGGGTTTATCATTTAAGTTGGTTGCTTCCCTTTCCACCTGGAAAGTGTTCGGCAGCAGTCCACCAGGCTGCATCGCGGACCCCGGGGTCCTTTGCGTTCCATTATATTAAAGTTGTCTGCAACCGCCCTCCTAACAAAAGGGGGCATTACAAAGTGTGGGGGCATCATACATACTGCATAAAAGGCATAATGGGGGCATTACACTGTGTGGGGGGCATCATACAAACTGAAAAAGGGACATAATGGGGGGATTACAGTGGGGACATCATACATACTACATAACGGGCATAATGGGGGCATCCTACATTGTACATAAGGGGCATAATGGGGGCATTACACTGTGTGGGGGCATCATACATACTGAAAAAGGGGCATAATGGGGGGATTACAGTGGGGACATCATACATACTACATAACGGGCATAATGGGGGCATCATACATGCTGCATAAGGGGCATAATGGGGGCATTACACTGTGTGGGGGCATCATACATACTGCATAAGGGGCATAGTGGGAGCATTACACTGTGTGGGGCATCATACATCCTGCATAAGGGGCATAATGGGGGCATTACACTGTGTGGGGGCATCATGCATCCTGCATAAGGGGCTATAATGTGGGCATTACACTGTGTGGGGTCAACATACATCCTGCATAAGGGGCATAATGGGGGCATTACGCTGTGGGGGCATCATACATACTACATAAGGGGCATTACACTGTGTGGGGGCATCATACATACTGCATAAGGGGCATAATGGGGGCATTACACAGCGTGGGGGCATCATACATATTGCATTAGCGGCATAATGAGTGCATTACACTGTGGGGGGCATCGTACATACTGCATAAGGGGGCATAATGGGGGCATTACACTGTGTGTGGGCTTCATACATAGTGCATAAGGGGCATAACACTGTGTGGGGGGCATCATACATCCTGCATAAGGGGCATAATGGGGGCATTACACTGTGAGGCATCATACATACTGCATAAGGAGCATAATGGGGGCATCATACATACTGCATAAGGGGCATAGTGGGGGCATTACACTGTGTGGAACATCATACATCCTGCATAAGGGGCATAATGGGGGCATTACACTGTGTGGGGGCATCATGCATACTGCATAAGGGGCATAATGGGGGCATTACACTGTGTGGGGGGCATCATACTGCATAAGGGGCATTACACTGTGTGGGGGGCATCATACATCCTGCATAAGGGGCTATAATGGGGGCATTACACTGTGTGGGGTCAACATACATCCTGCATAAGGGGCATAATGGGGGCATTAAGCTGTGGGGGCATCATACATACTGCAGAAGGGGCATAATAGGGGCATTACACTGTATGGGGGCATCATACATACTGCATAAGGGGCATAATGGGGCATTACACAGTGTGGGGGCATCATACATATTGCATTAGCGGCATAATGGGGCATTACACTGTGGGGGCCATCATACATCCTGCATAAGGAGCATAATGGGGGCATTACACTGTGTGGGGCATCATACATACTGCATAAGGGGGGATAATGGGGGCATTACACTGTGTGTGGGCTTCATACATACTGCATAAGGGGCATAACGGGGGCATTACACTGTGTGGGGGCATCATACATCCTGCATACGGGGCATAATGGGGGCATTACACTGTGTGGGAGGTATCATGCATCCTGCATAAGGGGCATAATGGGGGCATTACACTGTGTGGGGGCATCATACATCCTGCATAAGGGGCATAATGGGGGCATTACACTGTGTGGGGCATCATACATCCTGCATAAGAGACATAATGGGGGCATTACACTGTGTGGGGGACATCATACATCCTGCATAAGGGGCTATAATGTGGGCATTACACTGTGTGGGGTCAACATACATCCTGCATAAGGGGCATAATGGGGGCATTACGCTGTGGGGGCATCATACATACTACATAAGGGGCATTACACTGTGTGGGGGCATCATACATACTGCATAAGGGGCATGATGGGGGCATTACACAGCGTGGGGGCATCATACATATTGCATTAGCGGCATAATGAGTGCATTACACTGTGGGGGGCATCGTACATACTGCATAAGGGGGCATAATGGGGGCATTACACTGTGTGTGGGCTTCATACATAGTGCATAAGGGGCATAACACTGTGTGGGGGGCATCATACATCCTGCATAAGGGGCATAATGGGGGCATTACACTGTGAGGCATCATACATACTGCATAAGGAGCATAATGGGGGCATCATACATACTGCATAAGGGGCATAGTGGGGGCATTACACTGTGTGGAACATCATACATCCTGCATAAGGGGCATAATGGGGGCATTACACTGTGTGGGGGCATCATGCATACTGCATAAGGGGCATAATGGGGGCATTACACTGTGTGGGGGGCATCATACTGCATAAGGGGCATTACACTGTGTGGGGGGCATCATACATCCTGCATAAGGGGCTATAATGGGGGCATTACACTGTGTGGGGTCAACATACATCCTGCATAAGGGGCATAATGGGGGCATTAAGCTGTGGGGCCATCATACATACTGCATAAGGGGCATAATAGGGGCATTACACTGTATGGGGGCATCATACATACTGCATAAGGGGCATAATGGGGCATTACACAGTGTGGGGGCATCATACATATTGCATTAGCGGCATAATGGGGCATTACACTGTGTGGGGGCATCATACATCCTGCATAAGGGGCATAATGGGGGCATTACACTGTGTGGGGCATCATACATCCTGCATAAGGGGCATAATGGGGGCATTACACTGTGTGGGGCATCATACATACTGCATAAGGGGGGATAATGGGGGCATTACACTGTGTGTGGGCTTCATACATACTGCATAAGGGGCATAACGGGGGCATTACACTGTGTGGGGGCATCATACATCCTGCATACGGGGCATAATGGGGGCATTACACTGTGTGGGAGGTATCATGCATCCTGCATAAGGGGCATAATGGGGGCATTACACTGTGTGGGGGCATCATACATCCTGCATAAGGGGCATAATGGGGGCATTACACTGTGTGGGGCATCATACATCCTGCATAAGGGGCATAATGGGGGCATTACACTGTGTGGGGGGCATCATCCATCCTGCATAAGGGGCATAATGGGGGCATTACACTGTGTGGGGGGCATTATACATACTGCATAAGGAGCATCATACATCCTGCATAAGGGGCATAATGGGGGCATTACACTGTGTGGGGGTCATCATAAATACTGCATAAGGGGCATAATGGGGGCATTACACTGTGTGGGGGCCATCATAAATACTGCATAAGGGGCATAATGGGGGCATTACACGGTGTAGGGGCATCATACAAACTGCATAAGGGGCATAATGGGGGCATCATACATACTACATAAGGGGCATAATGGTGGCATCATACATACTGCATAAGGGGCATAATGGGGGCATTACACTGTGTGGGGGCATCATACAAACTGCATAAGGGGCTATAATGGGGGCATTACACTGTGTGGGGTCAACATACATACTGCATAATGGGGGCATTACGCTGTGGGGGCATTATACATACTGCATAAGGGGCATAATAGGGGCATTACACTGTGTGGGGGCATCATACATACTGCATAAGGGGCATAATGGGGGCATTACACAGTGTGGGGGCATCATAGATATTGCATTAGGGGCATAATGGGGGCATTACACTGTGCGGGGCATCATACATACTGCATAAGGGGGCATAATGGGGGCATTACACTGTGTGGGGGCATCATACATCCTGCATAAGGGGCATTACGATGTGGGGGGCATCATACATACTGCATAAGGGGCATAATGGGGCATTACACGGTGTGGGGGCATAATGGGGGCATTACACTGTGCGGGGCATCATACATACTGCATAAGGGGGCATAATGGGGGCATTACACTGTGTGGGGGCATCATACATACTGCATAAGGGGCATAATGGGGGCATCATACATACTGCATAAGGGGCATAGTGGGGGCATTACACTGTGTGGGGGCATCATGCATCCTGCATAAGGGGCTATAATGGGAGCATTACACTGTGTGGGGTCAAAATACATACTGCATAAGGGGCATAATGGGGGCATTACGCTGTGGGGGCATCATACATACTGCATAAGGGGCATAATGGGGGCATTACACAGTGTGGGGGCATCATACATATTGCATTAGGGGCATAATGGGGGCATTACACTGTGTGGGGGCATCATACATATTGCATTAGGGGCATAATGGGGGCATTACACTGTGGGGGGCAACATACATACTGCATAAGGGGCATAATGGGGGCATTACACTGTGTGGGGGCATCATGCATACTGCATAAGGGGCATAATGGGGGCATTACACTGTGTGGGGGGCATCATACTGCATAAGGGTAATAATGGGGGCATTACACTGTGTGGGGGGCATCATACATCATGCATAAGGGGCTATAATGGAGGCATTACACTGTGTGGGGTCAACATACATCCTGCATAAGGGGCATAATGGGGGCATTACGCTGTGGGGGCATCATCCATCCGGCATAAGGGGCATAATGGGGGCATTACACTGTGTGGGGGGCATTATACAAACTGCATAAGGGGCATCATACATCCTGCATAAGGGGTATAATGGGGGCATTACAATGTGTGGGGGAATCATACAAACTGCATAAGGGGCATAATGGGGGCATTACACTGTGTGGAGGACATCATACATACTGCATAAGGGGCATAATGGGGGCATTACACGGTGTGGGGGCATCATACAAACTGCATAAGGGGCATAAAGGGGGCATCATACATGCTGCATAAGGGGCATAATGGGGGCATTACACTGTGTGTGGGCATCATACATCCTGTATAAGGGGCATAATGGGGGCATCATACATCCTGCATTAGGGGCATACTGGGGGCATTCCACTGTGTGGGGGCATCATACATACTGCATAAAGGGCTATAATGGGGGCATTACACTGTGTGGGGTCAACATACATACTCCATAAGGGGCATAATGGGGGCATTACGCTGTGGGGGCATCATACATACTGCATAAGGGGCAATACACTGTGTGGGGGCATCATACATCCTGCATAAGGGGCATAATGGGGGCATCATACATCCTGCATAAGGGGCATAATGGGGGCATTACACAGTGTGGGGGCATCATAGATATTGCATTAGGGGCATAATGGGGGCATTACACTGTGCGGGGCATCATACATACTGCATAAGGGGGCATAATGGGGGCATTACACTGTGTGGGGGCATCATACATCCCGCATAAGGGGCATTACGATGTGGGGGGCATCATACATACTGCATAAGGGGCATAATGGGGGCATTACACTGTGTGGGGGCATCATGGGGGCATTACACTGTGTGGGGGCATCATGGGGATATTACACTGTGTGGGGGCATCATACATGCTGCATAAGGGGCATTACACTGTGTGGGGGCATCACACATCCTGCATAAGGGGCATAATGGGGGCATCATACATACTGCATAAGGGGCATAGTGGGGGCATTACACTGTGTGGGGGCATCATGCATCCTGCATAAGGGGCTATAATGGGAGCATTACACTGTGTGGAGTCAACATACATACTGCATAAGGGGCATAATGGGGGCATTACGCTGTGGGGGCGTCATACATACTGCATAAGGGGAATAATGGGGGCATCATACATACTGCATAAGGGGCATAGTGGGGGCATTACACTGTGTGGGGGCATCATACATACTGCATAAGGGGCATAATGGGGGCATCATACATACTGCATAAGGGGCATAGTGGGGGCATTACACTGTGTGGGGGCATCATGCATACTGCATAAGGGGCATAATGGGGGCATCACACTGTGTGGGGGTATCATACATCCTGCATAAGGGGTATAATGGGGGCATTACACTGTGTGGGGGCATCATACATCCTGCATAAGGGGCATAATGGGGGCATTACACTGTGGGGGCATCATACATACTGCATAAGGGGAATAATGGGGGCATTACACTTTGGGGGCATCATACATATTGCATAAAGGGCATAATAGGGGCATTACACTGTGTGGGGGCATCATACATCCTGCATAAGGGGCATAATGGGGGCATTACACTGCGTGTGGGCATCATACATACTGCATAAGGGCATAATGGGGGCATTACGCTGTGGGGGCGTCATACATACTGCATAAGGGGCATAATGGGGGCATTACACAGTGGGGGGCATCATAAATACTGCATAAGGGGCATAATGGGGGCAATACACTGTGTGGGGGCATCATACATGCTGCATAAGGGGCATTACACTGTGTGGGGGCATCACACATCCTGCATAAGGGGCATAATGGGGGTATTACACTGTGTGTTGGCATCATACATACTGTATAAGGGGCATAATGGGGGCATCACACATCCTGCATAAGGGGCATAGTGGGGGCATTACACTGTGTGGGGCATCATACATTCTGCATAAGGGGCATAATGGGGGCATTACACTGTGTGGGGGGCATCATGCATCCTGCATAAGGGGCATAATGGGGGCATTACACTGTGTGGGGGACATCATACATACTGCATAAGGGGCATAATGGGGGCATTACACTGTGTGGGGGGCATCATGCATAAGGGGCATAATGGGGGCATTACACTGTGTGGGGGGCATCATACATACTGCATAAGGGGCATAATGGGGGCATTACACAGTGGGGGGCATCATACATACTGCATAAGGGGCATAATGGGGGCATTACACTGTGTGGGGGCATCATACATGCTGCATAAGGGGCATCACACATCCTGCGTAAGGGGCATAATGGGGGTATTACACTGTGTGTTGGCATCATACATACTGTATAAGGGGCATAATGGGGGTATTACATTGTGTGGGGGAATCATACAAACTGCATAAGGGGCATAATGGGGGCATTACACTGTGTGGGGGCATCATACATACTGCATAAGGGGCATAATGGGGGCATTACACTGTGTGGGGGACATCATACATACTGCATAAGGGGCATAATGGGGGCATTACACTGTGTGGGGGCATCATCCATCCTGCTTAAGTGGCATAATGGGGGCATTACACTGTGTGAGGGGCATCATACATACTGCATAAGGGGCATAATGGGGGCATTATACTGTGTGAGGGGCATCATACATACTGCATAAGGGGCATAATGGGGGCATTACACTGTGTGGGGGCATCATACATCCTGCATAAGGGGCATAATGGGGGCATTACACTGTGTGGGGGCATCATACATCCTGCATAAGGGGCATAATGGGGGCATTAGACTGTGTGAGGGCATCATACATCCTGCATAATGGGGGCATTACACTGTGTGGGGGCATCATACATCCTGCATAAGGGGTATAATGCGAGCATTACACTGTGTGGGGGCATCATACATCCTGCATAAGGGGCATAATGGGGGCATTACACTGTGGGGGGCATCATACATCCTGCATAAGGAGCATAATGGGGGCATTACACTGTGGGGGGCATCATACATCCTGCATAAGGAGCATAATGGGGGCATTACACTGTGTGGGGGCATCATACATCCTGCATAAGGGGCATAATTGGGGCATTACACTGTGTGGGGGCATCATACATCCTGCATAAGGGGCATAATGGGGGCATTACACTGTGTGGGGTCAACATACATAATGCATAAGGGGCATAATGGGGGCATTAAGCTGTGGGGGCATCATACATACTGCAGAAGGGGCATAATAGGGGCATTACACTGTATGGGGGCATCATACATACTGCATAAGGGGCATAATGGGGCATTACACAGTGTGGGGGCATCATACATATTGCATTAGCGGCATAATGGGGCATTACACTGTGGGGGCCATCATACATCCTGCATAAGGAGCATAATGGGGGCATTACACTGTGTGGGGCATCATACATACTGCATAAGGGGGGATAATGGGGGCATTACACTGTGTGTGGGCTTCATACATACTGCATAAGGGGCATAACGGGGGCATTACACTGTGTGGGGGCATCATACATCCTGCATACGGGGCATAATGGGGGCATTACACTGTGTGGGAGGTATCATGCATCCTGCATAAGGGGCATAATGGGGGCATTACACTGTGTGGGGGCATCATACATCCTGCATAAGGGGCATAATGGGGGCATTACACTGTGTGGGGCATCATACATCCTGCATAAGAGACATAATGGGGGCATTACACTGTGTGGGGGACATCATACATCCTGCATAAGGGGCATAATGGGGGCATTACACTGTGTGGGGGCATCATCCATCCTGCATAAGGGGCATAATGGGGGCATTACACTGTGTGGGGGGCATTATACATACTGCATAAGGAGCATCATACATCCTGCATTAGGGGCATAATAGGGGCATTACACTGTGTGGGGGTCATCATAAATACTGCATAAGGGGCATAATGGGGGCATTACACTGTGTGGGGCCATCATAAATACTGCATAAGGGGCATAATGGGGGCATTACACGGTGTGGGGGCATCATACAAACTGCATAAGGGGCATAATGGGGGCATCATACATACTACATAAGGGGCATAATGGTGGCATCATACATACTGCATAAGGGGCATAATGGGGGCATTACACTGTGTGGGGGCATCATACAAACTGCATAAGGGGCTATAATGGGGGCATTACACTGTGTGGGGTCAACATACATACTGCATAAGGGGCATAATGGGGGCATTACGCTGTGGGGGCGTCATACATACTGCATAAGGGGAATAATGGGGGCATCATACATACTGCATAAGGGGCATAGTGGGGGCATTACACTGTGTGGGGGCATCATACATACTGCATAAGGGGCATAATGGAGGCATCATACATACTGCATAAGGGGCATAGTGGGGGCATTACACTGTGTGGGGGCATCATGCATACTGCATAAGGGGCATAATGGGGGCATTACACTGTGTGGGGGTATCATACATCCTGCATAAGGGGTATAATGGGGGCATTACACTGTGTGGGGGCATCATACATCCTGCATAAGGGGCATAATGGGGGCATTACACTGTGGGGGCATCATACATACTGCATAAGGAGAATAATGGGGGCATTACACTTTGGGGGCATCATACATATTGCATAAAGGGCATAATGGGGGCATTACACTGTGTGGGGGCATCATACATCCTGCATAAGGGGCATAATGGGGGCATTACACTGCGTGTGGGCATCATACATACTGCATAAGGGGCATAATGGGGGCGTCATACATACTGCATAAGGGGCATAATGGGGGCATTACACAGTGGGGGGCATCATACATACTGCATAAGGGGCATAATGGGGGCATTACACTGTGTGGGGGCATCATACATGCTGCATAAGGGGCATTACACTGTGTGGGGGCATCACACATCCTGCATAAGGGGCATAATGGGGGTATTACACTGTGTGTTGGCATCATACATACTGTATAAGGGGCATAATGGGGGCATCACACATCCTGCATAAGGGGCATAGTGGGGGCATTACACTGTGTGGGGCATCATACATTCTGCATAAGGGGCATAATGGGGGCATTACACTGTGTGGGGGGCATCATGCATCCTGCATAAGGGGCATAATGGGGGCATTACACTGTGTGGGGGACATCATACATACTGCATAAGGGGCATAATGGGGGCATTACACTGTGTGGGGGGCATCATGCATAAGGGGCATAATGGGGGCATTACACTGTGTGGGGGGCATCATACTGCATAAGGGGCATAATGGGGGCATTACACAGTGGGGGGCATCATACATACTGCATAAGGGGCATAATGGGGGCATTACACTGTGTGGGGGCATCATACATGCTGCATAAGGGGCATCACACATCCTGCATAAGGGGCATAATGGGGGTATTACACTGTGTGTTGGCATCATACATACTGTATAAGGGGCATAATGGGGGCATCACACATCCTGCATAAGGGGCATAGTGGGGGCATTACACTGTGTGGGGGGCATCATGCATCCTGCATAAGGGGCATAATGGGGGCATTACACTGTGTGGGGGACATCATACATACTGCATAAGGGGCATAACGGGGGCATTACACGGTGTGGGGGCATCATCCATCTTGCATAAGGGGCATAATGGGGGCATTACACTGTGTGAGGGGCATCATACATACTGTATAAGGGGCATAATGGGGGTATTACATTGTGTGGGGGAATCATACAAACTGCATAAGGGGCATAATGGGGGCATTACACTGTGTGGGGGCATCATACATACTGCATAAGGGGCATAATGGGGGCATTACACTGTGTGGGGGCATCATCCATCCTGCTTAAGGGGCATAATGGGGGCATTACACTGTGTGAGGGGCATCATACATACTGCATAAGGGGCATAATGGGGGCATTATACTGTGTGAGGGGCATCATACATACTGCATAAGGGGCATAATGGGGGCATTACACTGTGTGGGGGCATCATACATCCTGCATAAGGGGCATAATGGGGGCATTACACTGTGTGGGGGCATCATACATCCTGCATAAGGAGCATAATGGGGGCATTAGACTGTGTGAGGGCATCATACATCCTGCATAATGGGGGCATTACACTGTGTGGGGGCATCATACATCCTGCATAAGGGGTATAATGCGAGCATTACACTGTGTGGGGGCATCATACATCCTGCATAAGGGGCATAATGGGGGCATTACACTGTGGGGGGCATCATACATCCTGCATAAGGAGCATAATGGGGGCATTACACTGTGGGGGGCATCATACATCCTGCATAAGGAGCATAATGGGGGCATTACACTGTGTGGGGGCATCATACATCCTGCATAAGGGGCATAATTGGGGCATTACACTGTGTGGGGGCATCATACATCCTGCATAAGGGGCATAATGGGGGCATTAGACTGTGTGGGGTCAACATACATAATGCATAAGGGGCATAATGGGGGCATTAAGCTGTGGGGGCATCATACATACTGCATAAGGGGCATAATAGGGGCATTACACTGTATGGGGGCATCATACATACTGCATAAGGGGCATAATGGGGCATTACACAGTGTGGGGGCATCATACATATTGCATTAGCGGCATAATGGGGCATTACACTGTGGGGGCCATCATACATCCTGCATAAGGAGCATAATGGGGGCATTACACTGTGTGGGGCATCATACATACTGCATAAGGGGGGATAATGGGGGCATTACACTGTGTGTGGGCTTCATACATACTGCATAAGGGGCATAACGGGGGCATTACACTGTGTGGGGGCATCATACATCCTGCATACGGGGCATAATGGGGGCATTACACTGTGTGGGAGGTATCATGCATCCTGCATAAGGGGCATAATGGGGGCATTACACTGTGTGGGGGCATCATACATCCTGCATAAGGGGCATAATGGGGGCATTACACTGTGTGGGGCATCATACATCCTGCATAAGAGACATAATGGGGGCATTACACTGTGTGGGGGACATCATACATCCTGCATAAGGGGCATAATGGGGGCATTACACTGTGTGGGGGCATCATCCATCCTGCATAAGGGGCATAATGGGGGCATTACACTGTGTGGGGGGCATTATACATACTGCATAAGGAGCATCATACATCCTGCATTAGGGGCATAATGGGGGCATTACACTGTGTGGGGGTCATCATAAATACTGCATAATGGGCATAATGGGGGCATTACACTGTGTGGGGGCCATCATAAATACTGCATAAGGGGCATAATGGGGGCATTACACGGTGTGGGGGCATCATACAAACTGCATAAGGGGCATAATGGGGGCATCATACATACTACATAAGGGGCATAATGGTGGCATCATACATACTGCATAAGGGGCATAATGGGGGCATTACACTGTGTGGGGGCATCATACAAACTGCATAAGGGGCTATAATGGGGGCATTACACTGTGTGGGGTCAACATACATACTGCATAAGGGGCATAATGGGGGCATTACGCTGTGGGGGCGTCATACATACTGCATAAGGGGAATAATGGGGGCATCATACATACTGCATAAGGGGCATAGTGGGGGCATTACACTGTGTGGGGGCATCATACATACTGCATAAGGGGCATAATGGGGGCATCATACATACTGCATAAGGGGCATAGTGGGGGCATTACACTGTGTGGGGGCATCATGCATACTGCATAAGCGGCATAATGGGGGCATCACACTGTGTGGGGGTATCATACATCCTGCATAAGGGGTATAATGGGGGCATTACACTGTGTGGGGGCATCATACATCCTGCATAAGGGGCATAATGGGGGCATTACACTGTGGGGGCATCATACATACTGCATAAGGAGAATAATGGGGGCATTACACTTTGGGGGCATCATACATATTGCATAAAGGGCATAATGGGGGCATTACACTGTGTGGGGGAATCATACATCCTGCATAAGGGGCATAATGGGGGCATTACACTGCGTGTGGGCATCATACATACTGCATAAGGGGCATAATGGGGGCATTACGCTGCGGGGGCGTCATACATACTGCATAAGGGGCATAATGGGGGCATTACACAGTGGGGGGCATCATACATACTGCATAAGGGGCATAATGGGGGGATTACACTGTGTGGGGGCATCATACATGCTGCATAAGGGGCATTACACTGTGTGGGGGCATCACACATCCTGCATAAGGGGCATAATGGGGGTATTACACTGTGTGTTGGCATCATACATACTGTATAAGGGGCATAATGGGGGCATCACACATCCTGCATAAGGGGCATAGTGGGGGCATTACACTGTGTGGGGCATCATACATTCTGCATAAGGGGCATAATGGGGGCATTACACTGTGTGGGGGGCATCATGCATCCTGCATAAGGGGCATAATGGGGGCATTACACTGTGTGGGGGACATCATACATACTGCATAAGGGGCATAATGGGGGCATTACACTGTGTGGGGGGCATCATGCATAAGGGGCATAATGGGGGCATTACACTGTGTGGGGGGCATCATACTGCATAAGGGGCATAATGGGGGCATTACACAGTGGGGGGCATCATACATACTGCATAAGGGGCATAATGGGGGCATTACACTGTGTGGGGGCATCATACATGCTGCATAAGGGGCATCACACATCCTGCATAAGGGGCATAATGGGGGTATTACACTGTGTGTTGGCATCATACATACTGTATAAGGGGCATAATGGGGGCATCACACATCCTGCATAAGGGGCATAGTGGGGGCATTACACTGTGTGGGGCATCATACATTCTGCATAAGGGGCATAATGGGGGCATTACACTGTGTGGGGGGCATCATGCATCCTGCATAAGGGGCATAATGGGGGCATTACACTGTGTGGGGGACATCATACATATTGCATAAGGGGCATAATGGGGGCATTACACTGTGTGGGGGCATCATCCATCTTGCATAAGGGGCATAATGGGGGCATTACACTGTGTGAGGGGCATCATACATACTGTATAAGGGGCATAATGGGGGTATTACATTGTGTGGGGGAATCATACAAACTGCATAAGGGGCATAATGGGGGCATTACACTGTGTGGGGGCATCATACATCCTGCATACGGGGCATAATGGGGGGATTACACTGTGTGGGAGGTATCATGCATCCTGCATAAGGGGCATAATGGGGGCATTACACTGTGTGGGGGCATCATACATCCTGCATAAGGGGCATAATGGGGGCATTACACTGTGTGGGGCATCATACATCCTGCATAAGAGACATAATGGGGGCATTACACTGTGTGGGGGACATCATACATCCTGCATAAGGGGCATAATGGGGGCATTACACTGTGTGGGGGCATCATCCATCCTGCATAAGGGGCATAATGGGGGCATTACACTGTGTGGGGGGCATTATACATACTGCATAAGGAGCATCATACATCCTGCATTAGGGGCATAATGGGGGCATTACACTGTGTGGGGGTCATCATAAATACTGCATAAGGGGCATAATGGGGGCATTACACTGTGTGGGGGCCATCATAAATACTGCATAAGGGGCATAATGGGGGCATTACACGGTGTGGGGGCATCATACAAACTGCATAAGGGGCATAATGGGGGCATCATACATACTACATAAGGGGCATAATGGTGGCATCATACATACTGCATAAGGGGCATAATGGGGGCATTACACTGTGTGGGGGCATCATACAAACTGCATAAGGGGCTATAATGGGGGCATTACACTGTGTGGGGTCAACATACATACTGCATAAGGGGCATAATGGGGGCATTACGCTGTGGGGGCGTCATACATACTGCATAAGGGGAATAATGGGGGCATCATACATACTGCATAAGGGGCATAGTGGGGGCATTACACTGTGTGGGGGCATCATACATACTGCATAAGGGGCATAATGGGGGCATCATACATACTGCATAAGGGGCATAGTGGGGGCATTACACTGTGTGGGGGCATCATGCATACTGCATAAGGGGCATAATGGGGGCATCACACTGTGTGGGGGTATCATACATCCTGCATAAGGGGTATAATGGGGGCATTACACTGTGTGGGGGCATCATACATCCTGCATAAGGGGCATAATGGGGGCATTACACTGTGGGGGCATCATACATACTGCATAAGGAGAATAATGGGGGCATTACACTTTGGGGGCATCATACATATTGCATAAAGGGCATAATGGGGGCATTACACTGTGTGGGGGCATCATACATCCTGCATAAGGGGCATAATGGGGGCATTACACTGCGTGTGGGCATCATACATACTGCATAAGGGGCATAATGGGGGCATTACGCTGTGGGGGCGTCATACATACTGCATAAGGGGCATAATGGGGGCATTACACAGTGGGGGGCATCATACATACTGCATAAGGGGCATAATGGGGGGATTACACTGTGTGGGGGCATCATACATGCTGCATAAGGGGCATTACACTGTGTGGGGGCATCACACATCCTGCATAAGGGGCATAATGGGGGTATTACACTGTGTGTTGGCATCATACATACTGTATAATGGGGGCATCACACATCCTGCATAAGGGGCATAGTGGGGGCATTACACTGTGTGGGGCATCATACATTCTGCATAAGGGGCATAATGGGGGCATTACACTGTGTGGGGGGCATCATGCATCCTGCATAAGGGGCATAATGGGGGCATTACACTGTGTGGGGGACATCATACATACTGCATAAGGGGCATAATGGGGGCATTACACTGTGTGGGGGGCATCATGCATAAGGGGCATAATGGGGGCATTACACTGTGTGGGGGGCATCATACTGCATAAGGGGCATAATGGGGGCATTACACAGTGGGGGGCATCATACATACTGCATAAGGGGCATAATGGGGGCATTACACTGTGTGGGGGCATCATACATGCTGCATAAGGGGCATCACACATCCTGCATAAGGGGCATAATGGGGGTATTACACTGTGTGTTGGCATCATACATACTGTATAAGGGGCATAATGGGGGCATCACACATCCTGCATAAGGGGCATAGTGGGGGCATTACACTGTGTGGGGCATCATACATTCTGCATAAGGGGCATAATGGGGGCATTACACTGTGTGGGGGGCATCATGCATCCTGCATAAGGGGCATAATGGGGGCATTACACTGTGTGGGGGGCATCATGCATCCTGCATAAGGGGCATAATGGGGGCATTACACTGTGTGGGGGACATCATACATATTGCATAAGGGGCATAATGGGGGCATTACACTGTGTGGGGGCATCATCCATCTTGCATAAGGGGCATAATGGGGGCATTACACTGTGTGAGGGGCATCATACATACTGTATAAGGGGCATAATGGGGGTATTACATTGTGTGGGGGAATCATACAAACTGCATAAGGGGCATAATGGGGGCATTACACTGTGTGGGGGCATCATACATACTGCATAAGGGGCATAATGGGGGCATTACACTGTGTGGGGGACATCATACATACTGCATAAGGGGCATAATGGGGGCATTACACTGTGTGGGGGCATCATCCATCCTGCTTAAGGGGCATAATGGGGGCATTACACTGTGTGAGGGGCATCATACATACTGCATAAGGGGCATAATGGGGGCATTATACTGTGTGAGGGGCATCATACATACTGCATAAGGGGCATAATCGGGGCATTACACTGTGTGGGGGCATCATACATCCTGCATAAGGGGCATAATGGGGGCATTACACTGTGTGGGGGCATCATACATCCTGCATAAGGGGCATAAGGGGCATAATGGGGGCATTAGACTGTGTGAGGGCATCATACATCCTGCATAATGGGGGCATTACACTGTGTGGGGGCATCATACATCCTGCATAAGGGGTATAATGCGAGCATTACACTGTGTGGGGGCATCATACATCCTGCATAAGGGGCATAATGGGGGCATTACACTGTGGGGGGCATCATACATCCTGCATAAGGAGCATAATGGGGGCATTACACTGTGGGGGGCATCATACATCCTGCATAAGGAGCATAATGGGGGGATTACACTGTGTGGGGGCATCATGCATACTGCATAAGGGGCATAATGGGGGCATCACACTGTGTGGGGGTATCATACATCCTGCATAAGGGGTATAATGGGGGCATTACACTGTGTGGGGGCATCATACATCCTGCATAAGGGGCATAATGGGGGCATTACACTGTGGGGGCATCATACATACTGCATAAGGAGAATAATGGGGGCATTACACTTTGGGGGCATCATACATATTGCATAAAGGGCATAATGGGGGCATTACACTGTGTGGGGGCATCATACATCTTGCATAAGGGGCATAATGGGGGCATTACACTGCGTGTGGGCATCATACATACTGCATAAGGGGCATAATGGGGGCATTACGCTGTGGGGGTGTCATACATACTGCATAAGGGGCATAATGGGGGCATTACACAGTGGGGGGCATCATACATACTGCATAAGGGGCATAATGGGGGGATTACACTGTGTGGGGGCATCATACATGCTGCATAAGGGGCATTACACTGTGTGGGGGCATCACACATCCTGCATAAGGGGCATAATGGGGGTATTACACTGTGTGTTGGCATCATACATACTGTATAAGGGGCATAATGGGGGCATCACACATCCTGCATAAGGGGCATAGTGGGGGCATTACACTGTGTGGGGCATCATACATTCTGCATAAGGGGCATAATGGGGGCATTACACTGTGTGGGGGGCATCATGCATCCTGCATAAGGGGCATAATGGGGGCATTACACTGTGTGGGGGACATCATACATACTGCATAAGGGGCATAATGGGGGCATTACACTGTGTGGGGGGCATCATGCATAAGGGGCATAATGGGGGCATCATACTGCATAAGGGGCATAATGGGGGCATTACACAGTGGGGGGCATCATACATACTGCATAAGGGGCATAATGGGGGCATTACACTGTGTGGGGGCATCATACATGCTGCATAAGGGGCATCACACATCCTGCATAAGGGGCATAATGGGGGTATTACACTGTGTGTTGGCATCATACATACTGTATAAGGGGCATAATGGGGGCATCACACATCCTGCATAAGGGGCATAGTGGGGGCATTACACTGTGTGGGGCATCATACATTCTGCATAAGGGGCATAATGGGGGCATTACACTGTGTGGGGGGCATCATGCATCCTGCATAAGGGGCATAATGGGGGCATTACACTGTGTGGGGGACATCATACATATTGCATAAGGGGCATAATGGGGGCATTACACTGTGTGGGGGCATCATCCATCTTGCATAAGGGGCATAATGGGGGCATTACACTGTGTGAGGGGCATCATACATACTGTATAAGGGGCATAATGGGGGTATTACATTGTGTGGGGGAATCATACAAACTGCATAAGGGGCATAATGGGGGCATTACACTGTGTGGGGGCATCATACATACTGCATAAGGGGCATAATGGGGGCATTACACTGTGTGGGGGACATCATACATACTGCATAAGGGGCATAATGGGGGCATTACACTGTGTGGGGGCATCATCCATCCTGCTTAAGGGGCATAATGGGGGCATTACACTGTGTGAGGGGCATCATACATACTGCATAAGGGGCATAATGGGGGCATTATACTGTGTGAGGGGCATCATACATACTGCATAAGGGGCATAATCGGGGCATTACACTGTGTGGGGGCATCATACATCCTGCATAAGGGGCATAATGGGGGCATTACACTGTGTGGGGGCATCATACATCCTGCATAAGGGGCATAAGGGGCATAATGGGGGCATTAGACTGTGTGAGGGCATCATACATCCTGCATAATGGGGGCATTACACTGTGTGGGGGCATCATACATCCTGCATAAGGGGTATAATGCGAGCATTACACTGTGTGGGGGCATCATACATCCTGCATAAGGGGCATAATGGGGGCATTACACTGTGGGGGGCATCATACATCCTGCATAAGGAGCATAATGGGGGCATTACACTGTGGGGGGCATCATACATCCTGCATAAGGAGCATAATGGGGGCATTACACTGTGTGGGGGCATCATACATCCTGCATAAGGGGCATAATTGGGGCATTACACTGTGTGGGGGCATCATACATCCTGCATAAGGGGCATAATGGGGGCATTACACTGTGTGGGGTAAACATACATAATGCATAAGGGGCATAATGGGGGCATTAAGCTGTGGGGGCATCATACATACTGCATAAGGGGCATAATAGGGGCATTACACTGTATGGGGGCATCATACATACTGCATAAGGGGCATAATGGGGCATTACACAGTGTGGGGGCATCATACATATTGCATTAGCGGCATAATGGGGCATTACACTGTGGGGGCCATCATACATCCTGCATAAGGAGCATAATGGGGGCATTACACTGTGTGGGGCATCATACATACTGCATAAGGGGGGATAATGGGGGCATTACACTGTGTGTGGGCTTCATACATACTGCATAAGGGGCATAACGGGGGCATTACACTGTGTGGGGGCATCATACATCCTGCATACGGGGCATAATGGGGGCATTACACTGTGTGGGAGGTATCATGCATCCTGCATAAGGGGCAATATGGGGGCATTACACTGTGTGGGGGCATCATACATCCTGAATAAGGGGCATAATGGGGGCATTACACTGTGTGGGGCATCATACATCCTGCATAAGAGACATAATGGGGGCATTACACTGTGTGGGGGACATCATACATCCTGCATAAGGGGCATAATGGGGGCATTACACTGTGTGGGGGCATCATCCATCCTGCATAAGGGGCATAATGGGGACATTACACTGTGTGGGGGGCATTATACATACTGCATAAGGAGCACCATACATCCTGCATTAGGGGCATAATGGGGGCATTACACTGTGTGGGGGTCATCATAAATACTGCATAAGGGGCATAATGGGGGCATTACACTGTGTGGGGGCCATCATAAATACTGCATAAGGGGCATAATGGGGGCATTACACGGTGTGGGGGCATCATACAAACTGCATAAGGGGCATAATGGGGGCATCATACATACTACATCAGGGGCATAATGGTGGCATCATACATACTGCATAAGGGGCATAATGGGGGCATTACACTGTGTGGGGGCATCATACAAACTGCATAAGGGGCTATAATGGGGGCATTACACTGTGTGGGGTCAACATACATACTGCATAAGGGGCATAATGGGGGCATTACGCTGTGGGGGCATTATACATACTGCATAAGGGGCATAATAGGGGCATTACACTGTGTGGGGGCATCATACATCCTGCATAAGGGGCATAATGGGGGCATTACACTGTTGAGGGCATCATACATACTGCATAAGGGGCATAATGGGGGCATTACACAGTGTGGGGGCATCATAGATATTGCATTAGGGGCATAATGGGGGCATTACACTGTGCGGGGCATCATACATACTGCATAAGGGGGCATAATGGGGGCATTACACTGTGTGGGGGCATCATACATCCTGCATAAGGGGCATTACGATGTGGGGGGCATCATACATACTGCATAAGGGGCATAATGGGGGCATTACACGGTGTGGGGGCATAATGGGGGCATTACACTGTGCGGGGCATCATACATACTGCATAAGGGGGCATAATGGGGGCATTACACTGTGTGGGGGCATCATACATACTGCATAAGGGGCATAATGGGGGCATCATACATACTGCATAAGGGGCATAGTGGGGGCATTACACTGTGTGGGGGCATCATGCATCCTGCATAAGGGGCTATAATGGGAGCATTACACTGTGTGGGGTCAAAATACATACTGCATAAGGGGCATAATGGGGGCATTACGCTGTGGGGGCATCATACATACTGCATAAGGGGCATAATGGGGGCATTACACAGTGTGGGGGCATCATACATATTGCATTAGGGGCATAATGGGGGCATTACACTGTGGGGGGCAACATACATACTGCATAAGGGGCATAATGGGGGCATTACACTGTGTGGGGGCATCATGCATACTGCATAAGGGGCATAATGGGGGCATTACACTGTGTGGGGGGCATCATACTGCATAAGGAATGGGGGCATTACACTGTGTGGGGGGCATCATACATCATGCATAAGGGGCTATAATGGGGGCATTACACTGTGTGGGGTCAACATACATCCTGCATAAGGGGCATAATGGGGGCATTACGCTGTGGGGGCATCATCCATCCTGCATAAGGGGCATAATGGGGGCATTACACTGTGTGGGGGGCATTATACATACTGCATAAGGGGCATCATACATCCTGCATAAGGGGTATAATGGGGGCATTACAATGTGTGGGGGACATCATACATACTGCATAAGGGGCATAATGGGGGCATTACACGGTGTGGGGGCATCATACAAACTGCATAAGGGGCATAATGGGGGCATTACACTGTGTGGGGGCATCATACAAACTGCATAAGGGGCATAAAGGGGGCATCATACATGCTGCATAAGGGGCATAATGGGGGCATTACACTGTGTGTGGGCATCATACATCCTGTATAAGGGGCATAATGGGGGCATCATACATCCTGCATTAGGGGCATACTGGGGGCATCATACATACTGCATAAAGGGCTATAATGGGGGCATTACACTGTGTGGGGTCAACATACATACTCCATAAGGGGCATAATGGGGGCATTACGCTGTGGGGGCATCATACATACTGCATAAGGGGCAATACACTGTGTGGGGGCATCATACATCCTGCATAAGGGGCATAATGGGGGCATCATACATCCTGCATAAGGGGCATAATGGGGGCATTACACAGTGTGGGTGCATCATAGATATTGCATTAGGGGCATAATGGGGGCATTACACTGTGCGGGGCATCATACATACTGCATAAGGGGGCATAATGGGGGCATTACACTGTGTGGGGGCATCATACATCCCGCATAAGGGGCATTACGATGTGGGGGGCATCATACATACTGCATAAGGGGCATAATGGGGGCATTACACTGTGTGGGGGCATCATGGGGGCATTACACTGTGTGGGGGCATCATGGGGATATTACACTGTGTGGGGGCATCATACATGCTGCATAAGGGGCATTACACTGTGTGGGGTCATCACACATCCTGCATAAGGGGCATAATGGGGGCATCATACATACTGCATAAGGGGCATAGTGGGGGCATTACACTGTGTGGGGGCATCATGCATCCTGCATAAGGGGCTATAATGGGAGCATTACACTGTGTGGGGTCAAAATACATACTGCATAAGGGGCATAATGGGGGAATTACGCTGTGGGGGCGTCATACATACTGCATAAGGGGCATAGTGGGGGCATTACACTGTGTGGGGGCATCATACATACTGCATAAGGGGCATAATGGGGGCATCATACATACTGCATAAGAGGCATAGTGGGGGCATTACACTGTGTGGGGGCATCATGCATACTGTATAAGGGGCATAATGGGGGCATCACACTGTGTGGGGGCATCATACATCCTGCATAAGGGGTATAATGGGGGCATTACACTGTGTGGGGGCATCATACATCCTGCATAAGGGGCATTACACTGTGGGGGCATCATACATACTGCATAAGGGGAATAATGGGGGCATTACACTTTGGGGGCATCATACATATTGCATAAAGGGCATAATGGGGGCATTACAGTGTGTGGGGGCATCATAAATCCTGCATAAGGGGCATAATGGGGGCATTACACTGCGTGTGGGCATCATACATACTGCATAAGGGGCATAATGGGGGCATTACGCTGTGGGGGCGTCATACATACTGCATAAGGGGAATAATGGGGGCATTACACTTTGGGGGCATCATACATATTGCATAAAGGGCATAATGGGGGCATTACAGTGTGTGGGGGCATCATAAATCCTGCATAAGGGGCATAATGGGGGCATTACACTGTGTGGGGAACATCATACATACTGCATAAGGGGCATAACGGGGGCATTACACTGTGTGGGGGGCATCATGCATAAGGGGCATAATGGGGGCATTACACTGTGTGGGGGGCATCATACATACTGCATAAGGGGCATAATGGGGGCATTATACAGTGGGGGGCATCATACATACTGCATAAGGGGCATAATGGGGGCATTACACTGTGTGGGGGCATCATACATGCTGCATAAGGGGCATTACACTGTGTGGGGGCATCACACATCCTGCATAAGGGGCATAATGGGGGTATTACACTGTGTGTTGGCATCATACATACTGTATAAGGGGCATAATGGGGGCATCACACATCCTGCATAAGGGGCATAGTGGGGGCATTACACTGTGTGGGGCATCATACATTCTGCATAAGGGGCATAATGGGGGCATTACACTGTGTGGGGGGCATCATGCATCCTGCATAAGGGGCATAATGGGGGCATTACACTGTGTGGGGGACATCATACATACTGCATAAGGGGCATAATGGGGGCATTACACTGTGTGGGGGCATCATCCATCTTGCATAAGGGGCATAATGGGGGCATTACACTGTGTGAGGGGCATCATACATACTGTATAAGGGGCATAATGGGGGTATTACATTGTGTGGGGGAATCATACAAACTGCATAAGGGGCATAATGGGGGCATTACACTGTGTGGGGGCATCATACATACTGCATAAAGGGCATAATGGGGGCATTACACTGTGTGGGGGACATCATACATACTGCATAAGGGGCATAATGGGGGCATTACACTGTGTGAGGGGCATCATACATACTGCATAAGGGGCATAATGGGGGCATTATACTGTGTGAGGGGCATCATACATACTGCATAAGGGGCATAATGGGGGCATTACACTGTGTGGGGGCATCATACATCCTGCATAAGGGGCATAATGGGGGCATTACACTGTGTGGGGGCATCATACATCCTGCATAAGGGGCATAAGGGGCATAATGGGGGCATTAGACTGTGTGGGGGCATCATACATCCTGCATAACGGGGGCATTACACTGTGTGGGGGCATCATACATCCTGCATAAGGGGCATAATGGGGGCATTACACTGTGGGGGGCATCACACATCCTGCATAAGGAGCATAATGGGGGCATTACACTGTGGGGGGCATCATACATCCTGCATAAGGAGCATAATGGGGGCATTACACTGTGTGGGGGCATCATACATCCTGCATAAGGGGCATAATTGGGGCATTACACTGTGTGGGGGCATCATACATCCTGCATAAGGGGCATAAAGGGGGCATTACACTGTGTGGGGGCATCATACATCCTGCATAAGGGGCATAATGGGGGCATTACACTGTGTGGGGGCATCATACATCCTGCATAAGGGGCATAATGGGGGCATTACACTGTGTGGGGGGCATCATACATCCTGCATAAGGGGCATAATGGGGGCATTACACTGTGTGGGGGCATCATACATCCTGCATAAGGGGCATAATGGGGCATTACACTGTGTGGGGGCATCATACATCCTGCATAAGGGGCATAATGGGGCATTACAATGTGTGGGGGGCATCATACATCCAGCATAAGGAGCATAATGGGGGCAATACACGGTGTGGGGGCATCATACATACTGCATAAGGGGCATAATGGGGGCATTACACTGTGTGGGGGCATCATACATACTGCATAAGGGGCATAATGGGGGCATTACACTGTGTGGGGGGCATCATACATACTGCATAAGGGGCATAATGGGGGCATTACACTGTGTGGGAGCATCATACATACTGCATAAGGGGCATAATGGGGGCATTACACTGTGTGGGGGCATCATACATCCTACATAAGTGGTATAATGGAGGCATTACACTGTGTGGGGGGCATCAGACATCCTGCATAAGGGGCATAATGGGGGCATTACACTGTCTGGGGGCATCATACATACTGCATAAGGGGCATAATAGGGACATTGCACTGTGTGGGGGCATCATACATACTGCATAAGGGGAATAATGGGGGCATTACAGTGTGTGGGGGCATCATACATACTGCATAAGGGGCATAATGGGGGCATTACACTGTGTGGGGGCATCATACATACTGCATAAGGGGCATAATGGGGGCATTACACTGTGTGGGGGCATCATACATCTTGCATAAGGGGCATAATGGGGGCATTACACTGTGTGGGGGCATCATACATCTTGCATAAGGGGCATAATGGGGGCATTACAGTGTGTGGGGGGGCATCATACATCCTGCATAAGGAGCATAATGGGGGCATTACAATGTGTGGAGGCATCATACATCCTGCATAAGGGGCATAATGGGGGCATTACACTGTGTGGGGGCATCATACATCCTGCGTAAGGGGCATAATGGGGGCATTACACTGTGTGGGGGGCATCATACATCCTGCATAAGGAGCATAATGGGGGCATTACACTGTGTGGTGGCATCATACATACTGCATAAGGGGCATAATGGGGGCATTACACTGTGTGGGGGCATCATACATCCTGCGTAAGGGGCATAATGGGGGCATTACACTGTGTGGGGGGCATCATACATCCTGCATAAGGAGCATAATGGGGGCATTACACTGTGTGGGGGCATCATACATACTGCATAAGGGCATAATGGGGGCATTACACTGTGTGGGGGCATCATACATCCTACATAAGTGGTATAATGGGGGCATTACACTGTGTGGGGGGCATCATACATCCTGCATAAGGGGCATAATGGGGCATCATACATAATGCATAAGGGGCATAATGGGGGCATCATACATACTGCATAAGGGGCATTACAGTGTGTGGGGGCATCATACATACTGCATAAGGGGCATAATGGGGGCATTACAATGTGTGGGGGCATCATACATACTGCATAAGGGGCATAATGGGGGCATTACACTGTGTGGGGGCATCATACATCCTGCATAAGGGGCATAATGGGGGCATTACACTGTGTGGGGGCATCATACATCTGGCATAAGGAGCATAATGGGGGCATTACACTGTGTGGGGGCATCATACATCCTGCATAAGGGGTATAATGGGGGCTTCATACATCCTGCATAAGGGGCATAATGGGGGCATCATACATACTGCATAAGGGGCATAATGGGGGCATTACACTGTGTGGGGGCATCATACATACTGCATAAGGGGCATAATGGGGCATTACACTGTGTGGGGGCATGATACATACTGCATAAGGGGCATAATGTGGGCATTACACTGTGTGGGGGGCATCATACATCCTGCATAAGGAGCATAATGGGGGCATTACACTGTGTTAGCATCATACATACTGCATAAGGGGCATAATGGGGGCATTACACTGTGGGGGCATCATACATCCCGCATAAGGGGCATTACGATGTGGGGGGCATCATACATACTGCATAAGGGGCATAATGGGGGCATTACACTGTGTGGGGGCATCATGGGGGCATTACACTGTGTGGGGGCATCATGGGGATATTACACTGTGTGGGGGCATCATACATGCTGCATAAGGGGCATTACACTGTGTGGGGGCATCACACATCCTGCATAAGGGGCATAATGGGGGCATCATACATACTGCATAAGGGGCATAGTGGGGGCATTACACTGTGTGGGGGCATCATGCATACTGCATAAGGGGCATAATGGGGGCATCACACTGTGTGGGGGCATCATACATCCTGCATAAGGGGTATAATGGGGGCATTACACTGTGTGGGGGCATCATACATCCTGCATAAGGGGCATAATGGGGGCATTACACTGTGGGGGCATCATACATACTGCATAAGGGGAATAATGGGGGCATTACACTTTGGGGGCATCATACATATTGCATAAAGGGCATAATGGGGGCATTACACTGTGTGGGGGCATCATACATCCTGCATAAGGGGCATAATGGGGGCATTACACTGCGTGTGGGCATCATACATACTGCATAAGGGGCATAATGGGGGCATTACGCTGTGGGGGCGTCATACATACTGCATAAGGGGCATAATGGGGGCATTACACAGTGGGGGGCATCATACATACTGCATAAGGGGCATAATGGGGGCATTACACTGCGTGGGGGCATCATACATGCTGCATAAGGGGCATTACACTGTGTGGGGGCATCACACATCCTGCATAAGGGGCATAATGGGGGTATTACACTGTGTGTTGGCATCATACATACTGTATAAGGGGCATAATGGGGGCATCACACATCCTGCATAAGGGGCATAGTGGGGGCATTACACTGTGTGGGGCATCATACATTCTGCATAAGGGGCATAATGGGGGCATTACACTGTGTGGGGGGCATCATGCATCCTGCATAAGGGGCATAATGGGGGCATTACGCTGTGGGGGCGTCATACATACTGCATAAGAGGCATAGTGGGGGCATTACACTGTGTGGGGGCATCATGCATACTGCATAAGGGGCATAATGGGGGCATCACACTGTGTGGGGGCATCATACATCCTGCATAAGGGGTATAATGGGGGCATTACACTGTGTGGGGGCATCATACATCCTGCATAAGGGGCATAATGGGGGCATTACACTGTGGGGGCATCATACATACTGCATAAGGGGAATAATGGGGGCATTACACTTTGGGGGCATCATACATATTGCATAAAGGGCATAATGGGGGCATTACAGTGTGTGGGGGCATCATACATCCTGCATAAGGGGCATAATGGGGGCATTACACTGCGTGTGGGCATCATACATACTGCATAAGGGGCATAATGGGGGCATTACGCTGTGGGGGCGTCATACATACTGCATAAGGGGCATAATGGAGGCATTACACAGTGGGGGGCATCATACATACTGCATAAGGGGCATAATGGGGGCATTACACTGTGTGGGGGCATCATACATGCTGCATAAGGGGCATTACACTGTGTGGGGGCATCACACATCCTACATAAGGGGCATAATGGGGGTATTACACTGTGTGTTGGCATCATACATACTGTATAAGGGGCATAATGGGGGCATCACACATCCTGCATAAGGGGCATAGTGGGGGCATTACACTGTGTGGGGCATCATACATTCTGCATAATGGGGGCATTACACTGTGTGGGGGGCATCATGCATCCTGCATAAGGGGCATAATGGGGGCATTACACTGTGTGGGGGACATCATACATACTGCATAACGGGCATAATGGGGGCATTACACTGTGTGGGGGGCATCATGCATAAGGGGCATAATGGGGGCATTACACTGTGTGGGGGGCATCATACATACTGCATAAGGGGCATAATGGGGGCATTATACAGTGGGGGGCATCATACATACTGCATAAGGGGCATAATGGGGGCATTACACTGTGTGGGGGCATCATACATGCTGCATAAGGGGCATTACACTGTGTGGGGGCATCACACATCCTGCATAAGGGGCATAATGGGGGTATTACACTGTGTGTTGGCATCATACATACTGTATAAGGGGCATAATGGGGGCATCACACATCCTGCATAAGGGGCATAGTGGGGGCATTACACTGTGTGGGGCATCATACATTCTGCATAAGGGGCATAATGGGGGCATTACACTGTGTGGGGGGCATCATGCATCCTGCATAAGGGGCATAATGGGGGCATTACACTGTGTGGGGGACATCATACATACTGCATAAGGGGCATAATGGGGGCATTACACTGTGTGGGGGCATCATCCATCTTGCATAAGGGGCATAATGGGGGCATTACACTGTGTGAGGGGCATCATACATACTGTATAAGGGGCATAATGGGGGTATTACATTGTGTGGGGGAATCATACAAACTGCATAAGGGGCATAATGGGGGCATTACACTGTGTGGGGGCATCATACATACTGCATAAGGGGCATAATGGGGGCATTACACTGTGTGGGGGACATCATACATACTGCATAAGGGGCATAATGGGGGCATTACACTGTGTGGGGGCATCATCCATCCTGCTTAAGGGGCATAATGGGGGCATTACACTGTGTGAGGGGCATCATACATACTGCATAAGGGGCATAATGGGGGCATTATACTGTGTGAGGGGCATCATACATACTGCATAAGGGGCATAATGGGGGCATTACACTGTGTGGGGGCATCATACATCCTGCATAAGGGGCATAATGGGGGCATTACACTGTGTGGGGGCATCATACATCCTGCATAAGGGGCATAAGGGGCATAATGGGGGCATTAGACTGTGTGGGGGCATCATACATCCTGCATAATGGGGGCATTACACTGTGTGGGGGCATCATACATCCTGCATAAGGGGTATAATGCGGGCATTACACTGTGTGGGGGCATCATACATCCTGCATAAGGGGCATAATGGGGGCATTACACTGTGGGGGGCATCATACATCCTGCATAAGGAGCATAATGGGGGCATTACACTGTGGGGGGCATCATACATCCTGCATAAGGAGCATAATGGGGGCATTACACTGTGTGGGGGCATCATACATCCTGCATAAGGGGCATAATTGGGGCATTACACTGTGTGGGGGCATCATACATCCTGCATAAGGGGCATAAAGGGGGCATTACACTGTGTGGGGGCATCATACATCCTGCATAAGGGGCATAATGGAGGCATTACACTGTGTGGGGGCATCATACATCCTGCATAAGGGGCATAATGGGGGCATTACACTGTGTGGGGGCATCATACATCCTGCATAAGGGGCATAATGGGGCATTACACTGTGTGGGGGCATCATACATCCTGCATAAGGGGCATAATGGGGCATTACACTGTGTGGGGAGCATCATACATCCAGCATAAGGAGCATAATGGGGGCAATACACGGTGTGGGGGCATCATACATACTGCATAAGGGGCATAATGGGGGCATTACACTGTGTGGGGGCATCATACATACTGCATAAGGGGCATAATGGGGGCATTACACTGTGTGGGGGGCATCATACATACTGCATAAGGGGCATAATGGGGGCATTACACTGTGTGGGAGCATCATACATACTGCATAAGGGGCATAATGGGGGCATTACACTGTGTGGGGGCATCATACATCCTACATAAGTGGTATAATGGAGGCATTACACTGTGTGGGGGGCATCAGACATCCTGCATAAGGGGCATAATGGGGGCATTACACTGTCTGGGGGCATCATACATACTGCATAAGGGGCATAATAGGGACATTGCACTGTGTGGGGGCATCATACATACTGCATAAGGGGCATAATGGGGGCATTACAGTGTGTGGGGGCATCATACATACTGCATAAGGGGCATAATGGGGGCATTACACTGTGTGGGGGCATCATACATACTGCATAAGGGGCATAATGGGGGCATTACACTGTGAGGGGGCATCATACATACTGCATAAGGGGCATCATACATCCTGCATAAGGAGCATAATGGGGGCATTACACTGTGTGTTGGCATCATACATACTGCATAAGGGGCATAATGGGGGCATTACACTGTGTGGGGGCATCATACATCTTGCATAAGGGGCATAATGGGGGCATTACAGTGTGTGGGGGGCATCATACATCCTGCATAAGGAGCATAATGGGGGCATTACAATGTGTGGAGGCATCATACATCCTGCATAAGGGGCATAATGGGGGCATTACACTGTGTGGGGGCATCATACATCCTGCGTAAGGGGCATAATGGGGGCATTACACTGTGTGGGGGGCATCATACATCCTGCATAAGGAGCATAATGGGGGCATTACACTGTGTGGGGGCATCATACATACTGCATAAGGGGCATAATGGGGGCATTACACTGTGTGGGGGCATCATACATCCTACATAAGTGGTATAATGGGGGCATTACACTGTGTGGGGGGCATCATACATCCTGCATAAGGGGCATAATGGGGGCATCATACATAATGCATAAGGGGCATAATGGGGGCATCATACATAATGCATAAGGGGCATTACACTGTGTGGGGGCATCATACATACTGCATAAGGGGCATAATGGGGGCATTACACTGTGTGGGGGCATCATACATACTGCATAAGGGGCATAATGGGGGCATTACACTGTGTGGGGGCATCATACATACTGCATAAGGGGCATAATGGGGGCATTACACTGTGTGAGGGCATCATACATATTGCATAAAGGGCATAATGGGGGCATTACACTGTGTGGGGGCATCATACATCCTGCATAAGGGGCATAATGGGGGCATTACACTGTGTGGGGGCATCATACATCCTGCATAAGGAGCATAATGGGGGCATTACAATGTGTGGGGGCATCATACATCCTGCATAAGGGGTATAATGGGGGCTTCATACATCCTGCATAAGGGGCATAATGGGGGCATCATACATACTGCATAAGGGGCATAATGGGGGCATTACACTGTGTGGGGGCATCATACATACTGCATAAGGGGCATAATGGGGCATTACACTGTGTGGGGGCATGATACATACTGCATAAGGGGCATAATGTGGGCATTACACTGTGTGGGGGGCATCATACATCCTGCATAAGGAGCATAATGGGGGCATTACACTGTGTGTTGGCATCATACATACTGCATAAGGGGCATAATGGGGGCATTACACTGTGGGGGCATCATACATCTTGCATAAGGGGCATAATGGGGGCATTACACTGTGTGGGGGCATCATACATCCTGCATAAGGGGCATAATGGGGGCATTACACTGTGTGGGGGCATCATACATCCTGCATAAGGAGCATAATGGGGGCATTACAATGTGTGGGGGCATCATACATTTTGCATAAGGGGCATAATGGGGGCATTACACTGTGTGGGGGCATCATACATCCTGCATAAGGAGCATAATGGGGGCATTACACTGTGTGGGGGCATCATACATACTGCATAAGGGGCATAATGGGGGCATTACACTGTGTGGGGGCATCATACATCCTGCATAAGGGGCATAATGGGGGCATTACACTGTGTGGGGGCATCATACATCCTGCATAAGGGGCATAATGGGGGCATTACACTGTGTGGTGGGCATCATACATCCTGCATAAGGGGCATAATGGGGGCATTACACTGTGTGGGGGCATCGTACATACTGCATAAGGGGCATAATGGGGGCATTACACTGTGTGGGGGCATCATACATCCTGCATAAGGGGCATAATGGGGGCATTACACTGTGTGGGGGCTTCATACATCCTGCATAAGGGGCATAATGGGGGCATTACACTGTGCGGGGCATCATACATACTGCATAAGGGGCATAATGGGGGCATTACACTGTGTGGGGGCATCATACATCCTGCATAAGGAGCATAATGGGGGCATTACAATGTGTGGGGGCATCATACATCCTGCATAAGGGGCATAATGGGGGCATCATACATACTGCATAAGGGGCATAATGGGGGCATCATACATACTGCATAAGGGGCATTACACTGTGTGGGGGCATCATACATACTGCATAAGGGGTATAATGGGGGCATTACACTGTGTGGGGGGCATCATACATCCTGCATAAGGAGAATAATGGGGGCATTACACTGTGTGTTGGCATCATACATACTGCATAAGGGGCATAATGGGGGCATTACACTGTGGGGGCATCATACATCTTGCATAAGGGGCATAATGGGGGCATTACACTGTGTGGGGGCATCATACATCCTGCATAAGGGGCATAATGGGGGCATTACACTGTGTGGGGGCATCATACATCCTGCATAAGGAGCATAATGGGGGCATTACACTGTGTGGGGGCATCATACATTTTGCATAAGGGGCATAATGGGGGCATTACACTGTGTGGGGGCATCATACATCCTGCATAAGGAGCATAATGGGGGCATTACACTGTGTGGGGCATCATACATACTGCATAAGGGGCATAATGGGGGCATTACACTGTGTGGGGGCATCGTACATACTGCATAAGGGGCATAATGGGGGCATTACACTGTGTGGGGGCATCATACATCCTGCATAAGGGGCATAATGGGGGCATTACACTGTGTGGGGGCATCATACATCCTGCATAAGGGGCATAATGGGGGCATTACACTGTGTGGGGGGCATCATGCATAAGGGGCATAATGGGGGCATTACACTGTGTGGGGGGCATCATACATACTGCATAAGGGGCATAATGGGGGCATTATACAGTGGGGGGCATCATACATACTGCATAAGGGGCATAATGGGGGCATTACACTGTGTGGGGGCATCATACATGCTGCATAAGGGGCATTACACTGTGTGGGGGCATCACACATCCTGCATAAGGGGCATAATGGGGGTATTACACTGTGTGTTGGCATCATACATACTGTATAAGGGGCATAATGGGGGCATCACACATCCTGCATAAGGGGCATAGTGGGGGCATTACACTGTGTGGGGCATCATACATTCTGCATAAGGGGCATAATGGGGGCATTACACTGTGTGGGGGGCATCATGCATCCTGCATAAGGGGCATAATGGGGGCATTACACTGTGTGGGGGACATCATACATACTGCATAAGGGGCATAATGGGGGCATTACACTGTGTGGGGGCATCATCCATCTTGCATAA
Organism: Phyllobates terribilis; assembly: GCF_046119375.1. Taxonomy (NCBI): domain Eukaryota; kingdom Metazoa; phylum Chordata; class Amphibia; order Anura; family Dendrobatidae; genus Phyllobates; species Phyllobates terribilis. The sequence goes on along the minus strand of NW_027362772.1, from coordinate 12,360,121 downwards.
GGGGCATAATGGGGGCATTACACTGTGTGAGGGGCATCATACATACTGTATAAGGGGCATAATGGGGGTATTACATTGTGTGGGGGAATCATACAAACTGCATAAGGGGCATAATGGGGGCATTACACTGTGTGGGGGCATCATACATACTGCATAAAGGGCATAATGGGGGCATTACACTGTGTGGGGGACATCATACATACTGCATAAGGGGCATAATGGGGGCATTACACTGTGTGGGGGCATCATCCATCCTGCATAAGGGGCATAATGGGGGCATTACACTGTGTGAGGGGCATCATACATACTGCATAAGGGGCATAATGGGGGCATTATACTGTGTGAGGGGCATCATACATACTGCATAAGGGGCATAATGGGGGCATTACACTGTGTGGGGGCATCATACATCCTGCATAAGGGGCATAATGGGGGCATTACACTGTGTGGGGGCATCATACATCCTGCATAAGGGGCATAAGGGGCATAATGGGGGCATTAGACTGTGTGGGGGCATCATACATCCTGCATAATGGGGGCATTACACTGTGTGGGGGCATCATACATCCTGCATAAGGGGCATAATGGGGGCATTACACTGTGGGGGGCATCACACATCCTGCATAAGGAGCATAATGGGGGCATTACACTGTGGGGGGCATCATACATCCTGCATAAGGAGCATAATGGGGGCATTACACTGTGTGGGGGCATCATACATCCTGCATAAGGGGCATAATTGGGGCATTACACTGTGTGGGGGCATCATACATCCTGCATAAGGGGCATAAAGGGGGCATTACACTGTGTGGGGGCATCATACATCCTGCATAAGGGGAATAATGGGGGCATTACACTGTGTGGGGGCATCATACATCCTGCATAAGGGGCATAATGGGGGCATTACACTGTGTGGGGGGCATCATACATCCTGCATAAGGGGCATAATGGGGGCATTACACTGTGTGGGGGCATCATACATCCTGCATAAGGGGCATAATGGGGCATTACACTGTGTGGGGGCATCATACATCCTGCATAAGGGGCATAATGGGGCATTACAATGTGTGGGGGGCATCATACATCCAGCATAAGGAGCATAATGGGGGCAATACACGGTGTGGGGGCATCATACATACTGCATAAGGGGCATAATGGGGGCATTACACTGTGTGGGGGCATCATACATACTGCATAAGGGGCATAATGGGGGCATTACACTGTGTGGGGGGCATCATACATACTGCATAAGGGGCATAATGGGGGCATTACACTGTGTGGGAGCATCATACATACTGCATAAGGGGCATAATGGGGGCATTACACTGTGTGGGGGCATCATACATCCTACATAAGTGGTATAATGGAGGCATTACACTGTGTGGGGGGCATCAGACATCCTGCATAAGGGGCATAATGGGGGCATTACACTGTCTGGGGGCATCATACATACTGCATAAGGGGCATAATAGGGACATTGCACTGTGTGGGGGCATCATACATACTGCATAAGGGGCATAATGGGGGCATTACAGTGTGTGGGGGCATCATACATACTGCATAAGGGGCATAATGGGGGCATTACACTGTGTGGGGGCATCATACATACTGCATAAGGGGCATAATGGGGGCATTACACTGTGTGGGGGCATCATACATACTGCATAAGGGGCATAATGGGGGCATCATACATCCTGCATAAGGAGCATAATGGGGGCATTACACTGTGTGTTGGCATCATACATACTGCATAAGGGGCATAATGGGGGCATTACACTGTGTGGGGGCATCATACATCTTGCATAAGGGGCATAATGGGGGCATTACACTGCGTGGGGGCATCATACATCTTGCATAAGGGGCATAATGGGGGCATTACAGTGTGTGTGGGGGCATCATACATCCTGCATAAGGGGCATAATGGGGGCATTACACTGTGTGGGGGCATCATACATCCTGCATAAGGGGCATAATGGGGGCATTACACTGTGTGGTGGGCATCATACATCCTGCATAAGGGGCATAATGGGGGCATCATACATACTGCATAAGGGGCATAATGGGGGCATTACACTGTGTGGGGGCATCATGGGGGCATTACACTGTGTGGGGGCATCATGGGGATATTACACTGTGTGGGGGCATCATACATGCTGCATAAGGGGCATTACACTGTGTGGGGGCATCACACATCCTGCATAAGGGGCATAATGGGGGCATCATACATACTGCATAAGGGGCATAGTGGGGGCATTACACTGTGTGGGGGCATCATGCATCCTGCATAAGGGGCTATAATGGGAGCATTACACTGTGTGGGGTCAAAATACATACTGCATAAGGGGCATAGTGGGGGCATTACACTGTGTGGGGGCATCATACATACTGCATAAGGGGCATAATGGGGGCATCATACATACTGCATAAGAGGCATAGTGGGGGCATTACACTGTGTGGGGGCATCATGCATACTGCATAAGGGGCATAATGGGGGCATCACACTGTGTGGGGGCATCATACATCCTGCATAAGGGGTATAATGGGGGCATTACACTGTGTGGGGGCATCATACATCCTGCATAAGGGGCATAATGGGGGCATTACACTGTGGGGGCATCATACATACTGCATAAGGGGAATAATGGGGGCATTACACTTTGGGGGCATCATACATATTGCATAAAGGGCATAATGGGGGCATTACAGTGTGTGGGGGCATCATAAATCCTGCATAAGGGGCATAATGGGGGCATTACACTGCGTGTGGGCATCATACATACTGCATAAGGGGCATAATGGGGGCATTACGCTGTGGGGGCGTCATACATACTGCATAAGGGGCATAATGGGGGCATTACACAGTGGGGGGCATCATACATACTGCATAAGGGGCATAATGGGGGCATTACACTGTGTGGGGGCATCATACATGCTGCATAAGGGGCATTACACTGTGTGGGGGCATCACACATCCTGCATAAGGGGCATAATGGGGGTATTACACTGTGTGTTGGCATCATACATACTGTATAAGGGGCATAATGGGGGCATCACACATCCTGCATAAGGGGCATAGTGGGGGCATTACACTGTGTGGGGCATCATACATTCTGCATAAGGGGCATAATGGGGGCATTACACTGTGTGGGGGGCATCATGCATCCTGCATAAGGGGCATAATGGGGGCATTACACTGTGTGGGGAACATCATACATACTGCATAAGGGGCATAACGGGGGCATTACACTGTGTGGGGGGCATCATGCATAAGGGGCATAATGGGGGCATTACACTGTGTGGGGGGCATCATACGTACTGCATAAGGGGCATAATGGGGGCATTATACAGTGGGGGGCATCATACATACTGCATAAGGGGCATAATGGGGGCATTACACTGTGTGGGGGCATCATACATGCTGCATAAGGGGCATTACACTGTGTGGGGGCATCACACATCCTGCATAAGGGGCATAATGGGGGTATTACACTGTGTGTTGGCATCATACATACTGTATAAGGGGCATAATGGGGGCATCACACATCCTGCATAAGGGGCATAGTGGGGGCATTACACTGTGTGGGGCATCATACATTCTGCATAAGGGGCATAATGGGGGCATTACACTGTGTGGGGGGCATCATGCATCCTGCATAAGGGGCATAATGGGGGCATTACACTGTGTGGGGGACATCATACATACTGCATAAGGGGCATAATGGGGGCATTACACTGTGTGGGGGCATCATCCATCTTGCATAAGGGGCATAATGGGGGCATTACACTGTGTGAGGGGCATCATACATACTGTATAAGGGGCATAATGGGGGTATTACATTGTGTGGGGGAATCATACAAACTGCATAAGGGGCATAATGGGGGCATTACACTGTGTGGGGGCATCATACATACTGCATAAAGGGCATAATGGGGGCATTACACTGTGTGGGGGACATCATACATACTGCATAAGGGGCATAATGGGGGCATTACACTGTGTGGGGGCATCATCCATCCTGCATAAGGGGCATAATGGGGGCATTACACTGTGTGAGGGGCATCATACATACTGCATAAGGGGCATAATGGGGGCATTATACTGTGTGAGGGGCATCATACATACTGCATAAGGGGCATAATGGGGGCATTACACTGTGTGGGGGCATCATACATCCTGCATAAGGGGCATAATGGGGGCATTACACTGTGTGGGGGCATCATACATCCTGCATAAGGGGCATAAGGGGCATAATGGGGGCATTAGACTGTGTGGGGGCATCATACATCCTGCATAATGGGGGCATTACACTGTGTGGGGGCATCATACATCCTGCATAAGGGGCATAATGGGGGCATTACACTGTGGGGGGCATCACACATCCTGCATAAGGAGCATAATGGGGGCATTACACTGTGGGGGGCATCATACATCCTGCATAAGGAGCATAATGGGGGCATTACACTGTGTGGGGGCATCATACATCCTGCATAAGGGGCATAATTGGGGCATTACACTGTGTGGGGGCATCATACATCCTGCATAAGGGGCATAAAGGGGGCATTACACTGTGTGGGGGCATCATACATCCTGCATAAGGGGAATAATGGGGGCATTACACTGTGTGGGGGCATCATACATCCTGCATAAGGGGCATAATGGGGGCATTACACTGTGTGGGGGGCATCATACATCCTGCATAAGGGGCATAATGGGGGCATTACACTGTGTGGGGGCATCATACATCCTGCATAAGGGGCATAATGGGGCATTACACTGTGTGGGGGCATCATACATCCTGCATAAGGGGCATAATGGGGCATTACAATGTGTGGGGGGCATCATACATCCAGCATAAGGAGCATAATGGGGGCAATACACGGTGTGGGGGCATCATACATACTGCATAAGGGGCATAATGGGGGCATTACACTGTGTGGGGGCATCATACATACTGCATAAGGGGCATAATGGGGGCATTACACTGTGTGGGGGGCATCATACATACTGCATAAGGGGCATAATGGGGGCATTACACTGTGTGGGAGCATCATACATACTGCATAAGGGGCATAATGGGGGCATTACACTGTGTGGGGGCATCATACATCCTACATAAGTGGTATAATGGAGGCATTACACTGTGTGGGGGGCATCAGACATCCTGCATAAGGGGCATAATGGGGGCATTACACTGTCTGGGGGCATCATACATACTGCATAAGGGGCATAATAGGGACATTGCACTGTGTGGGGGCATCATACATACTGCATAAGGGGCATAATGGGGGCATTACAGTGTGTGGGGGCATCATACATACTGCATAAGGGGCATAATGGGGGCATTACACTGTGTGGGGGCATCATACATACTGCATAAGGGGCATAATGGGGGCATTACACTGTGTGGGGGCATCATACATACTGCATAAGGGGCATAATGGGGGCATCATACATCCTGCATAAGGAGCATAATGGGGGCATTACACTGTGTGTTGGCATCATACATACTGCATAAGGGGCATAATGGGGGCATTACACTGTGTGGGGGCATCATACATCTTGCATAAGGGGCATAATGGGGGCATTACACTGCGTGGGGGCATCATACATCTTGCATAAGGGGCATAATGGGGGCATTACAGTGTGTGTGGGGGCATCATACATCCTGCATAAGGGGCATAATGGGGGCATTACACTGTGTGGGGGCATCATACATCCTGCATAAGGGGCATAATGGGGGCATTACACTGTGTGGTGGGCATCATACATCCTGCATAAGGGGCATAATGGGGGCATCATACATACTGCATAAGGGGCATAATGGGGGCATTACACTGTGTGGGGGCATCATGGGGGCATTACACTGTGTGGGGGCATCATGGGGATATTACACTGTGTGGGGGCATCATACATGCTGCATAAGGGGCATTACACTGTGTGGGGGCATCACACATCCTGCATAAGGGGCATAATGGGGGCATCATACATACTGCATAAGGGGCATAGTGGGGGCATTACACTGTGTGGGGGCATCATGCATCCTGCATAAGGGGCTATAATGGGAGCATTACACTGTGTGGGGTCAAAATACATACTGCATAAGGGGCATAATGGGGGAATTACGCTGTGGGGGCGTCATACATACTGCATAAGGGGCATAGTGGGGGCATTACACTGTGTGGGGGCATCATACATACTGCATAAGGGGCATAATGGGGGCATCATACATACTGCATAAGAGGCATAGTGGGGGCATTACACTGTGTGGGGGCATCATGCATACTGCATAAGGGGCATAATGGGGGCATCACACTGTGTGGGGGCATCATACATCCTGCATAAGGGGTATAATGGGGGCATTACACTGTGTGGGGGCATCATACATCCTGCATAAGGGGCATAATGGGGGCATTACACTGTGGGGGCATCATACATACTGCATAAGGGGAATAATGGGGGCATTACACTTTGGGGGCATCATACATATTGCATAAAGGGCATAATGGGGGCATTACAGTGTGTGGGGGCATCATAAATCCTGCATAAGGGGCATAATGGGGGCATTACACTGCGTGTGGGCATCATACATACTGCATAAGGGGCATAATGGGGGCATTACGCTGTGGGGGCGTCATACATACTGCATAAGGGGCATAATGGGGGCATTACACAGTGGGGGGCATCATACATACTGCATAAGGGGCATAATGGGGGCATTACACTGTGTGGGGGCATCATACATGCTGCATAAGGGGCATTACACTGTGTGGGGGCATCACACATCCTGCATAAGGGGCATAATGGGGGTATTACACTGTGTGTTGGCATCATACATACTGTATAAGGGGCATAATGGGGGCATCACACATCCTGCATAAGGGGCATAGTGGGGGCATTACACTGTGTGGGGCATCATACATTCTGCATAAGGGGCATAATGGGGGCATTACACTGTGTGGGGGGCATCATGCATCCTGCATAAGGGGCATAATGGGGGCATTACACTGTGTGGGGAACATCATACATACTGCATAAGGGGCATAACGGGGGCATTACACTGTGTGGGGGGCATCATGCATAAGGGGCATAATGGGGGCATTACACTGTGTGGGGGGCATCATACGTACTGCATAAGGGGCATAATGGGGGCATTATACAGTGGGGGGCATCATACATACTGCATAAGGGGCATAATGGGGGCATTACACTGTGTGGGGGCATCATACATGCTGCATAAGGGGCATTACACTGTGTGGGGGCATCACACATCCTGCATAAGGGGCATAATGGGGGTATTACACTGTGTGTTGGCATCATACATACTGTATAAGGGGCATAATGGGGGCATCACACATCCTGCATAAGGGGCATAGTGGGGGCATTACACTGTGTGGGGCATCATACATTCTGCATAAGGGGCATAATGGGGGCATTACACTGTGTGGGGGGCATCATGCATCCTGCATAAGGGGCATTACACTGTGTGGGGGACATCATACATACTGCATAAGGGGCATAATGGGTCATTACACTGTGTGGGGGCATCATCCATCTTGCATAAGGGGCATAATGGGGGCATTACACTGTGTGAGGGGCATCATACATACTGTATAAGGGGCATAATGGGGGTATTACATTGTGTGGGGGAATCATACAAACTGCATAAGGGGCATAATGGGGGCATTACACTGTGTGGGGGCATCATACATACTGCATAAAGGGCATAATGGGGGCATTACACTGTGTGGGGGACATCATACATACTGCATAAGGGGCATAATGGGGGCATTACACTGTGTGGGGGCATCATCCATCCTGCATAAGGGGCATAATGGGGGCATTACACTGTGTGAGGGGCATCATACATACTGCATAAGGGGCATAATGGGGGCATTATACTGTGTGAGGGGCATCATACATACTGCATAAGGGGCATAATGGGGGCATTACACTGTGTGGGGGCATCATACATCCTGCATAAGGGGCATAATGGGGGCATTACACTGTGTGGGGGCATCATACATCCTGCATAAGGGGCATAAGGGGCATAATGGGGGCATTAGACTGTGTGGGGGCATCATACATCCTGCATAATGGGGGCATTACACTGTGTGGGGGCATCATACATCCTGCATAAGGGGCATAATGGGGGCATTACACTGTGGGGGGCATCACACATCCTGCATAAGGAGCATAATGGGGGCATTAAACTGTGGGGGGCATCATACATCCTGCATAAGGAGCATAATGGGGGCATTACACTGTGTGGGGGCATCATACATCCTGCATAAGGGGCATAATTGGGGCATTACACTGTGTGGGGGCATCATACATCCTGCATAAGGGGCATAAAGGGGGCATTACACTGTGTGGGGGCATCATACATCCTGCATAAGGGGAATAATGGGGGCATTACACTGTGTGGGGGCATCATACATCCTGCATAAGGGGCATAATGGGGGCATTACACTGTGTGGGGGGCATCATACATCCTGCATAAGGGGCATAATGGGGGCATTACACTGTGTGGGGGCATCATACATCCTGCATAAGGGGCATAATGGGGCATTACACTGTGTGGGGGCATCATACATCCTGCATAAGGGGCATAATGGGGCATTACAATGTGTGGGGGGCATCATACATCCAGCATAAGGAGCATAATGGGGGCAATACACGGTGTGGGGGCATCATACATACTGCATAAGGGGCATAATGGGGGCATTACACTGTGTGGGGGCATCATACATACTGCATAAGGGGCATAATGGGGGCATTACACTGTGTGGGGGGCATCATACATACTGCATAAGGGGCATAATGGGGGCATTACACTGTGTGGGAGCATCATACATACTGCATAAGGGGCATAATGGGGGCATTACACTGTGTGGGGGCATCATACATCCTACATAAGTGGTATAATGGAGGCATTACACTGTGTGGGGGGCATCAGACATCCTGCATAAGGGGCATAATGGGGGCATTACACTGTCTGGGGGCATCATACATACTGCATAAGGGGCATAATAGGGACATTGCACTGTGTGGGGGCATCATACATACTGCATAAGGGGCATAATGGGGGCATTACAGTGTGTGGGGGCATCATACATACTGCATAAGGGGCATAATGGGGGCATTACACTGTGTGGGGGCATCATACATACTGCATAAGGGGCATAATGGGGGCATTACACTGTGTGGGGGCATCATACATACTGCATAAGGGGCATAATGGGGGCATCATACATCCTGCATAAGGAGCATAATGGGGGCATTACACTGTGTGTTGGCATCATACATACTGCATAAGGGGCATAATGGGGGCATTACACTGTGTGGGGGCATCATACATCTTGCATAAGGGGCATAATGGGGGCATTACACTGTGTGGGGGCATCATACATCTTGCATAAGGGGCATAATGGGGGCATTACAGTGTGTGTTGGCATCATACATCCTGCGTAAGGGGCATAATGGGGGCATTACACTGTGTGGGGGGCATCATACATCCTGCATAAGGAGCATAATGGGGGCATTACACTGTGTGGTGGCATCATACATACTGCATAAGGGGCATAATGGGGGCATTACACTGTGTGGGGGCATCATACATCCTGCGTAAGGGGCATAATGGGGGCATTACACTGTGTGGGGGGCATCATACATCCTGCATAAGGAGCATAATGGGGGCATTACACTGTGTGGGGGCATCATACATACTGCATAAGGGGCATAATGGGGGCATTACACTGTGTGGGGGCATCATACATCCTACATAAGTGGTATAATGGGGGCATTACACTGTGTGGGGGGCATCATACATCCTGCATAAGGGGCATAATGGGGCATCATACATAATGCATAAGGGGCATAATGGGGGCATCATACATACTGCATAAGGGGCATTACAGTGTGTGGGGGCATCATACATACTGCATAAGGGGCATAATGGGGGCATTACAATGTGTGGGGGCATCATACATACTGCATAAGGGGCATAATGGGGGCATTACACTGTGTGGGGGCATCATACATCCTGCATAAGGGGCATAATGGGGGCATTACACTGTGTGGGGGCATCATACATCCTGCATAAGGAGCATAATGGGGGCATTACACTGTGTGGGGGCATCATACATCCTGCATAAGGGGTATAATGGGGGCTTCATACATCCTGCATAAGGGGCATAATGGGGGCATCATACATACTGCATAAGGGGCATAATGGGGGCATTACACTGTGTGGGGGCATCATACATACTGCATAAGGGGCATAATGGGGCATTACACTGTGTGGGGGCATGATACATACTGCATAAGGGGCATAATGTGGGCATTACACTGTGTGGGGGGCATCATACATCCTGCATAAGGAGCATAATGGGGGCATTACACTGTGTTGGCATCATACATACTGCATAAGGGGCATAATGGGGGCATTACACTGTGGGGGCATCATACATCCCGCATAAGGGGCATTACGATGTGGGGGGCATCATACATACTGCATAAGGGGCATAATGGGGGCATTACACTGTGTGGGGGCATCATGGGGGCATTACACTGTGTGGGGGCATCATGGGGATATTACACTGTGTGGGGGCATCATACATGCTGCATAAGGGGCATTACACTGTGTGGGGGCATCACACATCCTGCATAAGGGGCATAATGGGGGCATCATACATACTGCATAAGGGGCATAGTGGGGGCATTACACTGTGTGGGGGCATCATGCATACTGCATAAGGGGCATAATGGGGGCATCACACTGTGTGGGGGCATCATACATCCTGCATAAGGGGTATAATGGGGGCATTACACTGTGTGGGGGCATCATACATCCTGCATAAGGGGCATAATGGGGGCATTACACTGTGGGGGCATCATACATACTGCATAAGGGGAATAATGGGGGCATTACACTTTGGGGGCATCATACATATTGCATAAAGGGCATAATGGGGGCATTACACTGTGTGGGGGCATCATACATCCTGCATAAGGGGCATAATGGGGGCATTACACTGCGTGTGGGCATCATACATACTGCATAAGGGGCATAATGGGGGCATTACGCTGTGGGGGCGTCATACATACTGCATAAGGGGCATAATGGGGGCATTACACAGTGGGGGGCATCATACATACTGCATAAGGGGCATAATGGGGGCATTACACTGCGTGGGGGCATCATACATGCTGCATAAGGGGCATTACACTGTGTGGGGGCATCACACATCCTGCATAAGGGGCATAATGGGGGTATTACACTGTGTGTTGGCATCATACATACTGTATAAGGGGCATAATGGGGGCATCACACATCCTGCATAAGGGGCATAGTGGGGGCATTACACTGTGTGGGGCATCATACATTCTGCATAAGGGGCATAATGGGGGCATTACACTGTGTGGGGGGCATCATGCATCCTGCATAAGGGGCATAATGGGGGCATTACGCTGTGGGGGCGTCATACATACTGCATAAGAGGCATAGTGGGGGCATTACACTGTGTGGGGGCATCATGCATACTGCATAAGGGGCATAATGGGGGCATCACACTGTGTGGGGGCATCATACATCCTGCATAAGGGGTATAATGGGGGCATTACACTGTGTGGGGGCATCATACATCCTGCATAAGGGGCATAATGGGGGCATTACACTGTGGGGGCATCATACATACTGCATAAGGGGAATAATGGGGGCATTACACTTTGGGGGCATCATACATATTGCATAAAGGGCATAATGGGGGCATTACACTGTGTGGGGGCATCATACATCCTGCATAAGGGGCATAATGGGGGCATTACACTGCGTGTGGGCATCATACATACTGCATAAGGGGCATAATGGGGGCATTACGCTGTGGGGGCGTCATACATACTGCATAAGGGGCATAATGGGGGCATTACACAGTGGGGGGCATCATACATACTGCATAAGGGGCATAATGGGGGCATTACACTGTGTGGGGGCATCATACATGCTGCATAAGGGGCATTACACTGTGTGGGGGCATCACACATCCTACATAAGGGGCATAATGGGGGTATTACACTGTGTGTTGGCATCATACATACTGTATAAGGGGCATAATGGGGGCATCACACATCCTGCATAAGGGGCATAGTGGGGGCATTACACTGTGTGGGGCATCATACATTCTGCATAATGGGGGCATTACACTGTGTGGGGGGCATCATGCATCCTGCATAAGGGGCATAATGGGGGCATTACACTGTGTGGGGGACATCATACATACTGCATAACGGGCATAATGGGGGCATTACACTGTGTGGGGGGCATCATGCATAAGGGGCATAATGGGGGCATTACACTGTGTGGGGGGCATCATACATACTGCATAAGGGGCATAATGGGGGCATTATACAGTGGGGGGCATCATACATACTGCATAAGGGGCATAATGGGGGCATTACACTGTGTGGGGGCATCATACATGCTGCATAAGGGGCATTACACTGTGTGGGGGCATCACACATCCTGCATAAGGGGCATAATGGGGGTATTACACTGTGTGTTGGCATCATACATACTGTATAAGGGGCATAATGGGGGCATCACACATCCTGCATAAGGGGCATAGTGGGGGCATTACACTGTGTGGGGCATCATACATTCTGCATAAGGGGCATAATGGGGGCATTACACTGTGTGGGGGGCATCATGCATCCTGCATAAGGGGCATAATGGGGGCATTACACTGTGTGGGGGACATCATACATACTGCATAAGGGGCATAATGGGGGCATTACACTGTGTGGGGGCATCATCCATCTTGCATAAGGGGCATAATGGGGGCATTACACTGTGTGAGGGGCATCATACATACTGTATAAGGGGCATAATGGGGGTATTACATTGTGTGGGGGAATCATACAAACTGCATAAGGGGCATAATGGGGGCATTACACTGTGTGGGGGCATCATACATACTGCATAAGGGGCATAATGGGGGCATTACACTGTGTGGGGGACATCATACATACTGCATAAGGGGCATAATGGGGGCATTACACTGTGTGGGGGCATCATCCATCCTGCTTAAGGGGCATAATGGGGGCATTACACTGTGTGAGGGGCATCATACATACTGCATAAGGGGCATAATGGGGGCATTATACTGTGTGAGGGGCATCATACATACTGCATAAGGGGCATAATGGGGGCATTACACTGTGTGGGGGCATCATACATCCTGCATAAGGGGCATAATGGGGGCATTACACTGTGTGGGGGCATCATACATCCTGCATAAGGGGCATAAGGGGCATAATGGGGGCATTAGACTGTGTGGGGGCATCATACATCCTGCATAATGGGGGCATTACACTGTGTGGGGGCATCATACATCCTGCATAAGGGGTATAATGCGGGCATTACACTGTGTGGGGGCATCATACATCCTGCATAAGGGGCATAATGGGGGCATTACACTGTGGGGGGCATCATACATCCTGCATAAGGAGCATAATGGGGGCATTACACTGTGGGGGGCATCATACATCCTGCATAAGGAGCATAATGGGGGCATTACACTGTGTGGGGGCATCATACATCCTGCATAAGGGGCATAATTGGGGCATTACACTGTGTGGGGGCATCATACATCCTGCATAAGGGGCATAAAGGGGGCATTACACTGTGTGGGGGCATCATACATCCTGCATAAGGGGCATAATGGAGGCATTACACTGTGTGGGGGCATCATACATCCTGCATAAGGGGCATAATGGGGGCATTACACTGTGTGGGGGGCATCATACATCCTGCATAAGGGGCATAATGGGGGCATTACACTGTGTGGGGGCATCATACATCCTGCATAAGGGGCATAATGGGGCATTACACTGTGTGGGGGCATCATACATCCTGCATAAGGGGCATAATGGGGCATTACACTGTGTGGGGAGCATCATACATCCAGCATAAGGAGCATAATGGGGGCAATACACGGTGTGGGGGCATCATACATACTGCATAAGGGGCATAATGGGGGCATTACACTGTGTGGGGGCATCATACATACTGCATAAGGGGCATAATGGGGGCATTACACTGTGTGGGGGGCATCATACATACTGCATAAGGGGCATAATGGGGGCATTACACTGTGTGGGAGCATCATACATACTGCATAAGGGGCATAATGGGGGCATTACACTGTGTGGGGGCATCATACATCCTACATAAGTGGTATAATGGAGGCATTACACTGTGTGGGGGGCATCAGACATCCTGCATAAGGGGCATAATGGGGGCATTACACTGTCTGGGGGCATCATACATACTGCATAAGGGGCATAATAGGGACATTGCACTGTGTGGGGGCATCATACATACTGCATAAGGGGCATAATGGGGGCATTACAGTGTGTGGGGGCATCATACATACTGCATAAGGGGCATAATGGGGGCATTACACTGTGTGGGGGCATCATACATACTGCATAAGGGGCATAATGGGGGCATTACACTGTGTGGGGGCATCATACATACTGCATAAGGGGCATCATACATCCTGCATAAGGAGCATAATGGGGGCATTACACTGTGTGTTGGCATCATACATACTGCATAAGGGGCATAATGGGGGCATTACACTGTGTGGGGGCATCATACATCTTGCATAAGGGGCATAATGGGGGCATTACAGTGTGTGGGGGGCATCATACATCCTGCATAAGGAGCATAATGGGGGCATTACAATGTGTGGAGGCATCATACATCCTGCATAAGGGGCATAATGGGGGCATTACACTGTGTGGGGGCATCATACATCCTGCGTAAGGGGCATAATGGGGGCATTACACTGTGTGGGGGGCATCATACATCCTGCATAAGGAGCATAATGGGGGCATTACACTGTGTGGGGGCATCATACATACTGCATAAGGGGCATAATGGGGGCATTACACTGTGTGGGGGCATCATACATCCTACATAAGTGGTATAATGGGGGCATTACACTGTGTGGGGGGCATCATACATCCTGCATAAGGGGCATAATGGGGGCATCATACATAATGCATAAGGGGCATAATGGGGGCATCATACATACTGCATAAGGGGCATTACACTGTGTGGGGGCATCATACATACTGCATAAGGGGCATAATGGGGGCATTACACTGTGTGGGGGCATCATACATACTGCATAAGGGGCATAATGGGGGCATTACACTGTGTGGGGGCATCATACATACTGCATAAGGGGCATAATGGGGGCATTACACTGTGTGGGGGCATCATACATATTGCATAAAGGGCATAATGGGGGCATTACACTGTGTGGGGGCATCATACATCCTGCATAAGGGGCATAATGGGGGCATTACACTGTGTGGGGGCATCATACATCCTGCATAAGGAGCATAATGGGGGCATTACAATGTGTGGGGGCATCATACATCCTGCATAAGGGGTATAATGGGGGCTTCATACATCCTGCATAAGGGGCATAATGGGGGCATCATACATACTGCATAAGGGGCATAATGGGGGCATTACACTGTGTGGGGGCATCATACATACTGCATAAGGGGCATAATGGGGCATTACACTGTGTGGGGGCATGATACATACTGCATAAGGGGCATAATGTGGGCATTACACTGTGTGGGGGGCATCATACATCCTGCATAAGGAGCATAATGGGGGCATTACACTGTGTGTTGGCATCATACATACTGCATAAGGGGCATAATGGGGGCATTACACTGTGGGGGCATCATACATCTTGCATAAGGGGCATAATGGGGGCATTACACTGTGTGGGGGCATCATACATCCTGCATAAGGGGCATAATGGGGGCATTACACTGTGTGGGGGCATCATACATCCTGCATAAGGAGCATAATGGGGGCATTACAATGTGTGGGGGCATCATACATTTTGCATAAGGGGCATAATGGGGGCATTACACTGTGTGGGGGCATCATACATCCTGCATAAGGAGCATAATGGGGGCATTACACTGTGTGGGGGCATCATACATACTGCATAAGGGGCATAATGGGGGCATTACACTGTGTGGGGGCATCATACATCCTGCATAAGGGGCATAATGGGGGCATTACACTGTGTGGGGGCATCATACATCCTGCATAAGGGGCATAATGGGGGCATTACACTGTGTGGTGGGCATCATACATCCTGCATAAGGGGCATAATGGGGGCATTACACTGTGTGGGGGCATCGTACATACTGCATAAGGGGCATAATGGGGGCATTACACTGTGTGGGGGCATCATACATCCTGCATAAGGGGCATAATGGGGGCATTACACTGTGTGGGGGCTTCATACATCCTGCATAAGGGGCATAATGGGGGCATTACACTGTGCGGGGCATCATACATACTGCATAAGGGGCATAATGGGGGCATTACACTGTGTGGGGGCATCATACATCCTGCATAAGGAGCATAATGGGGGCATTACAATGTGTGGGGGCATCATACATCCTGCATAAGGGGCATAATGGGGGCATCATACATACTGCATAAGGGGCATAATGGGGGCATCATACATACTGCATAAGGGGCATTACACTGTGTGGGGGCATCATACATACTGCATAAGGGGCATAATGGGGGCATTACACTGTGTGGGGGGCATCATACATCCTGCATAAGGAGCATAATGGGGGCATTACACTGTGTGTTGGCATCATACATACTGCATAAGGGGCATAATGGGGGCATTACACTGTGGGGGCATCATACATCTTGCATAAGGGGCATAATGGGGGCATTACACTGTGTGGGGGCATCATACATCCTGCATAAGGGGCATAATGGGGGCATTACACTGTGTGAGGGCATCATACATCCTGCATAAGGAGCATAATGGGGGCATTACACTGTGTGGGGGCATCATACATTTTGCATAAGGGGCATAATGGGGGCATTACACTGTGTGGGGGCATCATACATCCTGCATAAGGAGCATAATGGGGGCATTACACTGTGTGGGGCATCATACATACTGCATAAGGGGCATAATGGGGGCATTACACTGTGTGGGGGCATCGTACATACTGCATAAGGGGCATAATGGGGGCATTACACTGTGTGGGGGCATCATACATCCTGCATAAGGGGCATAATGGGGGCATTACACTGTGTGGGGGCATCATACATCCTGCATAAGGGGCATAATGGGGGCATTACATTGTGGGGGCATCATACATTCTGCATAAGGGGCATAATGGGGGCATTACACTGTGTGGGGGCATCATACATCCTGCATAAGGGGCATAATGGGGGCATTACACTGTGTGGGGGCATCATACATCCTGCATAAGGGGCATAATGGGGGCATTACACTGTGTGGTGGGCATCATACATCCTGCATAAGGGGCATAATGGGGGCATTACACTGTGTGGGGGCATCGTACATACTGCATAAGGGGCATAATGGGGGCATTACACTGTGTGGGGGCATCATACATCCTGCATAAGGGGCATAATGGGGGCATTACACTGTGTGGGGGCTTCATACATCCTGCATAAGAGGCATAATGGGGGCATTACACTGTGCGGGGCATCATACATACTGCATAAGGGGCATAATGGGGGCATTACACTGTGTGGGGGCATCATACATCCTGCATAAGGAGCATAATGGGGGCATTACAATGTGTGGGGGCATCATACATCCTGCATAAGGGGCATAATGGGGGCATCATACATACTGCATAAGGGGCATTACACTGTGTGGGGGCATCATACATACTGCATAAGGGGCATAATGGGGGCATTACACTGTGTGGGGGCATCATACATCCTGCATAAGGGGCATAATGGGGGCATTACACTGTGGGGGCATCATACATACTGCATAAGGGGCATAATGGGGGCATTGCACTGTGTGGGGGCATCATACATCCTGCATAAGGGGCATAATGGGGGAATTACACTGTGTGGGGCATCATACATCCTGCATGAGGGGCATAATGGCGGCATTACACTGTGTGGGGGCATCATACATCCTGCATAAGGGGCATAATGGGGGCATTACACTGTGTGGGGGCATCATACATACTGCATAAGGGGCATAATGGGGGCATTACACTGTGTGGGGGCATCATACATACTGCATAAGGGGCATAATGGGGGCATTACACTGTGTGGGGGCATCATACATCCTGCATAAGGGGCATAATGGGGGCATTACACTGTGTGGTGGGCATCATACATCCTGCATAAGGGGCATAATGGGGGCATTACACTGTGTGGGGGCATCGTACATACTGCATAAGGGGCATAATGGGGGCATTACACTGTGTGGGGGCATCATACATCCTGCATAAGGGGCATAATGGGGGTATTACACTGTGTGGCGGCATCATACATCCTGCATAAGGGGCATAATGGGGGCATTACACTGTGGGGGCATCATACATACTGCATAAGGGGCATAATGGGGGCATTACACTGTGTGGGGGCATCATACATACTGCATAAGGGGCATAATGGGGGCATTACACTGTGTGGGGGCATCATACATCCTGCATAAGGGGCATAATGGGGGAATTACACTGTGTGGGGCATCATACATCCTGCATGAGAGGCATAATGGCGGCATTACACTGTGTGGGGGGCATCATACATCCTGCATAAGGGGCATAATGGGGGCATTACACTGTGGGGGCATCATACATCCTGCATAAGGGGCATAATGGGGGCATTACACTGTGTGGGGGCATCATACATCCTGCATAAGGGGCATAATGGGGGCATTACACTGTGTGGGGGCATCATACATCCTGTATAAGGGGTATAATGGGGGCATTATACTGTGGGGGCATCATACATACTGCATAAAGGGCATAATGGGGGCATTACACTGTGGAGGGGGCATCATACATCCTGTATAAGGGGCATAATGGGGGCATTACACTGTGTGGGGGCATCATACATACTGCATAAAGGGCATAATGGGGGCATTACACTGTGGGGGGCATCATACATCCAGTATAAGGGGCATAATGGGGGCATCATACATACTGCATAAAGGGCATAATGGGGGCATTACACTGTGGGGGGCATCATACATCCTGTATAAGGGGCATAATGGGGGCATTACACTGTGTGGGGGCATCATACATACTGCATAAGGGGTATAATGGGGGCATTACACTGTGTGGGGGCATCATATATCCTGCATAAGTGGCATAATGGGGGCATTACACTGTGTGGGGGCATCATACATCCTGCATAAGGGGCATAATGGGGGCATTACACTGTGTGGGGGCATCATACATCCTGTATAAGGGGCATAATGGGGGCATTACACTGTGTCGAGGCATCATACATCCTGCATAAGGGGCATAATGGGGGCATTACACTGTGTGGGGGCATCATACATTCTGCATAAGGGGCATAATGGGGGCATTACACTGTGTGGGGGCATCATACATCATGCATAAGGGGCATAATGGGGGCATTACACTGTGTGGGGGTATCACACATCCTGTATAAGGGGCATAATGGGGGCATTACACTGTGTGGAGGCATCATACATCCTGCATAAGGGGCATAATGGGGGCATTACACTGTGTTGAGGCATCACACACCCTGCATAAGGGGCATAATGGGGGCATTACACTGTGGGGGGCATCATACATCCTGCATAAGGGGCATAGTGGGGGAATCATACATCCTGCATAAGGGCAATAATGGGGGCATTACACTGTGTGGGGGGCATCATACATCCTGCATAAGGGGCATAATGGGGACATTACACTGTGTGGGGGCATCATGCATACTGTATAAGGGGCATAATGGGGGCATTACACTGTGGGGGGCATCATACATCCTGCATAAGGGGCATAATGGGGGCATTACACTGTGTGGGGACAACATACATCCTGCATAAGGGGCATAATGGGGGCATTACACTGTGTGGGGGCATCATACATCCTGCATAAGGGGCATAATGGGGGCATTACACTGTGTGGGGGGCATCATACATCCTGCATAAGGGGCATAATGGGGGCATTACACTGTGTGGGGGCATCAAACATCCTGCATAAGGGGCATAATGGGGGCATTACACTGTGTGGGGGGCATCATACATCCTGCATAAGGGGCATAATGGGGGCATTACACTGTGGGGGCATCATACATCCTGCATAAGGGGCATAATGTGGACATTACACTGTGTGGGGGCATCATACATACTGCATAAGGGGCATAATGGGGGCATTACACTGTGGGGGCATCATACATCCTGCATAAAGGGCATAATGGGGGCATTACACTGTGTGGGGCATCATACATCCTGTATAAGTGGCATAATGGGGACATTACACTGTGGGGGCATCATACATACTGCATAAAGGGCATAATGGGGGCATTACACTGTGGGGGGCATCATACATCCTGTATAAGGGGCATAATGGGGGCATTACACTGTGTGGGGGCATCATACATCCTGCATAAGGGGTATAATGGGGGCATTACACTGTGTGGGGGCATCATACATCCTGCATAAGGGGCATAATGGGGGCATTACACTGTGTGGGGGCATCATACATCCTGTATAAGGGGCATAATGGGGGCATTACACTGTGTGGGGGCATCATACATACTGCATAAGGGGCATAATGGGGGCATTACACTGTGGGGGGCATCATACATCCTGTATAAGGGGCATAATGGGGGCATTACACTGTGGGGGCATCGTACATACTGCTTAAGGGGCATAATGGGGGCATTACACTGTGTGGGGGCATCATACATACTGCATAAGGGGCATAATGGGGGTATTACACTGTGTGGGGGCATCATATATCCTGCATAAGGGGCATAATGGGGGCATTACACTGTGGGGGCATCATACATACTGCATAAGGGGCATAATGGGGGAATTACACTGTGTGGGGCATCATACATCCTGCATGAGGGGCATAATGGGGGCATTACACTGTGGGGGCATCATACATCCTGCATAAGGGGCATAATGGGGGCATCATAATCCTGCATAAGGGGCATAATGGGGACATTACACTGTGTGGGGGCATCATACATACTGCATAAGGGGCATAATGGGGGCATTACACTGTGGGGGCATCATACATCCTGCATAAAGGGCATAATGGGGGCATTACACTGTGGGGGGCATCATACATCCTGTATAAGGGGCATAATGGGGACATTACACTGTGGGGGCATCATACATACTGCATAAAGGGCATAATGGGGGCATTACACTGTGGGGGGCATCATACATCCTGTATAAGGGGCATAATGGAGGCATTACACTGTGTGGGGGCATCATACATCCTGCATAAGGGGTATAATGGGGGCATTACACTGTGTGGGGGCATCATACATCCTGCATAAGGGGCATAATGGGGGCATTACACTGTGTGGGGGCATCATACATCCTGCATAAGGGGCATAATGGGGGCATTACACTGTGTGGGGGCATCATACATACTGCATAAGGGGCATCATACATCCTGTATAAGGGGCATAATGGGGGCATTACACTGTGTGGGGGCATCATACATACTGCATAAGGGGCATAATGGGGGCATTACACTGTGGGGGGCATCATACATCCTGTATAAGGGGCATAATGGGGACATTACACTGTGGGGGCATCATACATCCTGCATAAGAGGCATAATGGGGGCATTACATTGTGTGGGGGCATCATACATCCTGCATAAGGGGCATAATGGGGGCATTACACTGTGTGGGGGCATCATACATCCTGCATAAGGGGCATAATGGGGACATTACACTGTGTGGGGGCATCATACATACTGTATAAGGGGCATAATGGGGGCATTACACTGTGTGGGGGCATCATACATCCTGCATAAGGGGCATAATGGGGGCATTACACTGTGTGGGGGCATTATACATACTGTATAAGGGGCATAATGGGGGCATTACACTGTGGGGGTCCTGTACTCTGAGAACAATACGTTTCCTCCCTTCCTGTCTCCATAGTTGGGTCGTATGTATCTATTACAGGAAACAGAACAGAAACCTTATGACTGTTATAAAGGGGCAACACAGGACCCCAAAAGAGCTTCCGTGCTGAAGGGATAAATGCCCTCTGCACCCAGTAACGGGGGTGTCCACATACCTCCACGTAGAGACTAAATCCAAATCGGCTAAAGGACCTCTGCTGACGTCATGCCCATGTGACCATGCAATTTGATGATGTCATCGGAAGGGGCTGGGCTTCATTCTTTATTACAAACCTATTACTGGTCTGGAAGGCGCCCTCTGCTGCTGGTTGCGGAGAGATGACGCCGAGCAGCTGAGAGGTTTTGGAGGCGCAGATAAGTGGATGTTCCTGCATGAGGGCTGCACAGGGGTGGTTTTGAAGGTGTGGGGACTAAGGGGGTCCTGTTACTTGCATTGAGCTGAGGGTCTGAGTGGGGAAGGTGCATGGAATTGTGTGTCGGGGTTCTTCGTGGAGAAAAAGGGGGGTCCTGTTACTTGCATAGTTTTGCATGGGGTGGGTCACTGTTGCTTGCATGGGGCTTAGGGTCTGTGTGGGGAAGGAGCGGGTCCAGTTACTTGTAGAGGACTGCATGTTGGGGTCTTTGTGGGGAAGGAGGGGGCACTGTTATTTGCATGAGGCAACGTGCTGGGTGTTTGCGTGGGGAAGGAGCCCGGGGCTGTTAATTGCATGGGGCTGGGTGTCTGCGTGGGGAAAGAGCGTTCCAGTTACTTGCATGGGGCTGCGTGCTGTGGTTCTGCATCGGTAAGGAGGTGGCACTTTCCCCCGTGCTGTAAACGTACTGACCCAAAGAATAAAGCTACTTTATCAATTTCACCACACGCGGAACAGAATAAAAAAAAACAAAAAAACAATTCCTGAATTGTTGGCTTTTGTTTATTCTGCCTCCCAAAAATCGGAATAGAAAGCGATCAAAAAATGTCACGTGCCTGAAAATGGCACCAATAACAACGTCAACTCATCCCGCAAAAAAACGAGCCGTCAAATGACTGTTAGAACCTTGCTGTTAGGTTTTTTTTCCTTTGCTGGTCACATGACCTTGTTGGCCTATTTATCCTGCTCCGCCCTTCTGGCTTTGCTGGACTTCATTGTATTTCTACTTTCTAGCTAGCCTGTGCTCTGTGTCTTGCTCTGTTAGTTTGCTTGGTTTACTGACCTCTATGTTCTTTATATTTTGTTTGTTCGTCTGTCTGCTACTATTTCAGTTAGGAGGTGTCCCATATTCCTCCCAGTCCTTAGTACTTGTAGGGATTCCTCCCCCACATCTATAGGTCTTCGTACAGACTAGCTTAGGACTTTAGCAGGTCTGATCGCAGGATCAGGTTCCCTGTTACATCGTAGGGATTCAGCTGAGTTCTATCGTAGGGACAGATCTCCTCTCTTTCCTTAGCTCTGGTAGCAGAACATAACAATGACTGTCTGCCAAAATATGGAAAAATTATAGCTCTCAAAATATGGCGATGCAAAAACTTGATTTTACAAAAAATGCGTCTTTTAGTGTGTGACAGCTGTCAGTCGTAAAAACCCCATATGATTCTGGTATCTGTAATCGCACCGACCCGAAGAATAAGGTCATCTAATCACTTATACTGCACAAGGAACGGCGTAAAAAATAAACTCTCGGGTTAGGGTTGTGCTAGGGTTAGGGTTGGTGTTGAGGTTGGGATTTTTTTCAAAAGTAAGAAAAAGAGATGACGATATGGCGACTAGTGTTGAGCGCAAGTGCTCGCTACTTGAGTTTGCATCGGGTGCTCTGGTATGCATTGAGTATCGTGGGTATTTGAGTGACATGCTCGAGTCTCCGCCCCATATGCTTCGCAGCCAAAAAAACTTTACGGGGATTGCCTGCCATGCACGAGCGATCCCCGCATGTTTTTTTTTGGGTGTCTAATAACCGTGAAACATGCGGAGCAGGGACTCTAGCATGTCACTCGAGCACACGCTGTACATGGTGCATACCTGAGTACCCGATGCAAACTCAAGTAGCGAGCACTTGCGCTCAAGACTAATGACAACTTATTCAATATGATGACCTAATGTAATCAAATTCTGTGTCGTACCTCTGGGTTCAAATTGTCCTTGATAAAATCCTTGAGGGGTCTAGTTTCCAAAATGGGGTCACTTGTGGGGGAGCTCCAATGTTTAGGCACACAGGGGCTTTCCAAACGCGACATGGTGTCCGCTAACAAATTGAATGGAAAATCGTCTCAAATTGTTAGCGGACACCATGTTGCGTTTGGAGAGCCCCTGTGTGCCTAAACATTGGAGCTCCCCCACAAGTGACCCCATTTTGGAAACTAGACCCCCAAAGGCACCTATCTAGATGCATAGTGAGCACTTGGAACCCCCAGGTGCTTCACAAATTGATTCGTAAAAATGAAAAAGTGGAAAAAAAATACTTTTTCATTTTTACAGATTACTTTGTGAAGCACCTGGGGGTTGAAAATGCTCACCACGCATCTAGATAAGTTCCCAGGGGGGTCTAGTTTCCAAAATGGGGTCACTTGTGGGGGGTTTCCACTGTTTAGGCACATCAGGGGCTCTCCAAACGCAACATGGCGTCCGCTAATTATTCAAGAAAATTTTACAATCGAAAATTCAAATGGCGCTCCTTCCCTTCCGAGCCCTGCCGTGCGCCCAAACAGTGGTTTTTCCCCACATATGGGGTAGCTGCGTGCCCAGGGGAAATTGCACAACATATTTTGGGGTCCATTTTTTCCTATTACCCCTGCGAAAATAAAAAAAAATTGGGTCTAAAGTAACATTTTTGTGAAAAAAGTTAAATGTTCATTTTTTTTCTTCCATATTCCAAAAATTCCTGTGAAGCACCTGAAGGGTTAATAAAGTTCTTGAATGTGGTTTTGAGCACCTTGAGGGGTGCAGTTTTTAGAATGGTGTCACTTTTGGGTATTTTCTGTCATAAAGACCTCTCAAAGTGACTTCAAATGTGATGTGGTCCCTAGAAAAATGGTTTAGTAACTTTTGTTGGAAAAATGAGAAATCGCTGGTCAACTTTTAACCCTTATAGCTCCCTAACAAAAAAAAATGTTGGTTCCAAAATTGTGCTGACGTAAAGTAGACATGTGGGAAATGTTATTTATTAACTCTTTTGTGTGACATATCTCTCTGATTTAAGGGCATAAAAATTAAAATTTTGAAAATTGCAAAATTTTCACCAAATTTCCATTTTTTTCACAAATAAACGCAAATGATATCGAAGAAATTTTACCACAATCATGACGTACAATATGTCACGAAAAAACAGTCTCAGAATCAGGGGGATCCGTTGAAGCGTTCCAGAGTAATTACCTCATAAAGTGACAGTGGTCAGAATTGTAAAAATTGGCCTGGTCATGAACGTGCAAACCACCTTGGGTTGTAAAGGGGTTAAGGCAGTCAGGTCTACCATGGGGTTAGCAGATCCCCGGCCCAGGAAGGGCTTCCTTTCCCCTAAACGAAAGTACCCGTTCGATGACCCTGCATGTTCTTTTTGGGAGAAAGCGCCAAAACTGGATGTCGCCATAGCCAAAGCCTCAAAGAAATACTCCCATTTGAGGACATGGGTGTCTTAAAAGACCCCATGGATAAAAAAGTAGACACCTTCCTAAAGGGTTCCTGGGAAGCCACTGGGGGGGGGGGGGGGGTTTAAAACCTGTGGTAGCTGCCACATGTATGGCCAGGTCATTAATGGTCTGGCTGGACCAGCTTGAAACACAACTGAGGCAGAAAACATCTAGAGACCCAATTCTTGAAACTATCCTGGCAATGAAAGGGCCAGCGGCCTTCCTAGCGGACGCCTCGGCGGACTTCTTCAGATTAGGTGCTAGGCCAACGGGGCTCGCTAACGCGGCCAGACGAGCCCTCTGGCTCAAATGTTGGCCCGGGGATCTACAGACTAAATCAAGATTGTGCTCCATCCCCTGTGAGGAAGAGTTTCTATTCGGGCCCGCCATTGATGACATATTGGAAAAAGCATGGGACAATAAGAAGCGGTTCCCTATCCTGTCTAACACTGCTTACAGAAAACCTTTTCGGAGCAAAAGGTTTAACCGTAGAAAACCCCCTAAAGAGCAGGATAGGTGGGAAGACAGGAGAAGGCAGACCAAAGGGTTCCTATTTTTAACAACCCCCCCCCCCCCCCCCAACGATAGCATGAAGCCCTCCCAATGAGGATTTGCCCCGGGTGGGGGGAAGGCTATCAGGATTTCTCCCGGCCTGGGAATATGCAACAGTTCATGGATTCTGAGCCTAATACAATCTGGCCTGAAACTCAAGTTCCTCACATTCCGTCAGCCAACCTTTGTTGTGACCCCCGAAAGGTCCTCAAACGAGGAGCAGCTGGCCTTGGAGCAGGAAACGATTGTGAACCTAAAAAAGCTGGACAAACTTTTGAAGGTGGAAGCCTTCAAAATGGAAACAATAAAATAATCGGTAAAAATGCTGTTTCCCAATTGTTTCATGGCCGTCCTAGATTTAAAAGACGCTTATTATCACGTCCCGATACACAAAGACTACCGGAAGTTCCTCAGAGTAGCAGTTCCTATAGGTGGAGTGGTCAAACACTTTCGATATACAGCCCTCCCATTCTGCATCGCCACAGCCCCAAGGGTTTTCACCAAAGTTGTTGCAGAGGTAATGGCTCATCTAAGAGAACAGAACACCCTGTCCGTCTCATACCTAGACGACTTCCTGGTAATAGGCAGCTCCTTTCTAAACTGGAAATCCCATCTGGGAAAGGTCATGGATTCTTTGACTCGCTTAGGGTGGCTTTTGAATCTGGAAAAATCCTAAACAGAACCATGCCAGATACAGGAATACCTAGGCATCGTGCTGGATTAAAAAAGAAAGGAGTGTTGTCTCCCCACAGGGAAAATTCACAAAATCATAGACCAGATATCGCAGGCAAAGTCCCACCCATCTATGTCCCTGCGGAAAGCCATGTCCCTTCTATGCTCCCTGACAGCATGTTTCCCGGCCATCCAATGGGCTCAAATACATACCAGGATCCTACATTGGGAAATCCTAGAGGCAGAAAAATCCCTAAAACAGCATTTAGAAGGGCAGCTAACACTATCTGCAGAAACCACACTTTCCCTAGAGTGATGAGGGAACATAGACAATCTAGCCCGGGCAATTCCTTGGACAATCCCTACACCTCAAATCCTGACCACAGATGCAAGTCCTGGGGGCTGGAGGGCTCACCTCAACAACCTTGTAGCGCAGGGGGTCTGGACAGAACGCCTAAAGCTAGCTTCCTCAAACTTGAAGGAGCTCCTAGCAGTAGAGCGGGCACTCCAGGAATTCATGCACACACTACAAGCCCACCACGTGAGGGTCTTCTCAGACTGAGTAGTAGTGGCGTACCTGAACCACCAGGGGCGTACACGGTCCCATTACCTAATGCAGGCGACAGAGGTCATCTTTCGCTTAGCCGAGGAAAACTTACAATCCCTATCAGTCCTACACATAAAAGGGATAGAAAATCGCACCACAGACTTTGAGTCGGACACAGCTAAAGCAGGGCGAATGGGAGAAATCAGTCAGTTTTTCTGCATATTGTACAAATGTGGGGACATCCCTCCATAGATCTGTTCGCCAACAATCGGAACAAGAAAACACTTTCTGCTCCCTAGACCCCAAAGGAAACCCCGTAGCTGTGGATGCCTTCACGATCCCATGGAGTTACCCCCTAGCTTACGCTTTTCCTCCGACCGCTCTGATTCCAGCTGTTCTGACTAAAATCAGGTAAGAGAAAGCGAGGGTAATCTTGATAGCCCCCTTTTGGCCAAAGAGGGCATGGTTTTCGTGGCTGAGGATGTTATCAATCTCCGACCCACGAGTTCTTCCGGAACTTCCGGACCTTCTTTCTCAGGCAGGGCCCGGTTCTCCATCCTCGGGCTTCAAACTTAAACTTGACAGCCTGGAATTTGAGAGGGCTCCTCTGAAGGACAAAGGTTTCTCCCCAAATCTTATCACCACTCTACTTCAAAGTAGGAAACCTGTGACCACCAAACTGTACGGAAAAACCTGGAAGAAATTCCTTTCAGTCTCCGGTTCCAGGCTGGGAGGGGAGGTCCCATTGACAGCTATCCTGGAATTTTTACAGAGGGGTTTGGAGCAGGGTCTGACCACAAATACCTTTTTAAAAGTTCAAGTTGCAGCCCTGGGAGCGTTCTACAATTTTGATCTGGCTAGGGATAGATGATTATCTAGGTTCATTAAAGCATCATCTAGATCCCATCCCATCCCGAAATACTACACCTTGGGATTTAAACTTGCTCCTTTCAGCCTTAACTGAGGCCCCTTTTGAACCTCTGTCGGAACCGTCCCTAAAAATTCTGTCCCTCAAAACAGCGCTCTTAGTAGCTCTGACATCCGCACGTAGGGTTAGTGATATTCAGGCCCTATCTGCAGGCCCCCCTTTCACACAGGTCTTGGAGGATAGAGTTACTCTGAAAACCGACCCTGCCTATCTGCCAAAAGTGGCGTCAAGATTTTACAGGTCCCAGGAAATCACCCTCCCGTCTTTGTGCCCCAACCCTAGGAATACGACAGAGGGTCTTGCATACACTAGTCGTCAGAAGGTACCTAATCCGATACCTAGAGGCGACACGTGTGTAGGGAGGATAGTTCTCTCTTTGTTTGCTTTTAGGGCCCTCGTAAGGGGAAGAAAGTTTCTAAGGGCACGCTGGCCAGATGGATAAGGGAGGCCATCACACTATCGTACTCCTCACGCGGGGAAGCTGCCCTGGAGAAACTGAAGGCCCACTCAACAAGAGCTATGGCAGCCTCCTGGGCGGAGAAGGCTGGGGCTACGATAGAGCAGATATGTAGAGCGGCAACTTGGTCCCCCCCCTCCCCCCCCTCTACCCTCTTCAATCACTACCGGTTAGACTTAACCTCTTCTTCAGACCTTACTTTTGGGAGAAGGGTTCTGGAAGCTGTGGTCCCTCCCCCTAATGAGTCACTTCTCTGTAATTCTCTCCGTGGTGCTGTCATTGGGGAAGGAGAAAGACTTAGTTACCGGTAACGGGATTTCTCAGAGCCCATGATGGCATCCGTACATTCCCTCCCTTCACATGTGTGTGCGTACACTTATTAGTTACCTGTTGTAGCCACGTGGTGTTTATGACGAGTTCTTAAATTGTAAAATTTTGTGTTACTAACCTGGTGGTCCTCTCATGCTCTGTAAACAACTGATGCGGGAGAGAGGTACCGCCCTTTTATCTGTAGGTTTCCTGTCCTTGAAGGGCGGATCCCCTCTCCGTGGTGCCGTCATGGGCTCTTAGAAATCCCGTTACCGGTAAGTAACTGCGTCTTTCATTTCTATAATTAGAAATCTTGGTATGATATTAGTGAAGAGAAACTGCAGGTGGATCTGTATCAGGGCACGTTCACACATTGCGATTTGTTGGGGAAACGATCTGCAGCAAAGTCCTCACATGTAGACCCGCACTAAATCCTTCAGATCTCACCGACAATTTGTTTTGTATTTAGCAGCAACCTGTAACCCCTTTCCGGCATGTGCTGCGCGCATCTTTCTGGGGACATGACAGCTGATCTGTACAGCCATCATGTGCCCCTAACAGCCACGGGTAGAATCGTGATCCACCTGCAGCTCTTAACATGTTAAATGCCGCTGGCAACCGAGTGGTCGGCGCTCATAGCACGTGAGCATTTCTGCTACACACAGGCGATCTGATCATCACGTGTGTGTAGCAGAGGCGATCAGATAATTGCAGCTTCTAGTCTCCCATAGAGACTATTAAAGCATGCAAAAAGAAAAAATTGTTTTTAAAAATATAAAAAAATAAAAGTTTAACCCCATAGCGCCCAATGACTTACACTGCACGACATGAGTGGGTGTAAGTTACTGCTCCTTGCCGTGCTGTGTTCATCCATGTAAACACTGTGCTGTGTCCATCCATGTAAACACGCTGTGCCAGTTCAGTGCCGACAGCTGAGCAGCATGAGAAGGGGTGCAATGACCCATACCGTCGGTCCCTGCACCCAGATCGCTGCTATCGGTCAGTCTATCTGACTGACCGATCACAGCATGATGGAGCAGGAGAAGCTGAAGTTTCAGCCTCTCCTGCCCGATCGGTGCCAGAGCTCAGCGCTGCCCCTGGCGGTTAACCCTCTGAATACTGCCATCGAGCGCGAATGTAGTGTCCAGGAGGCAGGAAGAGGGCTAGGAGCTCCCTCTGCCTACAGGTTGGGGCCCGACCGTTGCCATGGTGACCATATATATATTATACTTTTTATATATATTCTACACTAATAAATACAGATTTATAGGTAAAAAAAAATAATAAACACAAAAGTACACATATTTGGTATCGCCGCATCCGGAACAACCCGATCTATAAACATGTCACACTAGTTAACCCTTTCAGTGAACAGCGTAAAAAAAAAACCATGAGAATCTATAACTTTTCATCATACCGCTGGAAAAAAGTGGAATAAAACGCGATCAACAAGACAGATGAAAATAAAAATGGTACCGCTGAAAATGTCATCTTGTCACGCAAAAATCAAGCCGCCATACAGCTCCATCTGCCGAAAAATTAAAAAGTTACAGCACTCAGAATAAAGCGATGCAAAGATAATAATTTTTTTCTATAAAAGTTTTATTATGTAAAAGCGCATAAACATAAAAAAATACATAAATGTGGTACCGCTGTAAACGTACTGACCCGAAGAATAAAGCTGCCTTATCAATTTTACCACACAAGTAACAACAACAACAAAAATACTGAATTGTTGTTTTTTGTTCATTCTGCCTCCCAAAAATAAGAATAGAAACGAATCAAAAAATTTAATTTGCTCGAAAAGGGTACCAACAAAAACGTCAACTCATCCTACAAAAAACAACCCGTAACATGACTCTGTCGGCCGAAATATGGAAAAATTATAGCTCTCTAAATATGGCAATGCATACATTAGCGTCTTTTAGCATGTGACAGCTGTCAATCGTAAAAACCCGATATGAATCTGGTATCGCTGTTATCGCACCGACCCGAAGAATAAAGTTGCCTAATCACTTTTATACTGCACGGGGAACGGCGTAATAAATAAATAAAATAAATTCTTCACCTGCTGCTGATTTGTTTATTCTGCCTCCCAAAGATCGCAGTAAGGCTCGGCGCACATTTATCCTGCGCTCTACGCTGAGCGCTTACATCGGGGTTTCCGTTTAAATCTCTGAAAGACGTGATTCAGACGGAACCCCTGACGGAAGATTCCCTATAATGAGGCAGATGGAGGCACCGTGGACGCCATCTGACCTATAATCCGGCGGTGTCCATCTTTTTAGGCGTAAATAAAAGCGCGGTCAGCCACAGTTTTGTGCGCCTCTGAAAAGGACAACGCTTAACAGAGGCCAGACGGAGGCCAGAGTAACTCAGCTGCCTCATCTCATTATAGTGAATGGATCCCTCAGGGCTTTCATCTGAATCACGTCATTCAGAGATTTAGATGGAAACCCCAAAGTAAGTGCTCAGCATAGAGTACCGGATAAATGTGATCTAAAATGTTCCCAATAAAAGCTTCACATAAAAGCCCCCACTCATGTCCGTCATGTGTTAACGGAAATAAAGGGGGCTTCCACGTTAGGGGTAGTACAAAGGCTCTGGAAAAGCTAAATGGCTCCTGGCCCCCAATAGAAATTCAGCAAATTCTGCGCATCCAAATCCACCCTCCCTTCTGAGCACCGCAGTGTGTCTAAACCACATTTAGTGTCCACATGTTTGGTAGGGGTATAATTTCCAAAATGGGGTCACTTGAGGGGGGATTCTGCTCTTCTAGCATTTAGGGGCTCTGTATATGGGGTACGCAAACTATTCTAGGAAAATCTGTGCTCCAGGAGGCAAATGGTGCTCCGTCCCTCCCGAGTGTCGCCTTGTGGCCAAGCAGTACTGTGCAGCCACATATGAGGTATTGCCACATTCAGCAGAAATTATGGGACACATTTTTGTGCCATTTTTATCCATTATACCTCTGTGAAAATGTCAAATCTGGGGCTAAAACAAAATTTTTGCGGTAAAAATGTAATTATTTTTTCCTTCACTGCCCAATGGAATAAAATTCTGTGACACACCTGTGGTGTCAGTATGATCACTGCACCCCTAGACGAGTTCATTGAGAGTTGTAGTTTGTTAGATGGGGTCATTTATGGGGGAATCTGTGGTTACGGCACCTCAGGGGATCTCCTAGTGGGTCATGGCACCCTCAAACCATAACAGTAAAATCTGTACTATAATATGGTGCTCCTTCCTTTCTGACCTTGCACTGTGCCTCAAAAGTAGTTGCCAATTACATTGTAGGGTATTGGCGTACTCAGGAGAAATTGCACAACAAAATGAGAGGTCAATTTTCTCCTGTTACCCTTGTGAAAATAAAAAAATTGGGGCTAAATTAATTTTTTTTTTTTTTTTTTTTTTTTTTCACGGCTTTAAGTTATAAACTTCTGCGAAGCACTTGGGGGTTCAAAGTGCTCACCACACATCTAAAGAAGTTCATTGAGGGGTCTAGTTTCCAAAATGGGGTCACTTGTGGGGTGTTTCTACTGTTTAGGCACATCAGGAGCTCTCCAAACGCAACATGACGTTCGCTGATTATTCCAGCAAATTTTGAATTCAAAAAGTCAAATGGCGCTCCTTCACTTCCAAACCCTGCTACATAACAGTAGTTAAACTGTAGTTTTCCGCCACATATTTAGTATCAGCATGCTCAGGAGAAATTGCACAATACATTTTGGGGTCCATTTTTATCTGTTACCCTTGTGGCAATAAAAAAAAAAATTGGTCTAAATTTTATATTTTGTGAAAAAAATTAATGTTAATTTTTTTTATTCCTCATTGCTTCAGTTCCTGTGAAGCACCTGAAGGGTTAATAAAGTTCTTGAATGTGGTTTTGAGCACCTTGAGGGGTGCAGTTTTTAGAATGGTGTCACTTTTGGGTATTTTCTGTCATAAAGACCTCTCAAAGTGACTTCAAATGTGATGTGGTCCCTAGAAAAATGGTTTTGTAGATTCTGTTGGAAAAATTAGAAATTTCTGGTCAACTTTTAACCCTTATAGCTCCCTAACAAAAAAAAAGTTGGTTCCAAAATTGTTCTGATGTAAAGTAGACATGTGGGAAATGTTATTTATTAACTGTTTTGTGTGACATATCTCTCTGATTTCAAGGCATAACAATTCAAAGTTTGAAAATTGCAAAATTTTAAAAGTTTTCACCAAATTTCTGTTTATTTTACAAATAAACGTAAGTCATGTGAAATAAATTTTACCACTATCATAAAGTACAATATGTCACAAAAAAAACACTCAGAATCAGGGGAATCCGTTGAAGCGTTCCAGAGTTATTACCTCATAAAGTGACTGGTTACAATTGAAAAAATTGGCCCGGTCATTAACCTACAAAATCGCCCCCCTTTTGCCCCATTCAAATTAAAACCATAAAAAATCAAATACACATTTGGTATCGCTGCGTTCAGAATCATCCAATCTATCAATATATAAAAAGAATTAATCCGATCGATAAACGGCATAACGAGAAAAAACAACAAAATGCTAGAATTACTTTTTTTTTTTGTGACCACAACATTGCAATAAAATGTAATAACGAGCGATCTAAACATCGGTTCTACCCCAAAATGGCATCAATAAAAACGTCAGCTCGGCCGCAAAAAATAAGCCCTCACCCGGCCCCAGATTCCAAAATATAGAGACGCTCCGGGTCTCGGATATTGGCGCCATTTTTTTTTTTCTATCAAACTTTGGATTTTTGTTTCACCACACAAAAAAAGAACTTGTACATGTTTGGTATCTACAAGGTCGTAATGACCTGGAGAATCATAATGGCAGGTCAGTTTTAGCATTTAGTGAACATGGTAACAAATTACTGTGGAATTTCACTTTTTTTGCAATTTCACCGCTCTTGGAATTCCTGTTTTCCAGTACACAATATGGTAAAACCAATGGTTTCGTTAAAAAGTACAACTAATCCCGCAAAAAAAAAAAGCGCTCACATCACCATATTGACCGAAAAATATCTTTTTTTTTTTTTTTTTTTTTTATGGCTCTGGGAAGAAGGGGAGAAAAAAAAACGAAAACTGAAAATGGCCCGGTCGTGAAGGGGTTAAAAAACAACAACACTCGCTTATGTAACTTGGCTTTTCATGTGGCCCATACGGTCTGATTAGCCGTCCAGGTCATATATGGGGCAAAACATTTTTTGACAGATTTTTTTTGTTTGTTTATAAAGAGGCATTTTCGTAAAGTTGCTTTTCGCGGAGGGTCTGACTGCTGGTGCTGCCGCTTCTCCATAGGACAGAATCTGGCACAGGTCACATTACATATTTTACAGAGCGGTAAAAGTGTGCCTCTTATGAATTGTGAGTATATTTAGCCAAGGGGGAGGACCTAATTTGAAGTGACTGAAATCTAGAGTACATGGATAGATATACATAAAACGGTTTCATCTGATTAATAGTATCTTATAACAATGCTATCAAGCATGAGTATAGAGAACTTGTTTCTCAGGGCAACCCCCTTATTGCCCATCCTATCCTGCACAATGCTGCACTTTTATCTCTTGTTGAATTGAGCAGTAGTGCACATGCTCAGTCTGACCTATATTACCACCCTATGGGGCTCTCAAGCGATGCTGTTTTTTTCTGGCAGCCACATAGCAATGGTCCTACTTCTTAAGGCGCATTTCAGACATCTATGTTTCGAGTACGTGTGGTGTCCGTTTCCACACGTAGACCCATTTTAATGAATCGTTCTGTGCACATGTCAGTGTGTTTCCTCAGATCGTGTGACAATAGACAAAACACGCTGCCATGTCCGTTCTTTCTCGCAGCACTAGCTGCAAAATTTCCCGCACACGTGCACAGTGATGACACATGGATAACTTCCATGTGACACATACTGGCGCCTGGGAATCCGCGGTACAATTAGCGCTGTTCCCAAGCGCCCGGTGCTGATCGCTGCCCTCATAATTGTCCCCTGCTTGCGCTGTGATCAGCGCATTGTGCACGCACGATCCCAATTACTCCCAACGTAGCGGCAAGCGAGCAGCGAGCGTATGGTGTACACGCCTCCGGATTCCATTGCATGCAGCGTATATGGCTTCGGGGGAGGAACGATTATAGGAAAAAAGAAACAGAACTATTACATTTTATATTTCACTCAAAAGGGAGGCAGTGTTTCTGAAAAATATACAACAGGTTTTATAATGGGGGACATTTAGAGTACAGAATATACAGTTACACAAAATGGGATTAAAGAAGAACTTACTAAAGCGATCACAGAGATCATTCAGTTTAGCTGGAGGGGAGGCGCTCCACTTGATTTGACCATTATCTAATGTGACCCTTGCTATATGAAATATATACTCTCAGCATGAGTACTGACCCATCTTCGTTTAGGTCTTTTATGCCAAAGGGGGAGACCTGCCCACACACCCCCTGTGATGACCTTAAATGGTCTGGGCTCCACCTTCATATTTTTAGTAGAATCTCTAACTTCTGGGATAACTTATCGCTGGTTGATCGCAGAAGTTTGCAAGTGACGCCATATTTTCCATTATGAATTTACCTTTCTTTAGAGACCACACATGACACAGCTGCGGTCCTTAAATTTTGTACTTTTGCATTACAGCTCACCGGGGGGGCATATAGCTACGGGAAATTGCAAATGCATATGGTTCCTTGGCAGACCCTGCAACTAAAAATATGGGCCCCATTGTAATCAGAGGTATCGAACTTTAGATATTCCATATTTCGTGTCTGTGACGGACAGACTGCAGATTTCTGGTGAATTCTTTTGAAGCCATGGATCACATCTTTCTCACCTAGGTGCAAATTCATCACAAGCCTGTGCCACTGGAAAACACACTTGCATGTTAATTGGGTTAGTAGCTCTATTTGTGCTTGAGTCTGCCTATTAGCCACTTCTGTGTGCTAATTTGAATACAGACAGCTCTGTAGATTGTCTGCTCTGCTATTCTGACAAATGGTAGGAGGGGTACTGAGGGGTTTCAGGGGGAGAGAGAAAACCCATAATTTTTTCTTAATATTTTTATGGCACTTATCAGGAACACCATATGACAAAAAATAAATGTGCACACCAATGTGTGAAGGGAGGGAATGTGCCGTGCCGTAATGGGCTCTGAGAAATCCTGTTACCGTTAAATAACTACGTCTTTCTCCTTTCCCCAATGACCGCACCACAGAGACCATTGCAGAGAAATGTATTATCAGGGCGGAGACCACTGCTTCCAGAAACCTTCTACTAAATGTAAGGTCTGAAGAAGAGGCGAAGTCCAGCCGATAATGATTAAAAGAATGTAGAGGGAGAAGACCACGTAGCACCTCTACATATCTGTTCTATTGAAGCCCCTGCTCTTTCCACCCAGGAGGCTGCCACTGCTCTTGTTGAGTGAGCCTTCAGATTCTCCAGGGTGGCTTCCCTACGTGAGGAGTATGACAGGGTGATGGCGTCCCTTATCCATCTCGCCAATGTGCCTTTAGAGGCTTTACGCCCCTTTCGAGGACCCTGAAAGCACACAGAGAGCCCTGCCCTTCCTACACTCTTGCGTGGCAGCTAGGTATTAGAATAGGCACCTTCTGACGTCTAGTGCATGCTAGTCCCTTTCTCTCTTGTTTTTGGGATCTGGGCAAAAGGAAGGGATGGTGATCTCCTGAGACCTATGAAAACGTGATGCTACTCTTGGTAGGTTGGGTCTGTTTTAAGGACAACTCTATCCTCCCAAGATTTGTGTGAATGCAGGGCCTGCAGATAAAGCCTGGATGTCACGGACTCTACACACTGACGTGAGAGATACTAGAAGTGATGTTTTAAGGGATGGGTTTCTCAGATGTGTGCACCAGGGGTTCGAAAGGAGGCTTGTTCGAGCTGTGAGGACTAAGTTTCGATCCCAATGAGGCGTGTTCCGAGAGGGGATAGGTCTAGATCTAGCAGATGCCCCGATGAACCAAGATATCCACCTATTTCTAGCCAGGTTGTAGCTGTATAGGGCCCCTAAAGCTGCTATCTGGACCTTCAAGGTACTTGTAGCTAGGCCCTTTTCCAATCGCTTCTGCAGAAATTCGAAAATGGCTGACAGTGGAACCCCTCCATCCAACCCGGAACCTGACGATGAAAGGAACTTCATCCAGGTTTTCCCATAAAGTCTGGTGGGTACTGGTTTCCTACTTTCTAGTAGCGTGGAGATTAAATTAGCAAAACTAGCAGCCTGATCACCACCTGCATGACACCAAAGCACCAGACTAGGTGAGCCAAACGCCAGGGTCCAGAAACAGTGTCTGCAGGTGACACCACTGCTTGTTCCGCTGTTGTGCTTGCACGCCACTCCCCTGTCCATGGCGCATGCGAATATGCCTCCCACCCAGCACCTGTTGTTGCACACTTGAAACCACCACCATCAGCAACCGCGTCCTTGTCCCAGCACAGCTTTCAGTTGTCCCTACCCCAGTCCTTGGAACACAAGCCCAAATACGCAGCCACCCACAGGCCACAATACTAAATTGCCACATTTCTCGGCTGCTTGCACTAGAATTTTTGCCTTTTAGGCTCGTTGAGACTGAAGCTTTCTGCAACTGATCACAAGCACGTGTCCCAGAACATTAGATGTGCCCTCAACAACGCAGTTACTGGGAAGGTCTACCTAACCACTGACACATAGACAAGTGCTTGTGGGCGGCGACGGTACATCTCGCTGACGGCACACTGGGTTAATATAGTGGAAGCCAGGACCCAGTTGGACCTTGGGACGGAACACGTCCTCCCGACGCCGAGGATTGTGGGCCCTTTGTCAAGCAGGGTTGCCCCCATATTCTACAGCTCCTGCACCTCCTCTTCTTCAGCCTCCATCTCTGAAATGACCACATCAGTCGGAAGCTGGAAGCACTGCAGCACTGCCTCGGCTAAGCGGCAGCAGGCTGTGCTGAAGCTAATATGCTTAGGTGACAAACCGCACACCGCTGAAGAGTTGTCAGCTCTAAAAGAGCAGGCAGGTCTGTGGCTCTCACAGCTGAACCTATAGCCAGGCATGGTCTTGTGTGACGATGGCCGGAACCTGTTGTGCGAGCTTGCCTAGCTTCAGAGCCGCCATGTACCATGCCTGGCCCATGTGCTCAACCTATTGGTTCAGCGGTTTCTCAAAACCTACCCGGATCTGCCTGATCTGCATGTCAAAGTACGCTGCGTGTGTGCCCATTTTAGAAAGTCAGCTACAGCTTCCGCCGCCCTTACCGTGCTTCAGCAGCGTTTGCAGCTTCCAGCTCACCGACTGGAGTGCAATGTCCACACGCATTGAACTCAATGTTGCATATGTTGGGAAGGATTTGTGAGCAGCACAGGGCAGTTGTTGAGTACCAGCTTCAAAATGCCCGTCGGTATTCAGGTCAGCCTCCTCACATAAGAGCTCAGGAGTGGGCATGGAAGTCAGACATCTGTGCTGTCCTCCAAAACTTTGAGGACTCCACTAAGATGGTGAGCGGCGATGACGCCATAATTAGCATCACCATCCTGCTTCTCTGTCTTCTGAAACGATCGCTGCTCACAATTAAAGGAGACACTGCAAATGGAGCACAATGAGATGGAGCAAGGAACCATACAGGGTGATTCCACACAGCCCAGCCTCATCTCATCCCAACGTGGATTGGGTGACAAAGAGGAGGAGGAAGAACAGGAGCTAGTTTCCTGCGCTATAGATAGTACTACCCACACAACTGTCATACAGTCTGTTCAGCGTGGATGGCCTGAGGAGTGGGAGGAGGATGAGAAGGAGAGCATGGTCAGTCATCCTCTTGGTGAGGACACGGAAATCTTGCCTGTTAGCAGTCTGGCACACATGGCTGAGTTTTACAATGCTTTTCCCGTGACCCTCGCGTTCCCAAATTTTGGGTGACAGTCATTACTGGTTGGTGACACTATTAGATCCACTATACAAGGAGAACTTTCTAACTCTCATTCCCGTGGTGGACAGGTCTACTAAAATGGTGCAGTACCAGAAGGCCCTTGTTGCAGAATTGTTAAAAAAAAATTCCCATCTGAAAACACTGGCAGCACAGGTCACATTTTGTTGGACAACCAAGGAGTACAGGTGAGAGAGAGACAAATACAATCCAGCAGAGGCAGGGGAACACTGTCAAAGGTCTGGGAGATTTTTCACAGACCCATACCATCGCACAGGCCCTGATGTGTGGGATACTCTCACAAGGAGGGATAATTTTACGAAGATGTTGAAGGAGTACCTTGCTGACTGTACCAACGTCCTCCGTGATTCCTCTGTGCCTTATAATTATAATACAATTATTATCCAAGATGGACACGTGGCATGAACTGGCTCTCTACGCCTTGGAGGTCCTGGCCTACCCTCCACTAGCGTTTTGTCAGCCTGTGTTTCACTGCATAGGCAATAAAAGTATAGGAGACACACTTCCAAATAATGGGAACATTTTTTTTTATTTTATTTAAACCCTCCTCTATGACTCTTCAAAGGGGCATTGGAGTGCATCCAAATTTTTGGCAGCTCTTGCAGTCACTGCATACGCAATACCAGTATAGGAGACAAGCTCCTTTATAATGGGAACATTTTTTTTTACTTAGGCCCTCCTCTGTGTCTATAAAGGGGGATTGGGATGTGTCC
Source organism: Phyllobates terribilis (assembly GCF_046119375.1). Classification (NCBI taxonomy): domain Eukaryota; kingdom Metazoa; phylum Chordata; class Amphibia; order Anura; family Dendrobatidae; genus Phyllobates; species Phyllobates terribilis. The sequence goes on along the minus strand of NW_027362772.1, from coordinate 12,320,407 downwards.
AAAATTTAGTCAGTCGTTCAGTCACTGCATACGCAATAACAGTATAGCAGAACTGCTCCTTTATAATGGGAACATTTTGTTACTGAGGCCCTTCTCTGTCTTTTCAAAGGGGTATTGGAGTGCGTCTTAATTTTTGTCAGCCCTTGGAGTCACTGCATACCCTATAACAACAATATAGGAGACCCACTCCATAATAATGGAAACAACAAAGCATAGCCAGCCAATGGCCCTCTAACAATAGTGAGGGCCGACTGCTGGCCCTTTAACAATAGGAAGGGCCGCCAGATGGGCGTATAAAAATATGCTTTGTGACTTTCAGAGTCCCTCCATAAATGAAACAGGATGTGTCTGATCATGTGTCACACACCACATGGCCAGATAAGGTAGTAAATGCTAAACCTGTAAATCTATTTTTCACCATTGAAAGTAATGCAAAAGGGCGAAAACGCATCAAAAACGCTAGTCATTACCCTGGAAAGGATGTTCATTAACATTTTTCCCAAGAAAATTCATTTTGTTTTTGTACGTTTTATTGTGAGCCTATAAAAGTGGCATAATACTCTGACAACATTGTTCACAGCAGTGACCTGGGAGTCAGAGATGCTTCCAGGGGTCTTCCCCATGCTGTTCCCATGTCATTTTCAACACTGCTCCCATTGATTAGGGCAATTTTTACGGTCCCCGCAGACCGCCGGGGGGGATGCTTGAGTTTCCCATAGACTTGCATTAAGCGCGTTGCTCGGGTCGATTCGGGGTTAATTCTGTAACAGGGATAAAAATTCCCCATTTTTCCAAGCAGTGTGAGCTGGACACTCACTGATCAGCAAGTTATCACCTGTCTCTTGTATTGGTGGTAACTTGTTTTCACTACACAAACCCTTTAAGGCCCATAAACAGCCATTCCCTTCAATCCTATGGATGACAGCTCTCTCATGACTATCATACAGCAGTTCTTAGCCAAACGTTCTTGTGCTCTTTATTAGAGAGCAGGTATTGAGTTCCACTGGTGGCAGCTTGTCTTCAGAGAGAACAAGAGGATCAATTACTGGAATTCCAACAAGCCAGATCTTTCTCTCCCCTGACATCAATTATCAAGGAAGAGGCGGGAAGCCCCAATACACGTCAGATTGTTGGCTGATCCTGCTGACTTTAGCTTTGTGTGTATGGAAGCCTTAGTGTAATCTGTATAAGGACTCATTCAGACGTCCATGCACCTCGGTCTGATCTCAGAACGCAAAGCATGGACTTGACAAGGCTCTGCTAACCAGAGCGTGATAGCCTCATAGAAATAGAAAGCCTCATAAGGCTGATCATTTTTTTAAAGCAATGTGAGGTTCGCTTAAGGAAAGAAAAAAAAAATGGTCTGTAGAAATAACACTCCCGTTTGCATTGCGTTTTTACGTTCTGCTGGGGTGTTTTTTCCTGGTAATACCACCTGTCATGGTCGTTCGATTGAGTTTCAGGTAATGGTGGATTGTGGTTCTGCACTTAATTTGATTGATCAACAATTTCTTGAAAAGTATAAGTTCAGTTCTGAACCTTTTGTCATCTCCTTTTCCTGTGGTGGCTTGAGAAAGCCAACAATCCTCAGGCGAAACATGCGTTGAGGCTTTTCTACCACAGATCTGTCTTCCAGCACCCTTTGGCCCTTCCAATTTAATTCCTGGTAAGGCTTCTGATATTTTATTGGACTATGGGCACATTCTAATGTTGCCGCAGACTGCTGCTTATAAATGCATACTATTATTGCCCATGGCCTGTATTTATTTACTTTGTTCACCTTACTCAGGTTTCCTAATCCCACTGGTTACATCTCCATGCAGTGGGTATGGTTTTGCGGGCCAATGGGTGCTGTGTGATTCTGACATCATGCACCTCTGTTCATCTATGCTATGATCCAATTATTTATGATGTGATGTTAAACTTTTTGATATAATAAAATTATTCACTGTTTTCTACCATTTAGCTCCTCTATTCCACTTTGTTTGATTGCGTTATGGTAAGTGTTGTAATGTTCACATTGCGGCTGTTGTGAAGGGGGAGTTACCTTAACCCATTCAGGATTTTTGGAGGGTTTTTTCGGAGGTGGAGTCGAAAACTTTACCGCCTCATAGAGATTACAATTGCGCTATTGACTTCGTCCCTGATGTTAAGCTCCCAAAAAGTTGGTTGTTTAATCTAACAATTCCCGAGAGAGAGGCTTTGAAAGAATACCTTCAGACTAGTTTAGCTGCAGGTGACATAAGACCCTCTAAGTCTCCTGTGGCGGTTGGATTCTTTTTTTGTCAAAAAGAAGGATGGGGGTCTTAGGCCATGTCTGGATTTTCAGGAGATTAATAAGATCACTGTGCGCAATCCTTACCCGTTACCACTTATTCCGGATTTGTTTAACCAATTGACCGGAGCTAAATGGTTTTCTAAGATTGACCTTCGTGGGGCATATAATTTGCTGCCTGTGAAGGACGGAGATGAATGGAAGACAGCTTTTAACACCCCGGAAGGACATTTTGAGTGTTTGGTGATGCCTTTTGGGCTTACTAACGCTCCTGCATTTTTTCAAAATTTCATCAATGACATTCTGAGACCCTTGATTGGTAGGAGTGGGATTGTTTATCTGGATGATATTTTGATTTATTCATCGGATCTTGAGTCTCATTGGCAGAGAGTCCGCGAAGTCCTTCAGATACTGAGAGATAACACACTCTTTGCTAAATTGGAGAAGTGTCAGTTTGCTGTCCAGAAAATTAGTTTTTTGGGTTACTTTGTCTCTTGTGATGGTTTTGAGATGGACCCGGTGAAAGTTCAGGCTGTGCTGGAGTGGCCGAGGCCTGAAGGTTTGAAGTCCGTACAGAGGTTTTTGGGGTCTGCCAATTATTACAGGAATTCATAAAGAATTTTTCTGTCATTGCCAAACCCATTACTGATCTCACCAAGAAGGGTGCTAATACTGTACAGTCCAATGGTCCACTGTAGATATTGAAGCTTTTGAGTATCTCAAGGAGAGGTTCAGCTTTGCTGCTGTTCTTATCCAGACAGATGAGACCAAGCCATTTTTGGTTGAGGTGGATGCCTCATCTACAGGCGTAGGGGCAGTTCTGTCCCAGGAGGGAGAGGATGGGGTGCATCCCTGTGCTTTCTTTTCAAAAAAAATTTCTGAGACAGAGCTCAACTATGATGTTGGGAATCGTGAGTTGTTGGCTATTAAAATCATGTTCAAGCATTGGCAACATTTTTTGGAGGGGGCTCGACATGCTATACAGGTTTTCATAAGAATTTGATTTATCTGGAGGCAGCGAAACGTTTGAATGCCCTTCCGGCTATGTGGGCACTGTTTTTTGCCCGGTTCAATTTTTCCGTAACCTTGGTCCCGGGGATAAAAAATGTTAAGACTGACGCTTTGTCTCGTAGTTTCTCTCCAGCGGTTAATGCTGAGAGGGAGGAGTGTATTTTGCAGAGAGGGCTGGTGGTGGCCGCACTGGATTCAAAGTTGGAGAATAGCATCCTAGGAGCTCAGAGTGCGGCACCAACTAACACTCCGTGTGGTAAATTGTTTGTGCCAAGAACCTTGAGGAGAGCGTTGTTGAATGTGATGAGTCTCGGTTGGCGGGTCACCAAGGGATTTCGGAAACTAGGAGGTTTATTGGTCAGAGTTTCTGGTGGCCAGGGTGGCAGAGAAGTCATCAAGTGGGTGCGTCAGTGTTCTGTGTGCGCTAGGTTGAAGGCCTCTCATGCTCCGGCTGTGGGGTTGCTGTGCCCCTTGGAAGTTCCGAGTTCGCCATGGACGCACCTTTCCATGGATTTTATCACTGATATGCCTGTATCGGAGGGTTTTTCTGTCATCTGGTTTGTTGTGGACCGGTTTAAACTCTTGCTAACGCTTTTGTGAAGGAGATTGGCAGGCTCCATGGTGTTCCCACTGACATTGTTTCTGATAGAGGACCACAGATTGTGGCTCGCTTTTGGCGTGCTTTTTGTGACAGATTGAAAATTCATTTGTCATTCTCGTCGGGGTATCTTCCAGAGTCCAGTGGACAGACTGAAAGGAAGAACCAGGATGTCGAGCAGTTTTTGAGATGTTTTGTAGCAGACTATCAGGAAATGTGGTCGGAATTTCTACCACTTGCGGAGTTTTCCCTTAATAATCATACTTCTTCCTCGGCTCGGTGTTCTCTTTTTTTGTTGTACTGGCAGGTATCCATCTTTTGGTCCATTTTCCAAAGTTGGGGCTGCTGTACCGGAGGACAATTTTTCTGGTGATTTTGGAGAGGGTTTGGACCAGTTTATGCCTGAACCTTAAAGAGGCTAACAGGAGATCAAAAAGGTATTTTGACAAAAAAAGAAAGGAGTCCTTGTTTTGCTGTTGGGAACATGGTTTGGTTGTCCTCTAGGAATCTTCATTTGAAAATTCCTTCTAAAAAACTGGCGCCTAAATTTGTGGGTCCGTTCAGATTGTCAACTCGGCAGCGGTGAGTTTGGGCATTCCCTCGTCCTGCAGGATTAATTCTGTTTTTCATGTGTCGTTGCTTAAGAAGGCGGACACACCTGATAAGCAGGCGATGCCTACTGTTCCTCCTGTTGATGAGGACGGTGAATTTGAGATTTCTCGCATTTTGGATTCCAGGTGGCATAGAGGGAGATTACAGTACAGTATCTTGTGTCCTGAAGAGGTTTCAGCCCCGAGGATAATTCCTGGGTGAAGGCCGAGGACATCTCGGCCTCAAGGCTAATTAAGGCTTTTCACAGGAGATTTCCTGGTAAGGCTCGGCCTAGAGGATCCGGAGGATCCTCGTAAAAGGGAAGGTACTGTTAGAATCTATTTTGTTTTACTTTTCGGCCATCTTGTTGTGGTTTGCTGTCTTCTTGTCTCTTCCTCTGGTGCTGGTTGTCTTGGTCACGTGATCTCCTCCCTCTTTATTACCCAGCACCTGTCTCCCATTCCTCGCTGGACATCAGTGTTACGCTTGTGCTCTGGCTAAGTTGCCTTGATAGTTCTTTGTGCTTAGGACAATTGATATCATGGGACTTCTTGTTCTACCAGTTTTGTTTCCTTTAATCTTCGTTTCTGCAACTAACTTATCTTTTAGGAGGTCGCCTGTTTTTGCTCCCAGTCCTTAGATCTTTTAGGGAAACCCTTTACCCTTCCTTCAGGTCTTCGTTTGAGTTCAGTGCAGGATCGTCGGTGGGGCTGTTCACAAGGAATAGAGCACCCACCCCAGCGTAGGGTTTAAGCTGAGCCTCAGTGCAGGGACAGCTTTTCCCTCATGTTCCTTAGTTCTTAGTTGCAGAACCTAACACTTATATAAAGCAGGCTAAATCCTTGAGGGAAGAAGGACCTAGTCCATTAGCCTGCTAGGTCTAGTATTAAAACACTCACAGGGACCTGGTCCTTTAGCCAACTGGGATTTAGCTTTCTTATATAAAGCAGGCTAAATCCAAGATGGCAGAAGGACCTAGTCCATTAGCCTGCTAGGTCTAGTATTAAAACACTCACAGGGACCTGGTCCTTTAGACAACTAGGATTTAGATTTCTCATAGAGAGCAGGCTAAATCCTAGTTGTTAGAAGGACCTGGTCCTTTAGCCAGCTAGGTCTAGTATTAAAGCACTCACAGGGACCTGGTCCTTTAGCCAACTGGGATTTAGCTTTCTCACAGAGAGCAGGCTAATCTACCTGAGGAAGATAGCTTCTGCTATCGAAACACGTTGTGGCGTTAGAGAGCATATTAAACAATGAAAGGTTTGTGTTTTATAACCTTAATTCCCTGTCTAGTTGTTCTAGTGCTTCCCTAACACCTCACAATTCTTTCTTTCTTGATTGCTAACCTCACCTGTGGAGAGCAGTGGAAGCTGCTCTGTTTACAACTAGTTTACTACAAGACCTTCCGTGATGTCATTGTGGAACGCCCACTTCGGTCACACGGTCTCGGTCATGTGACAACTCAAGCAGGAAGAAACTCCTTACAGCAGGGTTGCATCTAGTTTGGAGTTGATTATTTGTGGTCCTCAAAAAATCAACTCAATTCTAGCTGATTCACTAGTGAGCCGTCTAGTTTGGAATTGATTTTTTTGAGGCCTCATTTTATCAACTCCACTCTAGGCGGCTCACTACTGAAGTGACTGGATCGGAGTGGATAGTTTGTGGTCCTGATTCCAGCATCCTCCACTCTAGACGGTTCACTGGTGAGGTGACTAGATCGGAGTTGAATTTTTGAGGCCTCACTGTAGTCACATGCTTTTGAGGACCTCATTTTAGCAACTCCACTCTAGCTGTTCCACTGGTGAGGTGACTAGATCGGAGTTGATCTTTTGATAATCTCTCTGCAGCTTCTCCATTCTAGACAGTTCAGTTTCTACAGTGATGTTCCTCAAAAAATCACCTCCAATGTCCAGAATGGAGCAGATTCCCGGATCCTCATAGCCTTCAGTGTAGTGGAATTGGAATGTACACACATTGTAGATATATATCCGCTTTAGAATTCTAATGATTTCATGTTTTTTTATTTTTTAGGTACTTGCTCAAGCTGTTAGATTTATTATATATTTCCAAAGGGCAAAAATGTTTTTTTTTCATGAGTAATCAAACTTGCATTTTATTATCACTTTTTGTAATATAAATAATTACACACAGCGCTAATCGTTCAGTTTTGTCTGAATTTAACTTTTACTGTATTTAAACCAGTCCTGGCCGCAGCACCGACATTGGAAGAGTGGACGGAGCCTCATGGGGAAAACGTAATAGCGCAGCAACAGAGTCCTCATAATTTACAATAATGGATCGGAGTGGATTTTTTGAGGACCTAATTTTAGTAACTCCATTCTAGCTGATTCACTAGTGAGTTGTCTAGATCGGAGTGGAATTTTTGAGGATCTCCTTGTAGCCTCCAATCTGTACAGTTTGGTGCTGAGGTGACTGGAATTGAGTCTTTCGAGAGTGGGCGGAGAACCGTAACACAGCACAGCAACAGAGTCCTCATAATTTACAATAATGGATCGGGGTGGATTTTTTGAGGATCTCATTTTACCAACTATATTCTAGCTGATTCACCAGTGAGCCGTCTAATTTACAACATTGGATCGGAGTGGATTTTTAGATGAACTCCCTGTACCCTCCATTCTGTACAGTTTTTTGTGCTCAGGTGACTGGAATCGAGTTTTCTGGAGAATGGGCGGAGCCTCGCGGGGAGAAACGTAACAGAGCGCAGCCAAGAAAGTCCTCCTAATTTACAACATTGAATCAGAGTGGATTTTTAGATTAACTCCCTGTAGCCTCCATTCTGTTCTGTACAGCTTGGTGCTGAGGTGACTAAAATAAAAAAAAAATTTAAAGCGAGTGGAGCCTCGCAGGGAGAAGCGTAACAGAGCGCAGCGACAGAGTCCTCATAATTTATAACATTATTTTGGAGTGGATTTTTTGAGGACCTCCTTTTAGTAACCACATTCTAGCTGATTCACTAGTGAGCCGTCTAGATCGGAGTGGATTTTTTGAGGATCTCCCTGTAGCCTCCAATCTGTACAGCTTGGTGCTGAGGTGACTGGAATTGAGTTTTTCGGAGAGTGGGCAGAGCCTTGCAGGGAGAAGCGTAACAGAGCGCAGCAGGGGCGGACACAGACTGTAGTGGGCCCCTGTGCAAGAAATTTTTGGGGGCCCCCCCCGCCCTTCATAAGGCAACAAAGTTATGTAAACATAACCCCCCCCATGTGCATCTCTCACCCCCCCATGTGCAGCTCACCCCCGTGCATCTCTCATCCCCCTCCGTGCATCTCTCATCCCCCTCCGTGCATCTCTCATCCCCCTCCGTGCATCTCTCACCCCCCCGTGCATCTCTCATCCACCCCCCGTGGATCTCTCATCTCCTCCGTGCATCTCTCATCCCCCCCGTGCATCTCTCATCCCCCCCGTGCATCTCTCACCCCCTCGTGCATCTCTCATATCTCCCCTCCCCCCATGTGCATCTCTCCCCTGCCCCCCATGTGCATCTCTCATCTCTCCCCTCCCCCCATGTGCATCTCTCATCTCTCCCCTCCCCCCATGTGCATCTCTCATCTCTCCCCTCCCCCTCATGTGCATCTCTCATCTCTCCCCTCCCCCATGTGCATCTCTCATCTCTCCCCCCCCATGTGCATCTCTCATCTCTCCCCCCATGTGCATCTCTCATCTCTCCCCCCATGTGCATCTGTCCCCTCCCCCATGTGCATCTCTCATCTCTCCCCTCCCCCCCCATGTGCATCTCTCATCTCTCCCCCCATGTGCATCTCTCATCTCTCCCCCCATGTGCATCTGTCCCCTCCCCCATGTGCATCTCTCATCTCTCCCCTCCCCCCCATGTGCATCTCTCATCTCTCCCCCCATGTGCATCTCTCATCTCTCCCCCCATGTGCATCTCTCATCTCTCCCCCCCATGTGCATCTCTCATCTCTCCCCTCCCCCCCATGTGCATCTCTCATCTCTCCCCTCCCCCCCATGTGCATCTCTCATCTCTCCCCTCCCCCCCATGTGCATCTCTCATCTCTCCCCTCCCCCCATGTGCATCTCTCATCTCTCCCCTCCCCCCCATGTGCATCTCTCATCTCTCCCCTCCCCCCCATGTGGATCTCTCATCTCTCCCCTCCCCCCATGTGCATCTCTCATCTCTCCCCTCCCCCCATGTGCATCTCCCATTCCCCCCACTCCTAGTTAATTGTATTTAAAAAAAAATAAAACTTGTTATACTTACCCCCATGCGATCCCTGCAGAATCCTGGCGCTCATCCAAATCGCTGACACCAGGTTCTCCTGCCTTCCGGTCATGTGACGGCGCCGTCACATGACCGGAAGTCAGAGGAATTATGAGATGTCCTGGACCCGGCGCTTTGCATGGGGCCGGGGGCCCCATGAGGAGAGAGACGCACAAGAGGGGGGCTCCGAGGGGGCTCCTACCGGCCGGGCCCCATACTGGAGTCAGGGCAGTCATGCCCTGATGGCGGCCCTGCTGGAGGCTGGAGGGGCCCCCTCTCCCTCAGGGCCCCCGTTCAATGAACTGGCTGCACGGGCGGTAGTTCCGCCCCTGGAGCGCAGCGACAGTCCTCATAATTTGCAACATTAGATCGGAGTGGATTTTTTGAGGACTTCATTTTAGCAACTCCATTCTAGCTGATTCATTAGTGAGCTGTCTAGATCGGAGTGTTTTTTTTTGAGGATCTCCCTGTAGCCTCCAATCTGTACAGTTTGGTGCTGAGGTGACTGGAATCAAGTTTTTCAAAGAGTGAGCGGAGCTTCGCAAGGAGAAACATAATATAGCGCAGCAACAGAGTCCTCATAATTTACAACATTGGATCGGAGTGGATTTTTAGATGAACTCCCTGTAGCCTCCATTCTGTACAGCTTGGTGCTCAGGTGACTCTCTTTAAAAAAAAAAATTTTATTTCAGTGGAGCCTCGCGGGGAGAAGCGTAACAGAGCGCAGCCGAGAGAGTCCTCATAATTTACCACATTGGATCGGAGTGGCTTTTTTGAGGACCTCATTTTAGCAACTGCATTCTAGCTGATTCACTAGTGAGGCGCCTAGATCGGAGTGGATTTTTTCAGGATCTTGCTGTAGCCTCCAATCTGAACAGTTTGGTGCTGAGGTGACTGGAATTGAGTTTTTATCGGTCGACCATAACAGCACCACGAGAGAGCGAATAAGCCCACCAAGGACAGGAAACCTACAGGCTTAAAAGGGGGCGGCCCTCCCTCTCGCCTCAGTTTGGTTTCCTGTCCTTGATGGAGGAAGCCGGTCGCAGGCGTAAAACATGGATGGCGACGACTGTGATCCTGCGCCCCTGTCTGGGGACGGCAGCTCCAGCGTTGGCTGATGCTTGTGCGCCCCTATATGGGAGAGGCACTGGGGGTTCTTTTTTTTTTTTGTTTGTAGTGGGGCTGCGCCCCTGTCTGGGGTGGCATCCCCTTTTCTGCCTCAGCCTGGTGCGCCTCCCGTGGGAGTGTAGGCCCTAGCTGAGCCCCAAAAGTGCGGTGGGGTCTGCATTCCAAGTGGGGGTGACAGCCCACCATCACCCTCCGTAAGTATGGGGAGGGGGGGCGAGGGCCAAGGTGATTGTGTCCCCTCGCCCTGCCCTGGGTGAACGCAGCGTGGTACATCGCGAAAGCGCGGCTTACCTGTGGAAGCGCTGACAGCATGCGTCCTCGCGCAATGCTCGTGCGGCGCGTACTTCCGGGTTTCGGTAAGTCGCGGCCCGATGACGTCACCGCGACTCGGCGATCATGTGCAAAAGAGCGCGAAATTAAAAATAAAAATAAAAAATGGAGTGTGCTGATGCGCTGCTAGAAGGGAGGAGCCAGTACCTATTTAACCTATCAGGTAACATGGCTCAGTGCTTCCCAAACCTTCATTCTTTCATTATTGAGTCTGAAGGTGTCCAGTTGCAGCAGCAGCCGGTTGAGCAGCCGCCATCTTCACCAACTCAGCGGCTGTCTGGGCAGCCCCAAAAAACGCATCGCGCACGTGGTCCTGGTAGCCGGTCCTCAGGAAAACGGAGCTCGGGGTCTAGGTCTGGTCACTAGTGTTGAGCGAGCACTAAAATGCTCGGGTGCTCGAAGCTCGGGCCGAGCTCACTGTGATACTCGGGTGCTCGACCCGAGCAACGAGCCCAATGTTAGTCTATGGGAGACCCGAACATTTTTGCGGCGGCTCCCCCGGCAGTCTGTAGAAAGCCTAAAAAGTGCCCAAAACGATAGTGACAGTGCTCAAATGACATGGGGACATCATGGGGATCGCCCCTGGAAGCATTTCTGACCCCCAGGTCACTGCTGTTAACAACGTGGTCAGAGGTATTAAGCCACTTTTACAGGCTCACAATAAAACGTTCAAAAACGAAAGTGAGGGTATGTGCACACGATGCAGAAATGCTCAGGATTTTTTCCTGAGCGTTTCTGCATCTCTCTGGCAGGAAAAAACGCATGCGGATTGTACATGCGGTTTCCTGCCAGGGACATGCGGAAATGAAGCGGTCTTCACTTTCATTTCCGCATGCGGGTTGACAAGCGCTTCCCAAGCGATTTTAGCATCACTTGGAAAGTGCTTGTCAACTTCACACTATATAAATCCATGCAACCGGCATGGATTTATATAGTGTGTGATGTCAAAAAATAAAAAATAAATCTATACGTTACCATCTGATGGCCCCCGGTGTCCTGCTTCATCGGTCCCGGCTGCCGGCAGTGAAGACTGTAGGACCTTCCGACGTCAGCGTCACGTGACCCGTCACATGACTCGGACGTCAGCGAAGGTCCTTCATTCAACCGCAAAGTGCGCGGGAAGCCGGCAGGACGCAGCGCGGGCCGTCAGAAGGTGAGAATATATATATTTTTTATTTTATTCTTTTTTTTTTTAATGGTACCTGGGTCTGGATGAGAGTCCTCTCCTCCACACCCGGGTACCATCCGCACATTAGAACGCATGAAAAGCGCATCAACATATACAGTGATGCGGATTCCATGCGGTCTAATGCAAGTCAATGGCGGCAAAAGAGCAGCGTTTCCGCAAAATTAATTGACATGCTGCGGATTTTTGACCGCAGCGTTTACGCTGCGGAAAAATCCGCATCATGGGCACAGCACATGCGGATTTCCATTGGGGAACATTGCTGCCCTTCTACCATGCGTTTTTCATGCGTTTCCGCGGCGTTTACGCAACTGCAAAAACGCCGCGGAAACGCATGAAAAACGCATCGTGTGAACTCAGCCTGAAAGTGCTTTCCTGTGAAATATGTTAACCCCTTAACGACCATGGGTCTTTCTGTTTGTGTTTTCCTTTTTTGCTCCCCTTCTTCCCTGAGCCAGAACTTTTTTATTTTTTCGTTCAATATGGCCATGTGAGGGCTTATTTTTTGCGGGACGAGTTGTACTTTTAAACACCATCACTGGTTTTACCATATCGTGTGCTGAAAAATGGGAAAAAAATTCCAAGTGCAGTGAAACTGCAAAAAAAATGCAATTCCACAGTTGTTTTTTGGGTCCTTTTTTTACCACGTTCACAGACTGCTAAAACTGACCTGCCATCATTATTTTCCAGGTCGTTACGAGTTCATAGACCCCAAACATGTATAGGTTCTTTTTTATTTAAGTGGTTAAAAAAAAATCCAAAGCTTGCTAAAAAAAACAAAAAAAATGACGCCATTTTCCGAGACCCTTAGCTTCTCCATTTTTCGGGATCTGGGGCCAGGTGAGGGCTTATTTTTTGCGTGCCGGGCTGACGTTTTTATTGATACCATTTTGGGGTAGATCCGATGTTTTGATCGCCCGTTATTGCATTTTATTGCAAAGTTATAGCGACCAAAAAAACTTAATTCTGGCCTTTAAAATTTTTTTCTCGTTACACCGTTTACTGATTGTATTAATTCTTCTTTTATATTGATAGATCGGTCGATTCTGAACGCGGCGATACCAAATATGTGTATGTGGTTTTTTTTTTTATATATATATATATATTTTATTTTGAATGGGGCGAAAGGGGGGTGACTTAAACTTTTATATATTTTTTTATTTTTTTAAAAAACTTTTTTTTTACACTTTCTGCTTGCTTCTATAGTCTCCAGAGGAGACTAGAAGCAGCAGTTGTCTGATTGCTTCTACTGCATACAAGCGATGAGCAGATCGCTTGTATGCAGGAGAAATGCTCACTTGCTATGAGCGCTGACCACTAGGTGGCGCTCATAGCAATTGAGACATGACAACCACAGGCGTCTGCTGCAGACCCTGAGTTGTCATGCCCACCCATTGGTGACCCGCGATCACGTGACGGGGTCACTGATGGGCGGGGCTTAGGACTCCCGGAAGCGCGAGTTAAATGTCACTGTCAGAGATTTAACATGTTAACAGCCGCGGGTGGATTGCGATTCCAATAATCAGCTGACGTGCTCGCTTCAGTGCGGGCTCACCGCCGGAGCTCCCGCTGAACCGGCCTTCCCAACCTGGTGCGTACTATTACTGATCAGGTCGGAAAGGGGTTAAGGAACATCCTTTCCATTGTAAAGACTTGTGTATAAGGTAAAATATATAACCAAAAACAAAAATACTCCTCCACACCTTGGGCTATGTTCACAAGTAGCATTTTTTTAAGCGTTTTTGCACGTTTGTATTGCTTTCAACCGTGACAAATGCGTTCACCGGAAAATGTCATTTTAACATTTTACAACCTTATCTGGCCATGTGCTGTGTGACACATGCATACAGTGCTAAAAAGACATGGGAACAGCATGGGGAAGACCCCTGGAAGCATCTCTGACACCCAGGTCACTGCCTAAAAGTGTGCCCATCAGAAGTGATCCTTGCCGCATCAGAAGATGCAGACTTGCAACTATCCCCGTGCAAGTCCTTGTCCCAGGCCAGTGTTCAATTGTACCTCCCCCATAACTTCCAATACAAGCGCAAGTATGCAGCCTGCCACCCACCCACCCCCAGGCTGCAATACCATACTGCTAGCTTGCTTGCACTTGAAATTGGGCCTTTTAGGCATGTGGAGGTGGAATCTGGCCACCACGTCATGGCTGCGTCGGTAGCCTGGTATTCATACTGTCCCCAGCCGCCCGGCGGCCGGGTGTCCACGCTTGGTCCCCAGCCGCCAGGGGGCGGCCAGGTGTCCATACTCAGTCCCCAGCCGCCCCGCGGCCGGGTGCCCACACACAGTCCCCAGCCGCGTGGGGGTGGCCGGGTGTCCACGCTTGGTCCCCAGCCGCCAGGGGGCGGCCAGGTGTCCATACTCAGTCCCCAGCCGCCCCGCGGCCGGGTGCCCACACACAGTCCCCAGCCGCGTGGGGGTGGCCGGGTGTCCATAAACGGTCCCCAGGCGCCCCTACTTGTCCCGGTGCGCCTTATACACAAGCACGCATACCAAAACATTACCTGTGCCCTCCCCAGTGCATTTAGTGGGAAGGACAGCCTAACCACAAACACGTGAACAAGTGAATGTGGCCAGGAATGGTCCATCTCACTGACGCCTTCACACTGGGTTAATATTGTGGAAGCCGGGACACAGTTGGACACTGGGATGCAACACGTCCTCCAGACATAGAGGATTGCGGGTCCTGGGTCAATCAGGCTTCAACACAAAGTTCAGAAGGTACACAGCAGCAGTGGTCGGCCTCCTACACAACGAGTAAATTATTCATGATCATGAGGCCATCCACCTCCTTAGCTTTCTGTTCCTTGGAATGCAAGCGCATGTATGTAGTAGCAGCTAGGCCTGTAGTGGTCAGCGTTTTGGCGCATATTCTACCTCCTTCGAGGATTGCTGGATGTTTTCCTGCTACTATCCCAGTTCTATGACTCCCGTTAAAACAAAGCTTCAGGTGATGAATGATGGATGAGGTGGTGGCAAAGAAGAAAGAGCAGGAGGAACAAGGACCATTCACATCAATATCAGGCCAGTCAACCACACATGTCTTGTAGGATATGTTTCTGTACCAAAAGGAGCGGTTCAGCTACACAGTTATAGGGCATACAGTGAATGCAATGCCTACCAAAAATTTCGAGGCACTCCATTGCCCCTTGGAAGTGACATTGGGGTCAGAGGGCCTTAACTAAACCGTTTTTTCCATTTATAGCAACTGGGTCTCCTGTACACTGTTGGCCTAAGCAGGGAATGGAAGGCTTTCCAAAAATTATTAGGCACTGCAATGCCCCTTGAAACAGACGTGGATTGCAGCGTATTAAAAACCTTCTACCCATTATTGGGGAGTGGGTCTCCCTTAGTGTTCGCCTATGCATTGAAAAGCAAAAGCTGACAAAAATTAGAAGGAAATGCAATGCCCGTTGCAAGAGTCGTGGAGGTTAGAGGTAATTAAAAACAAGATGTCAATGCCCCTTGGAAGAGCTGTGGAGTTCAGAGTGGTTTAACAAGACCATTTTAATGCCCCTTGGAAGAGATGTGGAGGTCACAGTAGCTTTAACAAGACGGTTTTAATGCCCCTTGGAAGAGTGGTGGAGGTCGCAGTGGAATAAAAAGACAATATTAACGACCCTTGGAAGAGACTTGGAGGTCACAGTAGCTTAACAAGACGATTTTAATGCCCCTTACAAGAGCCATGCAGTACAGCATATTAAAAACATTATTCCCATTATTGGGGAGTGGGTCTCCCATAGTCTTTGCCTATGCCTTCCAAGCAAAAGCTGCCAAAAATTAGGAAGGGGGAACTTGCAATGTCCCTTACAAGAGCCATGCAGTACAGCATATTAAAAACATTATTCCCATTATTGGGGAGTGGGTCTCCCATAGTCTTTGCCTATGCCTTCCAAGCAAAAGCTGCCAAAAATTAGGACAGAGGAACTTGCAATGCTGGCAACATGGACCACGGTCACCCTGGTGGTATAGTGGTCGTGGAGGCTGAGGATAAGGAGAAGAGCAAAAAACAGCCGAAATGAGGAAGCGTATACCCATGTGTGGGTGTGAAGCGATGCATGGGAATACACCTCCCGAAATAACACAGTGGATTTGACTTTGTTACTCTGCTGTCATTTGGTGGTGATGAGAAGTCTAGCCCAATCCAGCCCTTGTTCATTTTGATAAGGGTCAGCTTGTCAGCATTGTCAGTTGACAGGCGAGTGCGCTTATCAGTTATAATTCCCCCAGCGGCACTAAAACCACGCTCCGATAACACGCTAGCGGCAGGGCAGGCCAGGACCTCCAAGGCATACAGAGTGAGTTCATTCCAAGTGTCCAGCTTGGATACCCAATAATTAAAAGGCACAGAGGAATCACGGAGGACGCTGGTACTCCCTCACCATCTTTTGAAACTTTCCACTCCTTGTGAGAGTACCCTGCGCCTCAGGGCCTGTAAGCTGGGCAGGTCTCAGAAAACTGTCCCAGAACATTGACAGTGTTCCCCTGCCTCTGCTGGATTGGAGTTGCGTCTCTCTCACCTGTATGCCTTAGTTGGGCAGCGAACTGTGACCTCTGCCGCTACCGTGTTCAGATGGGAATTTTTTTAATAGTTCTGCAGCAAGGGCCTTCTGGTACTGCCCCATTTTTGTAGACCTCTCCAACTCAGGAATAAGAGAGTGAAAGTTCTCCTTGTAGAGGGGGTCTAAAAGTCTCATCAACCAGTAATGACTGTCACCCAACATTTTGACAATGCGAGGGTCACGGTTAAGGCAGCGTAACATAAAGTCAGCCATGGGTGCCAGACTGGTAACGGGCAAGACTTCCGTGTCCTCACCAAGATGACAACTGATAGTGTTGAGCGATCACTAAAATGCTCGGGTGCTCGAAGCTCGGGCCGAGCTTACGGTGATACTCGGGTGCTCGACCCGAGCAATGAGCCCAATGTTAGTCTATGAGAGACCCGAGCATTTTTGCGGCAGCACCCCCGGCAGTCTGTAGAAAGCCTAAAAAGTGGCCAAAACGATAGTGACAGTGCTCAAAAGACATGGGGGCAGCATGGGGATCGCCCCTGGAAGCATTTCTGACCCCCAGGTCACTGCTGTCAACAACGTGGTCAGAGGTATTAAGCCACTTTTGCGGGCTCACAATAAAACGTTCAAAAACGAAACTGAAACGGTTTTCCTGTGAAATATGTTAAGGAATTTCCTTTCCAGGGTAAAAACTTGTGTATAAGGTAAAATAAATAACCAAAAACAAAAATACTCCTCCACACCTTGGGCTATGTTCACAAGTAGCATTTTTCATGCGTTTTTGCACTTTTGTATTGCTTTCAACCGTGACAAATGCGTTCACCGGGAAATGTCATTTTAACATTTTACAACCTTATCTGGCCATGTGCTGTGTGACACATGCATACAGTGCTGAAAAGACAAGGGATCAGCATGAGGAAGACCCCTGGAAGCATCTCTGACCCCCAGGTCACTGTCTAAAAGTGTGCCCATCAGAAGTGATCCTTGCCGCATCAGAAGATGCAGACTTGCAACTATCCCCGTGCAAGTCCTTGTCCCAGGGCAGTGTTCAATTGTGCCTCCCCCATTCCTTGCAATGCAAGCGAAAATATGCAGCCAACCACCCACCCACCCGCAGGCTGCAATACCATACTGCTAGCTTTCACTTGAAATGGGGCCTTTTAGTTTGGAGGAGGCCGAAGCTGGCCACTACCTCATGGCCGCTTCGGCAGTGAGGTATCCATACTCTGTCCCCAGCCGCCCGGCGGCCGGGTGTCCACGCTCGGTCCCCAGCCGCCAGGTGGCGGCCAGGTGTCCATACTCGGTCCCCAGCCGCCCTGATTTCTCCTGTCACCTTCCCCCACACTTTTCTTAGCCTGGCCTGCTTTAGGGCAACATTGGACGAGCCCACCAGAGAACCAGACTCCTCCGGTGGGCCCTGGCTTCTCCATCAGGGGAGTTGAGAGTGCCTAGGTGAGGAGCATGATGATGATAGAAGTTAGCATCTGCTTTGTTTTCTCGGAATGCAAGCGCATGTATGTAGTAGCGGCTAGGCCTGAGGTGGTCCGCGTTTTGGCGCATATCCTACCTCCTCCGAGGATTGCTGGATGTTTTCCTGCTACTATCCCAGTTCTATGACTCCCCTTAAAACAAAGCTTCAGGTGATAAATGATGGATGAGGTGGTGGCAAAGGAGAAAGGAGTAGGAGGAACAGGGACCATTCACATCAATATCAGGCCAGTCAACCTGATATGTCTTGTAGGATATGTTTCTGTAACAAAAGGAGCGGTTCGGCTACACAGTTATAGGGCATACAGTGAGTGCAATGCCTACCAAAAATTTCGAGCCACTCCAATGCCCCTTGGAAATGACATGGAGGTCAGAGGGCGTTAACTAAACCTTTTTTTCGATTTATAGCAACTGGGTCTCCCGTGCACTGTTGGCCTAAGCAGTGAATGGAAGGCTTTCCAAAAATTATGAGGAACTGCAATGCCCCTTACAAGAGCCATGTGTGGCACCCCAGGGGTCTGGTCACCACAGTAATAGAGATGTTACGTCGGAGAGCAAGTGGGAGGTTTCCTGGTCAGGATCCCTTAAACATGCAACATCCTCCTGCCCCAGTCCTGGGAGGGGAGAATTCTGCCCTTATAAACTGGATCTGGGGCGGGGTTGAGTGAGTCAGAGAACAGTCAGAGTCAGAGTGAGAGCAAGGGAAAGTAACAGCAAGGAGCTCTGTAGGAGCTAGGAGCTAAAGACCAGGGGCTGGAAGCTGAGCAGAGCTCGCCCTGGCAGAAGACAATAGGAACCGGACACAGGAGTCCGAAGCTGTGAGGACTTATATATCCAGCAGCAGAAACCAGCCGGCAGGGGATTTCAGGTCCTCTGGCCATAGAAGCCCAGAGGCTCAGTCACAAGCAAGGGACCAGCACCGCCGTCGTGGAGCGGAGGCTAACAGAAGGCCCCAAGTCACCAGCCATACGGGTGAGCACTACTCGGTACACTCAGGGACGTGGGCTACTTCTACCCGCTTACAGCAAGGTAGCCAGGAAGAGTGCAGACAGACGGGGAGGCCTACAACTCCACCTGGCCAGGGGAACACCTGCTTGCTCACAGACTGACCAGGCCTCTTATGCTAGCCAGTACTCCCGGGAGGGTCTACCTTATAATCATCAGTAAAGACCCTGAACTGCACTGCAAAGATTCTGAGTTGTTCCTGCTGCGCTCTTGCACCATCACCCCCATCATCCACACTCACTGCCCTGAGGCTATACTCCTCCCGAGGGGAGTTATCCCATTCTATGCTGCGCACAGAACACCAGCCTCAGCGGTCTGCCTCGCAGCGGTGGTACTCCCTGACCACAATCCACGGGTGGCGCAGTCGGACAATTAACCTCAAAACCTAAGAAAGACTGCCACTGGTTTGACCAGCCTGAGCCACGGGACCGGGTCACCGCCACGGAGACTACAGACCCCAGAGACCCGGCACCGGGTATCCCACACACGTGTACACACGGTCCAGGGGGCGCGTCACATGCAGTACAGCATATTACAAACATAAGTCCCATTATTGGGGAGTGGGTCTCCCATGGTATTTGCTTATGCCTTGCAAGCAAAAGCTGCCAAAAATAAGGACGGAGGAACTTACAATGCTGGCACCCTGGTGGTATAGTGGTGGTGGAGGCTGAGGATAAGGAGAAGAAGATTAAACAGCCAAAACGAGGAAGCGTATACCCATGTGTGGGTGTGAAGCGGTGCATGTGAATACACCTCCCGAAATAACACAGTGGATTTGACTTTGTTACTCTGATGTCATTTGGTGGTGATGAGAAGTCTGGCCCAATCCAGCCCTTGTTCATTTGGATAAGGGTCAGATTGTCAGCATTGTCAGTTGACAGGCGAGTGCGCTTATCAGTTATAATTCCCCCAGCGGCACTAAAAACACGCTCCGATAACACGCTAGCGGCAGGGCAGGCCAGGACCTCCAAGGCGTACAGAGCGAGTTCATTCCAAGTGTCCAGCTTGGATACCCAATAATTAAAAGGCACAGAGGAATCACGGAGGACGCTGGTACGATCGGCAAGGTACTCCCTCACCATCTTTTGAAACTTTCCACTCCTTGTTAGAGTACCCCGCGCCTCAGGGCCTGTAAGCTGGGCGGGTTTCAGAAAACTGTCCCAGAACGTTGACAGTGTTCCCCTGCCTCTGCTGGATTGGAGTTGCATCTCTCTCGCCTGTACGCCTTGGTTGGGCAACGAACTGTGACCTCTGCCGCTAGCGTTTTCAGATGGGAATTTTTTTAAGTGTTCGGCAGCAAGGGCCTTCTGGTATTGCCCCATTTTTGTAGACCTCTCCACCTCAGGAATAAGAGAGTGAAAGTTCTCCTTGTAGCGGGGGTCTACAAGTGTCACCAACCAGTAATGACTGTCACCCAACATTTTGACAACGCGAGGGTCACTGTTAAGGCAGCGTAACATAAAGTCAGCCATGCGTGCCAGACTGGTAACAGGCAAGATTTCAGTGTCCTCACCAAGATGACGACTGACCATGCTCTCCTCCTCATCCTCCTCTTCCTCCTCCCCCCTGTCCTCAGGCCACCCACGCTGAACCGACGGTATGACACTTGTACAGGTACTACCGTCTACAACGCATGATAGCAGCTCCTGTTCTTCCTCCTCCTCTCCCTCATTGTCCCCCAATGCACGTTGGGATGAGATGAGGCTGGGCTGTGTGTAATCGCCTGCTACGGCTTCTTGATCCATCTCCTCATACTCTGGCTGCAATGCCTCCTCTTTAATTCTCTGCAGAGAGCGTTGCAAAAGACCGACAAGTGGGATGCTGACACTAATGATGGCGTCATCGCCACTCACCATCTTGGTGGCCTCCTCAAAGTTTGTCAGGATAGTACATATGTCAGACATCCAGGTCCACTCCTGAGGTCTTGTGTGGAGTCTGACCTGAATATCGATGGCCTTGTTGCAGCTGGTACTCCACAACTGCTCTCTTCTGCTCACAAATCCTTTGCAACATGTGGAGGGTAGAGTTCCAACGTGTGGGGACATCACATACCAGTCGGTGTGCCGGAAGCTGCAAACGCTGCTGCAACACAGCAAGGGCGGCGGAAGCTGTAGCCGACTTGCGAAAATGAGCTGACAGGCGGCGTACTTTCACGAGCAGATCTGGCAACTCGGGGTACGATTTAAGAAACCGCTGAACCACGAGGTTAAGCACATGAGCCAGGCATGGTACGTGTGTGATCTCACCTCGCCTCAGAGCCACCACCAGGTTACGGCCATTGTCACACACGACCATGCCGGGATGTAGGTTCAGCGGTCTCAGCCACAGATCTGCCTGCTCTTTCACAGCTGTCCACAACTCACAAGCAGTGTGAGGTTTATCACGTAAGCTTATTGTAACGGGTCTGGGAGGCGGAACCTCTGGGCTACAATACAAGGGGGCAGTCCTTGTAAGGGAGCGGGTGGCGACCAGGCAGGCAGTCACAGGAGGTGACCTGGACAGTCTCTGAGTGAACGGGACAGTCTCTGAGTGAACGGGACAGTCTCTGAGTGAACGGGGCTGGAGGTCACGGCAAGTGACCGGGGCAGTCTCTAGGTATAGGGTTGGTACGACCTGTGGCGGCTGAAGATAGACGAGAGCTCCCAGGTGAGCAGGCGAGAGTCTCTGGATGAACGGGTGGTCACAGCATGTGACGGCGGAGCCTCCAGGAAGACCAGCGGACAGGCGACAGATGAGCGCTCCCAGGTGAGCGGGCAGAAGTCTCTGGACAGGCGGGTGGTCACAGCACGTGATGGCAGAGCCTCCGGGTAGGCAAACAGACAGGTAGCAGATGAGCGCTCCCAGGTGAGCGGGCAGGAGTCACTGGACAGGCAGGTGGTCACAGCACGTGACGGCGGAGCCTCCAGGTAGGCTAGCAGGCAGATAGCAGATGTGCGCTCCCAGGTGAGCGGGCAAGCTGGTCCATAGACAGACTGACAGGAGTTGGTAGGCAGACCGTCGGACCTCAGGCAGGCAGGCAGGTAGCTGATGTGCGCTCCCAGGTGAGCGGGCAAGAGTCTCTGGAATAGCTGGTGGTCACAGCACGTGACAGCGGAGCCTCCGGGCAGGCAAGCAGGCAGGTAGCGGAGAAGCGCTCCCAGGTGAGCGGGCAGGCTGGTCCTTAGACAGACTGACAGGAGTAGTAAGGCAGACCGTCGGACCTCAGACTAGCAGACAGGTAGCAAGTAATCAGGCAGGAATCTGACAGGTAACTGGCAGGTAACTGGCAACGGGACCTGAGGGCTGAAGCACAGGTGAGACACAGGTGCAAACAACATTGCTCGGGCACCTCCATTTTGGAGGAGGTGCCTTATATATGATGAAGTCCTCCGGCCATTGGCCGGGGACTCCTTAGGACGACGCGCGCGGCCCCTTTAAGAGGAGGGGAGCGCGCGCGCGCCCTAAGCACAGGGGCCGGGAAGGAGCGCGCGCTGAGAGCAGAGCGGGAGGAGGACGCCGGGAAGGAGCGCGCGCTGACAGCAGAGCGGGAGAGGGACGCCGGGCACGGGGCAGAGCGGTGAGTGGAGCAGCGTCCCTGCCTAGCAGAGGGCAGGGACGCCGGCACTACACTTATGAGTTTCAGCACAGCCTGTTGCCGCTTGGCGGAGGCAGTACTGCAATGCTTCCAGCTTGTAACTGATGTGGTGATATCTGAGATGGAGGCTGAACATGAGGAGGATGCGCAGGAGCTGTACACTGTGGGGGCAACTCTGACTGACATAGGGCCCGCAATCCTCGGTGTGGGGAGGATGTGTTCCGTCCCAAGGTCCGACTGGGTCCCGGCTTCCACTATGTTTACCCAGTGTGTCGTCAGAGAGATGTACCGTCCCTGGCCACAAGCACTTGTCCACGTGTCCGTTGTCAGGTGGACTCTCCCAGTAACTGCGTTGTTGAGGGCACGGCAGATGCTTTGGGACACGTGCTTGTGTAGTGCGGGGATGGCACACCGGGCAAAATAGTGTCGGCTGGGGACCGAGTTCCGAGGGACGGCCACCGCCATAAGATTGCGGAAGGATTCCGTCTCCACCAGCCTAAAAGACAGCATTTCCAATGCAAGCAGTCGTGAAATGTGCGAATTTAGGACTGTGGCCTGTGGGGCGTTGGCTGCGAATTTCCGCTTTTGTTCAAAGGTCTGGGATATGGACAATTGAACGCTGCGGTGGGACGTGGACGTGGACGTTGATGCTGTTTCTTGAGAAACTGCCATAACAAGTGAAGACTGAGAGGAGGGGGCATCTTTACATGCTGTATGGACAGGGGATTGCCTTGCACACACAACAGGGGGTTCTATTGCACGCACAACAGTGGAAGAAGCAGTGGTGACACCCGCTGACACTGGTCGTGGACCCTGGGTTTCGCCCCACAAAGTCGGGTGCTTTGCTGCCATGTGCCTGATCATGCTGGTGGTGGTCAGGCTGGTAGTTTTGTCACCCCTGCTGATGCTGGCATGGCAGGTGGAGCATATGGCCTTTTTGGGGTTATCAGCAGAGTCTTTAAAAAAAATTCCAGACTCTGGAAGACTTACCGCTTGTACTGGCAACGTCCCTCGTGTTGGTGTTACGGGGAACGGTTGCCTGCCTTCTGTCTGCAGCCACCACACTGCTTCTTCCTGCCTGTTGGGGTACTCTGCCTCCCTCCCCCTGTGTGCTGCTGGCCTCACTCTGCATGTCCTCCTTCCACGTTGGGTCAGTTACTAGATCATCCACCACCTCCTCCTCTTCCACTTGCGCACCACGATCCTCCTCCTCACTTCCTGGCAATTGTGTCTCGTCATCGTCCACCTCTTGTGACAGATTGCCAACGTCGACTTCCTGTGGCCGTGGCTGTTCAAATATTTGGGCATCGCAACATGGGATCTCCTCTTCCACCACTTCAAACGTATCAGGCGAGGGGCCCAAATATGGAAATGGACCAGTGAACAGCTCTTCAGAGTGTCCAAGTGTGGGATCACTTGCTGTCTGACGACACTCGGCATGGTGGGAGGAAGGAGCATCAGGGTGAGGAGGAGTATGCGGTCGAGACTCACGGCTACTAAGAGTTGACCGTGTGGAAGACAGACCGGAGGTGGTGGTGCCCAGGTAACTGGAAGTATTGTCTGCTATCCAATTAATAACCTGTTCACACTGATCAGTTCTCAATACTGGTGTTGTTCTGTGCTTCCCTAGTAATTTGGTCAAGAAGCTGGAGCGAGAAGATGTGACTGTTGGTTGTGGCACATTTTCACCTTGGCCACGGCCCCGTCCTCTGCACGAACCATCACCAGAATGTCCACTTCCACGTCCCTTGCCACGCGCCTTGCCCATTGGAAATGAAGTAAAATAGCTTACACTTGCACTATCAATGGAAAAAGGGTAATAAAGAGTAGATTAGAACCGTGGAAGAGGAAAACCACAGTTATTGTTTACTGGGGTATACCACACTTTTTTAAATAGAGATATTTGCGGCTGAACAGTGAGCGACACACTCAAACTGCTTTTTTTAGATACAAATAGCCCAAAAGTGGATAATACAGAGGTTTGAACCGTGAAACTGCAAAGCCACACTTGTATTTCTCGGGCCTACACCAGACTATTTTCAACAGATATATTTGTGTCTGAAAAATCAGGGAGACACTATTATTATTTTTATACAGCAAAAAATGCCAAAAAACAGGATAATAGAGATGTTTTACCGTGGAACATCAAAACCAGGGTAATAATTTACTGGTGTATACCAGACTTTTTTAAATATATATATTTGCGGCTGAACAGTGAGCGACACACTCAAACTGTTTTTTTTTTAGATACAAATGGCCCATAGAACTGCAAAACCACACTTCTATTTCTCTGGCCTACACCAGACTATTTTCAACAGATACATTTGTGTCTGAAAAATCAGAGGCACACTTTTTTTTTTTGGGGGGGGGACACCAAAAGGTTAATAAGATGGGTATTTGTACATTGTGAAGGAGGAAAAAAAAAAGAGGATTTAGATAAAAAAAAGGATTTTTCCTGGCCCCCGGGACCTGGAGCTAAGTCCAGCAATTTCAGCAACAGGAGCAGCACACAGGACTGTAATACAGCGTTTGCTGGTATAACCACTGCGTCTCCTATACAGCCTGCCTGCCTGATATACCTGGGATGGATATTAGTCCTGAGAAGGACTGTTTGTTTGATCTGGCAGCCTTTACAGACCCTACACTAACTATTTTGCAGGATATATCTCTCCCTAAATCAGCAGCGCTGTCCCTACACTGTCTGATCCGGAGCGACTGTGTCCAAGATGGCGGCGCCCGGTTTTAAATACTCGAGGTGACGCTGTGCGGCCAGCCAATCACTGTAATGCCCACAAACAACATGGCTGCGGCATTACAGTGACTGGCTGGCAATCCCTGCATGTTCATTGGCTCTGTAAAGAGCGCCAAACATGCAGGGCGGAGACCCGAGCTCCCGCCCGAGTAACCCGGAAATGGTGCTCGGGCGAGTACCGAGCAGTGTCGAGCATGTTCGCTCAACACTACTGGTCACCATACCTCTGGTAGAACGGACGAATCTGCAGCCTCTAGGGAAGGTCCCCCGGCTGAAAAGGGTCCTTCCTCCAATCTGGTACCAGCTGTTATTTCTTCCTGAGCCGCCTGAGTACGTGATCTTCGAGTAAGTTCACTTAGTAATATGGTATCCCTTCTCCCCTTTCATATTTTATCAGGGGAAGAAATGTACCGCCAAGGCAAAGCATATACAGTGTGCACTATGCAAGTCTCTTCTTCCTGACGGATACCCTAAAAAGCTATGTCAGTTGTGCATAAACCAGACACTGGCAGAAGAGGGTCCTGCTCTAGCTTCTGGTTTAAAAACCTTAGTTAAAACAGAGATTCGCAAGGTCCTCTCCAAGAGAGTTAAAGAGAAAATGAACTCTGACTGTGAGATCCCCTTAGTCTTGGATGACCCCCTATCCTCTCCCTATGAGTCGGATTCAGATAGTGCAGACTTTTCCTCTGCTTCCTCTTCTGATAGTGGTGTGGGACAAAATTGCTTCCCCCTTGGTGAAGTGGACAGATTGATTAAAATGGTTCGGTCCACCATGGGCATCACAGAGGCCAGGCAGGAGAAGTCAGTCCAGGACGTTATGTTCGGGGGGCTGGGTCAAAGGAAGAGAAGGAGTTTTCCGTTGAACGAAAAAATCCAGGGCTTAATCCTTAGCGAATGGAAAAAAACGGAAAGGAAGGGCGCTCTACCTCCATTCTTCAAAAGGAAGTACCCATTTGAGGAATCGGCCTCTTCCTCCTGGGAAAAAGCCCCCAAGATTCATGTGGCCATTTCCAAAGCCTCTAAGAGTTCCTCCCTTCCGTTTGATGATATGGGAGCTCTTAAAGACCCCCTGGATAGAAAGGCTGATTCTTTCGTTAGAGGGACCTGGGAGACTTCGGCGGGAGCCCTAAAACCCGCGGTGGCAGCTACTTGTACCGCCATGTCCCTAATGATCTGGCAGGACCAGCTGGAAGCCCATCTTAAAAACAATACCCCCAGGAAGGAAATCTTGGCGGACATGTCTCTTCTTCAGGGGGCGGCAGCCTTTCTGGCGGACGCATCAGCAGATTCCATCAGATTAGCAGCAAGGTCGGCCGCCATGTCTAACTCGGCCCGGAGAGCCTTGTGGCTAAAATGTTGGCCGCGGGACATTCATGCGAGGACAAGACTCTGCGCTATCCCTTGTGAAGGGGGACATCTCTTTGGGTCGGTTCTGGATGAGCTACTGGATAGAGCAAGTGACACAAAAAGGGACTTTCCTTACCTATCTGCCCCCACGTACAAACGTCCTTTTCAGAAAAGAAGGTTTCTACGTAATAAGCGCCAGAAGGGTCAGGATAAATGGGAAGACCGTAGACCGAAAGGTAAAGGGCTCCTGTTCGAATCCTCTTTGGCTAGCCAAGGCCCCTGAAAACCGAGCCAATGACTCGTGGCCCAGGTAGGGAGGAGGTTATTGGGCTTCTTACCTGCCTGGACAAATATCTCTTCTAATAATTGGATCCTTGGTCTGGTAGGTTCCGGCCTGAGACTCGACTTTCAGCGAGTCCCTCGTGGGAGGTTCGTCCTGACCCCAAACCGGTCCTCAACACGGGAGCAGATGGCCCTACAAGTGGAGGTCCTGAATCTGGTCTATAAGGCCGTCTTAGTGGAGGTCCCGATAGCAGAGAAGGGACTGGGGTTCTACTCACCGTTGTTTTTGGTCACTAAACCTGACGGATCCTTTAGGTGTATTGTTAACCTTAAGGCCCTGAATAAACTTTTGTTAATTCCCACCTTTAAAATGGAGTCCATTAAGTCTACTATAAAACTATTGTTCTCAGGCTGTCACATGGTAGTATTGGATCTAAAGGACGCATATTACCATATACCTATACACAGAAGCTTCCAAAAATACCTTAGAGTGGCCTTGGTAATAGGGGATGAAATCAGACATTTCCAATTTGCGGCCTTGCCATTCGGTCTCGCTATAGCCCCTAGAATATTTACAAAGGTGATAGCGAAGGTGATGGCTCATGTACGGGAACATAATGTGTTAATTATCCCTTACTTAGATGATTTTTTGATCATTGGAGACTCAGCCTCTCAATGTCTCTCCCATCTTAAATTGGTCTCCTCTATTCTGGAAGGCCTGGGCTGGATCCTAAATCTGGAGAAATCCAGGGTAGTCCCTTCGAGAGTACAGCAGTTCCTAGGTATCATGCTAGACTCAGACCTCCAGATGTGTTTCCTTCCAGAAGCCAAAAAACAGAAGGTCAAAAGGCTGGTGGAAGGAGCTCTTGCGAACCCGGTCATGTCCCTTAGGGCTGCAATGTCCTTACTTGGTACCCTGATATCTTGTCTGCCGGGGGTAATGTGGGTACAATACCACTCCAGAGTTTTACAGTGGGACTTCCTACAGAATGAGGTCTCGTTACATGGGCACTTGGAGAGACGGATGTTCCTATCTCCCCGGTCTATTGACTCTCTACAGTGGTGGGTGAATTTGGAAAACTTGTCTCGAGTTCCCTGGGTGGTCAGAATATCTGAAATAATTACAACTGACGCAAGTCTACATGGATGGGGAGCTCACTTGGGGGATATGATTGCCCAGGGGTTCTGGTCAGACGCTGAGAGAGCTCTTTCCTCTAATACTAGGGAACTACTGGCAGTTGATAGGGCTGTTAATCATTTCTTACCATTCCTTCACAATAAGAACATTAGGATCCTGTCCGATAATATAGCAGTAGCTTATATTAACCATCAGGGGGGTACTCGTGCTGGATCGCTAATGAGAGTGGCGGATCATCTTTTTCAGATCTCGGAACGCCATCTCCTCTCTTTGACAGCCCTCCACATCAAAGGGAAAGAAAATTCAAAGGCACACTTCTTAAGCCGTCATTTTTTAAGGCAAGGCGAATGGGAACTAAAACAGGACATTTTTTCCCTATTAGTCCGGAAATGGGTGGATCTCTTCGCCATAAAGCAAAACCGGAAGACAAAGGTTTTTTGCTCCCTAGATCCGAGAGAAAGGCCCCTGACAGTAGACGCTCTCCAAATCCCTTGGAACTTCAGTCTGGCCTATGCCTTCCCACCGTTAAACCTTCTGCCTATGGTGCTAAGAAAGATCAGAGAGGACAAGGCAAGGGTCCTCTTGATCGCCCCCTTTTGGCCCAAAAGACCCTGGTTCTCATGCCTGAGGAACATGTCCATCTCGGACCCTTGGGTCCTGCCTGAAGTTCCGGATCTCCTCAGCCAGGGTCCAGTGCTCCATCCGCGAGCTCCGGGCCTCCACTTGACGGCGTGGAATTTGAGAGGTCCCTGCTAGAACTAAAAGGTTTTTCCCATAGTATAGTATCTACTTTATTACGTAGTAGTCTGTCACTACCAAAATTTATGCAAAAGTTTGGAACAAGTTTTTATCTTTTTCTAAATCTTCAGTGGATAAGGGAGCGCCAATTGGGAAGATTTTAGAGTTCCTACAAAGGGGCTTCGAGCTGGGGTTAGCAACGAGCACCTTGAAGGTCCAAGTGTCGGCACTAGGTGCCCTTTATAACTGTGTCCTCGCAGAAAACTATTGGATTTCCCGCTTTATAAAAGCAGTAGGTAGGTCCAGGCCGGTTACCAAAACTAATGTCGTTCCATGGGACCTAAACCTGGTTCTGAAAGCGTTAGCTGGGGCACCCTTTGAGCCAATAGATTGTATCCCTGAGATCTATTACCCTCAAAACAGCGCTTCTTGTAGCCCTAACATCTGCTAGGAGGATTGGTGATATTCAGGCTCTGTCCTCTGGCCCTCCCTTCACCCAGGTTCTGGACGACAGAATAATTCTTAGAGCAGATCCAGCATACTTGCCTAAGGTAGCTTCCCGGTTTCATAGACTTCAGGAAGTAATATTACCCTCTTTTTGTCCGAACCCTAGTACTCAGATAGAAGCAGATTTCCATGCTTTAGATGTGAGAAGATGTGTGGTTAGGTACCTTGCTGTCACTCAGCCCTTTAGGAGAGAGAGTTGCTTATTTATCTCCTATCAGGGGGGTAGGAAGGGGCTTACGGTCTCTAGATCCACCATAGCTAGATGGATTAGGGAGACCATTACGCTAGCCTATGTATCCAGCAGAGAGGAAGCACCGCGTGGCCTGAAAGCTCACTCTACCCGGGCGGTGGCAACCTCATGGGCAGAGAGGTCTGGCGTCTCGATGGACGACATATGTAAGGCAGCTACCTGGTCTTCTCCCTCTACCTTCTATAAGCACTATAGACTAGATATGGGTGCTTTGTCTGACCTCACATTTGGGA
Source organism: Phyllobates terribilis (assembly GCF_046119375.1). Taxonomy (NCBI): domain Eukaryota; kingdom Metazoa; phylum Chordata; class Amphibia; order Anura; family Dendrobatidae; genus Phyllobates; species Phyllobates terribilis. Next base: position 12,291,211 of record NW_027362772.1, on the reverse strand, counting down.
GAAGGGTGCTCCAAGCGGTGGTCCCTCCCTAGAATCTTCATCTCTGCAATTCTCTCGTGGTGCTGTCATGGTCGACCGATAAAGAGATTAGTTACTTACCGGTAACGGGATTTCTCGGAGACCATGACAGCACCCTTATATTCCCTCCCTTCACCCCTTTTTGGGAGCACTTCTTATCTGTTTTCATTCTTTATTCTCACACATTGGTGTTGTAAGAAAATGTATATACGGTTTGTTTCATGATTATGTTGCTATGCCTACTAACCGGGCGGTCCTCTCAATGCTCTGTAATCCAAACTGAGGCGAGAGGGAGGGCCACCCCCTTTTAAGCCTGTAGGTTTCCTGTCCTTGGTGGGCGGATTCCCTCTCTCGTGGTGCTGTCATGGTCTCCGAGAAATCCCGTTACCGGTAAGTAACTAATCTCTTTCAAAGAGTGAGAGGAGCTTCGCAGGTAGAAACATGACAGAGCGCAGCAACAGAGTCCTCATAATTTACAACATTGTATTGGAGTGTATTTATTACTTTTTGTAACATACATGACATGTCATTTTTGTGACATACATAATTACACACAGCACTGATTGTTCAGTTTTGCCCGAATTTGACTTTTACTGTATTTCCACCAGCCCCAGCACCGACATTTCTAAACAGTGGACGGAGCTAGACAACATTTATGTGATCATTTTTGCCACTTTTGTGATGTAAATTATGATCATGTCCACCCGCTCTTCAAAATGCTGGTTCTGACCAGGACTGGTGGACAGACAAGAAAAGTAAAATTTTGTCAAACATGAACAATCAGAGCTTTGTGTAAGTTTTTAAAAAAACTAATTTTTTAATTTAACAAAAAAGTGGCCCAGCTTTCTGTCTCACCTTTTATTAATACTGGCATGCAAAATTTGTTTCTTCATGAATTGTGGCTGTAATCTTGTATAATGTCTGCCAAGAAATAATAAAACACCCTGCAGCAACTCCCAATCTATATGTCTCAGTACAGAGATGACAAGATTGACCTGCTGCACTGAGGTCCATGATTTGTGGGCACAATGTACTGTGTATAAGGACGTCCTCTGTACAGAAACTCCATTCTACAACCCCTGGCAAAAATTATGGAATCACCGGGCTCGGAGGTTGTTCATTCAGTTGTTTTAATGTTGTTGAAAAAAAGCAGATCACAGACATGGCATAAAACTAAAGTCATTTCAAATAGCAACTTTAGGGCTTTAAGAAACATTAAAAGAAATCAAGATAAAAAATGTGGTACTCAGAAAGGGTAATTTTTTTTCAGACCAAGCAGAGGGGAACAAATTATGGAATCACCCTGTAAATTTTCATTTCCAAAACTAACACCTGCATCAAATTAGATCTGCTTGTTTGTCTGCATCTAAAAAGGAGTGATTACACCTTGGAGAGCTGTTGCACAAAGTGGACTGACATGAATCATGGCTCCAACACGAGAGTTGTCAATTGAAACAAAGGACAGGATTATCAAACTCTTAAAAGAAGGTAAATCGTCACGCAATGTTGCAAAAGATGTTGGTTATTCAGTCAGCTGTGTCTAAAATCTGGACCAAATACAAACAACATGGGAAGGTTGTTAAAGGCAAACATACTGGTAGACCAAGGAAGACATCAAAGCGTCAAGACCGGAAACTTAAAGCAATATGTCTCCGAAACAGGAAATGCACAACAAAACAAATGAGGAACGAATGGGAGGAAACTGGAGTCAATGTCTGTGACCGAACTGTAAGAAACCGCCTAAAGGAAATGGGATTTACATACAGAAAAGATAAACATAAGCCATCATTAACACCTAAACAGAAAAAAACAAGGTGACAATGGGCTAAGGAAAAGCAATCGTGGACTGTGGATGACTGGATGAAAGTCATATTCAGTGATGAATCGAGAATCTGCATTGGGCAAGGTGATGATGCTGGAATTTTTGTTTGGTGCTGTTCCAATGAGATTTATAAAGATGACTGCATGAAGAGACCATGCAAATTTCCACAGTCATTGATGATATGGGGCTGCATGTCAGGTAAAAGCACTGGGGAGATGGCCGTCATTACATCTTCAATAAATGCCCAAGTTTACATTGATATTTTGGACAGTTTTCTTATCCCATCAATTGAAAGGATGTTTGGGGATGATGACATCATTTTTTAAGATGATAATGCATCCTGCCATAGAGCAAAAACTGTGAAAACATTCCTTGAAAGAAGACACATAATAAGAGGGAGGAGAGGGTTCAACTCATCATCCCCTCTGAGTTTGTTTGTATGCTGTTAAGCCCCCTTCTCACATAGCGAGATCGCTAGCGAGATCGCTGCTGAGTCACGGTTTTGGTGACGCAACAGCGACCTCACCAGCGATGTCTCTGTGTGACACTTTGCAGCGATCAGGCCCCTGCTGTGAGGTCGCTGATCGCTGCAAAATGTCCTGGACCATTTTTTGGTCTTTGCCCTCCCGCTGGTCAGCACACATCGCTGTGTGTGACCAGCGATCAGGCTGGTAACCATGATAAACAGCGGGTTACTAGGGGCACACGCGCACTTAGTAACCCGCTGTTTATCATGGTTACCACTCTGCTACGGTGAGCGGTAACCTCCCTCTCACTGTAGCAGAGTGGTAACCATGATAAACATCGGGTTACTAGGTGCTCGTGTGCCCCTAGTGACACGCTATTTATCATGGTTACCAGCCTGCTCCTGCTTCAGCAGGCTGGTAACCAGGAGCAGGACATCATGGAAAGATTCTTTCCACGATGTCACTGCTCCCCTGATCGCTGGTGAGCCTGCCTGTTTGACAGCTCACCAGCGATCACATAGCGACGCAGCAACGATCCCTGACAGGTCTTATCGTTGTCGGCATCGCTGTAGCGTCGCTAAGTGTGACGGGGCCTTTAGTTTTTGTCTTCCTGGGTGACATTTTTGTACCCTTTTAATTGCACTAAGTAAAGGTTATATTTTAACTAAACTTTGATACCACTTTGCTTGGATTAATGTCTATAAGGACATCCTCTGTATGATAACTTCAATTTAGATGTCTTAGTACAGAGGTGACTAGATCGGAGTTGCTGCACTGAGGTTCATGATTTCTGTGCTCTTTACTGTGTATAAGGACGCCCCCTGTACAGCAACTCCATTCTAGTCGGCTCACTACAGAGGTGACTACATCAGAGTTGCTGCCCTGAGGTTCATAATATCTGAGCACACAGTAATGTCTATAAGGATATCCTCTGTATGATAACTTCAATTTAGATGTCTCAGTACAGAGGTGACTAGATCGGAGTTGCAGCACTGAGGTCCATGGTTTGTGTGCACTGTACTGTGTATAAGGACGTCCTCTGTACAGTAACTTCAATCTAGATGTATCAGTACAGAGGTGACTAGATCGGAGTTGCTATATGGAGGCTCGTGATTTCTGTGCACTGTAAGGAATATAAGTATATTCTCTATACAGTAACTCCATTCTGTCTCACTAGAGAGATGACTAGAACTGAGTTACTGCAGTGAGATACATGATTTCTGGGCACAGTAGTATAGCTTGCCTAACGGACGTATCTAAACAATGATGACAGATGACAAGTGTGCACTTTTTTGGCTTTACTTTAGTTTATTTATTAAAAAAAAAAAAAAAAAAGCATTTTTATTGCCACTGAAAATTTTAAGCCAGTATCTGGAATTTTTGTTGTCTTTTACATTTTAGCCCCTTTTTGTAATGCGATCTTACTATTAGTGCAATATAGTAATTTTGGCCAACATCTTGTAGTAGTGTCCCTAGCTTGTGCTTATGTCCCCATCATGGTCCTCATCTTGTTTTATTGTCCCCCATCATGGCCATCTTGTAGAAATATCCTCCAACCTGGTCCCCTTCTTGTAGCAATCTCACCATTCGGCTCCCTATCTCATAGTAACGTGTTCCTTCCTGGTCCCCTTTTTGTAGTAATGTCTCTTTGCAGTAATGTTAAGATCCTGATCCTCATCTTCTAGTACTGTTCCCATCCTGGTCCCCGGTAGACATTAGCTGCTGGCCTGTGATTGACCCACAGTTAGCATTGGTATAGCTGAGCAAAGAGCTTGTGACTTTTGTGTTTTCATTGGCTGTAAGCCATAATCAACATTAACAGAAATAAATACTTGGAATAGATCACTCTGTTTGTAATTACTCTATATAATGAGTTTCACTTTTTGTATTGGAGGAGTGACATAAATTAACTTTTTGATGATATTCTAATTTAGTGAGATGCACCTGTAGATAAAAGGGTTTCTTAACTTGAATTGATGTCATAGCACAGACCTGCATCAACTCAGCTTAAGGCTGTGTGCCCACTATGTGGTTTTTAAGTGTTTCTGCAGCGGCAATTCCACCGCAGAAACACTTAAAAAATGCTTGGTAGAAGGTCTGCCATGTTCCCTAATGATAATCTGCATGTGCTGTGAACATGCTGCAGAAACTTCCGCTGCGGAATATCATTGTGGAAAAATCTGCAGCACTACCAATTATTTTGCGTAATCGCGGTGTTTTTGCCGCCATTGACTTGCATTGAATCGCATAATATCCGCATCCCTACATGTGCACCTGCGGATATTAAGCGATTCAATGTGCGGATGGTACCCGGGTCTGGAGAAGAGGAGACTCTCCTCCAGACCCGAGTACCATAGTACCTATAAAAAATAAAAGAATTTAAAATAAAAACAAAACATTATACTTACCTTCTGATGGCCCCTGGTCTCCATAGTGATGCGTCCTGGCTTCCCCAGCAACTCACGATGGTCTAAAAGGACCTGCCATGATGTCATTTAGTCATGTGACGGGTCACGCGACCGCTGACGTCGAAGGTCGCGTGACCTATCACATGACTAAATGGCGTCATGGAAGGTACTTTTACACAACCGCGAGACACCGGGAAGACCGGACGCATCGGATAAGGAGAAGTGAGGAAGGGAGCAGTATATGTTATTTTATTTTTTACCTTTTTTTTTTTTTTTTTTTTTTTTTATATATAATTAACTTGGTCACACTATATAAAATTTATGCCGGTTGCATGGATTTATATAGTGTGACCAAGTTGTCAAGCACTTTCCAAGTGATGCTAAAATCGCTTGACAACCCGCATGTGAAATCGCACGATCAAAATAATGATGAATAGGGTCCTATGGGTTTTGTTCTGTTTAGGCTAAATGCCCACGATGCAGAAATGCTCCGGATTTTTCCTGAGCGTTTCTGCATCTCTCTGGCAGAAAAACCGAATGCGGATTGTACATGCATTTTTCCTGCCAGGGACAAGTGTAAGTGAAGCGTTTTGATCATGCAATTTTGCATGCAGGTTGTCAAGCGCTTGCCAAGCGATTTTAGCATCACTTGGAAAGTGCTTGACAACTAGGTCACACTATATAAAATCAATACCATTTCCATGGATTTATATAGTGTGACCAAGTTAGTTTAAAAAATAAAAATGGTAAAAAATAATAAAAAAAAAAACATATACTCACTTCCCATGGCCCCCGGTCTCCTTATCCGCTGCGTCCGGTCTTTCCGGTGTCTCGCGGTTGTGTAAAAGGACCTTCCATGACGTCATTTAGTCATGTGACAGGTCACGCGACCGCCGACATCTTCATCTATTGTTCTGGCTACTGCGATCAGCCCCTGGATAGGGGAAGGGTTCACACCCACTAGGTGCAACAAGAGATGTTGACCAGGGCCTGATTACATTACAGTCCATGAACAGAGGCTGGGGGAGGGACACACTGTTAGTCATATTGAATAAAACATAAGTTGCTGAGGTTAGGACCACCAGGGACCCCAATGTTACTTAGGAAAGACTATGTCCATGTTTAATAAAGTAATTTTCACGTATGCATAGCACAGGTCTGTTCGTCCATTCATGGATTCTGTATGGGACTAATAGAGAAGTGCACCTGTGCAGGAGCGCAATGGAGGAGACGGTGTGTATGACATAGGATGCGTTATCCAAATGAAGCAGAGGAGGACGCCATTCACAAGATAGGAGGCGTTGTGCCAAGATCAGCAAGGCCCATCAGACCAGACTGCCCCCCCAGTGAGAATAAATGCCATTTTTGAAGTGATACAGATCGGCCTGGGGACTTGTATAGAGCCTTATGGAATAAGGTATATATGGCTTTACGGTGGTGGCTGCAGCTTAAATGAGAAAAACCTAGTGACAAATTTAACCAAGAGGATAAAGGATGACCAATGTGTGTTGATCTGTAAGTTCTCTTTGCTCCTTTGGTATCAAGGAGGATATACGAAGTACCCATGCTTTTTGTGTGAATGTGACAGACGGGATAGGATTCACTGGAGCCAAAAAAAAGTTTGACCAATGAGAACATCTTTGCAACCTGGACTCAAGAACATAGTTTCCAAAAGTTTACTTTATCCCACAAGAGTTCTCCTGCCACCACATTACATTTTTTACATTCCCATTTGGACAACTTTCCTGAAAACATTGGTGCTATTAGCGAAGAGCAAGGAGAAAGATTTCATCAGGATATTAAGGAGATGAAATGTAAAAATGATGGGGAACAACTGCTGGAGGCTTCACAGAGGAGATCCGCAGCCTTCTAGAAGAGAAAGATGGAAGGTGAACACGAAGGCAGAGGGATTGAGGAAATCCACGTGTCAGACAATCTACAAATGAACACACAATCAATTAGGACTCCGGTCCATCTGACATGAAACAATGGCTAACATATCTTGATTTACAAAACAAAGGAACAATATTTGAAGTCTGGCCTAATCAAGAACAGTTCCACACTCTACACAAACGGCCAGATGCTGAGTCGTCAGTCATCACACAAGCCCCCCTACACACAGACATTTACATGTACCACCACCTTACTTGTGAAAGCCCCCCAGAGTGCAGCCCTATGCATGTATCATCAGAACAATCTCTGTGCAAGATCAATGCCATATATCAACCCCTTTTTTTAAGACTAGCCTGTTGCAACACAGCCCCTTTCCCTGTGCAATCTCCAACATGCAGCACCATCATGCATCACCACCTTGACTATGCAATCCACACTGCGAGCAGTCCTGTGCAGGCTGCAACAGCCAATTCCCTGTGCAACCGCCAACAACATGCAGCATCTGTGCAAACCCATCAACATGTTGTAACAACATACATGCATAACCCCCTTCACTGTGCAAGCACGCCCAAGAAGCAGCCCTGTGCATGCAGTATCAGCACATCAACATTCACCATCACCCCTTTACCTGTGTAAGCCCTCTGCAGTAATCCCTTCTGAGTGGATGCCCCTGAATATAGCCCCCTCACACCAGCCACGCAGCCCCCCAGGATGCCCCCTCACACCAGCCATGCAGCCCCCCGGATGCCCCTTCACACCAGTCATGCATTCCCCCCCGGATGCCCCCTCACACCAGCCACACGGCCCCCCCCCCTACATACCCCATGCCCCCTCACACCAGCCACGCAGGCCCCCTGGATGCCCCTCTACATACCCTGTGCCCCCTCACACCAGCCACACAGCCCCTCTGGATGCCCCTCTACATACTCCATGCCCCCTCACACCAGCCACACAGCTCCCCCGGATGCCCCTCTACATACCCCATGCCCCCTCACACCAGCCATGTAGCCCCCCGGATGCCCCGCTACATACCCCATGGTCAATTCTCCCCACCTCAGTCCACTCCGGATCAGCATCAGTCCTCACAGCACAACGCTGAACACAAGCTCCTCAGCAGAGTCCTCCTGTCCTGGCACCATGTGCGCACTGCTGCAGCTGCACGATGGAATAGTGTCCACTGGACTGAGAAGGCCCCGCCCCTTCCGGTGATGTCATGATTTCATAAAATCACTCCTCCCCATCCAGAAATCATCTCCAATCTAGATGCTACCCTTACAGCAGTCCCTGTTAAGCTGCGGTCATCATACAAACTCCCACCAGGAAGCGTTTTCCCTTGTTGTGCGGGGCTCCTTGGCACAACAGGACCAGGTGAGTGGTCACAACATCTCCCCCTTCTGTCTCCCCCCCAAACCTCAGGCTCTTCACCATTGGCGCTCCAACTGTTTTTGTTTTCCAGGTCTAGTATTAAAACACAGGGACCTGGTCCTTTAAACAACTAGGATTTAGCTTTCTCACAGAGAGCAAGCAAAACCCAAGATGGCAGAAGGACCTGGTCCATTTGGCCAATAATTATAGTATTAACCCCTTCACAACGCATGATGCAGTTACGTCTTATATCATAAAAATATAAGAAAAAAAATACAAAATATCCCTTTTGCTCCATTAAAAAAAAATACACAAGTTTGGAATTAATGTGTTCAGAAAGGTCTGACCAATGAAAATATAAAATAATCTGATCGGTAAACGGCATAATGAGAAAAATATCAAAAAGCAATAATTACGTTTTTTTTGGTCGCCGCAACATTGCAATAAAATGAAATAAGAGGTGATCAAAACATGGTAAACGAGCAAAAATGTTATCAATAAAGGCGTCCCCCCACAATAAAAAAAACCCTCAACAGCGATGTGGATGGAAAAATAAAAAGTTATGGAAGGAAAAAAATGGAAAAATCACCCGAAGGTTAAAACACTCCTAGGTGGTCGTGTGATCTACAAAAATGAGTACCAGTAAATAAAAAAGGGACGCGGATGAGATCGGCGCAGGAGATTGTACAAATCGAAATTAAGGGGAAAATTCTTAGGTATAAACGTCACCTAAAAATAAATATCTGTAATCAGATGTCATATCTAATGTACGGCTCAATATTACTCAATAATATAAATAACATGACAAGAGTGATATATATCTATATACAAGAAGTGTCCTTCTGTCCACTGGGATTTAGCATTTTTATTTAGAGCAGGATAAATACCAGCCACCTGTGAGAAAGCGGAAACCCAGCGCACAGGACCTGTGATGAGGTCACAGGAGGGGAGGAGTCAGGGGTCACATGATCAGGGGCCTCAGTGGATGCAGGACTCTGCTGTGCTGGTTGTCATGGTGCTGGATGAGCTGAAGTTTATGTGTGGGGTCAGGAGGGGTTTACAGTGTGGATGTAGCAGAGCCGTGTGTGTACGAGGCGTACGGAGCGGAGCCGCGCGTGTACGAGGCGTACGGAGCGGAGCCGCGCGTGTACGAGGCGTACGGAGCGGAGCCGCGCGTGTACGAGGCGTACGGAGCGGAGCCGCGCGTGTACGAGGCGTACGGAGCGGAGCCGCGGGTGTACGAGGCGTACGGAGCGGAGCCGCGGGTGTACGAGGCGTACGGAGCGGAGCCGCGGGTGTACGAGGCGTACGGAGCGGAGCCGCGGGTGTACGAGGCGTACGGAGCGGAGCCGCGCGGGTACGAGGCGTTGCAGAGCCGTGCGGGTATGAGGCGTACGGAGCGGAGCCGCGCGGGTACGAGGCTTTGCGGAGCGGAGCCGCGCGTGTACGAGGCGTTGCGGAGCCGCGCGTGTGTACAAGGTGTATGGGGCGGAGGCTCGTGTATACGAGGTGTACGGGGCAGAGCAACGTGTGTATGAGGTTTACGTAGCGGAGCCGCGCAGTCATATATGTACATGTTGCGGTGTGAATAAAGTCCTATGTAACCCTCTCTCCAGCATACCGCTGCACGACCAGCTGTACCCTGACCTACTGTATCCTCACCCATCCCTTGTAGACTGTGCGCCCTCGCAGGCAGGGTCCTCTCTCTTCTTGTACCAGTCGGTGACCCTTTTCACATGTAAAGCGCCACGGAATAAATGTTGCTATAATAATAATAATAGTACTTGTTCTCTGGGCCAATTGATGGCACTTTCCTTGTGTCTACCCCTAATTTGATGTGTTTTGGCAGCTTTTGGGCCCGTTTGAAGGTGTTGTATATTCATTTGTTTTTGCCCCCATTGAATCCTATGGCTTTTGCCAAATATTCCACAAATAAATTGGCGAATATTGCAGATTGGACGATCGTAATCTGAACCGAATATTTAAACAGTCACTCATGTCAACTTTATTCACACAGATACAGAGGACTTTATTCACACAGATATAGAGGACTTTATTCACACAGACACATAGGACTTTATTCACACAGATACTGAGGACATTATTGACACAAATACAGAGGACTTTATTCACACAGATACATAGGACTTTATTCACACAGATGCTGATGACTTTTCAGGTTATTTGAGGCATTTCTATCAGCGACCGACTAGGTGTTATAGCTAATCAGAAGTGCGGATCCAGAACACAATGACGTCGAGGAGACACAGTAACTCCATCTCAGCCGTATAACAAGGAGCCGTCAGCGCACAGGACAGATTCACGTTTTTCCTGTTGTCAGACAGAAGCAGTGACTGAGCCAATGACGAGAAGCTCAATGACTATGTGATATAGATAGAGGATAATAGAGTCATGTAATACATGTAGATCATTTACAGATCTCATCACGGCCCCATTGGGGAACAATCTCCATTCTCTATTATCTGTGGTGTGGAAGGAAACACGAGTAACCGGAGGAAACACGGAAACACGAGTAACCGGAGGAAACACGGAAACAGCCGAAACAGACTGTAATGCACATGCCCGGGCTGAGCGGCGTGTGCATGTGATTCCACTGGACCATGCCGGAGAGTGAATGCCTGGAGGGGCGTAACTAGGTATTCACCCAATCCGACCAGGGTCGCACGACGGCATACGACGCCAGTGCACCAAGGAGGAACCGAACAGAGGGACCAGGTGCTACTCCAGGACAGACCCCGGACACGGCTGTTGACCCACACAGGGGAATACAGGAACAGACAGGTTAGGCTGGCACACAGACTGGTGGGTATAGGCAGGCACGACTGGTATGCAGGCAGGCGGGTATGCAGGCAGGGGAGTACAGGCAAGCACGGCTAGAGTGCAGACAGGGAGGCACTAGCAGGTAGGAACACAGGCGGGATAGGACCCAGTACACACTGGGACACAGGAACAGAACCACAGATGTGGCGGACAAACACAGCAGAGTGAGGCCGCCCAGAGAGGTGAGCGAGAGCAGGGCAGGACGAGGCCGCCTGGAGCCGTGAGCAAGAGTAGAGCAGGACGAGGCCGCCTGGAGCGGTGAGCAAGAGTAGAGCAGGACGAGGCCGCCTGGAGCGGTGAGCAAGAGTAGAGCAGGACGAGGCCGCCTGGAGCGGTGAGCAAGAGTAGAGCAGGACGAGGCCGCCTGGAGCGGTGAGCAAGAGTAGAGCAGGACGAGGCCGCCTGGAGCGGTGAGCAAGAGTAGAGCAAGACTGCTGGAGCAGTGAGCAAAAGGGTAAGAGCGGAGCGAGAGTGCCGAAGCAGTGAGCAAAAGGGTCAGAGCGGAGCAAGGCTGCCGGAGCAGTGAGCAAGGCAGAGCAGGCTAGAACCGCCGGAGCGGTGAGCAAGAGTAGGGCAGGACGAGGCCGCCTGGAGCGGTGAGCAAGAGTAGAGCAGGACGAGGCCGCCTGGAGCGGTGAGCAAGAGTAGAGCAGGATGAGGCCGCCTGGAGCGGTGAGCAAGAGTAGAGCAGGACGAGGCCGCCTGGAGCGGTGAGCAAGAGTAGAGCAAGACTGCTGGAGCAGTGAGCAAAAGGGTAAGAGCGGAGCGAGACTGCCGGAGCAGTGAGCAAAAGGGTCAGAGCGGAGCAAGGCTGCCGGAGCAGTGAGCAAAAGGGTCAGAGCGGAGCAAGGCTGCCGGAGCAGTGAGCAAGGCAGAGCAGGCTAGAACCGCCGGAGCGGTGAGCAAGGCAGAGCAGGCTAGAACCGCCGGAGCGGTGAGCAAGGCAGAGCAGGCTAGAACCGCCGGAGCGGTGAGCAAGGCAGAGCAGGCTAGAACCGCCGGAGCGGTGAGCAAGGCAGAACAGGCTAGAACCGCCGGAGCGGTGAGCAAGGCAGAGCAATCTAGAACCGCCGGAGCGGTGAGCAAGGCAGAGCAGGCTAGAACCGCCGGAGCGGTGAGCAAGGCAGAGCAGGCTAGAACCGCCGGAGCGGTGAGCAAGGCAGAGCAGGGGGGACAGGGCTCTGTTCACACGGAACAGACAGGAAGGGAAAGGCAGAGCCAGATACCCACAGGGTACTTGCAGTGAAGTAGCGAGTGGACCACAAACTCACAAATGGGAGTACAGAGACAACAATCAGGAGTTAGGTACGAGTTCAGACTCTGCAGAAAAAGGAAAGGAACGGACATAGAGAAACACAGGAAAACAGGCTAGGAGAGTATACAGACAAGAACAGACACAGCAGCAAGATACAGGAGCGGGTCTAGGTATGCAGCCCCCTAGAGGGCGGAAGGAACAGGCTAGGAGCGTGTTCAGACAGGACAGACAAGATACGGGAGCGGGTCTAGGTATGCGGCCCCTAGAGGGCGGAACAAACAGGCAAGGAGCGTGTTCAGACAGGACTGGAAATACAGCCTACAAGAAAGGCAAGCAAACACAGAAAGGGACCTGGCACATTCAGCATGAAGGCACACACTGAATGAAACACAATGCTCAGGCATGGGTTAATTGGAGCAGCTGGTTTAAATACCAGGTGACAGACAGCAATAGGCTGAGGACGCACAAGGGGTGTGCCTGCAGCAGGTACAAAAAGCAGGAAGTGATCGGGCGCCGCCCTTAAGCAGCAGCACACAGAAGCAAACAGACAGCATGGAGGGAAGCCAGAGAGACATTCTGGATTGGAGATCAAGTGCGCGCTCTTGCACAGTGGGAGATGGACCACTATGCAAGGACGCCGCCAGGTATGTTACACAGACATTCTCATCGAAGATGTTCTAGATGGTGGTATTGGAACGCTGGATGGAAGGCTGGCTGGCTATGATAGATAATGATAATACATATAAGATGGAGGAGATTAGCTATATATCTATTATCTATCCATATATCTATTTATCTATTATCTATCTAATTATCTATTAGTCTATCTATTATGCATCAATGCATATATCTACACACGTGCTCAAAATTGTTGGTACCCCTCGTTTAATGGAAGAAAAACCCAAAATGGTCATAGAAATAACTTGAATCTGACAAAAGTAGTAATAAATTAAAAATCTATGATAATGAACAAATGAAAGTCAGACATTGCTTTTCTTATTCCACAGAATAGGCCTGGACAGAAATGAAGGTTCTTCTTAACCTAATATTTTGTTGAACAACCTTTTGAGGCTATCACTGCAATCAAACTATTCCTGTAACTGTCAATGAGACTTCTGCACCTCTCGACAGGTATTTTGGGCCACTCCTCATGAGCAAACTGCTCCAGTTGTCTCGTGTTTGAAGGTTGCCTTTTCTAGACGGCATGTTTCAGCTCTTTCCAAAGATGCTCAATAGGATTTAGGTCAGGGCTCATAGAAGGCCACTTAATAGTCCAATGTTTTCCTCTTAGCCATTCTTGGGTGTTTTTAGCTGTGTGTTTTGGGTCATTATCCTGTTGCAAGACCCATGACCTGCGACGGAGACCAAGCTTTCTGACACTGGGCAGCACATTTCTCTCTAGAATCCCTTGATAGTCTTGAGATTTGATTGTACCCTGCACAGATTCAAGACACCCTGTGCCAGATGCAGTAAAACAGCCCCAGAACTTAACAGAGCCTCCTCTATGTTTCACAGTAGGGACAGTGTTCTTTTCTTGATATGCTTCAATTTTTCCATCTGTGAATATAGAGGTGATGTGCCTTGCCAAAAACTTCCATTTTTGTCTCATCTGTCCATAGGACATTCTCCTAGAAGCTTTGTGGCTTGTCAACATGTAGTTGCCAAATTCCAGTCTGGCTTTTTTATGATTTTTTTTCAACAATAGTGTTCTCCTTGGTCGTCTCCCATGAAGTACACTTTGGATCAAACAATGACGGATGGTGCGATCTGACACTGATGTTCCTTGAGCTTGAAGTTCACCTTTAATCTCTTTAGAAGTTATCCTGGGCTCTTTTGTTACCATTTGTATTATCCGTCTCTTTGATTTGTCATCAATTTTCCTCCTGCGGCCACGTCCAGGGAGGTTGGCTACAGTCCCATGGATCTTAAATTTCTAAATAATATGTGCAACTGTAGTCACAGGAACATCAAGCTGCTTGGAGATGGTCTTATAACCTTTACCTTTAACATGCTTGTCCAAAATTTTCTTTCTAATCTCCTGAGACAACTCTTTCCGTTGCTTCCTCTGGTCCATGTTGAGTGTGGTACACCATGTCACCAAACAGCACAGTGAGTATCTGTAGCCCTATATACAGGCCCACTGACTGATTACAAGATTGTAGACACCTCTGATGCTAATTAGTGGACACAACATTTCTGTTCAGGCCTATTTCATTAGTTTAATTTTTTTAAAAATTCTGTGGAAGCAGGGTTGAAAAGCAATGTCTGACTTTCATTTGTTCATATTCATAGATTTTTAATTTATTATTACTTTTGTCAGATTCAAGTTGTTTCTGTGACCATTGTGGGTTTTTCTTTCATTAAACGAGGGGTACCAACAATTTTGACCACGTGTGTATCTAATGCAAAAAATAGGAGACAGCACACCATATTGAGTGAAGAAAAAAGTGTTGTTTAAGGGCCCATCATGGCTGGCCATGGTGTGCTTTCGCCTATTTTTTGCATTATATTGAAGGTTGGTTGGTATACATAGCAAACAACAAGTACAATAATTTGAACAAAAACGAGTCAGCGACTGGTACAGGAGGAGAGAGGAACCTGCCCGCGAGGGATAATATATCTATTATCTATCTACCTGTCTAATTATCTATCAGTCTATGTATCTATGTATTTATCTATCTATCTATCTATCTATTTATCTACCTCAAAAATAAAGGACAGCACTCCTTGTAGAAAAAATAATGTGGTTTAATGGCCCATAAGGGCTAGTGGCGACATTTCGGCTCCTATGTGAGCCTTTCTCAAGCAGTGAATAAGTGAAGTTACATCATATAAATAGAGACATCTGTGATGAAAGCCGGCCGGTGGGTGCAGCTCTCTGGCGCCCCCTTACCTCTCAGGTCAGTCAAGGTACTGCACCTAGAGAAAGTAGTGCCAGGAAGCTGCAACCAGCGCAGGGAACACGGTAAAGTGTTCCCTTCAACGTCACTAAACCGTAACGTCACTACACAGCACAACTCGCTAGCGCCCTCTTAGCCTCAGGTCAGTCAAGGAACTGCACCTAGGATAAGCGGTCGCCAGGGAGACTGTCCTGTAACCTACTGGGTATCGGGGCCCTCTGTAGGGAGGGCGGTATATATATCTTCCTTGGCCGCGCCAGGAATATATATATCTGAACCTCCGACCGTCACTACCAGCCTTCCCCAATCCCCAGTTGGTATGCTGCCACCAGTCCCTATTTTAGATATACGCCCAGTCCGTGAATGGGCCTATATCGGGTCAGGAACCAACCCTGGGTAGCGTTTTTGGCTTGAGCCGAGCTCACACGGACGTGCGTTCGTTATGCAGAATAAAAGGCAGGCCCACAATTACTTGAGGTAATTGATTATAATAATACACTAGATACACGATATACAACTAAATATACACAGGTATAAGGTCAGGCTAAACTATACAACAATGGAATACAACACACAGAATCACCACAGCATATCAGTTACCGGTTTCTTGATTCTCTTGTGACGCAGGGAGAGGATTCTGCGGTCGCAGGCACGGTTCTTTGTTACAGGCTGAGGCCTACCACCGCATGGTCAAACTGCTCCTCCCCTTGGTGGCCTCAGCTGGTGCTCAGATGTTCAGCACCCCACTCTTGGGTCAAGACTGACTTGTCTCTTGTCTGTCCTGCTATCTTACCTGCCCCGTCCCACCCACTGCTGGTGAGGTCAGCTGGCTCAGTCTCCACCCTCAGGTCTAACTTCGATCAGAAGCCCAAATTCTAAGGAACCCAATAACTTCTTCTGGGATGGTCTCAGGATACCCCCAGGGGTTCCCATGGATTCGGGCCGCCGTAACCGACCTTTTGATATCAATTCTGATACCATACGGTCCTCAGGAATGGCTCAGCGCTATATCTTGGCTTCCAGAGCACGTACAAACGTCTACCGCGGAGGCTTGTGTGCGCAATGGCTCCGGGACGCCGTGATATTTTTTTATTGGCCCATCCCACGCAACATGCGTGTACTTTTCATGTTTCTATATCTTATGCCTCCATGCTTGTGACAGACAAAGAAACTAGTCCTATGGGACAAATGGTCAGGTACAGATAGACGAAGCACCCCCCCCCTGCTGGCTGTGTTTCCTCTCGAAGTCTTTGAAGCTCCTAGCATTCAAGTGTTAAGTAGGCCCCGGGGCTTCTTATCTTACAGGAGCCTGGATGGGGGGAAACTATCTAGTTGACGTTTTAACAGAAGGTCCCAAGGGTGGGGGCTGCTGAAGTGTGGCCATCCCTGGATATGATTTATCATTACCAAGATGGCGGCTACAGGTTCATCACAACATCCATCAGATAATCAATTGTATAAAGTGCATAAGTGCTTTACAGTACCAAAATGCCTAGTACAAAAGACATGTGCAAACCTCACTGTACATTTGTGATATAAATAAAGTGCTGGTGATACACAGATTGCATATTTACATAAAACACATATTACATTTAATTGCAATCAAGTACCAGATGCGTAGCTTTCAATAATCTAAGATTAAATGACTCACACCATTGGATTATATAATCCAGCGCCAAATCTCGGCATCTATCAAATGCTACAGAATAGAGCGGTCACGTTCTCTGATGTGGCCGTTCTATTCATGAGATCGATGTGGAACACTCGCTATATGGACTATGGCAGACAGATGAAGATTATGGTAATTTATTATTTTATCTTTATTTCAGGAGACAATGGCTTCAGGGATTAGGTGTAAGGTGAGTATATGGTGTGGTTTTATTTTTTGTAGGGGGCGAGGGCATCGGGGACAAGGTGTAGGTGAGTATAATATGTTTTTTTTATTTGAATATTTTTTTATTCAGTTCAACATTTGTTTTTTTTACTTTCAGCACAGGCGCCGCTAACAAAAGACTACTGCTTCCATCCAGTGGCACCTGTGCTCCCTATTTTCTATGACAGCAGGCGCCAGCTGATGGGGGTAGCAGTCCCATCAGCCGGCGCCTATGACCCGCAGTAAGCTTTTTACCGCGGGTCACTGTCAGGGCTGTGGGATCTTGCTGACAACTGTCAGCATGATCCCACTGCACTCTGACCGTGGTAACTATGTTACCGCCAATCAGAGCCTGTGTTTCCTGCACTGTTACGCAGATGACAGCCCGGGAAACACCCAAACCTGGACCTCAACAGTAACACGGACTTCCCGAAGAAGTCCGTGTTTAGAGTCCGTGTTTAGAGTTACTGTTCAGGATCGCCCATCACTATTAATAATGTAGCGTCGGCGTCTCTGCCTCCTGCCCTACAGAGACGCCGATCTACTCACCACCGCGGCTCCGGTCCGGCGTTCCCCGCTCCTCCCCCTGTCCTCATCGTAGCGTCTGTCCGGGGTGCGCGCACCGCGCGTAGATCCCCGGTCTCTGTACTTAGGGCATGCGCACGCGCGTTCCCTTACTCTTAAGGGGGGCGCGCGTTCCATCCTAAAAGTTTCCAACCAATGGCTGGCGGACTGCCCCTACTTAAGGCACCTCCTCCATAATGGAGGTGCCTGTGCAAAGTTGTTGTTTTGTGTGCTAACACTCTCTCCAGCCCTCAGGTTCCAGTGCCCGCCAGTCTGTCTATCAGCCGTGCCCTCCTGCCTGTCTATCAGCCGTGCCCGCCTGCCTGTCTACCAGCCGTGCTCATCAGCTGTGCCTGTCGGCTTCGGCCATCAGTCCCGTGGGAGTCGCCTGCTCTCATACAAGGTCGGTCCCAGAGTGGCACCTGGTTCACCTTCCCAGTTCTTCCTTGGTTCACAGAGTCGACTAAGCCGCCGTGTGGCCAGGGTCGGTCCGGGTAGGCACTTAGTTACGCCCCTCTGGTCCCTCCTTGTATCACAGCACAGAGGTTCCACCACCCGGATCCGTAACAGTTTGCACAGGCCATGGAATCTGGTGGCTCCCAGGCTCCTTCGCTCTCAGACCTGTACCAAGAGGTCTCTCGCCAGAGATCCCAACAGGATACTATCCTGTTCTATCTGCGGACAGTCAACTCCCGCTTGGATGCGCTATCCACCCCGACTGTCCACCTCTAACCACTCCAGCGGCACCTCAACCCAGTGGCGCTGTGGCACCCGGCTTAGGACCCCAGTTATCTGCTCCTCCACGTTTTGGTGGTGATCCTGCCCTATGTCGTAGCTTCATTAATCAGTGCACGCTGCACTTTAAGCTCCTGGCACATCAGTTCGCCTCCGACCGGGCCAAGGTGGCATTCGTCATGTCTCATCTCACCAGAGAGGCGTTGGCGTGGCTTAACCCTCTGTGTGAGAGAGGGGATCCTCTGGTGTCCGACCTCCAGGCTTTCCTCGCGGCTTTCCGGAAGGTGTTCGATGAGCCCGGACGAAAATCTTCTGCCTCCTCTCTTCTCCGACTCCACCAGGTGAATCTCTCTGTGGGTCAGTATGCCGTGCATTTCCGCACCCTCGCATCTGAACTTGCCTGGAACAATGAGGCTCTGGTGTCCACCTTTTGGGAGGGCCTTTCCGGATGGATCAAGGATGAGCTAGCCGGTCGTGACATACATCCCTCTCTGGACGACCTGGTGTCATTAGCTACACAGATAGACATCCGTTTTCAGGAGCGTTCTAAGGAGGCAACCCATGAGAGAAGATCCCTATGCCTCGCACCAACCTTCCAAAGGCCAGTCTCGCAACCAACAATCCCCCCGGTTTCTTATCCAGAGTCTATGCAAATAGATCAAGTTAAGATGGTCAAGTCTCGCCAGGAGGCCCGCCACGCCGAGGGGAGTTGCTTCTACTGTGGCAATATAGAGCATCCAATCCGCTCCTGTCCGGTGAGACCGGGAAACTCCAGTGTCTAGGACTGCTCGAAGAGGTCGTCCTAGGCAAAAGTTCTTCCTCTCCGCCCTTGACTCTGTCCGTGTCGGTTACCAGAAATAAGACCCGCTTCTTCGAGACTGCCTATCTGGATTCCAGAGCTGCTGGGAACCTCATTCAACAGGCCGTTGTGAAGCGATATCAGATTCCTACCATATGTCTGGCTGATCCTTTAGCGGTTTCCTCCATGGATGGAAAGCTTCTCTCTGAGACCATCTTGTTTGTCACTGAGCCTGTAACTCTTCAGTTGGGAATGCTACATTCGGAGAAGATCTCCTTCTACGTGCTGTCCGATCTCTCTCACTACTTCTTGCTTGGCCTGCCTTGGTTACAGAGACACAAGCCCATCCTGAATTGGAGCTCGGGTAAGGTGCTCCGCTGGGGTCAGGAATGTCATAAGTCCTGTCTGGTTCCTGTTCGTCCTGCTCGACCTAAGTCTACTCCAGCTAATTTACCTGGCCTGCCGGCACCTTACAGGTCATATGCGGACGTCTTTGATAAAAAGGAGGCAGAGACACTACCACCTCATAGGCCGTATCATTGCCCCATCGACCTAATACCTAGTGCTTCACCTCCTCGCGGGCGAATCTACCCCTTGTCGCTGGCCGAGACCCGTGCTATGTCTGAGTACATAGAAGAGAATCTTGCTAGGGGATTTATCCAGAAATCCACCTCTCCGGCTGGAGCAGGATTCTTCTTCATCAAAAAGAAAGACGGCTCTCTTTGTCCATGTATCGACTATAGGGGCCTAAACCAGATTGCCATCAAAAATAAGTACCTGTCACGTTGTCTCTGTATACTGGAGGTAGGGGGCCTAAGCTGACCCTAAGCTGGGGCCCTGACTAATCCCTCAACCTGGAGGTACTGTTAAAGGTACAGAGGTCCAGGCCGCCAGCGTAACCCCTACCTCCTGAGGATCCCTGCACCTAAGTAATCTAGTCCTGAGAAGGACCCCGATCACAACAAAAGGGGACAAGTAATAATATGCCCACACACAGTACTTAGACGAACGAGACAGTACAAGGGAAAAACCAAAACCACCTTGCATACAACAACTACACAACTACAACAGAGGGAACACCAACGGGAAAGGAGATAAATGATAAAGCGAGGAAGGGAAAAAACATTCCAAATACACTTATCTCAGAAACTCCAAATACCACGATCCGCTCTGTTAGTCAGAATGAAAAGCTTTCACCGACACTTCCCAAACAGACCAGCAGGCATTTGAAGGAGTCTCACTACAGCAGTATTGATTGCAGCTGGGCGAGGCTGGACCTCGTCTAGCACAGAGAGAGAGAGAATTAACTCCCTCACTGCCGAAAAACACAAAGCACCAACAAGTCAGCTGCGAGAAGTCAGGCTGTGTACTCGTGATGATCTTCGTGGCGACACACCCGTGACAGTACCCCCCCTTCTACGAGGGGCCTCCGGACCCTCAGGGCCAGGTTTATCCGGGTGAGTCGTGTGGAAGGCCCGAACTAATCGGTCTGCGTTAATATCCGACGCAGGAACCCACATCCTCTCCTCAGGACCATACCCTTTCCAATGAACCAGGTACTGAAGGGACCGGCGATTAAAGCGTGAATCGATGACCCTCGATACCTGGAACTCCAAGTTACCATTGACCACCACTGGAGGGGGAGGTAAAGGTGACGGTACCACCGGCGCCACATACCTCTTAAGCAACGATCTGTGGAACACGTTGTGAATTTTAAACGTAGGGGGGAGGTCAAGACGGAATGCCACCGGATTAATAATAGAACTGATTCTGTACGGCCCGATGAACCTGGGACCCAGTTTCCAGGAGGGAACCTTAAGTTTAATATTCCTGGTAGACAACCATACCCGATCGTTCACACTTAGGTCCGGACCAGACACTCTCCTCCTATCAGCCATACGTTTGTATCGGTTCCCCATAGTATTCAGATTCTTCAGCACCCCTCTCCATACTGAAGCGAGTGATGAGGAAAATCGTTCCTCCTCAGGAACCCCCGAAGAGCCCCCCCTACTGAAAGTACAAAACTGGGGGTGAAAACCATATGCCCCAAAAAACGGGGACCAACCCTGTGACAATACTGCTCCCACCCCTACCTCGGAAGCGTCTACCTCTACAATGAATGGCTGTGACGCATCAGGTTGAATGAGTATGGGTGCCGAGGCAAAACATTTTTTCAAGGAGGAGAATGCTTGACAAGCCTTGTCAGACCACCTAGAAAAATCCGTCCCCTTTTTAGTCATGTCTGTGAGAGGCTTAACCATGGACGAGAAATTACGAATGAACTTCCGGTAATAATTAGCAAACCCCAGGAAACGTTGTAGTGCCTTAAGATTCTCTGGCCGATCCCACTCAAGAACTGCCCGCACTTTCCCAGGGTCCATACGAAAACCGGACGCTGAAACCAGGAAGCCTAAAAACTGGAGTTCCTGTACGGCGAACACACACTTTTCCCATTTGGCATACAGTTTATTATCCCGCAAGATCTGTAACACCTGCCTAACGTGCTCCTGATGAGACACCAGATCCGGCGAGTAAATTAAGATATCATCCAGATATATGACAACAAACTGTCCCACCAGGTGGCGAAAAATGTCATTAACAAAGTGTTGGAACACCGCCGGGGCATTAGTCAGACCGAATGGCATGACAAGGTTCTCATAATGCCCCTCCGGAGTGTTAAACGCCGTCTTCCACTCATCCCCCTCCTTCATCCTAATCAGATTGTACGCCCCCCTGAGATCCAACTTAGAGAACCATTTGGCGCCCACGATCTGATTAAAGAGATCGGGAATAAGTGGGAGCGGATACGGATCTCGGACCGTAATCCGATTAAGTTCACGGAAATCCAGGCAAGGGCGTAGGCCTCCATCTTTCTTCTTAACAAAGAAGAACCCCGCAGCCACCGGTGAAGATGAAGGTCTAATATGCCCCTTAGCCAGACTTTCTGAAATATAATCCTTCATGGCCTGCCTCTCAGGACCAGAAAGGTTATACAACCTAGCTTTAGGTAACTTGGCCTCAGGGAGCAATTTTACAGAACAGTCATACTCGCGATGAGGAGGTAGTTCCTGACACCCTTTCTCCGAGAATACATCCTCAAAGTCCGCCAGAAATGGAGGTAAGACCCAAGGAGTAACCGCATCGATGACCGTGTTCATGCAGTTTTTATTACAGAATTTACTCCATTGGCTTATCTCTCTGGTTTGCCAATTAATAACCGGGTTATGCTTTGCTAACCAAGGAAGGCCCAACACTATAGGAGTGGGAAGACCCTCCAACACGTAGCAAGACAACAGTTCTTTATGTATCGCCCCCACTTGAAGTTTTACGTCATGCACAGCTTGCAAAAAACTTCCCTGACCTAGAGGCCCGGCATCGATCGAGAATATGGGGATGGGATTAGCCAACTCACTCAATCGCATACCTTGAACCCGGGCAAACCGAGCATCAACCAGATTAGCCCCGGCCCCACTATCCAGAAGAACAGATATCCTCTCAGTTCTCGTACCCACCACCACCTCCGCCGGTACGAGAAACTGAGACGAACCTAGGGACGAAATACCTACTCCCAGATTGCCGTCCACCACACAACCTGGGATCAACAGTTTTCCGACGACTCTTCACTCTGCAAGGGACGGGATGGACACCCCCCAATAAAATGTCCCTCTCTCCCGCAGAAGAAACACCTTCCTGTCTTATGGCGCACCACCGGTCCCCTCCCCCGAAATGATGTCCCTCCTAATTTCATAGGCTCCTCTGGACTGACCAGGGGAACCACCATATGAGGGGACCTTGTAGGAGGTGGAGTCATCACAGGGGGTAGAGTTATCCCGCACCTCTCCCGAAGCCGTCTGTCAACGCGAATAGCAAGGGCCATAGCGGCTTCCAGTGACGCGGGAGAGTCATACTGTGCCAACACATCCTGTAATTTGTCGGATAAACCTTGACAAAACTGGCTCCTAAGAGCCGGGTCATTCCACTGGGTGTCCGTGGCCCACCTACGGAACTCCGAACAGAATTCCTCCGCCGGACGATCTCCCTGCTGGATCCTACGTAACTTAGACTCAGCAAGGGAGATCCGATCTGGGTCATCATATACGAGTCCCAGAGCAGCAAAAAACCTATCCACTGACTGGAGAGCCGGGGAGCCCGGGGGAAGAGAGAACGCCCAAGATTGTGGGTCCCCTTGTAGGAGCGAGATGACAATTCCCACCCTTTGTTCTTCACTCCCCGATGACCGAGGCCGCAGCCGAAAGTACAACTTGCATGCCTCCCGGAAAACAAAAAACTTGTCCCGCCCCCCAGTGAACCTGTCAGGGAGAGCTACTTTAGGTTCTGGTCCGGCTTGCTCCTGAGGATGCAAAACCTTGGACCTAACGTCCGCCAGCTCCATGGACAAACTCTGCAACTGCCGAGCTAGACCGGCTACTGGATCCATGGTAGCTGGAGAAAAACTAAGTGGGTCGGTGAAAATGTCACGTTGTCTCTGTATACTGGAGGTAGGGGGCCTAAGCTGACCCTAAGCTGGGGCCCTGACTAATCCCTCAACCTGGAGGTACTGTTAAAGGTACAGAGGTCCAGGCCGCCAGCGTAACCCCTACCTCCTGAGGATCCCTGCACCTAAGTAATCTAGTCCTGAGAAGGACCCCGATCACAACAAAAGGGGACAAGTAATAATATGCCCACACACAGTACTTAGACGAACGAGACAGTACAAGGGAAAAACCAAAACCACCTTGCATACAACAACTACACAACTACAACAGAGGGAACACCAACGGGAAAGGAGATAAATGATAAAGCGAGGAAGGGAAAAAACATTCCAAATACACTTATCTCAGAAACTCCAAATACCACGATCCGCTCTGTTAGTCAGAATGAAAAGCTTTCACCGACACTTCCCAAACAGACCAGCAGGCATTTGAAGGAGTCTCACTACAGCAGTATTGATTGCAGCTGGGCGAGGCTGGACCTCGTCTAGCACAGAGAGAGAGAGAATTAACTCCCTCACTGCCGAAAAACACAAAGCACCAACAAGTCAGCTGCGAGAAGTCAGGCTGTGTACTCGTGACGATCTTCGTGGCAACACACCCGTGACAGTACCCCTTGCCTCTCATCTCGGAGCTGTTTGACCGCCTAAAAGGTACAAAAATCTTCACTAAGCTCGATCTTCCTGGGGCATACAATCTGGTCCAGATTTGCCAGGGAGACGAGTGGAAGACGGCATTCAACACTCGGGATGGTCACTACAAGTACTGCGTGAAGCCCTTCAGTCTCTGTAATGCTCCAGCCATCTTCCAGGAGTTAGTGAACGACATCTTCTGAGATCTCCTGTATTCCTGCGTGGTAGTGTATCTGGACGATATCTTGGTGTTCTCTCCTGATCTGCCCTCTCATCGGAGGGATGTTCGTCAGGTACTGCTGGGGCTCCGGAAGAATCGCCTGTATGCTAAGTGGGATCTGGACGATATCTAGGTGTTCTCTCCTGATCTGCCCTCTCATCGGAGGGATGTTCTTCAGGTACTGCTGGGGCTCCGGAAGAATCGCCTGTATGCTAAGTACGAGAAATGCGTCTTTGAGCAGACCTCCCTACCATTTTTGGGGTATATCATCTCTGAGACCGGACGGCGGATGGATCCCGAGAAGGTGTCTGCCGTCTTAAAGTGGCCCCGACCTGAGGGGTTGAAGGCTATTCAGCGGTTTCTGGGATTTGCTAATTATTACTGCCTCTTCATTCCTCATTTCTCCTTCCGGACTGCTCCCATCTCTGCTCTCACCCTTAAAGGGGCAAATCCCAAGGAATGGACTTCCGAGGCGGAAAGTGCCTTTGTCTCTCTTAAACAAGCCTTCTCCTCCGCTCCAGTGCTACATAGTCCAGATTGCAATAAACAATTCTTCTTGGAGGTTGATGCCTCTTCCTCCAGGGCCGGAGCAGTGCTCACCCAGAAATCCTCGTCCGGGCGAAGGGTGACCTGTGGCTTCTTCTCCAAACTCTTTTCTCCGTCTGAGTGCAATTACTCCATAGGAGATTGAGAACTGCTGGCCATCAAATTAGCGCTGGAGGAGTGGTGCTACTAGCTTGAAGGGGCCCTGCATTCGGTGGTCATCTACACTGGCCATAAAAACCTCGCTTACTTGCAGACCGCCCAAAGACTAAATCCGCATCAGGCCAGATGGTCTCTGTTCTTTGCACGTTTCAGCTTTACTCTCCATTACCGCCTGGCAGACAAGAATATTAAAGCTGCCCGTCTATCCCGCTCTTTCCTGTCTACCGACCAAGAGGAGGAGCCTCTACACATCATTGACCCCTCCAGAATAATGTCTGTTGCTCCGTTTGACCTGTCTCATCTTCCTCCTGGTAAGACCTTTGTGGCGGCTCAGGATCGGAAGAGGGTCTTACTTGTTCAAACTGGCTGGTCATGCCGACCAGAGGAAGACGCTTCTGCTTATTGCCCGACATTATTGGTGGCCCACCCTGGGCAAGGATGTTGCAGATTTTGTCGCGGCTTGTTCCTCCTGTGCCCGTAATAAGATACCTAGGCACCTCCCAGCTGGTCGTCTTCTTCCTCTCCCCGTGCCTTCTGCTCCTTGGCAACACATTGCTATGGACTTCATCACTGATCTTCCGGTATCTGCCGGTTCTACCGTCATATGGGTGGTCGCTTCTCCAAGATGGCTCACGTCATTCCTTTGCCTGGCCTTCCGTCCTCACCTGTGCTGGCTAAGGACTTCTTCCGTCACTTCTTTCGTCTCCACGGCTTACCCCTCCATATTGTCTCAGATAGAGGAGTTCAGTTCACTTCTCGGTTCTGGAGAGCCATGTGCAAGTTGCTGGATGTCACTTTGGACTTTTCTTCGGCCTATCATCCTCAGTACAATGGTCAGGTGGAACGTATTAATCAGATCCTCACCAGTTTTCTTCGGCACTTTGTCAACACTCACCATAGCGATTGGGTAGAACTTCTGCCTTGGACTGAGTTTTCTTATAACAACCATGTGAGTGAGTCCTCTGCTAAATCTCCGTTTTTTGTGGTTTACAGTCAACGCCCCCGAATTCCGTTTCCCGTCTTCAGTGGACAATCCTGCCGCAGAGTCTCTCATCAGTGACTTTTCTGTGATTTGGGAAGACACTAGATCTGTGCTTCTACAGTCCTCTGAGCGGATGAAGAGACACGCTGATAAAAGACGTCTGGATCCGCCTTTTTTCAAGGTCTGGCTTTCCTCTAAGTATGTTCGCCTCAAAATGCCTTCTTACAAGTTGGGTCTTCAATTCATTGGTCCGTTCGAGATTCTGAGTCAAATTAATCCGGTGACGTACAAGTTGAAACTTCCTGCCTCATTACGGATCCCCAACTCCTTCCATGTATCACTCCTCAAGCCAGTTGTCCTCAATCCTTTCTCTGATGATCCGGGTTCCAGTCATTTTGTTGATGAGCACATTTTCTATATGATGAGTGTTTTCTGTACGGAACCACCTACCGCTTCCATGGTGGTTTGAAGTACCCAAGTGGTAGATTCTTGGACAAATGGTTATAAATATATTTCTTTTATGTTCTAACATTGAGTTATTTGGGGCTGGCAATACTACCCACAAGAAGGTGATGTATATACTCTATTGATAACCTACAACATGTGTCTATGTACTTGCTGGGACAGCAGAGACTTCTGCAGGTTACTATAATAGTGTTTGACACCAGGTTCCCACTTGATGATTAACCCTGGCGATATAGAGATAACAGTATCTATTTTTACATGATTCCATATTGTGGGTTTGTGGCGCCATCTTGTGCTTTCCCACTGTATTTTTTTATTGTAATGTATTTTGTGTATTTTATCTTGTATTTAATAAAGCATTGTTATATTTCATGTATCTTGGTTCATGAGTACATTTTCTATATGATATGAGCTTTAGGTAATTTAGCATTAGAGACAAGATTAATAGCACAATCATAAGGACGATGGTGAGGTAGTATCTCCGCCTCTTTTTCCGAGAACACATCTCTGAAGTCCTTCAGGTACCACGGCCGACCCTCCAGACTAGCGGAGCAAATTTGCACCGACATTAGACATTTCTTATGACAATTTTCTTCTGACACCAATCAAGAACAGCAAGTGCTTCACTCTGTGCACCACACACTACTTTCGTTATCTACGTTCTGCTCTGAGCACATCGTACACACATGCGGCTCTGCTCTGTACACCTGGTACACACGCGGCTCCGCTCCGAACGCCTTGTACACGCGAGGCTCTGTATACCTTGTACACATGCAGCTCCACTCCATACACCTCGTACACATGCAGCTCCGCTCCATACACCTCGTACACAAGCGGCTCCGCTCTGTATACCTCGTTCGCGCCCAGCTCCACTCCGTATGCCTCGTACACACGCAGCTCTGCTCCGTACACCTTGTACACTTGCGGCTCCACTCCGTAAACCTTGTACACATGCGGCTCCGCTTTGTACACAAGCGCATAGCTCCCAACGGTCCCGCTTTTGAGGGCTCAGTCCCACGTCCTGTCATGGCTCAGCTGTTCTCCCGGCTGTGGAGGGTGGGGTGTTGCGGCGGTGGAGCAGCGGGCAGAGGTAGTAGCCGGCAGTTGCAGCTACCACGAGGCCGTGCTGACAGTGCCCGCTATTACGGAGAATGACTATTCACTCCTCTCCACGCCCATAGTCCCGGTGTGGAGAGGAGTGAATATCCCTGCAGCTCACCTTGGCATCTGAGGGCGCATGGCAGTGATGTCATGCGCTGCTCAGATGCTGGGATTAGCTACTGACAAGACGCAGCGCTGGAGCAGATGGGAGGAAGGAAGGTGAGTAGAAGTGTTTATTTTTTTCATGTGTGCAGTGATGGGGGGCCATGCATACAAAAATCGGGTCTGAGGGTGCCAGGCATACCAAGATTGGGTCTGAGGGTGCCATGCATACCAAGATTGGGTCTGAGGGCGTGTCACAGGTGTGTCAAAAGTGACAGACAGTTGCCCTGCAGTTGGTTGCAGGAGATCTCTACATTTGGCATTACAGACATCTTCTTAGAGGCTGTCTCTAGGATCCAGCGGCTACCTTCCTCTGGCTAATTAACACCCTGGTCTGGGTGTATAAATACCTGCTGTGTTCCAGAGGGAGGTACCAGCGATTTTCATTACTCCTTGTGAAGGCTTTAGCAAGAGCAGTACTTCGTCCTCTCTGGAGCTTGAGGATGTGTGCGCATTTGTCTGGAGTCATCTAAACCTAAGCTATTTTCCCGTTTGTCCTCCCTTGTTGTCTTTAGTGTTCAGTGGGGATCCACTAGTGCTCATCTCCTCCCCTCCCTAGCCTTAGCCATACGCCAGGGAAAGTCAGGGCGAGGAACGCATGTGGCGATTGGTGAAGAGCCAATATAGGTTCGTTAGGGGAGACAGGGTGACACTAGACCAGCCTAGGAGGTCTCCACTCCACCCCTTTCCCTAGAGTCTGGGCTCCTTCCCCTCTTCCATTTGTGTTGCACCAAGTCTTTCCCACACCTTGCGTGACAGCGAGCCATGTATGCCAGGATTGGGTCTGGGGAAGCCATGCATACTAGGATTAGGTCTGAGGGGGCCTTGCATACTAGGATTGGGTCTGAGGGGGCCATGCATACCAGGATTGAGGATGAGGGAGACATGCATACCAGGATTGGGGATGAGGGTGCCATGCATACCAGGATTGAGTCTGAGGGTGCCATGCATACCAGGATTGGGTCTGAGGGGGCCATGCATAACAGGATTGGGTCTGAGGGGGCCATGCATACCAGGATTGGGTCTGAGGGGGCCACGCATACCAGGATTGGGTCTGAGGGGCCACACGTACCAGGATTGGGTCTGAGGGGGCCATGCATACCAGGATTGGGTGTGAGGGGGCCACGCATACCATGATTGGGTGTGAGGGGGCCATGCATACCAGGATTGGGTGTGAGGGGGCCACGCATACCAGGATTGGGTGTGAGGGGGTCACGCATACCAGGATTGGGGCTGAGGGGGCCACGCACACCAGGATTGTGGCAGAGGGGGCCACCCATACCAGGATTGAGTCTGAGGAGGCCATGCATACCAGGATTGGCTCTGAGGGGGCTATATATGCCAAGATTGGGTCTGAGGGGGCTATATATGCCAGGATTGGGTCTGAGGGGGCCATGCATACCAGGATTGGGGCTGAGGGGGCCATGCATACCAGGATTGAATCTGAGGTGGCCATGCATACCAGGATTGGGTCTGCGGGGGCCATGCATACCAGGATTGGGTCTGAGGGGGCCATGCATACCAGGATTGGGTCTGAGGTGGCCATGCATACCAGGATTGGGTCTGAGGGGGCCATACATACCAGGATTGGGGATGAGGAGTGCCATACATACCAGGAATGGGGATGAGGAGGCCACGCATACCAGAAATGGGGATGAGGAAGCCACGCATACCAGGAATGGGGTCGTCTGCTGAATGCCCCTCAAACCAGCGCCCCTCTGACAACTCCTCCTGCCAGGGGAGAAAGAAATGGTAAATGGGCGTGTATTGGGGGGGTGTGGCCAGGGGCGTGACTAAACTTTGCCGCGGCTCCGCACACCTCGTACACACGCGGCTCTGCTCCGTACACCTCGTATACACAGCTCTACTCACCTCGTACACACACGACTCCGCTCCGTACACCTCGTACACACATGGCTCCGCTCCGTACACCTCGTACACACATGGCTCCGCTCCATACACCTTGTACACGCGCGGCTCTGCTCCGTATACCTCGTACACACACGGCTCCTCTCCGTACACCTCGTACACGCGCGGCTCTGCTCCGTACACCTCGTACACGCGCGGCTCTGCTCCGTACACCTCGTACACGCGCGGCTCCGCTCCGTACACCTCGTACACGCGCGGCTCCGCTCCGTACACCTCGTACACACGCGGCTCTGCTACATCCACACTGTAAACCCCTCCTGACCCCACACATAAACTTCAGCTCATCCAGCACCATGACAACCAGCACAGCAGAGTCCTGCATCCACTGAGGCCCCTGATCATGTGACCCCTGACTCCTCCCCTCCTGTGACCTCATCACAGCTCCTGTGCGCACACAACAGCCATATATGTGGTGGCGGCTCTGCAGGTGGAGGTATGTGGAGACCCCATTACTGGGCACAGGGGGCATTAACCCCTTCAGCACGGAGGCTCTTTTGGGGTCTTGTGTTGCCCCTTTATAAGAATCATAAGGTTTCTGTTCTGTTTCCTGTAATAGATACATACGACCCAACTATGGAGACAGGAAGGGAGGAAACGTATTGTTCTCAGAGTACAGGACCCCCACAGTGTAATGCCCCCATTATGCCCCTTATGCAGTATGTATGATGCCCCCACACAGTGTAATGCCCCCATTATGCCCCTTATGCAGGATGTATGATGCCCCCTCACAATGTAATGCCCTCATTATGCCCCTTATGCAGGATGTATGATGCCCCCACACAGTATAATGCCCCCATTATGCCCCTTATGCAGGATGTATGATGCCCCCATTATGCCCCATATGCAGGATGTATGATGCACCCACACAGTGTAATGCCCCATTATGCCCTTTATGCAGGATGTATGATGCCCCCACACAGTGTAATGCCCCCATTATGCCCCTTATGCAGTATGTATGATGCCCCCACGCAGTGTAATGCCCCCATTATGCCCCTTATGCAGTATGTATGATGCCCCCACGCAGTGTAATGCCCCCATTATGCCCCTTATGCTATATGTATGATGCTCCCACACAGTGTAATGCCCCCATTATGCTCCTTATGCAGGATGTATGATGCCCCCACACAGTGTAATGCCCCCATTATGCCCCTTATGTAGTATGTGTGATGCCTCCCACAGTGTTATGCCCCTTATGCAGTATGTATGATGCCCCCAGACAGTGTAATGCCCCCATTATGCCCCTTATGCAGTATGTATGATGCCCCTGTAAACAGGTGTCCGGATACAACACACAGGCACACAGAAACCCATTAACCGTGTGTTACTTTGTCTACTGACAAGGGTGATGGTCCGGACACATATAGGCCATTATACGCTCCGGCGTGGAACATATAACTACGGACATGGGCAGTCACGGGTACGAGTTGTGCAGTGGCAATCAGTTTAACTGGGGTTTCAGTGTAAAGCGCGTCACTTTTGGACATGTACTCCGTGGGACAGACATTATCGGACCTCTAGCGCATGAGAAGTAGCGCAGTACATTACTGTAGACATACTCTATTCTATATATAGACTATTCTATATGACAATTCACCTCTAGGAATGAGAATGGGTCTCCTAGTCTGGGGAGGGGTTTGGATGAAGTGGGATATTTATACATGGACACCTGGCTATTACTATGCTGAACATCATGAATTATCATTCCTGTATCAAGCCTCCTGATGAAGCTGTTGAGGCGGATTATTGAAACATTCTCTGATGAGGACCATACCCTTTCCTTTATACCTTGAGACATATATCTGGTGCTATTTAATGTATCAGTGTATTTTTTTGATATATCAGAATTAACTAGGACTTCTGAGGGACAGCCACCGGTGAGCGGGGGCACCATTGTCGTTCCTTAGGGTGCTTAACCTGCGTGGCTAGGCAGTATCCGCTTTGTTTCGGTGCGGGATAGGGTCCCCACAGGGGATGATGGGCCTTCCCATAATAGTTTACTGGACTGTTGTAGCTTGTAACAAAAGTTATATACCGCTACATGTAAGCGGAAAGTTTCTGACTCTGCATAATGCAGAAGAAGCATTCATAAAGTGTTGAAAAGTTTAGTTTTGAACTTTGGTCTCCCTCATTCATCTCCATACCATCTGGTGTGGACCTGCCAAGTACAAAAGCAGCATGTGGTATGCAGAGTTGGGAGATATGACTCTGCCAAATATATATACAGTATATAAGCTATTGAACCCGTTCTACGCCCGGGTGGTGAGCATTTTTATTGGCATATCGTCTCCCATCCCGGTATTTGTGCTCCCCAATCCTGTACCCCCATCCTGTTATGTGCTGCCCCCATCCTATCCTGGTATGCATGGCACCCCTCACCCCCAATCCTGGTATGCATGGCACCCCTCACCCCCAATCCTGGTATGCATGGCACCCCTCACCCCCAATCCTGGTATGCATGGCACCCCTCACCCCCAATCCTGGTATGCATGGCACCCCTCACCCCCAATCCTGGTATGCATGGTACCCCTCATCCCCATCCTGGTATGCATGGCACCGCTCATCCCTAATCCTGGCATGCATGGCATCCCTCATTTCCAAATCTGGTATACATGGAACCCCTCATCCCAATCCTAGTATGCATGGCACCCCATCTCTCATCCTGGTATGCATGGCCCCCTCATCCCAAATTTGGTATACATGGCACCCCTCATCCCCCAATCCTGGTACCCAATCCCTCATCCTGGTATGCATGGCTTCCTCATCCCCCTATCCTGGTATGCATGGCATCCCATCCCTCGTCCCTATCCTGGTATGTATGGTACCCCTCATCCCTATCCTGGTATGTATGGTACCCCTCATCCTGGTATGCATGGCACCCCATCCCTCATCCTGGTATGCATGGTACCCCGCATCCAGGGCCGGCTCCAGGTTTTTGTGGGCCCCGGGCGAAAGAGTCTCAGTGGGCCCCTTTAGCACATACCACAATTGATGATGCACAGATACGGCGGAGAAATATAGGTATACAACACAGGGCCCAGCCTGCCACCTCATCCTTCACATATGCAGACATGCACGCACACACACACAGTGCACAGACATGCACACACACACAAAGTACTCAGACAATCACACACACACACAATACGCAGACACACACACACACACACACAATACGCAGACACACACACAATAGGCAGACACGCGCACACACACACAATACCCCGACACACACAATACCCCGACACGCGCACACACACACACACAATACGCAGACGCGCGCACACACACAATACGCAGACGCGCGCGCGCGCACACACACACAATACGCAGACGCGCGCGCACACACAATACCCTGACACACACACAATACCCCGACACGCGCAGACACACGCAGACTCGCGCGCGCGCGCGCACACACACAATACGCAGACACACGCGCACACACACAATACGCAGACGCGCACACACAATACGCAGACGCGCGCACACACACAATACCCTGACACACACACAATACTCCGACGCGCGCACACACACACAATACACAGACACACACACAATACGCAGACGCGCACACACAATACGCAGACGCGCACACACAATACGCAGACGCGCACACACAATACGCAGACACACACGCGCACACACACAATACGCAGACGCGCGCACACACACAATACCCTGACACACACACAATACCCCTACACGCGCACACACACACAATACGCAGACACGCGCGCACACACAATACTTAGACACACACACACACAATACTCAGACACACACACACTATACGCCGACACACAATACGCAGACACGCACACACAATATGCAGACATGCACGCACACACATGCACACAATACGCAGACACGCGCATCCATACGGTACGTAGGCATGCACACATATACACACATGAACATGGTACACAGATATACACACACAATATGCAGACACTCACAGATACATACACATACATATTTGAACACATTCTTAAAAACACATATAAAACAGACATAAATATATATACACAGTCATACACACTGACATACACAGACATTCACATCATACATGCACACACACATAAGAAATATTTTTTATATGGGGATTGGGGAAGCTCGCTCACCTGCCCCCTGGCCTGTGTCCCATCCAGCTCCTCAGTCATGTGGCAGTGTAGGGCCTCAGGCGTGTCACATGGCCCTGGACCATCAGGGGGGCCCACTCGCTGTCAGGGCCCGGGCCGCTTCCCCGGCATCTGTGCAGGGCCACCGGTGCTGTTCAAGCCCTGCTCTGCTACATGCAGCCGCAGCAGTGTGCGGTCAGTGTGCTGCTGCTCCACCAATCCGGCCCAGTGCTGTCACTTTCCAGACATGGCCGCGCGCTGTGCGGCTGTGTCTGGTAGTAATGCTGGGGAAGCGGCCCGGGCCCCGATAACGAGTGGGCCCCCCTGATGGTCCAGGGCCCCGGCACTTGCCCGGGTACACCAGGTGCTGACGACGGCCCTGCCCGCATCCCTATTCTGGTATGTATGGTACCTCTCATCATGGTATACATGGCCCCCTCATCCTAAATTTGTATACATGGCAACCCTCATCCCAATCCTGATATGTATGGCACCCCTCATCCCCCAATCCTGGTATGTATGGTACCCAATCCATCATCCTGGTATGCATGGCTTCCTCATCCCCCAATCCTGGTATGCATGGCACCCAATCCCTCATCCTGGTATGCATGGCTTCCTCATCCCCAATCCTGGTATACATGGCACCCCTCATCCCCCAATCCTGGTATGTATGGTACCCAATCCCTCATCCTGGTATGCATGGCTTCCTCATCCCCCAATTCTGGTATGCATGGCACCCCATCCCTCATCCCTATCCTGGTATGTATGGTACCCCTCATACCTATCCTGGTATGTATGGTACCCCATCCTGGTATGCATGGCACCCCATCCTGGTATGCATGGTACCCCGCATCCCTATTCTGGTATCTAAGGTACCTCTCATCCTGGTATACATGGCCCCCTCATCCCAAATTTGGTATACATGGCACCCCTCATCCCAAACCTGGTATGTATGTCACCCTTCATCCCCCAATCCTGGTATGTATGGTACCCAATCCCTCATCCTGGTATGCATGGCTTCCTCATCCCCCAATCCTGGTATGCATGGCACCCAATCCCTCATCCTGGTATGTATGGCACCCCATCCTTCATCCTGTTATGTATGGTACCCCTCATCCCTATCCTTGTATGTATGGTACCCCTCATCCTGATATGCATGGCACCCCATACATCATCCTGGTATGCATGGTACCCCTCATCCCTATTCTGGTATGTATGGTACCTCTCATCCTGGTAAACATGGCACCCTTCATCCAAATTCTGGTATGTATGGCTTCCCTCATCCCCCAATCCTGGTATACATGGCACACCATCCCTCATCCTGGTATGCATGGTACCCCTCATCCTGGCACCCCTCATCCCCCAATCCTTGTATGTATGGCTCCCTCATCCCCCAATCCTGGTATGCATGGCATCCAATCCCTCATCCTGGTATGCATGGCTCCCTCATCCCCTATCCTGGTATGTATGGCCCCCTCATCCCTATCCTGGTATGCATGGCACTCCTCATCCCCTAATCCTGGTATGTATGGCACCACATCCCTTATCCTGGCATGCGTGGCACCCCATCCCTCATCCTGGTATACATGGTACCCCTCATTCCTATCCTGGTATGTATGGTACTCCTCATCCTGGTATACATGGCACCCCTCATCCCAATTCTGGTATGTATGGCATCCCTCATCCTGGTATGTGTGGTACCCCTCATCCCTATCCTGGTATGTATGGTACCCCTCATCCTGGTATTCATGGCACCCTATCCCTCATCCTGGTATGCATGGCACCCCATCCATCATCCTGGTATGCATGGTACCCCTCATCCCTATTCTGGTATGTATGGTACCTCTCATCCTGGTATACATGGCACCCCTCATCCCAATTCTGGTATGTATGGCATCCCTCATCCCCCAATCCTGGTATGCATGTCACCCCATCCCTCATCCTGGTATGCATGGTACCCCTCATCCTGGCACCCCTCATCCCCCAATCCTTGTATGTATGGCCCCTCATCCCCCAATCCTGGTATGCATGTCATCCAATCCCTCATTCTGGTATGCATGGCTCCCTCATCACCTATCCTGGTATGTATGGCCCCCTCATCCCTATGCTGGTATGCATGGCACTCCTCATCCCCTAATCCCGGTATGCATGGCACCCCATCCCTTATCCTGGTATGCATGACACCCCATCCCTCATCCTAGTATGCATGGTACCCCTCATCCCTATCCTGGTATGCATGGTACCCCTCATCCCTATCCTGGTATGCATGGTCCCCTCACCCCTCAATCCCGGTATACATGGCACCCCTTACCCGCCAATCCTGGTAAGCATGGCACCCCATCCTCACCCTGGTATGCATGGTTCCTCCCCTCACCCCCCAGTCCTGGTATGCATGGTCCCTTCACCCGCCAGTCCTTGTATGCATGGTACCCCTCACCCCCCAATCCTGGTATGCATGGTCCCCTCACGCCCCAATCCTGGTATGCATGGTACCCTCTCATCCCAATCCTGGTTTGCATGGCACCCCTCACCCCCCAATCCTGGTATGCATGGCACCCCTCACCCCCCAATCCTGGTATGCATGGCACCCCTCACCCCCAATCCTGGTATGCATGGCACCCCTCACCCCCCAATCCAGGTATGCATGGTACCACCTCACCCCCCAATCCTGATATGCATGGTCCCCCTCATCCCCCAATCCTGGTATGCATGGTACCCCGCATCCCTATTCTGGTATGTGAGGTACCTCTCATCCTGGTATACATGGCCCCCTCATCCCAAATTTGGTATACATGGCACCCCTCATCCCAATCCTGGTATGTATGGCACCCCTCATCCCCCAATCCTGGTATGTATGGTACCCAATCCCTCATCCTGGTATGCATGGCTTCCTCATCCCCCAATCCTGGTATGCATGGCACCCAATCCCTCATCCTGGTATGCATGGCTTCCTCATCCCCAATCCTGGTATACATGGCACCCCTCATCCCCCAATCCTGGTATGCATGGTACCCCGCATCCCTATTCTAGTTTGTAAGGTACCTCTCATCCTGGTATACATGGCCCCCTCATCCCAAATTTGGTATACATGGCACCCCTCATCCCAATCCTGGTATGTATGGCACCCTTCATCCCCCAATCCTGGTATGTATGGTACCCAGTCCCTCATCCTGGTATGCATGGCTTCCTCATCCCCCAATCATGGTATGCATGGCACCCAATCCCTCATCCTGGTATGTATGGCACCCCATCCTTCATCCTGGTATGTATGGTACACCTCATCCCTATCCTGGTATGTATGGTACCCCTCATCCTGGTATGCATGGCACCCAATCCCTCATCCTGGTATAAATGGTACCCCTCATCCCTATTCTGGTATGTATGGTGCCTCTCATCCTGGTAAACATGGCACCCTTCATCCAAATTCTGGTATGTATGGCATCCCTCATCCCCCAATCCTAGTATGCATGGCACACCTGTCACGGGTGTGTTGCCACGAAGATCGTCACGAGTACACAGCCTGACTTCTCGCAGCTGACTTGTTGGTGCTTTGTGTTTTTTCGGCAGTGTAGGAGTTAATTCTCTCTCTCTCTGGGCTAGCTGAGGTCCAGCCTCGCCCAGCTGCAATCAATGCTTCTTTAGTGAGACTCCTTTATATTCCTGCAGGTCTGTTTGGGAGGTGTCGGTGAAAGCTTTTCATTCTGACTTACAG
This sequence comes from Phyllobates terribilis, assembly GCF_046119375.1. Classification (NCBI taxonomy): domain Eukaryota; kingdom Metazoa; phylum Chordata; class Amphibia; order Anura; family Dendrobatidae; genus Phyllobates; species Phyllobates terribilis. The sequence goes on along the minus strand of NW_027362772.1, from coordinate 12,253,752 downwards.
AGCGGATCGTGGTGTTTGGAGTTGCTGAGATAAGTGCATTTGGAAGTGTTTTTTCCCTTTCCTCGCTTTATCATTTATCTCCTTTCCCGTTGGTGTTCCCTCTGTTGTAGTTGTGTAGAAGTTGTATGCAAGGTGGTTTTGGTTTTTCCCTTGTACTGTCTCGTTCGTCTAAATACTGTGTGTGGGCATATTATTTCTGGTTCCCTATTGTTGTGATCGGGGTCCTTCTCAGGACTAGATTACTTAGGTGCAGGGATCCTCAGGAGGTAGGGGTTACGCTGGCGGCCTGGACCTCTGTACCTTTAACAGTACCTCCAGGTTGAGGGGTTAGTCAGGGTCCCAGCTTAGGGTCAGCTTAGGCCCCCTACCTCCAGTATTCTGTGACAGTGTGACATTTTCACCGACCATCTTAGTTTTCTCCAGCTACCATGGATCCAGTAGCCGGTCTAGCTCGGCAGTTGCAGAGTTTGTCCATGGGGCTGGCGGACGTTAAGTCCAAGGTTTTGCATCCTCCGGAGCAAGCCGGACCAGAACCTAAAGTAGCTCTCCCTGACAGGTTCACTGGGGGGCGGGACAAGTTTTTTGTTTTCCGGGAGGCATGCAAATTGTACTTTCGGCTGCGGCCTCGGTCATCGGGCAGTGAAGAACAAAGGGTGGGAATTGTCATCTCGCTCCTACAAGGGGACCCTCAATCTTGGGCGTTCTCTCTTCCCCCAAGCTCCCCGGTTCTCCAGTCAGTGGATAGGTTTTTCGCTGCTCTGGGACTCGTATATGATGACCCAGATCGGATCTCCCTTGCTGAGTCTAAGTTACGTAGGATTCAGCAGGGAGATCGTCCGGCGGAGGAATTCTGTTCGGAGTTCCGTAGGTGGGCCACGGACACCCAGTGGAATGACCCGGCTCTTAGGAGCCAGTTTTGTCATGGTTTATCCGACAAATTACAGGATGTGTTGGCACAGTATGACTCTCCCGCGTCACTGGAAGCCGCTATGGCCCTTGCTATTCGTGTTGACAGACGGCTTCGGGAGAGGTGCGGGATAACTCTACCCCCTGTAATGTCTCCACCTCCTACAAGGTCCCCTCATATGGTGGTTCCCCTGGTCAGTCCGGAGGAGCCTATGCAATTAGGAGGGACATCATTTCGGGGAAGGGGACCGGTGGTGCGCCATAAGACAGGAAGGTGTTTCCTCTGCGGGAAAAAGGGACATTTTATTGGGGGGTGTCCATCCCGTCCCTTGCAGAGTAAAGAGTCGTCGAAAAAACTGTTGATCCCAGGTTGTGTGGTGGACGGCAATCTGGGAGTAGGTATTTCGTCCCTAGGTTCGTCTCAGTTTCTCGTACCGGCGGAGGTGGTGGTGGGTACGAGAACTGAGAGGATATCTGTTCTTCTGGATAGTGGGGCCGGGGCTAATCTGGTTGATGCTCGGTTTGCCCGGGTTCAAGGTATGCGATTGAGTGAGTTGGCTAAACCCATCCCCATATTCTCGATCGATGCCAGGCCTCTCGGTCAGGGAAGTTTTTTGCAAGCTGTGCATGGTGTAAAACTTCAAGTGGGGGCAATACATAAAGAACTGTTGTCTTGCTACGTGTTGGAGGGTCTTCCCACTCCTATAGTGTTGGGCCTTCCTTGGTTAGCTAAGCATAACCCGGTTATTAATTGGCAAACCAGAGAGATAAGCCAATGGAGTAAATTCTGTAATAAAAACTGCATGAACACGGTCATCGGTGCAGTTACTCCTTGGGTCTTACCTCCATTTCTGGCGGACTTTGAGGATGTATTCTCGGAGAATGGGTGTCAGGAACTACCTCCTCATCGCGAGTATGACTGTTCTGTAAAACTGCTCCCTGAGGCCAAGTTACCTAAAGCTAGGTTGTATAACCTTTCTGGTCCTGAGAGGCAGGCCATGAAGGATTATATTTCTGAAAGTCTGGCTAAGGGGCATATTAGACCTTCATCTTCACCGGTGGCCGCGGGGTTCTTCTTTGTTAAGAAGAAAGATGGAGGCCTACGCCCTTGCCTGGATTTCCGTGAACTTAATCGGATTACGGTCCGAGATCCGTATCCGCTCCCACTTATTCCCGATCTCTTTAATCAGATCGTGGGCGCCAAATGGTTCTCTAAGTTGGATCTCAGGGGGGCGTACAATCTGATTAGGATGAAGGAGGGGGATGAGTGGAAGACGGCTTTTAACACTCCGGAGGGGCATTATGAGAACCTTGTCATGCCATTCGGTCTGACTAATGCCCCGGCGGTGTTTCAACACTTTGTTAATGATATTTTTCGCCACCTGGTGGGACAGTTTGTTGTCATATATCTGGATGATATCTTAATTTACTCGCCGGATCTGGTGTCTCATCAGGAGCACGTTAGACAGGTGTTACAGATCTTGCGGGATAATAAACTGTATGCCAAGTGGGAAAAGTGTGTGTTCGCCGTACAGGAACTCCAGTTTTTAGGCTTCCTGGTTTCAGCGTCCGGTTTTCGTATGGACCCTGGGAAAGTGCGGGCAGTTCTTGAGTGGGATCGGCCGGAGAATCTTAAGGCACTACAACGTTTCCTGGGGTTTGCTAACTATTACCGGAAGTTCATTCGTAATTTCTCGTCCATGGTTAAGCCTCTCACAGACATGACTAAAAAGGGGACGGATTTTTCTAGGTGGTCTGACAAGGCTTGTCAAGCATTCTCCTCCTTGAAAAAATGTTTTGCCTCGGCACCCATTCTCATTCAACCTGATGCGTCTCAGCCATTCTTTGTAGAGGTAGACGCTTCCGAGGTAGGGGTGGGAGCAGTATTGTCACAGGGTTCGTCCCCTGGTAAGTGGCATCCATGCGCCTTTTTCTCTAAAAAGTTGTCGTCCGCTGAGAGGAATTACGATGTCGGCAATAGGGAACTCTTGGCCATTAAGTTAGCTTTTGAGGAGTGGCGCCATTTTTTGGAGGGGGCAGTTCATCCGGTCACCGTCATCACCGATCACAAGAACCTGCTATATCTGGAGTCCGCTAAACGTCTGAATCCCAGACAAGCTAGGTGGTCATTGTTTTTTACCAGGTTTAATTTCGTCGTTACATATCGTCCTGGGTCTAAAAATGTAAAGGCGGATGCCTTATCTCGCAGTTTCCCTGGGGCCGGGAATACGGACGACCCGATTCCTATTCTTCAGGAGGGGGTGGTGGTTTCGGCAGTATGCTCTGAGCTGGAGGAGGAGATATTGGAGGCTCAGGGGGACGCCCCTGTTGGACCTTCGGGGAGACTGTTCGTTCCAGATCAGTTGCGACAAAAGGTGATCGAGGCACACCATAACTCAGTTTTTGCAGGACACCCGGGGAGTAAAGCAACTGTGGATCTCCTCTCGCGTCGGTTTTGGTGGCCTAACTTACATAAAGAGGTGGTAACTTTTGTCGCATCCTGTGGGGTTTGTGCGCACTCTAAGACCTCACATACCCGTCCGTCTGGGGCCCTCTTACCTTTGAAGATCCCGGAGCGTCCTTGGACTCATCTGTCTATGGACTTTATTACGGACCTCCCTCCGTCTTCGGGTAAAACGGTCATACTCGTTGTAGTGGACAGGTTCAGCAAGATGGCACATTTTATCGCTCTTCCGGCTCTTCCTAATGCTAAAACTCTTGCGCAGGTATTCATTGGGGAGATTGTGAGGCTTCACGGGGTACCCTCCGAGGTGGTGTCTGATCGGGGGTCTCAGTTTGTGTCCAAGTTCTGGAAGGCGTTTTGTGCTCGGCGGGGGATGCATTTGTCATTCTCGTCGGCTTTTCATCCTCAGACCAATGGTCAGACGGAACGTATGAACCAGAGCTTGGAGACATATCTTCGGTGTTTTGTGTCAGAGAACCAGGAGGACTGGGCTTCTTTCCTACCTCTGGCAGAGTTTGCTCTCAATAATAGGCGGAGCGAGTCCACTGGTAAGTCCCCGTTTTTTGGGGCATATGGTTTTCACCCCCAGTTTTGTACTTTCAGTAGGGGGGGCTCTTCGGGGGTTCCGGAGGAGGAACGATTTTCCTCATCTCTCGCTTCAGTATGGAGAGGGGTGCTGAAGAATCTGAATACTATGGGGAACCGATACAAACGTATGGCTGATAGGAGGAGAGTGTCTGGTCCGGACCTAAGTGTGAACGATCGGGTATGGTTGTCTACCAGGAATATTAAACTTAAGGTTCCCTCCTGGAAACTGGGTCCCAGGTTCATCGGGCCGTACAGAATCAGTTCTGTTATTAATCCGGTGGCATTCCGTCTTGACCTCCCCCCTACGTTTAAAATTCACAACGTGTTTCACAGATCATTGCTTAAGAGGTATGTGGCGCCGGTGGTACCGTCACCTTTACCTCCCCCTCCTGTGGTTGTCAATGGTAACTTGGAGTTCCAGGTATCGAGGGTCATTGATTCACGCTTTAATCGCCGGTCCCTTCAGTACTTGGTTCATTGGAAGGGGTATGGTCCTGAGGAGAGGATGTGGGTTCCTGCGTCGGATATTAACGCAGACCGATTAGTTCGGGCCTTCCACTCGACTCACCCGGATAAACCTGGCCCTGAGGGTCCGGAGGCCCCTCGTAGAAGGAGGGGTACTGTCACGGGTGTGTTGCCACGAAGATCGTCACGAGTACACAGCCTGACTTCTCGCAGCTGACTTGTTGGTGCTTTGTGTTTTTTCGGCAGTGTAGGAGTTAATTCTCTCTCTCTCTGGGCTAGCTGAGGTCCAGCCTCGCCCAGCTGCAATCAATGCTTCTTTAGTGAGACTCCTTTATATTCCTGCAGGTCTGTTTGGGAGGTGTCGGTGAAAGCTTTTCATTCTGACTTACAGAGCGGATCGTGGTGTTTGGAGTTGCTGAGATAAGTGCATTTGGAAGTGTTTTTTCCCTTTCCTCGCTTTATCATTTATCTCCTTTCCCGTTGGTGTTCCCTCTGTTGTAGTTGTGTAGAAGTTGTATGCAAGGTGGTTTTGGTTTTTCCCTTGTACTGTCTCGTTCGTCTAAATACTGTGTGTGGGCATATTATTTCTGGTTCCCTATTGTTGTGATCGGGGTCCTTCTCAGGACTAGATTACTTAGGTGCAGGGATCCTCAGGAGGTAGGGGTTACGCTGGCGGCCTGGACCTCTGTACCTTTAACAGTACCTCCAGGTTGAGGGGTTAGTCAGGGTCCCAGCTTAGGGTCAGCTTAGGCCCCCTACCTCCAGTATTCTGTGACAGTGTGACAACACCATCCCTCATCCTGGTATGCATGGTACCCCTCATCCTGGCACCCCTCATCCCCCAGTCCTTGTATGTATTGCCCCCTCATCCCCCAATCCTGGTATGCATGGCATCCAATCCCTCATCCTGGTATGCATGGCTCCCTCATCCCCTATCCTGGTATGTATGGCCCCCTCATCCCTATCCTGGTATGCATGGCACTGCTCATCCCCTAATCCTGGTATGTATGGCACCCCATCCCTTATCCTGGCATGCATGGCACCCCATCCCTCATCCTGGTATGCATGGTACCCCTCATTACTTTCCTGGTATGTATGGTACCCCTCATCCTGGTATACATGGCACCCCTCATCCCAATTCTGGTATGCATGGCATCCCTCATCCCCCAATCCTGATATGCATGGCACCCCATCCCTCATCCTGGTATGTCTGGTACCCCTCATCCCTATCCTGGTATGTATGGTACCCGTCATCCTTGTATTCATGGCACCCTATCCCTCATCCTGGTATGTGTGGTACCCCTCATCCCTATCCTGGTATGTATAGTACCCCTCATCCTGGTATGCATGGCACCCCATCCATCATCCTGGTATGCATGGTACCCCTCATCCCTATTCTGGTATGTATGGCATCCCTCATCCCCCAATCCTGGTATGCATGTCACCCCATCCCTCATCCTGGTATGCATGGTACCCCTCATCCTGGCACCCCTCATCCCCCAATCCTTGTATGTATGGCCCCCTCATCCCCCAATCCTGGTATGCATGTCATCCAATCCCTCATTCTGGTATGCATGGCTCCCTCATCACCTATCCTGTTATGTATGGCCCCCTCATCCCTATCCTGGTATGCATGGCACTTCTCATCCCCTAATCCAGGTATGCATGGCACCCCATCCCTTATCCTGGTATGCATGACACCCCATCCCTCATCCTAGTATGCATGGTACCCCTCATCCCTATCCTGGTATGCATGGTCCCCTCACCCCTCAATCCTGGTATACATGGCACCCCTCACCCCCCCAATCCTGGTAAGCATGGCACCCCATCCTCACCCTGGTATGCATGGTTCCTCCCCTCACCCCCCAGTCCTGGTATGCATGGTCCCTTCACCCGCCAGTCCATGTATGCATGGTACCCCTCACCCCCCAATCCTGGTATGCATGGTCCCCTCACGCCCCAATCCTGGTATGCATGGTATCCCCTCATCCCTATCCTGGTATGCGTGGTACCCCCTCATCCCAATCCTGGTATGCATGGCACCCCTCACCCCCCAATCCTGGTATGCATGGCACCCCTCACCCCACAATCCTGGTATGCATGGCCACCCCTCACCCCCCAATCCTGTTATGTATGGCACCCTTCACCCCCCTATCCTGGTATGCATGGCACCCCTCACCCCCCTATCCTGGTATGCATGGCACCCCTCACGCCCCAATCCTGGTATGCATGGCACCCCTCACGCCCCAATCCTGGTATGCATGGTACCCCCTCATCCCTATCCTGGTATGCATGGTACCCCCTCATCTCAATCCTGGTATGCATGGCACCCCTCACCCCCCAATCCTGGTATGCATGGCACCCCTCACCCCCCATTCCTGGTATGCATGGCACCCCTCGTCCCCCAATCCTGGTATGCATGGCACCCCTCACCCCCGAATCCTGGTATGCATGGCACCCCTCACCCCCCAATCCTGTTATACATGGCACCCCTCACCCCCCAATCCTGGTATGCATGGCACCCCTCACCCCCCAATCCTGATATGCATGGTCCCCCTCATCCCCCACTCCTGGTATGCATGGTACCCCCTCATCCCCCAATTCTGGTATGCATGGTCCCCCTCATCCCCCAATCCTGGTATGTATGGCACCCCTCACCCCCCAATCCTGGTGTGTATGGCACCCCTCACCCCCCAATGCTGGTATGTATGGCACCCCTCACCCCCCAATGCTGGTATGTATGGCACCCCTCACCCCCCAATCCTGGTATACATGGCACCCCTCATCCCCCAATCCTGGTATGTATGGTACCCAATCCCTCATCCTGGTATGCACGGCTTCCTCATCCCCCAATTCTGGTATGCATGGCACCCCATCCCTCATCCCTATCCTGATATGTATGGTACCCCTCATCCCTATCCTGGTATGCATTGTACCTCGCATCCCTTTTCTGGTATGTAAGGTACCTCTCATCCTGGTATACATGGCACCCCTCATCCCAATCCTGGTATGTATGGCACCCCTCATCCCCCAATCCTGGTATGTATGGTACCCAATCCCTCATCCTGGTATGCATGGCTTCCTCATCCCCAATCCTGGTATGTATGGCACCCCATCCTACATCCTTGTATGTATGGTACCCCTCATCCCTATTCTGGTATGTATGGTACCTCTCATCCTGGTATACATGGCACCCTTCATCCAAAATCTGGTATGTATGGCATCCCTCATCCCCCAATCCTAGTATGCATGCCACACCATCCCTCATCCTGGTATGCATGGTACCCCTCATCCTGGCACCCCTCATCCCCCAATCCTTGTATGTATGGCCCCCTCATCCCCCAATCCTGGTATGCATGGGATCCAATCCCTCATCCTGGTATACATGGCTTCCTCATCCCCTATCCTGGTATGTATGGCCCCCTCATCCCTATCCTGGTATGCATGGCACTCCTCATCCCCTAATCCTGGTATGCATGGCACCCCATCCCTTATCCTGGCATGCATGGCACCCCATCCCTGATCCTGGTATGCATGGTACCCCTCATTCCTATCCTGGTATGTATGGTACCCCTCATCTTGGTATACATGGCACCCCTCATCCCAATTCTGGTATGTATGGCATCTCTCATCCCTATCCTGGTATGCATGGTCCCCTCACCCCTCAATCCTGGTATGCATGGTCCCCTCACCCCTCAATCCTGGTATGCATGGTCCCCTCACCCCCCAATCCTGGTAAGCATGGCACCCCATCCTCACCCTGGTATGCATGGTTCCCCCCTCACCCCCCAGTCCTGGTATGCATGGTTCCCCCCTCACCCCCAGTCCTGGTATGCATGGTCCCCTCACGCTCCAATCCTGGTATGCATGGTACCCCCTCATCCCTATCCTGGTATGCATGGTACCCCCTCATCCCTATCCTGGTATGCATGGTACTCCCTCATCCCTATCCTGGTATGCATGGTACCCCCTCATCACAATCCTGGTATGCATGGCACCCCTCACCCCCCAATCCTGGTATGCATTGCACCCCTCACCCCCCCAATCCTGGTATGCATGCCACCCCTCACCCCCCCAATCCTGGTATGCATGCCACCCCTCACCCCCCAATCCTGGTATGCATGGTACCCCCTCACCCTCAATCCTGGTATGCATGGCACCCCTCACCCCCCAATCCTGGTATGCATGGCACCCCTCACCCCCCTATCCTGGTATGCATGGCACCCCTCACCCCCCTATCCTGGTATGCATGGCACCCCTCACCCCCCTATCCTGGTATGCAAGGCACCCCTCACCCCCCAATCCTGGTATGCATGGCACCCCTCACCCCCCAATCCTGGTATGCATGGCACCCCTCACCCCCCAATCCTGGTATGCATGGCACCCCTCACCCCCAATCCTGGTATGCATGGCACCCCTCACCCCCCAAACCTAGTATGCATGGCACCCCTCACCCCCCAATCCTGGTATGCATGGTACCCCCTCACCCCCCAATCTTGGTATGTATGGGACCCCTCACCCCCCAATCTTGGTATGCATGGCACCCCTCACCCCCCAATGCCGGTATGCATGGCACCCCTCACCCCCCAATCCTGGTATGCATGGCACCCCTCACCCCCCAATCCTGGTATGCATGGCACCCCTCACCCCCCAATCCTGGTATGCATAGCACCCCTCACCCCCCTATCCTGGTATGCATGGCACCCGTCACCCCCCAATCCTGGTATGCATGGCACCCGTCACCCCCCAATCCTGGTATGCATGGCACCCCCCCAATCCTGGTATGCATGGCACCCCTCACCCCCCAATCCTGGTATGCATGGCACCCCTCACCCCCCAATCCTGATATGTATGGCACCCCTCACCCCCAATCCTGGTATGCATTGTACCCCCTCACCCCCCAATCTTGGTATGTATGGGACCCCTCACCCCGCAATGCTGGTATGCATGGCACCCCTCACCCCCCAATGCTGGTATGCATGACACCCCTCACCCCCCAATCCTGGTATGCATGGCACCCCTCACCCCCCAATCCTGGTATGCATGGCACCCCTCACCCCCAAATCCTGGTATGCATGGTCCCCTCACCCCCCAATCCTGGTATGCATGGTACCCCTCATCCCCCAATCCTGATATGTATGGCACCCCTCACCCCCCAATCCTGGTATGCATGGCACCCCTCACCCCCCCAATCCTGGTATGCATGGCACCCCTCACGCCCCAATCCTGGTATGCATGGTACCCCCTCATCCCAATCCTGGTATGCATTGTACCCCCTCACCCCCCAATCTTGGTATGTATGGGACCCCTCACCCTGCAATGCTAGTATGCATGGCACCGCTCACCCCCCAATCCTGGTATGCATGGCACCCCTCACCCCCCAATCCTGGTATGCATGGCACCCCTCACCCCCCAATCCTGGTATGCATGGCTCCCCTCACCCCCCAATCCAGTTATGCATGGTACCCCCTCACCCCCCAATCCTTATATGCATGGTCCCCCTCATTCCCCAATCCTGGTATGCATGGTACCTCTCATCCTGATATACATGGCCCCCTCATCCCAAATTTGGTATACATGGCACCCCTCATCCCAATCCTGATATGTATGGTACCCAATCCCTAATCCTGGTATGCATGGCTTCCTCATCCCCAGTCCTGGTATACATGGCACCCCTCATCCCCCAATCCTGGTATGTATGGTACCCAATCCCTCATCCTGGTATGCATGGCTTCCTCATCCCCCAATTCTGGTATGCATGGCACCCCATCCCTCATCCCTATCCTGGTATGTATGGTACCCCTCATCCCCATCCTGGTATGTATGGTACCCCATCCTGGTATGGATGACACCCCATCCCTCATCCTGGTATGCATGGTACCCCGCATCCCTATTCTGGTACGTAAGGTACCTCTCATCCTGGTATACATGGCCCCCTCATCCCAAATTTGGTATACATGGCACCCCTCATCCCAGTCCTGGTATGTATGGTACCCAATCCCTCATCCTGGTATGCATGGCACCCAATCCTTCATCCTGTTATGTATGGCACCCCATCCTTCATCCTGTTATGTATGGTACCCCTCATCCCTATCCTGGTATGTATGGCACCCCATACATCATCCTGGTATGCATGGTACCCCTCATCCCTATTCTGGTATGTATGGTACCTCTCATCCTGGTAAACATGGCACCCTTCATCCAAATTCTGGTATGTATGGCATCCCTCATCCCCCAATCCTAGTATGCATGGCACACCATCCCTCATCCTGGTATGCATGGTACCCCTCATCCCTCAATCCTTGTATGTATGGCCCCCTCATCCCCCAATCCTGGTATGCATGGCACCCCTCACGCCCCAATCCTGGTATGCATGGTACCCCCTCATCCCAATCCTGGTATGCATGGCACCCCTCACCCCCCCAATCCTGGTATGCATGGCACCCCTCACCCCCCAATCCTGGTATGCATGGCACCAGTCACCCCTCAATCCTGGTATGCATGGCACCCCTCACCCCCCAATCCTGGTATGCATGGCACCCCTCACCCCCCAATCTTGGTATGTATGGCACCCCTCACCCCCCAATCCTGGTATGCATGGTACCCCCTCACCCCCCAATCTTGGTATGTATGGGACCCCTCACCCCCCAATGCTGGTATGCATGGCACCCCTCATCCATATCACGCTGCACACATACGAAAAAATAAACATCTCTTCCGACTCCTCCATACACACAAATATTCCTGCTTTCCTGTGGTCTGTATGAGAGAGTCGCCTCCAGACTCCTCTATCGGAGGATTATCTACAGGCAAAACAAACTGATTAGCCTCTGAAATTAAGGATGCTAGATCCCCCAAATACATATATAAATTATAGTCGACCAAATCCCGGAAATCAGTGCTTTCATGCAACTTTAGTCTAATATGTATGGGGGCATTAATAAGTAACTTATTGGACGCTGCCTCTGGCCCGGCCTAATAGACTTTTCTACATTGCAGGCCCAGACACCATTATTGGTTATTTAAGTATCGTAGTAACTAGGAAGCCCCATACCATCAAGTACTTGGGAGAGGAGGAGCACTGAGCCGAACTATGTCAAACCATCTTAGATGCCATGTTTGCTCTTGACAGCAGCAGGTGGTTAAACTGCCAGGGTTGGTGTAGCAGCCGTACCTGTCCCATCCCTGCGGTGCACTTCTATGTTCTGGTGCCCCAAAGAGTTACTTTTTAACATGTTAAACATTGGTTTTAAAATAATTAACAAAATGTTAATATCTGTTTTTTTATTGAGTTTTTCTTGTAATATAGGAAAGCCTAAGGCCAGAAATAGACTCCATAAAACACTGTTCATGGAGACTTTGGCATCAAATAACTCATGTCTTGGTGAGACTGCTATCAAATAATTTCTGTCCATGGTGTTTGTTTAAAGAAACAAGCTTTTATAAATGCCTCAAACTTATGTGTATGAATCAGACCTGAGCTCTAATGTGTTAGAAGATTACAGTCCGGTGAGGATGGGAAACATATAGACGGCCTGTGGTGATGTAGTTTGTGACAAACTCTAGATAAATATGTTTATAGAGCCGTAGTAGAAGATGAAGATTTGGTCCTCCCCATGAAGTAGTTATTTCTCATGTCACGTGTAATGAATATCTCCTGCAGTATTGCTAATGCCGATTCCAGTGTCAGTAAATGAGACGAGAATTAGCGTTATGGAAGGTGAGTCTGAGAAACGTATTCAGCTGCAGACTCCGAGGAAGAAACTGCTTGTTGTCTGTGGCCTAAAATATATAGGTTTTATTAGTAGATGTAAAGAAGAAAGCTAAATACTGTAAAATAATAAATCTCAAATGTTTCCCTTATTAGCTCCAGTAATTGTATTATTACACAATATTTTTATGACGTTACATTGGCTCATCTTCTTGTTCAGGTCTCTACAATATCAGATCCTTTCAGTGAAGATCTTCTATATAAGAGAATTTTCCTGAGTTACCCATCAAAGATGGATATCGACAGAGACAAGACACCAGAGAAAATATTACACCTCACCCTAGAGATCCTCTTCCGGCTTACTGGAGAGGTGAGAGATTCTGATGACGTCACATTACATCATTCTTATCTATGGGAATAACAGATGGACAGAACTGGAGAGGTGAGTACTCTGGAAATGTCTGTACTGAGATTTATTAATGTGTCTCTCCATAACCAGGATTACACAGTAGTGAAGAAGACCTCTAGTGAGCACTGCCAGGACCCTGTGTCTGAGGGATGGGAAAGACCCCTGAGCACAGGGCTTCCACCTCATCACCTGATACATGAGGACATTAATGACCAGAAGATCCTAGATCTGGCCTACAAGATGATTGAGCTGCTGACTGGAGAGGTGACACTGCTGGGAATGCTGGGACATTTTATAGTAAAGCTATGAAGGGATCTGGGGGATGACTCTATCATTGTATGTGTCAGATTCCTATAAGGTGTCAGGACATCACCGTCTATTTCTCCATGGAGGAGTGGGAGTATTTACAAGGTCACAAAGATCTGTACAAGGACACCATGATGGATGTTCCCCAGCCCCTCACATCACCAGGTAATAGACAGGACTGAGTACACATGGCCTATAATTATCTGTATGTAAAGAATGAATTCAGTCACTGTATGTGTTTCCTCCAGATCTATCCAGTAAGAGGACAACACCTGAGAGATGTCCCCGTGCTCTTCTTCCACAAGACTGTAAACAAGAATATCCCAATGTTCCTCAGGATCATCAGGTAGATGGAGAGAAGGTGTCATGAGATCTCCCCTATTGGTCTTGTTTTATCCACCAGTATTATATGGTTTATACTTGTGTAATGAGAACTGTGGAGATGGCAGGATTAGAGCTGATCATAGATGTGACTTCTCCTTCTGTCTGTGACTTGTACAATATTTTTTTCAGGGTGAAGATCTGACCCATATTAATACTACAGAGACATATATGAGGGGTGATGAGCGATATAAAGAGGAGATTCCTACATATGACTACCCAGGTGAGTAGTAACCACTAAATGCAGAGAAGTCACAGATTCTTCTCAGTCACAGGCTGTGGATGGTTTACCGGTCATGTAGGCTGGCCATAACACAATCGTGTGACCACCATTTTGCATCTAGACCAAAACCTTCTCTCCACCAAAAACTGTTCAAATTACTTTGGGCATTGAAAGTCCTTTTCTGTACAACTTACAACCTGGAAGATCCACCTACCAACTGAAATTAGAAGATCCTGACTTTTACCTGCCCAGGTCTGTAAACTACCAATCCAAATGACAGCGTACGTAGAAAGTGCTGACAAGTTAGAAAATCACTTAAAGAAAAATATTCTGATGAGCCTGTAAGAGAAAGTGGAGGGTAATGATGCTGTTGGCTTCCTAGATCCCTGATATCTTATTAGATGAATCTACCTTCTCTCCCTTCTGTGCGGCTAAATGTGCTCATATGGTTTCTACAAGACCAGGTCCAGTCTTTATGACCAAACCTCGCTTTTATGATCGACAACATTAAATGTGCAGTGAGGGCCAAGTGTGAATTTCTGTACAATAACAACAGTTTCCTTTTATCCTGACTTTTCAATTTCTTTTTAAACCAAATAACTTCAAACAGGATCACGATAAACTATACTAAAAACATTACACCTGTGCCATGACATATCTCTAAGCTGTGCGTGGCTGATGGCTGTAATATACATTTATTCACGTCTGCAGGAGATGTGGTGGCATGTCTTGAGCCCTGGTTTCATGGATTCACTCCACGTCCTAAAATACATTATATTATCGATCCTAAAGAATTCAGGTAAAATCTGTCCTGAAATGGGGGCACTAATACTTTCTCTACTCTTCTGTTCAGGTCTACCATAAATAAGTGCAACACTGGTTTAGTGTTGGAGTTCTCCCCCAAACATACATTGTTGTTGGGGATGTAACATGTTTTTTCTAATAACCCCCCACGACAGCACACCGGAGGTTGTAACCCCACCCTAATAAGGGCAGGAAATATGAAGAGGTTTAAATAGCCCCTCCAACATCCTCCCTGCAGTGGTATTTCCTGTCCCTGTCAGGGATGAAGAGGTCATCCCCGGTGTGCTGGGCCGGCGACATGCACTGGGGAGAAAACTACAAGCCAGGCAGCGGAGGATCGAGCGGTTTACTTCTCCTCACATGCGCTGCTCCCGTCTCCTCTGGATTCGGGACCCCCTCCTTCAGTCCGCGCCGTCAGTCAAAGTCTGCATGATGTTCTGGCCGGAGGCCTCTCTGAGCTCTTCGGCCCAACTCCTCCTCCTTCTCTCTCCCCTGCTGGATGCGCGGGCGGTGCCAGTCTCCGGGATGTGGAGCGGGCGCCGCTGCGCCAGAGGTGACGTCGGTCGGTGGATGATGACGTCCCTTCCGGCGGTCATGCGTTCCACAGTGGAACGCAGCAGGCTCAGTGGGGGAAAAAAACGGCGATAGCCGCCGATGATCACACCTATCTTCACCTGGACACCGGGGGAGGAGCCCTCTAATCAGAGAGAGGCGCAGGTCCAGTCGCCCATAAAGGAGCCCTGGACAGGAAGACATCTGCAGGTAGGACAAAACCATGTCTGTTGAAGCGTCTTCTCACTCTGCATCTGTAGAGCCCAGCCCCGGTCTGGTCCCAGTAAGTATGGCACTAGTAGTCCATCTCCCAGATGAAGGTAGTAGTGATTATAGCTCCCCTTCCCTTCTCCCCTCTCTTGTAGGGGGACAAGGAACCTGCATCTGGAGACAAAGCTAGACCGTCACGCAGATGTCCCATCTGTACAAAACAGCTATCGTCCTCCGATAGAAAGCCCCTATGCAAGGACTGTATGGAGAAAATTATCAGGCAGGAACAGCCTTCCTTAATGGAAGAAATAAAGGGGACTGTACGTAAAGAAAACAAATCCTCCTTACCCTCGTTCCAGGAAGAAATTGGTGTTCCCTATACACCAGAGTATTCGGGACTTAGTCCTTGAGGAATGGGAGTCTCCGGAAAAGAGGTTGAATACCCCTACGGAGTTAAAGGATAGATTTCCTGTAGTCAACAAGAGAGCAGAATGGTGGTCCGAAGTCCCAAGAGTGGATATCCAGATTGCACGAGTGGCAAAGAAGACTACATTGCCCTTTGAAGATTCCTCTCAGCTAAAGGACCCCTTGGAATGCAAGATGGAGGGACTACTCAGGAAGTCCTGGGAAACCTCGGCAGCGCTATTAAGCACCAACGCAGTCTCTACGGGCGTAGCTCGATCAATGGCTCGTTGGCTAGATAAACTGGAGGAACACCTAGTCTTGGGCACCCCCAGAGAAGACATCTTAGCATCCCTACCGCTTCTCCAGAAAGATAAGGGGTTTTTAGCAGATGCTTCTGCAGAATCGGTGAGCATGGGAGCTAGAGTATCTGGGTTATCAAACTCTGTGAGACGTGGCCTATGGTTAAAATCCTGGAGCGGTGATGTGGCATCAATGATGGAATTGTGTTCCATCCCCTTTAAAGGGAAATACATGTTCGGGCCAGCCCTAGATGATCTTCTCAAGAAAGCCTCAGACAAGAAGAAAGCCCTCCCAGAACCTAGAAATGTAAGGAAAAGGCCCTTTCGTCCTTCCCAGGAGCAGACCCCTCAATATAGGGGTAAAGGGAAAACAGGTTGGTGGAGCCTACGCAAAAGGAAGAGGCGGCAAAAATCTTTTTCTCTCCCAAAATCAACGTAGAATAAACCATGACATCAGGACAGTCGGGGGCCGCATCTCGAACTTTCTCCCTCAGTGGAGAGAAATCTGCTCAGACCCACGGGTCCTGAGGGCAGTCGAGTTTGGAGTAAAAATAGAATTCTCCTGCTATCCTCCACAGAGAGTAAAGATAACGCTGCTCTCTTCTCAAAGTCTGCTGGCCACCATGATATCCGGTCTAACAGACCTATTATCCTCAGGGGTGATATCCCTGGTTCTTACAGGGGAGATAGCAGAGGACATTATTCCAATCTCTTCCTAATAAAAAAAAAACAATTGGCTCGCACTGGATTATAATCAGTCTAAAAACCACTGAATCAGTATATCCACTACCAGAGATTCAAGATGGAATCCATCAGATCGACCGTCCCTCTGATAGGACAGGACCATGTCATGGCCACAATCGATCTCCAGGATGCATACTACCACATCCCAATACATCCACTTTACAAAAAGTTCTTAAGATTCGCAGTGGCTCAAGGGGAACAGATAGTCCACTACCAGTTCAATGTTCTCCCTTTCGGTATATCATCAGCCCCACGAATATTTACAAAGGTCATGGCAGAAGTCATGGCTTATATCAGGGGTCAGAATGTTTCAATAGTACCATACTTTGATGACCTGTTATTAATCGGCCCCTCAGTACCATTGCTCCAAGACCATATACAGTTGACCACTTAGATCCTATCTTCTCTGGGCTGGTTAGTGAACCACAAAAATTCGGATATGGTTCCCTCCATGGCAAAAACGTTTCTAGGAGTACTATTGGATTCCCAGAGCCAGATGTCGTTTCTGCCCAAACAAAAACAGGTCATGCTAACAGCAAAGATCAATGTCCTAAGAAGCCGGAGATTGGTATCATTGAGAAATGCCATGTTGGTTCTCGGATCTATGACATCCTGTATCCAGATGGTGGCCTGGGCTCAGGCACATACCCGAACATTACAGACCCACATCCTCATGAATTGGGATCTCCACGGTCTCTGAACAGGAGAATTCCTATACCATCACAGGTAAAAACCTATCTATTCTGGTGGCTGAGCATGAAGAATCTTAACAGAGGAGTACCATGGATCCAGAATCCACTAGTAACCATAAGAGTGGATGCCAGCGGGAAGAGATGGGGAGCCATAGTCTCCCAGGAGCTATTCCAGGGTATATGGTCCAAAGAGGTGAGCCAGCGCTTGGAAAATTTCAGAGAATTAAAGGCCGTAGAGGAAGCAGCAGAGCCTCTGGTCCAGAAAACCAACATACAGATATTTTCAGACAATATCACCACAGTAGCCCACCTTCGTCATCAGGGGGGCACAAGACACAAAAGCTGCGAGAATATTTTCCTGGGCAGAAGAACATCTATCCCTGTTGGCTCTTCATATCAAAGGTTCAGTAAACGTCCAGGCCGATTTCTTAAGCAGAACAAAGATCCATCCAGGAGAGTGGAGTCTAAACCCAGACATCTTCCAGATGTTAATCGAAAGATGAGGCTATCCAGAGGTAGATATCTTCGTCGGACACCAGAAAGCGAAGGTACCTCAATATTTCTCCCTGGATCCAAACGGCCCTTGCATGGGCGTAAACGCATTCGCTCACCAATGGGAATTCAAACTAGCGTATGCCTCTCCCCCCCCCCCCCCCTTCCTTCCCGCTGCCTCTCCTTTCAAAAACCTTGCAAAAGAGAAGGACCGAAGGGACCAGAGTAATCCTAGTGGTTCCTCTCTGGCTAAAAAGAAGTTGGTTCGGTACGTTAACCAGACTGAGTGTGGAGGGCCCTCTAATCCTTCCTCCCATCAGAGATCATCTTCTCCAGGACCGATTCACCATCCGGACCCCGAGAGACTACACCTGGGTGCCTGGCTTCTGAATTCCTGATTTTAAAAACAAGAGGCCTCTCAGACAAAGTCATCAAAACTCTCCAGAAGAGCTGGAAACCTGTAACGAACACCATTTACCATAAGATCTGGAAGACCTTCTTAAAGTGGTGTGCGCCTACTCACCCAGACCCTCATAGGGCTGATGTAGCACAAATTCTAGATTTCCTACAAGAATGTCTGGACAAAGGCCTCAGACCTAGTACCCTTAAGGTCCAGGTAGCAGCGCTAAGCTCGTACTTTGATCAAAGCCTAGCTGAACATCAGTGGGTGAAGAGATTTATGACAGCAGCCACCCGCATCCACCCTAGAGTAACAGACTTGATTCCCCCCTGGGACCTTAACATTATCCTCAAGTTGTTAACCCTTCCACCCTTTGAGCCCTTATCAGCCTAAGACTTGACAGGCTGGCCTGGAAAACGGCTTTCCAGGTAGCAATAACTACAGCCAGGAGAGCGTGTGAACTACAGGCCCTTTCGGTCAACGAACCCTACCTGAGAATCCTGGAAGATCTTCTAATTTTCTTGACCCTTCATTTCTACCTAAAGTGGTCTTGAATTTCCACAGATCTCAGGAAATAATTATTCCATCGTTTTGTGACAACCCAAAAAACGAGAAAGAAATGGAGTTCCACATTCTGGATGTTTGGAGAATAGTACTGCACTATCTTCAGGAAACAGAAGAAGGAAGGAAAGACAAGAACCTATTTGTCCATACACAAGGTCCAAACAGAGGAAAGAAAGCAGCAAAATCCACAGTAGCCAACTGGATTAAGAGGGCAATTACGGAGGCTTACCAAATCCAAGATCTGCCTCCCCCGGAAAAGCTCAAGGCCCATTCTACAAGGGCGATATCTGTCTCCTGGGCTGAGAAAGCCAGTGCATCCATCGAACAGATTTGCAGAGCTGCTACGTGGTCCTCAATTCATACTTTCTCCAAACACTACAGACTAGATCTAATGTCCGTTGGAGATTTGGCCTTCGGAAGGAAGGTCCTTCAGGCTGTTGTCCCCCCCTAGTATATCTTTGGTATACCTCCGGTGTGCTGTCGTAGGGGGTTATTAGAGAAAATAGAATTAGACTTACCGGTAATTCTGTTTCTAATAACCCACCACAACAACACGAGTAATTCCCTCCCATTTGCTTATTGTTTCTACGACAGTCGGATCAGTAGAAATAAAAATTAATTTGAAGCATCTATACTCTTGTGGTCCTTTATAATAACACTGGAGGGAGGATGTTGGAGGGGCTATTTAAACCTCTTCATATTTCCTGTCCCTATTAGGGTGGGGTTACATCCTCCGGTGTGCTGTCGTGGTGGGTTATTAGAAACCGAATTACCGGAAAGTCTAATTTTATTTTTTTATTCTGTCTTTTTTTACAGGTTCATTCTGTATGATAGTTTAAGTGTGGTGGGATCGGCCGGCCTCACTTATGTGAGTCTGTAACTCCCTGGTAGTCTGGTAGTAAAAAATAAATTAAAAAAAAAGTCTCCATTGCTTCTTCCAAATGCCCGATATCTTAATTTAAGACACCTCAGATCTGCACTATTATAAAAAGTTCTCATTAAATGTATATTTCTTCTTGAAACTCATCTGACAGAAAATATTGGCCCTTACTATAGTTGTTTAAATTACCAGGAGCTACCAAGAAACATACTATAATTAGCCCAGAGAGATTTCACCACAGTTTTTTTTTTTTATCTTTTCATTAGATGTGTTATTGTTTATAGTCCAAGTTTTGCCCATCACCCTTTAACCCCTCTACATGGATCTGGACTTTACACAGAGACCCCTAGGCTTGGGCCACGGTGTTACCTGCTGTTCTGTGGAGTGAGATGGGAAGAAGAATAGTCAGGTAGCCGGATCAGAACCAGGAGGGCAGAGAAAATACAAAATCAGAAGACACAAGAGTAGTCAGTAAACGGGACGAGGCCACAATAGGAAACAAATGCACAAGCCGGGAGCTGAGCACAGAGGACTGAACCAGAGGAGAACAAGGCTGTATCTGGCAGCTTCTGGCAATATGCTTCCAGCTTTAGTACGGTGTGATGCTTTCCATTTGGATTAATTAGGGAGCATATTTAACTCTGAAAAGAGCGTATTTTGCTGGATTGGTTTATGAAAGCCATGTTGCTTATCAAGAGCCTTTGAGACACTAATGATGTGGAAACCTCTGTTTTTCCATTGACAGATGATGGACCTGAGTGGTGGCTTGTTTTTTTGTGAGATGAGTAGAAGTTTTTATGGTATTATTTTTGCTTACATAATATTGTGTGGTGCATTTTTATTCCATATTTGGGAGGAGAATGAACAAACAGTTAAACACCACGCTCTACTTGTTCATGATATGAGGTTTTCTATTATTTATTTATTTTACTCACTTATATAGCGCCATTAAGTCCATAGTGCTTTACAGACATTATGGGCACTGTCCCCATGTCTTTGGAATGTGGGAGGAAACCCACGCAAACACAGGGAGAACATACAAACTCCTTGCAGATGTTGTCATTGGTGGGATTCGAACCCAGGACCTCAGCGCTGCAAGGCTGCAGTGCTGACCACTGAGCCACTGTTCTGCCCTTTAGACTGTGAACGGTCATTGTCTTGGTGAATAGTCAATATTTTTACATAACTTGCCATTTTTACTGACAGTTTAAGTAGAAATGTTCAAAAATATAAATTACGAAAATATTTTATTCAAATATAATATTTTTTTTTTACTTAGCAGATGACTCTACCAGGCGATCAGAGGGACAGCTGACATCTTCAATTTTCAAATCAGATGAGCTTGAGATCCCACAGGATACAATTGAAGGGAATGCCATTACTCCAGATCTGCCATCATCCCTTCACAGGAAAGACCTGTCATCTGATCCTTTGAAACGGGTCCTATCTTCTGATTCATTACAGACTGCTAAGGAAAATCAAAGTCTCAAAATAAGCATTAAAAAACAAACTGCTCCTAAAGCTAAGAAGCCATTTTCACAGTCAGAATATGGAAAAAGTTTTCCCCTCAAAAAGTCTTTTCTTAAACATAAAAAAATTCACAAAGCAAAGAATAGATTTGCTTGTTCCAAGTGTACAAAATGTTATAACAAGAAATCAAATATTCTTAGTCACCAGAGAACTCACATAGGGGAGAAGCCTTTTTCATGTTCAAAATGTGCAAAATGTTTTACACAGAAATCATCTCTTGTTACACATCAGAGAACTCACACAGGGGTAAAGCCATTTTCATGTTTAGAATGTGGGAAATGTTTTAACCAGAAATCAGATTTGATTAAGCACCAGAGAACCCACACAGGGGAGAAACCTTTTTCCTGTTCAGAATGTGGAAAATGTTTTACAGAGAAATCATCTCTTGCTACACATCACAGAACTCACACAGGGGTGAAGCCATTTTCGTGTTCAGAATGTGGAAAATGTTTTAACCAGAAATCACAATTTGTTAAGCACCAAAGAACTCACACTGGGGATAAGCCTTTTTCATGTTCAAAATGTGCGAAATGTTTTACACAGAAATCATCTCTTGTTACACATCAGAGAACTCACACAGGGGTGAAGCCATTTTCATGTTTAGAATGTGGGAAATGTTTTAACCAGAAATCAGATTTGATTAAGCACCAGAGAACCCACACAGGGGAGAAGCCTTTTTCCTGTTCAGAATGTGGAAAATGTTTTACAGAGAAATCATCTCTTGCTACACATCAGAGAACTCACACAGGGGTGAAGCCATTTTCATGTTCAGAATGTGGGAAATGTTTTAAACAGAAATCTGCTCTTGTTACACATCAGAGAACTCACACGGGGGAGAAACCTTTTTCCTGTTCAGAATGTGAGAAATGTTTTACAGTGAAATCGGCTCTTATTATTCATCTTCGAACTCACAAAGGGGAGAAGCCGTTTTCATGTTCAGAATGTGGGAAATGTTTTAACCGAAAATGGAGTCTTGTTATACACCAGAGAACTCACACAGGGGAGAAGCCTTTTTCATGTTCAGAATGTGGGAAATGTTTTAACCAGAAAACAAGTCTTTATAGACATCAGAGAAATCACACAGGGGCAAAGCCTTCATTATATCCTTAATGTGGAAAATGTTTTACATGGAAAGACACACTTTTCGCAAGAAAAAATCTTGCTAATAAGTGAGTACATTCTATAGACTGGAGGCAGCTTCCTGTGACTGCGAACAATGAGGCAGTGTCCTTCCTGATGAGTGAGAGAACTGCTCTCTCCTCCACCCCCACACTTACTGTATCTAACTGGTGCAGAGCAGGAGAGGAAGGTACGGGGACTTGTACAGAGGCTGCACGTCCTGACTGAGCAGGTGAAGAACCTTCCACCCGACTAGCTCAAGGACCTTTCAGATCCTGTAACACTGTTTTACATATTTTCAAAAATTGTCAGGTTCAGTTATGTATGGAGCCATTTATTAATGAGTTTGACCTGAATTCAAATTGGACAATGAAAATATTTAGTTGTCTCTTGTTTCTATGATGCCAAAGAGTTTACTGCTACATGTAATTAATGCATAAAAGTTTCAGTACTTTTAAACATTATTATTTTTGTAAATATACAGATGCATAATATTTTATCATGCCAATTTTCTGATATTTATTTAGAGAAAACTTAGCTAGAATTCAAATAACGAAAACCTGCCTAAACACTATTCCGAATTATAAACAGTTACAGAAATTGCACTACAAAACTTGGTCCAAAAACTCTTTTTTGCTTGTTTCTTGTAATCCTGCATCAGATCATCTCTTGCAATTTGCAACAGTAATCTGCAAGCATTGATGGATTCCATTTTCCTTGATATCTTTTCTCCATAGCTGCAATATCTTGGTTAAATCTCTCACCATCCTCATCTCTCACTGCTCCGCAGTTTGGTGGAAGAAAAGTGTAGAATGTAAGAAATTAATTGTTAAGGATATGTTGCAGCCAAGATCCTTATATCTTTTGAGGAGAAATAACACCAACTCTTCATGGTTACTGTATCTGCTCTTGAGTTTCCCCAAAAATTAGTTACTGCAAATGCAAAAGCAGGCTTTTCCTTGCCCTGCAACAAACGAAGAAACTCCTCATCTTGAAGAAGCTTACAAATCTGAGGTCCAATAAAGATTCCTCCTTTTATATTTGCTTCACTTAACCTTGGAAAGGTATCAATGAGCTACATGAATGCTTTTACATTTTTATCCATTGCCTTTGCAAAGTTCTTCATTAGGCCCAACTTGATAAGATTTTCTTACCATCATTTCTTAAGTGGGTCAACAACTTCTGCATGCAGGACAGTTTTACTCCCTTGCTGAAGTGAATGTTGGAGAGGCCAGTCTCTTTTATTGTAATGATATTCTCTTGCACGACTATACCACTCACACAGAAAGCAGCAGTACTTTTGTGTATCCACCCTGAAGACCAAATAAGAGGGCAACAACCTTGACGGCTTGTGTGAACAAGCAGATGTAGGAGCTCTTCCTGAGCATCTAGCTGTTTAGCTATTTATCCGATATAGGACCTGACGATCATCCTGAAAATCGCTATATATCTTCCGGATACATTTCTGAGTCTGGAGGTACTTTGCTCAAAGGAAAAAAATTACTAGGAAAAGCTACAGAAAGATGGTGGGAGAAGCAGGCTCTCAGCTCCAGGATGACACCACGGTCGTCACGCTGGAGACAGATTGAGCAGGGGAGACGAGGGGGAGGGAAGTGGTGGCCAGGCTGGAGCAATTTGCCTGCACAGAAACACAGGTCTCAGGAGGTGACCATGGCCTTCTTATAGCGGCTACCCCGCACCTGTGCACAAGCTCCAGAGCGGAAGAGTTTGGTGAGCAGGAGATGGGAGAGGTTGCCGCATTGAAGGAGGTGAAAACACCACAAAACTGCATGTGACAGTACTCGCTGCCCCATGGCCTAATCTGCACCAATGGTACATACAGTACCTGAGGAACCTACTTTAAAAGACTTTCATTGCAGTGGTACATTGTAAATCCTCTCTATCTGCTTTAAATGTCCATTTTGGTGGTCTTAAAGATCAGATAGCAGGTATACAACACATACTGCAGAAAACATAGCAGGGTCAGTGGAAGGCAGAGTCAGCGCCATTAAGGATCAGATAGCCGATACAAGCAATGAGAACAGGCTTGCAGCACAGCAAATATCAGCACTGCTGGCAGAAACAGATGATCTTGAAACTAGGTCAAGGCTCCATGATATACCACTTATTAGTATGCCTGAAAAAAATAGAAGGCTCCTTTCCTACTAAATTCTTTGAAAACTGTCTTAAATTAGTAATTGGGCTTAAAACCTAAACCCTGAATAGGCTGTAGAACGAGCTCATAGGGTGCCGACCCGTCCTCTTCCTCCTGGGCTTCCACAAAGACCTGTACTGGCTAAAATTTTACACTACCGGGACAGAGATATTATCCTGCGACAGGCTAGGGATCACCCAGATGTAATAATCAATGGATCCAAAATCTCGATCTTTCCAGATTATTCTATAGAGGTGCAGAAACAAAGAGCCAGATTCATTGATATAAAAAATCTGAGAGCTCTGCACGTTCCATATTCAATTATATTTAATAAACCTTTCTGAATTGACATCTGTAATATGTAATATGTTTACATAAAAAGAGAACACAATTACAGTACAGACCAAAAGTTTGGACACACCTCATTTAAAGATTTTTCTGTATTTTCTTTACTATGAAAATTGTACATTCACACTGAAGGCATCAAAACTATGAATTAACACATGTGGAATTATATACTTAACAAAAAAGTGTGAAACAACTGAAAATATGTCTTATATTCTAGGTTCTTCAAATTAGCCACCCTTGCTTTGATGACTGCTTTGCACACTCTTGGCATTCTCTTGATGAGCTTCAAGAGGTAGTCACCGGAAATGGTTTTCACTTCACAGGTGTGCCCTGTCAGGTTTAATAAGTGGGATTTCTTGCCTCATAAATGGGGTTGGTACCATCAGTTGTGTTGTGCAGAAGTCTGGTGGATACACACCTGATAGTCCTACTGAATAGACTGTTAGCTGCTTTTTTCTTGCCATAATACAAATTCTAAGTAAAGAAAAACGAGTGGCCATCATTACTTTAAGAAATGAAGGTCAGTCAGTCCGAAAAATTGGGCAAACTTTGAAAGTGTCCCCAAGTGCAGTTGCAAAAACCATCAAGCACTACTAAGAAACTGGCTCACATGAGGACCGCCCCAGGAAAGAAGACCAAGTGTCACCTCTGCTTCTGAGGATAAGTTTATCCGAGTCACCAGCCTCAGAAATCGCAGGTTAACAGCAGCTCAGATTAGAGACCAGGTCAATGCCACACAGAGTTCTAGCAGCAGACACATCTCTTCAACAACTGTTGTGCAGCAGGCCTTCATGGTAAAATAGCTGCTAGGAAACCACTGCTAAGGACAGGCAACAAGCAGAAGAGACTTGTTTGGGCTAAAGAACACAAGGAATGGACATTAGACCAGTGGAAATCTGTGCTTTGGTCTGATGAGTCCAAATTTGAGATCTTTGGTTCCAACCACTGTGTCTTTGTGCAATGCAGAAAAGGTGAACGGATGGACTCTACATGCCTGGTTCCCACCGTGATGCATGGAGGAGGAGGTGTGATGGTGTGGGGGTGCTTTGCTGGTGACACTGTTGGGGATTTATTCAAAATTGAAGGCATACTGAACCAGCATGGCTACCACAGCATCTTGCAGCGGCATGCTATTCCATCCGGTTTGCGTTTAGTTGAACCATCATTTATTTTTCAACTGGACAATGACCCCAAACACACCTCCAGGCTGTGTAAGGGCTATTTGACCAAGGAGAGTGATGGGGTGCTACGCCAGATGACCTGGCCTCCACAGTCACCAGACCTGAACCCAGTCGAGATGGTTTGGGGTGAGCTGGACCGCAGAGTGAAGGCAAAAGGGCCAACAAGTGCTAAACATCTCTGGGAACTCCTTCAAGATTGTTGGAAGACCATTTCCAGTGACTACCTCTTGAAGCTCATCAAGAGAATGCCAAGAGTGTGCAAAGCAGTCATCAAAGCAAAAGGTGGCTACTTTGAAGAACCTAGAATATCAGACATATTTTCAGTTGTTTCACACTTTTTTGTTGAGTATATAATTCCACGTGTTAATTCTTAGTTTTGATGCCTTCAGTGTGAATGTACAATTTTCAAAGTCATGAAAGTACAGAAAAATCTTTAAATGAGAAGGTGTGTCCAAACTTTTGGTCTGTACTATATATATATATATATATATATATATATATATATATATATATATATATATATATATATATATTCATTATTGCAAGGAAGCATACAAATTTCTTCAGACCCTTTACATAAAGTGATACCAATATATAATAGTTTGATCAATAGAGCAATGGAGTGAAATATACTAAATCTAACATAAAAAAAGTTTCTCAATCAAAAATCCTACTACTCCCTTTTTTTATTACCTTCCAAAAATCCATAAGAATCTTAGCAATCCCCCTGGAAGACCTAAAATATCAGGCATTGGATCTCTGACTAGCAATCTGACAGAATATATTGACAAAATAATGCAGGATCATGTGTCAAAATTACCTAGCCATCTAAAAGATTCTACACATCTAATTCAAGAGATACAATGGGAACCGAATTATGTTTTTCTCACATTAAATGTATCATATTTGCCTAATTGGGGTTGAATTATCCCCCAAGGAGACTTAAATTCTAGGCAGAATTCTCCCATATGTTCAACAGTGACTGAGCCGCCATTTTTTCTACTTTAAAAGCGACCGCTATGGAAATACTCCGCCCAGTCTCCCACCCGGAAAAAGGTGTTTTATATCTGCCTTATGCTTGGGGTTTTATCACTGGGATAGAGGGAGACATGAAGCTAAGAGGGTAATAGGCAATTGTATCCCTTTTGGTCACTTAAGAAGACAGTCATAATTGATCTTTGGAGAGCCCGTCATCCTAATGTATACCAATACTCCTGCTTTTCGTCCACATTCTCCTCTTTGTCAAGAATGGATTTGGCTCTTGGAAATGAACTGATGCAGGGTCTTATATCTGACATCAGCTCCTGCCCAGAGCGCTATCCCATCATTCTCCTCTGTGTCTTCCTAAACTTAATTTCCCAATGCAGAACAGACCCACAGGGAAATTAAAACCCTTTTGGTTACAAGTTATAGATCTTAAGGGGAAAATTGAAGGGGATATAAAGGGGTATCTTGTGATTAATAAAAATACAACTTCTATTTCATATGTACAGTACAGACCAAAAGTTTGGACACACTTCATTTAAAGATTTTTCTGTATTTTCATGACAATGAAAATTGTTCATTCACACTGAAGGCATCAAAACTATGAATTAACACATGTTGAATTATATACTTAACAAAAAAAGTGTGAAACAACTGAAAATATGTCTTATATTCTAGTTTCTTCAAAGTAGCCACCTTTTGCTTTGATGACTGCTTTGCACACTCTTGGCATTCTCTTGATGAGCTTCAAGAGGTAGTCACCGGAAATGGTCTTCCAACAATCTTGAAGGCGTTCCCAGAGATGCTTAGCACTTGTTGGCCCTTTTGCCTTCACTCTGCGGTCCAGCTCACCCCAAACCATCTCGATTGGGTTCAGGTCTGGTGACTGTGGAGGCCAGGTCATCTGGCGTAGCACCCCATCACTCTCCTTCTTGGTCAAATAGCCCTTACACAGCCAGGAGGTGTGTTTGGGGTCATTGTCCAGTTGAAAAATAAATGATGGTCCAACTAAATGCAAACCGGATGGAATAGCATGCCGCTGCAAGATTCTGTGGTAGCCATGCTGGTTTAGTATGCCTTCAATTTTGAATAAATCCCCAACAGTGTCACCAGCAAAGCACCCCCACACCATCACACCTCCTCCTCCATGCTTCACGGTGGGAACCAGGCATGTAGAGTCCATCCCTTCACCTTTTCTGCGTCGCACAAAGACACGGTGGTTGGAACTAAAGATCTCAAATTTGGACTCATCAGACCAAAGCACAGATTTCCACTGGTCAAATGTCCATTCCTTGTGTTCTTTAGCCCAAACAAGTCTCTTCTGCTTGTTGCCTGTCATTAGCAGTGGTTTCCTAGCAGCTATTTTACCATGAAGGCCAACTGCACAAAGTTTCCTCTTAACAGTTGTTGAAGAGATGTGTCTGCTGCTAGAACTCTGTGTGGCATTGACCTGGTCTCTAATCTGAGCTGTTGTTAACCTGCGATTTCTGAGGCTGGTGACTCGGATAAACTTATCCTCAGAAGCAGAGGTGACTCTTGGTCTTCCTTTCCTGGGGCGGTCCTCATGTGAGCCAGTTTCTTTGTAGCGCTTGATGGTTTTTGCAACTGCACTTGGGGACACTTTCAAAGTTTTCCCAATTTTTCGCACTGACTGACCTTCATTTCTTAAAGCAATGTTGGCCACTCGTTTTTCTTTACTTAGCTGCTTTTTTCTTGCCATAATACAAATTCTAACAGTCTATTCAGTAAGACTATCAGCTGTGTATCCACCTGACTTCTGCACAACACAACTGATGGTCCCAACCCTATTTATATATAATATATATATTGTAATGCAGCGGCTTGCGGCATTACTGTAATGGTCCAGGGTGTGTTTTGTCTGACCATGTACCTCCCCCTCAGGTGACTTATCCTATGACTGTGACATCAGCACAGGTCCTGTGCACACAGAAGGTCTGATCGCATGACTGTGACATCAGCACAGGTCCTGTGTGTGCACTAGAGGATATATAAACCCTGGTAGTTTTGAGACAGGGAGTGTGAAAGGCATGAGGCCTGTTCCCCGTGTGGGACACCGTTAGAGTGTGAAGCCTGAAGGGCAGAGACTGGATCCTTATGTGTAAGCGATGCCAGTAGCCTTGGAGGGCAAGGGGCTTGAAAGACAAGAGTCCTGGAAGGCAGAGGCTAGATGTTAGGTGTGAAAACATACCAGTAGCCTTTGAAGGTACGAGGGCTGGAGACCCCCACCTCGGAAGCTGTAAAGCCACAGCTGTGGCAGAACAAATCTGATGTAAGCAGCTACGACCCGGCAAAAGGTAAAAACGCTGCGTTATATGGACATTGATAGTTACTTTGCTGAAGGCTGTAACTGGAGCCAAGTGGGCCTGTCTGCCACTTGAAAGGCTCTTGGTTGTTATGTGTATAAACATGCCGGTGAGCCACTGAGATCGACTGTGTGATAAGCAGTTAGGAAGTGTAATGAACTGCTGGATTGTGAAATACTGGAAAACGTGGCTGGTGTGCTTTAATTGACCCGGTGCAGCGAGTGTCCCCCAGTATGATGACTAGCGCTGCCTTACTATATATATATATATATATATATATATATATATATATATATATATATATATATATATATATATATATATATGTGATTTAATATTCGCTTTATAAGTGTTATTCATAAAAGCGATAAGACAGATTTGTATGTTATATAAAAAATATAAATTTATTAACTCTGTTAAGAAACTTCCATATCTGCTGCATTCTTCCTAGTTCTGTGTGAGAAAAATCCTTCTCTCTGTGCTGAAGGGAGAGGCTGGTGCTGCTGCGCACAGGGCTGAAACTGCTCCAGCTGTGTGCAAGTTTTCCTTGCTGAAAAGTGTGGGATTTTAAAGAGACAGTACTGCACAAAAGTTGAAAGTAAAATTGTAAGTTGAAGTTGGATGCTGAAAGTAAAATATTGTGCCTATTTTAGGAAGATTTGGAAGTGATTATTTTGTCATCAGTGTGTGTTTTGTGCCTGCTTCCGGTTGTGTGGTTGCTGTATAGCTGGTTAAGGATCAGCAGAGGGGGGTAGCCAACTGCACAGCTGGTTAGTAGGTGAGAGGTCTATTACACCTGGGCCTTCCTACTTTAGTCAGCAGGTTTTAGTGGGTCAGAGAGCCGCGTGAGCCTTCCCAATGTCTAGTCGCGGCTTCAGTAGGTTTATGTGGTAGATCTGGTACAGCTTCCTTCTACGCGGCTGATGGACCTTGTAGTTCACTTCACTCAGTTTTTCAACACTTTGTACGGTTCTTGCTACTTCGCCATGAACTTACGCTCGACCGTGGGTACCAACACCAACACCCGATCTCCAGGGCTGAATTGTCTCAGCCTTGCGGCCCGATTGTAGACCCTCGCCTGGGCTTCTTGTGCCTGTAGAAGGCTCTCCTTCACTATTGGCATTACCCTTTCTATCTGTTCCAGCATTTGGGCCACATGCTCGATGACATTCCGGTTGGGCGTAACCTCTGCTTCCCAGGTCTCCTTTGCGATGTCCTGAAGTCCCTGAGGGTGTCATCCATATAGCAGTTCAAATGGTGAGAACCCTGTAGAGCTATGGGTAACATCTCTAATGGAGAACAGCAGGTACGGCAGCAGGCAATCCCAGTCTCGCCCATCCTTCTCCACAACTTTCCTTAACTACGACTTTAAGGTCTTGTTGAAACGTTCTACCAGTCCGTCTGTCTGCGGGTGGTACACAGATGTTCGGAGTTGAGTAATTTGGAGGGCCTTACACAATTCTCTCATCACTTTCATCATAAACGGAATTCCTTGGTCCGTCAGGATCTCCTTAGGCAGACCTGTCCGGGAGAAAATATGTACCAGCTCTCTGGCGATACTCATGGCGGAGGAATTTCTTAATGGCACCGCTTCCGAATATCACGTTGCATAGTCCAACACAACCTGGTGGCCCCGGGTGGACTTTACCAGGGGCTCGATAAGGTCCATGGCGATCTGTCAAATGGGACCTCTATGATAGGTAGCGGGACTAGGGGGCTTCGGAAATGGGACACTGGGTCCGTTAGCTGACAGGTGGACATGACCGGCAGTAGTTCACAATCTCCCGGTGAAATCCAGTCATATAGTAAACAAGACTTGGCACTCCAAATGAGTAATTTAAATAATTTTTTTTTAATTTCAGTGCAGCACAGGTGAGAAAACAGACATTTTGGTCAGCGAGACCTTCTTCAGCATGTGCAGACTGTGTAGATAGAGGAGAGTGAATACGGACGCAGTGTCCCCAATCAAAGAGGGGAACGCCCCATGAGGAAAGTGGTGCAGGAGGCAAGGCATAGAACGCGGTGTCCACCGCTTGTCCAGGAGCTGCCATGGCATGCATGAAGTCCCGCCCTATTATCATCTGGGCCTTCCTATTACAGTCAGCTGATCTAACGGGTGAGAGAGCTTCCAGAGCCTTCCCATTACACCCTGTTGGTCTACCGGGTGAGAGAGCTACGAGAGCCTTCCCGTTACACCTTGACAACTCATTCTGACTTGCTAGAGTGTGACCTGTGGACAAGGTCCAGGCACACTGGGAGGGTATTTGCAGAAAGATGAGCTAGGTGAAGAACAAGTTGAAGCCATGGGCAACTTGTTCTGTGTGTAGTCAGGGCCCATGATGAGATCCAAAACAGCTATACAGATAGTAAAATGACTAAGAATTGGGAATGATTACTGGAAGATAGATAAAAGCAGACTTGAGCTGGCTAGGATATGGTTAGAAGTATTCAAAGCGTCTCTCAATAAGAGAACATAAATCAGGGAAAATAGACCTAGAACTGTGTATGCAATCTATGATACATGAAACTGCAGAGACCCCTGTAGTCTCTGTACTTGACATAAATCTTGCATCCTTTTTGACACTCTGCCTTATGCAGGAACTGCAGATATTGTGTACAGAATCCCCGTGGGATTAAGTGCTGTGTCATGTGGGTCCCCACGCCATGGATGCCCAAGGTGCCTCTGCCCCCATGAGGACCACGATGTCATGTACACTTTCTACCTCCTAGGATCGAAAATAACCTGCTGGTACATGATCCACCATGGGTATAGCCAAAACCATAACACATTGGCCCTGGTCCAATAGCGAGATCTTCGCTCTTGTTACCCAGCTCCCAGACCCCCTAACATTTAGAATGTGTCTCCATGATGTTGAGGAGACATATCGGGCCACATATTCAGTCTGTCATTTTACAATGACCCCTTATTATTGCTGCAGTGTTCCATTAACAGCTTTAGACCTATAGTCCGATCGCAGTAAGGACTAGTTGCTCAGAGTGGCGCAATATGCAATGGGTTGAACTGAAGGAAAAATATCCCAGGGCGCTGAAGTAGAAAGCATGTCAAAGAAAGAGTTAATTAATTAGGACCAGTGCAGCAAGAAATGGAAGAGGGAGGGGGAGACATTTCTCTGGGAAG
Organism: Phyllobates terribilis; assembly: GCF_046119375.1. Classification (NCBI taxonomy): domain Eukaryota; kingdom Metazoa; phylum Chordata; class Amphibia; order Anura; family Dendrobatidae; genus Phyllobates; species Phyllobates terribilis. The sequence goes on along the minus strand of NW_027362772.1, from coordinate 12,221,477 downwards.
GGACAGAGTGTTACATTCATGATAGACACTGGAGCAGCCTGTACAATATTAATGCAAGAACGCAAAACAGAAGACATACTGTCCCCCGAATGTCACTTGTGAAGGGGTAGAGGGACGAGTTACTAAATTACTAATGTCTCAGTCCTTCTGACATTGCATGATTCAGTTTCAATTGTGACCCAGGTTTTAGTTTCTCTGATGAATGTTTTAATTTGTTAGGGACAGAAGTGTTGCAAAAAAATGGTGCTTGCATAAAATTTGCTAGAAATGGCTCCAAGATGATTACCCCCTTACATGAAGGCATCCTGTGTAGTCTCTTGTCTCTGCACGTCCTATAACCCTGGACAGTACACACTCTGAACCCCATTCCCTACATACTTGGTTCAAGAACATAACTAGCCAGCTATGGACATGTTACAGACTTGATTTGGGAGAACTACCCATTCCCCGGTGACAGTAAAACTTAAACCAGGTGTCCATCCCTCTGTATAAAGCTGCATCTTTTAAGTACTGTGGAGAATGCGGTGATGTATGATAATGTGTCATCCCAGGCCTGGATGGCACAAATATTACAGGCTGTGTTTGAGAGCAGGAGGGAGGTTCCCTGGTCAGGGACCATTAGCATGCAGCACCTCCTGTCCCAGGCCAGTAGGGGGAGCAGGCTGCCCCTATAAAAGCTGGAACTGGGGCAGGGTTAGAGAGACCAGAACCCACTTCTGAAGTGTCCAGAAGGGTTCTCAGAGGAAGGGACTGGTCAGCAGCAGCTGAGGAGTCCTTGAGGCAGAGGAGAGACTGCAAGTCAGGGACAGAGGCGACGAGAGCCGGTCCTGGCTGAGAGGAGTACACAACCGGACATTGGGGTCCGAGGCTGTCAGGGTTACAAGCCCAGCAGCAGAGAACCAACCCACAAGGGATTTCAGGTCCCTTGGCCTAAGAAGCCTGGAGGCTCCGCCACACAGAGGGACCAGTACAGCAGGAGAAAGCAAAAGGTACCTAAGGCCCGAGTCGCAAGCCATACAGGCAAAGTACACGGCCAGCTCAGGGACGTGGGCTATTACACCACAAAGAGGGGGATAGTCAGAAAGAGCATAGAGAGAACGTTAGGCCTACACACTCACCCTGACCAGTGGGGCTCGCCCGAATGCTCTCAGATACCCAGGCCCATTCCTAACCGGTACTCCTGTTGGGTCAGTAATAACATCTGCAATAAAGACCCTGGACTGTTTGAAGCGGACTCTGAACTCTTACTATTGCGGCCTGTACTATCACCCCCAGCATTCACCTACACTGCCCTGAGGCTACACTCTTCCCGTGGGGAGTTATCCTACCCCTGTGCTGCACACCAACACCAGCCTCAGCAGTCTGCCTTGCAGCGGCGGTCATTCCTGACCGCAATCCACGGGTGGCGTAGTCGGTCATTCAAAACACTGATAAATAGACAGCCACAGCATTTGGTCTGACCACCCTGAGCCACGGGATCGGGTTGCCACTACTACCCCCAGCATCGCACAGAAGCCCGGTTCCGGGTGCCCCACGGCCCAGGGGGTGAGTCAGCTTTGGCGTAGTCGGCAGGATTATGACCAACCCGCCACAAACGGGTATTGCGTGCCTGAAAAGACTGTATACGTACCTTAAAAAGAGTTTCCCGCCATTCGGGGCCATGTCCCGCCAATCGGAGCCATTTCCCGCCATCAAGCACCATCTTGGGGACGCCGCGCGGGAAGAAGAGGGGCGTGGACGTCAAAAACCCGCGAGACCTGAAGCCCCGCCCTACGCTGAGACGCTGCGCAAGGTCCTGGAAGGAGATCCAGCGGACGCCGACGTCATCACCCCGCGATGCAAGGTCCTCACCCAGAGCATCGCGAGCGGAGCCGCGGCCTACAGAAGAGGATCGCCGGAAGGTAGGCTATGGTTAACTAGGGGGGAGGAAGATGTCGGATGCGGAGGGACCCTCCACCACCAGCGTAGTCGCTGCAGCTGTGATGCCGTTTTCCATGCCCTATATCCCCGGAGCCGCCTGGCTGCCACAGTATGCCGGTGAGTCGCATACCTTGGGCGACTTTAAAGAAAGGCTGCATAGCCTGTTCAAAGTTTACCCCCTGACAGAAGAACAGAAAGTAAGCATACTGATAGGGCAGTTAACTGGTGCGGCCCAGCGGGAGGTAAAGTCTTGGACAGCTGAGGAGAAAAGGACTGTAAGGGGGATTCTGACCCGTCTACGGGACACCTTTGACACCCGTACCTCAGCAGAAGTAAAAATGCGGTTCTATGGCTGTAAACAGCGAGCCCAAGATAGTATCAGAGACTATGCCCTAAATTTACAGGAAGCCTTGGGGGCAATTAAGCAAGCTGACCCTGGCAGCGTGCAGGATACCGATAAACTGTTGACTGATCAGTTCATAGAAGGTCTGCTGTCCAGCGCCCACAGAACCCAGCTGCGCCTCATGGCCCTACAGAACCCCGATTTGACTTTTGCACAGTTCAAAGATAGGGCCATCCGGGTGCTCCGAGAACCCGCACCAGGTGGCGCTGTAGTTTCCCGGTGCCCTGCCATCACTTACCACCAGGAGGCAGCGCCCTACCTCGCAGACCTTGTGGGGGCTGATGCGCAGGCCCTAAACCCATCCCTGCCTGCAAACCTGCACCATCAGGTCTAAGAACTGACAAAGAGTGTTGCTGCATTGACCAGGACCGTACAGTCGTTACAGATGGACCCGTCAGGACCAATCAAGCTGGCTTCCAGTCCGGAGGATGTCCCGTGGCGTCGATGGAGGAGGATCCCGTCGTTCAGAGGGAGGCCCGCCGATCGTTACACTGAGGATGGACAGCCAATTTGCCGCTGTTGCAGCCAGCCGGGGCACGTAGCCAGGTACTGTACTTTAAATGGGTCCGACCTGGGGCAGAGGGCCAACCCCCAGGCATAAGGTCACCAGGTCCGTCTAATTGGCGTGTTAAGTACGTAGGGGGGCGCCCGGTTTTACCCGTAGTGCTGGACGGTATCCCCATGAGTGCACTGCTGGACACCGGGTCCCAAGTGACTACCATCCCCTATGTACTTTTCAAGCAGTACTGGAGTGACACTGACATAACCCGCTATCCAGACAGTGACTTCATCGCCAGCAATGGCCAGCCCGTGCCGCAGGTGGGGTTCAGAGAGATGACCATCAAGATTGGTAAGGTTGAACTGCCGGCACAGGGAGTGATCATTGTGGACATTGACCGTCGAGAAAGTCATCCTAAAATAACCTTGGGTACTAACGTGATTGAAAATTGTCTTTCAGAAGTGATTGTAATTCTGCAGCAGGTGGTGATGAATGCGAGCTCCAGCCAACAGAGGGCCCTCCAGAAGGAGATAAGAGCCCTGATGAGACGGCAACAGGTAGAACTGTCTGGTGGTGAGATCAGTAGCGTGAGGATGAGCGACCCGTTCCCCATTGCCATGCCTCCCAAAAGTGAAATGATGATCTGGTGTCGGACTGCAATCGGGTTAAGAGGGAGAGACTACCAAGCCATGGTAGAACCCGTGTACTCAGACAGCAGGTCCACCATTTTGACAGCCCGGGGGGTGGTTGATGTCCGTCATGGAAGGGTGCCCGTCCGGATCTTAAACATCGGGGAAAGGGAAGTACACTTGCCCCGGTACGCTACACTAGCCAAATTGTTTGCCGTCGAACACAATGCTCTCAGGGTCGTGGAACCCTTGCCTCCATCTCCCCCGGTGGAAGGTAATGGCTCCCAGAAACCTAAGGAGGACTGGTGCCAGAAACTCCACGTGGGTGCTGACTCCACTCCCTTGCACCAAAAACAAGGAGTCTACCGGGTGGTTCAGGAGTACGAGAGAATCTTTAGTAAGCACTTGCTAGACTTTGGCAGGGTGAAAGGGGTAGAACACCACATACCCACGGGAAGCCACCCACCAATAAAAGAGAGATACAGACCTGTACCCCCCGCACATTATCAGAACGCAAAGGGCATGCTGAGAGAAATGAAAGAAGCCAGGGTCATTAGAGACAGCTGTAGCCCCTGGGCAGCCCCCTTGGTTCTGGTAAAAAAGAAAGACGGTACCATGAGAATGTGCGTGGACTATAGACAAATCAATCGTATCACCCATAAAGACGCGCACCCGTTACCTAGGATAGAGGAGTCTTTAGCCGCACTAAAATCGGCTAATTTCTTCTCTACTTTGGACCTTACTAGCGGGTACTGGCAGGTTCCTGTGGCAGAGGCTGACAAGGAGAAGACCGCCTTCACCACCCCGATGGGATTAAGTGAATTCAACTGTATGCCATTCGGGCTCTGCAATGCACCCGGGACCTTCCAGAGGCTGATGGAATGCTGTCTAGGGCACCGAAACTTTGAGACGGTCTTACTTTACCTGGACGACGTGATTGTCTATTCAAAGACTTACGAGGACCATCTAAAACACCTGGCAGAGGTGTTCGAAGCCCTGGCAGGCTATGGCATGAAAGTGAAACCCTCCAAGTGCCATCTGTTAAAGCCGAAGGTACAGTACCTGGGGCATGTGGTGAGTGCAGAAGGAGTAGCCCCCGACCCCGACAAGGTCACAGTAATCAAGAGCTGGAAAAGCCCCTCAAACATCAAAGAAGTGAGGCAGTTCCTTGGGTTGGTAGGCTACTACCGAAGGTTCATCCCCGGGTTCACAAAGATGGCGGCTCCAATGCAGGACCTCCTGATAGGTCAGTCTAAATCCAGAAGTCACAAGCCACCCTTCAAGTGGGACAAGCCGGAAGAGGAGTCCTTCCGCCAGTTGAAGATGGCCCTCACGGGGTATGAGATCTTGGCCTACCCCGATTATGGCCAGCCTTTTATCCTCCACACAGACGCCAGTAATGTGGGGCTAGGAGCCGTACTGTCCCAAAACCAACAGGGCAGAGAAAGGGTGATCGCGTACGCCAGCCGGAAGCTGAGGCCCACTGAAAGGAACCCGCAGAATTACAGCTCCTTCAAGCTAGAATTCTTGGCAGTGGTGTGGGCCGTCACAGAACGGTTTAAACATTACCTGGCCTCCGCAAAGTTCACTGTGTACACGGACAACAACCCATTGTCACACCTGGACAATGCAAGACTAAGTGCCCTAGAACAGCGGTGGATGGCCCGGCTATCAAATTATGACTTCACAATCAAATACTGGGCAGGCAAAACCAACGCCAACGCAGACGCCCTATCAAGAATGCCCCACCTACCCGAAGGAGAAGAAGACTCGGAAGAGCTGGAGGAAGTAGAGCTCCCTGCGTTCCACCGGTATGGGGCCACTCAGTATTCTCACCGGCTAAGAGACAAAGACCTAACCATCGTCATGTTCAACCTCTTACCCCACCACGGCTGGGCTGAAACGCAAGATAGTGACCCTGCAGTTTGCCTGGTGAAAGACCTGTTAACCCAGGCAGATGCTAGCCCTGGCCCGGATGCTCCAGAGGAAGCCAAGCAGTTATGGAAGGAGAAAAGCAGGCTATTCCTCTACGAAGGTAAGCTGTGCAGAAGACTTGTCAACCACCGGACGCACGAGCTGACCTGGCAAGTAGTGGTCTCGTGACGGGATGCAGCAATGGTCCTGGAGGCCTACCATGACAGAGCAGGACACTTCGGGTGGAAGAAACTGGAGTTCCTACTGAGAGAGCGGTTCTACTGGATCGGTATGAGAGGGGCCATCGAGAAGTGGAGCAGGGACTGCGGCCCATGTCATCTCAGAAGGAAGGACCGTACCAGCCAGAAGACACCTTTGAGGCCCATTGTCACCAGGCAGCCTCTTGAGCTGGTAGCTCTGGACCATGTAAAGTTGGCTCCAAGCCGGTCCGGCTACATCTATGCCCTCACGATTGTGGACCATTACTCCCGGTTCTTGGTGGTGGTCCCGGTTAAAGACTTGACAGCCCAAACGGCGGCCAGAGCCTTCCAACAACACTTCTGCCGTCCACACGGGTATCCGGAACAGGTCTTGACAGATCAAGGTCCAGCGTTTGAGGCGGAAGTTTTCCAGGAGTTCTGCAACCTCTACGGCTGTAGGAAGATTCGGACAACGCCTTACCACCCGCAAACCAACGGGCTGTGTGAGAAAATGAATAATATCGTCATTGATCTCCTCAAGACGTTGCCCTTGGAGGAACGCAGCCTGTGGCCGGAGAAGCTGCCAGACCTGATAGACTTGTACAACCATATCCCGGTGAATGCTACAAACTGCACCCCGGCTTACCTGATGCGAGCAAGACCAGGTAAGCTGCCTATGGACCTGGAGATGGGAGTCCTGACACCCGAGGACACCTCCCCAGATGCAGACTGGGATACGGAATGGTGGCTACAGTACAAGAAGGTACAGGAGAGTGTGGAGAGGAGTCTGGCTCAAGCGGGAGAAAAACAAGAGAGGCTCTTCAACCAACACGCCCCTGCTGGTCCCCTGGAACCTGGTGAGCAGGTCCTGAAGCGGAAGAGAAGGCTTCACAAGCTAGATGACCAGTGGGAGAGCGACCCGTACACAGTACTGCAGTCCAACCTCGACAACCCGAAGGTATGTGTAATTACCAAGGATGGAGGAGAAACCACTAGTACCGTCTCCAGAGACCACCTAAAAAGGTGCCCCGAGCAACTACAGAGTGCTGGAGAAGATCAAGATGACCTTGAACCCGCAGAGGACAAGGAAGAAATGATCAGCACAGTGCTTGGAGAGTTCCTGCGGTCCTGGACTCGGATAAACGATGCCATAGTGGTACCCGTCCTACACTTCCTTCAACTTACCCAGCAGGAGCCTACAGGAGAGCAGGAAGAACAAGAGGAACAAGCAGCCCCGGAGGCAGAAGAACACATGCCAGCAGCCCAGGAGAGTCAACCCTCTGCTGACAGTGAGCCTGCCATGCCTGCGGTAAGCCAAAGGACCCGCAGACAGCTGCCTGCCCTGCCTGTAAACCCAGCTAGTAGCTGTACCCTAAATGATAGTGGGGAAAGCCAGGTTAGACCACCACCAGACAGTGGGTTATGCAGGTCAACCCTGAGCACTAGGGGTCAAGTACCAGCTCGCTGGAAAATATAGGGTGTGTTAAGAGCCGTAAATAACCCTTGTAAATAATTGTTAAATGTTCAAACAGTAATTGCATGACCAGTAATTTTGTGTTTCAGTTTCTTTTAGTTAACCCAATGGACTAACAGGTTATGAACTTTGAGTAACCGGGACTTTTCTTGTAAAATATGTTCGGAGCTTAACCAAAGGAAGGAATAAAGACTGTCAAGGACTCGGAGCAAGGACAGACCCCCACCTGGTTAAGGCTCCCCTTGTGTTGGTGAAATGGACACCCGGTCACAGATCATACTGTGACCCTCTTCTTTTGTTGGTGATATGGACACCCGGTCACAGACCACACTGTGACCTTAAGAACTCAAATTGTGCTGGTATTTGCTGATGTTTATTGGTTGTGTGTATATACCCTGTTTGTTTTTGTCCAAAAAGGCTTAGTCCCGGAGTACTAAACTTTACTAGGGGGGAATGTGTCACCCCAGGCCTGGATGCCACAAATATTAAAGGCTGTGTTTGAGAGCAGGAGAGAGGTTCCCTGGTCATGGACCATTAGCATGCAGCACCTCCTGTCCCAGGCCAGTAGGGGGAGCAGGCAGCCCCTATAAAAGCTGGAACTGGGGCAGGGTTAGAGAGACCAGAACCCACTTCTGAAGTGTCCAGAAGGGTTCTCAGAGGAAGGGACAGGTCAGCAGCAGCTGAGGAGTCTGTGAGGCAGAGGAGAGACTGCAAGCCAGGGACAGAGGCGACGAGAGCCGGTCCTGGCTGAGAGGAGTACACAACCGGACATTGGGGTCCGGGGCTGTCTAGGGTTGCAAGCCCAGCAGCAGAGAACCAACCCGCGAGGGATTTCAGGTCCCTTGGCCTAAGAAGCCTTGAGGCTCCGCCACACAGAGGGACCAGTACAGCAGGAGAAAGCAAAAGGTACCTAAGGCCCGAGTCGCAAGCCATACAGGCAAAGTACACGGCCAGCTCAGGGACGTGGGCTATTACACCACGAAGAGGGGGATAGTCAGAAAGAGCATAGAGAGAACGGTAGGCCTACACACTCACCCTGACCAGTGGGGCTCGCCCGAATGCTCTCAGATACCCAGGCCCATTCCTAACCGGTACTCCTGTTGGGTCAGTAATAACATCTGCAATAAAGACCCTGGACTGTTTGAAGCAGACTCTGAACTCTTACTATTGCGGCCTGTACTATCACCCCCAGCATTCACCTACACTGCCCTGAGGCTACACTCTTCCCGTGGGGAGTTATCCTACCCCTGTGCTGCACATCAACACCAGCCTCAGCGGTCTGCCTTGCAGCGGCGGTCATTCCTGACCGCAATCCACGGGTGGTGTAGTCGGACATTCAAAACACTGATAAATAGACTGCCACAGCATTTGGTCTGACCACCCTGAGCCACGGGATCGGGTTGCCACTACTACCCCCAGCATCGCACAGAAGCCCGGTTCCGGGTGCCCCACGGCCCAGGGGGCAAGTCAATAACGTCCGAGAGCTCTAGAGAGGAGGTCTTATTGTCCCTATAAGCTCCCTGTTTAATATTCCCCCATACAACGATCAAACGCTGTAATGTTCTAAATCCAGCTACACTATTACCAGTAGATTTAGAAAAGGGAGGAGAATATCAGGGTGGGGAAAAGGGAGGGACTGTGAGCCAAAACCTGCCCCTGTAAACTAGCAGATGAGGAAGCTCAGTTTGACATTGACACATGAACATGACTGTCAGGCATTGATGGAGGCAGAAACATAGGGCTTGTTAGATATCACTGATGTAACCTCACTAAAACCTCTGCTGAGAATTTTGGAGATGGCTCCAGAGCTTGGTACAACGATCAAGGACGGTTCATCACTGGGTATGCAGTAGTCCACAATGGTAAGGCAGTAATACATGAACCACTCTCCTACAGCTGCTCTGTGCAGAGGCTGAGCAGAAGGCGCTCGCTGCAGTGTGCAATGTGGGAAAGTTAAAAAGATTTAGGTATTTTCGGACTCAAGATATGTTTTAAAGGATCGCACATGACTTTGGCGCCATTTGGCGGAGCCGTAATTTTCTTACCTCTGCTGGAAAACCTATGAGGTGGTAGAGAAGCTACTCACAGCACTCCCCCTTCCCCGAAGGGCAGCTATCAGTGCACACATGGGAACAAACTTGCAGTAGGGAATGCCTTGGCCAACCAGGCGGCTAAGGAAGTAGCACGACTACCTCTGACTGGAACGCTGGCCATAGGAGACACGGCCCTGCTAGGGGACTCAGTGAACGAAAGTGCGGGAAGCCCCTTTCACAGAGGAGACTGTCACAGCACCAGCTCCAGTGGCCGTTGATCGTGAACTACTGCAGGTTTTCCAGATCCAGGCCCCCCTACACGAACAGAACACATGGGCCAAAGCAGGTGCTGTACAGTCAGAGTCAGGGGTATGGCAGGTAAACACCAGGATTTGCCTCCCTTGCTTGTTCCCGATGATGGCTGCCCTGGCACATTTCCCCGGTGCACAACTCAAACAGTGTTATGTGTGCAGTGGTGCTACAAAACTGGTGAGCCCCAGGGTTTCCGAATGCGGCTACAAAGTATGTCTACTTTGTGCAGAACATAACCCCAGTAGACCTATTCGAGTCCCACAAAATACACGCCAAAACCAGATTACCCGTTTCAGAGACTGCAATAGGACTATGTACAGCTACCTAAGGTGGGTACTTATGAATACGTCCTGGTATGCATCAAACTCTTTCTTGCCTGAAGCTTGGGCCGTAACCAAAGTTAACACACAAAAAAAATAAAGTGAGGTGGTTGGCAGATATGGGGTGCCCAAACTATAGCGAGTGACAGAGGCACTCACTTCACTGGAGAACTGATGAAACAGATCATGGCCACTCTGGGGATAGAACAGGCTTTCCATGTTCCCTTTTACTCACAAAGTAGTGGGAAGGTGGAACGCCTTAATGGTACTCTGAAATTAAAAATCCAGAAGTGCATGGAGAATACACACTTGTCCTGGGTAGATTGCTTGTCCATTGCATCATATTCAGTGAGGAACTCCCCAAGGTGTAGAGAGAAGCTGTTCCCGATCAAATACTGTGCGGTAGTGTCCCTAAGACAGGGTTATACAGTGCTGGCCAAAAGTATTGGCACCCCTGCAATTCTGTCAGATAATACTCAGTTTCTTCTTGAAAATGATTGCAATCACAAATTCTTTGGTATTATTCTCTTCATTTAATTTGTCTTCAATGAAAAAAACACAAATAGAATTGTCCTAAAGCCAAATTGGATATAATTCTACACCAAACCTAAAAAAGGGGGTGGACAAAAGTATTGGCACCCTTTGAAAAATCATGTGATGCTTCTCTAATTCGTGTAATGAACAGCACCTGTAACTTACCTGTGGCACCTAACAGGTGTTGGCAATAACTAAATCACACTTGCAGCCAGTTAACATGGATTAAAGTTGACTCAACCTCTGTCCTGTGTCCTTGTGTGTACCACATTGAGCATGGAGAAAAGAAAGAAGACCAAAGAACTGTCTGAGGACTTGAGAAACCAAATTGTGAGGAAGCATGAGCAATCTCAAGGCTACAAGTCCATCTCCAAAGACCTGAATGTTCCTGTGTCTTCCGTGCGCAGTGTCATCAAGAAGTTTAAAGCCCATGGCACTGTGGCTAACCTCCCTAGATGTGGACGGAAAAGAAAAATTGACGAGAGATTTCAACGCAAGATTGTGCGGATGGTGGATAAAGAACCTTGACTAACATCCAAACAAGTTCAAGCTGCCCTGCAGTCCGAGGGTACAACAGTGTCAACCCGTACTATCCGTCGGCGTCTGAATGAAAAGGGACTGTATGGTAGGATACCCAGGAAGACCCAAGTTCTTACCCCGAGACATAAAAAAGCCAGGATGGAGTTTGCCAAAACTTACCTGAGAAAGCCTAAAACGTTTTGGAAGAATGTTCTCTGGTCAGATGAGACAAAAGTAGAGCTTTTTGGGAAAAAGCATCAACATAGAGTGTACAGGAAAAAAAAAGAGGCATTCAAAGAAAAGAACACGGTCCCTACTGTCAAACATGGCGGAGGTTCCCTGATGTTTTGGGGTTGCTTTGCTGCCTCTGGCACTGGACTGCTTGACCGTGTGCATGGCATTATGAAGTCTGAAGACTACCAACAAATTTTGCAGCATAATGTAGGGCCCAGTGTGAGAAAGCTGGTTCTCCCTCAGAGGTCATGGGTCTTCCAGCAGGACAATGACCCAAAACACACTTCCAAAAGCACTATAAAATGGTTTTAGAGAAAGCACTGGAGACTTCTAAGGTGGCCAGCAATGAGTCCAGACCTAAATCCCATAGAACACCTGTGGAGAGATCTCAAAATAGCAGTTTGGAGAAGGCACCCTTCACATATCAGGGACCTGGAGCAGTTTGCCAAAGAAGAATGGTCTACAATTCCAGAAGAGCATTGTAAGAAACTCATTGATGGTTACCGGAACCGGTTGTTCGCAGTTATTTTGGCTAAACGTTGTGCAACCAAGTATTAGGCTGAGGGTGCCAATACTTTTGTCCGGCCCTTTTTTGGAGTTTTGTGTGAAATGATCAATGATTTGATTTTTACTTCATTCTCTTTTGTGTTTTTTCCTTGCAAGCAAATTAAATGAAGATAATAATACCAAAAAATTTGTGATTGCAATCATTTTCAGGAAGAAACTGAGTATTATCTGACAGAATTGCAGGGGTGCCAATACTTTTGGCCAGCACTGTATTTCCAGCAGCAGCTGCAGCCTCCTACAGTTCCCTCACTCAATATGTCTTGGAGTTGCACAAACATTTGACTATTACCCATAACCGTGTTCTTTCCTCCATCCCAGACACCAACTGTATAAGCGGCACACACACTGGTATCAGGAGACTGGGTTGTGGTCAAGAGACATATGAGGAGACCACTGGATCCCAGATACAGTGAGCCATTTTAAGTACTACTGACCACTGCCACTTCTGTCAAGCTTCAAGGCAAAGATACTTGGATCCACGCCAGCCACTGAAAAAGGTCCTGATCCCTGGCAGCAGCAAAGATGATGACCCTGCCCCTTTGGACCATGTTGATGGCAATTGCATCCCTTGCCTTAACTCTCAATGACATACTAAAAGAGGAGGACTGGCACAACAAACTGATAAGTATCAGCAAGTCCTGCTGTGAGACTTAGTTTCTAAAGACATTCATAAAAGCTGCTAGATATGCACCCATAGCCCAATATCCTCTGATACAATGCCATATCTCGCAGTGCCCCCATCCCCATATGAGGCTTTCAACTATAGCTGTTTCCACAAAGAGACTTTTGATTTTGCCCATTATGACAGAGAAAATCTCACCAGCAGTCACTTGGTACTGGTCCAGATTGTGGGGTGGGTGGAGACTCCATGGTTACAGATAAATCATACAGGTAGCTTAAAACATTGGTATGAGCCGGACCTAGTACAAGGTAAATTTATAACACAGAGTGCTAAGAAGTTTCCAATAGGTGAAATTCCATTTAAAGAACTGAAGTTAAGCCTGCGATGCCCACTCTCCGAGGACTGGAAAAGGTGTGAGAGCAATTTCATCATTCGTGATGATAGATGTTTTCAGAAAAAACATGGATTTTTGGACAATAACGAGTTGTGGTTTACAGATTCTGCCCAAACTTGTGAACGACTTGACCAAATAATTACCCTTCTGAGTCTTAAGACATGCCGAAGGAATGAGGTTGGTTTCCAAAACAACTTAACTTGGTTATGCCAAACCTCCGATGCAAGGACTTTTGACTTATAAACACTGTGTGCAGAATTATTAGGCAAGTTGTATTTTAGAGGATTATTTTTATTATTGATCAACAACTATGTTCTCAAGCAACCCAAAAGACTCATAAATATCCAAGCTTAATATTTTGGAAGTTGGAGTGTTTTTTTTTTTAGATTTGACTATCTTAGGAGGATATCTGTTTTTGCAGGTAACTATTACTGTGCAGAATTATTAGGCAACGTAAGAAAAACCAAATATAATCCTATCTCACTTGATTATTTTCACCAGATAAACCAATATCAGTGCACAAAATTTAGAAATAAACATTTCTGACATGCAAAAACAAAAACCAAAAAAATTAGTGATGAATATAGACACCTTTCTTTATGATGACACTCAACAGCCTTCCTTCCATAGATTCTATCAGTTGCTTGATCTGTTTTCGATCAACATTGCGTGCAGCAGCCACTGTGAAGATTTCACCAATTTAAGATACACTAGGTAACTGCTCTCCTCCAAATTAAAGATGTCCGAGTGCATGCAGAGAAGCTAATTAACCAAATCTGCTAATCTGGTTGATAAACTTCACTCAGAGACTGAACCACGCAAATGGCATACTTTATTACGTAGACATGGGGTTAAATAGCATTCTCCTTCTAGGTGGGATTAGTAAAATTTATTGCTCTTTTCTGATAACTCGGCACGCTGTAATTTGTTCATCTATGTATCTCTTGTACTCAGTAACGCCTTAGGAATTCCGATGGGAGGGGTGAGTTCGTTTCTCAGCGCCATCTTTGCCAACTCGACATGAATCTCTCTGTTATCAGCCGTGCACATGCATACGTCATTCCCAGGAAATCATTTAGTTGTTCGTGTCTACAAATTAGAACAGAAGCTGTTAGTTATATATTCATTAACTATTAACATAATCCATGTGCATATACACATTTGCATACATACATGCACATAGATTATTCCATCATCGCTATATTGATTCACACTGATTAGATAATCTATTAAAAGAAGCTAATTGATTTTCTATAATATATATATTTTACCTTGACACCACCACAGCCTCCCAGACACTGTTCCGAGAGGTGTACTGTTTTCCCTCCCTGTAGATCTCACATTTTATGATGGACCACAGGTTCTCTATGGGGTTCAGATCAGGTGAACAAGGGGGCCATGTCATTATTTTTTCTTCTTTTAGACCTTTACTGGCCAGCCACGCTGTGGAGTAGTTGGATGCATGTGATGGAGCATTGTCTTGCATGAAAATCATGTTTTTCTTGAACGATACCGACTTCTTCCTGTACCACTGCTTGAAGAAGTTGTCTTCCAGAAACTGACAGTAGGTCTGGGAGTTGAGCTTCACTCCATCCTCAACCCGAAACGGTCCCACAAGTTCATCTTTGATGATACCAACCCATACCAGTACCCCACCTCCACCTTTCTTGCGTCTGAGTCGGAGTGGAGCTCTCTGCCCTTTACTTATCCAGCCTCTGGTCCATCCATCTGACCCATCAAGAATCACTATCATTTCATCAGTCCATAAAACCTTTGAAAAATCAGTCTTAAGATATTTCTTGGCCCATTCTTGACGTTTTATCTTATGTTTCTTGTTCCAAGGTGGTCGTTTTTCAGCCTTCCTTACCTTGGCCATGTCCCTGAGTATCACACACCTTGTGCTTTTTGATACTCCAGTAATGTTGCAGCTCTGAAATATGGCAAAACTGGTGGCGAATGGCATCTTGGCAGCTTCACGCTTGATTTTCCTCAATTCATGGGCAGTTATTTTGCGCCTTTTTTGGCCAACACGCTTCTTGCGACCCTGTTGGCTATTTGACATCAAAAGCTTGATTGTTCGGTGATCACGCTTCAAAAGTTTGGAATTTTCAAGACTGCTGCATCCCTCTGCAAGACATCTCACAATTTTGGACTTTTCAGAGCCCGTCAAATCTCTCTTCTGACTCATTTTGCCAAAGGAAAGGAAATTGCCTAATAATTAAGCACACCTTATATAGGGTGTTGATGTCATTAGTCAACACCCCTCCTCATTACAGAGATGCACATCACCAAATTTACTTAATTGGTGGTTGGCTCTCAAGCCTATGCAGCTTGGAGTAAGACAACATGTATAAAAAGTATCATGTGATCAAAATACTCATTTGCCTAATAATTCTGCTCACAGTGTACGTTGTCTTGGGAGACTCACTGACATCATATCCTGTATACTGCCTAAGGTTTTATATCTAGTATGTGGTCACCAGGCCTATAAATGGCTTCCCCCGGGTGCAGAAGGAACCTGTACCTTAGCACGCCTTATGCCTGCTACCTTCCTACTTCTGCATGGTGAATTAGATACAAATGCTGTCCCCAAACTTTCACTATACAAATGAGCTGCAGACAATCGCCCCAGAACGAATAGTAGACTTTATATAGCGGAAATGGGGATAGTGAATGAGAGTATATTAATTTACCCTTTCATTACATAAATGTTGGTATTACTAGTATATCTAACCGGTAGAACTGGTGTATTTGTTATGATGAAATTTGCGGACAAGCTATCTGTCAGGGATATCACAGGGCGACGACACCGGGGAGATCACGCAATATCTCGCCGTTGCCGTCACTATGTCACGGATTTCGTCCGGAATCGAGAGCACACGATCACATCCAGACTACTCACTACTTAGGTATCGGCAAGCGACCAGAGAGAGAATGGCGCTACACTTCCGGATTCCAACGCATTGTCTGTGTGGAGGATGGCTCCTTCTGAAGCCGGGCTTGCTCCAGCTGGTACTTTCGCTCCTCTCGGTCAGCTTGGGCCTGGTGCTCAGTTTGGGCCTGTCACTCAGCAGCCTCTTGGTCAGTTTGGGCCCGTTGCTCTGCTCACTCCTGGAACTTCAGGATCAGCTGCAGTCATCTGTCATGATCGTCTGCAGCGAGCTGCTCCAAGGCCATCTGCAGGTGGGGGTCCACACTACCCTGGCTGCGGGTCTGGCTAGCATTTACAAGTGGGACCCCTGCAGCAACGCCATCTGGGCCTTGGCTGGCCGCCCCATCATCAGGGCTCTGCTGTTGGACGGGTTCTGCAGCACCTTGCAACAGTTCAGCAATCAGTTGGGCCTTGGATTTGCCCATGGGGTCAATCTGTCCCAGCTCACAGAGGGCTTTAAGTACGTCCTTTGACTGCTGGTGATAGCAGGGCTCTCCACGGGTAGCCATTATTGACAAATTAAAGATAGGACAGAAAAACAAGAGAAGGGGAGGGGATGCAACTGCTACACGTACAGTAATATCCCAGATAAAAAATATTAAAACACTGAGTCTGATTTCTTAAAACTTGGCACAGAATTCTCGCAAGAACCGTGCAAGTTTTCAGTGACAGGAATAATTGCTCCATCCAGCCACTGCTGTTCTGTAATATCCCACCGCTTGCTACCAATTTGTCAGGGATATTGCAGGGCGACGACACGGGGGAAATCACGCAATATCTCGGCGTTGCCATCACTATGTCACGGATTTCGTCTGGAATCGTGAGCACACGATCCAGACCACTCACTACTTAGCTATCGGCCAGCGACCAGTGAGAGTATGGCGCTACACCTCCAGATTCCAATGCATGGAATACGTGTACCCACCCCGTAGGTCACTGTCTGCTTCACGAAAGCCCAATTATTATGATTATTTGCTGCCACCACTGTGCAAATATACAGGCCTAGGTGGACGCCTGCATTCTGGTAGCGTATGGCTTCGGGGGAGACAACGATTACAGAACAGAAGAAACAGAACTATTAAATTTTCTATTTAATCCAAAAGGGAGGCAGTGTTTAAGAAAAATATACAAGATTTTACAAAGGGGACAATACAATACATAAGCAGTAACATAAAATAAACAGGATAACAGAAGAAACTTACTATAGAGTTTGCGGGGACGAATCAGTATAGCTGGAGGAGGGGCACCCCAATCTGAGCGTTATCGAACGCGATCCGTTGCATATAGTAGCTCCCTGGCAATGAATCCTGATCCATCCTCAGTGTATTCTTTTTATGCTGAAAGCAGAGACCTGTCCACACACCCCTGGGATAACATCATGTGGGCTTGGCTCCACCCTTCATGTTTTTATTGAAAACGCTAACTTCTGCGAAAACTTATTGCTCGTTGAGCGCAGAAGTTTGAAAACGACGCCATTTTTTCCATTATGATTTTACCTTCATTTAGAGACCACACATTGCGCCGTTGCTGTCTGCTACTCTGGTGCTTTTGCGCTGCAGCTCTCTGAAGGGGTTTACGGCTATGAAAAAAATGAGCATACTGCTCGTTGGCTGGCCCTGCCACTAAAAATATGGGTCCCATTATTATCGGAATTAAGGAACTTACAATTCATATTCCGTATCGGTGCCGAAATTCCTGGAGTCTGTGTTAACCTCTTTTTTTAAGTGCTGGGAATGAAACTTCAACAGGTTTATGTAAATTTATCGCAGCCTGTGTTCCAAATTATTCTGCAAATAATATTTTCTCAGATTTTCACAAATTACCTATATGAATTGCAGTCATTGTAATTTTCCAGTCAAATAACTATTAGAGTACAATTGAAAGGTTTTTGTACAAACTGCCTATGATAACAGGATATTTTTTAAAAAATAAAAAACTCAAACTGTACTCAAAATGCATGTTCCAAATTATTATGCACAGCAGAGTTTTCAACCTTTTCATTTTAATAAAGAACAAAAAAATGGTCATTTTTGAAATTATAAGCATTAGCAGGTTATTACAAACTGAAATCAAACAGTTTTCAACTCAAAACTTTATTCTAGGTGATGTTACATTTGCACATAGGACCCCTTGTTGGAAAGGAGCTTCTGAACTCTCTCGTCCATTGAATTTGTCAGGTTTTGGATGGTTTCTGCTTTAATTGTTTTGCATGAGGACAGAATACCCTCCCAGAGCTGTTGCTTAGATGTGAACTGCCTCCCGCCATCATAGACACTCCTTTTGATGAAGCTCCAGAGGTTCTCAATGGGGTTGAGGTCAGGGGAGCATGGGGGCCACACCATAAGTTTGTCCCCTTTTATGCCCATAGCAGCCAGAGATGCAGATGTGTTATGTGCAGCATGAGACGGGGCACACTCTTGGCATTCTCTTGATGAGCTTCAAGAGGTAGTCACCGGAAATGGTTTTCACTTCGCAGGTGTGCCCTATCAGGTTTAATAAGTGGGATTTCTTGCCTTATAAATGGGGTTGGGACCATCAGTTGTGTTGTGCAGAAGTCTGGTGGATACACAGCTGATAGTTCTACTGAATAGACTGCTAGAATTTGTATTATGGGAAGAAAAAAGCAGCTAAGTAAAGAAAAACGAGTGGCCATCATTACTTTAAGAAATTAAGGTCAGTCAGTCCGAAAAATTGGGAAAACTTTGAAAGTGTCCCCAAGTGCAGTTGCAAAATCCATCAAGCGCTACAAAGAAACGCTACAAAGAGAATGCCAAGAGTGTGCAAAGCAGTCATCAAAGCAAAAGGTGGCTACTTTGAAGAACCTAGAATATAAGACATATTTTCAGTTGTTTCACACTTTTTTGTTAAGTATATAATTCCACATGTGTTAATTCATAGTTTTGATGCCTTCAGTGTGAATGTACAATTTTCATAGTCATGAAAATACAGAAAAATCTTTAAATGAGGTGTGTCCAAACTTTTGGTCTGTACTGTATATATATTTGATAATTTAATATTAGCTCTATAAGTGTTATTCATAAAAGCGACAATACAGCATTGTATGTTATATACAGCTGTCTTTCTGTTACACACACTTTCCTCTGTTTTTGTAAAGTATAGTTAATTAGACAGACCTATCTTTCAAGGACGACTGCTATTTCCAATTAAAATACTTTCTCTGTTAGGTAATGTTAGCCACCCCCGTTCTTCTGGGGGTGTAATAAAATACTTGTTGCTTGGGATCTGAGGGCAGACAAGAATTGTACAGTCAGACACAGGCTGTGTGTTATTTTCTTTCTCTGATGCATCGTATTTATTTATCTAATCAGAACCAGAAATGGCCGATTTGGAGATAATTATCTCAATCCAAATTAGCTCTTCTTGGAAGGGCTACCACGACACGCTGATATTTTGAAAAAAGTGCGCCAGAGAACCACATGTCATGTCAAAGTTCAGATGAAATACATACAAAGCTTCATACAAAACATCATTATGCAGATTCAACTTATATAACTAACAAATGTATTCAATAATTTATTATTCAGGTAATGGATTTTAAAATAAAAAAATAAATTGGATGAATTGCAGTAATGTTGCTGAAATAAACTTATGCCGATGGAATCGAACACACTCTGATCCCACATCAAACTCACTTATTAGTGCCCTATATCAGAGAGCCATCGTGCTTAGTGGAAAGGATCTCGGGTAACCTAGAACTGTGAGGTGGAAAGTGGAAGACAATTTTTATCTTTATTAGTTTATATATTTATATGCTGTATTGAAATCACCTGGACATAGAGGATAAGAGAACTTCCACTAGTGTCATCCACCTTCCAAGATGACATATTAATTTATATTATTATGTCCTATAGTGTGACAATTACCCATAGAGAATTATGAATAATTATACTGATGATATCAGCTCTCAAGATAACGTATATATACTTTTAGGCTATGTGCCCACGATGCAGAAATGCTCAGGATTTTTTCCTGAGCGTTTCTGCATCTCCCTGGCAGAAAAAACGCATGCGGATTGTACATGTGGATTGTACATGCGTTTTCCTGCCAGGGACATGCGGATATGGAGCGGTTACCCACTGACATTTCCACATGTGGATTGACAAGCGCTTACCAAGCAATTAGCATCACTTGGAAAGTGCTTGTGACAACTAGGTCACACAATATAAATCCATGCAAACAGCATGGATTTATATAGTGTGACCCGAGAGAGTGGTAAAAATAAAAAAATAAATGTATACTTACCCTCCGATGGCCCCCGGTGTCCCGCTCACTCCGTTCTCCCTTGCCGGCAACAGTGAATTGAAAGACCTGCCGACGTCAGCGTCGCGTGACCCGTCACATGACTCTGACGTCAGCGCAGGTCCTTCAATTCACTGCAAAGTGCCGGGAAGCAAGTAGGAGCGCAGCGCGGGCCGACAGAAGGTAAGTATACATTTTTTTTTTATTTTATTCTTTTTTTACATATTTTTTAATGGTACCTGGGTGTGGAGGAGACTCTTCTCTCATCTACACCCGGGTACAATCCGCACATTAGAACGCTTGGATTACGCATCTACATATACAGTGATGCGTAATCCATGTGGTCTAATGCAAGTCAATGGCGGCGAAGACGCAGCACTTCCACAAAATAATTGGTAGTGCTGCGTTTTTTTCCGCAATGATAATCCGCAGCGGAAATTTCCGCAGCATGTGCACAGCACATGCGGATTATCATTGGGGAACATTGCTGCCCTTCTACCATGCGTTTTTAATGTGTTTTTAATGCGTTTCCGCAGCTGCAAAAACGCTGCGAAAACGCATTAAAAACGCATCGTGGGCACACAGCCTTTCAGTATTTATTATTAAAACACAATTGTGTAGAACAATCACAGAGATTTTTTTATATTCAACTCCTGGTTATTTAGGGGAGTGGGTAAGGAAAGCAATGGATGCACAAATCAGTGCTGGGGCGTTGGATGTGCCGTGCATTTCCCTCTTACGGAGTCATGTAGGGAATTCTGCAATAACTAATAGATACCAAGGCGCTGAGACACGTCAGCTAACACAAGCCGCACAGTCACCCGCCAGGATTGGGCCGGAAAAAAAAACACCAGCCCTTTCGTGGATAGAAGCCGGAATGAAGGTAAATATCCTTACTATTCTGAGTGAACAGTGTGTGAACCTGAAATGATAATTAACAATCTCTGATAAGGTATTATTAGGGTTATTTTAGCATTAAGTCACAATCGATAACAAGAATTCTAATATATCTAGAGACTTATAATGATTATTTGGTAATGAAGGGGTGTCATGGATATCAAGAAATCAAAGGGAATTTCAATATTAATTTCATTCAGAGAAAACCATCCGTGACTTCATTGAGCCCATTAAGAATAAGAAAGTTCAATTTATAGATCCAGCATATTTCCTTTCTATTGAGCTCGGCTGCACGATCTGGTGTACCTTGTGGAATGTGTCCAATTGGAAAAATACGGAATTGTTTAAGTTCTCCACTATGCTTGATGGCGCAGTGTGCTGATAATCCCATCTCATTCCACTAACTCTTTGGTCTAGTACCCGCGGTTTGCAGCAGCTGTTACACGTGTTTTCATTGTTGCAATTGCAACAGAACAAGGTGAACAAACACACCCCGTTTGTTTATATCTCATCACGGGTAAAACCCTATTTGCTCCCCAGTTTCTTCGCTAAATTCATATAATGGGTGCAATTGCTTTATTCTGACCCAAAGGCCAAAATAAGAGTGAATGGCTCTATGTCTAATCAATTTTTTGGTGCCCCCTGTCTCCCTTATTGTTTGAAATAGCAATTGAACCTCTTTCAGCAGGAATTAGTAAAATGTCTGAGATAAATGGATTTAAATATGGGACCAAGGAAAAGAAGGTGGCATTGTATGCCGATGATTTACTCTTATTCCTATGGGGTGCTTGGGGGCCTCTGGAGAGCACGATGGTGACTATCTCTAGCTGACCTATTCCTTCTAAAGACCATGCTAAGGACTAGTGGGCACTCATTACGGGTGGAAGAATGGCCATTCGGCAAACAGGAAAGGGTTCTTTACATTCAGGGCAGTGAGACTGTGAAATGCCCAACCACAAGAGGTAGTAATGGCAGATACTATAACAACTTTTAAAAAAGGGCTGGATGATTTCCTCACCACATAACATTGTGGGTTATAGATAACTTATTGACAAAAAATATATAATTGGTAGAGAATGGGTGAACTTGATGGAACTAGGCCTTTTTTCAAAGTATGTAACATCCCCCATGTTTCTGTATGGCGATCTCTACCCCAGGACATTCAGAACTTATCTTAGAAAATTCACCAAAATGGGAATGAAAACCATAATTACAAAAAAGGGCAAGGTTCCACTGGACTGATTGATCTGATTATTAAAGGCAAACTCAGCAAGAGGTAAGAATGAGGACTAGTCCTTCTGCTGAACTGCAGTAAAACACCATAAAACTTGTTCCAAAGATTTGTTCATTCTTTCTGACAGTTGGGTTCAGGGTGGTAGGCACGGGAAAATGACAAGTCAATCCCCAGTTTTTTACAAAAAGCTTTCCAGAATTTGGAGACAAATTGCACTCCCCTATCAGACATAATGTTATCAGGAATTCCATGCAGTATCACAACATGACACATAAACAACTTGGAGAGTGTCGCACCATCAGGTAACCCTGACAAAGGAACAAAATGAACCTGTTTACTGAATCGGTCAACTACCACCCAAATAACAGTCTTCCCACCAGACAGAGGCAAATCCGTGATGAAATCTATGGACAGATGAGTCAGCTGTCTTTCTGGAATTGGCAATGGAGTCAATTCCCCGACCGGCCGGTTATGACAGACTTAAGTGAATGCACAAACTTCACAAGCGGATTGTCACGCTGTCTCAGTATACTGGAGGTAGGGGGCCTAAGCTGACCCTAAGCTGGGGCCCTGACTAATCCCTCAACCTGGAGGTACTGTTAAAGGTACAGAGGTCCAGGCCGCCAGCGTAACCCCTACCTCCTGCAGATCCCTGCACCTAAGTAATCTAGTCCTGAGAAGGACCCCGATCACAACCAAAGGGAACAAGAAATAATATGCCCAAACACAGTACTTAGACGAACGAGACAATACAAGGGAAAAACCAAAACCACCTTGCATACAACAACTACTCAACTACAACAGAGGGAAAACCAACGGGAAAGGAGATAAATGATAAAGCGAGGAAAGGGAAAAAACACTTCCAAATACACTTATCTCAGCAACTCCAAACACCACGATCCGCTCTGTCAGTCTGAATGAAATGCTTTCACCGACACCTCCCAAACAGACCAGCAGGTATATGAAGGAGCCTCACTACAGAAGTATTGATTGCAGCTGGGCGAGGCTGGACCTAATCTAGCCCAGAGAGAGAGAGAGAATTAACTCCCTCACTGCCGAGAAACACAAAGCACCAACAAGTCAGCTGCGAGAAGTCAGGCTGTGTACTCGTGACGATCTTCGTGGCAACACACCCGTGACAGTACCCCCCCTTCTACGAGGGGCCTCCGGACCCTCAGGGCCAGGTTTATCCGGGTGAGTTGTGTGGAAGGCCCGAACTAATCGGTCTGCGTTAATATCCGACGCAGGAACCCACATCCTCTCCTCAGGACCATACCCCTTCCAATGAACCAGGTACTGAAGGGACCGGCGATTAAAGCGTGAATCAATGACCCTCGATACCTGGAACTCCAAGTTACCATTGACAACCACTGGAGGGGGAGGTAAAGGTGACGGTACCACCGGCGCCACATACCTCTTAAGCAATGATCTGTGAAACACGTTGTGAATTTTAAACGTAGGGGGGAGGTCAAGACGGAATGCCACCGGATTAATAATAGAACTGATTCTGTACGGCCCGATGAACCTGGGACCCAGTTTCCAGGAGGGAACCTTAAGTTTAATATTCCTGGTAGACAACCATACCCGATCGTTCACACTTAGGTCCGGACCAGACACTCTCCTCCTATCAGCCATACGTTTGTATCGGTTCCCCATAGTATTCAGATTCTTCAGCACCCCTCTCCATACTGAAGCGAGTGATGAGGAAAATCGTTCCTCCTCAGGAACCCCCGAAGAGCCCCCCCTACTGAAAGTACAAAACTGGGGGTGAAAACCATATGCCCCAAAAAACGGGGACTTACCAGTGGACTCGCTCCGCCTATTATTCAGAGCAAACTCTGCCAGAGGTAAGAAAGAAGCCCAGTCCTCCTGGTTCTCTGACACAAAACACCGGAGATATGTCTCCAAGCTCTGGTTCATGCGTTCCGTCTGACCATTGGTCTGAGGATGAAAAGCCGATGAGAATGACAACTGCATCCCCCGCCGTGCACAAAACGCCTTCCAGAACTTAGACACAAACTGAGATCCCCGATCAGACACCACCTCGGAGGGTACCCCGTGAAGCCTCACAATCTCCCCAATGAACACCTGCGCAAGAGTTTTAGCATTAGGGAGAGCCGGAAGAGCGATAAAATGTGCCATCTTGCTGAACCTGTCCACTACAACGAGTATGACCGTTTTTCCCGAAGACGGAGGGAGGTCTGTAATAAAGTCCATAGACAGATGAGTCCAAGGACGCTCCGGGATCTTCAAAGGTAAAAGGGCCCCAGACGGACGGGTATGTGAGGTCTTAGAGCGCGCACAAACCCCACAGGACGCGACAAAAGTTACCACCTCCTTATGTAAGTTAGGCCACCAAAACCGACGCGAGAGGAGATCCACAGTTGCTTTACTCCCCGGGTGTCCTGCAAAAACTGAGTTATGGTGTGCCTCGATCACCTTTTGTCGCAACTGATCTGGAACAAACAGCCTCCCCGGAGGTCCAACAGGGGCGTCCCCCTGGGCCTCCAATACCTCCTCCTCAAGCTCAGAGCATACTGCCGAAACCACCACCCCCTCCTGAAGGATAGGAATCGGGTCGTCCGTATTTCCGGCCCCCGGGAAACTACGAGATAAGGCATCCGCCTTTACATTTTTTGACCCAGGACGATATGTAACGACAAAATTAAACCTGGTAAAAAACAATGACCACCTAGCTTGTCTGGGATTCAGACGTTTCGCGGACTCCAGATATAGCAGGTTCTTGTGATCGGTGATGACGGTGACCGGATGAACTGCCCCCTCCAAAAAATGGCGCCACTCCTCAAAAGCTAACTTAATGGCCAAGAGTTCCCTATTGCCGACATCGTAATTCCTCTCAGCGGACGACAATTTTTTAGAGAAAAAGGCGCACGGATGCCACTTACCAGGGGACGAACCCTGTGACAATACTGCTCCCACCCCTACCTCGGAAGCGTCTACCTCTACAATGAATGGCTGAGACGCATCAGGTTGAATGAGTATGGGTGCCGAGGCAAAACATTTTTTCAAAGAGGAGAATGCTTGACAAGCCTTGTCAGACCACCTAGAAAAATCCGTCCCCTTTTTAGTCATGTCAGTGAGAGGCTTAACCAAGGACGAGAAATTACGAATGAACTTCCGGTAATAATTAGCAAACCCCAGGAAACGTTGTAGTGCCTTAAGATTCTCTGGCCGATCCCACTCAAGAACTGCCCGCACTTTCCCAGGGTCCATACGAAAACCGGACGCTGAAACCAGAAAGCCTAAAAACTGGAGTTCCTGTACGGCGAACACACACTTCTCCCACTTGGCATACAGTTTATTATCCCGCAAGATCTGTAACACCTGCCTAACGTGCTCCTGATGAGACACCAGATCCGGCGAGTAAATTAAGATATCATCCAGATATATGACAACAAACTGTCCCACCAGGCGGCGAAAAATGTCATTAACAAAGTGTTGAAACACCGCCGGGGCATTAGTCAGACCGAATGGCATGACAAGGTTCTCATAATGCCCCTCCGGAGTGTTAAAAGCCGTCTTCCACTCATCCCCCTCCTTCATCCTAATCAGATTGTACGCCCCCCTGAGATCCAACTTAGAGAACCATTTGGCGCCCGCGATCTGATTAAAGAGATCGGGAATAAGTGGGAGCGGATACGGATCTCGGACCGTAATCCGATTAAGTTCACGGAAATCCAGGCAAGGGCGTAGGCCTCCATCTTTCTTCTTAACAAAGAAGAACCCCGCAGCCACCGGTGAAGATGAAGGTCTAATATGCCCCTTAGCCAGACTTTCTGAAATATAATCCTTCATGGCCTGCCTCTCAGGACCAGAAAGGTTATACAACCTAGCTTTAGGTAACTTGGCCTCAGGGAGCAGTTTTACAGAACAGTCATACACGCGATGAGGAGGTAGTTCCTGACACCCTTTCTCCGAGAATACATCCTCAAAGTCCGCCAGAAATGGAGGTAAGACCCAAGGAGTAACCGCACCAATGACCGTGTTCATGCAGTTTTTATTACAGAATTTACTCCATTGGCTTATCTCCCTGGTTTGCCAATTAATAACCGGGTTATGCTTAGCTAACCAAGGAAGGCCCAACACAATAGGAGTGGGAAGACCCTCCAACACGTAGCAAGACAACAGTTCTTTATGTATTGCCCCCACTTGAAGTTTTACGTCATGCACAGCTTGCAAAAAACTTCCCTGACCGAGAGGCCTGGCATCGATCGAGAATATGGGGATGGGTTTAGCCAACTCACTCAACCGCATACCTTGAACCCGGGCAAACCGAGCATCAACCAGATTAGCCCCGGCCCCACTATCCAGAAGAACAGATATCCTCTCAGTTCTCGTACCCACCACCACCTCCGCCGGTACGAGAAACTGAGACGAACCTAGGGACGAAATACCTACTCCCAGATTGCCGTCCACCACACAACCTGGGATCAACAGTTTTCCGACGACTCTTCACTCTGCAAGGGACGGGATGGACACCCCCCAATAAAATGTCCCTTTCTCCCGCAGAAGAAACACCTTCCTGCCTTATGGCGCACCACCGGTCCCCTCCCCCGAAATGATGTTCCTCCTAATTGCATAGGCTCCTCTGGACTGACCAGGGGAACCACCATATGAGGGGACCTTGTAGGAGGTGGAGTCATCACAGGGGGTAGAGTTATCCCGCACCTCTCCCGAAGCCGTCTGTCTACGCGAATAGCAAGGGCCATAGCGGCTTCCAGTGACACGGGAGAGTCATACTGAGCCAACACATCCTGTAATTTGTCGGATAAACCATGACAAAACTGGCTCCTAAGAGCCGGGTCATTCCACTGGGTGTCCGTGGCCCACCTACGGAACTCCGAACAGAATTCCTCCGCCGGACGATCTCCCTGCTGGATCCTACGTAACTTAGACTCAGCAAGGGAGATCCGATCTGGGTCATCATATACGAGTCCCAGAGCAGTGAAAAACCTATCCACTGACTGGAGAGCCGGGGAACCCGGGGGAAGAGAGAACGCCCAAGATTGTGGGTCCCCTTGTAGGAGCGAGATGACAATTCCCACCCTTTGTTCTTCACTCCCCGATGACCGAGGCCGCAGCCGAAAGTACAATTTGCATGCCTCCCGGAAAACAAAAAACTTGTCCCGCCCCCCAGTGAACCTGTCAGGGAGAGCTACTTTAGGTTCTGGTCCGGCTTGCTCCTGAGGATGCCAAACCTTGGACCTAACGTCCGCCAGCTCCATGGACAAACTCTGCAATTGCCGAGCTAGACCGGCTACTGGATCCATGGTAGCTGGAGAAAAACTAAGTTGGTCGGTGAAAATGTCACGCTGTCTCAGTATACTGGAGGTAGGGGGCCTAAGCTGACCCTAAGCTGGGGCCCTGACTAATCCCTCAACCTGGAGGTACTGTTAAAGGTACAGAGGTCCAGGCCGCCAGCGTAACCCCTACCTCCTGCAGATCCCTGCACCTAAGTAATCTAGTCCTGAGAAGGACCCCGATCACAACCAAAGGGAACAAGAAATAATATGCCCAAACACAGTACTTAGACGAACGAGACAATACAAGGGAAAAACCAAAACCACCTTGCATACAACAACTACTCAACTACAACAGAGGGAAAACCAACGGGAAAGGAGATAAATGATAAAGCGAGGAAAGGGAAAAAACACTTCCAAATACACTTATCTCAGCAACTCCAAACACCACGATCCGCTCTGTCAGTCTGAATGAAATGCTTTCACCGACACCTCCCAAACAGACCAGCAGGTATATGAAGGAGCCTCACTACAGAAGTATTGATTGCAGCTGGGCGAGGCTGGACCTAATCTAGCCCAGAGAGAGAGAGAGAATTAACTCCCTCACTGCCGAGAAACACAAAGCACCAACAAGTCAGCTGCGAGAAGTCAGGCTGTGTACTCGTGACGATCTTCGTGGCAACACACCCGTGACACGGATACGAAATCTTTAATATCATTATTCATAGACGGCCAACAAAAGAGCCTAGTAATAGCTTTCCTCCTAGCTGTAATCCCAGGATGACCACTCAAGATGGAATCATGAAACTCCTGCAACAGACGCAATCTTAGGTACACAGCTACAAGTAATTTGGACCCAGGAGTGGTGGAAGGAGCCAAAGACTGAACTTCGTGTATCTCAAATTCCAATTCTGAGGATATCACAGAAACCACAATGCCCTTAGGTAGAATGGAGGATGGAGGTTCTGGAGGAAAAACTGAACTTAAACTGCGTGATAGTGCGATAGCTTTCACATTCTTGGACCCGGCCTGAAAGTGATAGAGAAATTGAAACTAGAGAAAAATAAGGACCCTCTGGCTTATCTAGGAGTTAGCCAATTAGCTGAATAATATATGCTAAATTCTTATGGTCGGTGACCACAGTGACTTGATGAACTGCCCCCTCCAGAAAAGGTCTCCATTCCCAACAGCATAATTTCTTTCAGCAGATGAAAATTTTCTCTAGAAAAAAGTACATGGCCACAAATAGGTCAAAGTTTTGGAACCCTGAGATAAAACGGCCCCTACCCCGACCTCCACAATGAATGGTTCTTGTACAGTACAGACCAAAAGTTTGGACACACCTTCTCATTTAAAGATTTTTCTGTATTTTCATGACTATGAAAATTGTACATTCACACTGAAGGCATCAAAACTATGAATTAACACATGTGGAATTATATACTTAAAAAAGTGTGAAACAACTGAAAATATGTCTTATATTCTAGGTTCTTCAAAGTAGCCACCTTTTGCTTGAGAAAGAACTGGGTGTGCGAAACGCGCGTTGGGATGTTATTTCTTGGCACGGGACTGCACGTAGCGATATTCCTGATGAGTAAGTTCAATGACCTGGGTCGGTCCTGCCCTTAGGGAAAACATCACTCCACTTTTGTCTCCATATAGATCTCCTTTCTCTTGTGCCATATTCTTATATTTAATCTTAGGACCTTTATTACCATGGCTAATGATCTATGATTGTATTTATACGACTAAACTATGGAGAACATCACTAGCTGATATGGGAGATGTCAGCCATCATTACTTTACCTAGGCCCCTTTTTTTCTATAAATATCTACCCATAGGAATTAGAGTCCACTGGGAAACTTACTACTGTCCATATGTGCTTAATGATTTCTTTGTTTCATCCTTTTTCCTCTAACAATCTCTTTTAAATTTTGTGATCATCTAATAATGATTTTTTAACTATTATCTTTCAATAAATAATGTTATTATATATTTGCAAGTGTTTTTTGGATTTATTCCAAGTTTAGGTGTTATGATTGGGGACCCACTGCATAGTTTTGTCTATGTTGATTAAATGGGGAGATATGATATATTTATCTCTAGCTAATATGTACTATATATGCTTTTGGAGTAGTGTTTTGTACAGAGTTCTAGCAGCAGACACATCTCTACAACAACTGTTAAGAGGAGACTTTGTGCAGCAGGCCTTCATGGTAAAATAGCTGCTAGGAAACCACTGCTAAGGACAGGCAACAAGCAGAAGAGACTTGTTTGGGCTAAAGAACACAAGGAATGGACATTAGACCAGTGGAAATCTGTGCTTTGGTCTGATGAGTCCAAATTTGAGATCTTTGGTTCCAACCACCGTGTCTTTGTGCGACGCAGAAAAGGTGAACGGATGGACTCTACATGCCTGTTTCCCACCATGAAGCATGGAGGAGGAGGTGTGATGGTGTGGGGGTGCTTTGCTGGTGACACTGTTGGGGATTTATTCAAAATTGAAGGCATACTGAACCAGCATGGCTACCACAGCATCTTGCAGCGGCATGCTATTCCATCCGGTTTGCGTTTAGTTGGACCATCATTTATTTTTTAACAGGACAATGACCCCAAACACACCTCCAGGCTGTGTAAGGACTATTTGACCAAGAAGGAGAGTGATGATGTCCTACGCCAGATGACCTGGCCTCCACAGTCACCAGACCTGAACCCAATCGAGATGGTTTGGGGTGAGCTGGAGCGCAGAGTGAAGGCAAAAGGGCCAACAAGTGCTAAGCATCTCTGGGAACTCCTTCAAGATTGTTGGAAGACCATTTCCGGTGACTACCTCTTGAAAGTCATCTAGAGAATGCCAAGAGTGTGCAAAGCAGTCATCAAAGCAAAAGGTGGCTACTTTGAAGAACCTAGAATATAAGACATATTTTCAGTTGTTTCACACTTTTTTGTTAAGTATATAATTCCACATGTGTTAATTCATAGTTTTGATGCCTTCAGTGTGAATGTACAATTTTCATAGTCATGAAAATACAGAAAAATCTTTAAATGAGAAGGTGTGTCCAAACTTTTGGTCTGTACTGTAGATCGGGTTGGATTAGAACAGGAGCAGACATAAAACACTTCTATTTTTCAAAAGCCCCAATAGCATCTGGTGACCAAACCTTGAGATCTGCCCCCTTACGTGTGAGGTCAGTAATCTGAGAAAAACCCCTAATTAATTTCCTATAATAGTTGTTGATGATTTCAGGTCACTAGGTTGGACCCAATCTATTATGGCTTTCACCTTCCCAGGATCCATCGTAAACCATCAGCCGATAAAATTAACCCCGGGAATGAAACTTCCTGAACAGAAAAAAAAAGCATTTCTCAATTTTAGCAAACAATATTTTTTTCCTTCAATCTTTGAGATACTACACGGACATGTTCCTGGTGAGAATCCAAATCAGGAGAGAAAATTCTATATCATCAAGATAAATCACAAGAAATCTCCCGATGTAATCAGAGAAATATCATTCAGAAAGTCGTGAAATTCTGTTGGTGCATTGGAGAATCCAAAGGGCAGGAGAAGATTATCGAATAAAACCTCAGACGATAAAGACGCCGTTTTCTACTCATCACCCTTCACGATGGGAATCAAATTGTAATAAGGTCTAAGGTCAAGGTTAGAAAACTATTTAGCCTCTAGTCACTGCTCCGCTCCGTACACCTCGTACACATGCAGCTCCGCTCCGTACACCTCGTACACACACGGCTCCGCTCCGTACACTTCGTACCCACGCGGCTCCGTTCCGTACACCTCGTACATGCGCGGCTCTGCTCCGTACACCTCGTACACGCGCGGCTCTGCTCCGTACACCTCGTACACACGCGGCTCCGCTCCGTACACCTCGTACACACGCGGCTCCGCTTCGTACACCTCGTACACGCGCGGCTCTGCTCCGTACACCTCGTACACGCGCGGCTCTGCTCCATACACCTCGTACACATGCGTCTCCACTCCGTATGCCTCGTACATGCGCGGCTCCGCTCCGTACACCTCGCACACACGCGGCTCCGCTACAAACACCTCGTACACGCGTGGCTCTGCTCCGTACACGCGCGGCTCTGCTCCGTACGCCTCGTACATGCGCGGCTCCGCTCCGTACACCTCGTACACACGCGGCTCCGCTACGTACACCTCGTACACATGCGGCTCCGCTCCGTACGCCTCGTACACGCAGCTCCGCTCCATACGCCTCGTACACGCGTGGCTCCGCTCCGTACGCCTCATACACGCGCGGCTCCGCTCCGTACGCCTCATACACGCGCGGCTCCGTATGCCTCATACACACGGCTCCGCTCCGTACTCCTCGTACACACACAGCTCCGCTACGTACACCACGTACACATGCGGCTCCGCTCCGTACGCCTCGTATACGCGCGGCTCCGCTCCGTACGCCTCGTACACGCGTGGCTCCGCTCCGTACGCATAGTACACATGCGGCTCCGCTCTACTCATCACCCTTCACGATGGGAATCAAATTGTAATAAGGTCTAAGGTCAAGGTTAGAAAACTATTTAGCCTCTAGTCACTGCTCCGCTCCGTACACCTCGTACACATGCAGCTCCGCTCCGTACACCTCGTACACACACGGCTCCGCTCCGTACACTTCGTACCCACGCGGCTCCGTTCCGTACACCTCGTACACGCGCGGCTCTGCTCCGTACACCTCGTACACGCGCGGCTCTGCTCCGTACACCTCGTACACACGCGGCTCCGCTCCGTACACCTCGTACACACGCGGCTCCGCTTCGTACACCTCGTACACGCGCGGCTCTGCTCCGTACACCTCGTACACGCGCGGCTCTGCTCCATACACCTCGTACACATGCGTCTCCACTCCGTATGCCTCGTACATGCGCGGCTCCGCTCCGTACACCTCGCACACACGCGGCTCCGCTACAAACACCTCGTACACGCGTGGCTCTGCTCCGTACACGCGCGGCTCTGCTCCGTACGCCTCGTACATGCGCGGCTCCGCTCCGTACACCTCGTACACACGCGGCTCCGCTACGTACACCTCGTACACATGCGGCTCCGCTCCGTACGCCTCGTACACGCAGCTCCGCTCCATACGCCTCGTACACGCGTGGCTCCGCTCCGTACGCCTCATACACGCGCGGCTCCGCTCCGTACGCCTCATACACGCGCGGCTCCGTATGCCTCATACACACGGCTCCGCTCCGTACTCCTCGTACACACACAGCTCCGCTACGTACACCACGTACACATGCGGCTCCGCTCCGTACGCCTCGTATACGCGCGGCTCCGCTCCGTACGCCTCGTACACGCGTGGCTCCGCTCCGTACGCATAGTACACATGCGGCTCCGCTCCATACTCCTCATACACGCGCGGCTCCGCTCCGCACGCCTCATAGACGCGCGGCTCCGTACGCCTCATACACACGGCTCCGCTCCGTACACACACACCTCCGCTCCGTACACCTCGTACACGCGCGGCTCTGCTCCGTACACCTCGTACACGCGCGGCTCTGCTCCGTACACCTCGTACACACGGCTCCGCTCTGTACGCCACGTACACGCGCGGCTCCGCTCCGTACACACACGGCTCTGCTCCGTACACCTCGTACACACGCGGCTCTGCTCCATACGCCTCGTACACACGGCTCCGCTCCGTACGCCTCGTACACACGCGGCTCCGCTCCGTACACCTCGTACACGCGGCTCCGCTCCGTACGCCTCGTACACGCGCGGCTCCGCTCCGTAAGTCTCGTACACGCGCGGCTCCGCTCCGTACGCCTCGTACACGCGCGGCTCCGCTCCGCACGCCTCGTACACGCGCGGCTCCGTATGCCTCATACACACGGCTCCGCTCCGTACACACACAGCTCCGCTACGTACACCTCGTACACATGCGGCTCCGCTCCGTACGCCTCATACACGCGCGGCTCCGCTCCGTACGCCTCGTACACGCGTGGCTCGGCTCCGTACGCCTAGTACACGTGCGGCTCCGCTCCGTACTCCTCATACACGCGCGGCTCCGCTCCGTACGCCTCATAGACGTGCGGCTCCGTACGCCTCATACACACGGCTCCGCTCCGTACACCTCGTACACACACAGCTCCGCTCCGTACACCTCGTACACACACAGCTCCGCTCCGTACACCTCGTACACGCGCGGCTCCGCTCCGTACACCTCGTACACGCGCGGCTCCGCTCCGTACGCCTCGTACACGCGCGGCTCCGCTCCGTACACCTCGTACACGCGCGGCTCCGCTCCGTACGCCTCGTACACGCGCGGCTCCGCTCCGTACGCCTCGTACACGCGCGGCACCGCTCCGTACGCCTCGTACACGCGCGGCTCCGCTCCGTACGCCTCGTACACGCGCGGCTCCGCTCCGTATGCCTCGTACACGCGCGGCTCCACTCCGTACACACACGGCTCCGCTCCGTACACCTAGTACACGCGCGGCTCTGCTCCGTACACCTCGTACATGCGCGGCTCCGCTCCGTACACACACGGCTCTGCTCCGTACACCTTGTACACGCGCGGCTCTGCTCCGTACGCCTCGTACACACGGCTCCGTACACCTCGTACACACGCGGCTCCGCTCCGTACACCTCGCACACACACGGCTCCGCTTCGTACACCTCTTACACACGCGGCTCCGCTTCGTACACCTCGTACACACACGGCTCTGCTCCGTACACCTCGTACACGCGCGGCTCTGCTCCGTACACCTCGTACACACACGGCTCCGCTCCGTACACCTCGTACACGCGCGGCTCCGCTTCGTACACCTCTTACACACGCGGCTGCGCTCCGTATATCTCGTACACGCGCGGCTCCGCTCCGTACGCCTCGTACACGCGCGGCTCCGCTCCATACACCTCGTACACGCGCGGCTCCGCTCCGTACGCCTCATACACGCGCGCGTTCCGCTCTGTACACACACGGCTCCGCTCCGTACACCTCGTACACGCGTGGCTCCGCTCCGTACGCCTCGTACACACGCGGCTCTGCTCCGTACATCTCGTACACGTGCAGCTCCGCTCCGTACACCTCGTACACACGCGGCTACGCTCCGTACACCTCGTACATACGCGGCTCCGCTCCGTACACCTCGTACACGCATGGCTCCGCTTCGTACACCTCTTACACACGCGGCTCCGCTCCGTACGCCTCGTTCACGAGCGGCTCCGCTCCGTACGCCTCGTACACGCGCGGCTCCGCTCCGTACGCCTCGTACACGCGCGGCTCCGCTCCGTACGCCTCGTACACGCGCGGCTCCGCTCCGTACACCTCGTACACGCGCGGCTCCGCTCCGTACACCTCGTACACACGCGGCTCCGCTCCGTACACCTCATACACACGCGGCTCCGCTCCGTACACCTAATACACACGCGGCTCCGCTCCGTACACCTCGTACACGCGCGGCTCTGCTCCGTACACCTCGTACACGCGAGGCTCCGCTCCGTACACCTCGTACACGCGCGGCTCCGCTCCGTACACCTCGTACACACGCGGCTCTGCTCCGTACACCTCGTACACTCGCGGCTCCGCTCCGTACACCTCGTACACGCGCGGCTCTGCTCCGTACACCTCGTACACACGCGGCTCTGCTCCGTACACCTCGTACACTCGCGGCT
This sequence comes from Phyllobates terribilis, assembly GCF_046119375.1. Classification (NCBI taxonomy): domain Eukaryota; kingdom Metazoa; phylum Chordata; class Amphibia; order Anura; family Dendrobatidae; genus Phyllobates; species Phyllobates terribilis. The sequence continues at coordinate 12,186,667 of NW_027362772.1, read as the reverse complement.
CCGCTCCGTACACCTCGTACACGCGCGGCTCTGCTCCGTACACCTCGTACACACACGGCTCCTCTCCGTACACCTCGTACACACGCGTCTCCGCTCCGTACACCTCGTACACGCGCGGCTCAGCTCCGTACACCTCGTACACGCGCGGCTCCGCTCCGTACACCTCGTACACACGCGGCTCCGCTCCGTACACCTCGTACACGCGCGGCTCCGCTCCGTACACCTCGTACACGCGCGGCTACGCTCCGTACACCTCGTACACGCGCGGCTCTGCTCCGTACACCTCGTACACGCGCGGCTCTGCTCCGTACACCTCGTACACACACGGCTCTGCTCCGTACACCTCGTACACACGCGGCTCTGCTACATCCACACTGTAAACCCCTCCTGACCCCACACATAAACTTCAGCTCATCCAGCACCATGACAACCAGCACAGCAGAGTCCTGCATCCACTGAGGCCCCTGATCATGTGACCCCTGACTCCTCCCCTCCTGTGACCTCATCACAGCTCCTGTGCGCACACAACAGCCATATATGTGGTGGCGGCTCTGCAGGTGGAGGTATGTGGAGACCCCCGTTACTGGGGCAGGGGGCATTAACCCCTTCAGCACGGAGGCTCTTTTGGGGTCTTGTGTTGCCCCTTTATAAGAATCATAAGGTTTCTGTTCTGTTTCCTGTAATAGATACATACGACCCAACTATGGAGACAGGAAGGGAGGAAACGTATTGTTCTCAGAGTACAGGACCCCCACAGTGTAATGTCCCCATTATGCCCCTTATACAGGATGTATGATGCCCCCACACAGTGTAATGCCCCCATTATGCCCCCATTATGCAGGATGTATGATGCCCCCACAGTGTAATGCCCCCATTATGCCCCTTATGCAGGATGTATGATGACCCCACACAGTGTAATGCCCCCATTATGCCCCTTATGCAGGATGTATGATGCCCCCACACAGTGTAATGCCCCCATTATGCAGGATGTATGATGCCCCCACAGTGTAATGCCCCCATTATGTCCCTTATGCAGGATGTATGATGCCCCCACACAGTGTAATGCCCCCTTTATGCCCCTTATGCAGGATGTATGATGCCCCCCACACAGTGTAATGCCTCCATTATGCCCCTTATGCAGTATGTATGATGCCCGACACAGTGTAATGCCCCCATTATGCCCCTTACACAGTATGTATGATGCACCCACACAGTGTAATGCCCCCATTATGCCCCTTATACAGTATGTATGATGCCCCCACACAGTGTAATGCCCCCATTATGCCCCTTATACAGTATGTATGATGCCCCCACACATTGTAATGCCCCCATTGTGCCCCTTATACAGTATGTATGATGCCCCCACACAGTGTAATGCCCCCATTGTGCCCCTTATACAGTATGTATGATGCCCCCACACAGTGTAATGCCCCCATTGTGCCCCTTATACAGTATGTATGATGCCCCCACACAGTGTAATGCCCCCATTGTGCCCCTTATACAGTATGTGTGATGCCTGCACACAGTGTAATGCCCCCATTATGCCCCCATTATGCAGGATGTATGATGCCCCCATTATGCCCCTTATGCAGTATGTATGATGCCCCCACACAGTGTAATGCCCCCATTATGCCCCTTATGCAGTATGTATGATGCCCCCACACAGTGTAATGCCCCTTATGCAGGATGTATGATGCCCCCACACAGTGTATTGCCCCTTATGCAGGATGTATGATGCCCCCACACTGTGTAATGCCCCTTATGCAGGATGTTTGATGCCCCCACACTGTGTAATGCCCCTTATGCAGGATGTATGATGCCCCCACACAGTGTAATGCCCCTCATGCAGGATGTATGATGCCCCCACACAGTGTAATGCCCCTTATGCAGGATGTATGATGCCCCCACACAGTGTAATGCCCCCATTATGCCCCTTATGCAGGATGTATGATGCCCCCACACAGTGTAATGCCCCTTATGCAGGATGTATGATGCCCCCACACAGTGTAATTCCCCTTATGCAGGATGTATGATGCCCCCACACTGTGTAATGCCCCTTATGCAGGATGTATGATGCCCCACACAGTGTAATGCCCCCATTATTCCCCTTATGCAGGATGTATGATTCCCCCACACAGTGTAATGCCCCCATTATGCCCTTTATGCAGTATGTTTGATGCCCCCCACACAGTGTAATGCCCCCATTGTGCAGTATGTATGATGCCCCCCACACAGTGTAAAGACCCCATTATGCCCCAATGCAGTATGTATGATGCCCCCACACAGCTGGCCACATCCCAAACCACGCCCATTTACCATTTCTCCCCTGGCAGGAGGAGTAGTCAGAGGAGCGCTGGTAATGAGGGGCATTCAGCAGACGCCCGAGACTGCAGGGTGCAGACCCAAATCCAGGACTGTCCTATGTATCCGGGACAGTTGGGACTAGAGATGAGCTGATAGATTCCCGAGTCTCTGGTCCTGCATCCAGGTTGGTGGCGGCTGGACAGGAGGTCGTGAATGTTCCCATGTCCCCGGCGGCTTTTGATCACCCATGACAGCGCGACATCATCTGTGCGTCCTGCTCATCTCTAGTTTGGGACCTGAGGATTATTTTTTGTTCCTTCATTCACAGACGGAGGCGCCAGAACTTTCTCATCTTTATGTAGCTTCACTATATGACATTTTGCTTTTTTGTTTAAGGCCGTGTTCACATGTCCCAATCGTGGTATGCATGGCCCCCTCGTCCCCAATCGTGGTATGCATGACCCCCTCATCCCCAATCGTGGTATGCATGGCCCCCTCGTCCGCAATCGTGGTGTGCATGGCCCCCTCATCCCCAATCGTGGTATGCATGGCCCCCCATCACTGCACACATGAAAAAAATAAGCACTTCTTCTTACCTTCCTTTCCTCTGCTCCAGCGCTGCGTCCAATTCTGCCAGCAGCTGCTCACCTCAGCAGCTGAGCAGCGCATGACATCACTGCCATGCTCCATCCGATGCTGAGATGACCTGTGGCGATATTCACTCTCCACACTGGGTCTATAGGCGTGGAGAGGAGTGAACAGTCAATCTCCTTAATAACACGCACTGTCAGCATGGCAGCAGCTACTGCTGCGGCTCAGCGATCCTTTGTGCCTGCCACTAAAGAGAATGAATATTCACTCTTCTCCAAACCCATGGGAGTGGAGAAGAGTGAATATTCATTCTTTCTAATAGCGGGCACACAGGATCGCCTAGCCATGGCAGGAAGCCGGAGGATGATAATGACATTGTGTGCTATTCAGGAGAATTACTATTCACTTCTCTCCATTCCCATGGGCGTGGAGAAGAGTGCTCCACCGCCACAACTCCCCCTCCCCCAACACCCTCCACAGCCAGAATGTATAGAAGCTGGGAGAACAGCTGAGCCGTGACGGGATGCATGACTGAGCCCTCAAAGCGGGACAGTCTCGTGGAAAACGGGACCTTTGGGAGCTATGCCTTTGCCTGCTCCCCTACATGTATACTCTCGAGCATGTGTGTGTATATATATATATATATATATATATATATATATATATATATATATATATTGCTGTGCTCGAAAAATGTGTTTGCATCGCCATGGCTGCATGTCTCGCAGCTGTTAGACATCCGTAACACATGCAGGGATTGCCTGTTTGTTAGGCAATCCCTGCAAGTGTTGCAAATATCTAACAGCCGCGAGACATGCAGCTTCAGCGACGCAAACTTATTTTTTCAGCACACAGAAGATACTATGTTAGCACCCGAGCATGCTCGGATAACCCCTTATCCGAGCATGTTCACACATCACTAACAATTATTAGAAAATGGATGAAACACAAGATGACTGTCAATCTTCCTTGGTCTGGGACTGCATGCAGCTACTTGCATCGTGCGATAAGGATGATTCAGAGAAAGGTCAGGAATCAGCCCAGAACTACAAGGGAGGACCTAGTCAATGACCTGAAGAGAGCTGGGACCACAGTCTCAAACATTACCGTTGGTAACTAGTTATGAGCGAGCACTAAAATGTACTCGTTGTTTGAGTTGAGCAAATTGGAATGCTCGAGTGCTCGGTCCGTGTATCTAGCCCAATGTAAGTCTATGGAAAACTCAAGCATTTTTCCGGCGGCCTGCAGAGGGCCTACAAATTGCCCAGATCAATGGGAACAGTGCTCAAATGGCATGGGAAGACCCCTGGAAGCATCTCTGACTCCCAGGTCACTGCTGTCAACAATGTTGTCAGAGGTATTTTGCCACTTTTACGGACTCGCAATAAAACATACAAAAACAAAACCAAAATGGATTTTCCCTGAAAATATGTTAAGGAACATCCTTTCCAGGGTAATGACTTGTATATGAGGCAAAATAAATAACCAAAAACAAAAATACTCCTCCACACCTTGGGCTATGTTCACACGTAGCGTTTTTGATGCGTTTTTGAACTTTTTCATTGCTTTCAGCCAAGACAAATGCATTCACTAGTTCCAACGCGTAGGGACATCGCAGATCAGTCGGTGAGCTGGAAGCTGCAAACGCTGCTGAAGCATGGCAAGGGCGGCGGAAGCTGTAGCTGACTTTCTAAAATGGACACACAGGCGGCGTACTGTCACAAGCAGATCCGACAGATCCGGTTAGGTTTTGAGAAACCGCTGAACCACGAGCTTAAGCACATGGGCCAGGCATGGTACGTGTGTGAGCTTGCCTCGCCTCAGAGCCGCCATCAGGTTCTGGACATTGTCATACACGACCATGCCTGCCTGTAGGGTTAGCAGTTTCAGCTACAGATCTGCCTGCTCTTTCAGAGCTGTCCACAACTCTTCAGCGCTGTGCCGTTTGTCATCTAAGCATATTAGCTTCAGCATAGTCTGTTGCTGCTTGGCGGAGGCAGTGCTGCAGTGATTCCAGCTTGCGACTGATGTGGTCATTTCGGAGATGGAGGCTGACGAGGAGGAGGAAGAGGTGCAGGAGCTGTAGAATGTGGGGGCAACTCTGATTGACCCAGGGCCCGCAATCCTCAGCGTCGGGAGGACGTGTTCCGTCCTAAGGTCCGACTGGGTCCCGGCTTCCACTATATTAACCCAGTGTGCCATCAGCGAGATGTACCATCCCTGCCCACAAGCACTTGTCCACGTGTTCGTGGTTAGGTGGACTTTCTCAGTAACTGCGTTGTTGAGGGCACGGCTAATGTTGTGGGACACGTGCTTGTGTAATGTGGGTATGGCACACCGGGAGAAATAGTGGCAGCTGGGGGCCGAGTACCGAGGGACGGCCGCCGCCATCAGGTTGCGGAAAGATTCCGTCTCCACGAGCCTAAAAGGCAACATTTTGAGCACAAGCATTTACTAAATGTGTGAATTTAGTAGTGTGGCCTGTTGGGCATTGGCTGCGTATTTGTGCTTACGTTCCAAGGACTGGGGTAGGGACAACTGAACGCTGCGCTGGGACAAGGATGTTGACCTGCTTGCTGATGGTGCTACTTGAGAGTCTGCATTGACAAGTGCAGGGCGGGAGGCATCTTGGCATGCGCCATGGACAGGGGATTGGCGTGCATGCAGAACAACGGAAGAAGCAGTGGTGTCACCCGCAAACACTGTTGCTGGACCCTGGGGTTCGGCCCACTTAGTCGGGTGCTTTGTGGTGGTGGTCAGGCTGCTAGTTTTGCTGGCCTGGCAGATGGTGCAAATGGCCTTTTTGGGGTTACCTGCAGAGTCTTCAAAAAATAACCAGACTCGGGAAGACCTAACAGTTGTACTGGCAACTTCCGTCGTGTTGGCGTTACGAGGAACGCTTTCCCGCCTTGTGTCTGCGGCCACCACAATGCTTCTTCCTGCCTGTTGTGGTGCTGTCCTCGCTCTGTATGTCCACCTGCCAGGTTGGGTCAGTTACTATAAAATCCACCACCTCATCTTCAACTTCCGCACCCTGGTCCTCCTGACTTTCTGGCATTTGTGTCTCCGCATCATCATTATCCACCTCTTGCGACAGTATTTGCACTTTCCCACCATCGCCTTCGAGTGACAGTGGCTGCTCCAGTATTTGGGCATCGCTACACGCGTTCTCCTCTTGACTCACTTGAAGCTGGCCGGGCGAGAGGCCTGAATCTACAAATGGAAAAGTGAACAGCTGTTCTGAGTGTCCAAGTGTGGGATCAGTTGTCTCCGGGCACTCGGCATGGTGGGAGGAAGGGGGATCAGGGTGAGGAATATGCGGTCCAGACTCACGGCTACTGAGACTTGACCGTGTGGAAGACAGGGTGGTGGTGGTGGTGGCAAAGTGACTGGAAGCATTATCTGCTATCCAACCAACAAACTTTTGACATTGCTCTGGGTTCAATAGTGGGGTTCTGCGTCACCTAGTAATTGGGACAGGAAGGTCGAGCGACAAGGGGTGGGTGTTTGTTGTGGCACAATTTCAGCTTGCCCACAGCCACCTCCTCGGCCTCTGCATGCACCATGCATGCACCATCACATCCTCTTCACCGTCCCTTGCCACGCAACTTGCCCATTTTAAATGGAAGACAATATTTTCCATGTTCACGAGAAATGGCTGATTTTGGAAAGCAGTTATATGTGATACGTCTGACAGAGAACCATGATTTTAAATAGCAGGCCTGTAATTTTCTAATATTATTCTACACTGAGACCTAGTGTGAATAGCTTGACCAACACACTGCAACAGAATGAAAATGGAAGAAGTGGCTGATTTTGGAACACTCTTATAGGTGTTATGTCTGACAGAGAACCACGGTTTTAAATAGCAGGCCTGTAATTTACTAATGCTATTTTTCACAGACACCTAGTGTGAATAGCTTGACCGACACACAGCAACAGAATGGAAAAAGAGGCCAATATTTCCACGTTCAGTTCAAATTTCTGTATTTTTATCGCTCAAATATGGAAGAGATCTGGCTTTATTCTGCAGTGCTAACAAGCTAATGGAGCAGAAAAATGTTGTACTCTGGATTGCTTTTTAAGTAAATAACCAGGATTAAGATAAAAGATATCTGGGGCTATGTCTACAAATATCTGTAATTATTACAGCAGCAGCAGACAGGACGTTCAATGGACCCTCTTGTGCTGTATCATACACTGCAGTCTGCCACACACACTGCCTGCCTGCCTAGCACTGATTATATACAGCTGCATTAGTCCTCAGAAGGACTGTTAGTTCAGATGGAGATATATAATATACAGTACAGTACACACCTTCTCATTTAAAGATGTTTCTGTATTTTCATGACTATGAAAATTGTACATTCACACTGAAGGCATCAAAACTATGAATTAACACATGTGGAATTATATACTTAATAAAAAAAGTGTGAAACGACTGAAAATATGTCTTATATTCTAGGTTCTTCAAAGTAGCCACCTTTTTGCTTTGATGACTGCTTTGCACACCCTTGGCATTCTCTTGATGAACTTCAAGAGGTAGTCCACGGAAATGGTTTTCACTTCACAGGTGTGCCCTGTCAGGTTTAATAAGTGGGATTTCTTGCCTTATAAATGGGGTTGGGACCATCAGTTGCGTTGTGCAGAAGTCTGGTGGATACAAAGCTGATAGTCCTTCTGAATAGACTGTTAGAAATTGTATTATGGCAAGAAAAAAGCAGCTAAGTAAAGAAAAACGAGTGGCCATCGTTACTTTAAGAAATGAAGGTCAGTCAGTGTGAAAAATTGGGCAAACTTTAAAAGTGTCCCCAAGTGCAGTTGCAAAAACCATCACGCGCTACAAACAAACTGGCTCACATGAGGACCGCCCCAGGAAAGGAAGACCAAGAGTCACCTCTGCTTCTGAGGATAAGTTTATCCGAGTCACCAGCCTCAGAAATCGCAGGTTAACAGCAGCTCAGATTAGAGACCAGGTCAATGCTACATAGAGATCTAGCAGCAGACACATTTCTTCAACAACTTTTAAGAGGAGACTTTGTGCAGCAGGCCTTCATGGTAAAATAGCTGCTAGGAAACCACTGCTAAGGACAGGCAACAAGCAGAAGAGACTTGTTTAGGCTAAAGAACACAAGGAATGGACATTAGACCAGTGGAAATCTGTGCTTTGATCTGATGAGTCCAAATTTGAGATCTTTGGTTCCAAGCACCGTGTCTTTGTGCAACGCAGAAAAGGTGAACGGATGGACTCTACATGCCTGGTTCCCACCGTGAAGTATGGAGAAGGAGGTGTGATGGTGTGGGGGTGATTTGCTGGTGACACTGTTGGGGATTTAGTCAAAATTGAAGGCATACTGATCCAGCATGGCTACCACAGCATCTTGCAGCGGCATGCTATTCCATCCGGTTTGCGTTTAGTTGGACCATCATTTATTTTTCAACAGCACAAAGACCGCAAACACACCTCCAGGCTGTGTAAGGGCTATTGGACCAAGAAGGAGAGTGATGGGGTGCTACGCCAGATGACCTAGCCTCCACAGTCACCAGACCTGAACCCAATCGAGATGGTTTGGGGTGAGCTGGACCGCAGAGTGAAGGCAAAAGGGCCAACAAGTGCTAAGCGTCTCTGGGAACTCCTTCAAGATTGTTGGAAGACCATTTCCGGTGACTACCTTTTGAAGCTCATCAAGAGAATGCCAAGAGTGTGCAAAGCAGTCATCAAAGCAAAAGTTGGCTACTTTGAAGAATCTAGAATATAAGACATATTTTCAGTTGTTTCACACTTTTTTGTTAACTACATAATTCCACATGTGTTAACTCATATTTTGATGCCTTCAGTGTGAATGTACAGTTTTCATAGTTACGAAAATACAGAAAAATCTTTAAATGAGAATGTGTGTCCAAACTTTTGGTCTGTACTGTACATACGCACACACACACGCGCGCACACACACACTGGGTACGGAAAGTATTCAGACGCCTTTAAATTGTTCACTCTTTGTTTCATTGCAGCCATTGGGTAAATTCTAAAAAGTTCATTTTTTTTTCTCATTAAAGTACACTCTGCACCCCATCTTGACTGAAAAAAAAACAGAAATGTAGAAATTTTTGCAAATTTATTAAAAAAAGAAAAACTGAAATATCACATGATCATAAGTATTCAGACCCTTTGCTCAGTATTGAGTAGAAGCACCCTTTGGAGCTAGTACAGCCATGAATCTTCTTGGGAATGATGCAACAAGTTGTTCACACCTGGATTTGGGGATCCTCTGCCATTCTTCCTTGCAGATCCTCTCCAGTTCCATCAGGTTGGATGGTGAACGTTGGTGTGCAGCCATTTTCAGGTCTCTCCAGGGATGCTCAATTGGGTTTAGGTCAGGACTCTGGCTGGGCCAGTCAAGAATGGTCACAGAGTTGTTCTGAAGCCACTCCTTTGTTATTTTAGCTGTGTGCCTAGGGTCATTGTCTTGTTTGAAGGTGAACCTTCGGCCAAGTCTGAGGTCCAGAGCACTCTGGAAGAGGTTTTCATCCAGGATCTTTCTGTACTTGGCTGCACTCATGTTTCCTTCAATTACAACTAGTTGTCCTGCCCCTGCAGCTGAAAAACACCCCCATAGCATGATGCTGCCACCACCATGTTTCACTGTTGGGATTGTATTGGGCAGGCGATGAGTAGTGCTTGGTTTTCTCCACACATACTGCTTAGAATTATCACCAAAAAGTTCTATCTTCATCTCATCAGACCAGAGAATCTTATTTCTCATAGTCTGGGAGTCCTTCATGTGTTTTTGAGCAAACTCTATGCGGGGTTTCATATGTCTTGCACTGAGGAGAGGCTTCAGTTGGGCCACTCTGCTATAAAGGCTAGACTGGTGGAGGGCTGTAGTGATAGGTGACTTTGTGGAACTTTCTCCCATCTCCCTACAGCATCTCAGACAATTCTGTCTCTGGGCTCCTTGGGCAGTTCCTTTGAGCTCATGATTCTCATTTGGTCTGACATGCACTGTGAGCTGTGAGGTCTTATATAGACAGGTGTGTGCCTTTCCAAATCAAGTCCTATCCATTTAATTAAACACAGCTGGACTCCAATGAAGGAGTAGAACCATCTCAAGGAGGATCACAAGGAAATGGGCAGCATGTGACTTAAATATGAGTGTCTGAGCAAAGGGTCTGAATACTTATGATCATGTGATATTTTAGTTTTTCTTTTTTAATAAATTTGCAAAATTTTCTACATTTCTAATTTTTTTTTTAGTCAAGATGGGGTGCAGAGTGTACTTTAGTGAGAAAAAAAAGTGAACTTTTTAGAATTTACCAAATGGCTGCAATGAAACAGAGTGAAAAATGTAAACGGGTCTGAATACTTTTCGTACCCACTGTATGTTGTGGAATACCTATATATATAAAGAAGCAAATCTCTCCCTGACTCAGCAGTACCTCTCCCTACTCTGCCTGTCTGCCTGTTTCCAGGGAAGACTGTGACGAGCATAGCGGCGTCAGGTCTTATATAGACCTGATGACGCTGTGCGGCCAGCCAATCACTGTAATGCCCACAACCAACATGACTACGGCATTACAGTGCATGGCAGGCAATCCCTGCATGTTCATGGGCTCTCTAAAGAGCGCCAAACATGCAGGGAGGGGACCCGAGTTCTCGCCCGAGCAGTGGTGAGCACGTTCGCTCATCACTATTAGTAACACATTATGTTGCCATGTATTAAAATACTGCAGAAGCACACAAGGCCCCCTGCTCATGCCAGCACATGTCAGGGCCCTTTTGAAGTTTGCCAATGATCATCTGGATGATCCAGATGAGACATGGGAGATGGTCATGTGATCTGATGAGACCAAAATAGAACTTTTGGTATTAACTGCACTCACCGTGTTTGGAAGAAGAAGCATGAGTACAACCTCAAGAACAGGTCTTCCAGCATGACAATGATCCAAAACACACAGCCAGGACAACTAAGGAGTGGCTCCATAGGAAGCCTAGCCAGTCTCCAGACCTGACCTGAACCCAAGAGAAAATCTTTGGAGGGATGTAGCCCAGCGACAGCCCCGAAACCCGAAAGATCTGGAGAAGATCTGTATGGAGGAGGGGGCCAAAATCACTGCTGCAGTGTGTGAAAACTTGGTCAAGAACTGCAAAAAATGTCTGACCTCTGTAATTGCAAACAAAGGTTTCTGAACCGAATATTAAGTTCTGTTTTTCTATTGTATCAAATACTTTATTTCATACAATAAAATGCAAACTACTTATGTAAAACTACTACAATGTGATTTTCTAGATTTTTTTCAAGATTCCGCCTCCCACAGTTCTTTGTAGGTGGGAAAACTTGCAAAATTGGAAGAGTAAATAATACTTATTTTCCCTACTGTGTGTATGTGTATGTGTGTGTGTGTGTGTGTGTGTGTGTATTCACTGCTCAGAAAAATAAAGGGAACACTTGAACAACAGAATATAACTCCAAGTAAATCAAACTTCTTTGAAATCAAACTGTCCACTTAGGAAGCAACACTGATTGAAAATCAATTTCACATGCTGTTGTGCAAATGGAATAGGCGATAGATGGAAATTATTGGCAATTATCAAGACACACTCAATAAAGGAGTGGTTCTGCAGGTGGGGACCACAGACCACATCTCAGTACCAATGGCTGATGTTTTGGTCACTTTTGAATGTTGGTTGTGCTTTCACACTCGTGGTAGCATGAGACGGACTCTACAACCCACAGAAGTTGCTCAGGTAGTGCAGCTCCTCCAGGATGGCACATCAATGCGAGCTGTGGCAAGAAGGTTTGCTGTGTCGGTCAGCGTAGTGTCCAGAGCCTGGAGGCGCTACCAAGAGACAGGCCAGTACACCAGGAGACGTGGAGGGGACCGTAGGAGGGCAACAACCCAGCAGCAGGACCGCTACCTCCGCCTTTGTGCAAGGAGGAACAGGAAGAGTACTGCCAGAGCCCTGACTCCATGAGGGTTGTATGAGGGCCCGACATCCACAGTTGGGGGTTGTGCTCACAGCCCAACTCTGTGCAGGACTCTTGGCATTTGCCGCAGAACATCAGGATTGGCAAAGTCGCCACTGGCGCCCTGTGCTCTTCACAGATGAAAGCAGGTTCAAACTGAGCACATGTGACAAACATGACAGAGTCTGGAGACGCTGTGGAGAGCGATCTGCTGCCCACAACATCCTTCAGCATGACCGGTTTGGCAGTGGGTCAGTAATGGTGTGGGGTGGCTTTGCTTTGGAGGGCCACACAGCTCTCCATGTGCTCACCAGAGGTAGCCTGACTGCCATTAGGTACCGAGATGAGATCCTCAGACCTCTTGTGAGACCATATGCTGGTGTGGTTGGCTCTGGGTTCCTACTAATGCAGGACAATGCCAGACCTCATGTGGCTGAAGTGTGTCAGCAGTTCCTGCAAGATGAAGGCATTGAAGCTATGGACTGGCCCGTCCGTTCCCCAGACCTGAATCCGATTGAGCACATCTGGGACATCATGTCTCGCTTCATCCACCAACGTCACGTTGCACCACAGACTGTCCAGGAGTTGGCGGATGCTTTAGTCCAGGTCTGGGAGGAGATCCCACAGGAGACCATCTGCAACCTCATCAGGAGCATGCCCAGGCGTAGGGAGGTCATACAGGCACGTGGTGGCCACACACAATACTCAGCCTCATTGTGACTTGTTTTAAGGACATTACATCAAAGTTGGATCAGCCTGCATTGTGTTTTTCCACTTTAATGTTGGGGGTGACTCCAAATCCAGGCCTCCATTGGTTAATAAATGTGATTTCCATTGATGATTTTTGTGTGATTTTGTTGTCAGCACATTCAACTTTGTACAGAGCAAAGTATTCAATGAGAATATTTCATTCATTCAGATCTAGGATGTGTTATTTGAGTGTTCCCTTTATTTATTTGAGCAGTGTGTGTGTATATATCTGTATACAATGAAAGAAATAAGTATTTGATCCCTTGCTGTTTTTGTATGTTTGCCCACTGACAAAGATATGAACTATCTATAATTTTAAAGGTAGATTAATTTTAACATTGAGAGATAGAATATCCCCAAAAAAATCAAGAAAATCACAGTACCCCTGACTACGCATCAACAAAACGGTGTTGGGGTGGTGTGAGGGGCCGGGGTATGTTCTGAATAAGTTTTCTATTTTGATCCCTCTGGCTGTAGCCATTATGGGAAGGTGTCACAGCTTTTAATTGAGTATTTTCTCTTTATATATGAAATGAATATTTGTTATCAATTTAATACATGCATATTTAAAAAAAATTCTTTCCAAATCAGACAATGTGATTTTCAGGATTTGTTTTCTCATTTTGTCTCTCATAGTCAAGGTCGACCTATGATGTCAATTACAGGCCTCGCTCATCTCTGTAAGTGGGAGAACTTGCACAATTGGTGGATGACTAAATACTTTTTTTCCCCACTGTATACATATAATATAATATATAGCACGGTGGCGCAGTGGTTAGCACTGCAGCCTTGCAGCGCTGGGGTCCTGGGTTCAAATCACACCAAGGACAACGTCTGCAAGGAGTTTGTATGTTCTCCCCGTGTTTGCGTGGGTTTCCTCCGGGTTCTCCGGTTTCCTCCCACACTCCAAAGACATACTGATAGGGAATCTAGATTGTGAGCCCCGATGGGGACAGCGACGATAATGTATGTAAAGCGCTGCAGAATATGTTTGCGCTATATAAAAATAAAGATTATTATTATTATATACATATATTACCCCCACATGAATATTGCTCCACTCATGTAATTCATCACGTGTGTGTATGTGTGTATATATAGATATATAATATAATGTATGTGTGCATATAAGACAGTGTGCTTTGCTTGAGGGGGAAGGACTTTTCTCTGAACAACTGAACAAAAGCTCAGTCTGGGCAAATCAGAAGCAGATTTACAACAGTTGTGTAAAGGTGGTGTATACAACTCGTAAAACCAGTTCCCTTCTGTCCTATCAGCTGAGGTTACCAGGGTTCATCATAGCTCTTAGTCAGTGATGGGGGAAAATGGGAGAATACAATAGGCTGGTGATATCAGCCCCCCACATCGGGGGCTGGAGATGCCCCTCTTGGACTGGATGTAAAATCACAAGACACATGTGATGTCTCTCTCTTACTCCATGGACACAATGACGACCATATCTGGCTGAGTATGTACTGATCCTCTGTGACCCCTTACTTACTAGGCCCTGCTTACCCTGTGCTCCTGCATTAACCCTTTCTATATATACAATACAGACCAAAAGTTTGGACACACCTTCTCATTTAAAGATTTTTCTGTATTTTCATGACTATGAAAATTGTACATTCACACTGAAGGCATCAAAACTATGAATTAACACATGTGGAATTATAGACTTAACAAAAAAGTGTGAAACAACTGAAAATATGTCTTATATTCTAGGTTCTTCAAAGTAGCCACCTTTTGCTTTGATGATTGCTTTGCACACTCTTGGCATTCTCTTGATGAGCTTCAAGAGGTAGTCACCGGAAATGGTCTTCCAACAATCTTGAAGGAGTTCCCAGAGATGCTTAGCACTTGTTGGCCCTTTTGCCTTCACTCTGCGCTCCAGCTCATCCCAAACCATCTCGATTGGGTTCAGGTCTGGTGACTGTGGAGGCCAGGTCATCTGGTGTAGCACCCAATCACTCTCCTTCTTGGTCAAATAGCCCTTACACAGCCTGGAGGTGTGTTTGGGGTCATTGTCCTGTTGAAAAATAAATGATGGTCCAACTAAACGCAAACCGGATGCAATAGCATGCCGCTGCAAGATGCTGTGGTAGCCATGCTGGTTCAGTATGCCTTCAATTTTGAATAAATCCCCAACAGTGTCACCAGCAACTCACCATCACACCTCCTCCTCCATGCTTCACGGTGGGAACCAGGCATGTAGAGTCCATCCATTCACCTTTTCTGCGTCGCACAAAGACACAGTGGTTGGAGCCAAAGATCTCAAATTTGGACTCATCAGATCAAAGCACAGATTTCCACTGGTCTAATGTCCATTCCTTGTGTTCTTTAGCCCAAACCAGTCTCTTCTGTTTGTAACCTGTCCTTAGCAGTGGTTTCCTAGCAGCTATTTTACCATGCAGGCCTGCTGCACAAAGTCTCCTCTTAACAGTTGTTGAAGAGATGTGTCTGCTGCTAGAACTCTGTCTGGCATTGACCTGGTCTCTAATCTGAGCTGCTGTTAACTTGCAATTTCTGAGGCTGGTGACTCGGATAAACTTATCCTCAGAAGCAGAGGTGACTCTTGGTCTTCCTTTCCTGGGGCGTTCCTCATGTGAGCCAGTTTCTTTGTAGCACTTGATGGTTTTTGCAACACTTTCAAAGTTTTCCCAATTTTTCGCAATGACTGACCTTCATTTCTTAAAGCAATGATGGCCACTCGTTTTTCTTTACTTAGCTGCTTTTTTCTTGCCATAATACAAATTCTAACAGTCTATTCAGTAGGACTGTCAGCTGTGTATCCACCAGACTTCTGCACAACACAACTGATGGTCCCAACCCCATTTATAAGGCAAGAAATCCCACTTATTAAACCTGACAGGGCACATCTGTGAAGTGAAAACCATTTCCGGTGACTACCTCTTGAAGATCATCAAGAGAATGCCAAGAGTGTGCAAAGCAGTCATCAAAGCAAAAGGTGGCTACTTTGAAGAACCTAGAATATAAGACATATTTTCAGTGGTTTCACACTTTTTTGTTAAGTATATAATTCCACATGTGTTAATTCATAGTTTTGATGCCTTCAGTGTGAATGTACAATTTTCATAGTCATGAAAATACAGAAAAATCTTTAAATGAGAAGGTGTGTCCAAACTTTTGGTCTGTACTGTATATACATATAGTACAGACCAAAAGTTTGGCCACACCTTCTCATTTAAAGATTTTTTTTGTATTTTCATGACTATGAAAATTATACATTCACACTGAAGGCATCAAAACTCTGAATTAACACATGTGGAATTATATACTTAACAAAAAAGCGTGAAACAACTGAAAATATGTCTTATATTCTAGGTTCTTCAAAGTAGCCACCTTTTGCTTTGATGACTGCTTTGCACACTCTTGGCATTCTCTGTATTATCATGTAACTGTGAGTTTGAGTTATTGTTATACTCATATTGTTTTCCTATTACTGTATTAATGTTGTAGTATCACTATATGTATATATATATATATATATATTTATAGTCCCCAGCTTTGGTATAAATATATATGTATGTAATAGACTGTAGACTTGTGTGTACTGAATATTCTTTATTGATGTTACGGATCCGGATGGTGGAACCACTGTGCCGTGGTACAAGGAGGGACCAGAGGGACATGACTAGGGACCAACCGGACAGACCCTGGCTACACGGCAGCTCAGTTGACTCCATGAACCAAGGAGGGACCAAGAGGGTGGACCAGGTGCCACTCTGGGACCGACCTCGTGTGAGAGCAGGGGACTCCCACGGGACTGGCGACAGGTGTAGACTGGCACGGCAGATAGGCTCGGTAGTAAGCAGACAGACAAGCACGGCAGGTAGACAGGCTGGCGGGCACAGCTAATAGGCAGGCGGGCACGGCTGGTCGACAGGCAGACGAGCACGGCTGTTAGATGGGCTGGCGGGTACGGCTGTTAGATGGGCTGGCGGGCATGGCTGGTAGACGGGCTTGCGGGCAGCATGGGGACCTAAGAACTGACAGAAAGGTTAGGAGACCAAACTAACACGTTGCACAGGCACCTCCATGTTGGGGGAGGTGCCTTATATATTACCTGTCCTCTTAGGACGGCGCACGCGGACCCTTTAAGAGACAAGGAGCACGCGCGCTCCCTAAGCACAGTGCCCGGGGTTGTGCACTGTGCACGCAGCCAGCGTGTGAGACGAGGCGCAGGAGACACCTGGCCGGGGCTGCAGCGGTAAGGATGTCGGCGTCTCCGCCGGGCAGGAGGCAGAGATGCTAGAGCTACAATTGATACAGGGTTTGTCTCCGTATATAGCATAAGGAACAGATAACGTTAAGCATCACTAATATTTGTATATTAATTAATAGTCAAGTTTGACGTTAATAATTAATATCGTACCCCAATAGAGGTGGAGAAAGTCCCCCTGTAATAACTATAGTTTAGAGGAAACTTTCTGCACTATTTCAAATAGTAAAATAAACTAATAAGACAAAACCAGCGTATACATAAAGAACAGTAAAGGCCTGATAGAGACGCTGCTGCCCCTGGATGTACTGAGTTATATCAAGGCCTCACTAGGGGGCAGTTTTACCCTTTTCTCCCTGGTTGTAATCGGCCATTTTGACCCTTCTCTACATGGTGGGACACATGGAACTGAGAGAAAATGCTATTCTGTCTGTGTAAATGCCTTTTCTCTATCACAATATTGCTGGACTCCTCACAATAACAATTCCTTGCAATATGTCCAAAGTGACCACATTTATAACATTTACCAGAGCAATATTTCCTCTCTTTTTGTACCTGACAATTTGCAATACCTGCAATATGACCGGAGTCAGCCGTGCTGGATTACAGGCCCCTAACAGAACATACTTCATTCTGTCTGGATCTGTTATACTGTTCCATTACTAGGGAGGCAATTTTAACCGCTTCCCAACCGCCCACTGTATATAAATATCGGTTCTTGCTGGGCTCTGTGCAGCGCTGACGTTTATAAACGGACGGTGGTCCGGCAGCGCTCAGGACCCCCAGGGTCCTGCAAGCGCTGCGGGTGCGGTGCAGAGCAGTAGCTCTGACAGGGAACATCATCGGGACCTGATTGGATCAGGTGCCAATGATGTTAACCCTTTGCTATCTTCTAGATGCCGCGATCCATAGCGATATTGGCATGTAGAAGATAGTGAGAGGAGAGGGGGTCGTCCACTTACCTTTCTGACGGCCCCCGTGATGTCTGAGAGGACCTGGCGTTTTCATGCAGCCGGAGGTCACATGACCACCTCCGGGTCTGCCATGTACGGTGTCCTGCTAGGCTCAGCCAGCAGCTGAGTCCAGCAGGAGACAGACAGTGTGAAACTGTCAGCAGAGCTCTCATGCAATGCAATACATGTCTATTGCATTGCATGAGAACAGTGATTAGAAAAATAAAAATTGATGTCCTATAAAGGGACAATGTAAAAAAAAAAAAGTCCAAAAAATGTTTTCAAATTGTTAAAAAAAAAATCACAAAATAAATAAATTAAATAAATGAAATATTAAACCAATAAATCCATATATTCATGCAAAAACAAAAAAAGTACACATATTTGGTATCGCCGCGTCCGGAACAACCCTATCTATCAAACTGTCACACTAATTAACCCCTTCTGTGCACACCGTAAAAAAAAAAACAAAACAAAAAAAAAACGGAGCAAAAAACGATGTTTTTTCATCATATCGCCAAACAAAAAGTGGAATAAAATGCGATCAAAAAGCCAAATGGAAATAAAAATGGTACCGCTGAAAACGTTATCTTGTCCCGCAAAAAAAAAACCGCCATACAGCTCCATCAGCCTAAAAATAAAAAAGTTCCATAAAGCGAATCAAAAATTTTTTTTCTATAAAATAGTTTTATTGTGTAAAAGCACCAAAAATCAAAAAAACTATATAAGTGTAGTATCGCTGTACCACACGCAGAATGGCATAAAAAACCCGTCAAAAAACAATTCCTGAATTGTTGGTTTTTGTTCATTTTACCTCCCAAAAAACGGAATAGAAAGCGATCAAAAAATGTCACGTACCCAAAAATGGTACCAATAAAAATGTCAACTCGTCCCGCAAAAAACAAGCCATCACATGACTGTCAGCCGAAATATGGAAAAATTATAGCTCTCAAAATGTGGCGATGCAAAAACTAGATTTTATAAAAGTGTCTTTTCGTGTGTGACAGCTGTCAATCATAAAAACCCGATATGAATCTTGTATCGCTGTAATTGCACCGACCCGAAGAATAAAGTCGTATAATCACTTATACCGCATGAGGAATGGCGTTAAAAATAAATAAAACCAATTCTTCACCTGCTACTGATTTGTTTATTCTGCCTCCCAAAGATGGTAGTAAGGCTCTGCTCACATTTATCCTGCTCTCTACGCTGAGCACTTACAGCAGAGTTTCCGTGTAAATCTCTGAAATACGTGATTCAGACGGAACCCCTGATGGAAGATTCCCTGTAATGAAGCAGATATAGGCCACTGTGGATGCCATCTGGCCTGTGATCCCACGGTGTCAGTTTTTTTAGGCGTGCATAAGAGTGCGGTTGGCCACAGTTTTGTGTACTTCTGAAAAAAAAGGACACCACTAAACAGAGGCCAGACGGAGTCCAGAGTAACTCTGCTGCCTTATTATAGTGAATGGATCCCGCGGGGGTTTCATCTGAATTACATCACTTGGAGATTTAGATGGAAACCCCGATGTAAGTGCTCAGCCTAGAGCGGCGGATAAATGTTATGTAAAATGTTCCCAATAAAAGCTTCAACTCAGTCCTCAAAAAAAGCTAGTCCCCACTCAGGTCTGTCATCTGTTAAAAATATAAGGGACTTCCAAGTTACTGGTAGCAGAAAGGCTCTGGAAAAGCGAAATGGCCCTTGGTCCCCAAAAGAAATTCAGAAAATTTTGTGCTCCCAAATTCAAATGCCTCCCTCCCTTCTGAGCCCCACAATGTGCCTAAACTACATTTAGGGTCCACATGTTTGGCATTCCTGTAGCGATGAGAGCTTGCCTAATTTACAGGTGCATGTCTCCAGAAGCACGAGCTGGGCACCACATACTGGTCACTACAGCGTACTGATCACTTCAGCTGCAGTTTTAAATTTTCACTCAGCAACATCCATTGCTGCCTTGTTTCTGGAAAAGACCCATGGAGTCAAAATCGTCACTACACCTGTAGGTAAATTCCCAAAGGGGTATAATTTCCAAAATGGGGTCGCTTGAGGGGAGATTCTGCTCTTCTAGCACTTGGGGGCTGTGTATATGGAGTCCGTAAACTATTCTACAATAATTTGTTCTCTAAGAGTCAAATAGCGCTCCTTCCCTCCCGGATCTCGCCGTATGGCTAAGCGGTACTTTACAGCCACATATGGGGTATTGCCACGTTTAGAAGAAATTGTGTGACACATTTCAGGACCATTTTTACCCATTGCCCTGTGTGAAAATGTAAAATCTGAGGCTAAAACATTTTTTTTGTGGTAAAAATATAATTATGTTTTCTTCACTGCCCAATGGTATAAATTTAAAAATGAAAAAATTCTCACTACGTCCCTAGATGAATTCCTTGAGAGGTGTAGTTTACAGAATGGGGTCACTTGTGTGGGTTTCTGATGTTTCGTCATGTCATTGACTCTTCAAATGTGACATGGTGTCTGCAACCTATCCCAGCCAACATATCTCTCCATTCTCTTCCGAACCCTGCCGTACGCGAAAGCAGTGGTTTTCCCCCACATATGGGGCATCGGCGTACTCAGGAGAAATTGCACAACAAATTTCATGGTGCAATTTCTCTTGTTACCCGTATGATAATGCAAAATTAGGGGACGAAAAACATTTTTGTGGGAAAAATGTGAAAATTTTATTTTTATGGCTCAATATTATAAATTTCTGTGAAGCACCTGGGGGTTCAAGGTGCTCACCACACATCTAGATAAGTTCCCTAAGGGGTCTAGTTTCCAAAATGGTGTCATTTGTGGGGGGTTTCCACTGTTTAGGCACAATAGGGGCTCCCCAAATGCCACATGGTGTCTGCTAATTATTCAAACAAATGTTACATTCAAAAAGTCAAATGGCGCTCCTTCCCTTCTGAACCCTGCCGTGCGCCTACAAATTGTGTAGTCCATTTTATCCTGTTACCCTTGTGAAAATAAAAAAATTGGGTCTAAAGTAACATTTTTGTGAAAAAAAGTTAAATGTTCATTTTTTTCTTCCACATTCCAAAAATTCTTGTGAAGCACCTAAAGGGTTAATAAAATTCTTGAATGTGGTTTTGAGCACCTTGAGGGGTTTTTAGAATGGTATCACTTTTGGATATTTTCTGTCATAAAGGCCCCTCAAAGTCACTTCAAATATGATGTGGTCCCTAAAAAAAAATGCTTTTGTAAATTTTGTTGGAAAAATGAGAAATCGCTGGTCAACTTTTAACCCTTAGAACTTCCTAACAAAAAAAAATGTTGGTTCCAAAATTGTTCTGATGTAAAGTGGACATGTGGGAAATGTTATTTATTAACTATTTTGTGTGACATATCTCTCTGATTTAAGGGCATGAATATTCAAAGTTTGAAAATTGCTACATTTTTGCCAAATTTCCAATTTTTTTCACAAATAAATGCAAGTGATATCAAAGAAATTTTACCACTATCATGAATTACAAGATGTCACAAAAAACAGTCTCAGAATCAGGGGGATCCGTTGAAGCATTCCAGAGCTATTACCTCATAAAGTGACAGTGGTCAGAATTGAAAAAATTGGCCTGGTCACGAAGGTGAAAACAGGCTCTGGCACAAAAGGGGTTAACAATCTAACTTTAGCATTTTCTTATAAGTGTAGACAGCAAATGCTTATCTTTACATTTATTGATTGGATCAAAATATGAAATATATGATCCCACACTTACTCTAGATGAAACGTTCTGCCCTTTTTTAGCTATCATCCCATAACTTCATTCAATACGTCCTATGACAATTCACACACATATATATATATATATATAATATAGAGAGAGAGAGAGAGAGAGATATAATATAATATTACAGTTGTGCGCAAAAGTTTACATACCCCTGCAGAATTTTTCCTTTCTTGGCCTTGTTTCAGAGAATATGAATGATAACAAAAAAACTTTTTCTTCACTCGTGGTTATTGGTTGGGTTAAGCCATTTATTGTCAAACTACTGTGTTTTCTCTTTTTAAATCTTAATAACAAGCAAAAACATCCAAATGACCCTGATCAAAAGTTCACATACCCTGGTGATTTTGGCCTGATAACATGCACAGAATTTGACACAAATGGGTTTGAATGGCTACTAAAGGTAACATCCTCACCTGTGACCTGTTTGCTTGTAATCAGTGTGTGTGCATAAAAGCTGAGTGAGTTTCAGGGATCCAGACAGACTCTTGCATCTTTCATCCAGCCATTGACGTTTCTGGATTGAGAGTCATGAGGAAAGCAAAAGAATTGTCAACGGATTTACGGGAAAAGGAAGTTGAACCGTATAACACAGGAAAGGGATACAAAAAAATATCCAAGGAATTCATAACGCCAGTCAGCAGCGTTCAAACTGTGATTAACAAATGGAAAATCAGGGGCTCTTTAAAAACCAAACCACGGTAAGGTAGACCAACAAAAGTTTCGGCCACAACTGCCAGGAAAATTGTTCGAGATGCAAAGAAAAACCCACAAATAACATGAGTGGAGAAAAAGTCTTTTAGTTATCATTCATATTCTCTGAAGCAAGGCAAAGAAAGCAATAATTCTGCCGGGGTATGTAAACTTTTGAGCATAACTGTATATACTGTATATATCAGGGTTAACTAGCGCTTCTGGGGGACATTCCTTGGGGTGCCAACCTCTGTGACTAGACAGTAGCAGCTTTGTTTAGGTACAGGATAGGGTAAGGTAGTGACTATCAATTATTCAGCAGTGCCATTGTTTATATACATCCACAACAAGCCATTCAGCTTGTAATTTTGCTAGTTTTAAGTACATGTATGTCTTTAGTCCGGTTTTTAATTCATACATTTACTAAAGGTTTAATATTTTATTTTAGGGGATTTTCCCACAGTACTCCCCCATACACACACAATATGGTATCATCCATCCCACTGACTACTCCACAGGTAATGAATAAATACTCACTTAGCCCCATTCTTGGTTCAGGTACTAATGAATCCAGGACCTATGAGATATTTACCACACAATAGTTGGATAGACAGGGGCTTATCATTCATAGTGGCAGCCCACACAACTGCTATGGTCCCCATGAATTGATGGTGATACCATTGAATAGAATAGTGGATTAGGGAGTCGAAAGCTCCCCGATCCACCATTCAGCCTTCGCCTGTGAGCCTGAGACTCCGTGCACTGCAGGCACAATGGCGTCACTACATCCCACCTGTAGTATGGAGCCTCAGTACTATAGGCTCCCTACTACAGTTGGTTGAGTAGTTTGTGTTTTTTTTTAAATGTCAGGAATTGTGGGGGCATCATATTAAGAGAAGGGCTGTGGGGGACATCATATTAAGTGAAGGGCTGTGGGAGCCTTCATACAGTGTGGGGGCCACTATACTGTGTGGGAGCCCTCTTTCTGAGCTACATGGCCACACAGGAGAACAATTTCCTGATACTGAGGTAGATAGGGATAAGTGAGTGAGAAATACAGACCTTTGGTCTATCTTGTTGCAGACTTGAATTGATATTGTGGTGTGTGTCAGGAAGGAGACATTAGAACGTACGCTCTGAAGCAAATTAAAGATATAATGGCAGTGGGAATCTGGATTCCAGGCAGGGAGCATAGCGGACAAAAAGAGCAGGATGAGGTCCTTAGCTCTGGTCAGTAGGCCTACTTAAACTGTACAGAAATTTGCCCAGGGGGAGCAGGAGGCCTAATTGAAGGGATAAAACTTTGCTAAGGTGAGCAGCAGGATGAGGTCCTTAGCTCAGTCCAGGAGGTCAGCTTAAATGGTACAGAACATTGCCCTAGGTTGGCAGAAGGCCTAATTAAATTAGGATTAAGTTAAAGAAGGATTCCTAATCTTAGACGAACAGGATTTAAGCAAACAATTGTCTATACTAGAGAGGAAGCTACAGCGTCGCCTAACTGGGACACGAGTTCTCCTACAGAGAGCTGAAGATGCAGTGCCATAGCAAGAAGTGTGTGGCCCTCAAATGGACTTTGAGAGCACTAATAAGGAGTTGTACCCATGCACCTCAGCCAGTGAGGTTCTCAAAAATCAACTGTGAGCTGACACTAACTGTGAGAGGCCGTAGCAACACATCTTCACCTGTATACTCCCCACAGGGGATGATGGGCCTTCCAATGATGGTTTGCTGGACTGTGGTAGCTTGTAACAAAATTATACTGAGAAAAAAACACAAGATATGCAACAAACGGGCATCCCAAGTACTTAATAAATTTTTATAAATACCAAGACATAATAAGATCAGGTAACATTTACTGACATATAACCACGACATACAAAGATCATAAAAACATTTAAAACCGCCCAAGGGCCTGAAAAAACAGTCCCGGACCATAAATAAACAGCCGGGATAATACCAAACCCCTAGGACACAGGTGCTTACATGAAAACTAATGTACAGTAATGCACAATCATATGAAGGATGTATACAAGTCTGTAGATGCTTACACACACAAATAAGCTGTAATTTGCATGAAGGCCATCAACCTGTAAGAGGCCACCTGGAGAAATGGAAAAACGCCACAAGCTGTAAGCAAAACATGGGTGGGAAAAAAAACCTACAACAGATAACAAACGTAACAACAACCAGTAGAGATGTATACGTAAGACAACAAGGAATGAGACGATGAAGTGTAAGCTATGATCAAGGTGCTATCAATAAGACCACCTGCAAAGTGGCTAAGTGTAAAACCTCATAGACATATGTTTGTTACCCTAATTAGAGGATCCCTGTAAGGATGAAATCACCTGCATAGGTAACCTGGGGAGGTAAAAGCTGCCCCATGCGTATCGCTACATAAGCATGTAGCTACCTCAGGGACAACGATACGCCTGGGGCAGCTTTTACCTCATTTGGCAGACGACTTATCTCTCCCAACTCCCCCATACACACAAATATTCCTGCTTTTCTGTGGTCAGTATGAGAAAGTCGCCTCCAGACTCCTCTAGATAAGGATTATCTACAGGAAGAACAATCGGATTAGCCTCTGAAATTTTGGATGACAGATCCTTCTCTGCCCTGACATCATCTGTCGGGAGGCCCCCAAATACATTATATAGTCAACCAAACCCCCCCAAAATCAATGCTTTCATGCAACTTTAGTCTAATGTGTATGAGGGTGTTAAAAGGTAACTTATTGGATGCTGCCTCTGGCCTGGTCTAATAGACTTGTGTACATTGCAGGCCCTGACACCATTATTAGGCATTTAAGTATGGTAGTAACTAGGCAGCCCCATACTATCGAGTACTTGGGGGAGGAAGGCATTCAGCCGAACTCTGTCAAGCCTTCTTAGATGCCATGTTTGCTTTTCACAGCAGCAAGTGATTAAACTGCCAGGGTTGGTGTAGCAGCCGTACCTGTGCCATCCCTGCGGTGTATATTTAAGTTCTGGTGCCCAAAAGAGTTAATTTCTCTTTAAAAAAACAAATGTTTAACGTGTTAAAAAATAAAATATGTCTTATGCCTTTTGCATGTTTTTTTTTTTAACAAGAATTGTTAGTGCTAATCTTTTGAAACATTTTAATATCTGTTTTTTTCTGGTGTATTTCTCGTAATATAGGAGAGCCCAAGGCCAAAAATAAAGCCCATAAAACATTGTACATGGAGACTTTGGTATCAAATTATTTCTGTCTGCAGTGTTTGTGCAAACAAAAAAGCTTTTATAAAACCTCAAACTTCTGTGTGAATCAGACATGAGATCTAACGTGATAAAAGATTACAGTCCGGGGAAGACGGGAAACATTCATACAGACGGCCAGTGGTGATGTAGTCAGTGATGGACTCTGGCCAAATATGTTTTTAGAGGCGTAGTAGAAGATGAAGATGTCCTTATCATGAAGAAGTTATTTAATAATAACAATTTTTATATATAGCGTCAACATATTCCGCAGCACTTTTATTTCTCATGTCATGTGTAATGAATATCTCCTGCAGTATTGCTAATGCTGATTCCAGTATTTGTAAATGAGAGGAGAATTAGCGTTATGGACGATAAGTCTATGAGAAACATATTCCGCTGCCGACTCCGAGGAAGAAACTGCTTGTTGTCTGTGGCCTAAAATAATATAGGTTTTATTACTAGATGTAAAGAAGAAAACTAAATACTGTAAAATAATAAATCTCCTGATATGTTTCCCTTATTATCTCCAGTAATTGTATTATTACACAAGTTTTTTATGATGTTATATTGGCTCATCTTCTCGTTCAGGTCTCTACAATATCAGATTCTCTCAGTGAAGATCTTCTATGTAAGAGAATTTTCCTGATTTATCCATCAAAGATGGATATGGACAGAAACAAGATGGCGGAGAAGATATTATACCTCACCGTAGAGATCCTATTCCGGCTTACTGGAGAGGTGAGAGATTCTGATGACATCACATTACATCATTATCTATGGGAATAACAGATGGACAGAACTGGAGAGGTGAGGACTCTGGAAATGTCTGTAGTGAGATTTATTAATGTGTCTCTCCATAACCAGGATTACACAGTAGTGAAGAAGACTTCTAGTGAGCGATGTCAGGACCCTGTGTCTGAGGGCTGGGAAAGACCCCTGAGCCCAATCACGGGGCTTCCACTTCACCCCCTAATACATGAAGACATCAATGACCAGAAGATCCTAGAACTCACCTACAAGATGATTGTGCTGCTGACTGGAGAGGTGACACTGCTGGGAATGCTGGGACATTATACAGTAACGCTATGAAGGGTTCAGGGTGGATGACGGTATCATTGTATGTGTCAGGTTCCTATAAGGTGTCAGGATGTCGCTGTCTATTTCTCCATGGAGGAGTGGGAGTATTTAGAAGGACACAAAGATGTGTACAAGGACGCCATGATGGATGTTCCCCAGCCCCTCACATCACCAGGTAATAGACAGGACTAAATACACACGGCCTATAATTATCTGTATGTAAAGAATGAATTCAGTCCTATATGTGTTTCCTCCAGATCTATCCAGTAAGAGGACAACACCAGAGAGATGTCCTCATCCTCTTCTTTCACAGGACTGTAAAAAAGAAGATCCCAATGTTCCTCAGGATCATCAGGTAGATGGAGAGAAGGTGTCATGAGATCTCCCCTATGATGTGTAGATGGCCGTGAAGGTCTTGTGTTCAGTCTTGTTTTATCCACCAGTATTATATGTTTTATACTTGTGTAATGAGAACGGTGGAGATGGCAGGATTAGAGCTGATAATAGATGTGACTTCTCCATCTGTCTGTCACTTTTACAATAATTGTTTCAGGGTGAACATCTGACCCATATTAATACTACAGAGACATACGTGAGGGGTGATGAGCGGTGTAAAGAGGAGATTCCGACATATGACTACCCAGGTGAGTAGTAGCCACTAGATGCAGAGAAGTCACAGATTCTTCTCAGTCACCAGCTGTGGCTGCTTTATTGGTGGTGTAGTCTGGACGTATCACAATCTTCCGATCACCATTTTGCCTCTTGACCATAACTTTCTCCTCCACCCAAAATCGTTCAAATTACTTTGGGCATTGAAAGCCCTTTTCTTTTTTTTAAATTAGATACATTTTTATTCATTTAGAAAAAAATAATGAAATACAACTTCAGTACAACAATTTTCCATTTTCTTATTAGCAAAAAGAACCCCACCCTCAACCACCTCCTCTTTAACAGACAGCAATAATCCCTCATCGTTATATAAGATATGATCCAATATCACACAAAACATCCTATAACCATTTCAATGCATTTCGTAGTGTATTCACCTTAATCTTCCCTTCAATAGCATTAATCACACCTTCCATGGTGCCCATAGGTTGTCACTTAGTTTGGCATTTTTCCTTTTAAAATAAATTTTCTCCTCCATTCGTACCACATAGTCCACCTGCCTTATATACACTTGTCTAGAGGGAGGTTCCATTCGCACCCAATACCTTGCTATTACCTTTCTAGCTGCATATAATAGTCTGGCAATTGCCAATTTTGCGATATCATTCCCAAGTTCCTCCACATATCCCAGCAGGCAAACCATTGGATTTCTAGGAATTATACAGTGATAACGCCCTTCAATTAGGGCAGCTACTTCAGACCAATAGCTTGCAAGTTTTGGGCAACTCCACATAACATGTAGTATATCAGCCGCTTCTGACCCACATCTCGAGCAATCCGAGGTCTCCCGTACTCCTATTCTGAACAAAAAATCAGGCGACCTATACGCTCTGTGAATAAGAAGTAGTTGGGACATTCTGGCAGGTTCACTTAGAGACAGCTTGGGGATATATTCTAATATGGATTCCCATTTGTCATCCTCAATGGTACCAACATCTGCTTCCCACTTTCCCTTAGCCAAAACAGGAAAATTCAGTAGAAAGGTGTGAAGCAGATCCGCATACACCGTAAATATGACACCTGTTGTACATCCCCCCCCCCCCCAATACAAATATAATCAATAACGATATCCCTTTGAACAGATAGGTTCCTAATTTTCCCTTGTTTAATAAATGCATGTTTAACCTGTGTATACTAATAGCTGTGTCTGTCCGATAAGTGAAATTCCTCTTTCAGCGTCTCTAGGGTTTTGATTATCCATCAGTTGGTAGATATATTGTATACCCGTTGCCACCCAGCCTCTCAGCTCTCTTATTTTGTAAAATTCACATAGGTTTTCATTATCCCAAATAGGAGTATACATTGTCAGCCCCACTATGTCTCTAATCTTCTTCACCCTTGTCCACAATTTATGGACTAGGCCACAGGTCGGGTATGACTTGCCCATCCTCCCAAAAAGTCCCGTTTCTAGACCCATTACCAATGGACTTTTTTTAAGATGAAGTTCCAGAACCGCCTGAATAGTCCCCTTCACTGCCCTCTGCACCCACCCTCTAATATGCTGGGACTGTGCTGCCAAAAAATATACCCATGGGTTTGGTAGAGCGAGACCCCCCCTCATCCTTCGGCCTCTGGAGAGTCTCCAGCTTAATCCTAGGCTGCCCTCCACCCCAGACCAGATCTCTAAATATTGCATTAATGCGCTGGAACACTGGCTGAGGAATCCACACAGGGGAGTTATGTAAAACGTACAACAATTTTGGCATCAGCACCATTTTAAGAAGATTGGTGCGTCCCACCACCGAGAGGCGCATTTTCCTCCATGTTTTATCCTTTAATTTCCCCAGTATCGGGTATACATTCAACTGAAGGTACTCCTTTACTGGTAGTGTTATTGTCATTCCAAGATACTTAAATTCTCGTACCAACTTGAGTTGTGTACGCTCCACCTGTTCAACATCTAAACTATTCAGGGAGTCTATTTCCATAATATGAGATTTATCCCAGTTAATTTGTAACCCAGATAATAAACCAAATCTATTGATAATAGCTATTGCTCCATGTAATGACATCTGAGGGTCCTGTAAAAATAATAAAATATCATCTGCGTACAACGCTATCTTCTCCTCCGCCACTCCATACCGGAATCCCCTTATCACGTCTGACTGTCTCAGTACAGCAGCCAGCGGCTCTATGGCCAGGGCAAATAACAACGGGGAGAGGGGACAGCCCTGTCTAGTTCCTCTAGTCAAATCAAATTTATCTGACCGCTCCCCATTTACTCTCAATCTGGCCACCGCGCGTGTATATAATAATTTTATCCATGCCCAAAAAAACGGACCAGTTCCCATCAATTGGAGAACACGCCAGAGATAACTCCACTCCACACTATCAAAGGCTTTCCGTGTGTCTAATGAGACCACCACTCTATGCCCAGCATTATCAGCGGCCAATTGCATATTAAGGAATAGCCGCCTCAAGTTAATGGCCGTCGATCTATCCGGCATAAATCCTGATTGATCCGGGTGTACAACACCAGAAACCACCCGGCTCAATCGGTTAGACATTACTTTAGCTAAAATTTTAATATCAGCCAGTAGTAAGGATATGGGTCTATACGAATCTGGCTGTGTCCGGTCCTTATCTGCCTTGGGCAGAACCACCACCGTAGCCTCCCGCATTGACTCCAGTAATTCTCCCACCTCCAGAGCCGCCAAAAACACATCTTTTAATTTTGGCAATAGTACATCTCTAAGATGTTTATAGAATTCTGTTGGTACACCATCTGCACCTGGGGCTTTATTATTTGCCATTGAAGCCAAAGCTTCCTCCATTTCCTCTACCATCAGGGGGCCCTCCAAGCTATCCCTAGCCTCCTCACTAAGCCTAGATATCTGAGTACCCCTCAAAAATTGGTCTATATCATCTCCCGTGTTCCTTAATTTAGAGTTATATAGATCACTATAGAAGTCCCTAAACACCCTCAAGATATCTCGCGTTTCAGTGACTATGGTGCCAGTTGGATCCAAGAGACCATACACAAATCCCGGTTCCCTCTGCGCTGCCGCTATAGCAGACAACAGGTGACCAACTTTTTCACCCTCTTCATAAAAGGCAATTTTTTGGAATTCCCTCTTCTTTTCCCCATTGACCAGAAATATTTTATCCACCTTTTTTTGAGCTTCCTTCATGTTCTGTTGCGCCTCTACGGTGGGATTAACCACCAACTCCTCCTCTGCCCCCCTAAGCTCAGCCAATGCCTCTCTTTCCTCCAATCTGTTCTGACTTTTACATCTGGATATATCTCGAATCAATAAACCCCTAGCTTAGGCCTTTATTGTGTCCCACACAGTTCCTATGGCTGTACTTCCCATATTGTTCTGGAAGAATTCCTCCACCTCTCCTGCTATTTTTTGAATATCTACCGTTTCCAGCCATACCGGATGAACCTTCCACTCTTTCCGTCCACCATTCCCACACATACCGAACCTCAGCTCCACCAGCAAGGGACTATGATCAGAGAGTATCTTAGGCAAATAATCAATATGAGCGATGTTTTGGTTAACTAACCCATTTCCCAAGGCTAAGTCTATTCTAGACCTAGAACCGTGCGTCGAGGAGTAACATGAATATGTCTTCACTCCCATATGTCTCACTCTCCACAAATCTATCAGGCCCACCTCTGACACATATTTAGCAAAGGGTGTCTCCCCCTCTCCGTCAGTTCCTCCCGGTTGCCTACTAGTTTTGTCCCAAATTTTATTCATTATATTGTTAACATCTCCAATCAGCAACACAGGGGTCCCTGTCCAATACCTCGTAAGTTCTATAATCTCTTGCAGTTTTGTCCCAGTAAATAGCGGTGGGAAATAAACTTCCACCACACAATATAATTTGCCATAAAGTCTGCAGACTAGAAAAACGTACTGTCCATCTTTATCTATTTTAACCTCAACCTCCTCAAATGTAGTCCCCACGTGCACCAAGATGGAAACCCCTCTCGCATATGCAGGATAAGTAAAGTGGAATGCTTTTTGAGCCCATTTCCTCGCCAGGAGCCCAGTTTTGTCCCTCATCAGGTGTGTTTCTATGAGGCAGATAATGGAAGGCCCGTGGGCCATAATATTTTGGAGAACAGTAGCCCGTCTCTTACCGTCTGCCAAACCACGTATGTTCCAGCTTAACACCTTAACCATACCCGCCATTGTTTATCAGATTCAACTTCTGTGTATATGACCACATCATAAGATGTCCCCCATGCCGTCCGTCCCCGCCCCCTCCCCCCCCCGCATCCAACACCCCCTCCCATACCCCAAACCAAAACTCCTCTGACCGCCCCTATCTCCCCCAATCCACCTCCAAATTTTTCGTTCCGTTCTCTCTATCCGAGAGTGGGTGAATGAAATCGGCCTATTCCACCAACTATCTTCCCAAAGGTCTCTCCCGCCTTATGGAAAACATATTATATAAAACGTATATAAACTGTATGCACCACCAGTACGCCGCTCCAGTCCATGAGCAGACTTGTATCCTGTAACAAATAGTTAAATGCAACCGAAAAAGGATAGCAAAGGATAATTATAAATCACATTCACAAAAACACAATCTGCCTCTCTTCAACTGTCCTTGTGCTCTCGCACTCGTCTAGAATTCTTTTCAATCCAGTCCAATGCTTCTTCTGGAGATTGCAGAAAGTGTACTCTACCCAGTGCAACCAGTCTCAGCTTAGCCGGATACATCACAGAATACGCAAGTCCCATGTCTCTCAATTTTTTCTTTACATCTCTATAATTCATGCGCATTCTTTGCACCGTGGGTGAATAGTCTGAGTAGAACGAGATGTCTTGTCCATCAATTGTTAAATCCTTGATCTTCCTTGCCGTACGTAAGATAGTGTCTATGTCCCAACATGGCCCGGGGAGCTGCTCCTGGAGGCTGGGGTCTCAGTGGGACTCTGAGCTCGTTCTACAACAAAGACCTTTGACAGTTTATCAACTCCAGATTTTTCCAGCAGCCAGTTCTCAATAAACTCTGTAGGGTTTGATCCCTCTGCTTTTTCTGGGACCCCCACTATCCTGACATTGTTGCGTCGCGACCTGTTTTCCAAGTCATCATTTTTAGCAATGACATCTGTTAATTGCTTGTCCAGCTTTTTCTGGGCAACTTGTAAAGATATTATAGTCTCCTCAGCCGTGCTCACTCTTTCCTCTACCTCTCCTGTGCGGATGTCAGCTTTCTGCATGGCAGCTTTAATGTTAGTAATTTCTGCTTGTACACCCGTAATCTGCTTTGACAACTTTGTAAGCGCCTGTTTGCAATACGACACCACAGTGAACGCATCTTTCAGAGTGGGTTCCTCCACAGCAGGATCAGCAGCAGACTCCACATTTTTGTCCTGCAACACATCTCCAGAGCCATCAGCCTCAGTCTCCTCCACCCACAGTATTCTCCTGATCTTCCATACCATCTTCTGCCCCAGCCTCCCTTTCTGAAAGTCCAGCACTGTGTTCACCCACTTCCACCCTTGCAAACCTCTCAAGGCGTGCAGCAGCCGACATCCTCCTGGAGCACACCGCATTTTCTCTGGCCGCTTCCTCCTGAGTCTCAACGCCATCTAGGCCCCTGCCCCCTCTACCAGGGCCGGGATCTCGCTGCCTGGGGCGGGTCATCACTTCTTTCCTGCTCGTCAGAAACGCTCCCCAGGGCGGCAGGAGAGCCTCTCACAGGATCCGGCAGTGTCCGAAGGGCTCAGCGGTACATCGGGTCGGCGCACACAGCGACGGTCGGCGGGAGAGCACCGAAACACGTCTGCCTACATCCCTGGCTAGGCCCACTCCCCCACCGAAAGTCCTTTTCTATAGAACTTACAACCTTCCTAGAACCCTGATATCGTATTGGGTGAATCTACTTTATCTAACTTCTGTGCTGCTGAATGAACACATATAGTCCCAACAAGACCAGGTCCATTCTTTCTGGACAAACTTCACTTTTTTGATCGACCACATTAAATGAGCAGTGAGGGCGAAGTGTGAATTTCTGTATAATAACAACATAGTTTCCCTTATCCTAGTTTCATGGATTCACTCCACGTCATAAATTACATTATGTTTTCGATCCTAAGGAATTCGGATTACTGCACCATCTCTCCTGAAATGGGGAGCACTAATACTTTCTCTACTCTTCTGGTCAGGGCTCATCGTAGCTCCAATGGTCCACCATAAATGAGTCCATATCCGGTTTAGTATTGGAGTTCTCCCCTCATGCATACTTTGCTGTTGGGGATGTAACATGTTTTTTTTTATTCTATGTCTATTTGTTTACAGTTTTTCATTTTATTTGATAGTTTGATTGTGGTGGGATCGGCCGGCCTCACTTATGTGACTCTGTAATTCCCTGGAAGTCTTTAAAAAAAAGATCTCCATTGCTTCTTCCAAATGCCTGAGATATAAATTTAAGACACCTCAGCTCTGCGCTATTATAAAAAGTTCCCTTTGAATGTTAATTATTTCTTCTTGAAACTGATCTGACAGAAAATATTGGCCCTTACGATAGTTTAGATTGCCAAGAACCACCGAGCCTCATGCTCAATTACTCCAGAGAAGTTTCACCACTTGTTAATTATTTTTTACTGATGAAGACTGTTGAGTTTGATCATTTCAGTAGATGTGTTATTGTCTATAGTTGCAGCTTTTGACTACAGTAGTTACTGCTCAAAATACTCTGATTTAACCACTTCTTGCAGCCAGTTTTGTGTTCCTAATCAGGGTCCAGTTTTCAAATCTGATGTGTGTCACTCAAAGGATAATAGGAAACAAATGGACCTTACAAATTATTTTAAAACTTCTCTTGAATCCGACAATACCCTATATACGGTTGTACACTACTGTCTGGGCACATGGCAGGTTAAGAAGGGAAGGAGACGCATTTAGCTATTTCAATGCCGATCTTGCTGGAAAAGTTTGCAGACACAATGTATTGGGGGCACTGTTCGTGGTCACTTGGCAGCTCAAAAGATGGCTACCATGAACAGGCTTGTCACTATCTACTCCGATTTCCAGATCCCAGGGATTGCCTTGCTCATCACCCTTTAACCTCTCTACATGGGTCTGGATTTACACAGTAGAAATCCCAATAAAGTGACTTCATTTCTGAAATTATAACCCTCAATGAATTAATCTATAATAGCAGTAAATATTCCTTGAAATTAGTACGTACTGGATGTTGGAGAGTGAAAATTGCAAATATGCCATTTTATTACCAGACACATAGTGCCCAGATTTTTATCTAGTACACACACACACACCGTAAATTAACTGGGTTCTTCTCACTATAGCAATGCCAAATACATGGATGATAAATGTGGTTTGGGTACACTGCAAGGCTCAAAAGCGAGGGGGAGATTTGACTTTGGGAGAGCGGATATTGCCGGACTGGTTAATGGAAGCCATGTTGCTTTTCATGAACAATTGAGCAAAAATAATGTGGAAACCTCTGTTTTTCCCCTGACAGATGATGGAGCTAAGTGGGGACTTGTTTTGTGTGAGATGAGAAGTTTTTATTGGTGTTATTTTCGCCTACATAATATTATTTGGTGACATTTTATTCCATATTTGGGAGGCAGAATGAACAAACAGTTCAACACGCTTCACTGGTTCATGCTATGAGGTTTCCTATTAGACTGTGAACTGTCATTGTCCTGGTGATTAATTCAATATTTTTACATAACTTGCCATTTTTACGGACAGTTTAAGTAGAAATGTTCAAAAATATTCATTTCAAGAATATTTTTTTCAAAATAATAATTGGTTTATTCTTGGCAGATGACTGTACCAGAAGATCAGGGGGACAGATGACATCTTCAATTTTTAAATCAGATGAGCTTGAGATCGCACAGGATACAATTGAAGTGAATGCCATTATTCCAGATATGCCATCATCCCTTCACAGCAAAGATCTGTCTTCTGATCCATTACCGACTTCTAAGGAAAATCAAAGTCACAAAACAAGAATAAAAAAACAAATTGCTCCTAAAGAAAAAAAGCCGTTTTCACATTCAGAATATGGAAATAGTTTTCCCCTCGAAAAGTCTTTTCTTAAACATCAAAACATTCACACAGCTGAGAATAGATTTTCTTGTTCCAAGTGTGGTAAATATTTTAACCAGAAATCAGATCTTGTTTGTCACCAGAGAACTCACACAGGGGAGAGGCCATTTTCATGTTCAGAATGTGGGAAATGTTTTCCAAAGAAATCAAATTTTATCAAACATCAGAGAACTCACACAGGGGAGAAGCCATTTTTATGTTCAGAATGTGGGAAATGTTTTACAGAAAAATCTAATTTTGTTAGTCACCAGAGAATTCACACTGGGGAGAAGCCTTTTTCATGTTCAGAATGTGGGAAATGTTTTACAATGAAATCAAATTTTGTTAATCACCAGAGAATTCACACTGGGGAGAAGCCTTTTTCATGTTCAGAATGTGGGAAATGTTTTAACCGGAAATCAGATGTTGTTAAGCACCAGAGAATTCACACTGGGGAGAATCCATTTTCATGTTCAGAATGTGGAAAATTTTTTAACCAGAAATCAGATTTTGTTAGTCACCAGAGAATTCACACTGGGGAGAAGCCTTTTTCATGTTCAGAATGTGGTAAATGTTTTACACAGAAATCACATTTTGTTAGTCACCAGAAAATTCACACAGGGGAGAAGCCTTTTTCATGTTTAGAATGTGGAAAATGTTTTACAGAGAAATCATCTCTTGTTACACATCAGAGAACTCACACAGGAGAGAAGCCATTTTCATGTTCAGAATGTGGGAAATGTTTTAACCAGAAATCAAATTTTGTTACACATCAGAGAACTCACACAGGGGAGAAGCCTTTTTCATGTTTAGAATGTGGGAAATGTTTTACAGAGAAATCGGGTCTTATCAAACATCAGAGAACTCACACAGGGGAGAAGCCATTTTCATGTTTAGAATGTGGAAAACGTTTTAGACAGAAATCACCTCTTGTTACACATCAGAGAACTCATACAGGGGAGAAGCCATTTTAATGTAAAATGGTTTGTGAAGAAATCATCTCTTCTTAGTCACTAGCGCAGTCACAAAGGGGAGAAGTCTTTTTTTATGTTCTTAATGTGGGAAATGTTTTACTTGGAAAGACACACTTTTAGCAAGAAAAAAATCTTGATAATAATTGAGTGCGTCTCTTACAATGTAGGCAGCTTCCTGTGACAGAGGAGAACAATGAGACAGTGTACTTCCTGATCACTGAGAGAACTGCTATCGCTCCTCCAGTCCCACACTTTTCTAAGTGATTGGTGAGAGCAGGAGAGGAATGTACCGGGACCTGCACAGAGGCTGCATGTCCTGAGTGAGCAGCTGAAGAACCTTCCACTTGACTAACTCAAGCAACTTTCAGATCATTTAACACTGTTCTACATATTTTCAATAGTTGTCAGATTTAGTTATGAAATGAGCCATATCTTAATGATTTTGACCTCCTGAATTCAAATCTGACAAATTTTTTTAGTTGTCTTTTGTTTCTATCATATCAAAGAGTTTTCCTTTCACTAATGCATATAATTAATGCATAAAATTTTCAGTACTTTGAAACTTTATTATTTTTGCAAATGTAAAGATGCAGAATATTTTGTTATGCCAATTTTCTGATATGTATTTAGAGGAAACTTAGCAACAATTCAAAGAACTAAAACATGTTTACACACTATTGTGTATTATAAACAGTTACAGAAATTGCAATTCTAAATTTTCTCCTCATTCTGTGACAAGTCTTTTTGCTTGTCTCTTGTACTCCTGCATCGGATCATCTCTTACAATTGTCCAACAGTAATCTGCAAGCATTAATGGATTACATTTTCCTTGATATCTTTTCTCCATAGCTGCGATATCTTGGTGAAATCTCTCACCATATCTAAAATGTAAGAAGTTAATCTTTTAGGACATCTTACAGCCAAGATTCCTTTATGTTTTGAGAAGAATTAACACCAACTCTTCATAGTTACTGTATCTTCTCTTGAGTTCCCCCCAAAATTATTACCACTAATGCTAACCATGCAGCCTTTTCCTTGCCATGCAACAAACAAAGGCGTCTTTTCACCTTGAAGAAACTTACGAATTTGAGATCCAAGAAAGACTCATTCCTTTATCTTTGCTTCACTTAACCTTGGAAATTTACAAATCAGATGCATGAATGGTTTTACATTTTTATCGATTGCTTTTACAAAGTTCTTCATTAGGCCCAACTTAACAAGATTTTTTTTACCACCATTGCCTAGGTTGGTCAAAAACTTCTGGTTCAGTTTTACTCCCTTGCTGAAGTGAATGTCGGAGAGGACAGTCTGTTTTTTTGTAGAGATATTCTTTTGCACAACTATTTCACTCACACAGAAAGCAGCATTACTTTGTGGATCCACCCCGGAGGCAAGTAAAAGGACAACCACCTTAACGGCATGTGAGACTTAGGAGTTCCTGCCGAGTATCTAGCTATTTATCCGATATAGGACTTGAAGATCGCCATACATCTACCGGATAACTTTCGGAATATGGAGGCACTTTGCTTCAGGGGAAAAAAATGACCAGGAAAAGTCACAGAAAGATGGTGGAAGAAGCAGGCTCTCAGCTCCAAGATGACCCCACGGTCATCACGCTGGAGACAGATTGAATAGGGGAGAAGGCAGAGTCAGTGCCATTGAGGATCAGATAGCCGATGAGAACAGGCTTGCAGAACAGCTAATCTCAACACTGCTGAAGAAAAGAGATGACCTTGAAAAGAGATAAAGGCTCAGTAATATATGACTTATTGGTGTGCCTGAATAAAATAGTAGGCTCTTCTCCTACTGAATTCTTTAAATATTTGCTGAAATTAATAATCGGGCTAGACCTTAACCTCCCTATAGGCTCTAGAACGAGTTTATAGGGTGCCGACTTGCCCTTTTCCTCCTGGGCTTCCACCAAGACTTGTGCTGGATAAAATATTACACTACCGGGACAGAGATATTATCTTGCAGCATGCAAGGGATCAACCAGATCTAATAATTAACCCCTTCAGCCCCCAAGCCTGTTTTCACCTTCATGACAAGGCCACATTTTACAATTCTGACCACTGTCACTTTATGAGGTAATAACTCTGGAACACTTCAACAGATCCCTCTTATTCTGAGATTTTTTTTTTGTGACATACTTCATGATAGTGGTAAAATTTGTTCGATATGACTTGCATTTATTTATGAAAAAAAAACTGAAATTTGGAGAAAATTTAGAACATTTTCACATTTTTCATTTTTATGCCCTTAAATCAGAGCTATGCAACTGTCACACAATGTGTGGGAAAGTGCAACACTAAGGGAAGAGGGGGTAGAAGTCCAAAAACTAGAGAAAGGGGAAGTGGAGACCTCTAGGCAGATCTAATATCACACTGCCTACCTTATCATCCCTATATAGGTTCCACACCTATCACAGAGCAGGAACCTAAGCCCTGAATGTCCCTGGAGCTTGGCTGCTCTAGATAGGGAGGTGACATGATAAGCACTAATCAATGAGGCCCCACTGCAAATTACAGACAACAAGGTAGACAAAGGGGGTACACATTTAAACTGACAACTATCACAGGTGACTCTGGAGAAACTGAGACTATTTAACTACCAAGCAAGGGTTTGTCCATCAGCAGCAGAAGGTGGAGGTCGCTCCTGGGTCCTAAAGGAAGAAGGATAAGACTATACTACAGAGAAAAGGAAATCAAGAAGGCATCTGTAATGCCAAGCGCAGTGACCAGCTACAGCCTACTCCAGAGTGACTGTCTGTCACACCTGACACCCGTGACAGTAAAACAAAATAGTTAATAAATAACATTTATATCAGCACAATTTTGAAAACATTGAGGTTTTTTTGTTAGGAAGTTATAAAGGTTAAAAGTTGACCAGCGATTTCTCATTTTTACAACAAAATTTAGAAAACCATTTTTTAGGGACCATATCACATTTATTGTGACTTTGAGGGGTCTATATGACAGAAAATACCCAAACGTGACACCATTCTAAAAATTGTACCCCTCAAGGTGCTCAAAATCACATTCATGAAGATTATTAACCCTTTAGGTTCTTCATGGGAATTAATGGGATGTGGAAGGAATAAAATAAACTTTTTTTCACAAAAATGTTACTTTAGACACAATTTTTTTTCTTTCAGAAGGGTAACAGGAGAAAATGGACCCCAAAATTTGTTGTGCAATTTCTCCTGACCATGCCTATACTCCATATGTGGGAGAAAACCACTGTTTGGGTGCATGGCAGGACTTGGAAGAGAAAGAGTGCGATTTGACTTTTTGAATGCAGAATTTGCTGGAATAATAAGCAGACACCATGCTGCGTTTGCAGAACCTCTGATGTGCCTAAACAATGAAAACTCCCTACAAGTGACACCATTTTGGAAATTAGATCCCTCAGGTAACTTATCTAGATGCTTAGTGAGCACCTTGAACCCCCAGGTGTTTCACAGAAGGTTATACCATTGAGCCTTCAAAATAGAAAAAAAATCACATTTTTCCCACTAAAAAGTTTTTAGCCTCAATTTTTTTATTTTTACAAGAGTAATAGCAGAAAATGGACCCCAAAATTTGTTGTGCAATTTCTCCTGAGTACATATAATCCCCATATGTATGGGAAACTACTGTTTGCGCGCATGGCAGGGCTCAGAAAGGAAGGAGTGACGTTTTGGAATGCAGACTTTGATGGAATGATCTGCGGGTTTCATGTCGAGTTTGGAGAGCCCCTGTTGTTCCTAAACAGTGGAAAACCCCCACAAGTGACCCCATTTTGGAAACTACACCCCTCAGGGAATTTATGTAGATGCGTGGAAAGCACCTTGAACCTACAGGTGCTTCACATAATTTTACGTTGATCTGTGAAAATGAAAAAAATATTTTTCCCACAAAAATGATGTTTTAGCTTAAAATATTTTCATTTTCATGAAGATTACAGGAGAAAGTGGACCCCAAAATTTGTTGTGCAATTCCTCCTGAGTACTCCAATACCCTATATGTGATCCAAAACTACTTTTGAGGCACAGTGCAAAGCTCAGCAGAGAAGGAGCGCCATATTGGGAGTTCAGATTTTCCTGGACTGGTTTGAGGGTGACATGTGACATTGGCAGAGCCCCTGAGGTGCCATAATAGCAGAACCTCCCATAAGATACCCCAATTTACAAACTACACCTCTAAATTAATTCATATATGGGTTCAGTGATCATATTGACACCACAGGTGGGTCACAGAATTTTATACCATTGGGCAGAGAAGAAAAAAATAATTACATTTTTACCATCAAAAAATTTTTTAGCCCCAGATTTTGCTTTTTCACACTGGGAAATTGATAAAAATTGCACCAAAATTTATCCCACAATTTCTGCTGAATGTACCAATACCCCATATATAGCTGTAAAGTGCTGCTTAGCTACACAGCGAGACTCGGGAGGGACGGAACGCTATTTTTCCTGCTGGAGCACAGCTTTTCCTAAAATAGTATGCAAACTCCATATACAGAGCCCCTAAGTGCTAGAAGAGCAGAGTCCCCCCTCAAGTGACCCAATTTTGGAAATTATACCCCTTTGGGAATTTATCTACAGGTGTAGAGACGATTTTAACTCCATGAGTGTTTTCCAGAAACAAGCGGCAGTGGATGTTGCGAAGTGAAAATTGAAAACTGCCACTATATTGCCCACTATGTTGTAGTGAACAATATGTTGTGCCCAGTTCATGCTTCTGGATACACGCACCCATAAATTAGGCGACAATTGGATTTGAAAGCACAGAATTTGCTGGATTTCTTTTGGGGAACAAGGAGCTATTTTGCTTTTCCAGAACCTTTGTATTTCCAGTAACGTGGAAGCCCCTATATTTCCATTAGAATGAAGAAATCCCGGCACTCACATGTATTCGATCAGTTCATTTATTCCACATATAGAAAAACTACAACAAGACGTGACGTTTCAGCCCCTCACAGGCTTTTTTCAATTGAAAAAAGCCTGTGAGGGGCTGAAACGTCACGTCTTGTTGTAGTTTTTCTATATGTGGAATAAATGAACTGATCGAATACACGTGAGTGCCGGGATTTCTTCATTCTATTTGTAATCTCTCCATGTGCACCACTACTACTAACGAGGACTACTTAGTGCCGACTATTTCTTTGTACCTATATTTCCATTGACAGATGACGGACCTGAGTGGGGACCTGTTTTTTTTGCAGATTGAGTTGAAACTTTTGTTTGGAACATTTTACATAACATTTTGGATCACATTTATCCTCCGCTCTACACTGAGCATTTATATCCGGGTTTCGATTGAAATCTCCGAGTGATGTGATTCAGATGAAATCCCCGAGGGATTCATTTACTATAATGAGGGAGTAGAGTTACTCTGGACTCCGTCTGGCCTCTGTTCAGCGGTGTCTTTTTTTAGGAGAGGTGCACAAAACTGTGGCCAACTGCGCTTTTATGCACGCCTAAACAGACGAACACCGCCGAATTACAGGTCAGACAGCGTTCACAGTGCATCCATCTGCCTCATTATAGGGAATCTTCCGCTAGGGGTTCCGCATGAATCACGTATTTCAGAGATTTACACGGAAACTCCGATGTAAGCGCTCAGCGCAGACCACAGGATAAATGTGATCCGAGTTTTACTGTGATCTTTGGGAGGCAGTATCATGCTTGGTATGTAGAGAACCCA
Organism: Phyllobates terribilis; assembly: GCF_046119375.1. Classification (NCBI taxonomy): domain Eukaryota; kingdom Metazoa; phylum Chordata; class Amphibia; order Anura; family Dendrobatidae; genus Phyllobates; species Phyllobates terribilis. Next base: position 12,144,786 of record NW_027362772.1, on the reverse strand, counting down.
GCACATAACGACGGGAAAAGGGGAGGGAGCCCTACAACTAGGGAAGGGAGAGTGGAGACCCCTATACAGATCTAAACAACATCCTGACTTCCCTTTAGACCCTAAATAGGTTCTGCACCTATCAAGGAGCAGGAAACCTGGCCTAGCTGAACCTAAGGTTAGGCCCTAGGTAGAGAGCGGGAGGGGTGAGCACTGAGTCAGCCCCACTACCAACTAAAGTACAGACAAACAGGGGAATACACTTAGCTCCAAGATGACACAGGAGAAAGCACAGTAACAAACCACGAAGAAACTCCAAGGTAATTCTAGCCGACTACTAGAATCCCAAGCCTGAATAGGTATAACATGCTATCACCAGCAACTCTGAGCAATCTGAGTGTATTTAAGAACATAGCAAGGAAGTGCTGATTAACAGCAGAAAGGTGAGGATACCTCAGGGTCCTAAAGGAAAAGGTATAAACCCCAAGCAAGGTGAGAATCACCACTGGGCCCTAAAGCGAGAGGAATCATAAAATGATCAGGGAGATGTTTGTAAGGCCAAACACAGCGAACTTCTAGAGCACCACACCGTATGACTGTCTGTCAACCCTGACACACCCGTGACAGTACTCCCCTTCTATGAGTGGTCTCCAGACGCTCAGGACCAGGTTTATCTGAATGAGAGGCATGGAATGAATGAACCAACCTAGGGACATTCACCTCTAATGCAGAAACTCACATCCTTTCCTCTGGACCGAAACCCCTCCAGTGCACCAAGTACTAAAGGGACCAACGGTGAAGACGAGAATCCACAATCTTCGATATTTGGAACTCTAAATTGCCATCAACCATGATTGGGGGAGGCGTCAAAGGGGAGGACTCGAGAGGTTTGACATACTTCTTGAGCAGAGACCTGTGAAACACATTGTGGTTGCTAAGAGCCTGAGGTAACCCCAGACGAAACGCTGCTGGGTGTAGCATCGGCGTCTCTGCCTCCTGCTAGGCAGAGACGCCGTCCCTCTCACCTTCCTGTTCAGCGCGCGGCGTCCTCCTGCACTCCTTCCCTCGCTGCTGCCGACGCGCGCTCCTTCCCTGGCACTGTGCTTAGGGCGTGCGCGCGCTCCCACTCTCTTAACCCCTTCAGGACCCAGCCTATTTTGACCCTAAAGACCTTGGCATTTTTGTAAATTCTGACCAGTGTCCCTTTACGAAGTAAAAACTCTGGAACACTTCAACGGATCCTAGCGATTCTGAGATTGTTTTTTCGTGACATATTGGGCTTCATGTTAGTATTAAATTTAGGTCGATAATATTTGCGTTTATTTGTGAAAAAATCAAAAATATGGGAAAAAATTTGAAAATTTTGCAATTTTCAAATTTTGAATTTTTTTTCTACTAAACCAGAGAGTGATGTGACATAAAATAGTTAATAAATAACATTTCCCACATGTCTACTTTACATCAGCACAATTTTTGAAAAAAAAAAAAATGTTGGTAGGAAGTTTGAAGGGTTCAAAGTTCATCAGCAATTTATCTTTTTTCCAGCAAAATTTACAAAACCATTTTTTTAGTGACCACATCACATTTGAAGTCCCTTTGAGGGGTCTTTATGACAGAAAACACCCAAAAGTGACACCATTCCAAAAACTGCACCCCTCAAGCTACTCAAAACTACATTCAAGAAGATTATTAACCCTTCAGGTGCATCACAGGAACTAAAGCCACATGGAAGAAAAAAATGAACATTTTTATTTTTCTAACAAAAATTTTCTTTTAGCCTAATTTTTTTAATTTTCACATGGGTAACAGGATAAAATGCATCCTAAAATCTGTTGGTCAATTTCTCCTTAGTACACTGATACCTCATATGTGGTCATAAACCACTGTTTGGGCACACGGCAGGGCTCAGAAGGGAAGGAGCGCCATTTTACTTTTTGAATGGAAAATTAGCTCCAAAAGTCAAATTGCGCTCCTTCTCTTCTGAGCCCTGCCATGTGCCCAAACAGTGGTTTATGAGGTATCAGTGTACTCAGGAGAAATTGACCAATACATTTTAGGATGCATTTTATCCTGTTACCCATGTGAAAATATAAAAAATTTAGGCTAAAAGAAAATTTTTGTGAAAAAAAAAGTACTTTTTTGTTTTCACAGATCATTTTGTGAAGCACCTGGGGGTTCCAAGTGCTCACTATGCATCTAGATAGGTGCCTTGGGGTGTCTAGTTTCCAAAATGGGGTCACTTGTGGGGGAGCTCCAATGTTTGGCCACACAGCGGCTCTCCAAAAGCAACATGGTGTCCGCTAACAAATTGTCGGCTCAAATTGTTAGAAGACACCATGTTGCGTTTGGAGAGCCGCTGTGTGGCCAAACATTGGAGCTCCCCCACAAGTGACCCCATTTTGGAAACTAGACCCCCCAAGGCACCTATCTAGATGCATAGTGAGCACTTGGAACCCCCAGGTCCTTCACAAATTAATCCGTAAAAATAAAAAAGTGTTTTTTTTTCCACTTTTTCATTTTTATGAATCAATTTGTGAAGCACCTGGGGGTTTCAAGTGCTCACTATGCATCTAGATAGGTGCCTTGGGGGGTCTAGTTTCCAAAATGGGGTCACTTGTTGGGGAGCTCCAATGTTTGGGCACACAGGGACTCTCCAAACGCAACATGGTTCCAATTTGTTAGTGGACACCATTGTGTAGTGTATGTCAGGTTGGTGTGCGGTGTGGTATATTGTAGTGTATACACCACACACACACTACAACACACACACCAACCTGACATAGCCTCCTAAGCTGAGTACGCCCTAGACTGGGATGAGTGGGACGGGCGGGACATTTTGTGTGCTGTGTGCGTGTGTAAAAAAAAAAAAATCGAAACTTTATTATAGTGTGAGTGTACGTGTGTGTGTGTGCTTGGTGTAACCTTCTGCAGTCACGTGTGGGGGCTGTCAGGCGTACGGGGCTGTCAGGCGTAGGGGGCTGTCAGGCGTAGGGGGGGGCTGAAGAGATGGAGGAGCCAGCAGCTGCAGCAAGGGGGGTGATCACTGGGGCAGGAGCCGGCAGCAGCAAGGGGGGTGATCACTGGGGCAGGAGCCGGCAGCAGCAAGGGGGGTGATCACTGGGGCAGAAAGGGGAGCAGGAGCCAGCAGCAGGGGGGTGATCACTGGGTTTGCGGGGGGGGGGATGATCACTGGGATGGGGGGGTGCACACTGAGGATGGGGAGTGAACACTGGAGACAGGTGGGGGTGAACATTGGGGACAGGGGGGGTGAACACTGGGGACAGGGGGGGGTGAACACTGGGGACAGGGGGGGTGAACACTGGGGACAGGGGGGGTGATTATTGGGAGGTGGGGGGTGATATCACTGGGACTGGGGGATGGTGGGTTTGATCACAGGAGCAGGGCATTTACACTGAGCCTGCTGCTGCTGTGATCACAGTCCACCGGCTGTCAGAAGGAGAGCAGCAGCCGGTGGATGAAGACGTGGGAGAGGGAGCGGAGGTCGGGGTGCAGGTATGAAAGTGGAGGGGGGGTCGGGGGTGGAGCGGGGGGCAGGGTGGAGTGGAGGGGGGGGTCGGGGGCAATACTACCTGATGTAGATCAGCGGCGGCAGCAGGCGATCAGCGGCGGCAGAAGCGATCCACGAGGGGGCAGCTGCAGAGGGTCCACGGGGGGGGCAGCAGCAGAGGGTCCACAGGAGGCAGCAGCAGAGGGTCCACAACGGCCGGCACCCGATCCATGGACGGGCAGTTGCGGCCATCATTAAAAACTCCCTCCACATCTGATTGGGGCTAGTATCCATGTGACGCTAGCCCCCCAATCAGATCTGGGGGGATGGGGGGGGACAGAGGTGACACTCCCCCCAGCCAATGGCTGATGCTGTAAGCATCAGGCCATGCCCAGATTTAAATATTACACCAATTTTCATTGGTGAAATATTTAATTCATACCGATTGGCAGTTTCATTAAAAGTGAAAATGAAACAGCCAATCGGAGGGGTCCCAGGCACGGGGGGGTTAATCCACCCCCCGGGGGGTCGACTTCAGGATGTCCAGTTGCAGTAGCAACTGTGACACCTGAGCGACCCCGCTCGCAGGCGCTGCAGGGGTTCTTTCCCTCCATGTCACAGACGCTGTGACATGGGTCGGGAACGAACTGTTTTCCATGTCACAAACGGTGTGACACGGGTCGGGAAGGGGTTAAAGGGGCCGCGCGCGTTATCCTAAGGGGTCCCCGGCCAATTGCCGGAGGACTTCCCATATATAAGGCACCTCCTCCAAAATGGAGGTGCCCGAGCAAAGTTGTTTGCACTGTGTCTCACCTGTGCTTCAGCCCTCAGGTTCCGCTGCTAGCCTGACTCCTCGTCCTGCCTGCCAGCCTGTTACTTGCCTTGTCTGTTTGACCGCTCACCTGGGAGCGTCCACCAGATACCTGTTATCTGCCTCGTCTGTCAGATCGCTCACCTGGGAGCGTCCACCAGTTACCTGCCTGTTACCTGCCGCGTCTGTCTGACCGCTCACCTGGGAGCGTCCACCAGTGTCCTGACTGTTACCTGCCTCGTCTGTCAGACCGCTCACCTGGGAGCGTCCACCAGTTACCTGTCTGTTACCTGCCTCGTCTGTCAGACCGCTCACCTGGGAGCGTCCACCAGTTACCTGCCTGTTACCTGCCTCGTCTGTCAGACCGCTCACCTGGGAGCGTCCACCAGTTACCTGCCTGTTACCTGCCTGGTCTGTCTGCCCGCTCACCTGGGAGTGTCCACCAGTTACCTGCCTGTTACCTGCCTGGTCTGTCTGCCCGCTCACCTGGGAGCACCTGCCTGTTTCCTGCCAGCCTGCCTGGAGACCCTGCCGTCACTTGTTGTGACCATCTTCCTGGTAAAACCTATAGACTGCTACCTGCCCTGCTTTCTCGAACTGTGTCCACCTGCCAGCTACCAGAGACTTCCGCCTGCTTGCCGTGTCCATCCGCCATACCGGTCAGTCCCAGCCATCTGACCCGTGGGAGCCACCTGCTCTCTTACAAGGTCGTCCCCAGAGTAGCACCTGGTCCCTCAGCCCGGATCCTCCCTGGTCACGGTGTCGTTAGCTGCCGTACGACTAGGGTCGGTTCGGGTGGATACTTAGTCACGCCCCTCTGGGTCCCTCCTTGCACCTCGGCACAGAGGTTCAACCACCCGGCCCCGTAACACTGGGTTAATGACGGCGGTTATTTTATAGGGACCAATAAATTTAGGTCCCAGCTTTCAGGAAGTAACCTTCAACTTGACATTCCTGATAGACAACCATACAAAGTCATTCACACTTAGGTCCGGACCTGATGAGCGCTTCCTGTCAGCCATACATTTGCATCGGTCTCCCATGAGTTTCAAATTATTCTGAACCCTGCCACACAGAAGAGAGCGATGAAGCAAAACGCTCCTCCTCAGGAACTCCCGAAGCCCCTCAACCACTAATGGTAACAAACTGCGGATGAAAACCCGTATGCACCAAAGAAATGTGACCTGCTAGTAGACTCTTGGTGAGGATTGTTTATAGTGAACTCGGCCTATGGTAAGTAAGATGCCCAATCCTTCTGGTTCTCGGAGACAAAACACCTGAGGTAAGTCTCCAAATTTTGATTTATGCGTTTAGTCGGTCCATTCAACTTGGGATGGAAGGCAGAAGAAAAAGATAATTGGACCTCCAGTCGAGCACAAAAAGCTTTCCAGAATTTAGAAACTAACTGAGTCCCCCGATCTGACACCACATTGGAAGGAACCCCGTGAAGCTTCACGATCTCATTAATGAATACCTAAGCCAGAGTCTTGGCATTCGGAAGTGCCGGTTATGCGATGAAATGTACCATCTTACTGAACCTATCCACAACCACCAAAACCACAGTCTTGATTGCTGATATTGGTAGGTCAGTAATAAATTTCATGGACAAGTGTGTCCATGGCCTGCTAGGAATAGGCAGATGGGCATACGATACTTTAGATCGCAAGCAAATACTGCAAGCAGACACATATTCAACCACATCCTGATACAACCCCGGCCACCAAAAACGACGGGAAAGGATGTCCGCAGTTGCTTTACCACCTGGACGACCAGCAAGCATAGAGTCCTGATGTTCCTTAATTACTTTCCGGCGCAGATTAGATGGTCCAAATACCCTCCCCGAAGGGCAGGAGGCAGGGGCGTCCCCTGAGCCTCCCACACATTTCTCACTCCAGGTCAGGGTACAAAGCCGAACTGACTACCACCTTCTGCAAAATTGGGGTAGGGTTCTCTTGGTCACCACCACCAGGGAAGCTATGGGACAAATCATGTTGATGTTTTTAACCCCTGGATGGAAAGTGACAACAAAATTGGACCTAGTAAAAAAACAGAAACCATCTAACCTGCCTAGAGTTGAGACGTTTAGCAGACTGAGGATATGACATGTTCTTATGGTCCATGATAACATTAATAGGATGGACTGCTCCCTCCAGCCAATGTCGCCATTCTTCGAACGCCAATTTAATCGCCAAAAGCTCCCTATTACCCATGTTATAATTTCCCTCAGCAGAAGATAATTTTTTGGAAAAGACAACGCATGGATGCCATTTACCATGTGACGGACCTTGAGACAACACAGCGCCAACCCCCACCTCAGACGCATCAACTGCTACGATAAAAGATTGAAATTCATCGGGTTGACGGAGTATAAGTGCTGTGGCAAAACATCTCTTTAACGAGGAAAAAGCCTGTTGGGTGGCAATCGACATTTTAGAAAGATCAGAGATCTTTCTTGTCATATCAGTGAGTGGTTTCACAATTACCGAACAATTTTGGATAAATTTCCGGTAAAAATTAGTGAAGCTCAGAAAGCACTGTAATGCCTTCAGGTTCTCGGGACATTCCCAATCAAGTACAGCACCGATCTTCTCTGGATCCATTCGAAAAGCTGATGATGACAACAGGTATCCCAAAAACTGCACCTCCTGGACGGCGAAAACACATTTCTCTAGTTTGGCATATAGTATTTTTATCCCTTAGTATCTGTAGTTCCTGTTTAACATGCCCCTGATGCATCTCAAAATCAGATGAGTAAAACAAAATATCATCAGATAGATCACCACAAACCTCCCCACCAAGACGGAAAATATACACTGCTCAAAAAAATAAAGGGAACACTCAAATAACACATCCTAGATCTTAATGAATGAAATATTCTCATTGAATACTTTGTTCTGTACAAAGTTGAATGTGCTGACAACAAAATCACACAAAAATCATCAATGGAAATCAAATTTATTAATCAATGGAGGCCTGGATTTGAAGTCACTCCCAAAATTAAAGTGGAAAAACATACTACAGGCTGTTTCAACTTTGATGTCTTAAAACAAGTCAAAATGAGGCTCAGTATTGTGTGTGGCCTCCACGTACCGGTATGACCTCCCTACAACGCCTGGGCATGCTCCTGATAAGGTTGCGGATGGTCTCCTGTGGGATCTCCTCCCAGACCTGGACTAAAGCATCCGCCAACTCCTGGACAGTCTGTGGTGCAACGTGACATTGGTGGATGGAGCGAGACATGATGTCCCAGATGTGTTCAATTGGATTCAGGTCTGGGAAATGGGCGGGCCAGTCCATAGCTTCAATGCTTTCATCTTGCAGTAACTGCTGACACACTCCAGTCACATGAGGTCTGGCATTGTCCTGCATTAAGAGGAACCCAGGGCCAACTGCACCAGCATATGGTCTCACAAGGGGTCTGAGGATCTCATCTCGGTACCTAATGGTAGTCAGGCTACCTCTGGCGAGCACATGGAGGGCTGTGTGGCCCTCCAAAGAAATGCCACCCCACACCATTACTGACCCACTGCCAAACCGGTCATGCTGAAGGATGTTGCAGGCAGCAGATCACTGTCCACGGCGTCTCCAGACTCTGTTACGTCTGTCACATGTGCTCAGTGTGAACCTGCTTTCATCTGTGAAGAGCACAGGGAGCCAGTGGCGACTTTGCCAATCCTGGTGTTCTGTGGCAAATGCCAAGCGTCCTGCACGGTGTTGGGCTGTGAGCCAACCCACATCTGTAGACGTCGGGCCCTCATACCACCCTCATGGAGTCGGTTTCTAACCGTTTGTGCTGACACATGCACATTTGTGGCCTGCTGGAGGTCACTTTGCAGGGCTCTGGCAGTATTCCTCCTGTTCCTCCTTGCACAAAGGCGGAGGTAGCGGCCCTGCTGCTGGGTTGTTGCCCTCCTACGGCCCCCTCCGTCTCTTGGTGTACTCGCCTGTCTACTGGTAGCACCTCCAGCCTCTGGACATTACACTGACAGACACAGCAAACCTTCTTCCCACAGCTCGCATTGATGTGCCATCCTGGATGAGCTGCATTATCTGAGCAACTTCTGTGGGTTGTAGAGTCCGTCTCATGCTACCACGAGTGTAGTGTCAGAAAGCATTGGTACTGAGATGTGGTCTGTGGTCCCCACCTGCAGAACCCCTCCTTTATTGAGTGTGTCTTGATAATTGCCAATAATTTCCATCTATTGTCTATTCCATTCGCACAACAGCATGTGAAATTGATGGTCAATCAGTGTTGCTTCCTAAGTGGACAATTTGATTTCACAGAAGTTTGATTTTCTTGGAGTTATATTTTGTTGTTTAAGTGGTCCCTTTATTTTTTTGAGCAGTGTAGTTTATGAAATGCTGGAACACCGCAGGTGCATTGGTCAGACCAAAAGGCATAACCAAACTCTTGAAAAGCCCCTCAGGGGTATTGAACGCCGCTTTCTATTCATCCCCCTCTCTGATTGAAACCAGATTGTAGGCTCCCCTTAAATCCAACTTGGAGAATACCTAAGCTCCCACAACCTGGTTGAATAAATCTGGAAGAGGATCTAAACAGGGACAGAGACCGCCATCTTTCTTCTTCACGAAGAAGAACCCTGCCGCCACGGGTGAAGATGAGGGTCTAATATGTCCCTTCTCCAGACTCTCAGCAATGAAATCCTTCATGGCTTGTCTCTCAGAAAGATTATAGTCTGGACTTGGGTAGTTTAGCTCTGGGAGTCAGGTTATCAGGACAGTCATATGCACGATGAGAAGGCAAATCCTGACACTCCCTCTCCGAAAAGACATCCTCAAAACCAGACAAAAACGCAGGTAAGGTCTCTGTAGAGACTGCATAAAAGGAAATGTTTAAGCAGTTCTCATGACAGTAGTCTCCCCATTCAACAATCTCTCTGGATTGCCAATCGACAATCGGATTATGTTTCACAAGGGAAGACCAAGTACAATCGGTGTGGGAAGGCCTTCCAGGAAATAACAAGGAATTACCTCATAATGAAAGGACCCCACCTTCAGTCTTATGTACAATCTGAGTCAGAGATCTCTGTGCAAGTGGCGCTGAGTCAATGGCATAAATGGGGATGGGCTTCGTTAACATACAGCAAGTAAGCCCATAAATTCTCACAAAACCAGCATCAACCATGCTGACTCCAGCTCCACTGTCCACAAACACAGAAATTTTCTCAGTCCTGCTCTCTAGTACCACCTTTGCCACCAGGACTAACCTAAAACTGCATGTTGAAGATAAACACAACCCCGAATTATCCAACTCCACCTTACCAAGGGTTAATCGAGTTTCTTTTTGCTTAAAAATCGAGGTACAGGCCCCAATAAAATGTCCCTTTTTACCACAAAAAACAAATGCCCTTTTTCTTGCGAATCTCAGGGAAAACATACCTACGCAGAAGCACCCCCTAACTGCATGGATTCTTTCACCTCCCCCAGTACTGGTTCACCTCCAGACCGCTCCCCCTGAAAAGGGGCATTACCCTGAAAACAGTGCTCAGGAGAAGGTGGCCTCACCCACCTTTCCCGAAGGTGTCTATCCACGCATATCGCCAATGACATGGCAGCCTTCAAGGACCCCGGAGTTTTGTAAACTGCTAAGGCATTGTTTCTGTATGGCCCTGACAAAATTGGCTCTAAGAGCCGGGTCATTCCGTTTGGTATTGGTTGCCCATCTACGGAATTCGGAATTATAAGTCTCTCACTGACCGATTCCCCTGCTCAAAGCGAAGCAGTCTGGATTCAGCCAAGGAGATTCAGTCAGAATCATCATAGATGAGGGCCAGAGCCCCGAAAAACCCTGACAAGAGACAAACAGAACCTTGTGACAAACATAAAGCCCGGGATTGAGAATCTCATTGCAACAATGATATTACAATCCCCACCCGCTGCTCCTTATCTCCAGAGGAGTAAGGTCGAAGTTTAAAATACAATTTACAAGCTTCTTTAAATACAAAAAACTTGTCTCTACCTCCTGAAAACCTGTCCTGGAGGGTAATTTTGGTTTCAAGCTGGACCGGCCTATCCGCAGAGTCCCCAACATTAGTCTGCAGCCACGGACATTGCTGCTGAACCTCAGATCGAAAGTCAGTCACCTCCAGTGACAACCTCCAAAGCTGTTCTGCCAGCACTGAAGGATCCATGAATGAGAACCATGAACCTGGGGAGAAAAAAAACACACCCAAAAAACAAACGTGTCAGTTTTTTTTTTAAACGGCCGGTGATAATGTCATGATAGGTAAGGGAAGGACCAAGTGTATGATGATGGGAAAATGGGGGAAGCAAAACAACTAGGGAAAATGAGAGTGGAGACCCCTAGGCAGATCTTACAACACCCTGACTCCCCTATCGTCCCTAATCACCAAGAATCTCCAAGAAGAAACTAGCCGACTGCTGGAAGTCCAGGCCGGAACAGAGGAAAATTAGTTCACCGGTGACTCTCTAGAGACACTGTGGGTGTTTAAATATCAAGCAAGGGTGTGTCAATTAGCAGCAGAAAGAGGAGATCACTGCTGGGTCCTAGCGAGAGAAGGATAGCACTACACTACAGGGATGAAAGAATCAAAAAGGTTTTCTGCAAAGCCAAGCACAGCGACCTTCTACAGCTGGATCCAGAACAACTGAGAATAAAAGAAAAAGGGAGTTTCACCAGCTCACCTGAGCAAGACCATCCAGAGTCTTTGTCAAGACTCTTGACAAAGAAAGCAAGTCCCGCGTTCGAAAAGCGTTGACTTGGCTATAAATATGACTATGAAATCTGATTTTAAGAATTTTTTTCTACAATAAAAGAATTTTGGACTATTTATGAAGCTGGAATCCTCCCCTCTTTTGCCATCCAGAACAACTGTCTGTCAAACCTGATACACCCGTGACTCCCTCCCAGAATGTTAGACATTAATTATTCCAGCAGCCTTTACCCCCATTGTGGGGGCGAAATAATAACAAATGTGGTATTAGAGGCTTAAAATACATAGGGGCGTGATGGATTCTAAGTCTTTGTATGAAATAGAATAAAAATGATAATAAAGATGGACGGGCACATTGGGAGATGAGAGGAAATAGGATGGGGTTCATTGATAATTACTATTTCACCCTAATTACTACTAACACTGAATGACTGCGGAGGTTGGCACCCTAAGAAGTCCATAGTCTAAAGAAAAGACTTAGAATTCATCTTGTCCCTTTGAATTCTAAACCTCTAATACCAGAGGAATATCGTTTCCTAAGTGGGGTCACTGTAGTGGGAGAGGGGGTCTGCTGTTTTGGCAGCTGCACAATATTCCAGACAAATCAGCAATCCAGAAACCATATATAGTGGATACGGAAAGTATTCAGACCCCTTTAAATTTTTCACTCTTTGTTTCATTGCAGCCATTTGGTAAATTCTAAAAAGTTCATTTTTTTCTCATTAAAGTACACTCTGCACCCCATCTTGACTGAAAAAAAACAGAAATGTAGAAATGTTTGCAAATTTATTAAAAAAGAAAAACTGAAATATCACATGGTCATAAGTATTCAGACCCTTTGCTCAGACACTCATATTTAAGTCACATGCTGTCCATTTCCTTGTGATGCTCCTTGAGATGGTTTTACTCCTTCATTGGAGTCCAGCTGTGTTTAATTAAACTGATAGGACTTGATTTGGAAAGGCACACACCTGTCTATATAAGACCTCACAGTGCATGTCAGACCAAATGAGAATCATGAGCTCAAAGGAACTGCCCAAGGAGCTCAGAGACAGAATTGTGGCAAGGCACAGATCTGGCCAAGGTTACAAAAGAATTTCTGCATTACTCAAGGTTCCTAAGAGCACAGTGGCCTCTATAATCCTTAAATGGAAGAAGTTTGAGACCACCAGAAGTCTTGAGACTTTGAGACCTGGTCGTCCAGCCAAACTGAGCGATTGTGGGAGAAGAGCCTTGGTGAGAGGTAAAGAAGAACCCCAAGATCACTGTGGCTGAGCTTCAGAGATGCAGTAGGGAGATGGGAGAAAGTTCCACAAAGTCAACTATCACTGCAGCCCTCCACCAGTCGGGCCTTTATGGCAGAGTGGCCCGATGGAAGCCTCTCCTCAGTGCAAGACACATGAAAGCCCGCATAGAGTTTGCTCAAAAACACATGAAGGACTCCCAGACTACGAGAAATAAGATTCTCTGGTCTGATGAGACGAAGATAGAACTTTTTGGTGATAATTCTAAGTGGTATGTGTGGAGAAAACCAGGCACTGCTCATCACCGGCCCAATACAATCCCAACAGTGAAACATGGTGGTGGCAGCATCATGCAGGACGACTGGTTGCAATTGAAGGAAGCATGAATGCGGCCAAGTACAGAGATATCCTGGATGAAAAGCTCTTCCAGAGTGCTCTGGACCTCAGACTTGGCCGAAGGTTCACCTTCAAACAAGACAATGACCCTAAGCACACAGCTAAAATAACAAAGGAGTGGCTTCAGAACAACTCTGTGACCATTCTTGACTGGCCCAGCCAGACCCCTGACATAAACACAATTGAGCATCTCTGGAGAGACCTGAAAATGTCTGCCCACCAACGTTCACCATCCAACCTGATGGAACTGAAGAGGATCTGCAGGGAAGAATGGCAGAGGATCCCCAAATCCAGGTATGAAAAACTTGTTGCATCATTTCCAAGAAGACTCATGGCTGTACTAGCTCAAAAGGGGGCTTCTACTCAATACTGAGCAAAGGGTCTGAATACTTATGACCATGTGATATTTCAGTTTTTCTTTTTTAATAAATTTGCAAAAATTTCTACGTTTCTGTTTTTTTTCAGTCAAGATGGGGTACAGAGTGTACTTTAATGAGGAAAAATGAACTTTTTAGAATTTACCAAATGGCTGCAATGAAACAAAGAGTGAAAAACTTAAAGGGGTCTGAATGCTTTCCGACCCACTGTAGTGATTCTTCACTTCCGAGCCGTGGAAGCGAGATCTTCTGACACATTGTGGTGTCGCCTTATTGTTAAGAAACTGCTTTAAAAATTGTGTAGCACCCTATAAGCTATTCCTGCCCACAGTGCCCCCATCCAGCGAGTGTTTGAGAAAGGTTATTACACTGAAACGTCCCGATATTCACAACCAAGGATCACAATCTCATTTATCATTGCTGCGCGCTGTTTACTGCATCAATGGAGGGAACAGCTGAGATTCTCTATTACTGGGATCCAACTCCACTCGCTCCTCACACTCAGCAAATGTCTGCACTCCAGACTATATACCTGAAGTATCGTACACACGGCATCGTACACTAACTACTTCTGTTATATACGTTCTGCTCCGTACACACACGGCTCCTCTCCGTACAACTCGTACACACGGCTCCGCTCTGTACACCTCGTACACAGGCTGCTCCGCTCCGTACTCCTCGTACACCCGGGGCTCCGCTCCGTACATCTCGTACACACGCGGCTCCGCTCCGTACACCTCGTACACACGCTGCTCCGCTCCGTACTCCTCGTACACCCGGGGCTCCGCTCTGTACATCTCGTACACGCGCGGCTCCGTACGCCTCGTAGACGCGCGGCTCCGCTCCGTACGCCTCGTACATGGGCGGCTCCGCTCCGTACGCCTCGTACACGCGCGGCTCCGCTCCGTACGCCTCGTACATGCGCGGCTCCGCTCCGTACGCCTCGTACACGCGCGGCTCCGCTCCGTACGCCTCGTACACGCGCGGCTCCGCTCCGTACGCCTCGTGGCTCCACTCCGTACGCCTCGTACACGCGGGGCTGCGCTCCGTACGCCTCGTACACGCGCGGCTCCGCTCCGTACGCCTCGTACACGCGCGGCTCCGCTCCGTACACCTCTTACACGCGCGGCTCCGCTCCGTGCACCTCGTACACGCGCGGCTCCGCTCCGTACACCTCGTACACGCGCGGCTCCGTTCACCTCGTACACGCGCGGCTCCGCTCCGTACACCTCGTACACGCGCGGCTCCGCTCCGTTCACCTCGTACACGCGCGGCTCCGCTCCATACACCTCGTACACGCGCGGCTCCGCTCCGTACACCTCGTACACTCGCGGCTCCGCTCCGCACACCTCGTACACACGCGGCTCCGCTCCGTACACCTCGTACACGCGCGGCTCCGCTCCGTACACCTCGTACACGCGCAGCTCTGCTCCGTACACCTCGTACACGCGCGGCTCTGCTACATCCACACTGTAAACCCCTCCTGACCCCACACATAAACTTCAGCTCATCCAGCACCATGACAACCAGCACAGCAGAGTCCTGCATCCACTGAGGCCCCTGATCATGTGACCCCTGACTCCTCCCTCCTGTGACCTCATCACAGGTCCTGTGCGCACACAACAGCCATATATGTGGTGGCGGCTCTGCAGGTGGAGGTATGTGGAGACCCCATTACTGGGCGCAGGGGGCATTAACCCCTTCAGCACGGAGGCTCTTTGGGGGTATCTGTGTGGTGTGAACAGTGAGGTAACAGCTGAGGACAGAATGCGGCTTCGCTGGTTCCCGTCCACATTAGATCCCTTCAGACGACTGCAGGATGAAGGACAGAAGCGCAGAGAAGTCCTCACACAATGGCCGTTAATTATTTAGGGGCCAATGTGACAGAAAATACCCAGAAGTGACTCCATTCTGACACCTCCTCATTACCTCATTCAAGAAGTGTATTAACCCTTCACAGGAATTAAAGCAATGTGGAAAGAAAAGATGAAAAATTTACTTTTTCCCACAAAACTGTCACTTTAGCCCCAAAGTTTGGTTTTTCATAAAGGTAACAGGAGAAAATCTCAGCCCGAATTTGTTCTTCAGTTTCTCCTGAGTTCGCCGATGTCCCATAAGTGGTCGAAAACTGCTGTTTGTGCTTCACAGCTCGGAGGGGAAGGGACGCCATTTTGGCTATAATAATTTATGGACACCATGTCACATTTGAAGAGCCCCTGACATGGCAAAACAGCAGATACCGTCACAAGTGACCCCATTTTGGAAACCACCTCTTGAGAAATTCATCTAGGGGAGTAGTGAGTATTTTTAACCCTCAGGCGATTCACAGAATTGTATAACATTGAGCTGAGTAAATGAAATATTACCATTTTTTCCACTAAAATGTTACTTTGACCCCAAGTTTGTAATTTTCAAAAGGGATAATAGGAAAAAACAAACAGTACAATTTGTTATTTAATTTCTCCTGAATACGCCGATACCCCATAAGTGGTGGAAAACTACTTTTAAGGCCCAGTACAAGGCGCAGAAGGGAAGGAGCGCCACATTACGGTGCAGATTTTGCTGTTATGGTTTGCTGGTGCCAAGTCACATTGGCACAGGCCCTGAGGTCCCAGAACAGCAGAACCCCCCCCCCCCCCCGCTATAAGTGACCCCATTTTACAAACAACACCTCTAAATTAGTTCATCTAGGAGTGTCACAGAATTTTATACCACTGGGCAGTGAAGAAAAAATAATTACAATTTTATCACAAAAAATAGTTTTGGCCCCAATTTTACATTTTTACAAGGGGAAATGAGTAAAAGTGGCATCAAAATTTCTCACACAATTTCAGATGAATGTGACAATACCCCATCCGTGGCTGTACAGTACTGCGTACACAGCAAGACTCGGGAGGGAAGGAGCGATATTTAACTCTTTTTTTTGTAGTAAAGTTTGTGGACTCCATATAAAGAGCCCTTAAGTGCCAAAAGAGCAGAGTCCCCCCTTAAGTGATCCAATTTTGGAAATTGCACCCCTATGGGAATTTATCTACAGGTGTAGTGACGATTTTGACTCCATGTGTGTTTTCCAGAAGCAAGCAATAATGGATGTTGCTTAGTGAAAATCTGCCATTGTAGTGCCCAGTACGTTGCAATGCCCATACATTGTAGTGCCTGCACATTATGCCCAGTGCTTGCGTCTGGAGACATGCACCCGTAAATTAAGCGGGCTCTCATCGCTACAGAAATGCCAAACGTGTGGATGCTCAGCCTCTTCTCATTCATTGGGAAAGCACGCGGTGGATGCTGGGTGTGACGCGCGGGGTAACCCTGCCCACAGCCCGGCATCCTCCGCGGAGACCACGTCACTGATGTCACACCTCACTTGACGTGACATCAGCGAGGGTTCATGTGATGCCTGTGAGCAGCCGGCGGTAGCGCCGCTCACAGGCAAGAAGGACAGCAGGAGGTAATTAGAAAAACACTTATGGGCACAAGGTCAATCGATTGGGGCAATCATAAAAAGTAGTGGCCAACTCCTTTAAGCTTTGTTTATAAGATACAGTTTCCCCTCATTAATAGTGAGATCTTAGTATTATGTATTCATCCATGTACTACAGATTTGAATTACTGCAAATTATGTACTTTTCCTTGGCAAAAAATACTCTTCAAAGGTGCTAAGAGGAGTATTCTTACCCCTCTGTAAAATATGTAGCGTGACCTCTGTCAGAGCCTGTCCTATTGAACAGTATAATCAGTTATACCCTCAGTGATAAGCAACTTGTGTCACTTTACAAAAAAAAATGTAAAAAATGTTTGGTCCTATGTGATTTCTACAACTATTCAGGCTGTTTGGGCCACATGGAAGGCGAAGTAGCCAAGGAAGGCTCAAATACACAGAGAAACACTGCTGGAATCTAACACCTTGGTTGCATAAGCGAATATCATGTATTTTTTTGTTGTTTTTAAAAGATGCTGTTGAAGACAGAAAAATTGCCAGCAGAGATCTGAACGATTTGGTGCGGGTCTATTGATGAGGACTTTGCTGCACATTGTGATCTGTTGGGGAAACAATGTGTGAATGCACCCTGATACAGATCCAACTGGCAGTTACTGTTCATTAATGTCACACCAATGATAGCAATAGGGAACCCAGGACCGTGGGACGTTCCCGAGCAGCCCCAATGGGTAGAAAAGCAACAGCCAACCATGTGACCTGCCAAACCGACAACAGCCTGCAATACCTTGCATCATAAGAAGGCATCAACATAAGCCATAGAGTGGATTTTATAGACTATGAACAGAGGTCCAGATGGCAGCCTTAGAGACCAGAGCAGCAGAGATGTAATGTTTGACTGCCCTTGTGGAATAAGCCATTTCCAAAATGGGTGGAGATTTGTCCTTGGCCTTTCTGGCTTGCACAATAGCCAACTTAATCCATTTGGTAATGGTTGTTTTGGAGGCTGAAAGGCCCTTGTGTAGTCCATCAAGGATCAAGAGAAGAATATCAGAATCCTGGAAGGCTTCAACTAACAAAGATAGGCCTAGAGGCCCTGGTCAAATCAAGACGGGTGAAGAGTATGCTCCTATAGATGAACTGTAGATGGACAAGATGAGGGGGGGACAATGTCCTTTATGATGCAGAAAGTCAAGACCACTTCTGGAAAAAACGATGGCATGAGTGGCAAGACCACCTTATGGTTTTGAGCACCAGAAATGCTAGCTACTATAAAGCTAGAAGATAAAATACGAGCACTCCATAGTGAAGTCCTGGTGATAAGAAACAAGGAAAAGTAGATGGAATCTGGTCACCTGGTGGAGTTTTGCAGGGCAAGCACAACTTTGATGAGAGTAGCAGTGAAGTGGTATTACTCGTATAGACTGCTGCTCCACCTGTTAAATCCGGCAGAGTGGCTCATCAAAAGAATTACGAAGCAAAAAATGAGAAAAAAAACAAAGAGTGGAGGGCACTGTCACAATGCAGAAAAGGATGAGAGGGTGTATCAAAATAACAAACACTTATTAAAAGACAGCAACTTGTTTCAAAATTGATTTAATTTTTTTCCTCAGGCCATCATGTAATAATAATAATTTTTATTTTTATAGCGCCAACATATTCCGCAGCACTTTACAATTTTAGGGATGTGATAAATAAATGTTCATTATTTTTCTACACCTTCTCATCTTGGTTTTTATCGTGACAGCACCCGTCACATTGTTTTATTTTCTAATTTTTTTCCCTCTCAACAGCATCTATAGAAGGAACTTTGAGGAGAAGCTGCTTAAGAAGCTCTAAGGAAGACTCTTGGAAAGCAGACAGAAAAAGGCCTCAAGGTTCCACCGGTTAAATGTAAGGAGGGCGCAATGAGCCTCCTCCTGAAGGAAGGTCTTAACCTGATTGTGAAAAGCCAGAGTATAATGAATGAGAATAGAAAGGGCAGAAACCTGTCCCCTCAAATAGGAAAAGTTTAGGGTAACATAAGACCTTCATACGGTGGAGGATCTGGAAGTGGAGGGTGGCCTTAAAACGGGTGTGTAAGGAAGGTCTAGGCTTGAATGAGAGCTACCTGTAGTTAGAGAGTTGAGAGGATTTGTCACACACCCACATACATTATAATGTTCCCACAGTATTGTCATTCTCCCACACACAGTATAATATTCCCACAGTACCTCCATCCCACCACACATCATAATGTTTCCACAGGATTGCCATCCCACACACAGTATAATGTTCCTACAGTATTGTCATTCCCCCACACACAGTATAATGTTCCTACAGCATTGTCATTCCCCCACACACAGTATAATTTTCCCACAGTACCTCCATCCCCCCACGCACATCATTATATTTGCACAGGATTGCTACCCCCCACACATAGTATAATGTTCCTACAGTACCGCCATCCCCCCCACACAGTATAATGTTCCAACAGTACCGCTATCTTCCCCCCTTCTAATGTTCTCACAGTACTGCCCCCTACACACACACAACATGGTACCATCCACCCCACCGACTAACCCACAGCTAATGAATAAATACTTATCGCCATTCTTGGTGCAGATGCTAATGGACCTAGGACCTATGAGATATTTACCACAAGATAGCAGCATTGGCAGGGGCATATAATCGATAGCAGTAGCCCATGTGGCCGCTATGGTGCCTGTGAAATGAGAGGGCTCGCTGCGGCTCAGCACTGGGCACCCTCTCCTTTCACATCATCACAATTTCAGTGATATCCACATTCCCATGATGGTGATACCATTGATTTAGAATAGTGAATCCGGGAGTCGAGAGCTCCCCGATCCACCCTACAGCCTTCGCCTGTGAGTCTGAGACTCCGCACACCGCAGGCACAATGGCGTCACTACATCCCACCTGTAGTACGGAGCCTCAGTACTCACACTGCACAGACCGGAGCAGCGCTCATCAGAACTCGGTTGGGTGAGTAGTGTGTGTTTTTTTTTTTTTTTTTTTTAAATATTAGGAATTGTGAGTGCATCATATTAAGTGAAGTGCTGTGGAGGCTCTCATACTGAATGGGTGACTGGTGGGAGCCATTATACAGAGTGAGGGTCCTCATTTTCTGTAGCAGGCTGTGGTGGCCATAATTATATACAATTTTCAAGAACCATACACATAAGTAGGTGCCATCGTCCATGAGGCCAATTCCCAAATTAATGGAGACCAAAATAAAGAAAAAGGGAATCTAACAGCCCTAATTAGAATACCAAATAATGAGTATAACACTTAATTATTATAAAAGATATACCGTACATTTTATTAATACATATTTGTAAAAGTTTTTATACATCAAAAAGTGACGTACAACACAGAATACCAGGCAATTAATATAGACACGAAATGTGGCAGAACAAACCGGTCAGCAAAAAGCCATAGGAACATACAGCGGGTACGGAAAGTATTCAGACCCCTTTAAATTTTTCACTCTTTGTTTCATTGCAGCCATTTGGTAAATTCTAAAAAGTTCATTTTTTTCTCATTAAAGTACACTCTGTACCCCATCTTGAGTGGAAAAAAACAAATGTAGAAATTTTTGCAAATTTATTAACCCCTTTAATGCCCATGACGTACTAATACGCGTCTGTGCCCTGGGCTTTAAGAGCCTGACCCGTATTAGTACGTCATCGCGATCACGCATGCACACAGGCTGTGCGGGCGCGATCGCCGCCGGTTGTCAGCTGATTGTCACAGCTGACACCCGATACTATGTGCAGGGAGCGTTCCCGCACCGCTCCCGGCACATTAACCCCCGAAGTCGAACCCCCAGGTGCTTCACAAATTGATTCGTAAAAATGAAAAAGTGTTTTTTTTTTTTTACTTTTTCATTTTTACGAATCAATTTGTGAAGCACCTCGGGGTTCCAAGTGCTCACTATGCATCTAGATAGGTGCTTTGGGGGGTCTAGTTTCCAAAATGGGGTCACTTGTGGGGGAGCTCCAATGTTTAGGCACACAGGGGCTCTCCAAACGCAACATGGTGTCCGCTAATTATTCAAACAAATTTTACAATCAAAAAGTCAAATGGCGCTCCTTCCCTTCCGAGCCATGCCGTGCGCCCAAACAGTGTTTTTTCCCCACATATGGGGTATCTGCGTGCCCAGGAGAAATTGCACAACAAATTTTGGGGTCCATTTTTTCTTGTTACCCCTGCGAAAATAAAAAAAATTGGGTCTAAAGTAACATTTTTGTGAAAAAAGTTAAATGTTCATTTTTTTCTTCCACATTCCAAAAATTCCTGTGAAGCACCTGAAGGGTTAATAAAGTTCTTGAATGTGGTTTTGAGCACCTTGAGGGGTGCAGTTTTTAGAATGGTGTCACTTTTGGGTATTTTCTGTCATAAAGACCTGTCAAAGTGACTTCAAATGTGATGTGGTCCCTAAAAAATGGTTTTGTAAATTTTGTTGGAAAAATGAGAAATCGCTGGTCAACTTTTAACCCTTATAGCTCCCTAACAAAAAAAAATTTTGGTTCCAAAATTGTGCTGATGTAAAGTAGACATGTGGGAAATGTTATTTATTAAGTATTTTGTGTGACATATCTCTCTGATTTAAGGGCATAAAAATTCAAATTTTGAAAATTGCTAAATTTTCAAAATTTTTGCCAAATTTCCATTTTTTTCACAAATAAACGCAAGTGATATCGAAAAAATGTTACCACAATCATGAAGTACAATATGTCACGAAAAAACATTCTCAGAATCAGGGGGATCCGTTGAAGCGTTCCAGAGTAATTACCTCATAAAGTGACAGTGGTCAGAATTGTTAAAATTGGCCTGGTCATTAACGTGCAAACCACCCTCGGGGGTAAAGGGGTTAAAAAAGAAAAACCGAAATATGACATGTCAAAATGGTATTTAGTGGCGCTAATGGGTCTCCCTGATGTTTCCTGCTGCAAGTAAGGACACCTACCACGGGTAGTCAAGTGAATATAAAATTAATAAAATAATTTTGGATTTTAAAATAATTTTTCAAGCTGTTGTTGTAAAGTATTCTAATTTACTGAGATAATGACTTTTGTGTTTTCATTGGTTGTAAGCCATAATCATCAACATTAACAGAAATAAACACGTGAAATAGATCACTCTGTGTGTAATGACTCTATATAATATAGGAGTTTCATTTTTTATATTGAAGAACTGAAATTAACTTTTTGATGATATTCTAATTTAGTGAGATGCACCTGTATGTCCAGTAATTGTATTATTACACAGGATTTTTATGATGTTACAACTCAACTCATCTTCTTTTCATTCAGGTCTCTACAATATCAGATCCTCTCAGTGAAGATCTTCTATATAAGAGAATTTTCCTGATTTACCCATCAAAGATGGATATGGACAGAGACAAGATGGCAGAGAGGATCTTACACCTCACCCTAGAGATCCTCTTCCGGCTTACTGGAGAGGTGAGAGATTCTGATGACATCACATTACATCATTCTTATCTATAGGAATAACAGATGGACAGAACTGGAGAGGTGAGGACTCTGGAAATGTCTGTAGTGAGATTTATTAATGTGTCTCTCCATAACCAGGATTACACAGTAGTGAAGAAGACCTCTAGTGAGCGCTGTCAGGACCCTGTGTCTGACGGATGGGGAAGATCCCGAAGCCCAATTACGGTGCCTCCCCCTCAACCCCTGATACATGAGGACATCAATGACCAGAAAATCCTAGAACTCACCAACAAGATGATTGAGCTGCTGACTGGAGAGGTGACTCTGCTGGGAATACTGGGACATTATACAGTAATGCTATGAAGGGATTGGGGGAATGACGGTATCATTGTATGTGTCAGGTTCCTATAAGGTGTCAGGATGTCGCCGTCTATTTCTCCATGGAGGAGTGGGAGTATTTAGAAGAACACAAAGATCTGTACAAGGACTTCATGATGGAGGTTCCCCAGCCCCTCACATCACCAGGTAATAGACAGGACTAAATACACACGGCCTATAATTATCTGTATGGAAAGAATGAATTCAGTCCCTGTATGTGTTTCCTCCAGCTCTATCCAGTAAGAAGACAACACCAGAGAGATGTCCCCGTCCTCTTCTTCCACAGGACTGTAAACAAGAAGATCCCAATGATCATCAGGATCTTCAGGTAGATGGAAAGAAGGTGTCATGAGTAGTGATGAGCGAATATGTTCGAAAACCGATCGCAAATGTTAAATTCAGCATCAATATGGCACAATCGAATTCGTGATCGGAAACACGAGCATTTTTTCTTAAAATCGTCAAAAATCGGTAACATTCGGTGAAAATGTGCGGTAAAATTATTGCTTTGCAACTAAAGTGTTTTTAACACTTTGGCTAGAATAGTGGTGGTGTATAATGAGCGGTGGGGCGTGTTTGATGAAGGAAGGGGCTGGGAGAGCTGAGTGGAGCGCCGTGCTTGTAATCCCCCTCCTAACTTTGTGCGCAAATTGCGGCTAGCCAATGAAGGTGCAGGAAGCATCCACTCTGTCCAGACACAAGGGCTTGTGCTTTGGTTGCTGAAATCACATGTCCTTTCTATATAAAGAGCGGACATGTTGTGTCAGCGCCATTTTCTATAACAAGTCACTAATGCTGCTACTGGACGCTGCTCCTGCATACTGAGAGATTTTAGCAAGATATATGGGCAGTTGCTTGTAAGTCAGATAGTTTAGATAACTAGTGTCCTGTGTGTCTTAAGTCGACCTTCCAGCAGAGTTTTTTTTTCTTGTGCCATTACTGAGGTCCAGACAAAGACAGCAGGGCCCATGTCATAGAACTCTGCTGTGCTCTTCTATTGTGCGCCATGCATGAGTATCCCCTAAAAAATCTATTTTTTTTTTCACTTGCTAATGTGATACAGCAAGCCCTATTAGCCCACCTTGTCATTTTGTGGGGTTGAAATTCAGCTATATGCTGAGCTTCTGAGTGCAGAGTACAAAAATCTATTTTTTTAAATTTGCTAATGTGATACAGCAAGCTATAGTAGCCCACCTTGTTATTTTGTGGCGATGAAATTCAGCTGTATGCACAGTAAAAAAATCTATTTTTTCTGTTGCTAACAATAGTAAAAAAAAAAAATTTCTGTGACTAACGTGATATAGCAAGCTAGATATGAGTTCGAAATATCTTGGGGCATATATTCAATGTTATACAGGCTTCATCCACAGTAAAATAATACTTTTCTTTTGTTACGAACGTTATACAGCAGGGGATATCTCAGTTTGAAATAGATTTGAGCATATCTGCTATGTTATACTGGTGTCATCCACACTAAAAAAAATACTTTCTTCTGTTACTAACGTGATACAGTAGGTGACATCTCAGGTGCCAAGGGAGGGTGGATTACTGCGATTGAGGGGGGTTGGTGATACCAGATAAACTGTTAGTGAAGGTGCAAGAGGCGAGGAACAAATGGAGGAGGAAGAGGTGATGGGCGAGCAACAGTCAGAAGATGAAGAGGATAATCATCCCCTCTCTGTTGTTTCTGTTTGGCGGGAGGGGACAGAGGAAACAAGCATCAGAGTTACCCAGCCACCAACACAACATGGGCTTGGACCTCATGGAAGAGCCCGACATATGAGTGCCTTCTTGCTGCACTATCTGCAACATGATCCCCGTATAGTTATGATTCAAAATAGTGCTGACTACTGGGTTGCCACTCTGTTAGATCCATGTTATAAAAGTAAATTTTGCCAGATGCTTCCCGCCCTGTAAGGGACCCACGAATGCTGTAGTATCGAATCACGCTTTTATACAACCTTAAGAGAGGTTTTTCCCAAGACAGTAGTGAAGCACACAGTGTCCATCACAGCTCTACACTTCGAACCTCCAGCACGTCAATTCGTCATCGCCAAAATATTAGCAGCAGCAGTAGTGTAACTGGCAGAAGCAATTTGAGAGTCCTTTCACACATTTGTTAGACCAGCTCGTGCACCAGCACAACAGAGTACAAGTCTGACATGTGGTGAACGACTGGAGAGGATGGTGCAGGAGTATCTAGAACTCACTATTAATACCATCAGGGAGGGTTTGGACTTTTTGACATTTTGGTCTTCAAAAATGGATGAGTGGCCTGAGCTCGCTTGTCACACCTTGGAGATTTTATCATGCCTGGCAGCCAGCGTTCTCTCAGAATGTGTCTTCAGCGCTGCTGGTGGTGTCCTGACAGATAAGCGCAGCCGGCTGTCCCATGAAAGTGTAGACCGCCTACATTTCAACAAGATGAACAAGTCATGAATCTCCAAGGACTTTTGCACCCCAATCGCAGACTGTACAGACTAGGTGATGTTGTAGTTTTTAGTGTGCTGCACTGATCTTGCTTTATTGCAGTCTGTGATATCTTTAGCGTGGCTTCTGTGATTGCTGTTGCTGCAGGAGTTAACACAACTTTTTGGAAATGTGAACACTCCTGATTGTGTCTCCAGCTGCTGGGTTGGCTGTAGTGGAAGAGGTCTTGGTTCCCATTATACTACTTCTACTCTAGTGAAATTGATGCCATTTCGGTGGTGTCAGGCCCTAATGTAGGGAAATGTGACCTCTCCTGGTTGGGTCTCCATCTGCATGGTTGGCTGTAGTGGAAGAGGTGTCAGTACCCATTTTAATCATTATACTCTATTGAAATTAATTCTTTGCTACTGATATTGTTCTCCATACAGGGGTACACATTAGTGATGAGCGAACACTAAATGTGCTCAACTTAGTGGTTCAGTGTTTTCTCAAAACCTACCCAGAGCTGCTTGTGAAAGTACGCCGCGTGTGCCCATTTCAGAAAGCTACAGCTTCCGCCACCCTGGCAGTGCTTCAGCAGTGTTTGCAGCTTGCAGCTCACTGACTGGTGTTCGATGTGACCACATGTTGGAATTCAACTTTGCAGATATTGGGAAGGATTTGTTAGCAGCAGAGGGCAGTTGTTGAGTACCAGCTTCAACATGCCCGTTGGAATTCAGGTCAACCTCCGCACATAACCGCTGATGAGTGGGCATGGATGTCTGACATCTGTGGCATCCTCCAAAACTTTGAGGTTTCCACCAAGATGGTGAGATCCGATGACACCATAATTAGCGTCACCATCCCGCTTCTCTGTCTACTGAAACGCTCGCTGCTCTCAATTAAAGAGGAGGCATTGCAGGCAGAGCAAAGCCCAGCCTTGTCTCATCTCAACGTGGATTGGGTAATAATGAGGAGGAGAACATGGACTGTCGTCCTCTTGGTGAGGACAGGGAAGTCTTGGCTGTCTTGGAAGTCTTGATACCCCCCTTTCAGTCTGTGGGAAAGCTGTATGAGTTTCCCTTAATGATGACCTTCAGTAGCCTAAACCATGGCTTTGCTTATGCACGTTATTTCTCAAAACACATTGCAGATCAGGCCATTGCCCAACTCTGTAGTCATGAAATTCAAGGCATAAAGAAAGATCTTTGTGTGTGACTAAGCACCACTGAGAAGTGTGAGCTGATGTTGGACGGGCTGCCATTACTTATGGAAAAACTGCATTAGAGGACTTCCTGGGAGAAATGACAGCTGGAGTAGATACGCTTTCCCTCTTTGCCAGTCCTTTCACTGAGCTAAAGAATATGGCTGTGGTGAAATACGACTGTCACCGAGAAGCAGTGTCAGACTGAAGAACATTGGGCCCATCAGAGGATTTGATTCTGAGGGCCCACCTTTCTCCCTCACTCAAGAGCCCCGTAGAAGCTGAAAGGTTTGCGCTATGAACCCTCCTGAAGGAGAAGCCAGGGCCCACCGGAGGATTCTCCTGTTTTCTAGTGGGCCTATCCAACCCTGCCAAGAAGCAGCCCTGGCTAACAAAAGTCTGTGTGAAGGTTCCCGGACACTCTATGGCTGCTTTTCTACTGTGGACTGGCTCCAGCAATCTATCAGATTGCAGTCTATAAGATCCCTTCACTGGCTCCCAATTGCCCAGCGTATCCAGTTCAAACTACTAACACTGACCTACAAAGCCATCCGTAACCTTTCTCCTCCGTACATCTCTGAACTAATCTCCCGATGTATTCTTTTACGCAATTTCCGGTCCTCCTAAGACCTCCTTCTCTCCTCCACACTTATTTGTTCCTCATCCAATCGCCTCCAAGACTTCTCCCGAATGTTCCCCATCCTCTGGAATTCTGTGCCTCAACACATCCGATTAGCCACCACATTCGGATCCTTCAGACAGAACCTGAAAACCCATCACTTCAAGACAGCCTACAACCTGACATTAGCTCGCTGCCACCTCAACACCAGCGGAGCTACTGCACCCCCCAACCTACTGTCTCCTTCCCCGCCATTTTGTAGAATGTAAGCCCACAAGGGCAGGGTCTATAAGACTTAAGATAAAATCTGGCACCTTAGCAAAGCCAAATTCTGTTCTCCCTCTGATATCTAACAATAACAAACAGGTCATGCTGGAGAAACTTGCACCTGCTGCCACTCAGTGTCTTCAGCTCCTTTGTGAGAAACTAATGTTTGGGCAGCCACTCAGTCTACCAAATAAACTCCTGAGAAGGAGATTGTGGATGGCTTCAGTTCTGGTACTGGATGCACTGCTAATACCATGGCATGCTATAATTCACTGGAAATATTCCAGGCTGGTTGGAGACAAGCTCATTCCCACAGAAAAGTACCAGCAGCAAGCTAAGGAGATGGTAGCTTCTACCATCATGAAGGCTTTAGCTTGTCTAGTAGTCTGGTTTTTATACTAAAGATCCTGCTCATCTTTATAGATTTAAGTGAGCACACAGAGACTGTGGTTTCTGCAGCAGCGCCTCCAGGCTGGAATAGTGGCGGAGAAATTGCTGTACTATCAGGTTAAGGATGAGAGCCATGCAAGCCACGTGTGTGAGATTGCCCCGGCGTAGAGTTTCACCATTATCGCACACTGATTTCCCTTGCTCCAGGTTCAGTGAAGTCAGCCATTGCTCAAACTCGGCTTGGGGAGCTGTCCACAACTCTTCTGCTGTATGACTACGATCTACAAGGCATATTAATTTTAACACTGTCTGATTGTGGTGAGCTCTGGCTACAGAGTACGGAGGTGGGGGGGGGGATTCTGTCTGCACTGTTGGAACGTGTGTCTCATTAAGGCAGAAGTTGAGGGCACAGGTGGAGGAGACAGGAGCGCTGGAGGAAGTATTAGATACACAGTTTTGTCCCCCAGGCCTTGGGGATTCCACACCTTGCTGTCTAGTGACACCTTGGTGTCTAGTGGTCCTGTAGAATGTAAGCCCGCAAGGGCAGGGTCCTCTTCCCTCCTTACCAATCTATCATTGTTAGTTTGTTTACTGTAAGTGGTATCTGTATTTGGTATGTAACCCCTCCTTATGTACAGCACCATGGAATCAATGGTACTATATAAATAAATAATAATAATAATAGTGGTTTAGTGCTCCATCCCCTGGTGTGTAGTAGTTTAGTTTTCCAACTCGAGCTGTTTAGTAGTTTAGTTTTCCAACCCCTGTTGTATTAGTTTAGTTCTCCATGTTCTGGTGTGTATTTGTTTCGTTCTCCAACCCATCCATGCCCACCTCCAGGGGTTAACGTCTGGTGACGAGGGTTTGGATTCTGCATGGACCATACTTCTTCCGGCCCCGGATCAACTGAAATAAAATTTGGGCGTTGCTACACATGCTTTCCACCTCTTAGGTCTGTGAAGCTTTGTATCAGACATCTCATGCCTCGTAATAGAATGTGTGAACAGCTGTGCAGACTCGCCCATCTGTGGTTCCCCACAGTCAGTTGGGCAGTTGGAAAGTTGTGACGATGGGGAAAACAAGGGTAATTGGGGTGCCACCTCTGAGGATTGTACTGTATGTGATGTTAAGGTGGAGAAAGAGGAGCAGAAGCCATTTGATGCAGCGCTTGTCATCTACTAGAGCACATGTTCTTTCTGGCCCTCATCTACAAAGTGTACAGTTTTCTTGGCATCACCGACTTGGCCCTATCTTGGATCTTTTCATACCTAACTGACTGGACATTCAGTGTCTCCTACTCACACACCACCTCCTCATCTCGCAACCTATGTGTCGGTGTCCCCCAAGATTCAGTTCTAGGACCCCTGCTCTTCTCCATCTACACCTTCGACCTGGGACAGCTCGTAGAGTCTCACAGTTTTCAGTATCGCCTCTATGCTGATGACACACAGATCGACCTCTCTGGAACTGATATCACCTCACTAACCAGATTCCCACAATGTGTGTCCACTATTTCATCTTTCTTCTCTGCTAGATTTGCAAATTTTAACATAGATAAAACCGAATTCATCATCTTTCCACCATGTCATTCACCCCCCCCCCCAACTAACACATCCATCAAAGTCAATGGCTGCTCACTCTGATTTGTCCTTTAAACGTCAGATCCAAGCCCTTTTCACTTGCTTCCGACTCCAAAATATCTCTGGTATCCTCTGTTCTGGAGACCCTCTTTGTTTTAAGGAGAACTTTGGAATAGAAAGCAAAGGGTCTTCACATAGCCTAATTTGAATCTTATTGGCAATGTGCCCACGATGCAGAAATGCTCCGGATTTTTCCTGAGCGTTTCTGCATCTCCCCTGGCAGAAAAAACGCATGCGGATTGTACATGCGGATTGTACATGCGTTTTCCTGCCCGGCACATGCGGATGTGAAGCGTTCTTCACATGTATTTCCGCATGCGGGTTGATGAGCGCTTTCCAAACGATTTTAGCATCACATGGAAAGTGCTTGTCAATTTGGTCACACTGTATAAATCCATGCAAAAGGCATGAATTTATATACTGTGACCCCAAAGAATGGTTAAAAATAAAAAAATAGATATATACTTACCTTCCGATGGCCCCCGGAGTCTTGCTTCACCGTCCCGGCTGCCGGCAGATCGCGGTACACTGAAGGACCTGCCGACGTCAGCGTCACGTGACCCGTCACATGACTATGACGTCAGCGCAGGTCCTCTAGTCCATCGCGATCTGCCGCCAAGGGAGGAGGAGTGCACCGCGGGCCGCCAGAAGGTAAGTATATATTTATTTTTTATTTTATTCTTTTTTTTTTTTTTTACAGTTTCTATGGTACCCGGGTCCGGAGGAGAGTCTCTTCTCTTCTAGACCTGGGTACCATCCGCATATTGAACGCATGTATTCCACATGTGCTTATCTAGTGAACCAGAATACATGCGTTCTAATACAAGTCAATGGCGGCGAAAATGCAGCGCTTCCGCAAAATAATTGGTAGTCCTGCGTTTTTTTCCGTAATGATAATCCGCAGCGGAAATTTCCGCAGCATGTGCACAGCACATGCGGATTATCATTGGAGAACATGGCAGGCCTTCTACCATGCGTTTTTTAAGCGTTTCTGCAGCATTTTTGCCGCTGCGGAAATGCTTAAAAAACGCATCGTGGGCACACAGCCTTAAGATACTTCATCTATGAAGGGAGAGAGAATACATGCGACATGCATTGTCAGCAGGTAGAGTCTTCTGGTGTGGCAACAAAGACTCAGCACATTTATTAGCTAGACAAAAGGGAAATAAAATTGTTACATACAACTGAATAGGAAAACGAAATTAGACTATCAGTAATAAACACACTTCCCTTGGCCCAACGTAAAACCTTCTCAGGGAATTCACAGGAAACCAGTATCTTAGTCAGACATTCCACAATGTAAGTCTTAAACACTTAAGCAGACTTCAGACATAGCAAAAATATAATTGTTTTTCTAAATTAATAATGAATCTAGATATAAAAATTAACCATAACAACTCCTCCCTTTTTATTATTTTACAAAACAATTTATTCATCAGCTACTTCCCTATGCTAGAAAAGCCTGGAGGGGACGAATCCCGTTCACCGACAAATATCTTGCTTGTAAATCTCATCATATATGTTTATAGGAGAAGTGGTATTATATTTCGCAGGCCTTTGATGCTTACGTGTTTTCTTGCATAGTCTCTTAATAGCAAATATACTAATCCTGGCAACTATATACACTAGTAATATCAAAATTCCTATTTGGAGAATACCTTGTAGGATACCCATTAGCCATCCACCTATACCCTTGAACCAATTGACAGGATTAAGAAATGAGAAAGTGTCGCTCCACCAAGAATCTTTGTTGACATGATGTTCTTGGAGCCACGCATCCCTCATTTCTCTAACGATCTCTATCTTAGTCTTTACCTGGAAATTTCCAGCAGGTTCTATGTAGTGGCAACAGGTAGGACCTATTATCTAACACATCCCGTCCTCTCTAGCAGTCAAGTAATCTAGCACTATGGTGTGTTGGTTAGTAACTGCAATCAGTTGTTTCTGTACAATATTAGATGTATTGAGAACGTCAAGAATCTGGAAGATCTGGTCATCTAGATCAGGGGTCCTCAAACTACGGCCCGTGGGCCACACGCGGCCCGCGGAGGATTTTTATCCGGCCCGCCGAGCTGTGGGCAGAGGAGAGCGGTGCCAGCGCCCGCCCTTCCCCCCGCTTGCTCAGGGCCCCGGCAGCCGGATAATTACCTCTCCCGTGCCTCCGCAGATCCGCTGTCTTCCTGGTGCGCGCTCCCTGTGACGTGTCAGGTCAGAGGGTGCGGTGACGTCTTTACACCGCGCCCTCCCCTGAGCCATCACAGGGAGCGCAGAGCGGGATGAGGCTGGCGACGCTGGAGTCCTGAATTGAGCAGCTGCAGCAGGTGAGGAGGAGGGAGGTGAGTATTGCATTTTTTTTTTTTAATGTATGGAGGCATGGGACATAATATTAGGGGTGACATTCTGCATGGGGCATTATATGGGGGGGTGACATGCTGCATGGGCATTATATGGGGGGGTGACATCCTGCATGGGGCATTATATGGGGGAGTGACATGCTGCATGGGGTGTTATATGGGGGGGTGACAGCCTGAAAGGGGCATTATAACGACAGGGGAGTGATATCCTGCGTGGCGCATTATATGGGGGGGTGACATCCTGAATGGGGCATTATAACGACAGGGGAGTGACATCCTGCATGGGGCATTATATGGGGGGGGGGGGGTGACATCCTGCATGGGGCATTATAAAGACAGGGGAGTGATATCTTGCATGGGGCATTATATGGTGGGAGAAAGGGACATCCTGCATGGGGCATTATATGGGGAGTGACATCCTGCATGGGGCATTATAAGGGGGGGAACAGCCTGCATGGGGCATTATAAGGGGGAAATAGCCTGCCTATTGAGGACCTATGCTGCCTATTGGGGACATTTACCTACCCACTGAGGACCTATGCTGCCTATTGGGGACATTTACCTCCCCATTGAGGACCTATGCTGCCTATTGGGGACATTTACCTGCCTATTGGGGATATTTACCTGCCTATTGGGGACATTTACCTGCCTATTGGGGACCTATGCTGCCTATTGGGGATATTTACCTGCCTATTGGGGACATTTACCTGCCTATTGAAATACCGGTTTATCTAACTTTACTTGTTCTTCATTTTAAATATTGTATTTGTTCCTGTATTGTTTTTTTACGTCAAAATAAGATATGTGCAGTGTGCATAGGAATTTGTTCATAGTTTTTTTAAAAAAACTATATTCCGGCCCTCCAATGGTCTGAGGGATAGTGAACTGGCCCCGTATTTAAAAAGTTTGAGGACCCCTGATCTAGATAATCAGTCGCCTCTACCAACTTATCCGACATTTGCATTATGAATGGGTAAATGAATAAGACACTAAACAAATTGTTAGCTACCCCCATTTCTACAAGATGTGGTTTACCATTTGGTCTGGGCTTGTCGTCTGCACCTCATCTGTACAGTGTGTGTTGCGGGATTGCTTTAATATCTACTCTTGTGTGTGGTACTATAAAAGTAGAAGGTGTCAGAAAGGCCAGTGTGCAAACTCCTGTGAAATTGTTGGGTAACCACTTGTAAGCCTGATGTCCACATCTACAGTGGTGGCCAAAAGTATTGGCACCCCTACAATTCTGTCAGATAATACTCAGTTTCTTCCTGAAAATGATTGCAATCACAAATTCTTGGGTATTATTATCTTCATTTAATTTGTCTTCAATGAAAAAACACAAAAGAGAATGAAGCAAAAATCAAATCATTGATCATTTCACACAAAACTCCAAAAATGGGCCAGACAACAGTATTGGCACCCTCAGCCTAATACTTGGTTGCACAACCTTTAGACAAAATAACTGCGAACAACCGCTTCCGATAACCATCAATGAGTTTCTTACAATGCTCTGCTAGAATTGTAGACCATTCTTCTTTGGCAAACTGCTCCAGGTCCCTGATATTTGAAGGGTGCCTTCTCCAAACTGCCATTTTGAGATCTCTCCACAGGTGTTCTATGGAATTTAGGTCTGGACTCATTGCTGGCCACCTTGGAAGTCTTCAGTGCTTTCTCTAAAACCATTTTATAGTGCTTTTGGAGGTGTGTTTTGGGTCATAGTTCTGCTGGAAGACCCATGACCTTTGAGGGAGACCCAGCTTTCTCACACTGGGCCCGACATTATGCTGCAAAATTTGTTGGTAGTCTTCAGACTTCATAATGCCATGCACATGGTCAAGCAGTCCAGTGCCAGAGGCAGCAAAGCAGCCCCAAAACATCAGGGAACCTCCACCATGTTTGACTGTAGGGACCGTGTTCTTTTTTTTGAATGCCTCTTTTTTTTCCTGTACACTCTATGTTGATGCGTTTTCCCAAAAAGCTCGACTTTTG
Source organism: Phyllobates terribilis (assembly GCF_046119375.1). NCBI lineage: Eukaryota > Metazoa > Chordata > Amphibia > Anura > Dendrobatidae > Phyllobates > Phyllobates terribilis. The sequence continues at coordinate 12,111,628 of NW_027362772.1, read as the reverse complement.
TCTCATCTGACCAGAGAACATTTTTCCAAAACGTTTTAGGCTTTCTCAGGTAAGTTTTGGCAAATTCCAGCCTGGCTTTTTTATGTCTCGGGGTAAGAAGTGGGGTCTTCCTGGGTATCCTACCATCCAGTCCCTTTTCATTCAGACGCCGACGGATATTACGGGTTGACACTGTTGTACCCTCGGACTGCAGGGCAGCTTGAACTTGTTTGGATATTAGTCGAGGTTCTTTATCCACCATTCGCACAATTTTGCGTTGAAATCTCTTGTCAATTTTTCTTTTCCATCCACATCTAGGGAGGTTAGCCACAGTGCCATGGGCTTTAAACTTCTTGATGACACTGCGCACGGAAGACACAGGAACATTCAGGTCTTTGGAGATGGACTTGTAGCCTTGAGATTGCTGATGCTTCCTCACAATTTGGTTTCTCAAGTCCTCAGACTGTTCTTTGGTCTTCTTTCTTTTCTCCATGCTCAATGTGGTACACACAAGGACACAGGACAGAGGTTGAGTCAACTTTAATCCATGTTAGCTGGCTGCAAGTGTGATTTAGTTATTGCCAACACCTGTTAGGTGCCACAGGTAAGTTACAGGTTCTGTTAATTACATGAATTAGGGAAGCATCACATGATTTTTCAAACAGTGCCAATACTTTTGTCCACCCCCTTTTTTAGGTTTGGTGTGGAATTATATCCAATTTGGCTTTAGGACAATTCTTTTTGTGTTTTTTCATTGAAGACAAATTAAATGAAGATAACAATGCCAAAGAATTTGTGATTGCAATCATTTTCAGGAAGAAACTGAGTATTATCTGACAGAATTGCAGGGGTGGCAATACTTTTGGCCACCACTGTATATATATAATCGTCTTATCCCGTCTGTCTGTCCTGGAAATCCCGCGTCGCTAATTGGTCCGGCAGCGGCCAATCAGCGCCGCGGGATTTCTGAAAAAAGATGGCGGCCGTTAGCGGCTCATCTGCGGGACGGAGATGCAGCCGGGAGATGACCGGCGTGAGGCGCTCATCTCCCGGCCGGTAGCAGCTGAAGGACCTCGACCGCTGGCCTCCATGCGGAAGGGAGGATCGGGGAGCGGCCCTGCGGGTCGGGATACTTCTGCTGCAAGCAGTCGCTCATCTCCCGGCTTCTCGCAGCGGAAGTAGCCGCCCCAATCACCGATTTGGCGCCACATTTAAATAGCGGCCGTGAACAATCACCGATCTTGGCGCCACATTTAAACACTGCTGTGCTGATTGGTCGCGGACGCTGCCCGCGACCAATCAGCGATTTTGGCGCCACATTTAAACTCTGCTGTGCTGATTGGTCGCGGACGCTGCCCGCGACCAATCAGCGATCTTGCCGACACATTTAAACACTGCTGTGCTGATTGGGCGCGGACGACCAATCAGCGATTTTGGCGCAAAATTTAAACAACGCTCTGGTGATTGGTCGCAGACGCCATTTGGCGGCTATATCGCAGATTGGTCATGGCCGGCGGTCGCAACTAATCAGCAGAGCGGGGTTTAAATTTGGCGCCAATAATGGTGATTGGTCACGGCCGCGACCAATCAGCAGAGCAGTGTTTAAATTTGGCGCCAATAATGCTGATTATTTGCGACCGGTAACCGCGACCAATCAGCAGAGCGTTGTTTACATTTGGCGCCATTCTCGCTGATTGGTCGCGGTCGGCTGGCGGCCGCAACCAATCAGCAGAGCGTTGTTTAAATTTGGCGCCAATCTCGCTGAATGGTCGCGGCTGGCGTCGGCGACCAATCAGCAGAGCGTTGTTTAAATTTGGCGCCAATCTCGCTGATTGGTCGCGGCTGGCGTTTGCGACCAATCAGCAGAGCGTTGTTTAAATTTGGCGCCAATCTCGCTGATTGGTCGCAGACGCCAGCCGCGACCTATCAGCGAGATTGGCGCCAAATTTAAACAACGCTCTGCTGATTGGTCGCAAACGCCAGCCGCGACCAATCAGCGAGATTGGCGCCAAATTTAAACAACGCTCTGCTGATTGGTTGCGGCCGCCAGCCGACCGCGACCAATCAGCGAGAATGGCGCCAAATGTAAACAACGCTCTGCTGATTGGTTGCGGTTACCGGTCGCAAATAATCAGCATTATTGGCGCCAAATTTAAACACTGCTCTGCTGATTGGTCGCGGCCGTGACCAATCACCATTATTGGCGCCAAATTTAAATAACGCTCTGCTGATTGGTTGCGGCCGGCGGTCGCGACCAATCAGCATTATTGGCGCCAAATTTAAACCCCGCTCTGCTGATTAGTTGCGACCGCCGGCCATGACCAATCTGCGATATAGCCGCCAAATTTTAACACCTCTTTGGTGATTGGTCACGGTTGCCGGCCTTGACCAATCAGCGATTTTGGCGCCAAATTTAAACACCGCTCTGCTGATTGCGCCCTGTCGGCCGCATACATATTCTAGAATACCCGATGCATTAGAATCGGGCCACCATCTAGTATATATATAAACTCTCTGGTGCTCCAACAACAGTGTTGTTGAACAAACTAGCAATCCATTTAGATAACAAGATGGTGCTTAATCAGTTTGTTATCCCAATTCTCTTTAAGTACTTCATGGAGAGTTAGGGCAAGGAGTACGGTTGCTATCACCATAGTCCAAACTAACAGGTTCATCATCTTTGCTGCTGCTGTGGTTCAAAATCTTTTTACAATGGCTGGCGTGGATCCAAGTGTCCTTGCCTTGAAGCTTGACCGAAGTGGCAGTGGTTAACAGCACTTGGAATGGTTCACTGTATCTGGGCTCCAGTGGTCTCCTCATAAGTCTCTTTACTACTCAGTCTCCTGGTACCAAAGTGTGAGTGCCGCTGAGGCAATTTGGGTCTGGGATAGAGGAAAGAACACGATTATGAGTAACAGTCAAATGTTTTTTGCAACTCCAGAACATATTCAGTGAGAGAACCACAGAAGGCCTGCTGCTGCTGCTGTGGGAAATACAACCCTGTCTTAAGGACACTACCAAACAGTATTTCATATGGGGACAGGTTCTCCTTCCCCCTTGGGGCGGTCCTCACTGAATACAATGCTATGGGCAAACAATCTACCCCGGACAAGTGTGTTTCTTCCACAAATCCACTTTTGGATTTTTAGTTTCAAGGTACCATTGAGGCGTTCCACTTTCCCACTACTTTGTGGATGATAGGGAACATGGAAAGCCTGTTCTATCCCAAGAGTGACCATGATTTGTTTCATTAGTTCCCCAGTAAAGTGGGTTCCTCTGTCACTTTCTATAGTTTCGGGCACCCCATATCTACAAACCACCTCACTGATCAATTTTTTAGCAGTAGTTTTTGTGTTTTCTTTAGTCACCGCCCAAGCTTCTGGCCACCCAGAGAAAAGGTTAATGCATACCAGTGTGTATTCATAATTACCCACCTTAGGTATCTGTATGTAGTCCACCTGCAGTCTCTGAAATGGGTAATCTGGTTTAGGTGTGCATTTTCGTGGAACTCGAATAGGCCTATCAGGGTTATGTTTTACACAAACTAGACATTCTTGAACATACTTTGCAGCCGTATTCGGGAACCCTGGGGCACACCAGTTTTGTAGCACCACTGCACACATAACACCCTTTCAGTTATGCACCGGAGAATGTGCAAGGGCAACCATCATGGGGAACAGGCAGTGTGGAAGGCAAATACGTTTATCTGCCATACCCCTGACACTGACTGTACGGCGCCCACTTTGACCCATGCATTATGCTCGTGGGAGAGAGCCTGGGTCTGGAAGACTTTCAGTAGTTCGAGGTCCACGGCCACTGGGACGGATGCAGGGGATGTCTCCTTATTTGAAAGGGGGCTTCATGTACTCCCTGACTCTGAGTCTCCTGGGGTTCCCGCACTTGCTATAGCCAGTATCTCTGTCAGAGGTAATCGTGCTGCTTCCTTAGCCGCTTGGTCGGCCAAGGCATTCCCTACTGAAAGGGGAGTTTGTTCCCGAGTGTGTGCTGACACTTAGACTATGGCTGCCCTTCAGGGAAGGGTGAGTGCTGTGAGTAGCTGCTCTACCGCTTGCGCATTCCTTATAGGTTTGCCAGCAGAGGTCAAGAAATTACGGCTTCGCCAAATGGCGCCAAAGTCATGTGCAACACCATAAGCATATTGCGAGTCAGAAAATACATTCATTTCTTTACCTTTTCCCAGATTACATGCTGCAGCGAGTGCTTTAAGCTCTGCCTCTTGCGCCGAGCAGCTGGAGGGGAGTGGTTCTTGTATCACTGCCTTACCATTGTGGACTACTGCATACCCGGTGATGAATCATCCTTGATCACTGTCCCAAGCTCTGGAATCATCTACAAAATACTCAGCAGAGGGGTTAGGGAGTGGTACATCAGTAATATTTGCCAAGCCCTTTATTTCAGCTTCCATCAATGCCTGACAATCATGTTCATGTGCCATATCAAACTGAGCTTCCTCATCTGCTAATTTGAAAAACAGGGGCAGGTCTTGGCTCATGGTCTCTCCCTCTTCCCCATCCTGATACTTTCCTCCCTTTTCTAAATCCACTGGAAGTAGTGTAGCTGGATTTAGAACATTACAGCGTTTGATAGTTATATGGGGAGGTGTAAGGAGTGAGACTTCATATTTTGTCAACCTTGATGCTGAGAGGTGACGGGTCTGAGCCTGTTGAAGTATTTCAGATACAGCATGAGGAACTTGAAGTGTGAGGGTGCTCCCTAACACTATGTCCTCTGTCTTTTTAACAAGTTCTGAAGCAGCTGCCACAGTTCTAACACAAGTAGGAGAACCCATAATGACTGGATCTAGGGTTACAGAGTAATACCCTAGAGGGCGCTGCCTACCACCATGTTCTTGGGTAAGGACACCAGACGCATGTCCAGCCTGTTCATGGCAGTACAAAGTAAAAAACTTGTCATAATTCAGGGGTCACTGCCTTTCTGCAGAATGACAGAAACTAGATCATCCCATGTGGCCTGATATGCCTCCTGAACACCCTGGAGGCGCATTCTAAATGTTAAGGTTTTTTTTTCGGGGATCTGGAAGCTGTGTAGCGAGGGCAATAAGTTCACTGGGGGACCAAGGCCGATATGTTTCTATTGGCCATACTTGGGGGGGATCTCGAACCTGAACATTGTCAACCACCCTAGGAGGTTGAAACTGTACATGACTAGTGGTCCTCATAGGGAACAGAGGCACCCTGGATGTTGTCCCTGGGTGTGAAGACCCACAGGACCTGCAACAATTAACCCCAGGGGGATTCTGATGACCCCAATGTCTGCAAGTCCATCCCATTGACCCAGCATAAGGCGGGGGTGCTGAATGGGGTGCAGAATTTACATCAGGTACAGATACTACCTGACTACCTGAGATTACATAGACAGTTCCATGCCTGGTTTCCTCTGATTTATGTTCACTCATTGAGAGATGTTTTGCTACTTCTAACCACATCCTAGCCTTCTCTAGTTTGTTTTTATCTTTCAACAATCCTTCCCAATTGCAGATATATTTCTCCCATTCCTTCTCTTCCAGATTTCCCCACTTTCCCATACCAGATTTCCTCAATATTATTTCACATCCCTCTACTCCTTCTTTCCTTTTCAGTCTCACCACTATCTCACATGCTGGAACTGGGGCCTCGCCCTTTAGGTTAGTCAATTCCTTACTCTTGCCAGTCCCCATAACTGCAACCACTGTGCCAGAGTTACCGCAGAACTCTCTTCAGCACACCTAGAGCCTCTCAGACTCTAAATTTGATCCCGTCTCAGTCTCCTCTGATCCTCGAAAGACGGATCTGATCCTGTCCCAGTCTCCTCTAAGCCTCGGAAGACAGATCTTTAAGGAAGTACTAACACCGATTTTCCAGCCCTGTGAGCTAGGGAGATTCTTACACCCAACCAAACAAATAACAATACCAAGTCTACTGCTCCACCTACTATTGCAATTATTTCTGCATGATCATATAATATTTCCCAGTTCAAAGGTTTTCCTTCTACACCTTGTAAAAGCACTGCGTGACAATTATGTCTACAATAAGTGTTACTTTTTATACTATATGTTTCCCAGTCTGGGTATACAGGCTAAGCAAGAGCTTCAGCTACTATGATTTTCCCTCTCTTGAGCTTACAAAATAACAGAACACAGACACTGAGGACAACGATTCTGATTCATCAAAAACGACTTAACAATACGTCAATCATTCAATGCACACTGCACAATCGCTGATATTAATCCCCCTGCTGTATTTGGGCTAAAAACTGCATTCAGTTACCCCTTTCTTGAGGGTGCCCTTATCAATTTACAGGGGAATTCAATACCCTCAGAGTACTACCTTACCGTGAATGATTCCTCTGTTATAGGCAATCACACTTCCCTGATCCTCTTACGGACCAATTTTCCTCTCCACCACATGTGAAGGAACACACCTAACGGGATCCCTTATCAAGCAGAGACCGTAGTCCCTTATTGGTCAATCAAAAATCATTCAGTCCCACTTTCAATGATCCTCATAGTTTACAATATCATACCAGACATTTATGACATAGACAAAACAAACAACATAGAAGAATCCTCCGACTCCTGAAATATACAGAAGAACTGCGGAGGTGCCTAATCCCGACACGCTGGGCAAGGTTGGTTACTCGTCACTTCATTCAATTATCATTCAACCGTCATTCAATCGTCAATTATACATCTAAAAACCACATTGAAACATATAAGACAACAAATTCAATCACTGGCAAGGGTTCAAAAAAATGATTGTCTTGTTAGGACCACCAATTACCTGTCCTGGAGCCCTCTAGGTAGCCCTGAATTATTAGTAATACAAGGGATTACATACCGCGGATGATATTCAGTAATTCCCAGAGAGATCCTTGTTGACGGGTCCAGTGGAGGTCCGGTTATGACACTCCCGGGTTTTGGCACCATGTACTGTTATGGAGACTCTCTTTGTTTTAAGGAGAACTTTGGAATAGACAGCAAAGGGTCTTCACATTGCCAGTGAGATTCAAATTAAGATACTTCATCGATGAAGGGAGAGAGACAGAATACATGCGACATGCACTGTCAGCAGGCAGAGTCTTCTGGTGTGGCAACAAAGACTCACCACATTTATTAGCTAGACAAAAAGGAAATACAATTGTTACATACAACTGAACAGGAAACCGAAATTAGACTATCAGTAATAAACACACTTCCCTTGGTCCAACGTAAAACCTTCTCAGGGAATTCACAGGAAACCAGTATCTTATGTTACGGGTCCGGGTGGTGGAACCTCTGTGCCGAGGTGCAATGAGGGACCCAGAGGGGCGTGACTAAGTATCCACCCGAACCGACCCTGGTCGTACGGCAGCTAACGACACCGTGACCAGGGAGGATCCGGGCTGAGGGACCAGGTGCTACTCTGGGGACGACCTTGTAAGAGAGCAGGTGGCTCCCATGGGTCAGATGGCTGGGACTGACCAGTATGGCGGATAGACACGGCAAGCAGGCGGAAGTCACTGGTAGCAGACAGGTGGTCACAGTTCGAGAAAGCAGGGCAAGTAGCAGTCTTTAGGTTTACCAGGAAGGTGGTCACAGCAAGTGATGGCAGGGTCTCCAGGCAGGCTGGCAGGAAACAGGCAGGTGCTCCCAGGTGAGTGGGCAGACAGACGAGGCGGGTAACTGGCAGGTAACTGGTGGGCGCTCCCAGGTGAGTGGACAGACAGACGAGGCAGGTAACAGGCGGGTGCTCCCAGGTGAGCGGGCAGACAGACGAGGCTGGTAACTGGCAGGTAACTGGTGGGCGCTCCCAGGTGAGCGGTCTGACAGACAAGGCAGGCGGATGCTCCCAGGTGAGCGGACAGATAGCCAAGGCAGTTAACAGGCTGGTAACAGGTGAGCGCTCCTGGTGAGCAGGCTGGCAGGCTCGGCAGGTAACGGGCAGATAACAGGCTGGCAGGCAGGACAAGAAGTCAGGCTAGCAGCGGGACCTGAGGGCTGAAGCACAGATCAGACACAGTGCAAAAAACTTTGCTCGGCACCTCCATTTTGGAGGAGGTGCCTTATATATGGGAAGTCCTCCGGCAATTGGCCGGGGACTCCTTAGGACGACGCGCGCGGCCCCTTTAAGAGAGGGGGAGCGCGCGCGCGCCCTAAGCACAGTGCCCGGGAAGGAGCGCGCGCCGGCAGCAGCGAGGGAAGGAGCGCTGGAGGACGCCGCGCGCTGAACAGGAAGGTGAGAGGGACGGCGTCTCTGCCTAGCAGGAGGCAGAGACGCCGATGCAACATCTTAGTTAGACATTCCACAATGTAAGTCTTAAACACTTAAGCAGACTTCAGACATAGCAAAAAAATAATTGTTTTTCTAAATTAATAATGAATCTAGATATAAAAATTAACCATAACACCTCACATTCCTCAACCATGAATCTACCTAAACACCAGTGCATTCCCTCATCATCTCCTGCCTGAAATACTGCAAACTCCTGCTCTGTGGCCTCCCTTCTACCACTTTCGCACCCCTCCAAACTATCCTAAACTGTGCTGGTCGACTAATCCACCTGTCACCCTGCTATTCCCCGGCTTCTCCCCTCTGGCAATTCTTGCACTGGCTCCCCGTTGACCAGAGACTCTAGTTGAAAAGCCAAACTTTGGCATACCAAGCCATCCAAAATGTGTCTCCTCCATGCATTTGTGACCTAGTCTCCCTGTACTTATCTGCACGCAACCTCCCATCCTTCCAAGATCTCCTTCTCTACTTCCCTCTTATCTCTTCTTGCCACAATCGCATACAAGATTTGTCTTGTGCATCTCCCCTGCTGTGTAACTCTGTACCCCAACACATCAGACTCTCGCCTACCGTGGAAACCTTGAAAAGGAAGATTGTGAGAAGCTGCCCACTTACTAAAGACTATGATACTTTTCCAGCACGGACCACCATTTTCGTCAATATTATTATTGTGTTTTATTAGCGATTTACTTGTTATGTTTTATATAGTTCTGCTTACTTGTCAGTATGTAAGATTCACTTGTAAAATGTCCAGCATTCCACTAATCTCATATTTATCTCAGTAGTCCATTGTTTCAGCAGCCAATAATCTCATTATGTGAGTGTAGATTGTAGACACAGTGGAGCCTTACAGGCAGGCTCAGATGAAGGCTTCTAGAATATTCTTCATTGTTTTAGCTAACAGTAAATGCTTAAGGGGAAGGGTGTCATCACTTCTGAGCTGGGAGGGGACTGTGACTAGTGAAGGAGAGGAGAGACATGCTTTAGTGAATAGATTGTGGAAGGACATTGAAGCAAGAGGATGGAGATTCAGGACTTGGAAGGATGGATGGATAAACATGTTACCATTGTGGGATCTGTCGTTTGGATTAACTTTCTTAAAGGATTGTTGCTTCGGGATACCTGTGTTTCCATCGTTTTATTTGCAGTATGGAGGATCGTGGACTGGGACTACATACTCTACTGGCTGGAGATACGAAATCTGTGGGCCAACCAAAACTTGGGAGACAGTGAGAGTGGCCTGATACAAAGTTAGTGGAACTACTGATTCCGGGTGGAAACTTAAGGACTGACAGAACTGTATTTTGGCCATTTACATGGAATTGCTTTATTACCATGGCTGTGATTAATAAAATATTGTTGCATCGTTAACCTGCCTAGGTGATTACTTACAACCCAGAACCTCAGATCTTTACAAAGCTGAAGACGCATTTCTTCTGGCAAGCGTACAATCTGCGGTAACCCTCGCTCCACCATACCGCTGCACGACCAGCTGTACCCTGACCTACTGTATCCTCACCCATCCCTTGTAGATTGTGCGCCCTCGCTGGCAGGGTCCTCTCTCCTCTTGTACTAGTCGGTGACTGCTTTTCACATGTAAAGCGCCACGGAATAAATGTCGCTATAATAATAAATAATAATAATTATTATACTACTTGTACTCCTTGATAGCACTTTCCTGGTGTCGACCCCTAGCTTGATGTGTTTTGGCAGCTTTTGGGCCCGTTTGAAGATGTTGTTTATGTGTTTGTTTCCCCCCCCCCATTGAATCCAATGACGTTCGGTAATGTTCGGCGAATGTCAGACGAATAAATCAGCGAATATTGCAAATTCGACAATTGTAATCCAAACCAAATATTGAAACATTCACTCATCTCTAGTCATGAGATCTCACCTATGATGTGTAGATGGCTGTGAAGGTCTTGTTTTATCCACCAGTAGTAACGCCTTTCCACTTGGCATTATATGCCCATGTTCCCTAGCGCTGCTTACTCCTGGTGTCCTGCTTCACTAGCAATCCGTCTGATGAAGGTCATGGTTTAACGACCGAAACGTTACATTTATGTGGATTGCTCTGCTTATATTCCTGTTGCACTATTAACTATACAATTAAAATTACACTTTCTGCAATTTTGAGTGCCGGATTCTATCTTTGTGTGTGTTTGTTTTATCCACCAGTATTATATGTTTTATACTTGTGTAATGAGAACGGTGGAAATGGCAGAATTAGAGCTGATCATAGATGTGACTTCTCCATCTGTCTGTGACTTTTACAATATTCTTTTCAGGGTGAAGATCTGACCCATAATCATAGTACAGAGACATATGTGAGGGGTGATGAGCGGTGTAAGGAGGAGATTCCTACATATGACTACCCAGGTGAGTAGTAACCACTAAATGCAGAGAAGTCACAGATTCTTCTCAGTCACCAGCGGTGGCTGCCTTATCGGTGGTGTAGTTCGGCCATATCACAATTGTGTGATCACCATTTTGCCTCTAGACCACAACGTTATCCTCCACCCAAAACTGTTCAAATGACTTTGGGTATTTAAAGTCCTTTTCTAGAGAACTTACAACCTGGAGGATCCACCTACCCCCTGGGATTAGATGATGCTGACCCTAACCTGCCCAAGTCTGTAAACTACAAAGCCAAATGACAGCGTACGTAGAAAGTGCTGACAAGTTAGAAAATCACTTGAAGAAAAATTTTATGATGAGCCTGTAAGAGAAAGCGGAGGGTAATGATGCTGTTGGCTTCCTAGATCCCTGATATCTTATTAGATGAATCTACCTTCTCTCTGTTCTGTGCTGCTGAATGTGCTCATATGGTCCCTACAAGACCCGGTCCAGTCTTTATGACCAAACCTCGCTTTTATGATCAATAACATTAAATGTGCAGTGAGGACCAAGCGTGAATTTCTGTACAATAACAACAGAGGTTCCCTTTATCCTGACTTTTGAATTTCTTTAAAAACCGACTAACTTCAAACAGGATAGTGATAAACTACATAAAAAACATTACACCTGTGCAGTGATATATCTCAAAGCTGTTTGTGGCTGATGGCTGTAATATACACTACTCAAAAAAATAAATGGAACACTTAAACAACAGAATATAACTCCAAATAAATCAAACTTCCGTGAAATCAAGCTGTCCACTTAGGAAGCAACACTGATTGACAATCAATTTCACATGCTGTTGTGCAAATGGAATAGACAATAGATGGAAATTATTGGCAATTATCAAGACACACTCAATAAAGGAGTGGTTCTGCAGGTGGGGACCACAGACCACATCTCAGTACCAATGCTTTCTCGCTGATGTTTTGGTCACTTTTGAATGTTGGTTGTGCTTTCACACTCGTGGTAGCATGAGACGGACTCTACAACCCATAGAAGTTGCTCAGGTAGTGCAGCTCATCCAGGATGGCACATCAATGCGAGCTGTGGCAAGAAGGTTTGCTGTGTTGGTCAGCGTAGCGTCCAGAGGCTGGAGGCGCTACCAGGAAACAGGCCAGTACACCAGGAGACGTGGAGGAGGCCGTAGGAGGGCAACAACCCAGCAGCAGGACCGCTACCTCCGCCTTTGTGCAAGGAGGAACAGGAGGAGCACTGCCAGAGCCCTGCAAAATGACCTCCAGCAGGCCACAAATGTGCATGTGTTTACACAAACAGTTAGAAACCGACTCCATGAGGGTGGTATGAGGGCCCGACGTCCACAGATGGGGGTTGTGCTCCGTGCAGGATGCTTGGCATTTGTCACAGAACACTAGGATTGGCAAAGTCGCCACTGGCGCCCTGTGCTCTTCACAGATGAAAGCAGGTTCACACTGAGCACATGTGACAGACATGACAGAGTCTGGAGACGCCGTGGAGAGCTATCTGCTGCCTGCACCATCCTTCAGCATGACCGGGTGGGCAGTGGGTCAGTAATGGTGTGGGGTGGCATTTCTTTGGAGGGCCGCACAGCCCTCCATGTGCTCGCCAGAGGTCGCCTGACTGCCATTAGGTACCAAGATGAGATCCTCAGACCCCTTGTGAGACCATATGCTGGTGTGGTTGGCCCTGGGTTCCTCCTAATGCAGGACAATGCCAGACCTCATGTGGCTGGAGTGTGTCAGCAGTTCCTGCAAGATGAAGGCATTGAAGCTATGGACTGGCCCGTCCGTTCCCCAGACCTGAATCCGATTGAGCACATCTGGGACATCATGTCTCGCTTCATCCACCAACGTCACGTTGCACCACAGACTGTCCAGGAGTTGGCGGATGCTTTAGTCCAGGTCTGGGGGAGATCCCACAGGAGACCATCTGCAACCTCATCAGGAGCATGCCCAGGCACTGTAGGGAGGTCATACAGGCACGTGGGGGCCACACACAATACTCAGCCTCATCAGGAGCATGCCCAGGCGTTGTAGGGAGGTCATACAGGCACGTGGAGGCCACACACAATACTGAGCCTCATTTTGACTTGTTTTAAGAACATCAAAGTTGGATCAGCCTGTAGTGTGTTTTTCCACTTTAATTTTGGGGTTGACTCCAAATCCAGGCCTCCATTGGTTAAGAAATTAGATTTCCATTGATGATTTTTGTGTGATTTTTGTTGTCAGCACATTCAACTTTGTACAGAACAAAGTATTCAATGAGAATATTTCATTCATTCAGATCTAGGATGTGTTATTTGAGTGTTCCCTTTCTTTTTTGAGCAGTGTACATATACAGTACAGACCAATAGTTTGGACACACCTTCTCATTTAAAGATTTTTCTGTATTTTCATGACTATGAAAATTGTACATTCACACTGAAGGCATCAAAACTATGAATTAACACATGTGGAATTATATACTTAATAAAAAAGTGTGAAACAACTGAAAATATGTCTTATATTCTAGGTTCTTCAAAGTAGCCACCTTTTGCTTTGATGACTGCTTTGCACACTCTTGGCATTCTCTTGATGAGCTTCAAGAGGTAGTCACCGGAAGTGATCTTCCAACAATCTTGAAGGAGTTCCCAGAGATGCTTAGCACTTGTTGGCCCTTTTGCCTTCACTCTGCGGTCCAGCTCTCCCCAAACCATCTCGATTGGGTTCAGGTCTGGTGACTGTGGAGGCCAGGTCATCTGGCGTAGCACCCCATCACTCTTCTTCTTCGTCAAATAGCCCTTACACAGCCTGGAGGTGTGTTTGGGGTCATTGTCCTGTTGAAAAATAAATGATGGTCCAACTAAACGCAAACCGGATGGAATAGCATGCCGCTGCAAGATGCTGTGGTAGCCATGCTGGTTCAGTATGCCTTCAATTTTGAATAAATCCCCAACAGTGTCACCAGCAAAGCACCCCCACACCATCACACCTCCTCCTCCATGCTTCACGGTGGGAACCAGGCATGTAGAGTCCATCCGTTCACCTTTTCTGCGTTGCACAAAGACACAGTGGTTGGAACCAAAGATCTCAAATTTGGACTCATCAGACCAAAGCACAGATTTCCACTGGTCTAATGTCCATTCTTTGTGTTTTTTAGCCCAAACAAGTCTCTTCTGCTTGTTGCCTGCCCTTAGCAGTGGTTTCCTAGCAGCTATTTTACCATGAAGGCCTGCTGCACAAAGTCTCCTCTTAACAGTTGTTGAAGAGATGTGTCTGCTGCTAGAACTCTGTGTGGCATTGACCTGGTCTCTAATCTGAGCTGCTGTTAACCTGCGATTTCTGAGGCTGGTGACTCGGATAAACTTATCCTCAGAAGCAGAGGTGACTCTTGGTCTTCCTTTCCTGGTGTGGTCCTCATGTGAGCCAGTTTCTTTGTAGCGCTTGATGGTTTTTGCAACTGCACTTGGGGACACTTTCAAAGTTTTCCCAATTTTTCGCACTGACTGACCTTAATTTCTTAAAGTAATGATGGCCACTCGTTTTTCTTTACTCAGCTGCTTTTTTCTTGCCATAATACAAATTCTAACAGCCTATTCAGTAGGACTATCAGCTGGGTATCCACCTGACTTCTGCACAACACAACTGATGGTCCCAACCCCATTTACAGTTATATGAAAAAGTTTGGGCACCCCTATTAATCCTAAGCTTAATGTTTTATAAAAATTGGTGTTTTTGCAACAGCTATTTCAGTTTGATATATGTAATAACTGTTGGACACAGTAATGTTTCTGCCTTTAAATGAGGTTTATTGCACTAACAGAAAATGTGCAATCTGCATTCAAACAAAATTTGACCGGTGCATAAGTATGGGCACCTCACCAGAAAAGTGACATTAATATTTAGTAGATCCTCCTTTTGCAAAAATAACAGCCTCTAGTCGCTTCCTGTAGCTTTTAATGAGTTCCTGGATCCTGGATGAAGGTATTTTTGACCATTCCTCTTTACAAAACAATTCCAGTTCAGTTAAGTTTGATGGTCGCCGAGCATGGACAGCCCTCTTCAAATGATCCCACAGATGTTCAATGATATTCAGGTCTGGGGACTGGGATGGCCATTCCAGAACATTGTAATTGGTCCTCTGCATGAATGCCTGAGTAGATTTGGAGCGGTGTTTTGGATCATTGTCTTGCTGAAAGATCCATCCCCTGCGTAACTTCAACTTTGTCACTGATTCTTGAACATTATTGTCAAGAATCTGCTGATACTGAGTGGAATCCATGCGTCCCTCAACTTTAACATGATTCCCGGTGCCAGCATTGGCCACACAGCCCCAAAGCATGATGGAACCTCCACCAAATTTTACTGTGGGTAGCAAGTGTTTTTCTTGGAATGCTGTGTTTTTTTGCCGCCATGCATAACGCCTTTTTATATGACCAAACAACTCATCCTTGGTTTCATCAGTCCACAGGACTTTCTTCCAAACAGAAATTGGCTTCTCCAAATGTGCTTTTGCATACCTCAGCCGACTCTGTTTGTGGCGTGCTTGCAGAAAAGGCTTCTTTCGCATCACTCTCCCATACAGCTTCTCCTTGTGCAAAGTGCGTTGTATAGTTGACCGATGAATAGTGACACCATCTGCAGCAAGTTGATGCTGTAGCTCTCTGGAGGTGGTCTGAGGATTGTCCTTGACTGATCTCACCATTCTTCTTCTCTGCCTTTCTGATGTTTTTCTTGGCCTGCCACTTCTGGCCTTAACAAGAACTGTCCCTGTGTTCTTCCATTTCCTTACTATGTTCCTCACAGTGGAAACTGACAGGTTAAATCTCTGAGACAGCTTTTTGTATCCTTCCCCTGAACAACTATGTTGAATAATCTTTGTTTTCAGATCATTTGACAGTTGTTTTGAGGAGCCCATGATGCCACTCTTCAGAGGAGATTCAAACAGAAGAACAACTTGCAAGTGGCCACTTTAAGTAGCTTTTCTCATGATTGCATACACCTGGCTATGAAGTTCAAAGCTCAATGAGGTTACAAAACCAAAAAAAGGACTTTAGTAAGTCAGTAAAAAGTAGGTAGGAGTATTTAAAACAAGAAAATGATAAGGGTGCCCATACTTATGCACCTGTCAAATTTTGTTTGAATGCAGATTGCACATTTTCTGTTAGTACAATAAACCTCATTTCAAGGCAGAAACATTACTGTGTCCAACAGTTATTACATATATCAAACTGAAATAGCTGTTGCAAAAACACCAATTTTTATAAAACATTAAGCTTAAGATTAATAGGGGTGCCCAAACTTTTTCATATAACTGTATAAGGCAAGAAATCCCACTTATTAAACCTGACAGGGCACACCTGTGAAGTGAAAACCATTTCTGGTGACTACCTCTTGAAGCTCATCAAGAGAATGCCAAGAGTGTGCAAAGCAGTCATCAAAGCAAAAGGTGGCTACTTTGAAGAAACTAGAATATGAGACATATTTTCAGTTGTTTCACACTTTTTTGTTAAGTATATAATTCCACATGTGTTATTTCATAGTTTTGTTACCTTCAGTGTGAATGTACAATTTCCATAGTCATGAAAATACAGAAAAATCTTTAAATGAGAAGGTGTGTCCAAACTTTTGGTCTGTACTGTACATCACGCCTGCAGGAGATGTGTTGGCATGGCTCGAGCCCTGGTTTCATGGATTCATTCCATGTTATAAGTTCCATTGTTTTCAATCTTAAATAATTCAGATTACTGAATAATCTCTCCTGAAATGGGGGCACTAATACTTTCTCTACTCTTCCGGTCAGGACTCATAGTAGCTCCAATTGTCCACCATAAATGAGTGCAACTCCAGTTAAGTGTTGGGGCTCTCCCCTCATACATATGTTGTTGTTGTTGAGTCTGTATCATTGAATAAAAAAAAATTATTTTTTGTTACAGGTCTATTCTGTTTGATAGTTTGATTGTAGTGAGATCGGCCGGCCTCAATTATGTGAGTCTGTGAGTCTCCCTGGTAGTCTTTAAAAAAAAAAAAAAAAGTTCTCCATTGCCTCTTCCAAATGCCCGAGATCTAAATTTAAGACACCTCAGCTCTGCAGTATGGTAAAAAACTTCACTTTAAATGTCTAATATTTCTTCTTGACACTCATGTGACAGAAAATATTGTCCCTTACGATAGTTTAGATGATGAAGAGCCACCGAGCCCCAGACTCTAATTACCCCAGAGAGGTTTCTCCACTAGTTACTCATTTTTTGCTGATGAAGACTGATGAGTTTGATAATTTCAGTAGATGTGTTATTGTCTATACTCACATTGGGACTACAGTAGTTAGTACCCAAAATACTCTGATTTAACCTCTTCCCGCAGACAGTTTTTTGTTCCTAATCAGGGTCCAGTTTTCAAATCTGACGTGTGTCACTTTATATGGTGATAACTTTTTAATTCTTCTCAAATGATAATAGTAAACAAATGGACCTTACAAATCATTTTAAAACTTTTCTTGAGTCTGACAATCCCCTATATACGGTTGTACACTACTGTCTGGGCACATGGCAGGTTAAGAAGGGAAGGATCGCTACTTAGCTCTTTGAATGCAGATTTTCCTGGAATAGTTTGCAGACACAATGTATTGGGGGCACTGTTCGTGGTCACCTGGCAGCTCAAAAGATGGCTACCGCAAACAGGCTTTGTACTAACTACTCCATTTACAGATTTCACAAATTACTTTGCTCATTACCCTTTAACCCCTCTACATGAATCTGGACTTACACAGAGACCCCTAGGCTTGGGCCACGGTGTTACCTGCTTTTCTGTGGAGTGAGATGGGAAGAAGAATAGTCAGGTAGCCGGATCAGAACCAGGAGGGCAGATAAAATACAAAATCAGAAGACACAAGAGTAGTCCGTAAACGGGCCGAGGACACAACCGGAAACAAATACACAAGCCGGGAGCTGATCACAGAGGACTGAACCAGAGGAGAACAAGGCTGGATCTGGCAGCTTCCGGCAATATACTTCCAGCTTTAGTAGGGTGCGGTGCTTTCCAATTGGCTGAAGCAGGGAGCAGATTACTTCAGTTGGACAGAACACACAACCATACCGCCAGACTGGATGGTACTACTGGTCCCAGTCACCCTAATCTTAGTGGCTGGACAGAGCCTGCACCACCCAGAGCTTCTGGTTCGGATGTCTCTTCTATCACTAGCGCCGCCTGCTGAATGAATAAGGTGGTGCCTGGTGACAAAAGCAGATGTCACAGGAGTCGAAGCAGGAGGAGAAGCAGACATCCCAGAGGAGATGGGACACACCTGTGCCCGCAGTGGATGTTGGAGAGTGAAAATTGCAAGTATGACATTTTATTGCTCAACACATAGTGCCCAGATTGTGCTCCAGGAGACAAACACAGCGTAAATTAAGTGGGTTCTTCTCATTATAGTAATGCCAAATACATGGATGCTAAATGTGGTTTGGGTGCACTTCAAGGCTCAGAAGCGAGGGGAGATCTGACTTTTGGAGAGCAGATATTGCTGGATTGGTTTATAGAAGCCATGTTGCTTTTCAAGAACCTTTGAGCCACTAATAATGTTTTTATTAGCCTCTGTTTTTCTGCTGACAGATGATGGACCTGAGTGGGGTTTTGTTTTTTTTGTGAAATGAGAGAAACAGAATGAACAAACAGTTGAACACCACGCTCTACTGGTTCATCCTATGAGGTTTTCTGTTAGACTGTAAACGGTCATTGTCCTGGTGAATAATTAAATTTTTTATATAACTTGCCTTTTTTACGGACAGTTTAAGTAGAATTGTTTAAAAATATAAAATTCAAGGATTTTTTATTAAAAAAAATAATAATTGGTTTTATTTTTGGCAGATGACTGTACCAGGAGTTCAGAGGGACTGCTGACATCTTCAATTTCTAAATCGGATGATCTTGAAATCCCACAGGATACAATTGAAGTGAATGCCATTACTCCAGATTTACCATCATCCCTTCACAGCAAAGATCTGTCAACTGATCCTTTGAAACAGGTCCTGTCTTCTGATTCATTACGGACTACTAAGGAAAATCAAAGTCACAAAATAAGCATTAACAAACAAATTGCTCCTAAAGCAAAGACTCCATTTTCAGGTTCAGAATATAGAATTAGTTTTCCTCTCAAAAAGTATTTTCTTAAACATCAAAAAATTCACACAGCGAAGAATAGATTTTCTTGTTCAAAGTGTGGGAAATGTATTAATCAGAAATCAGATCTTGTTAGGCATGAGAGAATTCACACCGGGGAGAAGCCATTTTCATGTTCAGAATGTGGGAAATGTTTTACAGAGAAATCAAATCTTAACAAACATCAGAGAACTCACACAGGGGAGAAGCCATTTTCATGTTCAGAATGTGGGAAATGTTTTGCAACAAAATTAAATCTTGACAAACATCAGAGAACTCACAGAGGGGAGAAGCCTTTTCCATGTTCAGAATATGGAAAATGTTTTAACCAGAAATCTGAATTTCTTAAGCACCAGAGAACCCACACAGAGGAGAAGCCTTTTTCATGTTCAGATTGTGGGAAATATTTTACAGAGAAATCAACTCTTATCGTACATCAGAGAACTCACACAGGGGAGAAGCCATTTTCATGTTCAGAATGTGGGAAATGTTTTGCAAACAAATCAAATCTTATCACACATCAGAGAACTCACACAGGAGAGAAGCCTTTTTCATGCTCTGAATGTGGGAAATGTTTTGCAAACAAATCAAATCTTATCGCACATCAGAGAACTCACACTGGAGAGAAGCCATTTTCCTGTTCAGAATGTGGGAAATATTTTGCATCAAAATCAAATCTTAACAAACATCAAAGAACTCACACAGGGGAGAAGCCTTTTCCATGTTCAGAATGTGGAAAATGTTTTAACCAGAAATCGGATTTTGATAAGCACCAGAGAACTCACACAGGGGAGAAGCCTTTTTCATGTTCAAAATGTGGGAAACGTTTTAACCGGAAAGCGCATTTTGATAGCCACCGGAGAACCCACACAGGGGAGAATGCCGCAACTACACCCAACTAGTCTCTTTACAGACTAAAAAGGCCCTAGCTGCACAACTAAAAACGCCACCACGGACCTAACTCTCTTATAAGCCGATGAGGAGTTCTCTCAACAGGTGTACAATGGGATTTAGATCCAGATTCATTGCTGGTCAGAACTCTCCAGCACTTTGTTTCCATCCATTTCTCTGTGCTTCTTGAAGTATGTGTGGGGTCAGTGTCATGCTGGAAGACCCATGACCTAGGACGCAAACCCAGCTTTCTCACACTAGGTACTACATTGTGGCCCAAAATCCTTTGCTAATCTTCAGATTTCATGATGCCTTGCACACAGTCAAGGCACCTAGTGCCAGAGGCAGCAAAACAACCCTAAAACATCTTTGAACCTCCACCATATTTGACTGTATTGGTTGTAAATTTATTGATTATGTTGCGCACCATGGACAAAGGAACATCCGGATCTTTGAAGATTGACTTATAGCCTTGAAATTATTGATATTTTTCAACAATTTTGGTTCTCAAGTCCTCAGACAGTTCTCTTCTCCTTTTTCTGTTTTCTCCATGCCTAGTGTGGCACACATACTGTATGCACACAATGCAAAGATTGAATCAACGTCTCCCTTTTTTATCTGGTTTTAGGTGTGATTTTCATATTTGTTTACCCACAATTTTGGCAAGGTGCCAACAATTTTGTCCGGTTTAGTTTATGTGGTTTTGTGTGAAATTATGTTAAATTTGCCTTTTTTTTCTGTTTTCTTGTGTTGTTCCAATACACACAAAGGAAATAAACGTGTATAATAAAACATGTAATTGCAATAATTTTCTGGGAGAATTACTTCATTTGCTGGAACAATTTCAAGGGAGCCAACACTTTTCACCATGACTTGTTTTTGTTGCCTTTTTAATTTGTTGCTGCATATCATCCTCTACGTGTTCAGCTATATTAGGAGGCTTGTAGCAAACTCCAGTTAGCAGCTTTCCATTATTGCCATGTCCATGTACATTTACCTATACTGATTCTACATCAGGGATGTAAAACTCAAAACATGCAGAGGGCCAAAATGAAAAACTTGTACAAAGTCGTGGGCCAACCAGTATACAGTATAATGGGCCCCACATACTCCTCCATACAGAATAATGGGCCCCACATAATCCTCCTACAGCATGATGGGCCCCACATAGTCCTCCATACAGTATAATGGCCCCACATAGTCCTCCATACAGTATAATGGGCCCCACATAGTCCTCCATACAGAATAATGGGCCCCACGTAATCCTCCTACAGCATGATGGGCCCCACATAGTCCTCCATACAGTATAATGGGCCCTACATAGCTTTCCATACAGTATAATGGGCCCCACATAGCTTTCCATGAAGAATAATGGCCCCACATAGGTGTGGTGGTTCTAGTGTCTCGGGTCAGATATAATCACCCAGAGTTGGGCATGTGTGCTCTACATTGTCAAAGCTCCTCCACGCCCCTACCATGTCGTCATTGAACTCGAGGTCTTAAGTTGGTTTTAACAAAAATACCCACCACTTATTTTTCTTTTCTATTCGTTTGAACGTAGTGTAACCCTCTATGTTTGTCACCCAGTCATGGATTTCATCCAGTCAGGTTTCTGTAATGCCCACCACATCGTAATCTGTGGCTGACATAAGAGTCTCTAATTCATTCATTTTGTTTTCAAGACTTCTTGCATTTGCCTGCAGACATATAATACTATTAGCACATTTATTACTGCTACTTCTCCTTACTTTCCTTTAATGTCCCAGCCCCCCTAAATCCTCATTGACACCTACTGTCTCACTGTCTATTCTACCCCCTTATTTGCACAGCTACCCTCCACCCCCCAGATCCTAGTTTGAAAGATCCTCCATCCATCTGACCAGCACAGCTGCACCCTCCCCATTGAGGTGCAGCCCGTCCCTACGGTAGAGCCTGTAGCCGACAGAACAGTTAGCCAAGTTCTTCATGAACCCAGACCCTTTCTTCCTGCCACTTAATTATCTCTTTAAGCTCCCTCTGACTTTCTAGTGACGTAGTGGAATCAGCAATATTTCTGAAAACACCACCTGTACTTCAGCTTCTCTCCTAATTCCCTGTAATTATTTTTAAAGACCTTCCACCTCCCTCTAACTCTGTCATTGGTACCAATGTGTACTATGATCACTGGGTTTTCTCCAGCCCCACCCAATAATCTGTCTATCTGATTGCATGAAGATCCCCCGAATTAACTTAGGAATTATCTTAAGGACCATAATCTTTCTACTTAATGAGATAATACAGATGGTACCTGACCCACCTGGAACCAAGAACTCGCCGTACCTCATACTCCCGATACCCTTCCAAATCCACCTCAATTATGTCTTCAGGTCCCTTCAATTTTTTTTTAAAGGAGAAGAATGGAAAGAATTATTGATTTTCCAGGCAATAGAAAGTTGCAACTTAACTGTCACAGGATTTTAATAATTTTATAAGGACCTACAAATTTAGGTGCAAACTTTCTAGATGTGATTTTTAAGCCCAGATTTTTTGAGGACAAACACACAAAATCCCCCACACTAAAGATAGGAGCCTTCCTATGTCTGCGTTTAGCAACTCTTTTGGGCCGGTCACTAGCTACCAAAAGATACCTTTCGACCTCCCTCCAGACCTTGGTTGGTTGTCCACTACTATTAACATTGCCCCCATTGATTTAAATTGTGGCAACAAGTCTTTTTGTAAATACCTTGCTTTTTCTTTATTGCCTGTGAGCGGCACTATCGCTGGCCGCTCACCAGGCATCACGTGACCCCGGCTGCAGCCGGCTCCAACATCCGCTGGTGTCACATCAAGTTCCGGCTGCAGTCGAGCGTGAGCAAGTGACGCGCTCCCCCTTGATTGATGGGCTGTGGGCGGGGGGTCACTGCCCGTCACAGCCCGACATCCACCGCGCACTTTCCCTCTCTGCTTTCGTTGGGAAAGAGCACAGTGGATGCTTGGCTGTGACGTGCAGTGTTTCTGGTGCAGAACGCACCCTTAAGACTCTTACTCATCTGTGAGAAAAGCAGACTAGTGCAATACGATAAAAAATCGGATTGCACTCAGACCAATGAATGACTGACATCTCATCTGCGATTTTTTTTTCTCAGCTGAAATCGGGCTGAGAAAAAATTGTAGCGATTTGCGACGTATCTTGGGCGAGACTCACCAATGCAAGTCAATGGGTGCGTGAAAAAAATCGCACTGCACCCGTCTCTTTGTAAGCAGCTGATGAATTCTCCGACAATTTAGAATAGAAAGAATAGCTATACACATAGAATAGATAAATAGAAAGATGTCAGTCATATATATAATTAGTACAGCGACAGTGTTGGTTACTGTTCTTGTCATTTATTGTTAAAGAATTTATTTAAAAAATTGGCGTGGGGTTCCCCGTAATTTTATAGTCTAACAGAGGGTAAGCGGACAGCTGGGGTGGATGTTTGAAGCCTGGGAAGGGGGTAATACCCACGGAGCTTCCCAGGCTACTAATATCAGCCCCCAGCTGAATACCTAGCCTTTACTAGCTATTAAAATGGGGGACCCCCCCAAATAAATGACTTGGGGTCCCCCTATTTTAACAGCTAGCAAAAGCTATGCAGGCAACTGGGGACTGATATTAATAGCCTAGGAAGGGGCTAAGATATAGTATAAAGCAAATACTAATGAAATGGATGGAAACTTTTGACTTTGCAGTAAGTAATAAAAATGCCTTAAAACATTCTGTATAAAAAGCAAACTATACCGGCGACCTGGATGGATGGATCTGCCAGCACCATACTGGAATTGCTGTGGAACTACCGGTCCCGCAGTCCTGGGTGACGAACCATTGCTACCAATGCAGCAGACATGGCCGACAATGTAACTGAATGCTTCAACTGGGGAGTGGAATGAATGTGAATAATTGTAAAACAACAGAAGCCATCGATCCAATGGACCGGCCGTCTACACTACTGCAATAGACACAGATGGAAATATATGCAAGTGCAAAGAACACAGATGGAAATATATACAACTGCAAAGAACACAGATGGAAATATATACTACTGCAAAGAACACAGATGGAAATATATACAACTGCAAAGAACACAGATGGAAATATATACAACTGGAAAGAGCACAGATGAAAATATATACAACTGGAAAGAACACAGATGGAAATATATACTACTGCAAAGAACACAGATGGAAATATATACTACTGGAAAGAGCACAGATGGAAATATATACAACTGGAAAGAACACAGATGGAAATATATACTACTGGAAAGAACACAGATGGAAATATATACAACTGGAAAGAACACAGATGGAAATATATACTACTGGAAAGAACACAGATGGAAATATATACAACTGGAAAGAGCACAGATGGAAATATATACAACTGGAAAGAACACAGATGGAAATATATACAACTGGAAAGAACACAGATGGAAATATATACAACTGGAAAGAGCACAGATGGAAATATATACAACTGGAAAGAACACAGATGGAAATATATACAACTGGAAAGAGCACAGATGGAAATATATACTACTGGAAAGAACACAGATGGAAATATATACAACTGCAAAGAACACAGATGGAAATATATACTACTGCAAAGAACACAGATGGAAATATATACAACTGCAAAGAACACAGATGGAAATATATACAACTGGAAAGAGCACAGATGAAAATATATACAACTGGAAAGAACACAGATGGAAATATATACTACTGCAAAGAACACAGATGGAAATATATACTACTGGAAAGAGCACAGATGGAAATATATACAACTGGAAAGAACACAGATGGAAATATATACAACTGGAAAGAGCACAGATGGAAATATATACAACTGGAAAGAACACAGATGGAAATATATACAACTGCAAAGAGCACAGATGGAAATATATACTACTGCAAAGAGCACAGATGGAAATATATACAAGTGCAAAGAACACAGATGGAAATATATACAACTGGAAAGAGCACAGATGGAAATATATACAACTGCAAAGAACACAGATGGAAATATATACAACTGGAAAGAGCACAGATGGAAATATATACAACTGCAAAGAGCACAGATGGAAATATATTCAACTGCAAAGAGCACAGATGGAAATATATTCAACTGCAAAGAGCACAGATGGAAATATATACAACTGCAAAGAACACAGATGGAAATATATACAACTGCAAAGAGCACAGATGGAAATATATACAACTGGAAAGAGCACAGATGGAAATATATACAACTGCAAAGAACACAGATGGAAATATATACAACTGCAAAGAGCACAGATGGAAATATATTCAACTGCAAAGAGCACAGATGGAAATATATACAAGTGCAAAGAACACAGATGGAAATATATACAACTGGAAAGAGCACAGATGGAAATATATACAACTGCAAAGAGCACAGATGAAAATATATACAACTGGAAAGAACACAGATGGAAATATATACAACTGGAAAGAGCACAGATGGAAATATATACAACTGCAAAGAGCACAGATGAAAATATATACAACTGGAAAGAGCACAGATGGAAATATATACAACTGCAAAGAGCACAGATGGAAATATATACAACTGCAAAGAGCACAGATGGAAATATGTACAACTGGAAAGAGCACAGATGGAAATATATACTACTGCAAAGAGCACAGATGGAAATATATACAACTGCAAAGAGCACAGATGGAAATATGTACAACTGGAAAGAGCACAGATGGAAATATATACAACTGCAAAGAGCACAGATGGAAATATATACAACTGAAAAGAGCACAGATGGAAATATATACAACTGGAAAGAACACAGATGGGAATATATACTCCTGCAAAGAACACAGATGGAAATATATACAACTGCAAAGAGCACAGATGGAAATATATACAACTGCAAAGAGCACAGATGGAAATATATACTACTGCAAAGAGCACAGATGAAAATATATACTACTGCAAAGAACACAGATGGAAATATATACAACTGCAAAGAACACAGATGGAAATATATACAACTGCAAAGAGCACAGATGGAAATATATACAACTGCAAAGAACACAGATGGGAATATATACTCCTGCAAAGAACACAGATGGAAATATATACAACTGCAAAGAACACAGATGGAAATATATTCAACTGCAAAGAGCACAGATGGAAATATATACAACTGCAAAGAACACAGATGGGAATATATACTCCTGCAAAGAACACAGATGGAAATATATACAACTGCAAAGAGCACAGATGGAAATATATACTACTGCAAAGAGCACAGATGAAAATATATACTACTGCAAAGAACACAGATGGAAATATATACAACTGCAAAGAACACAGATGGAAATATATACTACTGCAAAGAACACAGATGGAAATATATACAACTGCAAAGAGCACAGATGGAAATATATACAACTGCAAAGAGCACAGATGAAAATATATACTACTGCAAAGAGCACAGATGAAAATATATACTACTGCAAAGAACACAGATGGAAATATATACAAGTGCAAAGAACACAGATGGAAATATATACTACTGCAAAGAACACAGATGGAAATATATACAACTGCAAAGAACACAGATGGAAATATATACTACTGCAAAGAGCACATATGAAAATATATACTACTGCAAAGAACACAGATGGAAATATATACAAGTGCAAAGAACACAGATGGAAATATATACTACTGCAAAGAACACAGATGGAAATATATACTACTGCAAAGAACACAGATGGAAATATATACAACTGGAAAGAGCACAGATGGAAATATATACAACTGGAAAGAACACAGATGGAAATATATACAACTGGAAAGAACACAGATGGAAATATATACAACTGGAAAGAGCACAGATGGAAATATATACAACTGGAAAGAGCACAGATGGAAATATATACAACTGCAAAGAGCACAGATGGAAATATATTCAACTGCAAAGAGCACAGATGGAAATATATACAACTGCAAAGAACACAGATGGAAATATATACAACTGCAAAGAGCACAGATGGAAATATATTCAACTGCAAAGAGCACAGATGGAAATATATACAACTGCAAAGAACACAGATGGGAATATATACAACTGGAAAGAGCACAGATGGAAATATATACAACTGCAAAGAGCACAGATGGAAATATATACAACTGCAAAGAACACAGATGGAAATATATACTACTGCAAAGAGCACAGATGGAAATATATACAACTGCAAAGAACACAGATGGAAATATATACAACTGCAAAGAGCACAGATGGAAACATATACAACTGCAAAGAACACAGATGGAAATATATACAAGTGCAAAGAACACAGATGGAAATATATACTACTGCAAAGAGCACAGATGGAAATGTATACAAGTGCAAAGAACACAGATGGAAATATATACTACTGCAAAGAGCACAGATGGAAATATATACAACTGCAAAGAGCACAGATGGAAATATATACAACTGCAAAGAACACAGATGGAAATATATACAAGTGCAAAGAACACAGATGGAAATATATACTACTGCAAAGAGCACAGATGGAAATATATACAAGTGCAAAAAACACAGATGGAAATATATACTACTGCAAAGAGCACAGATGGAAATATATACAACTGCAAAGAGCACAGATGAAAATATATACTACTGCAAAGAGCACGGATGGAAATATATACAACTGCAAAGAACACAGATGGAAATATATACAACTGCAAAGAACAGAGATGGAAATATATACAACTGCAAAGAACACAGATGGAAATATATACAACTGCAAAGAACACAGATGGAAATATATACAACTGCAAAGAGCACAGATGGAAGTATATTCAACTGCAAAGAGCACAGATGGAAATATATACTACTGCAAAGAGCACAGATGGAAATATATACAAGTGCAAAGAACACAGATGGAAATATATACAACTGGAAAGAGCACAGATGGAAATATATACAACTGCAAAGAACACAGATGGAAATATATACAAGTGGAAAGAGCACAGATGGAAATATATACAACTGCAAAGAGCACAGATGGAAATCTATTCAACTGCAAAGAGCACAGATGGAAATATATTCAACTGCAAAGAGCACAGATGGAAATATATACAACTGCAAAGAACACAGATGGAAATATATACAACTGCAAAGAGCACAGATGGAAATATATACAACTGGAAAGAGCACAGATGGAAATATATACAACTGCAAAGAACACAGATGGAAATATATACAACTGCAAAGAGCACAGATGGAAATATATTCAACTGCAAAGAGCACAGATGGAAATATATACAAGTGCAAAGAACACAGATGGAAATATATACAACTGGAAAGAGCACAGATGGAAATATATACAACTGCAAAGAGCACAGATGAAAATATATACAACTGGAAAGAACACAGATGGAAATATATACAACTGGAAAGAGCACAGATGGAAATATATACAACTGCAAAGAGCACAGATGAAAATATATACAACTGGAAAGAGCACAGATGGAAATATATACAACTGCAAAGAGCACAGATGGAAATATATACTACTGCAAAGAGCACAGATGGAAATATATACAACTGCAAAGAGCACAGATGGAAATATGTACAACTGGAAAGAGCACAGATGGAAATATATACAACTGCAAAGAGCACAGATGGAAATATATACAACTGGAAAGAGCACAGATGGAAAAATATACAACTGGAAAGAACACAGATGGAAATATATTCAACTGCAAAGAGCACAGATGGAAATATATACAACTGCAAAGAACACAGATGGGAATATATACTCCTGCAAAGAACACAGATGGAAATATATACAACTGCAAAGAGCACAGATGGAAATATATACAACTGCAAAGAGCACAGATGGAAATATATACTACTGCAAAGAGCACAGATGAAAATATATACTACTGCAAAGAACACAGATGGAAATATATACAACTGCAAAGAACACAGATGGAAATATATACTACTGCAAAGAACACAGATGGAAATATATACAACTGCAAAGAGCACAGATGGAAATATATACAACTGCAAAGAGCACAGATGAAAATATATACTACTGCAAAGAGCACAGATGAAAATATATACTACTGCAAAGAACACAGATGGAAATATATACAAGTGCAAAGACCACAGATGGAAATATATACTACTGCAAAGAACACAGATGGAAATATATACAAGTGCAAAGAACACAGATGCAAATATATACTACTGCAAAGAGCACAGATGAAAATATATACTACTGCAAAGAACACAGATGGAAATATATACAAGTGCAAAGAACACAGATGGAAATATATACTACTGCAAAGAACACAGATGGAAATATATACTAGTGCAAAGAGCACAGATGAAAATATATACTACTGCAAAGAACACAGATGGAAATATATACAAGTGCAAAGAACACAGATGGAAATATATACTACTGCAAAGAACACAGATGGAAATATATACAACTGCAAAGAACACAGATGGAAATATATACAACTGCAAAGAACACAGATGGAAATATATACTACTGCAAAGAACACAGATGGAAATATATACAACTGGAAAGAGCACAGATGGAAATATATACAACTGGAAAGAGCACAGATGGAAATATATACAACTGGAAAGAACACAGATGGAAATATATACAACTGGAAAGAACACAGATGGAAATATATACAACTGGAAAGAGCACAGATGGAAATATATACAACTGGAAAGAGCACAGATGGAAATATATACAACTGCAAAGAGCACAGATGGAAATATATTCAACTGCAAAGAGCACAGATGGAAATATATACAACTGCAAAGAACACAGATGGAAATATATACAACTGCAAAGAGCACAGATGGAAATATATTCAACTGCAAAGAGCACAGATGGAAATATATACAACTGCAAAGAACACAGATGGGAATATAGACAACTGGAAAGAGCACAGATGGAAATATATACAACTGCAAAGAGCACACATGGAAATATATACAACTGCAAAGAACACAGATGGAAATATATACTACTGCAAAGAGCACAGATGGAAATATATACAACTGCAAAGAACACAGATGGAAATATATACAACTGCAAAGAGCACAGATGGAAACATATACAACTGCAAAGAACACAGATGGAAATATATACAAGTGCAAAGAACACAGATGGAAATATATACTACTGCAAAGAGCACAGATGGAAATGTATACAAGTGCAAAGAACACAGATGGAAATATATACTACTGCAAAGAGCACAGATGGAAATATATACAACTGCAAAGAGCACAGATGGAAATATATACAAGTGCAAAGAACACAGATGGAAATATATACAAGTGCAAAGAACACAGATGGAAATATATACTACTGCAAAGAGCACAGATGGAAATATATACAAGTGCAAAAAACACAGATGGAAATATATACTACTGCAAAGAGCACAGATGGAAATATATACAACTGCAAAGAGCACAGATGAAAA
Organism: Phyllobates terribilis; assembly: GCF_046119375.1. Classification (NCBI taxonomy): domain Eukaryota; kingdom Metazoa; phylum Chordata; class Amphibia; order Anura; family Dendrobatidae; genus Phyllobates; species Phyllobates terribilis. The sequence continues at coordinate 12,081,425 of NW_027362772.1, read as the reverse complement.
TATATACTACTGCAAAGAGCACGGATGGAAATATATACAACTGCAAAGAACACAGATGGAAATATATACAACTGCAAAGAACACAGATGGAAATATATACAACTGCAAAGAACACAGATGGAAATATATACAACTGCAAAGAACACAGATGGAAATATATACAACTGCAAAGAGCACAGATGGAAGTATATTCAACTGCAAAGAGCACAGATGGAAATATATACAACTGCAAAGAGCACAGATGGAAATATATACTACTGCAAAGAGCACAGATGGAAATATATACAAGTGCAAAGAACACAGATGGAAATATATACAACTGGAAAGAGCACAGATGGAAATATATACAACTGCAAAGAACACAGATGGAAATATATACAAGTGGAAAGAGCACAGATGGAAATATATACAACTGCAAAGAGCACAGATGGAAATCTATTCAACTGCAAAGAGCACAGATGGAAATATATTCAACTGCAAAGAGCACAGATGGAAATATATACAACTGCAAAGAACACAGATGGAAATATATACAACTGCAAAGAGCACAGATGGAAATATATACAACTGGAAAGAGCACAGATGGAAATATATACAACTGCAAAGAACACAGATGGAAATATATACAACTGCAAAGAGCACAGATGGAAATATATTCAACTGCAAAGAGCACAGATGGAAATATATACAAGTGCAAAGAACACAGATGGAAATATATACAACTGGAAAGAGCACAGATGGAAATATATACAACTGCAAAGAGCACAGATGAAAATATATACAACTGGAAAGAACACAGATGGAAATATATACAACTGGAAAGAGCACAGATGAAAATATATACAACTGCAAAGAGCACAGATGAAAATATATACAACTGGAAAGAGCACAGATGGAAACATATACAACTGCAAAGAGCACAGATGGAAATATATACTACTGCAAAGAGCACAGATGGAAATATATACAACTGCAAAGAGCACAGATGGAAATATGTACAACTGGAAAGAGCACAGATGGAAATATATACAACTGGAAAGAGCACAGATGGAAATATATACAACTGGAAAGAGCACAGATGGAAATATATACAACTGGAAAGAACACAGATGGAAATATATTCAACTGCAAAGAGCACAGATGGAAATATATACAACTGCAAAGAACAAAGATGGGAATATATACTCCTGCAAAGAACACAGATGGAAATATATACAACTGCAAAGAGCACAGATGGAAATATATACAACTGCAAAGAGCACAGATGGAAATATATACTACTGCAAAGAGCACAGATGAAAATATATACTACTGCAAAGAACACAGATGGAAATATATACAACTGCAAAGACCACAGATGGAAATATATACTACTGCAAAGAACACAGATGGAAATATATACAACTGCAAAGAGCACAGATGGAAATATATACAACTGCAAAGAGCACAGATGAAAATATATACTACTGCAAAGAGCACAGATGAAAATATATACTACTGCAAAGAACACAGATGGAAATATATACAAGTGCAAAGAACACAGATGGAAATATATACTACTGCAAAGAACACAGATGGAAATATATACAAGTGCAAAGAACACAGATGCAAATATATACTACTGCAAAGAGCACAGATGAAAATATATACTACTGCAAAGAACACAGATGGAAATATATACAAGTGCAAAGAACACAGATGGAAATATATACTACTGCAAAGAACACAGATGGAAATATATACTACTGCAAAGAGCACAGATGAAAATATATACTACTGCAAAGAACACAGATGGAAATATATACAAGTGCAAAGAACACAGATGGAAATATATACTACTGCAAAGAACACAGATGGAAATATATACAACTGCAAAGAACACAGATGGAAATATATACTACTGCAAAGAACACAGATGGAAATATATACTACTGCAAAGAACACAGATGGAAATATATACAACTGGAAAGAGCACAGATGGAAATATATACAACTGGAAAGAGCACAGATGGAAATATATACAACTGGAAAGAGCACAGATGGAAATATATACAACTGGAAAGAGCACAGATGGAAATATATACAACTGCAAAGAGCACAGATGAAAATATATACAACTGGAAAGAGCACAGATGGAAATATATACTACTGCAAAGAACACAGATGGAAATATATACAACTGGAAAGAGCACAGATGGAAATATATACAACTGGAAAGAGCACAGATGGAAATATATACAACTGCAAAGAGCACAGATGGAAATATATACAACTGGAAAGAGCACAGATGGAAATATATACAACTGCAAAGAGCACAGATGGAAATATATTCAACTGCAAAGAGCACAGATGGAAATATATACAACTGCAAAGAACACAGATGGGAATATATACTACTGCAAAGAACACAGATGGAAATATATACAACTGGAAAGAGCACAGATGGAAATATATACAACTGGAAAGAGCACAGATGGAAATATATACAACTGGAAAGAACACAGATGGAAATATATACAACTGGAAAGAACACAGATGGAAATATATACAACTGGAAAGAGCACAGATGGAAATATATACAACTGGAAAGAGCACAGATGGAAATATATACAACTGCAAAGAGCACAGATGGAAATATATTCAACTGCAAAGAGCACAGATGGAAATATATACAACTGCAAAAAACACAGATGGAAATATATACAACTGCAAAGAGCACAGATGGAAATATATTCAACTGCAAAGAGCACAGATGGAAATATATACAACTGCAAAGAACACAGATGGGAATATATACAACTGGAAAGAGCACAGATGGAAATATATACAACTGCAAAGAGCACAGATGGAAATATATACAACTGCAAAGAGCACAGATGGAAATATATACTACTGCAAAGAGCACAGATGGAAATATATACAACTGCAAAGAACACAGATGGAAATATATACAACTGCAAAGAGCACAGATGGAAACATATACAACTGCAAAGAACACAGATGGAAATATATACAAGTGCAAAGAACACAGATGGAAATATATACTACTGCAAAGAGCACAGATGGAAATGTATACAAGTGCAAAGAACACAGATGGAAATATATACTACTGCAAAGAGCACAGATGGAAATATATACAACTGCAAAGAGCACAGATGGAAATATATACAAGTGCAAAGAACACAGATGGAAATATATACAAGTGCAAAGAACACAGATGGAAATATATACTACTGCAAAGAGCACAGATGGAAATATATACAAGTGCAAAAAATACAGATGGAAATATATACTACTGCAAAGAGCACAGATGGAAATATATACAACTGCAAAGAGCACAGATGAAAATATATACTACTGCAAAGAGCACGGATGGAAATATATACAACTGCAAAGAACACAGATGGAAATATATACAACTGCAAAGAACACAGATGGAAATATATACAACTGCAAAGAACACAGTTGGAAATATATACAACTGCAAAGAACACAGATGGAAATATATACAACTGCAAAGAGCACAGATGGAAGTATATTCAACTGCAAAGAGCACAGATGGAAATATATACAACTGCAAAGAGCACAGATGGAAATATATACTACTGCAAAGAGCACAGATGGAAATATATACAAGTGCAAAGAACACAGATGGAAATATATACAACTGGAAAGAGCACAGATGGAAATATATACAACTGCAAAGAACACAGATGGAAATATATACAAGTGGAAAGAGCACAGATGGAAATATATACAACTGCAAAGAGCACAGATGGAAATCTATTCAACTGCAAAGAGCACAGATGGAAATATATTCAACTGCAAAGAGCACAGATGGAAATATATACAACTGCAAAGAACACAGATGGAAATATATACAACTGCAAAGAGCACAGATGGAAATATATACAACTGGAAAGAGCACAGATGGAAATATATACAACTGCAAAGAACACAGATGGAAATATATACAACTGCAAAGAGCACAGATGGAAATATATTCAACTGCAAAGAGCACAGATGGAAATATATACAAGTGCAAAGAACACAGATGGAAATATATACAACTGGAAAGAGCACAGATGGAAATATATACAACTGCAAAGAGCACAGATGAAAATATATACAACTGGAAAGAACACAGATGGAAATATATACAACTGGAAAGAGCACAGATGGAAATATATACAACTGCAAAGAGCACAGATGAAAATATATACAACTGGAAAGAGCACAGATGGAAATATATACAACTGCAAAGAGCACAGATGGAAATATATACTACTGCAAAGAGCACAGATGGAAATATATACAACTGCAAAGAGCACAGATGGAAATATGTACAACTGGAAAGAGCACAGATGGAAATATATACAACTGGAAAGAGCACAGATGGAAATATATACAACTGGAAAGAGCACAGATGGAAATATATACAACTGGAAAGAACACAGATGGAAATATATTCAACTGCAAAGAGCACAGATGGAAATATATACAACTGCAAAGAACAAAGATGGGAATATATACTCCTGCAAAGAACACAGATGGAAATATATACAACTGCAAAGAGCACAGATGGAAATATATACTACTGCAAAGAGCACAGATGAAAATATATACTACTGCAAAGAACACAGATGGAAATATATACAACTGCAAAGAACACAGATGGAAATATATACTACTGCAAAGAACACAGATGGAAATATATACAACTGCAAAGAGCACAGATGGAAATATATACAACTGCAAAGAGCACAGATGAAAATATATACTACTGCAAAGAGCACAGATGAAAATATATACTACTGCAAAGAACACAGATGGAAATATATACAAGTGCAAAGAACACAGATGGAAATATATACTACTGCAAAGAACACAGATGGAAATATATACAAGTGCAAAGAACACAGATGCAAATATATACTACTGCAAAGAGCACAGATGAAAATATATACTACTGCAAAGAACACAGATGGAAATATATACAAGTGCAAAGAACACAGATGGAAATATATACTACTGCAAAGAACACAGATGGAAATATATACTACTGCAAAGAGCACAGATGAAAATATATACTACTGCAAAGAACACAGATGGAAATATATACAAGTGCAAAGAACACAGATGGAAATATATACTACTGCAAAGAACACAGATGGAAATATATACAACTGCAAAGAACACAGATGGAAATATATACTACTGCAAAGAACACAGATGGAAATATATACTACTGCAAAGAACACAGATGGAAATATATACAACTGGAAAGAGCACAGATGGAAATATATACAACTGGAAAGAGCACAGATGGAAATATATACAACTGGAAAGAGCACAGATGGAAATATATACAACTGGAAAGAGCACAGATGGAAATATATACAACTGCAAAGAGCACAGATGAAAATATATACAACTGGAAAGAGCACAGATGGAAATATATACTACTGCAAAGAACACAGATGGAAATATATACAACTGGAAAGAGCACAGATGGAAATATATACAACTGGAAAGAGCACAGATGGAAATATATACAACTGCAAAGAGCACAGATGGAAATATATACAACTGGAAAGAGCACAGATGGAAATATATACAACTGCAAAGAGCACAGATGGAAATATATTCAACTGCAAAGAGCACAGATGGAAATATATACAACTGCAAAGAACACAGATGGGAATATATACTACTGCAAAGAACACAGATGGAAATATATACAACTGCAAAGAGCACAGATGGAAATATATACAACTGCAAAGAACACAGATGGAAATATATACAACTGGAAAGAACACAGATGGAAATGTATACAACTGGAAAGAGCACAGATGGAAATATATACAACTGCAAAGAGCACAGATGGAAATATATACAACTGCAAAGAACACAGATGGAAATATATACAACTGCAAAGAACACAGATGGAAATATATACAACTGGAAAGAGCACAGATGGAAATATATACAACTGCAAAGAGCACAGATGGAAATATATTCAACTGCAAAGAGCACAGATGAAAATATATACTACTGCAAAGAACACAGATGGAAATATATACAACTGCAAAGAACACAGATGGAAATATATACAACTGGAAAGAACACAGATGGAAATATATACAACTGCAAAGAGCACAGATGGAAATATATACAACTGCAAAGAGCACAGATGGAAATATATACTACTGCAAAGAACACAGATGGAAATATATACAACTGCAAAGAGCACAGATGGAAATATATACTACTGCAAAGAGACACAGATGGAAATATATACAACTGCAAAGAACACAGATGGAAATATATACAACTGCAAAGAGCACAGATGGAAATATATACAACTGCAAAGAGCACAGATGGAAATATATACTACTGCAAAGAACACAGATGGAAATATATACAACTGCAAAGAGCACAGATGGAAATATATACAACTGCAAAGAACACAGATGGAAATATATACAACTGCAAAGAGCACAGATGGAAATATATACTACTGCAAAGAGCACAGATGGAAATATATACAACTGCAAAGAGCACAGATGGAAATATATACAACTGCAAAGAGCACAGATGGAAATATATACAACTGGAAAGAACACAGATGGAAATATATACAACTGCAAAGAACACAGATGGAAATATATACAACTGCAAAGAACACAGATGGAAATATATACTACTGCAAAGAGCACAGATGGAAATATATACAAGTGCAAAGAACACAGATGGAAATATATACTACTGCAAAGAGCACAGATGGAAATATATACTACTGCAAAGAGCACAGATGGAAATATATACTACTGCAAAGAGCACAGATGGAAATATATACAACTGCAAAGAACACAGATGGAAATATATACAACTGGAAAGAACACAGATGGAAATATATACAACTGCAAAGAACACAGATGGAAATATATACTACTGCAAAGAGCACAGATGGAAATATATACAAGTGCAAAGAACACAGATGGAAATATATACTACTGCAAAGAGCACAGATGGAAATATATACAACTGCAAAGAGCACAGATGGAAATATATACAACTGCAAAGAACACAGATGGAAATATATACAACTGCAAAGAGCACAGATGGAAATATATACAACTGCAAAGAACACAGATGGAAATATATACTACTGCAAAGAACACAGATGGAAATATATACAACTGCAAAGAACACAGATGGAAATATATACAACTGCAAAGAACACAGATGGAAATATATACTACTGCAAAGAACACAGATGGAAATATATACAACTGCAAAGAACACAGATGGAAATATATACAACTGCAAAGAACACAGATGGAAATATATACTACTGCAAAGAACACAGATGGAAATATATACAACTGCAAAGAACACAGATGGAAATACATACAACTGCAAAGAGCACAGATGGAAATATATACAACTGCAAAGAACACAGATGGAAATATATACAACTGCAAAGAACACAGATGAAAATATATACTACTGCAAAGAGCACAGATGGAAATATATACAACTGCAAAGAACACAGATGGAAATATATACAACTGCAAAGAACACAGATGGAAATATATACAACTGCAAAGAACACAGATGGCAATATATACTACTGCAAAGAACACAGATGGAAATATATACTACTGCAAAGAACACAGATGGAAATATATACAACTGCAAAAAACACAGATGAAAATATATACTACTGCAAAGAGCACAGATGGAAATATATACAACTGCAAAGAACACAGATGGAAATATATACAACTGCAAAGAACAGATGGAAATATATACAACTGCAAAGAACACAGATGGAAATATATACTACTGCAAAGAGCACAGATGGAAATATATACTACTGCAAAGAACACAGATGGAAATATATACTACTGCAAAGAACACAGATGGAAATATATACAACTGCAAAGAGCACAGATGGAAATATATACTACTGCAAAGAACACAGATGGAAATATATACAACTGCAAAGAACACAGATGGAAATATATACAACTGCAAAGAACACAGATGGAAATATATACTACTGCAAAGAACACAGATGGGAATATATACAACTGCAAAGAGCACAGATGGAAATATATACAACTGCAAAGAACACAGATGGAAATATATACAACTGCAAAGAACACAGATGGAAATATATACTACTGCAAAGAACACAGATGGAAATATATACAACTGCAAAAAACACAGATGAAAATATATACTACTGCAAAGAGCACAGATGGAAATATATACAACTGCAAAGAACACAGATGGAAATATATACAACTGCAAAGAACAGATGGAAATATATACAACTGCAAAGAACACAGATGGAAATATATACAACTGCAAAGAACACAGATGGAAATATATACAACTGCAAAGAACACAGATGGAAATATATACTACTGCAAAGAACACAGATGGGAATATATACAACTGCAAAGAGCACAGATGGAAATATATACAACTGCAAAGAACACAGATGGAAATATATACAACTGCAAAGAACACAGATGGAAATATATACTACTGCAAAGAACACAGATGGAAATATATACAACTGCAAAAAACACAGATGAAAATATATACTACTGCAAAGAGCACAGATGGAAATATATACAACTGCAAAGAACACAGATGGAAATATATACAACTGCAAAGAACAGATGGAAATATATACAACTGCAAAGAACACAGATGGCAATATATACTACTGCAAAGAACACAGATGGAAATATATACTACTGCAAAGAACACAGATGGAAATATATACAACTGCAAAAAACACAGATGAAAATATATACTACTGCAAAGAGCACAGATGGAAATATATACAACTGCAAAGAACACAGATGGAAATATATACAACTGCAAAGAACAGATGGAAATATATACAACTGCAAAGAACACAGATGGAAATATATACTACTGCAAAGAGCACAGATGGAAATATATACTACTGCAAAGAACACAGATGGAAATATATACTACTGCAAAGAACACAGATGGAAATATATACAACTGCAAAGAGCACAGATGGAAATATATACTACTGCAAAGAACACAGATGGAAATATATACAACTGCAAAGAACACAGATGGAAATATATACAACTGCAAAGAACACAGATGGAAATATATACTACTGCAAAGAACACAGATGGGAATATATACAACTGCAAAGAGCACAGATGGAAATATATACAACTGCAAAGAACACAGATGGAAATATATACTACTGCAAAGAACACAGATGGAAATATATACAACTGCAAAGAACACAGATGGAAATATATACAACTGCAAAGAACACAGATGGAAATATATACTACTGCAAAGAGCACAGATGAAAATATATACTACTGCAAAGAACACAGATGGAAATATATACAAGTGCAAAGAACACAGATGGAAATATATACTACTGCAAAGAACACAGATGGAAATATATACAACTGCAAAGAACACAGATGGAAATATATACTACTGCAAAGAACACAGATGGAAATATATACTACTGCAAAGAACACAGATGGAAATATATACAACTGGAAAGAGCACAGATGGAAATATATACAACTGGAAAGAGCACAGATGGAAATATATACAACTGGAAAGAGCACAGATGGAAATATATACAACTGGAAAGAGCACAGATGGAAATATATACAACTGCAAAGAGCACAGATGAAAATATATACAACTGGAAAGAGCACAGATGGAAATATATACTACTGCAAAGAACACAGATGGAAATATATACAACTGGAAAGAGCACAGATGGAAATATATACAACTGGAAAGAGCACAGATGGAAATATATACAACTGCAAAGAGCACAGATGGAAATATATACAACTGGAAAGAGCACAGATGGAAATATATACAACTGCAAAGAGCACAGATGGAAATATATTCAACTGCAAAGAGCACAGATGGAAATATATACAACTGCAAAGAACACAGATGGGAATATATACTACTGCAAAGAACACAGATGGAAATATATACAACTGCAAAGAGCACAGATGGAAGTATATACAACTGCAAAGAACACAGATGGAAATATATACAACTGGAAAGAACACAGATGGAAATATATACAACTGGAAAGAGCACAGATGGAAATATATACAACTGCAAAGAGCACAGATGGAAATATATACAACTGCAAAGAACACAGATGGAAATATATACAACTGCAAAGAACACAGATGGAAATATATACAACTGGAAAGAGCACAGATGGAAATATATACAACTGCAAAGAGCACAGATGGAAATATATTCAACTGCAAAGAGCACAGATGAAAATATATACTACTGCAAAGAACACAGATGGAAATATATACAACTGCAAAGAACACAGATGGAAATATATACAACTGGAAAGAACACAGATGGAAATATATACAACTGCAAAGAGCACAGATGGAAATATATACTACTGCAAAGAACACAGATGGAAATATATACAACTGCAAAGAGCACAGATGGAAATATATACTACTGCAAAGAGACACAGATGGAAATATATACAACTGCAAAGAACACAGATGGAAATATATACAACTGGAAATAACACAGATGGAAATATATACAACTGCAAAGAGCACAGATGGAAATATATACAACTGCAAAGAGCACAGATGGAAATATATACTACTGCAAAGAACACAGATGGAAATATATACAACTGCAAAGAGCACAGATGGAAATATATACTACTGCAAAGAGACACAGATGGAAATATATACAACTGCAAAGAACACAGATGGAAATATATACAACTGGAAATAACACAGATGGAAATATATACAACTGCAAAGAGCACAGATGGAAATATATACAACTGCAAAGAGCACAGATGGAAATATATACTACTGCAAAGAACACAGATGGAAATATATACAACTGCAAAGAGCACAGATGGAAATATATACAACTGCAAAGAACACAGATGGAAATATATACAACTGCAAAGAGCACAGATGGAAATATATACTACTGCAAAGAGCACAGATGGAAATATATACAACTGCAAAGAGCACAGATGGAAATATATACAACTGGAAAGAACACAGATGGAAATATATACAACTGCAAAGAACACAGATGGAAATATATACAACTGCAAAGAACACAGATGGAAATATATACAACTGCAAAGAGCACAGATGGAAATATATACTACTGCAAAGAGCACAGATGGAAATATATACAAGTGCAAAGAACACAGATGGAAATATATACTACTGCAAAGAGCACAGATGGAAATATATACTACTGCAAAGAGCACAGATGGAAATATATACAACTGCAAAGAACACAGATGGAAATATATACAACTGCAAAGAACACAGATGGAAATATATACAACTACAAAGAACACAGCTGGAAATATATACTACTGCAAAGAGCACAGATGGAAATATATACAAGTGCAAAGAACACAGATCGAAATATATACTACTGCAAAGAGCACAGATGGAAATATATACAACTGCAAAGAGCACAGATGGAAATATATACAACTGCAAAGAACACAGATGGAAATATATACTACTGCAAAGAGCACAGATGGAAATATATACAACTGCAAAGAACACAGATGGAAATATATACTACTGCAAAGAACACAGATGGAAATATATACAACTGCAAAGAACACAGATGGAAATATATACAACTGCAAAGAACACAGATGGAAATATATACTACTGCAAAGAACACAGATGGAAATATATACAACTGCAAAGAACACAGATGGAAATATATACAACTGCAAAGAACACAGATGGAAATATATACTACTGCAAAGAACACAGATGGAAATATATACAACTGCAAAGAACACAGATGGAAATATATACAACTGCAAAGAGCACAGATGGAAATATATACAACTGCAAAGAACACAGATGGAAATATATACTACTGCAAAGAACACAGATGAAAATATATACTACTGCAAAGAGCACAGATGGAAATATATACAACTGCAAAGAACACAGATGGAAATATATACAACTGCAAAGAACACAGATGGAAATATATACAACTGCAAAGAACACAGATGGGAATATATACTACTGCAAAGAACACAGATGGAAATATATACTACTGCAAAGAACACAGATGGAAATATATACAACTGCAAAGAACACAGATGAAAATATATACTACTGCAAAGAGCACAGATGGAAATATATACAACTGCAAAGAACACAGATGGAAATATATACAACTGCAAAGAACACAGATGAAAATATATACTACTGCAAAGAGCACAGATGGAAATATATACAACTGCAAAGAACACAGATGGAAATATATACAACTGCAAAGAACACAGATGGAAATATATACAACTGCAAAGAACACAGATGGGAATATATACTACTGCAAAGAACACAGATGGAAATATATACTACTGCAAAGAACACAGATGGAAATATATACAACTGCAAAGAACACAGATGAAAATATATACTACTGCAAAGAGCACAGATGGAAATATATACAACTGCAAAGAACACAGATGGAAATATATACAACTGCAAAGAACAGATGGAAATATATACAACTGCAAAGAACACAGATGGAAATATATACTACTGCAAAGAGCACAGATGGAAATATATACTACTGCAAAGAACACAGATGGAAATATATACTACTGCAAAGAACACAGATGGAAATATATACAACTGCAAAGAGCACAGATGGAAATATATACAACTGCAAAGAGCACAGATGGAAATATATACAACTGCAAAGAACACAGATGGAAATATATACAACTGCAAAGAAAACAGATGGAAATATATACTACTGCAAAGAACACAGATGGAAATATATACAACTGCAAAGAACACAGATGGAAATATATACAACTGCAAAGAACACAGATGGGAATATATACTACTGCAAAGAACACAGATGGAAATATATACTACTGCAAAGAACACAGATGGAAATATATACAACTGCAAAGAACACAGATGAAAATATATACTACTGCAAAGAGCACAGATGGAAATATATACAACTGCAAAGAACACAGATGGAAATATATACAACTGCAAAGAACAGATGGAAATATATACAACTGCAAAGAAAACAGATGGAAATATATACTACTGCAAAGAACACAGATGGAAATATATACAACTGCAAAGAGCACAGATGGAAATATATACAACTGCAAAGAACACAGATGGAAATATATACAACTGCAAAGAACACAGATGGAAATATATACTACTGCAAAGAACACAGATGGAAATATATACAACTGCAAAGAACACAGATGGAAATATATACAACTGCAAAGAGCACAGATGGAAATATATACTACTGCAAAGAGCACAGATGGAAATATATACAACTGCAAAGAACACAGATGAAAATATATACTACTGCAAAGAGCACAGATGGAAATATATACAACTGCAAAGAACACAGATGGAAATATATACAACTGCAAAGAACACAGATGGAAATATATACTACTGCAAAGAACACAGATGGGAATATATACTACTGCAAAGAACACAGATGGAAATATATACTACTGCAAAGAACACAGATGGAAATATATACAACTGCAAAGAACACAGATGAAAATATATACTACTGCAAAGAGCACAGATGGAAATATATACAACTGCAAAGAACACAGATGGAAATATATACAACTGCAAAGAACACAGATGGAAATATATACAACTGCAAAGAACACAGATGGAAATATATACAACTGCAAAGAGCACAGATGGAAATATATACTACTGCAAAGAACACAGATGGAAATATATACAACTGCAAAGAGCACAGATGGAAATATATACTACTGCAAAGAACACAGATGGAAATATATACAACTGCAAAGAGCACAGATGGAAATATATACTACTGCAAAGAACACAGATGGAAATATATACAACTGCAAAGAGCACAGATGGAAATATATACTACTGCAAAGAACACAGATGGAAATATATACAACTGCAAAGAGCACAGATGGAAATATATACTACTGCAAAGAACACAGATGGAAATATATACAACTGCAAAGAACACAGATGGAAATATATACTACTGCAAAGAGCACAGATGGAAATATATACTACTGCAAAGAACACAGATGGAAATATATACAACTGCAAAGAGCACAGATGGAAATATATACTACTGCAAAGAGCACAGATGGAAATATATACTACTGCAAAGAACACAGATGGAAATATATACAACTGCAAAGAGCACAGATGGAAATATATACAACTGCAAAGAACACAGATGGAAAAATATACAACTGCAAAGAACACAGATGGAAATATATACAACTGCAAAGAACACAGATGGAAATATATACTACTGCAAAGAACACAGATGGAAATATATACAACTGCAAAGAACACAGATGAAAATATATACTACTGCAAAGAGCACAGATGGAAATATATACAACTGCAAAGAACACAGATGGAAATATATACAACTGCAAAGAACACAGATGGAAATATATACAACTGCAAAGAACACAGATGGAAATATATACTACTGCAAAGAGCACAGATGGAAATTTATACTACTGCAAAGAACACAGATGGAAATATATACTACTGCAAAGAACACAGATGGAAATATATACAACTGCAAAGAGCACAGATGGAAATATATACTACTGCAAAGAGCACAGATGGAAATATATACAACTGCAAAGAGCACAGATGGAAATATATACAACTGCAAAGAACACAGATGGAAATATATACTACTGCAAAGAACACAGATGGAAATATATACAACTGCAAAGAACACAGATGGAAATATATACAACTGCAAAGAACACAGATGGAAATATATACTACTGCAAAGAACACAGATGGAAATATATACAACTGCAAAGAACACAGATGGAAATATATACAACTGCAAAGAACACATATGGAAATATATACAACTGCAAAGAACACAGATGGAAATATATACTACTGCAAAGAACACAGATGGAAATATATACAACTGCAAAGAACACAGATGGAAATATATACAACTGCAAAGAACACAGATGAAAATATATACAACTGCAAAGAACACAGATGGAAATATATACAACTGCAAAGAACACAGATGGAAATATATACAACTGCAAAGAACACAGATGGAAATATATACTACTGCAAAGAACACAGATGGAAATATATACAACTGCAAAGAACACAGATGAAAATATATACAACTGCAAAGAACACAGATGGAAATATATACAACTGCAAAGAACACAGATGGAAATATATACAAGTGCAAAGAACACAGATGGAAATATATACTACTGCAAAGAGCACAGATGGAAATATATTCAACTTCAAAGAGCACAGATGGAAATATATACTACTGCAAAGAACACAGATGGAAATATATACAACTGCAAAGAGCACAGATGGAAATATATACAACTGCAAAGAGCACAGATGGAAATATATACAACTGCAAAGAGCACAGATGAAAATATATACTACTGCAAAGAGCACAGATGGAAATATATACTACTGCAAAGAACACAGATGGAAATATATACTACTGCAAAGAGCACAGATGAAAATATATACTACTGCAAAGAACACAGATGGAAATATATACTAGTGCAAAGAACACAGATGGAAATATATACAACTGCAAAGAACACAGATGGAAATATATACAACTGCAAAGAACACAGATGGAAATATATACTACTGCAAAGAGCACAGATGGAAATATATTCAACTGCAAAGAGCACAGATGGAAATATATACAAGTGCAAAGAGCACAGATGGAAATATACACAACTGCAAAGAACACAGATGGAAATATATACACCTGCAAAGAACACAGATGAAAATATATACTACTGCAAAGAGCACAGATGGAAATATATACAACTGGAAAGAACACAGATGGAAATATATACAAGTGCAAAGAACACAGATGGGAATATATACAACTGCAAAGAGCACAGATGGAAATATATACAACTGCAAAGAACACAGATGGAAATATATACTACTGCAAAGAGCACAGATGGAAATATATACAAGTGCAAAGAACACAGATGGAAATATATACTACTGCAAAGAGCACAGATGGAAATATATACAACTGCAAAGAGCACAGATGGAAATATATACAACTGCAAAGAACACAGATGGAAATATATACAACTGCAAAGAACACAGATGGAAATATATACAACTGCAAAGAACACAGATGGAAATATATACAACTGCAAAGAACACAGATGGAAATATATACTACTGCAAAGAACACAGATGGAAATATATACAACTGCAAAGAACACAGATGGAAATATATACTACTGCAAAGAACACAGATGGAAATATATACAACTGCAAAGAACACAGATGGAAATATATACAACTGCAAAGAACACAGATGGAAATATATACTACTGCAAAGAACACAGATGGAAATATATACAACTGCAAAGAACACAGATGGAAATATATACAACTGCAAAGAACACAGATGGAAATATATACAACTGCAAAGAACACAGATGGAAATATATACTACTGCAAAGAACACAGTTGGAAATATATACAACTGCAAAGAACACAGATGGAAATATATACAACTGCAAAGAGCACAGATGGAAATATATACAACTGCAAAGAACACAGATGGAAATATATACAACTGCAAAGAACACAGATGAAAATATATACTACTGCAAAGAGCACAGATGGAAATATATACAACTGCAAAGAACACAGATGGAAATATATACAACTGCAAAGAACACAGATGGAAATATATACAACTGCAAAGAACACAGATGGGAATATATACTACTGCAAAGAACACAGATGGAAATATATACTACTGCAAAGAACACAGATGGAAATATATACAACTGCAAAGAACACAGATGAAAATATATACTACTGCAAAGAGCACAGATGGAAATATATACAACTGCAAAGAACACAGATGGAAATATATACAACTGCAAAGAACACAGATGGAAATATATACAACTGCAAAGAACACAGATGGAAATATATGCTACTGCAAAGAGCACAGATGGAAATATATACTACTGCAAAGAACACAGATGGAAATATATACTACTGCAAAGAACACAGATGGAAATATATACAACTGCAAAAAGCACAGATGGAAATATATACTACTGCAAAGAGCACAGATGGAAATATATACAACTGCAAAGAGCACAGATGGAAATATATACAACTGCAAAGAACACATATGGAAATATATACAACTGCAAAGAACACAGATGGAAATATATACTACTGCAAAGAACACAGATGGAAATATATACAACTGCAAAGAACACAGATGGAAATATATACAACTGCAAAGAAGACAGATGGAAATATATACTACTGCAAAGAACACAGATGGAAATATATACAACTGCAAAGAACACAAATGGAAATATATACAACTGCAAAGAACACAGATGGAAATATATACAACTGCAAAGAACACAGATGGAAATATATACAACTGCAAAGAACACAGATGGAAATATATACAACTGCAAAGAACACAGATGGAAATATATACAACTGCAAAGAGCAAAAATGGAAATATATACTACTGCAAAGAGCACAGATGGAAATATATACAACTGCAAAGAGCACAGATGGAAATATATACAACTGCAAAGAACACAGATGGAAATATATACAAGTGCAAAGAACACAGATGGAAATATATACAAGTGCAAAGAACACAGATGGAAATATATACAAGTGCAAAGAACACAGATGGAAATATATACAACTGGAAAGAACACAGATGGAAATATATACAAGTGCAAAGAACACAGATGGAAATATATACAACTGCAAAGAACACAGATGGAAATATATACTACTGCAAAGAGCACAGATGGAAATATATACAAGTGCAAAGAACACAGATGGAAATATATACTACTGCAAAGAGCACAGATGGAAATATATACAACTGCAAAGAGCACAGATGGAAATATATACAACTGCAAAGAACACAGATGGAAATATATACAACTGCAAAGAACACAGATGGAAATATATACTACTGCAAAGAACACAGATGGAAATATATACAACTGCAAAGAACACAGATGGAAATATATACAACTGCAAAGAACACAGATGGAAATATATACTACTGCAAAGAACACAGATGGAAATATATACAACTGCAAAGAACACAGATGGAAATATATACTACTGCAAAGAACACAGATGGAAATATATACAACTGCAAAGAACACAGATGGAAATATATACAACTGCAAAGAACACAGATGGAAATATATACTACTGCAAAGAACACAGATGGAAATATATACAACTGCAAAGAACACAGATGGAAATATATACAACTGCAAAGAACACAGATGGAAATATATACAACTGCAAAGAACACAGATGGAAATATATACTACTGCAAAGAACACAGTTGGAAATATATACAACTGCAAAGAACACAGATGGAAATATATACAACTGCAAAGAGCACAGATGGAAATATATACAACTGCAAAGAACACAGATGGAAATATATACAACTGCAAAGAACACAGATGAAAATATATACTACTGCAAAGAGCACAGATGGAAATATATACAACTGCAAAGAACACAGATGGAAATATATACAACTGCAAAGAACACAGATGGAAATATATACAACTGCAAAGAACACAGATGGGAATATATACTACTGCAAAGAACACAGATGGAAATATATACTACTGCAAAGAACACAGATGGAAATATATACAACTGCAAAGAACACAAATGAAAATATATACTACTGCAAAGAGCACAGATGGAAATATATACAACTGCAAAGAACACAGATGGAAATATATACAACTGCAAAGAACACAGATGGAAATATATACAACTGCAAAGAACACAGATGGAAATATATGCTACTGCAAAGGGCACAGATGGAAATATATACTACTGCAAAGAACACAGATGGAAATATATACTACTGCAAAGAACACAGATGGAAATATATACAACTGCAAAAAGCACAGATGGAAATATATACTACTGCAAAGAGCACAGATGGAAATATATACAACTGCAAAGAGCACAGATGGAAATATATACAACTGCAAAGAACACATATGGAAATATATACAACTGCAAAGAACACAGATGGAAATATATACTACTGCAAAGAACACAGATGGAAATATATACAACTGCAAAGAACACAGATGGAAATATATACAACTGCAAAGAAGACAGATGGAAATATATACTACTGCAAAGAACACAGATGGAAATATATACAACTGCAAAGAGCACAGATGGAAATATATACAACTGCAAAGAACACAGATGGAAATATATACAACTGCAAAGAACACAAATGGAAATATATACTACTGCAAAGAACACAGATGGAAATATATACTACTGCAAAGAACACAGATGGAAATATATACAACTGCAAAGAACACAGATGGAAATATATACAACTGCAAAGAAGACAGATGGAAATATATACTACTGCAAAGAACACAGATGGAAATATATACAACTGCAAAGAACACAAATGGAAATATATACAACTGCAAAGAACACAGATGGAAATATATACAACTGCAAAGAACACAGATGGAAATATATACAACTGCAAAGAGCACAGATGGAAATATATACAACTGCAAAGAACACAGATGGAAATATATACCACTGCAAAGAACACAGATGGAAATATATACTACTGCAAAGAACACAGATGGAAATATATACAACTGCAAAGAACACAGATGGAAATATATACAACTGCAAAGAACACAGATGGAAATATATACAACTGCAAAGAACACAGATGGAAATATATACAACTGCAAAGAACACAGATGAAAATATATA
The DNA here is from genome assembly GCF_046119375.1 of Phyllobates terribilis. NCBI lineage: Eukaryota > Metazoa > Chordata > Amphibia > Anura > Dendrobatidae > Phyllobates > Phyllobates terribilis. The sequence continues at coordinate 12,061,464 of NW_027362772.1, read as the reverse complement.
CAACTGCAAAGAACACAGATGGAAATATATACAACTGCAAAGAGCACAGATGGAAATATATACTACTGCAAAGAACACAGATGGAAATATATACAACTGCAAAGAGCACAGATGGAAATATATACAACTGCAAAGAACACAGATGGAAATATATACAACTGCAAAGAACACAGATGGAAATATATACAACTGCAAAGAGCACAGATGAAAATATATACTACTGCAAAGAACACAGATGGAAATATATACAACTGCAAAGAACACAGATGGAAATATATACAACTGCAAAGAACACAGATGAAAATATATACAACTGCAAAGAACACAGATGGAAATATATACAACTGCAAAGAACACAGATGGAAATATATACAACTGCAAAGAACACAGATGGAAATATATACTACTGCAAAGAACACAGATGGAAATATATACAACTGCAAAGAGCACAGATGGAAATATATGCTACTGCAAAGAACACAGATGGAAATATATACAACTGCAAAGAGCACAGATGGAAATATATACAACTGCAAAGAGCACAGATGGAAATATATACTACTGCAAAGAGCACAGATGAAAATATATACTACTGCAAAGAGCACAGATGAAAATATATACTACTGCAAAGAACACAGATGGAAATATATACAACTGCAAAGAACACAGATGGAAATATATACTACTGCAAAGAGAACAGATGAAAATATATACTACTGCAAAGAACACAGATGGAAATATATACAACTGCAAAGAGCACAGATGGAAATATATACAACTGCAAAGAGCACAGATGGAAATATATACAACTGCAAAGAGCACAGATGAAAATATATACTACTGCAAAGAGCACAGATGAAAATATATACTACTGCAAAGAACACAGATGGAAATATATACAAGTGCAAAGAACACAGATGGAAATATATACTACTGCAAAGAGCACAGATGGAAATATATTCAACTTCAAAGAGCACAGATGGAAATATATACTACTGCAAAGAACACAGATGGAAATATATACAACTGCAAAGAGCACAGATGGAAATATATACAACTGCAAAGAGCACAGATGAAAATATATACTACTGCAAAGAGCACAGATGAAAATATATACTACTGCAAAGAACACAGATGGAAATATATACAAGTGCAAAGAACACAGATGGAAATATATACAACTGCAAAGAACACAGATGGAAATATATACAACTGCAAAGAACACAGATGGAAATATATACTACTGCAAAGAGCACAGATGGAAATATATTCAACTGCAAAGAGCACAGATGGAAATATATACAAGTGCAAAGAACACAGATGGAAATATATACAACTGGAAAGAACACAGATGGAAATATATACAACTGCAAAGAACACAGATGGAAATATATACAACTGCAAGGAACACAGATGAAAATATATACAACTGCAAAGAACACAGATGGAAATATATACAACTGCAAAGAACACAAATGAAAATATATACAACTGCAAAGAGCACAGATGGAAATATATACAACTGCAAAGAACACAGATGAAAATATATACTACTGCAAAGAGCACAGATGGAAATATATACAACTGGAAAGAACACAGATGGAAATATATACAAGTGCAAAGAACACAGATGGGAATATATACTACTGCAAAGAGCACAGATGGAAATATATACAACTGCAAAGAACACAGATGAAAATATATACTACTGCAAAGAGCACAGATGAAAATATATACTACTGCAAAGAACACAGATGGAAATATATACAACTGCAAAGAACACAGATGAAAATATATACAACTGCAAAGAACACAGATGGAAATATATACAACTGCAAAGAACACAGATGGAAATATATACAACTGCAAAGAACACAGATGGAAATATATACTACTGCAAAGAACACAGATGGAAATATATACAACTGCAAAGAGCACAGATGGAAATATATGCTACTGCAAAGAACACAGATGGAAATATATACAACTGCAAAGAGCACAGATGGAAATATATACAACTGCAAAGAGCACAGATGGAAATATATACTACTGCAAAGAGCACAGATGGAAATATATACTACTGCAAAGAGCACAGATGAAAATATATACTACTGCAAAGAACACAGATGGAAATATATACAGCTGCAAAGAACACAGATGGAAATATATACTACTGCAAAGAGCACAGATGAAAATATATACTACTGCAAAGAACACAGATGGAAATATATACAACTGCAAAGAGCACAGATGGAAATATATACAACTGCAAAGAGCACAGATGGAAATATATACAACTGCAAAGAGCACAGATGAAAATATATACTACTGCAAAGAGCACAGATGAAAATAAATACTACTGCAAAGAACACAGATGGAAATATATACAAGTGCAAAGAACACAGATGGAAATATATACTACTGCAAAGAGCACAGATGGAAATATATTCAACTTCAAAGAGCACAGATGGAAATATATACTACTGCAAAGAACACAGATGGAAATATATACAACTGCAAAGAGCACAGATGGAAATATATACAACTGCAAAGAGCACAGATGAAAATATATACTACTGCAAAGAGCACAGATGAAAATATATACTACTGCAAAGAACACAGATGGAAATATATACTAGTGCAAAGAACACAGATGGAAATATATACAACTGCAAAGAACACAGATGGAAATATATACAACTGCAAAGAACACAGATGGAAATATATACTACTGCAAAGAGCAACAACTGCAAAGAGCACAGATGGAAATATATACAACTGCAAAGAACACAGATGGAAATATATACAACTGCAAAGAACACAGATGAAAATATATACAACTGCAAAGAACACAGATGGAAATATATACAACTGCAAAGAACACAGATGAAAATATATACAACTGCAAAGAGCACAGATGGAAATATATACACCTGCAAAGAACACAGATGAAAATATATACTACTGCAAAGAGCACAGATGGAAATATATACAACTGGAAAGAACACAGATGGAAATATATACAAGTGCAAAGAACACAGATGGGAATATATACTACTGCAAAGAACACAGATGAAAATATATACAACTGCAAAGAGCACAGATGGAAATATATACACCTGCAAAGAACACAGATGAAAATATATACTACTGCAAAGAGCACAGATGGAAATATATACAACTGGAAAGAACACAGATGGAAATATATACAAGTGCAAAGAACACAGATGGAAATATATACTACTGCAAAGAGCACAGATGAAAATATATACTACTGCAAAGAACACAGATGGAAATATATACAACTGCAAAGAGCACAGATGGAAATATATACAACTGCAAAGAGCACAGATGGAAATATATACTACTGCAAAGAACACAGATGGAAATATATACAACTGCAAAGAGCACAGATGGAAATATATACAACTGCAAAGAACACAGATGAAAATATATACAGCTGCAAAGAACACAGATGGAAATATATACTACTGCAAAGAGCACAGATGAAAATATATACTACTGCAAAGAACACAGATGGAAATATATACAACTGCAAAGAGCACAGATGGAAATATATACAACTGCAAAGAGCACAGATGGAAATATATACAACTGCAAAGAGCACAGATGAAAATATATACTACTGCAAAGAGCACAGATGAAAATATATACTACTGCAAAGAACACAGATGGAAATATATACAAGTGCAAAGAACACAGATGGAAATATATACTACTGCAAAGAGCACAGATGGAAATATATTCAACTTCAAAGAGCACAGATGGAAATATATACTACTGCAAAGAACACAGATGGAAATATATACAACTGCAAAGAGCACAGATGAAAATATATACTACTGCAAAGAGCACAGATGAAAATATATACTACTGCAAAGAACACAGATGGAAATATATACTAGTGCAAAGAACACAGATGGAAATATATACAACTGCAAAGAACACAGATGGAAATATATACAACTGCAAAGAACACAGATGGAAATATATACTACTGCAAAGAGCACAGATGGAAATATATTCAACTGCAAAGAGCACAGATGGAAATATATACAACTGCAAAGAACACAGATGGAAATATATACAACTGCAAAGAACACAGATGAAAATATATACTACTGCAAAGAACACAGATGAAAATATATACAACTGCAAAGAGCACAGATGGAAATATATACACCTGCAAAGAACACAGATGAAAATATATACTACTGCAAAGAGCACAGATGGAAATATATACAACTGGAAAGAACACAGATGGAAATATATACAAGTGCAAAGAACACAGATGGGAATATATACTACTGCAAAGAACACAGATGAAAATATATACAACTGCAAAGAGCACAGATGGAAATATATACTACTGCAAAGAGCACAGATGGAAATATATACAACTGGAAAGAACACAGATGGAAATTTATACAAGTGCAAAGAACACAGATGGGAATATATACAACTGCAAAGAGCACAGATGGAAATATATACAACTGCAAAGAACACAGATGGAAATATATACAACTGCAAAGAGCACAGATGGAAATATATACAACTGCAAAGAACACAGATGGAAATATGTACTACTGCAAAGAACACAGATGGAAATATATACAACTGCAAAGAACACAGATGGGAATATATACAACTGCAAAGAACACAGATGGAAATATATACAAGTGCAAAGAACACAGATGGAAATATATACAAGTGCAAAGAACACAGATGGAAATATATACAACTGGAAAGAACACAGATGGAAATATATATCAGTGCAAAGAACACAGATGGAAATATATACAACTGCAAAGAACACAGATGGAAATATATACTACTGCAAAGAGCACAGATGGAAATATATACAAGTGCAAAGAACACAGATGGAAATATATACTACTGCAAAGAGCACAGATGGAAATATATACAACTGAAAAGAGCACAGATGGAAATATATACAACTGCAAAGAACACAGATGGAAATATATACAACTGCAAAGAGCACAGATGGAAATATATACAACTGCAAAGAACACAGATGGAAATATATACTACTGCAAAGAACACAGATGGAAATATATACAACTGCAAAGAACACAGATGGAAATATATACAACTGCAAAGAACACAGATGGAAATATATACTACTGCAAAGAACACAGATGGAAATATATACAACTGCAAAGAACACAGATGGAAATATATACAACTGCAAAGAACACAGATGGAAATATATACTACTGCAAAGAACACAGATGGAAATATATACAACTGCAAAGAGCACAGATGGAAATATATACAACTGCAAAGAACACAGATGGAAATATATACAACTGCAAAGAACACAGATGAAAATATATACTACTGCAAAGAGCACAGATGGAAATATATACAACTGCAAAGAACACAGATGGAAATATATACAACTGCAAAGAACACAGATGGGAATATATACAACTGCAAAGAACACAGATGGGAATATATACTACTGCAAAGAACACAGATGGAAATATATACTACTGCAAAGAACACAGATGGAAATATATACAACTGCAAAGAACACAGATGAAAATATATACTACTGCAAAGAGCACAGATGGAAATATATACAACTGCAAAGAACACAGATGGAAATATATACAACTGCAAAGAACACAGATGGAAATATATACAACTGCAAAGAACACAGATGGAAATATATACTACTGCAAAGAGCACAGATGGAAATATATACTACTGCAAAGAACACAGATGGAAATATATACTACTGCAAAAACACAGATGGAAATATATACAACTGCAAAGAGCACAGATGGAAATATATACAACTGCAAAGAACACAGATGGAAATATATACTACTGCAAAGAACACAGATGGAAATATATACAACTGCAAAGAACACAGATGGAAATATATACAACTGGAAAGAGCACAGATGGAAATATATACTACTGCAAAGAGCACAGATGAAAATATATACTACTGCAAAGAGCACAGATGAAAATATATACTACTGCAAAGAGCACAGATGAAAATATATACTACTGCAAAGAACACAGATGGAAATATATACAACTGCAAAGAGCACAGATGGAAATATATACAACTGCAAAGAACACAGATGGAAATATATACTACTGCAAAGAACACAGATGGAAATATATACAACTGCAAAGAACACAGATGGGAATATATACAACTGCAAAGAACACAGATGGAAATATATACAAGTGCAAAGAACACAGATGGAAATATATACAAGTGCAAAGAACACAGATGGAAATATATACAAGTGCAAAGAACACAGATGGAAATATATACAACTGGAAAGAACACAGATGGAAATATATACAAGTGCAAAGAACACAGATGGAAATATATACAACTGCAAAGAACACAGATGGAAATATATACTACTGCAAAGAGCACAGATGGAAATATATACAAGTGCAAAGAACACAGATGGAAATATATACTACTGCAAAGAGCACAGATGGAAATATATACAACTGCAAAGAGCACAGATGGAAATATATACAACTGCAAAGAACACAGATGGAAATATATACAACTGCAAAGAGCACAGATGGAAATATATACAACTGCAAAGAACACAGATGGAAATATATACTACTGCAAAGAACACAGATGGAAATATATACAACTGCAAAGAACACAGATGGAAATATATACAACTGCAAAGAACACAGATGGAAATATATACTACTGCAAAGAACACAGATGGAAATATATACAACTGCAAAGAACACAGATGGAAATATATACAACTGCAAAGAACACAGATGGAAATATATACAACTGCAAAGAACACAGATGGAAATATATACTACTGCAAAGAACACAGATGGAAATATATACAACTGCAAAGTACACAGATGGAAATATATACAACTGCAAAGAGCACAGATGGAAATATATACAACTGCAAAAACACAGATGGAAATATATACAACTGCAAAGAACACAGATGGAAATATATACTACTGCAAAGAACACAGATGGAAATATATACAACTGCAAAGAACACAGATGGAAATATATACAACTGCAAAGAACACAGATGGAAATATATACTACTGCAAAGAACACAGATGGAAATATATACAACTGCAAAGTACACAGATGGAAATATATACAACTGCAAAGAGCACAGATGGAAATATATACAACTGCAAAGAACACAGATGGAAATATATACAACTGCAAAGAACACAGATGGAAATATATACAACTGCAAAGAACACAGATGGGAATATATACTACTGCAAAGAACACAGATGGAAATATATACTACTGCAAAGAACACAGATGGAAATATATACAACTGCAAAGAACACAAATGAAAATATATACTACTGCAAAGAGCACAGATGGAAATATATACAACTGCAAAGAACACAGATGGAAATATATACAACTGCAAAGAACACAGATGGAAATATATACTAGTGCAAAGAACACAGATGGAAATATATACAACTGCAAAGAACACAGATGGAAATATATACAACTGCAAAGAACACAGATGGAAATATATACTACTGCAAAGAGCACAGATGGAAATATATTCAACTGCAAAGAGCACAGATGGAAATATATACAAGTGCAAAGAGCACAGATGGAAATATATACAACTGCAAAGAACACAGATGGAAATATATACAACTGCAAAGAACACAGATGAAAATATATACAACTGCAAAGAACACAGATGGAAATATATACTACTGCAAAGAGCACAGATGAAAATATATACTACTGCAAAGAACACAGATGAAAATATATACTACTGCAAAGAGCACAGATGAAAATATATACTACTGCAAAGAACACAGATGGAAATATATACAAGTGCAAAGAACACAGATGGAAATATATACTACTGCAAAGAGCACAGATGGAAATATATTCAACTTCAAAGAGCACAGATGGAAATATATACTACTGCAAAGAACACAGATGGAAATATATACAACTGCAAAGAGCACAGATGGAAATATATACAACTGCAAAGAGCACAGATGAAAATATATACTACTGCAAAGAGCACAGATGAAAATATATACTACTGCAAAGAACACAGATGGAAATATATACAAGTGCAAAGAACACAGATGGAAATATATACAACTGCAAAGAACACAGATGGAAATATATACAACTGCAAAGAACACAGATGGAAATATATACTACTGCAAAGAGCACAGATGGAAATATATTCAACTGCAAAGAGCACAGATGGAAATATATACAAGTGCAAAGAACACAGATGGAAATATATACAACTGGAAAGAACACAGATGGAAATATATACAACTGCAAAGAACACAGATGGAAATATATACAACTGCAAGGAACACAGATGAAAATATATACAACTGCAAAGAACACAGATGGAAATATATACAACTGCAAAGAACACAGATGGAAATATATACAACTGCAAAGAGCACAGATGGAAATATATACAACTGGAAAGAGCACAGATGAAAATATATACTACTGCAAAGAGCACAGATGGAAATATATACAACTGGAAAGAACACAGATGGAAATATATACAAGTGCAAAGAACACAGATGGGAATATATACAACTGCAAAGAGCACAGATGGAAATATATACAACTGCAAAGAACACAGATGAAAATATATACTACTGCAAAGAGCACAGATGGAAATATATACAACTGGAAAGAACACAGATGGAAATATATACAAGTGCAAAGAACACAGATGGGAATATATACAACTGCAAAGAGCACAGATGGAAATATATACAACTGCAAAGAACACAGATGAAAATATATACTACTGCAAAGAGCACAGATGAAAATATATACTACTGCAAAGAACACAGATGGAAATCTATACAACTGCAAAGAACACAGATGAAAATATATACAACTGCAAAGAACACAGATGGAAATATATACAACTGCAAAGAACACAGATGAAAATATATACAACTGCAAAGAACACAGATGGAAATATATACAACTGCAAAGAACACAGATGGAAATATATACAACTGCAAAGAACACAGATGGAAATATATACTACTGCAAAGAACACAGATGGAAATATATACAACTGCAAAGAGCACAGATGGAAATATATGCTACTGCAAAGAACACAGATGGAAATATATACAACTGCAAAGAGCACAGATGGAAATATATACAACTGCAAAGAGCACAGATGAAAATATATACTACTGCAAAGAGCACAGATGAAAATATATACTACTGCAAAGAACACAGATGGAAATATATACAGCTGCAAAGAACACAGATGGAAATATATACTACTGCAAAGAGCACAGATGAAAATATATACTACTGCAAAGAACACAGATTGAAATATATACAACTGCAAAGAGCACAGATGGAAATATATACAACTGCAAAGAGCACAGATGGAAATATATACAACTGCAAAGAGCACAGATGAAAATATATACTACTGCAAAGAGCACAGATGAAAATATATACTACTGCAAAGAACACAGATGGAAATATATACAAGTGCAAAGAACACAGATGGAAATATATACTACTGCAAAGAGCACAGATGGAAATATATTCAACTTCAAAGAGCACAGATGGAAATATATACTACTGCAAAGAACACAGATGGAAATATATACAACTGCAAAGAGCACAGATGGAAATATATACAACTGCAAAGAGCACAGATGAAAATATATACTACTGCAAAGAGCACAGATGAAAATATATACTACTGCAAAGAACACAGATGGAAATATATACTAGTGCAAAGAACACAGATGGAAATATATACAACTGCAAAGAACACAGATGGAAATATATACAACTGCAAAGAACACAGATGGAAATATATACTACTGCAAAGAGCACAGATGGAAATATATTCAACTGCAAAGAGCACAGATGGAAATATATACAACTGCAAAGAACACAGATGGAAATATATACAACTGCAAAGAACACAGATGAAAATATATACAACTGCAAAGAACACAGATGGAAATATATACAACTGCAAAGAACACAGATGAAAATATATACAACTGCAAAGAGCATAGATGGAAATATATACACCTGCAAAGAACACAGATGAAAATATATACTACTGCAAAGAGCACAGATGGAAATATATACAACTGGAAAGAACACAGATGGAAATATATACAAGTGCAAAGAACACAGATGGGAATATATACTACTGCAAAGAACACAGATGAAAATATATACAACTGCAAAGAGCACAGATGGAAATATATACACCTGCAAAGAACACAGATGGAAATATATACAACTGCAAAGAGCACAGATGGAAATATATACTACTGCAAAGAACACAGATGGAAATATATACAACTGAAAGAGCACAGATGAAAATATATACTACTGCAAAGAGCACAGATGGAAATATATACAACTGGAAAGAACACAGATGGAAATATATACAAGTGCAAAGAACACAGATGGGAATATATACAACTGCAAAGAGCACAGATGGAAATATATACAACTGCAAAGAACACAGATGGAAATATATACAACTGGAAAGAGCACAGATGGAAATATATACTACTGCAAAGAGCACAGATGAAAATATATACTACTGCAAAGAGCACAGATGAAAATATATACTACTGCAAAGAGCACAGATGAAAATATATACAACTGCAAAGAACACAGATGGAAATATATACAACTGCAAAGAGCACAGATGGAAATATATACAACTGCAAAGAACACAGATGGAAATATATACAACTGCAAAGAGCACAGATGAAAATATATACTACTGCAAAGAGCACAGATGGAAATCTATACAACTGGAAAGAACACAGATGGAAATATATACAAGTGCAAAGAACACAGATGGGAATATATACAACTGCAAAGAGCACAGATGGAAATATATACAACTGCAAAGAACACAGATGGAAATATATACAACTGGAAAGAGCACAGATGGAAATATATACTACTGCAAAGAGCACAGATGAAAATATATACTACTGCAAAGAGCACAGATGAAAATATATACTACTGCAAAGAGCACAGATGAAAATATATACTACTGCAAAGAACACAGATGGAAATATATACAACTGCAAAGAGCACAGATGGAAATATATACAACTGCAAAGAACACAGATGGAAATATATACTACTGCAAAGAACACAGATGGAAATATATACAACTGCAAAGAACACAGATGGGAATATATACAACTGCAAAGAACACAGATGGAAATATATACAAGTGCAAAGAACACAGATGGAAATATATACAAGTGCAAAGAACACAGATGGAAATATATACAAGTGCAAAGAACACAGATGGAAATATATACAACTGGAAAGAACACAGATGGAAATATATACAAGTGCAAAGAACACAGATGGAAATATATACAACTGCAAAGAACACAGATGGAAATATATACTACTGCAAAGAGCACAGATGGAAATATATACAAGTGCAAAGAACACAGATGGAAATATATACTACTGCAAAGAGCACAGATGGAAATATATACAACTGGAAAGAACACAGATGGAAATATATACAAGTGCAAAGAACACAGATGGGAATATATACAACTGCAAAGAGCACAGATGGAAATATATACAACTGCAAAGAACACAGATGGAAATATATACAACTGGAAAGAGCACAGATGGAAATATATACTACTGCAAAGAGCACAGATGAAAATATATACTACTGCAAAGAGCACAGATGAAAATATATACTACTGCAAAGAGCACAGATGAAAATATATACAACTGCAAAGAACACAGATGGAAATATATACAACTGCAAAGAACACAGATGGAAATATATACTACTGCAAAGAGCACAGATGGAAATATATACAACTGCAAAGAACACAGATGGAAATATATACAACTGCAAAGAGCACAGATGAAAATATATACTACTGCAAAGAGCACAGATGGAAATCTATACAACTGGAAAGAACACAGATGGAAATATATACAAGTGCAAAGAACACAGATGGGAATATATACAACTGCAAAGAGCACAGATGGAAATATATACAACTGCAAAGAACACAGATGGAAATATATACAACTGGAAAGAGCACAGATGGAAATATATACTACTGCAAAGAGCACAGATGAAAATATATACTACTGCAAAGAGCACAGATGAAAATATATACTACTGCAAAGAGCACAGATGAAAATATATACTACTGCAAAGAACACAGATGGAAATATATACAACTGCAAAGAGCACAGATGGAAATATATACAACTGCAAAGAACACAGATGGAAATATATACTACTGCAAAGAACACAGATGGAAATATATACAACTGCAAAGAACACAGATGGGAATATATACAACTGCAAAGAACACAGATGGAAATATATACAAGTGCAAAGAACACAGATGGAAATATATACAAGTGCAAAGAACACAGATGGAAATATATACAAGTGCAAAGAACACAGATGGAAATATATACAACTGGAAAGAACACAGATGGAAATATATACAAGTGCAAAGAACACAGATGGAAATATATACAACTGCAAAGAACACAGATGGAAATATATACTACTGCAAAGAGCACAGATGGAAATATATACAAGTGCAAAGAACACAGATGGAAATATATACTACTGCAAAGAGCACAGATGGAAATATATACAACTGCAAAGAGCACAGATGGAAATATATACAACTGCAAAGAACACAGATGGAAATATATACAACTGCAAAGAGCACAGATGGAAATATATACAACTGCAAAGAACACAGATGGAAATATATACTACTGCAAAGAACACAGATGGAAATATATACAACTGCAAAGAACACAGATGGAAATATATACAACTGCAAAGAACACAGATGGAAATATATACTACTGCAAAGAACACAGATGGAAATATATACAACTGCAAAGAACACAGATGGAAATATATACAACTGCAAAGAACACAGATGGAAATATATACAACTGCAAAGAACACAGATGGAAATATATACTACTGCAAAGAACACAGATGGAAATATATACAACTGCAAAGTACACAGATGGAAATATATACAACTGCAAAGAGCACAGATGGAAATATATACAACTGCAAAAACACAGATGGAAATATATACAACTGCAAAGAACACAGATGGAAATATATACTACTGCAAAGAACACAGATGGAAATATATACAACTGCAAAGAACACAGATGGAAATATATACAACTGCAAAGAACACAGATGGAAATATATACTACTGCAAAGAACACAGATGGAAATATATACAACTGCAAAGTACACAGATGGAAATATATACAACTGCAAAGAGCACAGATGGAAATATATACAACTGCAAAGAACACAGATGGAAATATATACAACTGCAAAGAACACAGATGGAAATATATACAACTGCAAAGAACACAGATGGGAATATATACTACTGCAAAGAACACAGATGGAAATATATACTACTGCAAAGAACACAGATGGAAATATATACAACTGCAAAGAACACAAATGAAAATATATACTACTGCAAAGAGCACAGATGGAAATATATACAACTGCAAAGAACACAGATGGAAATATATACAACTGCAAAGAACACAGATGGAAATATATACAGCTGCAAAGAACACAGATGGAAATATATACTACTGCAAAGAGCACAGATGGAAATATATACTACTGCAAAGAACACAGATGGAAATATATACTACTGCAAAGAACACAGATGGAAATATATACAACTGCAAAGAGCACAGATGGAAATATATACAACTGCAAAGAGCACAGATGGAAATATATACTACTGCAAAGAGCACAGATGGAAATATATACAACTGCAAAGAGCACAGATGGAAATATATACAACTGCAAAGAGCACAGATGGAAATATATACAACTGCAAAGAACACAGATGGAAATATATACTACTGCAAAGAACACAGATGGAAATATATACAACTGCAAAGAACACAGATGGAAATATATACAACTGCAAAGAACACAGATGGAAATATATACTACTGCAAAGAACACAGATGGAAATATATACAACTGCAAAGAACACAGATGGAAATATATACAACTGCAAAGAACACAGATGGAAATATATACAACTGCAAAGAGCACAGATGGAAATATATACTACTGCAAAGAACACAGATGGAAATATATACAACTGCAAAGAGCACAGATGGAAATATATACTGCTGCAAAGAACACAGATGGAAATATATACAACTGCAAAGAGCACAGATGGAAATATATACTACTGCAAAGAACACAGATGGAAATATATACAACTGCAAAGAACACAGATGGAAATATATACAACTGCAAAGAACACAGATGAAAATATATACAACTGCAAAGAACACAGATGGAAATATATACAACTGCAAAGAACACAGATGGAAATATATACAACTGCAAAGAACACAGATGGAAATATATACTACTGCAAAGAACACAGATGGAAATATATACAACTGCAAAGAACACAGATGAAAATATATACAACTGCAAAGAACACAGATGGAAATATATACAAGTGCAAAGAACACAGATGGAAATATATACTACTGCAAAGAGCACAGATGGAAATATATTCAACTTCAAAGAGCACAGATGGAAATATATACTACTGCAAAGAACACAGATGAAAATATATACTACTGCAAAGAGCACAGATGAAAATATATACTACTGCAAAGAGCACAGATGAAAATATATACAACTGCAAAGAGCACAGATGAAAATATATACTACTGCAAAGAGCACAGATGGAAATATATACAACTGCAAAGAACACAGATGGAAATATATACAACTGCAAAGAACACAGATGGAAATATATACAACTGCAAAGAACACAGATGGAAATATATGCTACTGCAAAGAGCACAGATGGAAATATATACTACTGCAAAGAACACAGATGGAAATATATACTACTGCAAAGAAAACAGATGGAAATATATACAAGTGCAAAGAACACAGATGGAAATATATACTACTGCAAAGAACACAGATGGAAATATATACTACTGCAAAGAACACAGATGGAAATATATACAACTGCAAAGAACACAGATGGAAATATATACAACTGCAAAGAGCACAGATGGAAATATATACAACTGCAAAGAACACAGATGGAAATATATACAACTGCAAAGAACACAGATGAAAATATATACTACTGCAAAGAGCACAGATGTAAATTTATACAACTGCAAAGAACACAGATGGAAATATATACAACTGCAAAGAACACAGATGGAAATATATACAACTGCAAAGAACACAGATGGGAATATATACTACTGCAAAGAACACAGATGGAAATATATACTACTGCAAAGAACACAGATGGAAATATATACAACTGCAAAGAACACAGATGAAAATATATACTACTGCAAAGAGCACAGATGGAAATATATACAACTACAAAGAACACATATGGAAATATATACAACTGCAAAGAACACAGATGGAAATATATACAACTGCAAAGAACACAGATGGAAATATATGCTACTGCAAAGAGCACAGATGGAAATATATACAACTGCAAAGAACACAGATGGAAATATATACAACTGCAAAGAAGACAGATGGAAATATAATCTACTGCAAAGAACACAGATGGAAATATATACAACTGCAAAGAACACAAATGGAAATATATACAACTGCAAAGAACACAGATGGAAATATATACAACTGCAAAGAACACAGATGGAAATATATACAACTGCAAAGAACACAGATGGAAATATATACAACTGCAAAGAACACAGATGGAAATATATACAACTGCAAAGAGCACAGATGGAAATATATACAACTGCAAAGAACACAGATGGAAATATATACAACTGCAAAGAACACAGATGAAAATATATACTACTGCAAAGAGCACAGATGGAAATATATACAACTGCAAAGAACACAGATAGAAATATATACAACTGCAAAGAACACAGATGGAAATATATACAGCTGCAAAGAACACAGATGGAAATATATACAACTGCAAAGAACACAGATGGAAATATATACAACTGCAAAGAACACAGATGGAAATATATACAACTGCAAAGAGCACAGATGGAAATATATACAACTGCAAAGAACACAGATGGAAATATATACAACTGCAAAGAACACAGATGGAAATATATACAGCTGCAAAGAACACAGATGAAAATATATACAACTGCAAAGAACACAGATGGAAATATATACAACTGCAAAGAGCACAGATGGAAATATATACAACTGCAAAGAGCACAGATGGAAATATATACTACTGCAAAGAGCACAGATGAAAATATATACTACTGCAAAGAGCACAGATGAAAATATATACTACTGCAAAGAACACAGATGGAAATATATACAACTGCAAAGAACACAGATGGAAATATATACTACTGCAAAGAGCACAGATGAAAATATATACTACTGCAAAGAACACAGATGGAAATATATACAACTGCAAAGAGCACAGATGGAAATATATACAACTGCAAAGAGCACAGATGGAAATATATACAACTGCAAAGAGCACAGATGAAAATATATACTACTGCAAAGAGCACAGATGAAAATATATACTACTGCAAAGAACACAGATGGAAATATATACAAGTGCAAAGAACACAGATGGAAATATATACTACTGCAAAGAGCACAGATGGAAATATATTCAACTTCAAAGAGCACAGATGGAAATATATACTACTGCAAAGAACACAGATGGAAATATATACAACTGCAAAGAGCACAGATGGAAATATATACAACTGCAAAGAGCACAGATGAAAATATATACTACTGCAAAGAGCACAGATGAAAATATATACTACTGCAAAGAACACAGATGAAAATATATACAACTGCAAAGAACACAGATGGAAATATATACTACTGCAAAGAACACAGATGGAAATATATACAACTGCAAAGAGCACAGATGAAAATATATACAACTGCAAAGAGCACAGATGAAAATATATACAACTGCAAAGAGCACAGATGGAAATATATACTACTGCAAAGAGCACAGATGGAAATATATTCAACTTCAAAGAGCACAGATGGAAATATATACTACTGCAAAGAACACAGATGGAAATATATACAAGTGCAAAGAACACAGATGGAAATATATACAACTGCAAAGAACACAGATGGAAATATATACAACTGCAAAGAACACAGATGGAAATATATACTACTGCAAAGAGCACAGATGGAAATATATTCAACTGCAAAGAGCACAGATGGAAATATATACAAGTGCAAAGAACACAGATGGAAATATATACAACTGGAAAGAACACAGATGGAAATATATACAACTGCAAAGAACACAGATGGAAATATATACAACTGCAAGGAACACAGATGAAAATATATACAACTGCAAAGAACACAGATGGAAATATATACAACTGCAAAGAACACAGATGAAAATATATACAACTGCAAAGAGCACAGATGGAAATATATACAACTGCAAAGAACACAGATGAAAATATATACTACTGCAAAGAGCACAGATGGAAATATATACAACTGGAAAGAACACAGATGGAAATATATACAAGTGCAAAGAACACAGATGGGAATATATACAACTGCAAAGAGCACAGATGGAAATATATACAACTGCAAAGAACACAGATGAAAATATATACTACTGCAAAGAGCACAGATGAAAATATATACTACTGCAAAGAACACAGATGGAAATATATACAACTGCAAAGAACACAGATGAAAATATATACAACTGCAAAGAACACAGATGGAAATATATACAACTGCAAAGAACACAGATGAAAATATATACAACTGCAAAGAACACAGATGGAAATATATACAACTGCAAAGAACACAGATGGAAATATATACAACTGCAAAGAACACAGATGGAAATATATACTACTGCAAAGAACACAGATGGAAATATATACAACTGCAAAGAACACAGATGAAAATATATACAACTGCAAAGAACACAGATGGAAATATATACAAGTGCAAAGAACACAGATGGAAATATATACTACTGCAAAGAGCACAGATGGAAATATATTCAACTTCAAAGAGCACAGATGGAAATATATACTACTGCAAAGAACACAGATGAAAATATATACTACTGCAAAGAGCACAGATGAAAATATATACTACTGCAAAGAGCACAGATGAAAATATATACAACTGCAAAGAGCACAGATGAAAATATATACTACTGCAAAGAGCACAGATGGAAATATATACAACTGCAAAGAACACAGATGGAAATATATACAACTGCAAAGAACACAGATGGAAATATATACAACTGCAAAGAACACAGATGGAAATATATGCTACTGCAAAGAGCACAGATGGAAATATATACTACTGCAAAGAACACAGATGGAAATATATACTACTGCAAAGAAAACAGATGGAAATATATACAAGTGCAAAGAACACAGATGGAAATATATACTACTGCAAAGAACACAGATGGAAATATATACTACTGCAAAGAACACAGATGGAAATATATACAACTGCAAAGAACACAGATGGAAATATATACAACTGCAAAGAGCACAGATGGAAATATATACAACTGCAAAGAACACAGATGGAAATATATACAACTGCAAAGAACACAGATGAAAATATATACTACTGCAAAGAGCACAGATGTAAATTTATACAACTGCAAAGAACACAGATGGAAATATATACAACTGCAAAGAACACAGATGGAAATATATACAACTGCAAAGAACACAGATGGGAATATATACTACTGCAAAGAACACAGATGGAAATATATACTACTGCAAAGAACACAGATGGAAATATATACAACTGCAAAGAACACAGATGAAAATATATACTACTGCAAAGAGCACAGATGGAAATATATACAACTACAAAGAACACATATGGAAATATATACAACTGCAAAGAACACAGATGGAAATATATACAACTGCAAAGAACACAGATGGAAATATATGCTACTGCAAAGAGCACAGATGGAAATATATACAACTGCAAAGAACACAGATGGAAATATATACAACTGCAAAGAAGACAGATGGAAATATAATCTACTGCAAAGAACACAGATGGAAATATATACAACTGCAAAGAACACAAATGGAAATATATACAACTGCAAAGAACACAGATGGAAATATATACAACTGCAAAGAACACAGATGGAAATATATACAACTGCAAAGAACACAGATGGAAATATATACAACTGCAAAGAACACAGATGGAAATATATACAACTGCAAAGAGCACAGATGGAAATATATACAACTGCAAAGAACACAGATGGAAATATATACAACTGCAAAGAACACAGATGAAAATATATACTACTGCAAAGAGCACAGATGGAAATATATACAACTGCAAAGAACACAGATAGAAATATATACAACTGCAAAGAACACAGATGGAAATATATACAGCTGCAAAGAACACAGATGGAAATATATACAACTGCAAAGAACACAGATGGAAATATATACAACTGCAAAGAACACAGATGGAAATATATACAACTGCAAAGAGCACAGATGGAAATATATACAACTGCAAAGAACACAGATGGAAATATATACAACTGCAAAGAACACAGATGGAAATATATACAGCTGCAAAGAACACAGATGAAAATATATACAACTGCAAAGAACACAGATGGAAATATATACAACTGCAAAGAGCACAGATGGAAATATATACAACTGCAAAGAGCACAGATGGAAATATATACTACTGCAAAGAGCACAGATGAAAATATATACTACTGCAAAGAGCACAGATGAAAATATATACTACTGCAAAGAACACAGATGGAAATATATACAACTGCAAAGAACACAGATGGAAATATATACTACTGCAAAGAGCACAGATGAAAATATATACTACTGCAAAGAACACAGATGGAAATATATACAACTGCAAAGAGCACAGATGGAAATATATACAACTGCAAAGAGCACAGATGGAAATATATACAACTGCAAAGAGCACAGATGAAAATATATACTACTGCAAAGAGCACAGATGAAAATATATACTACTGCAAAGAACACAGATGGAAATATATACAAGTGCAAAGAACACAGATGGAAATATATACTACTGCAAAGAGCACAGATGGAAATATATTCAACTTCAAAGAGCACAGATGGAAATATATACTACTGCAAAGAACACAGATGGAAATATATACAACTGCAAAGAGCACAGATGGAAATATATACAACTGCAAAGAGCACAGATGAAAATATATACTACTGCAAAGAGCACAGATGAAAATATATACTACTGCAAAGAACACAGATGAAAATATATACAACTGCAAAGAACACAGATGGAAATATATACTACTGCAAAGAACACAGATGGAAATATATACAACTGCAAAGAGCACAGATGAAAATATATACAACTGCAAAGAGCACAGATGAAAATATATACAACTGCAAAGAGCACAGATGGAAATATATACTACTGCAAAGAGCACAGATGGAAATATATTCAACTTCAAAGAGCACAGATGGAAATATATACTACTGCAAAGAACACAGATGGAAATATATACAAGTGCAAAGAACACAGATGGAAATATATACAACTGCAAAGAACACAGATGGAAATATATACAACTGCAAAGAACACAGATGGAAATATATACTACTGCAAAGAGCACAGATGGAAATATATTCAACTGCAAAGAGCACAGATGGAAATATATACAAGTGCAAAGAACACAGATGGAAATATATACAACTGGAAAGAACACAGATGGAAATATATACAACTGCAAAGAACACAGATGGAAATATATACAACTGCAAGGAACACAGATGAAAATATATATAACTGCAAAGAACACAGATGGAAATATATACAACTGCAAAGAACACAGATGAAAATATATACAACTGCAAAGAGCACAGATGGAAATATATACAACTGCAAAGAACACAGATGAAAATATATACTACTGCAAAGAGCACAGATGGAAATATATACAACTGGAAAGAACACAGATGGAAATATATACAAGTGCAAAGAACACAGATGGGAATATATACAACTGCAAAGAGCACAGATGGAAATATATACAACTGCAAAGAACACAGATGAAAATATATACTACTGCAAAGAGCACAGATGAAAATATATACTACTGCAAAGAACACAGATGGAAATATATACAACTGCAAAGAACACAGATGAAAATATATACAACTGCAAAGAACACAGATGGAAATATATACAACTGCAAAGAACACAGATGAAAATATATACAACTGCAAAGATCACAGATGGAAATATATACAACTGCAAAGAACACAGATGGAAATATATACTACTGCAAAGAACACAGATGGAAATATATACAACTGCAAAGAGCACAGATGGAAATATATGCTACTGCAAAGAACACAGATGGAAATATATACAACTGCAAAGAGCACAGATGGAAATATATACAACTGCAAAGAGCACAGATGGAAATATATACTACTGCAAAGAGCACAGATGAAAATATATACTACTGCAAAGAGCACAGATGAAAATATATACTACTGCAAAGAACACAGATGGAAATATATACAGCTGCAAAGAACACAGATGGAAATATATACTACTGCAAAGAGCACAGATGAAAATATATACTACTGCAAAGAACACAGATGGAAATATATACAACTGCAAAGAGCACAGATGGAAATATATACAACTGCAAAGAGCACAGATGGAAATATATACAACTGCAAAGAGCACAGATGAAAATATATACTACTGCAAAGAGCACAGATGAAAATATATACTACTGCAAAGAACACAGATGGAAATATATACAAGTGCAAAGAACACAGATGGAAATATATACTACTGCAAAGAGCACAGATGGAAATATATTCAACTTCAAAGAGCACAGATGGAAATATATACTACTGCAAAGAACACAGATGGAAATATATACAACTGCAAAGAGCACAGATGGAAATATATACAACTGCAAAGAGCACAGATGAAAATATATACTACTGCAAAGAGCACAGATGAAAATATATACTACTGCAAAGAACACAGATGGAAATATATACTAGTGCAAAGAACACAGATGGAAATATATACAACTGCAAAGAACACAGATGGAAATATATACAACTGCAAAGAACACAGATGGAAATATATACTACTGCAAAGAGCACAGATGGAAATATATTCAACTGCAAAGAGCACAGATGGAAATATATACAACTGCAAAGAACACAGATGGAAATATATACAACTGCAAAGAACACAGATGAAAATATATACAACTGCAAAGAACACAGATGGAAATATATACAACTGCAAAGAACACAGATGAAAATATATACAACTGCAAAGAGCACAGATGGAAATATATACACCTGCAAAGAACACAGATGAAAATATATACTACTGCAAAGAGCACAGATGGAAATATATACAACTGGAAAGAACACAGATGGAAATATATACAAGTGCAAAGAACACAGATGGGAATATATACTACTGCAAAGAACACAGATGAAAATATATACAACTGCAAAGAGCACAGATGGAAATATATACACCTGCAAAGAACACAGATGAAAATATATACTACTGCAAAGAGCACAGATGGAAATATATACAACTGGAAAGAACACAGATGGAAATATATACAAGTGCAAAGAACACAGATGGGAATATATACAACTGCAAAGAACACAGATGGAAATATATACAACTGCAAAGAGCACAGATGGAAATATATACAACTGCAAAGAACACAGATGGAAATATATACTACTGCAAAGAACACAGATGGAAATATATACAACTGCAAAGAACACAGATGGGAATATATACAACTGCAAAGAACACAGATGGAAATATATACAAGTGCAAAGAACACAGATGGAAATATATACAAGTGCAAAGAACACAGATGGAAATATATACAAGTGCAAAGAACACAGATGGAAATATATACAACTGGAAAGAACACAGATGGAAATATATACAAGTGCAAAGAACACAGATGGAAATATATACAAGTGCAAAGAACACAGATGGAAATATATACAAGTGCAAAGAACACAGATGGAAATATATACAACTGCAAAGAGCACAGATGGAAATATATACAACTGCAAAGAACACAGATGGAAATATATACAACTGCAAAGAGCACAGATGGAAATATATACAACTGCAAAGAACACAGATGGAAATATATACTACTGCAAAGAACACAGATGGAAATATATACAACTGCAAAGAACACAGATGGAAATATATACAACTGCAAAGAACACAGATGGAAATATATACTACTGCAAAGAACACAGATGGAAATATATACAACTGCAAAGAACACAGATGGAAATATATACAACTGCAAAGAACACAGATGGAAATATATACAACTGCAAAGAACACAGATGGAAATATATACAACTGCAAAGAGCACAGATGGAAATATATACAACTGCAAAGAACACAGATGGAAATATATACAACTGCAAAGAGCACAGATGGAAATATATACAACTGCAAAGAGCACAGATGGAAATATATACAACTGCAAAGAACACAGATGAAAATATATACTACTGCAAAGAGCACAGATGGAAATATATACAACTGCAAAGAACACAGATGGAAATATATACAACTGCAAAGAACACAGATGGAAATATATACAACTGCAAAGAACACAGATGGGAATATATACTACTGCAAAGAACACAGATGGAAATATATACTACTGCAAAGAACACAGATGGAAATATATACAACTGCAAAGAACACAGATGAAAATATATACAACTGCAAAGAACACAGATGGAAATATATACAACTGCAAAGAACACAGATGAAAATATATACAACTGCAAAGAACACAGATGGAAATATATACAACTGCAAAGAACACAGATGGAAATATATACAACTGCAAAGAACACAGATGGAAATATATACTACTGCAAAGAACACAGATGGAAATATATACAACTGCAAAGAGCACAGATGGAAATATATGCTACTGCAAAGAACACAGATGGAAATATATACAACTGCAAAGAGCACAGATGGAAATATATACAACTGGAAAGAACACAGATGGAAATATATACAACTGCAAAGAACACAGATGAAAATATATACAACTGCAAAGAACACAGATGGAAATATATACAACTGCAAAGAACACAGATGGAAATATATACAACTGCAAAGAGCACAGATGGAAATATATACTACTGCAAAGAGCACAGATGAAAATATATACTACTGCAAAGAGCACAGATGAAAATATATACTACTGCAAAGAACACAGATGGAAATATATACAGCTGCAAAGAACACAGATGGAAATATATACTACTGCAAAGAGCACAGATGAAAATATATACTACTGCAAAGAACACAGATGGAAATATATACAACTGCAAAGAGCACAGATGGAAATATATACAACTGCAAAGAGCACAGATGGAAATATATACAACTGCAAAGAGCACAGATGAAAATATATACTACTGCAAAGAGCACAGATGAAAATATATACTACTGCAAAGAACACAGATGGAAATATATACAAGTGCAAAGAACACAGATGGAAATATATACTACTGCAAAGAGCACAGATGGAAATATATTCAACTTCAAAGAGCACAGATGGAAATATATACTACTGCAAAGAACACAGATGGAAATATATACAACTGCAAAGAGCACAGATGGAAATATATACAACTGCAAAGAGCACAGATGAAAATATATACTACTGCAAAGAGCACAGATGAAAATATATACTACTGCAAAGAACACAGATGGAAATATATACTAGTGCAAAGAACACAGATGGAAATATATACAACTGCAAAGAACACAGATGGAAATATATACTACTGCAAAGAGCACAGATGGAAATATATTCAACTGCAAAGAGCACAGATGGAAATATATACAACTGCAAAGAACACAGATGGAAATATATACAACTGCAAAGAACACAGATGAAAATATATACAACTGCAAAGAACACAAATGGAAATATATACAACTGCAAAGAACACAGATGAAAATATATACAACTGCAAAGAGCACAGATGGAAATATATACACCTGCAAAGAACACAGATGAAAATATATACTACTGCAAAGAGCACAGATGGAAATATATACAACTGGAAAGAACACAGATGGAAATATATACAAGTGCAAAGAACACAGATGGGAATATATACTACTGCAAAGAACACAGATGAAAATATATACAACTGCAAAGAGCACAGATGGAAATATATACACCTGCAAAGAACACAGATGAAAATATATACTACTGCAAAGAGCACAGATGGAAATATATACAACTGGAAAGAACACAGATGGAAATATATACAAGTGCAAAGAACACAGATGGGAATATATACAACTGCAAAGAGCACAGATGGAAATATATACAACTGCAAAGAACACAGATGGAAATATATACAACTGCAAAGAGCACAGATGGAAATATATACAACTGCAAAGAACACAGATGGAAATATATACTACTGCAAAGAACACAGATGGAAATATATACAACTGCAAAGAACACAGATGGGAATATATACAACTGCAAAGAACACAGATGGAAATATATACAAGTGCAAAGAACACAGATGGAAATATATACAAGTGCAAAGAACACAGATGGAAATATATACAACTGGAAAGAACACAGATGGAAATATATACAAGTGCAAAGAACACAGATGGAAATATATACAACTGCAAAGAACACAGATGGAAATATATACTACTGCAAAGAACACAGATGGAAATATATACAACTGCAAAGAACACAGATGGAAATATATACAACTGCAAAGAACACAGATGGAAATATATACTACTGCAAAGAGCACAGATGAAAATATATACTACTGCAAAGAACACAGATGTAAATATATACAAGTGCAAAGAACACAGATGGAAATATATACTACTGCAAAGAACACAGATGGAAATATATACAACTGCAAAGAACACAGATGGAAATATATACTACTGCAAAGAACACAGATGGAAATATATACTACTGCAAAGAACACAGATGGAAATATATACAACTGGAAAGAGCACAGATGGAAATATATACAACTGGAAAGAGCACAGATGGAAATATATACAACTGGAAAAAGCACAGATGGAAATATATACAACTGGAAAGAGCACAGATGGAAATATATACAACTGCAAAGAGCACAGATGAAAATATATACAACTGGAAAGAGCACAGATGGAAATATATACTACTGCAAAGAACACAGATGGAAATATATACAACTGGAAAGAGCACAGATGGAAATATATACAACTGGAAAGAGCACAGATGGAAATATATACAACTGCAAAGAGCACAGATGGAAATATATACAACTGGAAAGAGCACAGATGGAAATATATACAACTGCAAAGAGCACAGATGGAAATATATTCAACTGCAAAGAGCACAGATGGAAATATATACAACTGCAAAGAACACAGATGGGAATATATACTACTGCAAAGAACACAGATGGAAATATATACAACTGCAAAGAGCACAGATGGAAGTATATACAACTGCAAAGAACACAGATGGAAATATATACAACTGGAAAGAACACAGATGGAAATATATACAACTGCAAAGAAGACAGATGGAAATATATACAACTGCAAAGAACACAGATGGAAATATATACAACTGGAAAGAGCACAGATGGAAATATATACAACTGCAAAGAGCACAGATGGAAATATATACAACTGCAAAGAACACAGATGGAAATATATACAACTGCAAAGAACACAGATGGAAATATATACAACTGGAAAGAGCACAGATGGAAATATATACAACTGCAAAGAGCACAGATGGAAATATATTCAACTGCAAAGAGCACAGATGAAAATATATACTACTGCAAAGAACACAGATGGAAATATATACAACTGCAAAGAACACAGATGGAAATATATACAACTGGAAAGAACACAGATGGAAATATATACAACTGCAAAGAGCACAGATGGAAATATATACAACTGCAAAGAGCACAGATGGAAATATATACTACTGCAAAGAACACAGATGGAAATATATACAACTGCAAAGAGCACAGATGGAAATATATACTACTGCAAAGAGACACAGATGGAAATATATACAACTGCAAAGAACACAGATGGAAATATATACAACTGGAAATAACACAGATGGAAATATATACAACTGCAAAGAGCACAGATGGAAATATATACAACTGCAAAGAGCACAGATGGAAATATATACTACTGCAAAGAACACAGATGGAAATATATACAACTGCAAAGAGCACAGATGGAAATATATACAACTGCAAAGAACACAGATGGAAATATATACAACTGCAAAGAGCACAGATGGAAATATATACTACTGCAAAGAGCACAGATGGAAATATATACAACTGCAAAGAGCACAGATGGAAATATATACAACTGGAAAGAACACAGATGGAAATATATACAACTGCAAAGAACACAGATGGAAATATATACAACTGCAAAGAACACAGATGGAAATATATACAACTGCAAAGAGCACAGATGGAAATATATACTACTGCAAAGAGCACAGATGGAAATATATACAAGTGCAAAGAACACAGATGGAAATATATACTACTGCAAAGAGCACAGATGGAAATATATACTACTGCAAAGAGCACAGATGGAAATATATACAACTGCAAAGAACACAGATGGAAATATATACAACTGCAAAGAACACAGATGGAAATATATACAACTGCAAAGAACACAGATGGAAATATATACTACTGCAAAGAGCACAGATGGAAATATATACAAGTGCAAAGAACACAGATCGAAATATATACTACTGCAAAGAGCACAGATGGAAATATATACAACTGCAAAGAGCACAGATGGAAATATATACAACTGCAAAGAACACAGATGGAAATATATACTACTGCAAAGAGCACAGATGGAAATATATACACCTGCAAAGAACACAGATGGAAATATATACTACTGCAAAGAACACAGATGGAAATATATACAACTGCAAAGAACACAGATGGAAATATATACAACTGCAAAGAACACAGATGGAAATATATACTACTGCAAAGAACACAGATGGAAATATATACAACTGCAAAGAACACAGATGGAAATATATACAACTGCAAAGAACACAGATGGAAATATATACTACTGCAAAGAACACAGATGGAAATATATACAACTGCAAAGAACACAGATGGAAATATATACAACTGCAAAGAGCACAGATGGAAATATATACAACTGCAAAGAACACAGATGGAAATATATACAACTGCAAAGAACACAGATGAAAATATATACTACTGCAAAGAGCACAGATGGAAATATATACAACTGCAAAGAACACAGATGGAAATATATACAACTGCAAAGAACACAGATGGAAATATATACAACTGCAAAGAACACAGATGGGAATATATACTACTGCAAAGAACACAGATGGAAATATATACTACTGCAAAGAACACAGATGGAAATATATACAACTGCAAAGAACACAGATGAAAATATATACTACTGCAAAGAGCACAGATGGAAATATATACAACTGCAAAGAACACAGATGGAAATATATACAACTGCAAAGAACAGATGGAAATATATACAACTGCAAAGAACACAGATGGAAATATATACTACTGCAAAGAGCACAGATGGAAATATATACTACTGCAAAGAACACAGATGGAAATATATACTACTGCAAAGAACACAGATGGAAATATATACAACTGCAAAGAGCACAGATGGAAATATATACAACTGCAAAGAGCACAGATGGAAATATATACAACTGCAAAGAACACAGATGGAAATATATACTACTGCAAAGAAAACAGATGGAAATATATACTACTGCAAAGAACACAGATGGAAATATATACAACTGCAAAGAAAACAGATGGAAATATATACTACTGCAAAGAACACAGATGGAAATATATACAACTGCAAAGAAAACAGATGGAAATATATACTACTGCAAAGAACACAGATGGAAATATATACAACTGCAAAGAGCACAGATGGAAATATATACAACTGCAAAGAACACAGATGGAAATATATACAACTGCAAAGAACACAGATGGAAATATATACTACTGCAAAGAACACAGATGGAAATATATACAACTGCAAAGAACACAGATGGAAATATATACAACTGCAAAGAGCACAGATGGAAATATATACTACTGCAAAGAGCACAGATGGAAATATATACAACTGCAAAGAACACAGATGAAAATATATACTACTGCAAAGAGCACAGATGGAAATATATACAACTGCAAAGAACACAGATGGAAATATATACAACTGCAAAGAACACAGATGGAAATATATACTACTGCAAAGAACACAGATGGGAATATATACTACTGCAAAGAACACAGATGGAAATATATACTACTGCAAAGAACACAGATGGAAATATATACAACTGCAAAGAACACAGATGAAAATATATACTACTGCAAAGAGCACAGATGGAAATATATACAACTGCAAAGAACACAGATGGAAATATATACAACTGCAAAGAACACAGATGGAAATATATACAACTGCAAAGAACACAGATGGAAATATATACAACTGCAAAGAGCACAGATGGAAATATATACTACTGCAAAGAACACAGATGGAAATATATACAACTGCAAAGAACACAGATGGAAATATATACTACTGCAAAGAGCACAGATGGAAATATATACTACTGCAAAGAACACAGATGGAAATATATACTACTGCAAAGAACACAGATGGAAATATATACAACTGCAAAGAGCACAGATGGAAATATATACTACTGGAAAGAGCACAGATGGAAATATATACAACTGGAAAGAGCACAGATGGAAATATATACAACTGGAAAGAGCACAGATGGAAATATATACAACTGCAAAGAGCACAGATGAAAATATATACAACTGGAAAGAGCACAGATGGAAATATATACTACTGCAAAGAACACAGATGGAAATATATACAACTGGAAAGAGCACAGATGGAAATATATACAACTGGAAAGAGCACAGATGGAAATATATACAACTGCAAAGAGCACAGATGGAAATATATACAACTGGAAAGAGCACAGATGGAAATATATACAACTGCAAAGAGCACAGATGGAAATATATTCAACTGCAAAGAGCACAGATGGAAATATATACAACTGCAAAGAACACAGATGGGAATATATACTACTGCAAAGAACACAGATGGAAATATATACAACTGCAAAGAGCACAGATGGAAGTATATACAACTGCAAAGAACACAGATGGAAATATATACAACTGGAAAGAACACAGATGGAAATATATACAACTGCAAAGAACACAGATGGAAATATATACTACTGCAAAGAGCACAGATGGAAATATATACAAGTGCAAAGAACACAGATGGAAATATATACTACTGCAAAGAGCACAGATGGAAATATATACAACTGCAAAGAGCACAGATGGAAATATATACAACTGCAAAGAACACAGATGGAAATATATACAACTGCAAAGAGCACAGATGGAAATATATACAACTGCAAAGAACACAGATGGAAATATATACTACTGCAAAGAACACAGATGGAAATATATACAACTGCAAAGAACACAGATGGAAAGATATACAACTGCAAAGAACACAGATGGAAATATATACTACTGCAAAGAACACAGATGGAAATATATACAACTGCAAAGAACACAGATGGAAATATATACAACTGCAAAGAACACAGATGGAAATATATACAACTGCAAAGAACACAGATGGAAATATATACAACTGGAAATAACACAGATGGAAATATATACAACTGCAAAGAGCACAGATGGAAATATATACAACTGCAAAGAGCACAGATGGAAATATATACTACTGCAAAGAACACAGATGGAAATATATACAACTGCAAAGAGCACAGATGGAAATATATACAACTGCAAAGAACACAGATGGAAATATATACAACTGCAAAGAGCACAGATGGAAATATATACTACTGCAAAGAGCACAGATGGAAATATATACAACTGCAAAGAGCACAGATGGAAATATATACAACTGGAAAGAACACAGATGGAAATATATACAACTGCAAAGAACACAGATGGAAATATATACAACTGCAAAGAACACAGATGGAAATATATACAACTGCAAAGAGCACAGATGGAAATATATACTACTGCAAAGAGCACAGATGGAAATATATACAAGTGCAAAGAACACAGATGGAAATATATACTACTGCAAAGAGCACAGATGGAAATATATACTACTGCAAAGAGCACAGATGGAAATATATACAACTGCAAAGAACACAGATGGAAATATATACAACTGCAAAGAACACAGATGGAAATATATACAACTGCAAAGAACACAGATGGAAATATATACTACTGCAAAGAGCACAGATGGAAATATATACAAGTGCAAAGAACACAGATCGAAATATATACTACTGCAAAGAGCACAGATGGAAATATATACAACTGCAAAGAGCACAGATGGAAATATGTACAACTGCAAAGAACACAGATGGAAATATATACTACTGCAAAGAGCACAGATGGAAATATATACACCTGCAAAGAACACAGATGGAAATATATACTACTGCAAAGAACACAGATGGAAATATATACAACTGCAAAGAACACAGATGGAAATATATACAACTGCAAAGAACACAGATGGAAATATATACTACTGCAAAGAACACAGATGGAAATATATACAACTGCAAAGAACACAGATGGAAATATATACAACTGCAAAGAACACAGATGGAAATATATACTACTGCAAAGAACACAGATGGAAATATATACAACTGCAAAGAACACAGATGGAAATATATACAACTGCAAAGAGCACAGATGGAAATATATACAACTGCAAAGAACACAGATGGAAATATATACAACTGCAAAGAACACAGATGAAAATATATACTACTGCAAAGAGCACAGATGGAAATATATACAACTGCAAAGAACACAGATGGAAATATATACAACTGCAAAGAACACAGATGGAAATATATACAACTGCAAAGAACACAGATGGGAATATATACTACTGCAAAGAACACAGATGGAAATATATACTACTGCAAAGAACACAGATGGAAATATATACAACTGCAAAGAACACAGATGAAAATATATACTACTGCAAAGAGCACAGATGGAAATATATACAACTGCAAAGAACACAGATGGAAATATATACAACTGCAAAGAACAGATGGAAATATATACAACTGCAAAGAACACAGATGGAAATATATACTACTGCAAAGAGCACAGATGGAAATATATACTACTGCAAAGAACACAGATGGAAATATATACTACTGCAAAGAACACAGATGGAAATATATACAACTGCAAAGAGCACAGATGGAAATATATACAACTGCAAAGAGCACAGATGGAAATATATACAACTGCAAAGAACACAGATGGAAATATATACTACTGCAAAGAAAACAGATGGAAATATATACTACTGCAAAGAACACAGATGGAAATATATACAACTGCAAAGAAAACAGATGGAAATATATACTACTGCAAAGAACACAGATGGAAATATATACAACTGCAAAGAAAACAGATGGAAATATATACTACTGCAAAGAACACAGATGGAAATATATACAACTGCAAAGAGCACAGATGGAAATATATACAACTGCAAAGAACACAGATGGAAATATATACAACTGCAAAGAACACAGATGGAAATATATACTACTGCAAAGAACACAGATGGAAATATATACAACTGCAAAGAACACAGATGGAAATATATACAACTGCAAAGAGCACAGATGGAAATATATACTACTGCAAAGAGCACAGATGGAAATATATACAACTGCAAAGAACACAGATGAAAATATATACTACTGCAAAGAGCACAGATGGAAATATATACAACTGCAAAGAACACAGATGGAAATATATACAACTGCAAAGAACACAGATGGAAATATATACTACTGCAAAGAACACAGATGGGAATATATACTACTGCAAAGAACACAGATGGAAATATATACTACTGCAAAGAACACAGATGGAAATATATACAACTGCAAAGAACACAGATGAAAATATATACTACTGCAAAGAGCACAGATGGAAATATATACAACTGCAAAGAACACAGATGGAAATATATACAACTGCAAAGAACACAGATGGAAATATATACAACTGCAAAGAACACAGATGGAAATATATACAACTGCAAAGAGCACAGATGGAAATATATACTACTGCAAAGAACACAGATGGAAATATATACAACTGCAAAGAACACAGATGGAAATATATACAACTGCAAAGAGCACAGATGGAAATATATACAACTGCAAAGAGCACAGATGAAAATATATACTACTGCAAAGAGCACAGATGGAAATATATACTACTGCAAAGAACACAGATGGAAATATATACTACTGCAAAGAACACAGATGGAAATATATACTACTGCAAAGAACACAGATGGAAATATATACTACTGCAAAGAACACAGATGGAAATATATACAACTGCAAAGAGCACAGATGGAAATATATACTACT
This sequence comes from Phyllobates terribilis, assembly GCF_046119375.1. Taxonomy (NCBI): domain Eukaryota; kingdom Metazoa; phylum Chordata; class Amphibia; order Anura; family Dendrobatidae; genus Phyllobates; species Phyllobates terribilis. The sequence goes on along the minus strand of NW_027362772.1, from coordinate 12,027,567 downwards.
GGAAAGAGCACAGATGGAAATATATACAACTGCAAAGAGCACAGATGGAAATATATACTACTGCAAAGAGCACAGATGGAAATATATACTACTGCAAAGAACACAGATGGAAATATATACTACTGCAAAGAACACAGATGGAAATATATACAACTGCAAAGAGCACAGATGGAAATATATACTACTGGAAAGAGCACAGATGGAAATATATACAACTGGAAAGAGCACAGATGGAAATATATACAACTGGAAAGAGCACAGATGGAAATATATACAACTGCAAAGAGCACAGATGAAAATATATACAACTGGAAAGAGCACAGATGGAAATATATACTACTGCAAAGAACACAGATGGAAATATATACAACTGGAAAGAGCACAGATGGAAATATATACAACTGGAAAGAGCACAGATGGAAATATATACAACTGCAAAGAGCACAGATGGAAATATATACAACTGGAAAGAGCACAGATGGAAATATATACAACTGCAAAGAGCACAGATGGAAATATATTCAACTGCAAAGAGCACAGATGGAAATATATACAACTGCAAAGAACACAGATGGGAATATATACTACTGCAAAGAACACAGATGGAAATATATACAACTGCAAAGAGCACAGATGGAAGTATATACAACTGCAAAGAACACAGATGGAAATATATACAACTGGAAAGAACACAGATGGAAATATATACAACTGCAAAGAACACAGATGGAAATATATACTACTGCAAAGAGCACAGATGGAAATATATACAAGTGCAAAGAACACAGATGGAAATATATACTACTGCAAAGAGCACAGATGGAAATATATACAACTGCAAAGAGCACAGATGGAAATATATACAACTGCAAAGAACACAGATGGAAATATATACAACTGCAAAGAGCACAGATGGAAATATATACAACTGCAAAGAACACAGATGGAAATATATACTACTGCAAAGAACACAGATGGAAATATATACAACTGCAAAGAACACAGATGGAAAGATATACAACTGCAAAGAACACAGATGGAAATATATACTACTGCAAAGAACACAGATGGAAATATATACAACTGCAAAGAACACAGATGGAAATATATACAACTGCAAAGAACACAGATGGAAATATATACAACTGCAAAGAACACAGATGGAAATATATACAACTGCAAAGAACACAGATGGAAATATATACTACTGCAAAGAACACAGATGGAAATATATACAACTGCAAAGAACACAGATGGAAATATATACAACTGCAAAGAGCACAGATGGAAATATATACAACTGCAAAGAACACAGATGGAAATATATACAACTGCAAAGAACACAGATGAAAATATATACTACTGCAAAGAGCACAGATGGAAATATATACAACTGCAAAGAACACAGATGGAAATATATACAACTGCAAAGAACACAGATGGAAATATATACAACTGCAAAGAACACAGATGGGAATATATACTACTGCAAAGAACACAGATGGAAATATATACTACTGCAAAGAACACAGATGGAAATATATACAACTGCAAAGAACACAGATGAAAATATATACTACTGCAAAGAGCACAGATGGAAATATATACAACTGCAAAGAACACAGATGGAAATATATACAACTGCAAAGAACACAGATGGAAATATATACAACTGCAAAGAACACAGATGGAAATATATACTACTGCAAAGAGCACAGATGGAAATATATACTACTGCAAAGAACACAGATGGAAATATATACTACTGCAAAGAACACAGATGGAAATATATACAACTGTAAAGAGCACAGATGGAAATATATACTACTGCAAAGAGCACAGATGGAAATATATACAACTGCAAAGAGCACAGATGGAAATATATACAACTGCAAAGAACACAGATGGAAATATATACAACTGCAAAGAACACAGATGGAAATATATACTACTGCAAAGAACACAGATGGAAATATATACAACTGCAAAGAACACAGATGGAAATATATACAACTGCAAAGAACACAGATGGAAATATATACAACTGCAAAGAACACAGATGGAAATATATACAACTGCAAAGAACACAGATGGAAATATATACAACTACAAAGAACACAGATGGAAATATATACAACTGCAAAGAACACAGATGGAAATATATACAACTGCAAAGAGCACAGATGGAAATATATACTACTGCAAAGAACACAGATGGAAATATATACAACTGCAAAGAGCACAGATGGAAAAATATACAACTGCAAAGAACACAGATGGAAATATATACAACTGCAAAGAACACAGATGGAAATATATACTACTGCAAAGAACACAGATGGAAATATATACAACTGCAAAGAACACAGATGGAAATATATACAACTGCAAAGAACACAGATGAAAATATATACAACTGCAAAGAACACAGATGGAAATATATACAACTGCAAAGAACACAGATGGAAATATATACAACTGCAAAGAACACAGATGGAAATATATACTACTGCAAAGAACACAGATGGAAATATATACAACTGCAAAGAACACAGATGAAAATATATACAACTGCAAAGAACACAGATGGAAATATATACAACTGCAAAGAACACAGATGGAAATATATACAAGTGCAAAGAACACAGATGGAAATATATACTACTGCAAAGAGTACAGATGGAAATATATTCAACTTCAAAGAGCACAGATGGAAATATATACTACTGCAAAGAACACAGATGGAAATATATACAACTGCAAAGAGCACAGATGGAAATATATACAACTGCAAAGAGCACAGATGAAAATATATACTACTGCAAAGAGCACAGATGAAAATATATACTACTGCAAAGAACACAGATGGAAATATATACTAGTGCAAAGAACACAGATGGAAATATATACAACTGCAAAGAACACAGATGGAAATATATACAACTGCAAAGAACACAGATGGAAATATATACTACTGCAAAGAGCACAGATGGAAATATATTCAACTGCAAAGAGCACAGATGGAAATATATACAAGTGCAAAGAGCACAGATGGAAAAATATACAACTGCAAAGAACACAGATGGAAATATATACAACTGCAAAGAACACAGATGAAAATATATACAACTGCAAAGAACACAGATGGAAATATATACAACTGCAAAGAACACAGATGAAAATATATACAACTGCAAAGAGCACAGATGGAAATATATACACCTGCAAAGAACACAGATGAAAATATATACTACTGCAAAGAGCACAGATGGAAATATATACAACTGGAAAGAACACAGATGGAAATATATACAAGTGCAAAGAACACAGATGGGAACATATACTACTGCAAAGAACACAGATGAAAATATATACAACTGCAAAGAGCACAGATGGAAATATATACACCTGCAAAGAACACAGATGAAAATATATACTACTGCAAAGAGCACAGATGGAAATATATACAACTGGAAAGAACACAGATGGAAATATATACAAGTGCAAAGAACACAGATGGGAATATATACAACTGCAAAGAGCACAGATGGAAATATATACAACTGCAAAGAACACAGATGGAAATATATACAACTGCAAAGAGCACAGATGGAAATATATACAACTGCAAAGAACACAGATGGAAATATATACTACTGCAAAGAACACAGATGGAAATATATACAACTGCAAAGAACACAGATGGGAATATATACAACTGGAAAGAGCACAGATGGAAATATATACAACTGCAAAGAGCACAAATGGAAATATATACTACTGCAAAGAGCACAGATGGAAATATATACAACTGCAAAGAACACAGATGGAAATATATACAAGTGCAAAGAACACAGATGGAAATATATACAAGTGCAAAGAACACAGATGGAAATATATACAAGTGCAAAGAACACAGATGGAAATATATACAACTGCAAAGAACACAGATGGAAATATATACAAGTGCAAAGAACACAGATGGAAATATATACAACTGCAAAGAACACAGATGGAAATATATACTACTGCAAAGAGCACAGATGGAAATATATACAAGTGCAAAGAACACAGATGGAAATATATACTACTGCAAAGAGCACAGATGGAAATATATACAACTGCAAAGAGCACAGATGGAAATATATACAACTGCAAAGAACACAGATGGAAATATATACAACTGCAAAGAGCACAGATGGAAATATATACAACTGCAAAGAGCACAGATGGAAATATATACAACTGCAAAGAACACAGATGGAAATATATACTACTGCAAAGAGCACAGATGGAAATATATACAAGTGCAAAGAACACAGATGGAAATATATACTACTGCAAAGAGCACAGATGGAAATATATACAAGTGCAAAGAACACAGATGGAAATATATACAACTGCAAAGAACACAGATGGAAGTATATACAACTGCAAAGAACACAGATGGAAATATATACTACTGCAAAGAACACAGATGGAAATATATACAACTGCAAAGAACACAGATGGAAATATATACAACTGCAAAGAACAAAGATGGAAATATATACAACTGCAAAGAACACAGATGGAAATATATACTACTGCAAAGAACACAGATGGAAATATATACAACTGCAAAGAACACAGATGGAAATATATACAACTGCAAAGAGCACAGATGGAAATATATACAACTGCAAAGAACACAGATGGAAATATATACAACTGCAAAGAACACAGATGAAAATATATACTACTGCAAAGAGCACAGATGGAAATATATACAACTGCAAAGAACACAGATGGAAATATATACAACTGCAAAGAACACAGATGGAAATATATACAACTGCAAAGAACACAGATGGGAATATATACTACTGGAAAGAACACAGATGGAAATATATACTACTGCAAAGAACACAGATGGAAATATATACAACTGCAAAGAACACAGATGAAAATATATACTACTGCAAAGAGCACAGATGGAAATATATACAACTGCAAAGAACACAGATGGAAATATATACAACTGCAAAGAACACAGATGGAAATATATACAACTGCAAAGAACACAGATGGAAATATATACAACTGCAAAGAACACAGATGGAAATATATACAACTGCAAAGAACACAGATGGAAATATATGCTACTGCAAAGAGCACAGATGGAAATATATACTACTGCAAAGAACACAGATGGAAATATATACTACTGCAAAGAACACAGATGGAAATATATACAACTGCAAAGAACACAGATGAAAATATATACTACTGCAAAGAGCACAGATGGAAATATATACAACTCCAAAGAACACAGATGGAAATATATACAACTGCAAAGAACACAGATGGAAATATATACAACTGCAAAGACCACAGATGGAAATATATACAACTGCAAAGAACACAGATGGAAATATATGCTACTGCAAAGAGCACAGATGGAAATATATACTACTGCAAAGAACACAGATGGAAATATATACTACTGCAAAGAACACAGATGGAAATATATACAACTGCAAAGAGCACAGATGGAAATATATACTACTGCAAAGAGCACAGATGGAAATATATACAACTGCAAAGAGCACAGATGGAAATATATACAACTGCAAAGAACACAGATGGAAATATATACAACTGCAAAGAACACAGATGGAAATATATACTACTGCAAAGAACACAGATGGAAATATATACAACTGCAAAGAACACAGATGGAAATATATACAACTGCAAAGAAGACAGATGGAAATATATACTACTGCAAAGAACACAGATGGAAATATATACAACTGCAAAGAACACAAATGGAAATATATACAACTGCAAAGAACACAGATGGAAATATATACAACTGCAAAGAACACAGATGGAAATATATACAACTGCAAAGAACACAGATGGAAATATATACAACTGCAAAGAACACAGATGGAAATATATACAACTGCAAAGAGCACAGATGGAAATATATACAACTGCAAAGAACACAGATGGAAATATATACAACTGCAAAGAACACAGATGAAAATATATACTACTGCAAAGAGCACAGATGGAAATATATACAACTGCAAAGAACACAGATGGAAATATATACAACTGCAAAGAACACAGATGGAAATATATACAACTGCAAAGAGCACAGATGGAAATATATACAACTGCAAAGAACACAGATGGAAATATATACAACTGCAAAGAACACAGATGGAAATATATACAACTGCAAAGAACACAGATGAAAATATATACAACTGCAAAGAACACAGATGGAAATATATACAACTGCAAAGAACACAGATGGAAATATATACTACTGCAAAGAACACAGATGGAAATATATACAACTGCAAAGAGCACAGATGGAAATATATACAACTGCAAAGAACACAGATGGAAATATATACAACTGCAAAGAACACAGATGGAAATATATACTACTGCAAAGAACACAGATGGAAATATATACAACTGCAAAGAACACAGATGGAAATATATACAACTGCAAAGAACACAAATGGAAATATATACAACTGCAAAAAACACAGATGGAAATATATACTACTGCAAAGAACACAGATGGAAATATATACAACTGCAAAGAACACAGATGAAAATATATACAACTGCAAAGAACACAGATGGAAATATATACAACTGCAAAGAACACAGATGGAAATATATACAACTGCAAAGAACACAGATGGAAATATATACTACTGCAAAGAACACAGATGGAAATATATACAACTGCAAAGAGCACAGATGGAAATATATGCTACTGCAAAGAACACAGATGGAAATATATACAACTGCAAAGAGCACAGATGGAAATATATACAACTGCAAAGAGCACAGATGGAAATATATACAACTGCAAAGAGCACAGATGGAAATATATACTACTGCAAAGAGCACAGATGAAAATATATACTACTGCAAAGAACACAGATGGAAATATATACAACTGCAAAGAACACAGATGGAAATATATACTACTGCAAAGAGCACAGATGGAAATATATTCAACTTCAAAGAGCACAGATGGAAATATATACTACTGCAAAGAACACAGATGGAAATATATACAACTGCAAAGAGCACAGATGGAAATATATACAACTGCAAAGAGCACAGATGAAAATATATACTACTGCAAAGAGCACAGATGAAAATATATACTACTGCAAAGAACACAGATGGAAATATATACAAGTGCAAAGAACACAGATGGAAATATATACAACTGCAAAGAACACAGATGGAAATATATACAACTGCAAAGAACACAGATGGAAATATATACTACTGCAAAGAGCACAGATGGAAATATATTCAACTGCAAAGAGCACAGATGGAAATATATACAAGTGCAAAGAACACAGATGGAAATATATGCAACTGGAAAGAACACAAATGGAAATATATACAACTGCAAAGAACACAGATGGAAATATATACAACTGCAAGGAACACAGATGAAAATATATACAACTGCAAAGAACACAGATGGAAATATATACAACTGCAAAGAACACAGATGAAAATATATACAACTGCAAAGAACACAGATGAAAATATATACTACTGCAAAGAGCACAGATGGAAATATATACAACTGGAAAGAACACAGATGGAAATATATACAAGTGCAAAGAACACAGATGGGAATATATACAACTGCAAAGAGCACGGATGGAAATATATACAACTGCAAAGAACACAGATGGAAATATATACAACTGCAAAGAGCACAGATGGAAATATATACAACTGCAAAGAACACAGATGGAAATATATATTACTGCAAAGAACACAGATGGAAATATATACAACTGCAAAGAACACAGATGGAAATATATACAACTGCAAAGAACACAGATGGAAATATATACAACTGGAAAGAGCACAGATGGAAATATATACAACTGCAAAGAACACAGATGAAAATATATACTACTGCAAAGAGCACAGATGGAAATATATACAACTGGAAAGAACACAGATGGAAATATATACAAGTGCAAAGAACACAGATGGGAATATATACAACTGCAAAGAGCACAGATGGAAATATATACAACTGCAAAGAACACAGATGGAAATATATACAACTGCAAAGAGCACAGATGGAAATATATACAACTGCAAAGAACACAGATGGAAATATATACTACTGCAAAGAACACAGATGGAAATATATACAACTGCAAAGAACACAGATGGAAATATATACAACTGCAAAGAACACAGATGGAAATATATACAACTGGAAAGAGCACAGATGGAAATATATACAACTGGAAAGAACACAGATGGAAATATATACAACTGCAAAGAGCACAAATGGAAATATATACAACTGCAAGGAACACAGATGAAAATATATACAACTGCAAAGAACACAGATGGAAATATATACAACTGCAAAGAACACAGATGAAAATATATACAACTGCAAAGAGCACAGATGGAAATATATACAACTGCAAAGAACACAGATGAAAATATATACTACTGCAAAGAGCACAGATGGAAATATATACAACTGCAAAGAACACAGATGAAAATATATACAACTGCAAAGAACACAGATGAAAATATATACTACTGCAAAGAGCACAGATGGAAATATATACAACTGGAAAGAACACAGATGGAAATATATACAAGTGCAAAGAACACAGATGGGAATATATACAACTGCAAAGAGCACAGATGGAAATATATACATCTGCAAAGAACACAGATGGAAATATATACAACTGCAAAGAGCACAGATGGAAATATATACAACTGCAAAGAGCACAGATGGAAATATATACAACTGCAAAGAACACAGATGGAAATATATACTACTGCAAAGAACACAGATGGAAATATATACAACTGCAAAGAACACAGATGGAAATATATACAACTGCAAAGAACACAGATGGAAATATATACAACTGGAAAGAGCACAGATGGAAATATATACAACTGGAAAGAACACAGATGGAAATATATACAACTGCAAAGAGCACAAATGGAAATATATACAACTGCAAAGAACACAGATGGAAATATATACAACTGCAAAGAACACAGATGGAAATATATACAACTGCAAAGAACACAGATGGAAATATATACAAGTGCAAAGAACACAGATGGAAATATATACAACTGGAAAGAACACAGATGGAAATATATACAAGTGCAAAGAACACAGATGGAAATATATACAACTGGAAAGAACACAGATGGAAATATATACAAGTGCAAAGAACACAGATGGAAATATATACAACTGGAAAGAACACAGATGGAAATATATACAAGTGCAAAGAACACAGATGGAAATATATACAACTGGAAAGAACACAGATGGAAATATATACTACTGCAAAGAACACAGATGGAAATATATACAACTGCAAAGAACACAGATGGAAATATATACAACTGCAAAGAACACAGATGAAAATATATACTACTTCAAAGAACACAGATGGAAATATATACAAGTGCAAAGAACACAGATGGAAATATACAACTGCAAAGAGCACAAATGGAAATATATACAACTGCAAAGAACACAGATGGAAATATATACAACTGCAAAGAACACGGATGGAAATATATACAACTGCAAAGAACACAGATGGAAATATATACAAGTGCAAAGAACACAGATGGAAATATATACTACTGCAAAGAACACAGATGGAAATATATACAAGTGCAAAGAACACAGATGGAAATATATACAACTGGAAAGAACACAGATGGAAATATATACAAGTGCAAAGAACACAGATGGAAATATATACAACTGCAAAGAACACAGATGGAAATATATACTACTGCAAAGAGCACAGATGGAAATATATACAAGTGCAAAGAACACAGATGGAAATATATACTACTGCAAAGAGCACAGATGGAAATATATACAACTGCAAAGAGCACAGATGGAAATATATACAACTGCAAAGAACATAGATGGAAATATATACAACTGCAAAGAGCACAGATGGAAATATATACAACTGCAAAGAACACAGATGGAAATATATACTACTGTGATGAAAGCCGGCCGGTGGGTGCAGCTCTCTGGCGCCCCCTTACCTCTCAGGTCAGTCAAGGTACTGCACCTAGAGAAAGTAGTGCCAGGAAGCTGCAACCAGCGCAGGGAACACGGTAGTGTGTTATCCCTTCAACGTCACTAAACCGTAACGTCACTACACAGCACAACTCGCTAGCGCCCTCTTAGCCTCAGGTCAGTCAAGGAACTGCACCTAGGATAAGCGGTCGCCAGGGAGACTGTCCTGTAACCTACTGGGTATCGGGGCCCTCTGTAGTGAGGGCGGTATATATATCTTCCTTGGCCGCGCCAGGAATATATATATCTGAACCTCCGACCGTCACTACCAGCCTTCCCCAATCCCCAGTTGGTATGCTGCCACCAGTCCCTATTTTAGATATACGCCCAGTCCGTGAATGGGCCTATATCGGGTCAGGAACCAACCCTGGGTAGCGTTTTTGGCTTGAGCCGAGCTCACACGGACGTGCGTTCGTTATGCAGAATAAAAGGCAGGCCCACAATTACTTGAGGTAATTGATTATAATAATACACTAGATACACGATATACAACTAAATATACACAGGTATAAGGTCAGGCTAAACTATACAACAATGGAATACAACACACAGAATCACCACAGCATATCAGTTACCGGTTTCTTGATTTTCTTGTGACGCAGGGAGAGGATTCTGCGGTCGCAGGCACGGTTCTTTGTTACAGGCTGAGGCCTACCACCGCATGGTCAAACTGCTCCTCCCCTTGGTGGCCTCAGCTGGTGCTCAGATGTTCAGCACACCACTCTTGGGTCAAAAACCCTGGACTCTGATCTCTCCTTCAAACCACATATTCAAGCCCTTTCCACCTCCTGCCGACTCCAACTCAAAAACATCTCCCGGATCCGTGCATTCCTCAGCAAAGACTCTGCAAAAACACTAGTGCATGCCCTCATCATATCCCGCCTCGACTACTGCAACCTCCTGCTCCGTGGCATCCCTTCCAACACTCTTGCACCTCTCCAATCTATCCTAAACTCTGCTGCTCGACTAATCCACCTGTCCCCCCGCTATTCCCCGGCCTCTCCTCTCTGTCAATCCCTTCACTGGCTCCCTATTGCCCAGAGAATTCAGTTCAAAACTCTAACCATGGCATACAAAGCCATCCACAACCTGTCTCCCCCATACATCTGTGACCTAGTCTCCCGGTACTTACCTGCACGCAACCTCCGATCCTCACAAGATCTCCTGCTCTACTCTCCTCTTATCTCCTCCTCCCACACTCGTATACAAGATTTCTCCCGTGCTTCCCCCCTACTCTGGAACTCTCTACCCCAACATATCAGACTCTCGCCGACCGTGGAAACCTTCAAAAGGAACCTGAAGACCCACCTCTTCCGACAAGCCTACAACCTGCAGTAAACACCACTGCACGACCAGCTCTACCCTCACCTACTGTATCCTCACCCATCCCTCGTAGACTGTGAGCCCTCGCGGGCAGGGTCCTCGCTCCTCCTGTACCAGTCGCTGACTCGTTTTGTTAAGATTATGTAAATGCTTTTGTTATGTATATCCCTATCACATGTAAAGCGCCATGGAATAAATGGCGCTATAATAATAAATAATAATAATAATAATACTGCAAAGAGCACAGATAGAAATATATACAAGTGCAAAGAACACAGATGGAAATATATACTACTGCAAAGAGCACAGATGGAAATATATACAAGTGCAAAGAACACAGATGGAAATATATACAACTGCAAAGAACACAGATGGAAATATATACAACTGCAAAGAACACAGATGGAAATATATACTACTGCAAAGAACACAGATGGAAATATATACAACTGCAAAGAACACAGATGGAAATATATACTACTGCAAAGAACACAGATGGAAATATATACAACTGCAAAGAACACAGATGGAAATATATACAACTGCAAAGAACACAGATGGAAATATATACAACTGCAAAGAACACAGATGGAAATATATACTACTGCAAAGAACACAGATGGAAATATATACAACTGCAAAGAACACAGATGGAAATATATACAACTGCAAAGAGCACAGATGGAAATATATACAACTGCAAAGAACACAGATGGAAATATATACAACTGCAAAGAACACAGATGAAAATATATACTACTGCAAAGAGCACAGATGGAAATATATACAACTGCAAAGAACACAGATGGAAATATATACAACTGCAAAGAACACAGATGGAAATATATACAACTGCAAAGAACACAGATGGGAATATATACTACTGCAAAGAACACAGATGGAAATATATACTACTGCAAAGAACACAGATGGAAATATATACAACTGCAAAGAACACAGATGAAAATATATACTACTGCAAAGAGCACAGATGGAAATATATACAACTGCAAAGAACACAGATGGAAATATATACAACTGCAAAGAACACAGATGGAAATATATACAACTGCAAAGAACACAGATGGAAATATATACAACTGCAAAGAACACAGATGGAAATATATGCTACTGCAAAGAGCACAGATGGAAATATATACTACTGCAAAGAACACAGATGGAAATATATACTACTGCAAAGAACACAGATGGAAATATATACAACTGCAAAGAACACAGATGAAAATATATACTACTGCAAAGAGCACAGATGGAAATATATACAACTGCAAAGAACACAGATGGAAATATATACAACTGCAAAGAACACAGATGGAAATATATACAACTGCAAAGAACACAGATGGAAATATATACAACTGCAAAGAACACAGATGGAAATATATACAACTGCAAAGAACACAGATGGAAATATATACAACTGCAAAGAACACAGATGGAAATATATACAACTGCAAAGAGCACAGATGGAAATATATACAACTGCAAAGAACACAGATGGAAATATATACTACTGCAAAGAGCACAGATGGAAATATATACTACTGCAAAGAACACAGATGGAAATATATACTACTGCAAAGAACACAGATGGAAATATATACAACTGCAAAGAGCACAGATGGAAATATATACTACTGCAAAGAGCACAGATGGAAATATATACAACTGCAAAGAGCACAGATGGAAATATATACAACTGCAAAGAACACAGATGGAAATATATACAACTGCAAAGAACACAGATGGAAATATATACTACTGCAAAGAACACAGATGGAAATATATACAACTGCAAAGAAGACAGATGGAAATATATACAACTGCAAAGAAGACAGATGGAAATATATACTACTGCAAAGAACACAGATGGAAATATATACAACTGCAAAGAACACAAATGGAAATATATACAACTGCAAAGAACACAGATGGAAATATATACAACTGCAAAGAACACAGATGGAAATATATACAACTGCAAAGAACACAGATGGAAATATATACAACTGCAAAGAACACAGATGGAAATATATACAACTGCAAAGAGCACAGATGGAAATATATACAACTGCAAAGAACACAGATGGAAATATATACAACTGCAAAGAACACAGATGAAAATATATACTACTGCAAAGAGCACAGATGGAAATATATACAACTGCAAAGAACACAGATGGAAATATATACAACTGCAAAGAACACAGATGGAAATATATACAACTGCAAAGAGCACAGATGGAAATATATACAACTGCAAAGAACACAGATGGAAATATATACAACTGCAAAGAACACAGATGGAAATATATACTACTGCAAAGAACACAGATGGAAATATATACAACTGCAAAGAACACAGATGGAAATATATACTACTGCAAAGAACACAGATGGAAATATATACAACTGCAAAGAAGACAGATGGAAATATATACAACTGCAAAGAAGACAGATGGAAATATATACTACTGCAAAGAACACAGATGGAAATATATACAACTGCAAAGAACACAAATGGAAATATATACAACTGCAAAGAACACAGATGGAAATATATACAACTGCAAAGAACACAGATGGAAATATATACAACTGCAAAGAACACAGATGGAAATATATACAACTGCAAAGAACACAGATGGAAATATATACAACTGCAAAGAGCACAGATGGAAATATATACAACTGCAAAGAACACAGATGGAAATATATACAACTGCAAAGAACACAGATGAAAATATATACTACTGCAAAGAGCACAGATGGAAATATATACAACTGCAAAGAACACAGATGGAAATATATACAACTGCAAAGAACACAGATGGAAATATATACAACTGCAAAGAGCACAGATGGAAATATATACAACTGCAAAGAACACAGATGGAAATATATACAACTGCAAAGAACACAGATGGAAATATATACAACTGCAAAGAACACAGATGAAAATATATACAACTGCAAAGAACACAGATGGAAATATATACAACTGCAAAGAGCACAGATGGAAATATATACTACTGCAAAGAACACAGATGGAAATATATACAACTGCAAAGAGCACAGATGGAAATATATACAACTGCAAAGAGCACAGATGGAAATATATACAACTGCAAAGAGCACAGATGGAAATATATACAACTGCAAAGAGCACAGATGGAAATATATACAACTGCAAAGAACACAGATGGAAATATATACAACTGCAAAGAACACAGATGAAAATATATACTACTGCAAAGAGCACAGATGGAAATATATACAACTGCAAAGAACACAGATGGAAATATATACAACTGCAAAGAACACAGATGGAAATATATACAACTGCAAAGAGCACAGATGGAAATATATACAACTGCAAAGAACACAGATGGAAATATATACAACTGCAAAGAACACAGATGGAAATATATACAACTGCAAAGAACACAGATGAAAATATATACAACTGCAAAGAACACAGATGGAAATATATCCAATTGCAAAGATCACAGATGGAAATATATACTACTGCAAAGAACACAGATGGAAATATATACAACTGCAAAGAGCACAGATGGAAATATATACAACTGCAAAGAACACAGATGGAAATATATACAACTGCAAAGAACACAGATGGAAATATATACTACTGCAAAGAACACAGATGGAAATATATACAACTGCAAAGAACACAGATGGAAATATATACAACTGCAAAGAACACAGATGGAAATATATACAACTGCAAAGAACACAGATGGAAATATATACTACTGCAAAGAACACAGATGGAAATATATACTACTGCAAAGAACACAGATGGAAATATATACAACTGCAAAGAGCACAGATGGAAATATATACTACTGCAAAGAGCACAGATGGAAATATATACAACTGCAAAGAGCACAGATGGAAATATATACAACTGCAAAGAACACAGATGGAAATATATACAACTGCAAAGAACACAGATGGAAATATATACTACTGCAAAGAACACAGATGGAAATATATACAACTGCAAAGAACACAGATGGAAATATATACAACTGCAAAGAAGACAGATGGAAATATATACTACTGCAAAGAACACAGATGGAAATATATACAACTGCAAAGAACACAAATGGAAATATATACAACTGCAAAGAACACAGATGGAAATATATACAACTGCAAAGAACACAGATGGAAATATATACAACTGCAAAGAACACAGATGGAAATATATACAACTGCAAAGAACACAGATGGAAATATATACAACTGCAAAGAGCACAGATGGAAATATATACAACTGCAAAGAACACAGATGGAAATATATACAACTGCAAAGAACACAGATGAAAATATATACTACTGCAAAGAGCACAGATGGAAATATATACAACTGCAAAGAACACAGATGGAAATATATACAACTGCAAAGAACACAGATGGAAATATATACAACTGCAAAGAGCACAGATGGAAATATATACAACTGCAAAGAACACAGATGGAAATATATACAACTGCAAAGAACACAGATGGAAATATATACAACTGCAAAGAACACAGATGAAAATATATACAACTGCAAAGAACACAGATGGAAATATATACAACTGCAAAGAGCACAGATGGAAATATATACTACTGCAAAGAACACAGATGGAAATATATACAACTGCAAAGAGCACAGATGGAAATATATACAACTGCAAAGAACACAGATGGAAATATATACAACTGCAAAGAACACAGATGGAAATATATACTACTGCAAAGAACACAGATGGAAATATATACAACTGCAAAGAACACAGATGGAAATATATACAACTGCAAAGAACACAGATGGAAATATATACAACTGCAAAGAACACAGATGGAAATATATACAACTGCAAAGAACACAGATGAAAATATATACAACTGCAAAGAACACAGATGGAAATATATACAACTGCAAAGAGCACAGATGGAAATATATACAACTGCAAAGAGCACAGATGGAAATATATACAACTGCAAAGAGCACAGATGGAAATATATACAACTGCAAAGAACACAGATGGAAATATATACAACTGCAAAGAACACAGATGAAAATATATACTACTGCAAAGAGCACAGATGGAAATATATACAACTGCAAAGAACACAGATGGAAATATATACAACTGCAAAGAACACAGATGGAAATATATACAACTGCAAAGAGCACAGATGGAAATATATACAACTGCAAAGAACACAGATGGAAATATATACAACTGCAAAGAACACAGATGGAAATATATACAACTGCAAAGAACACAGATGAAAATATATACAACTGCAAAGAACACAGATGGAAATATATACAACTGCAAAGAGCACAGATGGAAATATATACTACTGCAAAGAACACAGATGGAAATATATACAACTGCAAAGAGCACAGATGGAAATATATACAACTGCAAAGAACACAGATGGAAATATATACAACTGCAAAGAACACAGATGGAAATATATACTACTGCAAAGAACACAGATGGAAATATATACAACTGCAAAGAACACAGATGGAAATATATACAACTGCAAAGAACACAGATGGAAATATATACAACTGCAAAGAACACAGATGGAAATATATACAACTGCAAAGAACACAGATGAAAATATATACAACTGCAAAGAACACAGATGGAAATATATACAACTGCAAAGAACACAGATGGAAATATATACAACTGCAAAGAACACAGATGGAAATATATACTACTGCAAAGAACACAGATGGAAATATATACTACTGCAAAGAACACAGATGGAAATATATACAACTGCAAAGAGCACAGATGGAAATATATACAACTGCAAAGAGCACAGATGGAAATATATACTACTGCAAAGAGCACAGATGAAAATATATACTACTGCAAAGAGCACAGATGAAAATATATACTACTGCAAAGAGCACAGATGAAAATATATACTACTGCAAAGAACACAGATGGAAATATATACTAATGCAAAGAGCACAGATGAAAATATATACTACTGCAAAGAACACAGATGGAAATATATACTACTGCAAAGAACACAGATGGAAATATATACAACTGCAAAGAACACAGATGAAAATGTATACAACTGCAAAGAGCACAGATGGAAATATATACAACTGCAAAGAACACAGATGAAAATATATACTACTGCAAAGAGCACAGATGGAAATATATACAACTGGAAAGAACACAGATGGAAATATATACAAGTGCAAAGAACACAGATGGGAATATATACAACTGCAAAGAGCACAGATGGAAATATATACAACTGCAAAGAACACAGATGGAAATATATACAACTGCAAAGAGCACAGATGGAAATATATACAACTGCAAAGAACACAGATGGAAATATATACTACTGCAAAGAACACAGATGGAAATATATACAACTGCAAAGAACACAGATGGAAATATATACAACTGCAAAGAACACAGATGGAAATATATACAACTGGAAAGAGCACAGATGGAAATATATACAACTGGAAAGAACACAGATGGAAATATATACAACTGCAAAGAGCACAAATGGAAATATATACAACTGCAAGGAACACAGATGAAAATATATACAACTGCAAAGAACACAGATGGAAATATATACAACTGCAAAGAACACAGATGAAAATATATACAACTGCAAAGAGCACAGATGGAAATATATACAACTGCAAAGAACACAGATGAAAATATATACTACTGCAAAGAGCACAGATGGAAATATATACAACTGGAAAGAACACAGATGGAAATATATACAAGTGCAAAGAACACAGATGGGAATATATACAACTGCAAAGAGCACAGATGGAAATATATACAACTGCAAAGAACACAGATGGAAATATATACAACTGCAAAGAGCACAGATGGAAATATATACAACTGCAAAGAGCACAGATGGAAATATATACAACTGCAAAGAACACAGATGGAAATATATACTACTGCAAAGAACACAGATGGAAATATATACAACTGCAAAGAACACAGATGGAAATATATACAACTGCAACGAACACAGATGGAAATATATACAACTGGAAAGAGCACAGATGGAAATATATACAACTGGAAAGAACACAGATGGAAATATATACAACTGCAAAGAGCACAAATGGAAATATATACAACTGCAAAGAACACAGATGGAAATATATACAACTGCAAAGAACACAGATGGAAATATATACAACTGCAAAGAACACAGATGGAAATATATACAAGTGCAAAGAACACAGATGGAAATATATACTACTGCAAAGAACACAGATGGAAATATATACAAGTGCAAAGAACACAGATGGAAATATATACAACTGGAAAGAACACAGATGGAAATATATACAAGTGCAAAGAACACAGATGGAAATATATACAACTGGAAAGAACACAGATGGAAATATATACAAGTGCAAAGAACACAGATGGAAATATATACAACTGCAAAGAACACAGATGGAAATATATACTACTGCAAAGAACACAGATGGAAATATATACAACTGCAAAGAGCACAGATGGAAATATATACAACTGCAAAGAACACAGATGAAAATATATACTACTTCAAAGAACACAGATGGAAATATATACAAGTGCAAAGAACACAGATGGAAATATATACAACTGCAAAGAGCACAAATGGAAATATATACAACTGCAAAGAACACAGATGGAAATATATACAACTGCAAAGAACACAGATGGAAATATATACAACTGCAAAGAACACAGATGGAAATATATACAAGTGCAAAGAACACAGATGGAAATATATACAAGTGCAAAGAACACAGATGGAAATATATAGTACTGCAAAGAACACAGATGGAAATATATACAAGTGCAAAGAACACAGATGGAAATATATACAACTGGAAAGAACACAGATGGAAATATATACAAGTGCAAAGAACACAGATGGAAATATATACAACTGGAAAGAACACAGATGGAAATATATACAAGTGCAAAGAACACAGATGGAAATATATACAACTGCAAAGAACACAGATGGAAATATATACTACTGCAAAGAGCACAGATGAAAATATATACTACTTCAAAGAACACAGATGGAAATATATACAAGTGCAAAGAACACAGATGGAAATATATACAACTGCAAAGAACACAGATGGAAATATATACAACTGCAAAGAACACAGATGGGAATATATACTACTGCAAAGAACACAGATGAAAATATATAAAGCTTTCAGAAAGGAAATTTATCGTCTCTTACTAAACGCATTGCCAGATAATTATTGAGAGAAAAAAACAAGTGTGAATAGTATATCAGATAGAGATTCACATGAAGCAGATACATCATTTACAAAAGAAAACTGAAGGTGTGCACAGGGTGCAACTGGGAGATACATATAGTGAATCACAAATGATCATTAAACATTATATAGATTATATGTCCACATTCCTGAATAAGGAAACACATTGTTTTAATGCAAAATTGAAATTAAACATGCATCGCCAAGCTGAAAACCAAGAAAATATTAGTAGATCATTTTTGAAATTCATGCCATGGGGGGACTCCATGTTTAGAGTCAAGATCCAGTATGGTTCCCTGAGGATCGGCTGCTTCTGCCAGCGGCCACCACAGGCCACAAGATTGACCAAAAAATGATTAACATGAAGTATCACCGTATTTATGTATTATGGTAAAATGTTTAGCCGCAGCAGAATACCCGGAGTTGTTGATGATATTGTTGATGCGATCCTCTTCTTCGGTTTACGTGTGGTATAGCCAATATACTGACGGCTACTGCAGAATATACCGTATACCACGTGGCTGCTCTCACAATTTATGTCCCCTCACAAGATTTTGACCTTTTTCAAACAGTAAGAGATGTAAATCGCTGTATTCGATTATTAACGGTTACAAAACATTTCTTCAATGAGTCCGAAGAGTCTTCCACTCTTAGTAACATGACGGCAGAGATTATGGAACATAATGATGCTACACTTACAGTCGTTGAACAGACTGCCTTACTAACTTTGTCTTTGTTACAGGATCCAGATTTTTCTTTGAATAAACCACAAGATCGAGGAATTAACATCATCCCATCTAACCCCGCATACTATCCTCTGCAATCCAGGGTTCCATCTTTAGTTTCATTTCAGACTCTAGTTGAAAACGATCTTAAAAAATTACACGGTGGTATATGTAATATGATGTACAATAGTAATATTGATACGCTCCATTTTGAAGCGGTTAGAGAACTTCAACAAAATGTTAGTATAACCATACAGCAATCAGACAAAGGTGGATGTGTTGTGGTATTGGACACTGAATTGTATTGTAACATCGCTCTTCCTCAGCGACACAAACACCTACCAAACCTTAAGGTCTGATCCTACTAATGCATTTAAATCTGAGTTACCAGAATGTCAGTGTCAAGGATTCCACATGGTCCCGATTACTCATAGAGACCACCCACTGTGATCTCTGGAGTGAACAGCTCTCTGCTGCCCCCTATCATCCGGACAAGTGCACGATTGACCGACAATCAATATAGGTGGCTGAAGCGGCTGTTCTCACTACTTAGGTATCAGCAAGTTAGCAGTGAG
This sequence comes from Phyllobates terribilis, assembly GCF_046119375.1. Taxonomy (NCBI): domain Eukaryota; kingdom Metazoa; phylum Chordata; class Amphibia; order Anura; family Dendrobatidae; genus Phyllobates; species Phyllobates terribilis. Next base: position 12,006,429 of record NW_027362772.1, on the reverse strand, counting down.
CATACGGCGTACACACAACCTTCCAACACATGGAATAGATGTATACACCCTTGTATGATCACTGACACTTCACAATAACCCAAGAAAGTTTATTCAATGCCACCACCAATCCATTTTTCCAGCCGATTAGACGCCTTATAGGTAGCGTGAGGCTTCGGAGGAGGAACGATTACAGAGCAAAAGAAACAGAACTATTAATTTTTTTATTTAAAGAAGTTGTCCACTACTTTCACATTGATGCCCTATGCATAGGATAGGGCATCAATGTATGATTGGTCGGGGACCCGCACCCGGCACCCCCGCCGATCAGCTGTTATCGGTGACGACCGCGGAGGTCGCCGACCGGAAGTGCTTGCCTGTGGTGCTTGGTCGTCCATCTGTAGTGGCCGCCGCGGGTTACTGCACATCCGCCTTCCATTGAATTGAATAGGAGGCGGATGTGCAGTAACAAGCACCAGCCACTACAACTTGACGGCCAAGCACCGTAGGTAAGCACTTCCTGCCATCGGTCACCGGCACCGATCACAGCTGATCGGCGGGGGTGCCGGGTGCGGAACCCCGACCGATCATACATTGAAGCCCTATTCTAAGGATAGAGCATCAATGTGAAAGTAGTGGACAACCCCTTTAATCCAAAGTGTTTATGAAAAAAATATACAAAAGATTTTACAAAGGGGGACAAAACAATACAGCATATACAGTTGCACAAAATAAAAGGGATTAATAGAAGAACTTACTATACCGATCGCAGAGACAATTCAGTTTAGCCGAAGGAGAGCACTTCGATTGATTTGACCGCTTCGGTGAACGTGACCCCTGCTTACATGAAAATATGTATCTCCCAGCACGAGCAAAGATCAATATTCGGCTTGATCTTTTATGCCAAAGTGGCCCCTGCCCACACACTCCCCTGTGATAACCTCACATGGGCTGGTCGCCACCCTTCATGGTTTTATTAAATCTCTAATTTCTGTGATATCTCCTCGCTCGATGATCACAGAAGTTAGCAAATGATGCCATATTTTTTATTGCGATTTTACCTTTCCTTAGAGATCAAACATGATATGACATGTGCTGTCGGTTATCTCTGCACTGTTGAGTTACAGCTCAACGGCAATATGGAAAAATATGCATACTGTTCCTTATTTAGCCCGCCACTAAAAATATATGTCCAATCACAATCGGAATTAAAGAAATGTCGCTATTCCATATTTCATTTCGGTGCCTCAGAGTCTGGAGATCGAACTCATGTGCAGCTGGGATTGACCCGGCTATTGTAAGGAGTGTGATAGTTTGAAGCCTCAACGAGATGTTTACTATCTCTTTCAGGTGTCATACTTGTCATTTCTGATCAAATTGACAACTCATTCAGTCTCTGGCCCGTATGTTCAAAGGTGCAAAAGACACTTTAAGCAACACCATGACTGTGATGCCTCCTTATTACGGGTCATCGGAATTGATCACATCCTACCTAGCATTAGAGGTGGTAAAATTAGTAAATTATTGGCGAGAATGGAAACAAGGTGGATTTGGCCACTTAAAACAGTTAGTCCCCTAGGCCTAAACGAAAACATCAGCTATGTTCCCTTTCTGTAAACCGACATTTGTCCTGGAACCTTTTTTTATCTTTTATCATGTTTTATACTAATTTTAATCTTTTTCCTGTTTTATCCAGTTTATTAGATGGTGTTGGCCTTTATGTGATATCGTCCTTTGATGGTGGCTGATCCGCACTCTAAGCCATGGTGGACATTGATATCTCTTGGCCCTTGGCTTTGGAAGACATCTTGACATCCCTCTTCAGTGACTGCGCCCTGCGTGCATGGTTCTCTTTCGAACAGTTATACTTTATTTGGTGGATATCCACGCGGTAGTCATATGAATATCTGTGTATGCCTATGTATGTATATGCATGCGTATGTTCATGTGCGTATGCATATATGTATATATATATGTGTGTACCTTCTGTGTACTGTATTGCTCTATATGTGTACCTGACTATGCATTGTGTTGTGGAATTGTTGCACATATATATCATGTTATACACATCTGTTCACACAACCCCCCCCCTTTTTCCATTTTCACCATCACATCACATTGCCCATCACGTTTTCATTATCACCATTGTTCACACATCATATGTCATGTCCACACATCAGTTTTCCATCACCATGCACACACCTCAACACATGCCTACCTCACTTCACTCGCATTTCCCTCATCCTTTGTTTTCCTCTCTCTTCCCTCCTCCCTCTTTTTCCCCCTCTCCCCCTCCCCTCTTCCCACCATTATCACCCCACATTTTTCCATGGTTACTCTTCCACCATTTTACATTTCACTTCACACCCACACACTCATCAGTTTTTCTTTCCCTCCTCCCCCCCCCCCTTTCCACCCTCTTTCCCCCTCTTCCCCGCCCCCTTTCCCTTCCCTCTCCCTTCCTCGCTCTTTCCCTTTTTCTTTCCGGGTTGTGTATTTGGTCACGTCACATAAATTAGGTTGTATGTATTTATGATACTTACCCATTTATGATATTCACTTTCATTCATTATTGGTCTCCACTCTGTTGTATTCTATTATAGGTATTGAATACTTTCAGTATTATTGATATTACACAGTACTTTGTAATAATTGCACCATGTGTTATCCATGTATTTTCTATCACATATTAGATATTTATTTATTTATTGTCTGATCCATCCATGACACTTACCTTTATTTATTATTTATTTTCCACTGATAAATAGGCTGTATCGTATTGGTATTGCATGTCCTCCACTATCATCGATTTTACACAATTTTACACAATATTTTGGATATTAACATTGCGTCTTTTATCTCGTATTAGATATCCGGTATTCAGTATTATTAATTATAAACATCCAGTGGTATCCATTGTGTGGATCTATTCGGTGCATCTATGCACTATGGTCGTTCATCGGCGCATGCGCCGCCTGTGCTCCGGGAATCTCGTGCTCTGTGTCTCTATGGGTCAGGTGACTCGTTTTTCCGACGTCACATGACCGCGGTTTCCGGTCCCTCCTGACGGCGCATGCGCGATAACCCAGTCCGACCATCCTGCATTGGTGAGTACACACTGGTAGCGCGCCCATCAATTTAGGCACCCACCCCTTCCGGCCCATACTCCGCCGGGCTTCCGGTATTACTTTTGGTGGTCAGCCTATCACTATTTACATTTGGTTTTCTTATCCGATTGGCTACACACCCCTTTTTAACCTCTCCGATTCTAAGGAACTTTACCCCCTGACGAAGGACTCTGTGTCTGAAACGCGCATCGGGGAGCGCTCCACATTCAGTTCCTGGACCGCCTATCAGGTATACCATACCACTTTCCTCCTTGCTCCTGTAATGAGGCCTTTACAACTATTATGCTGACTATTTCATTGTCCTTTTTTCCTACATATGAGATGGCCCTACATTAGGTGTTTCTCATACAGTGGTGGGTTAGCGTTATAGCAGTATCACCTATTGACCTTTTGGTGTGTGTGCCCACTAGCATAGCACTATTAGCAATTGCTTAGTATTACATATCATTGTTATATTATTCCTTTGTGTAACTAGTGGGCACAACACACCATTCAGTGTGCATCCATTTTTGGTGCCTCTCTTTTTGTCCACACATCAATTTTCTACTATGCTTCTTCTTATGATGTTGTGGTATGACTGATTATAACGCTCCATATGTGTTGGCGGTCCTTGTCTCGCTTTTTCATATGTTGTATAGACATTGTTTTTATGCACATTTTGCATTTGATGCATTAATTTTTGGTTTATTTTTCTGAATGTGGGCATTCCTGTGCTTGTTGTGCCATTGTATTCAATACTGTAATAAAGGTTTTTTACATATACATTAATATATGTCATGCTGATAATTGGACCCTACGTTCGGTAGATTCTCTTGATTGCCATATGTTCAAAGTTGTCTATTTGTCACACATGTCTCCTTTACCAGGAGCACCATTTAGTATGGTAATTAGCCTGGATAATTAAGTTTGTCACTTCTCTTGTACACTGCTATTTTGCATAGAAGCAGCTTTTTAGATTGCTAGCTCTTCTTACTCCAAATGGGATAGGGGAGGGAGAGGCTGAAGAGTTTAGAGGGAGAGATTTGAGAGATTTTTAATATTTCCTGACAGTCAACAACAACTCAGGGTATTCTGCTGCGGCTAAACATTTTACTATAATAAATAAATGGGATACTTCGTGTTTATAGTTTTTCAGACTCGAAAAGGTCGATCTTGCTGCCCGTGGTGGCAGCAGGTAAAAGCAGCCAACCCTCAGGGAACCATACTGGATCTTGACTATAAACACGCAGTCCCCCATGGCATGAACTGCAAAAATAATTTGTTTTTCATCTACTAATATTTTCTTGTTTTTCAGTTTGGCGATGCATGTTTAATTTAAATTTTACATCAAAACAATGCGTTTCCTTATTCAGGAATGTGGACATATAATTTACATAATGTTTAATGATCATTTGTGATTCACTATATGTATTCCCCAGTCGCACCCTGTGCACACGTTCAGTTTTCTTTTGTAAATGATGTATCTGCTTCCTGTGAATCTGATATACTATTCACGCTTGTTTTTCCTCCTAATAATTATCTGGTAATGTGTTTAGTAAGAGACGAAAAACTCCTTTATGAACTTAATGAAAGCTTTATACATTTCCATCTGTGTCTATTGCAATCGTATAGAGGCCAGTCCACCTGCATCGTTGGCTTTGCATTGTCGGCCATGTCTGCTGCAATTGTTAGTAATGGTAGTAGTAGTAAAGGACACCTGGGACTAGTGATGAGCGAGCATGCTCGCTACTGCTCGGTGCTCGCTCACCTCACTGCTCGAGATGCTCGGTGCTCGCTGAGTATTTCCTGGGTTGCTCGGCGGGAGCTCTGGTCTCCTCCCTGCATGTTTGGTGCTCTAGCGCCTATCAACATGCAAGAATTGCCTGCCATACACTATAATTCCGCAGCCATGTTTGTTGTAGCATTACAGTGATTGGCTGGCCGCAAAGCGTCATCATGGTATATATCAGACCTGGCACCGCTATGCTCCTCACTCCGGATCAGACAGTGTAGGGAGAGCTGCTGAGCTAGGGAGAGATTTGCTTGTTTATTAATTAGTGTAGGTATTCTACAAGATTCTCTACATATCCATCTCAACTAGCAGTCCTTCTGAGGACTAATCCATCTGCAGAGATATCAGGCAGGCAGTGTATATAGGCAGTGAGGCAGGGTATATAGCAGACTGCAGTGCACATAGCACTAGACGCTCCGCTCTAGTTTTGTCTGCTGCTGCTGTTAGATATTTCTAGACATAGGCCCAGGTCTCAGGGGCCAGGAATAATTTTTTTTATTTTAATTCTGATTATTTGCTTAAAAAGCAATCCAGAGAACACCGTTTTTCTCCGCCATTTGCTTGTTGGCACTGCAGAATACAGCCAGGTCCTTTCCATATTACAGCGCTAAAAATCCAACTATTTAAAACTGTGGTTTGTCCGTCACACGGATCACAAATAATTGCGTTGAAAATATTGCCATTTCTGACAAACAACAAACACCCACATATTCTTGCTCGACCTTCCTGTCCCAATTAATAGGGGACTACAGAACACCGCTACTGAACACAGAGCAGTGTGAAAAGGTTGTTGGTTGGATAGCACATAATGCTTCCAGTCACTTAGCCACCACCACCCTGTCTTCCAAACGGTCAAGTCTTAGTAGCCGTGAGTCTGGACCACATATTCCTCACCCTGATCCTCCTTCCTCCCACCATGCCGAGTGCCCAGAGGCAACTGATCCCACACTTGGACACTCCGAAGAGCTGTTCACTTTTCCATTTATAGATTTGGGCCTCTCGCCTGGTCCACTTGAAGCGGGGCAAGAGTAGATCACATGTAGCGATGCCCAAATATTTGAGCAGCCACGGTCATACGAAGGCGATGGTGGGAAAGTGTCACAAGAGGTGGACGATAATGAGATACAATTGTCAGAAAGTCAGGAGGAGGACCAGGGTGCGGAAGTGGAAGACGAGGTGGTGGATGGTATTGTATCTGACCCAACCTGGCAGGAGGACATACAGAGCGAGGCAGCAGCACACCGGTGCAGGGAGGCAGAGCACCCCAACAGGTCAGCTACAGCTTCCGCCGCCCTTGCCGTGCTTCAGCAGCGTTTGCAACTTCCGGCTCACCGATTGGTGTGTAATGTCCCCACACGTTGGAACTCTACACTGCAGATGTTGGGAAGGATTTGTGAGCAGAAGAGGACAGTTGTTGACTACCAGCATCAACAAGGCCGTCTGTTTTCCGTTCAGACTCCACACATAAGACCTCAGGAGTGGACATGGATGTCAGACATCTGTACCATCCTCCAAAACATTGAGGACTCCACCAAGATGATGAGTGGTGATGACGCCATAATTAGCGTCAACATCCCGCTTCTCTGTCTTCTGAAATGCTCTATACTCACAATCAAAGAAGATGCATTGCCGGCGGCGCACGATGAGATGGAGCCAGGAACCATACAGGTGATTACACACAGCCCATCCTCATCTCATCCCAACGTGGATTGGGTGACAATGAGGAAGAGGAGGAGGAGGAAGAACAGGAGCTAGTTTCATGCGCTATAGACGGTACTACCTACACAACTGTCATACCGTCTGTTCAGCGTGCATGGCCTGGGGACAGGGAGGAGGAGGAGAGCATGGTCACTCTTCTTCTTGGTGAGGACACAGAAGTCTTGCCTGTTAGCAGTCTGGCACGCATGGCTGAGTTTATGTTATGCTGCCTTTCCCATGACCCTCATGTTCTCAAAATTTTGGGTGACAGTCATTACTGGTTGGTGATACTTCTAGACCCATGCTTCAAGGAGAACTTTATATCTCTTATTCCTGAGGTGCACAGGTCTACAAAAATGGGGCAGTACCTTGTTGCGGAACTATTAAATAAATTACCATCTGAAAACGCTGGTGGCAGAGGTCACAGTTCGTTGGACAACCAAGGACTACTGGCGAGAGAGACACAACTCCAATCCAGCAGATGCAGGGGAACACTGTCAAAGTTCTGGGAGAATTTTCTCAGACCCTCCCATCGCACAGGCCCTGAGGTGCGGGGTACTCTCACAAGGAGTGCAAAGTTTGGGAAGATGCTGAGGGAGTACCTTGCAGACCGTGCCAACATCCTCCGTGATTCCTGTGTGCCTTATAATTATTGGGTATCCAAGCTGGATATGTGGAATGAACTGGCTCTCTACGCCTTGGAGGTCCTGGTCTGCCCTGCCGCTAGTGTTTTATCAGTGCAGGTTTTTAGTGCCGCTGGTGGAATTATAACTGATAACCGCATCCGCCTGTCAACTGAAAATGCTGACTGACTGAGTCTTATAAAATGAACAAGGGCTGGATTGGGCCAGATTTCTCAACACCACCGAATGATCACAGCGTAACATAAACTCAAATCCAGTGTCTTTTTTTGGGAGGTGTATTCCCATGCACCTTTTCACACCCACACATGGGTATACGCTTCCTGATTTTGGCTATTTGCTCTTGTCCTCCTCCTTCTCCTCATCCTCCACCACCATATCACCAGGGTGACTGTGGTCCGTGATGCAACACCCACATCATTTTTTAAAGGGTGTTTATGATGCCCGTAAAAAATTTTTTTATACAGTATGTTCATGTATATCCCCCAGGGGTAAATGTTTGTCAGCCCATACACTTAGTGCATGGGCTTTACAAGTATAAGAGACCCGCTCCTTCCTAATGGGAACTTTCTTTTATGAGGCCCTCTATGTTTCTTCCAAGGGGCATTGGAGTGCCTCCCAATTTTTGGCAGCCCTTGCATTCAATGCATAGGCCAACACTATGGGAGACCCACTTCCTAATAATGGGAACATTTTTTCATGAGGCCCTCTAAGTCTCTTCCAAGGGGCATTGGAGTTCCTCCAAATTTTTGGCAGCCGTTGCTTCACTGCATAGGCAAACAGTATGGGAGACCCTCTCTTTTCTAATGGGAATTTGTCGTTACTGTGGCCCTGCTCTATGGGTCTTTAAATTGTTAGTGGGGTTTTTCCTAAATTTTGTCAGCCGTCGGACTCACTGCATACCCTATAACTGTATAGCAAACCCTCTCCTTTTGTAATGGGAACATGTCGTACTCGTTACTGTGGCCCTGCTCTATGTGTCTTTAAATTGTTAGTGGGGTTTTTCCTAAATTTTGTCAGCCGTCGGACTCACTGCATACCCTATAACTGTATAGCAAACCCTCTCCTTTCTAATGGGAACATGTCGTACTCGTTACTGTGGCTCTGCTCTGTGTGTCTTTAAATTGTTAGTGGGGTTTTTCCCAAATTTTGGCAGCCCTTTCAGTCACAGCATGGGCATTACCACTATAGGAGACCCGCTCCTTTATAATGGGAACATTTTTTTTACTGAGACCCTCATCTATGTCTCTTTAAAGGGGTATTGGGATTCGTCCGAATTTTTGGCAGCCCTTGCAATCACTGCATATGCAATAACAATATAGGAGACTCACTCTTTAGTAATGGGAGCAACAAAGCATAGCCGGCTGATGGCTCTCTAACAATAGTGAGGGCCGACTGCTGGCCTTTTAAGAAAAGTAAGGGCCGCCTGATGGCCCTATAAAAATAGGCTTTATGACTTTCAGAGTCGCCCCATCATAAATGAAACAGGATGTGTCTGATGATATGTCACACACCACATTGCCAGGTAAGGTTGTAAAATGTTAAAATGACTTTTCCCGGTGAATGCATTTGTCTTAAAAAATAACATAAAAAAACAAAACAGTAGGATCTTTCTTTAGTATAAAAAAGTCGGCAATGTAACCTCAATGTAATCACATTGTTCAACTTCTGCACCTCTTCTTCCATCTCTGAAATTACCACATCAGTCACAAGCTGAAAGCACTGCAGCACTGCCTTGGCCAAGCGGCAACAGGCTGTGCTGAAGATAACATGCTTAATGCTTAGGTGAAAAACCGCCCAGCGCTGTAGAGGTGTTGAAAGCTGTATCACAGCAGACTGATCTGTGGCTCTCACTGCTGAACATACAGGCAGGCATGGTCGTGTGTGACAATGGGCGGAACCTGGTGACGGAGAAATGACAGCTGGAGTAGATACTTTTTTCCTCTATGCCAGTCCTTTCACCGAGCTAAAGAATATGGCTGTGGTGAAATACAACTCCCACTGCGAAGCTGTTTCAGATTGAAAAACATTGGGCCCACCAGAGGATTTGATTCTGAGGGCTCACCTTTCTCCCCCACTCAAGAGCCCCATAGCAGCTGCAAAGTTAGCGCTATCATGAACTCTCCTTATGTAGAAGCCAGGGCACACCAGAGGATTCTCCCTGCCAAGAAGAAGTCCTGGCTAAGGAAAGTGTGTGGGAAGGTTCACGGACACTCTATGGCTGCTTTTTTACTGAGGTGGAAACCCATGCAAACACAGGGAAAACATACAAAATCCTTGCAGATGTTGTCCTTGATGGAATTTGAACCCAGGATCCCAGTGCGGCAAGGCTTCAGTGCTAACCACTGATCCAATGTGCTGCCGTTCACCCTCTGATATCTAACAGGCTGGAGAAACTTGCACCTACTGCCACTCTATCTTCAGCTCCTTTGTGAGAAACTAATGTATTTGGGCAGCCACTACCAAATAAAATTCCTGAGAAGGAAATTGGGGATGGCTTCGCTACTGGTACAGGGGACAGTGCTAATACCATGGCATCGTACCATAGTTTACTGGAAATATTCCAGGCTAGTAGGAGTCAAGCAGATTCCCACAGAAAAGTACAAGCAGTAATGTTCAAGGACCCGCGCTTGTAAAATGCGGAAACAATAGAAATAGTGGTGGCTGGGGACCGAGTATGGACACCTGGCCGCAATGAGGTTGTGGACAGCTTACAGCTCCACGAACCTAAAAGGCCACATTTCAAGTGCAAGCAGCTGCCCAGAAATCTGACAGTTTAGTTTTGCAGCCTATGGGTGGGTGGGTGGCTGCATACTTGCGCTTGAATTCCAAGTAACAGAAAACTAAGCAGATGGTGGCCTCTATCATCATCATGGCCTCACCTCGGGACTATGAACTCTCCTGAAGGAGAAGCCAAGTCCCACCGGAGGAGTCTCTGGTTCCCTGGTGGGCCCGTCCAACCCTGCCGAGAAGCAGCCCTGGCTAAGAAAAGTGTGTGGGAAGGTTCCTGGACACTCTATGGCTGATTTGTTACTGTGGATTGGACGTGCTTATGCATGTTATTTCTCAAAACGCATTTCAGATCAGGCCATTGTCCAACTCTGTATTCACGAAATTAAATGCGCAAAGAAAGATGTTTGTGTGTCGAAGCACCACCGACAAGTGCGAGCTGATGTTGGACGGGCTGCTATTGATTCTGCAACAAGCTGCATTAAAGGACTTCCTGGGAGAAATGACACCCAGACTAGATACGGTTTCCCTCTATGCCAGTCCTTTCACCGAGCTAAAGAATATGGCTGTGGTGAATTACAACTCTCACTGTGAAGCAGTGTCAGACTGAAAAGCATTGGGCCCACCAGAGGATTTGATTCTGAGGTCCCACCTTTCTCCCACGCTCAAAAGCCCCATAGCAGCTGCAAAGTTTGCGCCTAGCATGAACTCTCCTGATGGAGAAGCCAGGGCCCACCCGAGGATTCTCTGGTGGGCCCGTCCAACCCTGCTGAGAAGCAGCCCTGGCTAAGAAAAGTGTGTGGGAAGGTTCCCGGACACTCTATGGCTGCATTTTTAATGTGGACTGGCTCCGTACCATCCCTGGCCACATTCACTTGACCACGTGGTTGTGGTTAGGCGGTCCTTCCCAGTAAGTAAACTGGTGAGGGCACAGGTAATGTTGGAGGACCCGTGCTTGTGGAAGGCGGAGACGACACCGGGACAAATAGTGGCGGCTGGGGACCGAGTATGGACACCCGGCCGCCACCGGCATGAGGTTGTGAAAAGCTTCCGTCTCCACGAGCCTAAAAGGCCACATTTCAAGTGTAAGCAGCTTTAGAGGACTTCCTGGGAGAAATGACAGCTGGAGTAGATACGGTTTCCCAAAAGTCAGTCCTTTCACCTAGATAAAAAATATGACTGCGGTGAAATACAACTCACCGACTAGCTGTGGACTGGCTCCGTGCCATCCCTGGCCACATTCACTTGTCCACGTGTTTGTGGTTAGGCGGTCCTTCCCAGTAAGTGCACTGAGGAGGGCACGGGTAATGTTGTAGGACCCATGCTTGTGGAAGGTGGAGACGACACCGGGACAAATAGTGGAGGCTGGGGACTGAGTATGGATAAGGTTGTGGACAGCTTCCGCCTCCAAGAACCTAAAAGGCCACATTTCAAGTGCAAGCAGCTGTCAAAAATTTGGCAGTATAGTATTGTAGCCTGAGGTTGGGTGGGGCTGGCTGCATACTAGCGCTTGCATTCCAAGTAATGGGGTAGGGACAACTGAACGCTGCACTGGGACAACGACGTGGAAGGTGATTGTTGCAAGTCTGCAACGACAGGTGCATGGCGGGAGGCATCTTCGCATGCACCAAGGATCACTTATGATGGGCACACTTTTAGGCAGTGACCTGGGAGTCAGAGATGCTTCCAGAAGTCTTCCCCATGCTGTTCCCATGTCTTTTCAGGACGGTATGCATGTGTCTGATGATGTGTCAGATACCACATGGCCAGATAAGGTTGTAAAATGTTAAAATTACATTTTCCAGTGAATGCATTTGTCTTGGTTGAAAGCAATGCCAAAGTGCAAAAACGCATCAAAAACTCTGCGTGTGAACATAGCCCAAGGTGTGGAGGAGTATTTTTGGTTTTGGTTATTTATTTTTCCTTATATACAAGTCATTACCCTGGAAAGGATGTTCCTTAACATATTTCCCAGGAAAATCCATTTTGGATTCGTTTTTGTATGTTTTATTGTGAGTCCGTAAAAGTGGCGTAATACTCTGACAGTGTTGTTGACAGCAGTGACCTGGGAGTCAGAAATGCTTCCAGGGGTCTTCCCCATGCTGTCTCCATGTCATCTGAGACCTGTTCCCAGTGATTTGGGCAATTTTTAGGCCCTCTGCAGACCGCCATGGGGGGCCGCCTGAAAAATGCTCGAATTTTCCATAGACTTATATTGGGTTTGTTGCTCGGGTCGAGCCCCCGAGTATTCCATTGTGCTCGACCCAAGCATCGAGCATCCGAGCATTTTAGTGCTCGCTCATCACTAATAATGACGAATGATATTGTAGAGTGATGAGGGTAGAGAGACCGGTGACTGAAGCTCCTCTGACTAATTGGATGAAACTGAAATGGCTGGATAACAGGTATTAGTCACAAGTTCCCTCTCGGATAAGCACTTAGGAAACTTGCAGGAATGGTGTCTATGTCAGAAGCTGTGAGTACATCTGAAGCCAGATTGTTTCAAGATATGAAAATGCATCAGGTGCCAGACACCTTGTGGGCAGAAGGGAAAACCAGTGTTGGATGGCTCCCGATCTCTCTAGTCATGATTGAATGGAAAGAAGAACCACCCTCTATGTTTAAAGCATTATCCCTTAAGCCAAGCCCAATCAATGGCTCTGACAAGGGATATAATAGAATACGTCCAGGCAGGAACCCTGGTGCAAAATTCTCCACCTGTAACACCCCATTGTATCCAATTGAGAAAAAGAACCCAAAGGTTCCTCTGATATTTACCGAATGGTCCATGATTTGAGTGGCAGGGAGTGTGGCCTCTCGATTGTTCGAAACCCTCACGCCTTGTTGTCACAAATCTCAGTTACCTCCAGATGTTTTACAAATGTACTTTTCTCTGTCCCCTCTATCCTGATTGTCAGTATCTCTTCACGATCACACATAAAAATACACAAGTACTACTGGACGGTCCTCCCACAGGGAGGAATGAATTCACCCACCATATATTATGCAGCGATAGAAGGAATCCAGCAGCAGTGGCCACCGCCTCTTCCAGTAGTTACACTATTGCAGTACATGGAGGACCCTTTGCTTTGTTGACCGGACCAGATGTCCTGCAATTAAGCCACCATTTCCCTGCTTCGCTTTTTATCAGTAAACAGAAAGTGCTGACGTAATATTAGGGAAAGCAAGTGAAATCACACTGATGTTTCCCTGACACTTTACTCCCCACATAACATCCACGCTCTACTCACAAAGGTCCAGCCGAACCACCAGTCTATGGCCAAACAGCTGAGACTTCAGTATGCAACAATGGTTCCCTCAAAGATGTAATGTTCTAAATCCAGTCACCCCGGGGCACGTGGATTCAGAAAAGGGGGAATTGGTGAAGATATTGGAAAATGAGGAGAATTTTGGCATGAACAGTGAGTGCAGCTCTGGAGTATAATACAGGATGTAACTCAGGATCAGTAATGTAATGTATGTACACAGTGACTGCACCAGCAGAATAGTGAGTGCAGCTCTGGAGTATAATACAGGATGTAACTCAGGATCAGTAATGTAATGTATGTACACAGTGACTGCACCAGCAGAATAGTGAGTGCAGCTCTGGAGTGTAATACAGGATGTAACTCAGGATCAGTAATGTAATGTATGTACACAGTGACTGCACCAGCAGAATAGTGAGTGCAGCTCTGGAGTATAATACAGGATGTAACTCAGGATCAGTAATGTAATGTATGTACACAGTGACTGCACCAGCAGAATAGTGAGTGCAGCTCTGGAGTATAATACAGGAGGTAACTCAGGATCAGTAATGTCATGTATGTACACAGTGACTGCACCAGCAGAATAGTGAGTGCAGCTCTGGAGTATAATACAGGAGGTAACTCAGGATCAGTAATGTAATGTATGTACACAGTGACTGCACCAGCAGAATAGTGAGTGCAGCTCTGGAGTATAATACAGGAGGTAACTCAGGATCAGTAATGTAATGTATGTACACAGTGACTGCACCAGCAGAATAGTGAGTGCAGAACTGGAGTATAATACAGGAGGTAACTCAGGATCAGTAATGTAATGTATGTACACAGTGACTGCACCAGCAGAATAGTGAGTGCAGCTCTGCAGTATAATACAGGATGTAACTCAGGATCAGTAATGTAATGTATGTACACTGTGACTGCTCCAGCAGAATAGTGAGTGCAGCTCTGGAGTATAATACAGGATGTAACTCAGGATCAGTAATGTAATGTATGTACACAGTGACTGCACCAGCAGAATAGTGAGTGCAGCTCTGGAGTATAATACAGGAGGCAACTCAGGATCAGTAATGTCATGTATGTACACAGTGACTGCACCAGCAGAATAGTGAGTGCAGCTCTGGAGTATAATACAGGAGGTAACTCAGGATCAGTAATGTAATGTATGTACACAGTGACTGCACCAGCAGAATAGTGAGAGCAGCTCTGGAGTATAATACAGGAGGTAACTCAGGATCAGTAATGTAATGTATGTACACAGTGACTGCACCAGCAGAATAGTGAGTGCAGCTCTGGAGTATAATACAGGATGTAACTCAGGATCAGTAATGTAATGTATGTACACAGTGACTGCACCAGCAGAATAGTGAGTGCAGCTCTGGAGTATAATACAGGAGGTAACTCAGGATCAGTAATGTCATGTATGTACACAGTGACTGCACCAGCAGAATAGTGAGTGCAGCTCTGGAGTATAATACAGGAGGTAACTCAGGATCAGTAATGTAATGTATGTACACAGTGACTGCACCAGCAGAATAGTGAGTGCAGCTCTGGAGTATAATACAGGAGGTAACTCAGGATCAGTAATGTAATGTATGTACACAGTGACTGCACCAGCAGAATAGTGAGTGCAGATCTGGAGTATAATACAGGAGGTAACTCAGGATCAGTAATGTAATGTATGTACACAGTGACTGCACCAGCAGAATAGTGAGTGCAGCTCTGCAGTATAATACAGGATGTAACTCAGGATCAGTAATGTAATGTATGTACACAGTGACTGCACCAGCAGAATAGTGAGTGCAGCTCTGGAGTATAATACAGGATGTAACTCAGGATCAGTAATGTAATGTATGTACACAGTGACTGCACCAGCAGAATAGTGAGTGCAGCTCTGGAGTATAATACAGGAGGCAACTCAGGATCAGTAATGTCATGTATGTACACAGTGACTGCACCAGCAGAATAGTGAGTGCAGCTCTGGAGTATAATACAGGAGGTAACTCAGGATCAGTAATATAAAGTATGTACACAGTGACTGCACCAGCAGAATAGTGAGTGCAGCTCTGGAGTATAATACAGGATGTAACTCAGGATCAGTAATGTAATGTATGTACACAGTGACTGCACCAGCAGAATAGTGAGTGCAGCTCTGGAGTACAATACAGGATGTAACTCAGGATCGGTAATGTAATGTATGTACACAGTGACTGCACCAGCAGAATAGTGAGTGCAGCTCTGGAGTATAATACAGGAGGTAACTCAGGATCGGTAATGTAATGTATGTACACAGTGACTGCACCAGCAGAATAGTGAGTGCAGATCTGGAGTATAATACAGGAGGTAACTCAGGATCAGTAATGTAATGTATGTACACAGTGACAGCACCAGAAGAATAGTGAGTGCAGCTCTGGAGTATAATACAGGATGTAACTCAGGATCAGAAATGTAATGTTTATACACAGTGACTGCACCAGCAGAATAGTGAGTGCAGCTCTGGAGTATAATACAGGATGTAACTCAGGATCAGTAATGTAATGTATGTACACAGTGACTGCACCAGCAGAATAGTGAGTGCAGCTCTGGAGTATAATACAGGATGTAACTCAGGATCAGAAATGTAATGTTTATACACAGTGACTGCACCAGCAGAATAGTGAGTGCAGCTCTGGAGTATAATACAGGATGTAACTCAGGATCAGTAATGTAATGTATGTACACAGTGGCTGCACCAGCAGAATAGTGACTGCAGCTCTGGAGTATAATACAGGAGGTAACTCAGGATCAGTAATGTAATGTATGTACACAGTGACTGCACCAGCAGAATAGTGACTGCAGCTCTGGAGTATAATACAGGAGGTAACTCAGGATCAGTAATGTAATGTATGTACACAGTGACTGCACCAGCAGAATAGTGAGTGCAGCTCTGAAGTATAATACAGGATGTAACTCAGGATCAGTAGTGTAATGTAGGTACACAGTGACTGCACCAGCAGAATAATGAGTGCAGCTCTGGAGTATAATACAGGATGTAACTCAGGATCAGTAATGTAATGTATGTACACAGTGACTGCACCAGCAGAACAGTGAGTGCAGCTCTGGAGTATAATACAGGATTTAACTCAGGATCAGTAATGTAATGTATGTACAGAGTGACTGCACCAGCAGAATAGTGAGTGCAGCTCTGGAGTATAATACAGGATGTAACTCAGGATCAGTAATGTAATGTATGTACACAGTGACTGCACCAGCAGAATAGTGAGTGCAGCTCTGGAGTATAATACAGGATATAACTCAGGATCAGTAATATAATATATGTACACCGTGACTGCACCAGCAGAATAGTGAGTGCAGCTCTGGAGTATAATACAGGATGTAACTCAGGATCAGTAATGTAATGTATGTACACAGTGACTGCACCTGCAGAATAGTGAGTGCAGCTCTGGAGTATAATACAGGATGTAACTCAGGATCAGTAATGTAATGTATGTACAGAGTGACTGCACCAGCAGAATAGTGGGTGCAGCTCTGGAGTATAATACAGGATGTAACCCAGAATCAGTAATCTAATGTATTTACACAGTGATTGCACCAGCAGAATAGTGAGTGCAGCTCTGGAGTATAATACAGGATGTAACTCAGGATCAGTAATGTATTGTATGTACACAGTGACTGCACCAGCAGAATAGTGAGTGCAGCTCTGGAGTATAATACAGGATGTAACTCAGGATCAGTACAGGATCAGTAATGTAATTTATGTACACAGTGACTGCACCAGCAGAATAGTGAGTGCAGCTCTGGAGTATAATACAGGAGGTAGCTCAGGATCAGTAATGTAATGTATGTACACAGTGACTGCACCAGCAGAATAGTGAGTGCAGCTCTGGAGTATAATACAGGAGGTAACTTAGGATCTGTAATGTAATGTATGTACACAGTGACTGCACCAGCAGAATAGTGAGTGCAGCTCTGGAGTATAATACAGGATGTAACCAAGGATCAGAAATGAAATGTATGTACACAGTGATTGCACCAGCAGAATAGTGAGTGCAGCTCTGGAGTATAATACAGGATGTAACTCAGGATCAGTAATGTAATGTATATACACAATGACTGCACCAGCAGAATAGTGAGTGCAGCTCTGGAGTATAATACAGGATGTAACTCAGGATTAGTAATGTAATGTATGTACACAGTGACTGCACCAGCAAAATAGTGAGTGCAGCTCTGGAGTATAATACAGGATGTAACTCAAGATCAGTAATGTAATGTATATACACAATGACTGCACCAGCAGAATAGTGAGTGCAGCTCTGGAGTATAATACAGGATGTAACGCAGAATCAGTAATGTAATGTATGTACACAGTGATTGCACCAGCAAAATAGTGAGTGCAGCTCTGGAGTATAATACAGGATTTAACTCAGGATCAGTAATGTAATGTATGTACAGAGTGACTGCACCAGCAGAATAGTGAGTGCAGCTCTGGAGTATAATACAGGATGTAACTCAGGATCAGTAATGTAATGTATGTACACAGTGACTGCACCAGCAGAATAGTGAGTGCAGCTCTGGAGTATAATACAGGATATAACTCAGGATCAGTAATATAATGTATGTACACAGTGACTGCTCCTGCAGAATAGTGAGTGCAGCTCTGGAGTATAATACAGGATGTAACTCAGGATCAGTAATGTATGTACACAGTGACTGCACCAGCAGAATAGTGAGTGCAGCTCTGGAGTATAATACAGGAGGTAACTCAGAATCAGTAATGTAATGTATGTACACAGTGACTGCTCCAGCAGAATAGTGAGTGCAGATCTGGAGGATAATACAGGAGGTAACTCAGGATCAGTAATGTAATATATGTACACAGTGACTGCAACAGCAGAATAGTGAGTGCAGCTCTGGAGTATAATACAGGAGGTAACTCAGGATCAGTAATGTAATGTATGTACACAGTGAGTGCACCAGCAGAATAGTGAGTGCAGCTCTAGAGTATAATACAGGAGGTAACTCAGGATCAGTAATGTAATGTATGTACACAGTGACTGCACCAGCAGAATAGCGAGTGCAGCTCTGGAGTATAATACAGGAGGTAACTCAGGATCAGTAATGTAATGTATGTACACAGTGACTGCACCAGCAGAATAATGAGTGCAGCTCTGGAGTATAATACAGGATTAAACTCAGGATCAGTAATGTATTGTATGTACACAGTGACTGCACCAACAGAATAGTGAGTGCAGCTCTGGAGTATAATACAGGATGTAACTCAGGATCAGTACAGGATCAGTAATGTAATGTATGTACACAGTGACTGCACCAGCAGAATAGTGAGTGCAGCTCTGGAGTATAATACAGGAGGTAGCTCAGGATCAGTAATGTAATGTATGTACACAGTCACTGCACCAGCAGAATAGTGAGTGCAGCTCTGGAGTATAATACATTAGGTAACTTAGGATCTGTAATGTAATGTATGTACACAGTGACTGCACCAGCAGAATAGTGAGTGCAGCTCTGGAGTATAATACAGGATGTAACCCAGGATCAGAAATGAAATGTATGTACACAGTGATTGCACCAGCAGAATAGTGAGTGCAGCTCTGGAGTATAATACAGGATGTAACTCAGGATCAGTAATGTAATGTATATACACAATGACTGCACCAGCAGAATAGTGAGTGCAGCTCTGAAGTATAATACAGGATGTAACTCAGGATTAGTAATGTAATGTATGTACACAGTGACTGCACCAGCAGAATAGTGAGTGCAGCTCTGGAGTATAATACAGGATGTAACTCAAGATCAGTAATGTAATGTATATACACAATGACTGCACCAGCAGAATAGTGAGTGCAGCTCTGGAGTATAATACAGGATGTAACGCAGAATCAGTAATGTAATGTATGTACACAGTGATTGCACCAGCAAAATAGTGAGTGCAGCTCTGGAGTATAATACAGGATTTAACTCAAGATCAGTAATGTAATGTATGTACAGAGTGACTGCACCAGCAGAATAGTGAGTGCAGCTCTGGAGTATAATACAGGATGTAACTCAGAATCAGTAATGTAATGTATGTACACAGTGACTGCACCAGCAGAATAGTGAGTGCAGCTCTGGAGTATAATACAGGATATAACTCAGGATCAGTAATATAATGTATGTACACAGTGACTGCTCCTGCAGAATAGTGAGTGCAGCTCTGGAGTATAATACAGGATGTAACTCAGGATCAGTAATGTATGTACACAGTGACTGCACCAGCAGAATAGTGAGTGCAGCTCTGGAGTATAATACAGGAGGTAACTCAGAATCAGTAATGTAATGTATGTACACAGTGACTGCTCCAGCAGAATAGTGAGTGCAGATCTGGAGTATAATACAGGAGGTAACTCAGGATCAGTAATGTAATATATGTACACAGTGACTGCAACAGCAGAATAGTGAGTGCAGCTCTGGAGTATAATACAGGAGGTAACTCAGGATCAGTAATGTAATGTATGTACACAGTGAGTGCACCAGCAGAATAGTGAGTGCAGCTCTAGAGTATAATACAGGAGGTAACTCAGGATCAGTAATGTAATGTATGTACACAGTGACTGCACCAGCAGAATAGCGAGTGCAGCTCTGGAGTATAATACAGGAGGTAGCTCAGGATCAGTAATGTAATGTATGTACACAGTGACTGCACCAGCAGAATAATGAGTGCAGCTCTGGAGTATAATACAGGATGTAACTCAGGATCAGTAATGTATTGTATGTACACAGTGACTGCACCAACAGAATAGTGAGTGCAGCTCTGGAGTATAATACAGGATGTAACTCAGGATCAGTACAGGATCAGTAATGTAATGTATGTACACAGTGACTGCACCAGCAGAATAGTGAGTGCAGCTCTGGAGTATAATACAGGAGGTAGCTCAGGATCAGTAATGTAATGTATGTACACAGTCACTGCACCAGCAGAATAGTGAGTGCAGCTCTGGAGTATAATACATGAGGTAACTTAGGATCTGTAATGTAATGTATGTACACAGTGACTGCACCAGCAGAATAGTGAGTGCAGCTCTGGAGTATAATACAGGATGTAACCCAGGATCAGAAATGAAATGTATGTACACAGTGATTGCACCAGCAGAATAGTGAGTGCAGCTCTGGAGTATAATACAGGATGTAACTCAGGATCAGTAATGTAATGTATATACACAATGACTGCACCAGCAGAATAGTGAGTGCAGCTCTGGAGTATAATACAGGATGTAACTCAGGATCAGTAATGTAATGTATGTACACAGTGACTGCACCAGCAGAATAGTGAGTGCAGCTCTGGAGTATAATACAGGATGTAACTCAAGATCAGTAATGTAATGTATATACACAATGACTGCACCAGCAGAATAGTGAGTGCAGCTCTGGAGTATAATACAGGAGGTAACTCAGGATCAGTAATGTAATGTATGTACACAGTGACTGCACCAGCAGAATAGTGAGTGCAGCTCTGGAGTATAATACAGGATGTAACTCAGGATCAGTAATGTAATGTATGTACACAGTGACTGCACCAGCAGAATAGCGAGTGCAGCTCTGGAGTATAATACAGGATGTAACTCAGGATCCGTAATGTAATGTATGTATACAGTGACTGCACCAGCAGAATAGTGAGTGCAGCTCTGGAGTATAATACAGGATGTAACTCAGGATCAGTAATGTAATGTATGTACACAGTGACTGCACCAGCAGAATAGCGAGTGCAGCTCTGGAGTATAATACAGGAGGTAACTCAGGATCAGTATTGTAATGTATGTACACAGTGACTGCACCAGCAGAATAATGAGTGCAGCTCTGGAGTATAATACAGGAGGTAACTTAGGATCTGTAATGTAATGTATGTACACAGTGACTGCACCAGCAGAATAGTGAGTGCAACTCTGGAGTATAATACAGGATGTAACCCAGGATCAGTAATGTAATGTATGTACACAGTGACTGCACCAGCAAAATAGTGAGTGAAGCTCTGGAGTATAATACAGGATGTAACTCAGGATCAGTACAGGATCAGTAATGTAATGTATGTACACAGTGACTGCACCAGCAGAATAGTGAGTGCAGCTCTGGAGTATAATACAGGAGGTAACTTAGGATCTGTAATGTAATGTATGTACACAGTGACTGCACCAGCAGAATAGTGAGTGCAGCTCTGGAGTATAATACAGGATGTAACCCAGGATCAGAAATGAAATGTATGTACACAGTGATTGCACCAGCAGAATAGTGAGTGCAGCTCTGGAGTATAATACAGGATGTAACTCAGGATCAGTAATGTAATGTATATACACAATGACTGCACCAGCAGAATAGTGAGTGCAGCTCTGGAGTATAATACAGGATGTAACTCAGGATCAGTAATGTAATGTATGTACACAGTGACTGCACCAGCAGAATAGTGAGTGCAGCTCTGGAGTATAATACAGGATGTAACTCAAGATCAGTAATGTAACGTATATACACAATGACTGCACCAGCAGAATAGTGAGTGCAGCTCTGGAGTATAATACAGGATGTAACGCAGAATCAGTAATGTAATGTATGTACACAGTGATTGCACCAGCAAAATAGTGAGTGCAGCTCTGGAGTATAATACAGGATTTAACTCAGGATCAGTAATGTAATGTATGTACAGAGTGACTGCACCAGCAGAATAGTGAGTGCAGCTCTGGAGTATAATACAGGATGTAACTCAGGATCAGTAATGTAATGTATGTACACAGTGACTGCACCAGCAGAATAGTGAGTGCAGCTCTGGAGTATAATACAGGAGGTAACTCAGGATCAGTAATGTAATGTATGTACACAGTGACAGCACCACCAGAATAGTGAGTGCAGCTCTGGAGTATAATACAGGATGTAACTCAGGATCAGTAATGTAATGTATGTACACAGTGACTGCACCAGCAGAATAGCGAGTGCAGCTCTGGAGTATAATACAGGATGTAACTCAGGATCCGTAATGTAATGTATGTACACAGTGACTGCACCAGCAGAATAGTGAGTGCAACTCTGGAGTATAATACAGGATGTAACTCAGGATCAGTAATGTAATGTATGTACACAGTGGCTGCACCAGCAAAATAGTGAGTGCAGCTCTGGAGTATAATACAGGATGTAGCTCAGGATCAGTAATGTAATGTATATACACAATGACTGCACCAGCAGAATAGTGAGTGCTGCTCTGGAGTATAATACAGGATGTAACTCAGGATCAGTAATGTAATGTATGTACACAGTGACTGCACCAGCAGAATAGTGAGTGCAGCTCTGGAGTATAATACAGGATGTAACTCAAGATCAGTAATGTAATGTATATACACAATGACTGCACCAGCAGAATAGTGAGTGCAGCTCTGGAGTATAATACAGGATGTAACGCAGGATCAGTAATGTAATGTATGTACACAGTGACTGCACCAGCAAAATAGTGAGTACAGCTCTGGAGTATAATACAGGATTTAACTCAGGACCAGTAATGTAATGTATGTACAGAGTGACTGCACCAGCAGAATAGTGAGTGCAGCTCTGAAGTATAATACAGGATGTAACTCAGGATCAGTAATGTAATGTATGTACACAGTGACTGCACCAGCAGAATAGTGAGTGCAGCTCTGGAGTATAATACAGGATATAACTCAGGATCAGTAATATAATGTATGTACACAGTGACTGCACCATCAGAATAGTGAGTGCACCTCTGGAGTATAATACAGGATGTAACTCAGGATCAGTAATGTATGTACACAGTGACTGCACCAGCAGAATAGTGAGTGCAGCTCTGGAGTATAATACAGGAGGTAACTCAGAATCAGTAATGTAATGTATGTACACAGTGACGGCTCCAGCAGAATAGTGAGTGCAGATCTGGAGTATAATACAGGAGGTAACTCAGGATCAGTAATGTAATATATGTACACAGTGGCTGCACCAGCAAAATAGTGAGTGCAGCTCTGGAGTATAATACAGGATGTAACTCAGGATCAGTAATGTAATGTATATACACAGTGGCTGCACCAGCAAAATAGTGAGTGCAGCTCTGGAGTATAATACAGGATGTAACTCAGGATCAGTAATGTAATGTATATACACAATGACTGCACCAGCAAAATAGTGAGTGTAGCTCTGGAGTATAATACAGGATGTAACTCAGGATCAGTAATGTAATGTATATACACAGTGACTGCACCAGCAGAATAGTGGGTGCAGCTCTGGAGTATAATACAGGATGTAACCCAGAATCAGTAATGTAATGTATGTGCACAGTGATTGCACCAGCAGAATAGTGAGTGCAGCTCTGGAGTATAATACAGGATGTAACTCAGGATCAGTAATGTATTGTATGTACACAGTGACTGCACCAGCAGAATAGTGAGTGCAGCTCTGGAGTATAATACAGGATGTAACTCAGGATCAGTACAGGATCAGTAATGTAATGTATGTACACAGTGACTGCACCAGCAGAATAGTGAGTGCAGCTCTGGAGTATAATACAGGAGGTAGCTCAGGATCAGTAATGTAATGTATGTACACAGTGACTGCACCAGCAGAATAGTGAGTGCAGCTCTGGAGTATAATACATGAGGTAACTTAGGATCTGTAATGTAATGTATGTACACAGTGACTGCACCAGCAGAATAGTGAGTGCAGCTCTGGAGTATAATACAGGATGTAACCCAGGATCAGAAATGAAATGTATGTACACAGTGATTGCACCAGCAGAATAGTGAGTGCAGCTCTGGAGTATAATACAGGATGTAACTCAGGATCAGTAATGTAATGTATATACACAATGACTGCACCAGCAGAATAGTGAGTGCAGCTCTGGAGTATAATACAGGATGTAACTCAGGATCAGTAATGTAATGTATGTACACAGTGACTGCACCAGCAGAATAGTGAGTGCAGCTCTGGAGTATAATACAGGATGTAACTCAAGATCAGTAATGTAATGTATATACACAATGACTGCACCAGCAGAATAGTGAGTGCAGCTCTGGAGTATAATACAGGAGGTAACTCAGGATCAGTAATGTAATGTATGTACACAGTGACTGCACCAGCAGAATAGTGAGTGCAGCTCTGGAGTATAATACAGGATGTAACTCAGGATCAGTAATGTAATGTATGTACACAGTGACTGCACCAGCAGAATAGCGAGTGCAGCTCTGGAGTATAATACAGGATGTAACTCAGGATCCGTAATGTAATGTATGTATACAGTGACTGCACCAGCAGAATAGTGAGTGCAGCTCTGGAGTATAATACAGGATGTAACTCAGGATCAGTAATGTAATGTATGTACACAGTGACTGCACCAGCAGAATAGCGAGTGCAGCTCTGGAGTATAATACAGGAGGTAACTCAGGATCAGTATTGTAATGTATGTACACAGTGACTGCACCAGCAGAATAATGAGTGCAGCTCTGGAGTATAATACAGGAGGTAACTTAGGATCTGTAATGTAATGTATGTACACAGTGACTGCACCAGCAGAATAGTGAGTGCAACTCTGGAGTATAATACAGGATGTAACCCAGGATCAGTAATGTAATGTATGTACACAGTGACTGCACCAGCAAAATAGTGAGTGAAGCTCTGGAGTATAATACAGGATGTAACTCAGGATCAGTACAGGATCAGTAATGTAATGTATGTACACAGTGACTGCACCAGCAGAATAGTGAGTGCAGCTCTGGAGTATAATACAGGAGGTAACTTAGGATCTGTAATGTAATGTATGTACACAGTGACTGCACCAGCAGAATAGTGAGTGCAGCTCTGGAGTATAATACAGGATGTAACCCAGGATCAGAAATGAAATGTATGTACACAGTGATTGCACCAGCAGAATAGTGAGTGCAGCTCTGGAGTATAATACAGGATGTAACTCAGGATCAGTAATGTAATGTATATACACAATGACTGCACCAGCAGAATAGTGAGTGCAGCTCTGGAGTATAATACAGGATGTAACTCAGGATCAGTAATGTAATGTATGTACACAGTGACTGCACCAGCAGAATAGTGAGTGCAGCTCTGGAGTATAATACAGGAGGTAACTCAGGATCAGTAATGTAATGTATGTACACAGTGACTGCACCAGCAGAATAGTGAGTGCAGCTCTGGAGTATAATACAGGATGTAACTCAGGATCAGTAATGTAATGTATGTACACAGTGACTGCACCAGCAGAATAGCGAGTGCAGCTCTGGAGTATAATACAGGATGTAACTCAGGATCCGTAATGTAATGTATGTACACAGTGACTGCACCAGCAGAATAGTGAGTGCAACTCTGGAGTATAATACAGGATGTAACTCAGGATCAGTAATGTAATGTATGTACACAGTGGCTGCACCAGCAAAATAGTGAGTGCAGCTCTGGAGTATAATACAGGATGTAACTCAGGATCAGTAATGTAATGTATATACACAATGACTGCACCAGCAGAATAGTGAGTGCTGCTCTGGAGTATAATACAGGATGTAACTCAGGATCAGTAATGTAATGTATGTACACAGTGACTGCACCAGCAGAATAGTGAGTGCAGCTCTGGAGTATAATACAGGATGTAACTCAAGATCAGTAATGTAATGTATATACACAATGACTGCACCAGCAGAATAGTGAGTGCAGCTCTGGAGTATAATACAGGATGTAACGCAGGATCAGTAATGTAATGTATGTACACAGTGACTGCACCAGCAAAATAGTGAGTACAGCTCTGGAGTATAATACAGGATTTAACTCAGGATCAGTAATGTAATGTATGTACAGAGTGACTGCACCAGCAGAATAGTGAGTGCAGCTCTGAAGTATAATACAGGATGTAACTCAGGATCAGTAATGTAATGTATGTACACAGTGACTGCACCAGCAGAATAGTGAGTGCAGCTCTGGAGTATAATACAGGATATAACTCAGGATCAGTAATATAATGTATGTACACAGTGACTGCACCAGCAGAATAGTGAGTGCAGCTCTGGAGTATAATACAGGATGTAACTCAGGATCAGTAATGTATGTACACAGTGACTGCACCAGCAGAATAGTGAGTGCAGCTCTGGAGTATAATACAGGCGGTAACTCAGAATCAGTAATGTAATGTATGTACACAGTGACGGCTCCAGCAGAATAGTGAGTGCAGATCTGGAGTATAATACAGGAGGTAACTCAGGATCAGTAATGTAATATATGTACACAGTGGCTGCACCAGCAAAATAGTGAGTGCAGCTCTGGAGTATAATACAGGATGTAACTCAGGATCAGTAATGTAATGTATATACACAGTGGCTGCACCAGCAAAATAGTGAGTGCAGCTCTGAAGTATAATACAGGATGTAACTCAGGATCAGTAATGTAATGTATATACACAATGACTGCACCAGCAAAATAGTGAGTGTAGCTCTGGAGTATAATACAGGATGTAACTCAGGATCAGTAATGTAATGTATATACACAGTGACTGCACCAGCAGAATAGTGGGTGCAGCTCTGGAGTATAATACAGGATGTAACCCAGAATCAGTAATGTAATGTATGTACACAGTGATTGCACCAGCAGAATAGTGAGTGCAGCTCTGGAGTATAATACAGGATGTAACTCAGGATCAGTAATGTATTGTATGTACACAGTGACTGCACCAGCAGAATAGTGAGTGCAGCTCTGGAGTATAATACAGGATGTAACTCAGGATCAGTACAGGATCAGTAATGTAATGTATGTACACAGTGACTGCACCAGCAGAATAGTGAGTGCAGCTCTGGAGTATAATACAGGAGGTAGCTCAGGATCAGTAATGTAATGTATGTACACAGTGACTGCACCAGCAGAATAGTGAGTGCAGCTCTGGAGTATAATACAGGAGGTAACTTAGGATCTGTAATGTAATGTATGTACACAGTGACTGCACCAGCAGAATAGTGAGTGCAGCTCTGGAGTATAATACAGGATGTAACCCAGGATCAGAAATGAAATGTATGTACACAGTGATTGCACCAGCAGAATAGTGAGTGCAGCTCTGGAGTATAATACAGGATGTAACTCAGGATCAGTAATGTAATGTATATACACAATGACTGCACCAGCAGAATAGTGAGTGCAGCTCTGGAGTATAATACAGGATGTAACTCAGGATCAGTAATGTAATGTATATACACAATGACTGCACCAGCAAAATAGTGAGTGTAGCTCTGGAGTATAATACAGGATGTAACTCAGGATCAGTAATGTAATGTATATACACAGTGACTGCACCAGCAGAATAGTGGGTGCAGCTCTGGAGTATAATACAGGATGTAACCCAGAATCAGTAATGTAATGTATGTACACAGTGATTGCACCAGCAGAATAGTGAGTGCAGCTCTGGAGTATAATACAGGATGTAACTCAGGATCAGTAATGTATTGTATGTACACAGTGACTGCACCAGCAGAATAGTGAGTGCAGCTCTGGAGTATAATACAGGATGTAACTCAGGATCAGTACAGGATCAGTAATGTAATGTATGTACACAGTGACTGCACCAGCAGAATAGTGAGTGCAGCTCTGGAGTATAATACAGGAGGTAGCTCAGGATCAGTAATGTAATGTATGTACACAGTGACTGCACCAGCAGAATAGTGAGTGCAGCTCTGGAGTATAATACAGGAGGTAACTTAGGATCTGTAATGTAATGTATGTATACAGTGACTGCACCAGCAGAATAGTGAGTGCAGCTCTGGAGTATAATACAGGATGTAACCCAGGATCAGAAATGAAATGTATGTACACAGTGATTGCACCAGCAGAATAGTGAGTGCAGCTCTGGAGTATAATACAGGATGTAACTCAGGATCAGTAATGTAATGTATATACACAATGACTGCACCAGCAGAATAGTGAGTGCAGCTCTGGAGTATAATACAGGATGTAACTCAGGATCAGTAATGTAATGTATGTACACAGTGACTGCACCAGCAGAATAGTGAGTGCAGCTCTGGAGTATAATACAGGATGTAACTCAAGATCAGTAATGTAATGTATATACACAATGACTGCACCAGCAGAATAGTGAGTGCAGCTCTGGAGTATAATACAGGATGTAACGCAGAATCAGTAATGTAATGTATGTACAGAGTGACTGCACCAGCAGAATAGTGAGTGCAGCTCTGGAGTATAATACAGGATGTAACTCAGGATCAGTAATGTAATGTATGTACAGAGTGACTGCACCAGCAGAACAGTGAGTCCAGCTCTGGAGTATAATACAGGATATAACTCAGGATCAGTAATGTAATGTATGTACAGAGTGACTGCACCAGCAGAATAGTGAGTGCAGCTCTGGAGTATAATACAGGATGTAACTCTGGATCAGTAATGTAATGTATGTACACAGTGACTGCACCAGCAGAATAGCGAGTGCAGCTCTGGAGTATAATACAGGATGTAACTCAGGATCCGTAATGTATGTACACAGTGACTGCACCAGCAGAATAGTGAGTGCAACTCTGGAGTATAATACAGGATGTAACTCAGGATCAGTAATGTAATGTATGTACACAGTGGCTGCACCAGCAAAATAGTGAGTGCAGCTCTGGAGTATAATACAGGATGTAACTCAGGATCAGTAATGTAATGTATATACACAATGACTGCACCAGCAGAATAGTGAGTGCTGCTCTGGAGTATAATACAGGATGTAACTCAGGATCAGTAATGTAATGTATGTACACAGTGACTGCACCAGCAGAATAGTGAGTGCAGCTCTGGAGTATAATACAGGATGTAACTCAAGATCAGTAATGTAATGTATATACACAATGACTGCACCAGCGGAATAGTGAGTGCAGCTCTGGAGTATAATACAGGATGTAACGCAGGATCAGTAATGTAATGTATGTACACAGTGACTGCACCAGCAAAATAGTGAGTACAGCTCTGGAGTATAATACAGGATTTAACTCAGGATCAGTAATGTAATGTATGTACAGAGTGACTGCACCAGCAGAATAGTGAGTGCAGCTCTGAAGTATAATACAGGATGTAACTCAGGATCAGTAATGTAATGTATGTACACAGTGACTGCACCAGCAGAATAGTGAGTGCAGCTCTGGAGTATAATACAGGATATAACTCAGGATCAGTAATATAATGTATGTACACAGTGACTGCACCAGCAGAATAGTGAGTGCAGCTCTGGAGTATAATACAGGATGTAACTCAGGATCAGTAATGTATGTACACAGTGACTGCACCAGCAGAATAGTGAGTGCAGCTCTGGAGTATAATACAGGAGGTAACTCAGAATCAGTAATGTAATGTATGTACACAGTGACGGCTCCAGCAGAATAGTGAGTGGAGATCTGGAGTATAATACAGGAGGTAACTCAGGATCAGTAATGTAATATATGTACACAGTGGCTGCACCAGCAAAATAGTGAGTGCAGCTCTGGAGTATAATACAGGATGTAACTCAGGATCAGTAATGTAATGTATATACACAATGACTGCACCAGCAAAATAGTGAGTGTAGCTCTGGAGTATAATACAGGATGTAACTCAGGATCAGTAATGTAATGTATATACACAGTGACTGCACCAGCAGAATAGTGGGTGCAGCTCTGGAGTATAATACAGGATGTAACCCAGAATCAGTAATGTAATGTATGTACACAGTGATTGCACCAGCAGAATAGTGAGTGCAGCTCTGGAGTATAATACAGGATGTAACTCAGGATCAGTAATGTATTGTATGTACACAGTGACTGCACCAGCAGAATAGTGAGTGCAGCTCTGGAGTATAATACAGGATGTAACTCAGGATCAGTACAGGATCAGTAATGTAATGTATGTACACAGTGACTGCACCAGCAGAATAGTGAGTGCAGCTCTGGAGTATAATACAGGAGGTAGCTCAGGATCAGTAATGTAATGTATGTACACAGTGACTGCACCAGCAGAATAGTGAGTGCAGCTCTGGAGTATAATACAGGAGGTAACTTAGGATCTGTAATGTAATGTATGTACACAGTGACTGCACCAGCAGAATAGTGAGTGCAGCTCTGGAGTATAATACAGGATGTAACCCAGGATCAGAAATGAAATGCATGTACACAGTGATTGCACCAGCAGAATAGTGAGTGCAGCTCTGGAGTATAATACAGGATGTAACTCAGGATCAGTAATGTAATGTATATACACAATGACTGCACCAGCAGAATAGTGAGTGCAGCTCTGGAGTATAATACAGGATGTAACTCAGGATCAGTAATGTAATGTATGTACACAGTGACTGCACCAGCAGAATAGTGAGTGCAGCTCTGGAGTATAATACAGGCTGTAACTCAAGATCAGTAATGTAATGTATATACACAATGACTGCACCAGCAGAATAGTGAGTGCAGCTCTGGAGTATAATACAGGATGTAACGCAGAATCAGTAATGTAATGTATGTACAGAGTGACTGCACCAGCAGAATAGTGAGTGCAGCTCTGGAGTATAATACAGGATGTAACTCAGGATCAGTAATGTAATGTATGTACAGAGTGACTGCACCAGCAGAACAGTGAGTCCAGCTCTGGAGTATAATACAGGATATAACTCAGGATCAGTAATGTAATGTATGTACAGAGTGACTGCACCAGCAGAATAGTGAGTGCAGCTCTGGAGTATAATACAGGATGTAACTCAGGATCAGTAATGTAATGTATGTACACAGTGACTGCACCAGCAGAATAGTGAGTGCAGCTCTGGAGTATAATACAGGATATAACTCAGGATCAGTAATGTAATGTATGTACACAGTGACTGCTCCTGCAGAATAGTGAGTGCAGCTCTGGAGTATAATACAGGATTTAACTCAGGATCAGTAATGTAATGTATGTACAGAGTGACTGCACCAGCAGAATAGTGAGTGCAGCTCTGGAGTATAATACAGGATGTAACTCAGGATCAGTAATGTAATGTATGTACACAGTGACTGCACCAGTAGAATAGTGAGTGCAGCTCTGGAGTATAATACAGGATATAACTCAGGATCAGTAATATAATGTATGTACACAGTGACTGCTCCTGCAGAATAGTGAGTGCAGCTCTGGAGTATAATACAGGATGTAACTCAGGATCAGTAATGTATGTACACAGTGACTGCACCAGCAGAATAGTGAGTGCAGCTCTGGAGTATAATACAGGAGGTAACTCAGAATCAGTAATGTAATGTATGTACACAGTGACTGCTCCAGCAGAATAGTGAGTGCAGATCTGGAGTATAATACAGGAGGTATCTCGGGATCAGTAATGTAATATATGTACACAGTGACTGCAACAGCAGAATAGTGAGTGCAGCTCTGGAGTATAATACAGGAGGTAACTCAGGATCAGTAATGTAATGTATGTACACAGTGAGTGCACCAGCAGAATAGTGAGTGCAGCTCTAGAGTATAATACAGGAGGTAACTCAGGATCAGTAATGTAATGTATGTACACAGTGACTGCACCAGCAGAATAGCGAGTGCAGCTCTGGAGTATAATACAGGAGGTAACTCAGGATCAGTAATGTAATGTATGTACTCAGTGACTGCACCAGCAGAATAATGAGTGCAGCTCTGGAGTATAATACAGGAGGTAACTTAGGATCTGTAATGTAATGTATGTACACAGTGACTGCACCAGCAGAATAGTGAGTGCAACTCTGGAGTATAATACAGGATGTAACCCAGGATCAGTAATGTAATGTATGTACACAGTGACTGCACCAGCAAAATAGTGAGTGCAACTCTGGAGTATAATACAGGATGTAACTCAGGATCAGTAATCTAATGTATGTACACAGTGGCTGCACCAGCAAAATAGTGAGTGCAGCTCTGGAGTATAATACAGGATGTAACTCAGGATCAGTAATGTAATGTATATACACAATGACTGCACCAGCAGAATAGTGAGTGCTGCTCTGTAGTATAATACAGGATGTAACTCAGGATCAGTAATGTAATGTATGTTCACAGTGACTGCACCAGCAGAATAGTGAGTGCAGCTCTGGAGTATAATACAGGATGTAACTCAAGATCAGTAATGTAATGTATATACACAATGACTGCACCAGCAGAATAGTGAGTGCAGCTCTGGAGTATAATACAGGATGTAACGCAGGATCAGTAATGTAATGTATGTACACAGTGACTGCACCAGCAAAATAGTGAGTACAGCTCTGGAGTATAATACAGGATTTAACTCAGGATCAGTAATGTAATGTATGTACAGAGTGACTGCACCAGCAGAATAGTGAGTGCAGCTCTGGAGTATAATACAGGATGTAACTCAGGATCAGTAATGTATTGTATGTATACAGTGACTGCACCAGCAGAATAGTGAGTGCAGCTCTGGAGTATAATACAGGATATAACTCAGGATCAGTAATATAATGTATGTACACAGTGACTGCACCAGCAGAATAGTGAGTGCAGCTCTGGAGTATAATACAGGATGTAACTCAGGATCAGTAATGTATGTACACAGTGACTGCACCAGCAGAATAGTGAGTGCAGCTCTGGAGTATAATACAGGAGGTAACTCAGAATCAGTAATGTAATGTATGTACACAGTGACGGCTCCAGCAGAATAGTGAGTGCAGATCTGGAGTATAATACAGGAGGTAACTCAGGATCAGTAATGTAATATATGTACACAGTGACTGCACCAGCAGAATAGTGAGTGCAGCTCTGGAGTATAATACAGGAGGTAACTCAGGATCAGTAATGTAATGTATGTACACAGTGACTCCACCAGCAGAATAGTGAGTGCAGCTCTGGAGTATAATACAGGATGTAACTCAGGATCAGTAATGTAATGTTTGTACACAGTGACTGCACCAGCAGAATAGTGAGTGCAGCTCTGGGGTATAATACAGGATGTAACTCAGGATCAGTAATGTAATGTAGGCACACAGTGACTGCACCAGCAGAATAGTAAGTGCAGCTCTGGAGTATAATACAGGATGTAACTCAGGATCAGTAATGTATGTACACAGTGACTGCACCAGCAGAATAGTGAGTGCAGCTCTGGAGCATAATACAGGATGTAACTCAGGATCAGTAATGTAATGTATGTACAGAGTGACTGCACCAGCAGAATAGTAAGTGCAGCTCTGGAGTATAATACAGGATGTAATTCAGGATCAGTAATGTATGTACACAGTGACTGCTCCAGCAGAATAGTGAGTGCAGCTCTGGGGTATAATACAGGATGTAACTCAGGATCAGTAATGTAATGTAGACACACAGTGACTGCACCAGCAGAATAGTAAGTGCAGCTCTGGAGTATAATACAGGATGTAACTCAGGATCAGTAATGTATGTACACAGTGACTGCACCAGCAGAATAGTGAGTGCAGCTCTGGAGTATAATACAGGATCTAACTCAGGATCAGTAATGTAATGTATGTACACAGTGACTGCACCAGCAGAATATTGAGTGCAGCTCTGGGGTATAATACAGGATGTAACTCCGGATCAGTAATGTAATGTAGGCACACAGTGACTGTACCAGCAGAATAGTGAGTGCAGCTCTGGAGTATAATACAGGAGGTAACTCAGGATCAGTAATGTAATGTATGTACTCAGTGACTGCACCAGCAGAATAGTGAGTGCAGCTCTGGAGTATAATAGAGGATGTAACTCAGGATCAGTAATATAATGTATGTACACAGTGACTGCACCAGCAGAATAGTGAGTTCAGCTCTGGAGTATAATACAGGATGTAACGCAAGATCAGTACATGATCAGTAATGTAATGTATGTACACAGTGACTGCACCAGCAGAATAGTAAGTGCAGCTCTTGGGTATAATACAGGATGTAACTCAGGATCAGTAATGTAATGTATGTATGACGCACCCCCTGGGCCATGTTCAAGGGGGTACCCGGAGCCGGATCTGTATGGGGGTAGTAATCCTTGTGGCGGTGACCCGGTCCGTGCCCAGGGTGTCAAACTAAGTGGCAGTCTATGGCAGTAGATGTTGTTAAGTGTCGACTACGCCACCCGTTGAGTGCGGCTTTGAAGCCGCCGCTGCAGAGCAGTCCGCTGAGGCCGGTGGTATATGTGCAGCAGTGATGGTATAACCCCCAACGGGAGGGGTATGGCCTCAGGGCAGCAGGTGTGGATGATGGGGGTTGTGACGGTGCAGTAAGAAGACTCAGAGTCGGGAGATGCAGTTCAGGGTTTTTACTTACTGGTGTCCTTTTAGTCACTCTGGCCTTGAGTGACCACCCGAGCCGTGCTGCGTCCACCAGGTCCTGGACTCGGCCAACCCCCAGGCAATTCCGGAGCGTGGTCCTGAGCTCCTTTCTGACTCTCCCTTCCTCTGGCCGTGCCCACCAGGGATCCACTTTTGGCCGGCTCCCTCGGGTCTCTTGGTGGTCAAACCTCCTCTGGGTTCCCTGACCCTATGCTTGGTGTGCCTTTCTAGTGGATTTGGTGAGGGTCGTGGCAGATCCTGACCACGACCTCCGGTTCCTGGCTAAGGTTTGTTTTGGCCTCTGCCAGCTTGGGATCCGGTACCCTTGTCCGCCAACCCTTCACCCTTCTGTCCTTATTCTGGGATCTTGGGGTTCTCTTCTTGTCTCCTCTCTGGGTCCTTCTTACTCCTCTCTCTCTCTCTCAGCAGGCTCTGTTCTGGAGCTGGGCCCAGCCGGAGCCACAGCTCCCTGTCAGCCCTCCTGGCTGAGCTCTCTCCTGGACTCTCTGACTGACCCTGTTCCTAGATGGTGCCCACCTTATATACTCCCTCTATGTGTGAGCCCAGGTGACCAGCACCCAATGAGCTCCTAGCTTTACCCAGACTACTCCCCCTATCTGCCCCTACACTACTGGGATGTTCCACCCCCCTCCCACTCCAGCCAGGGACAGACGCTGTCGTACCTGCACATTTACTTAGTGGGAGTACCGTTGTTCTGTCCCCCGGGAATGGGATGTATGTAGTGCATGCAGCCTTCTGAGCTCAGTTCCACACTCCATCCTTACCCGGGAGTGGAATACCACACCTCTGGGTTGAGGTGCAATACCCCTGTAGCAGCCGAATCCTCAGGGTGCTACATGTACATAGTGACTGCACCAGCAGAGTAGTGAGTGCAGCTCTGGAGTATAATACAGGATGCATTGCATGTAGTAGATGTCACCTGCAGTCCTATGTAACACCACAGATAACACAGTGATAACTCTCTGAGTACAGATAATGTAGTAGATGTCACCTGCAGTCCCATGTAACACCACAGATAACACAGTGTCCTATGCTGATCCTCAAAATCGGATATTTTCTGACCCTCTTAGATCTCATTCTCAGATCCGTGATTTTCATGGATGTGTGAATGGATCTATAAAACTCTACGAGTCCGTGGACCATCCGATAAAAAAATCTTGCAGCTCACGGACATTTCACACAAATGTGAGAATGTAGCCTGAGGGATTTTACAGATAACATTATCACTCCAAGTCACACAGTGCAGATACTGAATAATATTTACATCCAGGCACTTACCGCTGATATCTCATCTGATCAGAGACGGTTTCTGCTGCTTCTTCTCCATCTGGTCAGACCTTCATGTCCACATTTCCCAGCCACGACTTGTCTTGTCACGATGATCTCCAGCCTAGAAAATAACAAGGTCACATATATTGTATAGATACATGTGCCTCTCCCACACTGCGGCCCTGACTACAGATATGTACCCCCCCATTAATATACTATTAGCCACACACCAATCAAAATATAAAGTGATCATCAGCACTGTGCCCCCCATTAACTATAATCTCCGCCGCCCAATAATATAAATTATTCAGTCTCTGTGACTTTCCCCATTTAACTGTAAGGCTATGTGCACACAGAAAATATACAAGGCTTTACAGTACAAGCAAAGTGAAACCCCCATAATTGCTCTCTCCCAGCACCCCCATCATTGCTCTCTCCCAGCACCCCCATCATTGCTCTCTCCCAGCACCCCCATCATTGCTCTCTCCCACCACCCCCATCATTGCTCTCTCTCAGCACCCCATCATTTCTCTCTCCCAGCACCCCCATCATCCCTCTCTCCCAGCACCCCCAATCGTTGCTCTGTCCCAGCACTCCTATCATTGCTTTCTCCAAGCACCCCCATCATTGCTCACTCCAAGCACCCCCATCATTGCTCTCTCAAAGCACCCCCATCATTGCTCTCTCCTATCACCCCATCATTGCTCTCTCCCATCACCCCATCATTGCTCTCTCCCAGCACCCCCATCATTGCTGTCTCCAAGCACCCCCATCATGGCTCTCTCCCATCACCCCATCATTGCTCTCTCCAAGCACCCCCATCATTGCTCTCTCCCATCACCCCATCATTGCTCTCTCCCAGTACCCCTATCATTGCTCTCTCCCAGCACCCCATCATTGCTCTCTCCCAGCACCCCATCATTGCTCTCTCCCAGAAGCCCCATCATTCCTCTCTCCTGGCACCCCCACTGTCGCTTTGTCCCAGCACCCCCATCATTGCTCTCTCCCATCACCCCATCATTGCTCTCTCCCATCACCCCATCATTGCTCTCTCCCAGCACCCTCATCATTGCTCTCTCCCAGCACCCTCATCATTGCTCTCTCTCAGAACCCCCATCATTGCTCTCTCCCAGAGTCCCCATCATTCCTCTCTCCTGGCACCCCCATTGTTGCTTTGTCCCAGCACCTCCATCATTGCTCTCTCTCAGCACTCCCATCATTGCTCTCTCCCAGCACCCCATCATTGCTCTCTCCCAGAACCCCCATCATTCCTCTCTCCCGGCACCCCCACTGTTACTTTGTCCCAGCACCCCCATCATTGCTCTCTCCTATCACCCCATCATTGCTCTTTCCCATCACCCCATCATTGCTCTCTCCCAGCACCCCCATCATTGCTCTCTCCCAGCACCCTCATCATTGCTCTCTCTCAGCACCCCCATCATTGCTCTCTCCCAGCACCCCCATCATTGCTCTCTCCCAGAACCCCCATCATTCCTCTCTCCCAGCACCCCCATCATTGCTCTCTCCCAGCACCCCCATCATTGCTCTCTCCCAGCACCCCCATCATGGCTCTTTCCCAGCACCCCCATCATTGCTCTCTCCCAGCACCCCATCATTGCTCTCTCCCAGCAACCCCATCATTGCTCTCTCAAAGTACTCCATAATTGCTCTCTCCCAGCACCCCCATCATTGCTCTCTCCCAGCACCCCTTCATTGCTCTCTTCCAGCACCCCATCATTGCTGTCTCCCACCACCCCCATCATTGCTCTCTCCCAGCAGCCCCATCATTGCTCTCTCCCAACACCCCCATCATTGCTCTCTCACAGCAATCCCCATCATTGCTCTCTCCAAGCACCCCCATCATTGCTTTCTCCCAGCAACCCCTTCATTGCTCTCATCCAGCAAACCCCATCATTGCTCTCCCCATCCCCACCATCCTCATCATTGCTCTCCCTATTGCTACCATCCTCATCATTGCTCTCCCCATTGCTACCATCCTCATCATTGCTCTCCCCATTGCCACCATCCTCATCATTGCTCTCCCCATTGCCACAATCTTCATCATTGCCCTCCCCATCGGCACCAGCCCCATCACTGTTCTCCCCATGGCCACCAGCCTCATCATTGCTCTCCCCATCCCCATCATTGCTCTCCCCATCCCCACCATCCTCATCATTGCTCTCCCCATCCCCACCATCCCCATCATTGCTCTTCCCATTCGCATCATTGCTCTCACCATCCCCACCATTGCTCTCCCCATCCCCACCATACCCATCATTGCTCTACCCCACCTCCCCTCATTCTGTTATTCCTCTCCCCAGCGTTTAAGTAAAAAAAAACACAACTTACCTCTGAGCCTGCTCCCCTGCTGCATTCTCCTCATCTCTAGTAACTTTCTCCCTGACACAGGCCCGTGCTGCATGATGAAGTCATCAAGCAGCACGGGCCTGTGTCGGGGAGGAAGCACCAGGCTGGAAGCAGAGGTGAGAATGGATCCCTCCAGCTCCGCTGCCATTTACCTCCTGATTGCAGTGGAGCTGCAAGGATTGCTATCTGCCCACCGCACATGAGAGGGCAATCTGGCCATGGGCCCCCCAGAGCCTGGGGCTCTGAGAAGCAGGCCAGATTGCCCTCAATATTAGCCTCCCAGCAAGGGTTCCCCTGCATGGCCGAGCCCCGGTGCAGTTGCACCAGCTGCAACGGCGGTAGGTCCGACCCTGGCTCTGAGTACAGATAATGTAGTAGATGTCACTTGCAGTCCTATGTAACACCATAGATAACACAGTGATAAGTCCCTAAGTACAGATAATGTAGTAGCTGTCACCTGCAGTCCTATGTAACAAAACTGATAACACAGTGATAACTCCCTGAGTACAGATAATGTAGTAGATGTCACCTGCAGTCCTATGTAACACCACAATGCACTTTGGAAGTGCATTCAGCTGTAGGTTGAATTTCTGCTAAAGGGAAAAAAACCTCTTTAAATCTTCCTTAGCGAGTGTGAACAAGCTGAGTGTGACTGGAGCGTAGGTGCGAACTGAAGTAAGTGTGTGACTTGTTTTTCAGTGACTTGGATTCAGGGAGTTTGGAAGGGAGGAATTTGGACTGAATTGCTGTCTGTATCTTATTAATTCTTTACATTTCTTTTTACTTAACATTTCTGTCTAGTGCAATCCCCATTAGGAAATGAGCCACATGTTTGCATTCCTTGAACAGCCGGTCGTGGGTGCATACTGCTGTGCGAGATGTGAGCACGTTGTGCGTTTGGAAGCCCAGGTACTGGATCTAAATGAGCAGCTGGTAACACTGAGATCCATTGACAATATGGAAAGGAGTCTGCTGCTCAGTGAGCAGCTGCTCACTGGGGTAGATGTGGAGGAGGGTGGTAGTATGGAGCTGCAGGACAGTGAGGCAGCTAGCTGGGTGACAGTTAGAAGGGGGGTAGAGGGAAGAGTGCCAGGGAGGCTAGTTCTGATCTGGCACACCCCAACAAGTTTGCAAAGTTGGCAGATGAGGGGGGTGTCGGTACAGGGGTAGCACTGCTGCAGCAAGGCATGTCCTCTGAAAGCCGGAGGAGTGTCAGCTCCAGTAAGGGGGGAAATGGGAGAGCAGGGCAGGCCAGGCAGGTGCTGGTAGTGGGGGACTCAATTATTAGGGGAACAGATAGGGCAATCTGTCACAAAGACAGGGATTGTAAGAAGGAAGACTTGTCTAGGGCCAGGTGCGGAGCTCCGGCGCCGGAACTGCCAGGGTCCTGCCCAGTGTGCCAGGGGACAGGATTAAGAGTGCACCGGGGACTTCCTGGACAGTGCTGGGGGACAGTGGAGAGGGACGGAAGAGAGGAAGTCAGGTGTCTGGGCTCGTGCGAAAGAGACAGTTGGTTGTGGAGAGCAGACCGGCAGTTGGGGAGAAACGGTCAGACCTGCCGACAACGAGAGAGAGACGTGCTGCCCTGTCCTCGGTGAAATAGAGACGTGCTGACCTGTCTGTGGTGATGGACAAAAGGGTAGCACAGCTTGCCGCAAAAACAAAGGACGTGCGGTCTGTTTTTGTCCGATTTTACTGTTTTATTGTTGTGTTACTTAAATTTACACTCCCTGCGTGGAGAAACCAAATCTTGAATTAAACCTCTGCCATACTCTCTGCGTGCTGTGTGCGGCATCCGAGCCTTTTAACATATGGCGTAGTCGGCAGGATGTCGTCCCCAGATGCAGTTGCAGGCATGGCAGACCAGGCCAGCGCGAGAGCCCCTACAGCTAGCCTACCCCTGGGCGCCATGTTGAATAATCTCCCAAAGTTTACTGGAGACAACATGATGCTGTGGGATTGGGTAGAACGGGTTAAGAGCATGTTACGGATGCACCCAATGACCCCCGATATGCAAGCAGAGATAGCTTTGCTGGCTTTAGAAGGAGAAGCTCGACAGTCAGTAATGTTTCATTCCCCCACTGACCGAAATACGGTGGAAAAGGTGGTACGGATCCTAGAAGAAATGCATGGGGACCCTTCTAATGTGGCAGAGTTAAGGATGCGACTGTTCCAACAGGTACAAAGGGAGGGGGAGACTGTGACCCAATATGTCAACGCCCTACAGAGTGTGTACACTTACATCACTAGGAAAACGAACCTAGAAGACGTGGGAGTGGGGCCCCCGGACCTAGTACTTAGGGACCAGTTCGTAGCCAGCCTCAGAGATGCGCAGCTGAGACAGGCCTTGCGAGAGCGCTTGGGCACCAACCCGCGTATGACATTTCTGGAGGCAGGGGCAGAGGCCCCCATGAGGGAACAGGGGATGGGGGTAGTGACCCTGGCAGGGATGGTCTGGGGCAATGCAGTGCCCCCGTCGCCCACGGCTGAACCAGAATGGGCCCGAGAGATGCGGCGGGAAATCCAAGAAATGCGAGAAGAGTGGTACAATATTCGAGTGGCTCAATCAATGAGAGCCGGAACAGTTGACCCGAGACCCCCGGGCGAAGTAAAGGACGAGCCCAGACCCCGCGTTGGAACAGAGCCCAATCGGGTGGCCCGACGACCCCCTGCAGACAGGCGACCAACGTGTTGGAATTGTGGGGGCATGGGGCATTACGCCAGGAGCTGTGCCAGTTGAGGAAGGCCTCTGTCCCGGCAGCCGTTAAACTGACGGGCTCCGGGTGTGAGGGACGCAACCCGGAGCGGAGGAAGGCAGTGAGTCCCGAAGACTTAATATCCGTGAGCCCGAAAGTGTGGGCCGAGCTTGGCGGACGGGCGGTTCACTGCTTGATCGACACGGGATCTCAAGTGACCACCATGGGAGAAACTTATTTCCGTCAGCGGTACCCAGAGATGGCACGAAATGAAGGGTGTCCCTTGATAAAGCTCACAGCCACTAGCCAACTGCCCATTCCGGTCACAGGAGTAGTGTGGTTACGTATCCGGTTGTGCGGACAAGATGTGGGAAGAAAAGGAGTCGTCCTGTCAGGTGGAGATGCCGGCCCAGGACCACCAGTGACCCTCGGTATGAACGTGCTGAAGGAAATCGGGCAGATCTTGATTAGAGAACCATGAGAGCTCACGCTAGGGCGGTGGAACTCTAGAGCCCCTCAAAGGAAGGCCCTCCAGCAGCTGATCAGGGTTGCCCAGGCGCAAGAGACCTCGAGTGGGAGAAAAGTTCTGGGAAAGGTGATAATACCCGCCACCAACACCCTCACCTTACCACCAGGACAGACAGTCCTCACTTTGCCCGTCCGAGCCTGCACCCCACTAGAAGGGGTAGAGATTCAGATCGAGTCAACCACCGTGGACAAGGTGCCTCCGGGTCTATTGGTAGCGCGGACCTTGGCTACCATCCATAAGGGAAATGTGGTGGTACGATGCGTGAACCTGAATCCGAGTGAGCTCATGCTTCCCGCCAGGACCGAAATGGCCCATATCCTGCGGATGCCAGAACAGCTGGAACCGTCAGATGCGATACAATTGTCAGCCGTAAGAGGGATCTCTGGACCCTGGCGATCACCGTACGATCGGGGTCTCCTCGACCTCAGACTAAGGACGGTCGAAGATCCTAGAACAGATGCGTGCTGATTTGACAGGGCTCACAACGGAACAGGTGTACCAGGTCGAAGAGATGCTGGGACGGTACCAGGACGTCTTTGCCCGACATGAGGACGACTTTGGATGTACCGAGGCCATCACCCATGAGATCCCTACGGGAAGTGCTGCTCCAGTACGGGAACAGTATAGACAGATACCCCCGCAAATGTACCAGGAGGTGAAGGAAATGCTGGCCCATATGATACAGAA
The DNA here is from genome assembly GCF_046119375.1 of Phyllobates terribilis. Taxonomy (NCBI): domain Eukaryota; kingdom Metazoa; phylum Chordata; class Amphibia; order Anura; family Dendrobatidae; genus Phyllobates; species Phyllobates terribilis. Next base: position 11,964,385 of record NW_027362772.1, on the reverse strand, counting down.
CGGGGTGATTCGGGAAAGCCAGAGCCCATGGGCGGCTCCAATCGTCCTGGTCAGGAAGAAGGATGGAACCCTACGATTCTGTGTGGACTACAGGCGGGTAAATGCTTGCACCGTAAGAGACTCGTACCCTTTACCCAGGATCGAGGAGCCTCTATCCGCCCTAGGCAAGGCGAAATACTTCTCCTCCCTGGATCTGTCCAGCGGATACTGGCAAGTGCCAGTGGCTGAACACGACCGCGCCAAGACAGCATTCATGTTGCCCATGGGACTCTTCGAGTTTAATCGCATGCCTTTTGGCTTAACCAATGCTCCCGGGACCTTTCAACGCTTGATGGAGAGATGTTTAGGCGATCTGAACTTTGAGGCCACACTGATCTACCTCGATGACATCATCGTCTATGCATCTACCTTCCAGGAACATCTACGACGATTGGAGCAAGTCTTGAGTCGCCTTCGAAATCACGGCCTGAAGGTGAAGTCACAAAAATGTCATATATTCCGCAAGCAGGTTGAGTTCCTCGGGCACACGGTGTCCGGTGAAGGAGTCAGGCCCACTCAGGAGAAAGTGGCCGCCATGCAAGAGTGGCCCACCCCGAAGACTTTAAAGGACGTGCGGGCCTTCCTAAGACTCGCAGAGTATTGCCGCAGGTTCGTGAAAAATTTCACGCACATCGCTAATCCACTACTGGAGCTCCTTCAAAGGACACCTGCGGGCTCGAAAAATCGAACAGTGAAATGGGGAAGAGAACAGGAGGAGGTCTTCAGGGCCATGAAGATGGCCCTGACAGAAGCTCCCATACTGACCTACGTGGACTTTTCTCAGCCCTTTGTTCTTCACACCGATGGAAGTCTCCTTAGTCTAGGGGCCGTGTTGTTACAGGAACAGGAGGGGAGAGAGCGGGTGATAGCATACGCGAGTCGCTCCCTCCTAGACTCGAAGAACCCAGACAATTACAGCTCCTTTAAACTGGAATTATTGGCCCTAGTGTAGGCAATGACAGAAAAGTTCGCGGAGTACTTGTCGGGGGTCTGAAGTGTTGGTGAAGATAGAAAACAACCCATTGGCTCATCTGGAGAACGCGAAGTTGGGAGCCCTGGAACAACGATGGGTGGCTCGCATGGCTTGGTACCGGTATAAGATCACCTACCTGCCTAGGGCTGAAAACACGCATGCTGATGTCCTCTCCAGGGTGACCCATGAGCACCCCGACCGTGACCGAGACGAAGAACTGGAGGCCGAAGAGGTGCCCAGCTTCCGGAGGGTTGGCAGCCCGTTGTCCGCTATGCAGGGACAGATCGGGGAAGTGAAAGAAGGACACGTGTTGGGGCGGCCCAGGGACAAGTGGGTACGGATGCAGCAAATGGATGGAGAGATTGCGCGGTTGCGACAGTGGGTGGCTTTGAAACAAGTCCCTCACCTTGAAGAAAGGGGGACCCTGACGCCAGAGGGGCTGAAGATGCTGCTGCAGTGGGAGAGACTGAGCCTGCAGGACGGTTTGTTGTACAGACGGGTCCAGTTGGTACGGGAGTTCGGCCCCACTTGGCAAGTAGTGGTTCCAGAGAGTGTGATCGGGACACTGGCCAAGGAAGCACACGAGCGGGGAGCACACTTTGGACCCGAAAAGACCTTCCAGTGGCTGCAGAGACTGGTGTACCACCCCCAGCTAAGAGCTGCAGTGGAGAACGTCTGCCAGAAGTGCCGGACTTGTGAGTTGGTGAAAACCCAGAGCAGCGGGCCCCTGTCCAGACCATTTTGACGGCTGCGCCCTTAGAGGTGTTGATGATCGACTACCTGACCATCGGGCCGGCGCATCTCGGGTATGGACATTGCCTGGTCATGACCGACCACTTTACGAAATTCGTGGTGGTAACTCCGACCAGGGATCAGACAGCTGAATCTGCTGCCCAGGCTATCTGTCGGGACTTCATCAGGGTCTACGGCTGTCCGAAGAAAATTCACTCCGATCCAGGAGTCTGTTTCCAAGGACGGGTGATGGAGGAGCTGCACCGGCTATACAAGATCGAGAAGTCTAGGACCACCCCTTACCATCTGCAAGGGAATGAGTCCTGTGAATGCTTCAACAGAACTTTGATCCAGATGCTTCGAACCTTGGAAGAAGATCGGAAGGTACGCTGGCCGGAGTTTGTGGCCGAGCTGGTGTTTGTCTATAATAACCGGGTACATAGTGCCACAGGGTTCACCCCCTACACCCTGCTGTTCGGACAAAAGGATAGGGAGATCACCGAGCTCGAACTAGATCCCATGGAGGACTGGCCCCGGACGGGCCCATCTACCTGGGTCCGGGAGCATCGGCACCGGTTGCAGACTCTTCGGAGGTTAGTGCTGCAGAAGTTTAAGGAACATAGGCACCATGAAACGCCACCTCTTCGGGGGACATTCCTTAAGTCGGGAGAACGGGTGTTGGTACGGGACAAGAGACCCCGGGGCAAGCTGAGTAGACGGTGGGAGTCGACCCCGTATCGAGTGAAACGGAGAGTTAGTCCTGAAGGACCAGTGTATGAGGTTCAGCCTGAGGGGGAAGAAGCGGCTCCAACTAGAATCGTTCGTCGAAGCATGTTACGGCCCTGTTTGTCTAGCGATGAGGAAAAGAAGGAAGAACTCAGCACAAGGACGAGAGATCCCACACCCAGTGCGCCCATCTATTATGATGAGGAGGAAGAGACGATAGTGGCTGCGATCCCCAGTCTCACATCGCCCACAGCTTCCCACACGAGAGAGGAGGGCCCACTGCTCCGTCAGGCTGGGCCGGGCGAAGTTGGGAACCCCAGAGACTCTCAAGTACCCTGCGCTCCAACTGCGTTACGCTGGTCCGAACGATCCACGGCTGGCGTACCGCCTATCCGCTACAATCAGGATCAGTTCATCTAGCAACGTATCATCCAAGAGGTCAGAGAGTGTGAGCGCCTGGTGAAAAAACTCTCGCCCGTGGACTGGCGAGCTCAAAGCGAGCGGGAGTGTAAGAAGGAAGACTTGTCTAGGGCCAGGTGCGGAGCTCCGGCGCCGGAACTTCCAGGGTCCTGCCCAGTGTGCCAGGGGACGGGATTAAGAGTGCATGGGGGAATTCCTGGACAGTGCTGGGGGACAGAGGAGAGGGACGGAAGAGAGGAAGTCAGGTGTCTGGGCTCGCGCGAAAGAGACAGTTGGTTGTGGAGAGCAGACCGGCCGTTGGGGAGAAACGGTCAGACCTGCTGACAACGAGAGAGAGACGTGCTGCCCTGTCCTCGGTGAAATAGAGACGTGCTCACCTGTCTGCGGTGACGGACAAACGGGTGGCACAGCTTGCCGCTAAAACAAAGGACGTGCGGTCTGTATCGGGCCTACAGAAAGTGATTGTTCAGTTACCTGCATCACCACAGTTTTACAGACATCTGACGGTGACCTACCGGTGAGGATGCACCCGGGATTAGTGATCCTAACGCAGTTTGCTGTACGCCGGAGGAGCTTGCTACGGCTCTTAAAGGAGTCATGACCGCTGTCGTGTGGTCAAAGGACTGGGGGCCCAGTGGGTGAGACCCGAGACCGCCCACTGCCGCCAGAAGACGGACACCCTCTGGAGTGAGTGTCTGTAGACGGACGTAGTTTTCGCTAAAGGATAGATAAGTGCAAGCCTCCAGTAATCTACCTTCTCTTATTCAGCCTGAACTTTTGGGACTGCGCCGTATTGTTAATCCTTTCCGTGTTATAGTTAAACCACAATCGTTTATTGTCCGATTTTACTGTTTTATTGTTGTGTTACTTAAATTTACACTCCCTGCTTGGAGAAACCAAATCTTGAATTAAACCTCTGCCATACTCTCTGCGTGCTGTGTGCGGCATCCGAGCCTTTTAACAGGATCATCGAACAGTGTGCTGCCTACCTGGCTCTCGAGTCCGGCACATCGCTGATCGGGTTTACAGATTACTGGGAGGGACTGGTGAGGACCCAGCGGTCATGGTGCACATTGGCACAAATGACAAAGTTAGAGGTAGGTGGAAGGTCCTTAAAGATGATTTCAGGGAATTAGTCTGCAAGCTTAAAGCAAGGACCTCCAAGGTAGTATTCTCTGAAATACTGCCTGTACCACGTGCCACGCCAGAGAGGCAATGGGAGATAAATAAGTGGCTCAGGAATTGGTGTAGGAAGAAGGGGTTTGGGTTCCTGGAGAACTGGGCCGACTTCTCAGTTGGCTACAGACTCTACGCTAGGGATCGGCTGCACCTCAATGGGGAAGGTGCAGCTGTGCTGGGGGAGAAAATGGCTAGAAGGTTGGAGGAGTGTTTAAACTAGGGGGGGGGAGGGTATTCATTTTATAGGTGGGGAAGATAGTGCAGATAGTGACCTGGGCACAAATAAAGAAATTGGGGATGGGGTTAGAGCAGTCAATACAGTAAGAAGGAATAGAGGTACAGAGAGATACATAAGATGCATGTATACTAATGCCAGAAGCCTCACCAACAAAATGGAGGAATTAGAATTCATTTTGTTGGAAAATAATTATGACATGGTGGGGATATCTGAGACATGGCTGGATGAGAGCCATGACTGGGCAGTTAATTTACAGGGCTACAGTCTGTTCATAAATGACCATACAAACAAGCGAGGGGGTGTGTGTGTTTATATGTAAAATCATGCTTAAAACCCATCTTGCATGAGAATATATGTGAATCTAATGAAAATGTAGAGTCCCTGTGGGTGGAGATAAGGGGAGGGAGAAAAAAATAATAAGTTAATGATAGGGGTTTGTTGTAAGTCTCCAAAAATAATGGTAGCAGCAGAGAATATCCTCATAAAGCAAATAGATGAAGCAGCGACTCAAGAAGTCATTACTATGGGGGACTTCAACTACCCTGAAATACATTGGAGAACAGAAACCTGTAGTTCCAGCAAAGGTAATAGGTTTTTGACAACTATGAGAGACAATTACCTTTCACAACTGGTTCAGGACCCAACAAGAAGGGGGGCACTGCTAGACCTAATATAACCAACAGGCCAGACCGCATATCAAATATACGAGTTGGGGGTCACTTGGGTAATAGTGATCACAAAATAATAAGTTTTCATGTATCCTTTAATAAGATGTGTAGAAGAGGGGTTACAAGGACAATAAACTTCAGGAAGGCAAAGGCAAATTTCCAACGGTTAAGAGATGATCTTAGTGCAATAAACTGGGACGATATCCTGAGACATAAAAATACACAAAGCAAATGGGAGACATTTATTATCATCCTGAATAGGACCTGTGCACAATATATACCTTATGGGAATAAACATGCTAGAAATAGGAGGAAACCACTATGGCTAAATAGAGCTGTAAGGGGTGCAATAAGTGACAAAAAAGAAAGCATTTAGAGAACTAAAGCAAGTAGGTAGTGATGAGACATTAAATAAATACAGAAAATTACATAAATTCTGTAAAAACTAAATCAAGGCAGCAAAGATTGAGACTCATTGCCAGAGAAAGTAAAAATAATCCCAAAATATTCTTTAACTACATAAATAGTAAGAAACTAAAAAATGATAGTGTTGGCCCCCTTAAAAATAGTCTGGGTTAAATGGTGGATGAGGATGAAGAAAAAAACAAAATGCTAAATGATTTTTTTTCAACAGTATTTACACAAGAAAATCGCATGACAGAAAACATGATCAGTAGTGTTGAGCGATACCTTCCGATATCAGGAAATATCGTATCGGATTGGATCGGACAGATACTCAAAAAGTATCGGATATCGCCGATTCCGATACCGGAAACCAATGCAAGTCAATGGGACAGAAATATCGGAATGAAAATAAACCCTTTCTTTCCTTGTAGGTTAATTCTACATGAAGTAAAACAACTAAGAATAATGTTGAATGTATTATGCGAAAAGCCGGCAATTCATCAGCGCATACACCGGTACCCGACAATTTACAACAGAAAGAATAGAGCTTCACACATAGATTAGATAGATAGAAACATGTCAGTCACATATATATGAAGTACAGTGACAGTGTTGCTTAATGTACTTGTCATTTAGTGCAAAGGATTTATTAAAAAAAATATTAGTGTTTTCATGCACCGTCTCTTTAAAAAAGCCGGCCGGCAATTCAGCAGCGGTACCCGACAATTTATAACAGACAGAATAGAGCTTCACACATAGATTAGATAGATAGAAACATGTCAGTCACATATATATGAAGTACAGTGACAGTGTTGCTTAATGTACTTGTCATTTAGTGCAAAGGATTTATTAAAAAAAATATTAGTGTTTTCGTGCACCGTCTCTTTAAAAAAGCCGGCCGGCAATTCAGCAGCGGTACCCGACAATTTATAACAGACAGAATAGAGCTTCACACATAGATTAGATAGATAGAAACATGTCAGTCACATATATATGAAGTACAGTGACAGTGTTGCTTACTGTACTTGTCATTTAGTGTAAAGGATTTATTTAAAAAAATAATAGTGTTTTCATGCACTGTCTCTTTAAAAAAGCCGGCCGGCAATTCAGCATCTGTACCCGACAATTTAGAATAGAAGGAATAGAGAATCATACATAGATTAGATAGATAGAAACATGTCAGTCACATATATATGAAGTACAGTGACAGTGTTGCTTACTGTACTTATCATTTAGTGTTAAAATAAAGGATTTATTTAAAAAAAAATTGGCGTTCGGTTCCCCTTAATTTTAGTCTCTAGCGGAGGTTAAGCAGACAGCTGGGGCAGATGTTTGAAGCCTGGGAAGGGGGTAATACCCACGGAGCTTCCCAGGCTGCTAATATCAGCCCCCAGCGGAATACTTAGCCTTTACTAGCTATTAAAATGGGGGACCCCCCCAAAAAAATGACGTGAGGTTCCCACTAATTTAATAGCTAGCAAAGGCTAGGCAGACAGCTGGGGGCTGATATTAATAGCCCAGGAAGGGTGCCATGAATATTGGCCCCCTCCCAGGCTAGAAACACCAGCCGTCAGCCGCCCCAGAAATGGCGCATCCATAGGATGCGCCAATTCTGGCACTTAGCCTCGCTCTTCCCACTGCCCTGTAGCGGTGGCAGTGGGGTAATAGGGTTGGGGTTGATGTCAGCTTATAATACCAGCTGACATCAAGCCCAGGTTAGTAATGGAGAGGCGTCTATAAGACACCCCCATTACTAACCCCATAGTCAAAGTTAAAAAACAAAACACAAACACCCAGAATAAAGTCCTTTAATTGAAATAAACACACAATTCTTTATTGTTCTAAATTAAACCATACTTACCGTCACGCCCATTCCAGCTGAAGCCAACGATCTCCTGCAATAAAAATAAAATAATAAAGCAACCTCATCCTTACCTTTCCATGGTTCCCACGATGGCTCCAGCTCTGCTACATCGAGATGACAGGCTGTACCGCAGCAGAACGCTGCCATCCAGCCTGTCATCCCGCAGACACTGAGAAGCGCAGGCATGCTTGCGCTCCTCAGTGTCTCTCTGTGACGGCATCCAGATGAGCCGACAATGAACTCGGCTCACCTCATGCACGTCACTGACAGCGTGGGAGAATTCTCCTGCACTCAGCGCTTCAGCGTGAGAATTTTCCCACGCTGTCAGTGACGTGCATGAGGTGAGGTCATGTCCAATGAACTCAGCTCACCTCATGCACGTCACTGACAGCGTGGGAGAATTCTCACGCTGAAGCGCTGAGTGCAGGAGAATTTTCCCACGCTGTCAGTGACGTGCATGAGGTGAGCCGAGTTCATTGGACATGACCTCACCTCATGCAGCTTGCGCTTCTCAGTGTCTGCGGGATGACAGGCTGGATGGCAGCGTTCTGCTGCGGTCCAGCCTGTCATCTCGATGTAGCAGAGCTGAAGCTGTCGTGGGATCCATGGGAAGATAAGGATGAGGTTGGTTTATTATTTTTCTTTTATTGCAGGAGATCGTTGGCTTCAGCTGGAATGGGCGTGATGGTAGGTATGGTTTAATTTAGAACAATAAAGAATTGTGTGTTTATTTCAATTAAAGGACTTTATTCTGGGTGTTGTGTTTTTTTTAAATACTTTACTAGAAATTCATGGTGGTCATGTCTAATATTGGCGTGACCCCATGAATTTCGGGCTTAGGGCCAGCTGATAATGCCAAGCTGGCATTAACCCCTTTATTACCCAGTGAGCCACCGCACCAGGGCCCTGGATGAGTTGGGTACAGCGCCAGAAGATGGCGCTTCTATGAACGCGCCATTTTCCGGGGCGGCTGCGGACTGCAATTTGCAGCGGGTGGGGCCCAGAAAGCTTGGGCCTCCCTGCGCTGCGGATTCCAGCCCCCAGCTGCCTAGTTGTACCTGGCTGGACACAAAAATAGGGCGAAGCTCCACGTATTTTTATTTTTAATTATTTCATGAAATTCATGAAATAATTAAGAAAAAAAGGGCTTCCCTATATTGTTGTGTCCGGCCAGGTACAAATAGGCAGCTGGTGGTTGGGGGCAGTCCGTTCCTGCCTGCTGTACCTGGCTGGACACAAATATAGTGCGAAGCCCCACGTCAATTTTTTTTAATTATTTCATGAATTTCCTGAAATAATAAAAAAAAAATTGACGTGGGGCTTCGCACTATATTTGTGTCCAGCCAGGTACAGCAGGCAGGAACGGGCTGCCCCCAACCACCAGCTGCCTATTTGTACCTGGCCGGACACAACAATATCGGGAAGCCCTTTTTTAAAAAAAATATTTCATGAAATAATTAAAAAAAAAAATAAGTGGGGCTTCTCCCTATTTTTGTGTCCAGCCAGGTACAACTAGGCAGCTGGGGGATGGAATCTGCAGCGCAGGGAGACCCAAGCTTTCTGGGCCTCCCCCCAACTGCAAATTGCAGTCCGCAGCCACCCCAGAAAATGGCGCGTTCATAGAAGCTGGATGCTGTACCTGGCTGGCATACAAAAATATGGCAAAGCCCACGTCAAAATTTTTGGGAAAAATTAATTAAAAAATAAATAATAATTTAGGGACTGCATCTTTATTAACTCCTCAAATGTCATTTAGTGTTAAAATAAAGGATTTATTTAAAAAAAAAATTGGCGTGGGATGCCCCATAATTTTAGTCTCTAGCGGAGGTTAAGCAGACGGCTGGGGCAGATGTTTGAAGCCTGGGAAGGGGGTAATACCCACGGAGCTTCCCAGGCTACTAATATCAGCCCCCAGCTGAATACCTAGCCTTTACTAGCTATTAAAATGGGGGACCCCCCCAAAAAAATGACGTGGGGTCCCCCCTATTTTAATAGCTAGCAAAGGCTAGGCAGACAGCTGGGGGCTGATATTAATAGCCCAGGAAGGGTGCCATGAATATTGGCCCCCTCCCAGGCTAGAAACACCAGCCGTCAGCCGCCCCAGAAATGGCGCATCCATAGGATGCGCCAATTCTGGCACTTAGCCTCGCTCTTCCACGCTGCCCTGGTGCGTTGGCAGGGGGTAATAGTGGTGGGGTTCATGTCAGCGCCAGCTGCCATGAAGCCCAGGTTAGTAATGATGGGCATCTATAAGACACCCCCATTACTAACCTACAAAGTGTTAAAAAGAAAACACACACTACACCCAGAAAAAAATAATTTATTTGAAATAAACCACACCAGTTTATTTAATTCTTAGTTTACTAAAAAAAAATAGTTACCTGTCCACGTTCCTGCGCTGATCTCCCATGCACAGCTGTCACATCTGGAGATGGTGACAGCTGTGCATGGCTGCTGTAAGCTCACGCTGCCGGGAACACGTCCGCTCCCGGCAGCGGGAGCCCCTGACTGAGGTCACCGGAGTGCATTCAGGCAGCGCAGCTCCGGAGACCTCCTTTACGGCACTGCTGTACCGTGGGAATTTCTCACGATACAGCAGGGCCGTAAAGGAGCTGACCGGAGCAGCGCTGCCTGAACTCTGGCGAACCCGCTTATGCAATGACGGGGCTGCTTTACGGCCCCATCATTCTAGCGGCGGCAGCAGTTCAGAGCGGTCACATTCTATGTGGCTGCTCTGAACTGGAGATCATCGTGGGACACTCGTGGACTACTACGGAGGGGTAAGGATAAGGTTGTGGTTTATTATTTTATATTTTATTACAGGAGATCGATGGCTTCGGGGAATTAGGTGTCTAGGTGAGTATAGGTGTAGTTTTTTATTTTTTACTTTATTTTAGGTGGCGATCGGCGGGGACAGGTAATGTATGAACTAATTTATTGTAGGTAACCACTGGCCACCAATGACATGTATTTAACATTTATTGGGGACACAGTAGGGCAATTTAAATAGCAGGATCAGGCTGATGGGAACTACTGCTCCCATCGAGCTGATCCTGCTGGCACGAGTGGACGGGGGACAGACATAGGCCGATGGGAGTAGTAGTGTCACATCGGCCTATGTCTGCCTGAACGCACACACCCCCAGACATCGCACAGACACCACACACACCCGCAGACATCGCACAGACACTGCACACACTCGCAGACATCGCACAGACACCGCACACACCCGCAGACACCGCACAGACATCGCACAGACACCGCACACACCCGCAGACACCGCAGAGACACCCCACACACCGCGCACACCCGCACAGACACCCACACACACCAATCATGACCGGTCTGGGAGGTGAGGCTGACCTGTGCGGCCGTGGGAAAGTTCATGTGAGTTTATGCAATGCAGTCAAGCATGAACTCACATGAACCCTCTGAGGGCACCGCGGCGACTTCAAATGAACAGCTGATCAGCATCACCTGATACCTCAGCTGTTCATTTGAAATAACCGGCGGGAAAGCGCAGCACAGAACGGGAAAGCCGGCGGTGAAGTCTTTTCACTGCCGGCTTCCCCGCCCGGGTCCTTCGCTCCCCGCTCCTTGGTGCTGCGCTCCCCGCCCGGTCCTAACTTACGATCGGGATGGGAGGGGGTGAGGGGAGCGGAGGATCAGGGTGGGAGGCTGCGGGGAAGCAGTATGGGGCTGTGTGATTGTTTAAAAGCCGGCGGCTTTTTACCGCGCGCCGGCTTTTAAACAATCAGGAGAATTCTCCCACGCTGGGATGGCATTCTGATGACAGGCTGGATCTCAGCTGAGCGCTGCCATCCAGCTTGTCATCCTTCAGAGACACTGCAGAGCGCAGGCATTATGGGAACTTCCGATTCCGGTATTCGATATTGTAAAAGTATCAGAATTAAGTATTGGAATTCCGATACCGCGAATATCGGCCGATACCCGATATTTCAGTATCGGAATGCTCAACACTAATGATCAGTGATAAAAAAAAATATTCTCCATTAAATGTCACTTGCTTAACCCAGCAGGAAGTACGGCAGCATCTAAAAATCACTAAAGTTGACAAATCCCCGGGCCCAAATGGGATACACCCGCGAGTACTGCAGGAATTAAGTAACGTCATAGATAGACCATTATTTTTAATCTTTAAAGATTCCATAATAACAGGGTCTGTACCACAGGACTGGCGTATAGCAAATGAGGTGCCAATATTCAAAAAGGGGACAAAAAACGAACGTGGAAATTATAGGCCAGTAAGCTTAACCTCTACTGTGGGTAAAATCCTGGAGGGTTTCCTAAGAGATGCTATACTAGAGTATCTGAAGAAGAATAACCTCATGACCCAATATCAACATGGGTTTACCCCATTCCTGTCAGACTAATCTGATCAGCTTTTATGAGGAGGCAAGTTCCGGACTGGACCAAGGAAATGCAGTGGATGTTGTGTATATGGACTTTTCAAAAGCTTTTGATACGGTTCCACATAAAAGGTTGATACATAAAATGAGAACAATGGGGATAGGGGAAAATATATGTAAGTGGGTTAAGAACTGGCTCAGTGATAGGAAACAAAGGGTGGTTATTAATGGAACACACTCAGGCTGGGTCACAGTTAACAGTGGGGTACCACAGGGGTCAGTATTGGGCCTGCTTCTTTTTAACATATTTACTAATGATCTTGTAGGGGGCATACAGAGTAGTATTTCAATATTTGCAGATGACACTAAACTCTGCAGGGTAATCAATACAGAGGAGGACAATTTTATATTACAGGAGGGTCTATGTAAACTAGAAGCTTGGGCTGATAAATGGCAAATGAGCTTTAATGGGGATAAATGTAAGGTAATGCACTTGGACTGAGGAAATAAAATGTATAATTATATGCTTAATTGTAAAACACTGGGCAAAACTGTCACTGAAAAAGACCTGGGTGTATTGGTGGACGACAAGCTCACGTTTGGTGGCCAGTGTCAGGCAGCTGCTGCAAAGGCAAATAGAATAATGGGATGCATTAAAAGAGGCATAGATGCTCATGAGGAGAAGATAATTTTACCTCTATACAAGTCACTAGTGCGATCACACTTAGAATACTGTGTACAGTTCTGGTCTCCAGTGTATAAGAAAGACATAGCTGAACTAGAGCGGGTGCAGAGAAGAACGACCAAGGTTATTAAAGGACTGGGGGGTCTGCAATACCAAGACAGGTTATTACACTTGGGGTTATTTTGTTTGGAAAAAGGAAGGCTTAGGGGTGATCTTATTACTATGTACAAGTATATGAGGGGACAGTACAAAGACCTGTCTACTGATCGTTTTACTCTGAGGCCAGAGACGGGGACAAGGGGGCATCTTCTACGTCTGGAGGAAAGAAGGTTTAATCATAATCACAGACGCGGATTCTTTACTGTAAGAGCAGTGAGACTATGGAGCTCTCTGCCGCATGATGTTGTAATGAGTGATTCACTACTAAAATTTAAGAAGGGCCTGGATGCCTTTCTTGAAAAGTATAATATTACATGTTATATATACTAGATTCCTTGATAGGGCGTTGATCCAGGGAACTAGTCTGATTGCCGTATGTGGAGTCAGGAAGGAATTTTCTTCCCCAATGTGGAGCTTAGTGTTTGCCACATGTTTTTTTTTTGCCTTCCTCTGGATCAACATGTTAGGCTATTTGGTTGAACTAGATGGACTTAGTCTTCCTTCAACCCTAAAAACTGTTACTATGTTACTATGTAAATGCACAAACAATGAGACCTGAGCCCTATGAGTAATGCCCTCCCTGACCCCTTACCTGTGAATGTGTACTTGAACTGATGACTGTAACTAGTCTAAGGGAAATGTGTTTCTGTAGCAGTCAGACTTGAAACAGAAATTGGAAAGAGACTTTACAGGGAGAGTCAAGGTTCAGACTCTGAGACCATCAGCTTGGAAGCATGGCTTTAAGCAACCATGGCTTTAACCAAAGAGACACAGATTTGGATTCTACATGATTCCTACCAGAAAGATACGGATTTGCTCCATTGACCATCAGAGAGCCCATGGATACATTTGGGGAGACCAGGTTGGGACGATGAAGTCACCTAGCCCTATGAATATGTTGTTTGGGGTTGCCAGGTGGGACCCTCCAGTTGCCTGGAACCCATGGGGACATTCGGAGAAGCCAGATTGGGACCAGCCGGTCATGTGGCCCCATGGAAACTCTCAGTGATGCTAGGGTGGGGCCCTCGGGTCTTCTGGCCTTGTATCTTGTTGGACTGCTAGCTTGCTTAGCTTGCTGCTGCCTTCTCACCGTGGGGGCCCACCAGAAGCTGGGGGCCACTGGTTGAGGTAGTTGGCCCTGGAAGCTGTTCTATCCCAGGCAGGCGGAGCAAAAGGGTCAGACTGTGTAATGTTGTACCATCTTGGGTATTTGCTGGGACTGTTCTGTGTGTTTATTGTCCCTTTGGTAGTTCAATAAAGTATTGCCATGCTGTTTTACTCTCACCCTGTGTTGTCTGAGTAGTGTTACACCCACGGAAGACCCCGGGTCTTCACATGAGCACCTAAATGCAATACTGGGAGATATTGCACAACTGATATCAGTGGGTGAGTGTATAAAAGGCAACCATATTTCTGTACAGTTTACCTGAAACACCCAGTGCTATGATTACTGGAGAGACAAGTGTTACGCTCAAGGGTGAGGTGGATTATCAAAGCCACAGGTCAGGGTGGACATATGAACCAAGTGTATTGTCACAGCAGTCGAGAAGGCACATGGACCAGTAAGGACCCAAACCACAGGCTACATGACAGCAGACAAACAAAAGGAGGCAGAACACACAAGAGCATAGATCTAGGAGAGCAGATGAAGAGGAAAACTGCAGGTCTAAAACAAACAGCACTCAGATGTAGGTAGCAGAATTCACAGCAGATTGTAGCCTAATTAGAAGAATCTCTAGTAAATATTTGTGATGCTTGCACTAAACAATGGGTAAATTAGCTGCAGTTACGAGTTTTGGAATCCAGAGCTGATTGTAAAATCGTGTTAAAATTCTTTTATAGAGCAAATAATGGGATAACCAGTTGGTAGGAAGAAGAAGCAGATAGTTATAGCAATAATCACAAGAGCCCGAGGAGATGAAATTAAATTAAATCCCCAAAAATTTTATACATACATCAATGCCAAAAAGAGTAAATCAAATGGTATCGGCCCCTTAAAAGACAATAATGACAAGATAATTATGGAGGACAAAGAAAAGGCTGAGATATTAAACATACACTTTTCATCCGTGTTCACCAACAGTCTGTTCCAGGGATCTTTCAACAGGGCTAAAAGCAAAGTTCACCTCCTAACATAGCTAGTTTAACACAAAAAGAAGTACGCCTGCGGATGAATACCATCTGCGCCAGGGGATTGACAAATCCCCTGGCGCAGATGGTATTCATCCACGGATACTGAGGGAATTGAGCTCAGTAATTGACAAACTGCTGTATCTCGTATTCTTAGACTCTCTTGTAACAGGGGTAGTGCCACAGGATTGGAGGATAGCCGATGTGGTACAGATATTTAAGAAAGATAAGAAGGAGGATCCAGGTAACTACCATCCGGTAAGTCTGACATCAGTAGTGTGCAAAGTTTTTGAGGTCATCATAAGAGAAGATCTGCAAAGTTATATCGCAGAGAATAATATAATAAATGATAATTAGCACGGATTCATGAAATATAGGTCGTGTTTGACCAACATGTTGGGTTCTATGAGGAGGTAAGTGAAAATCTGGATGTTGGTAATGCGGCTGATGTGATTTATCTGGACTTTGCAAAGGCATTTAATACTGTACCACATAACAGCCTTATACTGAAGCTACAGAAGCAAGGACTTGGGGGAATTGGCTAAATGATAGGAAACAAAGAGTCGTCATAAATGGTACGTTCTCTAAAAGGGATATAGTCAGCAGTGGGGTGCCACAGGGATCCGTGCTAGGACCAATTCTTTTTAACCTCTTTATTAATGACTTTGGGGATGGGATTGTGAGTAAAGTCTCAGTTTTTGCTGATGATACCAAACTATGTAGGATATTAAAATCTAATCTTGACATTATGATATTGCAGAACAATCTGGATAAGAGACTGAATGGGAAACACTCGGCAGATGAGGTTTAATGTAGATAAATGTAGAGTAATGCACCTAGGATGGAGTAATCCTATTACTACATATACATTAAGTGGGAGTAGACTCGGGACTACAGAACAGGAAAAGGACGGGGGATTCTGGTTACAAGTAAGCTGAGCAGCAGTACTCAATGTCAAGCAGCAGCCGCAAAAGCAAACAAGATTTTAGGGTGTATAAAAAGAGAAATAAAATCCCGCGATCCCAACGTATTGTTACCCTTTTATAAATCACTGGTGACGCCACATCTGGAATATGGGATCCAGTTTTGGGCTCCATATTTTAAAAAGGATATTCAGAAGTTAGAGCAAGTTCAAAGGCGGCATATGATGAGAGGTTGAAAAAGTTGAGCTTGTTTAGCTTTGAAAAACGACGCCTCAGAGGGGAACTCATTGACATGTATAAATATATGTGTGGTCAGTACAAAGGTCTAGCACATGATTTATTCCTTCCAAAGACCATACTAAGTACCAGGGGGCACTCGAAGAAAGGCGATTCCGGCACCTAAGCAGGAAAGGGTTCTTTACAGTCAGAGCAGTCGGGCTGTGGAATGCCGACCACAAGAGGTAGTGATGGCAGACACTATAACAGCTTTCAAAAAAGGGCTGGACGATTTCCTTGATACAGGTAACATTGTGGGTTCCAGTTAAATTAGACAAAATGCTACACCTATAATAGTACATTTGATCCAGGGTTCTTGTACTGATCGCCTTTTCTCAGGGTCAAGAAGGAATTTTTCCCCATAATGCAAATTCGCTGAAGCTGTCCTGGTGTTTTTGCCTTCTTCTGGATCAACAGATTTAAGTACAGGGATTTTAGTAATACCATAAGTGTAATACAAAAAAAAAACTAATTAAAAAATTATAAACTGGTTCATTTGTAATTGTAATAGTGCAGTAATAATAAAATTGGTAATAATACATTTGTGAAGCCAAGTCCCAGTAAGTTATTGTAGTGTTAGTGTAGGGAGTACAATTGGGGGAGAAAGGTTGAACTTGATGGACCTAGGTCTTTATTCAACCTATGTTAATATGATGGCAACAAAAACTGGATGGTGTAAATCTCCAAACTAACAGCAACTGAACATATAAATATACTAGCTATTGAACCCGTTCTACGCCCGGGTGGCGACCATTTTTATTGGCATATGGTCTTCCAAGCTGTTATGTGCTGCCCCCCTCCTGGTATTTGTGCTGCCCCCATCCTGTCCCCACCATCCTATCCTGGTATGCATGGCACCCCTCATCCCTATCCTGTAATGCATGGCACCCTTCACCCCCAATCCTGGCATGCATGGCACCCCTCAACCCCACTTCTGGAAGGCATGGCACCCCTCAACCCCAATCCTGGTATGCATGGCACCCCTCATCCCCAATTCTGGTATGTGTGGTACTCCTCATCCCTATCCTGGTATGCATGGCACCCCTCACCCCCATCCTGGTATGCATGGCACTCCTCATCCCTATCCTGGTATGCATGGCACCCCTTACCCCCAATCCTGGCATGCATGGCACCCCTCAACTCCAATCCTGGAAGGCATGGCACCCCTCAACCCCAATCCTGGTATGCATGACACCCCTCACTCCCAATTCTGGTATGCGTGGCACCCCTCATCCCCAATCCTGGTATGTGTGGTACTCCTCATCCCTATCCTGGTATGCATGGTACCCCTCATCCCTATTCTGGTATGTATGGCACCCCTAATCCCTATCCTGGTATGTATTGTACCCCTCATCCCTATCCTGGTATGCATGGCACCTCTCAACCCCATCCAGGTATGCATGGCACTCATTGTCCCTATCCTGGTATGAATAGCACCCCTCACCTCCAATCCTGGTATGCATGGCTCCCCTCACCCCCAATCCTGGTATACATGTCACCCCTCACCCCCAATCCTGGTATGCATGGCACCCCTCATCCCCAATCCTGGTATGCATGGCACCCCCTCAACTCCAATCCTGGAAGGCATGGCACCCCTCACCCCCAATCCTGGTATGCATGACACCCCCCATCCCCAATCCTGGTATGTGTGGTACTCCTCATCCCTATCCTGGTATGCATTGTACCCCATCCCTCATCCCTATCCTGGTATGTATGGTATCCCTCATCCTGGTATGCATGGCACCCCTCACCCACATCCTGGTATGCATGGCACTCCTCATCCCTATCCTGGTATGCATGGCCCCTCATCCGAATCCTGGTGTAGCATCGGCGTCTCTGCCTCCTGCCGTGCAGAGACGCTGTTTCCCTCACCGCTGCGGTCCAGGTCTGGTGTCTTCCCGTTACACCGCTGCTGTGGCGCGCACCGCGCACAGCTTCCCGGGCACAGTGTTTAGGGCACACGAGCGCGCCCTCCCTCTTAAAGGGGCCGCACGCTGTCCTATAGAGGACTTCCCCTATATAAGGCACCGCCTCCAAAATGGAGGTGCCTGTGCAAAGTTGTTATTCCGTGTGCTAAACACTTGCTCCAGCCCTCAGGTCCCACTGCCTGTCAGTCCTGCCTGCCAGTCTGTCTGTCAGTCCAGCCCGCCAGCCTGTCTAACACTTCTGTTCTCCAGTCTGTCTACAGTTGTGCCCGCCAGCCTGCTTACCTGGAGCACCTGTCTGTAACCTGCAGTGCTCGCCAGTCTGCCTACCTGGAGCACCTGCCTGTTACCTGTCGTGCCCGCCAGTCTACCCGGAGCACCTGCCAGTTATCTGCCGTGCCCGCCTGCTCGCCTACCCGGAGCACCTATCTGACTATCTGCCGAACCAGCCTGCTTATCTACCCAGTCCACCCTACAGCTTTGCTGCAGTTCTCATCCACTGTACAGGTCAGTTCCTGCCATCTGACCCGTGGGAGTCACCTGCTCTCACACAAGGTCGGTCCCAGAGTGGCACCTGGTCCACCTGCCCGGTTCCTCGCTGGTTCACGGAGTCGACTAAGCCGCCGTGTGACCTTGGTCGGGCCGAGTAGACACTTAGTCATGCCCCTCTGGTCCCTCCTTGCACCGAAGCACAGAGGTTCCACCACCCGGACTCATAACACCTGGTATACATGGCACCCCTCATCCCCAATCCTGGTATGCATGGCACCCCTCATCCCCTATCCTGGTATGCATGTCACCCCTCATCCCCAATCCTCGTATGCATGGCACCCCTCATCCCCAATCCTGGTATGCATGGCTCCCTCATCCCCAATACTGGTATGCATGGCTCCCTCATCCCCAATCCTGGTATGTATGGCACCCCTCATCCCCAATCCTGGCATTCATGGCACCCCTCATCCCCAATCCTGGTATGCATGGCACCCCTCATCCCCCATCCTGTTATTCATGGCACCCCTCATCCCCAATCCTGGTATGCATGGTACCCCTCATCCCCAATCCTGGTATGCATGGCTCCCTCATCCCCAATCCTGGTGTGCATGGCTCTCTCATCCCCAATCCTGGTATGAATGGTACCCCTTGTCCCCAATCCTGGTATGTATGGCTCCCTCATCCCCAATCCTGGTGTGCATGGCACCCCTCATCCCCAATCCTGGTATGCATGACTCCGTCATCCCCAATCCTGGTATACATGGCACTCCTCATCCCCATCCTGGTATGCATGGGCCCCTCATCCCTAATCCTGGTATACATGGTACCCCTCATCCCTATCTTGGTATGTATAGCACCCCTCATCCTGGTATGCATGGCACCCCATCCCTCATCCTGGTATGCATGGTACCTCTCATCCCTATTCTTGTATGCATGGTACCCCTCATCCTGGTATGCATGCAATCCCATCCCTCATCCTGGTATGCATGGCACCCCGCATTCCTATCCTGGTATGTATGGTACCCCTCATCGCTATTTTGGTATGCATGGCACCGTTCACCCCCCAATCCTGGTATGCAAGGTCCCCTCACCACCCAATCCTGGTATGCATGGTCCCCTCACCCACCAATCCTGGTATGCATGGTCCCCTCATCCCACAATCCTGGTATGCATGGTCCCCTCACCACCCAATAATGGTATGTGTGGTACCCCTCATCCTGGTATGCATGGTCCCCTCTCCCCCCAATCCTGGTATGTGTGGTACCCCTCACCCCCAAATCCTGGTATGCATGGTCCCCTCACCCCCCAATAATGGTATGTGTGGTACCCCTCATCCTGATATGCATGGTTCCCTCACCCCCCCAATCCTGGGCGTGTGGTACCCCTTACCCCCCAATCCTGGTATGCATGGTCCTCTCACCCCCCAATCCTGGTATGCATGGTCCCCTCCCCCCCGCAATCCTGGTATGCATGGTCCTCTCACCCCCCAATCCTGGTATGCATGGTTCCCTCACCCCCCAATCCTGGTATACATGGTCCCCTTACCCCCCAATCCGGGTATTCATGGTCCCCTCATCCCCCAAAAATGGTATGTGTGGTAACCCTCATCCTGGTATGCATGGTCCCCTCACCCCCAATCCTGGTATGTGTGGTACCCCTCACTCCCCAATCCTGGTATGCATGGTCCCCTCACCCCACAATCCTGGTATGCTTGGTACCCCTCATCCTCCAAATCCTGGAATGTGTGGACCTCTCACCCCACAATCCTGGTATGTGTGGCCCCCTCACCCCACAATCCTGGTATGTGTAGACCCCTCACCCCCCAATCCTGGTATGTGTGGCCCCCTCACCCCCCCCAATCCTGGTATGTATGGCACCCCTCATCCCTTTCACGCTGTACACACATGCAAAAAAATAAACACTTATACTCACCTTTCTTCCCTGTGCTCTAGTGCTGCTGTGTCCTGTTCTGACAGAGGCCGGGGGAGGAGTGTGATGCCGGAGTACACACGTGCCCATACCACGCTGTCTGGCACCATTTTGCTAAAGACACACTGCAAATGTGTCTTCAGTAAAATGGCACCAGATAGCGCTATGCGCATGCGCCGATCCAATGTCTCACTCCTGCCCCGGTCTCCAGGGAAGAGAGGCGCCGCAGCAACGCTCCTCCCGGTCAGGTAAGTATGTAAGTATGGTGTCTGAGATCGCGGTATGCGTTCAGTGTCTACACATACCGTGATCTCCGGCGCCATACACTCTTACCTGTAACGCGCAGTCTATAAAGGCTTCAGACAGAGACACGCATCTCCCATTATATTATAGATGTCGCAATAAAGGTAACCGGATTGGAAGTGTTTCTGCGCTCTCTGGAATTATGAGACGAGTTATAGTAGAAAAAATTGCAGCTTTATTGTCGACACGTTTCAGAGTCAACCTACTCCTTCCTCAGGACAACCATGCAAAAATAGTGAGGTGGCACAAAAATACCAGCGCTCTGCTGACATCTAGTTTAGTGGAGCAGAGAAGGTACAAGCAGTATATCTGGAGTATGAAGCAGGAGCATAGGTTCAAAACTATTTGGAAACTTATTGGACCTGTCATGGAACACCAGGAACAACTTAAAGGAAGAAAAGAACAGAAATAAACAAGGGAAAAGGGTAACTAATATAATATTATTATACTATACCACCTCATCAGTACATGACTACAGCACCAGAACCACTATCAGTACAGGAGTGCAGCATGAAAAGCATCTTCATTACATAAATACATCACCAGAACCCCCTTAGTAAATGAATATATCACAAGAACCATAATCAGTACTTGAATAAAGCACCATAACCACTATTAATACATGAATACAGCACCAGAACCCCCATCAGTACATGAACACATCACTAGTACCAATATCAACACATGCATACAGCACCAAAATCACCAGCAGTACTTGGATACAGTACTAGAACCACCATCAGAACTGGATAAGTCAACAGAACCACCATCAGTACATGAATATGTAACCAGAACCATCACGAGTACATGAATACAGCTACAGAACCATTGTGTACTGTACATCAAGGTTATAATCTGATAAGGTGCAGTAATAGTGCTAAATGGGGTTGAGAGACCCTAGTAGTCCCGAAAGCTGCAATTTGTTACCATCTTTTCAGTTAGCCATTAAAAGGTATCAACCACTGAGGACTTTGTAATCTTAATATTTTTTCAGTCCCGGATTCCTCCTTTGATGCAGCTAATAATCCATGTTAATGATTCACCACTCTGAGTCTGGTTTAGGCAATGATAATAATTTAATAAATAATTCAGAAATTCAATCACTGAAATGAATGAATTTATTAACTTAATAAAATATAGATAAAATTATTTTAATTACACTATTTTAATAAAATCAAAACATAAATTTGGTATTTTTAGCATGGTTCAAACGTCTGTAACTACTCATAATACATCCTGTTATTACATCACTGCTGATCAATACGCTCATCACACATCTCTGACGGGGAGCCTTGCTGCAATACCCTTCTCAGCACATTTGTTCTCCTCACTTCACACAGTTTATTGATACACTGAAGAATCAGATTGGGATATAGCTTCACAATCAGCGAGGACCTTGTGTCTCTCTTTTCCATCCAACACTTATCACCAAGCTCGTATCCCTCTGAACGCATCACATTAAACTAGACAACTTTTTGAATGATCCACTCTTTTAATGTCATTTTATTTATACCTTATTGACAAATATATTTATGTCCCTCTGTTAGTTCCATTAAAAATCGAACTAATTATGATGTAATCATACAACTTCATTAGCGGTGTTTTGACATGTGACTGTATATATGCCTCCCTCTGCACTTGGCACCCTTTTTTATTTTTATTCTGTATGTATACCATGTATTTGCTATTTTTGGTATGGTTGTCCTGAGAAAGCAGTCGGTGACTCCGAAACGCATAGACAGTAAACTTACAATTTTATTTGCTATTACTTGTGTCGTAATTCCAGAGAGCACAGAAACACTTCCACTCCAGTTACCTTCATTGATATTCTATGGAAGCTGCTGCATCTGGTCTTTAGGCTCTTTAAGTGTTGTGTCTTACACAACCTTACAAGGTGAGCGGTTTTACCTTTATTCATCAAACTTTTAACCTGGATAAGATCCTATTGTGCTCTTGCATTTCTTTAGAGGGTTAACAGACAAGGATAAAAGAAAACTGCAATTATACAAAGACACAAAACAACAGAGTGGAAAAAAAGATGAGGTATAGGAAGGGTAAACCAAATGTGACAGGATAAGGAAAAGATATGCAAACCAACTCCAGGCGCAATCTTCAGAAAAACTCCCGAACCGCAAATTTTCTCTTTCACCACCAAACCAGGAAGTAGAACTATCACTGGCAACTCCAAAGTGCCAGTTGCAAGCATATATACCAGAGGGGAGTGACTGTCAGGAAAATATTAATGTCAGGGACAGATTAACAGAATATTAGCCTCTTCTCCCATGCCCTCTCCTGTAGTGTTTGTCCAGAGATGACAATTATATTGTGTCTTCCTGCAAATTATCCCCCACAGCCAAAAGGCTTTACACATGAAGTGTCACAAGCTAAAATGCAAATGTATTTCCTCTTAACACAGACCTGAGATAGATTGACACCTTCTCCCAAGCAATGAGTTTGGAGGAAAGAGGAAATGGTTCGCTAAGTTCAAAGACACTCACGGACAATTCCTGGCCACCAGCCAAAGCCAGATTGGCTCCCATATTAGATATGAAATAGTATGAGTTCCATACGTCCAGCAATAACGAGACCCAAAATGGGTAGTGACCAAATCAGCCCAGGAATGTATAGGTAGTTTTCCAGGGC
The DNA here is from genome assembly GCF_046119375.1 of Phyllobates terribilis. Classification (NCBI taxonomy): domain Eukaryota; kingdom Metazoa; phylum Chordata; class Amphibia; order Anura; family Dendrobatidae; genus Phyllobates; species Phyllobates terribilis. The sequence goes on along the minus strand of NW_027362772.1, from coordinate 11,941,306 downwards.
TGTAACCAAAATCAGGGAGCTGTAGCGCAAAAACACCACAATATTCGACTATAGCTATGTGAAGTGTGATATCAAAATAAAGATAAAATCATAAGGGAAAAAAATGGCATAGTTTGCAAGTTTCTGCGATCAACGAGCGATGAGTTATCGCAGAAGTTAGTGTTTTTAATAAAAATGTACAGGCTGGAGACCGGCCCACATGATGTCACCACAAGGGGCGTGTGGCCAGATCTCCCCTTAAGTATGAAAGAATCTATGGAGAAGACAGGAGCACTCATTGCCAGGGGGGAATAAGAATTGTAAGCAACAGGTCCTGTTCAATAACAACATAATCTGGAGAGCCCCTCCTCCGCCTATATTGCATCATCTCCGTGTTCGTATAGTGTAAGTAAGTTATCTTCTTTTTTTACCCTGTTTATTTTATGTAACTGCGTATGTATTTTAATGTCCCCTTTGTAACATCCTTGTATATATTTTTCCTAAACACTGCCTCCCTTTTGGATTAAATATAAAATTTAACAGTTCTGTTTCTTTTGTTCTGTAATCGTTCCCTTCCCCGAAGCCATATACGCTACCAAAACGCAGGCGTCCGGCCAGGCCTGTATTATATTTTAAACTCGGCCGGTGGTGGCAGAGAGTATTAATAATTGGGCTATCGTGAAGCTGACAGTGACCGTATGGTGGGCGTTAAACACGGATTCCAGGCTGTGGAACCCAGAGTGTTGCGCCATACGCTCACTGGTCGCTTACCGATACCTACGCAGAGAGTAGTCTGGATCGCGTGCTCGCGACTCCGAACAAAATACGGACAGTGTGACGGCTGTTATGATCTGCTACAGGGACTAAGGAAAGACAGGAGAACTGTCCCTACAATAGAACTAAACTAGATCCCTACGATGTAACGGGGAACCTGATCCTGCGATCAGACCCGCTAAAGTCCTCGGCTAGTCTGAGCGAAGACCTATAGATGTGAGGGAGAGATCCCTACAAGAACTAGGGACTGGGATAAGTTGGACACCTCCTAGCAGAAATAGTAGCAGTCAAAGACAAACACACAACAAAAAGCATAGAGGTCAGAAGACCTAGCAAAACTAATAGAGAACGGCAACAGAGCACCAAGCTAGCTCAAGAGTAGTAAATACAATGAAGTCCAGCAAGACCAGGAGGGCGGAGCCGGATTAAATAGGCAAAAATGGTCATGTGACCAGCAAACTAAAAAAAACCTAACAGGAGAGTTCTAACAGTACCCCCTCTTCTAAGAGGATCCACCGGAACCCCTAGGCCCAGGCTTACCAGGAAACCTCCTGTGAAACGCTCTGACAAGTCTGGAAGCAGAAACATCATCCGCCCTCACCCATGAGTTATCCTCAGGTCCGAAACCCTTCCAAGCGATGAGATACTGCAAACTCCCTCTATACCGTCTAGAATTTAGGATGCGGGAAATTTCATATTCCCCGTCCTCCACCACCGGAGGAACAGTGGCAGAGGCGTCACCATCAGACACATCAGCTTTTTTCAACAGAGAAACATGAAACACCGGGTTAATCTTCCAGGACGTAGGAACCTCCAACCTAACAGCAGATTGGTTAACTATCTGAAGCACCTTAAAGGGCCCTACGAACTTGGGACCCAATTTTTTAGAAGGAATCCTCAATCGCAGATTCTTAGAGGACAACCAAACCATGTCACCAACAGCAAACAAAACCTCTTGCCGTTTCCTATCAAAGTACCTCTTAGATTTTTTGTTAGCCTCCTGAAGATTACCACGCACATCCATCCAAACTCTCTCCAAATCACCGGAAAAACTCTCCTCCTCAGGCACAGTCGAAACCAATTTGGAGAATGACCCAAAAGATGGATGTCTCCCAGAACAACAAAAAAAAGGCGAACACCCAGCAGAAGAGGATGTATGGTTGTTAAGAGCAAATTCAGCAAGTGGCAGAAACTCAGACCACCCCTCTTGATTGTCTGCCACAAAACAACGCAAGAACTGCTCAACATCCTGGTTCTTCCTTTCTGTCTGGCCATTAGACTCAGGATGATATCCAGATGAAAACGACAAATGAACTCCCAACCTGTCACAAAAAGCACGCCAAAAACGAGCCACGAACTGAGGTCCCCTATCAGAAACAATGTCAGTAGGAACACCATGTAGTCTGACAATTTCCTTGACAAAGGCCTTAGCGAGTGTCTTAGCGCAAGGCAGTTTGATGAAGGGAACCAAGTGACACATCTTGCTAAAACGGTCCACGACCACCCAGATGACCGTGAAACCTTCAGAGGGGGGGAAGGTCAGTAATAAAGTCCATAGCCAGATGTGTCCAAGGTGCACTAGGAACCTCCAGAGGGCAAAGCAACCCCGCAGCAGGAGCATGTGAAGACTTGGATCTAGCACACACAGTACATTGGCGCACCCACTTAATGACTTCCTTCTGCCATCCAGGCCACCAAAAACTGCGACCCACATGTCTCTTGGTCTCAGAAATTCCTGGATGACCTGCCAACCGAGACTCATGACACTCAACAAACAAATCTCTCCTAAAGGTCCTAGGCACAAACAACCTCCCATGGGGAGTGTTAGATGGGGCATTCTCCTGAGTGTAACGGGTCTGGGAGGCGGAACCTCTGAGCTACTATACAAGGGGGCAGTCCTTGTAAGGGAGCAGGTGGCGACCAGGGAAGACGGGCAGGAAGTCACAGCAGGTGACCAGGACAGTCTCTGAGTGAACGGGCAGGTGGTCACGGCAAGTGACCGGGGCAGTCTCTGGATGAACGGGCTGATGGTCACGGCAAGTGACCGGGGCAGTCTCTGAATGAACGGGGAGATGGTCACGGCAAGTGACCGGGGCAGTCTCTGAATGAACGGGTAGATGGTCACGGCAAGTGACCGGGGCAGTCTCTGAATGAACAGGCAGATGGTCACGGCAAGTGACCGGGGCAGTCTCTAGGTAAAGGGTTGGTACGACCTGTGGCGGCTGGTGATAGACGTGAGCTCCCAGGTGAGCAGGCGAGAGTCTCTGGATGAACGGGTGGTCACAGCATGTGACGGCGGAGCCTCCAGGAAGACCAACAGACAGGCGGCAGATGAGCGCTCCCAGGTGAGCGGGCAGGAGTCACTGGACAGGCAGGTGGTCACAGCACGTGACGGCGAAACCTCCAGGTAGGCTAGCAGACAGGCAGCCGATGAGCGCTCCCAGGTGAGCGGGCAGGAGTCACTGGACAGGCAGGTGGTCACAGCACGTGACGGCGGAGCCTCCAGGTAGGCTAGCAGGCAGGTAGCAGATGTGTGCTCCCAGGTGAGTGGGCAAGCTGGTCCATAGACAGACTGACAGGAGTTGAAAGGCAGACCGTCGGACCTCAGGCAAGCAGGCAGGTGGCTGATGTGCGCTCCCAGGTGAGCGGGCAGGCTGGTCCTTAGACAGACTGACAGGAGTAGTAAGGCAGACCGTCGGACCTCAGACTAGCAGGCAGGTAGCAGATAATCAGGCAGGAATCTGGCAGGTATCTGGCAGGTAACTGGCAACGGGACCTGAGGGCTGAAGCAGAGTAGTGAACAGTGCAACAACATTGCTCGGGCACCTCCATTTTGGAGGAGGTGCCTTATATATGGTGAAGTCCTCTGGCCATTGGCCGGGGACTCCTTAGGACGGCGCGCGCGGCCCCTTTAAGAGGGAGGGAGAGCGTGCGCGCGCGCCCTAAGCACAGTGGCCGGGAAGGGGCGCGCGCTGCCAGCAGAGCGGGAGGAGGACGCCGGGCACGGAGCAGAGAGGTGAGGGGAACAGCGTCCCTGCCTAGCAGAGGGCAGGGACGCCGGCGCTACAGTACCCCCCCCTTTAGGCCCCCCCTTTTTTAGGCTAGACAGAAATTTAGCTAGGATAAGAGGGGCATGGATGTTCTCCCGGGGCTCCCACGTTCTCTCCTCAGGACCAAACCCCTTCCAATCTACTAGAAAAAAGGTCTTTCCTCTTACCCTTTTGGTGGCAAGAATGTTCTCTACCTCAAACTCGTCCTCAGCAGAAACCGGAGCAGGAGGCGTACCTGTAGACTTGGAAAAAGAGTTAAGTACCACAGGTTTGAGGAGAGATACATGGAAGGAGTTAGGGATCCGTAAGTTGGCCGGGAGTTTCAATTTATAGGCCACCGGGTTGATGATGACCTCCAGAGGACCGATGAACCGGGGCCCTAACTTGTAAGAAGGTATCTTGAGTCGGACATATTTAGATGAGAGCCAGACTTTATCTCCAGGATGAAATTGTGGAGAATCCAGGCGTTTTTTGTCAGCGTGTCTTTTCATCCGTTCGGACGACTGAAGGAGTGCGGATCGGGTACTCTCCCAAATGGAGGAAAATTTGCTAACGAGAGATTCCGCAGCCGGGTTGTCCACAGAGGTGGAGACGGGAAATGGGATCCGAGGATGCTGACCGAAGACTACAAAAAACGGGGATTTGGAGGAGGATTCACTCTCGTGATTGTTATAAGAGAACTCGGCCCATGGTAGGAGATCCACCTAGTCTGAATGATGGGCATTAACGAAGTGCCGGAGGTAACTGGTCAGGTTCTGATTGATCCGCTCCTCTTGACCATTGGACTGTGGGTGGTAAGCGGAAGAGAAGTCCAGGGTGACGTCTAGCAGTTTACAAGTGGCTCTCCAGAAACGTGAGGTGAACTGTACCCCACGATCCGACACGATGTGGAGTGGCAGGCCATGAAGACAGAAGATGTGGCGGATAAAGTCTTTAGCCAGCTCGGGTGCAGACAGGAGGCCTGGCAGGGGAATAAAGTGAGCCATCTTGGAAAAGCGGTCAGCGACCACCCAAATGACCGTACAACCGGCAGAGACGGGGAGATCAGTTTTGAAGTCCATAGCAATATGCTGCCAGGGGGCAGCAGGCACAGGAAGCGGAAGAAGGCGACCGGCTGGCAGGTGTCTCGGGACTTTGTTGCGGGCGCAGGACACACAGGCAGAAACAAAGTCTATTACGTCCTTGTGCAGGGTAGGCCACCAGTAGTGCCGGGCAATAAGCTGGAGGGTCTTTTTCTGACCGGCGTGGCCAGCTAGTTTAGACGAGTGACCCCAGTGTAGGATCTTCTCCCGATCAGGTACTGATACGAACGTCTTACCGGGAGGGAGACGATTTAGACTCACGGGAGCCACCTGCATTACTCTGGCGGGATCGATGATATGTTTAGGTTCTTCCTCGAGATCGGACACCAGAAAGGATCGGGACAAGGCATCTGCTTTGACGTTTTTGTCAGCCGGGCGAAAATGAAGAACAAAATTAAAGCGAGCAAAAAACAAGGACCACCGGGCTTGGCGCGGGTTAAGTCTCTGGGCATGCTGGAGGTAAGCCAAGTTCTTGTGGTCAGTGTAAATTATTACCGGGTGAAGAGCCCCTTCAAGCAGGTAACGCCACTCCTCCAATGCCAGTTTGATGGCCAATAACTCTCGGTCTCCTCTGGAATAATTGCGCTCTGAGGAGGAGAAGAGTTTAGAGAAGAAGCCACAAGTTACCATCCTCCCGGAAGATGATTTTTGAGTAAGTACCGCTCCGGCTCCAGAGGAGGAGGCGTCAACTTCCAGGAAGAACTGCTTGTTGCCGTCCGGGCGATGCAGCACCGGGGCGGAAGAGAAGGCCTGTTTTAGGGAAAGAAAGGCCTCCTCTGCTTCGGGCGGCCACTCTTTGGGATTAGTACCCTTACGGGTGAGCGCGGAAATTGGGGCAGTCCGGGAAGAGAAGTGCGGTATGAAGAGGCGGTAGTAGTTGGCGAAGCCCAGGAATCGCTGAATGGCCTTCAACCCCTCCGGTCGAGGCCATTTCTCGATGGCAGACAGTTTCTCTGGATCCATTCGTAGGCCGGTCTGAGAAATAATGTAGCCCAAAAACGGAAGCGAGGTCTGCTCAAAGAGGCACTTCTCGTATTTAGCGAAGAGGTGATTCTGCTTGAGCCTGAGCAGGACCTGACGAACGTCCCTCCGGTGAGTCTGGAGATCCGGAGAGAAGACCAAGATATCGTCCAGGTACACCACTACGCAGGAGTAGAGAAGGTCCCGGAAGATGTCATTGACCAACTCTTGAAAGACGGCAGGAGCGTTACAGAGACCAAAGGGCATTACCAGATATTCATAGTGGCCGTCCCGGGTGTTGAATGCCGTCTTCCATTCATCCCCTTGACGGATACGAACCAGGTTGTACGCCCCACGGAGGTCCAGTTTGGTGAAGATTCTAGCCCCCCTCAGACGATCAAATAACTCCGGAATGAGCGGAAGGGGGTACTTATTCTTCACCGTGATCTGGTTAAGGTCTCTATAGTCTATACAGGGACGGAGAGAGCCGTCCTTCTTTTTGACGAAGAAGAAGCCTGCTCCCGCCAGGGAGGTAGATTTCCGGATGAATCCCCTGGCCAGATTCTCCTCAATATATTCGGACATCGACCGGGTCTCAGCAGCGGATAATGGATAAATACGCCCACGGGGAGGAGTAGTACCAGGTAACAGGTCGATAGGGCAGTCGTATGGTCTATGAGGGGGTAGTGTCTCTGCTTCCTTTTTATTAAAGACATCAGCATAGGACCAATAAGGAATCGGAAGTCCAGGTAGATTAGCTGGGGTAGGAGAAGGACGGACGGGATGGACGGGAACCAGACAGGTCTTATGGCAGTCCTGTCCCCAGCGAAGGACTTCTCCGGTCTGCCAGTCAAGCACGGGTGCATGTCTCTGGAGCCAAGGTAGGCCTAGCAAGAGGGCGTGAGAGAGTCCAGGCAGAACATGAAAGGAGATACTCTCAGAATGCAGCATTCCCACCTGCAGAGTAATGGATTCGGTGATGAGTTGGATGGGGCGTGGTAAGAGGCCCCCATCCACGGCAGCAACAGACAAGGGTACAGCCAGAGGTTTGGTGGGGATGCGGTATTTCTCTACCAGGGACTGTGAAATAAGATTCCCGGCTGCTCCAGAGTCAAGTTGGGCTAGTTCGAAATAACGGTTCTCCCCGCAGACGATTGAGACTGACAACAGCAGAGATGGAGAGGATTTATTCTTGTCTAGGTCGACCTCTCTGAGCGAACCTAGACACAGGCGTTTCCCGAACTCTCCGGGCAGGCACGGATCCGGTGCTCCTTACTGTCACAGTAGAAGCAGCTCCCCTCGGCACGGCGTAAGTCCTGACGGGTTTTGACCATCTTGGTCTGGTCGACCTGCATAGGCTCAGGAGAGTGTACCTGGGTAGAGACGGAGGGAGTGACGGGTTTCTGAAAAGTAGGAGCTAGACGTGGTAACCTCCTCTCACGGGTGACCTCTTTGGCACGCTCCTGGAACCGTAGGTCAATCCGGGTGGCAAGAGTTATTAGGTCATCGAGAGTGGTAGGAACGTCCCGACCGGCAAGCTCATCTTTAATACGACCGGACAGGCCCTCCCAGAAGACGGATACCAGAGCGTCGTTATCCCAGGCCAGCTCCGAGGCTAGGGTACGGAACCGTATGGCATATTGGCCCACGGTGAGACTTCCCTGACGGAGGCGTAGCAGTGATGATGCGGATGAGGTCTTCCGTCCGGGTTCGTCGAAGACTTTCCGGAAAGCCGTGAGAAAAGCAGGCAAGTTGGACACCAGGGGGTCTCCTCTCTCCCATAGAGGATTTAACCAGGCCAGGGCCTCCCCGGTGAGATGGGACATGATGAATGCAATTTTGGCCCGGTCGGAGTTAAACTGGTGGGACAATAGTTCAAAGTGCAGGGTGCACTGATTTATGAAGCCCCGAGCCTGGGCGGAGTCGCCTCCGAAGCGAGGAGGTGCAGAAAGCCGGGGTCCGGGGTAAGATACCATGGTATTAGTGGGCAGCGGAGCTGCCAGATTGCGAGACATGGCACTGGCGGAGGTTGCTGGTGGAGCAGTCAGAGTGTCCAGGCGAGTATTGACATTCCGCAGGTGACCCAGGATGGACTCCTGTTGGGACCTTTGACGGGACAGTTCATGACACAGGTCCGAGAGCGAGGGAGCTTGGGTGCCACCGGGTTCCATGGCCCGAGCAAACTGTAACGGGTCTGGGAGGCGGAACCTCTGAGCTACTATACAAGGGGGCAGTCCTTGTAAGGGAGCAGGTGGCGACCAGGGAAGACGGGCAGGAAGTCACAGCAGGTGACCAGGACAGTCTCTGAGTGAACGGGCAGGTGGTCACGGCAAGTGACCGGTGCAGTCTCTGGATGAACGGGCTGATGGTCACGGCAAGTGACCGGGGCAGTCTCTGAATGAACGGGGAGATGGTCACGGCAAGTGACCGGGGCAGTCTCTGAATGAACGGGCAGATGGTCACGGCAAGTGACCGGGGCAGTCTCTGAATGAACGGGCAGATGGTCACGGCAAGTGACCGGGGCAGTCTCTAGGTAAAGGGTTGGTACGACCTGTGGCGGCTGGTGATAGACGTGAGCTCCCAGGTGAGCAGGCGAGAGTCTCTGGATGAACGGGTGGTCACAGCATGTGACGGCGGAGCCTCCAGGAAGACCAACAGACAGGCGGCAGATGAGCGCTCCCAGGTGAGCGGGCAGGAGTCACTGGACAGGCAGGTGGTCACAGCACGTGACGGCGAAACCTCCAGGTAGGCTAGCAGACAGGCAGCCGATGAGCGCTCCCAGGTGAGCGGGCAGGAGTCACTGGACAGGCAGGTGGTCACAGCACGTGACGGCGGAGCCTCCAGGTAGGCTAGCAGGCAGGTAGCAGATGTGTGCTCCCAGGTGAGCGGGCAAGCTGGTCCATAGACAGACTGACAGGAGTTGAAAGGCAGACCGTCGGACCTCAGGCAAGCAGGCAGGTGGCTGATGTGCGCTCCCAGGTGAGCGGGCAGGCTGGTCCTTAGACAGACTGACAGGAGTAGTAAGGCAGACCGTCGGACCTCAGACTAGCAGGCAGGTAGCAGATAATCAGGCAGGAATCTGGCAGGTATCTGGCAGGTAACTGGCAACGGGACCTGAGGGCTGAAGCAGAGTAGTGAACAGTGCAACAACATTGCTCGGGCACCTCCATTTTGGAGGAGGTGCCTTATATATGGTGAAGTCCTCCGGCCATTGGCCGGGGACTCCTTAGGACGGCGCGCGCGGCCCCTTTAAGAGGGAGGGAGAGCGCGCGCGCGCGCCCTAAGCACAGTGGCCGGGAAGGGGCGCGCGCTGCCAGCAGAGCGGGAGGAGGACGCCGGGCATGGAGCAGAGAGGAGAGGGGAACAGCGTCCCTGCCTAGCAGAGGGCAGGGACGCCGGCGCTACACTGAGCTTTAAGAATCTCATCCTCCAAAACGGAGTCCAAAGCAGCAATCACAACACCTTCTTGTAAAATGCTCTCCTCTTCCTCCTCAACACCGACCATGGGAGAAAAGCTGCGAGACAAAGCATCCGCTTTAACATTCTTGGTACCCAGGATGTAAGTAACGGGAAAATTAAACCGCGAGAAAAAAAGTGCCCACCTTGCCTGACGGGCATTCAAGCGCTTGGCAGCATCAAGATAGATCAGATTTTTATGATCAGTGAAAACCTGAATGGGAAATTCAGCACCTTCCAAGAGGTGACGCCAGTGTTCAAATGCGAGTTTAATCGCCAGCAATTCCCGATTACCAATATCGTAATTAAGTTCAGTCTCAGAAATTTTTTTTGAAAAAAAGGCACAGGGATGTACTCCATCCTTGTTTTCCTGAGACAACACCGCACCGACCCCCACCGAAGAAGCATCAACCTCAACCAAAAACGGCTTAGTCACATCAGGCTGCATAAGGATGGGAGCAGAGGTGAACCTCTCCTTTAGAAACACAAAAGCTTCAATGGCCTCAGAAGTCCACTGAACCGCATTAGCACCTTTCCTGGTGAGATCGGTCAGCGGTTTGACAATAATAGAAATTTTTTTTATGAATTTTCTGTAATAATTGGCGAAACCCAAAAACCTCTGTATCGATTTCAAACCAATAGGCCTAGGCCATTCCTGCACAGCTTGAACTTTAACGGGTCCATCTCAAAACCTTCACTGGAGATAATGTAGCCCAAAAAACTAATTCTCTGTACAGCGAACTCACATTTCTCCAGCCTAGCAAAAAGCGAATTGTCCATTAATAACTGTAATACCTCACGCACGCTCCGCCAATGAGACTCCAGATCAGGCGAATAAATCAGAATGTCATCCAAATACACAACCACATTTTTGCCGATTAAAGGTCTAAGGATGTCATTAATAAGATTCTGAAAAAATGCTGGAGCATTGGTAAGACCAAAAGGCATAACCAGATTCTCAAAATGACCCACAGGAGTGTTTAAAGCAGTCTTCCATTCATCACCCTCCTTCATCACCCTCCTGTATGCCCCCCGGAGATCAATTTTAGAGAACCACTTGGCCCCCACTAACTGGTTAAATAAATCAGGAATCAATGGCAGTGGGTAAGGATTGCGTACAGTAATTTTATTAATCTCACGAAAGTCCAGACAAGGACGGAAACCGCCATCTTTTTTTTTTACAAAAAAAAATCCAACAGCCACAGGAGACTTGGAAGGCCTAATGTGACCGGCGGCCAAGCTTGTCTGTATGTATTCCTCCAAAGCCTTTCTCTCAGGAATAGTAAGGTTAAATAAACGACTTTTAGGAAGAGTCGCTCCAGGGACAAATTCAATGGTACAATCATAGTCTCTATGGGGAGGCAAAATTTGTGACTCCTCCTCAGAAAAAACTCTCCAAAAATCCTGAATAGGTACAGGCAATTCCCCTTTATCCACAGCAGCAATACGTCCGTTACAACACTTGTCATAACACTTAGGGCTCCAGGACTTAATTTCATTGGTAGACCAATCCAGTACAGGATTGTGCAATTTTAACCAGGGTAACCCCAATATTACTGGAGAAGGCAAATTATCCAATACCACCAAATTCAAATTTTCTTGGTGAATACCATTAATAGTGAGGGGAAATTCACAGACCTTATGAGTAACACTCTTCAAGGGAGAGCCATCAACAGAAACCACAGCAATAGGGGATGACAAAGTTTTAGGTTCTAATCTAAGTTTTTCCAAGAATCCCCCAAATCCACAAATACCCGAAATTCAATTAATTCATCCTGAGCAGCAGTAGTGGCAGATAGGAATACTCCCTTAGAATTTAAACAGGCAATACGGGCATAACTGACCATTTTTTTTTCTTTCTTCAAACGAAGCACACAGTTCTTAATAAAATGACCTGAATTTCCGCAATAGAAGCACAAGCCTTCAGAAAGCCTGCGATCTTTTTCCTGAGAGCGGGGTGGCATCGCCCCAATCTCCATCGGCTCTCCATTGTCAGCACAGACCCTCTCAAGACTCGGAGCTGACATAGCAGAGGATTTGCTCTCATTAACCCTTGCACGCAGTCTCCTGTCCACCCCTATAGCTAATTGCATAGCCTCCTGCAAGTTTCCAGGTGTGGGATAAGCAATCAGTAAATCCTTAACCCTTTCACCTAGCCCTGCAAGAAACATCGTTCCACCCCACCTGGGCAGACCACCGACAGAAGTGAGAACAATATTTTTTCACATTACCTGATCCCTGCCTCAAACGTCTCAATTCAGACTCAGCAGATGAGACACGATCAGGATCATCATACAACAAACCCAAAGCAGAAAAAAAACTATCCACTGATCTAAAGCACGGATCACTAGGTTGGAGAGAGAAGGCCCATCCCTGAGGATCTTTGCGCAAAAGTGACATTATGAACCCTATGCGCTGTGATTCATCACCAGAGGATCCGGGTCTCAAACGAAAATACAATAAACAAGCATTTTTAAAAGAAAAAAAATCTTGTTGTTCGCCAAAAAATAAATCAGGCAGACGTACCTTTGGTTCCGCAAAATGTGCTCCAGAACAGCTACTCACGTGTTGTTGGAGCTTGGCCACCTCCAGAGAGAGTCCCTGCAAGCGTTGAGCCAAATCTTGAACCGAGACCATGATGGAAAACTGGAGGTCTTTCCTTAGAGAAATTTTTTTTTTTTTTTTTTTTTTAGGGCTGGACTTACTGTTATGATCTGCTACAGGGACTAAGGAAAGACAGGAGAACTGTCCCTACAATAGAACTAAACTAGATCCCTACGATGTAACGGGGAACCTGATCCTGCGATCAGACCCGCTAAAGTCCTCGGCTAGTCTGAACGAAGACCTATAGATGTGAGGGAGGGATCCCTACAAGAACTAGGGACTGGGATAAGTTGGACACCTCCTAGCAGAAATAGTAGCAGTCAAAGACAAACACACAACAAAAAGCATAGAGGTCAGAAGACCTAGCAAAACTAATAGAGAACGGCAACAGAGCACCAAGCTAGCTCAAGAGTAGTAAATACAATGAAGTCCAGCAAGACCAGGAGGGCGGAGCCGGATTAAATAGGCAAAAATGGTCATGTGACCAGCAAACTAAAAAAAACCTAACAGGAGAGTTCTAACAACGGCACGGTGAGATATTGTGTGATCTCCCCGGTGTCGTTCCTGACTGTGTGTGGGTGGAATCCCTGACAAATTCGTGGCAGCGGTGGGATATTGTGTGATCCTGTCGGTGCCGTTCCTGACAAATTGGTGGCAGCGGTGGGATATTGTGTGTGTTAGAACCTTCCTGTTTGTTTTTGTTTCTATCTTGTGTTTTGCGGTCACATGACCATCTTCCTATATATTCCAGCTCCGCCCTTCTGGCCTTGCTGGACTTCAGTGTTGTTTAGACTGTCTTTCTAGCCAGGTGCTTTTGTGCCTATCTATCTCTAGTTTGCTTGGTCCTCTGGACCTCTAGTACTTTTGTCTGTTTATCTTTTGCTCTGCAACAACTTCTGTTAGGAGGTGTCCAATTTTTTGTCCCTGTCCTTAGTTCTTTTATAGACCCCTCCCTTTCTCTATAGGTCTCCGTTCAGACTAGCCGAGGACGAAGGCGGGTCTGTTCACAAGGAACAGGTCGCCCGCTACAACGTAGGGACTCAGCTTAGTCTTACTGTAGGGACATCTCTCCCCTTCTTTCTCTAGTTTATGTTGCAGATCATAACAGTAAGTCCAGCCCAAACAAAGAAAAACTTTAAGGAAAGAAATCCGGGGATCAGTATGGTTTCTGTTCAAGATTTTGCTCAACGCCTGCAGGGATTGTCTCTGGAGCTGTCCGAGCTCCGGCAACACGTGAGTAGCTGTCCAGGAGCGCATATTGTGGAACCGAAGATAGGACTCCCTGATATTTTTGATGGTAAACAACAAGATTTTTTTTCCTTTAAAAATGCTTGTTTATTATATTTTTGTTTGAGACCAAAGTCCTCTGAGAATGAATCACAGCGCATTGGGTTTATCATGTCACTTTTGCGCAAGGAACCACAGGGATGGGCCTTTTCTCTCCAACCTAATGATCCGTGATTTAGGTCAGTGGAGGATTTTTTTTCTGCTATGGGGCTATTGTATGACGATCCTGATCGAGTCTCATCTGCTGAGACAGAACTGAGACGTTTGAATCAGGGGTCAGGTGATGTTGAAAATTATTGTACACACTTCAGAAGGTGGTCCTCAGAAGTGAAATGGAATGATTCGGCGTTAAAATGTTTTTTTCTTGCTGGTCTAAGAGAAAGGGTTAAGGATCTGCTGATTGCATTTCCTGCACCTGAAACCTTGCAAGAAGCCATGCAATTAGCTATACGAGTGGACAGGAGACTGCGTGCCAGGGTTTATGATGAAAAGATTCCTGCAATGGCAGCTCCTAGTTCCCAGAGGGTCTGCTCGGACGGCGGAGAACCGATGGAGGTTGGAGCGATGTCACTCCGCTCTCAGGAAAGAGACCGCAGGTTTTCCAAGGGATTGTGTTTTTATTGTGGTAAATCTGACCATTTGATTAAGAACTGTGAGCTTCGTTTAAGTAAAGAAAAAAAAAAAGGTCAGTTACGCCCATATTGCTTGTTTAAACTCTAAGGGAGTATTTCTTTCAGGGAGTACCTCATTGCAGGAAGATTTGATTGAATTTCAGGTATTTGTGGATTGTGGTTCAACACTTAATGTGATTGATAAGGGGTTTTTGGAAAAACTTAAATTGGAATCCAAACCTTTGTCATCACCTATTTCTGTGATTGCAGTTGATAACACTCCTTTGAAATGTATTGCTCACAAGGGTGCTGCATTTCCCCTCACTATCAATGGCATTCACCAAGAAAATTTGGATTTGGTAGTATTAAATAATTTACCCTCTCCAGTCGTTTTAGGTTTGCCTTGGTTAAAACTGTACAATCCTTTACTGGACTGGTCTACTAATGAGATTAAGTCTTGGAGTCCTACGTGCTATGATAAATGTTGTAATGGTCGCATTGCCGCTGTGGAAAAAGGGGAATTAACTGTACCTATTCAGGATTTTTGGAAGGTTTTTTCAGAGGAGGAGTCGCAAGTTTTGCCTCCTCATAGGGACTAAGATTGCACCATTGAGTTTGTTCCTGGAGCTACTCTTCCCAAGAGTCACTTATTTAATCTGACTATCCCTGAAAGAAAGGCCTTGGAGGAATACATACAGACGAGCTTGGCTGCTGGTCACATTAGACCTTCTAAGTCGCCTGTGGCCATTGGATTTTTCTTTGTTAAAAAAAAGGATGGTGGTTTACGTCCATGTCTGGACTTTCATGACATTAATAAGATTACCGTACGCAATACCTACCCATTGCCGTTAATTCCGGACTTGTTTAACCAGTTAGCAGGGGCCAAGTGGTTCTCTAAAATTGATCTCCGGGGGGCATACAATTTGTTATGAATGAAGGAGGGTGATGAATGGAAAACTGCTTTTAACACTCAGGTAGGTCATTTTGAGAATCTGGTGATGCCCTTCGGTCTTACCAATGCTTCCGCGTTTTTTCAGAACCTTATTAATGACATCCTGAGACCTTTGATTGGCAAGAATGTGGTTGTGTATTTGGATGACATTCTGATTTATTCACCAGATCTGGAGTCCCATTGGCAGAGCGTATGTGAGGTGTTGCAGTTATTGAGTTATTCACTTTTTGCTAAGCTGGAGAAATGTGAGTTCGCTGTGCAGAGAATTAGTTTTTTGGGCTACATTGTCTCCAGTGAGGGCTTTGAGATGGACCCTGTAAAGGTTCAGGCTGTGCAGGAATGGCCTAGGCCTATTGGTTTGAAATCTATACAGAGGTTTTTGGGTTTCGCCAATTATTACAGGAAATTCATTAAGAATTTTTCTATAATTGTTAAGCCGCTGACCGATCTCACCAGGAAAGGTGCGAATACGGTCCAGTGGACTACTGAGGCCATTGAAGCTTTTGTGTATCTCAAGGAGAGGTTCAGTTCTGCCCCTATCCTTATGCAGCCTGATGAGACCAAGCCTTTTTTGGTTGAGGTTGATGCTTCTTCGGTGGGGGTCGGTGCAGTTTTGTCTCAGGAGAACAAGGATGGAGTACATCCCTGTGCTTTTTTTTTGAAAAAATTTTCAGAAACCGAACTTAATTATGATGTTGGTAATCGGGAATTGCTGACTATTAAACTTGCGTTTGAACATTGGCGTCATTTCTTGGAAGGTGCTAAATTTCCTGTTCAGGTTTTCACAGATCATAAGAATTTGATCTATCTGGATGCTGCCAAACGCTTGAATGCCCGTCAAGCTAGGTGGGCACTTTTTTTTTCTCGGTTTAATTTTTCTGTTACCTATATCCCTGGTACTAAGAATGTTAAAGCCGATGCTTTATCTCGCAGCTTTTCTCCCATGGTTGGTACCGAGGAGGAAGAGAGCATTTTACAGGAAGGAGTTGTGGTAGCAGCATTGGACTCCGTTTTGGAAGAAGGGATTCTGAAAGCCCAAGAGGATGCCCCATCTAACACTTCTCATGGGAGGTTGTTTGTGCCTAGAACCTCTAGGAGAGATTTGTTTGTGGAGTATCATGAGTCTCGGTTGGCAGGTCATCCAGGAATTTCCGAGACTAAGAGACTTATCAGTCGCAGTTTTTGGTGGCCTGGGTGGCAGAAGGAAGTCATCAAGTGGGTGCGTCAATGAACGGTGTGTGCTAGGTCAAAGGCTTCCCATACCCCTGCTGCGGGGTTGCTTTGCCCTCTGGAGGTTCCTAGTGCGCCTTGGACGCATCTGGCAATGGATTTTATTACTGACCTTCCTGTGTCCGAGGGTTTCACTGTCATCTGCGTGGTCGTGGACCGTTTTAGCAAGATGTGTCATTTGGTTCCATTCATTAATCTACCCTGCGCTAAGACACTCGCTAAGGCGTTTGTTAAGGAAATTGTCAGGCTCCATGGCGTTCCCACCGACATTGTTTATGATAGGAGACCTCAGCTTGTGGCTCTTTTTTGGCGTACTTTTTGTGACAGGTTGGGAGTCCATTTGTCATTTTCGTCTGGTTATCATCCTGAGTCTAATGGACAGACTGAAAGAAAGAACCAGAGGTTCCAGAGGAGGAGAATTTTTCCGGTGATTTGGAGAGAGTTTGGACTAATGTATGTTGTAACCTTCAAGAGGCTAACAAAATGTCCAAGAAGTATTTTAACAGGAAATGTAAAGAGGTTTTGTTTACTGTGGGTGACATGGTTTGGTTGTCCTCAAAGAATCTGCGGTTGAGGATTCCCTCTTAAAAATTGGGTCTGAAGTTTGTGGGGCCATTTAAGGTGCTTCAGGTGGTTAACCAGTCTGCTGTTAGGTTGAAGGTTCCCTCCTCCTGGAAGATTAATCCTGTGTTTCATGTTTCCTTGTTAAAAAAGGCTGATGTATCGGATAGGGAGGCCACTGTAACAGTTCCTCCGGTGGTGGAAGACGGCGAATATGAAATTTCTCGTATCCTGAATTCCAGAGAGCATAGAGGGAGATTGCAGTATTTCGTCGCTTGGAAAGGTTTCGGTCCCGAGGATAACTCCTGGGTTAAGGCGGATGGTGTCTCTGCCCCTAGACTTGTCAGAGCTTTCCACAGGAGATTTCCGGATAGGCCTGGGCCTGGAGGATCCGGAGGATCCTCATAAAAGAGGGGGTACTGTTAGAACCCTTATTTTTTTTTTTGTTTCTATCTATTGTTTTGTGGTCACGTGACCATCTTCCTATATATTCCAGCTCCGCCCTTCTGGCCTTGCTGGACTTCAGTGTTGTTTAGACTGTCTTTCTAGCCAGGTGCTTTTGTGCCTATCTATCTCTAGTTTGCTTGGTCGTCTGGACCTCTAGTACTTTTGTCTGTTTACCTTTTGCTCTGCAACAACTTCTGTTAGGAGGTGTCCCATTTTTTGTCCCAGTCCTTAGTTCTTTTAGGGACCCCTCCCTTTCTCTATAGGTCTCCTTTCAGACTAGCCGAGGACGAAGGCGGGTCTGTTCACAAGGAACAGGTCGCCCGCTACAACGTAGGGACTCAGCTTAGTCTTACTGTAGGGACAGCTCTCCCCTTCTTTCTCTAGTTTATGTTGCAGATCATAACAGTGTGATCCTTCCGGTGCCGTTCCTGACAAATTGGTGGCAAGCGGTGGGATATTACAGAACATCAGTGGCTGGACTGAGCAATCATTCCTGTCACTGAAAACTTGCACGGTTCTTGCGAGAATTCTGTGCAAAGTTTTAAGAAATCAGACTCAGTGTTTTAATATATATTTTTTTCTATCTGGGACATTACCATACATGTAGCAGTTGCACCCCCCCTTCTCTTGTTTTTCTGTCCTATCTTTTATTTGGCAATAATGGCCACACGGTGGCGCAGTGGTTAGCACTGCAGCCTTGCAGCGCTGGGGTCCTGGGTTCAAATCCCACCAAGGACAACATCTGCAAGGAGTTTGTATGTTCTCCCCGTGTTTGCGTGGGTTTCCTCCGGGTTCTCCGGTTTCCTCCCACACTCCAAAGACATACTGATAGGGAATCTAGGTTGTGAGCCCCGATGGGGACAGCGCCGATAATGTATGTAAAGCACTGCAGAATATGTTAGCGCTATATAAAGATTATTATTATTATTATTACACGTGGAGAGAACTGGCATCACCAGCAGGTGAAGACCACTATCATGTCCTCTGTGAGCTGAGGCAGATTGACCCCACGGGCAAAACCAAGGTCCAAATGATTGCTGAACTGCTGCAAGGTGATACAGAGCCTGTCCGACAGCAGAGCCCTGATGATGGGGCGGCCAGACAAGGCCCGGATGGCGCTGCTGCAGGGGTCCCACCTCTGATTGCAAGCCATACCCGCAACCAGGGTAGTGTGGACCCCCACCTGCAGATGGCCTTGGAGCAGCTCGATGCAGACGATCGTGACGGACGACTGCAGCTGATCCTGAAATTCCAGGAGCGAGCAGAGCAACAGGCCAAAGCTGACAGAGAGGCTGCGGAGCACCAGGCCCAAGCTGACCGAGAGGCTGAGAGAGCTGAACAACAAGCTGACCGAGAGGCTGCTGAGCGCCAGGCCCAAGCTGACCGACAACACCAGCTGGAGCTAGCCCGGATCCCGACGGAGTCATCCTCCATGCAGACCCGTGAGTCCAACAGCACCAACTGCCTTAAACCCCGTCCTGAGCACTTCCCTGTGATGGAAAAGGATGGGGACTTGGACACATTTCTGCGAGGCTTTGAAAAGGCCTGCAGGCAGTATCAGCTGCCCACCGGCCAGTGGGCAAGGTACTTAACTCCAGGGCTCCGAGGAAAAGCCCTGGAGGTGTTCGCTTCCCTCCCTCGCGAACAAGATGGAGACTATGAGGCCGTCAAGCAGGCCCTGATAAAAAAGTACCAGCTGACTCCGGAGGTTCACCGGAAAAAGTTCAGAGCCCTCCAACGTGGACCACATGACTCCTACAGCGATGTGGTAGACGGGCTCAGAACCAACTTTGAGCAGTGGATCCGAGGACTGTCAGTCACCACCTTTGAGGACGTAAAGGATCTGATGGTGAAGGACCAGTTTCTTCATCTTTGCCCTGTGGAGGTGAGACAGTTTTTGCTGGACCGGGAGCCAAAGGAAGCCACCAAAGCAGCCCAGATCATGGATACCTATGTGGCCAATCGCACACCAGAGGTGCGGAAGTCAGCCACCGCCAGCTGGAAGAGGGGTAAGCCGACAACCACCCCCAGTGTTCCAGCCAGCCGGCCCTCAGTGTGTCCAGCCCCATCTTTTAGCACCCAGCCTGCATTTGACTCCCGTAGGTGTTATACTTGTGACCTAACGGGTCACATCAGCCTTGTCTGCCCGGAGAGGCAGAATATGAACCCCACACCTGAGGCCCCAGGGCCTACTGCAGCCATTCTTTTTGTGGGTGGGGCGGTTAGTCGGGCCCGGGAGAACTTACAACCCGTTACCGTGGCCAACACAGTCACTGTCGGCCTTAAGGACACTGGCGCAGAACGCACCCTGATCCGCCCTGAGTTTGTGTTACCAGAGGAACTCCTTCCTGGGAAGACCCTGACTGTCACCGAGTTTGGGGGTGTTCACCGTCCCATACCGATGGACCGAGTTTTCCTGGACTGGGGTGCGAGTAGGGGATTAAGGGAAATGGGGGTGTCGGAGCATCTCCCCACTAATGTGCTATTGGGAACTGATCTGGGACGGTTGGTTGCCCGATACATTCTTGACAACCCTCCCAGATCTGATATGTCATGTAATGCCGCTGTCAAAAATGTGAATGTGATGTATAATAAAAGTGTGTCTTGTGGTAAAGGAGAACTCAGCCGACTCACCCTGCAAGGTGATGCTGCTGAGGATCCCCTAAAGAGAGCCAGTATAAGTGCTATGGGCAAGGGGAGCAGGCACGGACACCAGGAAGCAGGTCGTCCCGTGCAGGTGACCAGTGTCACGCCAGATAGTGACATGGTCAGTGTTAGCTGCCCCATGACTAGCATGGCTCCAGAGGTGATGTGGAAGGATGGGGAGAAACACGGGGATCATAGGGAAAGTGGTCCCGTGCCGATGACCAGTGTCATGACGGACTGTGACATGGCCGGTCATAGCTCCCCCCTAGGGAGCGCAGCTCCCAAGGTAAAGATGATGACTGGTAAAAAGGTAGGCCGCATAACCAGGCAAGGTAGGAGGAAGGTGTGTTCCCCTGTCTGTCAGGAGTATAGGAGGAAGGTACCCATAGCCTGTCAGAGGTGGGGGGAAGATGTATCCCAAACCGGTCAGGGTGACCGGAAAGCTGGATCCGCATTAAGGGTGGGCCAGGAGGTGGGCTCAAGGGGCGATCTGTAAATCACCCCTTATGCCACCTCAAAGAGGGGGAGATGTCAGGAAAATATTAATGTCAGGGACAGATTAACAGAATATTAGCCTTTTCTCCCATGCCCTCTCCTGTAGTGTTTGTCCAGAGATGACAATTATACTGTGTCTTCCTGCAAATTATCCCCCACAGCCAAAAGGCTTTACACATGAAGTGTCACAAGCTAAAATGCTAATGTGTTTCCTCTTAACACAGACCTGAGATAGATTGACACCTTCTCCCATGCAATGAGTTTGGAGGAAAGAGGAAATGGTTCGTTAAGTTCAAAGACTAGTGTTGAGCCACCCCCGTAGTGTTCGAGTTCGGTTCGGTTCGTCGAACACGCTTGTGTTCGTCGAACTGTTCGTCGAACTGTTCGTTGAACACCTTCAAACACCGTTAAAACCAATGGCAGGCAAACAAAAACACATAGAAACACATAGAAAACACTTCAAAGGTGTCCAAAAGCTGACAAACTGCTCAGAAGACACAACTAACACATGGAAAAGTGACAAGTACATATAGTCATGTGAAAAGAAAAGAGGTGGAGGAGTAAAAGGAGGGGGAGACCCAGATATAGGCATGTCATGCCCTTCTAAAATCAAGAAAGGCTGGAGTAAAAATCTAAAATCAGCCTACCAACACCCAGACGTCGTGACAAGAAAATTAAAAAAAGAAATATCTTTAAGTAGAATGGCGGTTCCATTCAGAACACTTTCCTTACAAGACGTAGTGGTATCCCCATTGTGAGTTGTGCCAAAAACGGAACCCAATACATTCGGACTAATCCACCATTTGTCATATCCAAGGGGCAGGTCAGTAAACGACAACATCGACGCGGAACCAAGTACAGTAGTATATACTGTACATCCTTTGACAAGGCAATCAGGTGGATAAGAAGTTGGGAAGGGTCACCCTAATGGCCAAAACAGACATTGATGCGGCGTTCTGGTTACTTACTACCTGTGCCTCCGAATAGTGTCCACCTATTGGGCTGCTTCTGGGAAGGAGCATACTATATAGATCGCTGTTTGCCCATGGGGTGCTCCAGATCCTGCTCACTATTTGAGGCGTTTAGTTGCTTCCTCGAATGGGTTGTAATGTACGTTTCTAAGGGAGCACATATTATCCATTACCTCGACAACTTCTTATGCCTGGGCCCAAAAGATTTGCCACAGTGTGAATAC
Source organism: Phyllobates terribilis (assembly GCF_046119375.1). Taxonomy (NCBI): domain Eukaryota; kingdom Metazoa; phylum Chordata; class Amphibia; order Anura; family Dendrobatidae; genus Phyllobates; species Phyllobates terribilis. The sequence goes on along the minus strand of NW_027362772.1, from coordinate 11,919,977 downwards.
ACGCGGTAGTCCACCTGTGAGAAAGAGAGAGCTGGAGGGAGAGCGGACACCACAGAGCCGAGGGGTTAGATGGAGAACGGAAGAAGGAAAGAGGGCGAGGGAGGTAAGGGAGTACAGTGGAAGGCCGACCTGAGCTACCCCACGTTCCTGCTGGGCGGGGAACAGCCCTGGGAAGAAAAGCCGCTTGCGCATCCCTTTGAAGTTACGGGCGCGAGCGGGCAGAGGGACTACGCTGGAGTGCGAAGCCGACATGGCCAGTCCGTTCCTGCCCGCGCGACCTCTGTGTCGCCGGGTTTGTGCCAGAGCCGCGGTGGACCCTGACGGCCAGCCCCCCTCTCCCAATACTGGTGCCTGTCCGCTGGTGGGTCGAGCCCCCCCGCGGTGGGGGGAGTAACATCTGCAGAAGAAAGACCATCTTCCAGCCAAACTAAGATGTCTACTTTTCGTGGACAATGTGATACGATCCCTTTCTTACGGACACTCCCATCGCTACAAATTCCAGATGAGGCACAAAAACAGCAGGTGCTTCAACGGATATCAAGTGCTCCTTCAAGTGGGCTCTCCTCCACCTCAACTTCAGCATCACAAATACTCCAGTCCTCAGAGGTGTCACCCCAATCGCACTTGCTTCCTCACATCTCCCAAGTCTCCAGCTGCCCGTGTGAGTATGGGGTAACACAGATGGTTGAGTCTGCACAACTGTTTACTCATACTATAGCCTGGGAAACGGAGGTCTGCTCCAGAGCTTCTGTTAATCCAGACGAGGAAATGATCTGCACTGATGCCCAGAATCTTTATGAGTCGGATCCAGGACCAGATGAAGAAGGTTCTGAGCATAATGTAGACCCTCGTTCCCAAACTGTAACTCCTGTTGGTGGAGACAATGATGAAGACGATGATGAGACTCAAATAACTGATTGGAGCGACAACTTGACTTTTCGGTCAGGGCAGGAACAGGTTGGCTCTGAGGACGACGGGTGTGAGAACACACAGGGTGATGATGACGAGGTTAGAGATCCCACTTACTGTCAACCCACAGTCAGCCAGAGGAGGTGGAGGAGGATGTGACTAGCCCAGGGGATGGGGATAACTCGGTACCCGGGCCTTTGCCTGGCCTTTGGGATGTCGCGGTGGTCGGCTCCCGGGCCCGTACCCTGGGGTCACTCTTTAAAAGGGTGGATAATTGTTAATTTTATAAGAGTTCGTGATGCCCCCTGTGGTATCTGGTGAGAAACACCAGCGCTGCAGCAGTCCACTGAGGCCAGTGATAAGGCAGCTCGATGGTATAGCTCCCCACAGGTGGAGCTAGCCCTCAGAAAAGCGTCTGCAGGGGGAATGCAGGACAGGTGAGACCCAGCTGGATCAGAGCAAGAACGGGAACAGACACGGTAGTCACTTCAGTACCTTTTACTGGTGGAAATTCAGGCACATCCCGGAGCACTGTAGGGTGAAGGGTGCATATCAGGATCCTCCCCAATGAGCGGGTGTAGGGCCTCCTGTTTCTTGCCTCTGCGTAGTAAGTTTCTGACCTGCCTGGAGCTAGGCCTAACTTTGTCTCTGTCCTGCGCTGGCTGACCTTGTGGTAGGGCCTTGTCTTGGAGTTCACGCTCCCAGTATGCGAGGCCTAAGCGTCTCCTGGCTCTGTTGCGTATCAGCACCTTAGCAATCCTGGGACTTCTCCAGGGATTCTGGTTATGCCTTACTGGGTCATAGAGATCCCGGTAAGCTCGGATCCGGTGTCCGGTAAATGCTTCGGGGTGAGCTGGTTAAGCTCCTCTGCCCCCTATGTACTATCTCTCCACTCGTATTCGGCCTACTCGGGCCCTCACTAGGCTATACACACTAATGGCAGCTTGCCGCGCTTCACCGATCTTATGGCGCCGGCTCACCTTAAGCTCTAACTGGGCTCCCTGAATCTAGCTAACAGGAGCCTCATGCTCCACTGCTGAACTATTAACTGAGTTCTCCAGACTAGACTGAGCTCCACTGCAGACTGACCTCTCTTAGGCTTCTCTACTGCAGGAACTCTTCAGAGGAACTGAACTGCCTAGCTCCACCTTCCCTGTTTATATCCCTAACGGGCTCCCTCTGCTGGTCTGAGGTGGCAGGTGGAGATGTGTGAATGTTTATGGGGGCCTCTTGTGGAGGATTCCATCAATGCACTCTTCTAGGATCTGTGATACCAAGCGCAGCAGAGGAGGTGGAGGAGGATGTTATTGACGACGAGGTTAGGTTGCGCCTTCCTGGACAGAGACGGAATACTGGAAGCACGTCAACAACTGCATCCTCAACCACAACTCTGCCTCTGACCACAAGTCGTAGTGGCTCTTCAGGTCGCATAGGCTCTAAGCCTTGCATAGCCTGGGCATTTTTTCAGATCGATAACGATGACTCAACTCGTGTTATCTGTAATATTTGTCACTAAAAGCTAAGTAGAGGCCAAAAAATCCATAGTTTGAGTACTTCATGCATGAACCGTCACATGGATATGAAGCATAAGTTGCAGTGGGAAGCTCACTGTGCTACAATGCTGCCTAGCGGGCCGGGCCAACCACCGTCTGCCCCTTCTTGTGCATCCTCGGCCTCTTCATCCTCTGTGACTGGGGGGACAGCAGTCACACATGTTTTTGGACGCAGACCTGCCACCTATTTACCCGCAGCAGCCAGTGTGATTGGCAGGTCATCATTTCATTTGGAAGTGGAAACACCAGCTGGTGTTGAGCGCTCTCTGACATCAAGAGCACCACCTTTGGATCAAGGCAACCTAACTTTTCCGCCTGCATCTTCCTCACAGACCGGCACGTTTGCCAGGGACACCCTACTCAACCCCGTCTAAGCACAACAGCCAGCCCTCGGTCCCTCAGATGTGGACAAGTAAAAGACCATTTCCTTCTAGCCATGACAAAGCTAAGAGGTTGAATTTCACCATCTGCAAGCTCTTGGCTACAAAAATGCTGCCTTTCCGCCTGGTGGACACAGAGGATTTTCGAGACCTTATGTCCGTCGCAGTGCCCCAGTACCAGATGCCCAGTCGGCACTACTTCTCAAAGAAAGGTGTGCCTGCGCTCCACCAGCATGTCGCACACAACATCACCGCTTCTTTGAGAAACTCTGTGTGTGACAGGGTGTATTTCACCACAGACACTTGGGCGAGTAGGCATGGACAGGGGCGTTACATGTCGCTGACAGGGCACTGGGTAACTATGGTGACAGCAGGACAAGGAGCTGCTGTCCAAGTCTTGCCGTCCCGACGAGTTGTACGTCAATCCTCTTTATCTAGAAGTTCCTCCACTGCTTCTGCCTCCTCAACCTCCTCTCGGTCCTCCACCTGCACCCAAAGCCTGTCTGGTAATGCCACCCGGTTTCTAACTGCACAGAAGGAATCCTGCACACCTCCTTACTATTCTGGCAGCAGGGCTCAATGGCATCAGGCGGTGTTTACTTTGAAATGTCTGGGAAATGTGAGTCACACAGCTGAGGAGTTGTGGTCAGCTCTGGAGACCCAGTTTCATGAATGGTTGTCTCCACTGGACCTACAACCAGGGAAGGCCCTGTGCGACAATGCTGCAAACCCAGACTAGATGGCCTTCTGCAGAGGGCACGGTCGCTGTGTGCTCTCTTCTGCCGTTCGCATCCCGCAGCTCAACGACTTACATCTCTACAGAAGTCGTTGGGCCTGCCAGTTCACCGGCTGAAATGTGATGTGCCAACACGGTGGAATTCAACTCTGCACATGTTGCAGCGACTGTGGCAGCACCGACAAGGCCTGGTGCAATACGTTCTGACGTATAGCCTGGGCCAACGAGATCCAGAGGTGGGGAAAATCACGCTGCAGGAGTGGTCTCAGATCAGGGACCTATGAAGTTGATGGGCCCCCTGGGCCGTGGGGTACCCGGAGCCGGGCCGGTAGACGCTGGGGGTTGTAGTCACTGTGGCGGTGACCCGGTCCGTGACCCAGGGCTTTCAATCCAAGGGTAATTTGTATATATGAATTTTATAATGTCCGACTATGCCACCTGTGGAGTGGGGCCAAAGGGGCCGCCGCTGCGGAACAGTCCTCTGAAGCTGGTGGTTTTGCAGCAATCGTATTATTACTCCCCACAGGAAGAGTGTAGCTTCAGGGCAGTGTGGGTGGATGATGGTGGTTGTAGTGCAGGGAGTCAGTAATGAACACAGAGTCCGTGTGATACAGTCCCAAGATCTTTACTCACAGTTGTTGCAGTCCAGATTACAGGTACCAGTGCAATCTCCCCCGTCATGCTGTGCGTACTCAGTGAGGGGCTCAGTCCACCCCCAGATAACTCCGGAGTACTTCTGTGTGTCCTTTCTCTGGCCTTCTCCCTGCACCTCACACCCAGTGACACTTCTATCCGGTATCCTCGGGCCTTGGGGGCAACGTGTGTTCCGTCCCCTGGGTCCTATGTGGCTACCTTCTTAGTGAGACTGGTGTGGACTTTGGCCTGCAGTACATGAAATACTGCAGCTTCCGGTTTCTAGTTGAGCCTTGCTGTTTCTCCGCTAGTTGAGGGACCGGTTCCCCTTATCTGGCCTGACCCCTCTACCTCCTGGTAGCAGCGGGCGTACGGGTGGCCTTCTGCATGGCCAGTACCCCTAGGGTCCCTTCGGTTCCTGGAGCCTTCCTGCTCCCACTCCTCTCTTCTCTCCATCAGTCCTGGGCCTCCCAGGCTAGCCCTGCCTCTGGAGCAGAGCTCATGCAGAGCCTCTGCTCCTGTCACTTCTCCTCCTCTGACTGGCTTGCTCTTTCTCAGATGGCTTCCTAACTATACTCTCCCTGTCATGTGCTCCCCTAAGCTGCTTTCTACACCCATACCCACTACATAGGACCCTCCCGCCAGCTAGGGACCTGGGACTGTGCTCTCCCTTAGGAGCAATCTCGCCCTACCCCCACTGCGGGTATGTGTTGAATGCAGGTGTTAAGGTCCCGAGCCATACTCCTTCCTTACCTGAGGGTGAGATACCACACCTCTGGGTGAGATGCAGTACCTCTGTGGCGACTGAACCCTCAGGGGTGCCACACACCCTTCTGCACAGTTTTGAAATGGCAACGAAGATGTTTAGTGCTGACGCCGATGCCATTATCAGCATGACTATTCCGGTGATTTACATGCTGGAGCACACGTTAAACAGAATTCAGAGTCAGGTGGTGGGACAAGAGGAGGTGGAGGAAGTAGAGGAGGAGTCGTATGCGGAAGGGATAACATCTCCAAGGTCCAGACGGTCGGCAGCACCAAGGCGGCAGGCATGGGAGGGTGGAGGAGAGGGATTAACCAGGGCGCATGGTAGCAGCCAAACTGTTGAGGAAGGTGCAGGAGCCGAGGAAGAAGTGGAGGACGAACTGGCGATGGGCATGTAAGACTCATCAGATGAGGGAGACCTTGATCACATTTCTGTTGTGTGAGGTTGAGGGGAGAGGGCAGAGGAAGGAAGCATGATTCTTACTTCGCTACCAACACAGCAAGGACTTGGTCCTCCTGGATGCGCAAGACACATGAGTGCCTTCTCGCTGCACTACCTGCAACATGACCCTTGGATTGTCAGAATTCGAAGTAATCCCGACTACTGGGTTGCCGCACTCTTAGATCCCCAGTACAAAAGTAAATTTGCCGAAATAATTCCTACCATAGAAAGGGATTCACGCATGCAGGAGTATCAGCAGAGGCTGTTGCAGAATCTTACATGTGCTTTTCCACAAAACACCAGTGGTGCACGTAGTGAATCTCACAGTTTTAACTTGCAAACCGTGGGACTGTCGAGTCTTCATCACTCAAACCGTAACAGTAACACAGTATCAGCTGATAACAGCAATTTTGTGGAATCGTTTCACCACTTTTTTAGACCATCCTTTGCAAGGCCACAGGAGACTAGAAGTCTGACACATAGTCAACGCCAAGAGAGGATGGTACAGGAGTATCTCCAAGTGAACATCGAAGCCATGACTGTGTCACTGGACCCTTGCTCATTTTGGGATTCCAATCTGGAAAAATGTCCGGAGTTCGCCGCTTACGCCTTGGAGATCTTGTCATGCCCTGCTGCCAGCGTTCTCTCTGAATGTGTGTTCAGCGCTGCGGGTGGTGTGCTGACAGATAAGCGCACGCGGCTGTCCACTGAGAATGTAGACAGACTCACGTTCATAAAGATGAACAAATCATGGATCCGCAAGGACTTTTCTACCCCTGTGTCATCCTGGGGAGACTAAAAGCTTGAGGATTTGATAAAATCACCTCACCAACCGTTTTAAGCAACTCTGGGGCAATTGATGCCACTTAAGTGGTGTCTGTGCCACAATTTTTGGAAAAAATGGAGACTCTTTTTGAAGTCCCCTTGCTGTGTTTTACGTGACGTTGGCATCATCAATTCCAGGTGGGTTGGGTGCCCCCCCCTTTTAACTGTAAGAAACTGCATACACTGTGACTTGGGGTAACACAGATGGTTGAGTCTGAAGAGCTGTTTACTCAGAGGTCTGCTCCAAAGCTTCAGTGTCTGCTAGTCAGCGTAGAATTTTTAACTGCATCTAGCCTAGGCAATACTTTGGGCATAGTAGCCCAGCTGCGAAGCAAGCTGCACCGCCTGTGTATCTAATAAGAATTTTTAAATGCATCTAGCCTAGGCAGACTGTTAGGACCCCCAACCGAACTCAGACGCTCAGCCCCCCTACCGCCCCCATTTCCTTGACAATACAATAATGTAACTCTTACAACTGGATGGGTGAGGATCGGTCACAGCTTTATTAACTCTTTATACTCTGGCCTAATACTCTCATTCCATTAGAAAGGCATTTTATTTCTAAAATAATTCAGCTTGTTGCAGCATGCCCTGGGTCTCCACACCGGCAAGTTGGCCAACAAGTGTAACTCTCCAACATGTCCTTTCTATTTCCAGGCCACGGAAGATCCTTCGTACTCTTATGCAGGACTCTGACCCCCATCCATCACTCTTAACGCTTCTTCCACGCCGTCCTGGAGTCCTGACAGGAATATGTCCAGTCCAATATCCATTAAGTGAATACCGTCGGGCCGTATGAGGCCTGCTTTATCTCCTTCCAGTTGTCGGTGTTGTATCACTACACCACCTCTGTCTCTTCTAAATTTTGCCATCCGAATATTTATTACCCGCCTTGTCCGTTCGATGGCCGTGATGTCTCGCGCACCTTGTCATACTGCTATCGGCACAATCTCTGACCATTCTCTGAAGCGCTCAGAGTCTAGTTTCATTATTTCCATTAGTTATGCGCTCTTGTGATGACCTAGGTCGTTTCCCCTGGCCTGTATAACTAAGATGACCGGACCTCTTGCCTCTCTCCCTACCTTGATTACCTCCATTAGTACCTGTGGCCATAGCAGGCCTCTAATACCTCTCCAGTTGAAATATGTGTTATGAAACTCTAATTTCCTCCCGCCTGGGCGGACTTTTGCCATTTTTTCTGCCCAATATATATACGAGTGGCCTATCACCCACACTGTTGGCTTAGCGTCACCTGTAAAAGAAACAAACCACGTTAGGATAACAAGTCCGGTCTTATGTATCTCGCCAAACACGTGGATCGCCATCTCCCTATCCTCTGAACTTCCGTTTCTGACAGTCCTCCTCTTGCTGCTTCCGTGGCCGCGCCTATGCGGAATGAGTGTGTCCCATAATCTTTGGGGTGGTTCCCTGCCGATGTTATGCATTTATTAAATATAGCTTGGAACTGGTATCTTGATAATGGCATTCCATCAATGTGTGATAGGAAGAAATTACTTTGTGATCTGATGGTTATATATGTTTTTACTATTGTTACCCAACTCAGTGTACCGTTTGTGGGTTGCAGAAGTACCCAAGTGCCCCTGCCCGCTGGAACCGTTTTCGATTAGCGTATGCTTAGAAGTATTGCGTTATTGGCTATGACTACGTCCTGGTGTAATAAGCCTCCACTGGTGGTAATTTTGGATTGAGGGACTAATTCGCTTATGCATAGCGCCTTGAAGAAGGCGATCGCAAATGCAGTAGACAGTAGTGTTGCTTCAAATTGTGAGTGTCATGTTAATGGTGTTAGGGATATGATGTGAGAAATCAGTTTTAGTGACACGGGACGGGCCAAATACACTCCTGACTTGGCTGACCCCTTTTCCACTCTTTTATGGATTGTCTGATGATGAATCTCTTTGTCACATCTCCCCAATTCAGTAGTTGGAAGCGAAATGCTACTCTGGTCAGACACCGCTGCACTGACGCTCCTGATATGCCCCTCATAATTAGCTGGTGGAGAAATTCTATGGTGACTTGTAATCTGGCTTGTTCACATATGTCAACCCGTCTGCCTGCTACTAGTCATGTCCACTCTTCCCATGCCTTACCGTATGCTTGACACAGGGGCGGACACAGACTGTAGTGGGCCCCTGTGCAAGAAATTTTTGGGCCCCCCCCCCCCCCTGCGCTTCATAAGGCAACAAAGTTATGTAAACATAACCCCCCCATGTGCATCTCTCGCCCCCCCCATGTGCAGCTCTCATCCCCCCCATGTGCATCTCTCACCCCCCATGTGCATCTCTCATCCCCCCATGTGCATCTCTCATCCCCCCCCATGTGCATCTCTTATCTCCCCCCCCCCCCCCCACACACACACACACACACACACATGTGCATCTCCCATTCCCCCCACTCCTAGTAAATTGTATTTTGAAAAAAACAAAACTTGTTATACTTACCCCCATGCGATCCCTGCAGAATCCTGGCGCTCGTCCAAATCGCTGACACCAGGTTCTCCTGACTTCCGGCCATGTGACGGCGCTGTCACATGACCGGAAGTAAGGGGAATCATGAAGGCGCTGCCGCAGCAGCGCAGCGCAGCGCTGAGATGTCCCGCACCCGGCGCTTAGCATGGGGCCGGGGGCCCCATGAGGAGAGAGACTCACAAGAGGAGGGCCCCTACCGGCTGGGCCCCATACTGGAGTCAGGGCAGACATGCCCTGATGGCGGCCCTGCTTGAGGTTGGAGGGGCCCCCTCTCCCTCGGGGCCCCCGTTCAATGAACCGGCTGCACGGGCGGTAGTTCCGCCCCTGGCTTGACACGTCGACGGGGCAACTGACGCTCTGATTAATGGCATCAACTATTCGCCACTAGATACCATAGGGAGGGTGGGCAACTGTTGCCCGATGGGTGGGCATTGGGGAGGAGCTCTGTGAAAATCTGTCAATTGAATTGTGATAAAGCATTAGCAGCAGCTTTAGACCCCTCAGCATCGTGGCTAGTGCGGACCCATACATTGTGTTTTAGGCACAGGAATGCTAGCCGGCGTAGTAGGCCTAGCACTGGGAGAGACGATGATGCCATCTTATTAATGCAGTGTGCTAGGCTGGTGTTTTTTGTTATGAAGCGTATATTTTTGTTAGCCAGGCGCGCGCCCCATATTTCTATTGCTACCACTATTGGGGAGAAAAATTATTTTCCGGGCTAGATGCAGTTAAAAATTATTATTAATTTCAAAGCTGGTGGAGCTTGGTATAGATGGCCTAATACAATGAGTACCACACACAGCTACAAGCCCAAATATTTTTTCATAGCTAGATGCAGATAAAAATTATTTTTAATTTGCAACCTGGTGGAGGTTAGTATAGATGGACTAATAGAACAAGTCCCACACACTGCTACAAGCTCAAATATTTTTTTCAGAGCTAGATGCAGATAAAAATTATTTTTAATTTGCAACCTGGTGGAGGTTAGTATAGATGGACTAATAGAACAAGTCCCACACACTGCTACAAGCCCAAATATTTTTTCAGAGCTAGATGCATAAAAAATATATTTTTAATTTGCACCCTGGTGGAGGTTAGTATAGATGGACTAATAGAACAAGTCCCACACACTGCTACAAGTCCAAATATTTTTTCAGAGCTAGATGCAGCTAAAAATTCTTATTAATTTCAAAGCTGGTGGAGCTTGGTATAGATGACCTAATACAATGAGTACCACACACTGCTACAAGCCCAAATATTTTTTCAGAGCTAGATGCAGATAAAAATTATTTTTAATTTGCAACCTGGTGGAGGTTGGTATAGATGGATTAATAGAACAAGTCCCACACACTGCTACAAGCCCAACTAATTTTTCAGAGCTAGATGCAGATAAAAATTATTTTTAATTTGCAACCTGTTGGAGGCTAGTATAGATGGACTAATAGAACAAGTGCCACATACTGCTACAAGCCCAAATATTTTTTCAGAGCTAGATGCAGATAAAAATTATTTTTAATTTGCAACCTGGTGGAGGTTAGTATAGATGGACTAATAGAACAAGTCCCACACACTGCTACAATCCCAAATATTTTTTCAGAGCTAGATGCAGATAAAAATTATTTTTAATTTGCAACCTGGTGGATGTTAGTATAGATGGACTAATAGAACAAGTCCTACACTCTGCTACAAGCCCAAATCTTTTTTCAGAGCTAGATTCAGATAAAAATTATTTTTAATTTGCAACCTGGTGGAGGTTAGTATAGATGGACTAATAGAACAAGTCCCACACACTGCTACAAGCCCAAATATTTTTTCAGAGTTAGATGCAGATAAAAATTATTTTGAATTTGCAACCTTGTGGAGGTTAGTATAGATGGACTAATAGAATGATGCTATGCCCAAAAGGTTTTACTTGGCTAGGTGCAGTAAAAAAAGTTGTATTCTATACAAAGGTGGTGTAGCTTGCAACACAGATATGCTACTCCACTGACTAACACACACTGCAAGAGGCCTAAAAGGATTTGCTTAGCTAGATTTAGCCAAATGCTGTGAAAAAAACTTGCACAGCACTGGCACAGACCTGCCTGGCAAAAAGTGATAGGAACTGATGTAACCAAGCCCTCAAAAGGACTGCAATTACAATTAGTCCCTACTCCCAACCTATCTATTTAAGAACACCGACCTGCCTGATAAAAGTCGTAGGAAATGATGTAACCTAGTCCTCAAAAGGACTGCAATCACATCTATTCCCTACTCCCAAGCTATCTTAGATTTGTGCGAAAATTGGCTTGAAATTAACACTCAAAGTATAGCGCACACAGAAACAGTGGTGCCGTCTAACATGCAGCTGCAGCAGTGAGAAAATGGTGCGACGTGGAAAATGACTGGGTCTTATAAGGCAAGGACATGTGACATACACTGCCAATGACACATGCCCTTGCTTGTGTGAAAAAAAGCAGTTCACTCCGTGTTTGCGCTGCTGATAGGCTGACAGATTGCACCTCCCCACTGTAAATGCGGGAAAGAGAAAAAAATATGGAGATCTTCATTATTTATGCAGAGATCCATCCACTGCCCCTTCCCCCGCCCCGCTGTACACTCAAACTGCGTATTAACATTAATTTTCATCATTACTGAGAAAAAATCCAGTTATGATTTTGGTGCACGAACAGTTATCGAACATAACCTCGAACAGCCGAATTTTTTTCAAATCGTTCGGTTTCATCGAACGGCTCGAACACCGCCCAAAACAGCTAGAATTTGAGATAGGCGAACAGTTCGAGTCGAACACCGCTCATCTCTATCAAAGACACTCACAGACAATTCCTGGCCACCAGCCATAGCCAGATCGGCTCCCATATTAGATATGAAATAGTATGAGTTCCATACGTCCTGCAATAACGAGACCCAAATGGGTAGTGACTAGTGTTGAGCATTCCGATACTGAAATATCGGGTATCGGCCGATATTCACGGTATCGGAATTCCGATACTTTTAGAATATCGTATACCGGAATCGGAAGTTCCCATAAATGCCATGAGCCAGTTTCATTTTATTCAGCCAATGAGGAACCTAAGAAGTGTGGGCACATCCTGTTAGGCATGTATGCATGTTAACTAATGGCATGGCTGTGATTGGCTGCTGAAATGATGTCATGATGCACTATAAAAGCCGCCGCCGCCATTTTGAGCTCACTCTGCTGTGAATTCAGTTAGGGATAGGACGCTGTTGTTCTGAGGGATAGTTTTAGCTACCTATTTGCTCTATTCTGCTTTACCCAAGCTACTTTATAAATCACTGTGCCTTGCAGCGCTAGTGCACAGTTCTCTGTGCTGTTCACCGCTGTCTGCAAGGTCTGTGTGTGTGAGTGAAGCTCATGCTGTAGTGTGTGCTTCAGCCACGTCTGGTTGTAGTGCGCTCAGCGTGCGTCACTGCGTCATACATAGTCCTTTTTTGCTAATTGATAATTTTTCCTGATTTCTCCTATTAGTGTGGTGGTTCCATCCTTATTCAGCTAAATTGGTTCCAAACACACTATATAGGAGTAGATAGAGAATTTTGCTTTTGTTTTGCAGCGCTAGTGCACAGTGCTCTGCATCTGCACTGTTCACGCCTGTCTGCAAGGTCTCTGTGTGTGAGTGCAGCTCACGCTGTAGTGTGTGCTTCAGCCACGTCTGGCTGTAGTGCGCTCAGCGTGCGTCACTGCCTCATACATTGTCCTTTTTTGCTAATTGATCATTTTTCCTGATTTCTCCTCTTAGTTTGGTGGTTCCATCCGTTTTCAGCTAAATTGGTTCCAAACACACTATATAGGAGTAGATAGAGAATTTTTTTTTTGTCTTGCAGCGCTAGTGCACAGTGCTCTGCATCTGCACTGTTCACGCCTGTCTGCAAGGTCTCTGTGTGTGAGTGCAGCTCACGCTGTAGTGTGTGCTTCAGCCACGTCTGGTTGTAGTGCACTCAGTGTGTGTCACTGCCTCATACATTGTCCTTTTTTGCTAATTGATCATTTTTCCTGATTTCTCCTATTAGTGTGGTGGTTCCATCCGTATTCAGCTACATTGGCTCCAAACACACTATATAGGAGTAGATAGAGGAGCCTTTCTGCAGCATTGTGCCCTGCAGCCCCAGCCAGATTAGTATTAGCCTATTTTTTGTAGCCTCATATATTGCATTCTAGGTTACTTTCCTGCATTGTAATAGCTACAAAAGTTTGTGATACTATCAGTATTACATCTTTGGGCACATCCAGTGTCTTTTTGTGACAAAAAAAAACTAAATAAAGTTCACCAAACACTCCACTTTACAGTTGTGTAGGCCACATTAGCTCATATTAAAGTCTAGTCCACACTTTATAAAATTAGTGTTTCTTATACCTGTTAGCAGTGTGACACCCCAGGGGTCTGGTTGCCACAGTAATAGAGATATTATGTCTGAGAGCAAGTGGGAGGTTTCTCTGGTCAGGATCCCTAAGCATGCAACACGGTCCGCCCAGACCTGGGAGGGGAGGAATCTGCCCTTATAAACTGGGTCTGGGGCGGGATTAGAGCAGTCAGAGCCTGGAGTGAAGTTCCAGACACAGGGAAAGCAAGAACAGGAGCTCTGTAAGAGCAGTAGCTGAAGTCCAGGGGCTGGAGCTGAGCAGAGTTCGCCCTGGACGAAGACACTAAAACCGGACACAGGAGTCCGAGGCTGTGGGGACTGATATACACCCAGCAGCAGAAACCAGCCGGCAGGGGATTCCAGGTCCTCTGGCCATAGAAGCCCGGAGGCTCAGTCACAGAGAAGGGACCAGCGCCGCCATCCAGGAGCGGAGGCTAACAGAAGGCCCCAAGTCACCAGCCATACGGGTGAGCACCACACGGTACACTCAGGGACGTGGGCTACTTGTAACCGCTGACAGCAAGGTAGCCAGGAAGAGTGCAGATAAACAGGGAGGCCTACAACTCCACCTGGCCAGGGGAACTCCTGCTTGCTCGCAGACTGACCAGGCCCCTTATACTAGCCAGTACTCCCGGGAGGGTCTGCCTTGTACCATCAGTAAAGACCCTGAACTGCACCTCACGTCTCTGTGGTTCCTTGCCGCTCCTGCACTATTAGCACTGGGACCCTTACACCATCACTCCCATCATCTTCCACCTTAGCTGCCCTGAGGCAATACTTCTCCCGTGGGGAGTCATCCCATACTCGGCTGCGCAAACAACATCAGCCTCAGCGATCTGCAGCGCAGCGGCGGTCCCCACTGACCGCAATCCACGGGTGGCGTAGTCGGACACTTATTACCATACAAATAGACTGCCACTGGTTTGACCACCCTGGGCACTGACCGGGTCACCGCCACGGAGAACTACAACCCCCAGCGTTCCGGCTCCGGGTATTCCCCCTGCACAGCAGCAGCGCACAGGCCCAGGGGGCGAGTCAACTTTGGCGTAGTCGGCAGGATTTCGTGCCCGCAACCACCGGGTACTGCGTGCCTGAAAAAAAGACTTTTATACTTACCTGTGGTGAAGTTTCCCGCCGTCCGGAGTCGTTTCCCGCCATCCGGAGCCGATTCCCGCCATCAGATGCCATCTTGGACCGTTTCCCGCCGTCTTCTGCCTTCTTCCCGCCATCCGCAGCTGCTTCCCGCCTTCGGACGCCATCTTCGGGACGCCGCACGGGAAGAAGAGGGGCGTGGACGTCGAAAGCGCGCGAGATCCGAAGCTCCGCCCCACGCTCTGACGCTGCGCAAGGTCCTGGAAGGGAGGAAGAGCGATGCTGACGTCATCAGAGCGCGACGCCAGGTCCTCAACCCCGACGATCGACTGCGGAGCCGCGGCCTACGGAAGAAGAGCATCGCAAGGTAGGCCACGGTCCACTAGGGGGGAGGAGGATGCCGGACACCGAGGGGAGCTCCACTGCCACAGCCACCGCCAGCGCAACCGCTGTAACAGTCATGCCATTCACCATGCCCTATATCCCGGGGGCAGCCTGGCTACCCCAGTACTCAGGGGAGTCACATACCCTAAATGACTTTAGAGAAAGACTGGATAGCCTCTTCCAGGTGTACCCCCTCACAGAAGAGCAAAAAGTGAGCATCCTGGTGGCCCAATTAATCGGGGCAGCCCAAAGGGAGGTAAAGTCCTGGCCACCTGGGAGGAAGAGGACTGTCAGAGACATACTAACCCGGCTGAAAGACACATTTGACACCCGCACCTCAGCCGAAATAAAACTAAGATTTTATGGGTGCAAACAACGGGCACATGAGAGTATAAGAGACTATGCGCTAAACCTACAAGAGGCCCTGAGAGCCATTAAGCAGGCAGACCCTGACAGCGTGGGAAATGAAGATAAGCTGTTGACTGAACAATTTATTGAGGGTCTCCTGTGCAATGCCCACCAAACCCAGTTGCGGGCAATGGCCTTACAGGACCCTGACCTGGACTTTGCACAGTTCAAGGACAGAGCCATCCAGGTGCTCCGAGAACCGGCACCAGGTGGCGCTGTGACCCACAGGCGCCCTGCTATCACTTACCACCAGGAGACGGCGCCCTTGTCTGCAGGGCCTGTGGGAGCTGATGCGCAGGCTTTAAACAGTGACCCGGCTACAGACCTGCACCATCAGGTCCAAGAGCTGACTAAGAGCGTTGCCGCGCTAACCAGAACTGTGCAGTCTTTACAGGTTTCTTCTCCAGGAAAGATCCAGCTGGCATCCGGACCGGAGGACGTCCCGTGGCGCCGACTGAGGAGGACCCCACTGGCCAGAGGAAGACCCAGCGACAGATACAACGAGGACGGACGACCCATCTGCCGCCGCTGCAATCAACCCGGACATGTGGCAAGGTACTGTCATTTAAACGGGCACAACCTGGGGTAGAGGGCCAACCCCCAGGCATAAGACCATCAGGCCCATCAAGCTGGCGTGATAAATACGTAGGGGGACGTCCAATCTTGCCTGTGGTACTGGATGGCATTCCTATGAGTGCCCTACTAGACACTGGGTCACAGGTGACCACCATCCCGTACGTGCTCTTCAAGCAGTACTGGAATGACTCGGACATAACCCGCTACCCAGATGACGACCTGAGTATCATCGCCAGCAATGGTCAGCCCGTGCCGCAGGTGGGATTCAAAGAGGTGACCATTAAGATCGGTAAAGTCGAACTGGCGGCACAAGGACTGATTATAGTGGACATAGACCGTCATGAGAGTCACCCTAGAATAACCTTGGGAACTAATGTGATTGAAAATTGTCTTGCAGAGGTGATTCTCATTTTACAGCAGGTTGCCAAGAACGCCAGTTCCGGCCAGCAGCGTGTGCTCCAAAAAGAGATCCGGGCACTGATGAAGCGGCAACAGGTGGAACTATCTGGTGGTGAGATAGGTAGCGTGAGAATGTGTGACCCGTTCCCTATTGCCATGCCCCCAAAAAGTGAGATGATGATTTGGTGCCGGGCAGCTATTGGTCTAAGAGGTAGAGAATACCAAGCAATGGTAGAACCCGTCTACTCAGACAGTAGGCCCACCATTTTGACGGCACGGGGGGTGGTCGATGTACGCCATGGGAGGGTGCCCGTTCGCATCATAAATATCGGGGAGAGAGAAGTACACCTGCCCCGGTATGCCACGCTAGCCAAATTGTTCACCATAAACCAGAATTCTGTACAGGCCGTGGAACCCTTGCCTCCATCTCAACCAGAGGAAGGTAACGGCTCTAAGAAACCAATGGAGGACTGGTGTCAGCAACTGCATTTGGGTACTGACTCCACTCCCTCACACCAGAAACAGGGAGTCTATCGGGTGGTTCGAGAGTACGAGAGAGTGTTTAGCAAACACCCGCTAGACTTCGGGCGAGTAAAGGGGGTAGAACACCACATCCCCACGGGAGACCATCCTCCCATAAAGGAGAGATACCGACCCGTACCCCCGGCACACTACCAACACGCCAAGGGGATGCTTAGAGACATGAAGGAGGCTGGGGTAATCAGGGACAGCTGTAGCCCCTGGGCAGCTCCACTAGTCTTAGTGAAAAAGAAAGATAACACCATGAGAATGTGTGTAGACTACAGGAAGGTCAACCGTATCACACACAAAGATGCGTACCCGTTACCAAGGATAGAAGAGTCCTTAGCTGCATTAAAATCTGCTAACTTCTTCTCTACTTTGGATCTCACTAGCGGGTACTGGCAGGTTCCTGTAGCAGAGGCGGACCAGGAGAAGACCGCATTCACCACCCCGATGGGTCTCAGCGAATTTAACTGTATGCCGTTCGGGCTCTGCAACGCACCAGGAACCTTCCAACGGTTGATGGAATGCTGTCTGGGACACCGGAACTTCGAGACGGTCCTGTTATACCTGGACGATGTCATCGTCTATTCCAAGACCTACGAGGACGACCTGAAACACCTGGCAGAAGTGTTCGAAGCTCTGGCGAATTACGGCCTAAAGGTGAAACCCTCCAAGTGTCACCTCCTGAAACCAAAGGTGCAGTACCTGGGACATGTGGTGAGTGCTGACGGAGTGGCTCCCGACCCTGATAAGATCACTGTGATTAAGGACTGGCCAAGACCCTCCAGCATAAAGGAAGTGCGGCAGTTCCTCGGGTTGGTAGGCTACTACCGAAGATTCATTCCCGGTTTCACCAAAATGGCAGCCCCTATGCAGGAACTCCTGATAGGTCAATCTCGGAAAGCCAAAAACCAGAAGCCGCCCTTCAGGTGGGAAAAGCTGGAAGAGGAGTCCTTCTGCCAGCTGAAGATGGCCCTCACGGGGGATGAAATCCTGGCATATCCAGACTACAGCCAGCCCTTTATCCTCCACACGGACGCAAGCAACATCGGGCTAGGAGCCGTACTGTCCCAGATCCAGCAGGGGAAAGAACGGGTAATCGCTTACGCCAGCCGAAAGCTACGGCCCACGGAGAGGAACCCTGAGAATTATAGCTCATTCAAGCTGGAGTTCCTGGCAGTAGTGTGGGCAGTGACCGAACGTTTCAAGCATTACCTTGCCTCCTCCAAATTCACCGTGTACACGGATAACAACCCGTTGACACACCTAGACACTGCAAGGCTCGGTGCCCTGGAACAGAGATGGATGGCCCGCCTGTCCAACTTTGAATTCACCATCAAATACCGGGCAGGACGCTCAAATGCCAACGCGGATGCCCTGTCTAGAATGCCGAACTTACCGGACATAGGGGAAGAGCCAGAAGTTCTGGAAGAAGTTGAGCTCCCTGCGTTCCACCCTCATGGGATTACCCTGTATTCCCACCGTGTGAAGGACAGGCGCTCCGTGACGTTCAATCCCTTGCCCCACTACAACTGGGCGGAGACGCAAGACAGTGATCCCGCAGTCCATTTGGTGAAGGAAATGCTGACCCAGGCCGATGCCCGTCTTGACCCAGATGCTCCGGAGGAGACCAAGCAACTGTGGAAGGAGAAAAGTAAGCTGTTCCTCTACAGGGAGAAGCTGTGCCGGAGAATGGTTAACTCTCGAACGCATGAGTTGACCTGGCAGGTAGTGGTCCCAAGACGAGACGCGGCTATGGTTCTGGAGGCATACCACAACGGAGCAGGGCGTTTCGGATGGAAGAAGCTGGAGTTGTTGTTGCGTGAACGGTTCTACTGGGTAGGCATGAGAGGAGCCATCGAGAGGTGGTGCAGAGACTGTGGCCCGTGCCACCTGAGAAGAAAGGACCGTGCCAGCCAGAAGACTCCCTTGCAGCCCATCATCACCAGACAGCCACTGGAACTGGTAGCCCTGGACCATGTGAAACTGGCTCCAAGCAGATCTGGGTATGTCTACGCCCTCACAATCGTAGATCATTACTCCCGGTTCCTGGTGGTGGTCCCGGTCAAGGACTTAACGGCTCAAACAGCAGCTAGAGCCTTCCAGCAGCACTTCTGCAGTCCACACGGGTACCCGGACCAAGTGTTGACAGACCAAGGACCAGCCTTCGAAGCGGAGGTCTTCCAGGAGTTCTGCAACCTGTATGGCTGCAAGAAGATAAGAACAACGTCCTATCACCCTCAAACCAATGGACTCTGCGAGAAGATGAACCAGGTGGTGATAGATCTGCTAAAAACATTGCCCCTGGAAGAACGCAGTCTGTGGCCTGAGAAACTGCCCGATCTGGTGGACCTGTATAACCACATCCCTGTAGGTTCCACCAACTGTACCCCGGCTTACCTAATGAGAGCAAGACCTGGTAAGCTGCCTATTGACCTGGATATGGGAGTCCTGACGCCTGAGGACACCTCGCCAGAGGCAGACTGGGATACAGAACGGCAGCAGCAGTATCGGAAAGTACAGGAAAGCGTCGAGCAAAGTCTGTCTCAAGCTAGAGAAAGGCAAGAGAAGGCTTATAACCAGTATGCTCCCGCTGTTCCCCTGGTACCTGGAGAGCAGGTCTTGAAGAGGAAGAGGCGGCTCCACAAGTTGGACGACCAGTGGGAGAAGGACCCGTACACCGTACTGCCATCAAGCCATGAGAACCCAAAAATCTGCGTAATCAGTAAGGATGGAGGAGAAACCACAGCCATTGTCTCCAGAGACCACATGAAGAAGTGTCCCGAGCAGCTGCAAAGCCCTGAAGAAGATCAAGAAAACCCTCAACCCGCAGAGGAAAGGGAAGAAATGATCAGTACCGTACTCGGAGACTTCCCCCGGTCTTGGACACAAGTAAACGGCGCTGTCGTGGTACCCGTCCTCACCTTTCTCCAGCCAGCCCCGCAAGTGCCTACAGAGGAACCGGTAGAGCTGGAAGAGCAGCCGGCCCAAGAGGCAGAAGAGTCCACACCAGCAGTACAGGAGGATCAACCCTCTGCTAGTAGTGAGCCTGCCGTGCCCCTAGTGAGCCAAAGAGTGCGCAGAAAGCTGCCCAGCTTGCCCATAACACCTCCTACACCCTGTAGTGCAGAACCAGTTGGTGAGCTCCGTAGGTCCACTAGAGTCACTAGAGGTCAGATACCCGCTCGCTGGAGAATCTAAACCAATGCACTGTAAAGTTGACTGTTTATTGAAAAATGTTTATGGTTTATGTTTGTTGCCTGTTACTAATTATGTTTCTCAGTTACCCTGCAGATTTATTTGGACTAACAGGTTATGGACACTGGATAACCGGAACAGTTTTGTAGATAGTTGCACCTTGGTGCCTCTTGTGAAGACGGCCGCGGAAGAGAAAACCTGTCTGGCGTGGCCTCCTTGCGGCCCAAAGTAGTTAGTATACCCTTGCAACCACGCCCAAGGATAACGCAAGGGGTTTGCTTTGGACAAGTCCCCTATTCTGTGCCAAGACTTCGCCTTGTTGGGTGACATGGACACCCCCTTTGTTTCATAAACTTCACCTTGGGTGATATGGACACCCGGTCACGGAAACGCCGTGACCTCTACAGACTAAAGTTTCTTGTGAATATGTTATTGTATTATTGTTATACCTTGTATTTATGTTTCTTTAAAAATGTGTTTAGTCCCGGAGTACTAAAATTTACTAGGGGGGAATGTGACACCCCAGGGGTCTGGTTGCCACAGTAATAGAGATATTATGTCTGAGAGCAAGTGGGAGGTTTCTCTGGTCAGGATCCCTAAGCATGCAACACGGTCCGCCCAGACCTGGGAGGGGAGGAATCTGCCCTTATAAACTGGGTCTGGGGCGGGATTAGAGCAGTCAGAGCCTGGAGTGAAGTTCCAGACACAGGGAAAGCAAGAACAGGAGCTCTGTAGGAGCAGTAGCTGAAGTCCAGGGGCTGGAGCTGAGCAGAGTTCGCCCTGGACGAAGACACTAAAACCGGACACAGGAGTCCGAGGCTGTGGGGTCTGATATACACCCAGCAGCAGAAACCAGCCGGCAGGGGATTCCAGGTCCTCTGGCCATAGAAGCCCGGAGACTCAGTCACAGAGAAGGGACCAGCGCCGCCATCCAGGAGCGGAGGCTAACAGAAGGCCCCAAGTCACCAGCCATACGGGTGAGCACCACACGGTACACTCAGGGACGTGGGCTACTTGTAACCGCTGACAGCAAGGTAGCCAGGAAGAGTGCAGATAAACAGGGAGGCCTACAACTCCACCTGGCCAGGGGAACTCCTGCTTGCTCGCAGACTGACCAGGCCCCTTATACTAGCCAGTACTCCCGGGAGGGTCTGCCTTGTACCATCAGTAAAGACCCTGAACTGCACCTCACGTCTCTGTGGTTCCTTGCCGCTCCTGCACTATTAGCACTGGGACCCTTACACCATCACTCCCATCATCTTCCACCTTAGCTGCCCTGAGGCAATACTTCTCCCGTGGGGAGTCATCCCATACTCGGCTGCGCAAACAACATCAGCCTCAGCGATCTGCAGCGCAGCGGCGGTCCCCACTGACCGCAATCCACGGGTGGCGTAGTCGGACACTTATTACCATACAAATAGACTGCCACTGGTTTGACCACCCTGGGCACTGACCGGGTCACCGCCACGGAGAACTACAACCCCCAGCGTTCCGGCTCCGGGTATTCCCCCTGCACAGCAGCAGCGCACAGGCCCAGGGGGCGAGTCAGCAGCTGTTCAGGAATAAGCACACTAAGCCCTTAGTACTTTTCTGCCTATCTTTATCAGTCTACCAAGATGAAGAAGGCAGGGAGTAAGGCATGTGGGCGTGGTTGTGGGCGTGGAGTTTCTGCAGGGAGAGGACGTGAGGATTCTGTGCCTGCAGGGAGAGGACGTGGGGATTCTGTGCCTGCTGCGGGCACCAGTGACTCAGCATCCCCCAGTTTTACCAGGGAACAGTCCTTTATGCGCAGCTTTGTAGGAGCTAGCCGTACCGCACTGCTGCGGGAGGACCAAATTGAAGCCGTTGTCAGATGGATGGCAGCTAGCGCATCGACTTCAATTGGTTCCAGATCCTATCAGGTCCTGAGCACTGAAGAGCACCCATCTGTCTCTTCACCACCTGCCAAATTTCCCAGGCAGTCAGAGAGCCCTGGACAGAAGCCATCTCTACTTCTGTTCTCTGAATCTCTTGGCTTGGAAAGAGGGGGCCAGCCAAGCTTAATTCGAGAATTTGAAGAAGAGGTAGTATGCAGTGATGCGCAACCGTTTTGTCTCTCTGAATCTGAAGAGGCGGGTGGGTCAGTGCCTATGGTCAGCAGCACACCTCAGTACGCATCTGATGATGAGACTCAGTTACCACTTTCTGGTGCGTACTGTGCTGTCGAGACTTCCCAGGAGAAGCAGTTGTTTGAAGAGGGTGGTGTAGATGATGAGGTCCTTGACCCATCATGGTGTGAGGGACAGGAAGGTGGTGGGAGCAGCTCTGAGGAAGAGATTCCCCAAACATACCAAAAAGGAGGGAGAGGGAGGAGGCAGACTTGGTTGCCTGTAGCCTCCACTTCGGCACTCATTAGGAGCATGGCTCTTTCAAAATCCAAAGCGGGCACTCCCAAGACTTGCAGCACCTGGTCCTTTTTTGACACAGTTGCAGATGACATTTGCTTTGTCAAATGCAAGCTGTATAATCAGAAGGTGAAAAGAGGGAAAAGTGTCAGCAACCTCAATACCACAAATATGTGGAAACATGTGTGGACCAAGCACGTGGTGGAGTTACAAAAACACACTGAAGACATAGGCCAACCTACAACGCCACCTACCACCTCTTCGGCTCGTGTTGTAGTCTCTTCCTCCAGCTCACACACAGCTGGTTCGGCTTCCTCACAGGATCGCCATGGAAGAACCTCTGGCACTGTTGTACAGAGACACAGTGTAATTCCACCCACAGCACCACTTTCCCTGTCATCCTCACACTCCCAGGCCAGTCTACAGCCATTGTTAGCACAGGCATGGGAGAAAAGGCGCCCCATACTCGGCAAACCACCCCCAAGCACAGGCTCTGAATGCTGGCATTGCTAAACTACTGGCCCTTGAAATGCTATCATTCAGGCTGGTGGAGACTGACACCTTCCGTAACTTTATGGCATTGGCAGTCCCACAATACAACGTGCCCAGCCGCTTTTATTTCAGCAGGCAAGCCGTCCCTGCCCTGCAACAGCATGTGGAGGGAAAAATTAAACATGCGCTACAAAATGCCGTCAGTAGCAAGGTCCACCTGACCACCGATGCGTGGACCAGTAAGCATGGACAGGGACGATACCTTTCCCTCACTGCCCATTGGGTAAATGTTGTGGAGCCGGGTACAGATCTTGAGAGTGGCGCTGTACGTGTTCTGCCAACTCCAACGATTGCAGGAATCCAGTCTGTACACATTGACTCCTCCTCATACTCCAGTTCCTCTGAATCAGTGCTGCAGGAGCCATCACGGTCTACCTCCACATCGACCCGTGAATGGTTACCTGTTATGATGACCGATATGAGCCCAGCCGTGGCCAAACGTCAACAGGCCGTATTAAAATTAATTTCTTTGGGGAATCAAAGCCACACAGCGCAGGAGCTCTGAAATGCCATCAAGCAGCAGAGCGACGTGTGGTTTGTGCCAGTGAATCTCCAGCTAGGCATGGTAGTGTGTGACAATGGCCGAAATCTGGTGGCAGCTCTGGGCCTAGGCAACCTCACTCACATCCCATGTCTGGCACATGTGCTCAACTTGGTCGTGCAGAGTTTTTTGAGGGACTATCTGGATCTTGATGCACTGCTTCACAAGGTCCGCATAGAGTGCGGTCACTTGCGGCATTCCAGCAACGCAAGATTGCACATTGCTGCTCTGCAGCGCCGATTACGTCTTCCGGAACATCGGATCATATGTTACTTACCCACCAGGTGGAATTCAACGTTACATATGTTGGAGAGGTTGTGTGAGCAGCAGGCAGCAGTAATGGAGTACCAGCTGCAGCAGGCGCAAACAAGTCGCAGTGCGCGCCGTTCCCACTTCACCACCACTGAGTGGGCCTCTATGAAGGACATTTGCCATGTTTTGCGTGCTTTCGATTATTCCACGCGAATGGCGAGTGCAGATGATGCACTAGTCAGCATGACTATCCCCCTTGTCGGCCTGCTTGAAAAAACACTGCAAGCACTAAGGGAGGAGGTTTTGGAAGAGGTGGAGGATGAGGAGTCACAAATGCCATCTGCTTCTGTACAGTCTGCGCAACGTGGTTCCTCACAAAGGCCTAGGCAGGGGACACTTTGTGAGGAGGATGAGGAGGAGTCAATGGAGGAGGAAGACATCTGTCCAGAGGAGGGAGGTACACAATGCTCTAGTAGTCAGTTTCTAGAGCGAGGGTGGGGTGATGCAGAGCAGGCAGAGATCACGCCTCAAGCAGGGGACAGCGTTTCTTGGCCAGTTGGCAGTCTGCAGCACATGGTTGATTTCATGCCGCCACATCGCCCAAATTCTCAACACGGCTGATTATTGGGTGTCCACCCTCCTAGATCCTCGCTACCGGGACAACTTACAAAGCCTCATAACACCGTTGAACCGGGAGCATAAAATGCGGGAGTACCAAGACGCACTGGTGCATTCCATCATGTTCTCCATTCCAACCGAGAGCAGTGCTGCTAGTGCTTTACAAAGCAGCTCAGTGCGTCGAGGCAGTGGAGGAAGCTCTGCACAAAGAGGGAGCAGAAGCAGCGCCTCAGCACAAGGCAAGACCAGTATGGCCCAAATGTGGCAAAGTTTTGTGTCCTCGCCGCCACAAATGTCTACACCATCACAGACGGCTCCAGTCAGCAGGAGGCAACGTTTCCGTCAGATGGTGACAGACTACATGTCTTGCCCTCTCAGTGTACTCCCAGACGGCTCTTACTCCTTCAAGTTTTGGGTCTCTAAGCTGGATACATGGCCAGAGCTTAGCCAGTATGCATTGGAGGTGCTGGCTTGCTCTGCTGCTAGTGTATTATCGGAACGCGTCTTTAGTGCCGCAGGTGGTGTACTAACAGAACGTCGCATGTGCCTATCCTCCGATAACGTTGACTGGCTTACTTTTCTGAAAATGAACAAGGCCTGGATCTCGCATGAATTTGCCAGTCCTCTTCCAGAATAAATAATTGGTTGGCAACAGTATCCAGGGCTCCTGTTGTGTTCATGTTTCTACCACCTGAACTGTAATCCCTGAGCTCCAACACCGTCAGTTGCTGCCCAGAAGTGCCATCTGCACAGTCAATGCTTGCTGCCGTGTTATTGGGGTTCAGTAACGTCAGCTGATCCCCAGCTGTGCGTCCGGCAAATTCTCCTGCTCTGTCCACATCCACTGTACTACAGATTTAAAACTTGCTCCAATTACACCTCTGGCTCCTCTGCTTTAAGTATTTACCCTGGGTTCCAGCACCGCCAGCTGTTTCCAAGCAGTGTCTTTGGCATGGGTACTCCCTCCTGCCCAGCCTAGTTCCAGCACGCCAGCTGTTTCCGGGTAGTGTCAACGTCACTTTGCCTCCAATGCGTTGTCCTGTCGTGTTGCGGTCGGGTTAGCCGACTCTATGATGCCTGCAGTTTAGGTGACTCCTATGTGGGCTGCGGGATCTGGCAATGAAGGCTGCTTCCATAGTGCCAATAGGACAAGCACCCCCTGTATGACTGTGGGTTTCGGTAACTGCGGCCGGCTCGCCTTGCAACTTTTTTTTTCATGGGTACCTTCTGCTACCCATCCGGTTTCCAGTACCGTCAGCTGGTTCTCGGCAGTGCCTTTGGCTAAGGTGCCTCCTTCTCGGTATCCAAGTTCCACCAACGTCTGCTGTTCCTTGGTAGTGCTTTCTGGCACAGGTACCTCCTGCTTAGTAACCGAGTTCCAGTACCGTCAGCTGGTCCTCGGTAGTTCCATTAGCTCTTGTACCTTCTGCTACCTATCCGGGTTCCAGTACCGTCAGCTGGTCCTCGGTAGGTCCATTTGCTCTTGTACCTTCTGCTACCCATCCGGGTTCCAGTACCGTCAGCTGGTTCTCGGCAGTGCCTTTGGCTTAGGTGCCTCCTTCTTGGTATCCAAGTTCCACCAACGTCTGCTGGTCCTTGGTAGTGCTTTCTGGCACAGGTACCTCCTGCTTAGTAACTGAGTTCCAGTACCATCAGCTGGTCCTCGGTAGTTCCATTGGCTCTTGTACCTTCTGCTACCCATCCGGGCTCCCGTACCATCAGCTGATTCTCGGCAGTTCCTCAGCCTTCTTGTACCTTCTGCTGCATTTCCAAGTTCAAGCTTTTTGAAATTGTTCTTGGTAATCACTCTGTATCTCCCTGATGAGGACCCTGAAGACGAGGATCCTGAAGACCACCCGAAGAAGACGAGGACCCTGAAGACGAGGACCCTGAAGACGAGGACCCTGAAGACGAGGACCCTGAAGACGACCCCGAAGAAGACGAGGACCCCGAAGACGATGACCCTGAAGACGACAACCCTGCACCCCGAAAAAGACGAGGACCCCGAAGAGGAGGACCCTGAAGACGAGGACCCTGAAGACCACCCCGATGAAGATGAGGACCCCGAAGATGACAACCCTGAAGATGACGACCCTGAAGACCACCCCGAAGAAGACGAGGACCCCGAAGATGACGACCCTGAAGACGAGGACCCTGAAGACGATGACTCTGAAGACCACCCCAAAGAAGACAATGACCCCGAAGACTACGACCCTGAAGACGAGGACCCTGAAGACCACCCCGAAGAAGACGAGGACCCCGAAGACGACGACCCTGAAGACCACCCCAAAGAAGACCAAGAAGATGACCCTGAAGAAAATGACCAAGAGGACAAAGAACAAGAAGACAACCACCAAGATACAGAAGAACAAGAGACAGAAAACCAAGAAGCAGAAGTACAAAAAGCTGCAGAGCAAAAAGCGGAAGAACATTAAGCATAAGACTAAAAATCAGAGCAAAAGATATTATCTAAATTATAAGCAGAAGATGACTAAGCAGTGTATGGGGGTGAGTCCGTTCCTCCTCGTGGTGCCCCTGGAAAAGACCTGCTGCTGCAGGCCAAACTGAACGCGGACAAATCCAGTTGTAAATCTTTTGTGACAGGCAGAACAAAAGGTGTAATGTTCAAACTTTTATAGATAACAACTACAGGAATGCCTGTCACAAATAAGAATATGATGAAGAAGAAGAATATGAAGAAGATGAAGAAGTAGAATATGAAGAAGAATAATAGCTGAATAAGAAGAATATGAAGAATGTAAAAAAAAAAGAATAATACGAAGAAGGTAAAGAAGAAGAAGATGTTGATGAAAAAGATGCTGATGCAGAGGAAGATGAAGGAGAAAGTGTGGGAGAAGTAAAAAAGAAGGTGAAGAGCATGGAAGTAGTAAAACATAAATATCTGACAAAATATAAAAAAAACTTAACATAGTCAATATTTCCGTAACTCAGAACATCTTAAAAAATATATTAATTCCTGCTATTCCATTTGATTGGGCTAAACCACTATGCCTTTATTGTCTCCCCCACCTCCCCCAATACATTCTACATTATTGTTAGTTGTTTTCCTTCATGTAGAATTAACCTCCAAGGAAAGAAAGGGTTTATTTTTATTCCGATATTTCTGTCCCATTGACTTGCATTAGGTTTCCGTATCGGAATCGGCGATATCCGATACTTTATGGGTATCGGTCCGATCCAATCCGATCTGATATTTCCCGATATCGGAAGGTATCGCTCAACACTAGTAGTGACCAAATCAGCCCAGGAATGTATAGGTAGTTTTCCAGAGCTGTTACCAAAATCAGGGAGCTGTATCGCAAAAACACCAGAATAGCAGACTGCAGCTATGTGATGTGTGATATCAAAATAAAGATAAAATCATAAGGGAAAAAATGTCATAGTATGCAAGCTTCTGCGATCAACAAGCGATGAGTTATCGCAGAAGTTAGTGTAAAAATGTACAGGCTGGAGACCGTCCCACATGATGTCACCACAAGGGGCGTGTGGCCAGATCTCCCCTTACGTATAAAAGAATCTATGGAGAAGACAGGAGCACTCATTGCCAGGGGGGGAATAAGAATTATAAGTAACGGGTCTTGTTCAATAACAGCATAATCTGGAGAGTCCCTCCTCCACCTATATTGCATCATCTCCGCGATTTTATAGTGTAAGTAAGTTATCTTCTTTTTTTACCCTGTTTATTTTATGTAACTGCGTATGTATTTTAATGTCCCATTTGTAACATCCTTGTATATATTTTTCCTAAACACTGCCTCCCTTTTGGATTAAATATAAAATTTAACAGTTCTGTTTCTTTTGTTCTGTAATCGTTCTCTTCCTCGAAGCCATATACGCTACCAAAACGCAGGCGTCCGGCCAGGCCTGTATTATATTTTAGTATATAATTAATAATCCCGACACACAAATTGAGAGAATGAGAAAATGAAGTGAAAAAAGAAAAAATTATTTTATTAATTAAATCCAAGAGAATTATCAGTTAATTAGATCCAAAAAACATCCGACGATCGTTTCAATCATATCATGACTTTCATCAGGGATAAGGATCTACATAGAAAGATAATATCATATTTAATAATACGTACAAAATTATTACACAACAAGGTACAGGAACAGTTGAAGAAAAGACATTGTACTATTGTTATAATTGTTCACGCGCTACAAGGCACAAAAAGGTAGATACAAAACTGAAGTTAATACCTCATATCAAGCTTGTTCAGAGAAAGCCATTTGTGTAGCTTAATAGGATAAATCCATATATTAGGGTCCTATAATTAGAAAATAAGAGTATGCAATAGTCATTTTAGTCGTGTTAGACAACAAATAATGAAAAATGAATGACAGTAAAATACCTGATAGCCTGGTAGAATAAGCTTAATAGTGCTCTAATACATTGCACAAATGTGCGCACAAAAAAGTATATAATATATAGTTCAGCTGGGTCTTTATGGGAAAGATCACCCTATACGAAAGAACCTGTATATGTGGGCCTTTCTGTTAGAAGTAGGAATTGTGTTCCCTTGACCCAGAGCCTGAAGTGTGCAGTAAATATCGGGTTGCAAGAAAAAGAGAAAAAGAAAGGAGCAGTCGTAATCTGTATTGGCAACATGCAAATGCTCTAACCAAGTGCATTAAGAGTGAGGGGACAACTGGTGCCTACCTTAGTTGTGTGTCATATGAAATATGTAAGCCGGCACGCCGTCAGGTGTATAATGAGTACCGCGCATCGCGGTTAAATACGCTCCTCAGATGGTATAGAAGGAATCAAAGGGCTCAGAATTTTTTCTAATGTCACCGCTAATGGTGACAAAATAGATTCCGTCGAAGCCACTATAGGGCGTCCTGGTGGTTTCCATAGATTTTTATGCACCTTGGGTAATGTGTAAAAAACTGGAAACATCAAAGACCAGTTATGAACCATCAAGCAGTGGCAGCGAATATGGATCGGACACTTCCTCGAATTTTTTAGGCCAGCGACCTTTTCGAAAAGGAAGACGAAAGGGAAGACGAGGCGGGGGAAGAGGCGATCGTTCGAGACAATACGGGGTCAAAACACGGTCACAGGTGGGACAAACTTGGTTTACAACATCTCATCCTACATCTTATCACCAAGCGAACTTGGGGTCCTCCAGAAGGGCCTCACGTTCTGCCCTACCCCCAGTTTTAGCACCTTTACCCTTGACCAGGAACTCAGATGTTTCTTTAGGATGCTACGTCTGAAAGTTCATTTCTCTACATAGGTCAGAACTTCTGGGGTAATACAACCCACCCGTGACACTACTATGTTCTCACTAGATACGTTGAATTTACGCATCCCGAGTGATTTCTGTCCCCCCCGATGTTATCACCCAAAAGAGACATATATTGGTTTAGTCTCAACTAGAGATGAGCGTTGTTCTACTCGAACTGTTCGCCAATCTCAAATTCAAGCTGTTTTGGGCGGTGTTCGAGCCGTTCGGCGAACACGAACAATTTGAGAAAAATTCGGCTGTTCGAGGTTATGTTCGATAACTGTTCGTGCACCAAAATCATAACTGGATTTTTTCTCAGTAATGATGAAAATTAATGTTAATACGCAGTTTGAGTGTACAGCGGGGTGGGGGGAGGGGCAGGGGATGGATCTCTGCAGGAACAATGAAGATCTCCATTTTTTTTTCTCTTTCCCGCATTTGCAGTGGGGAGGTGCAATCTGTCAGCCTATCAGCAGCGCACACACGGAGCGAAGTGCTTTTTTTCACACAAGCAAGGGCATGTGTCATTGGCAGTGTATGTCACATGTCCTTGCCCTATAAGACCAAGCCATTTTCCCCATCGCCACCATTTTCTCACTGCTGCAGCTGTGTGTTAGACGGCACCGCTGTTGCTGTGTGCGCTATACCTTGTTAATTTCAAGCCAATTTTCGCACAAATATACAGATAGCTTGGGAGTAGGGAATAGTTGTGATTGCAGTCCTTTTAAGGACTAGGTTACAGCATTTCCTACGACTTTTATCAGGGAGGTCTGTGCTCTTAAATAGATAGGTTGTGGGAGTAAAGACTAATTGTAATTGGAGTCCTTTTCAGGACTAGGTTACATCAGTTCCTATCAATTTTTGCCAGGCAGGTCTGTGCCAGTGCTGTGCAAGTTTTTTTCACAGCATTTGGCTGAATCTAGCAAAGCTAATCCTTTTTGGCCTATTGCAGAGTGTGTTAGTCAGTGGAGTAGCCTATCTGTGTTGCAAGATATACCACCTGTGTATAGAATACCAATTTTTTTACTGCACCTAGTGAAGTAAAATCTTTTGGGCATAGCATCATTCTATTAGTCCATCTATACTGACCTCCATCAGGTTGCAAATTAAAACTAATTTTTATCTGCATCTACAGTACCTCTGAAAAAATATTTGGGCTTCTAGCAGTGTGTGGGACTTGTTGTATTAGTCCATCTATACTGACCTCCATCAGGTTGCAAACTGAATATATTTTTTTCTGCATCTACCTCTGAAAAAATATTTGGCCTTCTAGTAGTGTGTCGCACTTTCTCTATTAGTCCATCTATACTGACCTCCATCAGGTTGCAAATTAAAAATAATTTTTATCTGCATCTACAGTACCTCTGAAAAAATATTTGGGCTTCTAGCTGTGTGCGGGACTTGTTGTATTAGTCCATCTATACTGACCTCCATCAGGTTGCAAACTGAATATATTTTTTTCTGCATCTACCTCTGAAAAAATATTTGGCCTTCTAGTAGTGTGTCGGACTTTCTCTATTAGTCCATCTATACTGACCTCCATCAGGTTGCAAATTAAAACTAATTTTTATCTGCATCTACAGTACCTCTGAAAAAATATTTGGGCTTCTAGCTGTGTGCGGGACTTGTTGTATTAGTCCATCTATACTGACCTCCATCAGGTTGCAAATTCAAAATAATTTTTTTCTGCATCTAACCCAGCCAATAGTTTTGGCCTAATACCACAGTTTGGCCACTCAGCTCTGCTCGGTTACCATCCATTGTTTTTTTGTGCAAACAACTCCAGAGTTGTGAATTAGTTAACCACCAAAATGAGTGGAAAAAGGCCTGCTGCTGGTGGAAAGGGGAATAGGCGTGTTGGGAAGGGGAAAAAAGGTTGTGTCCGTGGGGTAGGTGTTAAAGCAACAGTAACATCTGCAGAAGAAAGACCATCTTCCAGCCAAACTAAAATGTCTACTTCTTTTAGCGGACAATGTGATAAGATCCCTTTCTTACGGCCACGCCAATCGCTACAAATTCCAGATGAGGCACAAAAACAGCAGGTGCTTCAACGGATATCAAGTGCTCCTTTAAGTGGGCTCTCCTCCACATCAACTTCAACATCACAAATACTCCAGTCCTCAAAGGTGTCACCCAAATCGCACTTGCTTCCTCACAGCTCCCAAATCTCCAGCTGCCCGTCTGAGTATGAGGTAGAACAGATGGTTGAGTCTGCAGAGCTGTTTACTCATACTATAGCCTGGGAATCAGAGGTCGACTCCAGCGCTTCTGTGAATCCAGACGAGGAAATGATCTGCACTGATGCCCAGAATCTTTATGAGTCGGATCCAGGACCAGACGCAGAAGGTTCTGACCATAATGTAGACCCTCATTCCCAAACTGTAACTCCTGTTGGTGGAGACAATGAGGAAGACGATGATAAGACTCAAATACCTGATTGGAGCGACAACTTTAGTTTTTTGTCAGGGCAGGAACAGGTTGGCTCTGAGGACGACGGGTGTGATAACGCACAGGGTGATGATGATGAGGTCGGAGATCCCACTTACTGTCAACCCACAGTCAGCCAAGAGATGAGGTCAGCAGAGGAGGTGGAGGAAGATGCTAGTGACGACGAGGTCAGGTTGCGCCTTCCTGGACAGAGACGTAGTACTGGAAGCACGTCAACAACTGCATCCTCAAACACAACTCTGCCTCTCACCACAAGTCGTGGTGGCTCTTCAGGTCGCATGGGTGCTAAGCCTTGCATAGCCTGGGCATTTTTTCAGATCGATAAAGATGACCCAACTCGTGTTATCTGTAACATTTGTCAGCAAAAGCTAAGTAGAGGCCAAAAAATACATAGTTTGAGTACTTCATGCATGAACCGGCACATGGACATGAAGCATAAGTTGCAGTGGGAAGCTCAGTGTGCTACAATGCGGCCTAGCCAGCCGGGCCAACCACCGTCTGCCATATCTTGTGCATCCGCGGCCTCTTCATCCTCTGTGACTGGGGGGGACAGCAGTCACACCTGTTTTGGGGCGCAGACCTGCCACCTCTTTACCCGCAACAGCCAGCGTGATTGGCAGGTCATCATTTTCTTTGGAGGTGGTAACACCAGCTGGTGTTGAGCGCTGTCCGACATCGATAGCACCACCTTTGGATGAAGGCAACCTAACATGTCCGCCTGCATCTTCCTCACAGACCGGCAGTTTGCCGGGGACACCCTTATCAACCCCGTCTAAGCACAATAGCCAGCCCTCGGTCCCTCAGATGTGGACAAGTAAAAGACCATTTCCTCCTAGCCATGAGAAAGCTAAGAGGTTGAATTTCACCATCTGCAAGCTCTTGGCTACAGAAATGCTGCCTTTCCGCCTGGTGGACACAGAGGATTTTCGAGACCTTATGTCCGTCGCAGTGCCCCAGTACCAGATGCCCAGTCGGCACTACTTCTCAAAGAAAGGTGTGCCTGCGCTCCACCAGCATGTCGCACACAACATCACCGCTTCTTTGAGAAACTCTGTGTGTGACAGGGTGCATTTCACCACAGACACTTGGACGAGTAGGCATGGACAGGGGCGTTACATGTCGCTGACTGGGCACTGGGTAACTATGGTGACAGCAGGACAAGGGGCTGCTGTCCAAGTCTTGCCGTCCCCACGAGTTGTGCGTCAATCCTCTTTATCTCAAAGTTCCTCCACTGCTTCTGCCTCCTCAACCTCCTCTCGGTCTTCCACCTGCACCCAAAGCCTGTCTGGTCATGCCACAAGCTTTCTAACTGCGCAGAAGGGATCCTGCACACCTCCTTACTATGCTGGCAGTAGGGCTCAACGTCATCAGGCGGTTTTTACATTGAAATGTCTGGGAAATGTGAGTCACACAGCTGAGGAGTTGTGGTCAGCTCTGGAGAACCAATTTCATGAATGGTTGTCTCCACTGGACCTGAAACCAGGGAAGGCCGTGTGCGACAATGCTGCAAACCTGGGTGCGGCCCTTCGCCGGGGCAATGTCACACACGTGCCTTGTATGGCTCACGTGTTGAACCTGGTTGTCCAGCAATTTTTAGCCCACTATCCCAGACTAGATGGCCTTCTGCAGAGGGCACGGTCGCTGTGTGCTCACTTCCGCCGTTCGCATCCCGCAGCTCAGCGACTTACATCTCTACAGAAGTCGTTGGGCCTGCCACTTCACCGGCTAAAATGCGATGTGCCTACCCGGTGGAATTCAACTCTGCACATGTTGCAGCGACTGTGGCAGCACCGACAAGCCCTGGTGCAATACGTTCTGACGTATAGCCTGGGCCAACGAGATTCAGAGGTGGGGCAAATCACGCTGGAGGAGTGGTCTCAGATCAGGGACCTATGCACCCTTCTGCACAGTTTTGAAATGGCGACGAAGATGTTTAGTGCTGACGATGCCATTATCAGCATGACTATTCCGGTGATTTACATGCTGGAGCACATGTTAAACAGAATTCGGAGTCAGGTGGTGGCACAAGAGGAGGTGGAGGAAGTAGAGGAGGAGGAGTTGTATGCGGAAGGGCTAATGTAGCACCCTGAGGATTCGGCTGCTACAGGGGTATTGCACCTCAACCCAGAGGTGTGATATTCCACTCCCGGGTAAGGATGGAGTGTGGACCTGAGCTCGGTAGGCTGCATGCACTACACACATCCCATTTCCGAGGAGCAGACCAACGGTACTCCCACTTAGAAATGTGCAGGTACGACCGAGTCTGTTCCTGGCTGGAGTGGGAGGGGGGTGGTACATCCCAAGTAGTGTAGGGGCAGATAGGGGGAGCAGCCTGGGTAAAGTTAGGAGCTCATTGGGTGCTGGTCACCTGAGCTCACACATAGAGGGAGTATATAAGGTGGGCACCATCAAAGATCAGGGTCAGTCTGTCAGAGTCAGTAAGAAGCAGAGGTCCAGATGAGCCTGCAGAGAGAGAGTGGAGCAGAGAAGGAAAGACCCAGAGGGGAAAAAGAAAGGACTCTGAGAACCCAAATTCAATCCCCGGGTGAAGAGTCGGCAATAGGGTACCGGATCCCAAACTGGTGGGGGCAAAAGCACACCCTAGCCAGAGACCGGAGGCCGTGGGCAGCGTCTGCCACGGCCACCCACCACATCCACCCCGAAGGCAAACCACGTGGAGGGTCAGGGAACCCAAGGCCAAGGGTCTCCCAACAGAAGGCCCGAGGGAGCTGGACCTAGGTGGATCACTAGTGGGGACGGCCAGAGGAAAGGACAGAAGGAGAGCTCAGGGTCACGCTCCGGACTTGTTTGGGGGTTTGCTGAATCCAGGACCTGGTGGACGCAGCACGGCTCGGGTGGTCACTTGAAGCTGGAGTGACCGGAACATCAGCAGTGAGTAAATACCCTAAACTGCACAACCCGACTCTGTCTTCACTTAACATCTACGCTGCACCACCACAACCCCCATCCTCTGCACCTGACCCCCTGAGGCTATACCCCACCCGTTGGGGGTTATACTACCAAAAGCTGCACCAACACCATCAGCCTCAGCGGACCCTGCTGCAGCGGCGGCTATAGTGACCGCAATACAACGGGTGGCGTAGTCGACAATAAAGAACTTAATAACATCTGTAGGACTGCCACATACAACTGAGCTTGACACCCTGGGCACGGACCGGGTCACAGCCACTCGGCGACTACAACTCCCATCTGATCCGGCTCTGGGTATTCCCCCTAAAGAATATGGCCCAGGGGGTGCGTCAACTTTGGCGTAGTCGGCAGGATTACGTGCCCGTAACAACCGGGTACTGCGTGCCTGAAGAAAAGAACGAGTTTACCTCAAAAAGAAGTCTCCTGCCGGTTCCGGAGGGTCCCCGCCATCGGACCCCATCACCAGTCGATTCCCGCCGGTTGTCCGCCATTAACAGCGTTTTCCCGCCATCTGCAGAGTTTCCCGCCACTGGGAAGCGATTCCCGCCATTTCCAAAGGTTTCCCGCCTTGGAAGAGCGGACGCCATTATGGGCGTGCCAGAGGGTGGTGAGAGGCCGCCTCCCATCGTGGGCCAGGACCGAAAATGGCGCCAAAAGTGGAAACCGCCCCCACCAACAGAGACTGTGATGCTAGAGGTGTCTGTCAGCGTGAAAGAACTGCCCCTGGAGCTGACAATCACCAAGTGGCCCCGGGACCGCCCTCGGAGTGGGAGGACGGAGAACGAGAGAACAAAGATGGGTGCCGCCTGGAGCAGTCTGGAGAGAGCGCACCCGGAGGCAAGAAGCCTGGAGAAGAGTATCGGAGGAGCTTACCCGGAGATGGCGAGAAAGCAGAGCAGCACCGGCCCGTTGGCAAGGAGCCTGCTAGAAACAGAGGAGGGAGAGCAGAGCAGCACCGGCCCGCTGGCCAGGAGCCTGCTGGAAACAGTGGAAGGAGAGCAGAGCAGCACCGACCCGTTGGTCAGGAGCCTGCTGGAAGCAACGACCCCACTAGGCCTAGTGGAGGTCCTAGCACAGCTCCCCCGAGACCGGGAGTGTGCACAGACCGCTCTGGAGGGCCTCGCAAGGAGGATGGCCCGGGTGCAGCGAGAGACGTTGGCGGCGTGGAGCCGTGAGATGGCCCAGCAGACCGAGACCTGTCAGCGGAGCACGCCACCCAAGACGAGGAGACAGACCGCCTCTGAGGATGGCGCGGGAGGACTGAAGGCCGGAGACGGCGCCGAGAAGGGAGCCGAACGAAAGGAGGCAGGTAAAGGGGACGTCTCTACCCCAAACCGGGAAACCGCGTACCTGCCCCAGCTCCCCGTCGCAGAGCCCGAAGTACCCCCTGCCGTGCCCGTAACCGCAACGTCACCGCCGCCGACTAGGCCTCAAACGGAAGCCGCGACCCCTGTGACGTCACACGCCTCGACCCCGAGCGTGACCAAGCAGGAAGTACCACCAGCCTGGTCGCAGGGCCTAGTACCCCCGGGCGCCGCAATACCAACAGCGCCCCCTACCTCCGCGGAGCCACCGGCCTGGTCGCAGGGCCAAGTAGCCCAGGGCGCCGCCATCCTTACGGTGCCCTTCACCTTCCAGATACCCCAGGCCTGGCCGCAAGGCCCGGGCAACCCGGGCGCTAACACCACCGCGCCCATAAGACCAAGAGTGCCGCATCTGGGAGAGGACCTGTTTACCCAACACACGTGCCCGGATGGGCAGCCTTTCATCTGGCCCCAGGAATATCATGAACTGGAACGGCAGAGGAAGGCTGGGGCCATGTGTGCACCCCTGATCCCGGCTCCACAGCCCGTAAAGAGGATCTCGCCCCCGCTAGAAGAGGCCCAATTTGAGTGGGACCCCACCGGAGAAGATCTCATGGGGTTCACTCAGGAGACTCGGGCAGCTGCAGCGGAGCGTGCTGAGTGCTGCCGCCAACAACTCGAGGTCTTTGAGAGGGAGCGGAGAGAGAGGCGGGTCCGGGAACAGCAAGCTCAAATAAGGAGCGCGGAGCAGAAGAGCCGGGCCAGGAGAGACCCCCGTGCAGCGCATAGTCCCCGCACCACCGGGACTGTGATCAAGTTTAACATGCAGCATGGGTGGGGCTTCATCCGAGACCACCGCACCCCAGGCGACGTCTTCGTAACCAGGAGAGACGTTGAATCCCACCTACCGGAGGGACACAGAGGTCGTGACCTTTACATCGGGGACGAGGTCACCTTTACCCGGCACAAGTGTGCCAAAGGACCCTACGCCCTCCATGTGCATCGCCTGACGGAGGAAGAGCTGCGGTGTGAGGAGGAAGAACAAGAGGATCCGGACGGGTCTGAAGCTAAAGGTAACCACAAAGAAAGAGCAGGAGGACGTCGTCGTTGAGTACGGCAGAGTAGAGGCTGTACATAGTTACCCGTCGGGGTACCAAAGAAACTGTTGCTGATAATATAGTCCCCGTTGGGACCAGCATGTGTGAACTGTTTACCCGTTTATCCCTTAAATCCCACTGACCGAGGACTGAGAGCGGTCATTCCTCCCTTATACCTGGCCGAGGACTGAGAGCGGCCATATCCCCTGTATATAGTTGCGCGTCCTAAAGCGCTCCCTACTGGTTTTACAGGAAAGCCACGAGTTTTTCAAGAAAAGACTGTCGCACTTTACCCGGTCACACGTTGCACAGTGACCGGAGGAGGAGCCAGAGGCGACGAGAATGTTATTTATATGAAAAGTTTTCTGATATATATATGATATTTTATATGTTTTTACTATGTTGTTTATATGAAAAAAATTTGTATGTTTTGTGGTGTTTTGTTCTTACAGCCCGAGGACGTGCTGTGATTTACCAGGGGGGAATGTAGCACCCTGAGGATTCGGCTGCTACAGGGGTATTGCACCTCAACCCAGAGGTGTGATATTCCACTCCCGGGTAAGGATGGAGTGTGGACCTGAGCTCGGTAGGCTGCATGCACTACACACATCCCATTTCCGAGGAGCAGACCAACGGTACTCCCACTTAGAAATGTGCAGGTACGACCGAGTCTGTTCCTGGCTGGAGTGGGAGGGGGGTGGTACATCCCAAGTAGTGTAGGGGCAGATAGGGGGAGCAGCCTGGGTAAAGTTAGGAGCTCATTGGGTGCTGGTCACCTGAGCTCACACATAGAGGGAGTATATAAGGTGGGCACCATCAAAGATCAGGGTCAGTCTGTCAGAGTCAGTAAGAAGCAGAGGTCCAGATGAGCCTGCAGAGAGAGAGTGGAGCAGAGAAGGAAAGACCCAGAGGGGAAAAAGAAAGGACTCTGAGAACCCAAATTCAATCCCCGGGTGAAGAGTCGGCAATAGGGTACCGGATCCCAAACTGGTGGGGGCAAAAGCACACCCTAGCCAGAGACCGGAGGCCGTGGGCAGCGTCTGCCACGGCCACCCACCACATCCACCCCGAAGGCAAACCACGTGGAGGGTCAGGGAACCCAAGGCCAAGGGTCTCCCAACAGAAGGCCCGAGGGAGCTGGACCTAGGTGGATCACTAGTGGGGACGGCCAGAGGAAAGGACAGAAGGAGAGCTCAGGGTCACGCTCCGGACTTGTTTGGGGGTTTGCTGAATCCAGGACCTGGTGGACGCAGCACGGCTCGGGTGGTCACTTGAAGCTGGAGTGACCGGAACATCAGCAGTGAGTAAATACCCTAAACTGCACAACCCGACTCTGTCTTCACTTAACATCTACGCTGCACCACCACAACCCCCATCCTCTGCACCTGACCCCCTGAGGCTATACCCCACCCGTTGGGGGTTATACTACCAAAAGCTGCACCAACACCATCAGCCTCAGCGGACCCTGCTGCAGCGGCGGCCATAGTGACCGCAATACAACGGGTGGCGTAGTCGACAATAAAGAACTTAATAACATCTGTAGGACTGCCACATACAACTGAGCTTGACACCCTGGGCACGGACCGGGTCACAGCCACTCGGCGACTACAACTCCCATCTGATCCGGCTCCGGGTATTCCCCCTAAAGAATATGGCCCAGGGGGTGCGTCACTAACATCTGCAAGGTCCAGAAGGTCGGCAGCACCAAGGCGGCAGGCATGTGAGGGTGGGGGAGATGGTTTTACCAGGGCGCATGGTAGCAGCCAAACTAGTGAGGAAGGTGCAGGAGCCCAGGAAGAAGTGGAGGACGAACTGATGGAAGACTCATCAGATGAGGGAGACCTTGATCACATTTCTGTTGTGCGAGGTTGGGGGGAGAGGACAGAGGAAGGAAGCATGATTGTTACCTCGCCACCAACACAACAGGGACTTGGTGCTCCTGGATGCGCAACACACATGAGTGCCTTCTTGCTGCACTACCTGCAACATGACCCTCGAATTGTGAGAATTAGAAATAATCCTGACTACTGGGTTGCCACACTGTTAGATCCCCGGTACAAAAGTAAATTTGCAGAAATTATTCCTGCCATAGAAAGGGATGCACGCATGCAGGAGTATCAGCAGAGACTGTTGCAGAATCTTACATGTGCTTTTCCACAAAATACCAGTGGTGCACGTAGTGAATCTCACAGTTCCAACTTGCCAACCGTGGGACCGTCAAGTGTTCAGCACTCAAACCGTAACAGAACCACAGTATCTGGTGGTAACATCAATTTTGCGGAATCATTTCACCACTTTTTTAGCCCATCCTTTGCAAGGCCACAGGAGACAAGAAGTCTGACACATAGTCAACGCCTAGAGACGATGGTACAGGAGTATCTCCAAGTAAACATTGAAGCCACGACTGTGTCACTGGACCCTTGCTCTTTTTGGGCTTCCAATCTGGATAAATGGCCGGAGCTAGCCACTTACGCCTTGGAGATCTTGTCATGCCCCGCAGCCAGCGTTCTGTCTGAACGTGTGTTCAGCGCTGCTGGTGGTGTGCTGACAGATAAGCGCACGCGGCTGTCCACTGATAATGTAGACAGACTCACGTTCATAAAGATGAACAAATCATGGATCCGAAACGACTTTTCTACCCCTGTGTCATCCTGGGGAGAGTAAAAGCTTGATGATTGGTTAAAATCACCCTACCAAACGTTTTAAGCTTTCAAATTACTAATCATGTTTATCTGTATCTTGACTGGAAAATAATTTGGGCTTTGTAGCAGTGTGCAGCACTGATCCTATTAGGCCATCTATAATAAGCTCCACCAGATTTAAAATTAAAAATAATTTTTAGCTGCATCTAGCCCGGAAAATAATTTTGGGGCTCCGAGATGCGCAAGACACATAAGTGCCTTCTTGCTGCACTACCTGCAGCATGACCCTCATATTGTCAGAATTCGAAGTAATCATGACTACTGGGTTGCCACACTCTTAGATCCCCCAAACTTTTCGATCAACCTTTTCATTTTAATAAAGACCAAAAAAATGGTCATTTTTGAAATTATAAGCATTAGCAGGTTGTTAGAAACTGAAATCAAACAGTTTTCAACTCAAAACTTTATTCTAGGTGATGTTACATTTTCACATAGGACCCCTTGTTCGAAAGGAGCTTCTGAACTCTCTCGTCCATTGAATTTGTCAGGTTTTGGATGGTTTCTGCTTCAATTGTTTTGCATGAGGACAGAATACCCTCCCAGAGCTGTTGCTTAGATGTGAACTGCCTCCCGCCATCATAGACACTCCTTTTAATGATGCTCCAAAGGTTCTGAATGGGGTAGAGGTCAGGGGAGCATGGGGGTCACACCATAAGTTTGTCCCCTTTTATGCCCATATCAGCCAGAGATGCAGATGTTTTATGTGCAGCATGAGATGGTGCATTATCATGCAGAAAAATGATCTTGCTGTGAAATACACGGTTCTTCTTCTTGAACCATGGCAGGAAGTGCTGTTTGAGAAAATCCACATACATTA
The DNA here is from genome assembly GCF_046119375.1 of Phyllobates terribilis. Taxonomy (NCBI): domain Eukaryota; kingdom Metazoa; phylum Chordata; class Amphibia; order Anura; family Dendrobatidae; genus Phyllobates; species Phyllobates terribilis. Next base: position 11,879,382 of record NW_027362772.1, on the reverse strand, counting down.
TGGAGTTCATCTTTAGCGCCTTCAGGGATCCTAAAGGGGCCGACAATCTCTCTCCCCATGATTCCAGCCCAAAACATTACTCCACCTCCTCCTTGTTGGCGCTGTAGCCGTGTTTGCGTGGGGTGTCCATCAACCAGCCATCCTCCACTCCATCCATCTGGACCATCGAGCGCTGCACGGCACTCATCCGTGAACAAAACAGTTTTGAAATCAGTCTTCATGTAATGTTTGGCCCACTGGAGCCGTTTCTGCTTGTGTGAAGTGGATAGAGGAGGTCGACAGGATGGCGTATGCACAGCTGCAAACCTCTGAAGGACCCTGCATCTTGTTGTTCGGGGGACATTGGAGGCACAAGCAGCTTCAAAAACTTGTCTGCTGCTATGACAAGGCTTTTTTGCCGCTGCTCTTTCAACCTGACGTAATTGCCTGTAGGAAAGAGTCCTCAATTTGCCCTTATCAGCACGCACACGTGTGTACTGTGAATCAGCTACATACTTCTTGATTGCCAAGACACTTCATCCTGATCATCGCACAATGTTGATTGTAGTCATGCCTTGACCTAAACACTCCACAATTTGTTGCTTCTCAGCAGCCAACACATCCTTTTTCTTTCCCATTTTGGCAGAAAATGTAGGCTGCTTAATAATGTGAGAGAGCCTTCTTAAGTAGTCTTGCCTTTCATTGGACACACCTGCCAAACTAATTAGCACAGGTGTCTGCAATTGCTTACAGTGATATAAAGAGCCCTGACACACATCACCATCAATGAGTTTAACTGACAAACAAACAAATTCTTCCCTTATCACTCCTAAACACTTTTTGCATAATAATTTGGAACGCGGTGTACATGTGCTTTTCCACAAAACACCAGCGGTTCACGTAGTGAATCTTACAGTTCTAACTTGCCAACCGTGGTCTGTATGGAATTGTTCAATAAAGGGCCCAAAATTAAGATAACATAGATGGGAGAGGTCTCTATGAATAGGAATTCCTAAGTATTTGATACCCTGTGAGGGCCAGGCAAAGGGAAAGTTGGACTGGATGGAATCCTATATGGATTTGGGGAGGGAGACATCGAGGGCCTCAGACTTCGCTGCATTGATTTTAAAATTTTACCATGTAACAAAGTGATCTATTTCAGCCATAACAGCATGGATGGATATATGTGATTGAGTGATATATACTAGGACATCATCAGCAAATAGAGAGCACTTGTACTCGGTGCCTCCCACCTCAATCCACCTAATATTGGGGTTATGGCGAATTGATGAGAGCAGGTGCTCCGTCACTAGGATGTATAAGAGAGGGGACAGAGGACATCCCTGCCTTGTCCCATTGGTGATTGTGAAAGGTGATGAAAATGTTCTGACGCACCCCCTGGGCCTTGGGACACCCGGAGCCGGACCCTTTTTGGTGGATGCTGGTGGTTGTAGTCTTCGTGGCGGCGACCCGGTTCCGTGGCTCAGGGCGGTCAAACCAGTGGCGGAACTATTTATGTGGTTTTGATGTTTAAATGTCCGACTACGCCACCCGTGGATTGCGGTCAGAGTGAACCGCCGCTACAGGGCAGACCGCTGAGGCTGGTGTTGTGGGTGCAGCAGAGCGTAGCATAACTCCCCACGGGAGGAGTATAGCCTCAGGGCAGTGTATGCGGAGGATGGGGGTGATGGTGCAGGGCAGCAGCAGTAACGACACGGAGTCAGTGATGCAGTCCAGGGCCTTTACTCACAGTTCTTATTATCCAGACCACGTCTGCAGGTAACGGCTGCCCACGTCGTACTGTGCTCACCAGGTGAGGGGCTCAGACAACTCCCAGATAACTTTGGAGCACTTCACAGGACCCCCTTTGTGTTTCCTTTGTCTGGCCTTTCTTACCAACACTTCTGTCCGGCTGCCTCGGGCCTCCTCTTGGTAAACTTGGCGCCAGTTTCCCTGACCCTATGTGGTGCCTTCCTAGCGGGTGTAGCGAGGGGCTGCGCCACATAAAATGTCAGAGCCTCCGGTTTCTAGCTGAGGGTCGTTTCCTGCCTCCACTAGTTCGGGGACCGGTCTCCCCCTTTGGCCTGACCCCTCCACGCAGGTGGATTCGGGCGTGCGGTGGCGACTCGCCCGTCCGCACCCCTGGGATCCCTTCATTCCTCGTTCCTGGAGCCTTCTCCGCTCCTCTTCCTTCCTTCTCCCTCTTCCAGGCCTGGGCCTCTGTTACTAGGCCCGCCTCTGGAGCAGAGCTCATGCAGAGCCCCTGCTCCCTCTCACTTCTGCTCAGGCTTCTCTGCACTGAACTAAGATGGTGCCCACCTTTTATACTCCCTTCTCAATGCACCCAGGAACTCCTTCCTCCCTGCTCCTGCACTACAGGGTTCCCCTTCCTCAGTGTTCCCTCCCCCCACTCCAGCCAGGGACAGGGACTGTCGTGCCCATCTCAGGGGCATATTGGTCGCCCTGCCCCACGGCAATGTGGTGCAATGCATGCAGGTGTCGGGGTCCTGATCCACACTCCATCCTTACCTGAGAGTGAGATATCACACCTCTGGTTGAGGTGCAATACGTCTGTAGCAACCGAGCCCTCAGGTTGCTACAGTTCCATTTATCTTCAGCCTAGGTGACGTATTGCGATACAGGGCCGTGATTTTGGCTATAAAAGGGTCCCCTAGACCCCTACCCCAAGCTTTTTAAGAGAATCATATATGGCGTGCCAGGAGACTCTATGGAATGCTTTCTCAGCATCCAACGAGAGTATCTAATTACAAATTTTTAACTGCATCTAGCCCAGGAAATACTTTGTGCCTAGTAGCAGTGTCTGCTAGTCAGCGGATTATCCCGGCTGTTAAGCAAGCTACACCACCTGTAGTTTAGACACTTAATTTTTTCAAAGGAAATGCTTCGGGACCATGGGATACTCAGTGAAGAGCATCAGGAGGCACCCCAAGGCATAGGGGCTGGGACTGGCAGTAGGATGCCTTGCGGTGGACAGCCGAGCTCGATCCTTATAAAAGCTTTTTAACTGCAGCAGCTTTAGTGGACGCTACTGGAGCTGGAATTACGCGGCTGCTGGCATGAGACTTGCCCTCCAATAGATCCTTGTAAATGGATTTAAAGTGTATTCATTCAAATTAGAGAGACAATTTAAATTAAAAAGCTTAGAGCTGCCTCCACCACAGGGGGGCTCGCTCGACCCACCAGCGGACAGGCACCAGTATTGGGAGAGGGGGGCTGGCCATCAGGGTTCACCGCGGCTCTGGCACAAACCCGGCGACACGGAGGTGGCACGGGCAGGAGCGGACTGGCTGTGTCGGCTTCTCGCTTTTTGGATTTTAGAAGGGCATGACATGCCTATATCTGTGTCTCCCCCTCTTTTTACTCCTCCACCTCTTTTCTTTTCGCATGACTATATGTACTTGTCACTTTTCCATGTGTTAGTTGTGTCTTCTGAGCAGTTTGTCAGCTTTTGGACACCTTTGAAGGTGTTTTCTATGTGTTTCTATGTGTTTTTGTTTGCCTGCCATTGGTTTTAACGGTGTTCGAAGGTGTTCGACGAACAGTTCGACGAACAGTTCGGCGAACACACGGGTGTTCGACGAACCGAACCGAACTCGAACACTACCGAACCGAACTCGAACACTATGGGGGTGGCTCAACACTAGTCTCAACAGAAACCATGGATACCATGTCTTCTATTTCGCAGGGTAATTTACCCCTTAAACATAATTTAAGCCTAGAAGAATCACAGGCCCTTAAATCTCTTCAGTCTAATAAAAACATTGTCATAAAACCCGCCGATAAAGGTGGCTCATTGGTAATACTGGATAAGACATATTATGTTAATGAGATCCAGTCACAATTATCCGATGTTAGTACCTACTCTGCCATTTAGTAACCCCACCGCGTCTATCCAAATCCTAATTAAGGCATTCGTTGACAGACATATTTCATTGGGCACTATCGATACTAAACTTGCACAATTTTTAATAAAAAGGTATCCAATTACTCCAGTTTTTTACACATTACCCAAGGTGCATAAAAATCTATGGAAACCACCAGGACGCCCTATAGTGGCTTCGACGGAATCTATTTTGTCTCCATTAGTGGTGACATTAGAAAAAATTCTGAGCCCTTTGATTCCTTCTATACCATCTTACATTAAAGACTCAAATGAGTTCTTGGCCCAAATTAAACAATTGACTTTTCCATTGGATCAGTGTATTCTTGTGACACTAGACGTCAATAGTCTATACACGAGTATCGACCATAACCAGGGACTCACTGCAGTCTCCTGGTTTTTATACAAATGTAATCTTTTTGACTCCAAGCAGAAGACATTTTGCCTTGAAGCTCTCCAAATCGTTCTGGAACAGAATTTTTTTCTATTTGGCGACCAGTTTTACTTACAACGCAAGGGCACCGCGATGGGCTCAAATGTCCCACCTCCTTATGCAAACATATTCATGTCCCACTTCGAGGAGACATTCGTTTATGTACATCATGCTTTTAGAGCTCATGTTATAATGTGGAAACGTTACATAGACGATGTCTTCCTGGTGTGGCATGGAGATGTTGCGTCCATGAATGCCTTTTTTTCTGATTTAAATAAGATGACCAGTAGTGTCACTTTCACTTGGCATATTGGTGAGAGTGAGATTAATTTTCTTGACACTGTTATCCGATTGGATGATTTGGGAAATTCTCTACAAATCTCTACAGAAAATCTACTGATAAATATAGTCTTCTTCATTATTTCACTGCACATCCAAAACACGTCAAATTGTTATTACCCAAGTCACAACAAATGAGGGTGGCCAGAATTGTCTCTGACCAAGAGACTAGGAACATTCGCCATCAGGAAATGGCCCAACGCTTCATAGAACATGGCTATCCACGCTCCCTTAGCACGCCGTCTTTGACAACTAGGACCGTTAAAAATCCTAGACTACCTCGTATTTCTTTTGTTAATACTTACCACCCTTATCAAACCTTAATATGCAATATCATACGCAAACACTAGCCATTGCTAAAACAAGCATATCCTTCTATACCGAAGCTTGATCTACCACCATTAATCTGTAACAAAAGAGCACGTAATTTGAAGGACACCCTGGTTAGGGCTGACATAGGTTCCCTCTCTACTCCATCAAGGCAGATGCATCTGGCCACTATACGCAAGGGCACCGTTCCATGTCTACATTGCCTCCAATGTTCGCTTATTATTAAGGGCACACACTTTTCGCACCCACGCACGGGGAGGCTATTTCCTATACAAGGGTATTTCACGTGCGATACATCCTTTGTGATTTATCTGATTAAGTGCCCCTGCGGTCTCGGATATGTTGGGGAGACCACCCAACATATCCGAGACCACATTTCTAAACACAAATCTACTATTCGGTGCAAACAGACTGTTCTCCCCATCCCCCATCAATTTGTGACTTTGGGACACAATATTTCCCAGTTACGCTTCCAGGTTTTGGAACAGATACCACCTGGAAGGAGAGGGGGAAATAGAATTTTGAAATTGCACCAGAGAGAAGCTTATTGGATCCACTCGTTGCAGACTTTGGAGCCAATGGGCCTCAACAGGGAATATGATGTTGTAACCTAGGAATGTGACGTGTTCTGACCTCTGTCTTTGACAATACTCCATTATGTCTTTTTGTTCTATGTGCATTTTTTTCCCCTTTTACCATATGGTTCATGATTTCTATGTCTCTTTTTCATTTTAGAATTGAAATTTTCCGGGCTCCATACAAGTTACTACCATCGGGGGGCACCGTTGTTACCTCTCTACTATGTTATCCTTTTTTTTCATCTATTATGGTTTTCCGCATTCGCCGGCTTGCGTTCCACATACCGGAAACCGGAAGTTACGCACTCCGTTCATTTCCTCTTTTCGCTGAGGAGTTTATTTAACCGCGATGCGCAGTAGTCATTATACACCTGACGGCGTGCCGGCTTACATATTTCATATGACACACAACTAAGGTAGGCATCAGTTGTCCCCTCACTCTTAATGCACTTGGTTAGAGCATTTGCATGTTGCCAATACAGATTACGACTGCTCCTTTCTTTTTCTCTTTTTCTTGCAGCCCGATATTTTCTGCCCACTTCAGGCTTTGGGTCAAGGGAACACAATTCCTACTTCTAACAGAACGACCTACATATACAGGTTCTTTCGTATAGGGTGATCTTTCCCATAAAGACCCAGCTGAACTATATGTTATATACTTTTTTGTGCGCACATTTGTGCAATGCATTAGAGCACTATTAAGATTATTCTACCAGGCTATCAGGTATTTTATTATCATTCATTTTTCATTATTTGTTGTCTAACACGACTAAAATGACTATTGCATACTCTTATTTTCTAATTATAGGACCCTAATATATGGGTTTATCCTATTAAGCTACACAAATGGCTTTCTCTGAACAAGCTTGATTTGAGGTATTAACTTCAGTTTTTTATCTACCTATTTGTGCCTTGTAGCACGTGAACAATTATAACAACAGTACAATGTCTTTTCTTCAACTATTCCTGTACCTTGTTGTGTAATAATTTTGTATGTATTATTAAATATGATATTATCTTTCTATGTAGATCCTTATCCCTGATGAAAGTCATGATATGATTGAAACGATCGTCAGATGTTTTTTGGATCTAATTAACTGATAATTCTCTCGTGTTTAATTAATAAAAGAATTTTTTCTTTTTTCACTTAATTTTCTCGTTCTCTCAATTTGTGTGCCGGGATTATTTATTATATACTGGACTTTTATTTTTTCCCTGAGCACCAGTAGAATATCGGTAGAGCACAGCTTCACTCTTAATAATTGTATTATATTTTAAACTCGGCCGGTGGTGGCAGAAAGTATTAATAATTGGGCTATCGTGAAGCTGACAGTGACCGTACGAAGGGCGTTAAACACGGATTCCAGGCTATGGAACCCAGAGTGTTGCGCCATACGCTCACTGGTCGCTTACCGATACCTGCGCAGAGAGTAGTCTGGATCGCGTGCTCGCGACTCCGGACGAAATACGGACATCGTGACGTCACGGTGAGATATTGTGTGATCTCCCCGGTGTCGTTCCTGACTGTGTGTGGGTGGAATCCCTGACAAATTGGTGGCAGCGGTGGGATATTGTGTGATCCTGCCGGTGTCGTTCCTGACAAATTGGTTGCAGCGGTGGGATATTGTGTGATCATGCCGGTGCCGTTCCTGACAGTGACCAACAAAGAACAGCTGAGAAAATTCAGGATGGAGAGCTCCAGGAGATCAACTGAACTGATTAACCCCTTTACGACCATGTCAGTAATAGTACGTAGCTGCGCCCTGGGCCTTATGGACCAGCTACGTATTATTATGCATGATCTTTAATGCGGTCCCGCGACCGAAGTCGCGGTGATCGCATTAAATTTCCGGCGACATCTTACCTCAGGGTAGATGGCGCCGTCATCCCGGGGGGTGTCGCCACCCCCCCACTACCACGATCGCTGTGATTGGCTGTTCAATTCTGAACAGCCAATCACAGAATTTCTCACTGATTCCGGCAATCAGATTGCTGGAAACAGTGATGTGCAGCCTAGGATTGGTGCTCCTAAGAGCACCGATCCTAGGCTGTTGCTAGGAGACCCCATCCCTGGCCCCCGACTGCTATGATCGGTGCGTTCGCCGATCACATCGATCGCACCGATCATAGCAGGATCGCTTGGTAACAGGGTGGTCATAGGGCAGTGACCGGCTTGTGACCTGCCTGTCACCGCCCCATGACCCCCTGTGATGTCATAGAAGCCCCGAGCCAGCTCTGATTGGAGCGATCGATGATGACATTGATCACTCCAATCAGAGTACCTGAACACAGGTGACAGGGCGATCGGTCACAGGGCGGTGACCGGCTTGAGATCTGCCTGTCACCTCTCTGTGACCCCCTGTGGTGCGTGCCCAGGCCCCAGCCATCTCTGATTAGTGCGATCGAAGTCATCATCGATCGCACCAATCAGAGTACCTGACCGGGAGGTGACCGGGTGGTGACCGGCCTGTGACCTGCCTGTCACCACCCTATCACCCCCCTGTGATCGCCCTGCAGATCCTCACACTTGGTGAGGATTTCTACAGAGCGATCACGTCTGATCTGTGCTGTGCTGGGCCTTGTAGTGCCACATAATTTTCTGTGACACTACAAGACCTTTCTCCTACCTGCTCCCATGTTCGGTCTTCTGGATCTGCTCCTCCGGTGTCCTGCTGCTGCTCCGGTGTCCTGCTCCAGTCCTGCTGCGGTGTCTCCTGCTCTGGTCTGCTCGGGTCTTCGGTCTCCTGCTGCTGCTGGGCTCCTGCTGCTGATCCTGCTACTGGCCCTGCTCCTGCTCCTGAGCCTGCTCCTGATCCTGCAGAAAAAAAGAAAAGAGAAGACTTTATGGTAAGTCCATCTCTGTTCTCCTCTCACCCAACACCTCTCCCTCCCTCATTTTACCCCCCCTCACCTCTCTCTTTTTACCCCCCTCGCAGCAGCCGAGCGCGGACCAGTGACTACATCACTGATCAACGTCCGTGCTCACTGTTTTCCAGCACTTTTTTTGTCACTGTCCATTTTTCTCCCCCCCTCCCACTCTGCACCACCTCCGTGCGTGCATCCAGCAGCCGCCGAGAGTTGATCGGTGACACAAATCACCGTTCAGCACTCGCGCTTGCTAATTTACACTTTTTTTTCTCCACTAACCTTTTTTTTTTTGTAGAGGGCGATCACGCTGTCTGCCGTGCTGTGTGCCATGCTGGGCCTTGCTGTACCACAGAACCCTGTGACACCACAATCGCCGCTCCTGCTACAGAAGACATCTGACAGAAGACTAGTGTTGAGCCACCCCCGTAGTGTTCGAGTTCGGTTCGGTTCGTCGAACACCCTTGTGTTCGTCAAACTGTTCGTCAAACTGTTCGTCGAACACCTTCGAACACCGTTAAAACCAATGGCAGGCAAACAAAAACATATAGAAACACATAGAAAACACCTTCAAAGGTGTCCAAAAGCTGACAAACTGCTCAGAAGACATAACTAACACATGGAAAAGTGACAAGTACATATAGTCATGAGAAAAGAAAAGAGGTGGAGGAGTAAAAGGAGGGGGAGACACAGATATAGGCATGTCATGCCCTTCTAAAATCCAAAAAGTGAGAAGCCGACACGGCCAGTCCGTTCCTGCCCGTGCCACTCTCCCAATACTGGTGCCTGTCTGCTGGTGGGTCGAGCGAGCTCCCCTGTGGTGCAGGCAGGTCTAAGCTTTTTAATTTAAATTGTCTCTCTAATTTGAATGAATACACTTTAAATCCTTTTACAAGGATCTATTGGAGGGCAAGTCTCATGTCAGCAGCCGCGTAATTCCAGCTCCAGTAGCTTCCACTAAAGCTGCTGCAGTTAAAAAGCTTTTATAAGGATCGAGCTCGGCGGTCCACCGCAAGGCGTCCTACCGCCAGTCCCAGCCCCTATGCCTCTGGGTGCCTCCCGATGCTCTTCACTGAGTATCCCAGGGTCCCGAAGCATTTCCTTTGAAAAAATTAAGTGTCCAAACTACAGGTGGTGTAGCTTGCTTAACAGCTGGGATAATCCGCTGACTAGCAGACACTGCTACTAGGCACAAAGTATTTCCTGGGCTAGATGCAGTTAAAAATTTGTAATTAGATACTCTCGTTGGATGCTGAGAAAGCATTGCATAGAGTCTCCTGGCACGCCATATATTATTCTCTTAAAAAGCTTGGGGTAGGGGTCTAGGTGACCCTTTTATAGCCAAAATCACGGCCCTGTATCGCAATACGTCACCTAGGCTGAAGATAAATGGAACTGTAGCACCCCGAGGGCTCGGTTGCTACAGAGGTATTGCACCTCACCCAGAGGTGTGATATCTCACTCTCAGGTAAGGATGGAGTGTGGATCAGGACCCTGACACCTGCATGCATTACACCACATTGCCGTGGGGCAGGGCGACCAATATGCCCCTGAGATGGGCACGACAGTCCCTGTCCCTGGCTGGAGAGGGGGGAGGGAACACTGAGGAAGGGGAACCCTGTAGTGCAGGAGCAGGGAGGAAGCAGTTCCTGGGTGCATTGAGAAGGGAGTATAAAAGGTGGGCACCATCTTAGTTCAGTGCAGAGAAGTCTGAGCAGAAGTGACAGGGAGCAGGGGCTCTGCATGAGCTCTGCTCCGGAGTCAGGCCTAGTAACAGAGGCCCAGGCCTGGAAGAGGGAGAAGGAAGGAAGAGGAGCGGAGAAGGCTCCAGGAACAAGGAACGAAGGGATCCCAGGGGTGCGGACGGGCGAGTCGCCACCGCACGCCCGAATCCACCTTCGTTGAGGGGTCAGGCCAAAGGGGGAGACTGGTCCCCGAAACTAGTGGAGGCAGGAAATGACGCTCAGCTAGAAACCGGAGGCTGTGACATTTTATGTGGCGCAGCCCCTCGCTACACCCGCTACGAAGGCACCACATAGGGTCAGGGAAACTGGCGCCAAGTTTACCAAGAGGAGGCCCGAGGCAGCCAGACAGAAGCGTTGGTAAGAAAGGCCAGACAAAGGACACACAAAGGGGGTCCTGTGAAGCGCTCCAAAGTTATCTGGGAGTAGTCTGAGCCCCTCACCTGGTGAGCACAGTACGACGTGGGCAGCCGTTACCTGCAGAAGTGGTCTGGATAATAAGAACTGTGAGTAAAGGCCCTGGACTGCATCACTGACTCCGTGTCGTTACTGCTGCTGCCCTGCACCATCACCCCCATCCTCTGCATACACTGCCCTGAGGCTATACTCCTCCCGTGGGGAGTTATACTACGCTCTGCTGCACCCACAACACCAGCCTCAGCGGTCTGCCCTGCAGCGGCGGTTCACTCTGACCGCAATCCACGGGTGGCGTAGTCGGACATTTAAACATCAAAACCACATAAATAGTTCTGCCACTGGTTTGACCGCCCTGAGCCACGGAACCGGGTCGCCGCCACGGAGACTACAACCACCAGCATCCACCAAAAAGGGCGTCCGGCTCCGGGTGTCCCAAGGCCCAGAGGGCGCGTCAGAACATTTTCATCACCTTTCATAATCATCAGTGGGACAAGGCAGGGATGTCCTCTGTCCCCTCTCTTATACATCCTAGTGACGGAGCACCTGCTCTCATCAATTCGCCATAACCCCAATATTAGGTGGATTGAGGTGGGAGGCACCGAGTACAAGTGCTCTCTATTTGCTGATGATGTCCTAGTATATATCACTCAATCACATATATCCATCCCTGCTGTTATGGCTGAAATAGATCACTTTGTTACATGGTCAAATTTTAAAATCAATGCAGCGAAGTCTGAGGCCCTCAATGTCTCCCTCCCCAAATCCATACAGGATTCCATCCAGTCCAACTTTCCCTTTGCCTGGCCCTCACAGGGTATCAAATACTTAGGAATTCCTATTCATAGAGACCTCTCCCGCCTATGTTATCTTAATTTTGGGCCCTTTATTGAACAACTCCATACAGACCACGGTTGGCAAGTTAGAACTGTAAGATTCACTACGTGAACCACTGGTGTTTTGTGGAAAAGCACATGTACACTGTGTTCCAAATTATTATGCAAAAAGTGTTTAGGAGTGATAAGGGAAAAATTTGTTTGTTTGTCAGTTAAACTCATTGATGGTGATGTGTGTCAGGGCTCTTTATATCACTGTAAGCAATTGCAGACACCTGTGCTAATTAGTTTGACAGGTGTGTCCAATGAAAGGCAAGACTACTTAAGAAGGCTGTCCCACATTATTAAGCAGCCTACATTTTCGGCCTAAATGGGAAAGAAAAAGGATGTGTCGGCTGCTGAGAAGCAACAAATTGTGGAGTGTTTAGGTCAAGGCATGACTACAATCAACATTGTGCGATGATCAGGATGAAGTGTCTTGGCAATCAAGAAGTATGTAGCTGATTCACAGTACACACGTGTGCGTGCTGATAAGGGCAAATTGAGGACTCTTTCCTACAGGCAATTACGTCAGGTTAAAAGAGCAGCGGCAAAAAAGCCTTGTCATAGCAGCAGACAAGTTTTTGAACCTGCTGGTGCCTCCAACGTCCCCCAAACAACAAGATGCAGGGTCCTTCAGAGGTTTGCAGCTGTGCGTAAGCCATCCTGTCGACCTCCTCTATCCACTGCACACAAGCAGAAATGGCTCCAGTGGGCCAAACAATACATGAAGACTGACTTCAAAACTGTTTTGTTCATGGATGAGTGCCGTTCAACGCTCGATGGTCCAGATGGATGGAGTGGAGGATGGCTGGTTGATGGCCACCCCACTCAAACACGGCTACAGCGCCAACAAGGAGGAGGTGGAGTAATGTTTTGGGCTGGAATCATGGGGAGAGAGATTGTCGGCCCCTTTAGGATCCCTGAAGGGGTAAAGATGAACTCCATAATGTATGTGGAGTTTCTCAAACAGCCATGGTTCAAGAAGAAGAACCGTGTATTCCACAGCAAGATCATTTTCATGCATGATAATGCACCGTCTCATGCTGCACATAACACATCTGCATCTCTGGCTGATATGGGCATAAAAGGGGACAAACTTATGGTGTGACCCCCATGCTCCCCTGACTTCTACCCCATTCAGAACCTCTGGAGCATCATCAAAAGGAGTGTCTATGATGGCGGGAGGCAATTCACATCTAAGCAACAGCTCTGGGAGGGTATTCTGTCCTCATGCAAAACAATTGAAGCAGAAACCATCCAAAACCTGACAAATTCAATGGATGAGAGAGTTCAGAAGCTCCTTTCGAACAAGGGGTCCTATGTGCAAATGTAACATCACCTAGAATAAAGTTTTGAGTTGAAAACTGTTTGATTTCAGTTTCTAATAACCTGCTAATGCTTATAATTTCAAAAATGACCATTTTTTTGTTCTTTATTAAAATGAAAAGGTTGATCGAAGAGGGTGGGGGATCTAAGAGTGTTGCAACCCAGTAGTCAGGATTACTTAGAATTCTGACAATCTGAGGGTCATGTTGCAGGTAGTGCAGCAAGAAGGCTCTCATGTGTATTGCGCATCTAGGAGCCCCAAAATTACTTTCTGGGCTAGATGCAGCTAAAAATTATTATTAATTTTAAATCTGGTGGAGCTTAGTATAGATGGCCTAATAGAATCAGTACTGCACACTGCTACAAAGCCCAAAATATTTTCCAGCCAAGATACAGATAAACATGATTAGTAATTTTAAATCTGGTGGAGCTTAGTATAGATGGCCTAATAGAATCAGTACTGCACACTGCTACAAAGCCCAAATTATTTTCCAGCCAAGATACAGATAAACATGATTAGTAATTTTAAATCTGGTGGAGCTTAGTATAGATGGCCTAATAGAATTAGTACTGCACACTGCTACAAAGCCCAAGTTATTTTCCAGCCAAGATACAGATAAACATGATTAGCAATTTTAAATCTGGCGGAGCTTAGTATAGATGGCCTACTAGAATCAGTACTGCACACTGCTACAAAGCCCAAATAATTTTCCAGCCAAGATACAGATAACCATGATTAGTAATTTGAAAGCTTAAAACGGTGGGTGAGGTGATTTTAACCAATCATCAAGCTTTTACTCTCCCCAGGATGACACAGGGGTAGAAAAGTAGTTTCGGATCCATGATTTGTTCATCTTTATGAATGTGAGTCTGTCTACATTATCAGTGGAGAGCCGCGTGCGCTTATGACGCGCCCCCTGGGCCATGTTCAAGGGATACCCGGAGCCGGATCTGTATGGGGGTAGTAGTCCTTGTGGCGGTGACCCGGTCCGTGCCCAGGGTGTCAAACTAAGTGGCAGTCTATGGCAGTAGATGTTAACTTGAATGTCGACTACGCCACCCGTTGAGTGCGGCTTTGAAGCCGCCGCTGCAGAGCAGTCCGCTGAGGCCGGTGGTATATGTGCAGCAGTGATGGTATAACCCCCAACGGGAGGGGTATGGCCTCAGGGCAGCAGGTGTGGATGATGGGGGTTGTGATGATGCAGGAAGGAGAGGCAGAGTCAGGAGATGCAGTTTCAGGGTTTTTACTCACTGATGTCGCTTTAGTCACTCTGGCCTTGAGTGACCACCCGAGCCGTGCTGCGTCCACCAGGTCCTGGACTCGGCCAACCCCCAGGCAGTCCGGAGCGTGGTCCTGAGCTTCCCTGTCTCTCTCTCTCTTCCTCCTGGCCATTCCCACCAGGGATCCACCTTTGGCCGGCTCCCTCGGGTCTCTTGGTGGTCAAACCTCCTCTGGGTTCCCTGACCCTATGCTTGGTGTGCCTTTCTGGTGGATTTGGTGAGGGTCGTGGCAAATCTTGACCACGACCTCCGGTTCCTGGCTGAGGATTAGTGGCTTCCACCAGTTCGGGTTCCGGTACCCGTGTCCGCCAACCCTTCACCCTTTTTGGTTTAAGACTAGGTTCTTAGGGTTCCTTCTGACTCTTTCTCTGGGTCCTTCTTCTCTTCCTCTCTCCTCTGCTTCACTGCAGGCTCAGCCCTGGAGCTGGGCCCAGCCGGAGCCACAGCTCCCTGTCAGCCCTCCTGGCTGAGCTCTCCCTCAGCTTCTCCTCAGGCTCTCTGACTGACCCTGTTCTAAGATGGTGCCCACCTTATATACTCCCTCTATGTGTGAGCCCAGGTGACCAGCACCCAATGAGCTCCTAGCTTTACCCAGACTACTCCCCCTATCTGCCCCTACACTACTGGGATGTTCCACCCCCCTCCCACTCCAGCCAGGGACAGACGCTGTCGTACCTGCACATTTACTTAGTGGGAGTACCGTTGTTCTGTCCCCCGGAAATGGGATGTATGTAGTGCATGCAGCCTACTAAGCTCAGTTCCACACTCCATCCTTACCCGGGAGTGGAATACCACACCTCTGGCTTGAGGTGCAATACCCCTGTAGCAGCCGAATCCTCAGGGTGCTACATTCCCCCCTGGTAAATCACAGCACGTCCTCGGGCTGTAAAAGAATAAAATATCCAAAAACATACAATTTTTTTCAAAACATCATAAACATATAAAACACTATATATATTATCAGCAGCAATAAACTCTTCATATAAAACTTTTCATTATAAACATTCTTGTTCCTCCGGCCACGGTGCTACTTGTGACCGGGTAAAGTGCAACAGTCTCTTCTGGAAAAACACAGTTCCTTATAAAAACCAGTAGGGGGCGCCTTAGAAAGCGCAACTATATACAAGGGGAGGTGGCCGCTCTCAGTCCTCGGCCAGTGGGGAAAAGGAATGGCTGTTCACAGTCCTCAGCCTGTGGGGAGATGGGACACACTGGAACAGTTCACTGGTCCCAACGGGGAACATATTTAAATTAGCAGCAGTTCTTATACCCTTACGGGTAACTATTTTACAGTTCTTTTTTTAACGTACTCTAATAACGGCGTCCTCCTGATGCTTCCTCCGTGTACCCTTCAGACCCGTCCGGATCCTCTTGTATGAACCCCATGAGGTTTTCACCGGTGGGGTCCCATGCAAACTGCACTTCCTCCAACGAGAGTGGGGTAATCTTGGCGGGCGCCGGAGCCGGGATCAGGGGCTCATTCAGGGGTCTGTCTTTCCGGAGTCGGGGATGGTAGTACTCCGGTGACCACTCAAAGGGCTGCCCATCCGGGCAAGTGTGCTGGGCCAACAAGTCCTCACCCAGGTGCGGCACTGTGGAGGTTGAGGGCGCGGTGGTGGTGGCGGCGCCCGGGTTCACCAGGCCTTGCGACCAGGCCTGGGGCACCCTGAAGGTGAAGGGCACCGTGAAGACGGCGGCGCCCGGGTGTACTTGACTTTGCGACCAGGCCGGTGGCTCGGCAGAGGTAGGGGGCGCTGTTGGTACTGCGGCGCCCGGGGGCACTCGGCCTTGCGACCAGGCCGGTGGCGTCTCCTGCTTGGCCGCGCTCAGGATTGAGGCGTGTGACGTCACAAGAGGCGTGGCCACGGCTCCTGCTTGAGGCCTAGTCTGGAGCGGTAGCGGAGCGGCAACGGGCACGATCGGTGGGATTTCGGGCTCTGCGACGGGGAGCGGGGGTAGGCTTACGGTGGCCGGGCTTGGGGTAGTGACGTCCCCTTTACTTGCCTCTGTCTCTTCAGCTCCCTCTGCGGCGTCGTCTCCGGCCTCCATCCCTTCTGCATCCTCTTCAGGGGCAGGCGTGCTCCTCGTTGCGGGTGGTGTGCTTCGCTGGCGGGTTCCAGCCTGCTGGGCCATCTCCCTGCTCCACTCCGTCAGCGTTTCTCGCTGCACCTGGGCCATCCTCCGTGCGAGGCCCTCCAGCGTGGTCTGTGCACGCTCCCGGTCTCGGGGGAGCTGTGCCAGGATCTCCACCAGGTCTTGTGGGGTGGTGGCTTGCAACAGGCTCCTGACCACAGGGTCGGTGCTGCCTGACTCTCCCTCCATCTCCGGGTACGGCTTCTCCAGACTCCTCCAGGCTGCACCCATCTTCTCTCTTTTGTTCTGTATCCGCCCCCACTGAGGGCGGTCCTGGGGCAACTTGGTGATTGTCAGCTCCAGGGGCAGACCTCCCACGCTGATGGACACCTCAGTTACTGCAGTCTCTGCTGGTGGGGGCGGTCTTCGTTTTTGGCGCCATTCTTGGTCCTGGCCCACGATGGGAGGTGGCCTCTTTCCACCCTCTGGCACGCCCATAATGGCGTCCGCTCTGCCAAGGCGGGAAATCTTCTCAGATGGCGGGAACCGCTTCCCAGTGGCGGGAAACACTGCAGATGGCGGGAAAAGACTGCAGATGACGGGCAAATGGCGGGAACCGATCCGAGATGGCGTCCGATGGCGGGGACCCTCCGGAACCGGCGGGAGACTTCTTTTTGAGGTAAATGCGAACTTTTCTTCAGGCACGCAGTACCCGGTGGTTGCGGGCACGTTATCCTGCCGACTACGCCAAAGTTGACGCGCCCCCTGGGCCATGTTCAAGGGATACCCGGAGCCGGATCTGTATGGGGGTAGTAGTCCTTGTGGCGGTGACCCGGTCCGTGCCCAGGGTGTCAAACTAAGTGGCAGTCTATGGCAGTAGATGTTAACTTGAATGTCGACTACGCCACCCGTTGAGTGCGGCTTTGAAGCCGCCGCTGCAGAGCAGTCCGCTGAGGCCGGTGGTATATGTGCAGCAGTGATGGTATAACCCCCAACGGGAGGGGTATGGCCTCAGGGCAGCAGGTGTGGATGATGGGGGTTGTGATGATGCAGGAAGGAGAGGCAGAGTCAGGAGATGCAGTTTCAGGGTTTTTACTCACTGATGTCGCTTTAGTCACTCTGGCCTTGAGTGACCACCCGAGCCGTGCTGCGTCCACCAGGTCCTGGACTCGGCCAACCCCCAGGCAGTCCGGAGCGTGGTCCTGAGCTTCCCTGTCTCTCTCTCTCTTCCTCCTGGCCATTCCCACCAGGGATCCACCTTTGGCCGGCTCCCTCGGGTCTCTTGGTGGTCAAACCTCCTCTGGGTTCCCTGACCCTATGCTTGGTGTGCCTTTCTGGTGGATTTGGTGAGGGTCGTGGCAAATCTTGACCACGACCTCCGGTTCCTGGCTGAAGATTAGTGGCCTCCACCAGTTCGGGTTCCGATACCCGTGTCCGCCAACCCTTCACCCTTTTTGGTTTAAGACTAGGTTCCTAGGGTTCCTTCTGACTCTTTCTCTGGGTCCTTCTTCTCTTCCTCTCTCCTCTGCTTCACTGCAGGCTCAGCCCTGGAGCTGGGCCCAGCCGGAGCCACAGCTCCCTGTCAGCCCTCCTGGCTGAGCTCTCCCTCAGCTTCTCCTCAGGCTCTCTGACTGACCCTGTTCTAAGATGGTGCCCACCTTATATACTCCCTCTATGTGTGAGCCCAGGTGACCAGCACCCAATGAGCTCCTAGCTTTACCCAGACTACTCCCCCTATCTGCCCCTACACTACTGGGATGTTCCACCCCCCTCCCACTCCAGCCAGGGACAGACGCTGTCGTACCTGCACATTTACTTAGTGGGAGTACCGTTGTTCTGTCCCCCGGAAATGGGATGTATGTAGTGCATGCAGCCTACTAAGCTCAGTTCCACACTCCATCCTTACCCGGGAGTGGAATACCACACCTCTGGCTTGAGGTGCAATACCCCTGTAGCAGCCGAATCCTCAGGGTGCTACACTTATCTGTCAGCACACCACCAACAGCGCTGAACACACGTTCAGACAGAACGCTGGCTGCGGGGCATGACAAGATCTCCAAGGCGTAAGTGGCGAGCTCCGGTCATTTATCCAGATTGGAAGCCCAAAAAGAGCAAGGGTCCAGTGACACAGTCATGGCTTCTGTAATGGGTCTGGGAGGCGGAACCTCAGAGCTACTATACAAGGGGGCGGTCCTTGTAAGGGAGCAGGTGGCAACCAGGGAAGACGGGCTGGAAGACTCAGCAGGTGAACGGGACAGTCTCTGAGTGAATGGGACAGTCTCTGAGTGAACGGGCTGGAGGTCACGGCAAGTGACCGAGGCAGTCTCTGGGTGAACGGGCTGGTGGTCACGGCAAGTGACCGGGGCAGTCTCTAGGTATAGGGTTGGTACGACCTGTGGCGGCTGAAGATAGACGTGAGCTCCCAGGTAAGCAGGCGAGAGTCTCTGGATGAACGGGTGGTCACAGCATGTGACGGCGGAGCCTCCAGGAAGACCAGCAGACAGGCAACAGATGAGCGCTCCCAGGTGAGCGGGCAGAAGTCTCTGGACAGGCAGGTGGTCACAGCACGTGACGGCGGAGCCTCCGGGTAGGCAAGCAGACAGGTAGCAGATGAGCGCTCCCAGGTGAGCGGGCAGGAGTCACTGGACAGGCAGATGGTCACAGCACGTGACGGCGGAGCCTCCAGGTAGGCTAGCAGACAGGTAGCAGATGAGCGCTCCCAGGTGAGCGGGCAGGAGTCACTGGACAGGCAGGTGGTCACAGCACGTGACGGCGGAGCCTCCTGGTAGGCTAGCAGGCAGGTAGCAGATATGCGCTCCCAGGTGAGCGGGCAAGCTGGTCCATAGTGTTATGCACACGCCCGGGCTAAGCGGCGTGTGCGTGTGATTGGTAGTGATTCCACTGGACCGTGCCGGAGAGTGAATGCCTGGAGGGGCGTGACTAAGTATTCACCCGATCCGACCAGGGTCGCACGACGGCATACGACGCCAGTGCACCAAGGAGGAACCGAGCAGAGGGACCAGGTGCTACTCCAGGACAGACCCCGGACACGGCTGTTGACCCACACAGGGGAATACAGGAACAGGCTGGTAGGCTGGCACACAGACTGGTGGGTATAGGCAGGCACGACTGGTATGCAGGCAGGCGGGTATACAGGCAGGGGGGTAAAGACAAGCACAGCTAGAGTGCAGACAGGGAGGCACTAGCAGGTAGGAACACAGGCGGGATAGGACCCAGTACACACCGGGACTCAGGAACAATACAGGCAGAGGGTTACAGGCAAGCACAGCTAGAGTGCAGACAAGGCTGAGCAGGGAGGACAGGGCTCTGTTCACACGGAACAGACAGGAAGGGAAAGACAGAGCCAGATACTCACACAGTACTTGCAGAGACAACAAGCAGGAGTTAGGTACGAGTTCAGACTCTGCAGAAAAAGGAAGGGAACGGACATAGAGGCAAAACAGGTAAAGGACAGGAGAGAGTTCAGACTGGAACTGAGTGTACGGAGGAGACCGACACTGCAGAGGGATACAGGAGCGGGTCTGGGAATACGGCCCCCAGAGAGGCGGGACGAACAGGCAAGGAGCGTGTTCAGACAAGACAGACCAGACACAGGAGCGGGTCTAGGAAATCGGCCACTAGAAGGCGGAACGAACAGGCAAGGAGCGTGTTCAGACAGGACAGACCAGACACAGGAGCGGGTCTAGGAAATCGGCCACTAAAAGGCGGAACGAACAGGCAAGGAGCGTGTTCAGACAGGTCAGACAAGATACAGGAACGGGTCTAGGTAATCGGCCCCTAGAAGGCAGGAGGAACAGGCTAGGAGCGTGTTCAGACAGGAAAGACCAGAGAACACAAAAAGGACACAGTTCAGACACGGGAGCTGATACCGCAAAGCAGGAGACATACAGGACTCAGTTCAGACACGGGAGCTGAAACCGCAAAGCAGGAGACATACAGGACTCAGTTCAGACACGGGAACTGATACAAAAAGCAGGAGACAAGAGACGGGACCTGGCACCTTCAGAGTGCAAGCACACACTGAAGGAAACACTATGCTCAGGCAGGGATAGAAGGGAGCTGCTGAGCTATATACCAAGTGACAGACAGCAATAGGCTGAGGACGCACAAGGGGTGTGACCCACAGCAGGTACAAAAGGCAGGAAGTGATCGGGCGCCGCCCTTAAGCAGCAGAAACAGACACAAACAGACAGCATGGAGGGAAGCCAGAGAGACATTCTGGACAGGAGATCAAGTGCGCCCTCTTGCACAGTGGGAGATGGACCACCATGCAAGGACGCCGCCAGGTATGTTACAGTACCTCCCCCCTTACGCCCCCTCTTCTTCAGGCCTGCCAGAATCTTCCGCAGGGAATTCGAGGGCCAGTCGTTCACTGGGTTGGAGGGGGACAGAGACTTAAGGGTAATCTCTGCTTCGAGGTACATCTTGTCAAGCTCACAGGAAGAAATAGACGGGTTATCACGTACATAATGAGGAAAAGTCACTGTCTCTTTGTTATCTGGTGGTATCCCGGAGGATTCAGGAAACAACTGGAGGTCCTCCGCCGGGTCAGAAGAGTGCAGAGGCTCAGAGAAAACAACTGCTTCAGAGTACACTAGGTCGGACTCACTGGAGGAAGCAGGCGAGGTATCGGGTACCGAGTATAGGAAAGTCTCTGTCCATTCACCACCAGGTGGCACCCCGAAGGGTTCTGGAGACAGCTGGCGGTCCTCCGCCTGGTCAGAGGGGTGTAGAGACTCACGGGTAACCTCTGCTTCAGAGTACACTAGGTCGGACTCACTGGACGAAGCAAGCGAGGTATCAGATCCAGGATATAGGAAAGTCTCTGTCCATTCACCACCAGGTGGCACCCCGAAGGATTCTGAACACAACTGGAGGTCCTCCGCCTGGTCGGAGGGGTGTAGAGACTCAGGAGTAACCTCTGCTTCGGAGTACACTAAGTTGGACTCACTGGACGAAGCGAGCGAGGTATCAGGTACAGAGTATAGGAGAGTCTCTGTCCTTTCGCTACCAGGTAGCACCCCGAAGGGTTCAGGAGACAACTGGAGATCCTCCGCCTGGTCGGAGGGGTGTAGAGACTCGGAGGTAACTACCACTTTGGGGTACCCATTGTCAGGCTCACAGGACGAAGCGGACAAAGTATTGAGTACCGGGTGTAGAGAAGTCTCTCTCCATTTGTCATCGAGTGGTATCCCGGAGGGTTCAGGAGGCAACAGGGGATCCTCCGCCAGGTAGTAGAGGTGCACAGACTCTGAGGTAACCACAGCTTTGGAGCATCCTTGGACATGCACACCGGTTAAAGAGAAAGAAGCATCTGATGCCGGGTGCAGGAAGTTCTCCTGTGTGGAGTCTGGATGGGCAGAAGTCTCTTCGGCCAGGAGAACTGGTGCACTACCCACGCACATTACCCATTGGGGTTTCTCCGGGATACAGGGAGATGAAGCTTCAGTAGGGACTTCAAGGTTGGGGTCAGGAGGTCTCAGGGAGGACAGACCCTGGCGTGACGGCTTGCCTCTAAGTCTAGCACGTCTGGACTGCCTCTTGAGGTTGAGAGAAGTATTCCGGAAAGCGTAGTTACCCTGTGAGGATTCTGGGTGGGCAGTAGTCTCATTGGGCTGGAGGACTATTGCGCTACCCACACACATTACCCGTCGGGGCTGCTCCGGGATATTGGGAAGTGAAGCTTCAGCAGGGGCTTCAGAGTTAGGGTCCTCGAAGACCATACGAAAGGCCACCAGGAAGGCCTGCAGGTCAAGGATGACAGGATCCCATGCTTCCCATAGGGGGGTGACCCATTTCAAGGCATCACCCGCTAGGTAGTCAATCATAAAGGCCACTTTAGCCCAATCGGAAGGAAAATAGAGAGGGTAGGCCTTAAAGTGTAGCATGCATTGCTCCATAAATGCACGACACTGTCTTGGATCCCCATAGTAACGTGGCGGATCCGCAGGAACGAGGGCTGATAGATCCATCTGGACGGGTGCGTAACTCGCCTGGAACTCAGCTAAAGGGGGAAAAAAATTTATTTATTTTATTTTAATGCATGTATTCGCTGGAAAAACTTCTCAAAGAGCGAAGGCCGTGGGGCTCAACGGGAACCATGGCCTGAGCATGCTGTTATGCACACGCCCGGGCTAAGCGGCGTGTGCGTGTGATTGGTAGTGATTCCACTGGACCGTGCCGGAGAGTGAATGCCTGGAGGGGCGTGACTAAGTATTCACCCGATCCGACCAGGGTCGCACGACGGCATACGACGCCAGTGCACCAAGGAGGAACCGAGCAGAGGGACCAGGTGCTACTCCAGGACAGACCCCGGACACGGCTGTTGACCCACACAGGGGAATACAGGAACAGGCTGGTAGGCTGGCACACAGACTGGTGGGTATAGGCAGGCACGACTGGTATGCAGGCAGGCGGGTATACAGGCAGGGGGGTAAAGACAAGCACAGCTAGAGTGCAGAAAGGGAGGCACTAGCAGGTAGGAACACAGGCGGGATAGGACCCAGTACACACCGGGACTCAGGAACAATACAGGCAGAGGGTTACAGGCAAGCACAGCTAGAGTGCAGACAAGGCTGAGCAGGGAGGACAGGGCTCTGTTCACACGGAACAGACAGGAAGGGAAAGACAGAGCCAGATACTCACACAGTACTTGCAGAGACAACAAGCAGGAGTTAGGTACGAGTTCAGACTCTGCAGAAAAAGGAAGGGAACGGACATAGAGGCAAAACAGGTAAAGGACAGGAGAGAGTTCAGACTGGAACTGAGTGTACGGAGGAGACCGACACTGCAGAGGGATACAGGAGCGGGTCTGGGAATACGGCCCCCAGAGAGGCGGGACGAACAGGCAAGGAGCGTGTTCAGACAGGACAGACCAGACACAGGAGCGGGTCTAGGAAATCGGCCACTAGAAGGCGGAACGAACAGGCAAGGAGCGTGTTCAGACAGGACAGACCAGACACAGGAGCGGGTCTAGGAAATCGGCCACTAAAAGGCGGAACGAACAGGCAAGGAGCGTGTTCAGACAGGTCAGACAAGATACAGGAACGGGTCTAGGTAATCGGCCCCTAGAAGGCAGGAGGAACAGGCTAGGAGCGTGTTCAGACAGGAAAGACCAGAGAACACAAAAAGGACACAGTTCAGACACGGGAGCTGATACCGCAAAGCAGGAGACATACAGGACTCAGTTCAGACACGGGAGCTGAAACCGCAAAGCAGGAGACATACAGGACTCAGTTCAGACACGGGAACTGATACAAAAAGCAGGAGACAAGAGACGGGACCTGGCACCTTCAGAGTGCAAGCACACACTGAAGGAAACACTATGCTCAGGCAGGGATAGAAGGGAGCTGCTGAGCTATATACCAAGTGACAGACAGCAATAGGCTGAGGACGCACAAGGGGTGTGACCCACAGCAGGTACAAAAGGCAGGAAGTGATCGGGCGCCGCCCTTAAGCAGCAGAAACAGACACAAACAGACAGCATGGAGGGAAGCCAGAGAGACATTCTGGACAGGAGATCAAGTGCGCCCTCTTGCACAGTGGGAGATGGACCACCATGCAAGGACGCCACCAGGTATGTTACACATAGACAGACTGACAGGAGTTGGAAGGCAGACCGTCGGACCTCAGGCAAGCAGGCAGGTAGCTGAAGTGCGCTCCCAGGTGAGCGGGCAGGCTGGTCCTTAGACAGACTGACAGGATTAGTAAGGCAGACCGTCGGACCTCAGACTAGCGGGCAGGTAACAAGTAATCAGGCAAGAATCTGGCAGGTAACTGGCAGGTAACTGGCAGGAAACTGGCAACGGGACCTGAGGGCTGAAGCACAGGTGAGACACAGGTGCAAACAACATTGCTCGGGCACCTCCATTTTGGAGGAGGTGCCTTATATATGGTGAAGTCCTCCGGCCATTGGCCGGGGACTCCTTAGGACGGCGCGCGCGGCCCCTTTAAGAGGGAGAGCGCGCGCGCGCGCCCTAAGCACAGTGGCCGGGAAGGAGCGCGCGCTGCCAGCAGAGCGGGAGGAGGACGCCGAGCACGGAGCAGAGAGGTGAGGGGAACAGCGTCCCTGCCTAGCAGAGGGCAGGGACGCCGGCGCTACAGTACCCCCCCCTTTAGGCCCCCCCTTTTTTAGGCCAGACAAAAATTTAGCTAGGATGAGAGGGGCATGGATGTTCTCCCGGGGCTCCCACGTTCTCTCCTCAGGACCAAACCCCTTCCAATCTACTAGAAAAAAGGTCTTTCCTCTTACCCTTTTGGTGGCAAGAATGTTCTCTACCTCAAACTCGTCCTCAGCAGAAACCGGAGCAGGAGGCGTACCTGTAGACTTGGAAAAAGAGTTAAGAACCACAGGTTTGAGGAGAGATACATGGAAAGAGTTAGGGATCCGTAAGTTGGCCGGGAGTTTCAATTTATAGGCCACCGGGTTGATCTGACTGATGACCTCCAGAGGACCGATGAACCGAGGCCCTAACTTGTAAGAAGGTATCTTGAGTCGGACATATTTAGATGAGAGCCAGACTTTATCTCCAGGACGAAATTGTGGAGGATCCAGGCGTTTTTTGTCAGCGTGTCTTTTCATCCGTTCGGACGACTGAAGGAGTGCGGATCGGGTACTCTCCCAAATGGAGGAAAATTTGCTAACGAGAGATTCCGCAGCCGGGTTGTCCACAGAGGTGGAGACAGGAAAAGGAATCCGAGGATGCTGACCGAAGACTACAAAAAACGGGGATTTGGAGGAGGATTCGCTCTGGTGATTATTATAAGAGAACTCGGCCCATGGTAGGAGATCCACCCAGTCAGAATGATGGGCATTAACGAAGTGCCGGAGGTAACTGGTCAGATTCTGATTGATCCGCTCCACTTGACCATTGGACTGTGGGTGGTAAGCTGAAGAGAAGTCCAGGGTGACGTCTAGCAGTTTACAAGTGGCTCTCCAGAAACGTGAGGTGAACTGTACCCCACGATCCGACACGATGTGGAGGGGCAGGCCATGAAGACGGAAGATATGGCGGATAAAGTCTTTAGCCAGCTCGGGTGCAGACGGGAGGCCTGGCAGAGGAATAAAGTGAGCCATCTTGGAAAAGCGGTCAGCGACCACCCAAATGACCGTACAACCGGCAGAGACTGGGAGATCAGTTATGAAGTCCATAGCAATATGCTGCCAGGGGGCAGCAGGCACAGGAAGCGGAAGGAGGCGACCGGCTGGCAGGTGTCTCGGGACTTTGTTGCGGGCGCAGGACACACAGGCAGAAACAAAGTCTATTACGTCCTTGTGCAGGGTAGGCCACCAGTAGTGCCGGGCAATAAGCTGGAGGGTCTTCTTCCGACCGGCGTGGCCAGCTAGTTTAGACGAATGGCCCCAGTGTAGGATCTTCTCCCGATCAGGTACTGAAACAAACGTCTTACCGGGAGGGAGACGATTTAGACTCACGGGAGCCACTTGCATTACTCTGGCAGGATCAATGATATGTTTAGGTTCTTCCTCGAGATCGGACACCAGAAAGGATCGGGACAAGGCGTCTGCTTTGACGTTTTTGTCAGCCGGGCGAAAATGAAGAACAAAATCAAAGCGAGCAAAAAACAAGGACCACCGGGCTTGGCGCGGGTTAAGTCTCTGGGCATGCTGGAGGTAAGCCAAGTTCTTGTGGTCAGTGTAAATTATTACCGGGTGAAGAGCCCCCTCGAGTAGGTAACGCCACTCCTCCAATGCCAGTTTGATGGCCAATAACTCTCGGTCTCCTATGGAATAATTGCGCTCAGAAGAGGAGAAGAGTTTGGAGAAGAAGCCACAAGTTACCATTCTCCCGGAAGATGATTTTTGAGTAAGTACTGCTCCGGCTCCAGAGGAGGAGGCGTCAACTTCCAGGAAGAACTGCTTGTTGCCGTCCGGGCGATGCAGCACCGGGGCGGAAGAGAAGGCCTGTTTTAGGGAAAGAAAGGCCTCCTCTGCTTCGGGCGGCCACTCTTTGGGATTAGTACCCTTACGGGTGAGCGCGGAAATTGGGGCAGTCCGGGAAGAGAAGTGCGGGATGAAGAGGCGGTAATAGTTGGCGAAGCCCAGGAACCGTTGAATAGCCTTCAACCCCTCTGGTCGGGGCCATTTCTCGATGGCAGACAGTTTCTCAGGATCCATTTGTAGGCCGGTCTGAGAGATAATGTAGCCCAGAAACGGAAGCGAGGTCTGCTCAAAGAGGCACTTCTCATATTTAGCGTAGAGATGGTTCTGCCTGAGCCTGAGCAGGACCTGACGAACATCCCTCCGGTGAGTCTGGAGATCCGGAGAGAAGACCAAGATGTCGTCCAGGTACACCACTACGCAGGAGTAGAGAAGGTCCCGGAAGATGTCATTGACCAACTCTTGAAAGACGGCAGGAGCGTTACAGAGGCCAAAGGGCATTACCAGATATTCATAGTGACCGTCCCGGGTGTTGAATGCCGTCTTCCATTCATCCCCCTGACGGATACGAACCAGGTTGTACGCCCCACGGAGGTCCAGTTTGGTGAAGATTCTAGCCCCCCTCAGACGATCAAATAACTCCGGAATGAGCGGAAGGGGGTACTTATTCTTCACCGTGATCTGGTTAAGGCCTCTATAGTCTATACAGGGACGGAGAGAGCCGTCCTTCTTTTTGACGAAAAAGAAGCCTGCTCCCGCCGGGGAGGTAGATTTCCGGATGAATCCCCTGGCCAGATTCTCCTCAATATATTCGGACATCGACCGAGTCTCAGCAGCGGATAATGGATAAATACGCCCACGGGGAGGAGAAGTACCAGGTAACAGGTCGATAGGGCAGTCGTATGGTCTATGAGGGGGTAGTGTCTCTGCCTCCTTTTTATTAAAGACATCAGCATAAGACCAATAAGAAATCGGAAGTCCAGGTAGATTAGCTGGGGAAGGAGAAGGACGGACGGGATGAACGGGAACCAGACAGGTCTTATGGCAGCCCTGTCCCCAGCGAAGGACTTCTCCGGTCTGCCAGTCAAGAACGGGTGCATGTTTCTGGAGCCAAGGTAGGCCTAGCAAGAGGGCATGAGAGAGTCCAGGCAGAACATGGAAGGAGATACTTTCAGAATGCAGCATCCCCACCTGCAGAGTAATGGATTCGGTGATGAGTTGGATGGGGCGTGGTAAGAGCCCCCCATCCACGGCAGCAACAGACAAGGGTACAGCCAGAGGTTTGGTGGGGATGCGGTATTTCTCTACCAGGGACTGTGAAATAAGATTCCCGGCTGCTCCAGAGTCCAGTTGGGCTAGTTCGAAATAACGGTTCTCCCCGTAGACGATAGAAACTGACAACAGCAGGGATGGAGAGGATTTATTCTTGTCTAGGTGGACCTCTCTGAGCGAACCTAGACACAGGCGTTTCCCGACCTCTCCGGGCAGGCACGGATCCGGTGCTCCTTACTGCCACAGTAGAAGCAGGTCCCCTCGGCACGGCGTAAGTTCTGACGGGTCTTGGCCATCTTGGTCTGGTCGACCTGCATAGGCTCAGGAGGGTGTACCTGGTTAGAGACAGAAGGAGTGACGGGTTTCTGAAAAGTAGGAGCTAGACGTGGTAACCTCCTCTCACGGGTGACCTCTCTGGCACGCTCCTGGAACCGTAGGTCAATCCGGGTGGCAAGAGTTATTAAGTCATCGAGAGTGGTAGGAATGTCCCGACCGGCAAGTTCATCTTTAATACGGCCGGACAGACCCTCCCAGAAGACGGAAACCAGAGCGTCGTTATCCCAGGCCAGCTCCGAGGCAAGGGTACGGAACCGTATGGCATATTGGCCCACGGTGAGACTCTCCTGACGGAGGCGTAGCAACGATGATGCGGATGAGGTCTTCCGTCCGGGTTCGTCGAAGACTTTCCGGAAAGCCGTGAGAAAAGCAGGCAAGTTGGACACCAGGGGGTCTCCTCTCTCCCATAGAGGATTTAGCCAGGCCAGGGCCTCCCCGGTGAGATGGGACATGATGAATGCAATTTTGGCCCGGTCGGAGTTAAACTGGTGGGACAAAAGTTCAAAGTGCAGGGTGCACTGATTTATGAAGCCCCGAGCCTGGACGGAGTCGCCTCCGAAGCGAGGAGGTGCAGAAAGCCGGGGTCCGGGGTAGGATACCATGGTATTAGTGGGCAGCGGAGCTGCCGGATTGCAAGATATGGCACTGGCGGAGGTTGTTGGTGGATCAGACAGAGTGTTCAGGCGAGTATTGACATTCCGCAGGTGACCCAGGATGGACTCCTGTTGGGACCTCTGACGGGACAGTTCATGACAGAGGTCCGAGAGCGAGGGAGCTTGGGTGCCACCGGGTTCCATGGCCCGAGCAAACTGTAACGGGTCTGGGAGGCGGAACCTCAGAGCTACTATACAAGGGGGCGGTCCTTGTAAGGGAGCAGGTGGCAACCAGGGAAGACGGGCTGGAAGACTCAGCAGGTGAACGGGACAGTCTCTGAGTGAACGGGACAGTCTCTGAGTGAACGGGCTGGAGGTCACGGCAAGTGACCGAGGCAGTCTCTGGGTGAACGGGCTGGTGGTCACGGCAAGTGACCGGGGCAGTCTCTAGGTATAGGGTTGGTACGACCTGTGGCGGCTGAAGATAGACGTGAGCTCCCAGGTGAGCAGGCGAGAGTCTCTGGATGAACGGGTGGTCACAGCATGTGACGGCGGAGCCTCCAGGAAGACCAGCAGACAGGCAACAGATGAGCGCTCCCAGGTGAGCGGGCAGAAGTCTCTGGACAGGCGGGTGGTCACAGCACGTGACGGCGGAGCCTCCGGGTAGGCAAGCAGACAGGTAGCAGATGAGCGCTCCCAGGTGAGCGGGCAGGAGTCACTGGACAGGCAGATGGTCACAGCACGTGACGGCGGAGCCTCCTGGTAGGCTAGCAGGCAGGTAGCAGATATGCGCTCCCAGGTGAGCGGGCAAGCTGGTCCATAGACAGACTGACAGGAGTTGGAAGGCAGACCGTCGGACCTCAGGCAAGCAGGCAGGTAGCTGAAGTGCGCTCCCAGGTGAGCGGGCAGGCTGGTCCTTAGACAGACTGACAGGATTAGTAAGGCAGACCGTCGGACCTCAGACTAGCGGGCAGGTAACAAGTAATCAGGCAAGAATCTGGCAGGTAACTGGCAGGTAACTGGCAGGAAACTGGCAACGGGACCTGAGGGCTGAAGCACAGGTGAGACACAGGTGCAAACAACATTGCTCGGGCACCTCCATTTTGGAGGAGGTGCCTTATATATGGTGAAGTCCTCCGGCCATTGGCCGGGGACTCCTTAGGACGGCGTGCGCGGCCCCTTTAAGAGGGAGGGAGAGCACGCGCGCCCTAAGCACAGTGGCCGGGAAGGAGCGCGCGCTGCCAGCAGAGCGGGAGGAGGACGCCGAGCACGGAGCAGAGAGGTGAGGGGAACAGCGTCCCTGCCTAGCAGAGGGCAGGGACGCCGGCGCTACAGCTTCAATGTTTACTTGGAGATACTCCTGTACCATCGTCTCTAGGCGTTGACTATGTGTCAGACTTCTTGTCTCCTGTGGCCTTGCAAAGGATGGGCTAAAAAAGTGGTGAAATGATTCCGCAAAATTGATGTTACCAGCAGATACTGTGTTTCTGTTACGGTTTGAGTGCTGAACACTCGACGGTCCCACGGTTGGCAAGTTGGAACTGTGAGATTCACTATGTGCACCACTGGTGTTTTGTGGAAAAGCACATGTAAGATTCTGCAACAGTCTCTGCTGATACTCTTTCTGCGTGCATCCCTTTCTATGGCAGGAATAATTTCTGCAAATTTACTTTTGCACCGGGGATCTAACAGTGTGGCAACCCAGTAGTCAGGATTATTTCTAATTCTCACAATTCGAGGGTCATGTTGCAGGTAGTGCAGCAAGAAGGCACTCATGTGTGTTGCGCATCCAGGAGCACCAAGTCCCTGTTGTGTTGGTGGCGAGGTAACAATCATGCTTCCTTCCTCTGTCCTCTCCCCCCAACCTCGCACAACAGAAATGTGATCAAGGTCTCCCTCATCTGATGAGTCTTCCATAAGTTCGTCCTCCACTTCTTCCTGGGCTCCTGCACCTTCCTCACTAGTTTGGCTGCTACCATGCGCCCTGGTAAAACCATCTCCCCCACCCTCACATGCCTGCCGCCTTGGTGCTGCCAACCGTCTGGACCTTGCAGATGTTAGCCCTTCCGCATACAACTCCTCCTCCTCTACTTCTTCCACCTCCTGTTGTGCCACCACCTGACTCCGAATTCTGTTTAACATGTGCTCCAGCATGTAAATCACCGGAATAGTCATGCTGATAATGGCATCATCAGCACTAAACATCTTCGTCGCCATTTCAAAACTGTGCAGAAGGGTGCATAGGTCGCTGATCTGAGACCACTCCTCCAGCTTGATTTGCCCCACCTCTGGATCTCGTTGGCCCAAGCTATACATCAGAACGTATTGCACCAGGGCTTGTCGGTGCTGCCACAGTCGCTGCAACATGTGCAGAGTTGAATTCCACCGGGAAGGCACATCGCATTTTAGCCGGTGAAGTGGCAGGCCCAACGACTTCTGTAGAGATGTAAGTCGCTGAGCTGCGGGATGTGAACGGCGGAAGTGAGCACACAGCGACCGTGCCCTCTGCAGAAGGCCATCTAGTCCGGGATAGTGGGCTAAAAATTGTTGGACAACCAGGTTCAACACGTGAGCCATACAAGGCACGTGTGTGACATTGCCCCGGCGAACGGCCACACCCAGGTTTTCAGCATTGTTGCACACGGCCTTCCCTGGTTTCAGGTCCAGTGGAGACAACCATTCATGAAATTGGTTCTCCAGAGGTGACCACAACTCCTCAGCTGTGTGACTCACATTTCCCAGACATTTCAAAGTAAAAACCGCCTGATGATGTTGAGCCCTACTGCCAGCATAGTAAGGAGGTGTGCAGGATCCCTTCTGCGCAGTTAGAAAGCTTGTGGCATAACCAGACAGGCTTTGGGCGCAGGTGGAGGACCAAGAGGAGGTTGAGGAGGCAGAAGCAGTGGAGGATCTTTGAGATAAAGAGGATTGACGCACAACTCGTGGGGACGGCAAGACTTGGACAGCAGCCCCTTGTCCTGCTGTCACCATAGTTACCCAGTGCCCAGTCAGCGACATGTAACGCCCCTGTCCATGTCTACTCGTCCAAGTGTCTGTGGTGAAATGCACCCTGTCACACACAGAGTTTCTCAAAGAAGCGGTGATGTTGTGTGCGACATGCTGGTGGAGCGCAGGCACACCTTTCATTGAGAAGTAGTGCCGACTGGGCATCTGGTACTGGGGCACTGCGACGGACATAAGGTCTCGAAAATCCTCTGTGTCCACCAGGCGGAAAGGCAGCATTTCTGTAGCCAAGAGCTTGCAGATGGTGAAATTCAACCTCTTAGCTTTCTCATGGCTAGGAGGAAATGGTCTTTTACTTGTCCACATCTGAGGGACCGAGGGCTGGCTGTTGTGCTTAGACGGGGTTGATAAGGTTGTCCCCGGCAAACTGCCGGTCTGTGAGGAAGATGCAGGCAGACATGTTAGGTTGCCTTGATCCAAAGGTGGTGCTATCGATGTCGGACAGCGCTCAACACCAGCTGGTGTTACCAGCTCCTAAGAAAATGATGACCTGCCAATCACGCTGGCTGTTGCGGGTAAAGAGGTGGCAGGTCTGCGTCCAAAAACATGTGTGACTGCTGTCCCCCCAGTCACACAGGATGAAGAGGCCACGGATGCACAAGATGTGGCAGACGGTGGTTGGCCCGGCCGGCTAGGCCGCATTGTAGCACAGTGAGCTTCCCACTGCAACTTATGCTTCATGTCCATGTGCCGGTTCATGCATGAAGTACTCAAACTATGTATTTTTTGGCCTCTACTTAGCTTTTGCTGACAAATGTTACAGATAACACGAGTTGGGTCATCTTTATCGATCTGAAAAAATGCCCAGGCTATGCAAGGCTTAGCACCCATGTGACCTGAAGAGCCACCACGACTTGTGGTCAGAGGCAGAGTTGTGTTTGAGGATGCAGTTGTTGACGTGCTTCCAGTACTATGTCTCTGTCCAGGAAGGTGCAACCTGACCTCGTCGTCACTAGCATCCTCCTCCACCTCCTCTGCTGACCTCATCTCTTGGCTGACTGTGGGTTGACAGTAAGTGGGATCTCCAACCTCATCATCATCACCCTGTGTGTTATCACACCCATTGTCCTCAGAGCCAACCTGTTCCTGCCCTGACCAAAAACTAAAGTTGTCGCTCCAATCAGGTATTTGAGTCTCCTCATCGTCTTCCTCATTGTCTCCACCAACAGGAGTTACAGTTTGGGAATGAGGGTCTACATTATGGTCAGAACCTTCTGCGTCTGGTCCTGGATCCGACTCATAAAGATTCTGGGCATCAGTGCAGATCATTTCCTCGTCTGGATTCACAGAAGCTCTGGAGCCGACCTCTGATTCCCAGGCTATAGTATGAGTAAACAGCTCTGCAGACTCAACCATCTGTTCTACCCCATACTCAGACGGGCAGCTGGAGATTTGGGAGCTGTGTGGAAGCAAGTGCGATTGGGGTGACACCTCTGAGGACTGGAGTATTTTTGATGTTGAAGTTGAGGTGGAGGAGAGCCCACTTAAAGGAGCACTTGATATCCATTGAAGCACCTGCTGTTTTTGTGCCTCATCTGGAATTTGTAGCGATTGGCGTGGCCGTAAGAAAGGGATCTTATCACATTGTCCGCTAAAAGAAGTAGACATTTTAGTTTGGCTGTAAGGTGGTCTTTCTTCAGCAGATGTTACTGTTGCTTTAACACCTACCCCACGGACACAACCTTTTTCCCCTTCCCAACATGCCTATTCCCCTTTCCACCAGCAGCAGGCCTTTTTCCACTCATTTTGGTGGTTAACTAATTCACAACTCTGGAGTTGTTTGCACAAAAAAACAATGGATGGGGACCGAGCAGAGCTGAGTGGCCAAACTGTGGTATTAGGCCAAAAGTATTGGCTGGGTTAGATGCAGATAAAAATGATATTGAATTTGCAACCTGATGGAGGTCAGTATAGATGGACTAATAGACCAAGTCCCACACACTGCTAGAAGCCCAAATATTTTTTCAGAGCTAGATGCAGATAAAAATTATATTGAATTTGCAATCTGATGGAGGTCAGTATAGATGGACTAATAGAACAAGTCCCACACACTGCTAGAAGCCCAAATATTTTTTCAGAGCTAGATGCAGAAAAAAATTATATTGAATTTGCAATCTGATGGAGGTCAGTATAGATGGACTAATAGAACAAGTCCCACACATTGCTAGAAGCCCAAATATTTCGTCAGAGCTAGATGCAGATAAAAATTATTTTTAATTTGCAACCTGGTGGAGGTCTGTATAGATGGACTAATAGACCAAGTCCCACACACTGCTAGAAGCCCAAATATTTTTTCAGAGCTAGATGCAGATAAAAATTATATTGAATTTGCAACCTGATGGAGGTCAGTATAGATGGACTAATAGAACAAGTCCCACACACAGCTAGAAGCCCAAATATTTTTTCAGAGCTAGATGCAGAAAAAAATTATATTGAATTTGCAACCTGATGGAGGTCAGTATAGATGGACTAATAGAACAAGTCCCACACACTGCAAGAAGCCCAAATATTTTTTCAGAGCTAGATGTAGAAAAAAATTATATTGAATTTGCAACCTGATGGAGGTCAGTATAGATGGACTAATAGACCAAGTCCCACACACTGCTAGAAGCCCAAATATTTTTATGGAGCTAGATGCAAAAAAAAAATATATTGAATTTGCAACCTGATGGAGGTCAGTATAGATGGACTAATAGACCAAGTCCCACACAGTGCTAGAAGCCCAAATATTTTTATAGAGCTAGATGCAGAAAAAAATTATATTGAATTTGCAACATGATGGAGGTCAGTATAGATGGACTAATAGACCAAGTCCCACACACTGCTAGAAGCCCTAATATTTTTTCAGAGCTAGATGCAGATAAAAATTATTTTTAATTTGCAACCTGGTGGAGGTTAGTATAGATGGACTAATAGACCAAGTCCCACATACTGCTAGAAGCCCAAATATTTTTTCAGAGATAGATGCAGATAAAAATTATTTTTAATTTGCAACCTGGTGGAGGTTAGTATAGATGGACTAATAGACCAAGTCCCACACACTGCTAGAAGCCCAAATATTTTTTCAGACCTAGATGCAGAAAAAATTATATTGAATTTGCAACCTGGTGGAGGTTAGTATAGATGGACTAATAGCATGATGCTATGCCCAAAAGGTTTTACGTCACTAGGTGCAGTAAAAAAATTGGTATTCTATACTCAGGTGTTGTATCTTGCAACACAGATAGGCTACTCCACTGACTAACACACTCTGCAATAGGCCAAAAAGGATTAGCTTTGCTAGATTTAGCCAAATGCTGTGAAAAAAACTTGCACAGCACTGGCAGAGACCTGCCTGGCAAAAACTGATAGGAACTCATGTAACTTAGACCTGAAAAGGACTGCAATTACAATTAGTCTTTACTCCCAACCTATCTATTTAAGAGCACAGACCTGCCTGATAAAAGTCGTAGGAAATGATGTAACCTAGTCCTTAAAAGGACTGCAATCACAACTCTTCCCTACTCCCAAGCTATCTGTAGATTTGTGCGAAAATTGGCTTGAAATTAACAAGGTATAGCGCACACAGCAACAGCGGTGCCGTCTAACACGCAGCTGCAGCAGTGAGAAAATGGTGGCGACGGGGAAAATGGCTGGGTCTTATAGGGCAAGGACATGTGACATACACTGCCAATGACACATGCCCTTGCTTGTGTGAAAAAAAGCACTTCGCTCCGTGTGTGCGCTGCTGATAGGCTGACAGATTGCACCTCCCCACTGTAAATGCGGGAAAGAGAAAAAAAAATGGAGATCTTCATTATTCCTGCAGAGATCCATCCCCTGCCCCTCCCCCCACCCCGCTGTACACTCAAACTGCGTATTAACATTAGTTTTCAGCATTACTGAGAAAAAATCCAGTTATGATTTTGGTGCACGAACAGTTATCGAACATAACCTCGAACAGCCGAATTTTTTTCAAATTGTTCGTGTTCGTCGAACGGCTCGAACACCGCCCAAAACAGCTCGAATTTGTGATTGGCGAACAGTTCGAGTCGAGCAACGCTCATCTCTACAGAAGACATCTGACAGAAGACATCTGAAAGACGACAACTGTAAGTAGGACTTTTTGATCTGTCCTCATCCACCCCAATCCCCCTCTCTCACCTCTCCTCTTCCCCCCTTCCCATCCGCCTTTCTGCCACCAAGTGCTGATCATTACTTGATCAGTACTTGATCGCTCGACATTTGCCTGTTATTTTTTTCATGCTTTCTGCAGCGGCTGAGCGCTGACTGGTGACCACAGATCACTGATCCGCACTCGTGCTCGCAGTTTAGCATTCCCCCTCATTTGCACCACATCCGCGCGCACACCCAGCAGCTGCCGAGAGTTGATTGGTGACATAGTTCACCAATACGCACTTGTGCTCGCTGTTTTCACCACCTACGGTTGTTCCTTTTTTTTTCCAGATAAAAAAAAAAAGTTCACACCAAGCACACTGACACACACACACGCTAAATAAAATACTGACACACACGCACCACATACACAACAAAAAATGCCCCACTCATCCCAAACTCGCTATTCAGCGGAGGAGGCATACGCTATTCTTGCCTCCGACACTGACCCTGACAGCGAGGGCGAGGATCCCACATTTCTTTACTTTTCTGATTCCTCATCTTCCTCCTCTTCTTCTTCCTCCTCCTCTTCCTCCTCAGGTGCTGCTGGACCGTCATGAAGATGCCCCAGGATAGAAGATGAACCAGCGACCCCATTACTGACCCCGCCTGGACCTCGCCCGCCGAAAATTATGAGCCCCTAATTCCTGATTTTGTGGCGGAATCAGGAATCAAGTTTGACACCACCGGCCTCACAGAAATAGACTTTTTCAAAGTCTTTTTCCCTGAGGATTTTGTAAACCTCATGGTGGGCCAAACAAATTTGTACGCTCATCAATTTTTGGAACAAAACCCCTCTTCATCATTTTCTAACTGGTCTCCTGTAGACGCAGAAGAAATGATGAAGTTTTGGGGCCTGGTCCTTCATATGGGGATCCTGAAAAAAACAGAAGTTCAGCAATACTGGAGTGTTGACGTTTTGTATAACACTCCAGTGTTCTGAATGATCATGACCTGGAGACACTTTGAGGCCATCCACAAGTTCTTGCATTACAATGATAAT
The DNA here is from genome assembly GCF_046119375.1 of Phyllobates terribilis. Taxonomy (NCBI): domain Eukaryota; kingdom Metazoa; phylum Chordata; class Amphibia; order Anura; family Dendrobatidae; genus Phyllobates; species Phyllobates terribilis. The sequence goes on along the minus strand of NW_027362772.1, from coordinate 11,842,941 downwards.
GACAAGGTGTCCTGCACGCGATGACCCGAACTTTGATCGTCTTTTCAAAGTTCGGCCGGTCATTGAACACTTCAACAATAAGTTTGCTGATGTGTATGTGCCCCAAAGGGACATCTGCGTGGATGATTCCTTAATCCATTTTAAGAGGCGGCTTGGATTCCTGCAGTACCTGCCCAGTAAAAGGTTGAGGTATGGAATCAAGCTGTATAAACTTTGTGAGAGTACCTCAGGGTACACTCACAAGTTTAGAGTTTATGAAGGGAAGGACTCCTGGATTGAACCCACTGAATGCCCCCGTGCCTGGGAGTGAGTGGGAAAATTGTGTGGAATTTGGCGCACCCACTCTTGGATAAAGGTTATCACCTGTATGTGGATAACTTTTATACAAGTATGCAACTCTTCAAGTCCCTCTCTGCGCGACGTACCGCAGCCTGCGGTACTGTCCGCAAAAATCAGAGAGGCCTCCCAAAGACGCTAATTGGGCAGCTTCTCAGAAGGGGTGAGAGCAGAGCCCAATGTAGCGACCACCTGTTGGTGGTCAAGTACAAGGACAAGAGGGATGTCCTTCTCTTAACCACCATACATGGTGATGGCAGCATCCTCAGCACTGTACGAGGTTCCACTACACAGGTCGCCAAACCAGACTGTGTAGTGGGGTACAACAAGTACATGGGGGAGTTGATCTCTCTGATCAAGTCCTCCAGCCGTACAGTGCTTTGAGAAAGGCCAAGGTATGGTATAAGAAGTTGGCGGTGCACCTTGTACAGATGGCAATGCACAACGCTTTCCTTCTGTCACAATGTGCAGGCCAGACTTCTGCGTCATACCTTCACTTCCAGGAGACAGTTTTCAAGGCCCTGATATTTGGCAGCGGTGACGGAGAGGGCCACAGTACTTCCGGAACTGAAGGACCGAGAATTTTACCAGGCCAGCATTTCCCGGGGCAGATCCATCAAGTCGCAAAAAAAGGTAAGTCACAAAAGAGGCGCCAAAAGGGAAATAAGCAAGGACACCACTTACCAATGCGACACCTGCCCCGACAAACCTGGCCTGTGCATGAAAGAATGTTTCAAAAGGTACCATACTTCCATGCACTACTAAATTAATTTCTGACATATGACAACCTGACGAACACTACACAACTGGCGTAGTGTTCGTCAGGTTGTCATATGTCAGTTGTGTAGTGTTCGACAGGTTGTCCTACACAACTGACGTATGACACTACATTATAAAGTTCACAAATCGGGTATCAGTTCCAAAAAGGGGGTACTTATTGGGCATTTCCACTGTTTAGGCACATGAGGGGCTCTGAGAATGTGACATGATGCCTGCAGATCATTCCATGAAAGTCTGCATTCCAAAGCGTCGCTCCTTCCCTTCCGAGCCCTGACATGTGCCTAAACAGTAGTTTTCTCCAATACATGGGATATCAGCGTACGCAGGAGGAATTGGACAACAGATTTTGAGGTCCACTTGCTCCTGTTACCCTTGTGAAAATATTTTTTTTTTACATTTTTGTGGAAAAAATGTGTTTTTTTTATTTTCACAAGTCAACGTTATAATTTTCTGTGAAGCACCTGGGGGTTCAATGGGCTCACCACACATCTAGATAAATTCAATGAGGGGTCTAGTTTCCAAAATGGGGTCACTTAAGGGGGTGTTTCCACTGTTTAGACACATCAGGGGCTCTGAGAACCTGACATGACGCCCACAGACCATTCCACGAAAGTCTGCATTCCAAAGCGTCGCTCCTTTCCTTCCGAGCCCTGCCGTGCACCAAAACAATGGCTTTCCCCCACATATGGGGTATCAGCGAACTCAGAAGAAATTACACAACAACTGTTGGGGTTCAATTTCTCCTGGTACCCTCGTGAAATTAACAAAATTGCAGGCTAAAAGATCATTTTTATGTTAAAAAAATGTTTGTTTTTTTTCACACCTCTACGTCATAAAGTTTTGCGAAACACTTGGGGGTTCAAAGTGCTCACCACACATCTAAATAAGTTCCTTAAGGGGTCTAGTTTCCAAAATTGGGTCACTTGTTGGGGGTTTCCACTGTTTAGGCACATGAGGGGCTCTCCAAACGCAACATGGGGTCCGCTGTCAACTCCAGCGAGTTTTGCATTGAAAATGTCAAATGGCGCTCCTTCCCTTCCGAGCCCTGCCGTGCGCCAAAACAATGGCTTTCCCCCTCATATGGGGTATCAGCGTATTCAGAAGAAATTGCACAACAACTTTTGGGGTTAAATTTCTCCTGGTACCCTCGTGAAATTAACAAAATTGCTGCTAAAATATCGTTTTTGTGGGAAAAAAATGATTTTTTTTTCACGCCTCTGCGTCATAAAGTTTTGTGAAACACTTGAAGGTTCAAAGTTCTCACCATACATCTAAATAAGTTCCTTAAGGGGTCTAGTTTCCAAAATGGGGTCACTTGTGGGGGGTTTCCACTGTTTAGCCACATCAGGGGCTCTCCAAACGCAATATGGGGTCCGCTGTCAACTCCAGCGAGTTTTGCATTGAAAACGTCAAATGGCACTCTTTCCCTTGCGAGCCCTGCCGTGCGCTAAAACAATGGCTTTCCCCCACGTATGAGGTATCAGCGTACTCAGAAGAAATTGCACAACAACTTTTGGGGCCCAATTTCTCCTGGTACCCTCGTGAAAATAAAAAATTTGGGGTCTAAATTAAAATTTTAGTGAAAAAAAATTTAATTTTCATTTTTTCTTTTCACGTTCAATTAATTGCTGTGAAGCACGAGAAGGGTTACTAAAGTTCTTTAATGTGGTTTTGAGCACCTTGCGGGGTGCAGTTTTTAGAATGGTTTCACTTTTGGGTATCTTTTGTCATAAAGACCCCTCAAAGTGACTTCAAATGTGATGTGGACCCTAAAAAAATGGTTTTGTAAATTTTGTTGGTAAAATGAGAAATCGCTGGTCAACTTTTAACCCTTATAGCTCCCCAATAAAAAAAAAATTGTTTCCAAAATTGTGCTGATGTAAAGTAGACATGTGGGAAATGTTATTTATTAACTATTTTGTGTGACATATCTCTCTGATTTAAGGGCATAAAAATTAAAAGTTTGAAAATTGTTAAATTTTCTAAATTTTCGCCAATTTTCCATTTTCTTCACAAGTGATATCGAAGAAATTTTACCACAATCATGAAGTACAATATGTCACGAAAAAAAATTCTCAGAATCAGGGGGATCCGTTGAAGCGTTCCAAAGTAATTACCTCATAAAGTGACGGTGGTCAGAATTGTAAAAATTGGCCTGGTCATTAACTTGCAAACCACCCTCGGGGGTAAAGGGGTTAACCTCTGCAATGACAGTAAAGAAACCTGACTGTTTACTAGGATGGTGAAGCAGTTATAATAAGTGCAGGAGTTTGTATAACCAGACACCGCAGTCTTTTGGCCACTCTCTATCGTGGTATCCCCGTGACAGGCTGTTCCCCTATTGCCCAGAAAAGAAAAGTTATAACTAAGAAAAGATTGTATGGGGTATAAATGTCATAAGAAAATGACACAAGGATTTATATTTATTGTGGATTTATTTTATTTCAGGAAAATCCTCTTGGAAGGATACAGCAGCTTTATTAACAGTCAAAGCCGAGCTCTTCAGGATATGACATTATGGCTCATTACATAGCAGGATGGAGTTGTCCCTTTACATTTAGCTAGCTTATCATAATTTTTACATTTTTTTGAATACTTGTTTTTCATGAAACACTTCACAGCTTTCCAGTCGCACTCACAGAATTGCCTGCCACTGCTGGAATCCTCTTCATCTTCTGCGGATAAAACAGAAACATTCATCATCATTATTTATAACCCATTACAAGTCTGTGCCCAAGATATACATGGTCAATCAATTCTTGAGAAATTAGTGTTTGAATTAATATTCAAATGACTATGGTTGAGCTGAAATCTCTGACACTACAGCCATCAATACATGAACACACCATCAGAGCCATCATCAGTACATCAATACATTACCAGAACAATCATTAGTACATGAGTACATCACCAGAACCACTATCAGTACAGGAGTGCAGCATGAAAAGCATCTTCAGTACATAAATACATCACCAGAACCCCCTTAGTAAATGAATACATCATAAGAACCACAATCAGTACTTGAATACAGCACCAGAACCACTATTAATACATGAATTCAGCACCAGAACCCCCATCAGTACATGAATACATCACTAGAACCAAAATCAACACATGCATACAGCACCAAAATCACCAGCAGTACTTTGATACAGTACTAGAACCACCATCAGTACTGTATAAGTCAACAGAACCACCATCAGTACATGAATATGTAACCAGAACCATCATGAGTACATGAATACAGCAACAGAACCATTGTGTACTGTACATCACCAACCTTAAAACAGTGATTATTCTCAGTGTCAGTTCAGCCAAATATGCAGTTGTATCACATAAAAAAGATATCCCCAATACTGTACCCTCACACTGTTCCTCTTTTATACTGACCCCCCATACTGTGCCCTCACACTGTTTCTCATCTATCCTGCCAACCCATACTGTGCCCTCAAACTGTTCCTCCTCTATACTGTCTCCTCATACTGTGCGCTCACACAGTTTCTCTTCTATACTGCCCCCAATATTGTTCCTTCACACTGTTCCTCCTCTATACTGTCCCCATACTGTTCCCTCACAGTGTTCCTTTCTATGCTACCGCTATACTGTGCCTTCACACTGTCCCTCTTCTATACTGCCCCCCATACTGTGCCCTCACATTGTTTCTCCTCTATACTGCTCCCCATACTGTGCCAACACACTGTTCTTCTGGACTGCCCCCATACTGTGCCATACTATAGTGTGATCAGGGCCAGGAGTGTATTGGTGTTACTCTGACCCTAGATGCACCAGGGCTTGCATCATTTTTGTACTTGTGTCTTAAAGACACAGATGCAAATGAATACTGAGAATGGCCCACCACACTACTCCCACCACACAAATGCCAGTTCTGCCATTTGGTCTGGCAGGGCAGTGAGGAAAAAATATGTATACATTTTTATGATGTATATGTAGTCATATCCTGATACTACACTGTTGATTGCCAACTGTCCAGAAATGCCAGGATAGTCCATAAAAATATAGCACTTTTTTGCCATATTTTTGTTTGTAAAAAAATAAGTAAGGTGTCTAAGACTTTTTTTTAAACCTGAAGAAACTTTTTGATTATTGACTGTAATCACCATCATTCTACAGATGACAGTGAATGCAGATAATGTCATCAAATCAGAATTGTGTATAGATAAAACTGGAATGACAATGAGCACAATAGGGTCTTATCTGGTTTACAAGGGAAAGAGTTAAAAGGGATTTGCTCCCCTGGAGGGGTGGTGACAGTCACAACCTCTTTGTTAACTTGTATTAAAGCAGCTGCTACAAATCCACCAAAAAGATAGGGCACAAACTAGGAGATAGAAGTGAATGTAAATCCGCGCTGCCGAGAATCCAATATACGATAAGAGACCAGATGCAGTATGGATGCGGTTTTATTTATCAACGCATTTCGAGGTAACCATACCTCTTCATCAGGACAAACCACAATGACCATTGACAAACACGACCGCATCCATACTGCATCTGGTTTATTATCGTATATTGGCAGCGCGGGTTTCCATCCACTTCTATCTTCACGTTTGTACCCTATCATGTCAGAATTATGGGCTGTAGACATGTTTCACTTATAATCATAATAATTTATTATGGTCATCTAAAGTGTCGGTAAACAATATTAACAGTTCATGATTATGTGATATAAGCCATCTATAGAAAGAAAAGTGTCAAGTTGACAACCCCGACTGCACGTCTGATTGGATTTGCAGTTTTTTGATTCATTAAGGACAAACTTCTATTTCCGCTAATTCTCACAATGTCCGAGTGTCCCGACACCATGGAGAGTCCCGGACTTACCGCAGATGATGGTCCTGTTACTGTAGGTGTAAAAGTAGCGCAATGGTGAATGTTCACAATTATCTTTGATGACTGGTTTATAGCAGCAAAATCTTTCATGACAGCATCTGAAGGAGGAAAAAACTTTATTAATAGTCAGTGCTAAAAAGCTCATGTTACATGGGACTGCAGGTAATATCTACTCCACCATCTGCACCCAACATGTACAATTATAACCTCTGCTCAGCTCCTTCAGTTCTTATATGTACATCATTATATTTAATATAGGATATCAACCACTTACCAATCAATCTCATCCACTATCTGATCACCTCTCAGAAATCCACATTGGCAGCCGTAGGAGGTAAAATCTTTGAAGTGTCTGTGCATTGTATCTGAAATCAAACTCATGAAACCTTTGATGGGAACGTTTTCTCCATCCACCGAGGCTAGAAGATAAAACCCACCATCACCATGTTGTGTGACACTGATCGGAGCAGTCACCAGGAATGACGGATGTTACAGGGAATATTCCTCTTCTGGATCAGGAGCTGCCTGGAGATCAGTCCCTACTATATTCCCATTACCTGAGAGGCTCCAGATAATATCAGGACTTACCGAGACTAAGGAGGAGCAGCAGACAGGTTGTCATTGTGCCCAGGAGACCGAGGGGAATATCCAGGAGAAGACGATCTGTAAGAACAGCAGATACCACCATGCTTTATATCCTCCTGATATCTGCACTACATATTCCTACCACTAGGTGGGGCTGCAGAGCGCTATCTGCTATTGGCTGACCAGCAGCATCATATGATCGGGTGATAATGTAGGGAAATATTAACCCTTACCTGTACTAATGGTGAAGAAAAAAAGTCCAGCATCCAATATGAGAAAACATTTTTTTGTAAAAACAACCTTTAATGAAATTTTTTTTAAAAAAACATGAGAGGTTAAAAACTGGTCGCGGATGCAACCGCATGCATGCATGCGATGACGCGTTTCGAACTGAAACTAGTTCTTTATCATAATCTAGCATGAGCACATGGTACTAAGTCTGCAACTTAGAACTAAGGAATAGGAGGGAAAAGCTGTCCCTGCACTGAGACTCAGCTTAACCCTACGCTGGGGTGGGTGCCCTATTCCTTATGAATAGCCCCACCGAAACTCCTGCACTGAACTCAAACGAAGACCTGTAGGATGGGGAAAGGGGTCCCTAAAAGATCTAAGGACTGGGAGCAAAAGCAGGAGACCTCCTAACAGAAAAGTTAGTTGCAGAAATGAAGATTAAAGGGAACAAAACTGGTGGAACAAGAAGTCCCAGGATAACAATTGTCCAAAGCACAAAGAACTTAACAAGGCTACTTAGCCAGAGCAGAAGCATAACAACACTGATGTCCAGCGGGGAATGGGAGCCAGGTGTTGAGTAATAAGGAGTGCAGAGATCACGTGACCAAGACACCCAGCACCGGAGGAAAAGACTAGAAGCCAGCAAACCACAACAAGATGGCCGATAGTAAAACAAAATAGATTCTAACAGGTACCTCATGGTTGCTAATGTGGCACCCTAGGGGTCTGGTTGCCACAATAATAGAAATATTACATCTGAGAGCAAGTGGGAGGTTTCTCTGGTCAGGAGCCCTTAAGCATACAACACTTCCTGCCCAGACCTGGGAGAGGAGGAATCTGCCCTTATAAACTGGGTCTGGGGCGGGATTAGAGAGTTGAGCCAGAGCCTGGAGACAGTTCCAGACACAGGGAAAGAAGAAGCAGGAGCTCTGTAGGAGCAGTAGCTGAAGACCAGGGGCTGGAGCTGAGCAGAGCTCGCCCTGGCAGAAGAATATAAGAACCGGACACCGGAGTCCGAGGCTGCAAGGATCTTTAAGGCCAGCAGCAGAAACCAGCCGGCAGGGGATTCCAGGTGCTCTGGCCATAGAAGCCCGGAGGCTCAGCCACAAGGAAGGGACCAGCACCGCCATCGAGGAGCGGAAGCTATCAGAAGGCCCCAAGTCACCAGCCATACGGGTGAGCACCACACGGTATACTCAGGGACGTGGGCTACTTCCACTCGCTTACAGCAAGGTAGCCAGGAAGAGTGCAGATAGACGGGGAGGCCTACAACTCCACCTGGCCAGGGGAACTCCTGCTTGCTCGCAGACTGACCAGGCCCCTTATGCTAGCCAGTACTCCCGGGAGGGTCTGCCTTATTATCACCAGTAAAGACCCTGAACTGCACTGCAAAGACTCTGAGTTGTTCCTGCTTTCTCACCGCATACAGCACTACAAGTACTGGGACGCCCGTGCACCATCACTCCCATCATCCACATTCCCTGCCCTGAGGCTATACTCTTCCCGTGGGGAGTTATCCCATCTTTTGCTGCGCACACCACACCAGCCTCAGCGGACTGCCTCGCAGCGGCGGTACACCCTGACCGCAATCCACGGGTGGCGTAGTCGGACAATTAACCTAAAACCCATAAAAGACTGCCACTGGTTTGACCACCCTGAGCCACGGGACCGGGTCGCCGCCATGGAGACTACAACCTCCAGAGACCCGGCTCCGGGTATCCCACACACATCCACACTAGGCCCAGGAGGTGCGTCAACTTTGGCATAGTTGGCAGGATTTCGTGCCCGCAACCACCGGGTACTGCGTGCCTTCAAAAGACTGTCATATCTGCCGTGGTGAAAGTCCCTGCCATCCGGAGCCGTTTCCCGCCATCCAGAGCCGTTTCCCGCCATCTTCAGTCGGTTCCCGCCATCGGGCGCCATCTTCGGGACGTCGCGCGGGAAGAAGAGGGGCGTGGACGCCGAAAGCACGCGAGACCCGAAGCTCTGCCCCATGCACCGACGCTGCGCAAGGTCCTGGAAGGGAGAGAGAGCGACGCTGACGTCACCAGAGCGCGACGCAAGGTCCTCCACCCTGACGATCGTCTGCGGAGCTGCGGCCTACGGAGAAGAAACAACAGAAGGTAGGCCACACTTAACTAGGGGGGAGGAAGATGACGGACACAGAGGGACCCTCTACCACCAGCGCGGCCGCTGCCGCAGTAATGCCGTTCACCATGCCTTACATCCCCGGAGCGGCCTGGCTGCCCCAATACTCAGGGGAGTCGCATACCCTAAGCGACTTTAAAGAGAGACTGTACAGCCTGTTTAAAGTATATCCCCTGACGGAGGGACAAAAAGTGAGCATATTGGTAGGCCAGCTAACCGGCGCAGCCCAACGTGAAGTAAAGTCCTGGTCAGTCAGGGACAAGGAGACCGTGAAGGAGATCTTAGCCCGTCTGAGGGACACCTTTGATACCCGCACCTCAGCAGAGATCAAAATGAAATTTTATGGGTGCAAGCAGCGGGCCCAAGACAGTATAAGAGACTATGCTTTGAATTTGCAAGAGGCCCTGGGAGCCATTAAACAGACAGACCCTGACAGTGTGCGGAATGCAGATGAACTGTTAACTGAGCAATTCATTGAGGGTCTGCTGTCCAAAGCCCACCGAACCCAGTTACGTGCAATGGCCTTGCAGAACCCAGGGTTAGACTTTGCAAAGTTCAAAGATAGGGCCATCTGGGTGCTCCGAGAACGGGCACCGGGTAGTGCTGTGACCCACCGGCGCCCTGCTATTACCTATCACCAGGAGGCGGCGCCCTAGTCTACAGAGTCTGTAGGAGCTGGTGCGCAGGCTTTGGATAACAACCCGGCTACAGACTTGCACCATCAGGTCCAAGAACTGACCAAAAGCGTAGCCGCGCTAACCAGAACTGTGCAGTCTTTACAGGTCTCTCCTCCAGGAAAGATCCAGCTGGCATCCGGACCAGAGGATGTCCCGTGGTGCCAACAGAGGAGGATCCCGCCGTCCAGAGGAAGACCCAGCGACAGATACAACGAGGATGGACAACCCATCTGCCGCCGCTGCAATCAACCCGGACAAATGGCAAGGTACTGTCATTTAATCGGGCACAACCTGGGGTAGAGGGCAAACCCCCAGGCATAAGATCATCAGGCCCATCGAACTGGCATGATAAATACGTAGGGGGACTTCCGGTCTTGCCTGTGGTACTGGATGGCATTCCTATGAGTGCCCTACTAGACACTGGGTCACAGGTGACTACCATCCGTACGTGCTCTTTAAGCGGTACTGGAATGACTCGGACATAACCCGCTACCCAGATGATGACCTGAGTATCATCGCCAGCAATGGTCAGCCCGTGCCGCAGGTGGGGTTCAAAGAGATGACCATTAAGATCGGTAAAGTCGAACTGGCGGCACAAGGACTGATTATTGTTGACATTGACCGTCATGAGAGTCACCCTAAAATAACCTTGGGGACTAACGTAATTGAAAATTGTCTTGCAGAGGTAATTCTCATTTTGCAGCAGATTGCCAAGAACGGCAGTTCCAGCCAGCAGCGTATTCTCCAAAAAGAGATCCGGGCGCTGATGAAACGGCAACAAGTGGAACTATCTGGCGGTGAGATTGGTAGCGTGAGAATGTGTGACCCATTCCCTATTGCCATGCCCCCGAAAAGTGAGATGATGATATGGTGCCGGGCAGCTATTGGTCTAAGAGGTAGAGACTACCAAGCAATATTAGAACCCGTCTACTCAGACAGTAGGCCCACCATTTTGACAGCATGGGGGGTGGTCGATGTACGCCATGGGAGGGTACCTGTCCGCATCATAAATATCGGGGAGAGAGAAGTATACCTGCCCCGGTATGCCACGCTAGCCAAATTGTTCACCATAAATCAAAATTCTGTAAGGGCCGTGGAACCCTTGCCTCCATCTCAACCAGAGGAAGGTAACGGCTCTAAGAAACAAATGGAGGATTGGTATCAGCAACTGCATGTGGGTACTGACTCCACTCCCTCACACCAAAAACAGGGAGTCTACCGGGTGGTTCAGGAGTATGAAAGAGTCTTTAGTAAACACCCGCTAGACTTCGGACGAGTAAAGGGGGTAGAACATCACATCCCCAAGGAGACCATCCACCCATAAAGGAAAGATACCGACCTGTACCCCCTGCACACTATCAGCATGCAAAGGGGATGTTGCGGGACATGAAGGAGGCTGGGGTAATCAGGGACAGCTGTAGCCCCTGGGCAGCTCCACTAGTTCTAGTGAAAAAGAAAGACAACACCATGAGAATGTGTGTAGACTACAGAAAGGTCAACCGTATCACACACAAAGATGCGTACCCGTTACCTAGAATAGAAGAATCCTTAGCTGCATTAAAATCTGCTAACTTCTTCTCCACTTTGGATCTTACTAGCGGGTACTGGCAGGTTCCTGTAGCAGAGGCAGACAAGGAGAAGACTGCATTCACCACCCCGATGGGTCTCAGCGAATTCAACTGTATGCCGTTCGGGCTCTGCAACGCACCAGGAACCTTCCAGCGGTTGATGGAATGCTGTCTGGGACACCGGAATTTCAAGACGGTCCTGTTATACCTGGACGATGTCATCGTTTATTCCAAAACCTACGAGGACCATCTGAAACACCTGGCAGAAGTGTTTGATGCCCTGGCAAGCTACGGCCTAAAGGCCCTCCAAGTGTCACCTCCTGAAACCAAAGGTGCAGTACCTGGGACACGTGGTGAGTGCTGACGGAGTGGCTCCCGACCCCGATAAGATCACTGTGATTAAAGACTGGCCAAGACCCTCCAGCATAAAGGAAGTGCGACAGTTCCTCGGGTTGGTAGGCTACTACTGAAGATTCATTCCTGGTTTCACCAAAATGGCAGCCCCTATGCAGGACCTCCTGATAGGTCAATCCCGGAAGGCCAAAACCCAGAAGCCGCCCTTCAGGTGGGAAAAGTTGGAAGATGAGTCCTTCCGCCAGCTGAAGATGGCCCTCACGGGGGATGAAATCCTGGCGTACCCTGGCTACAGCCAGCCCTTTATCCTCCACACGGACGCGAGCAACATCGGGCTAGGAGCCGTACTGTCCCAGATCCAGCAGGGGAAAGAATGGGTAATCGCTTACGCCAGCCAAAAACTACGGCCCACAGAGAGAAACCCTGAGAATTATAGCTCATTCAAGCTAGAGTTCCTGGCAGTGGTGTGGGCAGTGACCGAACGTTTCAAGCATTATCTTGCCTCTTCCAAGTTCACCGTGTACACGGATAACAACCCGTTGACACGCCTGGACACTGCAAAACTTGGTGCCCTGGAGCAGAGATGGATGGCCCGCCTGTCCAACTATGAATTCACCATCAAATACCGGGCGGGACGCTCAAATGCCAACGTGGATGCCCTGTCCAGAATGCCAAACTTACCGGACATAGGGGAAGATCCAGAAGAACTGGAAGAAGTCGAACTCCCTGCGTTCCACCGTCATGGGATTACCCTGTATTCCCACCGTGTGAGGGACAGGCGCTCTGCTACGTTCAATCCCTTACCCCACTACAGCTGGGCGGAGACACAAGACAGTGATCTCGCAGTCCATCTGGTGAAGGAAATGCTGATACAGGCTGATGCCCGTCTTGACCCAGACACTCCGGAGGAGACCAAGCAACTGTGGAAGGAGAAAAGTAAGCTGTTTCTCTACAAGGAGAAGCTGTGCCAGAGAATGGTCAACTCCCGAACACATGAGCTGACCTGGCAGGTAGTGGTCCCAAGACGAGACGCGGCTATGGTTCTGGAGGCATACCACGATGGAGCAGGACACTTCGGATGGAAGAAGCTGGAGTTCCTGTTGCGTGAACGGTTCTACTGGGTAGGCATGAGAGGAGCCATCGAGAGATGGTGCAGAGACTGTGGCCCGTGCAACCTAAGAAGAAAGGACCGTGCCAGCCAGAAGACTCCCCTGCAGTCCATCATCACCAGGCAGCCACTGGAACTGGTAGCCCTGGACCATGTGAAACTGGCTCCAAGCAAATCCGGATACGTCTACACCCTCACCATCGTAGATCACTACTCCCGGTTCCTGGTGGTGGTCCCTGTCAAAGACTTAACGGCGCAGACAGCAGCCAGAGCCTTCCAGCTGCACTTCTGCCGTCCACACGGGTATCCGGAGCAAGTGCTGACGGACCAAGGACCAGCCTTCGAAGCGGAGGTCTTCCAGGAGTTCTGCAACCTGTATGACTGCAGGAAGATAAGAACAACGCCCTATCACCCTCAGACCAATGGACTATGTGAGAAAATGAACCAGGTGGTGATAGACTTGCTAAAAACGTTGCCCCTGGAAGAACGCAGTCTGTGGCCTGAAAAACTGCCTGATCTGGTTGACTTGTATAATCACATCCCCGTAGGTTCCACCAACTGTACCCCGGCTTACCTAATGAGAGCAAGACCTGGTAAGCTGCCTATTGACCTGGATATGGGAGTCCTGACACCTGAGGACACCTCGCCAGAGGCAGACTGGGATACAGAACAGCAGCAGCAGTATTGGAAAGTACAGGAGAGCGTCGAGCGAAGTCTGTGTCAAGCAAGAGAAAGGCAAGAGAAGGCTTATAACCAGCATGCTCCCGCTGTTCCCCTGGTAGCTGGAGAGCAGGTCTTGAAGAGAAAGAGGCGGCTCCACAAGTTGGACGACCAGTGGGAGAAGGACCCGTACACCGTACTGCCCTCAAGCCATGAGAACCCAAAAGTATGCATCATCAGTAAGGATGGAGGAGAGACCACAGCCATTGTCTCCAGAGACCACCTGAAAAAGTGTCCCGAGCAGCTGCAAAGCCCTGACGAAGATCAAGAGAACCCTCAACCCGCAGAGGAAAGGGAAGAAATGATCAGTACCATACTCGGAGACTTTCCCCGGTCCTTTACTCAAATCAACAACGCAGTCGTGGTACCCATCCTCACCTTTCTCCAGCCAGCCCCTCATGGGCCTACAGAAGAACAGGAAGTGTTGGGAGAGCAGCCGGCCCTGCAGGCAGAAGAACCCATACCAGCAGACCAGGAGAATCAACCCTCTGCTAGTAGTGAGCCTGCCGTGCCCCTAGTAAGCCAAAGAGTATGCAGAAAGCTGCCAGGCCTACCCGCAACACCTCCTACACCGTGTAGTGCAGAACCAGATAGTGGGTTACGTAGGTCCACCATGAGCACTAGAGGACAGATGCCCGCTCGCTGGAGAGTCTAATGCCAAGTATATGTTTACCTGTACATACGTAAATGCTGAAAAAGGTTTATGTTTTTGTTGCCTGTTTATTGATTATGTTTCTCTAGTTACCCTGCAGGTTTATTTGGACTGACAGGTTATGGACACCGAGTAACCGGAACTATATTGTAGATAGTTGCACCTTGGTGCCTCTTGCGAAGATGGCAGCGGAAGAGAAAACCTGTCTGGCGTGGCCTCCTTGTGGCCCAAAGTAGCTAGCCTCAGCCTTGCAGCCACTCCCAGGGCCAACGCTTGGGATTTGCTTTGGACAGGTCCACTACTCTGTGCCAAAACTTCACCTTGTTGGGTGACATGGACATCCGGTCACGGACACGCCTTGACCTCTAAAGACTAAAGCTTCTTGTATATATATTAAACAAATATAAGGACTAGATACAAATATACTCAGGCGCAAATGTGTCTATATCAAAGATCACCTATATGTATGACACATCAACTATATTATTAAAATAAATAACATTTATTGAATAGATATAATAAAATACATAACAAGATAAAATAAGGGAAAGGATAACACAGAGAAGAGGTTACTGGGTAGGACAATACTTGGTATATGGTAGATACATAATGTACTAAGTCTCTATACACCAGATAGAACAATATACATAAGACCAGTGTTTTGAATAGAGTCCACAATAAAATGCATAGTGCTGATAATGGACCAAGGTAATAAAAATGTGCTACATTATAAATGAGTAAATGAGGCGTACAGAGACAGAAGGTGCATTAGTAATAAGGTATGTACTAACCCAGATAGCCAGATCCAACGCGCGTTTCGCCAGGGGGGGCTTTGACAAGGATGTCGAATGTTGTTGTATTATTGTTTATACCCTGTATTTGTGTTTTCTTAAAAATGTGTTTAGTCCCGGAGTACTGTAATTTACTAGGGGGGAATGTGGCACCCCAGGGGTCTGGTTGCCACAATAATAGAAATATTACGTCTGAGAGCAAGTGGGAGGTTTCTCTGGTCAGGAGCCCTTAAGCATGCAACACTTCCTGCCCAGACCTGGGAGGGGAGGAATCTGCCCTTATAAACTGGGTCTGGGGTGGGATTAGAGAGTTGAGTCAGAGCCTGGAGACAGTTCCAGACACAGGGAAAGAAACAGCAGGAGCTCTGTAGGAGCAGTAGCTGAAGACCAGGGGCTGGAGCTGAGCAGAGCTCGCCCTGGCAGAAGAATATACGAACCGGACACCGGAGTCCGAGGCTGCAAGGATCTTTAAGGCCAGCAGCAGAAACCAGCCAGCAGGGGATTCCAGGTCCTCTGGCCATAGAAGCCCGGAGGATCAGTCACAAGGAAGGGACCAGCACCGCCATCGAGGAGCGGAAGCTATCAGAAGGCCCCAAGTCACAAGCCATACTGGTGAGCACCACACGGTATACTCAGGGATGTGGGCTACTTCCACTCGCTTACAGCAAGGTAGCCAGGAAGAGTGCAGATAGACGGGGAGGCCTACAACTCCACCTGGCCAGGGTAACTCCTGCTTGCTCGCAGACTGACCAGTCCCCTTATGCTAGCCAGTACTCCCGGGAGGGTCTGCCTTATTATCACAAGTAAAGACCCTGAACTGCACTGCAAAGACTCTGAGTAGTTCCTGCTTTCTCACCACATACAGCACTACTAGTACTGGGACGCCCGTTCACCATCACTCCCATCATCCACATTTCCTGCCCTGAGGCTATACTCTTCCCGTGGGGAGTTATCCCATCTTTTGCTGCGCACACCACACCAGCCTCAGCGGACTGCCTCGCAGCGGCGGTACACCCTGACCGCAATCCACGGGTGGCGTAGTCGGACAATTAACCTAAAACCCATAAAAGACTGCCACTGGTTTGACCACCCTGAGCCACGGGACCGGGTTGCCGCCACGGAGACTACAACCCCCAGAGACCCGGCTCCGGGCATCCCGCACGCGTCCACACTAGGCCCAGGGGGTGCGTCACTTAAATCGAGAAAGGAAATAGTGGGAGGAGAAAAATGGAAGGGGCAAAGAGCACGGAATTGGGGTTAATTATAAACATTTTCATGATAATGTATACAAAATAATACAGACTCAGTGTATATACATTAAATCAGAGCGAATGTTCATTCCATTGGGGATTTTGCTATTGAGTTTTAAAATCCATGCTGCTTCCTTAAATTTTAACAAGCGTGTTCTATCCCCCCCTCTTTTTGGGGGAAGACCCCTCTCTATAGCAGTTACTGACAAGCTGCTGACATCGCCTTTATGCATATATAAAAAATGTTTCGATGCTCCTGACAAGCTGCGGGTAGTATTGTTCTGCGCATCATATATGTGCTCAGCTCTGCGTTTCTTCAGAGCACGTGTGCTGCACCCCACATACTGTTCAAGACATTTTCTACACGTGATAACATATGCAAAAAACGTGCTATTGCAATTCATAAAGTCATAAATGCAAAATTCATTATTATCTTTAGTAGAAAATTTTTTTTTGTATTATCCATGTAGGGACACAAGCTGCATGATCTCTGTCCGCATTTATATGAGCCTTTAAAGGAGAGCCAGCAGCTCGTCCTACGTGTTGCAGCATTGGTATGATCACTGGGAGATACAATGTTAGAAATGGTGGTACCACGTTTAGCCACGAAATGGCAACCTGTCTCCAAAATTTCTTTGAATACTTTGTCAGTATGCAAAATAGGAAGATTCTTTTTAATGCCATTAATAACTTGGTAATAATTAGAGCTAAATATAGTAGAAAAAACTATCCCATTCTGTTCACAATCATTATCTGCTTTTCGTTTTTGTGACAAATGTTCTTTTCTGGTTTTGGAATTAGCCTTCTGTTAGAATCTATGTTGTTTTACTATTGGCCAACTTGTTGTGGTTTGCTGGCTTCTAGTCTTTTCCTCTGGTGCTGGGTGTCTTGGTCACGTGATCTCTGCACTCTTTATTACTCAGCACCTGTCTCCCATTCCCCGCTGGACATCAGTGTTGTTACGCTTCTGCTCTGGCTAAGTTGCCTTGTTAAATTCTTTGTGCTTTGGACAATTGTTATCCTGGGACTTCTTGTTCCACCAGTTTTGTTCCCTTTAATCTTTGTTTCTGCAACTAACTTTTCTGTTAGGAGGTCTCCTGTTTTTGCTCCCAATCCTTAGATCTTTTAAGGACCCCTTTCCCCTTCCTTCAGGTCTTCGTTTGAGTTCAGTGCAGGAGTTTCGGTGGGGCTATTCACAAGGAATAGGGCACCCACCCCAGCATAGGGTTAAGCTGAGTCTCAGTGCAGGGACAGCTTTTCCCTCCTATTCCTTAGTTCTAAGTTGCAGAACATAACACCTTCTGTTTGGCCTTATCTAATATTTGTGGGGAATAGCGTCATTTAAGAAAGCGTGTATCAATTTTATTGCACTCAGCCTCATAATCATGATCTAAAGTGCAACTTCTTTTCACTCTAATGTACTCACCCACTGGTAAATTATTAATAATGTGTCCCGGGTGATTGCTGGTAGCATAGGGCAGCGTATTACCAGCAGTGGGCTTTCTATACAGGCTGCCGACCACCATCTCCTTTTTGTAATCTCCTCGTAAATTAATGTCAAGGAAAGAAATTTTGTCACGATCCATATTGTGGGAAAAAGAGATGTTACAATTGTTATCATTAATGTAAGTTATGAAATTACATATTTCTATTTCATCACCACACCACACTATGATGACATCATTGATATATCTTGCATACCGATAAATATTAGATAGAAATGGATTTGAATTATTATCTATGAATTTCTCTTCCCACCAATTCATGTAAATATTCTCTGAAGAAGGTGAGAATTTGGCACCCATTGCACATCCCCGGCATTGTATATAATGCTTACCAATAAATGAAAAATAATTATGGGATAATAAAAAATTCATAACTTGCAAGATATATTCAATCTGATTGTCAGAATATCCAGAATATTTTTTTGCGTTGATCAGGTGTATAGAGAATGGACATTGCAGGTCAACCAGATATAAGCCGCACGTTCCTGTTGATTTAGATTAGATTTGCCTTTATATTGTTTGGTTGTGTGGAATAAGCATTTTAAATCCTCTTCCACAATCAATTGAAAATCATCCATGGCAGAAGAGAGCTTTAGTATGGGATAGAAATCCGGATTAGGAACTCTATGTGAAAAATTGTCATCTCGTAAGTCTGAGCACTTAAAGCCCTGTTCAGACAGGGATTGCAAATTGATCAATGACACTTGTTCTGCAAAGGTAAGTTTATCATATTCATTTACCTTTTGATTTTAAGGAATTCATGGAAGAAGAATTTTGTGATTGAAAAAAGTGTTGTTTTTTTTTACAGTCAATCGTCTCATAAACCTGTTCACATCAGATCAAATTGTCTAGATGGTACAAATTTCAATCCTTTAGATAGAGTATTTATTTGAGAATGAGTCAAAATAGTTGCTGATAAATTAATGACATTGAGTCCTTCACAATTTATTTTTTCTGCCGCGTTGGATACTGGTGACTTTGTGGGGTGATGTTTCCCGCCTGCTCTTTTCCTTTTTTTTGGGAATATCGTGGTGATTTGTCCGTGGTAAAACATTTTTTGACACATTATTGTCTGTTTGACTTGAATTCCTAGAACTGGTTTCACTGTCTGAAAAATCAATATTGCCTTCTGAAGTTTCAAAATCTGATGATAAAAAACTCACCCTACGTTGATTATATTTAGACTTGTTGGTTTGTCGTTTTTTTTAAATGATTTTTCAATATTGATTTGTGTTTATCCAAATACTGATGCCAATTAAAGGTATGTCCATTTTCATAGTCCAAAAGATCACGCTTAAATTTATTTTGTTTCACTGCAGTGATCGTGTCCTCCAGTTTATGTAAATTTTCATTGATTTTACTCTTTGAAGAGATATACATATCTGTATTGATATGTTCATCTAAAGATTGCTCAATTATTTAGATGTTTTCCTCAACACTTTCTATTTTACTTTTTTAATTTTTTAGAATTAATTTTATTAATTTTAAAGAGCACTCGGTAAGAATATCATCCCATTCCCTTATGAACCCATCATTGAATTCAGTTGTGGGACGTTTTATTATCCTGAGTCCCTTACCTGTACTGTACATGTAATCTTATCGGAATCAATGGGTTGTGGAATATGAGGCAGAATGATATTTTTTCTTGGTGGAGTAGGTATTTTCACTCACCAAAAGTAAGAACTACTAGTTAAGATTATATAATATATATGAACTTAAAGTGTCAGATCAACTTGTAACTTGTAAATGTCCGTTAAAATGTTAAAAGCCTATGTGTCCTGAAAGAGTTAATCACTGTAGAATACGACTATGAGAATGACACAAAGTAACAGAATCCTGAGCTCCGCACTTCCCATCTGTTACATCTGTATCTGCTGCGGCCTCCTAGACCTAGAGAGCCTCTATCTAATGTATATGAGGTGTAACATACCTGGCGGCGCCCTTGCATGGTGGTCCATCTCCCACTGTGCAAGAGCGCGCACTTGATCTCCAGTCCAGAATGTCTCTCTGGCTTCCCTCCATGCTGTCTGTTTGTGTCTGTTTCTGCTGCTTAAGGGCGGCGCCCGATCACTTCCTGCTTTTTGTACCTGCTGTGGGTCACACCCCTTGTGCGTCCTCAGCCTATTGCTGTCTGTCACCTGGTATATTACCCAGCTGCTCCAATCAATCCCTGCCTGAGCATTGTGTTTCATTCAGTGTGTGCTTGCACTCTGAAGGTGCCAGGTCCCGTTCTGTGTTTCTCTTGTCTGCCTATCCTGGAGGCTGTATTTCCAGGCCTGTCTGAACACGCTCCTAGCCTGTTCCTCCCGCCTTCTAGGGGCCGATTACCTAGACCCGCTCCTGTATCTTGTCTGTCCTGTCTGAACACGCTCCTAGCCTGTTCCTCCCGCCTTCTAGGGGCCGATTACCTAGACCCGCTCCTGTATCTTGTCTGTCCTGTCTGAACACGCTCCTAGCCTGTTCCTCCCGCCTTCTAGGGGCCGATTACCTAGACCCGCTCCTGTATCTTGTCTGTCCTGTCTGAACACACTCCTTGCCTGTTCATCCCGCCTCTCTGGGGGCCGTATTCCCAGACCCGCTCCTGTATCCCGCTGCAGTGTCGGTCTCTTCCGTACACTCAGTTCCAGTCTGAACTCTCTCCTATCCTTTACCTGTTTTGCCTCTATGTCCGTTCCTTTCCTTTTTCTGCAGAGTCTGAACTCGTACCTAACTCCTGCTTGTTGTCTCTGTACTCCCGTTTGTGAGTTTGTGGTCCACTCGCTACTTCACTGCAAGTACCCTGTGGGTATCTGGCTCTGCCTTTCCCTTCCTGTCTGTTCCGTGTGAACAGAGCCCTGTCTCGTCCTGCTCTGCTCTTGCTCACCGCTCCAGGCGGTCTCGTCCTGCTCTGCTCTTGCTCACCGCTCCTGGCGGTCTCGTCCTGCTCTGCTCTTGCTCACCGCTCCAGGCGGTCTCGTCCTGCTCTGCTCTTGCTCACCGCTCCTGGCGGTCTCGTCCTGCTCTGCTCTTGCTCACCGCTCCAGGCGGTCTCGTCCTGCTCTGCTCTTGCTCACCGCTCCAGGCGGTCTCGTCTTGCTCTGCTCTTGCTCACCGTTCCAGGCGGTCTCGTCCTGCTCTGCTCTTGCTCACCGCTTCAGGCGGTCTCGTCCTGCTCTGCTCTTGCTCACCGCTCCAGGCGGCCTCGTCCTGCTCTGCTCTTGCTCACCGCTTCAGGCGGTCTCGTCCTGCTCTGCTCTTGCTCACCGCTCCAGGCGGTCTCGTCCTGCTCTGCTCTTGGTCACCGCTCCTGGCGGTCTCGTCCTGCTCTGCTCTTGCTCACCGCTCCAGGCGGTCTCGTCCTGCTCTGCTCTAGCTCACCGCTCCAGGCGGTCTCGTCCTGCTCTGCTCTTGCTCACCGCTCCAGGCGGTCTCGTCCTGCTCTGCTCTTGCTCACCGCTCCAGGCGGTCTCGTCCTGCTCTGCTTTTGCTCACCGCTCCAGGCGGTCTCGTCCTGCTCTGCTCTTACTCACCGCTCCAGGCGGTCTTGTCCTGCCCTGCTCACGCTCACCTCTCTGGGCGGCCTCACTCTGCTGTGTTTGTCTGCCACATCTGCGGTTCTGTTCCAGAGTCCCAGTGTGTACTGGGTCCTATCCCGCCTGTGTTCCTACCTGCTAGTGCCTTCCTGTCTGCACTCTAGCCGTGCTTGCCTGTACCCCCCTGCCTGCATACCCGCCTGCCTGCATACCAGTCGTGCCTGCCTATTCCCACCAGTCTGTGTGCCAGCCTAACCAGTCTGTTCCTGTATTCCCCTGTGTGGGTCAACAGCCGTGTCCGGGGTCTGTCCTGGAGTAGCACCTGGTCCCTCTGCTCGGTTCCTCCTTGGTGCACTGGCGTCGTATGCCGTCGTGCGACCCTGGTCGGATCGGGTGAATACCTAGTTACGCCCCTCCAGGCATTCACTCTCCGGCACGGTCCAGTGGAATCACACGCACACGCTGCTCAGCCCGGGCGTGTGCATTACATGAGGAGACATCATATAGACAAAAGGTGCCGAACCCCGGGAGAGGACGAGGACTCAGTGCAAAAGGTAGGGGATAAGTATGTGCCCCCTTGGTATATCCGCCCCTCTCCCCACCAGTCTCTTATGTTCTTATTTACATGGAGCAGTTTCTGATGCATCTGATTGAACTTTATAGCAACAGATTATGCCACATAACATCTGATCGCATATAAATACTAGGGATTGGCACTTAGCGGACTAATTATATAAAGTGCATAGTGATTTGCAGCATGAAAGATAAATAAAAGCCCAGCATTGGGAGGCAATGTTCGCATACAATTGATATAACAGCTGTTCCCTGGGAAGACTCACACAGAGCGTGTGCCACCAGCCGGGGCACAGCTCATTAACCTCGCTTTTAGCACGCAGGCTTATCATTGGCTGAGGATCTGTACTGACACCACAAGTGTACAGCTGAAATGCCTCCTTTTTTACTACACACAGGAATGCCATTGCTTCAAGATCTGGACTGACACTACAAGATACATCGCCACTTGTACATCAATTGTATATGAACATTGCCTCCCGATGCTGGCCTTTTTTTTTATCTTTCCTGCTGCTAATCACTATGCACTTTATATAATTAGTAGTGTTGAGCGAACATGCTCGACACTGCTCGGTACTCGCCCGAGCATCACGCTACTCGGGATGTTCGGCGAGCACCGATCACTTCCGGGTTACTCGGGCGGGAGCTCGGGTCTCCGCCCTGTATGTTTGGCGCTCTTTACAGAGCCAATGAACATGCAGGGATTGCCAGCCAGTCACTGTAATGCTGCAGCCATGTTGGTTGTGGGCATTACAGTGATTGGCTGGCCGCACAGCGTCACCTTGAGTATTTAAAACCGGGCTCCGCCATCTTGGACACAGTCGCTCCGGATTAGACAGTGTAGGGACAGCGCTGCTGATTTAGGGAGAGATATAAACCGCAAAATAGTTAGTGTAGGGTCTGTAAAGGCTGACAGAACAAACAAACAGTCCTTTTTAGGACTAATATCCATCCCAGATACCAGGCAGGCAGGCTGTATAGGAGACACAGTGGTTATACCAGCAAACGCTGCATTACAGTCCTGTGTGCTCCTGTTGCTGAAATTGCTAGACTTAGCACCAGGTGTCGGGGGCCAGGAAAAATCCTTTTTTTCCCATCTAAATCCTCCTTTTATACCTCCTTCACACTGTACAAATACCCGTCTTATTAACCTTTTGGTGTGTCCCCCCCCCGCCAAAAAAAAAGCATGTCTCTGATTTTTCAGACACAAATATAACTGTTGAAAATAGTCTGGTGTAGGCTAGAGAAACAGAAGTGTTGTTTTGCACTTCCACGGTTCAAACCTCTGTATTATCCATTTTGGGCCATTTGTATCTAAAAAAAACAGTTTGAGTGTGTCGCTCACTGTTCAGCCACAAATATCTCTATTTAAAAAAGTGTGGTATACCCCAGTAAACAATAACTGTGGTTTTGCCATCCCATGGTAAAAAATCTCTATTATTCAGGTTTTGGTATATTTTCCGTAAAGAAAAACAGTAGTGTCTCCTGACTGTTGTGACACAAAAATATATCTGTTGAAAATAGTCTTGTGTAGGCCCGACATCCCAGTGTGGTTTCGCAGTTCCATTGGTCAAATCGCTGTACTATCCAGTTTTGGGCCTTTGGTATCTAAAAAAAAAGCAGTTTGAGTGTGTCGCTCACTGTTCAGCCGCAAATATCTCTATTTAAAAAAGTGTGGTATACCCCAGTAAACAATAACTGTGGTTTTGCCATCCCATGGCAAAAAATCTCTATTATTCAGCTTTTGGTAGTTTTTTCCGTAAAGAAAAACAGTAGTGTCTCCTGACTGTTGTGACACAAAAATATATCTGTTGAAAATAGTCTTGTGTAGGCCCGACATCCCATTGTGGTTTCGCAGTTCCACGGTTCAAATCGCTGTACTATCCAGTTTTGGGCCTTTGGTATCTAAAAAAAAAGCAGTTTGAGTGTGTCGCTCACTGTTCAGCCACAAATATCTCTATGTAAAAAAGTGTGGTATACCCCAGTAAACAATAACTGTGGTTTTGCCATCCCATGGTAAAAAAATCTGTATTATTCAGCTTTTGGTAGTTTTTTCCGTAAAGAAAAACAGTAGTGTCTCCTGACTGTTGTGACACAAAAATGTATCTGTTGAAAATAGTCTTGTGTAGGCCCGACATCCCAGTGTGGTTTCGCAGTTCCACGGGTCAAATCGCTGTACTATCCAGTTTTGGGCCTTTGGTATTTAAAAAAAGCAGTTTGAGTGTGTCGCTCACTGTTCAGCCGCAAATATCTCTATTTAAAAAAGTGTGGTATACCCCAGTAAACAATAACTGTGGTTTTGCCATCCCACGGTAAAAAATCTCTATTATTCAGCTTTTGGTAGTTTTTCCGTAAAGAAAAACAGTAGTGTCTCCTGACTGTTGTGACACAAAAATATATCTGTTGAAAATAGTCTTGTGTAGGCCCGACATCCCAGTGTGGTTTCGCAGTTCCACGGGTCAAATTGCGGTACTATCCAGTTTTGGGCCTTTGGTATCTAAAAAAAAAGCAGTTTGAGTGTGTCGCTCACTGTTCAGCCGCAAATATCTCTATTTAAAAAAGTGTGGTATACCACAGTAAAACAATAACTGTGGTTTTGCCATCCCACGGTAAAAAATCTCTATTATTCAGCTTTTGGTAGTTTTTTCCGTAAAGAAAAACAGTAGTGTCTCCTGACTGTTGTGACACAAAAATATATCTGTTGAAAATAGTCTTGTGTAGGCCCGACATCCCAGTGTGGTTTCGCAGTTCCACGGGTCAAATCGCTGTACTATCCAGTTTTGGGCCTTTGGTATCTAAAAAAAAAGCAGTTTGAGTGTGTCGCTCACTGTTCAGCCGCAAATATCTCTATTTAAAAAAGTGTGGTATACCCCAGTAAACAATAACTGTGGTTTTGCCATCCCACGGTAAAAAATCTTTATTATTCAGCTTTTGGTAGTTTTTTCCGTAAAGAAAAACAGTAGTGTCTCCTGACTGTTGTGACACAAAAATATATCTGTTGAAAATAGTCTTGTGTAGGCCCGACATCCCAATGTGGTTTCGCAGTTCCACGGGTCAAATCGCTGTACTATCCAGTTTTGGGCCTTTGGTATCTAAAAAAAAAGCAGTTTGAGTGTGTCGCTCACTGATCAGCCGCAAATATCTCTATTTAAAAAAGTGTGGTATACCCCAGTAAACAATAACTGTGGTTTTCCTCTTCCACGGTTCTAATCTACTCTTTATTACCCTCTTTCCATTGATAGTGCAAGTGTAAGCTATTTTACTTCATTTACAATGGGCAAGGCGCGTGGCAAGGGACGTGGAAGTGGACGTTCTGGTGATGGTTCATGCAGAGGACGGGGCCGTGGCCAAGGTGAAAATGTGCCACAATTAACAGCCACATCTTCTCGCTCCCACTTCCTGACCGAATTACTAGGGAAGCACAGAACAACACCAATATTGAGAACTGATCAGTGTGAACAGGTTATTAATTGGATAGCAGATAATACTTCCAGTTACCTGGGCACCACCACCTCCGGTCTGTCTTCCACACGGTCAACTCTTAGTAGCCGTGGGTCTTGACCGCATACTCCTCCTCACCCTGATGCTCCTTCCTCCCACCATGCCGAGTGTCGTCATACAGCAAGTGATCCCATACTTGGACACTCTGAAGAGCTGTTCACTGGTCCATTTCCATATTTGGGCCCCTCGCCTGATACGCTTGAAGTGGTGGAAGAGGAGATCCCATGTTGCGATGCCCAAATATTTGAACAGCCACGGCCACAGGAAGTCGACGTTGGCAATCTGTCACAAGAGGTGGACGATGACGAGACACAATTGCCAGGAAGTGAGGAGGAGAATCGTGGTGCGCAAGTGGAAGAGGAGGAGGTGGTGGATGATCTAGTAACTGACCCAACGTGGAAGGAGGACATGCAGAGTGAGGCCAGCAGCACACAGGGGGAGGGAGGCAGAGTACCCCAACAGGCAGGAAGAAGCAGTGTGGTGGCCGCAGACCGAAGGCAGGCAACCTTTCCCGGTAACACCAACACGAGGGACGTTGCCAGTACAAGCGGTAGGTCTTCCAGTGTCTGGAATTTTTTTAAAGACTCTGCTGATAACCCCAAAAAGGCCATATGTTCCACCTGCCATGCCAGCATCAGCAGGGGTGACAAAACTACCAGCCTGACCACCAGCAGCATGATCAGGCACATGGCAGCGAAGCACCTGACTTTGTGGGGCGAAACCCAGGGTCCACGACCAGTGTCAGCGGGTGTCACCACTGCTTCTTCCACTGTTGTGCGTGCAATAGAACCCCCTGTTGTGTGTGCAAGGCAATCCCCTGTCCATACTGCATGTAAAGATGCCCCCTCCTCTCAGTCTTCACTTGTTATGGCAGTTTCTCAAGAAACAGCATCAACGTCCACGTCCACGTCCCACCGCAGCGTTCAATTGTCCATATCCCAGACCTTTGAACGAAAGCGGAAATTCGCAGCTAACACCCCACAGGCCACAGTCCTAAATTCACACATTTTACGACTACTTGCGTTGGAAATGCTGCCTTTTAGGCTGGTGGAGACGGAATCCTTCTGCAATCTTATGGCGGTGGCCGTCCCTCGGTACTCAGTCCCCAGCCGACACTATTTTGCCTGGTGTGCCATCCCCGCACTACACAAACACGTGTCCCAAAGCATCTGCCGTGCCATCAACAACGCAGTTACTGGGAGAGTCCACCTGACAACGGACACGTGGACAAGTGCTTGTGGCCAGGGACGGTACATCTCTCTGACGGCACACTGGGTAAACATAGTGGAAGCCGGGACTCAGTCGGACCTTGGGACGGAACACATCCTCCCCACACCGAGGATTGCGGGCCCCATGTCAGTCAGAGTTGCCCCCAAATTGTACATTTCCTGCGCATCCTCCTATTCCTCCTCCTCCTCATGTTCAGCCTCCATCTCAGATATCACCACATCAGTTACAAGCTGGAAGCATTGCAGTACTGCCTCCGCCAAGCGGCAACAGGCTGTGCTGAAACTCATAAGCTTAGGTGATAAACCTCACACTGCTTGTGAGTTGTGGACAGCTGTGAAAGAGCAGGCAGATCTGTGGCTGAGACCACTGAGCCTACATGCTGGCATGGTCGTGTGTGACAATGGCCGTAACCTGGTGGCGGCTCTAAGGCGAGGTGAGATCACACACGTACCATGCCTGGCTCATGTGCTTAACCTCGTGGTTCAGCGGTTTCTTAAATCGTACCCCGAGTTGCCAGATCTGCTCGTGAAAGTACGCCGCCTGTCAGCTCATTTTCGCAAGTCAGCTACAGCTTCCGCCGCCCTTGCTGTGTTGCAGCAGCGTTTGCAGCTTCCGGCACACCGACTGGTGTGTGATGTCCCCACATGTTGGAACTCTACTCTCCATATGTTGCAAAGGATTTGTGAGCAGAAGAGAGCAGTTGTGGAGTACCAGCTGCAACAAGGCCGTCGATATTCAGGTCAGACTCCACACATAAGACCTCAGGAGTGGACCTGGATGTCTGACATATGTACCATCCTGACAAACTTTGAGGAGGCCACCAAGATGGTGAGTGGCGATGACGCCATCATTAGTGTCAGCATCCCACTTGTCTGTCTTTTGCAACGCTCTCTGCAGAGAATTAAAGAGGAGGCATTGCAGCCAGAGTATGATGAGATGGATCAAGAAGCCGTAGCAGGCGATTACACACAGCCCAGCCTCATCTCATCCCAACGTGCATTGGGGGACAATGAGTGAGAGGAGGAGGAGGAAGAACAGGAGCTGCTATCATGCGTTGTAGACGGTAGTACCTGTACAAGTGTCATACCGTTGGTTCAGCGTGGGTGGCCTGAGGACAGGGGGGAGGAGGAAAAGGAGGAGGAGGAGGAGAGCATGGTTAGTCGTCATCTTGGTGAGGACACGGAAATCTTGCCCGTTACCAGTCTGGCACGCATGGCTGACTTTATGTTACGCTGCCTTAACCGTGACCCTCACGTTGTCAAAATGTTGGGTGACAGTCATTACTGGTTGGTGACACTTGTAGACCCCCTTCTACAAGGAGAACTTTCACTCTCTTATTCCTGAGGTGGAGAGGTCTACAAAAATGGGGCAGTACCAGAAGGCCCTTGCTGCAGAACTCTTAAAAAAATTCCCATCTGAACACGCTGGCGGCAGAGGTCACAGTTCGTTGCCCAACCAAGGCGTACAGGCGAGAGAGATGCAACTCCAATCCAGCAGAGGCAGGGGAACACTGTCAACGTTCTGGGACAGTTTTCTGACACCCGCCCAGCTTACAGGCCCTGAGGCGAGGGGTACTCTCACAAGGAGTGGAAAGTTTCAAAAGATGGTGAGGGAGTACCTTGCCGACCGTACCAGCATCCTCCGTGATTCCTCTGTGCCTTTTAATTATTGGGTATCCAAGCTGGACACTTGGAATGAACTCGCTCTGTACGCCTTGGAGGTCCAGGCCTGCCCTGCCGCTAGCGTGCTATCGGAGCGTGTTTTTAGTGCCGCTGGGGGAATTATAACTGATAAGCGCACTCGCCTGTCAACTGACAATGCTGATAAGCTGACCCTTATCAAAATGAACAAGGGCTGGATTGGGCCAGACTTCTCATCACCACCAAATGACAGCAGAGTAACATAAAAAAGTCAAATCCACTGTGTTATTTCGGGAGGTGTATTCACATGCACCTCTTCACACCCACACATGGGTACACGCTTCCTCATTTCGGCTGTTTTATCTTCTTCTCCTTATCCTCAGCCTCCACCACCACTATACCACCAGGGTGCCAGCATTGCAAGTTCCTCCGTCCTTATTTTTGGCAGCTTTTGCTTGCAAGGCATAAGCAAATACTATGGGACACCCACTCCCCAATAATGGGACTTATGTTTGTAATATGCTGTACTGCATGGCTCTTGTAAGGGGCATTGCAAGTTTCTCCGTCCTACTTTTTGGCAGCTTTTGCTTGGAAAGCATAAGCAAATACTATGGGAGACCCACTCCCCAATAATGGGACTTATGTTTGTAATATGCTGTACTGCATGGCTCTTGTAAGGGGCATTGCAAGTTGCTCCGTCCTAATTTTTGGCAGCTTTTGCTTGGAAAGCATAAGCAAATACTATGGGACACCCACTCCCCAATAATGGGACTTATGTTTGTAATATGCTGTACTGCATGGCTCTTGTAAGGGGCACTGCAAGTTGCTCCGTCCTAATTTTTGGCAGCTTTTGCTTGCAAGGCATAAGCAAATACTATGGGAGACCCACTCCCCAATAATGGGACTTATGTTTGTAATATGCTATACTGCATGTGACGCGCCCCCTGGGCCGTGTGTACACGTGTGTGGGATACCCGGTGCCGGGTCTCTGGGGTCTATAGTCTCCGTGGCGGTGACCCGGTCCCTTGGCTCAGGCTGGTCAAACCAGTGGCAGTCTTTCTTAGGTTTTGAGGTTAATTGTCCGACTGCGCCACCCGTGGATTGCGGTCAGGGAGTACCACCGCTGCGAGGCAGACCGCTGAGGCTGGTGTTGTGTGCGCAGCAGAGAATGGGATAACTCCCCACGGGAGGAGTATAGCCTCAGGGCAGTGAGTGTGGATGATGGGGGTGATGGTGCACGAGCGCAGCAGGAACGACTCAGAGTCTTTGCAGTGCAGTTCAGGGTCTTTACTGATGATTATAAGGTAGACCCTCCCGGGAGTACTGGCTAGCATAAGAGGCCTAGTCAGTCTGTGAGCAAGCAGGAGTTCCCCTGGCCAGGTGGAGTTGTAGGCCTCCCCGTCTGTCTACACTCTTCCTGGCTACCTTGCTGTAAGTGGGTAGAAGTAGCCCACGTCCCTGAGTGTACCGTGTAGTGCTCACCCGTATGGCTGGTGACTTGGGGCCTTCTGTTAGCCTCCGCTCCATGACGGCGGTGCTGGTCCCTTGCTTGTGACTGAGCCTCTGGGCTTCTATGGCCAGAGGACCTGAAATCCCCTGCCGGCTGGTTTCTGCTGCTGGATAAATAAGTCCTCACAGCTTCGGACTCCTGTGTCCGGTTCCTATTGTCTTCTGCCAGGGCGAGCTCTGCTCAGCTTCCAGCCCCTGGTCTTTAGCTCCTAGCTCCTACAGAGCTCCTTGCTGTTACTTTCCCTTGCTCTCACTCTGACTCTGACTGTTCTCTGTTCTCTGACTCACTCAACCCCGCCCCAGATCCAGTTTATAAGGGCAGAATTCTCCCCTCCTAGGACTGGGGCAGGAGGATGTTGCATGTTTAAGGGATCCTGACCAGGAAAGCTCCCACTTGCTCTCCGACGTAATATCTCTATTACTGTGGTGACTAGACCCCTGGGGTGCCACACATGGCTCTTGTAAGGGGCATTGCAGTTCCTCATAATTTTTGGAAAGCCTTCCATTCACTGCTTAGGCCAAAAGTGCACAGGAGACCCAGTTGCTATAAATGGAAAAAAAGGTTTAGTTAATTCCCTCTGACCTCCATTTCATTTCCAAGGGGCATTGGAGTGCCTCGAAATTTTTGGTAGGCATTGCACTCACTGTATGCCCTATAACTGTGTAGCCGAACCGCTCCTTTTGTTACAGAAACATATCCTACAAGACATATCTGGTTGACTGGCCTGATATTGATGTGAATGGTCCCTGTTCCTCCTGCTCTTTCTCCTTTGCCACTACCTCATCCATCATTTATCACCTGAAGCTTTGTTTTAACGGGAGTCATAGAACTTGGATAGTAGCAGGAAAACATCCAGCAATCCTCGGAGGAGGTAGGATATGCGCCAAAACGCTGACCACCTCAGGCCTAGCCGCTACTACATACATGCGCTTGCATTACAACAAAACAAAGCAGATGCTAACTTCTATCATCCTCATCATGCTCTTCACCTTGGCACTCTCAACTCCCCTGATGGAGAAGCCAGGGCCCACCGGAGGAGTCTGACAGTCCGGTGGGCTCGGCCAATGCTGCCCTAAAGCAGGCCAGGCTAAGAAAAGTGTGGGAAAGGTTACCGGGACAAATAGGGGTGGCTGGGGACCGAGTATGGACACCCGGCCACCCCGTGGAGGCTGGGGAGCAAGCGGGGACACCCGGCCACCTGGCGGCTGGGGACTGAGTATGGATACCAGGCCGCCGACACAGCCATGGCGTGGTGGCCAGATTCCGCCTCCACATGCCTAAAAGGCCTAATTTAAAGTGCAAGCAAGCAAGCAGTATGGTATTGCAGCCTGGGGGTGGGTGGGTGGCAGGCTGCATACTTGCGCTTGCATTGCAAGGAATGGGAGAGGTACAATTGAACACTGCCCTGGGACAAGGACTTGAATGGGGATAGTTGCAAGTCTGCAACGACAGGTGCAAGGTGGGAGGCATCTTCGCATGTACCATGAACAGGGGTTTGGCATGCACACACTACAGCGGAATAGGCTCTCCTTCCCACTAAATGCACTGGGGAGGGCACAGGTAATGTTTTGGTATACGCACTTAATCTTATGTATAAGTCACACCAGGACAAATAGGGGCGCCTGGGGACTGAGTATGGATACCTCGCTGCCGAAGCAGCCATGAGGTAGTGGCCAGCTTCGGCTTCCTCCAAACTAAAAGGCCCCATTTCAAGTGCAAGCTAGCAGTATGGAATTGCAGTCTGGGGGTGGGTGAGTGGCAGGCTGCACACTTACACTTGCATTAAAAGAAAACATAGCAGATGCTAACTTCTGTCATCATCATAATGCTTCTCACCTTGGCACTCTCAACTCCACTGATGGAGAAGTCAGGGCCCACCTGAGGAGTCTGGTTCTCTGGTGGGCTCGTCCAATGCTGCCTAAAGCAGGCCGGGCTAAGAAAAGTGTGTGGGGGGATGTTCCAAGGAGAAATAGGGGCGGCTGGGGACCGTTTATGGACACCCGGCTGCCCCCAGGCGGCTGGGGACCGTGTGTGGACACCCGGCCGCGGGGCGGCTGGGGACCGAGTATGGACACCCGGCTGCCGGGCAGCTGGGGACTGAGTATGGATTCCAGGCCGCCAACACAGCCATGACGTGGTGGCCAGATTCCGCCTCCACATGCCTAAAAGGCCCAATTTCAAGTTCAAGCAAGCAAGCAGTATGGTATTGCAGCCTGGGGGTGGGTGGGTGGCAGGCTGCATACTTGCGCTTGCATTGCAAGGAATGGGGGAGGTACAATTGAACACTGCCCTGGGACTAGAACTTGCATTGGGATAGTTGCAAGTCTGCATCTTCTGATGTGGCAAGGATCGCTTCTGATGGGCACACTTTTAGACAGTGACCTGGGAGTCAGAGATGCTTCCAGGGGTCTTCCCCATGCTGTTCCCATGTCTTTTCAGCACTTTATGCATGTGTCACACAGCACATGGCCAGATAAGGTTGTAAAATGTTAAAATGACATTTCCCGGTGAATGCATTTGTCATAGTTGAAAGCAATACAAAAGTGCAAAAACGCATAAAAAATGCTACTTGTGAACATAGCTGAAGGTGTGGAGGAGTATTTTTGTTTTTGGTCATTTATTTTAACTTATACACAAGTCTTTTCCCTGGAAAGGATGTTCCTTAACATACTTCACAGGAAAAAAGTTTCACTTTCGTTTTTGAACGTTTTATTGTGAGCCCGTAAAAGTGGCTTAATACCTCTGACCACGTTGTTGACAGCAGTGACCTGGGGGTCAGAAATGCTTCCTGGGGCGATCCCCATGCTGTCCCCATGTCATTTGAGCACTGTCACTATCGTTTTGGGCACTTGTTAGGCTTTTAAAAGACTGCCGGGGGTGCCACCGCAAAAATGCTCGAGTCTCCCATAGACTAACATTGGGCTCGTTACTCGGGTCGAGCACCCGAGTATCATGGTGAGTTCGGCCCGAGCTTCGAGCACCCGAGCATTTTAGTGCTCGCTCAACACTAATAATTAGCCCACTAAGTGCCAATCCCTAGTAGTTATACTCGGTCAGATATTTTGTAGCATAATCTGTGGATATACGATTCTGTGCATCTTGGTTCTAGTTTTTTATTAAATTGGATTGTCTATATTATTGCTATATTTCCTAACTGTCCCCTTATCGGCTCTAGTGAAGCACAAATTACACAGATTCTTTATATCCCTAACTAGATAAATGGTGATATGTGCCTTCATTTGCTAAAATCTTAGATACGAGCGCCACTGTGTTACTTACATCTTTAGTTCAGGTCCTATCTACTACCCTGTTATATGAGTTCTCCAACCGCCTCTCCTCACTCCGTCCCTCTCTTCTTTTATATATAAATGTAGTTGCTCAGACATAGATATGACTGGTTGTACAAAGTGATATAAAGACAGATTAACTATAAATTGCCCAGACCCCTTCGATTACCCTTTATCACCACCCTGCTGGACACTGCAGCTCAGCTCACCTGATACTCTGAGAGATTCTTATAGATCGTAAATTCAAATTCAAAGAGCTGAACATATAAAGGATTTTGTTTTATGGGTGGAGGATTATTTGTGTGTTTTCTCTCAGATAATGAGGAGTTTCTCATTACTGAGTAAATTTTCTGATTCTCCAGTCATTTGCCCACAATGTGCCAAAAGCCGGCGGGTCTGGTGATTGTGGAAATATTCATAAGGAAACTGTGACTATTTTACAATCCAGCATCCAGTGACATCTCCTGAGCAAAACTGCTTACATGTCTTTATCCATGACATGCAGAAGAAAAAGCATGGAAGACATTATACAGTAGTAATGAGAAGAGCCATATAAATTCATGGCACTCCTTGGCACCAGATTGCCCCATATAGGTAATCGAGTAGGGGCCCTGGGAGATGTACAGTGCAGCCACAGCACCCGCTTACTACGACAGGTCCAAGACCTTGGTATTGCACAAGGAGGGATTGTTCCTGGACAGAGTTTCCCCGCTGAGGGCTGAAATATTGGATGTGATCGTGGGTTATCCAGTTACCAACCTCACCACCTCCTGGGCACTCTAGCAGGGCCCTCATCCATTTCTCCCGCTCCTTTTTCCCCTGAATAATGCTTGCCACCCATCTGGCTTAAGCAGGGGCTGGGGCCAGGGTCTCTTCCGCGTACTGCTGTGCTCGGGGTATAGGGGCTGCTTCCTGGGCTGACACATCTCAAGGGGGCTGAAGTGTACTCACCGCTAAGGTTGCCACCATCACTTTCAGTCGTGCCGCACGGCCGCAGGGTTTTGGTCACACCGACAAGGCAGCCTATGCCTGGGGTCAGGTCCTGGTCTTGGGACCAGCCAGGGAACCTGTCACGCAAAGTGTGGGAAAGACTAAGTGCAACATGATGGGAAGAGGGGCAGGAAGCCCAAACACTAGGGAAAGAGGGAATGGAGACCCCTAGGCAGATTTGATATCACTCTACCTACCCTACCGTCCCTATATAGTTTCCACACCTATCGCCGAGCAGGACCCTAAGCCCTAAATGTCCCTACAGATTGGTCTTAGATAAGGGGGGCGGGGTGAGCAGTGGTCAGGCCCCACTACAAACTAAAGACAACCAGGTAGACAAACAAAGGGGATACACTTAGCTTGAGCAGACACCAGAGAGATAACACCAACTGTCCTCCAAGGGCAACAGAGAACAAGCTAGTGCTCCTTGCCTGCACAGATGTACATAAAAGTATCAATGGAGACTCCCTGGAGCAAACCGAGAGTATTTAACTACCAAGCAAGGGTGTGTCAATCAGGAGCAGGAGATGGAGGTCGCCTCTGGGTCCTAAAGGAAGAAGGATAAAAATATACTACAAAGATGAGAGGATCAAGAAGGTAAAAGCAATGCCAAGCGCAGTGACCTTCTACAGCCAGATCCAGAGCGACTGTCTGTGACACCTGACACACCTGTGACAGAACCTCTGCCTTGGAGTTTGGTTTCGGGTATTGAACCTTCACCTCAGGTATGTCCTCCACTGGCCGCAGTCCTCCTGGCCTCACTTCTTGCTCGAGCTGCTTCATTTTTCTTTTTCAATATTTTTTATTAATTATTAAAACATTTTTATATATGGGGAAGGGTGATTTAGGGAGAGAAGGGAAGAGAAGGGATTAAATTGGGAAAGAGGGAAGTAAGGGAGAACTCAAAGGTGTGTGTATATGGTAATCCATGAATAATGACATAATAAAATAAAACAGAAAATAGTACAAATAATTACAAACATTTAAAATTTATAAAGTTATCGTCCAGAAATCAGCTAGATCTGCATTGAAATTGTACATAATAATATATAGTATAATAGTATAATATGAAAATATTATTCCTAACAGTACTTATATAAATCAAGGAAATTTATTGGTCCAGCAGGTCCATTTTTTTGAAAATTTGTTTAAGGAATTGTTATTAATGGCGAATCTGTACTCATATGATTTGTGAAGGGATTAGTCTTTCTGATGGCCTAATGTTTTCTATTTCCAATGAAAAAAGGGCCATTTGTGGAGTGATTATAGTTAGGTTATTGGTCAGATTTTTTATTAGATTAGAGGTTTTGAGACCGCAATTTTTGAATTTTTGGGCACTCCCAAAAAATATGAAGCAGGTTACCTTGTAGACCACAATTCCTCCAACACAAAGAGGAGTTATTTGAGTCTATATGTGTGAGCCTTGTGGCTGTATCTCCTGGAGAGAATTTTATAGTAACCTTCATGTAAAGACATGGATATATTTGAAGCATATGAGTAGTTTATGGCGTTTTCCCATGCCTCTAACTAGAGGTTTTAAGATCCCTTTCCCACCTAGTCATGTAGGGACATTTGATCAGCATATTGTCATTGTTAAACCAATTATAAATGCTTTTGAGACTCCAAAATATCCTGTGGTTGATGTTACAAATAAGGTCCGCTGTTGCTTCTGATATTAGCAGGTAACTTGAGATAAAGTTTAAAACGCAAACTTTTACAATAGTGTAGTGAAGAAAATCTGTTGAAGTCAATTTAAATCTATTTTTTAAATCTTTAAATGGGATGACATTTTTCCCATCATGTACATCTTAGATCTTTTCTATGCCTAGATCTAACCAGTGTGGGGGGATTAGTTTTTTAATATAATGAGGCAATAAATGAGAGGAAAAGTCATGTGGGATGCGCCGCACATGCTGCATGAGAGATCCAGCATAACCAGCAAGTTATTTCGGCTAAGACAAAAGTTTGAAATGAGAATCCACCAAAAAATTATACATGAACACCTAAATGCAATACTGGGAGAGATCGCACAACTGATATCAGTGGGTAAGGTTATAAAAGGCAGCCATTTTGCAGCAATATTTCTGTTCAGTTTACCTGAAACACCCAGTGCTGTGATTACTGGAGAGACAAGTGTTACGCTCAAGGGTGAGGTGGATTAACAAAGCCACATGTTAGGGTGGACATATGAACCAAGGGAATTGGCTCAGGAGTCTAGAAGGCACATGGACCAGTAAGGACCCAAACCACAGGCTACATGACAGCAGACAAACAAAGGAGGCCGAACACACAAGAACACAGATCCGGGAGAGAGAGCAGATGAAGAGGAGAACTGCAGGTCTAAAACAAACAGCACTCAGATGTACATAGCTACCAACATGAAGAGCATAACCAGTCCAAAATCTGTTCACTGGAGATACACCCGAACTACAAACACCACCTCAAGTACAACAATGGCTTCCTAGTGTCTCAAATTAGTACCTTTATTAGAATAACAAATATATATATTAGTTCAACAGAGAACTTAGCATGGAGGGACATATATCACCTTAACATGACTATTACAATTATGAAGACATAGCTAGTCAACTTTTTGTTCAAACATGGTATGATTCAAACTATATCGCACACATGTATCTGGGTATCACTATTTGCTACTAAAAATAACGCTAGCAGCACAGAACCCTAGTGGTTCACTCAATATACTAATTATTAGGAGCTGCATACTAAATTAATCTATGCACTGATAAATCTAAAGTGCAAGAAAAGTGCAAGAAAAATAGCTGCAAAGTAACATTAGATGTCCCAGTGGACTGGTGTGGGATGTGACCCCACCGTGCCCTGACGTACGTTTCACCCTAGCTTCATCAGGGACAATGTTCACACTAGGCACCCATTGTTGTTCTTGTGGTGGTGTACTCAGATGTAGGTAGCAGAATCCGCTGCTGATTGTAACCTAATGAGAAGATTCTCTAGTAAATGCTTGTGACACATACAGCAAACAATGGATAAACCAGCTGCAGCTGCGAGTTTTGAAACCCACAGCTTATTGTAACATCATGTCACGATCAACGTCACAAACTTGAAAACCCATCTCTTTAAACAAGCTTACAGCCTGCCATGACCTTGCCTGCATGACCTTGCCTGCTGTCACCTCAACAACACCGGATCTACCACAACCCCCCAACCTACTGTTTCCTTCCCCATTCCGGTAGAATGTAAGCCCACAAGAGCAGGGTCCTCTCCCCATTGTACCAGTCTATCATTGTTAGTTTGTTTACTGTAAGTGATATCTGTATTTGGTATGTAACCCCTTCCTATGTACAGCACCATGGAATCAATGGCGCTATATAAATAATAATAATAATAATAATAATACAGATCTCCAAAAAATATTTTTTGTAATCATCGCAGTTGACCTTGTACTTTTCTGAATCATTTTTTTGTTCTGATTTCAAAAATGTATATAGTTTTTCTGTAGCAGGTATAGTTTCCACAGAGCATCATCATTCTTATAAGGTATAGGAAATATACTGGCAACATTAAGAAAACAGTAATCTACATATCAGAAAAAAAAAATTCTTGACCTTACAAAACAGTTGTTTTGGAAATCTTCCTTAATCATAGACAATGAGAAGGAAGGTTTTCCGAAATGCATCTGTTTCTAAATCATTCTCTTGTGTATTACAAGTCTAGTCTCTGGACATACGTCCATTTTTTTAAAAAGTTTTCATTAAAAATCTATTTTTGACATTTTGCACGCTGAATTTCTTTGTTCTTTGGATCTTTTCACTGGTGCACCCCTGAATCTGGGCGTTTTTGACTTCCTATGGTGAGTGAAGCTGACTTTTCTTGTTTTTTGGGGGGGGGGGATAACACTAGAATTTTCCAATTATACTGATCCACAGGTAGAATGTAACAGACACTTGCTGCATGATTTCAGTAAGGTATGTTTGACTCTGAAACACTGCAGATGTCCGATATTAAGTCTGAGGATCTGCATGCACAGTTTAAAAAATGCATGGTCAACAAGGTTTCACGTGAACCAACCATAGGACGGACTTCTTACGTGGCCTCTGCTCAGGAAATTTCCATGGACTTACGAGCAGTGACATTTCTATTCTTTAAAGTCCTTTTTCTTTTTTTTTTGTCTTGTGGTATTTGTGAATGTTTTCTAATGCCAAATTCTTCATGAATTTTGTGTAAAATTAAAAATGCTTTTCATTTTTTGTCTTTTAACGTTTTGTGCATTTTTAAAACAATAACATAATAATAATCAACCAATAGAAGCAATAATATAATAACAAGTGAACATAAAAATATAGTTAAAAATAAGATGCAAATTACAAACAGTCTAAAAATGCCAACTACTAGATAAAAAGGGTGTAAGTGCAGTAATGAATCAGGTGCTAATAGTGATAATTTTTGGATCGTTTCCTATTTTTGAAACCATGAAAAGTCTGCCCGTGCACTGTGCTATTAGACAGGATGTTGGTTACCACCATTTACCATCCTTTTCTATGTTAAGGTTTTCTGTATTGAAAAGGGGGTTGGATACAGTCCCAGGAGACCTCAGTGTTGCACACTTCTACAAGGGGTATGCTTAGCAATACTTCCAATTTGCAGCAAATCAATTCAACATAAGTCAAATTTTTCAGAAAATTTCAGCAAAGCTGACAAATTTGAATTTTAAAAATTCCATCATCTCTCGTTGCTGCTAATATTTTCTTTAGCTTTTTTCCTAGCATTTACTGTTTTTTTTCAGAGGGCAACAGTGGTTAAAAAAGGTTAATTATAGTGTAGTAAAAAATAATGGTAAAAAAAATGGCACTGAATAGTGTGAACTAAAAGGAAAAAAAGCATACTAGAGGCTTTTATGGATGCTGAATAAGCAATTACTTCATCATCATTAAGGAAAGAAAAAAATTAACTTAACTTTTACTACTGCCCCCCACCAAAAAAAAATACATTCTTAAAATGTCACAGCTAAAATAATAGTAAGACATTGCTTTTACATGGCCATGCTGTCTGGGCCCTGGGCTGCTGCCTCCCCAAAAAGGGATAATTTTTGGCACATTTTTAAAGTTTAAGAAGAATAGAAAGTCCAACAGTGCAGTTAACAGGTCATTGGTTACACTGGACACCATCCATTTACCAAAAGTCATATATGTTATGGCTAGAGATGAGCGAACATGTTCGAAACACGTTCGCCAATTTCAAAGTGGGCACGAACATTGCACATTCGGATTCGTGATCGGACACATGAGCATTTTTACTTAAAATTGGCAAAATTCAGTAAGTGTGGGAAATTATTGTGTTTCCACTAGTGATGAGCAAGCACTAAAATGCTCGGGTACTCATTGCTCGGGTCGAGCAAATTGGAATACTCAGGTGCTCGACCCGAGCAATGAGCCCAAAGTAAGTGTATGGGAAACTCAAGCATTTTTCAGGCGGCTCCCCCCGGCGGTCTGCAGAGGGCCTAAAAATTGCCCAAATCGATGGGAACAGTGCTCAAATGACATGGGAACAGCATGGGGAAGACCCCTGGAAGCATTTCTGACTCCCAGATCACTGCTGTCAGCAACGTTGTCAGAGTATTACGCCACTTTTTCAGACTCACAATAAAACATAGAAAAACGAACCCAAAATGGATTTTCCTGGGAAATATGTTAAGGAACATTCTTTCCAGGGTAATGACTTGTATAGAAGGCAAGATAAATAATCAAAACCAAAAATACTCCTCCACACCTTGGGCTATGTTCACACATTGCGTTTT
This sequence comes from Phyllobates terribilis, assembly GCF_046119375.1. NCBI lineage: Eukaryota > Metazoa > Chordata > Amphibia > Anura > Dendrobatidae > Phyllobates > Phyllobates terribilis. The sequence goes on along the minus strand of NW_027362772.1, from coordinate 11,803,366 downwards.
TGATGCGTTTTTGCACTTTTGCATTGCTTTCAACCAAGACAAATGCATTCACTGGGAAATGTCATTTTAACATTTTACAACCTTATCTGGCCATGTGGTGTGTAACACATCATCAGACACATGCATACATTGCTGAAAAGTCATAAGAACAGCATGGGGAAGACCTCTGGAAGCATCTCTGACTCCCAGGTCACTGCCTAAAAGTGTGCCCATCATAGGTGATCCTTGGCGCATGCGAAGATGCCTCCCGCAATGCACCTGTCGTTGCAGACTTGCAACAATCACTGTCCACGTCCTTGTCCCACTGCAGCGTTCAGTTGTCCCTACCCCATTCCTTGAAATGCAAGCACAAGTATGCAGGCAGCCTCCCACCCACCCACAGGCTGCAACACTAAACTGCCAGATTTCTGGGCAGCTTTTTGCACTTGAAATATTGCCTTTTAAGCTTGTGGAGGCAGAAGCTTTTCACAACCTCATGCCGGCGGCGGCCGGGTGTCCATACTCAGTCCCTAGCCACCACTATATTTCCCGGTATCGCCTCCGCCTTCCACAAGCACGGGTCCCACAACATTACCCGTACCCTCCCCAGTGCACTTACTGGGAAGGACCACCTAACCACAGTCATGAGAACAGCATGGGGAAGACCTCTGGAAGCATCTGTGACTCCCAGGTCACTGCCTAAAAGTGTGCCCATCATAGGTGATCCTTGGCGCATGCGAAGATGCCTCCCGCCATGCACTTGTCGTTGCAGACTTGCAACAATCACTGTCCACGACCTTGTCCCACTGCAGCGTTCAGTTGTCCCTACCCCATTCCTTGTAATGCAAGCGCAAGTATGCAGGCAGCCACCCACCCACCCACAGGCTGCAACACTAAACTGCCAGATTTCTGTGCAGCTTTTTGCACTTGAAATATGGCCTTTTAAGCTTTTGGAGGCGGAAGCTTTTCACAATCTCATGCCGGCGGCGGCCGGGTGTCCATACTGTCCACGTCCTTGTCCATACTGTCCACGTCCTTGTCCCAATGCAGCGTTCAGTTGTCCCTACCCCATTCTTTGTAATGCAAGCGCAAGTATGCAGGCAGCCACCCACCCACCCACCCACAGGCTGCAACACTAAACTGCCAGATTTCTGGGCAGCTTTTTGCACTTGAAATATTGCTTTTTAAGCTTGTGGAGGCGGAAGCTTTTCACAACCTCATGCCGGCGGCGGCCGGGTGTCCATACTCGGTCCCCAGCCGCCACTATATTTCCCGGTATCGCCTCGCCTTCCACAAGCACGGGTCCCACAACATCACCCGTGCTCTCCCCAGTGCACTTACTGGGAAGGACCGCCTAACCACAAACACGTGGACAGGTTAATGTGGCCAGGGACGGTATGGAGCCAGTGCACAACTTTTTTTGCTGAGAGTTGTATTTAGCTCGGTGTAAGGACTGGCATAGAGGGAAACCCTATCTTCCCTGGGTGTCATTTCTCACAGGAAGTCCTGTAATGCAGCTTGTTGCAGAAGCAATGGCAGCCTGTCCAACATCAACTCGCCCTTGTTGGTGGTGCTTTGATACACACACATCTTTCTTTGTGCATTTAATTTCTTGAATACAGAGTTGGACAATGGCCTGATCTGTAATGCGGTTTGAGAAATAACATGCATAAGCACGTCCAATCCACATTAAAAAAGCAGCCATAGAGTGTGCGGGAACCTTTCCACACACTTTTCTTAGCCAGGACTGCTTATCGACAGGGTTGGACAGTCCCACCACAGAATCCTCTGGTGTGCCTTGGCTTCTACCTCAGGAAAGTTCATGATAGCGCTAACTTTGCAGCTGCTATGGGGCTCTTGAGCGGGGGAGAAAGGTTAGCCCTCAGAATCAAATCCTCTGTTCCAATGTTTTTCAATCTGAAACAGCTTCTCAGTGGAAGTTGTATTTCACCACAGCCATATTCTTTAGCTCAGTGAAAGGACTGGCATAGAGGGAAACCGTATCTACCCCGCCTGTCATTTCTCCGTCACCAGGTTCCGCCCATTGTCACACACGACCATGCCTGGCTGTATGTTCAGCGGTGAGAGCCACAGATCAGGCTGCTGTCTTACAGCTTTCAACAACTCTGCAGTGCTGGGCGGTTTGTCAATTAAGCATTAAGCATGTTATCTTCAGCACAGCCTGTTGCCGCTTGGCCAAGGCAGTGCTGCAGTGCTTTCAGCTTGTGACTGATGTGGTCATTTCGGAGATGGAGGAGGAGGTGCATGAGCTGAACAATGTGATTACATTGTTGTTAAATTGGCGACGCTGTTTTTTATACTAAAGAAAGATCCTATTGTTTTGGGGTTTTTTTTCATTTTTTTTTAAGACAAATGCATTCACCGGGAAATGTCATTTTAACATTTTACAACCTTATCTGGCAATGTGGTGTGTGACACATCATCAGAAACTTCCTGTTTTATTTATGATGGAGGGACTCTGAAAGTCATAAAGCCTATTTTTATAGGGACATCAGATGGCCCTTACTATTCTTAAAAGGCCAGCAGTCGGCCCTAGCTATTGTTAGAGAGCCATCAGCCGGCTATGCTTTGTTGTTCCCATTATTAACAAGTGGGTCTCGTATACTGTTATTGCGTATCCAGTGACTGCAAAGGCTGCCAAAAATTTGGATGCAAACCAATACCCCTTTGAACAGACATAGAGGAGGGTCTCAGCAAAAAAAATGTTCCCATTATAAAGGAGCGGGTCTCCTATAAGTGGTAATGCCCATGCTGTGACTGCAAGGGCTGCCAAAATTTGGGAAAAACCCCACTAAGAATTTTAAGACACACAGAGCAGGGCCACAGTAACAAGGTACGATATGTTCCCATTAGAAAGGAGAGAGTCTGCTATACAGTTATAGGGTATGCTGTGAGTCCAATGGCTGACCAATTTTAGGGAAAACCCCACTAAGAATTTAAAGACACACAGAGTAGGGCCACAGTAACAAGTACGACATGTTCCCATTAGAAAGGAGAGAGTCTGCTATACAGTTATAGGGTATGCAGTGAGTCCAATGGCTGTCCAATTTTAGGAAAAACCCCACTAAGAATTTAAAGACCCATAGAGCAGGGCCACAGTAACGACAAATTCCCATTAGAAAGGAGAGAGTCTCCCATAGTGTTGACCTATGCAGTGAATGCAAGGGCTGCCAAAAATTTGGAGGCACTTCAATGCCCCTTGGAAGAGACGTGGAGGAGGGCCTCATAAAAAAAATGTTCCCATTAGAAAGGAATGCCCATGCCCATACTTGTAATGCCCATGCACTGTGTATTGGATGACAAACATTTACCCCTGGGGGGGTATACATGAGCATACTGTATCAAATTTTTTTTTTACGGGCATCATAAACACCCTTGAAAAAAATTAGGTGGGTGATGCATCATGGACCACGGTCACCCTGGTGATATGGTGGTGGAGGATGAGGAGAATGAGGAGGACAAGAGCAAATAGCCAAAATCAGGAAGTGTATACCCATGTGTGGGTGTGAAAAGGTGCATGGGAATAAACCTCTCAAGAAAAGACACTGGACTGGAGTTTATGTTACGCTGCCATCATTCGGTGGTGTTGAGAAGTCTGGCCCAATCCAGCCCTTGTTCATTTCTATAAGAGTCAGCCTGTCAGCATTTTCAGTTGACAGGCGGATGCGCTTATCAGTTATAATTCCACCAGCGGCACTAAAAACCTGCTCTGATAAAACACTGGTGGCAGGGCAGGCCAGGACCTCCAAGGCATAGAGAGCCAGTTCATTCCACATATCCAGCTTGGATACTCAATAATTATAAGGCACAGCGAAATCACGGAGGACGTTGGTACGGTCGGCAAGGTACTCTCTCAGCATCTTCCCAAACTTTGCACTCCTTGTAAGAGTACCCCGCGCCTCAGGGCCTGTCCGTTCGGAGGGTCTGAGAAAACTCTCCCAGAACTTTGACAGTGTTCCCTTGCCTCTGCTGGATTGAAGTTGTGTCTCTCTCGCCTGTACTGCTTGGTTGTCCAGCGAAGTATGCCCTCTGCCACCAGCGTTTTCAGATGGGAATTTTTTTAATAGTTCCGCAACAAGGGCCTTCTGGTACAGCCCCATTTTTGTAGACCTGTCCGCCTCAGCAAAAAGAGATATAAAGTTCTCCTTGTAGTGTGGGTCTAGAAGTGCCACCAACCAGTAATGGCTGTCACCCAAAATTTTGAGAACGCGAGGGTCATGGGAAAGACAGCGTAACATAAAGTCAGCCATGAGTGCCAGACTACTAACAGGCAAGACTTCCGTGTCCTCACCAAGAGGATGACTGACCATGCTCTCCTCCTCCTCTCTGTCCTCTGGCCATCCACTCTGAACAGACGGAATGACAGCTGTGCAGGTAGTACCATCTATAGTGCATGAAACTAGCTCCTGTCCTTCCTCCTCCTCTACCTCATTGTCACCCAATCCACGTTGGGATGAGATGAGGCTTGGTTGTGTGTAATCACCCTGTATGGTTCCTTGCTCCATCTCATTGTGCTCCAGCTGCAAAGTATCCTCTTTGATTGTGAGCAGAGAGCGTTACAGAAGACAGAGAAGTGGGATGGTGATGCTAATTATGGCATCATCGCCGCTCACCATCTTGGTGGAGTCCTCAAAGTTTTGGAGGATGGTACATATGTCTGACATCCATGTCCACTCCTGAGGTCTTATGTGTGGAGCCTGAACTGAATACCGACGGCCTTGTTGATGCTGGTACTCAACAACTGCCCTCTTCTGCTCACAAATCCTTCCCAACATCTGCAGTGTAGAGTTCCAACGCGTGGGGACATCACACACCAGTCTGTGAGCCGGAAGCTGCAAATGCTGCTGAAACACTGCAAGGGTGGCAGAAGCTGTAGCTGACCTTCTAAAATGGGCACATAGGCAGCGTACTTTAACAAGCAGATCCGGCAGCTCCAGGTAGGATTTGAGTAACCGCTGAACCACGAGGTTAAGCACATGGGCCAGGCATGGTATGTGTGTGAGCTCGCCTCGCCTCAGAGCCGCCACCAGGTTCCGACCATTGTCACACACGACCATGCCTGGCTGTAGGTTCAGCGGTGTGAGCCACATATCTGCCTGCTCTTTCAGAGCTGTCCACAACTCTTCAGCATTGTGCAGTTTTTCACCTAAGCATATTAGCTTCAGCACAGCCTGTTGCCGCTTGGCCGAGGCAGTGCTGCAGTGCTTCCAGCATGTGACTGATGTGGTTATTTTGGAGATGGAGGCTGAATAGGAGGAGGAGGCTGAGGAGGATGAGGTGCAGGAGCTGTAGACCATGGGGGCAACCCTGATTGACCTAGGGCCCGCAATCCTTGGCGTCGGGAGGACGTGTTCTGTAAAAAGGTCCGACTGGGTCCCGGCTTCCACTATGTTAACCCAGTGTGCCATCAGCGAGATGTACCGTCCCTGCCCACAAGCACTTGTCCACGTGTCCGTGGTTAGGTGGACTTTACCCGTAACTGCGTTGTTGAGAGCACGGCTAATGTTTTGGGACACGTGCTTTTGTAATGCGGGGACGGCACACCGGGAGAAATAGTGGCGGCTGGGGACCAAGTACCGAGGGATGGCCGCCGCCTTCAGGTTGCGGAATGCTTTAGTCTCCACGAGCCTAAAAGGCAACATTTCGAGTGCAAGCAGTCATGAAATGTGAGAATTTAGTAGTGTGGCCTGTGGGGCGTTGGCTGCATATTTGCGCTTGCGTTCCAAGGACTGGGGTATGGACAACTAAACGCTGCACTGGGACCAGGACATGGACGTGCTTCCTGATGCTGCTACTTGAGAGTGTGCAACGACAGGTGCCGGGAAGGAGGCATCTTTGCATGCACCATGGACAGGGGATTGGCTTGCATCCACAACAACGGAAGAAGCAATGGTGCCACCCGCAGACACTGTTCCTGGACCCTGGGGTTTGGCCTACAAAGTCGGGTGCTTTGCTGCCATGTGCCTGATTATGCTGGTGGTCGTCAGGCTGGTCGTTTTGCCACCCCTGCTGATGATGGCCTGGCAGGTGGTGCAAATGGCCTTTTTGGGGTTATCGGCAGAGTCTTTAAAAAACATCCAGACTCGGGAAGACCTAACAGTTGTACTGGCAACTTCCTTTGTGTTGGTGTTACGGGGAACGCTTGCCTGCCGTCTGTCTGCGGCCACCACACTGCTTCTTCCTGCCTGTTGTGGTGCTCTGCCTCCCTCCCCCTGTGTGCTGCTGTCCTCGCTCTGCATGTCCTCCTGCGAGGTTGGGTCAGTTACTATATCGTCCACCACTTAGTCTTCCACTTCCGCACCCTGGTCCTCCTCCTGACTTTCTGCCAATTGTGTCTCATCATCGTCCACCTCTTGTGACACTTTCCCACTGTCACCTTCGTGTGACCGTGGCTGCTCAAATATTTGGGCATCGCTACACGCGATCTCCTCTTACCCCGCTTCAAGTGGACCGGGCGAGAGGCCCGAATCTAAAAATGTAAAAGTGAACAGCTCTTCGGAGTGTCCAAGTGTGGGATCAGTTGTCTCTGGGTACTCGGCATGGTGGGAGGAAGGAGGATCAGGGTGAGGAATATGTGTTCCAGACTCACGGCTACTGAGACTTGACCGTGTGGAAGACAGGGTGGTGGTGGTGGTGGCTAAGTGACTGGAAGCATTATCCGTTATCCAACCAACAACCTTTTGACACTGCTCTGGGTTCAATAGTGGTGTGCTGCTTTCCCCTAGAAATTGGGACAGGATGGTCAGGCGAGAAGATGTGGGTGTTTGTTGTGGCACAATTTTGGCTTGCCCACGGCCTTGTCCTCGGCCTCTGCATGCACCATTACCATCACATACAGTTCCCCGTCCCTTGCCACGTGGCTTGCCCATTTTAAATGGAGGTCAGTATCTTCCACACTCACTACAAATGACTGAGTTTGGAGCGAACTTATATGTGATCCGTGTGACGGAGAAAACAGAGTTTTAAATACCTGGCCTGTAGGTAACTATTTTGAACAGCAAAGCAGTGTCAAAAATTTTGCTGACACACTGAAAAAAATATTTAATGCAGGCCAGAAATGGCAGTATTTTCTGAAAACGTATATGTGATCCGTGTGACGGAGAAAACACGGTTTTAAATAGCTGAATTTTTAGCGTTGTAATATGGAAAGGACCTGGCTGTATTCTGCAGTGCCAACAAGCAATTGGCTCAGAAAAACCATGTTCTCTGGATTGCTTTTTAAGCAAATAATGAGGATTAAGATGCAAAATAAATTATTCCTGGCCCCTGAGACCTGGGCCTATTTCTAAAAATATATAACAGCAGCAGCCGACAGAACTGGAATGGAGCCGCTTGTGCTATGTGTACTGCAGTCTGCTATATACCCTGCCTGCCTGCCTATACACCCTGCCTGCCTGATATCTCTGCAGATGGATTAGTCCTCAGAAGGACTGTTTGTTAAGATGGATATGTGTAATGTACGTTTTTTCTCCCTCCCTACACTACCTAATACATGACTAAATCTCTCCCTGACACAGCAGCAGCTCTCCCTACACTGTCTGATCCGGAGTGACTGTGACGAGCATGGCGGCGCCAGGTCTGATATAGACCTGATGATGCTGTGCGGCCAGCCAATCACTGTAATGCCCACAACCAACATGGCTACGGCATTACAGTGCATGGCAGGCAATCCCTGCATGTTCATTGGCTCTCTAAAGAGCACGAAACATGCAGGGAGGGGATCACAGTTCCCGCCCGAGCAACCCGGAAATATTCGCCGAGTGCCGAGCTTGTCGAGCACCATGATGCTCGGGCGAATACCGAGTAGTGGCGAACGCGTTCGCTCATCACTAGTTTCCACTGCAGTATTTTTAACACTTTGGCAAGGATAGTGGTGCTGTATGATGAGTGGGGGGTGGGACATATTTGATGAGGGGAGGAGGTGGGGAGAAGTCAGAGGAGCGGTGTGCTTGTAATCTAATTTTTTTCCCCTAACTTTATGTGTGCAAATTGCAGCTAGCCAATCAAAGCGCAGGAACAATCCACAATGTCCAGACACATGGACTTGTGTCATTGGCTGCTGAAATCACATGTTCCTCTTTATATAAAGAGCAGACATGTTGTTTTAGCGCCATTTTGTCATTATAACAGCTCAGAAAGGTTGCTCCTGACGCTGCTCCTGGATACTGAGAGATTTTAGCTAGTTAGCTAGGCGGCTGCTTCTAAGTCAGATAGTTTAGATAGTTAGAGTACTGTATGGCTGTGAAATCAAACTTTCAGCAGACAAAGTGAGGTCCAGACAAAAACAGCAGGGCACATTTCAGCATAGAACTCTGTTGTGCACTGTTTCTATTGTACTCCATGCATGAGTACACATTTAAAAATGTAATTTTGCCTGTTACTAATGTGATACAGCACGCCACATCTCAGATTGTCATTTTGTGCCAGTGAAATTCAGCTGTATGCAGAGCTCGTGCAGACTAAAAAAAATCAATTTATTTCTGTTACAAACGTGATATAGCACGCCATATCTCAGATTGTCATTTTGTGTCAGTGAAATTCAGCTGTATTCAGAGCTCATGCAGACTAAAAAAATCAATTTTTTCTGTTACAAACGTGATACAGCACGCCGTATCTCAGCTTGTTCTTTTGTGGCGACGAAATTCAGCTGTATGCAGAGCTCGTGCAGAGTAAAAAAAAATCTATTTTTTTCTGTTACTAACGTGATACAGCTCTGGAGATCTCAGTTTAAAATTGCTTGGAGCATATATATTATTGTATGCAGGCCTCATCCACAATAAAATAAATAATTTCTTCTGTTACTAAAATGATACAGTAGGCCAGATGTCAGGTTGAAATTGTTTGTAGTATATATTCTATTTTGAACAGGCCTCATCCACATTAAAAAAAATAGTTCTTCTGTTAGTAAAGTGATATAGCAGGCCAGATGTCAGTTTGAAATTTTAGGTGCTGATATTGTTCTCCATACAGGGGTACACTTGATAAAATTAAAATTGGTTTTCTTACTATCGTGCAGGCTGCATTTCATCTTTTAATTCTTTGGTGCTGATATTGTTCTCCATACAGGGGTATACATGATAAAATCTAACTTTGTTGTCTTGCTACCATGATACATACAGCAGACCACATTTCAGCTTGTAATTTGCTGGCGCTCAGATTCTGCTGTATACAGGACTTGTCCACAGTAAAAAAAAAAATCTAATTTGTTCTGTTACTAACGTGATACAGCAGGCCACATCTCTGCTTGTAATTTTTTGGTGATGATATTGTTCTCCATCCAGGGCTACACATGACTTAATCTCAATATTTGATGGTGCTACAGTGCTACACAAACTAGGCCACATTTGCGCTTTTAATTCTTTGGTGCTGATATTCATCTCCGTACAGGGAATGACATGATAAAATATGTGTTCTGTTACTACCGTGCTACAAAAAGTAGGCCACATCTGAGGTTGTTATTCTTTTGTGCTGAGATTCTGCTGTATCCAAGTAAAAAATATAATTTTTTCTGTTACTACTGTTTTACGTAAAGCAGGGCACATTTTATCTTTTAATTATTTTCTGCTAGTATTGTGCTCCAGCCAAGAGTCCACATTTCACAATATATATACTCTGTACTAATAGCGAGGCGCTGAAACCATGCCACATTTAAGCATTGGACAGAGCTTGGAGCAGTATTTGTAGCTTAAAGTTTGCTAAGTAACTGGTTGATGAGTGACAGGTTAAGGCATGGTGCTTTGAGAAATCTGCCAAATTCAGGCAACACAAATGAAGGAGATCCAACTTTGAGACCAAACATTTCCAATAATTATGGGCAGATACTACTAAAGTGGCATCAATTTCTATTTATTTATTTTACTCACTTGTAAAGCGCCAATAATTCCACAGGGCTTTACAGACATTTACAGACATTAGTAGCACTGTCCCCATTGGGGCTCACAATCTAAATTTCCTATCAGTATGTCTTTGGAGTATGGGAAGAAAAATGAGTACCCGGAGGAAACCCACGCAAACATGGGGAGAATATACAAACTCCTTGCAGATGTTGTCCTTGGTGGGGTTGGAACCCAGGACCCCAGCGTTGCAAGGCTGCTAATGTTTCTGCACTGACGACTCAACATTCCCAGGGTTGGAAGTCTATCACTGTGATGCACACTGTGTGCCTCATTGCTGTCTTGGAGAAAACCCCTCTCAAGATTGTCTTCAAGGATGTTTTGATATTGCAGCATGGGCACGTCCCTTCCCAGGGGGGGAAGCAACTGGAAAAATTTACTTTTGTACCAGGGATCGAACAGAGTGGTCACCCAGTATTCAGCACTATTTCTAATCCTAACAATATGGGCATGATGTTGCAGACAGTGCTGCAAGAAGGCGCTCAAGGGTCGGTCTGTTTCATGGGGTCCAACTCCATAGTGTATTGGTGGCGGGATAATACTCAAGCTTGCTTCCTCCATCCACTCCTGGCAACCACAGACAACAGAGAGGGAATCATTATCCTCTTCATCTCCTAACTGTTGCACGTACATCACCATTTCCTCCTTGCCCTCCTCCATTTTTTTTCTCCCATGGCAACTGCCTGTGAGACAACACTTAGAGCTATTGTTAACCATTCTCCTATGCTTCCTCCTCTTCCTCCTCTTCCCCTGGGACCACCAACTCCTCCCGCAGACTATTCAAAGTGTTCTGCGGCATGTGGGTGACCGGAATAGTGATGCTGATGACATCATTGTCAGCGCTAACCATCTTAGTAGCCATTTTGAAAAAGTGCAGAAGGGTGCAGAGGTCTTTCATCTGCACCACATCTGTACTGTGTTTGCCCAGGCTATACAACATGAGATACTGTGTCATGGCTCATCGCTGCTGCCACAGTCGCTGCAACATGTGCAGAGCTGAATTACACCATGTCGGCACATCACATATTAACCGGTTAACTGGTAGGCTCAAAGATCTCTGAAGTGATGCAAGCCGATGACCAGCGGGCTGCAAATGGCAGAAGTGAGCAAACAGAGACAGTGGTTTCTGCAGCAGCGCATCCAGGCCAGGATAGTGGCGGAAAAATTGCTGTACCATCAGGTTGAGGATGCGCACCAGTCAAGGAGCATCTGTGAGGTTGCCCCCGTGTATGGCCGCCACTAGGTTTGCACCATTATTGCACACAGCCTTCCCTGGCTCCAGGTTCAGTGGAGACAGCCATTTCTCAAACGCATGGATAGCAGTCCACAACTCTTGATCTGTATGACTGCGATATCCAAGGTATATTAATTTAAACACTGCTTGATTGTGGTGAGCCCTGGCTGTGCAAACGGAGGTGGGGGGATTCTCGCTGCACTATTGGAATGTGTGTCTCATTAAGGCAGAGGTTGATGGACAGGTGGAGGCCCTAGAGGAGGTGGAGGCAGAAACACTGGAGGAAGTGTTAGATACAGAGGTTTGTCCTGCAAGCCTTGGGGATTCCAAGACTTGGTGTCCAGTGACACCTTGGTGTCTAGTGGTTTAGTTCTCCATCCCCTGGTGTGTAGTAGTTTAGTTCTCCAACCCTAGGTGATTAGTAGTTTAGTTCTCCATGCCCTGTTGTCTAGTAGTTTAGTTCTCCATCTTCTGGTGGGTAGTGGTTTCATTCTCCATTCCCAAGCGTCCTGCAAGCTTGGGGATTCCTAGACTTGTAGAGCAGACCATTCCCTGCCTGCCCCCACAGCCACCAGAGTCACCCAGTGCCCAATCAGCAAGGTGTAATGCCACTAGCCATACTTGATTTTCCAGGTGTCAGTGTTGAAATGCACCCTGTCAGACCTAGATTTTTTCAAAATGTTTTCAAGGAATGGGTGATGTTGTCTGTGACATGCTGGTGTAGCACAGGCACAGCTTTCTTAGAGAAGTAATGGTGACTGGGCAACTGATACTGGGGGACTGCGACGGCCATCAGCTTTTGGAAACTGTCTGTATCCACCAGGCAGAAAGGCAGCATTTTCATGGCCAACAGATTGGAGATGGTGAAGTTCAAGTGTGGCACCCCAGGTCTGGTCGCCACAGTGGCAGCAATGTCATGTCTGAGAGCAGGTGGGAGGTTCCCTGGTTGGGGACAATTAGCATGCAGCACCTCCTGCCTCAGTCCAGGGAGGGAAGAAACCTGCCCTTTATAAACTGGATCTGGGGCGGGGTTAGAGAGACCAGTTAGAGACAAGTTCCAGTGAAGTTGCAGATAGGGACAGGTCAGCAGTAGGCTGAGGAGTCCCTGTAGGCAGAGGAGGAACACAAGGCCAGGAGGGGAGCTAACAGAGCTCATCCTGGCTAGAGACTTGCAAAGCCGGACACTGGAGTCCGAGGCTGTGAGGGTTATAAGCCCAGCAGCAGAAAACCACCACGCAGGGGACTTCAAGTCCTCTGGCCCAAGGAAGCCCGGAGGCTCAGCTACATGAGAGGGACCACTACTGCCCTGGAGGGGTGAGAAGTACGGAAGGCTCGAGTCGCCAGTCATATGGGTGAGAACAACACGGTGCACTCAGAGACGTGGGCTACCACCACACTACAGTGGGATAGCCAAGAAAGAGTGAAGTCAACACGGTAGGCCGTGACCAGCTGGATTTCCCAGTTGCTCTCAGACTGACCAGGCCTCCATTGTTAACCTGTATTCCGGACGGGTCCCTTAACACCACCAACAGAAAAGACCCAGAATTGCAAGACAGACTCCGTGTGGTTACTGCTGCTCCCGCGCACCATCACCACCAACATCCCTATTTACTGCCCTGAGGCTATACTCCTCCCGTGGTGAGTTATACTACCCTCAGCTGCACCCACAACACCAGCCTCAGTGGTCTGCCCTGCAGCGGCGGTTCACTCTGACCGCAATCCATGGGTTGCGTAGTCGGACATTTAATCACAAAACCCTATAAATAGACCGCCATTTGGGTAGACCACCCTACGCCACGGGACCGGGTCCCTGCCACGCAATGACTACAACCCCCAGCATCCACAAAAGGTCCGGTTCCGGATATCTCCACACACACACGGCCCAGGGGGTGCGTCAACTTTTGGCGTAGTCGGCAGGATTTCGTGCCCGCCACCAACAGGTACTGCATGCCTGAAGAAAGACTGTAATACCTTGGTGGAGTTTCCCGCCATCCGCAGCCGTTTCCCGCCATCCGCAGTCTTTTTCACGCCATCGGGCGCCATCTTTGGGACGCCGCGCGGGAAGAAGAGGGGCGTGGACAGCGAAAGCGCAAGAGAACTGGAGCCCCACCTTACGCACGGATGCTGCGCAAGGTCCTGAAAGGAGCCGAGCGGACGCTGACGTCACCAGGACGCGACTGATGGTCCTCAACCCCGACAGTCACCTGCGGAGCCGCGGTCTACAGAAGAAAAGCAACGGAAGGTAAGCCACGGTTGACTAGAGGGGAAGAACATGTAGGAAGCGGAGGGAACTGCCACCGCCAGCGCGGCCGCTGCCGTGGTAATTCCGTTCACGATGCCTTATATCCCCGGAGCGGCCTGGTTGCCCCAGTACTCAGGGGAGTCGCATACCCTGAGCGACTTTAAAGAGAGACTGTATAGCCTATTCAAGGTATACCCCTGACGGAGGAACAAAAAGTGAGCATACTGATAGGCCAGTTAACCGGCGCGGCCCAACGAGAAGTAAAGTCCTGGTCAGTCATGGACAAGGGGACCCTGAAGGAGATTTTAGCCCGTCTAAAAGACACTTTTGATACCCGCACCTCAGCAGAGATCAAAATGAGATTTTATGGGTGCAAGCAGCGGGCCCAAGACAGTATAAGAGACTATGCTTTGAATTTGCAAGAGGCCCTGAGAGCCATTAAGTAGGCAGACCCTGACAGTGTGCGGAATGCAGATAAACTGCTGACTGAACAATTCATTGAGGGTCTGCTGTCCAGCGCCCACCGAACCCAGCTACGCCTGATGGCCCTGCAGAACCCTGAGTTAGACTTTGCACAGTTTAAGGACAGAGCCATCCGGGTACTCCGAGAACCCGCACCCGGTGGCGTTGCGGCCTCCAGGCGCCCTGCTATTACTTATTACCAGGAGGCAGCGCCCCAGTCTAAAGAACCTGCAGGAGCCAATGCACAGACTACGAATAGTACCCCGTCTACAGAACTGCACCATCAGGTCCAAGAACTGACCAAAAGCGTTGCTGCACTAACCAGGACTGTGCAGTCGTTACAGGTATCCTCTCCAGGAAAGATCCAGCTGGCTACCAGTCCGGAGGACGTCCTGTGGCGCCGACAGAAGAGGATCCCACCGTCCAGAGGGAAGCCAACGGACCGCTACGACCAGGATGGACAACCCATCTGCCGTCGCTGCAGCCAGCCAGGACATATTGCGAGGTACTGTAATTTAAACGAGCCCAACCTGGAGCAGAGGGTCAACCCCCAGGCGTAAGATCATCAGGCCCGTCAAACTGGCGTGACAAGTATGTGGTGGGACGACCGGTCTTGCCTGTGGTACTGGATGGCATTCCCATGAGTGCACTATTGGACACCGGGTCACAGGTAACCACCATCCCCTATGTACTTTTCAAGCGGTACTGGAATGACACGGATATTACCCGCTACCCAGATAATGACCTGAGCATCATCGCCAGCAATGGTCAGCCCGTGCCGCAGGTGGGGTTCAAGGAGGTGACCATCAAAATTGGTAAAGTTGAGCTACCGGCGCAAGGACTGATTATTGTGGACATTGACCGTCATGAAAGTCACCCTAAAATAACCTTGGGTACTAACGTTATTGAAAATTGTCTTTCAGAGCTAATTTTATATTACAGCAGGTTGCAATCAATGCCAGCACCAGCCAGCGGCGTGTCTTACAAAAAGAGATCAGAGCCCTGATGAAGCGGCAACAGGTAGAACTGTCTGGTGGTGAGATTGGTAGCGTTAGGATGAGTGACCCGTTCCCTATCGCAATACCCCCAAAAAGTGAAATGATGATCTGGTGCCGGACTGCAATCGGGTTAAGAGGTAGAGACTACCAAGCTATGGTAGAACCCGTTTACTCAGACAGTAGGCCCACCATTTTGACAGCACGGGGGGGTGGTTGATGTCCGCCATGGGAGGGTACCCGTCCGCATCCTAAATATTGGGGAAAGAGAAGTACACTTGCCCCGGTATGCCACTCTAGCCAAATTGTTCACCATTAACCAAAACTCTGTAAAGGCCGTGGAACCCTTGCCTCCATCTCAACCAGAGGAGGGTAACGGCTCCAAGAAACCAATGGAAGACTGGTGTCAGAAATTGCATGTGGGCACCGACTCCACTCCCTCACACCACAAACAGGGAGTCTACTGGGTGGTTCAGGAGTACGAAAGAGTTTTTAGCAAACACCCGCTAGACTTTGAGCAAGTAAAGGGGGTAGAACACCAAATCCCCACAGGAGACCATAAACCCATAAAAGAGAGATACCGGCCTGTACCCCCTGCACACTATCAGAATGCCAAGGGTATGTTACGAGAAATGAAGGAGGCTGGGGTGATCAGGGATAGCTGTAGCCCCTGGGCAGCTCCTCTAGTTCTTGTAAAAAAGAAGGA
The DNA here is from genome assembly GCF_046119375.1 of Phyllobates terribilis. Taxonomy (NCBI): domain Eukaryota; kingdom Metazoa; phylum Chordata; class Amphibia; order Anura; family Dendrobatidae; genus Phyllobates; species Phyllobates terribilis. The sequence continues at coordinate 11,787,834 of NW_027362772.1, read as the reverse complement.
TGGCACGATGAGGATGTGTGTAGATTATAGAAAGGTCAACAGAATAACACACAAAGATGCATACCCGTTACCTAGGATAGAGGAGTCTTTGGCTGCATTAAAATCTGCTAACTTCTTCTCTACTTTGGATCTCACTAGCGGGTACTGGCAGGTTCCTGTAGCAGAGTCAGACAAGGAGATGACCGCCTTCACCACCCCGATGGGTCTCAGTGAATTCAACTGTATGCCGTTCGGACTCTGCAACGCTCCAGGGACCTTCCAGAGGCTGATGGAGTGCTGTCTGGGGCACAGAAATTTCGAGACGGTCCTACTCTACCTGGACAATGTCATCGTGTATTCCAAGACCTATGAGGACCATCTAAAGCACCTGGCAGAGGTGTTCGATGCCCTGGCAGGCTTTGGCCTGAAGGTGAAACCCTCCAAGTGTCATCTACTGAAGCCAAACGTACAGTACCTGGGACACGTGGTGAGTGCTGACGGAGTAGCCCCAGACCCTGACAAGATCACGGTGATTAAGGACTGGCCAAGACAATCCAGCATAAAGGAAGTGCAGTTCCTCAGGTTGGTAGGCTACTACCGGAGATTCATCTCCGGGTTCACCAAAATGGCAGCCCCTATGCAGGACCTCCTGTTAGGTCAGTCAAAGACTAAAAGTCAGAAGCCGCCCTTTAACTGGGACAATCTGGAGGAGGAGTCTTTCCGCCAGCTGAAGATGACCCTCACGGGGGATGAGATCTTGGCCTACCCTGATTACGACCAGCCTTTTATCCTCCACACCGACGCCAGTAACGTGGGGCTAGGAGCCGTACTGTCCCAGATCCAGCAGGGCAGAGAATGGGTAATTGCTTATGCTAGCAGAAAGCTGAGACCCACAGAGAGAAACCCTGAGAATTATAGCTCCTTCAAGCTAGAGTTCCTGGCAATGGTGTGGGCGGTCACCGAACGCTTCAAGCATTACCTGGCTTCTTCTAAGTTCACTGTGTACATGGACAACAATCCGTTGACACACCTGGACACTGCAAAACTTGGTGCCCTAGAGCAAAGATGGATGGCCCGGCTGTCCAATGATGAATTTACTATCAAATATCGGACAGGGCGCGCAAATGCCAACGCAGATGCATTGTCCAGAATGCCTCACTTGCAGGATGGGGGAGAGGATCCAGAAGAACTGGAGGAAATTCAACTCCCTGCATTAAACCATCAAGGGATCACCCAGTGTTCCCACTGCGTAAAGGAGAGGAGCTCTGCTACCGCTACGTTCAATCCCTTACCCCACCACGGCTGGGCAGAGACACAAGATAGTGACCCCGCAGTCCACCTGGTAAAAGAGATGCTGACCCAGGCTGATGCCCACCTTGATCCGGATGCTCCAGAAGAGACCAAACAGCTGTGGAAGGAAAGGAGCAAGCTGTTTCTCTACGAGGGGAGGCTGTGCCGCAGGACCGTCAACTCTCGAACACATGAGCTGACCTGGCAGGTAGTGATCCCAAGGCGGGAAGCGGCTATGGTCCTAGAAGCATACCATGACAGAGCAGGGCAATTTGGATGGAAGAAGCTGGAGTTCCTGTTGCGTGAGCGGTTCTTCTGGGTAGGCATGAGAGGGGCTATAGAGAGATGGTGCAGAGACTTTGGCCCGTGCAACCTAAGGAGGAAGGACCGCGCCAGCCAGAAGACTCCCCTGCGGCCCATCATCACAAAGCAGCCCCTTGAGCTGGTGGCCCTGGACCACGTAAAGTTGGCTCCAAGCAGATTGGGATATGTCTACGCCCTCACAATCGTAGATCACTACTCCCGGTTCCTATTGGTAGTCCCTGTCAAAGACTTGACAGCTCAGACGTCCACCAGAGCCTTTCAGCAGTATTTCTGCCGCCCACACGGGTATCCAGAGCAAGTGTTGACTGATCAAGGTCCAGCGTTCGAGGCTGAAGTCTTCCAGGAATTCTGCAACCTGTATGGCTGCAAGAAGATAAGGACAATGCCTTACCACCCCCAAACCAACCGGATGTGTGAGAAAATGAACCAGGTAGTAATAGAACTGCTCAAGATGTTGCCCCTGGAGGAACGCAGCCTGTGGCCTGAGAAACTGACGAATCTGGTGGACTTGTATAATCATATCCCAGTAAATTCTACCAACTGCACCCCAGCTTACCTAATGAGAGCAAGACCTGGTAAGCAGCCAATTGACCAGGAGATGGGAGTCCTGACACCCGAGGACACCTCACCAGAAGTAGACTGGGACACAGAACGACAGCAGCAGTACCGGAAAGTACAGGAGAGTGTGGAGCGAAGTCTGTCTCAAGCAAGAGAGAGGCAAGAGAGAAATTATAACCAGCATGCTCCTGCTGCTCCCCTGGCACCTGGAGAGCAGGTCTTGAAGAGGAAGAGACGGCTCCACAAGTTGGATGACCAGTGGGAGAAAGACCCATACACCGTACTGCCTTCAAGCCATGAAAACCCAAAGGTATGTGTTATCAGTAAGGATGGAGGAGAGACCACAGCCACTGTCTCCAGAGACCACCTGAAGAAGTGTCCCGAGCAGCTGCAAAGCCCTGATGAAGACCAAGATTGCCCTCAACCCGCAGAGGAAAGGGAAGAAATGGTCAGTACAGTGCTCGGAGAATTTCCCCGGTCCTGGACACAAATCAACAACGCTATAGTGGTACCCGTCCTTACCTTTCTCCAGCCAGCCCCTCAAGGGCCTGCAGAAGAGCAAGTAATGTTGGAAGAGCAAGTGGCCCCGGAGGCAGAAGAGTACATACCAGCAGCTCAGGAGAATCAACCCTCTGCTAGTAGTGAACCTGCCATGCCCGTGGTGAGCCAAAGAGTACGCAGAAAGCTGCCCAACCTACCAGTAACATCTGCAAACACCTCTAGTGCAGACACGAGCACACCCAGCACACAGGTGGTGGAAACAGGGGACCCGAATAGAGTACCACCAGATAGTGTGCTACGCAGGTCCACCAGGAGCACTAGAGGTCAGATGCCCGCTCACTGGAAAATCTAAATCTAAATGTGATATAAATACCTGTATAGATGCAAAAGTTGGAAATGTTTAATGTATGTGTTACCTGGTTATTAATTATGTTTTTCTAGTTACCCGACAGGGTTCATGGACTAACAGGTTATGGACAATGAATAACCGGAACTGTACCTTGTACATCGTTGCAACTGGTAAGGTGCCCTCTTTTGAAGACGACCACAGAACACAAAACCCGTGGAGGTGGCTGAAGACGTGGTCCAACTCCGGATCATCAAAGCCCTGTAGCCACCCCAGGGCCTACGTGGAGGATTTGGGACGGGTCCCTCAAAGTGCATCATGGGAGACAAGGACACTTGGTTACGGGAGCACCGTGACCCAAAAAGACTAAACTTCTTGTATATATGTTACTGTATTGTTATTACCTCTTGTGTTTTTACAAAATGTGTTTAGTCCAGGAGTACTAAATTTCACTAGGGGGGAATGTGGCACCCCAGGTCTGGTCGCCACAGTGGCAGCAATGTCATGTCTGAGAGCAGGTGGGAGGTTCCCTGGTTGGGGACAATTAGCATGCAGCACCTCCAGCCTCAGTCCAGGGAGGGGAGAAACCTGCCCTTTATAAACTGGATCTGGGGCGGGGTTAGAGAGACCAGTTAGAGACAAGTTCCAGTGAAGTTGCAGATAGGGACAGGTCAGCAGCAGGCTGAGGAGTCCCTGTAGGCAGAGGAGGAACACAAGGCCAGGAGGGGAGCTAACAGAGCTCATCCTGGCTAGAGACTTGCAAAGCCGGACACTGGAGTCCGAGGCTGTGAGGGTTATAAGCCCAGCAGCAGAAAACCACCACGCAGGGGACTTCAAGTCCTCTGGCCCAAGGAAGCCCGGAGGCTCAGCCACACGAGAGGGACCACTACTGCCCCGGAGGGGTGAGAAGTACGGAAGGCCCGAGTCGCCAGTCATACGGGTGAGAACAACACGGTACACTCAGAGACGTGGGCTACCACCACACTACAGTGGGATAGCCAAGAAAGAGTGAAGTCAACACGGTAGGCCTACAAACTCCCCCTGACCAGCGGGATTTCCCAGTTGCTCTCAGACTGACCAGGCCTCCATTGTTAACCTGTATTCCGGACGGGTCCCTTAACACCACCAACAGAAAAGACCCAGAATTGCAAGACAGACTCCGTGTGGTTACTGCTGCTCCCGCGCACCATCACCACCAACATCCCTATTTACTGCCCTGAGGCTATACTCCTCCCGTGGTGAGTTATACTACCCTCAGCTGCACCCACAACACCAGCCTCAGCGGTATGCCCTGCAGCGGCGGTTCACTCTGACCGCAATCCATGGGTGGCATAGTCGGACATTTAATCACAAAACCCTATAAATAGACTGCCATTTGGGTAGACCACCCTGAGCCACGGGACCGGGTCCCTGCCACGCGAGGACTACAACCCCCAGCATCCACAAAAGGTCCGGTTCCGGGTATCCCCACATACACACGGCCCAAGCTCTTTGCTTTCTCATGTGTAGGAAAAAACAATCTTTTACGTGACTACAACTGTGGGATTGAGAGCTGGCTGCTGTGCTGAGAGATTGTGCAGTAGGGTGAACACGACGAGCTGCTGGACTATCAGAGAGGTGCAGATGGAGATGTTACAGTGGATTAAGAAAGATGGGGTGTACTCATTGTCTGAGACCAGTCAAAAACAGCAGGCATGTCCTCTTCTGTAACAGCTGATGGGCTCTCACTCAGCCTGATTGTAGCAGGTATACAAGTGGAGGTTCTGCGGCCAGAGACACTTGCCTTGGAGATGGAGGAGGAAGAAGCAGTAGATGCGGTTGATGGGGCGGTCATTGGTTGGCGAGGCACACTAGTCTGCATTTTAGCACAGTGGGATTCCCAGATTAACACACGTTGACCCGCATGTGCCAGTTCATGCATGTAGTAGTCAAATTATTGCATTTTTTTACTCTACTCTGACGTTTTTAACAAAGTTGGCAGATGACGGGAGTTGTGACATTTTTTATGGTCTCAAAAAAGACCCAGGCTAGTCAATTTCAGACCTTCGAACGCTGCTGGCCACTGCCAGAGTTGGGGCTGAGGATGCAGTGCTTGTTGTGGCTGCATAACTCTGTGTCTGTGCGTCTTCCTCCACCTCTTCTGCTGAGCTACTCAGCGGCATGCCTCTGGGTTCACACCAAATGGGATCTGCAACCTCATCGTTATCCTCTCTGTTCTCCCACTCCTTGCCCTGGGAATCACCTCCTCCTCTTCCTGTACTGAGAGCACATTACAATCCGCATGTGCCTCAAGTATCTGAGTCTCATCAGGATCACCTCCACCCCAAGGGGTTAACATCTGGTGACGAGGGTTTGGATTCTGCTCGGACCCTAGCTCATCCAGACATGGATCAAACTGGAAAAAAGTTTGGGCAACGCTGCACATGCTTTACCCCTCTTGAGTCAGTAAAGCTTTGGTTCAGACCTCTCTTGCCCTGGAATAGAATGTCTGAACAGCTCTGTAGACTTGCCCATCTTTGCTTCCACACAGTCAGTTGGCCAGTTGGAGAGTTGTGACGTGGGTGAAAACAAGGGTTATTGGGGTGCCACCTCTGAGGTCCATACTGTGTGTGATGTTAAGGTGGAGGAAGAGGAGCAGAGGCCACTTGATGCAGTGCTTGCCATCTACTGGAGCACATGTACTTTTTGGCCCTCATCTACAAACTGTACCGCTGTGTGGCTGCCAAAGAAAGGGAGTGGAGTAGCCTCTCCAGTAAGAGAAGTTGTCAAAATGCTGTGCAGTTGCTCACTGCAGCAAAACAAACATACTTCTCATTTCTCATATCATACGTGTCTCACAACCCTAAACAGCTATTCAGTACTTTAAAGTTTCTCCTCTGTCCACCAGCTCCCCCTCCCTCTCCTCTCATCTCAGCTGAAGACTTAGTCTCATTCTTCAAGCAGAAGATTGACAAAGTAGGGCAAAACTTTTCCTTCAAGTCACCAAAGCCCTTCCTCATAACTACTCAACTCTCCTCCTCCAAAACCAGCTTTTCCACCATCATGGAAGATCAACTTTCCTCTTTACTCTCCAAGTCACATCTCACCAGCTATGAACTTAACCCAATCCCATCCGACCTCATTCCAAACCTTACCACAGCCTTCATCCCAACCCTAACCCACCTCTTCAACCTGTCACTAACAACTTGTGTCTTCCCCTCATGCTTCAAACGTACCTCGATCACACCCATCCTCAAAAAGCCCCCCCTTCCCTCCCTTAACACATAATCTGTGTCTAGCTATCTCTCCATACCACTTCTTCCTTATGCCTCAAAACTACTGGAACAATATGTCCATTTTAAACTGTCCTCCCACCTCTCCTCCTGCTCCCACTTTGACCACTTACAATGTGGCTTCCGACCGCATCACTCCACTGAAACTGCCGTGACTAAAGTCACCAACGACCTACTAACCGCCAAATCCAAGCGACACTAGTTTGTCCTCCTTCTCCTGGACCTTACATCTGCCTTCGATACAGTGGACCATTCCCTTTTACTTCAGACTTTCTGATCTCCTAGCTTTACAGACATGGCCCATAGTTGGATCTCCTCGTTCCTAACAGACAGGAAATTCAGTGTCTCCCAATCACACACCACCTCCTCATCTCGCCCCCTATGCGTCGGCATCCCCCAAGGTTCAGTTCTAGGACCCCTGCTCTTCTCCATCTACACCTTAGGCCTGGGACAGCTCATAAAGTCCCATGGCTTTCGGTATCACCCCTATACTGATGACACACAAATCTACCTCTCTGGACCTGATATCACCTCCTTAATAACCAGAATCCCACAATGTCTGTCCGCTATCTCATCTTTCTTTCTTTCTGCTAGATTTCTAAAACTTAACATGGATAAAACCAAATTCATCATCTTTCCACCATCGCATTCATCCCCCCCAACTGATCTATCCATCAAATTCAAAGGCTGTCCTCTCTCCCCAGTACCGCAAGGTCGCTGTCTTGGGGTAATCTTGGACTCTGATCTCTCCTTCAAACATCAGATCCAAGTCCTTTCCACTTGCTGTGGACCCCAACTCCAAAATATCTCCAGGATCCACACATTCCTCAACCATGAATCTACAAAAACACTTGTGCACGCCCCCATCACCTATTGTAACCTCCTGCTCTGTGACCTCCCTACCATCACTCTCACATCCCTCCAATCTATCCTAAACTCTGCTGGCCGACTAATCCACCTGTCACCCCACTATTCCCCGGCTTCACCCCTCTGTCAATCCCTCCACTGGCACTCCATTACCCAGAGACACCAGTTCAAAACCCTAACCATGGCATACAAAGCCATCCACATCCTGTCTCCTCCATACATCTGTGACCTAGTCTCCCGGTACTTACCTGCACGCAGCCTCCGATTCTCACAAGATCTCCTTCTTTACTCCCCTCTTATCACTTCTTGCCACAATCACATACAAGATTTCTCCTGTGCATCCCCCCTACTGTAGAACTATTTCCCCTACTGTGGAACTATCTACCCCAACACATCTACCCCTAACCTGGAAATCTTCAAAAGGAACCTGAAGACCCATCTCTTCCGACAAGTGTACAGTCTACAGTAACCCTCGCGTCACCATACCGCTGCACGACCAGCTATACCCTCACCGACTGTATCCTCACCCATCCCTTGTAGATTGTGAGCCCTCTCGGGCAGGGTCCTCTCTTCTCCTGTACCAGTCGGGGAGCCCTTTTCACATGTAAAGCGCCATGAAATAAATGACGCTGTAATAATAATAATAATTGTACTACTTGTATTGTCGGTCAAGGGATGCCACTTTCCTGGTGTCTGCACCAAATTTGATCCATTTTGGCAGCTTTTGGGCCCCTTTGAAGGAGTTATATATGTGATAGATATTGCCTCCTATTGAATCCAATGGGGTTCGGTACGTTCAACGAATTATGTAACAAATTATTCGGTGAACATCAGGAAGTTTGGCGAACTGGAACGAACTGAACATTGAAAGGTTCGCTCATCTCTAGTTATAGCCACTATAACATTACTAAGCATCTGTTTGCATTAAAAAGCAAGAAAAAACTTTCCTAGAGGTCTTAGGGCGATTAAAGGATGAGAGCTACTTACTATTTGTGACAAATTGATTTTCGAAAGATTCGCTCATCGCTACTTGTTAACTAAGACCAAACTTTCTCTATGAACATGTTTTTTTTTAAATAAAGACAATGGTATGGCAGATCCTTTCCTTTTATGAAAATATTGTAAAGTAGATTTTATTGTAGATGATGTAGATAGAGTTTTGCTTATACTGGAAATGAACCCTTTAAGCATCAATCCAATTGATGATTACTAGACCAAGATGCAGAGTCAGATGGATCCCTGATATTCACATAGTTTCATAGTTTTCAGTTCTCAAAGCTGAAGGTAGTTATAAGTCCCTTAAGATAAACCTATGACCTAACGTTTTAATATAAAGAAAGGCAAAAACCCAAAGAAACAGAAGCTAATTCCTCCATATAACGGAAAAACATAAAGTTTCTTCCTTGTACCTTTGTGCCTCTTTTTATCTATATCTGCCTGTCTGAGCATCCAGTGTCCAATAACTGAATGGGCAGTTCTCTTCTTGCGCTGCGATCACTATATCTTCCAGCAGCACTTGCTTCTCCTCAGTGCTGCAGACCCCTCTCTCACTTCCCATCTGCTCCTTACTCGCCCCGTCTCTCTGAGTTATCAATCTAAGGTTAGAATTCACCTTATAATACTGTGCATTCTCTGCTCCTGTACAGGACTCTGCCTGACAGATTTTATTTTCTATCGTCTACAATACTGTGCAAATGTTTTAGGCAGGTGTGGAAAAAATGTTACAAAGTTAGAATACTTTCAAAAATAGAAGCAATAATTCTTTATTTTTATCTGTTACCAAATGCACAGTGAGTGAACAAAAGAGAAATGTAAATCCTATCCGTATTGGGTGACCGCCCTTTACCTTCAAGACGTCAATTTTTCTAGGTGCTCATCACTTGTACACAGTTTATGAAGGAACTCGATTGTTCCAAACATCTTGGAGACCCGGCTCCAGATCTTCTGTATCTGAGGCTTGTGCAGATCCTTCTGTCTCTTCATGAAAAAACAAGAGATCAATTGGGTCTTATGAAAATATAACCAGAACAAGTACAAGTAAGATACGCTCATCTTACTAGGTTGTGTGTGACACAAGCACTGAAACACCAGATGCTGCAGCTTCCATAGAAATATCAGAAATGAGATTACCAGGGGAAATGGAAGTAGTCTGCGGGAAGAATGACATCCACACTTGGATATAGTCTGATGATTTATTGTCCACGCGTTTCAGAGTCACACCGGCTCCTTCCTCAGGGCAACCATGCCTAAGAGCAGTATACAGCAGACACACATGGTTAAATACATGACAAAACTACAAAAAATGGCGCCTAGAGAAAGGGATGTACATAATCACGTCATGGAGCAGAAAAAAAGGGTATATAATTATGCATCAAAGTTAGATGAAAGACATGTAAAATGTGTAGCACATTATTGTAGTGAAGAAAGACTCATGTGCCATTATGCGTAAAAAAGTGAAAAAATTATAAAAATAGGGGAAAAAATGTAATGATTCGTAAGGAAGTTATAAGGAAAGGTTTTACTAGTGGATATAGTTCTTTTTAATACAATGGTGATAATATAATATCTAGTTTGGGGGGGGACTGACATCACTCTCTAGTCACAGTTTTATTTAGGGCGTTTAAATTAATTTACTACCTCGGGGGTCACAGCGAAGCTCGTTTTGGAGGCAAAAAAAAAACATAAGTAAACCGCACCCAAGGTAGAAACACAGAGGGAAAAAATGGATATGAATCCAAATACTAATGGAAATCGCATCCAGTGGAAGAAGCGCGGAGAAAGAAGTTACATACATCAAACAGCAGAAGTAAAAAACTATAATAAGTAAGTCTGGGAGAGATGTAATAACACCAACAATGATAATAAAATCATTAAAACAATGTAACTTGGCCTGTTGATCATAAAAATGATAAACAAATAAAATGTATTACATTAATTATAACCATGGAGAGAGTCCTACCAGTTAAAAATATCTTCAGTCCGGCTGGTTTAAGGGTATTTAATTTGTAAATCCAGTAGATTTCTTTTCTGTTCAATTTCTAAATGTGATTTACGGTATCTCCAGGTATGTGCTTAATAGGGGTGATTTTTAATCCCATATAATATTTATTTTGGACTACTTCACAATGCCGGAAAGACCATGTTGAAGTAAGCCTTCCTGTGGTTATTCAGCCTTCTATGTAATGGTTGTGTGCTTCTACCCACATATTGTTTCTGCACAGGCACTGTATAATATAAATTACATGACTAGTTTGACAAGTCAGAAATCCTTTTATTGAGAATTTTTCGTTAGTGCTGGTAGAGATAAAAGGGGGATTATGTGTGCAATGGAGCAATAACATAGGCATTTAGCCCAATTACATTTAAAGACCCCATTAATTGGTTCCATCAGAAACTGGCCCTTCTCTGTACTCTTATTAGGATGTACGTGGATAGTTGCTATGATGTTCCTAATAGTTGGTGCCTTCCTAAGCATAATACCTGGGTAGAACTTAGCCCAGAATAGGATCACCTACTAATACATGCCATTGTTCTTGTAGGATTTTTCATATTTCCTTATTGGCTGAGATAAAACTAGTGATCACATCGAGCTCACTCATATTTATTCACTTTAGGTATCAATGTTTTTGTCAGCAAGGATTCTTGGGTGATGTTTTTTGTGGCATTAAATGCGCGTTCCACGAGCTTCTTGAGATAATCTTTGTGGCAACACAGCATTTATTCTTAATTATGCCAGACGTATATTTAGTAGGCCAAGAGACACAGATTTTTGCTCATATGAGTCTGAACGCTGGCTCTTGAATTGATGTTTGTGAATTGTTGAATGGCTACTTTTCACCTCTTATATCAGCTCCTACAGTTTCTTGTGCTGCTATTCTTGGAGGACAGGGACGCAAGATCATTAAACAATCAATGTTTGCTAATATGTTGAATACCCATTGTATAAGTCCATGTAGCTTGTTGACTGCAAAACGGTGAAGGCCAAACCATGCAGATTAGATAATACTCAAACAATGAGAATTAATCTCATCCCACCTTCTCTCTGACCTGTGGATGATGGCTTGAACCACATATGTGGGTATAAAAAGGGATCTATATCCTTCTGCAAAGAGATTTTACAGAACAGCAGCAAGACACCATAACATCAACTATAGGAATACTGTTTTGATCCACTGCCCATCACTGAGCCCATGGAGAAGTTTGGAGAAAACAGTTTGGGACCATCCAGTCACCTGGCCACATACCTCAATGAACTGTCAGCTTCTTAAGCTTGTCGCTACCTCCTCTCTGTGGGTGCCCGCCAAAAGTGGGGGGCCACTGGTTGGGGTAGTTTGCCCTGGAAGCCCCAAAGTCGCAGCTGCTCTTTTCCCGGCGGGCTAGCGGAAGGGTGAGACTGTGTAATTTTTCACCATCTTGGGTATTTGCTGGGACTGTTCTACCTGTTTAGTGTCCACTTTATGGTTCAATGAAGCATTGCCACACTGTTTTACTGTCACCCTGTGTTGTCTGAGTAGTATTACGCCCACAAAAAGGAAAGTGGGCGTTCAGTGGGTTGAGCCCTGGTCCATGTGGTCTTCCTAAAGATAGCTGGGCCAGTGGATGACAGCACCCACTGACCCTCGTGTCTCCACCATCTTGGTCGTGAAGCCTATCCCGCAATAAATTAGATTGAAGTAGGAAATCAAAATCAGAGGTACAATTCTTACTGATCCTCTTAAACAGATTGCTGTAAAAATGGTAACATTTTTTAACCATTTATGGTAATGACTACTTTTGTAATGAATATAGCTATTGGAATCCACTTTTTTTTTTTTTTTTTTTAAAAGAAAGCTTTTGTCTAGATCCAATGGTTAATATAAGTAATAGTCATTTCCAAAAAATCAATGGAATTAATATCAGTATTAGAAAAAAAGGAAATGCCCCAATTATTTACATTTAAGCTCTCTATAAAATCTTTAATGTTGTCAAATGTATTACCCCAGATAAAAAAGAGATCATCAATATAGCGTTTAGAAATTATGATATTCTTTGCTAATGGATTATGGTAAAAGAATACCTCCTCAAATAGCCCCATGAATAAGTTAGCGTAAGTTGGTGCTATCCTTGAATTCATCGCGGTTCCACTCTTTTGATGGTAAAGTCTTCCCAAACAGGAAAAATAATTGTTTTTGAGTATAAATGATAGACCTTCCATAATAAATTATTTTTGTTCTCTTGGAAGTCTAGGATTGCTAGAGACATAATTTCCAAAAAAAAGTACAGAAATGAGTCAGCTTTAGTGTTGAGCGAACATGCTCGACACTGCTCGGTACTCGCCCGAGCATCACGCTACTCGGGATGTTCGGCGAGCACCGAGCATTTCCGGGTTACTCGGGCGGGAGCTCGGGTCTCCGCCCTGCATGTTTGGCGCTCTTTACAGAGCCAATGAACATGCAGGGATTGCCAGCCAGTCACTGTAATGCCACAGCCATGTTGTTTGTGAGCATTACAGTGATTGGCTGGCCGCACAGCGTCACCTCGAGTATTTAAAACCGGGCGCCGCCATCTTGGACACAGTCGCTCCGGACCAGACAGTGTAGGGACAGCGCTGCTGATTTAGGGAGAGATATATCCTGCAAAATAGTTAGTGTAGGGTCTGTAAAGGCTGCCAGATCAAACACACAGTCCTTCTCAGGACTAATATCCATCCCAGGTATATCAGGCAGGCAGGCTGTATAGGATACGCAGTGGTTATACCAGCAAACGCTGCATTACAGTCCTGTGTGCTGCTCCTGTTGCTGAAATTGCTGGACTTAGCTCCAGGTCCCGGGGGCCAGGAAAAATCCTTTTTTTTATCTAAATCCTCTTTTTTTTTTCCTCCTTCACACTGTACAAATACCCGTCTTATTAACCTTTTGGTGTCCCCCCCCCCCCCAAAAAAAAAAAGTGTGCCTCTGATTTTTCAGACAAAAATATATCTGTTGAAAATAGTCTGGTGTAGGCCAGAGAAATAGAAGTGTGGTTTTGCAGTTCTATGGGCCATTTGTATCTAAAAAAACCTGTTTGAGTGTGTCGCTCACTGTTCAGCCGCAAATATATATATTTAAAAAAGTCTGGTATACACCAGTAAATTATTACTGTGGTTTTGATGTTCCAAGGTAAAACATCTCTATTATCCTGTTTTTGGCATTTTTTGCTGTATAAAAATAATAATAGGGTCTCCCTGATTTTTCAGACACAAATATATCTGTTGAAAATAGTCTGGTGTAGGCCAGAGAGGCAGAAGTGTGCTTTTGCTGTTCCACGGTAAAAAATCTCTATTATCCTGCTTTTTGCATTTTTTGCTGTAAAAAAAATAAATAATAGTGTCTCCCTGATTTTTCAGACACAAATATATCTGTTGAAAATAGTCTGGTGTAGGCCCGAGAAATACAAGTGTGGTTTTGCAGTTCCACGGTACAAACCTCTGTATTATCCACTTTTGGGCCATTTGTATCTAAAAAAAACAGTTTAAGTGTGTCGCTCACTGTTCAGCCGCAAATATATATATATTTTAAAAAGCCTGGTATACACCAGTAAATTATAACTGTGGTTTTGCTGTTCCACAGTAAAAAATCTCTATTATCCTGCTTTTGGCATTTTTTGCAGTAAAAGATAAATAGTGTCTCCTGATTGTTCAGACACAAATATATCTGTTGAAAATAGTCTGGTGTAGGCCCGAGAAATACAAGTGTGGTTTTGCAGTTCCACGGTTCAAACCTCTGTATTATCCACTTTTGGGCCATTTGTATTTAAAAAAAAACAGTTTGAGTGTGTCGCTCACTGTTCAGCCGCAAATATATATATATTCAAAAAAGTCTGGTATACACCAGTAAATTATAACTGTGGTTTTGCTGTTCCACGGTAAAACATCTCTATTATCCTGCTTTTGGCATTTTTTGCCGTAAAAAATAAATAGTGTCTCCTGATTGTTCAGACACAAATATATCTGTTGAAAATAGTCTGGTGTAGGCCCGAGAAATACAAGTGTGGTTTTGCAGTTTCACGGTTCAAACCTCTGTATTATCCACTTTTGGGCCATTTGTATCTAAAAAAAACAGTTTGAGTGTGTCGCTCACTGTTCAGCCGCAAATATATATATATTCAAAAAAGTCTGGTATACACCAGTAAATTATAACTGTGGTTTTGCTGTTCCACGGTAAAACATCTCTATTATCCTGCTTTTGGCATTTTTTGCCATAAAAAATAAATAGTGTCTCCTGATTGTTCAGACACAAATATATCTGTTGAAAATAGTCTGGTGTAGGCCCGAGAAATACAAGTGTGGCTTTGCAGTTTCCCGGTTCAAACCTCTGTATTATCCACTTTTGGGCCATTTGTATCTAAAAAAAACAGTTTGAGTGTGTCGCTCACTGTTCAGCCGCAAATATATATATATTTTTAAAAGCCTGGTATACACCAATAAATTATAACTGTGGTTTTGCTGTTCCACAGTAAAAACTCTATTATCCTGCTTTTGGCATTTTTTGCCGTAAAAAATAAATAGTGTCTCCTGATTGTTCAGACACAAATATATCTGTTGAAAATAGTCTGGTGTAGGCCCGAGAAATACAAGTGTGGTTTTGCAGTTCCACGGTTCAAACCTCTGTATTATCCACTTTTGGGCCATTTGTATCTTAAAAAAAAACAGTTTGAGTGTGTCGCTCACTGTTCAGCCGCAAATATCTCTATTTAAAAAAGTGTGGTATACCCCAGTAAACAATAACTGTGGTTTTGCCATCCCACGGTAAAAAATCTCTATTATTCAGGTTTTGGTAGTTTTTTCCGTAAAGAAAAACAGTAGTGTCTCCTGACTGTTGTGACTCAAAAATATATCTGTTGAAAATAGTCTTGTGTAGGCCCGACATCCCAGTGTGGTTTCGCAGTTCCACGGGTCAAATCGCTGTACTATCCAGTTTTGGGCCTTTGGTATCTAAAAAAAAACAGTTTGAGTGTGTCGCTCACTGTTCAGCCGCAAATATCTCTATTTAAAAAAGTGTGGTATACCCCAGTAAACAATAACTGTGGTTTTCCTCTTCCACGGTTCTAATCTACTCTTTATTACCCTTTTTCCATTGATAGTGCAAGTGTAAGCTATTTTACTTCATTTACAATGGGCAAGGCGCGTGGCAAGGGACGTGGAAGTGGACGTTCTGGTGATGGTTTGTGCAGAGGACGGGGTCGTGGCCAAGGTGAAAATGCGCCACAACCAACAGCCACATCTTCTCGCTCCCACTTCTTGACCGAATTACTAGGGAAGCACAGAACAACACCAGTATTGAGAACTGATCAGTGTGAACAGGTTATTAATTGGATAGCAAACAATACTTCCAGTTACCTGGGCACCACCACCTCCGGTTTGTCTTCCACACGGTCAACTCTTAGTAGCCGTGAGTCTCGACCGCATACTCCTCCTCACCCTGATGCTCCTTCCTCCCACCATGCCGAGTGTCGTCAGACAGCAAGTGATCCCACACTTGGACACTCTGAAGAGCTGTTCACTGGTCCATTTCCATATTTGGGCCCCTCGCCTGATACGCTTGAAGTGGTGGAAGAGGAGATCCCATGTTGCGATGCCCAAATATTTGAACAGCCACGGCCACAGGAAGTCGACGTTGGCAATCTGTCACAAGAGGTGGACGATGACGAGACACAATTGCCAGGAAGTGAGGAGGAGGATCGTGGTGCGCAAGTGGAAGAGGAGGAGGTGGTGGATGATCTAGTAACTGACCCAACGTGGAAGGAGGGCATGCAGAGTGAGGCCAGCAGCACACAGGGGGAGGGAGGCAGAGTACCCCAACAGGCAGGAAGAAGCAATGTGGTGGCCGCAGACAGAAGGCAGGCAACCGTTCCCCGTAACACCAACATGAGGGACGTTGCCAGTACAAGCGGTAGGTCTTCCAGAGTCTGGAATTTTTTTAAAGACTCTGCTGATAACCCCAAAAAGGCCATATGTTCCACCTGCCATGCCAGCATCAGCAGGGGTGACAAAACTACCAGCCTGACCACCACCAGCATGATCAGGCACATGGCAGCAAAGCACCCGACTTTGTGGGGCGAAACCCAGGGTCCACGACCAGTGTCAGCAGGTGTCACCACTGCTTCTTCCACTGTTGTGCGTGCAATAGAACCCCCTGTTGTGTGTGCAAGGCAATCCCCTGTCCATACTGCATGTAAAGATGCCCCCTCCTCTCAGTCTTCACTTGTTATGGCAGTTTCTCAAGAAACAGCATCAACGTCCACGTCCACATCCCACCGCAGCGTTCAATTGTCCATATCCCAGACCTTTGAACGAAAGCGGAAATTCGCAGCTAACGCCCCACAGGCTACAGTCCTAAATTCGCACATTTCACAACTGCTTGCATTGGAAATGCTGCCTTTTAGGCTGGTGGAGACGGAATCCTTCCGCAATCTTATGGCGGTGGCCGTCCCTCGGTACTCGGTCCCCAGCCGACACTATTTTGCCCGGTGTGCCATCCCCGCACTACACAAGCACGTGTCCCAATGCATCTGTCGTGCCCTCAACAACGCAGTTACTGGGAGAGTCCACCTGACAACGGACACGTGGACAAGTGCTTGTGGCCAGGGACGGTACATCTCTCTGACGGCACACTGGGTAAACATAGTGGAAGCCGGGACCCAGTCGGACCTTGGGACGGAACACATCCTCCCCACACCGAGGATTGCGGGCCCTTTGTCAGTCAGAGTTGCCCCCACAGTGTACAGCTCCTGCGCATCCTCCTCCTCCTCCTCATGTTCAGCCTCCATCTCAGATATCACCACATCAGCTACAAGCTGGAAGCATTGCAGTACTGCCTCCGCCAAGCGGCAACAGGCTGTGCTGAAACTCATAAGCTTAGGTGATAAACCTCACACTGCTTGTGAGTTGTGGACAGCTGTGAAAGAGCAGGCAGATCTGTGGCTGAGACCGCTGAACCTACATCCCGGCATGGTCGTGTGTGACAATGGCCGTAACCTGGTGGCGGCTCTGAGGCGAGGTGAGATCACACACGTACCATGTCTGGCTCATGTGCTTAACCTCGTGGTTCAGCGGTTTCTTAAAGCGTACCCCGAGTTGCCAGATCTGCTCGTGAAAGTACGCCGCCTGTCAGCTCATTTTCGCAAGTTGGCTACAGCTTCCGCCGCCCTTCCTGTGTTGCAGCAGCGTTTGCAGCTTCCGGCACGCCGACTGGTGTGTGATGTCCCCACACGTTGGAACTCTACCCTCCACATGTTGCAAAGGATTTGTGAGCAGAAGAGAGCAGTTGTGGAGTACCAGCTGCAACAAGGCCATCGATATTCAGGTCAGACTCCACACATAAGACCTCAGGAGTGGACCTGGATGTCTGACATATGTACCATCCTGACAAACTTTGAGGAGGCCACCAAGATGGTGAGTGGCGATGACGCCATCATTAGTGTCAGCATCCCACTTGTCTGTCTTTTGCAACGCTCTCTGAAGAGAATTAAAGAGGAGGCATTGCAGCCGGAGTATGATGAGATGGATCAAGAAGCCGTAGCGGGCGATTACACACAGCCCAGCCTCATCTCATCCCAACGTGCATTGGGGGACAATGAGGGAGAGGAGGAGGAGGAGGAGGAGGAAGAGCAGGAGCTGCTATCATGCGTTGTAGATGGTAGTACCTGTACAAGTGTCATACAGTCGGTTCAGCGTGGGTGGCCTGAGGACAGGGGGGACGAGGAAGAGGAGGAGGAGGAGGAGAGCATGGTCAGTCGTCATCTTGGTGAGGACACGGAAATCTTGCCCGTTACCAGTCTGGCACGCATGGCTGACTTTATGTTACGCTGCCTTAACCGTGACCCTCGCGTTGTCAAAATGTTGGGTGACAGTCATTACTGGTTGGTGACACTTGTAGACCCCCGCTACAAGGAGAACTTTCACTCTCTTATTCCTGAGGTGGAGAGGTCTACAAAAATGGGGCAATACCAGAAGGCCCTTGCTGCAGAACTCTTAAAAAAATTCACATCTGAACACGCTAGCGGCAGAAGTCACAGTTCGTTGCCCAACCAAGGCGTACAGGCGAGAGAGATGCAACTCCAATCCAGCAGAGGCAGGGGAACACTGTCAACGTTCTGGGACAGTTTTCTGACCCGCCAAGCTTACAGGCCCTGAGGCGCGGGGTACTCTCACAAGGAGTGGAAAGTTTCAAAAGATGGTGAGGGAGTACCTTGCCGATCGTACCAGCATCCTCCGTGATTCCTCTGTGCCTTTTAATTATTGGGTATCCAAGCTGGACACTTGGAATGAACTTGCTCTGTACGCCTTGGAGGTCCAGGCCTGCCCTGCCGCTAGCGTGTTATCGGAGCGTGTTTTTAGTGCCGCTGGGGGAATTATAACTGATAAGCGCACTCGCCTGTCAACTGACAATGCTGACAAGCTGACCCTTATCAAAATGAACAAGGGCTGAATTGGGCCAGACTTCTCATCACCACCAAATGACAGCAGAGTAACATAAAGTCAAATCCACTTCACACCCACACATGGGTATATGCTTCCTCGTTTCGGCTGTTTAATCTTCTTCTCCTTATCCTCAGCCTCCACCACCACTATACCACCAGGGTGCCTGCATTGCAAGTTCCTCCGTCCTTATTTTTGGCAGCTTTTGCTTGCAAGGCATAAGCAAATACTATGGGACACCCACTCCCCAATAATGGGACTTATGTTTGTAATATGCTGTACTGCATGGCTCTTGTAAGGGGCATTGCAAGTTGCTCCGTCCTAATTTTTGGCAGCTTTTACTGGGAAAGCATAAGCAAATACTATGGGATACCCACTCCCCAATAATGGGACTTATGTTTGTAATATGCTGTACTGCATGGCTCTTGTAAGGGGCATTGTAAGTTGCTCCGTCCTAATTTTTGGCAGCTTTTGCTGGGAAAGCATAAGCAAATACTATGGGACACCCACACCCCAATAATGGGACTTATGTTTGTAATATGCTGTACTGCATGGCTCTTGTAAGGGGCATTGCAAGTTGCTCCGTCCTAATTTTTGGCAGCTTTTGCTGGGAAAGCATAAGCAAATACCATGGGACAACCACTCCCCAATAATGGGACTTATGTTTGTAATATGCTGTACTGTATGGCTCTTGTAAGGGGCATTGCAAGTTGCTCTGTCCTAATTTTTGGCAGCTTTTGCTTGCAAGGCATAAGCAAATACTATGGGACACCCACTCCCCAATAATGGGACTTATGTTTGTAATATGCTGTACTGCATGGCTCTTGTAAGGGGCATTGCAAGTTGCTCCATCCTAATTTTTGGCAGCTTTTGCTGGGAAAGCATAAGCAAATACTATGGGACACCCACTCCCTAATAATGGGACTTATGTTTGTAATATGCTGTACTGCATGGCTCTTGTAAGGGGCATTGCAAGTTGCTCCATCCTAATTTTTGGCAGCTTTTGCTGGGAAAGCATAAGCAAATACTATGGGAGACCCACTCCCCAATAATGGGACTTATGTTTGTAATATGCTGTACTGCATGGCTCTTGTAAGGGGCATTGCAAGTTGCTCTGTCCTAATTTTTGGCAGCTTTTGCTGGGAAAGCATAAGCAAATACCATGGGACACCCACTCCCCAATAATGGGACTTATGTTTGTAATATGCTGTACTGCATGGCTCTTGTAAGGCGCATAGCAAGTTGCTCCGTCCTAATTTTTGGCAGCTTTTGCTGGGAAAGCATAAGCAAATACTATGGGACACCCACTCCCCAATAATGGGACTTATGTTTGTAATATGCTGTACTGCATGGCTCTTGTAAGGGGCATTGCAAGTTGCTCCATCCTAATTTTTGGCAGCTTTTGCTGGGAAAGCATAAGCAAATACTATGGGAGACCCACTCCCCAATAATGGGACTTATGTTTGTAATATGCTGTACTGCATGGCTCTTGTAAGGGGCATTGCAAGTTGCTCCGTCCTAATTTTTGGCAGCTTTTGCTGGGAAAGCATAAGCAAATACCATGGGACACCCACTCCCCAATAATGGGACTTATGTTTGTAATATGCTGTACTGCATGGCTCTTGTAAGGGGCATTGCAAGTTGCTCCGTCCTAATTTTTGGCAGCTTTTGCTTGCAAGGCATAAGCAAATACTATGGGACACTCACTCCCCAATAATGGGACTTATGTTTGTAATATGCTGTCCTGCATGGCTCTTGTAAGGGGCATTGCAAGTTGCTCCGTCCTAATTTTTGGCAGCTTTTGCTGGGAAAGCATAAGCAAATACTATGGGACACCCACTCCCCAATAATGGGACTTATGTTTGTAATGTGCTGTACTGCATGTGACGCGCCCCCTGGGCCGTATGTACACGTGTGTGGGATACCCGGTGCCTGGTCTCTGGGGTCTGTAGTCTCCGTGGCGGTGACCCGGTCCCGTGGCTCAGGCTGGTCAAACCATTGGCAGTCTTTCTTAGGTTTTGAGGTTAATTGTCCGACTGCGCCACCCGTGGATTGCGGTCAGGGAGTACCACCGCTGCGAGGCAGACCGCTGAGGCTGGTGTTGTGTGCGCAGCATAGAATGGGATAACTCCCCTCGGGAGGAGTAAAGCCTTAGGGCAGTGAGTGTGGATGATGGGGGTGATGGTGCACGAGCGCAGCAGGAACGACTCAGAGTCTTTGCAGTGCAGTTCAGGGTCTTTACTGATGATTATAAGGTAGACCCTTCCGGGAGTACTGGCTAGCATAAGAGGCCTGGTCAGTCTGTGAGCAAGCAGAAGTTCCCCTGGCCAGGTGGAGTTGTAGGCCTCCCCGTCTGTCTGCACTCTTCCTGGCTACCTTGCTGTAAGCGGGTGATAGTAGCCCACGTCCCTGAGTGTACCGTGTAGTACTCACCCGTATGGCTGGTGACTTGGGGCCTTCTGTTAGCCTCCGCTCCACGACGGCGGTGCTGGTCCCTTGCTTGTGACTGAGCCTCCGGGCTTCTATGGCCAGAGGACCTGAAATCCCCTGCTGGCTGGTTTCTGCTGCTGGATATATAAGTCCTCACAGCTTCGGACTCCTGTGTCCGGTTCCTATTGTCTTCTGCCAGGGCGAGCTCTGCTCAGCTTCCAGCCCCTGGTCTTTAGCTCCTAGCTCCTACAGAGCTCCTTGCTGTTACTTTCCCTTGCTCTCACTCTGACTCTGACTGTTCTCTGACTCACTCAACCCCGCCCCAGATCCAGTTTATAAGGGCAGAATTCTCCCCTCCCAGGACTGGGGCAGGAGGATGTTGCATGTTTAAGGGATCCTGACCAGGAAACCTCCCACTTGCTCTCCGACGTAATATCTCTATTACTGTGGTGACCAGACCCCTGGGGTGCCACACATGGCTCTTGTAAGGGGCATTGCAGTTCCTCATAATTTTTGGAAAGCCTTCCATTCACTGCTTAGGCCAACAGTGCACGGGAGACCCAGTTGCTATAAATCGAAAAAAAGGTTTAGTTAACGCCCTCTGACCTCCATGTCATTTCCAAGGGGTATTGGAGTGGCTCGAAATTTTTGGTAGGCATTGCACTCACTGTATGCCCTATAACTGTGTAGCCAAACCGCTCCTTTTGTTACAGAAACATATCCTACAAGACAAATCTGGTTGACTGGCCTGATATTGATGTGAGTGGTCCCTGTTCCTCCTGCTCTTTCTCCTTTGCCACCACCTCATCCATCATTTATCACCTGAAGCTTTGCGTTAACAGGAGTCATAGAACTGGGATAGTAGCAGGAAAACATCCAGCAATCCTCGGAGGAGGTAGGATATGCGCCAAAACGCGGACCACCTCAGGCCTAGCCGCTACTACATACATGCGCTTGCATTTCAAGAAAACAAAGCAGATGCTAACTTCTATCATCATCATCATGCTCCTCACCTAGGCACTCTCAACTCCCCTGATGGAGAAGCCAGGGCCCACCGGAGGAGTCTGGTTCTCTGGTGGGCTCGTCCAATGCTGCCCTAAAGCAGGCCAGGCTAAGAAAAGTGTGGGGGAAGGTGACAGGAGAAATCAGGGCGGCTGGGGACCGAGTATGGACACCTGGCCGCCACCTGGCGGCTGGGGAGCGATCGTGGACACCCTGCCGTCTGGCGGCTGGGGACTGAGTATGGATACCTCGCTGCCGAAGCGGCCATGAGGTAGTGGCCAGCTTCGGCCTCCCCCAAACTAAAAGGCCCCATTTCAAGTGAAAGCTAGCAGTATCGTATTGAAGCCTGCGGGTGGGTGGGTGGTTGGCTGCATATTTTCGCTTGCATTGCAAGGAATGGGGGAGGTACAATTGAACACTGCCCTGGGAGAAGGACTTGCACGGGGATAGTTGCAAGTCTGCATCTTCTGATGCGACAAGGATCACTTCTGATGGGCACACTTTTAGACAGTGACCTGGGGGTCAGAGATGCTTCCAGGGGTCTTCCCCATGCTGATCCCTTGTCTTTTCAGCACTGTATGCATGTGTCACACAGCACATGGCCAGATAAGGTTGTAAAATGTTAAAATGACATTTCCCGGTGAACGCATTTGTCACGGTTGAAAGCAATACAAAAGAGCAAAAACGCATGAAAAATGCTACTTGTGAACATACCCCAAGGTGTGGAGGAGTATTTTTGTTTTTGGTTATTTATTTTACCTTATACACAAGTTTTTACCCTGGAAAGGAAATTCCTTAACATATTTCACAGGAAAACCGTTTCAGTTTCGTTTTTGAACGTTTTATTGTGAGCCCGCAAAAGTAGCTTAATACCTCTGACCACGTTGTTGACAGCAGTGACCTGGGGGTCAGAAATGCTTCCAGGGGCGATCCTCATGCTGCCCCCATGTCTTTTGAGCACTGTCACTATCGTTTTGGCCACTTTTTAGGCTTTCTACAGACTGCCGGGGGTGCTGCCGCAAAAATGCTCGGGTCTCTCATAGACTAACATTGGGCTCATTGCTCGGGTCGAGCACCCGAGTATCACGGTAAGCTCGGCCCGAGCTTCGAGCACCCGAGCATTTTAGTGATCGCTCAACACTATCAGTCGTCATCTTGGTGAGGACACGGAAGTCTTGCCCGTTACCAGTCTGGCACCCATGGCTGACTTTATGTTACGCTGCCTTAACCGTGACCCTCGCATTGTCAAAATGTTGGGTGACAGTCATTACTGGTTGATGACACTTTTAGACCCCCTCTACAAGGAGAACTTTCAGTCTCTTATTCCTGAGTTGGAGAGGTCTACAAAAATGGGGCAGTACCAGAAGGCCCTTGCTGCAGAACTATTGAAAAAATTCCCATCTGAACACGGTAGCGGCAGAGGTCACAGTTCGCTGCCCAACTAAGGCATACAGGCGAGAGAGACGCAACTCCAATCAAGCAGAGGCAGGGGAACACTGACAATGTTCTAGGACAGTTTTCTGAGACCTGCCCAGCTTACAGGCCCTGAGGCGCGGGGTACTCTCACAAGGAGTGGAAAGTTTCAAAAGATGGTGAGGTAGTACCAGCGTCCTCCGTGATTCCTCTGTGCCTTTTAATTATTGGGTATCCAAGCTGGACACTTGGAATGAACTCACTCTGTATGCCTTGGAGGTCCTGGCCTGCCCTGCCGCTAGCGTGTTATCGGAGTGTGCTTTTAGTGCCGCTGGGGGAATTATAACTGATAAGCGCACTCGCCTGTCAACTGACAATGCTGACAAGCTGACCCTTATCAAAATGAACAAGGGCTGGATTGGGCCAGACTTCTCATCACCACCAAATGACAGCAGAGTAACATAAAGTCAAATCCACTGTGTTATTTCGGGAGGTGTATTCCCATGCATCGCTTCACACCCACACATGGGTATACGCTTCCTCATTTCGGCTGTTTTTTGCTCTTCTCCTTATCCTCAGCCTCCACGACCACTATACCACCAGGGTGACCATGGTTCATGTTGCCAGCATTGCAAGTTCCTCTGTCCTAATTTTTGGCAGCTTTTGCTTGGAAGGCATAGGCAAAGACTATGGGAGACCCACTCCCCAATAATGGGAATAATGTTTTTAATATGCTGTACTGCATGGCTCTTGTAAGGGACATTGCAAGTTCCCCCTTCCTAATTTTTGGCAGCTTTTGCTTGGAAGGCATAGGCAAAGACTATGGGAGACCCACTCCCCAATAATGGGAATAATGTTTTTAATATGCTGTACTGCATGGCTCTTGTAAGGGGTATTAAAATCGTCTTGTTAAGCTACTGTGACCTCCACGTCTCTTCCAAGGGTCGTTAATATTGTCTTTTTATTCCACTGCGACCTCCACCACTCTTCCAAGGGGCATTAAAAGCGTCTTGTTAAGCTACTGTGACCTCCACGTCTCTTCCACAGGGCGTTGATATTGTCCTTTTATTCCACTGTAACCTCCACCACTCTTCCAAGGGGCATTGATATTGTCTTTTTATTCCAGTGCGACCTCCACCACTCTTCCAAGGGGCATTAAAACCGTCTTGTTAAGCTACTGTGACCTCCACGTCTCTTCCATGGGGCATTGATATTGTCTTTTTATTCCACTGTAACCTCCACCACTCTTCCAATGGGCATTAAAACTGTCTTGTTAAACCACTCTGAACTCCACGTCTCTTCCAAGGGGCATTAAAACCATCTTGTTAAGCTACTGTGACCTCCACATCTCTTCCAAGGGGCATTAAAACTGTCTTGTTAAACCACTCTGAACTCCACGTCTCTTCTAAGGGGCATTAAAACCGTCTTGTTAAACCACTCTGAACTCCACAGCTCTTCCAAGGGGCATTGACATGTTGTTTTTAATTACCTCTAACCTCCACGACTCTTGCAACGGGCATTGCATTTCCTCCTAATTTTTGTCAGCTTTTGCTTTTCAATGCATAGGCGAACACTAAGGGAGACACACTCCCCAATAATGGGTAGAAGGTTTTTAATACGCTGTAATCCACGTCTGTTTCAAGGGGCATTGCAGTGCCTAATAATTTTTGGAAAGCCTTCCATTCCCTGCTTAGGCCAACAGTGTACAGGAGACCCAGTTGCTATAAATGGAAAAAACGGTTTAGTTAAGGCCCTCTGACCTCCATGTCACTTCCAAGGGGCATTGGAGTGCCTCGAAATTTTTGGTAGGCATTGCATTCACTGTATGCCTTATAACTGTGTAGCTGAACCGCTCCTTTTGGTACAGAAACATATCCTACAAGATATGTGTGGTTGGCTGGCCTGATATTGATGTGAATGGTCCCTGTTCCTCCTGCTCTTTCTCCTTTGCCACCACCTCATCCATCATTCATCACCTGAAGCTTTGTTTTAACGGGAGTCATAGAACTGGGATAGTAGCAGGAAAACATCCAGCAATCCTCGAAGGAGGTAGAATATGCGCCAAAACGCTGACCACCTCAGGCCTAGCTGCTACTACATACATGCGCTTGCATTCCAAGGAACAGAAAGCTAAGGAGGTGGATGGCCTCATGATCATGAATAATTTACTCGTTGTGTAGGAGGCCGACCACTGCTGCTGTCTACCTTCTGAACTTTGTGTTGAAGCCTGATTGACCCAGGACCCGCAATCCTCTATGTCTGGAGGACGTGTTCCATCCCAGTGTCCAACTGTGTCCCGGCTTTCACAATATTAACCCAGTGTGAAGGCGTCAGTGAGATGGACCATTCCTGGCCACATTCACTTGTCCACGTGTTTGTGGTTAGGCTGTCCTTCCCACTAAATGCACTGGGGAGGGCACAGGTAATGTTTTGGTATGCGCGCTTGTGTATAAGGCGCACCGGGACAAATAGGGGCGGCTGGGGACCGTTTTTGGACACCCGGCCACCCCTACGCGGCTGGGGACTGTGTGTGGGCACCCGGCCGCGGGGCGGCTGGGGACTGAGTATGGACACCCGGCCGCCCCCTGGCGGCTGGGGACCAAGCGTGGACACCCGGCCGCCGGGCGGCTGGGGACTGAGTATGAATACCAGGCTACCGACGCAGCCAAGACGTGGTGGCCAGATTCCACCTCCACATGCCTAAAAGGCCCAATTTCAAGTGCAAGCAAGCTAGCAGTATGGTATTGCAGCCTGGGGGTGGGTGGGTGGCAGGCTGCATACTTGCGCTTGTATTGCAAGTTATGGGGGAGGTACAATTGAACACTGCCCTGGGACAAGGACTTGCACGGGGATAGTTGCAAGTCTGCATCTTCTGATGGGGCAAGGATCACTTCTGATGGGCACACTTTTAGGCAGTGACCTGGGTGTCAGAGATGCTTCCAGGGGTCTTCCCCATGCTGTTCCCATGTCTTTTTAGCACTGTATGCATGTGTCACACAGCACATGGCCAGATAAGGTTGTAAAATGTTAAAATGACATTTCCCGGTGAATGCATTTGTCACGGTTGAAAGCAATACAAACGTGCAAAAACGCATAAAAAATTCTACTTGTGAACATAGCCCAAGGTGTGGAGGAGTATTTTTGTTTTTGGTTATTTATTTTACCTTATACACAAGTCTTTACCCTGGAAAGGATGTTCCTTAACCCCTTTCCGAGCTGGTCAGTAATAGCACACACCAGGTCGGGAAGGCCGGTTCAGCGGGGGCTCCGGTGGTGAGCCCACACTGAAGCAAGCACATGTCAGCTGATTATTGGAATCGCAATCCACCCGCGGCTGTTAACATGTTAAATCTCTGACAGTGGCATTTAACTCGCGCTTCCGGGAGTCCTAAGCCCCGCCCATCAGTGACCCCGTCACGTGATCGCGGGTCACCAATGGGTGGGCATGACAACTCAGGGTCTGCAGCAGACGCCTGTGGTTGTCATGTCTCAATTGCTATGAGCGCCACCTAGTGGTCAGCGCTCATAGCAAGTGAGCATTTCTCCTGCATACAAGCGATCTGCTCATCGCTTGTATGCAGTAGAAGCAATCAGACAACTGCTGCTTCTAGTCTCCTCTGGAGACTATAGAAGCAAGCAGAAAGTGTAAAAAAAAGTTTTAAAAATATTAAAAAAATAAAAAATATATAAAAGTTTAAGTCACCCCCCTTTCGCCCCATTCAAAATAAAATATATATATATATAAAAAAAAAACACATACACATATTTAGTATCGCCGCGTTCAGAATCGCCCGATCTATCAATATAAAAGAAGAATTAATACAATCAGTAAATGGCGTAACGAGAAAAAAATTTTAAACGCCAGAATTAAGTTTTTTTGGTCGCTACAACTTTGCAATAAAATGCAATAACGGGCGATCAAAACATCGGATCTACCCCAAAATGGTATCAATAAAAATGTCAGCCCGGCACGCAAAAAATAAGCCCTCACCTGGCCCCAGATCCTGAAAAATGGAGAAGCTAAGGGTCTCGGAAAATGGCGTCATTTTTTTTTGTTTTTTTAGCAAGCTTTGGATTTTTTTTTCACCACTTAAATAAAAAAGAACCTATACATGTTTGGTGTCTATGAACTCGTAACGACCTGGAAAATAATGATGGCAGGTCAGTTTTAGCAATCTGTGAACGTGGTAAAAAAAGGACCCAAAAAAACAACTGTGGAATTGCATTTTTTTGCAGTTTCACTGCACTTGGATATTTTTTCCCATTTTCCAGCACATGATATGGTAAAACCAGTGATGCTGTTTAAAAGTACAACTCGTCCCGCAAAAAATAAGCCCTCACATGGCCATATTGAACGAAAATTAAAAAAGTTCTGGCTCTGGGAAGAAGGGGAGCAAAAAAGGAAAACACAAAAACAGAAAGACCCATGGTCGTTAAGGGGTTAACATATTTCACAGGAAAGCACTTTCACTTTCGTTTTTGAACGTTTTATTGTGAGCCTGTAAAAGTGGCTTAATACCTCTGACCACGTTGTTGACAGCAGTGACCTGGGGGTCAGAAATGCTTCCAGGGGCGATCCCCATGCTGTCCCCATGTCATTTGAGCACTGTCACTATCGTTTTGGGCACTTTTTAGGCTTTCTACAGACTGCCGGGGGAGCCGCCGCAAAAATGATCGAGTCTCCCATAGACTAACATTGGGCTCGTTGCTCGGGTCGAGCACCCGAGTATCACAGTGAGCTCGGCCCGAGCTTCGAGCACCCAAGCATTTTAGTGCTCGCTCAACACCAGTGCTCATCTGTCACTGTGTATAGTGCTCAGCAGTCACTGTATATAGTGCTCATCTGTCACTGTATATAGGGCTCATCAGTCACTGCATATAGTGCTCATTAGTCACTGTATATAGTGCTCATCAGTCACTGTGTATAGTGCTCATCAGTCACTGTATATAGTGCTCATCAGTCACTGTGTATAGTGCTCATCAGTCACTGTGTATAGTGTTCACCAGTCACTGTATATAGAGCTTATCAGTCACTGTGTATAGAGCTTATCAGTCACTGTGTATAGTGCTCATCAGTCACTGTGTATAGTGCTCATCAGTCACTGTGTATAGTGTTCACCAGTCACTGTATATAGTGCTCATCAGCCACTGTGTATAGTGCTCATCAGTCACTGTATATAGTGCTCATCAGTCACTGTGTATAGTGCACATCAGTCACTGTGTATAGTGCTCATCAGTCTCTGTATATAGTGCTCATCAGTCACTGTGTATAGTGCTCATCAGTCACTGTGTATAGTGCTCATTAGTCACTGTATATAGTGCTCATCAGTCACTGTGTATAGTGCTCAGCAGTCACTGTATATAGTGCTCAGCAGTCACTGTATATAGTGCTCATCAGTCACTATATATAGTGCTCATCAGTCACTGTGTATATTGTTCAGCAGTCCCTGTGTATAGTGCTCATCAGTCACTGTATATAGTGCTCATCAGTCAGTATGTACAATGCTCATCAGTCACTGTATATAATGCTCATTGTCACGAAAAAACTTGGTCAGACCTTGCAGCCCTCTGGCGCCCCCATATAATAATTTTTAGCTGCATCTCGCCCGGAAAATAATTTTGGGCTTAGTAGCAGTGTGTGATACTCATTGTATTTGGTCATCTATACCAAGCTCCACCAGCTTTCAAATTAATAATAATTTTTAGCTGCATCTAGCCCGGAAAATTTTTTTGGTCTTAGTAACAGTGTTTGGTACTCATTCTATTAGGCCATCTATACCAAGCTCCACCAGATTTGAAATTAATAATAATTTTTAGCTGCATCTTGCCTGTAAAATAATTTTGGGCATAGTAGGAGTGTGTGGTACTCATTGTGTCAGACCATCTATTCGAAGCTCCACCAGCTTTCAAATTCCTAATAATTTTTAGCTGCATCTTGCCTGGAAAATAATTTTGGGCCTGTAGCAGTGTGTGGTACTCATTCTATTAGGCCATCTATACCAAGCTCCACCAGCTTTGAAATTAATAATAATTTTTAGCTGCATCTAGCCGGGAAAGTAATTTTGGGCATAGTAGCAGTGTGTGGTACTCATTCTATTAGGCCATCTATACTAAGCTCCACCAGCTTTCAAATTACTAATAATTTTTAGCTTCATCTAGCCTGTAAAATAATTTTGGGCATATTAGCAGTGTGTGGTACTCATTCTATTAGGCCATTTATACTAAGCTCCACCAGCTTTCAAATTACTAATAATTTTTCGCTGCATCTTGCCTGTAAAATAATTTTGGGCATATTAGCAGTGTGTGGTACTCATTCTATTAGGCCATTTATACTAAGCTCCACCAGCTTTCAAATTACTAATAATTTTTAGCTTCATCTTGCCTGTAAAATAATTTTGGGCATAATAGCAGAGTGTGATACTCATTCTATTAGGCCATCTATACTAAGCTCCACCAGCTTTGAAATTAATAATAATTTTTAGCTGCATCTAGACCGGAAAATAATTTTGGGCATATTAGCAGTGTGTAGTACTCATTGTATTAGGCCATCTATACCAAGCTCCACCAGCTTTGAAATTAATAATAATTTTTAGCTGCATCTTGCCCGGAAAATAATTTTGGGCTTCGTAGCAGTGTGTGGTACTCATTGTATTAGGCCATCTATACCAAGCTCCTCCAGCTTTGAAATTAATAATAATTTTTAGCTGCATGTAGCCTGGAAAATAATTTGAGGCATATTAGCAGTGTGTGGTACTCATTCTATTAGGCCATCTATACTAATCTCCACCAGCTTTCAAATCACTAATAATTTTTAGCTGCATCTTGCCTGGAAAATAATTTTGGGAATATTAGCAGTGTGTGGTACTCATTCTATTAGGCGATCTATACTAAGCTCCACCAGCTTTCAAATTCCTAATAATTTTTTGCTGCATCTTGCCTGGAAAGTAATTTTAGGACTGTAGCAGTGTGTGGTACTCATTCCATTAGGCCATCTATACCAAGCTCCACCAGCTTTGAAATTAATAATAATTTTTAGCTGCATCTTGCCTGGAAAATAATTTTGGGCATATTAGCAGTGTGTGGTACTCATTCTATTAGGCGATCTATACTAAGCTCCACCAGCTTTCAAATTCCTAATAATTTTAGCTGCATCTTGCCTGGAAAATAATTTTGGGCCTGTTGCAGTGTGTGGTACTCATTCTATTAGGCCATCTATACCAAGCTCCTCCAGCTTTGAAATTAATAATAATTTTTAGCTGCATCTTGGCTGTAAAATAATTTTGGGCATATTAGCAGTGTGTGGTACTCATTCTATTAGGCCATCTATGCCAAGCTCCACCAGCTTTGAAATTAATAATAATTTTTAGCTGCATCTAGCTGGAAAATAATTTTGGGCATAGAAGCAGTGTGTGGTACTCATTCTATTAGGCCATCTATACTAAGCTCCACCAGTTTTCAAATTACTAATAATTTTTAGCTTCATCTTGCCTGTAAAATAATTTTGGGCATAATAGCAGAGTGTGATACTCATTCTATTAGGCCATCTATACTAAGCTCCACCAGCTTTCAAATTCCTAATAATCTTTAGCTGCATCTTGCCTGGAAAATAATTTTGGGCCTGTAGCAGTGTGTGGTACTCATTATATTAGGCCATCTATACCAACCTCCACCAGCTTTGAAATTTATAATAATTTTTAGCTGCATCTAGCCTGGAAAATAATTTTGGCCTTAGTAGCAGTGTGTGTTACTCATTGTATTAGGCCATCTATACCAAGCTCCACCAGCTTTGAAATTAATAATAATTTTTAGCTGCATCTTGCCCGGAAAATAATTTTGGGCTTAGTAGCAGTGTGTGGTACTCATTGTATTATGTCATCTATACCAAGCTCCTCCAGCTTTGAAATTAATAATAATTTTTAGCTGCATGTAGCCCGGAAAATAATTTGGGGCATATTAGCAGTGTGTGGTACTCATTATATTAGGCCATCTTTAACAAGCTCCACCAGCGTTGAAATTAATAATAATTTTTAGCTGCATCTAGTCCAGAAAATAATTTTGGGCATAGTAGCAGTGTGTGGTACTCATTCTATTAGGCCATCTATACTAAGCTCCACCAGCTTTCAAATTCCTAATAATTTTTAGCTTCATCTTGCCTGTAAAATAATTTAGGGCATAATAGCAGAGTGTGATACTCATTCTATTAGACCATCTATACTAAGCTCCACCAGCTTTCAAATTCCTAATAATTTTTAGCGGCATCTTGCCTGGAAAATAATTTTGGGCCTGTAGCAGTGTGTTGTACTCATTGTATTAGGCCATCTATACCAAGCTCCACCAGCTTTGAAATCAATAATAATTTTTAGCTGCATATAGCCCGGAAAATAATTTTGGGCATATTAGCAGTGTGTGGTACTCATTCTATTAGGCCATCTATACTAAGCTCCACCCCATTTCAAATCACTAATAATTCTTAGCTGCATCTTGCCTGGAAAATAATTTTGGGCATATTAGCAGTGTGTGGTACTCATTCTATTAGGCCATCTATGCTAAGCTCCACCAGCTTTCAAATTCCTAATAATTTTTAGCTGCATCTTGCCTGGAAAATAATTTTGGGCCTGTAGCAGTGTGTGGTACTCATTCTATTAGGCCATCTATACCAAGCTCCACCAGCTTTAAAATTAATACTAATTTTTGCTGCATCTTGCCTGGAAAATACTTTTGGGCATATTAGCAGTGTGTGGTACTCATTATATTAGGCCATCTATACCAAGCTCCACCAGCTTTGAAATTAGTAATAATTTTTAGCTGCATCTAGCCCGGAAAATAATTTTGGGCATAGTAGCAGTGTGTGGTACTCATTCTATTAGGCCATCTATACTAAGCTCCACCAGCTTTCAAATTCCTAATAATTTTTAGCTGCATCTTGCCTGTAAAATAATTTTGGGCATAATAGCAGAGTGTGGTACTCATTCTATTAGTCCATCTATACTAAGCTCCACAAGCTTTCAAATTCCTAATAATTTTTAGCTGCATGTTGCCTGGAAAATAATTTTGGGCCTGTGGCAGTGTGTGGTACTCATTGTATTAGGCCATCTATACCAAGCTCTACCAGCTTTGAAATTATTTATAATTTTTAGCTGCATCTAGCCTGGAAAATAATTTTGGGCTTAGTAGCAGTGTGTGGTACTCATTGTATTAGGCCATCTATACCAAGCTCCACCAGATTTGAAATTAATAATAATTTTTAGCTGCATCTAGCCCGGAAAATAATTTTGGGCTTAGCAGCAGTGTGTGGTACCCATTCTATTAGGCCATCTATGCTAAGCTCCACCAGCTTTCAAATTCTTAATAATTTTTAGCTTCATCTTGCCTGTAAAATAATTTAGGGCATAATAGCAGAGTGTGATACTCATTCTATTAGACCATCTATACTAAGCTCCACCAGCTTTCAAATTCCTAATAATTTTTAGCTGCATCTTGCCTGGAAAATAATTTTGGGCTTAGTAGCAGTGTGTGGTACTCATTGTATTAGGCCATCTATACCAAGCTCCACCAGCTTTGAAATTAATAATAATTTTTAGCTGCATCTAGCCCGGAAAATAATTTGGGGCATATTAGCAGTGTGTGGTACTCATTCTATTAGGCCATCTATACTAAGCTCCACCAGCTTTCAAATCACTAATAATTTTTAGCTGCATCTTGCCTGGAAAATAATTTTCGGCATATTAGCAGTGTGTGGTACTCATTCTATTAGGCAATCTATACTTAGCTCCACCAGCTTTCAAATTACTAATAATTTTTAGCTGCATCTTGCCTGGAAAATAATTTTGGGCCTGTAGCAGTGTGTGGTACTCATTGTATTAGGCCATCTATACCAAGCTCCACCATCTTTGAAATTAATAATAATTTTTAGCTGCATCTAGCCCGGAAAATAATTTTGGGCTTAGTAGCAGTGTGTGGTACTCATTGTATTAGGCCATCTATACCAAGCTCCACCAGCTTTGAAATTAATAGTAATTTTTAGCTGCATCTTGCCCGGAAAATAATTTTAGGCTTATTAGCAGTGTGTGGTACTCATTGCATTAGGTCATCTATACCAAGCTCCTCCAGCTTTGAAATTAATAATAATTTTTAGCTGCATCTAGCCCGGAAAATAATTTGAGGCATATTAGCAGTGTGTGGTACTCATTCTATTAGGCCATCTATACTAAGCTCCACCAGCTTTCAAATCACTAATAATTTTTAGCTGCATCTTGCCTGGAAAATAATTTTGGGCATATTAGCAGTGTGTGGTACTCATTCTATTAGGCAATCTATACTTAGCTCCACCAGCTTTCAAATTACTAATAATTTTTAGCTGCATCTTGCCTGGAAAAGAATTTTGGGCCTGTAGCAGTGTGTGGTACTCATTGTATTAGGCCATCTATACCAAGCTCCACCATCTTTGAAATTAATAATAATTTTTAGCTGCATCTAGCCCGGAAAATAATTTTGGGCTTAGTAGCAGTGTGTGGTACTCATTGAATTAGGCCATCTATACCAAGCTCCACCAGCTTTGAAATTAATAGTAATTTTTAGCTGCATCTTCCCAGAAAATAATTTTAGGCTTAGTAGCAGTGTGTGGTACTCATTGCATTAGGTCATATATACCAAGCTCCTCCAGCTTTGAAATTAATAATAATTTTTAGCTGCATCTAGCCCGGAAAATAATTTGAGGCATATTAGCAGTGTGTGGTACTCATTATATTAGGCCATCTTTACCAATCTCCACCAACTTTGAAATTAATAATAATTTTTAGCTGCATCTAGTCCGGAAAATAATTTTGGGCATAGTAGCAGTGTGTGGTACTCATTCTATTAGGCCATCTATACTAAGCTCCACCAGCTTTCAAATTACTAATAATTTTTAACTTCATCTTGCCTGTAAAATAATTTTGGGCATAATAGCAGAGTGTGGTACTCATTATATTAGGCCATCTATACTAAGCTCAACCAGCTTTCAAATTCCTAATAATTTTTAGCTGCATCTTGCCTGTAAAATAATTCTGGGCCTGTAGCATTGTGTGGTACTTATTGTATTAGGCCATCTATACCAACCTCCACCAGCTTTGAAATGAATAATAATTTTTAGTTGCATCTTGCCTGTAAAATAATTTTGGGCATATTAGCAGTGTGTGGTACTCTTTCTATTAGGCCATCTATACTAAGCTCCAACAGCTTTCAAATTCCTAATAATTTTTAGCTGCATCTTGCCTGGAAAACAATTTTGGGCTTAGTAGCAGTGTGTGGTACTCATTGTATTAGGCCATCTATACCAAGCTCCACCAGCTTTGAAATTAATAATAATTTTTAGCTGCATCTAGCCCGGAAAATAATTTTGGGCTTAGTAGCAGTGTGTGGTACTCATTGTATTAGGCCATCTATACCAAGCTCCACCAGTTTTGAAATTAATAATAATTTTTAGCTGCATCTAGCCCGGAAAATAATTTTGGGCTTAGTAGCAGTGTGTGGTAGTCATTGTATTTGGCAATCTATACCAAGCTCCACCAGCTTTGAAATTAATAATAATTTTTAGCTGCATCTAGCCCGGAAAATAATTTTGGGCTTAGTAGCAGTGTGTGGTACTCATTGTATTAGGCCATCTATGCCAAGCTCCACCAGCTTTGAAATTAATAATAATTTTTAGCTGCATCTAGCCCGTAAAATAATTTTGGGCATATTAGCAGTGTGTGCTACTCATTCTATTAGGCCATCTATATTAAGCTCCACCAGCTTTCAAATTACTAATAATTTTTCGCTGCATCTTGCCTGTAAAATAATTTTGGGCTTATTAGCAGTGTGTGGTACTCATTCTATTAGGCCATCTATACTAAGCTCCACCAGCTTTCAAATTCCTAATGATTTTAGCTGCATCTTGCCTGTAAAATAATTTTGGGCCTGTAGCAGTGTGTGGTACTCATTCTATAAGGCCATCTATACCAAGCTCCTCCAGCTTTGAAATTAATAATAATTTTTAGCTGCATCTTGCCTGTAAAATAATTTAAGGCATATTAGCAGTGTGTGGTACTCATTCTATTAGGCCATCTATACCAAGCTCCACCAGCTTTGAAATTAATAATAATTTTTAGCTTCATCTTGCCTGTAAAATAATTTTGGGCATAATAGCAGAGTGTGATACTCATTCTATTAGGCCATCTACACTAAGCTCCACCAGCTTTCAAATTCCTAATAATTTTTAGCTGCATCTTGCCTGGAAAATAATTTTGGGCCTGTAGCAGTGTGTGGTACTCATTGTTTTAGGCCATCTATACCAAGCTCCACCAGCTTTGAAATTAATAATAATTTCTAGCTGCATCTAGCCCGGAAAATAATTTTGGGCTTAGTAGCAGTGTGTCGTACTCATTGTATTAGGCCAACTATACCAAGCTCCACCAGCTTTGAAATTAATAATAATTTTTAGCTGCATCTTGCCCGGAAAATAATTTTCGGCTTAGTAGCAGTGTGTGGTACTCATTGTATTAGGCCATCTATACCAAGCTCCTCCAGCTTTGAAATTAATAATAATTTTTAGCTGCATCTAGCCCGGAAAATAATTTTGGGCATATTAGCAGTGTGTGGTATTCATTCTATTAGGCCATCTATACTAAGCTCCACCAGCTTTCAAATTCCTAATAATTTTTAGCTGCATCTTGCCTGGAAAATAATTTTGGGCCTGTAGCAGTGTGTGGTACTCATTCTATTAGGCCATCTATACCAAGCTCCACCAGCTTTAAAATTAATAATAATTTTTGCTGCATCTTGCCTGGAAAATAATTTTGGGCATATTAGCAGTGTGTGGTACTCATTCTATTAGGCCATCTATACTAAGCTCCACCAGCTTTCAAATTCCTAATAATATTTAGCTGCATCTTGCCTGTAAAATAATTTTGGGCATAATAGCAGAGTGTGGTACTCATTCTATTAGTCCATCTATACTAAGCTCCACAAGCTCTACCAGCTTTGAAATTATTTATAATTTTTAGCTGCATCTAGCCTGGAAAATAATTTTGGGCTTAGTAGCAATGTGTGGTACTCATTGTATTAGGCCATCTATACCAAGCTCCACCAGATTTGAAATTAATAATAATTTTTAGCTGCATCTAGCCCGGAAAATAATTTTGGGCTTAGCAGCAGTGTGTGGTACTCATTCTATTAGGCCATCTATGCTAAGCTCCACCAGCTTTCAAATTACTAATAATTTTTAGCTTCATCTTGCCTGTAAAATAATTTTGGGCATATTAGCAGTGTGTGGTACTCATTCTATTAGGCCATCTATACTAAGCTCCACCCGCTTTCAAATCACTAATAATTCTTAGCTGCATCTTGCCTGGAAAATAATTTTGGGCATATTAGCAGTGTGTGGTACTCATTCTATTAGGCCATCTATACTAAGCTCCACCAGCTTTCAAATTCCTAATAATTTTTAGCTGCATCTTGCCTGGAAAATAATTTTGGGCCTGTAGCAGTGTGTGGTACTCATTCTATTAGGCCATCTATACCAAGCTCCACCAGCTTTAAAATTAATAATAATTTTTGCTGCATCTTGCCTGGAAAATAATTTTGGGCATATTAGCAGTGTGTGGTACTCATTCTATTAGGCCATCTATACTAAGCTCCACCAGCTTTCAAATTCCTAATAATATTTAGCTGCATCTTGCCTGTAAAATAATTTTGGGCATAATAGCAGAGTGTGGTACTCATTCTATTAGTCCATCTATACTAAGCTCCACAAGCTTTCAAATTCCTAATAATTTTTAGCTGCATCTTGCCTGGAAAATTATTTTGGGCCTGTGGCAGTGTGTGGCACTCATTCTATTAGGCCATCTATACCAAGCTCTACCAGCTTTGAAATTATTTATAATTTTTAGCTGCATCTAGCCTGGAAAATAATTTTGGGCTTAGTAGCAGTGTGTGGTACTCATTGTATTAGGCCATCTATACCAAGCTCCACCAGATTTGAAATTAATAATAATTTTTAGCTGCATCTAGCCCGGAAAATAATTTTGGGCTTAGCAGCAGTGTGTGGTACTCATTCTATTAGGCCATCTATGCTAAGCTCCACCAGCTTTCAAATTACTAATAATTTTTAGCTTCATCTTGCCTGTAAAATAATTTTGGGCATAATAGCAGAGTGTGATACTCATTCTATTAGGCCATCTATACTAAGCTCCACCAGCTTTCAAATTCCTAATAATTTTTAGCTGCATCTTGCCTGGAAAATAATTTTTGGCTTAGTAGCAGTGTGTGGTACTTATTGTATTAGGCCATCTATACCAAGCTCCACCAGCTTTGAAATTAATAATAATTTTTAGCTGCATCTAGCCCGGAAAATAATTTGGGGCATATTAGCAGTGTGCGGTACTCATTCTATTAGGCCATCTATACTAAGCTCCACCAGCTTTCAAATCACTAATAATTTTTAGCTGCATCTTGCCTGGAAAATAATTTTGGGCATATTAGCAGTGTGTGGTACTCATTCTATTAGGCGATTTATACTTAGCTCCACCAGCTTTCAAATTCCTAATAATTTTTAGCTGCATCTTGCCTGGAAAATAATTTTGGGCCTGTAGCAGTGTGTGGTACTCATTGTATTAGGCCATCTATACCAAGCTCCACCATCTTTGAAATTAATAATAATTTTTAGCTGCATCTAGCCCGGAAAATAATTTTTGGCTTAGTAGCAGTGTGTGGTACTCATTCTATTAGGCCATCTATACCAAGCTCCTCCAGCTTTGAAATTAATAATAATTTTTAGCTGCATCTAGCCCGGAAAATAATTTTGGGAATATTAGCAGTGTGTGGTGCTCATTCTATTAGGCGATCTATACTAAGCTCCACCAGCTTTCAAATTCCTAATAATTTTTTGCTGCATCTTGCCTGGAAAATAATTTTAGGCCTGTAGCAGTGTGTGGTACTCATTCTATTAGGCCATCTATACCAAGCTCCACCTGCTTTGAAATTAATAATAATTTTTAGCTGCATCTTGCCTGGAAAATAATTTGGGGCATATTAGCAGTGTGTGGTACTCATTCTATTAGGCCATCTATACTAAGCTCCACCAGCTTTCAAATCACTAATAATTTTTAGCTGCATCTTGCCTGGAAAATAATTTTGGGCATATTAGCAGTGTGTGGTACTCATTATATTAGGCGATTTATACTTAGCTCCACCAGCTTTCAAATTCCTAATAATTTTTAGCTGCATCTTGCCTGGAAAATAATTTTGGGCCTGTAGCAGTGTGTGGTACTCATTGTATTAGGCCATCTATACCAAGCTCCACCATCTTTGAAATTAATAATAATTTTTAGCTGCATCTAGCCCGGAAAATAATTTTTGGCTTAGTAGCAGTGTGTGGTACTCATTGTATTAGGCCATCTATACCAAGCTCCTCCAGCTTTGAAATTAATAATAATTTTTAGCTGCATCTAGCCCGGAAAATAATTTGAGGCATATTAGCAGTGTGTGGTACTCATTCTATTAGGCCATCTATACTAAGCTCCACCAGCTTTCAAATCACTAATAATTTTTAGCTGCATCTTGCCTGGAAAATAATTTTGGGAATATTAGCAGTGTGTGGTGCTCATTCTATTAGGCGATCTATACTAAGCTCCACCAGCTTTCAAATTCCTAATAATTTTTTGCTGCATCTTGCCTGGAAAATAATTTTAGGCCTGTAGCAGTGTGTGGTACTCATTCTATTAGGCCATCTATACCAAGCTCCACCTGCTTTGAAATTAATAATAATTTTTAGCTGCATCTTGCCTGGAAAATAATTTTGGGCATATTAGCAGTGTGTGGTACTCATTATATTAAGCCATCTTTACCAAGCTCCACCAGCTTTGAAATTAATAATAATTTTTAGCTGCATCTAGTCCGGAAAATAATTTTGGGCATAGTAGCAGTGTGTGGTACTCATTCTATTGGGCCATCTATACTAAGCTCCACCAGCTTTCAAATTACTAATAATTTTTAGCTTCATCTTGCCTGTAAAATAATTTTGGGCATAATAGCAGAGTGTGGTACTCATTCTATTAGGCCATCTATACTAAGCTCCACCAGCTTTCAAATTCCTAATAATTTTTAGCTGCATCTTGCCTGTAAAATAATTCTGGGCCTGTAGCATTGTGTGGTACTTATTGTATTAGGCCATCTATACCAACCTCCACCAGCTTTGAAATGAATAATAATTTTTAGCTGCATCTTGCCTGTAAAATAATTTTGGGCATATTAGCAGTGTGTGGTACTCTTTCTATTAGGCCTTCTATACTAAGCTCCACCAGCTTACAAATTCCTAATAATTTTTAGCTGCATCTTGCCTGGAAAACAATTTTGGGCTTAGTAGCAGTGTGTGGTACTCATTGTATTAGGCCATGTATACCAAGCTCCACTAGCTTTGAAATTAATAATAATTTTTAGCTGCATCTAGCCTGGAAAATAATTTTGGGCTTAGTAGCAGTGTGTGGTACTCATTGTATTAGGCCATCTATACCAAGCTCCACCAGCTTTGAAATTAATAATAATTTTTAGCTTCATCTTGCCTGTAAAATAATTTTGGGCATAATAGCAGAGTGTGATACTCATTCTATTAGGCCATCTATACTAAGCTCCACCAGCTTTCAAATTCCTAATAATCTTTAGCTGCATCTTGCCTGGAAAATAATTTTAGGCCTGTAGCAGTGTGTGGTACTCATTGTATTAGGCCATCTATACCAAGCTCCACCAGCTTTGAAATTAATAATAATTTTTAGCTGCATCTAGCCCGGAAAATAATTTTGGGCTTAGTAGCAGTGTGTGTTACTCATTGTATTAGGCCATCTACACCAACCTCCACCAGCTTTGAAATTAATAATAATTTTTAGCTGCATCTTGCCCGGAAAATAATTTTGGGCATATTAGCAGTGTGTGGTACCCATCATATTAGGCCATCTTTACCAAGCTCCACCAGCTTTGAAATTAATAATAATTTTTAGCTGCATCTAGTCCGGAAAATAATTTTGGGCATAGTAGCAGTGTGTGGTACTCATTCTATTAGGCCATCTATACTAAGCTCCACCAGCTTTCAAATCACTAATAATTTTTAGCTTCATCTTGCCTGTAAAATAATTTTGGGCATAATAGCAGAGTGTGATACTCATTCTATTTGGCCATCTATACCAAGCTCCTCCAGCTTTGAAATTAATAATAATTTTTAGCTGCATCTAGCCCGGAAAATAATTTTGGGAATATTAGCAGTGTGTGGTGCTCATTCTATTAGGCGATCTATACTAAGCTCCACCAGCTTTCAAATTCCTAATAATTTTTTGCTGCATCTTGCCTGGAAAATAATTTTAGGCCTGTAGCAGTGTGTGGTACTCATTCTATTAGGCCATCTATACCAAGCTCCACCTGCTTTGAAATTAATAATAATTTTTAGCTGCATCTTGCCTGGAAAATAATTTGGGGCATATTAGCAGTGTGTGGTACTCATTCTATTAGGCCATCTATACTAAGCTCCACCAGCTTTCAAATCACTAATAATTTTTAGCTGCATCTTGCCTGGAAAATAATTTTGGGCATATTAGCAGTGTGTGGTACTCATTATATTAGGCGATTTATACTTAGCTCCACCAGCTTTCAAATTCCTAATAATTTTTAGCTGCATCTTGCCTGGAAAATAATTTTGGGCCTGTAGCAGTGTGTGGTACTCATTGTATTAGGCCATCTATACCAAGCTCCACCATCTTTGAAATTAATAATAATTTTTAGCTGCATCTAGCCCGGAAAATAATTTTTGGCTTAGTAGCAGTGTGTGGTACTCATTGTATTAGGCCATCTATACCAAGCTCCTCCAGCTTTGAAATTAATAATAATTTTTAGCTGCATCTAGCCCGGAAAATAATTTGAGGCATATTAGCAGTGTGTGGTACTCATTCTATTAGGCCATCTATACTAAGCTCCACCAGCTTTCAAATCACTAATAATTTTTAGCTGCATCTTGCCTGGAAAATAATTTTGGGAATATTAGCAGTGTGTGGTGCTCATTCTATTAGGCGATCTATACTAAGCTCCACCAGCTTTCAAATTCCTAATAATTTTTTGCTGCATCTTGCCTGGAAAATAATTTTAGGCCTGTAGCAGTGTGTGGTACTCATTCTATTAGGCCATCTATACCAAGCTCCACCTGCTTTGAAATTAATAATAATTTTTAGCTGCATCTTGCCTGGAAAATAATTTTGGGCATATTAGCAGTGTGTGGTACTCATTATATTAAGCCATCTTTACCAAGCTCCACCAGCTTTGAAATTAATAATAATTTTTAGCTGCATCTAGTCCGGAAAATAATTTTGGGCATAGTAGCAGTGTGTGGTACTCATTCTATTGGGCCATCTATACTAAGCTCCACCAGCTTTCAAATTACTAATAATTTTTAGCTTCATCTTGCCTGTAAAATAATTTTGGGCATAATAGCAGAGTGTGGTACTCATTCTATTAGGCCATCTATACTAAGCTCCACCAGCTTTCAAATTCCTAATAATTTTTAGCTGCATCTTGCCTGTAAAATAATTCTGGGCCTGTAGCATTGTGTGGTACTTATTGTATTAGGCCATCTATACCAACCTCCACCAGCTTTGAAATGAATAATAATTTTTAGCTGCATCTTGCCTGTAAAATAATTTTGGGCATATTAGCAGTGTGTGGTACTCTTTCTATTAGGCCTTCTATACTAAGCTCCACCAGCTTACAAATTCCTAATAATTTTTAGCTGCATCTTGCCTGGAAAACAATTTTGGGCTTAGTAGCAGTGTGTGGTACTCATTGTATTAGGCCATGTATACCAAGCTCCACTAGCTTTGAAATTAATAATAATTTTTAGCTGCATCTAGCCTGGAAAATAATTTTGGGCTTAGTAGCAGTGTGTGGTACTCATTGTATTAGGCCATCTATACCAAGCTCCACCAGCTTTGAAATTAATAATAATTTTTAGCTTCATCTTGCCTGTAAAATAATTTTGGGCAT
The DNA here is from genome assembly GCF_046119375.1 of Phyllobates terribilis. NCBI lineage: Eukaryota > Metazoa > Chordata > Amphibia > Anura > Dendrobatidae > Phyllobates > Phyllobates terribilis. The sequence continues at coordinate 11,745,380 of NW_027362772.1, read as the reverse complement.
AATAGCAGAGTGTGATACTCATTCTATTAGGCCATCTATACTAAGCTCCACCAGCTTTCAAATTCCTAATAATCTTTAGCTGCATCTTGCCTGGAAAATAATTTTAGGCCTGTAGCAGTGTGTGGTACTCATTGTATTAGGCCATCTATACCAAGCTCCACCAGCTTTGAAATTAATAATAATTTTTAGCTGCATCTAGCCCGGAAAATAATTTTGGGCTTAGTAGCAGTGTGTGTTACTCATTGTATTAGGCCATCTACACCAACCTCCACCAGCTTTGAAATTAATAATAATTTTTAGCTGCATCTTGCCCGGAAAATAATTTTGGGCATATTAGCAGTGTGTGGTACCCATCATATTAGGCCATCTTTACCAAGCTCCACCAGCTTTGAAATTAATAATAATTTTTAGCTGCATCTAGTCCGGAAAATAATTTTGGGCATAGTAGCAGTGTGTGGTACTCATTCTATTAGGCCATCTATACTAAGCTCCACCAGCTTTCAAATCACTAATAATTTTTAGCTTCATCTTGCCTGTAAAATAATTTTGGGCATAATAGCAGAGTGTGATACTCATTCTATTTGGCCATCTATACTAGGCTCCACCAGCTTTCAAATTCCTAATAATTTTTAGCGGCATCTTTCCTGGAAAATAATTTTGGGCCTGTAGCAGTGTGTTGTACTCATTGTATTAGGCCATCTATACCAAGCTCCACCAGCTTTGAAATTAATAAAAATTTTTAGCTGCATCTTGTCCGGAAAATAATTTTGGGCTTAGTAGCAGTGTGTGGTACTCATTGTATTAGGCGATCTATACCAAGCTCCACCAGCTTTGAAATTAATAATAATTTTTAGCTGCATCTAGCCCAGAAAATTATTTTGGGCTCAGTAGCAGTGTGTGGTACTCATTGTATTAAGCCATCTATACGAAGCTCCACCAGCTTTGAAATTAATAATAATTTTTAGCTGCATCTAGCCCGGAAAATAATTTTGGGCATATTAGCAGTGTGTGGTACTCATTCTATTAGGCCATCTATACTAAGCTCCACCCGCTTTCAAATCACTAATAATTCTTAGCTGCATCTTGCTTGGAAAATAATTTTCGGCATATTAACAGTGTGTGGTACTCATTCTATTAGGCCATCTATACTAAGCTCCACCAGCTTTCAAATTCCTAATAATTTTTAGCTGCATCTTGCCTGGAAAATAATTTTGGGCCTGTAGCAGTGTGTGGTACTCATTCTATTAGGCCATCTATACCAAGCTCCACCAGCTTTAAAATTAATAATAATTTTTAGCTGCATCTTGCCTGGAAAATAATTTTAGGCATATTAGCAGTGTGTGGTACTCATTATATTAGGCCATCTATACCAAGCTCCACCAGCTTTGAAATTAGTAATAATTTTTAGCTGCATCTAGCCCGGAAAATAATTTTGGGCATAGTAGCAGTGTGTGGTACTCATTCTATTAGGCCATCTATACTAAGCTCCACCAGCTTTCAAATTCCTAATAATTTTTAGCTGCATCTTGCCTGTAAAATAATTTTGGGCATAATAGCAGAGTGTGGTACTCATTCTATTAGTCCATCTATACTAAGCTCCACAAGCTTTCAAGTTCCTAATAATTTTTAGCTGCATCTTGCCTGGAAAATAATTTTGGGCCTGTGGCAGTGTGTGGTACTCATTGTATTAGGCCATCTATACCAAGCTCTACCAGCTTTGAAATTATTTATAATTTTTAGCTGCATCTAGTCTGGAAAATAATTTTGGGCTTAGTAGCAGTGTGTGGTACTCATTGTATTAGGCCATCTATACCAAGCTTCACCAGCTTTGAAATTAATAATAATTTTTATCTGCATCTAGCCCGGAAAATAATTTGGGGCATATTAGCAGTGTGTGGTACTCATTCTATTAGGCCATCTATACTAAGCTCCACCAGCTTTCAAATCACTAATAATTTTTAGCTGCATCTTGCCTGGAAAATAATTTTGGGCATATTAGCAGTGTGTGGTACTCATTTTATTAGGCGATCTATACTTAGCTCCACCAGCTTTCAAATTCCTAATAATTTTTAACTGCATCTTGCCTGGAAAATAATTTTGGGCCTGTAGCAGTGTGTGGTACTCATTGTATTAGGCCATCTATACCAAGCTCCACCATCTTTGAAATTAATAATAATTTTTAGCTGCATCTAGCCCGGAAAATAATTTTGGGCTTAGTAGCAGTGTGTGGTACTCATTGTATTAGGCCATCTATACCAAGCTCCTCCAGCTTTGAAATTAATAATAATTTTTAGCTGCATCTAGCCCGGAAAATAATTTGAGGCATATTAGCAGTGTGTGGTACTCATTCTATTAGGCCATCTATACTAAGCTCCACCAGCTTTCAAATCACTAATAATTTTTAGCTGCATCTTGCCTGGAAAATAATTTTAGGCCTGTAGCAGTGTGTGGTACTCATTCTATTAGGCCATCTTTACCAAGCTCCACCAGCTTTGAAATTAAGAATAATTTTTAGCTGCATCTAGCCCGGAAAATAATTTTGGGCATAGTAGCAGTGTGTGGTACTCATTCTATTAGGCGATCTATACTAAGCTCCACCAGCTTTCAAATTACTAATAATTTTTAGCTTCATCTTGTCTGTAAAATAATTTTGGGCATAATAGCAGAGTGTGATACTCATTCTATTAGGCCATCTATACTAAGCTCCACCAGCTTTCAAATTCCTAATAATTTTTAGGGCATCTTGCCTGGAAAATAATTTTGGGCCTGTAGCAGTGTGTTGTACTCATTGTATTAGGCCATCTATACCAAGCTCCACAAGCTTTGAAATTAATAATAATTTTTAGCTGCATAAAGCCCGGAAAATAATTTTGGGCTTAGTAGCAGTGTGTGGTACTCATTGTATTAGGCTATCTACACCAAGCTCCACCAGCTTTGAAATTAATAATAATTTTTATCTGCATCTAGCCCGGAAAATAATTTTGGGCTTAGTAGCAGTGTGTGGTACTCATTGTTCTAGGCCATCTCTACCAAGCTCCACCAGCTTTGAAATTAATAATAATTTTTAGCTGCATCTAGCCCGGAAAATAATTTTGCGCATATTAGCAGTGTGTGGTACTCATTCTATTAGGCCATCTATACTAAGCTCCACCAGCTTTCAAATTACTAATAATTTTTCACTGCATCTTGCCTGTAAAATAATTTTGGGCATATTAGCAGTGTGTGGTACTCATTCTATTAGGCGATCTTTACTAAGCTCCACCAGCTTTCAAATTCCTAATAATTTTAGCTGCATCATGCCTGGAAAATAATTTTGGGCCTGTAGCAGTGTGTGGTACTCATTCTATTAGGCCATCTATACCAAGCTCCTCCAGCTTTGAAATTAATAATAATTTTTAGCTGCATCTAGCCCGGAAAATAATTTGGGGCATATTAGCAGTGTGTGGTACTCATTCTATTAGGCCATCTATACTAAGCTCCACAAGCTTTCAAATCACTAATAATTTTTAGCTGCATCTTGCCTGGAAAGTAATTTTGGGAATATTAGCAGTGTGTGGTACTCATTCTATTAGGCGATCTATACTAAGCTTCACCAGCTTTCACATTCCTAATAATTTTTAGCTGCATCTTGCCTGGAAAATAATTTTAGGCCTGTAGCAGTGTATGGTACTCATTCTATTAGGCCATCTATACCAAGCTTCACAAGCTTTGAAATTAATAATAATTTTTAGCTGCAAATAGCCCAGAAAAAAATTTTGGGCTTAGTAGGAGTGTGTGGTACTCATTGTATTAGGCCATCTATACCAAGCTCCACCAGCTTTCAAATTAATAATAATTTTTAGATGCATCTAGCCCGGAAAATAATTTTGGGCATAGTAGCAGTGTGTGGTACTCATTCTATTAGGCCATCTATACTAAGCTCCACCAGCTTTCAAATTCCTAATAATTTTTAGCTGCATCTTGCCTGTAAAATAATTTTGGACATAATAGCAGAGTGTGGTACTCATTCTATTAGGCCATCTATACTAAGCTCCACCAGCTTCCAAATTCCTAATAATTTTTAGCTGCATCTTGCCTGGAAAATAATTTTGGGCCTGTAGCAGTGTGTGGTACTCATTGTATTAGGCCATCTATACCAAGCTCCACCACATTTGAAATGAATAATAATTTTTAACTGCATCTAGCCCGGAAAGTAATTTTGGGCATATTAGCAGTGTGTGGTACTCATTCTATTAGGCCATCTATACCAAGCTCCACCAGCTTTCATATTAATAATAATTTTTAGCTGCATCTAGCCGGAAAATAATTTTGGGCATAGTAGCAGTGTGTGGTACTCATTCTATTAGGCCATCTAAACTAAGCTCCACCAGCTTTCAAATTATTAATAATTTTTAGCTACATCTTGCCTGTAAAATAATTTTGGGCATAATAGCAGAGTGTGATACTCATTCTATTAGGCCATCTATACTAAGCTCCACCAGCTTTCAAATTCCTAATAATTTTTAGCTGCATCTTGCCTGTAAAATAATTTTGGGCATATTAGCAGTGTGTGGTACTCATTCCATTAGGCCATCTATACCAAGCTCCACGAGCTTTGAAATTAATAATAATTTTTAGCTGCATCTTGCCTGTAAAATAATTTATGGCATATTAGAAGTGTGTGGTACCCATTCTATTAGGCCATCTATAATAAGCTCCACCAGCTTTAAAATTCCTAATAATTTTTAGCTGCTTCTTGCCTGGAAAATAATTTTGGGCTTAGTAGCAGTGTGTGGTACTCATTGTATTAGGCCAACTATACCAAGCTCCACTAGCTTTGAAATTAATAATAATTTTTAGCTGCATCTAGCCCGGAAAATAATTTTGGGTGTAGTAGCAGTGTGTGGTACTCATTGTATTAGGCCATCTATACCAAGCTCCACAAGCTTTGAAATTAATAATAATTTTTAGCTGCATCTAGCCCGGAAAATAATTTTGGGCTTAGTAGCAGTGTGTGGTACTCATTGTATAAGGCCATCTATACCAAGCTGCACCAGCTTTGAAATTAATAATAATTTTTAGCTGCATCTAGCCCGGAAAATAATTTTGGGCTTAGTAGCCGTGTGTGGTACTCATTGTATTAGGCCATCTATACCCAGCTCCACCAGCTTTAATAATAATTTTTAGCTGCATCTAACCCGGAAAATAATTTTGGGCATATTAGCAGTGTGTGGTACTCATTCTATTAGGCCATCTATACTAAGCTCCACCAGCTTTCAAATTCCTAATAATTTTAGCTGCATCTTGCCTGGAAAATAATTTTGGGCCTGTAGCAGTGTGTGGTACTCATTCTATTAGGCCATCTATACCAAGCTCCTCCAGCTTTGAAATTAATAATAATTTTTAGCTGCATCTAGCCCAGAAAATAATTTGGGGCATATTAGCAGTGTGTGGTACTCATTCTATTAGGCCATCTATACTAAGCTCCACAAGCTTTCAAATCACTAATAATTTTTAGCTGCATCTTGCCTGGAAAATAATTTTGGGCATATTAGCAGTGTGTGGTACTCATTCTATTAGGCCATCTATACTAAGCTCCACCAGCTTTCAAATTACTAATAATTTTTAGCTTCATCTTGCCTGTAAAATAATTTTGGGCATAATAGCAGAGTGTGATACTCATTCTATTAGGCCATCTATACTAAGCTCCACCAGCTTTCAAATTCCTAATAATTTTTAGCTGCATCTTGCCTGTAAAATAATTTTGGGCATAATAGCAGAGTGTGGTACTCATTCTATTAGGCCATCTATACTAAGCTCCACCAGCTTCCAAATTCCTAATAATTTTTAGCTGCATCTTGCCTGGAAAATAATTTTGGGCCTGTAGCAGTGTGTGGTACTCATTGTATTAGGCCATCTATACCAAGCTCTACCAGCTTTGAAATTATTAATAATTTTTAGCTGCATCTAGCCTGGAAAATAATTTTGGACTTAGTAGCAGTGTGTGGTACTCATTGTATTAAGCCATCTATACTAAGCTCCACCAGATTTGAAATTAATAATAATTTTTAGCTGCATCTAGCCCGGAAAATAATTTTGGGCTTAGTAGCAGTGTGTGGTACTCATTGTATTACGCCATCTATACCAAGCTCTACCAGATTTGAAATTATTAATAATTTTTAGCTGCATATAGCCCAGAAAATAATTTTGGGCATATTAGCAGTGTGTCGTACTCATTCTATTAGGCCATCTATACCAAGCTCCACCAGCTTTGAAATTAATAATAATTTTTAGCTGCATCTAGCCGGAAAATAATTTTGGGCATAGTAGCAGTGTGTGGTACTCATTCTATTAGGCCATCTAAACTAAGCTCCATCAGCTTTCAAATTATTAATAATTTTTAGCTTCATCTTGCCTGTAAAATAATTTTGGGCATAATAGCAGAGTGTGATACTCATTCAATTAGGCCTTCTATACTAAGCTCCACCAGCTTTCAAATTCCTAATAATTTTTAGCTGCATCTTGCCTGGAAAATAATTTTGGGCCTGTAGCAGTGTGTGGCACTCATTGTATTAGGCCATCTATACCAAGTTCCACCAGCTTTGAAATTAATAATAATTTTTAGCTGCATCTAGCCCGGAAAATAATTTTGGGCTTAGTAGCAGTGTGTGGTACTCATTGTATTAGGCCATCTATACCAAGCTCCACCAGCTTTTAAATTAATAATAATTTTTAGCTGCATCTTGCCCGGAAAATAATTTTGGGCTTAGTAGCAGTGTATGGTACTCATTGTATTAGGCCATCTATACCAAGCTCCTCCAGCTTTGAAATTAATAATAATTTTTAGCTGCATCTAGCCCGGAAAATAATTTGGGGCATATTAGCAGTGTGTGGTACTCATTCTATTAGGCCATTTATACTAAGCTCCACCAGCTTTCGAATCATTAATAATTTTTAGCTGCACCTTGCCTGGAAAATAATTTTGGGAATATTAGCAGTGTGTGGTACTCATTCTATTAGGCCATCTATACTAAGCTCCACCAGCTTTCAAATTATTAATAATTTTTAGCTGCATCTTGCCTGGAAAATAATTTTAGGCCTGTAGCAGTGTGTGGTACTCATTCTATTAGGTCATCTATACCAAGCTCCAGCAGCTTTGAAATTAATAATAATTTTTAGCTGCATCTTGCCTGGAAAATAATTTTGGGCATATTAGCAGTGTGTGGTACTCATTATATTAGGCCATCTTTACCAAGCTCCACCAGCTTTGAAATTAATAAAATTTTTTAGCTGCATCTTGCCCAGAAAATAATTTTGGGCATAGTAGCAGTGTGTGGTACTCATTCTATTAGGCCATCTATACTAAACTCCACCAACTTTCAAATTACTAATCATTTTTAGCTTCATCTTGCCTGTAAAATAATTTTGGGCTTAATAGCAGAGCGTGATACTCATTCTATTAGGCCATCTATACTAATCTCCACCAGCTTTCAAATTTCTAATAATTTTTAGCTGCATCTTGCCTGGAAAATAATTTTGGGCCTGTAGCAGTGTGTGGTACTCATTGTATTAGGCCATCTATACCAAGCTTCACCAGCTTTGAAATTAATAATAATTTTTAGCTGCATATAGCCCGGAAAAAATTTTTGGGCTTAGTAGGAGTGTGTGGTACTCATTGTATTAGGCCATCTATACCAAGCTCCACCAGCTCTGAAATTAATAATAATTTTTAGCTGCATCTAGCCCGGAAAATAATTTTGGGCTTAGTAGCAGTGTGTGGAACTCATTGTATTAGTCCATCTATACCAAGCTCCACCAGATTTGAAATTAATAATAATTTTTAGCTGCATCTAGCCCGGAAAATAATTTTGGGCATATTAGAAGTGTGTGGTACTCATTCTATTAGGCCATCTAAACTAAGCTCCACCAGCTTTCAAATTATTAATAATTTTTAGCTTCATCTTGCCTGTAAAATAATTTTGGGCATAATAGCAGAGTGTGATAGTCATTCTATTAGGCCATCTATACTAAGCTCCACCAGCTTTCAAATTACTACTAATTTTTAGCTGCATCTTGCCTGGAAAATAATTTTGGGCCTGTAGCAGTGTGTGGCACTCATTGTATTAGGCCATCTATACCAAGTTCCACCAGCTTTGAAATTAATAATAATTTTTAGCTGCATCTAGCCCTGAAAATAATTTTGGGCTTAGTAGCAGTGTGTGGTACTCATTGTATTAGGCCATCTATACCAAGCTCCACCAGCTTTGAAATTAATAATAATTTTTAGCTGCATCTTGCCTGGAAAATAATTTTGGGCATATTAGCAGTGTGTGGTACTCATTATATTAGGCCATCTTTACCAAGCTCCACCAGCTTTGAAATTAATAAAAAATTTTAGCTGCATCTAGCCCAGAAAATAATTTTGGGCATAGTAGCAGTATGTGGTACTCATTCTATTAGGCCATCTATACTAAACTCCACCAGCTTTCAAATTACTAATAATTTTTAGCTTCATCTTGCCTGTAAAATAATTTTGGGCTTAATAGCAGAGTGTGATTCTCATTCTATTAGGCCATCTATACTAAGCTCCACCAGCTTTCAAATTTCTAATAATTTTTAGCTGCATCTTGCCTGGAAAATAATTTTGGGCCTGTAGCAGTGTGTGGTACTCATTGTATTAGGCCATCTATACCAAGCTTCACCAGCTTTGAAATTAATAATAATTTTTAGCTGCATATAGCCCGGAAAAAAATTTTGGGCTTAGTAGGAGTGTGTGGTACTCATTGTATTAGGCCATCTATACCAAGCTCCACCAGCTTTGAAATTAATAATAAATTTTAGCTGCATCTTGCCTGGAAAATAATTTTGGGCATATTAGCAGTGTGTGGTACTCATTATATTAGGCCATCTTTACCAAGCTCCACCAGCTTTGAAATTAATAAAAATTTTTAGCTGCATCTAGCCCAGAAAATAATTTTGGGCATAGTAGCAGTGTGTGGTACTCATTCTATTAGGCCATCTATACTAAACTCCACCAGCTTTCAAATTACTAATAATTTTTAGCTTCATCTTGCCTGTAAAATAATTTTGGGCTTAATAGCAGAGTGTGATTCTCATTCTATTAGGCCATCTATACTAAGCTCCACCAGCTTTCAAATTTCTAATAATTTTTAGCTGCATCTTGCCTGGAAAATAATTTTGGGCCTGTAGCAGTGTGTGGTACTCATTGTATTAGGCCATCTATACCAAGCTTCACCAGCTTTGAAATTAATAATAATTTTTAGCTGCATATAGCCCGGAAAAAATTTTTGGGCTTAGTAGCAGTGTGTGGTACTCATTGTATTAGGCCATCTATACCAAGCTCCACCAGCTTTGAAATTAATAATAAATTTTAGCTGCATCTAGCCCGGAAAATAATTTTGGGCATAGTAGCAGTGTGTGGTACTCATTCTATTAGGCCATCTATACTAAGCTCCACCAGCTTTCAAATTCCTAATAATTTTTAGCTGCATCTTGCCTGTAAAATAATTTTGGGCATAATAGCACAGTGTGGTACTCATTCTATTAGGCCATCTATACTAAGCTCCACCAGCTTCCAAATTCCTAATAATTTTTAGCTGCATCTTGCCTGGAAAATAATTTTGGGCATATTAGCAGTGTGTGGTACTCATTGTATTAGGCCATCTATACCAAGCTCTACCAGCTTTGAATTTATTAATCATTTTTAGCTGCATCTAGCCTGGAAAATAATTTTTGGCTTAGTAGCAGTGTGTGGTACACATTGTATTAGGCAATCTATACCAAGCTCCACCAGATTTGAAATTAATAATAATTTTTAGCTGCATCTAGCCCGGAAAATAATTTTGGGCATAGTAGCAGTGTGTGGTACTCATTCTATTAGGCCATCTATACTAAGCTTCACCAGCTTTCAAATTACTAATAATTTTTAGCTGCATCTTGCCTGTAAAATAGTTTTGGGCATATTAGCAGTGTGTGGTACTCATTCTATTAGGCCATCTATACTAAGCTCCACCAGCTTTCAAATTCCTAATAATTTTTAGCTGCATCTTGCCTGGAAAATAATTTTGGGCCTGTAGCAGTGTGTGGTACTCATTGTATTTGGCCATCTATACCAAGCTCCACCAGCTTTGAAATTAATAATAATTTTTAGCTGCATCTAGCCCGGAAAATAATTTTGGGCACAGTAGCAGTGTGTGGTTCTCATTGTGTTATACCATCTATTCGTAGCTCCACCAGCTTTCAAATTCCTAGTAATTTTTAGCTGCATCTTGACTGGAAAATAATTTTTGGCCTGTAGCAGTGTGTTGTACTCATTCTATTTGGCCATCTATACCAAGCTCCACCATCTTTGAAATTAATAATATTTTTTATCTGCATCTTGCCTGTAAAATAATTTTGGGCATATTACCAGTGTGTGGTACTCATTCCATTAGGCCATCTATACCAAGCTCCACGAGCTTTGAAATGAATAATAATTTTTAGCTGCATCTTGCCTGTAAAATAATTTTTGGCATATTAGCAGTGTGTGGTACCCATTCTATTAGGCCATCTATACTAACCTCCACCAGCTTTAAAATTCCTAATAATATTTAGCAGCATCTTGCCTGGAAAATAATTTTGGGCTTAGTAGCAGTGTGTGGTACTCATTGTATTAGGCCAACTATACCAAGCTCCACTAGCTTTGAAATTAATAATAATTTTTAGCTGCATCTAGCCCGGAAAATAATTTTGGGCGTAGTAGCAGTGTGTGGTACTCATTGTATTAGGCCATCTATACCAAGCTCCACAAGCTTTGAAATTAATAATAATTTTTAGCTGCATCTAGCCCGGAAAATAATTTTGGGCTTAGTAGCAGTGTGTGGTACTCATTGTATTAGGCCATCTATACCCAGCTCCACCAGCTTTAATAATAATTTTTAGCTGCATCTAGCCCGGAAAATAATTTTGGGCATATTAGCAGTGTGTGGTACTCATTCTATTAGGCCATCTATACTCAGCTCCACCAGCTTTCAAATTACTAACAATTTTTAGCTGCATCTTGCCTGTAAAATAATTTTGGGCATATTAGCAGTGTGTGGTACTCATTCTATTAGGCCATCTATACTAATCTCCACCAGCTTTCAAATTCCTAATAATTTTAGCTACATCTTGCCTGGAAAATAATTTTGGGCCTGTAGCAGTGTGTGGTACTCATTCTATTAGGCCATCTATACCAAGCTCCACCAGCTTTGAAATTAATAATAATTTTTAGCTGCATCTAGCCCGGAAAATAATTTTGGGCTTAGTAGCAGTGTGTGGTACTCATTGTATTAGGCCATCTATACCCAGCTCCACCAGCTTTAATAATAATTTTTAGCTGCATCTAGCCCGGAAAATAATTTTGGGCATATTAGCAGTGTGTGGTACTCATTCTATTAGGCCATCTATACTCAGCTCCACCAGCTTTCAAATTACTAACAATTTTTAGCTGCATCTTGCCTGTAAAATAATTTTGGGCATATTAGCAGTGTGTGGTACTCATTCTATTAGGCCATCTATACTAATCTCCACCAGCTTTCAAATTCCTAATAATTTTAGCTACATCTTGCCTGGAAAATAATTTTGGGCCTGTAGCAGTGTGTGGTACTCATTCTATTAGGCCATCTATACCAAGCTCCACCAGCTTTGAAATTGATAATAATTTTTAGCTGCATCTTGCCTGGAAAATAATTTTGGGCATATTAGCAGTGTGTGGTACTCATTCTATTAGGTCATCTATACCAAGCTCCACCAGCTTTGAAATTAATAATAATTTTTAGCTGCATCTAGCTCGTAAAATAATTTTGGGCATAGTAGCAGTGTGTGGTACTCATTCTATTAGGCCATCTATACTAAGCTCCACCAGCTTTCAAATTACTAATAATTTTTAGCTTCATCTTGCCTGTAAAATAATTTTGGGCATAATAGCAGAGTGTGATACTCATTCTATTAGGCCATCTATACTAAGCTCCACCAGCTTTCAAATTCCTAATAATTTTTAGCTGCATCTTGCCTGTAAAATAATTCTGGGCCTGTAGCATTGTGTGGTACTCATTGTATTAGGCCATCTATACCAACCTCCACCAGCTTTGAAATTAATAATGATTTTTAGCTGCATCTTGCCTGTAAAATAATTTTGGGCATATTAGCAGTGTGTAGTACACATTCTAGTAGGCCAGCTATACTAAGCTCCACCAGCTTTCAAATTTCTAATAATTTTTAGCTGCATCTTGCCTGGAAAATAATTTTGGGCCTGTAGTAGTGTGTGGTACTCATTGTATTAGGCCATCTATACCAAGCTTCACCAGCTTTGAAATTAATAATAATTTTTAGCTGCATATAGCCCGGAAAAAAATTTTGGGCTTAGTAGGAGTGTGTGGTACTCATTGTATTAGGCCACCTATACCAAGCTCCACCAGCTTTCAAATTAATAATAATTTTTAGCTGCATCTAGCCCGGAAAATAATTTTGGGCATAGTAGCAGTGTGTGGTACTCATTCTATTAGGCCATCTATACTAAGCTCCACCAGCTTTCAAATTCCTAATAATTTTTAGCTGCATCTTGCCTGTAAAATAATTTTGGGCATAATAGCAGAGTGTGGTACTCATTCTGTTAGGCTATCTATACTAAGCTCCACCAGCTTCCAAATTACTAATAATTTTTAGCTGCATCTTGCCTGGAAAATAATTTTGGGCCTGTAGCAGTGTGTGGTACTCATTGTATTAGGCCATCTATACCAAGCTCTACCAGCTTTGAATTTATTAATAATTTTTAGCTGCATCTAGCCTGGAAAATAATTTTGGGCTTAGTAGCAGTGTGTGGTACTCATTGTATTAGGACTTCTATACCAAGCTCCACCAGATTTGAAATTAATAATAATTTTTAGCTGCATCTAGCCCGGAAAATAATTTTGGGCTTAGTAGCAGTGTGTGGTACTCATTGTATTAGGCCATCTATACCAAGCTCCACCAGATTTGAAATTAACAATAATTTTTAGCTGCATCTAGCCCGGAAAATAATTTTGGGCTTAGTAGCAGTGTGTGGTACTCATTGTATTAGGCCATCTATACCAAGCTCCACCAGATTTGAAATTAACAATAATTTTTAGCTGCATCTAGCCCGGAAAATATTTTTGGGCATATTAGCAGTGTGTGGTACTCATTCTATTAGGCCATCTATACCAAGCTCCACCAGCTTTCATATTAATAATAATTTTTAGATGCATCTAGCTGGAAAATAATTTTGGGCATAGTAGCAGTGTGTGATACTAATTCTATTAGGACATCTATACTAAGCTCCACCAGCTTTCAAATTCCTAATAATTTTTAGCTGCATCTTGCCTGGAAAATAATTTTGGGCCTGTAGCAGTGTGTTGTACTCATTCTATTTGGCCATCTATACCAAGCTCCACCATCTTTGAAATTAATAATAATTTTTAGCTGCATCTTGCCTGTAAAATAATTTTGGGCATATTAGCAGTGTGTGGTACTCATTCCATTAGGCCATCTATACCAAGCTCCACGAGCTTGGAAATTAATAATAATTTTAAGCTGCATCTTGCCTGTAAAATAATTTTTGGCATATTAGCAGTGTGTGGTACCCATTCTATTAGGCCATCTATAATAAGCTCCACCAGCTTTAAAATTCCTAATAATTTTTAGCTGCATCTTGCCTGGAAAATAATTTTGGGCTTAGTAGCAGCGTGTGGTACTCATTGTATTAGGCCAACTATACCAAGCTCCACTAGCTTTGAAATTAATAATAATTTTTAGCTGCATCTAGCCCGGAAAATAATTTTGGGTGTAGTAGCAGTGTGTGGTACTCATTGTATTAGGCCATATAAACCAACCTCCACAAGCTTTGAAATTAATAATAATTTTTAGCTGCATCTAGCCCGGAAAATAATTTTGGGCTTAGCAGTGTGTGGTACTCATTGTATAAGGCCATCTATACCAAGCTACACCAGCTTTGAAATTAATAATAATTTTTAGCTGCATCTAGCCCGGAAAATAATTTTGGGCTTAGTAGCAGTGTGTGGTACTCATTGTATTAGGCCATCTATACCCAGCTCCACCAGCTTTAATAATAATTTTTAGCTGCATCTAGCCCGGAAAATAATTTTGGGCATATTAGCAGTGTGTGGTACTCATTCTATTAGGCCATCTATACTAAGCTCCACCAGGTTTCAAATTCCTAATAATTTTAGCTGCATCTTGCCTGGAAAATAATTTTGGGCCTGTAGCAGTGTGTGGTACTCATTCTATTAGGCCATCTATACCAAGCTCCTCCAGCTCTGAAATTAATAATAATTTTTAGCTGCATCTACCCGGAAAATAATTTGGGGCATATTAGCAGTGTGTGGTACTCATTCTATTAGGCCATAAATACTAAGCTCCACAAGCTTTCAAATCACTAATAATTTTTAGCTGCATCTTGCCTGGAAAATAATTTTGGGAATATTAGCAGTGTGTACTACTCATTCTATTAGGCGATCTATACTAAGCTCCACCAGCTTTCAAATTCCTAATAATTTTTAGCTGCATCTTGCCTGGAAAATAATTTTAGGCCTGTAGCAGTGTGTGGTACTCATTCTATTAGGCCATCTATACCAAGCTCCACCAGCTTTGAAATTAATAATAATTTTTAGCTGCATCTTGCCTGAAAAATAATTTTGAGCATATTAGCAGTGTGTGGTACTCATTCTATTAGGCCATCTATACTAAGCTCCACCAGCTTTCAAATTACTAATAATTTTTAGCTTCCTCTTGCCTGTAAAATAATTTTGGGCATAATAGCAGAGTGTGATACTCATTGTATTAGGCCATCTATACTAAGCTCCACCAGCTTTCAAATTCCTAATAATTTTTAGCTGCATCTTGCCTGTAAAATAATTTTGGGCATAATAGCAGAGTGTGGTACTCATTCTATTAGGCCATCTATACTAAGCTCCACCAGCTTCCAAATTCCTAATAATTTTTAGCTGCATCTTGCCTGGAAAATAATTTTGGGCCTGTAGCAGTGTGTGCTACTCATTGTATTAGGCCATCTATACCAAGCTCTACCAGCTTTGAATTTATTAATAATTTTTAGCTGCATCTAGCCTGGAAAATAATTTTGGGCTTAGTAGCAGTGTGTGGTACTCATTGTATTAGGCCATCTATACCAAGCTCCACCAGATTTGAAATTAATAATAATTTTTAGCTGCATCTAGCCCGGAAAATCATTTTGGGCTTAGTAGCAGTGTGTGGTACTCATTGTATTAGGCCATCTATACCAAGCTCTACCAGATTTGAAATTAATAATAATTTTTAGCTGCATCTAGGCCAGAAAATAATTTTGGGCATATTAGCAGTGTGTGGTACTCATTCTATTAGGCCATCTATACCAAGCTCCACCAGCTTTGAAATTAATAATAATTTTTAGTTGCATCTAGCCGGAAAATAATTTTGGGCATAGTAGCAGTGTGTGGTTCTCATTCTATTAGGCCATCTAAACTAAGCTCCATCAGCTTTCAAATTATTAATAATTTTTAGCTTCATCTTGCCTGTAAAATAATTTTGGGCATAATAGCAGAGTGTGATACTCATTCTATTAGGCGATCTATACTAAGCTCCACCAGCTTTCAAATTCCTAATAATTTTTAGCTGCATCTTGCCTGGAAAATAATTTTGGGCCTGTAGCAGTGTGTGGCACTCATTGTATTAGGCCATCTATACCAAGTTCCACCAGCTTTGAAATTAATAATAATTTTTAGCCGCATCTAGCCTGGAAAATAATTTTGGGCTTAGTAGCAGTGTGTGGTACTCATTGTATTAGGCCATCTATACCAAGCTCCACCAGCTTTTAAATTAATAATAATTTTTAGCTGCATCTTGCCCGGAAAATAATTTTGGGCTTAGTAGCAGTGTATGGTACTCATTGTATTAGGCCATCTATACCAAGCTCCTCCAGCTTTGAAATTAATAATAATTTTTAGCTGCATCTAGCCCGGAAAATAATTTGGGGCATATTAGCAGTGTGTGGTACTCATTCTATTAGGCCATTTATACTAAGCTCCACCAGCTTTCGAATCATTAATAATTTTTAGCTGCACCTTGCCTGGAAAATAATTTTGGGAATATTAGCAGTGTGTGGTACTCATTCTATTAGGCCATCTATACTAAGCTCCACCAGCTTTCAAATTCCTAATAATTTTTAGCTGCATCTTGCCTGGAAAATAATTTTAGGCCTGTAGCAGTGTGTGGTACTCATTCTATTAGGCCATCTATACCAAGCTCCAGCAGCTTTGAAATTAATCATAATTTTTAGCTGCATCTTGCCTGGAAAATAATTTTGGGCATATTAGCAGTGTGTGGTACTCATTATATTAGGCCATCTTTACCAAGCTCCACCAGCTTTGAAATTAATAAAATTTTTTAGCTGCATCTAGCCCAGAAAATAATTTTGGGCATAGTAGCAGTGTGTGGTACTCATTCAATTAGGCCATCTATACTAAACTCCACCAGCTTTCAAATTACTAATCATTTTTAGCTTCATCTTGCCTGTAAAATAATTTTGGGCTTAATAGCAGAGTGTGATACTCATTCTATTAGGCCATCTATACTAAGCTCCACCAGCTTTCAAATTTCTAATAATTTTTAGCTGCATCTTGCCTGGAAAATAATTTTGGGCCTGTAGCAGTGTGTGGTACTCATTGTATTAGGCCATCTATACCAAGCTTCACCAGCTTTGAAATTAATAATAATTTTTAGCTGCATATAGCCCGGAAAAAAATTTTGGGCTTAGTAGGAGTGTGTGGTACTCATTGTATTAGGCCATCTATACCAAGCTCCACCAGCTTTGAAATTAATAATAATTTTTAGCTGCATCTAGCCCGGAAAATAATTTTGGGCTTAGTAGCAGTGTGTGGTACTCATTGTATTAGTCCATCTATACCAAGCTCCAAAAGATTTGAAATTAATAATAATTTTTAGCTGCATCTAGCCCGGAAAATAATTTTGGGCATATTAGAAGTGTGTGGTACTCATTCTATTAGGCCATTTAAACTAAGCTCCACCAGCTTTCAAATTATTAATAATTTTTAGCTTCATCTTGCCTGTAAAATAGTTTTGGGCATAATAGCAGAGTGTGATAGTCATTCTATTAGGCCATCTATACTAAGCTCCACCAGCTTTCAAATTCCTAATAATTTTTAGCTGCATCTTGCCTGGAAAATAATTTTGGGCCTGTAGCAGTGTGTGGCACTCATTGTATTAGGCCATCTATACCAAGTTCCACCAGCTTTGAAATTAATAATAATTTTTAGCTGCATCTAGCCCTGAAAATAATTTTGGGCTTAGTAGCAGTGTGTGGTACTCATTTTATTAGGCCATCTATACCAAGCTCCACCAGCTTTGAAATTAATAATAATTTTTAGCTGCATCTTGCCTGGAAAATAATTTTGGGCATATTAGCAGTGGGTGGTACTCATTATATTAGGCCATCTTTACCAAGCTCCACCAGCTTTGAAATTAATAAAAATTTTTAGCTGCATCTAGCCCAGAAAATAATTTTGGGCATAGTAGCAGTGTGTGGTACTCATTCTATTAGGCCATCTATACTAAACTCCACCAGCTTTCATATTACTAATAATTTTTAGCTTCATCTTGCCTGTAAAATAATTTTGGGCTTAATAGCAGAGTGTGATTCTCATTCTATTAGGCCATCTATACTAAGCTCCACTAGCTTTCAAATTTCTAATAATTTTTAGCTGCATCTTGCCTGGAAAATAATTTTGGGCCTGTAGCAGTGTGTGGTACTCATTGTTTTAGGCCATCTATACCAAGCTTCACCAGCTTTGAAATTAATAATAATTTTTAGCTGCATATAGCCCGGAAAAATTTTTTGGGCTTAG
This sequence comes from Phyllobates terribilis, assembly GCF_046119375.1. NCBI lineage: Eukaryota > Metazoa > Chordata > Amphibia > Anura > Dendrobatidae > Phyllobates > Phyllobates terribilis. Next base: position 11,727,468 of record NW_027362772.1, on the reverse strand, counting down.
TAGGAGTGTGTGGTACTCATTGTTATGTTCTGCTACCAGAGCTAAGGAAAGAGAGGAGATCTGTCCCTACGATAGAACTCAGCTTGATCCCTACGATGTAACAGGGAACCTGATCCTGCGATCAGACCTGCTAAAGTCCTCAGCTAGTCTGTACGGAGACCTATAGATGTGGGGGAGGAATCCCTACAAGTACTAGGGACTGGGAGCAAAATGGACACCTCCTAACAGAAATAGTAGCAGACAGACGAACAAACAAACAATATAGAACACAGAGGTCCCAAGACCAAGCAAACTAACAGAGTTAGATACTGAGCACTGGCTAGCTAAAGAGTAGTAATACAATGAAGTCCACCAAAGCCAGAAGGGCGGAGCAAGACTAAATAGGCCAACAAGGTCATGTGACCAGCAATAGAAAAAACTTAAGAGCAAGGTTCTAACACTCATTGTAAATTTTAGCTGCATCTAGCCTGGAAAATAATTTTGGGCATAGTAGCAGTGTGTGGTACTCATTCTATTAGGCCATCTATACTAAGCTCCACCAGCTTTCAAATTCCTAATAATTTTTAGCTGCATCTTGCCTGTAAAATAATTTTGGGCATAATAGCAGAGTCTGGTACTCATTCTATTAGGCCATCTATACTAAGCTCCACCAGCTTCCAAATTCCTAATAATTTTTAGCTGCATCTTGCCTGGAAAATAATTTTGGGCCTGTAGCAGTGTGTGGTACTCATTGTATTAGGCCATCTATACCAAGCTCTACCAGCTTTGAATTTATTAATAATTTTTAGCTGCATCTAGCCTGGAAAATAATTTTGGGCTTAGTAGCAGTGTGTGGTACTCATTGTATTAGGCAATCTATACCAAGCTCCACCAGATTTGAAATTAATAATAATTTTTAGCTCCATCTAGCCCGGAAAATAATTTTGGGCTTAGTAGCAGTGTGTGGTACTCATTGTATTTGGCCATCTATACCAAGCTCCACCAGATTTGAAATTAATAATAATTTTTAGCTGCATCTAGCCCGGAAAATAATTTTGCGCATATTAGCAGTGTGTGGTACTCATTCTATTAGGCCATCTAAACTAAGCTTCACCAGCTTTCAAATTACTAATAATTTTTAGCTGCATCTTGCCTGTAAAATAGTTTTGGGCATATTAGCAGTGTGTGGTACTCATTCTATTAGGCAATCTATACTAAGCTCCACCAGCTTTCAAATTCCTAATAATTTTTATCTGCATCTTGCCTGGAAAATAATTTTGGGCCTGTAGCAGTGTGTGGTACTCATTGTATTTGGCCATCTATACCAAGCTCCACCAGCTTTGAAATTAATAATAATTTTTAGCTGCATCTAGCCCGGAAAATAATTTTGGGCATAGTAGCAGTGTGTGGTACTTATTGTGTTATACCATCTATTCGTAGCTCCACCAGCTTTCAAATTCCTAGTAATTTTTAGCTGCATCTTGCCTGGAAAATAATTTTTGGCCTGTAGCAGTGTGTTGAACTCATTCTATTTGGCCATCTATACCAAGCTCCACCATCTTTGAAATTAATAATAATTTTTAGCTGCATCTTGCCTGTAAAATAATTTTGGGCATATTAGCAGTGTGTGGTACTCATTCCATTAGGCCATCTATACCAAGCTCCTCGAGCTTTGAAATTAATAATAATTTTTAGCTGCATCTTGCCTGTAAAATAATTTTTGGCATATTAGCAGTGTGTGGTATCCATTTTATTAGGCCATCTATACTAAGCTCCACCAGCTTTAAAATTCCTAATAATTTTTAGCTGCATCTTGCCTGGAAAATAATTTTGGGCTTAGTAGCAGTGTGTGGTACTGATTGTATTAGGCCAACTATACCAAGCTCCACTAGCTTTGAAATTAATAATAATTTTTAGCTGCATCTAGCCCGGAAAATAATTTTGGGCGTAGTAGCAGTGTGTGGTACTCATTGTATTAGGCCATCTATACCAAGCTCCACAAGCTTTGAAATTAATAATAATTTTTAGCTGCATCTAGCCCGGAAAATAATTTTGGGCTTAGTAGCAGTGTGTGGTACTCATTGTATAAGGCCATCTATACCAAGCTCCACCAGCTTTGAAATTAATAATAATTTTTAGCTGCATCTAGCCCGGAAAATAATTTTGGGCTTAGTAGCAGTGTGTGGTACTCATTGTATTAGGCCATCTATACCCAGCTCCACCAGCTTTAATAATAATTTTTAGCTGCATCTAGCCCGGAAAATAATTTTGGGCATATTAGCAGTGTGTGGTACTCATTCTATTAGGCCATCTATACTCAGCTCCACCAGCTTTCAAATTACTAACAATTTTTAGCTGCATTTTGCCTGTAAAATAATTTTGGGCATATTAGCAGTGTGAGGTACTCATTCTATTAGGCCATCTATACTAAGCTCCAACAGCTTTCAAATTCCTAATAATTTTAGCTACATCTTGCCTGGAAAATAATTTTGGGCCTGTAGCAGTGTGTGGTACCCATTCTATTAGGCCATCTATACCAAGCTCCACCAGCTTTGAAATTGATAATAATTTTTAGCTGCATCTTGCCTGTAAAATAATTTTGGGCATATTAGCAGTGTGTGGTACTCATTCTATTAGGTCATCTATACCAAGCTCCACCAGCTTTGAAATTAATAATAATTTTTAGCTGCATCTAGCTTGTAAAATAATTTTGGGCATAGTAGCAGTGTGTGGTACTCATTCTATTAGGCCATCTATACTAAGCTCCACCAGCTTTCAAATTACTAATAATTTTTAGCTTCATCTTGCCTGTAAAATAATTTTGGGCATAATAGCAGAGTGTGATACTCATTCTATTAGGCCATCTATACTAAGCTCCACCAGCTTTCAAATTCCTAATAATTTTTAGCTGCATCTTGCCTGTAAAATAATTCTGGGCCTGTAGCATTGTGTGGTACTCATTGTATTAGGCCATCTATACCAACCTCCACCAGCTTTGAAATTAATAATGATTTTTAGCTGCATCTTGCCTGTAAAATAATTTTGGGCATATTAGCAGTGTGTGGTACTCTTTCTATTAGGCCAGCTATACTAAGCTCCCCCAGCTTTCAAATTCCTAATAATTTTTAGCTGCATCTTGCCTGGAAAATAATTTTGGGCCTGTAGCAGTGTGTGGCACTCATTGTATTAGGCCATCTATATCAAGTTCCACCAGCTTTGAAATTAATAATAATTTTTAGCTGCATCTAGCCTGGAAAATAATTTTGGGCTTAGTAGCAGTGTGTGGTACTCATTGTATTAGGCCATCTATACCAAGCTCCACCAGATTTGAAATTAATAATAATTTTTAGCTGCATCTAGCCCGGAAAATAATTTTGGGCATATTAGCAGTGTGTGGTACTCATTCTATTAGGCCATCTATACCAAGCTCCACCAGCTTTGAAATTAATAATAATTTTTAGCTGCATCTAGCCGGAAAATAATTTTGGGCATAGTAGCACTGTGTGGTACTCATTCTATTAGGCCATCTAAACTAAGCTCCACCAGCTTTCAAATTACTAATAATTTTTAGCTTCATCTTGCCTGTAAAATAATTTTGGGCATAATAGCAGAGTGTGATACTCATTCTATTAGGCCATCTATACTAAGCTCCACCAGCTTTCAAATTCCTAATAATTTTTAGCTGCATCTTGCCTGGAAAATAATTTTGGGCCTTTAGCAGTGTGTGGCACTCATTGTATTAGGCTATCTATATCAAGTTCCACCAGCTTTGAAATTAATAATAATTTTTAGCTGCATCTAGCCCCGAAAATAATTTTAAGCTTAGTAGCAGTGTGTGGTACTCATTGTATTATGCCATCTATACAAAGCTCCTCCAGCTTTGAAATTAATAATAATTTTTAGCTGCATCTAGCCCGGAAAATAATTTGGGGCATATTAGCAGTGTGTGGTTCTCATTCTATTAGGCCATCTATACTAAGCTCCACCAGCTTTCAAATCATTAATAATTTTTAGCTGCACCTTGCCTGGAAAATAATTTTGGGAATATTAGCAGTGTGTGGTACTCATTCTATTAGGCCATCTATACTAAGCTCCACCAGCTTTCAAATTCCTAATAATTTTTAGCTGCATCTTGCCTGGAAAATAATTTTAGGCCTGTAGCAGTGTGTGGTACTCATTCTATTAGGCCATCTATACCAAGCTCCAGCAGCTTTTAAATTAATAATAATTTTTAGCTGCATCTTGCCTGGAAAATAATTTTGGGCATATTAGCAATGTGTGGTACTCATTATATTAGGCCATCTTTACCAAGCTCCACCAGCTTTGAAATTAATAAAAAATTTTAGCTGCATCTAGCCCAGAAAATAATTTTGGGCATAGTAGCAGTGTGTGGTACTCATTCTATTAGGCCATCTATACTAAACTCCACCAGCTTTCAAATTACTAATAATTTTTAGCTTCATCTTGCCTGCAAAATAATTTTGGGCATAAAAGCAGAGTGTGATACTCATTCTATTAAGCCATCTATACTAAGCTCCACCAGCTTTCAAATTTCTAATAATTGTTAGCTGCATCTTGCCTGTAAAATAATTTTGGGCCTGTAGCAGTGTGTGGTACTAATTGTATTAGGCCATCTATATCAAGCTTCACCATCTTTGAAATTAATAATAATTTTTAGCTGCATATAGCCCGGAAAATTTTTTTGGGCTTAGTAGGAGTGTGTGGTACTCATTGTATTAGGCCATCTATACCAACCTCCACCAGCTTTGAAATTAATAATGATTTTTAGCTGCATCTTGCCTGTAAAATAATTTTGGGCATATTAGCAGTGTGTGGTACTCTTTCAATTAGGCCAGCTATACTAAGCTCCACCAGCTTTCAAATTCCTGATAATTTTTAGCTGCATCTTGCCTGGAAAATAATTTTGGGCCTGTAGCAGTGTGTGGCACTCATTGTATTAGGCCATCTATATCAAGTTCCACCAGCTTTGAAATTAATAATTTTTAGCTGCATCTATCCCGGAAAATAATTTTGGGCTTAGTAGCAGTGTGTGGTACTCATTGTATTAGGCCATCTATACCAAGCTCCACCAGATTTGAAATTAATAATAATTTTTAGCTGCATCTAGCCCGGAAAATAATTTTGGGCATATTAGCAGTGTGTGGTACTCATTCTATTAGGCCATCTATACCAAGCTCCACCAGCTTTGAAATTAATAATAATTTTTAGCTGCATCTAGCCGGAAAATAATTTTGGGCATAGTAGCAGTGTGTGGTACTCATTCTATTAGGCCATCTAAACTAAGCTCCACCAGCTTTCAAATTACTAATAATTTTTAGCTTCATCTTGCCTGCAAAATAATTATGGGCATAATAGCAGAGTGTGATACTCATTCTATTAGGCCATCTATACTAAGCTCCACCAGCTTTCAAATTCCTAATAATTTTTAGCTGCATCTTGCCTGGAAAATAATTTTGGGCCTGTAGCAGTGTGTTGCACTCATTGTATTAGGCCATCTATATCAAGTTCCACCAGCTTTGAAATTAATAATAATTTTTAGCTGCATCTAGCCCGGAAAATAATTTTGGGCTTAGTAGCAGTGTGTGGTACTCATTGTATTAGGCCATCTATACCAAGCTCCTCCAGCTTTGAAATTAATAATAATTTTTAGCTGCATCTAGCCCGGAAAATAATTTGGGGCATATTAGCAGTGTGTGGTACTCATTCTATTAGGCCATCTATACTAAGCTCCAGCAGCTTTTAAATTAATAATAATTTTTAGCTGCATCTTGGCTGGAAAATAATTTTGGGCATATTAGCAATGTGTGGTACTCATTATATTAGGCCATCTTTACCAAGCTCCACCAGCTTTGAAATTAATAAAAAATTTTAGCTGCATCTAGCCCAGAAAATAATTTGGGGCATATTAGCAGTGTGTGGTACTCATTCTATTAGGCCGTTTATACTAAGCTCCACCAGCTTTCGAATCATTAATAATTTTTAGCTGCACCTTGCCTGGAAAATAATTTTGGGAATATTAGCAGTGTGTGGTACTCATTCTATTAGGCCATCTATACTAAGCTCCACCAGCTTTCAAATTCCTAATAATTTTTAGCTGCATCTTGCCTGGAAAATAATTTTAGGCCTGTAGCAGTGTGTGGTACTCATTCTATTAGGCAATCTATACTAAGCTCCAGCAGCTTTGAAATTAATCATAATTTTTAGCTGCATCTTGCCTGGAAAATAATTTTGGGCATATTAGCAGTGTGTGGTACTCATTATATTAGGCCATCTTTACCAAGCTCCTCCAGCTTTGAAATTAATAAAAATTTTTAGCTATATCTAGCCCAGAAAATAATTTTGGGCATAGTAGCAGTGTGTGGTACTCATTCTATTAGGCCATCTATACTAAACTCCACCAGCTTTCAAATTACTAATCATTTTTAGCTTCATCTTGCCTGTAAAATAATTTTGGGCTTAATAGCAGAGTGTGATACTCATTCAATTAGGCCATCTATACTAAGCTCCACCAGCTTTCAAATTTCTAATAATTTTTAGCTGCATCTTGCCTGGAAAATAATTTTGGGCCTGTAGCAGTGTGTGGTACTCATTGTATTAGGCCATCTATACCAAGCTTCACCAGCTTTGAAATTAATAATAATTTTTAGCTGCATATAGCCCGGAAAAAAATTTTGGGCTTAGTAGGAGTGTGTGGTACTCATTGTATTAGGCCATCTATACCAAGCTCCACAATCTTTGAAATTAATAATAATTTTTAGCTGCATCTAGCCCGGAAAATAATTTTGGGCTTAGTAGCAGTGTGTGGTACTCATTGTATTAGTCCATCTATACCAAGCTCCAAAAGATTTGAAATTAATAATAATTTTTAGCTGCATCTAGCCCGGAAAATAATTTTGGGCATATTAGAAGTGTGTGGTACTCATTCTATTAGGCCATTTAAACTAAGCTCCACCAGCTTTCAAATTATTAATAATTTTTAGCTTCATCTTGCCTGTAAAATAATTTTGGGCATAATAGCAGAGTGTGATAGTCATTCTATTAGGCCATCTATACTAAGCTCCACCAGCTTTCAAATTCCTAATAATTTTTAGCTGCATCTTGCCTGGAAAATAATTTTGGGCCTGTAGCAGTGTGTGGCACTCATTGTATTAGGCCATCTATACCAAGTTCCACCAGCTTTGAAATTAATAATAATTTTTAGCTGCATCTAGCCCTGAAAATAATTTTGGGCTTAGTAGCAGTGTGTGGTACTCATTTTATTAGGCCATCTATACCAAGCTCCACCAGCTTTGAAATTAATAATAATTTTTAGCTGCATCTTGCCTGGAAAATAATTTTGGGCATATTAGCAGTGGGTGGTACTCATTATATTAGGCCATCTTTACCAAGCTCCACCAGCTTTGAAATTAATAAAATTTTTTAGCTGCATCTAGCCCAGAAAATAATTTTGGGCATAGTAGCAGTGTGTGGTACTCATTCTATTAGGCCATCTATACTAAACTCCACCAGCTTTCATATTACTAATAATTTTTAGCTTCATCTTGCCTGTAAAATAATTTTGGGCTTAATAGCAGAGTGTGATTCTCATTCTATTAGGCCATCTATACTAAGCTCCACCAGCTTTCAAATTTCTAATAATTTTTAGCTGCATCTTGCCTGGAAAATAATTTTGGGCCTGTAGCAGTGTGTGGTACTCATTGTTTTAGGCCATCTATACCAAGCTTCACCAGCTTTGAAATTAATAATAATTTTTAGCTGCATATAGCCCGGAAAAAAATTTGGGCTTAGTAGGAGTGTGTGGTACTCATTGTTATGTTCTGCTACCAGAGCTAAGGAAAGAGAGGAGATCTGTCCCTACGATAGAACTCAGCTTGATCCCTACGATGTAACAGGGAACCTGATCCTGCGATCAGACCTGCTAAAGTCCTCAGCTAGTCTGTACGGAGACCTATAGATGTGGGGGAGGAATCCCTACAAGTACTAGGGACTGGGAGCAAAATGGACACCTCCTAACAGAAATAGTAGCAGACAGACGAACAAACAAACAATATAGAACACAGAGGTCCGAAGACCAAGCAAACTAACAGAGTTAGATACTGAGCACTGGCTAGCTAAAGAGTAGTAATACAATGAAGTCCAGCAAAGCCAGAAGGGCGGAGCAAGACTAAATAGGCCAACAAGGTCATGTGACCAGCAATAGAAAAAACTTAAGAGCAAGGTTCTAACAGTACCCCCCCCTTCTAAGAGGATCCTCCGGATCCCCTAGGACCAGGCTTATCAGGAAATCTCCTGTGAAACGCTCTGATAAGTCTGGACGCGGAAACATCCTCCGACCTCACCCATGAGTTATCCTCGGGTCCGAAACCTTTCCAGGCCACGAGATACTGCAAACTACCTCTATACCGTCTAGAATTAAGGATGCGAGAAATTTCATATTCCCCGTCCTCCACCACCGGAGGAACAGAGGCAGAGGCGTCACAATCCGACACAACAGCTTTTTTCAACAGAGAGACATGAAACACCGGATTAATTCTCCAGGAGGTAGGAACCTCCAACTTAACAGCAGATTGGTTGACAACCTGAAGCACCTTAAAGGGCCCTACAAACTTGGGACCCAATTTCTTAGAAGGAATCCTCAACCGCAGATTCCTAGAGGACAACCAAACCATGTCACCAACAGCGAACAAAACCTCCTGTCGTTTCCTATCAAAGTAGTCTTTCATTCGTCACCCTCCTTCATGCGCAACAGATTGTATGCCCCCCGAAGGTCAATTTTAGAGAACCACTTGGCCCCCACTAACTGGTTAAACAGATCAGGAATCAATGGCAGTGGGTAAGGATTGCGTACAGTAATTTTGTTAATCTCACGAAAATCCAGACAAGGACGTAAACCGCCGTCCTTTTTTTTTACAAAAAAAAATCCAACCACCACAGGAGACTTAGAGGGCCTAATGTGACCGGCGGCCAAACTTGTCTGTATGTATTCCTCCAAAGCCTTTCTCTCAGGAATAGTAAGGTTAAATAAACGACTTTTAGGAAGAGTCGCTCCAGGGACAAATTCAATAGTACAATCATAGTCTCTATGGGGAGGCAAAACCTGCGATTCCTTCTCAGAAAAAACTCTCCAAAAATCCTGAATAGGAACAGGCAATTCCCCCCTATCCACAGCTGCAATACGCCCGTTACAACACTTGTCATAACATTTATGGCTCCAGGATTTAATTTCATTGGTAGACCAATCCAGTACAGGATTGTGCAATTTTAACCAGGGCAATCCCAACACCACCGGAGAAGGCAAGTTATTCAAAACTACCAAATCCAATTTCTCATGGTGAACACCATTAAAAGTGAGGGGAAACTCACAGACCCTGAGAGTAACATTCTTCAAAGGGGAGCCATCCACAGAAACCACAGCAATGGGGGATGACAAAGGTTCGGGTTTTAAATTGAGTTTTTCCAAGAATCCCCCATCAATTACATTCAGAGTAGACCCACAATCGACAAACACTCGAAATTCCATTAATTTTTCCTGAGCAATAGTGGAAGCAGCTAAAAATACACCCTTGGAATTTAAACAGGCAATACGGGCATGACTGACCATTTTTTTTCTTTCTTCATACGAAGCACACAGCTTTTAATGAAATGACCAGAATTTCCGCAATAGAAACACAAACCTTCAGAAAATCTGCGGTCCTTTTCTTGAGAGCGAGGTGCCATCGCTCCAATCTCCATCGGCTCTCCACTGTCAGTACACACATTCTCATGACCAGAAACTGACATAGCAGAGGATTTGCTCTCATTAACCCTTGCACGCAGTCTCCTATCCACCCGTATAGCTAATTGCATAGCCTGTTGCAAATCTTCAGGTGTGGGATAAGCAATTAGCAGGTCTTTAACCCTTTCACTAAGCCCAGCAAGAAACAGACTCTTCAGAGCAGAATCGTTCCACCCTATTTGAGTAGACCACCGACGGAAATGAGTACAATATTTTTCCACATTACCTGATCCCTGTCTCAAACGTCTCAACTCAGTCTCAGCAGATGAGACACGGTCAGGATCATCATATAATAGCCCCAAAGCAGAAAAAAAACTATCCACTGATCTAAAGCATGTATCACTAGGTTGCAAAGAAAAGGCCCACTCCTGAGGCTCTTTGCGCAAAAGTAACATTATGAACCCTACGCGCTGGGATTCATCCCCAGAGGACCTGGGTCTCAAACGAAAATACAATAAGCAAGCATTTTTAAATGAAAAAAATTCTTGGTGTTCACCAAAAAATAAATCAGACAAACGTACCTTAGGCTCCAAGAAATGTGCTCCAGGACAGTTACTCACGTGCTGACGGAGCTCGGCCACCTCCAGAGAGAGTCCCTGCAGGCGTTGAGCCAAATCCTGAACCGACACCATGATGGAACAGAAAAATCTTTCCTTAGAGAATTTGCAGGCTGGACTTACTGTTATGTTCTGCTACCAGAGCTAAGGAAAGAGAGGAGATCTGTCAGTACGATAGAACTCAGCTTGATCCCTACGATGTAACAGGGAACCTGATCCTGCGATCAGACCTGCTAAAGTCCTCAGCTAGTGTGTACGGAGACCTATAAATGTGGGGGAGGAATCCCTACAAGTACTAGGGACTGGGAGCAAAATGGACACCTCCTAACAGAAATAGTAGCAGACAGACGAACAAACAAACAATATAGAACACAGAGGTCCGAAGACCAAGCAAACTAACAGAGTTAGATACTGAGCACTGGCTAGCTAAAGAGTAGTAATACAATGAAGTCCACCAAAGCCAGAAGGGCGGAGCAAGACTAAATAGGCCAACAAGGTCATGTGACCAGCAATAGAAAAAACTTAAGAGCAAGGTTCTAACACTCATTGTATTAGGCCATCTATACCAAGCTCCACCAGCTTTCAAATTAATAATAAATTTTAGCTGCATCTAGCCTGGAAAATAATTTTGGGCATAGTAGCAGTGTGTGGTACTCATTCTATTAGGCCATCTATACTAAGCTCCACCAGCTTTCAAATTCCTAATAATTTTTAGCTGCATCTTGCCTGTAAAATAATTTTGGGCATAATAGCAGAGTGTGGTACTCATTCTATTAGGCCATCTATACTAAGCTCCACCAGCTTCCAAATTCCTAATAATTTTTAGCTGCATCTTGCCTGGAAAATAATTTTGGGCCTGTAGCAGTGTGTGGTACTCATTGTATTAGGCCATCTATACCAAGCTCTACCAGCTTTGAATTTATTAATAATTTTTAGCTGCATCTAGCCTGGAAAATAATTTTGGGCTTAGTAGCAGTGTGTGGTACTCATTGTATTAGGCAATCTATACCAAGCTCCACCAGATTTGAAATTAATAATAATTTTTAGCTCCATCTAGCCCGGAAAATAATTTTGCGCATATTAGCAGTGTGTGGTACTCATTCTATTAGGCCATCTAAACTAAGCTTCACCAGCTTTCAAATTACTAATAATTTTTAGCTGCATCTTGCCTGTAAAATAGTTTTGGGCATATTAGCAGTGTGTGGTACTCATTCTATTAGGCAATCTATACTAAGCTCCACCAGCTTTCAAATTCCTAATAATTTTTATCTGCATCTTGCCTGGAAAATAATTTTGGGCCTGTAGCAGTGTGTGGTACTCATTGTATTTGGCCATCTATACCAAGCTCCACCAGCTTTGAAATTAATAATAATTTTTAGCTGCATCTAGCCCGGAAAATAATTTTGGGCATAGTAGCAGTGTGTGGTACTCACTGTGTTATACCATCTATTCGTAGCTCCACCAGCTTTCAAATTCCTAGTAATTTTTAGCTGCATCTTGCCTGGAAAATAATTTTTGGCCTGTAGCAGTGTGTTGTACTCATTCTATTTGGCCATCTATACCAAGCTCCACCATCTTTGAAATTAATAATAATTTTTAGCTGCATCTTGCCTGTAAAATAATTTTGGGCATATTAGCAGTGTGTGGTACTCATTCCATTAGGCCATCTATACCAAGCTCCACGAGCTTTGAAATTAATAATAATTTTTAGCTGCATCTTGCCTGTAAAATAATTTTTGGCATATTAGCAGTGTGTGGTATCCATTTTATTAGGCCATCTATACTAAGCTCCACCAGCTTTAAAATTCCTAATAATTTTTAGCTGCATCTTGCCTGGAAAATAATTTTGGGCTTAGTAGCAGTGTGTGGTACTGATTGTATTAGGCCAACTATACCAAGCTCCACTAGCATTGAAATTAATAATAATTTTTAGCTGCATCTAGCCCGGAAAATAATTTTGGGCGTAGTAGCAGTGTGTGGTACTCATTGTATTAGGCCATCTATACCAAGCTCCACAAGCTTTGAAATTAATAATAATTTTTAGCTGCATCTAGCCCGGAAAATAATTTTGGGCTTAGTAGCAGTGTGTGGTACTCATTGTATAAGGCCATCTATACCAAGCTCCACCAGCTTTGAAATTAATAATAATTTTTAGCTGCATCTAGCCCGGAAAATAATTTTGGGCTTAGTAGCAGTGTGTGGTACTCATTGTATTAGGCCATCTATACCCAGCTCCACCAGCTTTAATAATAATTTTTAGCTGCATCTAGCCCGGAAAATAATTTTGGGCATATTAGCAGTGTGTGGTACTCATTCTATTAGGCCATCTATACTCAGCTCCACCAGCTTTCAAATTACTAACAATTTTTAGCTGCATTTTGCCTGTAAAATAATTTTGGGCATATTAGCAGTGTGTGGTACTCATTCTATTAGGCCATCTATACTAAGCTCCAACAGCTTTCAAATTCCTAATAATTTTAGCTACATCTTGCCTGGAAAATAATTTTGGGCCTGTAGCAGTGTGTGGTACCCATTCTATTAGGCCATCTATGCCAAGCTCCACCAACTTTGAAATTGATAATAATTTTTAGCTGCATCTTGCCTGTAAAATAATTTTGGGCATATTAGCAGTGTGTGGTACTCATTCTATTAGGTCATCTATAAAAAGCTCCACCAGCTTTGAAATTAATAATAATTTTTAGCTGCATCTAGCTTGTAAAATAATTTTGGGCATAGTAGCAGTGTGTGGTACTCATTCTATTAGGCCATCTATACTAAGCTCCACCAGCTTTCAAATTACTAATAATTTTTAGCTTCATCTTGCCTGTAAAATAATTTTGGGCATAATAGCAGAGTGTGATACTCATTCTATTAGGCCATCTATACTAAGCTCCACCAGCTTTCAAATTCCTAATAATTTTTAGCTGCATCTTGCCTGTAAAATAATTCTGGGCCTGTAGCATTGTGTGGTACTCATTGTATTAGGCCATCTATACCAACCTCCACCAGCTTTGAAATTAATAATGATTTTTAGCTGCATCTTGCCTGTAAAATAATTTTGGGCATATTAGCAGTGTGTGGTACTCTTTCTATTAGGCCAGCTATACTAAGCTCCCCCAGCTTTCAAATTCCTAATAATTTTTAGCTGCATCTTGCCTGGAAAATAATTTTGGGCCTGTAGCAGTGTGTGGCACTCATTGTATTAGGCCATCTATATCAAGTTCCACCAGCTTTGAAATTAATAATAATTTTTAGCTGCATCTAGCCCGGAAAATAATTTTGGGCTTAGTAGCAGTGTGTGGTACTCATTGTATTAGGCCATCTATACCAAGCTCCACCAGATTTGAAATTAATAATAATTTTTAGCTGCATCTAGCCCGGAAAATAATTTTGGGCATATTAGCAGTGTGTGGTACTCATTCTATTAGGCCATCTATACCAAGCTCCACCAGCTTTGAAATTAATAATAATTTTTAGCTGCATCTAGCCGGAAAATAATTTTGGGCATAGTAGCAGTGTGTGGTACTCATTCTATTAGGCCATCTAAACTAAGCTCCACCAGCTTTCAAATTACTAATAATTTTTAGCTTCATCTTGCCTGTAAAATAATTTTGGGCATAATAGCAGAGTGTGATACTCATTCTATTAGGCCATCTATACTAAGCTCCACCAGCTTTCAAATTCCTAATAATTTTTAGCTGCATCTTGCCTGGAAAATAATTTTGGGCCTTTAGCAGTGTGTGGCACTCATTGTATTAGGCTATCTATATCAAGTTCCACCAGCTTTGAAATTAATAATAATTTTTAGCTGCATCTAGCCCCGAAAATAATTTTAAGCTTAGTAGCAGTGTGTGGTACTCATTGTATTAGGCCATCTATACCAAGCTCCTCCAGCTTTGAAATTAATAATAATTTTTAGCTGCATCTAGCCCGGAAAATAATTTGGGGCATATTAGCAGTGTGTGGTTCTCATTCTATTAGGCCATCTATACTAAGCTCCACCAGCTTTCAAATCATTAATAATTTTTAGCTGCACCTTGCCTGGAAAATAATTTTGGGAATATTAGCAGTGTGTGGTACTCATTCTATTAGGCCATCTATACTAAGCTCCACCAGCTTTCAAATTCCTAATAATTTTTAGCTGCATCTTGCCTGGAAAATAATTTTAGGCCTGTAGCAGTGTGTGGTACTCATTCTATTAGGCCATCTATACCAAGCTCCAGCAGCTTTTAAATTAATAATAATTTTTAGCTGCATCTTGCCTGTAAAATAATTTTGGGCATATTAGCAATGTGTGGTACTCATTATATTAGGCCATCTTTACCAAGCTCCACCAGCTTTGAAATTAATAAAAAATTTTAGCTGCATCTAGCCCAGAAAATAATTTTGGGCATAGTAGCAGTGTGTGGTACTCATTCTATTAGGCCATCTATACTAAACTCCACCAGCTTTCAAATTACTAATAATTTTTAGCTTCATCTTGCCTGCAAAATAATTTTGGGCATAAAAGCAGAGTGTGATACTCATTCTATTAAGCCATCTATACTAAGCTCCACCAGCTTTCAAATTTCTAATAATTGTTAGCTGCATCTTGCCTGTAAAATAATTTTGGGCCTGTAGCAGTGTGTGGTACTAATTGTATTAGGCCATCTATATCAAGCTTCACCATCTTTGAAATTAATAATAATTTTTAGCTGCATATAGCCCGGAAAAAATTTTTGGGCTTAGTAGGAGTGTGTGGTACTCATTGTATTAGGCCATCTATACCAACCTCCACCAGCTTTGAAATTAATAATGATTTTTAGCTGCATCTTGCCTGTAAAATAATTTTGGGCATATTAGCAGTGTGTGGTACTCTTTCTATTAGGCCAGCTATACTAAGCTCCACCAGCTTTCAAATTCCTGATAATTTTTAGCTGCATCTTGCCTGGAAAATAATTTTGGGCCTGTAGCAGTGTGTGGTACTCATTGTATTAGGCCATCTATACCAAGCTCCACCAGATTTGAAATTAATAATAATTTTTAGCTGCATCTAGCCCGGAAAATAATTTTGGGCATATTAGCAGTGTGTGGTACTCATTCTATTAGGCCATCTATACCAAGCTCCACCAGCTTTGAAATTAATAATAATTTTTAGCTGCATCTAGCCGGAAAATAATTTTGGGCATAGTAGCAGTGTGTGGTACTCATTCTATTAGGCCATCTAAACTAAGCTCCACCAGTTTTCAAATTACTAATAATTTTTAGCTTCATCTTGCCTGCAAAATAATTATGGGCATAATAGCAGAGTGTGATACTCATTCTATTAGGCCATCTATACTAAGCTCCACCAGCTTTCAAATTCCTAATAATTTTTAGCTGCATCTTGCCTGGAAAATAATTTTGGGCCTGTAGCAGTGTGTGGCACTCATTGTATTAGGCCATCTATATCAAGTTCCACCAGCATTGAAATTAATAATAATTTTTAGCTGCATCTAGCCCGGAAAATAATTTTGGGCTTAGTAGCAGTGTGTGGTACTCATTGTATTAGGCCATCTATACCAAGCTCCTCCAGCTTTGAAATTAATAATAATTTTTAGCTGCATCTAGCCCGGAAAATAATTTGGGGCATATTAGCAGTGTGTGGTACTCATTCTATTAGGCCATCTATACTAAGCTCCAGCAGCTTTTAAATTAATAATAATTTTTAGCTGCATCTTGGCTGGAAAATAATTTTGGGCATATTAGCAATGTGTGGTACTCATTATATTAGGCCATCTTTACCAAGCTCCACCAGCTTTGAAATTAATAAAAAATTTTAGCTGCATCTAGCCCAGAAAATAATTTTGGGCATAGTAGCAGTGTGTGGTACTCATTCTATTAGGCCATCTATACTAAACTCCACCAGCTTTCAAATTACTAATAATTTTTAGCTTCATCTTGCCTGTAAAATAATTTTGGGCATAAAAGCAGAGTGTGATACTCATTCTATTAACCCATCTATACTAAGCTCCACCAGCTTTCAAATTTCTAATAATTGTTAGCTGCATCTTGCCTGGAAAATAATTTTGGGCTTGTAGCAGTGTGTGGTACTAATTGTATTAGGCCATCTATATCAAGCTTCACCATCTTTGAAATTAATAATAATTTTTAGCTGCATATAGCCCGGAAAATTTTTTTGGGCTTAGTAGGAGTGTGTGGTACTCAGTGTATTAGGCCATCTATACCAACCTCCACCAGCTTTGAAATTAATAATAATTTTTAGCTGCATCTAGCCCGGAAAATAATTTTGGGCATAGTAGCAGTGTGTGGTACTCATTCTATTAGGCCATCTATACTAAGCTCCACCAGCTTTCAAATTCCTAATAATTTTTAGCTGCATCTTGCCTGTAAAATAATTTTGGGCATAATAGCAGAGTGTGGTACTCATTCTATTAGGCCATCTATCCTAAGCTCCACCAGCTTCCAAATTCCTAATAATTTTTAGCTGCATCTTGCATGGAAAATAATTTTGGGCCTGTAGCAGTGTGTGGTACTCATAGTATTAGGCCTTCTATACCAAGCTCTATCAGCTTCAGCTTTGAATTTATTAATATTTTTTAGCTGCATCTAGCCTGGAAAATAATTTTGGGCTTAGTAGCAGTGTGTGGTACTCATTGTATTAGGCAATCTATACCAAGCTCCACCAGATTTGAAATTAATAATAATTTTTAGCTGCATCTAGCCCGGAAAATAATTTTGGGCTTAGTAGCAGTGTGTGGTACTCATTGTATGAGGCCATCTATACCAAGTTCCACCAGATTTGAAATTAATAATAATTTTTAGCTGCATCTAGCCCGGAAAATAATTTTGGGCATATTAGCAGTGTGTGGTACTCATTCTATTAGGCCATCTATACTAAGCTTCACCAGCTTTCAAATTACTAATAATTTTTAGCTGCATCTTGCCTGTAAAATGGTTTTGGGCATATTAGCAGTGTGTGGTACTCATTCTATTAGGCCATCTATACTAAGCTCCACCACCTTTCAAATTCCTAATAATTTTTAGCTGCATCTTGCCTGGAAATTAATTTTGGGCCTGTAGCAGTGTGTGGTACTCATTGTATTAGGCCATCTATACCAACCTCCACCAGCTTTGAAATTAATAATAATTTTTAGCTGCATCTAGCCCGGAAAATAATTTTGGGCATATTAGCAGTGTGTGGTACTCATTCTATTAGGCCATCTATACTAAGCTTCACCAGCTTTCAAATTACTAATAATTTTTAGCTGAATCTTACCTGTAAAATAATTTTTGGCATATTAGCAGTTTGTGGTACCCATTCTATTAGGCCATCTATACTAAGCTCCACCAGCTTTAAAATTCCTAATAATTTTTAGCTGCATCTTGCCTGGAAAATAATTTTGGGTTTAGTAGCAGTGTGTGGTACTCATTGGATTAGGCCTCTATACCAAGCTCCACTAGCTTTGAAATTAATAATAATTTTTAGCTGCATCTAGCCCGGAAAATCATTTTGGGCGTAGTAGCAGTGTGTGGTACTCATTGTATTAGACCATCTATACCAAGCTCCACAAGCTTTGAAATTAATAATAATTTTTAGCTGCATCTAGCCGGGAAAATAATTTTGGGCTTAGTAGCATTGTGTGGTACTCATTGTATAAGGCCATCTATACCAAGCTCCACCAGCTTTGAAATTAATAATAATTTTTAGCTGCATCTAGCCCGGAAAATAATTTTGGGCTCAGTAGCAGTGTGTTATACTCATTGTATTAGGCCATCTATACCCAGCTCCACCAGCTTTAATAATAATTTTTAGCTGCATTTAGCCCGGAAAATAATTTTGGGCATATTAGCAGTGTGTGGTACTCATTCTATTAGGCCATCTATACTCAGCTCCACCAGCTTTCAAATTACTAACAATTTTTAGCTGCATCTTGCCTGTAAAATAATTTTGGGCATATTAGCAGTGTGTGGTACTCATTCTATTAGGCCATCTACACTCAGCTCCACCAGCTTTCAAATTACTAACAATTTTTAGCTGCATCTTGCCTGTAAAATAATTTTGGGCATATTAGCAGTGTGTGGTAATCATTCTATTAGGCCATCTATACCAAGCTCCACCAGCTTTGAAATTAATAATAATTTTTAGCTGCATCTAGCCCGTAAAATAATTTTGGGCATAGTAGCAGTGTGTGGTACTCATTCTATTAGGCCATCTATACTAAGCTCCACCAGCTTTCAAATTACTAATAATTTTTAGCTTCATCTTGCCTGTAAAATAATTTTGGGCATAATAGCAGAGTGTGGTACTCATTCTATTAGGCCATCTATACTAAGCTCCACCAGCTTTCAAATTCCTAATAATTTTTAGCTGCATCTTGCCTGTATAATAATTCTGGGCCTGTAGCATTGTGTGGTACTCATTGTATTAGGCCATCTATACCAACCTCCACCAGCTTTGAAATTAATAATAATTTTTAGCTGCATCTTGCCTGTAAAATAATTTTGGGCATATTAGCAGTGTGTGGTACTTTTTCTATTAGGCCAGCTATACTAAGCTCCACCAGCTTTCAAATTCCTAATAATTTTTAGCTGCATCTTGCCTGGAAAATAATTTTGGGCATAGTAGCAGTGTGCGGTACTCATTGTATTAGGCCATCTATATCAAGCTCCACCAGCTTTGAAATGAATAATAATTTTATCTGCATCTAGCCCGGAAAATAATTTTGGGCTTAGTAGCAGTGTGTGGTACTCATTGTATTAGGCCATCTTTACCAAGCTCCACCAGTTTTGAAATTAATAATAATTTTTAGCTGCATCTAGCCTGGAAAATAATTTTGGGCTTAGTAGCAGTGTGTGGTAGTCATTGTATTAGGCCATCTATACCAAGCTCCACCAGCTTTGAAATTGATAATAATTTTTAGCTGCATCTTGCCTGTAAAATAATTTGGGGCATATTAGCAGTGTGTGGTACTCATTCCATTAGGTCATCTATACCAAGCTCCACCAGCTTTGAAATTAATAATAATCTTTAGCTGCATCTAGCTCGTAAAATAATTTTGGGCATAGTAGCAGTGTGTGGTACTCATTCTATTAGGCCATCTATACTAAGCTCCACCAGCTTTCAATTTACTAATAATTTTTAGCTTCATCTTGCCTGTAAAATACTTTTGGGCATAATAGCAGAGTGTGATACTCATTCTATTAGGCCATCTATACCAAGCTCCACCAGCTTTCAAATTCCTAATAATTTTTAGCTGCATCTTGCCTGTAAAATAATTCTGGGCCTGTAGCATTGTGTGGTACTCATTGTATTAGGCCATCTATAACAACCTCCACCAGCTTTGAAATTAATAATAATTTTTAGCTGCATCTTGCCTGTAAAATAATTTTGGGCATATTAGCAGTGTGTGGTACTCTTTCTATTAGGCCAGCTATACTAAGCTCCACCAGCTTTCAAATTCCTAATAATTTTTAGCTGCATCTTGCCTGGAAAATAATTTTGGGCCTGTAGCAGTATGTGGCACTCATTGTATTAGACCATCTATATCAAGGTCCACCAGCTTTGAAATTAATAATAATTTTTAGCTGCATCTAGCCCGGA
This sequence comes from Phyllobates terribilis, assembly GCF_046119375.1. NCBI lineage: Eukaryota > Metazoa > Chordata > Amphibia > Anura > Dendrobatidae > Phyllobates > Phyllobates terribilis. The sequence goes on along the minus strand of NW_027362772.1, from coordinate 11,707,553 downwards.
AAATAATTTTGGGCTTAGTAGCAGTGTGTGGTACTCATTGTATTAAGCCATTTATACCAAGCTCCACCAGATTTGAAATTAATAATAATTTTTAGCTGCATCTAGCCCGGAAAATAATTTTGGGCATATTAGCAGTGTGTGGTACTCATTCTATTAGGCCATGTATACCAAGCTTCACCAGCTTTGAAATTAATAATAATTTTTAGCTGCATCTAGCCGGAAAATAATTTTATGCATAGTAGCAGTGTGTGGTATTCATTCTATTAGGCCATCTAAACTAAGCTCCACCAGCTTTCAAATTACTAATAATTTTTAGCTTCATCTTGCCTGTAAAATAATTTTGGGCATAATAGCAGAGTGTGATATTCATTCTATTAGGCCATCTATACTAAGCTCCACCAGCTTTCAAATTCCTAATAATTTTTAGCTGCATCTTGCCTGGAAAATAATTTTGGGCCTGTAGCAGTGTGTGGCACTCATTGTATTAGGCCATCTATATCAAGTTCCACCAGCTTTGAAATTAATAATAATTTTTAGCTGCATCTAGCCCGGAAAATAATTTTGGGCTTAGTAGCAGTGTGTGGTACTCATTGTATTAGGCCATCTATACCAAGCTCCACCAGCTTTGAAATTAATAATAATTTTTAGCTGCATCTTGCCCGGAAAATAATTTTGGGCTTAGTAGCAGTGTGTGGTACTCATTGTATTAGGCCATCTATACCAAGCTCCTCCAGCTTTGAAATTAATAATAATTTTTAGCTGCATGTAGCCCGGAAAATAATTTGGGGCATATTAGCAGTGTGTGGTACTCATTCTATTAGGCCATCTATACTAAGCTCCACCAGCTTTCAAATCATTAATAATTTTTAGTTGCACCTTGCCTGGAAAATAATTTTGGGAATATTAGCAGTGTGTGGTACTCATTCTATTAGGCCATCTATACTAAGCTCCACCAGCTTTCAAATTCCTAATAATTTTTAGCTGCATCTTGCCTGGAAAATAATTTTAGGCCTGTAGCAGTGTGTGGTACTCATTCTATTAGGCCATCTATACCAAGCTCCAGCAGCTTTTAAATTAATAATAATTTTTAGCTGCATCTAGCCCAGAAAATAATTTTGGGCATAGTAGCAGTGTGTGGTACTCATTCTATTAGGCCATCTATACTAAACTGCACCAGCTTTCAAATTACTAATAATTTTTAGCTTCATCTTGCCTGTAAAATAATTTTAGGCATAAAAGCAGAGTGTGATACTCATTCTATTAAGCCATCTATACTAAGCTCCACCAGCTTTCAAATTTCTAATAATTTGTAGCTGCATCTTGCCTGGAAAATAATTTTGGGCCTGTAGCAGTGTGTGGTACTAATTGTATTAGGCCATCTATACCAAGCTTCACCAGCTTTGAAATTAATAATATTTTTTAGCTGTATATAGCCCGGAAAAAATTTTTGGGCTTAGTAGGAGTGTGTGGTACTCATTGTATTAGGCCATCTATACCAACCTCCACCAGCTTTGAAATTAATAATAATTTTTAGCTGCATCTAGCCCGGAAAATAATTTTGGGCATAGCAGCAGTGTGTGGTACTCTTTCTATTAGGCCATCTATACTAAGATCCACCAGTTTTCAAATTCCTAATAATTTTTAGCTGCATCTTGCCTGGAAAATAATTTTGGGCCTGTAGCAGTGTGTGGTACTCATTGTATTAGGCCTTCTATACCAAGCTCTATCAGCTTCAGCTTTGAATTTATTAATAATTTTTAGCTGCATCTAGCCTGGAAAATTATTTTGGGCTTAGTAGCAGCGTGTGGTACTCATTGTATTAGGCCATCTATACCAAGTTCCACCAGATTTGAAATAATTAATAATTTTTAGCTGCATCTAGCCCGGAAAATAATTTTGGGCATATTAGCAGTGTGTGGTACTCATTCTATTAGGCCATCTATACTAAGCTTCACCAGCTTTCAAATTACTAATAATTTTTAGCTGCATCTTGCCTGTAAAATGGTTTTGGGCATATTAGCAGTGTGTGGTACTCATTCTATTAGGCCATCTATACTAAGCTCCACTAGCTTTCAAATTCCTAATAATTTTTAGCTGCATCTTGCCTGGAAAATAATTTTGGGCCTGTAGCAGTGTGTGGTACTCATTGTATTAGGCCATCTATACCAAGCTCCACCAGCTTTGAAATTAGTAATAATTTTTAGCTGCATCTTGCATGTAAAATAATTTTGGGCATATTAGCAGTGTGTGGTACTCATTCCATTAGGCCATCTATACCAAGCTCCACGAGCTTTGAAATTAATAATAATTTTTACCTGCATCTTGCCTGTAAAATAATTTTTGGCATATAAGCAGTGTGTGGTACCCATTCTATTAGGCCATCTATACTAAGCTCCACCAGCTTTAAAATTCCTAATAATTTTTAGCTGCATCTTGCCTGGAAAATAATTTTGGGCTTAGTAGCAGTGTGTGGTACTCATTGTATTAGGCCAACTATACCAAGCTCCACTAGCTTTGAAATTAATAATAATTTTTAGCTGCATCTAGCCCGGAAAATAATTTTGGGCGTAGTAGCAGTGTGTGGTACTCATTGTATTAGGCCACCTATACCAAGCTCCACAAGCTTTGAAATTAATAATAATTTTTAGCTGCATCTAGCCTGGAAAATAATTTTGGGCTTAGTAGCAGTGTGTGGTACTCATTGTATAAGGCCATCTATACCAAGCTCCACCAGCTTTGAATTTAATAATAATTTTTAGCTGCATCTAGCCCGGAAAATAATTTTGGGCTTAGTAGCAGTGTGTTATACTCATTGTATTAGGCCATCTATACCCAGCTCCACCAGCTTTCAAATTACTAACAATTGTTAGCTGCATCTTGCCTGTAAAATAATTTTGGGCATATTAGCAGTGTGTGGTACTCATTCTATTAGGCCATCTATACTAATCTCCACCAGCTTTCAAATTCCTAATAATTTTAGCTACATCTTGAATGAAAAATAATTTTGGGCCTGTAGCAGTGTGTGGTACTCATTTTATTAGGCCATCTATACCAAGCTCCACCAGCTTTGAAATTAATAATAATTTTTAGCTGCATCTTGCCTGTAAAATAATTTTGGTCATATTAGCAGTGTGTGGTACTCATTCTATTAGGCCATCTATACCAAGCTCCACCAGCTTTGAAATTAATAATAATTTTTAGCTGCATCTAGCCCGTAAAATAATTTTGGGCACAGTAGCAGTGTGTTGTACTCATTCTATTAGGCCATCTATACTAAGCTCCACCAGCTTTCAAATTATTAATAATTTTTAGCTTCATCTTGCCTGTAAAATAATTTTGGGCATAATAGCAGAGTGTGGTACTCACTCTATTAGGCCATCTATACTAAGCTCCACCAACTTTCAAATTCCTAATAATTTTTAGCTGCATCTTGCCTGTAAAATAATTATAGGACTTTAGCATTGTGTGGTACTCATTGTATTAGGCCATCTATACCAACCTCCACCAGCTTTGAAATTAATAATAATTTTTAGCTGCATCTTGCCTGTAAAATAATTTTGGGCATATTAGCAGTGTGTAGTACTCTTTCTATTAGGCCAGCTATACTAAGCTCCACCAGCTTTCAAATTCCTAATAATTTTTAGCTGCATCTTGCCTGGAAAATAATTTTGGGCTTAGTAGCAGTGTGCGGTACTCATTGTATTAGGCCATCTATACCAAGCTCCACCAGCTTTGAAATGAATAATAATTTTTAGCTGCATCTATCCCGGAAAATAATTTTGTGCTTAATAGCAGTGTGTGGTACTCATTGTATTAGGCCATCTATACCAAGCTCCACCAGTTTTGAAATTAATAATAATTTTTAGCTGCATCTAGCCCGGAAAATAATTTTGGGCTTAGTAGCAGTGTGTGGTAGTCATTGTATTAGGCCATCTATACCAAGCTCCACCAGCTTTGAAATTAATAATAATTTTTAGCTGCATCTAGCCCGGAAAATAATTTTGGGCTTAGTAGCAGTGTGTGGTACTCATTGTATTAGGCCATCTATACCAAGCTCCACCAGCTTTGAAATTAATAATAATTTTTAGCTGCATCTAGCTCGGAAAATAATTTTGGGCATATTAGCAGTGTGTGGTACTCATTCTATTAGGCCATCTATACTAAGCTCCACCAGCTTTCAAATTACTAATAATTTTTCGCTGCATCTTGCCTGTAAAATAATTTTGGGCATATTAGCAGTGTGTGGTACTCATTCTATTAGGCCATCTATACTAAGCTCCACCAGCTTTCAAATTCCTAATAATTTTAGCTGCATCTTGCCTGGAAAATAATTTTGGGCCTGTAGCAGTGTGTGGTACTCATTCTATTAGTCCATCTATACCAAGCTCCTCCAGCTTTGAAATTAATAATAATTTTTAGCTGCATCTTGCCTGTAAAATAATTTTGGCCATATTAGCAGTGTGTGGTACTCATTCTATCAGGCCATCTATACCAAGCTCCACCAGCTTTGAAATTAATAATAATTTTTAGCTGCATCTAGCCGGAAAATAATTTTGGGCATAGTAGCAGTGTGTGGTACTCATTCTATTAGGCCATCTATACTAAGCTCCACCAGCTTTCAAATTACTAATAATTTTTAGCTTCATCTTGGCAGTAAATTAATTTTGGGCATAATAGCAGAGTGTGATACTCATTCTATTAGGCCATCTATACTAAGCTCCACCAGCTTTCAAATTCCTAATAATTTTTAGCTGCATCTTGCCTGGAAAATAATTTTGGGCCTGTAGCAGTGTGTGGTACTCATTGTATTAGGCCATCTATACCAAGCTCCACCAGCTTTGAAATTAATAATAATTTTTAGCTGCATCTTGCCCGGAAAATAATTTTGGGCTTAGTAGCAGTGTGTGGTACTCATTGTATTTGGCCATCTATACCAAGCTCCTCCAGCTTTGAAATTAATAATAATTTTTAGCTGCATCTAGCCCGGAAAATAATTTGGGGCATATTAGCAGTGTGTGGTACTCATTCTATTAGGCCATCTATACTAAGCTCCACAAGCTTTCAAATCACTAATAATTTTTAGCTGCATCTTACCTGGAAAATGATTTTGGGAATATTAGCAGTGTGTGGTACTCATTCTATTAGGCGATCTATACTAAGCTCCACCAGCTTTCAAATTCCTAATAATTTTTTGCTGCATCTTGCCTGGAAAATAATTTTAGGCCTGTAGCAGTGTGTGGTACTCATTCTATTAGGCCATCTATACCAAGCTCCACCAGCTTTGAAATTAATAATAATTTTTAGCTGCATCTTGCCTGGAAAATCATTTTGGGCATATTAGCAGTGTGTGGTACTCATTATATTAGGGCATCTTTACCAAGCTCCACCAGCTTTGAAATTAATAATAATTTTTAGCTGCATCTAGCCCGGAAAATAATTTTGGGCATAGTGGCAGTGTGTGGTACTCATTCTATTAGGCCATCTATACTAAGCTCCACCAGCTTTCAAATTACTAATAATGTTTAGCTTCATCTTGCCTGCAAAATAATTTTGTGCATAATAGCAGAGTGTGATACTCATTCTATTAGGCCATCTATACTAAGCTCCACCAGCTTTCAAATTACTAATAATTTTTCGCTGCATCTTGCCTGTAAAATAATTTTGGGCATATTAGCAGTGTGTGGTACTCATTCTATTAGGCCATCTATACTAAGCTCCACCAGCTTTCAAATTCCTAATAATTTTAGCTGCATCTTGCCTGGAAAATAAATTTGGGCCTGTAGCATTGTGTGGTACTCATTCTATTAGGCCATCTATACCAAGCTCCTCCAGCTTTGAAATTAATAATAATTTTTAGCTGCATCTTGCCTGTAAAATAATTTTGGCCATATTAGCAGTGTGTGGTACTCATTCTATCAGGCCATCTATACCAAGCTCCACCAGCTTTGAAATTAATAATAATTTTTAGCTGCATCTAGCCGGAAAATAATTTTGGGCATAGTAGCAGTGTGTTGTACTCATTCTATTAGGCCATCTATACTAAGCTCCACCAGCTTTCAAATTACTAATAATTTTTAGCTTCATCTTGGCAGTAAAATAATTTTGGGCATAATAGCAGAGTGTGATACTCATTCTATTAGGCCATCTATACTAAGCTCCACCAGCTTTCAAATTGCTAATAATTTTTAGCTGCATCTTGCCTGGAAAATAATTTTGGGCCTGTAGCAGTGTGTGGTACTCATTCTACTAGTCCACCTATACCAAGCTCCTCCAGCTTTGAAATTAATAATAATTTTTAGCTGCATCTTGCCTGTAAAATAATTTTGGCCATATTAGCAGTGTGTGGTACTCATTCTATCAGGCCAACTATACCAAGCTCCACCAGCTTTGAAATTAATAATAATTTTTAGCTGCATCTAGCCGGAAAATAATTTTGGGCATAGTAGCAGTGTGTGGTACTCATTCTATTAGGCCATCTATACTAAGCTCCACCAGCTTTCAAATTACTAATAATTTTTAGCTTCATCTTGGCAGTAAAATAATTTTGGGCATAATAGCAGAGTGTGATACTCATTCTATTAGGCCATCTATACTAAGCTCCACCAGCTTTCAAATTCCTAATAATTTTTAGCTGCATCTTGCCTGGAAAATAATTTTGGGCCTGTAGCAGTGTGTGGTACTCATTGTATTAGGCCATCTATACCAAGCTCCACCAGCTTTGAAATTAATAATAATTTTTAGCTGCATCTTGCCCGGAAAATAATTTTGGGCTTAGTAGCAGTGTGTGGTACTCATTGTATTTGGCCATCTATACCAAGCTCCTCCAGCTTTGAAATTAATAATAATTTTTAGCTGCATCTAGCCCGGAAAATAATTTGGGGCATATTAGCAGTGTGTGGTACTTATTCTATTAGGCCATCTATACTAAGCTCCACAAGCTTTCAAATCACTAATAATTTTTAGCTGCATCTTACCTGGAAAATGATTTTGGGAATATTAGCAGTGTGTGGTACTCATTCTATTAGGCGATCTATACTAAGCTCCACCAGCTTTCAAATTCCTAATAATTTTTTGCTGCATCTTGCCTGGAAAATAATTTTAGGCCTGTAGCAGTGTGTGGTACTCATTCTATTAGGCCATCTATACCAAGCTCCACCAGCTTTGAAATTAATAATAATTTTTAGCTGCATCTTGCCTGGAAAATCATTTTGGGCATATTAGCAGTGTGTGGTACTCATTATATTAGGGCATCTTTACCAAGCTCCACCAGCTTTGAAATTAATAATAATTTTTAGCTGCATCTAGCCCGGAAAATAATTTTTTGGCATAGTAGCAGTGTGTGGTACTCATTCTATTAGGCCATCTATACTAAGCTCCACCAGCTTTCAAATTACTAATAATGTTTAGCTTCATCTTGCCTGCAAAATAATTTTGTGCATAATAGCAGAGTGTGATACTCATTCTATTAGGCCATCTATACTAAGCTCCACCAGCTTTCAAATTACTAATAATTTTTCGCTGCATCTTGCCTGTAAAATAATTTTGGGCATATTAGCAGTGTGTGGTACTCATTCTATTAGGCCATCTATACTAAGCTCCACCAGCTTTCAAATTCCTAATAATTTTAGCTGCATCTTGCCTGGAAAATAATTTTGGGCCTGTAGCATTGTGTGGTACTCATTCTATTAGGCCATCTATACCAAGCTCCTCCAGCTTTGAAATTAATAATAATTTTTAGCTGCATCTTGCCTGTAAAATAATTTTGGCCATATTAGCAGTGTGTGGTACTCATTCTATCAGGCCATCTATACCAAGCTCCACCAGCTTTGAAATTAATAATAATTTTTAGCTGCATCTAGCCGGAAAATAATTTTGGGCATAGTAGCAGTGTGTGGTACTCATTCTATTAGGCCATCTATACTAAGCTCCACCAGCTTTCAAATTACTAATAATTTTTAGCTTCATCTTGGCAGTAAAATAATTTTGGGCATAATAGCAGAGTGTGATACTCATTCTATTAGGCCATCTATACTAAGCTCCACCAGCTTTCAAATTCCTAATAATTTTTAGCTGCATCTTGCCTGGAAAATAATTTTGGGCCTGTAGCAGTGTGTGGTACTCATTGTATTAGGCCATCTATACCAAGCTCCACCAGCTTTGAAATTAATAATAATTTTTAGCTGCATCTTGCCCAGAAAATAATTTTGGGCTTAGTAGCAGTGTGTGGTACTCATTGTATTAGGCCATCTATACCAAGCTCCTCCAGCTTTGAAATTAATAATAATTTTTAGCTGCATCTAGCCCGGAAAATAATTTGGGGCATATTAGCAGTGTGTGGTACTCATTCTATTAGGCCATCTATACTAAGCTCCACAAGCTTTCAAATCACTAATAATTTTTAGCTGCATCTTACCTGGAAAATGATTTTGGGAATATTAGCAGTGTGTGGTACTCATTCTATTAGGCGATCTATACTAAGCTCCACCAGCTTTCAAATTCCTAATAATTTTTTGCTGCATCTTGCCTGGAAAATAATTTTAGGCCTGTAGCAGTGTGTGGTACTCATTCTATTAGGCCATCTATACCAAGCTCCACCAGCTTTGAAATTAATAATAATTTTTAGCTGCATCTTGCCTGGAAAATCATTTTGGGCATATTAGCAGTGTGTGGTACTCATTATATTAGGGCATCTTTACCAAGCTCCACCAGCTTTGAAATTAATAATAATTTTTAGCTGCATCTAGCCCGGAAAATAATTTTTTGGCATAGTAGCAGTGTGTGGTACTCATTCTATTAGGCCATCTATACTAAGCTCCACCAGCTTTCAAATTACTAATAATGTTTAGCTTCATCTTGCCTGCAAAATAATTTTGTGCATAATAGCAGAGTGTGATACTCATTCTATTAGGCCATCTATACTAAGCTCCACCAGCTTTCAAATTACTAATAATTTTTCGCTGCATCTTGCCTGTAAAATAATTTTGGGCATATTAGCAGTGTGTGGTACTCATTCTATTAGGCCATCTATACTAAGCTCCACCAGCTTTCAAATTCCTAATAATTTTAGCTGCATCTTGCCTGGAAAATAATTTTGGGCCTGTAGCATTGTGTGGTACTCATTCTATTAGGCCATCTATACCAAGCTCCTCCAGCTTTGAAATTAATAATAATTTTTAGCTGCATCTTGCCTGTAAAATAATTTTGGCCATATTAGCAGTGTGTGGTACTCATTCTATCAGGCCATCTATACCAAGCTCCACCAGCTTTGAAATTAATAATAATTTTTAGCTGCATCTAGCCGGAAAATAATTTTGGGCATAGTAACAGTGTGTGGTACTCATTCTATTAGGCCATCTATACTAAGCTCCACCAGCTTTCAAATTACTAATAATTTTTAGCTTCATCTTGGCAGTAAAATAATTTTGGGCATAATAGCAGAGTGTGATACTCATTCTATTAGGCCATCTATACTAAGCTCCACCAGCTTTCAAATTCCTAATAATTTTTAGCTGCATCTTGCCTGGAAAATAATTTTGGGCCTGTAGCAGTGTGTGGTACTCATTGTATTAGGCCATCTATACCAAGCTCCACCAGCTTTGAAATTAATAATAATTTTTAGCTGCATCTTGCCCAGAAAATAATTTTGGGCTTAGTAGCAGTGTGTGGTACTCATTGTATTAGGCCATCTATACCAAGCTCCTCCAGCTTTGAAATTAATAATAATTTTTAGCTGCATCTAGCCCGGAAAATAATTTGGGGCATATTAGCAGTGTGTGGTACTCATTCTATTAGGCCATCTATACTAAGCTCCACAAGCTTTCAAATCACTAATAATTTTTAGCTGCATATTACCTGGAAAATGATTTTGGGAATATTAGCAGTGTGTGGTACTCATTCTATTAGGCGATCTATACTAAGCTCCACCAGCTTTCAAATTCCTAATAATTTTTTGCTGCATCTTGCCTGGAAAATAATTTTAGACCTGTAGCAGTGTGTGGTACTCATTCTATTAGGCCATCTATACCAAGCTCCACCAGCTTTGAAATTAATAATAATTTTTAGCTGCATCTTGCCTGGAAAATCATTTTGGGCATATTAGCAGTGTGTGGTACTCATTATATTAGGGCATCTTTACCTAGCTCCACCAGCTTTGAAATTAATAATAATTTTTAGCTGCTTCTAGCCCGGAAAATAATTTTGGGCATAGTAGCAGTGTGTGGAACACATTCTATTAGGCCATCTATACTAAGCTCCACCAGCTTTCAAATTACTAATAATGTTTAGCTTCATCTTGCCTGTAAAATAATTTTGTGCATAATAGCAGAGTGTGATACTCATTCTATTAGGCCATCTATACTAAGCTCCACCAGCTTTCAAATTCCTAATAATTTTTAGCTGCATCTTGCCTGGAAAATAATTTTGGGCCTGTATCAGTGTGTTGCACTCATTGTAGTAGGCCATCCATACCAAGCTCCACCAGCTTTCAAATCAATAATAATTCTTAGCTGCATCTTGCCTGGAAAATAATTTTGGGCATATTAGCATGGTGTGGTACTCATTCTATTAGGCCATCTATACTAAGCTCCGCCAGCTTTCAAATTACTACTAATTTTTAGCTGCATCTTGCCTGGAAAATAATTTTGGGCCTGTAGCAGTGTGTGGTACTCATTCTATTAGGCCATCTATACCAAGCTCCACCAGCTTTGAAATTAATAATAATTTTTAGCTGCATCTTGCCTGGAAAATAATTTTGGGCATATTAGCAGTGTGTGGTACTCATTATATTAGGCCATCTATACCAAGCTCCACCAGCTTTGAAATTAATAATAATTTTTAGCTGCATCTAGCTCGGAAAATAATTTTGGGCATAGTAGCAGTGTGTGGTACACATTCTATTAGGCCATCTATACTAAGCTCCACCAGCTTTCAAATTCCTAATAATTTTTAGCTGCATCTTCCCTGGAAAATAATTTTGGGCCTGTAGCAGTGTGTGGTACTCATTGTATTAGGCCATCTGTACCAAGCTCTACCAGCCTTGAAATTATTTATAATTTTTAGCTGCATCTAGCCTGGAAAATAATTTTGGGCTTAGAGCAGTGTGTGGTAGTCATTGTATTAGGCCATCTATACCAAGCTCCACCAGATTTGAAATTAATAATAATTTTTAGCTGCATTTAGCCCGGAAAATAATTTTGGGCTTAGTAGCAGTGTGTGGTACTCATTCTATTAGGCCATCTATACTAAGCTCCACCAGCTTTCAAATTACTAATAATTTTTAGCTTCATTTTGCCTGTAAAATAATTTTGGGCATAATAGCAGAGTGTGATACTCATTCTATTAGGCCATCTATACTAATCTCCACCAGCTTTCAAATTCCTAATAATTTTTAGCTGCATCTTGCCTGGAAAATAATTTTGGGCCTTTAGCAGTGTGTGATACTCATTGTATTAGGCCATCTATACCAAGCTCCACCAGCTTTGAAATTAATAATAATTTTTAGCTACATCTTGCCCGGAAAATATTTTGGGCTTAGTAGCAGTGTGTGGTACTCATTGTATTAGGCCATCTATACCAAGCTCCACCAGCTTTGAAATTAATAATAATTTATAGCTGCATCTTGCCTGGAAAATAATTTTGGGCTTAGTAGCAGTGTGTGGTACTCATTGTATTAGGCCATCTATACCAAGCTCCTCCAGCTTTGAAATTAATAATAATTTTTAGCTGCATCTAGCCCGGAAAATAATTTGGGGCATATTAGCAGTGTGTGGTACTCATTCTATTAGGCCATCTATACCAAGCTCCACCAGCTTTCAAATCACTACTAATTTTTAGCTGCATCTTGCCTGGAAAATAATTTTGGGCATATTAGCAGTGTGTGGTACTCATTCTATTAGGCGATCTATACTAAGCTCCACCAGCTTTCAAATTCCTAATAATTTTTAGCTGCATCTTGCCTGGAAAATAATTTTGGGCCTGTAGCAGTGTGTGGTACTCATTGTATTAGGCCATCTATACCAAGCTCCACCAGCTTTGAAATTAATAATAATTTTTAGCTGCATCTAGCCCGGAAAATAATCTTGGGCTTAGTAGCAGTGTGTGGTACTCATTGTATTAGGCCATCTATACCAAGCTCCACCAGCTTTGAAATTAATAATAATTTTTAGCTGCATCTTACCCGGAAAATAATTTTGGGCTTAGTAGCACTGTGTGGTACTCATTGTATTAGGCCATCTATACCAAGCTCCTCCAGCTTTGAAATTAATAATAATTTTTAGCTGCATCTAGCCCGGAAAATAATTTGGGGCATATTAGCAGTGTGTGGTACTCATTCTATTAGGCGATCTATACTAAGCTCCACCAGCTTTCAAATCACTAATAATTTTTAGCTGCATCTTGCCTGGAAAATGATTTTGGGAATATTAGCAGTGTGTGGTACTCCTTCTATTAGGCGATCTATACTAAGCTCCACCAGCTTTCAAATTCCTAATAATTTTTTGCTGCATCTTGCCTGGAAAATAATTTTAGGCCTGTAGCAGTGTGTGGTACTCATTGTATTAGGCCATCTATACCAAGCTCCACCAGCTTTGAAATTAATAATAATTTTTAGCTGCATCTAGCCCGGAAAATAATCTTGGGCTTAGTAGCAGTGTGTGGTACTCATTGCATTAGGCCATCTATACCAAGCTCCACCAGCTTTGAAATTAATAATAATTTTTAGCTGCATCTTGCCGGAAAATAATTTTGGGCTTAGTAGCAGTGTGTGGTACTCATTGCATTAGGCCATCTATACCAAGCTCCTCCAGCTTTGAAATTAATAATAATTTTTAGCTGCATCTAGCCCGGAAAATAATTTGGGGCATATTAGCAGTGTGTGGTACTCATTCTATTAGGCCATCTATACTAAGCTCCACCAGCTTTCAAATCACTAATAATTTTTAGCTGCATCTTGCCTGGAAAATGATTTTGGGAATACTAGCAGTGTGTGGTACTTCTTCTATTAGGCGATCTATACTAAGCTCCACCAGCTTTCAAATTCCTAATAATTTTTTGCTGCATCTTGCCTGGAAAATAATTTTAGGCCTGTAGCAGTGTGGGGTACTTATTCTATTAGGCTATCTATACCAAGCTCCACCAGCTTTGAAATTAATAATAATTTTTAGCTGCATCTTGCCTGGAAAATAATTTTGGGCATATTAGCAGTGTGTGGTACTCATTATATTAGGCCATCTATACCAAGCTCCACCAGCTTTGAAATTAATAATAATTTTTAGCTGCATCTAGCCCGGAAAATAATTTTGGGCATAGTAGCAGTGTGTGGTACTCATTCTATTAGGCCATCTATACTAAGCTCCACCAGCTTTCAAATTCCTAATAATTTTTAGCTGCATCTTGCCTGGAAAATAATTTTGGGCATATTAGCAGTGTGTGGTACTCATTCTATTAGGCGATCTATACTAAGCTCCACCAGCTTTCAAATTCCTAATAATTTTTAGCTGCATCTTGCCTGGAAAATAATTTTGGGCCTGTAGCAGTGTGTGGTACTCATTGTATTAGGCCGTCTATACCAAGCTCCACCAGCTTTGAAATTAATAATAATTTTTAGCTGCATCTAGCCCGGAAAATAATCTTGGGCTTAGTAGCAGTGTTTGGTACTCATTGTATTAGGCCATCTATACCAAGCTCCACCAGCTTTGAAATTAATAATAATTTTTAGCTGCATCTAGCCCGGAAAATAATTTTGGGTATATTAGCAGTGTGTGGTACTCATTCTATTAGGCCATCTATACTAAGCTCCACCAGCTTTCAAATCACTAATAATTTTTAGCTGCATCTTGCCTGGAAAATAATTTTGGGAATATTAGCAGTGTGTGGTACTCATTCTATTAGGCGATCTATACTAAGCTCCACCAGCTATCAAATTCCTAATAATTTTTAGCGGCATCTTTCCTGGAAAATAATTTTGGGCCTGTAGCAGTGTGTGGTACTCATTGTATTAGGCCATCTATACCAAGCTCCACCAGCTTTGAAATTAATGATAATTTTTAGCTACATCTTGCCCGGAAAATAATTTTGGGCTTAGTAGCAGTGTGTGGTACTCATTGTATTAGGCCATCTATACCAAGCTCCACCAGCTTTGAAATTAATAATAATTTATAGCTGCATCTTGCCCGGAAAATAATTTTGGGCTTAGTAGCAGTGTGTGGTACTCATTGTATTAGGCCATCTATACCAAGCTCCTCCAGCTTTGAAATTAATAATAATTTTTAGCTGCATCTAGCCCGGAAAATAATTCGGGGCATATTAGCAGTGTGTGGTACTCATTCTATTAGGCCATCTATACTAAGCTCCACCAGCTTTCAAATTACTAATAATTTTTAGCTTCATCTTGCCTGTAAAATAATTTTGGGCATAATAGCAGAGTGTGATACTCATTCTATTAGGCCATCTATACTAAGCTCCACCAGCTTTCAAATTCCTAATAATTTTTAGCGGCATCTTGCCTGGAAAACAATTTTGGGCCTGTAGCAGTGTGTTGTACTCATTGTATTAGGCCATCTATACCAAGCTCCACCAGCTTTGAAATTAATAATAATTTTTAGCTGCATATAGCCCGGAAAATAATTTTGGGCTTAGTAGCAGTGTGTGGTACTCATTGTATTAGGCCATCTATACCAAGCTCCACCAGCTTTGAAATTAATAATAATTTTTAGCTGCATCTAGCCCGGAAAAGAATTTTGGGCTTAGTAGCAGTGTGTGGTACTCATTGTATTAGGCCATCTATAACAAGCTACACCAGCTTTGAAATTAATAATAATTTTTAGCTGCATCTAGCCCGGAAAATAATTTTGGGCTTAGTAGCAGTGTGTGGTACTCATTGTATTAGGCCATCTATACCACGCTCCACCAGCTTTGAAATTAATAATAATTTTTAGCTGCATCTAGCCCGGAAAATAATTTTGGGCATATTAGCAGTGTGTGGTACTCATTCTGTTAGGCCATCTATACTAAGCTCCACCAGCTTTCAAATTCCTAATAATTTTTAGCTGCATCTTGCCTGGAAAATAATTTTAGGCTTGTAGCAGTGTGTGGTACTCATTCTATTAGGCCATCTATACCAAGCTCCACCAGCTTTGAAATTAATAATAATTTTTAGCTGCATCTAGCCCGGAAAATAATTTTGGGCATATTAGCAGTGTGTGGTACTCATTCTATTAGGCCATCTATACTAAGCTCCACCAGCTTTCAAATTACTAATAATTTTTAGCTTCAACTTGCCTGTAAAATAATTTTGGGCATAATAGCAGAGTGTGATTCTCATTCTATTAGGCCATCTATACTAAGCTCCACCAGCTTTCAAATTCCTAATAATTTTTAGCGGCATCTTGCCTGGAAAATAATTTTGGGCCTGTATCAGTGTGTTGTACTCATTGTATTAGGCCATCTACACCAAGCTCCACCAGCTTTGAAATTAATAATAATTTTTAGCTGCATATAGCCCAGAAAATAATTTTGGGCTTAGTAGCAGTGTGTGGTACTCATTGTATTAGGCCATCTATACCAAGCTCCACCAGCTTTGAAATTAATAATAATTTTTAGCTGCATCTAGCCCGGAAAATAATTTTGGGCTTAGTAGCAGTGTGTGGTACTCATTGTATTAGGCCATCTATACCAAGCTCCACCAGCTTTGAAATTAATAATAATTTTTAGCTGCATCTAGCCCGGAAAATAATTTTGGGCATATTAGCAGTTTGTGGTACTCATTCTATTAGGCCATCTATACTAAGCTCCACCAGCTTTCAAATCACTAATAATTCTTAGCTGCATCTTGCCTGGAAAATAATTTTGGGCATATTAGCAGTTTGTGGTACTCATTCTATAAGGCCATCTATACTAAGCTCCACCAGCTTTCAAATTCCTAATAATTTTTAGCTGCATCTTGCCTGGAAAATAATTTTGGGCCTGTAGCAGTGTGTGGTACTCATTCTATTAGGCCATCTATACCAAGCTCCACCAGCTTTGAAATTAATAATAATTTTTAGCTGCATATTGCCTGGAAAATAATTTTGGGCATATTAGCAGTGTGTGGTACTCATTGTATTAGGCCATCCATACCAAGCTCCACCAGCTTTGAAATTAATAATAATTTTTAGCTGCATCTAGCCCGGAAAATAATTTTGGGCATATTAGCAGTTTGTGGTACTCATTCTATTAGGCCATCTATACTAAGCTCCACCAGCTTTCAAATCACTAATAATTCTTAGCTGCATCTTGCCTGGAAAATAATTTTGGGCATATTAGCAGTTTGTGGTACTCATTCTATAAGGCCATCTATACTAAGCTCCACCAGCTTTCAAATTCCTAATAATTTTTAGCTGCATCTTGCCTGGAAAATAATTTTGGGCCTGTAGCAGTGTGTGGTACTCATTCTATTAGGCCATCTATACCAAGCTCCACCAGCTTTGAAATTAATAATAATTTTTAGCTGCATCTTGCCTGGAAAATAATTTTGGGCATATTAGCAGTGTGTGGTACTCATTGTATTAGGCCATCCATACCAAGCTCCACCAGCTTTGAAATTAATAATAATTTTTAGCTGCATCTAGCCCGGAAAATAATTTTGGGCATATTAGCAGTTTGTGGTACTCATTCTATTAGGCCATCTATACTAAGCTCCACCAGCTTTCAAATCACTAATAATTCTTAGCTGCATCTTGCCTGGAAAATAATTTTGGGCATATTAGCAGTGTGTGGTACTCATTCTATTAGGCCATCTATGCTAAGCTCCACCAGCTTTCAAATTGCTAATAATTTTTAGCTGCATCTTGCCTGGAAAATAATTTTGGGCCTGTAGCAGTGTGTGGTACTCATTCTATTAGGCCATCTATACCAAGCTCCATCAGCTTTGAAATTAATAATAATTTTTAGCTGCATCTTGCCTGGAAAATAATTTTGGGCATATTAGCAGTGTGTGGTACTCATTATATTAGGCCATCTATACCAAGCTCCACCAGCTTTGAAATTAATAATAATTTATAGCTGCATCTAGCCCGGAAAATAATTTTGGGCATATTAGCAGTGTGTGGTACTAATTCTATTAGGCCATCTATAATAAGCTCCACCAGCTTTCAAATTCCTAATAATTTTTAGCCGCATCTTGCCTGTAAAATAAGTTTGGGCATAATAGCAGAGTGTGGTACTCATTCTATTAGGCCATCTATACTAAGCTCCACCAGCTTTCAAATGCCTAATAATTTTTAGCGGCATCTTGCCTGAAAAATAATTTTGGGCCTGTAGCAGTGTGTGGTACTCATTGTATTAGGCCATCTATACCAAGCTCCACAAGCTTTGAATTTAATAATAATTTTTAGCTGCATATAGCCCGGAAAATAATTTTGGGCTTAGTAGCAGTGTGTGGTACTCATTCTATTAGGCCATCTATACTAAGCTCTACCAGCTTTCAAATTCCTAATAATTTTTAGCTGCATCTTGCCTGTAAAATAATTTTGGGCATAATAGCAGAGTGTGGTACTCATTCTATTAGGCCATCTATACTAAGTTCCACCAGCTTTCAAATTCCTAATAATTTTTAGCTGCATCTTGCCTGGAAAATAATTTTGGGCCTGTAGCAGTGTGTGGAACTCATTGTATTAGGCCATCTATACCAAGCTCTACCAGCTTTGAAATTATTAATAATTTTTAGCTGCATCTAGCCTGGAAAATAATTTTTGGCTTAGTAGCAGTGTGTGGTACTCATTGTATTAGGCCATCTATACCAAGCTCCACCAGATTTGAAATTAATAATAATTTTTAGCTGCATCTAGCCCGGAAAATTATTTTGGGCTTAGTAGCAGTGTGTGCTACTCATTGTATTAGGCCATCTATACCAAGCTCCACCAGCTTTGAAATTAATAATAATTTTTATCTACATCTTGCCCTGAAAATAATTTTGGGCATATTAGCAGTTTGTGGTACTCATTCTATTAGGCCATCTATACTAAGCTCCACCAGCTTTCAAATCACTAATAATTCTTAGCTGCATCCTTTGAAATTAATAATAATTTTTAGCTGCATCTAGACCGGAAAATAATTTTGGGCATATTAGCAGTTTGTGGTACTCATTCTATTAGGCCATCTATACTAAGCTCCACCAGCTTTCAAATCACTAATAATTCTTAGCTGCATCTTGCCTGGAAAATAATTTTGGGCATATTAGCAGTGTGTGGTACTCATTCTATTAGGCCATCTATGCTAAGCTCCACCAGCTTTCAAATTCCTTATAATTTTTAGCTGCATCTTGCCTGGAAAATAATTTTGGGCCTGTAGCAGTGTGTGGTACTCATTCTATTAGGCCATCTATACCAAGCTCCACCAGCTTTGAAATTAATAATAATTTTTAGCTGCATCTTGCCTGGAAAATAATTTTGGGCATATTAGCAGTGTGTGGTACTCATTATATTAGGCCATCTATACCAAGCTCCACCATCTTTGAAATTAATAATAATTTATAGCTGCATCTAGCCCGGAAAATAATTTTGGGCATAGTAGCAGTGTGTGGTACTAATTCTATTAGGCCATCTATAATAAGCTCCACCAGCTTTCAAATTCCTAATAATTTTTAGCTGCATCTTGCCTGTAAAATAATTTTGGGCATAATAGCAGAGTGTGGTACTCATTCTATTAGTCCATCTATACTAAGCTCCACCAGCTTTCAAATTCCTAATAATTTTTAGCTGCATCTTGCCTGGAAAATAATTTTGGGCCTGTAGCAGTGAGTGGTACTCATTGTATTAGGCCATCTATACCAAGCTCCACCAGCTTTGAAATTAATAATAATTTTTAGCTGCATCTAGCCCGGAAAATAATTTTGGGCTTAGTAGCAGAGTGTGGTACTCATTGTATTAGGCCATCTATACCAAGCTCCACCAGCTTTGAAATTAATAATAATTTTTAGCTGCATCTTGCCCGGAAAATAATTTTGGGCTTAGTAGCAGTGTGTGGTACTCATTGTATTAGGCCATCTATACCAAGCTCCTCCAGCTTTGAAATTAATAATAATTTTTAGCTGCATCTAGCCCGGAAAATAATTTGGGGCATATTAGCAGTGTGTGGTACTCATTCTATTAGGCCATCTATACTAAGCTCCACCAGCTTTCAAATCACTAATAATTTTTAGCTGCATCTTGCCTGGAAAATAATTTTTGGCATATTAGCAGGGTGTGGTACTCATTCTATTAGGCGATCTATACTAAGCTCCACCAGCTTTCATATTCCTAATAATTTTTAGCTGCATCTTGCCTGGAAAATAATTTTAGGCCTGTAGCAGTGTGTGGTACTCATTCTATTAGGCCATCTATACCAAGCTCCACCAGCTTTGAAATTAATAATAATTTTTAGCTGCATCTTGCCTGGAAAATAATTTTGGGCATATTAGCAGTGTGTGGTACTCATTATATTAGGCCATCTTTACCAAGCTCCACCAGCTTTGAAATTAAAAAGGAAATTAAAAAGAAAAACATTTAGAAAAGGTGGAAACCACCTATTTAACTCCTCATAAAGAATGGCCATTTCTTCAGGAAGAACAAGTCTTTTAAGATGTTTTCAACTTCTCTAAAGCTGGAATACCATGATAAGACCATGGAAGAATGTCTCATCATGGGATAAAAAGGACGATGGCGCAATCTGCAACTGTTGAACTTTAGAAAAACAATTAGTAAGTACTGGAGAACACCTATTTGCAGATCTATCCATTATAGAGTGACCATCTCCTCAGCAAGATCAAGTTCTCCAAAGGTGCCTTAATTTTCTTCTTGGTTTCAACAATGTATTTATTCTGCCTACTGAAACGTTACATTTTCTGCAGCATTAGGTGCTTTGTAACCTATATATTTGGAAATATTGGAGTTATTCACCAATTTTGGAGATGGAATGGTCAGCTGAAGGGGTTGGAGGAGGCTGGATTTTTTATCAGCATGTGTTCGTGTCCTGAAGAACAACATACATGTTGGTAAATTATTTTTGAGTGGTCTGATGGTGCAAAATATTTACACTTTTGTCAATTGGTGAGATGGCAACTCTCTTTCCTTTACTATTCATGTTGTGACCCAAATATTTCATACAATGTGGGTCAGAATGGTACCTTTTGATGGCAAGAAGATAAATAGTGTCCATTGATGCGATATGGGAAGAACACATTGATCAATGGATGAAAAGAGTAGTAATGCAATTCACAAAAATTGGACTGTGGTGAAAAACATTTAGAGAAGGTGGAAACCACCTATTTAACACCTCATAAAGAATGGCCATTTCTTCAGGAAGAGCAAGTCTTTTAAGATGTTTTCAACTTCCCTAAAGCTGGAATACCATGATAAGACAATGGAAGAATGTCTCATCATTGGATAAAAAGGACAATGGCACAATCTGCAACTGTTGAACTGTAGAAAATGAATTAGTAAGTACTGGAGAACACCTATTTGCAGATCTAGCCTTTATAGAGTGACCATCTCCTCAAGAAGATCAAGTTCTCCAAAGGTGCCTTAATTTTCTTTTTGGTTTTAACAATGTAGTTATTGTTATGATCTGCTACAAACACTAAGGAAAGATAGGAAAACTGTCCCTACAATAGGACTAAGCTGATTCCCTACAATGCAGCGGGGGACCTGTTCCTTGTGAACAGACCCGCCTAAGTCCTCGGCTAGTCTGAACGCAGACCTATAGATATAAGGTAGGGGTCCCTACAAGAACTAAGGACTGGGATAAAGTTGGATACATCCTAGCAGAAATTGTAGTATAGCAAAGACTAACAAACTAACAGAAGTACTAGTGGTCAAAAGACCAAGCAAACTACAGAGAAAGGTACAAGGCACCTGGCTAGCTTAAGAGTAAAAGTAACACTGAAGTCCAGCAAAGCCAGAAGGGCGGAGCTGGATTATATAGGCAGAAAGTCATGTGACCAGCAAAATAGAAAAAACTAACAGCAGGGTTCTAACAGTACCCCCTCTTCTATGAGGATCCTTCCGATCCTCCAGGCCCAGGTCTATCAGGAAACCTCCTGTGAAATGCTCCGACAAGTCTAGGAGCAGAGACATCATCCGCCCTTACCCAGGAGTTATCCTCAGGACCGAAACCTTTCCAAGCGACGAGATACTGCAATCTCCCTCTATGCCATCTAGAATTAAGAATGCGAGAAATTTCATAATCACCGTCTTCCTCCACCGGAGGAACAGAGACAGTGGCGTCCCTATCCGAAACATCAGCTTTTTTCAATAAGGAAACATGAAACACCGGATTAATCTTCCAGGAGGTAGGAACCTCCAACCTAACAGCTGATTGGTTAACTACCTGAAGCACCCTAAACGGACCCACAAACTTCGGGCCCAATTTCTTAGAAGGAATCCTCAACCGCAGATTCCTAGAGGACAACCAAACCATGTCACCAACAGTAAACAAAACCTCTTGACGTTTCCTGTCAAAGTACCTCTTGGATTTTTTGTTAGCCTCTTGAAGGTTATGACGTACATCAGTCCAAACTCTCTCCAAATCACCGGAAAAATTCCCCTCCTCTGGCACGGCCGATACCAATTTGGAGAATGACCCAAACGACGGATGTCTCCCAGTACAACAAAAAAAAGGAGAACACCTAGCAGAAGAGGATGATTGTCAGCCACAAAACAACGCAAAAACTACTCAACATCCTGGTTCTTTCTTTCTGTCTGTCCATTAGACTCAGGATGATAACCAGACGAAAATGACTAATGGACTCCCAACCTGTCACAAAAGGCACGCCAAAAACGAGCCATGAACTGAGGTCCCCTATCGGAAACAATGTCGGTAGAAACGCCATGGAGCCTGACAATTTCTTTAACAAAAGCCTTAGCGAGTGTCTTAGCGCAGGGCAGTTTGATGAAGGGAACCAAGTGACACATCTTGCTAAAATGGTCCACGACCACCCAGATAACAGTGAAACCCTCAGAGGCAGGAAGGTCATTAATAAAATCAATAGCAAGATGCGTCCAAGGAGCACTAGGAACCTCCAGAGGGCAAAGCAACCCCGCAGCAGGAGCATGTGAAGACTTAGATCTAGCACACACAGTACATTGACGCACCCACTTAATGACTTCCTTCTGCCACCCAGGCCACCAAAAACTGCGACCTACAAGTCTCTTAGTCTCCGAAATTCCTGGATGACCTGCCAACCGAGACTCATGACACTCCACAATCAAATCTCTCCTAAAGTTCCTAGGCACAAACAACCTCCCATGGGGAGTGTTAGATGGGGCATCCTCCTGGGCTTTCAGAATCCCATCTTCCACAACGGAGTCCAATGCTGCTATCACAACACCTTCCTGTAAAATGCTCTCCTCCTCCTCGGTACCAACCATGGGAGAAAAACTGCGAGATAAAGCATCCGCTTTTACATTCTTGGTACCCGGGATGTAAGTAACAGAAAAATTAAACCGCGAAAAAAAAAGTGCCCACCTAGCTTGACGGGCATTCAAGCGCTTGGCAGCATCAAGGTAGATCAGATTCTTATGATCAGTAAAAACCTGAATGGGAAATTTAGCACCTTCCAAGAGATGACGCCAATGTTCAAATGCGAGTTTAATAGCCAGCAATTCCCGATTACGGACATCGTAATTAAGTTCGGTCTCAGAAAATTTTTTTGAAAAAAAAGCACAGGGATGTACTCCATCCTTGTTTTCCTGAGACAAAACAGCACCGACCCCCACCGAAGAAGCATAAACCTCGACCAAAAAAGGCTTGGTCTCATCAGGCTGCATAAGGATGGGGGCAGAACTGAACCTCTCCTTGAGATACACAAAAGCTTCAATTGCCTCAGTAGTCCACTGAACCGTATTCGCACCTTTCCTGGTGAGATCGGTCAGCGGCTTAACAATTATAGAAAAATTCTTAATGAATTTTCTGTAATAATTGGCGAAACCCAAAAATCTCTATATTGGTTTCAAACCAATAGGCCTAGGCCATTTCTGCACCGCCTGAACCTTCACCGGGTCCATCTCAAAGCCCTCGCTGGAGATAATGTAGCCCAAAAAACAAGTTCTCTGCACAGCGAACTCACATTTCTCCAGCTTAGCAAAAAGTGAATTGTCGCTTAACAATTGCAATACCTCACGTACGCTCTGCCAATGAGACTCCAGATCCGGCGAATAAATCAAAATGTCATCCAAATACACCACCACATTCTTACCGATCAACGGTCTTAGGATGTCATTAATAAGGTTCTGAAAAAACGCTGGTGCGTTGGTAAGACCAAAGGGCATAACCAGATTCTCAAAATGACCCACTGGAGTGTTAAAAGCAGTTTTCCACTCATCACCTTCCTTCATACGTAACAAATTGTATGCCCCCCGGAGATCAATCTTAGAGAACCACTTGGCCCCCACTAACTGGTTGAACAAGTCAGGAATTAATGGCAGTGGGTAGGAATTGCGTACTGTAATTTTATTAATTTTGCGAAAGTCCAGACATGGACGTAAACCGCCGTCCTTTTTTTTTACAAAAAAAAATCCAACAGCCACAGGTGACTTAGAAGGTCTAATGAGACCGACGGTCAAGCTTGTCTGTATGTATTCCTCCAAGGCCCTTTCTCTCAGGGATAGTAAGATTAAATAAGCGACTCTTGGGAAGAGTTGCTCCAGGGACAAACTCAATAGTGCAATCATAGTCCCTATGAGGAGGCAAAACTTGTGACTCCTCCTCAGAAAAAACCTTCCAAAACTCCTGAATAGGTACAGGTAATTGCCCTCTCTCCACAGCAGCAATGCGACCGTTACAACATTTATCATAACACTTAGGACTCCAAGACTTAATTTCATTGGTAGACCAGTCCAGTACAGGATTATGCAATTTTAACCAAGGTAACCCCCAAACCACTGGAGCAGGCAAATTATTTAATACCACCAAATCCAAATTCTCTTGGTGGATACCATTAATGGTGAGGGGAAATTCAAAAACCTTGTGAGTAATACCTTTCAAGGGAGAGCCATCAACAGCAACCACAGAAATAGGAGATGACAAAAGTTTGGATTCTAATTTAAATTTTTCCAAAAAACCCTCATCGATCACATTGAGTGTAGAACCACAATCCACAAATACCCGAAATTCAATCAACTCCTCCTGGAATGAGGTGCTTCCAGAAAGAAATACTCCTTTTGAGTTTAAACAGGCTATGCGGGCGTAACTGACCTCTTTTTTTTTTTTCTTTGTTCAAACGAAGCACACAGTTCTTAATAAAGTGGTCAGATTTACCGCAATAGAAACACAATCCTTTAGCAAACCTGCGGTCTTTTTCCTGAGAGAGGGGTGACATCGCCCCAATCTCCATCGGTTCTCCACCCTCCGAACAGACCCTCTGAAAACTAGGAGCTGCCATAGAAATAGATTTCTCTTCATTACTCCTAGCACGCAGTCTCCTGTCCACACATATGGCTAATTTCATTGCCTCCTGCAAGGTTCCAGGTTTTGGGAAGGCAATCAGCAGATCCTTAACCCTTTCACCTAGACCATCAAGAAATAAACATTTTAAAGCTGAGTCATTCCATTCCACTTCAGCTGACCATCTTCTAAAGTATGTACAATAATTTTCCACATCACCTGATCCCTGCTTCAAACGTCTTAATTCAGTTTCAGCAGTTGAGACTCGATCAGGATCATCATACAACAACCCCATAGCAGAAAAAAAATCTTCCACAGATCTAAAACACGGATCATTAGGTTGTAGAGAAAAGGCCCATCCCTGTGGTTCTTTGCGCAAAAGTGACATTATAAACCCAATGCGCTGTGATTCATTCCCCGAGGATCTGGGTCTTAAACGAAAATATAATAAACAAGCGTTTTTAAAGGAAAAAAAATCTTGCCATTTACCGTAAAAAAATCTAGAAGTCCTACCTTCGGTTCAACAAAATGCGCTCCAGGACAGCTACTCAAGTGTTGCTGGAGCTCGGCCACCTCCAAAGACAGTACCTGCAGACGTTGAGCCAACTCCTGAACCGACACCATACTGAAATCAGGATTTCTTTCCTTAGAGTGTTTGATTTTTGGGCTGGACTTACTGTTATGATCTGCTACAAACACTAAGGAAAGATAGGAAAACTGTCCCTACAATAGGACTAAGCTGATTCCCTACGATGCAGCGGGGGACCTGTTCCTTGTGAACAGACCCGCCTAAGTCCTCGGCTAGTCTGAACGCAGACCTATAGATATAAGGGAGGGGTCCCTACAAGAACTAAGGACTGGGATAAAGTTGGACACCTCCTAGCAGAAATTGTAGCAGAGCAAAGACAAACAAACTAACAGAAGTACTAGTGGTCAAAAGACCAAGCAAACTACAGAGAAAGGTACAAGGCACCTGGCTAGCTTAAGAGTAAAAGTAACACTGAAGTCCAGCAAAGCCAGAAGGGCGGAGCTGGATTATATAGGCAGAAAGTCATGTGACCAGCAAAATAGAAAAAACTAACAGCAGGGTTCTAACAGTTATTCTGCCTACTGAAACTTTAGATTTTCTGCAGCATTAGGTGCTTTATAACCTATATATTTGGAAATATTGGTGTGAAAAATGCACCAATTTTGGAGATGGAATGGCCAGCTGAAGGGGTTGGAGGAGGCTGGATTTTTTAACAGCATACGTGCGTGTCCTGAAGAACAACATAAATGTTGGTAAATTATTTTTCAGTGGCCTGATGGTGGAGAATATTTACACGCTTGTCAATTGGTGAGATGGCAACTCTCTTTCCTTTACTATTCATGTTGTGCCCCAAATATTTCATACAATGCGGGTCAGAATGGTACGTTTTGATGGCAAGAAGATAAATAGTGTCCATTGTTGCAATATGGGAAGAACGCACTGATCAATGGATGAAAAGAGTAGTAATGCAACACACAAAAATTGGACTGTGGTGGAAAACATTTAGAAAAGGTGGAAACCCCTATTTAACACCTCATAAAGAATGGCCATTTCTTCAGGAAGAACAAGTCTTTTAAGATGTTTTCACCTTCTCTAAAGCTGGAATACCATGATAAGACAATGGAAGAATGTCTCATCATTGGATAAAAAGGAAGATGGCACAATCTGCAACTGTTGAACTTTAGAAAAACAGTTAGTAAGTACTGGAGAACACCTATTTGCAGATCTAGCCTTTATAGAGTGACCATCTCCTCAGGAAGATCAAGTTCTCCAAAGGTGCCTTAATTTTCTTTTTGATTTTAACAATGTAGTTATTCTGTCTACTGAAACATTAGATTTTCTGCAGCATTAGGTGCTTTGTAACCTATATATTTGGAAATATTGGTGTGAAAAATGCACCAATTTTGGAGATGGAATGGCCAGCTGAAGGGGTTGGAGGAGGCTGGATTTTTTATCAGCATGTGTTTGTGTCCTGAAGACCAACATACATGTTGGTAAATTATTTTTGAGTGGCCTGATGGTGCAAAATATTTACACGCTTGTCAATTGGTGAGATGGCAACTCTCTTTCCTTTACTATTCATGTTGTGCCCCAAATATTTCATACAATGTGGGTCAGAATGGTACCTTTTGATGGCAAGAAGATAAATAGTGTCCATTGATGCGAAATGGGAAGAACGCACTGATCAATGGATGAAAAGAGTAGTAATGCAATACACAAAAAGTGGACTGTGGTGAAAAACATTTAGAGAAGGTGGAAACCACCTATTTAACACCTCATAAAGAATGGCCATTTCTACAGGAAGAACAAGTCTTTTAAGATGTTTTCAACTTCTCTAAAACTGGAATACCATGATAAGACAATGGAAGAATGTCTCATCATTGGATAAAAAGGACGATGGCGCAATCTGCAACTGTTGAATTTTAGAAAAACAATTAGTAAGTACTGGAGAACACCTATTTGCAGATCTAGCCTTTATAGAGTGACCATCTCCTCAAGAAGGTCAAGTACTCCAAAGGTGCCTTAATTTTCTTTTTGGTTTTAACAATGTAGTTATTCTGCCTACCGAAACGTTAGATTTTCTGCAGCATTAGGTGCTTTGTAACCTATATATTTGGAAATATTGGTGTGAAAAATGCACCAAATCTGGAGATGGAATGGCCAGCTGAAGGGGTTGGAGGAGGCTGGATTTTTTATCAGCATGTGTTTGTGTCCTGAAGACCAACATACATGTTGGTAAATTATTTTTGAGTGGCTGATGGTGCAAAATATTTACACGCTTGTCATTTAATGAGATGACAACTCTCTTTCCTTTACTATTCATGTTGTGCCCAAAATATTTAATACGATGTGGTTCAGAATGGCACCTTTTGATGGCAAGAAGATAAATAGTGTCCATTGATGCGATATGGGAAGAACACACTGATCAATGGATGAAAAGATTAGTAATGCTGTACACAAAAATTGGACTGTGGTGAAAAACATTTAGAGAAGGTGAAAACCACCTATTTAACACCTCATAAAGAATGGCCACTTCTTCAGGAAGAACAAGTCTTAAGATGTTTTCAACTTCTCTAAAACTGGAATACTATGATAAGACAATGGAAGAATGTCTCATCATTGGATAAAAAGGACGATGGCGCAATCTGCAACTGTTGAACTTTACAAAAACAATTAGTAAGTACTGGAGAACACATATTTGCAGATCTAGCCTTTATAGAGTGACCATCTCCTCAGGAAGATCAAGTTTTCCAAAGGTGCCTTAATTTTCTTTTTGGTTTTAACAATGTAGTTATTCTGCCTGCTGAAATGCTAGATTTTCTGCAGCATTAGGAGCTTTGTAACCTATATATTTGGAAATATTGGTGTTATTCACCAATTTTGGAGATGGAATGGCCAGCTGAAGGGGTTGGAGGAGGCTGGATTTTTTATCAGCATGTGTTTGTGTCCTGAAGAACAACATACATGTTGGTAAATTATTTTTCAGTGGCCTGATAGTGCAGAATATTTACACGCTTGTCATTTAATGAGATGACAACTCTCTTTCCTCTACTATTCATGTTGTGCCCCAAATATTTCATACCATGTGGGTCAGAATGGTACCTTTTGATGGCAAGAAGATAAATAGTGTCCATTGATGCGATATGGGAAGAACGCACTGATCAATGGATGAAAGGAGTAGTAATGCAATTCACAAAAATTGGACTGTGGTGCAAAACATTTAGACAAGGTGGAAACCACCTATTTAACACCTCATAAAGAATGGCCATTTCTTCAGGAAGAACAAGTCTTTTAACATGTTTTCAACTTCTCTAAAGCTGGAATACCATGATAAGACAATGGAAGAATGTATCATCATTGGATAAAAAAGGACGATGGTGCAATCTGCAACTGTTGAACTTTAGAAAAACAATTAGTAAGTACTGGAGAACACCTATTTGCAGATCTAGCCTTTATAGAGTAACCATCTCCTCAGCAAGATCAAGTTCTCCAAAGGTGCCTTTATTTTCTTTTTGGTTTTAACAATGTAGTTATTCTATCTTCTGAAACGTTAGATTTTCTGCAGCATTAGGTGCTTTGTAACCTAGATATTTGGAAATATTGGTGTTATTCACCAATTTTGGAGATGGAATGGCCAGCTGAAGATGTTGGAGGAGGCTGGATTTTTTAACAGCATATGTGCGTGTCCTGAATATCAACATACATGTTGGTAAATTATTTTTGAGTGGCCTGATGGTGCAAAATATTTACATGCTTGTCAATTGGTGAGATGTCAACTCTCTTTCCTTTACTATTCATGTTGTGCCCGAAATATTTCATACAATGTGGGTCAGAATGGTACCTTTTGATGGCAAGAAGATAAATAGTGTCCATTGATGCGATATGGGTAGAATGCACTAATCTGAAAAGAGTAGTAATGCCATCAACAAAAATTGGACTGTGGTGAAAAACATATAGACAAGGTGGAAACCACCTATTTAACACCTCATAAAGAATGGCCATTTCTTCAGGAAGAACAAGTCTTTTAAGATGTTTTCACCTTCTCTAAAGCTGGAATACCATGATAAGACAATGGAAGAATGTGTCATCATTGGATAAAAAAGGACAATGGCACCATCTGCTACTGTTGAACTTTAGAAAAACAATTAGTAAGTACTGGAGAACACCTATTTGCACATCTAGCCTTTATAGAGTGACCATCTCCTCAGCAAGATCAAGTTCTCCAAAGGTGCCTTAATTTTCTTTTTGGTTTTAACAATGTAGTTATTCTGTCTACTGAAACTTTAGATTTTCTGCAGCATTAGGTGCTTTGTAACCTATATATTTGGAAATATTGGTGTGAAAAATGCACCCATTTTGGAGATGGAATGGCCAGCTGAAAGGGTTGGAGAAGGCAAGATTTTTTATCAGCATGTGCTCGTGTCCTGAAAAACAACATACATGTTGGTAAATTATTTTTGATTGGGCTGATTGTGCAAAATATTTACACGCTTGTCAATTGGTGAGATGGCAACTCTCTTTCCTTTACTATTCATGTTGTGCCCCAAATATTTCATACAATGTGGGTCAGAATGGTACCTTTTGATGGCAAGAAGATAAATACTTCCATTGATTCGATATGGGAAGAACGCACCGATGAATGGATGAAAAGAATAGTAATTCAATACACAAAAATTGGACTGTGGTGAAAAACATTTAGAGAAGGTGGAAACCACCTACTTAACAACTCATAAAGAATGGCCATTTCTTCAGGAAGAAAAAGTCTTTTAAGATGTTTTCAACTTCTCTAAAGCTGGAATACCATGATAAGACATTGGAAGAATGTCTCATCATTGGATAAAAAGGACGATGGCGCAATCTGCAACTGTTGAACTTTAGAAAAACAATTAGTAAGTACTGGAGAACACCTATTTGCAGATCTAGCCTTTATAGAGTGACCATCTCCTCAAGAAGATCAAGTTCTCCAAAGGTGCCTTAATTTTCTTTTTGGTTTTAACAATGTAGTTATTCTGCCTACTGAAAAGTTAGATTTTCTGCAGCATTAGGTGCTTTGTAACCTATATATTTGAAAATATTGGTGTTATTCACCAGTTTTGGAGATGGAATCGCCAGCTGAAGGGGTTGGAGGAGGCTGGATTTTTTACCAACATGTGTTCGTGTCCTGAAGAACAACATACATGTTGTTAAATTATTTTTGAGTGGCCTGATGGTGCAAAATATTTACACGCTTGTCAATTGGTGAGATGGCAACTCTCTTTCCTTTACTATTCATATTGTGCCCCAAATATTTCATACAATGTGGGTCAGAATGGTACCTTTTGATGGGAAGAAGATAAATAGTGTCCATTGATGCGATATGGGAATAATGCACTGATCAATGGATGAAAAGAGTAGTAATGCAATTCACAAAAATTGAACTGTGGTGAAAAACATTTAGAGAAGGTGGAAACCATCTATTTAACACCTCATAAAGAATGGACATTTCTTCAGGAAGAACAAGTCTTTTAAGATGTTTTCACGTTCTCTAAAGCTGGAATACCATGATAAGACAATGGAAGAATGTCTCATCATTGGATAAAAAGGTCGATGGCGCAATCTGCAACTGTTGAACTTTAGAAAAACAATTAGTAAGTACTGGAGAACACCTATTTGCAGATCTAGCCTTTATAGAGTGACCATCTCCTCAAGAAGATCAAGTTTTCCAAAGGTGCCTTAATTTTCTTTTTGGTTTTAACAATGTAGTTATTCTGCCTACTGAAAAGTTAGATTTTCTGCAGCATTAGGTGCTTTGTAACCTATATATTTGAAAATATTGGTGTTATTCACCAGTTTTGGAGATGGAATGGCCAGCTGAAGGGATTGGAGGAGGCTGGATTTTTTACCAACATGTGTTCGTGTCCTGAAGAACAACATACATGTTGTTAAATTATTTTTGAGTGGCCTGATGGTGCTGAATATTTACACGCTTGTCAGTTGGTGAGATGGCAACTCTCTTTCCTTTACTATTCATATTGTGCCCCAAATATTTCATACAATGTGGGTCAGAATGGTACCTTTTGATGGGAAGAAGATAAATAGTGTCCAATGATGCGATATGGGAATAATGCACTGATCAATGGATGAAAAGGGTAGTAATGCAATTCACAAAAATTGAACTATGGTGAAAAACATTTAGAGAAGGTGGAAACCATCTATTTAACACCTCATAAAGAATGGCCATTTCTTCAGGAAGAACAAGTCTTTTAAGATTTTTTCACGTTCTCTAAAGCTGGAATACCATGATAAGACAATGGAAGAATGTCTCATCATTGGATAAAAAGGTCGATGGCGCAATCTGCAACTGTTGAACTTTAGAAAAACAATTAGTAAGTACTGGAGAACACCTATTTGCAGATCTAGCCTTTATAGAGTGACCATCTCCTCAAGAAGATCAAGTTCTTCAAAGGTGCCTTAATTTTCTTTTTGGTTTTAACAATGTAGTTATTCTGTCTACTGAAACTTTAGATTTTCTGCAGCATTAGGTGCTCTGTAACATATATATTTGGAAATATTGGTGTTATTCACCAATTTTGGAGATGGAATGGCCAGCTGAAGGGGTTGGAGGAGGCTGGATTTTTTAACAGCATATGTGCGTGTCCTGAAGAACAACATACATTTTGGTAAATTATTTTTGAGTGGCCTGATGGTGCAAAATATTTACACGCTTGTCAATTGGTGAGATGGCAACTCTCTTTCCTTTACTATTCATGTTGTGCCCCAAATATTTCATACAATGTGGGTCAGAATGGTACCTTTTGATGGCAAGAAGATAAATAGTGTCCATTGATGCGATATGGGAAGAACGTACTGATCAATGGATGAAAAGAATAGTAATACTGTACACAAAAATTGGACTGTGGTGCAAAACATATAGACAAGGTGGTAACCACCTATTTAACACCTCATAAAGAATGGCCATTTCTTCAGGAAGAACAAGTCTTTTAAGATGTTTTCAGCTTCTCTAAAACAGGGAATACCATGATAAGACAATGGAAGAATGTCTCATCATTGGATAAAAAGGACAATGGCACAATCTGCAACTGTTGAACTTTAGAAAAACAATTAGTGAGTACTGGAGAACACCTATTTGCAGATCTAGCATTTATAGAGAGACCATCTCCTCAGCAAGATCAAGTTCTCCAAAGGTGCCTTAATTTTCTTTTTGGTTTTAACAATGTAGTTATTCTGCCTACTGAAATGTTAGATTTTCTGCAGCATTAGGTGCTTTGTAACCTATATATTTGGAAATATTGGTGTTATTCACCAATTTTGGAGATGGAATGGCCAGCTGAAGGGGTTGGAGGAGTCTGGATTTTTTAACAGCCTATGTGCTTGTCCTGAAGAACAACATACATGTTGGTAAATTATTTTTCACTGACCTGATGGTGCAAAATATTTACACACTTGTCAATTGGTGAGATGGCAACTCTCTTTCCTTTACTATTTATGTTGTGCCCCAAATATTTCATACAATGTGGGTCAGAATGGTACGTTTTGATGGCAAGCAGATAAATAGTGTCCATTGATGCCATATGGGAAGAACGCACCGATCAATGCATGAAAAGAGTAGTAATGCAATACACAAAAATTGGACTGTGGTGAAAAACATTTACAGAAGGTGGAAACCACCTATTTAACACCTCATAAAGAATGGCCATTTCTTCAGGAAGAACAAGTCTTTTAAGATGTTTTCAACTTCTCTAAAGCTGGAATACCATGATAAGACAATGGAAGAATGTCTCATCATTGGATAAAAAGGACGATGGCACTATCTGCAACTGTTGAACTTTAGAAAAAGAATTAGTAAGTACTGGAGAACACCTATTTGCAGATCTAGCCTTTATAGAGTGACCATCTCCTCAAGAAGATCAAGTTCTCCAAAGGTGCCTTAATTTTCTTTTTAGTTTTAACAATGTAGTTATTCTGTCTACTGAAACTTTAGATTTTCTGCAGCATTAGGTGCTCTGTAACATATATATTTGGAAATATTGGTGTTATTCACCAGTTTTGAAGATGGAATGACCAGCTGAAGGGGTTGGAGGAGGCTGGATTTTTTATCAACATGTGTTCGCGTCCTGAAGAACAACATACATGGTGGTAAATTATTTTTCAGTGGCCTGATGGTGCAAAATATTTACACGCTTGTCAATTGGTGAGATGGCAACTCTCTTTCCTTAACTATTTATGTTGTGCCCCAAATATTTCATACAATGTGGGTCAGAATGGTACGTTTTGATGGCAAGCAGATAAATAGTGTCCATTGATGCCATATGAGAAGAACGCACCGATCAATGCATGAAAAGAGTAGTAATGCAATTCACAAAAATTGGACTGTGGTGAAAAACATTTACAGAAGGTGGAAACCACCTATTTAACACTAGTGTTGAGCCACCCCCGTAGTGTTCGAGTTCGGTTCGGTTCGTCGAACACCTGTGTGTTCGCCGAACTGTTCGTCGAACTGTTCATCGAACACCTTCGAACACCGTTAAAACCAATGGCAGGCAAACAAAACACATAGAAACACATAGAAAACACCTTCAAAGGTGTCCAAAAGCTGACAAACTGCTCAGAAGACACAAATAACACATGGAAAAGTGACAAGTACATATAGTCATGCGAAAAGAAAAGAGGTGGAGGAGTAAAAGAAGGGGGAGACACAGATATAGGCATGTCATGCCCTTCTAATATCCAAAAAGTGAGAAGCCGACACCTTCAGTCCGCTCCTGCCCGTGCCACCTCCGTGTCGCCGGGTTTGTGCCAGAGCCGCGGTGAACCCTGACGGCCAGCCCCCCTCTCCCAATACTGGTGCCTGTCCGCTGGTGGGTCGAGCGAGCCCCCCTGTGGTGGAGGCAGCTCTAAGCTTTTTAATTTAAATTGTCTCTCTAATTTGAATGAATACACTTTAAATCCATTTACAAGGATCTATTGGAGGGCAAGTCTCATGCCAGCAGCCGCGGTAATTCCAGCTCCAGTAGCGTCCACTAAAGCTGCTGCAGTTAAAAAGCTTTTATAAGGATCGAGCTCGGCTGTCCACCGCAAGGCATCCTACTGCCAGTCCCAGCCCCTATGCCTTGGGGTGCCTCCTGATTCTCTTCACTGAGTATCCCGTGGTCCCGAAGCATTTCCTTTGAAAAAATTAAGTGTCCAAACTACAGGTGGTGTAGCTTGCTTAACAGCCGGGATAATCCGCTGACTAGCAGACACTGCTGCTAGGCACAAAGTATTTCCTGGGCTAGATGCAGTTAAAAATTTGTAATTAGATACTCTCGTTGGATGCTGAGAAAGCATTCCATTGAGTCTGCTGGCACGCCATATATGATTCTCTTAAAAAGCTTGGGGTAGGGGTCTAGGGGACCCTTTTATAGCCAAAATCACGGCCCTGTATCACAATACGTCACCTAGGCTGAAGATAAATGGAACTGTAGCACCCTGAGGGCTCGGTTGCTACAGAGGTATTGCACCTCACCCAGAGGTGTGATATCTCACTCTCAGGTAAGGATGGAGTGTGGATCAGGACCCGACACCTGCATGCATTACACCACATTGCCGTGGGGCAGGGCGACAAATATGCCTCTGAGATGGGCACGACAGTCTCTGTCCCTGGCTGGAGTGGGGGGAGGGAACACTGAGGAAGGGGAACCCTGTAGTGCAGGAGCAGGGAGGAAGCAGTTCCTGGGTGCATTGAGAAGGGAGTATAAAAGGTGGGCACCATCTTAGTTCAGTGCAGAGAAGTCTGAGCAGAAGTGGCAGGGAGCAGGGGCTCTGCATAAGCTCTGCTCCAGAGGCGGGCCTAGTAACAGAGGCCCAGGCCTGGAAGAGGGAGAAGGAAGGAAGAGGAGCGGAGAAGGCTCCAGGAACGAGGAATGAAGGGATCCCAGGGGTGCGGACGAGCGAGTCGCCACCGCACGCCCGAATCCACCTGCGTGGAGGGGTCAGGCCAAAGGGGGAGACCGGTCCCCGAAACTAGTGGAGGCAGGAAACGACCCTCAGCTAGAAACCGGAGGCTGTGACATTTTATGTGGCGCAGCCCCTCGCTACACCCGCTAGGAAGGCACCACATAGGGTCAGGGAAACTGGCGCCAAGTTTACCAAGAGGAGGCCCGAGGCAGCCGGACAGAAGGGTTGGTAAGAAAGGCCAGACAAAGGATACACAAAGGGGGTCCTGTGAAGCGCTCCAAAGTTATCTGGGAGTTGTCTGAGCCCCTCACCTGGTGAGCACAGTACGACGTGGGCAGCCGTTACCTGCAGACGTGGTCTGGATAATAAGAACTGTGAGTAAAGCCCTGGACTGCATCACTGACTCCGTGTCATTACTGCTGCTGCCCTGCACCATCACCCCCATCCTCCGCATACACTGCCCTGAGGCTATACTCCTCCCGTGGGGAGTTATGCTACGCTCTGCTGCACCCACAACACCAGCCTCAGCGGTCTGCCCTGCAGCGGCGGTTCACTCTGACCGCAATCCACAGGTGGCGTAGTCGGACATTTACACATCAAAACCACATAAATAGTTCCGCCACTGGTTTGACCACCGTGAACCACGGAATCGGGTCGCCGCCACGAAGACTACAACCACCAGCATCCACCAAAAAGGGTCCGGCTCCGGGTGTCCCAAGGCCCAGGGGGTGCATCAGAACATTTTCATCACCTTTCACAATCACCAATGGGACAAGGCATGGATGTCCTCTGTCCCCTCTCTTATACATCCTAGTGACGGAGCACCTGCTCTCATCAATTCACCATAACCCCAATATTAGGTGGATTGAGGTGGGAGGCACCAAGTACAAGTGTTCTCTATTTGCTGATGATGTCCTAGTATATATCACTCAATCACATATATCCATCCATGCTGTTATGGCTGAAATAGATCACTTTGTTACATGGTCAAATTTTAAAATCAATGCAGCGAAGTCTGAGGCCCTCGATGTCTCCCTCCCCAAATCCATATAGGATTCCATCCAGTCCAACTTTCCCTTTGCCTGGCCCTCACAGGGTATCAAATACTTAGGAATTCCTATTCATAGAGACCTCTCCCATCTATGTTATCTTAATTTTGGGCCCTTCATTGAACAACTCCATACAGACCACGGTTGGCAAGTTAGAACTGTAAGATTCACTACATGAACCACTGGTGTTTTGTGGAAAAGCACATGTACACCGTGTTCCAAATTATTATGCAAAAAGTGTTTAGGAGTGATAAGGGAAGAATTTGTTTGTTTGTCAGTTAAACTCATTGATGGTGATGTGTGTCAGGGCTCTTTATATCACTGTAAGCAATTGCAGACACCTGTGCTAATTAGTTTGGCAGGTGTGTCCAATGAAAGGCAAGACTACTTAAGAAGGCTGTTTCACATTATTAAGCAGCCTACATTTTCTGTCAAAATGGGAAAGAAAAAGGATGTGTCGGCTGCTGAGAAGCAACAAATTGTGGAGTGTTTAGGTCAAGGCATGACTACAATCAACATTGTGCGATGATCAGGATGAAGTGTCTTGGCAATCAAGAAGTATGTAGCTGATTCACAGTACACGTGTGCGTGCTGATAAGGGCAAATTGAGGACTCTTTCCTACAGGCAATTACGTCAGGCTAAAAGAGCAGCGGCAAAAAAGCCTTGTCATAGCAGCAGACAAGTTTTTGAAGCTGCTGGTGCCTCCAACGTCCCCCGAACAACAAGATGCAGGGTCCTTCAGAGGTTTGCAGCTGTGCATACGCCATCCTGTCGACCTCCTCTATCCACTTCACACAAGCAGAAACGGCTCCAGTGGGCCAAACATTACATGAAGACTGATTTCAAAACTGTTTTGTTCACGGATGAGTGCCGTGCAGCGCTCGATGGTCCAGATGGATGGAGTGGAGGATGGCTGGTTGATGGACACCCCACGCAAACACGGCTACAGCGCCAACAAGGAGGAGGTGGAGTAATGTTTTGGGCTGGAATCATGGGGAGAGAGATTGTCGGCCCCTTTAGGATCCCTGAAGGCGCTAAAGATGAACTCCATAATGTATGTGGATTTTCTCAAACAGCACTTCCTGCCATGGTTCAAGAAGAAGAACCGTGTATTTCACAGCAAGATCATTTTTTTGCATGATAATGCACCATCTCATGCTGCACATAAAACATCTGCATCTCTGGCTGATATGGGCATAAAAGGGGACAAACTTATGGTGTGACCCCCATGCTCCCCTGACCTCTACCCCATTCAGAACCTCTGGAGCATCATCAAAAGGAGTGTCTATGATGGCGGGAGGCAGTTCACACCTAAGCAACAGCTCTGGGAGGGTATTCTGTCCTCATGCCAAACAATTGAAGCAGAAACCAAACAAAACCTGACAAATTCAATGGACGAGAGAGTTCAGAAGCTCCTTTCGAACAAGGGGTCCTATGTGAAAATGTAACATCACCTAGAATAAAGTTTTGAGTTGAAAACTGTTTGATTTCAGTTTCTAATAACCTGCTAATGCTTATAATTTCAAAAATGACCATTTTTTTGGTCTTTATTAAAATGAAAAGGTTGATCGAAAAGAGTGTGGCAACCCAGTAGTCATGATTACTTCGAATTCTGACAATAGGAGGGTCATGTTGCAGGTAGTGCAGCAAGAAGGCACTTATGTGTCTTGCGCATCTCGGAGCCCCAAAATTATTTTCCGGGCTAGATGCAGCTAAAAATTATTATTAATTTTAAATCTGGTGGAGCTTAGTATAGATGGCCTAATAGGATCAGTGCTGCACACTGCTACAAAGCCCAAATTATTTTCCAGTCAAGATACAGATAAACATGATTAGTAATTTTAAATCTGGTGGAGCTTATTATAGATGGCCTAATAGAATCAGTGCTGCACACTGCTACAAAGCTCAAATTATTTTCCAGCCAAGATACAGATAAACATGATTAGTAATTTGAAAGCTTAAAACGGTTGGTAGGGTGATTTTAACCAATCATCAAGCTTTTACTCTCCCCAGGATGACACAGGGGTAGAAAAGTCGTTTCGGATCCATGATTTGTTCATCTTTATGAACGTGAGTCTGTCTACATTATCAGTGGAGAGCCGCGTGCGCTTATCTGTCAGCACACCACCAGCAGCGCTGAACACACGTTCAGACAGAACGCTGGCTGCGGGGCATGACAAGATCTCCAAGGCGTAAGTGGCTAGCTCCGGCCATTTATCCAGATTGGAAGCCCAAAAAGAGCAAGGGTCCAGTGACACAGTCATGGCTTCAATGTTTACTTGGAGATACTCCTGTACCATTGTCTCTAGGCGTTGACTATGTGTCAGACTTCTTGTCTCCTGTGGTCTTGCAAAGGATGGGCTAAAAAAGTGGTGAAATGATTCCGCAAAATTGATGTTACCAGAAGATACTGTGGTTCTGTTACGGTTTGAGTGCTGAACACTTGACGGTCCCACGGTTGGCAAGTTGGAACTGTGAGATTCACTACGTGCACCACTGGTGTTTTGTGGAAAAGCACATGTAAGATTCTGCAACAGTCTCTGCTGATACTCCTGCATGCGTGCATCCCTTTCTATGGCAGGAATAATTTCTGCAAATTTACTTTTGTACCGGGGATCTAACAGTGTGGCAACCCAGTAGTCAGGATTATTTCTAATTCTCACAATTCGAGGGTCATGTTGCAGGTAGTGCAGCAAGAAGGCACTCATGTGTGTTGCGCATCCAGGAGCACCAAGTCCCTGTTGTGTTGGTGGCGAGGTAACAATCATGCTTCCTTCCTCTGTCCTCTCCCCCCAACCTCGCACAACAGAAATGTGATCAAGGTCTCCCTCATCTGATGAGTCTTCCATCAGTTCGTCCTCCACTTCTTCCTGGGCTCCTGCACCTTCCTCACTAGTTTGGCTGCTACCATGCGCCCTGGTAAAACCATCTCCCCCACCCTCACATGCCTGCCGCCTTGGTGCTGCCGACCGTCTGGACCTTGCAGATGTTAGCCCTTCCGCATACAACTCCTCCTCCTCTACTTCCTCCACCTCCTCTTGTGCCACCACCTGACTCCGAATTCTGTTTAACATGTGCTCCAGCATGTAAATCACCGGAATAGTCATGCTGATAATGGCATCGTCAGCACTAAACATCTTCGTCGCCATTTCAAAACTGTGCAGAAGGGTGCATAGGTCCCTGATCTGAGACCACTCCTCCAGCGTGATTTGCCCCACCTCTGGATCTCGTTGGCCCAGGCTATACGTCAGAACGTATTGCACCAGGGCTTGTCGGTGCTGCCACAGTCGCTGCAACAT
This sequence comes from Phyllobates terribilis, assembly GCF_046119375.1. NCBI lineage: Eukaryota > Metazoa > Chordata > Amphibia > Anura > Dendrobatidae > Phyllobates > Phyllobates terribilis. Next base: position 11,668,346 of record NW_027362772.1, on the reverse strand, counting down.
GTGCAGAGTTGAATTCCACCGGGTAGGCACATCGCATTTTAGCCGGTGAAGTGGCAGGCCCAACGACTTCTGTAGAGATGTAAGTCGCTGAGCTGCGGGATGCGAACGGCGGAAGTGAGTACACAGCGACCGTGCCCTCTGCAGAAGGCCATCTAGTCTGGGATAGTGGGCTAAAAATTGCTGGACAACCAGGTTCAACACGTGAGCCATACAAGGCACGTGTGTGACATTGCCCCGGCGAAGGGCCGCACCCAGGTTTGCAGCATTGTCACACACGGCCTTCCCTGGTTTCAGGTCCAGTGGAGACAACCATTCATGAAATTGGTTCTCCAGAGCTGACCACAACTCCTCAGCTGTGTGACTCACATTTCCCAGACATTTCAAAGTAAAAACCGCCTGATTACGTTGAGCCCTACTGCCAGCATAGTAAGGAGGTGTGCAGGATCCCTTCTGCACAGTTAGAAAGCTTGTGGCATGACCAGACAGGCTTTGGGTGCAGGTGGAAGACCGAGAGGAGGTTGAGGAGGCAGAAGCAGTGGAGGAACTTTGACATAAAGAGGATTGACGCACAACTCGTGGGGACGGCAAGACTTGGACAGCAGCCCCTTGTCCTGCTGTCACCATAGTTACCCAGTGCCCAGTCAGCGACATGTAACGCCCCTGTCCATGCCTACTCGTTCAAGTGTCTGTGGTGAAATGCACCCTGTCACACACAGAGTTTCTCAAAGAAGCGGTGATGTTGTGTGCGACATGCTGGTGGAGCGCAGGCACACCTTTCTTTGAGAAGTAGTGCCGACTGGGCATCTGCTACTGGGGCACTGCGACGGACATAAGGTCTCGAAAATCCTCTGTGTCCACCAGGCGGAAAGGCAGCATTTCTGTAGCCAAGAGCTTGCAGATGGTGAAATTCAACCTCTTAGCTTTCTCATGGCTAGGAGGAAATGGTCTTTTACTTGTCCACATCTGAGGGACCGAGGGCTGGCTATTGTGCTTAGACGGGGTTGATAAGGGTGTCCCCGGCAAACTGCCGGTCTGTGAGGAAGATGCAGGCGGACATGTTAGGTTGCCTTGATCCAAAGGTGGTGCTATCGATGTCGGACAGCGCTCAACACCAGCTGGTGTTACCACCTCCAAAGAAAATGATGACCTGCCAATCACGCTGGCTGTTGCGGGTAAAGAGGTGGCAGGTCTGCGCCCCAAAACAGGTGTGACTGCTGTCCCCCAGTCACAAAGGATGAAGAGGCCGCGGATGCACAAGATATGGCAGACGGCGGTTGGCCCGGCCGGCTAGGCCGCATTGTAGCACACTGAGCTTCCCACTGCAACTTATGCTTCATGTCCATGTGCCGGTTCATGCATGAAGTACTCAAACTATGTATTTTTTGGTCTCTACTTAGCTTTTGCTGACAAATGTTACAGATAACACGAGTTGGGTCATCTTTATCGATCTGAAAAAATGCCCAGGCTATGCAAGGCTTAGCACCCATGCGACCTGAAGAGCCACCACGACTTGTGGTGAGAGGCAGAGTTGTGTTTGAGGATGCAGTTGTTGACGTGCTTCCAGTACTACGTCTCTGTCCAGGAAGGCACAACCTGACCTCGTCATCACTAGCATCTTCCTCCACCTCCTCTGCTGACCTCATCTCTTGGCTGACTGTGGGTTGACAGTAAGTGGGATCTCCAACCTCATCATCATCACCCTGTGCGTTATCACACCCGTCGTCCTCAGAGCCAACCTGTTCCTGCCCTGACAAAAAACTAAAGTTGTCGCTCCAATCAGGTATTTGAGTCTCATCATCGTCTTCCTCATTGTCTCCACCAACAGGAGTTACAGTTTGGGAATGAGGGTCTACATTATGGTCAGAACCTTCTGCGTCTGGTCCTGGATCCGACTCATAAAGATTCTGGGCATCAGTGCAGATCATTTCCTCGTCTGGATTCACAGAAGCGCTGGAGTCGACCTCTGATTCCCAGGCTATAGTATGAGTAAACAGCTCTGCAGACTCAACCATCTGTTCTACCTCATACTCAGACGGGCAGCTGGAGATTTGGGAGCTGTGAGGAAGCAAGTGCGATTGGGGTGACACCTTTGAGGACTGGAGTATTTGTGATGTTGAAGTTGATGTGGAGGAGAGCCCACTTAAAGGAGCACTTGATATCCGTTGAAGCACCTGCTGTTTTTGTGCCTCATCTGGAATTTGTAGCGATTGGCGTGGCCGTAAGAAAGGGATCTTATCACATTGTCCGCTAAAAGAAGTAGACATTTTAGTTTGGCTGGAAGATGGTCTTTCTTCTGCAGATGTTACTGTTGCTTTAACACCTACCCCACGGACACAACCTTTTTTCCCCTTCCCAACACGCCTATTCCCCTTTCCACCAGCAGCAGGCCTTTTTCCACTCATTTTGGTGGTTAACTAATTCACAACTCTGGAGTTGTTTGCACAAAAAGACAATGGATGGGAACCGAGCAGAGCTGAGTGGCCAAACTGTGGTATTAGGCCAAAACTATTGGCTGGGTTAGATGCAGAAAAAAATTATATTCAATTTGCAACCTGATGGAGTTCAGTATAGATGGACTAATAGAACAAGTCCCACACACAGCTAGAAGCCCAAATATTTTTTCAGAGGTAGATGCAGAAAAAAATTATATTCAGTTTGCAACCTGATGGAGGTCAGTATAGATGGACTAATAGAACAAGTCCCACACACAGCTAGAAGGCCAAATATTTTTTCAGAGGTAGATGCAGATAAAAATTATTTTTAATTTGCAGCCTGATGGAGGTCAGTATAGATGGACTAATAGAGAAAGTCCCACACACTGCTAGAAGGCCAAATATTTTTTCAGAGCTAGATGCAGACAAAAAATTATTTTGAATTTGCAACCTGATGGAGGTCAGTATAGATGGACTAATAGAGAAAGTCCCACACACTGCTAGAAGGCCAAATATTTTTTCAGAGCTAGATGCAGATAAAAATTATTTTTAATTTGCAACCTGATGGAGGTCAGTATAGATGGACTAATAGAGAAAGTCCCACACACTGCTAGAAGGCCAAATATTTTTTCAGAGCTAGATGCAGAAAAAAATTATATTCAGTTTGCAACCTGATGGAGGTCAGTATAGATGGACTAATAGAACAAGTCCCACACACAGCTAGAAGGCCAAATATTTTTTCAGAGGTAGATGCAGATAAAAATTATTTTTAATTTGCAGCCTGATGGAGGTCAGTATAGATGGACTAATAGAGAAAGTCCCACACACTGCTAGAAGGCCAAATATTTTTTCAGAGCTAGATGCAGGCAAAAAATTATTTTGAATTTGCAACCTGATGGAGGTCAGTATAGATGGACTAATAGAGAAAGTCCCACACACTGCTAGAAGGCCAAATATTTTTCAGAGCTAGATGCAGACAAAAAATTATTTTTAATTTGCAACCTGATGGAGGTCAGTATAGATGGACTAATAGAGAAAGTCTCACACACTGCTAGAAGGCCAAATATTTTTCAGAGCTAGATGCAGACAAAAAATTATTTTTAATTTGCAACCTGATGGAGGTCAGTATAGATGGACTAATAGAGAAAGTCTCACACACTGCTAGAAGGCCAAATATTTTTTCAGAGCTAGATGCAGATAAAAATTATTTTTAATTTGCAACCTGATGGAGGTCAGTATAGATGGTCTAATAGAGAAAGTCCCACACACTGCTAGAAGGCCAAATATTTTTTCAGAGCTAGATGCAGAAAAAAATTATATTCAGTTTGCAACCTGATGGAGGTCAGTATAGATGGACTAATAGAACAAGTCCCACACACTGCTAGAAGCCCAAATATTTTTTCAGAGGTAGATGCAGATAAAAATTATTTTTAATTTGCAACCTGATGGAAGTCAGTATAGATGGACTAATAGAGAAAGTCCCACACACTGCTAGAAGGCCAAATATTTTTTCAGAGCTAGATGCAGACAAAAAATTATTTTGAATTTGCAGCGTGATGGAGGTCAGTATAGATGGACTAATAGAATGATGCTATGCCCAAAAGATTTTACTTCACTAGGTGCAGTAAAAAAATTGGTATTCTATACACAGGTGGTATATCTTGCAACACAGATAGGCTACTCCACTGACTAACACACTCTGCAATAGGCCAAAAAGGATTAGCTTTGCTAGATTCAGCCAAATGCTGTGAAAAAAACTTGCACAGCACTGGCACAGACCTGTCTGGCAAAAACTGATAGGAACTGATGTAACCTAGTCCTGAAAAGGACTGCAATTACAATTGGCCTTTACTCCCACAATCTATCTATTTAAGAGCACAGACCTGCCTGATAAAAGTCGTAGGAAATGCTGTAACCTAGTCCTTAAAAGGACTGCAATCACAACTATTCCCTACTCCCAAGCTATCTGTAGATTTGTGTGAAAATTGGCTTGAAATTAACAAGGTATAGCGCACACAGCAACAGCGGTGCAGTCTAACACGCAGCTGCAGCAGTGAGAAAATGGTGGCGACGGGGAAAATGGCTTGGTCTTATAGGGCAAGGACATGTGACATACACTGCCAATGACACATGCCCTTGCTTGTGTGAAAAAAGCACTTCGCTCCGTGTGTGCGCTGCTGATAGGCTGACAGATTGCACCTCCCCACTGTAAATGCGGGAAAGAGAAAAAAAAATGGAGATCTTCATTATTCCTGCAGAGATCCATCCCCTGCCCCTCCCCCCAACCCGCTGTACACTTAAACTGCGTATTAACATTAATTTTCATCATTACTGAGAAAAAATCCAGTTATGATTTTGGTGCACGAACAGTTATCGAACATAACCTCGAACAGCCGAATTTTTCTCAAATCGTTCGTGTTCGCCGAACGGCTCGAACACCGCCCAAAACAGCTCGAATTTGAGATTGGCGAACAGTTCGAGTCGAACAACGCTCATCTCTCTTTAACACCTCATAAAGAATGGCCATTTCTTCAGGAAGAACAAGTCTTTTAAGATGTTTTCAACTTCTCTAAAGCTGGAATACCATGATAAGACAATGGAAGAATGTCTCATCATTGGATAAAAAGGACGATGGCACTATCTGCAACTGTTGAACTTTAGAAAAACAATTAGTAAGTACTGGAGAACACCTATTTGCAGATCTAGCCTTTATACGGTGACCATCTCCTCAAGAATATCAAGTTCTCCAAAGGTGCCTTAATTTTCTTTTTGGTTTTAACAATGTAGTTATTCTGTCTACTGAAACTTTAGATTTTCTGCAGCATTAGCTGCTTTGTAACCTATATATTTGGAAATATTGGTGTTATTCACCAGTTTTGAAGATGGAATGGCCAGCTGAAGGGGTTGGAGGAGGCTAGATTTTTTATCAGCATGTGTTCGCGTTCTGAAGAACAACATACATGTTGGTAAATTATTTTTCAGTGGCCTGATGGTGCAAAATATTTACATGCTCGTCAATTGGTGAGATGGCAACTCTCTTTCCTTTACTATTCATGTTGTGCCTCAAATATTTTATACAGTGTGGGTCAGAATGGTACCTTTTGATGGCAAGAAGATAAATAGTGTCCATTGATGCGATATGGGAAGAACGCACCGATCAATGGATGAAAAGAATAGTAATACTGTACACAAAAATTGGACTGTGGTGCAAAACATATAGACAAGGTGGAAACCACATATTTAACACCTCATAAAGAATGGCCATTTCTTCAGGAAGAACAAGTCTTTTAAGATGGTTTCACCTTCTCTAAAGCTGGAATACCATAATAAGACAATGGAAGAATGTGTCATCATTGGATAAAAAGGACGAATGCGCAATCTGGAACTGCTGAACTTTAGAAAAGAATTAGTAAGTACTGGAGAACACCTATTTGCAGATCTAGCCTTTATAGAGTGACCATCTCCTCATGAAGATCAAGTTCTCCAAAGGTGCCTTAATTATCTTTTTGGTTTTAACAATGTAGTTATTCTGTCTACTGAAACTTTAGATTTTCTGCAGCATTAGGTGCTCTGTAACATATATATTTGGAAATATTGGTGTTATTCCCCAGTTTTGAAGATGGAATGGGCAGCTGAAGGGGTTGGTGGAGGCTGGATTTTTTATAAGCATGTGTTCGCGTCCTGAAGAACAACGTACATGGTGGTAAATTATTTTTCAGTGGCCTGATGGTGCAAAATATTTACACGCTTGTCAATTGGTGAGATGGCAACTCTCTTTCCTTTACTATTTATGTTGTGCCCCAAATATTTCATACAATGTGGGTTAGAATGGTACGTTTTGATGGCAAGCAGATAAATAGTGTCCATTTATGCGATATGGGAAGAACGCACTGATCAATGCATGAAAAGAGTAGTAATGCAATTCACAAAAATTGGACTGTGGTGAAAAATATTTACAGAAGGTGGAAACCACCTATTTAACACCTCATAAAGAATGTCCATTTCTTCAGGAAGAACAAGTCTTTTAAGATGTTTTCAACTTCTCTAAAGCTGGAATACCATGATAAGACAATGGAAGAATGTCTCATCATTGGATAAAAAGGACGATGGCACAATCTGCAACTGTTGAACTTTAGAAAAACAATTAGTAAGTACTGGAGAACACCTATTTGCAGATCTAGCCTTTATAGGGTGACCATCTCCTCAAGAAGATCAAGTTCTCCAAAGGTGCCTTAATTTTCTTTTTGGTTTTAACAATGTAGTTATTCTGTCTACTGAAACGTTAGATTTTCTGCAGCATTAGCTGCTTTGTAACCTATATATTTGGAAATATTGGTGTTATTCACCAGTTTTGAAGATGGAATGGCCAGCTGAAGGGGTTGGAGGAGGCTGGATTTTTTATCAGCATGTGTTCGGTCCTGAAGAACAACATACATGTTGGTAAATTATTTTTGAGTGGCCTGATGGTGCAAAATATTTACACGCTTGTCAATTGGTGAGATGGCAACTCTCTTTCCTTTACTATTCATGTTGTGCTCCAAATATTTCATACAATGTGGGTCAGAATGGTACCTTTTGATGGCAAGAAGATAAATAGTGTCCATTGATGTGATATGGGAAGAACGCACTGATCAATGGATGAAAAGAGTAGTAATGCAATTCACAAAAATGGGATTGTGGTGAAAAACATTTACAGGAGGTGGAAACAACCTATTTAACACCTCATAAAGAATGGCCATTTCTTCAGGAAGAACAAGTCTTTTAAGATGTTTTCAACTTCTCTAAAGCTGGAATACCATGATAAGACAATGGAAGAATGTCTCATCGTTGGATAAAAAGGACGACGGCACAATCTGCAACTGTTGAACTTTAGAAAAACAATTAGTAAGTACTGGAGAACACCTATTTGCAGATCTAGCCTTTATAGGGTGACCATCTCCTCAAGAAGATCAAGTTCTCCAAAGGTGCCTTAATTTTCTTTTTGGTTTTAACAATGTAGTTATTCTGTCTACTGAAACGTTAGATTTTCTGCAGCATTAGCTGCTTTGTAACCTATATATTTGGAAATATTGGTGTTATTCACCAGTTTTGAAGATGGAATGGCCAGCTGAAGGGGTTGGAGGAGGCTGGATTTTTTATCAGCATGTGTTCGGTCCTGAAGAACAACATACATGTTGGTAAATTATTTTTGAGTGGCCTGATGGTGTCAAATATTTACACGCTTGTCAATTGGTGAGATGGCAACTCTCTTTCCTTTACTATTCATGTTGTGCTCCAAATATTTCATATAATGTGGGTCAGAATGGTACCTTTTGATGGCAAGAAGATATATAGTGTCCACTGATGCGATATGGGAAGAACGCACTGATCAATGGATGAAAAGAGTAGTAATGCAATTCACAAAAACTGGACTGTGGTGAAAAACATTTAGAGAAGGTGGAAACCACCTATTTAACACCTCATAAAGAATGGCCATTTCTTCAGGAAGAAAAAGTCTTTTAAGATGTTTTCACCTTCTCTAAATCTGGAATACCATGATAAGACAATGGAAAAATGTCTCAGCATTGGATAAAAAGGACAATTGCACAATGTGCAACTGTTGAACTTTAGAAAAACAACTAGTAAGTACTGGAGAAAACCTATTTGCAGATCTAGCCGTTATAGAGTGACCATCTCCTCAAGAAGATCAAGTTCTCCAAAGGTGCCTTAATTTTGTTATTGGTTTTAACAATGTAGTTATTCTGCCTACTGAAACGTTAGATTTTCTGCAGCATTAGGTGCTTTGTAACCGATATATTTGGAAATATTGGTGTTATTCACCAATTTTGGAGATGGAATGGCCAGCTGAAGGGGTTGGTGGAGGCTGGATTTTTTAACAGCATATGTGCGTGTCCTGAAGAACAACATACATGTTGGTAAATTATTTTTCAGTGGCCTAATGGTGCAAAATATTTACACACTTGTCAACTGGTGAGATGGCAACTCTCTTTCATTTACTATTCATGTTGTGCCCCAAATGTTTCATACAATGTGGGTCAGAATGGTACCTTTTGATGGCAAGATGATAAATAGTGTCCATTGATGCGATATGGGAAGAACTCACTGATCAAAGCTTTTGATATGGTTCCACACAAAAGGTTGATAAATAAAATGAGAACAATGGGGATAGGGGAAAATATATGTATGTGGGTTAAGAATTGGCTCAGTGATAGGAAACAAAGGGTGGTTATTAATGGAAAACACTCAGACTGGGTCTCAGTTAACAGTGGGGTACCACAGGGGTCAGTATTGGGCCCCCTTCTTTTTAACATATTTATTAATGACCTTGTAGGGGGCATACAAAGTAATATTTCAATATTTGCAGATGACACTAAACTCTGCAGGGTAATCAATACAGAGGAGGACAATTTTATATTACAGGAGGATCTATGTAAACTAGAAGCTTGGGCTGATAAATGGCAAATGAGCTTTAATGGGGATAAATGTAAGGTAATGCACTTGGGCAGAGGAAATAAAATGTATAATTATATGCTTAATAGTAAAACACTGGGCAAAACTGTAACTGAAAAAGACCTGGGTGTATTGGTGGACGACAAGCTCACGTTTAGTGGCCAGTGTCAGGCTGCTGCTGCAAAGGCAAATAAAATAATGGGATGCATTAAAAGAGGCATAGATGCTCATGAGGAGAAGATAATTTTACCTCTATACAAGTCATTAGTGCGACCACACTTAGAATACTGTGTACAGTTCTGGTCTCCAGTGTATAAGAAAGACATAGCTGAACTAGAGAAGGTGCAGAGAAGAGCGACCAAGGTTATTAGAGGACTGGGGGGTCTGCAATACCAAGACAGGTTATTACACTTGGGGTTATTTACTGTGGAAAAAAGAAGGCTTAGGGGTGATCTTATTACTATGTACAAGTATATGAGGGGACAGTACAAAGACCTTTCTACTGATCTTTTTACTCTGAGGCCTGAGACGGGGACAAGGGGGCATCTTCTACGTCTGGAGGAAAGAAGGTTTAATCATAATCACACACGCGGATTCTTTACTGTAAGAGCAATGAGACTATGGAGCTCTCTGCCGCCTGATGTTGTAATGAGTGATTCACTGTTAAAATTTAAGAAGGGCATGGATGCCTTTCTTGAAAAGTATAATATTACAGGTTATAAATACTAGATTCCTTGATAGGGCGTTGATCCAGGGAACTAGTCTGATTGTCGAATGGAGTCGAGAAGGAATTTTTTTCCCCAATGTGGAGCTTAGTGTTTGCAACATGGTTTTTTTTTGCTTTCCTCTGGATCAACAAGTTAGGCTATGGGTTGAATTAGATGGACTTAGTCTTCCTTCAACCTTAAAAACTATGTAAAAACTATGTAATGGATGAAAAGAGTAGTAATGCAATTCACAAAAATTGGACTGTGGTGAAAAACATTTAGAGAAAGTGGAAACCACCTATTTAACAACTCAAAAAGAATGGCCATTTCTTCAGGAAGAACAAGTCTTTTAAGATGTTTTCACCTTCTCTAAAGCTGGAATACCATGATAAGACAATGGAAAAATGTCTCAACATTGGATAAAAAGGTCGATGGCGCAATCTGCAACTGATGAACTTTAGAAAAAGAATTAGTAAGTACTGGAGAACACCTATTTGCAGATCTAGCCTTTATAGAGTGACCATCTCCTCAGCAAGATCAAGTTCTCCAAAGGTGTTTTAATTTTCTTTTTGGTTTTAACAATGTAGTTATTCTGTCTACTGAAACTTTAGATTTTCTGCAGTATTAGGTGCTTTGTAACCTATATATTTGGAAATATTGGTGTGAAAAATGCACCAATTTTGGAGATGGAATGGCCAGCTGAAGGGGTTGGAGGAGGCTGGATTTTTTACGAGCATGTGTTCGAGTCCTGAAGAACAACATACATGTTGGTAAATTATTTTTGAGTGGCCTGATGGTGCAAAATATTTACACGCTTGTCAATTGGTGAGATGGCAACTCTCTTTCCTTTACTATTCATGTTGTGCCTCAAATATTTCATACAATGTGGATCAGAATGGTACCTTTTGATGGCAAGAAGATAAATAGTGTCCATTGATGCGATATGGGAAGAAAGCACCGATCAATGGATGAAAAGAATAGTAATGCAATACACAAAAATTGGAATGTGGTGCAAAACATATCGACAAGGTGGAAACCACCTATTTAACACCTCATAAAGAATGGCCATTTCTTCAGGAAGAACAAGTCTTTTAAGATGTTTTCACCTTCTCTAAAGCTGGAATACCATGATAAGACAATGGAAAAATGTCTCAACATTGGATAAAAAGTTCGATGGCGCAATCTGCAACTGCTGAACTTTAGAAAAACAAATAGTAAGTACTGGAGAACACCTATTTGCAGATCTAGCTTTTATAGAGTGACCATCTCCTCAAGAAGGTCAAGTTCTCCAAAGGTGCCTTAATTTTCTGTTTGGTTTTAACAATGTAGTTATTCTGTCTACTGTAACTATAGATTTTCTGCAGCATTAGGTGCTTTGTAACCTATATATTTGGAAATATTGGTGTGAAACAGGCACCAATTTTAGAGATGGAATGGCCAGCTGAAGGGGTTGGAGGAGGCTGGATTTTTTACCAGCATATGTTCGTGTCCTGAAGAACAACATACATGTTGGTAAATTATTTTTGAGTGGCCTGGTGGTGCAAAATATTTACACGCTTGTCAATTGGTGAGATGGCAACTCTCTTTCCTTTACTATTCATGTTGTGCCCCAAATATTTCATACAATGTGGGTCAGAATGGTACCTTTTCATGGCAAGAAGATGAATACTGTCCATTGATGCGATATGGGAAGAACGCACTGATCAATGGATGAAAAGAGAAGTAATGCAATTCACAAAAATTGGACTGTCCACAAAAATTGGACTGTGGTGAAAAACATTTAGAGAAGGTGGAAACCACCTATTTAACACCTCATAAAGCATGGCCATTTCTTCAGGAAGAACATGTCTTTTAAGATGTTTTCAACTTCTCTAAAGCTGGAATACCATGATAAGACAATGGAAGATAGTCTCATCATTGGATAAAAAGGACGATGGCGCAATCTGCAACTGTTGAACTTTAGAAAAACAATTAGTAAGTACTGGAGAACACCTATTTGCAGATCTAGCCTTTATAGAGTGACCATCTCCTCAAGAAGAACAAGTTTTCCAAAGGTGCCTTAATTTTCTTTTTGGTTTTAACAATGTAGTTATTCTGTCTACTGAAACTTTAGATTTTCTGCAGCATTAGGTGCTTTGTAACCTATATATTTGGAAATATTGGTGTGAAAAATGCACCAATTTTGGAGATGGAATGGCCAGCTGAAGGAGTTAGAGAAGGCTGGATTTTTTATCAACATGTGTTCGTGCCCTGAAGAACAACATACATGTTGGTAAATTATTTTTGAGTGGCCTGATTGTGCAAAATATTTACACGCTTGTCAATTGGTGAGATGGCAACTCTCTTTCCTTTACTATTCATGTTGTGCCCCAAATATTTCATACAATGTGTGTCAGAATGGTACGTTTTGACGGCAAGAAGATAAATAGTGTCCATTGATGCGATATGGGAAGAACGCACCGATCAATTGATGAAGAATAGTAATGCAATTCACAAAAATTGGACTGTGGTGCAAAACATATAGACAAGGTGGAAACCACCTATTTACCACCTCATAAAGAATGGCCATTTCTTCAGGAAGAACAAGTCTTTTAAGATGTTTTCACCTTCTCTAAAGCTGGAATACCATGATAAGACAATGGAAGAATGTCTCATCATTGGATAAAAAGGACAATGGCACAATCTGCAACTGTTGAACTTTAGAAAAAGAATTAGTAAGTACTGGAGAACACCTATTTGCAGATCTAGTCTTTATAGAGTGAACATCTCCTCAGGAAGATCAAGTTCTCCAAAGGTGCCTTAATTTTATTTTTGGTTTTAACAATGTAGTTATTCTGTCTACTGAAACTTTAGATTTTCTGCAGCATTTGGTGCTTTTTAACCTATATATTTGGAAATATTGGTGTTATTCACCAATTTTGGAGATGGAATGGCCAGCTGAAGGAGTTGGAGGAGGCTGGATTTTTTAACAGCATATGTGCGTGTCCTGAAGAACAACATACATGTTGGTAAATTATTTTTCAGTGGCCTGATGGTGCAGAATATTTACACGCTTGTCAATTGGTGAGATGGCAACTCTCTTTCCTTTATTATTCATGTTTTGCCCCAAATATTTCATACAATGTGGGTCAGAATGGTACCTTTTGATGGCAAGAAGATAAATAGTGTCCATTGATGCGATATGGGAAGAACGCACCGATCAATGGATGAAAAGAATAGTAATGCAATACACAAAAATTGGACTGTGGTGTAAAAGATATAGACAAGGTGGAAACAACCTATTTAACACCTCATAAAGAATGGCCATTTCTTCAGGAAGAACAAGTCTTTAAAGATGTTTTCAACTTCTCTAAAGCTGGAATACCATGATAAGACAATGGAAGAATGTCTCATCATTGGATAAAAAGGCTGATGGCACAATCTGCAACTGTTTTTCTTTAGAAAAACAATTAGTAAGTACTGGAGAACACCTATTTGCAGATCTAGTCTTTTTAGAGTGAACATCTCCTCAGGAAGATCAAGTTCTCCAAAGGTGCCTTAATTTCATTTTTGGTTTTAACAATGTACTTATTCTGCTTCCTGAAACGTTAGATTTTCTGCAGCATTAGGTGCTTTGTAACCTATATATTTGGAAATATTGGTGTTATTCACCAATTTTGGAGATGGAATGGCCAGCTGAAGGGGTTGGAGGAGGCTGGATTTTTTAACAGCATGTGTGCGTGTCCTGAAGAACCACATACATGTTGGTAAATTATTTTTCAGTGGCCTGATGGTGCAGAATATTTACACGCTTGTCATTTAATGAGATGGCAACTCTCTTTCCTTTACTATTCCTGTTGTGCCCAAAATATTTCATACAATGTGGGTCAGAATGGTACCTTTTGATGACAAGAAGATAAATAGTGTCCATTGATGTGATATGGGAAGAACGCACCGATCAATGGATGAAAAGAATAGTAATGCAATTCACAAAAATTGGACTGTGGTGCAAAACAAATAGACAAGGTGGAAACCACCTATTTAACACCTCATAAAAAATGGCCATTTCTTCAGGAAGAACAAGTCTTTTAACATGTTTTCAACTTCACTAAAGCTGGAATACCATGATAAGACAATGGAAGAATGTCTCATCGTTGGTAAAAAGGACGATGGCGCAATCTGCAACTGTTGAACTTTAGAAAAACAATTAGTAAGTACTGGAGAACATCTATTTGCAGATCTAGCCTTAATAGAGTGACCATCTCCTCAGGAAGATCAAGTTCTCCAAAGGTGCCTTAATTTTCTTTTTGGTTTTAACAATGTAGTTATTCTGCCTACTAAAACGCTAGATTTTCTGCAGCATTAGGTGCTTTGTAACCAATATATTTGGAAATATTGGTGTTATTCACCAATTTTGGAGATGGAATGGCCAGCTGAAGGGGTTGGAGGAGGCTGGATTTTTTAACAACATATGTGCGTGTCCTGAAGAGCAACATACATGTTGGTAAATTATTTTTCAGTGGCCTGGTGTTTCAGAATATTTATACGCTTGTCAATTGGTGAGATGGCAACTCTCTTTCCTTTACTATTCATGTTGTGCCCTAAATATTTCATACAATGTGGGTTAGAATGGTACCTTTTGATGGCAAGAAGATAAATAGTGTCCATTGATGCGATATGGGAAGAACGCACCAATCAATGGATGAAAAGAATAGTAATGCAATACACAAAAATTGGTCTGTGGTGCAAAACATATAGACAAGGTGGAAACCACCTATTTAACACCTCATAAAGAATGGCCATTTCTTCAGGAAGAACAAGTCTTTTAAGATGTTTTCACCTTCTCTAAAGCAGGAATACCAAGATAAGACAATGGAAGAATGTCTCATCATTGGATAAAAAGGCTGATGGCACAATCTGCAACTGTTGAACTTTAGAAAAATAATTAGTAAATACTGAAGAACACCTATTTGCAGATCTAGCCTTTATAAAGTGACCATCTCCTCAGGAAGATCAAGTTCTCCAAGGTGCCTTAATTATCTTTTTGATTTTAACAATGTAGTTATTCTGCCTATCGAAACTTTAGATTTTCTGCAGCATTAGGTGCTTTGTAACCTATATATTTGGAAATATTGGTGTGAAAAATGCACCATTTTTGGAGATGGAATGGACAGCTGAAGGGGTTGGAGGAGGCTGGATTTTTTATCAGCATGTGTTCTTTTGCAAAAGAACAACATACATGTTGGTAAATTATTTTTGAGTGTCCTGATGGTGCAAAATATTTACACGCTTGTCAATGGGTGAGATGGCAACTCTCTTTCCTTTACTATTCATGTTGTGCCCCAAATATTTCATACAATGTGGGTGAGAATGGTACCTTTTGATGGCAAGAAGATAAATAGTGTCCATTGATGCGATATGGGAAGAACGCACCAATCAATGGATGAAAAGAATAGTAATGCAATACACAAAAATTGGACTGTGGTGCAAAACATATAGACAAGGTGGAAACCACCTATTTAACACCTCATAAAGAATGTCCATTTCTTCAGGAAGAACAAGTCTTTTAAGATGTTTTCAACTTCTCTAAAGCTGGAATACCATGATAAGACAATGGAAGAATGTCTCATCATTGGATAAAAAGGACGATGGCACAATCTGCAACTGTTGAACTTTAGAAAAACAATTAGTAAGTACTGGAGAACACCTATTTGCAGATCTAGCCTTTATAGGGTGACCATCTCCTCAAGAAGATCAAGTTCTCCAAAGGTGCCTTAATTTTCTTTTTGGTTTTAACAATGTAGTTATTCTGTCTACTGAAACGTTAGATTTTCTGCAGCATTAGCTGCTTTGTAACCTATATATTTGGAAATATTGGTGTTATTCACCAGTTTTGAAGATGGAATGGCCAGCTGAAGGGGTTGGAGGAGGCTGGATTTTTTATCAGCATGTGTTCGGTCCTGAAGAACAACATACATGTTGGTAAATTATTTTTGAGTGGCCTGATGGTGCAAAATATTTACACGCTTGTCAATTGGTGAGATGGCAACTCTCTTTCCTTTACTATTCATGTTGTGCTCCAAATATTTCATACAATGTGTGTCAGAATGGTACCTTTTGATGGCAAGAAGATAAATAGTGTCCATTGATGTGATATGGGAAGAACGCACTGATCAATGGATGAAAAGAGTAGTAATGCAATTCACAAAAATGGGATTGTGGTGAAAAACATTTACAGGAGGTGGAAACAACCTATTTAACACCTCATAAAGAATGGCCATTTCTTCAGGAAGAACAAGTCTTTTAAGATGTTTTCAACTTCTCTAAAGCTGGAATACCATGATAAGACAATGGAAGAATGTCTCATCGTTGGATAAAAAGGACGACGGCACAATCTGCAACTGTTGAACTTTAGAAAAACAATTAGTAAGTACTGGAGAACACCTATTTGCAGATCTAGCCTTTATAGGGTGACCATCTCCTCAAGAAGATCAAGTTCTCCAAAGGTGCCTTAATTTTCTTTTTGGTTTTAACAATGTAGTTATTCTGTCTACTGAAACGTTAGATTTTCTGCAGCATTAGCTGCTTGGAACCTATATATTTGGAAATATTGGTGTTATTCACCAGTTTTGAAGATGGAATGGCCAGCTGAAGGGGTTGGAGGAGGCTGGATTTTTTATCAGCATGTGTTCGGTCCTGAAGAACAACATACATGTTGGTAAATTATTTTTGAGTGTCCTGATGGTGCAAAATATTTACACGCTTGTCAATGGGTGAGATGGCAACTCTCTTTCCTTTACTATTCATGTTGTGCCCCAAATATTTCATACAATGTGGGTGAGAATGGTACCTTTTGATGGCAAGAAGATAAATAGTGTCCATTGATGCGATATGGGAAGAACGCACCAATCAATGGATGAAAAGAATAGTAATGCAATACACAAAAATTGGACTGTGGTGCAAAACATATAGACAAGGTGGAAACCACCTATTTAACACCTCATAAAGAATGTCCATTTCTTCAGGAAGAACAAGTCTTTTAAGATGTTTTCAACTTCTCTAAAGCTGGAATACCATGATAAGACAATGGAAGAATGTCTCATCATTGGATAAAAAGGACGATGGCACAATCTGCAACTGTTGAACTTTAGAAAAACAATTAGTAAGTACTGGAGAACACCTATTTGCAGATCTAGCCTTTATAGGGTGACCATCTCCTCAAGAAGATCAAGTTCTCCAAAGGTGCCTTAATTTTCTTTTTGGTTTTAACAATGTAGTTATTCTGTCTACTGAAACGTTAGATTTTCTGCAGCATTAGCTGCTTTGTAACCTATATATTTGGAAATATTGGTGTTATTCACCAGTTTTGAAGATGGAATGGCCAGCTGAAGGGGTTGGAGGAGGCTGGATTTTTTATCAGCATGTGTTCGGTCCTGAAGAACAACATACATGTTGGTAAATTATTTTTGAGTGGCCTGATGGTGCAAAATATTTACACGCTTGTCAATTGGTGAGATGGCAACTCTCTTTCCTTTACTATTCATGTTGTGCTCCAAATATTTCATACAATGTGTGTCAGAATGGTACCTTTTGATGGCAAGAAGATAAATAGTGTCCATTGATGTGATATGGGAAGAACGCACTGATCAATGGATGAAAAGAGTAGTAATGCAATTCACAAAAATGGGATTGTGGTGAAAAACATTTACAGGAGGTGGAAACAACCTATTTAACACCTCATAAAGAATGGCCATTTCTTCAGGAAGAACAAGTCTTTTAAGATGTTTTCAACTTCTCTAAAGCTGGAATACCATGATAAGACAATGGAAGAATGTCTCATCGTTGGATAAAAAGGACGACGGCACAATCTGCAACTGTTGAACTTTAGAAAAACAATTAGTAAGTACTGGAGAACACCTATTTGCAGATCTAGCCTTTATAGGGTGACCATCTCCTCAAGAAGATCAAGTTCTCCAAAGGTGCCTTAATTTTCTTTTTGGTTTTAACAATGTAGTTATTCTGTCTACTGAAACGTTAGATTTTCTGCAGCATTAGCTGCTTGGAACCTATATATTTGGAAATATTGGTGTTATTCACCAGTTTTGAAGATGGAATGGCCAGCTGAAGGGGTTGGAGGAGGCTGGATTTTTTATCAGC
This sequence comes from Phyllobates terribilis, assembly GCF_046119375.1. Classification (NCBI taxonomy): domain Eukaryota; kingdom Metazoa; phylum Chordata; class Amphibia; order Anura; family Dendrobatidae; genus Phyllobates; species Phyllobates terribilis. The sequence goes on along the minus strand of NW_027362772.1, from coordinate 11,650,621 downwards.
ATGTGTTCGGTCCTGAAGAACAACATACATGTTGGTAAATTATTTTTGAGTGGCCTGATGGTGTCAAATATTTACACGCTTGTCAATTGGTGAGATGGCAACTCTCTTTCCTTTACTATTCATGTTGTGCTCCAAATATTTCATACAATGTGGGTCAGAATGGTACCTTTTGATGGCAAGAAGATATATAGTGTCCACTGATGCGATATGGGAAGAACGCACTGATCAATGGATGAAAAGAGTAGTAATGCAATTCACAAAAACTGGACTGTGGTGAAAAAACATTTAGAGAAGGTGGAAACCACCTATTTAACACCTCATAAAGAATGGCCATTTCTTCAGGAAGAAAAAGTCTTTTAAGATGTTTTCACCTTCTCTAAATCTGGAATACCATGATAAGACAATGGAAAAATGTCTCAGCATTGGATAAAAAGGACAATTGCACAATGTGCAACTGTTGAACTTTAGAAAAACAACTAGTAAGTACTGGAGAAAACCTATTTGCAGATCTAGCCGTTATAGAGTGACCATCTCCTCAAGAAGATCAAGTTCTCCAAAGGTGCCTTAATTTTGTTATTGGTTTTAACAATGTAGTTATTCTGCCTACTGAAACGTTAGATTTTCTGCAGCATTAGGTGCTTTGTAACCGATATATTTGGAAATATTGGTGTTATTCACCAATTTTGGAGATGGAATGGCCAGCTGAAGGGGTTGGTGGAGGCTGGATTTTTTAACAGCATATGTGCGTGTCCTGAAGAACAACATACATGTTGGTAAATTATTTTTCAGTGGCCTAATGGTGCAAAATATTTACACACTTGTCAACTGGTGAGATGGCAACTCTCTTTCATTTACTATTCATGTTGTGCCCCAAATGTTTCATACAATGTGGGTCAGAATGGTACCTTTTGATGGCAAGATGATAAATAGTGTCCATTGATGCGATATGGGAAGAACTCACTGATCAAAGCTTTTGATATGGTTCCACACAAAAGGTTGATAAATAAAATGAGAACAATGGGGATAGGGGAAAATATATGTATGTGGGTTAAGAATTGGCTCAGTGATAGGAAACAAAGGGTGGTTATTAATGGAAAACACTCAGACTGGGTCTCAGTTAACAGTGGGGTACCACAGGGGTCAGTATTGGGCCCCCTTCTTTTTAACATATTTATTAATGACCTTGTAGGGGGCATACAAAGTAATATTTCAATATTTGCAGATGACACTAAACTCTGCAGGGTAATCAATACAGAGGAGGACAATTTTATATTACAGGAGGATCTATGTAAACTAGAAGCTTGGGCTGATAAATGGCAAATGAGCTTTAATGGGGATAAATTAAGGTAATGCACTTGGGCAGAGGAAATAAAATGTATAATTATATGCTTAATAGTAAAACACTGGGCAAAACTGTAACTGAAAAAGACCTGGGTGTATTGGTGGACGACAAGCTCACGTTTAGTGGCCAGTGTCAGGCTGCTGCTGCAAAGGCAAATAAAATAATGGGATGCATTAAAAGAGGCATAGATGCTCATGAGGAGAAGATAATTTTACCTCTATACAAGTCATTAGTGCGACCACACTTAGAATACTGTGTACAGTTCTGGTCTCCAGTGTATAAGAAAGACATAGCTGAACTAGAGAAGGTGCAGAGAAGAGCGACCAAGGTTATTAGAGGACTGGGGGGTCTGCAATACCAAGACAGGTTATTACACTTGGGGTTATTTACTGTGGAAAAAAGAAGGCTTAGGGGTGATCTTATTACTATGTACAAGTATATGAGGGGACAGTACAAAGACCTTTCTACTGATCTTTTTACTCTGAGGCCTGAGACGGGGACAAGGGGGCATCTTCTACGTCTGGAGGAAAGAAGGTTTAATCATAATCACACACGCGGATTCTTTACTGTAAGAGCAATGAGACTATGGAGCTCTCTGCCGCCTGATGTTGTAATGAGTGATTCACTGTTAAAATTTAAGAAGGGCATGGATGCCTTTCTTGAAAAGTATAATATTACAGGTTATAAATACTAGATTCCTTGATAGGGCGTTGATCCAGGGAACTAGTCTGATTGTCGAATGGAGTCGAGAAGGAATTTTTTTCCCCAATGTGGAGCTTAGTGTTTGCAACATGGTTTTTTTTTGCTTTCCTCTGGATCAACAAGTTAGGCTATGGGTTGAATTAGATGGACTTAGTCTTCCTTCAACCTTAAAAACTATGTAAAAACTATGTAATGGATGAAAAGAGTAGTAATGCAATTCACAAAAATTGGACTGTGGTGAAAAACATTTAGAGAAAGTGGAAACCACCTATTTAACAACTCAAAAAGAATGGCCATTTCTTCAGGAAGAACAAGTCTTTTAAGATGTTTTCACCTTCTCTAAAGCTGGAATACCATGATAAGACAATGGAAAAATGTCTCAACATTGGATAAAAAGGTCGATGGCGCAATCTGCAACTGTTGAACTTTAGAAAAAGAATTAGTAAGTACTGGAGAACACCTATTTGCAGATCTAGCCTTTATAGAGTGACCATCTCCTCAGCAAGATCAAGTTCTCCAAAGGTGTTTTAATTTTCTTTTTGGTTTTAACAATGTAGTTATTCTGTCTACTGAAACTTTAGATTTTCTGCAGCATTAGGTGCTTTGTAACCTATATATTTGGAAATATTGGTGTGAAAAATGCACCAATTTTGGAGATGGAATGGCCAGCTGAAGGGGTTGGAGGAGGCTGGATTTTTTACGAGCATGTGTTCGAGTCCTGAAGAACAACATACATGTTGGTAAATTATTTTTGAGTGGCCTGATGGTGCAAAATATTTACACGCTTGTCAATTGGTGAGATGGCAACTCTCTTTCCTTTACTATTCATGTTGTGCCTCAAATATTTCATACAATGTGGATCAGAATGGTACCTTTTGATGGCAAGAAGATAAATAGTGTCCATTGATGCGATATGGGAAGAAAGCACCGATCAATGGATGAAAAGAATAGTAATGCAATACACAAAAATTGGAATGTGGTGCAAAACATATCGACAAGGTGGAAACCACCTATTTAACACCTCATAAAGAATGGCCATTTCTTCAGGAAGAACAAGTCTTTTAAGATGTTTTCACCTTCTCTAAAGCTGGAATACCATGATAAGACAATGGAAAAATGTCTCAACATTGGATAAAAAGTTCGATGGCGCAATCTGCAACTGCTGAACTTTAGAAAAACAAATAGTAAGTACTGGAGAACACCTATTTGCAGATCTAGCTTTTATAGAGTGACCATCTCCTCAAGAAGGTCAAGTTCTCCAAAGGTGCCTTAATTTTCTTTTTGGTTTTAACAATGTAGTTATTCTGTCTACTGTAACTATAGATTTTCTGCAGCATTAGGTGCTTTGTAACCTATATATTTGGAAATATTGGTGTGAAACAGGCACCAATTTTAGAGATGGAATGGCCAGCTGAAGGGGTTGGAGGAGGCTGGATTTTTTACCAGCATATGTTCGTGTCCTGAAGAACAACATACATGTTGGTAAATTATTTTTGAGTGGCCTGGTGGTGCAAAATATTTACACGCTTGTCAATTGGTGAGATGGCAACTCTCTTTCCTTTACTATTCATGTTGTGCCCCAAATATTTCATACAATGTGGGTCAGAATGGTACCTTTTCATGGCAAGAAGATGAATACTGTCCATTGATGCGATATGGGAAGAACGCACTGATCAATGGATGAAAAGAGAAGTAATGCAATTCACAAAAATTGGACTGTCCACAAAAATTGGACTGTGGTGAAAAACATTTAGAGAAGGTGGAAACCACCTATTTAACACCTCATAAAGCATGGCCATTTCTTCAGGAAGAACATGTCTTTTAAGATGTTTTCAACTTCTCTAAAGCTGGAATACCATGATAAGACAATGGAAGATAGTCTCATCATTGGATAAAAAGGACGATGGCGCAATCTGCAACTGTTGAACTTTAGAAAAACAATTAGTAAGTACTGGAGAACACCTATTTGCAGATCTAGCCTTTATAGAGTGACCATCTCCTCAAGAAGAACAAGTTTTCCAAAGGTGCCTTAATTTTCTTTTTGGTTTTAACAATGTAGTTATTCTGTCTACTGAAACTTTAGATTTTCTGCAGCATTAGGTGCTTTGTAACCTATATATTTGGAAATATTGGTGTGAAAAATGCACCAATTTTGGAGATGGAATGGCCAGCTGAAGGAGTTAGAGAAGGCTGGATTTTTTATCAACATGTGTTCGTGCCCTGAAGAACAACATACATGTTGGTAAATTATTTTTGAGTGGCCTGATTGTGCAAAATATTTACACGCTTGTCAATTGGTGAGATGGCAACTCTCTTTCCTTTACTATTCATGTTGTGCCCCAAATATTTCATACAATGTGTGTCAGAATGGTACGTTTTGACGGCAAGAAGATAAATAGTGTCCATTGATGTGATATGGGAAGAACGCACCGATCAATTGATGAAGAATAGTAATGCAATTCACAAAAATTGGACTGTGGTGCAAAACATATAGACAAGGTGGAAACCACCTATTTAACACCTCATAAAGAATGGCCATTTCTTCAGGAAGAACAAGTCTTTTAAGATGTTTTCACCTTCTCTAAAGCTGGAATACCATGATAAGACAATGGAAGAATGTCTCATCATTGGATAAAAAGGACAATGGCACAATCTGCAACTGTTGAACTTTAGAAAAAGAATTAGTAAGTACTGGAGAACACCTATTTGCAGATCTAGTCTTTATAGAGTGAACATCTCCTCAGGAAGATCAAGTTCTCCAAAGGTGCCTTAATTTTATTTTTGGTTTTAACAATGTAGTTATTCTGTCTACTGAAACTTTAGATTTTCTGCAGCATTTGGTGCTTTTTAACCTATATATTTGGAAATATTGGTGTTATTCACCAATTTTGGAGATGGAATGGCCAGCTGAAGGAGTTGGAGGAGGCTGGATTTTTTAACAGCATATGTGCGTGTCCTGAAGAACAACATACATGTTGGTAAATTATTTTTCAGTGGCCTGATGGTGCAGAATATTTACACGCTTGTCAATTGGTGAGATGGCAACTCTCTTTCCTTTATTATTCATGTTTTGCCCCAAATATTTCATACAATGTGGGTCAGAATGGTACCTTTTGATGGCAAGAAGATAAATAGTGTCCATTGATGCGATATGGGAAGAACGCACCGATCAATGGATGAAAAGAATAGTAATGCAATACACAAAAATTGGACTGTGGTGTAAAAGATATAGACAAGGTGGAAACAACCTATTTAACACCTCATAAAGAATGGCCATTTCTTCAGGAAGAACAAGTCTTTAAAGATGTTTTCAACTTCTCTAAAGCTGGAATACCATGATAAGACAATGGAAGAATGTCTCATCATTGGATAAAAAGGCTGATGGCACAATCTGCAACTGTTTTTCTTTAGAAAAACAATTAGTAAGTACTGGAGAACACCTATTTGCAGATCTAGTCTTTTTAGAGTGAACATCTCCTCAGGAAGATCAAGTTCTCCAAAGGTGCCTTAATTTTATTTTTGGTTTTAACAATGTACTTATTCTGCTTCCTGAAATGTTAGATTTTCTGCAGCATTAGGTGCTTTGTAACCTATATATTTGGAAATATTGGTGTTATTCACCAATTTTGGAGATGGAATGGCCAGCTGAAGGGGTTGGAGGAGGCTGGATTTTTTAACAGCATGTGTGCGTGTCCTGAAGAACCACATACATGTTGGTAAATTATTTTTCAGTGGCCTGATGGTGCAGAATATTTACACGCTTGTCATTTAATGAGATGGCAACTCTCTTTCCTTTACTATTCCTGTTGTGCCCAAAATATTTCATACAATGTGGGTCAGAATGGTACCTTTTGATGACAAGAAGATAAATAGTGTCCATTGATGTGATATGGGAAGAACGCACCGATCAATGGATGAAAAGAATAGTAATGCAATTCACAAAAATTGGACTGTGGTGCAAAACAAATAGACAAGGTGGAAACCACCTATTTAACACCTCATAAAAAATGGCCATTTCTTCAGGAAGAACAAGTCTTTTAACATGTTTTCAACTTCACTAAAGCTGGAATACCATGATAAGACAATGGAAGAATGTCTCATCGTTGGTAAAAATGACGATGGCGCAATCTGCAACTGTTGAACTTTAGAAAAACAATTAGTAAGTACTGGAGAACATCTATTTGCAGATCTAGCCTTAATAGAGTGACCATCTCCTCAGGAAGATCAAGTTCTCCAAAGGTGCCTTAATTTTCTTTTTGGTTTTAACAATGTAGTTATTCTGCCTACTAAAACGCTAGATTTTCTGCAGCATTAGGTGCTTTGTAACCAATATATTTGGAAATATTGGTGTTATTCACCAATTTTGGAGATGGAATGGCCAGCTGATGGGGTTGGAGGAGGCTGGATTTTTTAACAACATATGTGCGTGTCCTGAAGAGCAACATACATGTTGGTAAATTATTTTTCAGTGGCCTGGTGTTTCAGAATATTTATACGCTTGTCAATTGATGAGATGGCAACTCTCTTTCCTTTACTATTCATGTTGTGCCCTAAATATTTCATACAATGTGGGTTAGAATGGTACCTTTTGATGGCAAGAAGATAAATAGTGTCCATTGATGCGATATGGGAAGAACGCACCAATCAATGGATGAAAAGAATAGTAATGCAATACACAAAAATTGGTCTGTGGTGCAAAACATATAGACAAGGTGGAAACCACCTATTTAACACCTCATAAAGAATGGCCATTTCTTCAGGAAGAACAAGTCTTTTAAGATGTTTTCACCTTCTCTAAAGCAGGAATACCAAGATAAGACAATGGAAGAATGTCTCATCATTGGATAAAAAGGCTGATGGCACAATCTGCAACTGTTGAACTTTAGAAAAATAATTAGTAAATACTGAAGAACACCTATTTGCAGATCTAGCCTTTATAAAGTGACCATCTCCTCAGGAAGATCAAGTTCTCCATAGGTGCCTTAATTTTCTTTTTGGTTTTAACAATGTAGTTATTCTGCCTCCTGAAACGTTAGATTTTCTGCAGCATTAGGTGCTTTGTAACCTATATATTTGGAAATATTGGTGTGAAAAATGCACTTATTTTGGAGATGGAGTGGCCAGCTGAAGGGTTTGGAGGAGGCTGGATTTTTTATCAACATGTGTTTGTGTCCTGAAGAATAACATACATGTTGGTAAATTATTTTTGAGTGGCCTGATGGTGCAAAATATTTACACGCTTGTTAATTGGTGAGATGGCAACTCTCTTTCCTTTACTATTCATGTTGTGCCCCAAATATTTCATACAATGTGGGTCAGAATGGTACCTTTTGAGGGCAGGAAGATAAATAGTGTCTATTGATGCGATATGGGAAGAACGCCCCGATCAAAGGATGAAAAGAATAGTAATGCAATACACAAAAATTGGACTCTGGTGCAAAACATATAGACAAGGTGGAAACCACCTATTTAACACCTCATAAAGAATGGCCATTTCTACAGGAAGAACAAGTCTTTTAAGATGCTTTCAACTTCTCTAAACCTGGAATACCATGATAAGACAATGGAAGAATGTCTCATCATTGGATAAAAAGGACAATGGCGCAATCTGCAACTGTTGAACTTTAGAAAAACAATTAGTAAGTACTGTAGAACACCTATTTGCAGATCTAGCCTTTATAGAGTGGCCATCTCCTCAAGAAGATCAAGTTCTCCAAAGGTGCCTTAATTTTCATTTTGGTTTTAACAATGTAGTTATTCTCCCTATTGAAACTAGATTTTCTACAGCATTAGGTGCTTTGTAACCTATATATTTGGAAATATTGGTGTTATTCACCAATTTTGGAGATGGAATGTCCAGCTGAAGGGGTTGGAGGAGGCTGGATTTTTTAACAGCCTATGTGCGTGTCCTGAAAAACAACATACATGTTGGTAAATTATTTTTCAGTGGCCTTATGGTGCAGAATATTTACACGCTTGTCAATTGGTGAGATGGCAACTCTCTTTCCTTTACTATTCATGTTGTGCCCCAAATATTTCATACAATGTGGGTCAGAATGGTACCTTTCGATGGCAAGAAGATAAATAGTGTCCATTGATGCGATATGGGATGAACGCCCCGATCAAAGGATGAAAAGAATAGTAATGCAATACACAAAAATTGGACTGTGGTGCAAAACATATAGACAAGGTGGAAACCACCTATTTAACACCTCATAAAGAATGGCCATTTCTACAGGAAGAACAAGTCTTTTAAGATGCTTTCAACTTCTCTAAACCTGGAATACCATGATAAGACAATGGAAGAATGTCTCATCATTGGATAAAAAGGACAATGGCGCAATCTGCAACTGTTGAACTTTAGAAAAACAATTAGTAAGTACTGGAGAACACCTATTTGCAGATCTAGCCTTTATAGAGTGGCCATCTCCTCAAGAAGATCAAGTTCTCCAAAGGTGCCTTAATTTTCATTTTGGTTTTAACAATGTAGTTATTCTCCCTATTGAAACTAGATTTTCTACAGCATTAGGTGCTTTGTAACCTATATATTTGGAAATATTGGTGTTATTCACCAATTTTGGAGATGGAATGTCCAGCTGAAGGGGTTGGAGGAGGCTGGATTTTTTAACAGCCTATGTGCGTGTCCTGAAAAACAACATACATGTTGGTAAATTATTTTTCAGTGGCCTGATGGTGCAGAATATTTACACGCTTGTCAATTGGTGAGATGGCAACTCTCTTTCCTTTACTATTCATGTTGTGCCCCAAATATTTCATACAATGTGGGTCAGAATGGTACCTTTTGATGGCAAGAAGATAAATAGTGTCCATTGATGCGATATGGGAAGAACGCACCGATCAGTGAAAGAAAAGAGTAATAATGCAATACACAAAAATTCGACTGTGGTGAAAAACATTTAGAGAAGGTGGAACCCACTTATTTAACACCTCATAAAGAATGGCCATTTCTTCAGGAAGAACAAGTCTTTTAAGATGTTTTCACCTTCTCTAAAGCTGGAATACCATGATAAGATAATGGAAGAATGTCTCATCATTGGATAAAAAGGACAATGGCACAATCTGCAACTGTTGAACTTTAGAAAAACAATTAGTAAGTACTGGAGAACACCTATTTGCAGATCTAGCCTTTATAGAGTGACCATCTCCTCAGGAAGATCAAGTTCTCCAAAGGTTCCTTAATTTTCTTTTCGGTTTTAACAATGTAGTTATTCTGTCTACTGAAACTTTAGATTTTCTGCAGCATTAGGTGCTTTGTAACCTATATATTTGGAAATATTGGTGTGAAAAATGCACCAATTTTGGAGATGGAATGGCCAGCTGAAGGGGTTGGAGGTGGCTGGATTTTTTATCAGCATGTGTTTGTGTCCTGAAGAACAACATACATGTTGGTAAATTATTGTTGAGTGGCCTGATGGTGCAAAATATTTACACGCTTGTCAATTGGTGAGATGACAACTCTGTTTCCTTTACTATTCATGTTGTGCCCCAAATATTTCATACACTGTGGGTCAGAATGGTACCTTTTGATGGCAAGAAGATAAATAGTGTCCATTGATGCGATATGGGAAGAACGCACTGATCAATGGATGAAAAGAGTAGTATTTAGTGTTGAGCGATACCTTCCGTTAACGGGAAATATCGGATCGGATTGGATCGGACCAATACCGAAAAGGTATCGGATATCGCCGATTCCGATCCCGGAAACCAATGCAAGTCAATGGGACAGAAATATCGGAATGAAAATAAACCCTTTCTTTCCTTGCAGGTTAATTCTACATGAAGGAAAACAACTAAGAATAATGTAGAATGTATTGGGGGAGGTGGGGGAGACAATAAAGGCATAGAGGTTTAGCCCAATCAAATGGAATAGCAGGAATTCTTTTTTTTTTTAAGACGTTCTGAGTTATGGAAATATTGACTATGTTAAGTATTTTTATATTTTGTCAGATATTTATGTTTCACTACTTCCATGCTCTTCACCTTCTTTTTTACTTCTCCCACACTTTCTCCTTCATCATCCTCAGCATCAGCATCTTTGTCATCAACTTCTTCACCTTCATTTTCTTCTTCTTCACCTTCTTCGTATTATTGTTTTTTTTTACATTCTTCATATTCTTCTTTTTCAACTATTATTCTTATTCATATTCTACTCCTTCATCTTCTTCATATTCTTCTTCTTCATCATATTCGTATTTGTGACAGGCATTCCTGTAGTTGTCATCTATAAAAGTTTGAGCATTACACCTTTCGTTCTGCCCGTCACAAAAGATTTACAACAGGATTTGTCCACGTTCAGTTTGGCCTGCAGCAGCAGGTCTTTTCCAGGGGCACCACGAGGAGGAATGGACTCACCCCCATACACTGCTTAGTCATCTTCTGCTTATAATTTAGATATTATCTTTTGCTCTGATTTTTAGTCTTATGCTTAATGTTCTTCCGCTTTTTGTTCTTGGTCAACTTCTTCAGGGTCATCTTCTTGGTCTTCGGGGTGGTCTTCAGGGTCGTCGTCTTCGGGGTCCTCGTCTTCAGGGTCGTCGTCTTCGGGGTCCTCGTCTTCTTCGGGGTGGTCTTCAGGGTCCTCGTGTTCAGGATCGTCGTCTTAAGGGTCCTCATCTTCTTCGGGGTGGTCTTCAGGGTCCTCGTCTTCATGGTCGCCGTCTTCAGGGTTCTCGTCTTCTTCGGGTTGGTCTTCAGGGTCCTCGTCTTCAGGGTCCTCGTCTTCGGGGTCCTCGTCTTCTTTGGGTTGGTCTTCAGGGTCCTCGTCTTCAGGGTCCTCGTCTTCGGGGTCCTCGCCTTCAGGGTCCTCATCAGGGAGATCCAGAGTGATTACCAAGAACCATTTCAAAAAGCTTGAACTTGGAAAAGTAGCAGAAGGTACAAGAAGGCTGAGGAACTACCGAGGACCAGCTGACGTTACTGGAACCCGGATGGGTAGCAGAAGGTACAAGAGCCAATGGAACTACCGAGGACCAGCTGACGGTACTGGAACTCGGTTACTAAGCAGGAGGTACCTGTGCCAGAAAGCACTACCAAGGACCAGCAGACGTTGGTGGAACTTGGATACCGAGAAGGAGGCACCTAAGCCAAAGGCACTGCCGAGAACCAGCTGATGGTACTGGAACCCGGATGGGTAGCAGAAGGTACCCATGTAAAAAAATGTTTCAAGGCCGCGAGCCAGATCCCACAACCCACATAGGAGTCACCTAAACTGCAGGGACCATAGAGTCGGCTAACCCGACCGCAACACGACAGGACAACGCATTGGAGGCAAAGTGATGTTGACACTACCCGGAAACAGCTGGTGTGCTGGAACGAGGCTGGGCAGGAGGGAGTACCTGTGCCAAAGACACTGCCGAGAACCAGCTGACGGTACTGGAACCCGGATGGGTAGCAGAAGGTACAAGAGCCAATGGAACTACCGAAGACCAGCTGACGGTACTGGAACTCTGTTACTAAGCAGGAGGTACCTGTGCCAGAAAGCACTACCAAGGACCAGCAGACGTTGGTGGAACTTGGATACCGAGAAGGAGGCACCTAAGCCAAAGGCACTGCCGAGAATCAGGTGACGGTACTGGAGCCCGGATTGGTAGCAGAAGGTACCCATGTAAAAAAAAGTTTGAAGGCCGCGAGCCGGCCGCAGTTACCAAAACCCACAGTCCTAGAGGGGGTGCTTGTCCTATTGGCACTATGGAACCAGCCTTCATTGCCAGATCCCACAGCCCACATAGGAGTCACCTAAACTGCAGGCACCATAGAGTCGGCTAACCCGACCGCAACACGACAGGACAACGCATTGGAGGCAAAGTGACGTTGACACTACCCGGTGTAAGGCAGCGCTAGTCATCATACTGGGGGATGCTGCACCAGGTAAATTAAACACACGTGCAATGTCCTTCCGGTATTTCACAATTCAGCAGTTTATTATGTTATCATAAACCGCTGTTCACACACATAATGTCCACGAGCCTTTCCAGTGGCAGCTATGCCCACTTGGCTCCAGGTAAACTACAACACTTGGCTTCAGCAAACTATAACAATGTCCATATATCACAATGTCCATATAACGTACCGTTTTTACCTTTTGCAGGGTCTTAACGGGTTCAGGTTTAGTTTGCTACCACTTCAGCTTTTAGGCTTCCCAGGTGGGGGTCTCCAGTGCTCGTACCGTCGAAGGCTACTGGTATGCCTTCCAAGGCCACAAGTATCCACTCACAGGATCCAGTCTCGGCCTTTCAGGCTGCCAGGCTTCACTCAGCCTCACTAGGCCTCACACGAACTGTGTCCCACACACATGGGAACAGGCCTCATGCCTCTCACAGAACACACCTGTCTCCCATCAAGCAGGGTTTATACATCCATCCCGTGCACACACACACAGACACAGACAGGACCTTTCTGATGTCACAGTCATGTGATCAGACAGACATTCTGTGCACGCAGGACCTGTGCTATGTCACAGTCATGTGACCAGTCACCTGAGGGGGAAGGTACATGGTCAGGTAAAACACATCCTGGACCATTACCGTAATGCCAGCAAGTCGCTGCATTACATATCCCCCCCCTCTGTTCAAACTTGTGGGGTTGAACACATAATATACACAATGACATTATAACCCCCAATTCACATAGAGACCATGTACTTTACAATTGTGCTACTCAGCCCCTGGAACATTAGTCAACGACATTAGCCCACTCCTTAGGGACCTACCATTTGTCACTGTCACTTCGTCAGGTCACCTTTCCGGGTTGTAACCTTATCAGAGCTTCCCCGCTCCCAGAGGTCAGTCATAACCTTGTCAGGTCTCCCCCGCTCCCAGCGGTCAGTCGTACAGCGGTGTGACTCACATGCCCTGGTTAGAGATGAGCGGTGTTCGACTCGAATTGTTCGCCAATCTCAGATTCGAGCTGTTTTGGGCGGTGTTCGAGCCATTCGGCGAACACGAACGATTTGAAAAAAATTTGGCTGTTCGAGGTTATGTTCGATAACTGTTCGTGCACCAAAATCATAACTGGATTTTTTCTCAGTAATGATGAAAATTAATGTTAATACGCAGTTTGAGTGTACAGCGGGGCGGGGGGAGGGGCAGGGGATGGATCTCTGCAGGAATAATGAAGATCTCCATTTTTTTTTCTCTTTCCCGCATTTACAGTGGGGAGGTGCAATCTGTCAGCCTATCAGCAGCGCACACACGGAGCGAACTGCTTTTTTTAACACAAGCAAGGGCATGTGTCATTGGCAGTGTATGTCACATGTCCTTGCCCTATAAGACCCAGCCATTTTCCCCGTCGCCACCATTATCTCACTGCTGCTGCTGCATGTTAGACGGCACCGCTGTTGCTGTGTGCGCTATACCTTGTTAATTTCAAGCCAATTTAAGCACAAATCTACAGATAGCTTGGGAGTAGGGAATAGTTGTGATTGCAGTCCTTTTAAGGACTAGGTTACAGCATTTCCTACGACTTTTATCAGGCAGGTCTGTGCTCTTAAATAGATAGGTTGGGAGTAAAGACTTATTGTAATTGCAGTCCTTTTCAGGACTAAGTTACATCAGTTCCTAACAGTTTTTGCCAGGCAGGTCTGTGCCAGTGCTGTGCAAGTTTTTTTCACAGCATTTGGCTAAATCTAGCAAAGCTAATCCTTTTTGGCCTATTGCAGAGTGTGTTAGTCAGTGGAGTAGCCTATCTGTGTTGCAAGCTACACCACCTGTGTATAGAATACCCATTTTTTTACTGCACCTAGTGAAGTAAAACCTTTTGGGCACAGCATCATTCTATTAGTCCATCTATACTGACCTCCACCAGGTTGCAAATTGAATATAATTTTTTTCTGCATCTAGCTCTGAAAAAATATTTGGGCTTCTAGCAGTGTGTGGGACTTGGTCTATTAGTTCATCTATACTGACCTCCATCAGGTTGCAAATTGAATATAATTTTTTTCTGCATCTAGCTCTGAAAAAATATTTGGGCTTCTAGCAGTGTGTGGGACTTGGTCTATTAGTTCATCTATACTGACCTCCATCAGGTTGCAAATTAAAAATATTTTTTATCTGCATCTAGCTCTGAAAAAATATTTGGGCTTCTAGCAGTGTGTGGGACTTTCTCTATTAGTCCATCTATACTGACCTCCATCAGGTTGCAAATTAAAAATAATTTTTATCTGCATCTAGCTCTGAATAAATATTTGGGCTTCTATCAGTGTGTGGGACTTGGTCTATTAGTCCATCTATACTGACCTCCATCAGGTTGCAAATTAAAAATAATTTTTATCTGCATCTAGCTCTGAAAAAATATTTGGGCTTCTAGCAGTGTGTGGGACTTGGTCTATTAGTCCATCTATACTGACCTCCATCAGGTTGCAAATTGAATATAATTTTTTTCTGCATCTAACCCAGCCAATAGTTTTGGCCTAATACCACAGTTTGGCCACTCAGTTCTGCTCGTTTCCCATCCATTGTTTTTTTGTGCAAATGTGTCACCCTACCTGGATGCCACAAGTGTAATAAAGCTGTGTCTGAGAGCAAGGGGGAGGTTCTCTGGTCAGGGGAACATTAGCATGCAATGCCTCCTGTCTCAGGCCAGTAGGGGGAGCAGGCTGCCCCTATAAAAGCTGGTACTGGGGACAGGGTTAGGGAGAACTGGATTGCCTGTCTCAGCTTTGAGACGTGTCCCAGAGTGGAGCAGGGACAGAAAGTTGATTGCACCTAAGAGGAAGTGTGGCAGTAGGAGAGAGCCACAAGCCAGAGACAAGAGGCGAAGAGAGCCTGTCTTGGCAGAGAAAGACTTAGCTTTACCAGACTTTGGTGTCTGAGGCTGGAAGGATTCCACATCTCCCAGCAGAGAACCAGCCCGCAAGGGACTATACATTCCTTGGCCTAAGAAGCCTGGAGGTCCTGCCACAACCGAAGGGACCAGTAAAGCCGTACAAGGCTGGGAGCAGAAAGGAACCCACGTCGCAGGCCATACAGGCGAGAATACACGGAAAGCTCGGAAACGTGGGCTGTTACCCTATCAGGAGGAGATAGCCAGAAGGAGCGCAGAAAGCACGGTAGGCCTACACCCTCACCCTGACCAGGGCCAATTTCCCCGTTGCTCTCAGACATCCAGGTCCCCTCCTAGCTGGGACTGTTTGTGGGTCAGTTTACCTGTTTAGTAAAGACCCTGGACTGCAACCTGTTGTCTGTGTGCTCCTTGCTCCTCCAGCACTATCATCACTGGGACTCTCACTACCATCACTCCCACCATCCACTATACTGCCCTGGGGCCGCACTCTTCCCGTGGGGAGTCACACTACCCTAGCTGCACACCTCATCAGCCCCAGCGGTCTGCATGCAGCGGCGGTTCCTAATAACCGCAATCCACGGGTGGCGTAGTCGGACATAATTAATAACACATAACAGACTACCACTGGCCTGACCACCCTGAGCCACGGAACCGGGTTGCCACTACTACTCCCATCGTTCCCCCTATTGCCCGGATCCGAGTGCCCCACGGCTCAAGGGGCGAGTCACAAACAACTCCAGAGTTGTGAATTAGTTAACCACCAAAATGAGTGGAAAAAGGCCTGCTGCTGGTGGAAAGGGGAATAGGCGTGTTGGGAAGGGGAAAAAAAGTTGTGTCCGTGGGGTAGGTGTTAAAGCAACAGTAACATCTGCAGAAGAAAGACCATCTTCCAGCCAAACTAAAATGTCTACTTCTTTTAGCGGACAATGTGATAAGATCCCTTTCTTATGGCCACGCCAATCGCTACAACTTCCAGATGAGGCACAAAAACAGCAGGTGCTTCAACGGATATCAAGTGCTCCTTTAAGTGGGCTCTCCTCCACATCAACTTCAACATCACAAATACTCCAGTCCTCAGAGGTGTCACCCCAATCGCACTTGCTTCCTCACAGCTCCCAAATCTCCAGCTGCCCGTCTGAGTATGAGGTAGAACAGATGGTTGAGTCTGCAGAGCTGTTTACTCATACTATAGCCTGGGAATCAGAGGTCGGCTCCAGCGCTTCTGTGAATCCAGACGAGGAAATGATCTGCACTGATGCCCAGAATCTTTATGAGTCGGATCCAGGACCAGACGCAGAAGGTTCTGACCATAATGTAGACCCTCGTTCCCAAACTGTAACTCCTGTTGGTGGAGACAATGAGGAAGACGATGATGAGACTCAAATACCTGATTGGAGCGACAACTTTAGTTTTTTGTCAGGACAGGGACAGGTTGGCTCTGAGGACGACGGGTGTGATAACACACAGGGTGATGATGATGAGGTTGAAGATCCCACTTACTGTCAACCCACAGTCAGCCAAGAGATGAGGTCAGCAGAGGAGGTGGAGGAGAATGCTAGTGACGACGAGGTCAGGTTGCGCCTTCCTGGACAGAGACATAGTACTGGAAGCACGTCAACAACTGCATCCTCAAACACAACTCTGCCTCTCACCACAAGTCGTGGTGGCTCTTCAGGTCACATGGGTGGTAAGCCTTGCATAGCCTGGGCATTTTTTCAGATCGATAAAGATGACCCAACTCGTGTTATCTGTAACATTTGTCAGCAAAAGCTAAGTAGAGGCCAAAAAATACATAGTTTGAGTACTTCATGCATGAACCGGCACATGGACATGAAGCATAAGTTGCAGTGGGAGGCTCACTGTGCTACAATGCGGCCTAGCCGGCCGGGCCAACCGCCGTCTGCCGCATCTTGTGCATCCGCGGCCTCTTCATCCTCTGTGACTGGGGGGACAGCAGTCACACCTGTTTTTGGACGCAGACCTGCCACCTCTTTACCCGCAACAGCCAGCGTGATTGGCAGGTCATCATTTTCTTTGGAGGTGGTAACACCAGCTGGTGTTGAGCGCTGTCCGACATCGATAGCACCACCTTTGGATCAAGGCAACCTAACATGTCCGCCTGCATCTTCCTCACAGACCAGCAGTTTGCCGGGGACACCCTTATCAACCCCGTCTAAGCACAACAGCCAGCCCTCGGTCCCTCAGATGTGAACAAGTAAAAGACCATTTCCTCCTAGGCATGAGAAAGCTAAGAGGTTGAATTTCACCATCTGCAAGCTCTTGGCTACAGAAATGCTGCCTTTCCGCCTGGTGGACACAGAGGATTTTCGAGACCTTATGTCCATCGCAGTGCCCCAGTACCAGATGCCCAGTCGGCACTACTTCTCAAAGAAAGGTGTGCCTGCGCTCCACCAGCATGTCGCACACAACATCACCGCTTCTTTGAGAAACTCTGTGTGTGACAGGGTGCATTTCACCACAGACACTTGGACGAGTAGGCATGGACAGGGGCGTTACATGTCGCTGACTGGGCACTGGGTAACTATGGTGACAGCAGGACAAGGGGCTGCTGTCCAAGTCTTGCCGTCCCTACGAGTTGTGCGTCAATCCTCTTTATCTCAAAGTTCCTCCACTGCTTCTGCCTCCTCAACCACCTCTTGGTCCTTCACCTGCACCCAAAGCCTGTCTGGTCATGCCACAAGCTTTCTAACTGCGCAGAAGGGATCCTGCACACCTCCTTACTATGCTGGCAGTAGGGCTCAATGTCATCAGGCGGTTTTTACTTTGAAATGTCTGGGAAATGTGAGTCACACAGCTGATGAGTTGTGGTCAGCTCTGGAGAACCAATTTCATGAATGGTTATCTCCACTGGGCCTGAAACCAGGGAAGGCCGTGTGCGACAATGCTGCAAACCTGGGTGCGGCCCTTCGCCGGGGCAATGTCACACACGTGCCTTGTATGGCTCACGTGTTGAACCTGGTTGTCCAGCAATTTTTAGCCCACTATCCCGGACTTGATGGCCTTCTGCAGAGGGCACGGTCGCTGTGTGCTCACTTCCGCTGTTCGCATCCCGCAGCTCAGCGACTTACATCTCTACAGAAGTCGTTGGGCCTGCCACTTCACCAGCTAAAATGTGATGTGCCTACCCGGTGGAATTCAACTCTGCACATGTTGCAGTGACTGTGGCAGAACCGACAAGCCCTGGTGCAATACGTTCTGACGTATAGCCTGGGCCAACGAGATCCAGAGGTGGGGCAAATCACGCTGGAGGAGTGGTCTCAGATCAGGGACCTATGCACCCTTCTGCACAGTTTTGAAATGGCGACGAAGATGTTTAGTGCTGATGATGCCATTATCAGCAAGACTATTCCGGTGATTTACATGCTGGAGCACATGTTAAACAGAATTCGGAGTCAGGTGGTGGCACAAGAGGAGGTGGAGGAAGTAGAGGAGGAGGAGTTGTATGCGGAAGGGCTAACATCTGCAAGGTCCAGACGGTCAGCAGCACCAAGGCGGCAGGCATGTGAGGGTGGGAGAGATGGTTTTACCAGGGCGCATGGTAGCAGCCAAACTAGTGAGGAAGGTGCAGGAGCCCAGGAAGAAGTGGAGGACGAACTGATGGAAGACTCATCAGATGAGGGAGACCTTGATCACATTTCTGTTGTGCGAGGTTGGGGGGAGAGGACAGAGGAAGGAAGCATGATTGTTACCTCGCCACCAACACAACAGGGACTTGGTGCTCCTGGATGCGCAAGACACATGAGTGCCTTCTTGCTGCACTACCTGCAACATGACCCTCGAATTGTGAGAATTAGAAATAATCCTGACTACTTGGTTGCCACACTGTTAGATCCCCGGTACAAAAGTAAATTTGCAGAAATTATTCCTGCCATAGAAAGGGATGAACGCATGCAGGAGTATCAGCAGAGACTGTTGCAGAATCTTACATGTGCTTTTCCACAAAACACCAGTGGTGCACGTAGTGAATCTCACAGTGCCAACTAGCCAACCGTGGGACCGTCGAGTGTTCAGCACTCAAACCGTAACAGAAACACAGTATCTGCTGGTAACATCAATTTTGCGGAATCATTTCACCACTTTTTTAGCCCATCCTTTGCAAGGCCACAGGAGACAAGAAGTCTGACACATAGTCAATGCCTAGAGACGATGGTACAGGAGTATCTCCAAGTAAACATTGAAGCCATGACTGTGTCACTGGACCCTTGCTCTTTTTGGGCTTCCAATCTGGATAAATGGCCGGAGCTAGCCACTTACGCCTTGGAGATCTTGTCATGCCCCGCAGCCAGCGTTCTGTCTGAACGTGTGTTCAGCACTGCTGGTGGTGTGCTGACAGATAAGCTCACGCGGCTCTCCACTGATAATGTAGACAGACTCACGTTCATAAAGATGAACAAATCATGGATCCGAAACGACTTTTCTACCCCTGTGTCATCCTGGGGAGAGTAAAAGCTTGATGATTGGTTAAAATCACCTCACCAACCGTTTTAAGCTTTCAAATTACTAATCATGTTTATCTGTATCTTGGCTGGAATATAATTTGGGCTTTGTAGCAGTGTGCAGCACTGATTCTATTAGGCCATCTATACTAAGCTCCACCAGATTTAAAATTACTAATCATGTTTATCTGTATCTTGGCTGGAAAATAATTTGGGCTTTGTAGCAGTGTGCAGTACTGATTCTATTAGGCCATCTATACTAAGCTCCACCAGATTTAAAATTAATAAGAATTTTTAGCTGCATTTAGCCCGGAAAATAATTTTGGGGCTCCGAGATGCGCAAGACACATAAGTGCCTTCTTCCTGCACTACCTGCAACATGACCCTCAGATTGTCAGAATTCGAAGTAATCCTGACTACTGGGTTGCCACACTCTTAGATCCCCCACACTCTTCGATCAACCTTTTCATTTTAATAAAGACCAAAAAAATGGTCATTTTTGAAATTATAAGCATTAGCAGGTTATTAGAAACTGAAATCAAACAGTTTTCAACTCAAAACTTTATTCTAGGTGATGTTACATTTGCACATAGGACCCCTTGTTCGAAAGCAGCTTCTGAACTCTCTCGTCCATTGAATTTGTCAGGTTTTGGATGGTTTCTGCTTCAATTGTTTTGCATGAGGACAGAATACCCTCCAAGAGCTGTTGCTTAGATGTGAACTGCCTCCCGCCATCATAGACACTCCTTTTGATGATGCTCCAGAGGTTCTGAATGGGGTAGAGGTCAGGGGAGCATGGGGGTCACACCATAAGTTTGTCACCTTTTATGCCCATATCAGCCAGAGATGCAGATGTGTTATGTGCAGCATGAGACGGTGCATTATCATGCATGAAAATGATCTTGCTGTGGAATACACGGTTCTTCTTCTTGAACCATGGCAGGAAGTGCTGTTTGAGAAACTCCACATACATTATGGAGTTCATCTTTACCCCTTCAGGGATCCTAAAGGGGCCGACAATCTCTCTCCCCATGATTCCAGCCCAAAACATTACTCCACCTCCTCCTTGTTGGCGCTGTAGTCGTGTTTGCGTGGGGTGTCCATCAACCAGCCATCCTCCACTCCATCCATCTGGACCATCGAGCGTTGCACGGCACTCATCCGTGAACAAAACAGTTTTAAAATCAGTCTTCATGTATTGTTTGGCCCACTGGAGCCGTTTCTGCTTGTGTGCAGTGGATAGAGGAGGTCGACAGGATGGCGTACGCACAGCTGCAAACCTCTGAAGGACCCTGCATCTTGTTGTTCGGGGGACGTTGGAAGCACCAGCAGCTTCAAAAACTTGTCTGCTGCTATGACAAGGCTTTTTTGCCGCTGCTCTTTTAACCTGACGTAATTGCCTGTAGGAAAGAGTCCTCAATTTGCCCTTATCAGCACGCACACGTGTGTACTGTGAATCAGCTACATACTTCTTGATTGCCAAGACACTTCATCCTGATCATCGCACAATGTTGATTGTAGTCATGCCTTGACCTAAACACTCCACAATTTGTTGCTTCTCAGCAGCCGACACATCCTTTTTCTTTCCCATTTTGGCAGAAAATGTAGGCTGCTTAATAATGTGGGACAGCCTTCTTCCACCAATACACTCCTCCATGCAAGCTCCTCTCATCCAGCGTCTACTATCAGAGCCATTCCGGTGGGTCAATTTCTGAGACTGAGGCGAATTTGCTCTGACAATCATTCCTTTGAAAGACAGTCAGTAGATTTGAAAAAACGCTTTAAGGAAAGAGGATACAACCACCATCAGATACAGAAAGGATACTTTAGGGCTAAACATACCCCACGAAATGATATCCTATATAAATCTAGACTCAATGAATCCTCCAACAGTGAGTCTATTCGATTGATCACAACATATAATGATCAATGGAATGATCTCAAAAAAATCGTATACAAACATTGGAATGTATTGCGAGTTGACCCTGTCCTTAAAAAATACCTACCAGAACATCCGTCTATTGTAGCACGTAGGTCAAAAAACCTCAAAGATATTTTAGTTCATAGTCACTATGAAGGTAGACGTCAAAGTGTTAACACCTGGCTGGATTCCATTGGTTTCTATCCATGTAACCACTGCAAAGCATGTGCCAACATGCTTAAGGCGAAAGACTTCAGAAACTCAACCGGGACAAGAACATATACAATTAGACATCATCTTACGTGTTCTTCTAAAGGTGTTATATATTTTGCTGAATGTCCCTGCAAAAAAATCTATATAGGACTGACCACCAGAGAACTGAGGATTCGTATACGTGAACACGTACGGGACATTGAAAAGAGTCTAACAACAGAAGATGCAACCTCAAAACACTACCAAAGCATTTCTATCTCCACCATCAGAGCAATGCAAAACTGCTCAAAGTTAGGGCAATCGACCAGGTAACCATGGGGTCCAGAGGTGGAAATCTTGGCAAACTGCTTGCTCAAACTGAAAGCAAATGGATATATAGGCTCAAGACTGTATCACCTCATGGTCTTAATGAAAATTTTGGGTTTAATGCTTTTCTCTAACAAGAACAAATTCCCTTCTTTGTCATTTATTTACTATTCCTTAATATGGCTTTAGCTGTGGTTTCCATGGGTGGGAATAGGTTTTTTATGTGTTTTTATTGATTTTTATTTTCTTTACTTCTTTTTACTTCTATAGATTACAGTCTTCATGTGTGGTGATGATTCGCTGGATGTGAACTTTGATACATGCCCTATGTGGACTCAACAAAAAATATACTTACCTGGAACCATTGCGGATGTGGATGCTGTCTTGGGGGGGGCCTGGCTTGAGACGTGGGACTGTGTCTTTGTTGGATGGTCCGGGCTTACTGGGATTCTGGAAAACAATGTCATTATCAATATCGCATGTTTTCTTGAAGGAGGACTATATGAGATATGTATATGTATGTCTCTGTATTAACTGTTATATATATGTGCAATTTAAATGTATGTGCCTTTTTTTTTTTTTTTTCTTTATACACATTGTCACATTTCACTAATATAAATAACTATGCTTTTATATGCACATAGCACTTTATTCATTTATTGTATAATATACACTTCATAATATACTATATTGCATTCATAACTATAATAGAAGTTGACTTATGGCTCCTATATTTATTAATGTTACACATTTTAGTCTTTTAGTCTTTTTATAAATCATTTATGCATGCATGTCACTAGTCCTCATGTATCTGGGGTCTTTATACATACATATATACCTACATATATGCACGTCACTTCTTTCCCTATGTTTCTCATTGATCCCCCCCCCTTTTTTACAATATACAGTTATTTTTAGTGTACACTTTTTTCTACACACTATAATAATAATATTTTTAAAGTTGATTACTAAATCACTACATTTCCTCACTTCTTTCACAACACATATATTATTCTTATATATTGCACTATGCTTCAGTGAGATTACACAATACTTGATATAATCACTCCCAGTATCGCTCTGTCCTTCCCTTTTCAGCTGTTGTCACCCACTAGTGCGCTTGCGCCTTCACGTTCAGCGCTTCAGACTTCTGAGTATCCGGCCACAGTGGGAGCGCATGCGCGGTAAACCTCGTAAGTCACCATGGTGACTGGGGTGGCGTGCACTCCACAGACCGGAACCCGGAAGTCACAACTTACAGGAAGCGCTGCGGGAGGTTCTAAGCACGTGCCATATATGGTCGGTGACTAACAGATCCTATTGGCTTTCAGCTTTATGACACTCTCCTCTCAGAAAGCCGGTACTCTATTGGATAAACTTCTAGTCTCGTCACACTCCCCCTTGTCTCCATTGGCTCTTACCACACATAAAAAGGCTGCTACCTCTCCTATATTTCCACGCCCCCTGAGGAAGTCAATATGATGAAACGTGCGTAGGGGAACGAGGGAGACCGCAGTATCCTGGTGCCTACAACATAACTGCTTTGTGGTATGTTTATCTAATCATTATATCATGTCTGGCACTTTGCACTGTTAGGGTACTTCTTACTCACAGTTTGCACTATAGCACTTTCATGGATATATAGTATTATATGTACAACATATATATCTTTAATTAGGCACATATATGCGGCTAGTGATCCCTCACAGTATGGAGGTACTTTTTATCTTTTTTCTTATTTATGTGTATGTATTTTACTAATAAAGATTGAATATTTGCTGAATCTATTTTGGTTTCTGACTATTTTATCAGATTGTGGACCAAATAATATGATATCTAGTCTTCTTAAGTAGTCTTGCCTTTCATTGGACACACCTGCCAAACTAATTAGCACAGGTATCTGCAATTGCTTACAGTGATATAAAGAGCCCTGACACACATCACCATCAATGAGTTTAACTGACAAACAAACAAATTCTTCCCTTATCACTCCTAAACACTTTTTGCATAATAATTTGGAACGCAGTGTACATGTGCTTTTCCACAAAACACCAGTGGTTCACGTAGTGAATCTTACAGTTCTAACTTGCCAACCGTGGTCTGTATGGAGTTGTTCAATAAAGGGCCCAAAATTAAGATAACATAGATGGGAGAGGTCTCTATGAATAGGAATTCCTAAGTATTTGATACCCTGTGAGGGCTAGGCAAAGGGAAAGTTGGACTGGATGGAATCCTATATGGATTTAGGGAGGGAGACATCGAGGGCCTCAGACTTCGCTGCATTGATTTTAAAATTTTACCATGTAACAAAGTGATCTATTTCAGCCATAACAGCATGGATGGATATATGTGATTGAGTGATATATACTAGGACATCATCAGCAAATAGAGAGCACTTGTACTCGGTGCCTCCCACCTCAATCCACCTAATATTGGGGTTATGGCGAATTGATGAGAGCAGGTGCTCCGTCACTAGGATGTATAAGAGAGGGGACAGAGGACATCCCTGCCTTGTCCCATTGGTGATTGTGAAAGGTGATGAAAATGTTCTGACACGCCCCCTGGGCCTTGGGACACCCGGAGCCGGACCCATTTTGGCGGATGCTGGTGGTTGTAGTCTTCGTGGCGGCGACCCGGTTCCGTGGCTCAGGGTGGTCAAACCAGTGGCGGAACTATTTATGTGGTTTTGATGTTTAAATGTCCGACTACGCCACCCGTGGATTGCGGTCAGAGTGAACCGCCGCTGCAGGGCAGACCGCTGAGGCTGGTGTTGTGGGTGCAGCAGAGCGTAGCATAACTCCCCACGGGAGGAGTATAGCCTCAGGGCAGTGTATGCGGAGGATGGGGGTGATGGTGCAGGGCAGCAGCAGTAATGACACGGAGTCAGTGATGCAGTCCAGGGCCTTTACTCACAGTTCTTATTATCCAGACCACTTCTGCAGGTAACGGCAGCCCACATCGTACTGTGTTCACCAGGTGAGGGGCTCAGACAACTCCCAGATAACTTTGGAGCGCTTCACAGGACCCCCTTTGTGTGTCCTTTGTCTGGCCTTTCTTACCAACCCTTCTGTCCGGCTGCCTCGGGCTTCCTCTTGGCAAACTTGGCGCCAGTTTCCCTGACCCTATGTGGTGCCTTCCTAGCGGGTGTAGCGAGGGGCTGCGCCACATAAAATGTCACAGCCTCCGGTTTCTAGCTGAGGGTCGTTTCCCACCTCCACTAGTTTGGGGGACCGGTCTCCCCCTTTGGCCTGACCCCTCCACGCAGGTGGATTCGGGCGTGCGGTGGCAACTTGCCCGTCCGCACCCCTGGGATCCCTTCGTTCCTCGTTCCTGGAGCCTTCTCCGCTCCTCTTCCTTCCTTCTCCCTCTTCCAGGCCTGGGCCTCTGTTACTAGGCCTGCCTCCGGAGCAGAGCTCATGCAGAGCCCCTGCTCCCTGTCACTTCTGCTCAGACTTCTCTGCACTGAACTAAGATGGTGCCCACCTTTTATACTCCCTTCTCAATGCACCCAGGAACTGCTTCCTCCCTGCTGCTGCACTACATGGTTCCCCTTCCTCAGTGTTCCCTCCCCCCACTCCAGCCAGGGACAAGGACTGTCGTGCCCATCTCAGGGGCATATTGGTCGCCCTTCCCCCACGGCAATGTGGTGTAATGCATGCAGGTGTCAGGTCCTGATCCACACTCCATCCTTACCTGAGAGTGAGATATCACACCTCTGGGTGAGGTGCAATGCCTCTGTAGCAACCAAGCCCTCAGGGTGCTACAGTTCCATTTATCTTCAGCCTAGGTGACGTATTGCGATACAGGGCTGTGATTTTGGCTATAAAAGGGTCCCGTAGCTTTTTAAGAGAATAATATATGGCGTGCCAGGAGACTCTATGGAATGCTTTCTCAGCATCCAACGAGAGCATGTAATTACAAATTTTTAACTGCATCTAGCCCAGGAAATACTTTGTGCCTAGTAGCAGTGTCTGCTAGTCAGCGGATTATCCCGGCTGTTAAGCAAGCTACACCACCTGTAGTTTGGACACTTAATTTTTTCAAAGGAAATGGTTCGGGACCACGGGATACTCAGTGAAGAGTATCAGGAGGCACCCCAAGGCATAGGGGCTGGTACTGGAGGTAGGACGCCTTGCGGTGGACAGCCGAGCTCGATCCTTATAAAAGCTTTTTAACTGCAGCAGCTTTAGTGGACGCTACTGGAGCTGGAATTACGCGGCTGCTGGCATGAGACTTGCCCTCCAATAGATCCTTGTAAAAGGATTTAAAGTGTATTCATTCAAATTAGAGAGACAATTTAAATTAAAAAGCTTAGAGCTGCCTCCACCACAGGGGGGCTCGCTCGACCCACCAGCGGACAGGCACCAGTATTGGGAGAGGGGGGCTGGCCGTCAGGGTCCACCGCGGCTGTGGCAGAAACCCGGCGACACGGAGGTGGCACTGGCAGGAACGGACTGGTCGTGTCAGCTTCTCACTTTTTGGATTTTAGAAGGGCATGACATGCCTATATCTGTGTCTCCCCCTCCTTTTACTCCTCCACCTCTTTTCTTTTCGCATGACTATATGTACTTGTCACTTTTACATTCGTTAGTTATGTCTTCTGAGCAGTTTGTCAGCTTTTAGACACATTTGAAGGTGTTTTCTATGTGTTTCTATGTGTTTTGTTTGCCTGCCATTGGTTTTAACGGGTGTTCGACGAACCGAACCAAACTCGAACACTACGGGGGTGGCTCAACACTAGTGAAAAACATTTAGAGAAGGTGGAAACCACCTATTTAACACCTCATAAAGAATGGCCATTTCTACAGGAAGAACAAGTCTTTTAAGATGTTTTCACCTTCTCTAAAGCTGGAATACCATGATAAGACAATGGAAGAATGTCTCATCATTGGATAAAAAGGACGATGGCACAATCTGCAACTGTTGAACTTTAGAAAAACAATTAGTAAGTACTGGAGAACACCTATTTGCAGATCTAGCCTTTATAGAGTGACCATCTCCTCAGGAAGATTAAGTTGTCCAAAGGTGCCTTAATTTTCTTTTTGATTTTAACAGTGTAGTTATTCTGTCTACTGAAACGTGAGATTTTCTGCAGCAATAGGTGCTTTGTAACCTATATATTTGGAAATATTGGTGTGAAAAATGCACCAATTTTGGAGATGGAATGGCCAGCTGAAGGGTTTGGAGGAGGCTGGATTTTTTATTAGCATGTGTTTGTGTACTGAAGACCAACATACATGTTAGTAAATTATTTTTCAGTGGCCTGATGGTGCAGAATATATACACGCTTGTCAATTGGTGAGAAGGCAACTCTCTATCCTTTACTATTCATGTAGTGCCCCAAATATTTTATACAATGTGGGCCAGAATGGTACCTTTTGATGGCAAGAAGTTAAATAGTGTCCATTGCTGCAATATGGGAAGAACGCACTGATCAATGGATGAAAAGAATAGTAATGCAATACACAAAAATTGGACTGTGGTGCAAAACATATATACAAGGTGGAAACCAAGTATTTAACACCTCATAAAGAATGGCCATTTCTTCAGGAAGAACAAGTCTTTTAAGATGTTTTCACCTTCTCTAAAGCTGGAATACCATGATAAGACAATGGGAGAATGTCTCATCATTGGATAAAAAGGTCGATGGCGCAATATGCAACTGTTGAACTTTAGAAAAACAATTAGTAAGTACTGGAGAACACCTATTTGCAGATCTAGCCTTTATAGAGTGACCATCTCCTCAAGAAGATCAAGTTCTCCAAAGGTGCCTTAATTTTCTTTTTGGTTTTAACAATGAAGTTATTCTGTCTACTGAAACTTTAGATTTCCTGCAGCATTAGCTGCTTTGTAACCTATATATTTGGAAATATTGGTGTTATTCACCAGTTTTGAAGATGGAATGGCCAGCTGAAGGGGTTGGAGGAGGCTGGACTTTTTAACAACATAGGTGCGTGTCCTGAAGAACAACATACATGTTGGTAAATTATTTTTCAGTGGCCTGATGGTGCAGAATATTTACACGCTTCTCAATTGGTTAGATGGCAACTCTCTTTCCTTTACTATTCATGTTGTGCCCCAAATATTTCATACATAGTGGATCAGAATGGTACCTTTTGATTGCAAGGAGATAAATAGTGTCCATTGATGCGATATGGGAAGAGCGCCCCGATCAATGGATGAAAAGTATAGTAATGGAATACACAAAAAATGGACTGTGGTGCAAAACATATAGACAAGGTGGAAACCACCTATTTAACACCTCATAAAGAATGGCCATTTCTTCAGGAAGAACAAGCCTTTATAGAGTGAACATCTCCTCAAGAAGGTCAAGTTGTCCAAAGGTGCCTTAATTTTCTTTTTGGTTTTAACAATGTAGTTATTCTGCCTACTGAAACGTTAGATTTTCTTCAGCATTAGGTGCTTTGTAACCTATATATTTGGAAATATTGGTGTTATTCACGAATTTTGGAGATGGAATGGCCAGATGAAGGGGTTGGAGGAGGCTGGATTTTTTATCAGCATGTGTTCTTTTGCTGAAGAACAACATACATGTTGGTAAATTATTTTTGAGTGTCCTGATGGTGCAAAATATTTACACGCTTGTCATTTGGTGAGATGGCGACTCTCTTTCCTTTACTATTCATGTTGTGCATAAATATTTCATACAATGTGGGTCAGAATGGTATCTTTTGATGGCAAGAAGATAAATAGCGTCCATTGATGCGATATGGGAAGAACGCACTGATCAATGGATGAAAAGAGTAGTAATGCAATACACGAAAATTGGACTGTGGTGAAAAACATTTAGAGCAGGTGGAAACCACATATTTATCACCTCATAAAGAATGGCCATTTCTTCAGGAAGAACAAGTCTTTTAAAATGTTTTCAACTTCTCTAAAGCTGGAATACCATGATAAGACAATGGAAGAATGTCTCATCATTGGATAAAAAGGACAATGGCACAATCTGCAACTGTTGAACTTTAGAAAAAGAATTAGTAAGTACTGGAGAACACCTATTTGCAGATCTAGCCTTTATAGAGTGACCATCTCCTCAGCAAGATCAAATTCTCCAAAGGTGTCTTAATTTTCTTTTTGGTTTTAACAATGTAGTTATTCTGCCTACTGAAACGTTAGATTTTCTGCAGCATTAGGTGCTTTGTAACCTATATATTTGGAAATATTGGTGTTATTCACCAATTTTGGAGATGGAAGGGGTTGGAGTAGGCTGTATTTTTTAACAACATACAGTACAGACCAAAAGTTTGGACACACCTTCTCATTTAAAGATTTTTCTGTATTTTCATGACTATGAAAATTGTACATCCACACTGAAGGCATCAAAACTATGAATTAACACATGTGGAATTATATTCTTAACAAAAAAGTGTGAAACAACTGAAAATATGTCTTATATTCTAGGTTCTTCAAAGTAGCCACCTTTTGCTTTGATGACTGCTTTGCACACTCTTGGCATTCTCTTGATGAGCTTCAAGAGGTAGTCACCGGAAATGGTTTTCACTTCACAGGTGTGCCCTGTCAGGTTTAATAAGCGGGATTTCTTGCCTTATAAATGGGGTTGGGACCATCAGTTG
The DNA here is from genome assembly GCF_046119375.1 of Phyllobates terribilis. Taxonomy (NCBI): domain Eukaryota; kingdom Metazoa; phylum Chordata; class Amphibia; order Anura; family Dendrobatidae; genus Phyllobates; species Phyllobates terribilis. The sequence continues at coordinate 11,621,281 of NW_027362772.1, read as the reverse complement.
TGTTGTGCAGAAGTCTGGTGGATACACAGCTGATAGTCCTACTGAATAGACTGCTAGAATTTGTATTATGGCAAGAAAAAAGCAGCTAAGTAAAGAAAAACGAGTGGCCATCATTACAACTGAAAACAAAAATCAAAATTAAAAGTAAAAATAATTTATAATGAGATTTGAGTGAGGAATAATTACTATTGCCAATTTTCTCCCTCTAGTTTTTCCTCCCTTCTCCCTCCATATTAAATCTCTCTCCCTCTCATGCCTCAGGAAATCCATCTAGAGGAGCTAATCTAAATATACCAAATACTGAAAGATCAATCAGTTATAAAGTATGAGTATTAATTAATTTCCTTAGTATTAATCTCCTGAATTACCCTCATTTTATTTTCCTTCTTGTGCTATTTCCATAATCAATGATGTGGGTTATACAAATGGACAATTTGTTTGTCCTAATATTGCTCAAGCAGTATGATTTACACATATAAGAGTCACTTGCAACTTAGAGAAAAGAAATCTCTTCTTCTTTTGATAAATACAATATGATTGGTCAATCCTCTTGTCAATCATGCTGGATGGTATAAAGATCTGGAGTTGGAGGCCGACCTCACCCTTAGGAAAAAGCCGGTATACCGGCGAAACGCGCGTCAGGGAATGTATCTGAGCTGTATGACAGTATAGAGGGGAATGAGATTTAACTCTAGGAATATACACTTTATGGCGGTACCCCAATAATAGGGAGAATCATGTCAGTATTCTAAGCTGTAGCGGATAATAAAGAATCTAACCGCAGTGATCAGCTGTTTGAGCCGGGCACGTCAAACACGTGTGCAGTTACGAGATAACGGACTGCTCCACACTGCAGCGATCAGCTGTTTGAGCCGGGCACCCGAGCACATGTGCGGGGAGTGAGACAGGGGACATCAGACTACTCCTCACTTCGGCGATCAGTTGTTCAGCCAGACACGCCGAACAACAGTGTGATCATTAATCTCTGACATGTGAGGAGTCGTTGGGTGCAGCGGACTGCTCCTCAGTGTTACAAAAGACATGATCGCCTGGCAGTGAGATTTTTCTCTTGCTAATGATTTTGAATGGTGCCGGCTCAGTAATAACTAGTTTAAATACATATACTGTTCAATCATATGGACAATTGTGTGATTGGGCAGATAATGAGTGATGATATCTGACATCTTCCATTGCTACAATACTTATAACCGCTAGATTTGTGCCAGCCTATGCATATATGTTCATCAGGTGGTGAATAGTCGTGCCCTAAGGCAGACTTACATATGATAGTGAAATATTTTGCTGTTACAGAAATCAGCTTTCTCAACTCTAATCGGATTTGCACAATTGTTCCACCTGATACTCATATTTAGGCTATTCCAATATATGGGGATATTACATATATATATAACCTCGGTCCTATATTAGAGGGATTGGACTGAGGTGTCCCAAAGTTGCCCTACACTACATCCAGCCAGATTTATTAGTGGGTGCCACTTTTATAACAAGTAGATGGTCACCTTATATGCATATGTAGATGCATGAGCAATTTTATATCTATAGGGTTTTAACAAATTAATAAAGTTTATGAATTTAAAAAAAAATTTATATCCACACTTCTCCTACTTTCCCCTTCCCCTATCTTACATGACTATTTTGGTGGTGCACACCTGTGGATATAGATCTGATGAGAATAGACCATCCTTTTGATCGTTTGTGGACAGTGTATACAGCACAATAGGGTCCATTGCACGTTCTGTGTGCTGCTGCTGTTACAGATATCCATAGCCCTAGATATCAGGGCTAATTTTTTTTTTGCTCTTAATCCTGATTATTTGCTTAAAATGCAATCCAGTACACCATTTAACTGCTCCATTTGCTTGTTGGCAGAATACAGCCAGCCATATTTTTTTTATTTTATTCGCATTGCTGTATTGTGGATGCAGAGAAACTTTTCCATCATCTGACTTGGGTGTTGTTCATCCTATTCACACTTTGTCTCTGACCAATACCTCATCTATAAGGCCACTTCCTAAATCCGTGGTCATCAGACGTGATCCCATATTACTGCAGTAATAATCGTGACATTTTTTGGAGCGGGCCAAATATTACACTCCATTTAAAATGGGGCAAGGCACATGGCAAGGGATGGGAAAGTGCACATAATGGTGATGGTTCACGCCGAGGCCGTGGGCAAGATGAAACTGTGCCTGCTGAAGGAGCACAACAAAAACCCACATCATGTCGAACTACCTTCCTGTCCCAATCTCTAGGGGGCCGCAGAACACCACTCTTGAAGCCAGAGCAGTATGAAAAGGTTGTTGGCTGGATAGCAAGTAATGCTTCCAATCAGTTTGCCGCCACCACCACCACCACTCTGTCTTCTACATGGTCAAGTCTCAGTAGCCGTGAGGCTAGACCACATATTCCTCACCCTGATCCTCCTTCCTCCCACCATGCCGAGTACCCGGAGACAACTGATCGCACACTTGGGTGATGCCAAAATATTTCAGCAGCCATGGTCACATGAAGGCGATGGTGGGAAACTGTCGCTAGATGTTGATGATGATCATGAGACACAATTGCCACCAAGTCAGGAGGAGCCCCAGGGTGCATATGTGGAAGACGAGATGGTGGATGATGAAGTCACTGACCCAACCTGGCAAGGTGACATGCATAACAAGGACAGCAGCACACAGGCGAGGGAGGCGTAGCATCACAACAGGCAGGAACAAGCAGTGGGGTGGCCACACACGCAAGGCAGGCGACCATTTCCCCGAACACCAAAACAAGGGAAGTTGCCAGTCCAACTGTTAGGTCTTTCAGAGTCTGGCTCTTTTTTAAAGACTGTCCAGATAACCCCAAAAAGGCCATTTGCACCCTCTGCCATGACAACATCAGCAGGGGCAGCAAAACTACCAGCCTGACCAGCACCAGCATGCCCAAGCACATGACAGCAAAGCACCCGACTAAAAAAACCAAAGACAAGGGCAAAATACACAAATACATGGAAGTAAATGAATAAATTGCACAGTGCATAAAAATAATAATAAATAATAAAGGGTATTTAGTTAACATAAATTTTGATCAAAATAATGTAAAAGCCATCCCGCCACGTCACAGCAACCCTTATGGGACAGTCCTAACTCTAATATTTAATATTAAAAACCTTACCATTCATCAAGTGACATGCATATGGATAAGGGCAGAGAGACTGAAGCCCTAGTAGAAGCATAGGCCTGAGGCAGAATGAACCTTTCAGCTCAAACAAAGGGCGGCCACACCCTTATATGCACTAAAGCACATTGAAATACAAAGAAAAAACCTGGGAGTCTGAACTGAAACATAAATTGATGTGCATGCAAAGTGTAAATGCATGTTCACATAAGGCCATTAGACAGAAAAAAAACAAAGACAAGGGCAAAATACACAAATACCTGGAAGTAAATGAATAAATTGCACAGTGGATAAAAATAAGCACCCGACTAGTTGGGCCGAATGCCAAGGTCCAGAAACAGTGTCTGTGGGTGACACCACTGCCTGTTCCGCTGTTGTGTGTGCGCGCCAATCCTCTATTCATGGCACAGGCAAAGATGCCTCTCGCCCTTGCACACTTGCAACCATCAGCATCCACGTCCTTGTCCCAGCACAGTGTTCAGTTGCGTCCATTGAACGCAAGTGCAAATACGCAGCCAACGCCCCACAGGCCACACTACTAAACTCACACATTTCTCGAATGCTTGCACTTGAAATGTTGCATGTGGAGACAGAATCTTTCCGGAACCTGATGGCGGCAGCCGTCCCTCGGTACTCGGTCCCCAGCCACCACTATTTCTCCCCATGTGCATTACACAAGCACGTGTCCCAGAACATTACCTGTGCCCTCAACAACGCAGTTACTGGGAAGGTCCACCAAACCACAGACACTTGGAGTTGGACCCTGGGACAGAACCTGTCCTCCCAACACTGAGGATTGTGGGCCTTGGGTCAATCAGGGTTGCCCCCACATTCTACAGCTCCTGCACCTCCTCCTCCTCAGCCTCCATTTCCGAAATGACCACAGCAGTCAGAGCTGGAAGCACTGCAGCACTGCCTCGGCCAAGTGGCAATAGGCACTGCTATTGCTATTATGCTTAGGTGACAAACCACACACCGCTGCAGAGTTGTTGACAGCTGTAAAAGAGCAGGCAGATCTGTGGCTGTCACCGCTGAACCTACAGCCATGCATGGTCGTGTGTGACAATGGCCGGAACCTGTTGGTGGCTCTAAAGCTGGGCGAGCTCGCACACGTACCATGCCTGGCCCATGTGTTCAGCCTAGTGGTTCAGCGGTTTCTCAAAACCTACCCGGATCTGCCTGAGCAGCTTGTCAAAGTACAGAGCATGTGTACCTATTCTCGAAAGTCACCTACAGCTTCCACCGCCCTCACCGTGCTTCAGCAGCATTTGCAGCTTTCAGCTCACCAACTGGTGTGCGATGTTACCACACATTGGAACTCAACGTTGCAGATGTTGGGAAGGATTTCTGAGCAGCAGAGGGCAGTTGTTGAGTACCAGCTTCAACACGCCCATTGTTATTCAGGTCAGCCTCCGCACATAAGAGCTGATGAGTGGGCATGGATGTCAGACATCTGTGCTGTCCTCCAAAACTTTGAGGACTCCACCAAGATGGTGAGCGGCGATGATGCCATAATTAGCATCACCATCCCGCTTCTCTGTCTACTGAAATGCTCGCTACTCACAATTAAAGAGGAGGCATTGCAGGCGCAGCACGATGAAATGGAGCAAGGAACCATACAGGGTGATGCCACACAGTCCAGCCTCATCTGATCCCAATGCAGATTGGGTGATAAGGAGGAACAGGAGCTGTTTTCCTGCGCTACAGACGGTACTACTCACACAACTGTCATACCATCTGTTCAGCATGGATGGCCTGAGGAAAGGGAGAACGAGGTGGAGGAGGATGAGGAGGAGAGCATGGACAGTCATCCTCTTGGTCAGGACAGGGAAGACTTGGCTATTACCAGTCTGGCACACATGGCTGACTTTATGTTCCTCTGCCTTTCCCGTGACCCTTACGTTGTACAGATTTTGTCTGACAGTAATTACTGGTTGGACACACTTATAGACCCATGCTACAAGGTGAACTTTCTATCTCTTCATTCCGTGGTGGAGAGGTCTAGTAAAATGTTGCAGTACCAGAAGGCCCTTGTTGAGGAATTATTTAAAAAATTCACATCTGAAAACACTGGCAGCAGAGGTCACAGTTTCTTGGAAAACCAATTAGTACAGGTGAGAGAGACACAAATCCAATCCAGCAGAGGCAGGGGAATACTGTCAAAGGTCTGGGACAGTTTTCTCAGACCCTCCCAGAAATCAGTCCCTTTGGTGTGGATGAGAGGGCGAAGAAGAAAAATAAGCCTGCAATTTTTGGGGGGCACGGGCCCTTTAAAAGTGCAGACAGACTACAGTACAGACCAAAAGTTTGGATACACCTTCTCATTTAAAGATTTCTCTGAAGGCATCAAAACTATGAATTAACACATGTGGAATTACATACTTAACAAAAAAGTGTGAAACAGCTGAAAATATGTTCAGGTTCTAGGTTCTTCAAAGCAGCCACGTTTTGCTTTGATGACTGCTTTGCACACTCTTGGCATTCTCTTGATGAGCTTCAAGAGGTAGTCACCGGAAATGGTCTTCCAACAATCTTGAAGGAGTTCCCAGAGATGCTTAGCACTTGTTGGCCCTTTTGCCTTCACTCTGCGGTCCAGCTCACCCCAAACCATCTCGATTGGGTTAAGGTCTGGTGACTGTGGAGGCCAGGTCATCTGGCGTAGCACCCTATCACTCTCCCTCTTGGTCAAATAGCCCTTACACAGCCTGGAGGTGTGTTTGGGGTCATTGTCCTGTTGAAAAATAAATGATGGTCCAACTAAACGTAAACCGAATGGAATAGCATGCCGCTGCAAGATGCTGTGGTAGCCATGCTGGTTCAGTATGCCTTCAATTTTGAATAAATCCCCAACAGTGTCACCAGCAAAGCACCCCCACACCATGACAACTCCTCCTCCATGCTTCACGGTGGGAACCAGGCATGTAGAGTCCATCCGTTCACCTTTTCTGCGTCGCACAAAGACACGGTGGTTGGAACCAAAGATCTCAAATTTGGACTCATCAGACCAAAGCACAGATTTCCACTGGTCTAATGTCCATTTCTTGTGTTCTTTAGCCCAAACAAGTCTCTTCTGCTTGTTGCCTGTCCTTAGCAGTGGTTTCCTAGCAGCTATTTTACCATGAAGGCCTGCTGCACAAAGTCTCCTCTTAACAGTTGTTGAAGAAATGTGTCTGCTTCTATAACTCTGTGTGGCATTGACCTGGTCTCTAATCTGAGCTGCTGTTAACCTGCGATTTCTGAGGCTGGTGACTCGGATAAACTTATCCTCAGAAGCAGAGCTGACTCTTGGTCTTCCTATCCTGGGGCGGTCCTCATGTGAGCCAGTTTGTTTGTAGCGCTTGATGGTTTTTGCAACTGCACTTGGAGACACTTTCAAAGTTTTCCCAATTTTTCACACTGACTGACCTTCATTTCTTAAAGTAATGATGGCCACTCGTTTTTCTTTACTTAGCTGCTTATTCTTGCCATAATACAAATTCTAACAGTCTATTCAGTAGGACTATCAGCTGTGTTTCCACCAGACTTCTGCACAACACAACTGGTGGTCCCAACCCCATTTATAAGGCAAGAAATCCCACTTATTAAACCTGACAGGGCACACCTGTGAAGTGAAAACCATTTCTGGTGACTACCTCTTGAAACTCATCAAGAGAATGCCAAGAGTGTGCAAAGCAGTCATCAAAGCAAAAGGTGGCTACTTTGAAGAACCTAGAATATAAGACATATTTTCAGTTGTTTCACACTTTTTTGTTAAGTATATAATTCTACATGTGTTAATTCATAGTTTTGATGCCTTCAGTGTGAATGTACAATTTTCATAGTCATGAAAATAAAAAAAAATCTTTAAATGAGAAGGTGTGTCCAAACTTTTGGTCTGTACTGTATGTGCAGGGGCGCGCACACAGCGTTTCTTACCTGAACCCCTGTGTCACACATCATGATGAAACTGACGATTGTATGTCTGACGTCACATGACATCCCTGTCATGCGCCGCCTGCGAAGGGAACACTCACGTCAGCCGCCGGCTTCTGCTAGGTCGGTGGTCATTTTAACACAAGCCGGATCTAAAAGAAGAGGACGCCGCGCCTGGAGCACAGGCAGAAAAGCGGAATGTTTTGGGGGGTTTTTGTGTGTGGATGCAGGATGGGGGCCAGGATGGATATATGGGATGGGGACCAGGATGGATATATGGGATGGGGGCCAGGATGGATATAAGCAATGGGGGCCAAGATGGATATATGGGATGGGGGCCAGGATAGATATATGGGATGGGGGCCAGGATGGATATATGGGGGGGATGCACATATAGGGACCAGAACAAGGAACATATGGGGGCCAGGATGGATATATGGGGGGCAAGATGCACATATGGGGGCCAGCACAAGGGACATATGGAACCAGGATGGATATATGGGGGGGCAGAGAGCACATATGAAGGCCAGGACAAGAGACATATGGGAGCCAGGATGGATATATGGGGGCCATGATGCACATATGGGGGCCAGGATGGATATATGGGGGCCAGGATGCACATATGGGGGCCAGGATGGATATATGTGGAGGCCAGGATTAACTTATGGGGGCCAAGACAAGGGACATATGGGGGCCAGGATGCACATATAGGGGCCAAAATGGATATATGGGGGCCAGGATAAGGGACATATGGGGGCCAGAATGGATATATAGGGGGAGGATGCACATATGGGGGCCAGGACAAGAGACATAGGGACGCAAGGATGGATATGTGGGGGCCAGGGCAAGGGACATCTTGGAGCCATGATGGATATATGAGGGGCCAGGATGCACATATAGGGGGGCAGGCAGGACATATGGGGGGGCTAGACTGGACATGGAGGGCCTGGTTAGACTTGGGAGGCCAGGTTGGACAAGGGACATGGGGGACAAGGCTAGGGGACTTAATTACTGTTTGGGGTCCAGAATGAGGAACATACATTATTAGTTTATGGTGGCAAGTGGGGAACATTATTAATTTAGGGTCCAATTAGGGGACATTATTATTGCTGTAATAGAATTTACTTTTTGTTAAACAGTTTTCCATGGGGGGGAAACAAAAGGGAGGTCCTGTTACTGTGCAGGGCGACACTATGTCACTTTGTTTCTTCATTTCGCATTGTGTACAAATTGGGGAAAAAGTTGGGAATGTGATCTATAAGCGATCGGCTATTGATAACTGTTATTTTCTGCAGAGACGAGTCCTGGATGGAAGAAGTGATGGCGGTCTGTGCCAGATGAAGAAAAGCAAAGATGAAGGACTTCACCTAGAGATGTCACTGGTGAGTCAGTGTATTACATGTAAACTTACACTGTATACAGAGCTCCTGTGTGTAATGTCACTGGTGATCACTGCATTACCTGTACACTATGCACCATATACAGATCTCATGTGTATATTGTCACTGGTGATCACTGTGTTACCTGTACACTGACACTAGGTCACGGGTCTGTCAGATGTGACAGACAGGCACCTTGCTTGGATGCAGAAGATCTCTTCGTTTGTCATTACAGACACCTTCTTAGATCTGTCTCACTCTAGGACCCAGCGGCTACCTTCCTCCTGCTAATTGACACCCAGGTCTGAGTGTTTAAATACTTTCTGTTTGCTACAGGGAAGCGCCGATGATATTCACATGTTTCCTTCTGAAGGCTTGGAGCTATTTCAGTCTGCTTACTTCCTCTCTGGTGCTAAGAGGACATGTGGTGTAATCTCTCTGAAGTCGGCTCAAACTGTTACTTTCCCCCGTGTTTGTCTCCCTTGTTGTTTTTAGTTGTTAGTGGGGACTGACTAGTGCTCATCCCTACTTCCCTATCCAGGGTAATACAGGGTTTAGGTTCCTGTGCAGCGATTGGTGATGAACCAATATAGGGACAATAGGGGAGACAGGGTGATATCAGATCAGCCTAGGAGGTCTCTACTCCCCCTTTCCCTAGTGTCTGGGCTCCCTTCCTCTCCTCCCTTCGTGTTGCACTTAGTCTTTCCCACAACTTACGTGACATTATCACTGCACGTGCACATTTAGAAAAAAAAACTGTTTATCTGTGTTTATTTTTTGGGCGTGTTTTTTTTTTTTCTTTCTTCCTCCCTTGGTATGGGTGTAGTTGCAGAGCGGCTGCGTGGTCTGCTCTGGAAATGAATGACCTCCGTTGTGAGGTTCAGCTACAGCATACAGGTCGCTAATGTCGGGGTCTCTACAGGTAGGCCTGTCCAGTCTGAATCCAAGGTTGCCCTCCCGGACAGGTTTTCAGGAGGTAGGGACAAGTTTTTTGTGTTCAAGGAGGCCTGTAAACTGTACTTCGTCCTTACTCCTCCGGAAGTGAGGAGCAACGAGTGGGAATTGTGATCTCACTGCTGCAGGGAGATCTGCAATCCTGGGCTTTTTCTTTACCGCAGGATTTGGATTGTCTCCAGTCTGTGGAGGGTTTTTTTGGTGCCCTGGCCCGCATCTATAATGACCCTCCCGAGTTGCCTTGGCTGAATTTAGGCTATGCACCTTCAGCAGGGCAATCAGTCAGTGGATACGTACAGTTCTGAATTCCGTAGATGGGCAACGTATTCTAAATGGAATGAATCAGCCCTTAGAAGCCAATTTTTTGAGGGCCTTACTGATAGGTTGAAAGATGCTTTGGCAGTATATCAAACCCCTGAGTCCTTGGAGGCTGCCATGTCGTTGGCTATACGTATTGACAGCCGCCTTCGGGATAGGCGGTTGAGACCACCTTCTCCGGGGCCTTCTTGTCGGGGTTGTCTATATCTGCCGGGGGAGCGGTCTGGCGATGAACCAGTGCTGGAGAGGTGCAGAAACCCATGCAGTTACGGGGTGCCTCTGCATCATACATTTCCCCGGAGAGTCGCAAGAATAAACGCGTGTGTTTTTTTGTAAGAAAAAGGGACATTTTATTTTGGCCTGTCCTTTGATTCCTAATCAAAAGGAAACTTGATTAACCCTTGGTAGTCTGGAGTTGGTTAAGCAAGGGGGCATTTATCGCCAACCTGCAGTTCCCAGTTTCTCCTGACAGCAGAGGTGGTGCTAGAAAGCAAAACTGAGAAAATTTCTGTGTTTGTTGACAGTGGAGCTGGAGTCAGCATGGTTGATGCTGAGTTTGTGAAAACTCATGGTCATTCTTGCTGTACTTTAGCTAAGCCTATTCCCATCTTCGCCATCAACTCAGCGACACTTGCACAGAAGGCATTAACTCAGATTGTACATAATGTAAAACTGAAGGTGGGGTCAGTTCATTGTGAAATAATCCCTTGCTATGTTCTGGACAGTCTTCCCACCTCAATTGTTTCGGGTCTTTCCTGGTTGGTGAAACATAATCCGTTGGTGGATTGGCAAGCCGGAAAGATCATTGAATGAGGAGATTACTGCCATGAGAACTGTTTAGATATTTCCCTTGCTACAGTCTCTATGGAAATATTACCTGCTTTTCTGTCTGGTTTTGAGGACGTTTTTTTCTGAGCGGGGGTGTCAGGATTTGCTTCCTCATCATGCATATTACTGTCCTATTACCCTGACCCCCGGAGCTAAACTACCGAAGTCCAGACTGTATAATCTTTCTGGCCCTGCAAGACAAGCCATGAAGGATTTCATTGCAGAAAGTCTGGAGAAGGGACATATCAGGCCCTCATCTTCACCCATGGCGGCAGGGTTCTTCTTTCGTGAAGAAAAAAGATGGCAGCCTACGTCCCTATTTAGATTTCCGGGAATTAAATCAAATTGCAATCCGAGATCCATACACTCTTCCTCTGATTCCAGATTTGTTCAGCCAGGTTGTGGGAGCTAAGGTATTCTCCAAGTTGGATTAAGGGGAGCCTACAATCTGGTTAGAATCAGAGAAGGGGACGAATGCAAAAACAGTGTTCAATACCCCTGAAGGGCATTTTGAGAGTCTGGTTATGCTTTTCGGTTTGACCAATGCACCTGTGGTGTTCCAGCATTTCATAAATTATATTTTCCATCATTTTGTGGGGAGGATTGTGGTGGTCTAGTTGGGCGATATTTTGGTTTCTTCACCTGATTTTGAGACACATCTGGGGCATGTTAAACAGGTACTCCAGATACTAAGGGATAACAAACTTTATGCCAAACTAGAAAAATGTGTTTTCGCCATTTAGGAGGTGCAGTTTTTGGGGTACTTGTCATCTTCGGGTTTTCGGATGGATCCAGAGAAGATCCATGAAGTCCTTGACTGGGACCATCCTGAGAATCTGAAGGCTCTACAACGTTTTCTGGGCTTTACTATTTTTTACCGGAAATTCATCCAAAATTACTCAGTAATCGTGAAACCCCTTACTGACATAACTAGGAAGGGGTCTGAGTTTCCAAATGGTCGGATACCTCCCTCCAGGCTTTTTCTACCTTAAAGAATTGTTTTGCCACAGCACCTATACTCAAGCTGAAGTTTTCCAACCGTTTATTGTGGAAGTTGATGTGTCGGATGTGGGGGTTGGGGCTGTGTTGTTTCAGGGTCCCTCCCCTGGTAAATGGCATCCATGTGCTTTCTTTTCTAAAAAATCGGCTGAGAGAAATTATGATGTTGGTAATAGGGAACTTTTGGCGATCAAATTGGCGTTCGAAAAATGGCAACATTGGTTGGAGGGGGCTGTCCATCCTATTACTGTTATTACTGACCATAAGAACCTGTCATATCTCCAATCAGCTAAACGTCTCAACCCTAGGCAAGCCAGATGGTCCCTGTTTTTTACTAAGTTCAATTTTGTTGTCACTTTTCATCCAGGGGTCAAAAATGTCAAGGCTGATGCTTTGTCCCGGAACTTCCCTGATCGCGGTGACCATGAGAACCCTACCCAGATATTACAGAAGGGGGTAGTCATTTCGGCATTGTATCCTGAACTGGAGGGTGAGGTGTTGGAGGCTCAGGTGGATGCCCCTGCCTCCTGCCCTTCAGGAAGGTTATTTGCACCATATAATCTGCGCCGCAAAGTAATTAAGGTACATCATAAGTCTGTGCTTGCAGGTCATCCAGGTGGTAAGGCAACCGCGGACCTCCTCTCTGGTCGTTTTTGGTGGCCAGGGTTGCATCGGGATGTGATTGAATACATATCTGCTTGTAGTATTTGTGTGCATTCTAAGGTTTCGCATACCCATCCGCCTGGTACTCTTCTTCCGCTACCTATCCCTAGCAGGCCATGGACACACTTGTCCATGGATTTTATTACTGACCTACCGGGTTCTGCTGGCAAAACGGTGGTTTTGGTGGTTGTAGATAGGTTCAGTAAAATGGTTCACTTCGTTGCATTACCTGCACTTCCAAATGCCAAGACACTTGCTCAGGTGTTTATAAATGAGATTGTGAAACTTCACGGTGTTCCCTCCGATGTGGTGTCAGATAGGGGGACCCGGTTTGTTTCCAAGTTCTGGAAAGCATTCTGTTCTCAACTGGGGGTGCAGCTGTCTGTAATGCACACGCCCGGACTGACTGGCATGTGCGTGTTTAGTGATTCCACTGTGCCATGAACCGGAGAGTGCCTGGAGGGGCGTAACTAAGTATCTGCCTGATCCGACCAAGGTTGCACGACGGCATATGACGCCAGTGCACCAGGGAGGAACCGGGCAGAGGGACCAGGTGCTACTCCAGATCAGACCCCGAACACGGCCTTTGACCCACACCGGGGAATACTGGAACAGGCAGGTTAGGCTGGCACACAGACTGGTGGGTATAGGCAGATACGAATGGAATGCAGACGGGTGGATACTGGCGAGCACGACTGGTATGCAGGCAGGGAGGTACTGGCTGGTACGACAGGTTGGAGCACAGAGTGGATAGGACCCAGTTCAGACTGGGACTCAGGAACAGAACTGCAGATGCGGTGGACAAACAAAGCAGAGTGAGGCCGCCCGGAGCGGCGAGCAAGAGCAGAGCAAGACGAGACCGCCTGGAACGGTGAGCAAGAATGGAGCAGGACGAGACTGCCGGAGCAGTGAGCAAGAGTGGAGCAGGACGAGACTGCCAGAGCACTGAGCAAGAGTGGAGCAGGACGAGACTGCCGGAGCACTGAGCAAGAGTAGAGCAGGACGAGGCAGCCTGGAGCGGTGAGCAAGAATGGAGCAGGACGAGACTGTTATGTTCTGCTACCAAAGCTAAGGAAAGAGAGGAGATCTGTCCCTACTATAAGACTCAGCTGAATCCCTACGATGTAACAGGGAACCTGATCCTGCGATCAGACCTGCTAAAGTCCTAATCTAGTCTGTACGGAGACCTATAGATTTGGGGAGGGAATCCCTACAAGTACTAAGGACTGGGAGGAATATGGGACACCTCCTAACAGAAATAGTAGCAGACAGACGAACAAACAAAATAGATAGAACCTAGAGGTCCGTAGACCAAGCAAACTAACAGAGTTAGATACAGAGCACAGGCTAGCTAGAAAGTAGATATACAATGAAGTCCAGCAAAGCCAGAAGGGCGGAGCAGGATTAAATAGGCCAACAAGGTCATGTGACCAGCAAAGGAAAAAAAACCTAACAGCAAGGTTCTAACAGTACCCCCCCTTCTAAGAGGATCCTCCGGATCCCCTAGGACCAGGCTTATCAGGAAATCTCCTGTGAAACGCTCTGATAAGTCTGGACGCGGAAACATCATCTGACCTCACCCAAGAGTTATCCTCGGGTCCGAAACCTTTCCAGGCCACAAGATACTGCAAACTACCTCTATACCGTCTAGAGTCAAGGATGCGAGAAATTTCATATTCCCCGTCCTCCACCACCGGAGGAACAGAGGCAGAGGCGTCACCATCCGACACAACAGCTTTTTTTAACAGAGAGACATGAAAGACCGGATTAATTCTCCAGGAGGTAGGAACCTCCAACCTAACAGCAGATTGGTTGACAACCTGAAGCACCTTAAAGGGCCCTACAAACTTGGGACCCAATTTCTTAGAAGGAATCCTCAACCGCAGATTCCTAGAGGACAACCAAACCATGTCACCAACAGCGAACAAAACCTCCTGTCGTTTCCTATCAAAGTAGTCTTTAGATTTTCTGTTGGCCTCCTGAAGATTACCACGCACATCCGTCCAAACTCTTTCCAAATCACCGGAAAAATTCTCCTCCTCAGGCACGGCAGATCCCAACTTGGAGAACGACCCAAACGACGGATGTCTCCCAGAACAACAAAAAAAAGGCGAACAACCAGCAGAAGAAGATGTATGATTGTTCAGAGCAAATTCGGCAAGTGGCAGAAACTCAGACCACCCCTCTTGATTGTCTGCCACAAAACAACGCAAGAACTGCTCAACATCCTGGTTTTTCCTTTCTGTCTGGCCATTAGATTCAGGATGATATCCGGACGAAAACGACAAATGAATTCCCAACCTGTCACAAAAGGCACGCCAAAAACGAGCCACGAACTGAGGACCCCTATCAGAAACAATGTCAGTAGGAACGCCATGAAGTCTGACAATTTCCTTGACAAAGGCCTTAGCGAGAGTTTTAGCGCAGGGCAGTTTGACGAAGGGAACCAAGTGACACATCTTGCTAAAACGGTCCACGACCACCCAGATGACAGTAAAACCCTCAGAGGGGGGAAGGTCAGTTATAAAGTCCATAGCCAAATGTGTCCAAGGAGCACTGGGGACCTCCAAAGGACAAAGCAACCCCGCAGCAGGAGTATGTGAGGACTTAGATCTAGCACATATAGTACATTGGCGCACCCACTTAATGACTTCCTTCTGCCATCCAGGCCACCAAAAACTGCGACCCACCAGTCTCTTGGTCTCAGAGATTCCGGGATGACCTGCCAACCGAGATTCGTGACACTCAACAAACAAATCTCTCCTAAAGGTCCCAGGCACAAACAACCTCCCATGAGGAGTGTTAGATGGGGCATTCTCCTGAGCTTTAAGAATCTCATCTTCCAAAACGGAGTCTAAAGCAGCTATCACAACACCTTCTTGTAAAATGTTTTCCTCTTTCTCAGCACCGACTATGGGAGAAAAACTGCGAGACAAGGCATCCGCCTTAACATTCTTAGTACCAGGGATGTAAGTAACGGAGAAATTAAACCGCGAGAAAAACAGTGCCCACCTAGCCTGACGGGCATTCAGGCGCTTGGCAGCGTCAAGATATATCAGATTTTTATGATCCGTAAGAACCTGAACGGGAAATTCCGCACCTTCCAAGAAGTGGCGCCAGTGTTCAAATGCGAGTTTAATAGCCAATAATTCCCGATTACCAATATCGTAATTCAATTCAGTCTCCGAAAATTTTTTTGAAAAAAATGCACAGGGATGTAATCCATCCCCGTTATCCTGAGACAATACTGCGCCAACCCCCACAGAGGAAGCATCAACCTCAACCAAAAACGGCCTAGTAACATCAGGCTGCATAAGGATGGGAGCAGAGGTGAACCTCTCCTTGAGATACACAAAAGCTTCAATGGCCTCAGAAGACCACTGAACCGCATCAGCACCTTTCCTGGTGAGATCAGTCAGAGGTTTGACAATACTAGAAAAATTTTTTATGAATTTTCTATAGTAATTGGCGAAACCCAAAAACCTCTGTATTGATTTCAAACCAATAGGCCTAGGCCATTCCTGCACAGCCTGAACCTTAACCGGATCCATCTCAAAACCTTTGCTGGAGATAATGTAGCCCAAAAAACTAATTCTCTGTACAGCGAACTCACATTTCTCCAGCTTAGCAAAAAGCGAATTGTCCATTAATAACTGTAATACCTCACGCACGCTCCGCCAATGAGACTCCAGATCTGGCGAATAAATCAAAATGTCATCCAAATACACAACCACATTTTTACCGATCAAAGGTCTAAGGATGTCATTAATCAGATTCTGAAAAAATGCAGGAGCATTAGTAAGACCAAAAGGCATAACCAGATTCTCAAAATGACCCACAGGAGTGTTAAAAGCAGTCTTCCATTCATCACCCTCCTTCATGCGCAACAGATTGTATGCCCCCTTAAGGTCAATTTTAGAGAACCACTTGGCCCCCAATAACTGGTTAAACAGATCAGGAATCAATGGCAGTGGGTAAGGATTGCGTACCGTAATTTTGTTAATCTCACGAAAATCCAGACAAGGACGTAAACCGCCGTCCTTTTTTTTTACAAAAAAAAATCCAACCGCCACAGGAGACTTAGAGGGCCTAATGTGACCGGCGGCCAAACTTGTCTGTATGTATTCCTCCAAAGCCTTCCTCTCAGGAATAGTAAGGTTAAATAAACGACTTTTAGGAAGAGTCGCTCCAGGGACAAATTCAATAGAACAATCATAGTCTCTATGGGGAGGCAAAACCTGCGATTCTTTCTCAGAAAAAAACTCTCCAAAAATCCTGAATAGGAACAGGCAATTCTCCCCTATCCAAAGCTGCAATACGCCCGTTACAACACTTGTCATAACATTTATGGCTCCAGGATTTAATTTCACTGGTAGACCAATCCAGTACAGGATTGTGAAATTTTAACCAGGGCAAACCCAATATTACTGGAGAAGGCAAGTTATTCAACACTACCAAATCCAATTTCTCATGGTGAACACCATTAATAGTGAGAGGAAATTCACTGACCTTGAGAGTAATATTCTTCAAAGGGGAGCCATCCACAGAAACCACAGCAATGGGGGATGATAAAGGTTCAGGTTTTAAATTGAGTTTTTCCACGAATCCCCCATCAATAACATTCAGTGTAGACCCGCAATCAACAAACACCCGAAATTCCATTAATTTTTCCTGAGCAATCGTGGAAGCAGCTAAAAATATACCCTTGGAATTTAAACAGGCAATACGGGCGTGACTGACCATTTTTTTTTCTTTCTTCATACGAAGCTCACAGCTTTTAATCAAATGACCAGATTTCCCGCAATAGAAACACAAGCCTTCTGAAAAACGACGGTGTTTTTCTTGAGAGCGAGGTGCCACCGATCCAATCTCCATCGGTTCACCACTGTTAGTACACACATTATCATAACCAGAAACTGACATAGCAGAGGATTTGCTCTCATTAACCCTAGCACGCAGTCTTCTGTCCACCCGTATAGCTAATTGCATAGCCTGTTGCAAATCCTCAGGTGTAGGATAAGCAATTAGCAGGTCTTTAACCTTTTCACTGAGCCCAGCAAGAAATAGACTTTTCAGAGCAGAATCGTTCCACCCTGTTTGAGTGGACCAACGACGAAAATGTGTACAATATTTTTCCATATTACCTGATCCTTGTTTTAAACGTCTCAACTCAGTCTCAGCTGATGCCACACGGTCAGGATCATCATATAATAGTCCTAAAGCAGAAAAAAAACTATCCACTGATCTGAAGCATGTATCACTAGGTTGCAAAGAAAAGGCCCACTCCTGAGGCTCTTTGCACAAAAGTGACATTATGAACCCTACGCGCTGGGATTCATCCCCAGAGGACTTGGGTCTCAAACGAAAATACAATAAGCAAGCATTTTTAAATGAAAAAAATTCTCGATGTTCACCAAAAAATAAATCCGGCAAACATACCTTAGGCTCCAAGAAATATGCTCCAGGACAGTTACTCACGTGCTGACGGAGCTCGGCCACTTCCAGAGAGAGTCCCTGCAGGTGTTTAGCCAAATCCTGAACCGACACCATGATGGAACAAAAAAAAATCTTTCCTTAGAGAATTTACAGGCTGGACTTACTGTTATGTTCTGCTACCAAAGCTAAGGAAAGAGAGGAGATCTGTCCCTACTATAAGACTCAGCTGAATCCCTACGATGTAACAGGGAACCTGATCCTGCGATCAGACCTGCTAAAGTCCTAATCTAGTCTGTACGGAGACCTATAGATTTGGGGAGGGAATCCCTACAAGTACTAAGGACTGGGAGGAATATGGGACACCTCCTAACAGAAATAGTAGCAGACAGACGAACAAACAAAATAGATAGAACCTAGAGGTCCGTAGACCAAGCAAACTAACAGAGTTAGATACAGAGCACAGGCTAGCTAGAAAGTAGATATACAATGAAGTCCAGCAAAGCCAGAAGGGCGGCGCAGGATTAAATAGGCCAACAAGGTCATGTGACCAGCAAAGGAAAAAAAACCTAACAGCAAGGTTCTAACAGAGACTGCCGGAGCAGTGAGCAAGAGTGGAGCAGGACGAGACTGCTGGAGCACTGAGCAAGAGTGGAGCTGGATGAGACTGCCAGAGCAGTGAGCAAGAGTGGAGCAGGACGAGACTGCCGGAGCAGCGAGCAAAGGGTCAGAGCAGAGCGAGACTGCCGGAGCAGCGAGCAAAGGGTCAGAGCAGAGCGAGACTGCCGGAGCAGCGAGCAAAGAGTCAGAGCAGACTAGAACCGCCGTAGCGGTGAGCAAGGCAGAGCAGGCTAGAACCGCCGTAGCGGTGAGAAAGGCAGAGCAGGCTAGAACCGCCGGAGCGGTGAGCAAGGCAGAGCAGGCTAGAACCGCCGGAGCGGTGAGCAAGGCAGAGCAGGCTAGAACCGCCGGAGCGGTGAGCAAGGCAGAGCAGGCTAGAACCGCCGGAGCGGTGAGCAAGGCAGAGCAGGCTAGAACCGCCGGAGCGGTGAGCAATGCAGAGCAGAGGGAACAGGGATCTGTTCACACGGAACAGACAGGAAGGGGAAGGCAGAACCAGATACACACAAGATACTTGCAATGAAGTAGCGAGTGGACTCTAAACTCACAAATGGAAGTACAGCGACAATGAGTAGGTGCAGGTTCAGACTCTGCAGAAAAAGGGAAGGTACGGACATAGAGAAAAACAGGAAGCAGGTTAGGAGACAGTTCAGACAGGAATTGATACTGCAACAAATATAGGAACGAGCCAAGGTAAAGCCAAGTGCTGGTTCAGACAATGCAGGAGAAAGGGAAGGTACGGGCATAGGGAAAAACAGGAAGCAGGTTAGGAGACAGTTCAGACAGGAACTGTTACTGTAGCGAGATACCGGAGTGAGTCTGGGTATGCGGCCCCCAGAGGGCGGGATGAACAGGCTAAGAGTGTGTTCACACGGGCCTGAAAATACAGCCTCCAGGAAAGGCAGAAAGACAGCTTCTCTAAATGTTTTTCACCACAGTCCAATTTTTGTGTATTGCATTACTACTCTTTTCATCCATTGATCTGTGCGTTCTTCCCATATCGCATCAATGGACACTATTTATCTTCTTACCATCAAAAGGTATCATTCTGACCCACATTGTATGAAATATTTGGGGCACAACATGAATAGTAAAGGAAATAGAGTTGCCATCTCACCAATTGACAAGCGTGTAAATATTTTGCACCATCAGGCCACTCAAAAATAATTTACCAACATGTATGTTGTTCTTAAGGACACGCACATATGCTGATAAAAAATCCAGCCTCCTCCAACCCCTTTACCTGGCCATTCCATCTCCAAAATTGGTGAATAACACCAATATTTCCAAATATATTGGTTACAAAGCACCTAATGCTGCAGAAAATCTAAAGTTTCAGTAGACAGAATAACTACATTGTTAAAACTAAAAAGAAAATTAAGGCACCTTTGGAGAACTTGATCTTCTTGAGGAGATGGTCACTCTATAAAGGCTAGATCTGCAAATAGGTGTTCTCCAGTACTTACTAATTCTTTTTCTAAAGTTCAACAGTTGCAGATTGCGCCATCGTCCTTTTTATCCAATGATGAGACATTCTTCCATTGTCTTATAATGGTATTCCAACTTTAGAGAAGGTGAAAACATCTTAAAAGACTTGTTCTTCCTGAAGAAATAGCCATTCTTTATGAGGTGTTAAATAGGTGGTTTCCACCTTCTCTAAATGTTTTTCACCACAGTCCAATTTTTGTGTATTACATTACTACTCTTTTCATCCATTGATCAGTGCGTTCTTCCCATATCGCATCAAAGGACACTATTTTATCTTCTTGCCATCAAAAGGTACCATTCTGACCCACATTGTATGAAATATTTGGGGCACAACACGAATAGTAAAGGAAAGAGTGCTGCCATCTCACCAAATGACAAGCGAGTAAATATTTTGCACCATAAAGCCACTCAAAAATAATTTACCAACATGTATGTTGTTCTTCAGGACACGAACACATGCTGAGAAAAAAACAGCCTCCTCCAACCCATTCAGCTGGCCATTCCATCTCCAAAATTGGTGAATAACACCAATATTTCCACATATATATGTTACAGAGCACCTAATGCTGCAGAAAATCTAAAGTTTCAGTAGACAGAATAACTACATTGTTAAAACCAAAAAGAAAATTAAGGCACGTTTGGAGAACTTGATCTTCTTGAGGAGATGGTCACTCTATAAAGGCTAGATCTGCAAAGAGGTGTTCTCCGGTACTTACTAATTGTTTTTCTAAAGTTCAACAGTTGCAGATTGCGCCAACGTCCTTTTTATCCAATGATGAGACATTCTTCCATTGTCTTATCATGGTATTCCAGCTTTAGAGAAGTTGAAAACATCTTAAAAGACTTGTTCTTCCTGAAGAAATGGCCATTCTTTATGAGGTGTTAAATAGGTGGTTTCCACCTTCTCTAAATGTTTTTCACCACAGTCCAATTTTTGTGTATTGCATTACTATTCTTTTCATCCATTGATCGGTGCTTTCTTCCCATATCGCATCAATGGACACTATTTAACTTTTTGCCATCAAAAGGTACCATTCTGTCCCACATTGTATGAAATATTTGGGGCACAACATGAATAGTAAAGGAAAGAGAGTTGCCATCTCACCAATTGACAAGCGTGTAAATATTCTGCACCATCAGGCCACTCAAAAATAATTTACCAACTAGTGTTGAGCCACCCCCGTAGTGTTCGAGTTCGGTTCGGTTCGTCGAACACCCGTGTGTTCGCCGAACTGTTCGTCGAACTGTTCGTCGAACACCTTCGAACACCGTTAAAACCAATGGCAGGCAAACAAAAACACATAGAAACACATAGAAAACACCTTCAAAGGTGTCCAAAAGCTGACAAACTGCTCAGAAGACATAACTAACACATGGAAAAGTGACAAGTACATATAGTCATGCGGAAAGAAAAGAGGTGGAGGAGTAAAAGGAGGGGGAGACACAGATATAGGCATGTCATGCCCTTCTAAAATCCAAAAAGTGAGAAGCCGACTCGGCCAGTTCGTTCCTGCCCGTGCCACCTCCGTGTCGCCGGGTTTGTGCCAGAGCCGCAGTGGACCCTGACGGCCAGCCCCCCTCTCCCAATACTGGTGCCTGTCCGCTGGTGGGTCAAGCCCCACCGCGGTGGGGGGGGGGTAACATCTGCAGAAGAAAGACTATCTTCCAGCCAAACTAAGATGTCGACTTCTTTTCGTGGACAATGTGATACGATCCCTTTCTTACGGACACGCCCATCGCTACAAATTCCAGATGAGGCAGAAAATCAGCAGGTGCTTCAGCGGATATCAAGTGCTCCTTCAAGTGGGCTCTCCTCCACCTCAATTTCAACATCACAAATACTCCAGTCCTCAGAGGTGTCACCCCAATCGCACATGCTTCCTCACAGCTCCCAAGTCTCCAGCTGCCCGTCTGAGTATGGGGTAACACAGATGGTTGAGTCTGCAGAGCTGTTTACTCATACTATAGCCTGTGAAATGGAGGTCTGCTCCAGAGCTTCTGTTAATCCAGACGAGGAAATGATCTGCACAGATGCCCAGAATCTTTATAAGTCGGATCCAGGACCAGATGAAGAAGGTTCTGAGCATAATGTAGACCCTCGATCCCAAACTGTCACTCCTGTTGGTGGAGACAATGATGAAGACGATGATGAGACTCAAATACCTGATTGGAGTGACAACTTGACTTTTCGGTCAGGGCAGGAAGAGGTTGGCTTTGAGGACGACGGGTGTGGTAACACACAGGGTGATGATGACGAGGTTGGAGATTCCACTTACTGTCAACCCACAGTCAGCCAGTCGATAAGGTCAACGGAGGAGGTGGAGGAGGATGTGACTAGCCCAGGGGATGGGGATGACTCGGTACCCGGGCCTTTGCCTGGCCTTGGGGATGTCGCGGTGGTCGGCTCCCTGGCCCGTACCCTGGGGTCACTGTTTAAAAGAGTGGATAATTGTTAATTTTATAAGAGTTTGTGATGCCACCTGTGGTACCTGGTGAGAAGCACCAGCGCTGCAGCAGTCCACTGAGACCCGTGATAAGGCAGCTCGATGGTACAGCTCCCCACAGGTGGAGCTAGGTCTCAGGGCAGCGTATGCAGGGGGAATGCAGGACAGGCGAGACCCAGCTGGGTCAGAGCAAGAACGGGAACGGACACGGTAGTCACTTCAGTACCTTTTACTGGAGGAAATTCAGGCACATCCAGGAGCACTGTAGGGTGAAGGGTGAATATCTGGATCCTCCCCAATGAGCGGGTGTAGGGCCTCCTGTTTCTTGCCTCTGCGTAGTAAGTTTCTGACCTGCCTGGAGCTAGGCCTAACTTTGTCTTTGTCCTGCGCTGTCTGACCTTGTGGTAGAGCCTTCTCTTGGAGTTCACGCTCCCACTATGCGGGGCCTAAGCATCTCCTGGCTCTGTTACGTATCAGCACCTTAGCGATCCTGGGACTTGTAGTTCTCCAGGGATTCCGGTTATACCTTACTGAATCAAGCTAGCAGGAGCCTCGTGCTCCACTGCTGAACTATTAATTGAGTTCTCTAGACTAGACAGAGCTCCACTGCAGACTGACCTCTCTTAGGCTTCTCTACTGCAGGAACTCTTCAGAGGAACTGAACTGCCTAGCTCCACCTTCCCTATTTATATCCCTAACGGGCTACCTCTGCTGATCTGAGGTGGAAGGTGGAGATGTGCGAATGTTTATGGGGGCTTCTTGTGGAGGATTCCATCAATACACTCTTCTAGGATCTGTGATACCAAGCACAGCGGGGCGTCACAGATGCTATTGACGACGAGGTTAGGTTGCGCCTTCCTGGACAGAGACGGAGTACTGGAAGCACGTCAACAACTGCATCCTCAACCACAACTCTGCCTCTGACCACAAGTCGTAGTGGCTCTTCAGGTCGCATGGGCTCTAAGCCTTGCATAGCCTGGGCATTTATTCAGAATGATAAGGATGACCCAACTCGTGTTATCTGTAATATTTGTCACCAAAAGCTAAGTAGAGGCCAAAAAATCCATAATTTGAGTACTTCATGCATGTACCGTCACATGAATATGAAGCATAAGTTGCAGTGGGAAGCTCAATATGCTACAATGCGGCCTAGCAGGCTGGGCCAACCGTCTGCCCCATCTTGTGCACCCGCGGCCTCTTCATCCTCTGTGACTGGGGGGACAGCAGTCACACATGTTTTTGGACACAGACCTGCCACTTCTTTACCTGCAACAGCCATTGTGATTGGCAGGTCGTCAGTTCATTGGGAAGTGGAAACACCTGCTGGTGTTGAGCGCTCTCTGACATCGAGAGCACCACCTTTGGATCAAGGCAACCTAACATGTCCGCCTGCATCTTCCTCACAGACCGGCAGTTTGCCGGGGACACCCTACTCAACCCCGTCTAAGCACAACAGCCAGCCCTCGGTCCCTCAGATGTGGAAAAGTAAAAGACCATTTCCTCCTAGCCATGAGAAAGCTAAGAGGTTGAATTTCACCATCTGCTAGCTCTTGGCTACAGAAATGCTGCCTTTCCGCCTGGAGGACACAGTGGATTTTCGAGACCTTATGTCCGTCGCAGTGCCTCAGTACCAGATGCCCAGTCGGCACTACTTCTCAAAGAAAGGTGTGCCTGCGCTCCACCAGCATGTCGCACACAACATCACCGCTTCTTTGAGAAACTCTGTGTGTGACAGGGTGCATTTCACCACAGACACTTGGACGAGTAGGCATGGACAGGGGCGTTACATGTCGCTGACTGGGCACTGGGTAACTATGGTGACAGCAGGACAAGGGGCTGCTGTCCAAGTCTTACCATCCCCACGAGTTGTGCGTCAATCCTCTTTATCTCGAAGTTCCTCCACTGCTTCTGCCTCCTCAACCTCCTCTCGGTCCTCCACCTGCACCCAAAGCCTGTCTGGTAATGCCACCTGCTTTCTAACTGCACAGAAGGAATCCTGCACACCTCCTTACTATGCTGGCAGCAGGGCTCAAGGCATCAGTCTTTATTTTGAAATGTCTGGGAAATGTGAGTCACACAGCTGAGGAGTTGTGGTCAGCTCTGGAGACCCAGTTTCATGAATGGTTGTCTCCACTGGACCTGCAACCAGGGAAGGCCGTGTGTGACAATGCTGCAAACCTGGGTGCGGCCCTTCGCCGGGTCAATGTCACAAACGTGCCTTGTATGGCTCACGTGTTGAACCTGGTTGTCCATAAATTGTTAGCCCACTATCCCGGACTAGATGGCCTTCTGCAGAGGGCACGGTCGCTGTGTGCTCACTTCCGCCGTTCGCATCCCACAGCTCAACGACTTACATCTCTACAGAAGTCGTTGGGCCTGCCAGTTCACCGGCTGAAATGCGATGTGCCGACATGGTGGAATTCAACTCTGACCATGTTGCAGCGACTGTGGCAGCACCGACAAGCCCTGGTGCAATACGTTCTTACGTATAGCCTGGGCCAACGAGATCCAGAGGTGGGGCAAATCACGCTGCAGGAGTGGTCTCAGATCAGGGACCTATTAAGTTGACGCGCCCCCTGGGCCGTGGGGTACCCTAAGCCGGGCCGGTAGACGCTGGGGGTTGTAGTCACTGTGGCGGTGACCCAGTCCGTGATCCAGGGCGGTCAATCCAAGGGTAATTTGTATATATGGGTTTCATAATGTCCGACTACGCCACCTCTGGAGTGGGGCAAAAGGGGCCGCCGCTGCGGAACAGTCCTCTGAAGCTGGTGGTTTTGCAGCAATGGTATTATTACTCACCACAGGAAGAGTGTAGCTTCAGGGCAGTGTGGGTGGATGATGGTGGTTGTAGTGCAGGGAGTCAGTAATGAACACAGAGTCCATGTGATGCAGTCCCAAGATCTTTACTCACAGTTGTTGCAGTCCAGATTACAGGTACCAGAGCAATCTCACCCGTCGTGCTGTGCGTACTCAGTGAGGGGCTCAGTCCACCCCCAGATAGCTCCGGAGTACTTAGCAGGACCCCCTTCTGTGTGTCCTTTCTCTGGCCTTCTCCCTGCACCTCACACCCAGTGACACTTCTATCCGGTATCCTCGGGCCTTGGCGGGCGACTTGTGTTCCGTCCCCTGGGTCCTATGTGGCTACCTTCTTAGTGAGACTGGTGTGGACTTTTGCCTGCAGTACATGAAATGCTGCAGCCTCCGGTTTCTAGTTGAGCCTTGCTGTTTCTCCTCTAGTTGAGGGACCGGTTCCCCTTATCTGGCCTGACCCCTCTACCTCCTGGTAGCAGCGGGAGTACGGGTGGCCTTCTGCACGGCCCGTAGACCTAGGGTCCCTTCAGTTCCTGGAGCCTTCCTGCTCCCACTCCTTTCTTCTCTCCTTCAGTCCTGGGCCTCCCAGGCTAGGCCCGCCTCTGGAGCAGAGCTCATGCCGAGCCTCTGCTCCTGTCACTTTTCCTCCTCTGACTGGCTTGCTCTTTCTAAGATGGCTTCCTATTTATACTCTCCCTGTCATGTGCTCCGCTAAGCTGCTCCCCTAAGCACCCACTACATAGGACCCTCCCACCAACTAGGGACCTGGGACTGTGCTCTCCCTTAGGAGCAATCTCGCCCTACCCCCACTGCGGGTATGTGTTGGATGCAGGTGTTAGGGTCCCGAGCCATATGCCTTCCTTACCTGAGGGTGAGATACCACACCTCTGGGTGAGATGCAGTAACTCTGTGGCGACTGAACCCTCAGGGGCATCACACACCCTTCTGCACAGTTTTGAAATGGCGACGAAGATGTTTAGTGCTGACGACAATGCCATTATCAGCATGACTATTCCGGTGATTTACATGCTGGAGCACACATTAAACAGAATTCAGAGTCAGGTGGTGGGACAAGAGGAGGTGGAGGAAGTAGAGGAGGAGTCGTATGTGGAAGGGATAAGATCTTCAAGGTCCAGACGGTTGGCAGCCCCAAGGCGGCAGGCATGGGAGGGTGGGGGAGAGGGATTAACCAGGGCGCATGGTAGCAGCCAAACTGTTGAGGAAGGTGCAGGAGCCGAGGAAGAAGTGGAGGACGAACTGGCGATGGGCATGGAAGACTCATCAGATGAGGGAGTCCTTGATCACATTTTTGTTGTGCGAGGTTGGGGGGAGAGGGCAGAGGAAGGAAGCATGATTCTTACCTCGCTACCAACACAACAAGGACTTGGTCCTCCTGGATGCGCAAGACACATGAGTGCCTTCTTGCTGCACTACCTGCAGCATGACCCTCAGATTGTCAGAATTCGAAGTAATCTCGACTACTGGGTTGCCACACTCTTAGATCCCCGGTACAAAAGTAAATTTGCCAAAATAATTCCTGCCATAAAAAGGGATTGACGCATGCAGGAGTATCTGCAGACGCTGTTGCAGAATCTTACATGTGCGTTTCCACAAAACACCAGTGGTGCACGTAGTGAATCTCACAGTTCTAACTTGCCAACCGTGGGACTGTGAGTCTTCATCACTCAAACTGTAACAGTAACACAGTATCTGCTGGTAACAGCAATTTTGTGGAATCGTTTCACCACTTTTTTAGATCATCCTTTGCAAGGCCACAGGAGACAAGAAGTCTGACACATAGTCAATGCCTAGAGAGGATGGTGCAGGAGTATCTCCAAGTGAACATCGAAGCCATGACTGTGTCACTGGACCCTTGCTCATTTTGGTATTCCAATCTGGAAAAATGGCCGGAGCTCGCCACTCACGCCTTGGAGATCTTGTCATGCCCTGCAGCCAGTGTTCTCTCTGAACGTGTGTTCAGCGCTGCTGGTGATGTGCTGACAGATAAGCGCACGCGTCTGTCCACTGAGAATGTAGACAGACTCACGTTCATAAAGATGAACAAATCATGGATTCGCAAGGACTTTTCTACCCCTGTGTTATCCTTGGGAGACTAAAACCTTGAGGATTTGGTAAAATCACCTCACCAACCGTTTTAAGCAACTGTGGGGCAATTGATGCCACTTAACCCTAGAACGCATGACCATAAAAATCTACACTTTCATATACCTGGGGCCTTTTAGGCCCGTGTGCAAATAACATGGAATAACTCAAACTCAAATGACAAACAACTATATACATGAAGAATACCTAGAGTTTCAAAATTCTAACTAAAGTAATCTTGTAGAAAATAGAAAACAATTAACAGGGCGGGCCTGCGAGGCCCCAGGTATGCGTTCTAGGGTTAAGTGGTGTATGTGCCACAATTTTGGGAAAAAATGGAGACTCTTTTTGGAGTCCCCTTGCTGTGTCTTACGTGACGTTGGCATCGTCAATTCCAGGTGGGTTGGGTCGCTCCCCCCACCTTTTAACTGTAAGAAACTACATACACTATGGCTTGGGGTAACACAGATGGTTGAGTCTGAAGAGCTGTTTACTCAGAGGTCTGCTCCAAATTTTCAGTGTCTGCTAGTCAGCGTAGAATTTTTAACTGCATCTAGCCTAGGCAATACTTTGGGCGTAGTAGCCCAGCTGCGAAGCAAGCTGAACCGCCTGTGTATCTAATAAGAATTTTTAAATGCATCTAGCCTAGGCAGACTGTGGGGACCCCCAACCAAACCCAGACGCTCAGCCCCCTTACCGCCCCCCTTTCCTTGACAATACAATAATGTAACTCTTACAACTGGATGGGTGAGGATCGGTCACAGCTTTATTAACTCTTTATACTCATTCCATTAGAAAGGCATTTTATTTCTAAAATAATTCAGCTTGTTGCAGCATGCCCTGGGTCTCCACTCCGGCAAGTTGGCCAACAAGTGTAACTCTCCAACATGTCCTTTCTATTTCCAGGCCACGGAGGATCCTGCGTACTCGTATGCAGGACTCTGACCCCCACCCATCACTCTTATCGCTTGTTCCACTCCGTCCTGGAGTCCTGACAGGAATATGTCCAGTACAATATCCATTAAGTGAACAACGTCGGGCCGTATGAGGCCTGCTTTATCTTCTTCCAGTTGTCGGTGTCGTACCACTACACCGCCTCTGTCTCTTCTAAATTTTGCCATCCGAATATTTATTACCCGCCTTGTCCGTTCGATGGCCGTGATGTCTCGCGCACCTTGCCATACCGCTATCGGCACAATCTCTGACCATACTATAGCTAGTTTTGTGAAAAATTCTCTGAAGCGCTCAGTGTCTAGTTTCATTATTGCCATTAGTTATGCGCTGTTGTGATGACCTAGGTTGTTTCCCCCGGCCTGTATAACTAAGATGACCGGACATCTTGCCTCTCTCCCTACCTTGATTACCTCCATTAGTACCTGTGGCCATAGCAGGCCTCTAATACCTCTCTAGTTGAAATATGTGTTATGAAACTCTAATTTCCTCCCGCCTGGGCAGACTTTCGCCCTTTTTTCTGCCCAATACATATACGAGTGGCCTATCACCCACACTGTTGGCTTAGCGTCACCTGTAAAAGAAACAAACCACATTAGGATAACAAGTCCGGTCTTATGTATCTTGCCAAACACGTGGATCGCCATCTCCCTATCCTCTGAACTTCCGTTTCTGACAGTCCTGCTCTTGCTGCTTCCGTGGCCGCGCCTATGCGGAATGAGTGTGTCCCGTAATCTTTGGGGTGGTTCCCTGCCGATGTTATGCATTTATTAAATATAGCTTGGAACTGGTATCTTGATAATGACATTCCATCAATGTGTGATAGGAAGAAATTACTTTGTGATCTGATGGTTAGATATGTTTTTACTATTGTTACCCGACTCAGTGTACCGTTTGTGGGTTGTAGAAGTACCCAAGTGCCCCTGCCCGCTGGAACCGTTTTCGATTTGTGTATGCGTAGACGTATTGCATTATTGGCTATGACTACATCCTGGTGTAATAAGCCTCCACTGGTGGTAATTTTGGATTGAGGGACTAATTCGCTTATGCATAGCGCCCCGAAGAAGGCGATCACAAATGCAGTAGACAGTAGTGTTGCTTCAAATTGTGAGTGTTATGTTAACGGTGTTAGGGATATGATGTGAGAAATCAGTTTTAGTGACACGGGACGGGACGTCTACACTCCTGACTTGGCTGACCCCTTTTCCACCCTTTTATGGATTGTCTGATGATGAACCTTTGTCACATCTCCCCAATTCAGTAGTTGGAAGTGAAATGCTACTCCGGTCAGACACCGCTGCGCTGACGCCCCTGATATGCCCCTCATAATTAGCTGGTGGAGAAATTCTATGGTGACTTGTGATCTGGCTTGTTCACATTGGTCAACCCGTCTGCCTGCTACTAGTCGTGTCCACTCTTCCCAAGCCTTACCGTATGCTTGCCACGTCGACGGGGCAACTGACGCTCTGATTAATGGCATCAACTATTCGCCACTAGATCCCATAGGGAAGGTGGGCAACTGTTGCCCGATGGGTGGGCGTTGTGGAAGAGCTCTGTGAAAATCTTCCAATTGAATTGTTATAAAGCGTTAGCAGCAGCTTTAGACCCCTCAGCATAGTGGCTAGTGCGGACCCATACATTGTGTTTTAGGCACAGGAATGCTAGCCTGGGTAGTAGGCCTAGCACTGGGAGAGACGATGATGCCATCTTATTAATGCAGTGTGCTAGGCTGGTGTTTTTTCTTATGAAGCGTATATTTTTGTAAGCCAGGCGCGCGCCCCATATTTCTATTGCTACCACTATTGGGAAGAAAAATTATTTTCAGGGCTAGATGCAGCTAAAAATTATTATTAATTTAAAAGCTGGTGGAGCTTGGTATAGATGGCCTAATACAATGAGTCCCACACACTGCTAGAAGCCCAAATATTTTATCAGAGCTAGATGCAGAAAAAAATTATATTCAATTTGCAACCTGATGGAGGTCAGTATAGATGGACTAATAGAACAAGTCCCACACACTGCTAGAAGCCCAAATATTTTTTCAGAGCTAGATGCAGATAAAAATTATTTTGAATTTGCAACCTGATGGAGGTCAGTATAGATGGACTAATAGAACAAGTCCCACACTCTGCTAGAAGGGCAAATATTTTTTCAGAGGTAGATGCAGAAAAAAATTATATTCAGTTTGCAACCTGATGGAGGTCAGTATAGATGGACTAATAGAGAAAGTCCCACACACTGCTAGAAGACCAAATATTTTTTCAGAGCTAGATGCAGATAAAAATTATTTTTCATTTGCAACCTGATGGAGGTCAGTATAGATGAACTAATAGAGAAAGTCCCACACACTGCTAGAAGGCCAAATATTTTTTCAGAGGTAGATGCAGAAAAAAATTATATTCAGTTTGCAACCTGATGGAGGTCAGTATAGATGGACTAATAGACCAAGTCCCACACACTGCTAGAAGCCCAAATATTTTTTCAGAGGTAGATGCAGAAAACAATTATATTCAGTTTGCAACCTGATGGAGGTCAGTATAGATGGACTAATAGACAAAGTCCCACACACTGCTAGAAGCCCAAATATTTTTTCAGAGGTAGATGCAGAAAACAATTATATTCAGTTTGCAACCTGATGGAGGTCAGTATAGATGGACTAATAGACAAAGTCCCACACACTGCTAGAAGGCCAAATATTTTTTCAGAGCTAGATGCAGATAAAAATTATTTTTCATTTGCAACCTGATGGAGGTCAGTATAGATGGACTAATAGAGGAAGTCCCACACACTGCTAGAAGGCCAAATATTTTTTCAGAGGTAGATGCAGAAAAAAATTATATTCAGTTTGCAACCTGATGGAGGTCAGTATAGATGGACTAATAGAGAAAGTCCCACACACTGCTAGAAGGCCAAATATTTTTTCAGAGCTAGATGCAGACAAAAAATTATTTTGAATTTGCAATCTGATGGAGGTCAGTATAGATGGAATAATAGAATGATGCTATGCCCAAAAGGTTTTACTTCACTAGGTGCAGTAAAAAAATTGGTATTCTATACACAGGTGGTGTATCTTGCAACACAGATAGGCTACTCCACTGACTAACACACTCTGCAATAGGCCAAAAGGATTAGCTTTGCTAGATTCAGCCAAATGCTGTGAAAAAAACTTGCACAGCACTGGCACAGACCTGCCTTGCAAAAAGTGATAGGAACTGATGTAACCTAGCCCTGAAAAGGACTGCAATTACAATTAGTCTTTACTCCCAACCTATCTATTTAAGAGCACAGACCTGCCTGATAAAAGTCGTATGAAATGCTGTAACCTAGTCCTTAAAAGGACTGCAATCACAACTATTCCCTACTCCCAAGCTATCTGTAGATTTGTGCGAAAATTGGCTTGAAATTAACAAGGTATAGCGCACACAGCAACAGCGGTGCCGTCTAACACGCAGCTGCAGCAGTGAGAAAATGGTGGCGACGGGTAAAATGGCTGGGTCTTATAGGGCAAGGACATGTGACATACACTGCCAATGACACATGCCCTTGCTTGTGTGAAAAAAGCACTTCGCTCCGTGTGTGCGCTGCTGATAGGCTGACAGATTGCACCTCCCCACTGTAAATGCGGGAAAGAGAAAAAAAAATGGAGATCTTCATTATTCCTGCAGAGATCCATCACCTGCCCCTCCCCCCGCCCCGCTGTACACTCAAACTGCGTATTAACATTAATTTTCATCATTACTGAGAAAAGATCCAGTTATGATTTTGGTGCACGAACAGTTATCGAACATAACCTCGAACAGCCGAATTTTTCTCAAATCGTTCGTGTTCGCCGAACGGCTCGAACACCGCCCAAAACAGCTCGAATTTGAGATTGGCGAACAGTTCGAGTCGAACAACGCTCATCTCTATTACCAACATGTATGTTGTTCTTCAGGACACGCACATATGCTGATAAAAACCAGCCTCCTCCAACCCCTTCAGCTGGCCATTCCATCTCCAATACTGGTGAATAACACCAATATTTCCAAATATATAGGTTACAGAGCACCTAATGCTGCAGAAAATCTAAAGTTTCAGTAGACAGAATAACTACATTGTTAAAACCAAAAAGAAAATTAAGGCACCTTTGGAGAACTTGATCTTCTTGAGGAGATGGTCACTCTATAAAGGCTAGATCTTCAAATAGGTTTTCTCCAGTACTTACTAATTGTTTTTCTAAAGTTCAACAGTTGCAGATTGCGCCATCGTCCTTTTTATCCAATGATGAGACATTCTTCCATTGTCTTATCATGGTATTCCAGCTTTAGAGAAGTTGAAAACATCTTAAAAGACTTGTTCTTCCTGAAGAAATGGCCATTCTTTATGAGGTGTTAAATAGGTGGTTTCCACCTTCTCTAAATGTTTTTCACCACAGTTTAATTTTTGTGAATTGCATTACTACTCTTTTCATCCATTGATTAGTGCTTTCTTCCCATATCGCATCAATGGACACTATTTTAGCTTCTTGCCATCAAAACGTACCACTCTGACCCACATTGTATGAAATATTTTGGGCACAACATGAATAGTAAAGGAAAGAGAGTTGCCATCTCACCAATTGACAAGCGTGTAAATATTTTGCACCATCAGGCCACTGAAAAATAATTTATCAACATGTACAGTACAGACCAAAAGTTTGGACACACCTTCTCATTTAAAGATTTTTCTGTATTTTCATGACTTTGAAAATTGTACATTCACACTGAAGGCATCAAAACTATGAATTAACACATGTGGAATTATATAGTTAACAAAAAAGTGTGAAACAACTTAAAATATGTCTTATATTTTAGGTTCTTCAAAGTAGCCCCCTTTTGCTTTGATGACTGCTTTGCACACTCTTGGAATTCTCTTGATGAGCTTCAAGAGGTAGTCACCGGGGATGGTTTTCACTTCACAGGTTTGCTCTGTCAGGTTTAATAAGTGGGATTTCTTGCCTTATAAATGGGGTTGGGACCATCAGTTGTGTTGTGCAGAGATCTGGTGGAAACACAGCTTATAGTCCTACTGAATAGACTGTTAGCTGCTTTTTTCTTGCCATAATACAAATTCTAAGTAAAGAAAAACGAGTGGCCATCATTACTTTAAGAAATGAAGATCAGTCAGTCCGAAAAATTGGGCAAACTTTGAAAGTGTCCCCAAGTGCAGTTGCAAAAGCCATCAAGCGCTACAAAGAAATTGGCTCACATGAGGACCGCCCCAGGAAAGGAAGACCAAGAGTCACCTCTGCTTCTGAGGATAAGTTTATCCGAGTCACCAGCCTCAGAAATCGCAGGTTAACAGCCGCTCAGATTAGAGACCAGGTCAATGCCACACAGAGTTCTAGCAGCAGACACATCTCTTCAACAACTGTTAAGAGGAGACTTTGTGCAGCAGGCCTTCATTGTAAAATAGCTGCTAGGAAACCACTGCTAAGGACAGGCAACAAGCAGAAGATACTTGTTTGGGCTAAAGAACACAAGGAATGGACATTAGACCAGTGGAAATCTGTGCTTTGGTCTGATGAGTCCAAATTTGAGATCTTTGGCTCCATCCACCTTGCCTTTGTGCGACGCAGAAAAGGTGAACGGATGGACTCTACATGCCTGGTTCCCACCGTGAAGCATGGAGGAGGAGGTGTGATTTGTGGGGGTGCTTTGCTGGTGACACTGTTGGGGATTTATTCAAAATTGAAGGCATACTGAACCAGCATGGCTACCACAGCATCTTGCAGCGGCATGCTATTCCATCCGGTTTGCGTTTAGTTGGACCATCATTTAATTTTCAACAGGACAATGACCCCAAACACACCTCCAGGCTGTGTAAGGGCTATTTGACCAAGACGGAGAGTGATGGGGGGCTACGCCAGATGACCTGGCCTCCACAGTCACCAGACCTGAACCCAATCGAGATGGTTTGGGGTGAGCTGGACCGCAGAGTGAAGGCAAAAGGGCCAATAAGTGCTAAGCATCTCTGGGAACTCCTTCAAGATTGTTGGAAGACCATTTCCGGTGACTACCTCTTGAAGCTAATCAAGAGAATGCCAAGAGTGTGTAAAGCAGTCATCAAAGCAAAAGGTGGCTACTTTGAAGAACCTAGAATATAAAACATATTTTCAGTTGTTTCACACTTTTTTGTTAAGTATATAATTCCACATGTGATAATTCATAGTTTTGATGCCTTCAGTGTGAATGTACAATTTTCATAGTCATGAAAATACAGAAAAACCTTTAAATGAGAAGGTGTGTCCAAACTTTTGGTCTGTACTGTATGTTGTTCTTCAGGACACGCACATATGCTGTTAAAAAATCCAGCCTCCTCCAACCCCTTCAGCTGGCCATTCCATCTCCAAAATTGGTGAATAACACCAATATTTCCAAATATATAGGTTACAAAGCACCTAATGCTGCAGAAAATCCAAAGTTTCAGTAGGCAGAATAACTACATTGTTAAAACCAAAAAAAAAATTAAGGCACCTTTGGAGAACTTGATCTTGCTGAGGAGATGATCACTCTATAAAGGCTAGATCTGCAAATAGGTGTTCTCCAGTACTTACTAATTCTTTTTCTAAAGTTCAACAGTTGCAGATTGTGCAATCGTCCTTTTTATCCAATGATGAGACATCCTTCCATTGTCTTATCATGGTATTCCAGCTTTAGAGAAGTTGAAAACATCTTAAAAGACTTGTTCTTCCTGAAGAAATGGCCATTCTTTATGAGGTTTTAAATAGGTGGTTTCCACCTTTTCGATATGTTTTGCACCACAGTCCAATTTTTATGTATTGAATTACTATTCTTTTCATCCATTGATCGGTGCGTTCTTCCCATATCGCATCAATGGACACTATTTATCTTCTTGCCATCAAAACGTACCATTCTGACCCACATTGTATGAAATATTTAGGGCACAACATGAATAGTAAAGGAAAGAGAGTTGCCATCTCACCAATTGGCAAGCGTGTAAATATTCTGCACCATCAGGCCACTGAAAAATAATTTAGCAACATGTATGTTGTTCTTCAGGACTAGTGTTGAGCCACCCCCGTAATGTTCGGGTTCGGTTCGTCTAACACCGGGATGTTCGAGGAACTGTTCGTCGAACTGTTCGTCGAACACCTTAGAACACCGTCGAACACCGTCAAAACCAATGGCAGGCAAACAAAAACACATAGAAACACATAGAAAACACCTTCAAAGGTGTCCAAAAGCTGACAAACTGCTCATAAGACGCTCTCTTTAAAAAAGCCGGCCGGCAATTCAGCAGCGGCATACACCGGTACCCGACAATTTAGACAAGAAGGAATAGAGCATCACACATAGATTAGATAGATAGAAACATGTTACTCACATATATAAGAAGTACAGTGACAGTGTTGCTTACTGTACTTGTCATTTAATGTAAAGGATTTAAAAAAATAATAGTGTTTTTATTCACCGTCTCTTTAAAGAAGCCGGCCGGCAATTCAGCAGCAGTACCCGACAATTTAGAACAGAAAGATAGAGCATCACACATAGATTAGATAGATAGAAACATGTCAGTCACATATATACGAAGTACAGTGACAGTGTTGGTTACTGTACTTGTCATTTAGTGTTAAAATAAAGGATTTATTAAAAAAAAAATTGGCGTGTAGTTCCCCGTAATTTTAGTCTCTAGCGGAGGTTAAGCAGATGGCTGGGGCAGATGTTTGAAGCCTGGGAAGGGGGTAATACCCACAGAGCTTCCCAGGCTACTAATATCAGCCCCCAGCTGAATGCCTAGCCTTTACTAGCTATTAAAATGGGGGACCCCCCCAAAAAAAGATGTGGGGTCCCCCCTATTTTAATAGCTAACAAAGGCTAGGCAGACAGGTGGGGGCTGATATTAATAGCCCAGGAAGGGTGCCATGAATATTGGCCCCCTCCCAGGCTAGAAACACCAGCCGCCATCCTTCCCAGAAATGGCGCATCCATAGGATGCGCCAATTCTGGCACTTAGCCTCGCTCTTCCCACTGCCCTGTAGCGGTGGCAGTGGGGTAATAGGGTTGGGGTTGATGTCAGCTTATAATGCCAGCTGACATCAAGCCCAGGTTAGTAATGGAGAGGCGTCTATAAGACACCCCCATTAATAACCCCATAGTCAAAGTTAAAAAAAAACACAAACACCCAGAATAAAGTCCTTTAATTGAAATAAAGACACAATTCTTTATTGTCCTAAATTAAACCATACTTACCATCACGCCTATTCCAGCTGAAGCCAACGATCTCCTGCAATAAAAGAAAAATAATAAAGCAACATCATCCTTACCTTTCGATGGGTCCCAGGACAGCTCCAGCTCTGCTACATCGAGATGACAGGCTGGATCGCAGCAGAAAGCTGCCATGCAGCCTGTCATCCCACAGACACTGAGAAGCGCAGGCATGCTTGCACTCCTCAGTGACAGGCTGTGACGGCATCCAGATGAGCCGAGGTCATGTCCAATGAACTCATCTCACCTCATGTACGTCACTGACAGCATGGGAGAATTCTCACGCTGAAGCGCTGAGTGCAGGAGAATTTTCCCACGCTGTCAGTGACGTGCATGAGGTGAGCTGAGTTCATTGGACATGAACTCGGCTCATCTGGATGCCGTCACAGCGAGACACTGAGGAGCGCAAGCATGCCTGCGCTTCTCAGTGTCTGCAGGATGACAGGCTGGATGGCAGCTTTCTGCTGCGGTCCAGCCTGTCATCTCGATGTAGCAGAGCTGAAACTGTCCTGGGAACCATCGAAAGGTAAGGATGATGTTGCTTTATTATTTTACTTTTATTGCAGGAGATCGTTGGCTTCAGCTGGAATGGGCATGATGGTAAGTATGGTTTAATTTAGAACAATAAAGAATTGTGTCTTTATTTCAAATAAAGGACTTTATTCTGGGTGTTTGTGGTTTTTTTTAAATACTTTACTAGAAATTCATGGCGGTCATGTCTAATATTGGCGTGACCCCATGAATTTTGGGCTTAGGGCCAGCTGATAATACCAAGCTGGCCCTAACCCCTTTATTACCCAGTGAGCCACTGCACCAGGGCCCTGGATGAGTTGGGTACAGCGCCAGAAGATGGCGCTTCTATGAACGCGCCATTTTCCGGGGTGGCTGCGGACTGCAATTTGCAGCGGGGGGGGGACCCCAAAAAGCTTGGGCCTCCCTGCGCTGCAGATTCCAGCCCCCAGCTGCCTAGTTGTACCTGGCTGGACACAAAAATAGGGCGAAGCTCCACGTATTTTTTTTTTAATTATTTCATGAAATTCATGAAATAATTAAGAAAAAAAGGCCTTCCCTATATTGTTGTGTCCGGCCAGGTACAAATAGGCAGCTGGTGGTTGGGGGCTGCCCGTTCCTGCCTGCTGTACCTGGCTGGACACAAATAAAGTGTGAAGCCCCACGTCAATTTTTTTAAATTATTTCAGGAAATTCATGAAATAATTAAAAAAAATTGACGTGGGGCTTTGCACTATATTTGAGTCCAGCCAGGTACAGCAGGCAGGAACGGGCTGCCCCCAACCACCAGCTGCCTATTTGTACCTGGCCGGACACAACAATATAGGGAAGCCCTTTTTTTTTAAATTATTTCATGAAATAATTTAAAAAAAATTGACGTGGGGCTTCGCACTATATTTGTGTCCAGTCAGGTACAGCAGGCAGGAACGGGATGCCCCCAACCACCAGTTGCCTATTTGTACCTGGCTGGACACAACAATATTGGGAAGCCCTTTTTTTCTTAATTATTTCATGAATTTCATGAAATAATTTAAAAAAAAAATTACGTGGGGCTTCGCCCTATTTTTGTGTCCAGCCAGGTACAACTAGGCAGCTGGGGGCTGGAATCCGCAGCGCAGGGAGGCCCAAGCTTTCTGGGCCCCCACCTCTGCAAATTGCAGTCCGCAGCCTCCCCGGAAAATGCCACGTTCATAGACGCGCCATCTTCTGACGCTGTACCCAACTCATCCAGGGCCCTGGTGCGGTGGCTCACTGGGTAATAAAGGGGTTAGGGCCAGCTTGGCATTATCAGCCAATATTAGACATGACCACCATGAATTTCTAGTAAAGTATTTAAAAAAACACAACACCCAGAATAAAGTCCTTTAATTGAAATAAAGACACAATTCTTTATTGTTCTAAATTAAACCATACTTACCATCACGCCCATTCCAGCTGAAGCCAGCGATCTCCTGCAATAAAAGAAAAATAATAAAGCAACATCATCCTTACCTTTCCATGGTTCCCACGACAGCTTCAGCTCTGCTACATCGAGATGACAGGCTGGACCGCAGCAGAACGCTGCCATCCAGCTTGCCATGCCGCAGACACTGAGAAGCGCAGGCATGCTTGTGCTCCTCAGTGTCTCGCTGTGACGGCATCCAGATGAACCGAGTTCATGTCCAATGAACTCGGCTCACCTCATGCACGTCACTGACAGCGTGGGAAAAATCTCCTGCACTCAGCGCTTCAGCGTGAGAATTCTCCCACGCTGTCAGTGACGTGCATGAGGTGAGCTCATGTCCAATGAACTCAGCTCACTTCATGCACGTCACTGACAGCGTGGGAAAATTCTCCTGCACTCAGCGCTTCAGCGTGAGAATTTTCCCACGCTGTCAGTGACGTGCATGAGGTGAGTTCATGTCCAATGATCTCAGCTCACCTCATGCACGTCACTGAGAGCGTGGGAGAATTCTCACGCTGAAGCGCTGAGTGCTGGAGAATTTTCCCATGCTGTCAGTGACGTACCTGAGGTGAGCCAAGTTCATTAGACATGAGCTCACCTCATGCACGTCACTGAGAGCGTGGGAGAATTCTCACGCTGAAGCGCTGAGTGCAGGAGAATTTTCCCACGCTGTCAGTGAAGTGCATGAGGTGAGCTAAGTTCATTGGACATGAGCTCACCTCATGCACGTCACTGACAGCGTAGGAAAATTCTCCTGCACTCAGCGCTTCAGCGTGAGTATTCTCCCACGCTCTCAGTGACGTGCATGAGGTGAGCTGAGATCATTGGACATGAACTCACCTCATGGACGTCACTGACAGCGTGGGAAAATTCTCACGCTGAAACGCTGAGTGCAGGAGAATTTTCCCACGCTGTCAGTGACGTGCATGAAGTGAGCTGAGTTCATTGGACATGAGCTCACCTCATGCACGTCACTGACAGCGTGGGAGAATTCTCACGCTGAAGCGCTGAGTGCAGGAGATTTTTCCCACGCTGTCAGTGAAGTGCATGAGGTGAGCCGAGTTCATTGGACATGAACTCGGCTCATCTGGATGCCGTCACAGCGAGACACTGAGGAGCACAAGCATGCCTGCACTTCTCAGTGTCTGCAGCATGGCAAGCTGGATGGCAGCGTTCTGCTGCGGTCCAGCCTGCCATCTCAATGTAGCAGAGCTAAAGCTGTCGTGGGAACAATGGAAAGGTAAGGATGATGTTGTTTTATTATTTTACTTTTATTGCAGGAGATCGTTGGCTTCAGCTGGAATGGGCGAGATGGTAAGTATGGTTTAATTTAGAACAATAAAGAATTGTGTCTTTATTTCAATTAAAGGACTTTATTCTGGGTGTTTGTGTTTTTTTTTTAACTTTGACTATGGGGTTAGTAATGGGGGTGTCTTATAGACGCCTCTCCATTACTAACCTGGGCATGATGTCTGCTGGCATTATAAGCTGACATCAACCCCAGCCCTAATACCCCACTGCCACCGCTACAGGGCAGTGGGAAGAGCGAGGCTAAGTGCCAGAATTGGCGCATCCTATGGATGCGCCATTTCTGGGACAGCTGACGGCTGGTGTTTCTAGCCTGGGAGGGGGCCAATATTCATGGCACCCTTCTTAGGCTATTAATATCAGCCCCCAGCTGTCTGCCTAGCCTTTGCTAGCTATTTAAATAGGGGGGACCCCACGTCATTTTTTGGGGGGGTCCCCCATTTTAATAGCTGGTAAAGGCTAGGTATTCAGCTGGGGGCTGATATTAGTAGCCTGGGAAGCTCTGTGGGTATTACCCCCTTCCCAGGCTTCAAACATCTGCCCCAGCCGTCTGCTTAACCTCCGCTAGCGACTAAAATTACGGGGAACCCCACGCCAATTTTTTTTTAAATAAATCCTTTATTTTAACACTAAATGACAAGTACAGTAATCAACACTGTCACTGTACTTCATATAAATGTGACTGACATGTTTCTATCTATCTAATCTATGTGTGATTCTCTATTCCTTCTATTCTAAATTGTCGGGTACCGCTGCTGAAATGCCGGCCGGCTTTTTTAAAGAGACGGTGCATGAAAACACTATTTTTTTTTTTTTAATAAATCCTTTACACTAAATGACAAGTACAGTAAGCAACACTGTCACTGTACTTCATATATATGTGACTGACATGTTTCTATCTAATCTATGTGTGATTCTCTATTCTTTCTGTTCTAAATTGTCGGGTACCGGTGTATGCCGCTGCTGAATTGCCGGCTTTTCATGTTTCACTGTGAGCACTGTTCCCATCGATTTGGGAAACCACTGTAATGCCAAAACCACCATGGCAGTGAGTGTCAGACAATTCTTGCATGATTGGTGCTCTAAATAGCGCCAGACATGCAGGACATGCTTTTGGTGCACGAACAGTTATCGAACATAACCTCGAACAGCCGAATTTTTTGCAAATCGTTCGGGTTCATCGAACAACTCGAACACCGCCCAAAACAGCTCGAATTTGAGATTGGCGAACAGTTCTAGTCGAACACCGCTCATCTCTATTCAGGACATGCACATACGCTGTTAAAAAATCCAGCCTCCTCCAACCCCTCCAACACTATTTATCTTCTTGCCATCAAACGTACCATTCTGACACACATTGTGTGAAATATTTGGGGCACAACATGAATAGTAAAGGAAAGAGAGTTGCCATCTCACCAATTGACAAGCGTGTAAATATTTTGCACCATCAGGCAACTCAAAAATAATTTACCAAAAGGTATGTTGTTCTTCAGGACTCGAACACATGCTAATAAAAAATCCAGCCTCCTCCAACCCCTTCAGCTGGCCATTCCATCTCCAAAACTGGTGAATAACACCAATATTTCCAAATATATAGGTTACAAAGCAGGTAATACTGCAGAAAATCTAAAGTTTCAGTAGACAGAATAACTACATTGTTAAAACCAAAATGAAAATTAAGGCACCTTTGGAGAACTTGATCGTGCTGAGGAGATGGTCACTCTATAAAGGCTAGATCTGCAAATAGGTGTTCTCCAGTACTTACTAATTGTTTTTCTAAAGTTCAACAGTTGCAGATTGCGCCATCGTCCTTTTTATGCAATGATGAGACATTCTTCCATTGTCTTATCATGGTATTCCAGCTTTAGAGAAGTTGAAAACATCTTAAAAGACTTGTTCTTCCTGAAGAAATGGCCATTCTTTATGAGGTGCTAAATAGGTGGTGTCCACCTTCTCTAAATGTTTTTCATCAGAGTCCAATTTTTGTGTATTGCATTACTATTCTTTTCATCCATTGATCAGTGCGTTCTTCCCATATCGCATCAATGGACACTATTTATCTTCTTGCCATCAAAAGGTACCATTCTGACCCACATTTTATGAAATATTTGGGGCACAACATGAATAGTAAAGGAAAGAGAGTTGACATCTCACCAATTGACAAGCGTGTAAATATTTTGCACCTTCGGGACACTCAAAAATAATTTACCAACAAGTATGTTATTCTTCAGCAAAAGAACACATGCTGATAAAAAATCCAGCCTCCTCCAACCCCTTCAGCTGGCCATTCCATCTCCAAAATTGGTGAATAACACCAATATTTCCAAATATATAGGTTACAAAGCACCTAATGCTGCAGAAAATCTAATGTTTCAGTAGGCAGAATAACTACATTGTTAAAACCAAAAAGAAAATTAAGGCATCTTTGGAGAACTTGATCTTACTGAGGAGATGGTCACACTATAAAGGCTAGATCTGCAAATAGGTGTTCTCCAGTACTTACTAATTATTTTTCTAAAGTTCAACAGTTGCAGATTGTGCCATCGTCCTTTTTATCCAATGATGAGACATTCTTCCATTGTCTTATCATGGTATTCCAGCTTTAGAGAAGTTGAAAACATCTTAAAAGACTTGTT
The DNA here is from genome assembly GCF_046119375.1 of Phyllobates terribilis. Lineage (NCBI taxonomy): Eukaryota > Metazoa > Chordata > Amphibia > Anura > Dendrobatidae > Phyllobates > Phyllobates terribilis. The sequence continues at coordinate 11,579,056 of NW_027362772.1, read as the reverse complement.
CTTCCTGAAGAAATGGCCATTCTTTATGAGGTGTTAAATAGGTGGTTTCCACCTTGTCGATATGTTTTGCACCACAGTCCAATTTTTCTGTATTGCATTACTATTCTTTTCATCCATTGAGCGGTGCGTTCTTCCCATATCGCATCAATGGACACTATTTATCTTCTTGCCATCAAAATGTACCATTCTGACCCTGATTGTATGAAATATTTAGGGCACAACATGAATAGTAAAGGAAAGAGAGTTGCCATCTCACCAATTGGCAAGCGTGTAAATATTCTGCACCATCAGGCCATTGAAAAATAATTTACCAACATGTATGTTGTTCTTTAGGACACGCACATATGCTGTTAAAAAATCCAGCCTCTTCCAACCCCTTCAGCTGGCCATTCCATCTCCAAAATTGGTGGATAACACCAATATTTCCAAATATATAGGTTACAAAGCACCTAATGCTGCAGAAAATCTAACGTTTCAGTAGACAGAATAACTACATTGTTAAAACCAAAAAGAAAATTAAGGCACCTTTGGAGAACTTGATCTTGCTGAGGAGATGGTCACTCTATAAAGGCTAGATCAGCAAATAGGTGTTCTCCAGTACTTACTAATTCTTTTTCTAGAGTTCAACAGTTGCAGATTGTGCCATCGTCCTTTTTTTCCAATGATGAGACATTCTTCCATTGTCTTATCATGGTATTCCAGCTATAGAGAAGTTGAAAACATCTTAAAAGACTTGTTCTTCCTGAAGAAATGGCCATTCTTTATGAGGTGTTAAATAGATGGTTTCCACCTAGTCTATATGTTTTGCACCAAAGTTCAATTTTTGTGTATTGTATTACTATTCTTTTCATCCATTGATCGGTGCGTGTTCTTCCCATGTCGCATCAAAGGACACTATTTATCTTCTTGCCATCAAAACTTACCATTCTGACCCACATTGTATGAAATATTTAGGGTACTACATGGATAGTAAAGGAAAGAGAGTTGCCATCTCACCAATTGACAAGCGTGTAAATATTTTGCACCATCAGGCCACTCAAAAATAATTTACCAAAAGGTATGTTGTTCTTCAGGACCCGAACACATGCTGGTAAAAAATCCAGCCTCCTCAAACCCCTTCATCTGGACATTCCATCTCCAAAACTGGTGAATAAGACCAATATTTCCAAATATATAGGTTACAAAGCACCTAATGCTGCAGAAAATCTAATGTTTCAGTAGGCAGAATAACTACATTGTTAAAACCAAAAAGAAAATTAAGGCATCTTTGGAGAACTTGATCTTATTGAGGAGATGGTCACACTATAAAGGCTAGATCTGCAAATAGGTGTTCTCCAGTACTTACTAATTGTTTTTCTAAAGTTCAACAGTTGCAGATTGTGCCATCGTCCTTTTTATCCAATGATGAGACATTCTTCCATTGTCTTATCATGGTATTCCAGCTTTAGAGAAGTTGAAAACATCTTAAAAGACTTGTTCTTCCTGAAAAAATGGCCATTCTTTATGAGGTGTTAAATAGGTGGTTTCCACCTTGTCGATATGTTTTGCACCACAGTCCAATTTTTCTGTATTGCATTACTATTCTTTTCATCCATTGAGCGGTGCGTTCTTCCCATATCGCATCAATGGACACTATTTATCTTCTTGCCATCAAAATGTACCATTCTGACCCTGATTGTATGAAATATTTAGGGCACAACATGAATAGTAAAGGAAAGAGAGTTGCCATCTCATTAAATGACAAGCGTGTAAGTATTCTGCACCATCAGGCCACTGAAAGATAATTTACCAACATGTATGTTGTTCTTCAGGTCACGCACATATGCTGTTAAAAAATCCAGCCTCCTCCAACCCCTTCAGCTGGCCATTCCATCTCCAAAATTACTGAATAACACCAATATTTCCAAATATATAAGTTACAAAGCACCTAATGCTGCAGAAAATCTAAAGTTTCAGTAGCCAGAATAACTACATTGTTAAAACCAAAATGAAAATTAAGGCACCTTTGGAGAACTTGATCTTCCTGAGGAGATGGTCACTCTATAAAGACTAGATCTGCAAATAGGTGTTCTCCAGTACTTAATTATTCTTTTTCTAAAGTTCAACAGTTGTAGATTGTGCCATCGAACTTTTTATCCAATGAAGAGACATTCTTTCATTGTGTTATCATGGTATTCCAGCTTTAGAGAAGTTGTAAACATCTTAAAAGACTTGTTCTTCCTGAAGAAATGGTCATTCTTAATGACGTGTTAAATAGGTGGTTTCCACCTTTCTAAATGTTTTGCACCACAGTCCAATTTTTGTGTATTGCATTACTACTGTTTTCATCCATTGATCAGTGCGTTCTTCCCATATCGCATCAATGGACACTATTTATCTTCTTGCCATCAAAAGGTACCATTCTGACCCACATTGTATGAAATATTTGGGGCACAGCATGAATAGTAAAGGAAAGAGAGTTGCCATCTCACTAGTTGACAAGAGTGTAAATATCTTGCACCATCAGGCCACTGAAAAATAATTTGCCAACAGGTATCTTGTTCTTCAGGATACGAACACATGCTGATAAAAAATCCAGCCTCCTCCAACCCCTTCATCTGGCCATTCCATCTCCAAAATTGGTGAATAACACCAATATTTCCAAATATATAGGTTACAAAGCACCTAATGCTGCAGAAAATCTAACGTTTCAGTAGACAGAATAACTACATTGTTAAAACCAAAAAGAAAATTAAGGCACATTTGGAGAACTTGATCTTCTTGAGGAGATGGTCACTCTATAAAGGCTAGATCTGCAAATAGGTGTTCTCCAGTACTTACTAACTCTTTTTCTAAAGTTCAACAGTTGCAGATTGCGCCATCGACCTTTTTATCCAATGATGAGACATTCTTCCATTGTCTTATCATGGTATTCCAGCTTTAGAGAAGGTTAAAACATCTTAAAAGACTTGTTCTTCCTGAAGAAATGGCCATTCTTTATGAGGTGTTAAATAGGTGGTTTCCATCCGGTCTGTATTGCATTACTATCCTTTTCATCCATTGATCGGTGCGTTCTTCCCATATCGCATCAATGGACACTATTTATTTTCTTACCATCAAAAGGTACCATTCTGACCCACATTGTATGAAATATTTGGGGCACAACATGAATAGTAAAGGAAAGAGAGTTGCCATCTCACCAATTGACAAGCGTGTAAATATTCTGCATCATCAGGCCACTGAAAAATAATTTACCAACATGTATGTTGTTTTTTAGGACACGAACACATGCTGATAAAAAATCCAGCCTCCTCCAACCCCTTCAGCTGGCCATTCCATCTCCAAAATTGGTGAATACCAATATTTCCAAATATATTTGTTACAAAGCACCTAATGCTGCAGAAAATCTAACATTTCAGTAGGCAGAAGAACTACATTGTTAAAACCTAAAAGAAAATTAAGGCACCTTTGGAGAACTTGATATTCTTGAGGAGCTGGTCACTCTATAAAGGATAGATCTGCAAATAGGTGTTCTCCAGTACTTACTAATTGTTTTTCTAAAGTTCAACAGTTGCAGATTGCACCATCGTCCTTTTTATCCAATGATGAAACATTCTTCCATTGTCTTATCATGGTATTCCAGCTTTAGAGAAGTTGAAAACATCTTAAAAGACTTGTTCTTCCTGAAGAAATGGCCATTCTTTATGAGGTGTTAAATAGGTGGTTTCCACCTTGTCTATATGTTTTGCACCACAGTCCAATTTTTGTGTATTGCATTACTACTCTTTTCATCCATTGATCGGTGCGTTCTTCCCATATCGCATCAATGGACACTATTTATCTTCTTGCCATCAAAAAGTACCATTCTGACCCACATTGTATGAAATATTTGGGGCACAACATGAATAGTAAAGGAAAGAGAGTTGCCATCTCACCAATTGACAAGCGTGTAAATATTCTGCACCATCAAGCCGCTAAAAAATAATTTACCAACATGTATGTTGTTATTCAGGACACGAACACATGCTGTTAAGAAAATCCAGCCTCCTCCAACCCCTTCAGCTGGCCATTCCATCTCCAAAATTGGTGAATAATACCAATATTTCCAAATATATAGGTTACAAAGCACCTAATGCTGCAGAAAATCTAACATTTCAGTAGGCAGAGTAACTACATTGTTAAAACCTAAAAGAAAATTAAGGCACCTTTGGAGAACTTGATCTTCCTGAGGAGATGGTCACTCTATAAATGCTAGATCTGCAAATAGGTGTTCTCCAGTACTTACTAATTCTATTTCTAAAGTTCAACAGTTGCAGATTGTGCCATGGTCCTTTTTATCCAATGATGAGACATTCTTCCATTGTCTTATCATGGTATTCCAGCTTTAGTGAAGGTGAAAACATCTTAAAAGACATGTTCTTCCTGAAGAAATGGCCATTCATTATGAGGTGTTAAATAGGTGGTTTCCACCTTGTCTATAGGTTTTGCACCACAGTCCAATTTTTGTGAATTGCATTACTATTCTTTTCATCCATTGATCAGTGCGCTCTTCCCATATCGCCTCACTGGACACTATTTATCTTCTTGCCATCAAAAGGTACCAATCTGACCCACATTGTATAAAATATTTGAGGCACAACATGAATAGTAAAGGAAAGAGTTCCCATCTCACCAATTGACAAGCATGTAAATATTCTGCACCATCAGACCACTGAAAAATAATTTACCAACATGTATCTTGTTCTTCAGGACACGCACATATGTTGTTAAAAAATCCAGCCTCCTCCAACCCCTTCAGCTGGCCATTCCATCTCCATAACTGGTGGATAACACCAATATTTCCACATATATATGTTACAGAGCACCTAATGCTGCAGAAAATCTAACGTTTCAGTAGACAGAATAACTACATTGTTGAAATCAAAAAGAAAATTAAGGCACCTTGGAGAACTTGATCTTCCTGAGGAGATGGTCACTCTATAAAGGCTAGATCTGCAAATAGGAGTTCTCCAGTACTTACTAATTGTTTTTCTAAAGTTCAACAGTTGCATATTGTGCTATCGGCCTTATTATCCAATGATGAGACATTCTTCCATTGTCTTATCATTGTATTCCAGCTTTAGAGAAGGTGAAAACATCTTAAAAGACTTGTTCTTCCTGAAGAAATGGCCATACTTTATGAGGTGTTAAATAGGTGGTTTCCGAATTGTCTATATGTTTTGCAACACAGTCCAATTTTTGTGTCTTGCATTACTATTCTTTTCATCAATTGATCGGTGCGTTCTTCCCATATTGCAGCAATGGACACTATTTAACTTCTTGCCATCAAAAGGTACCATTCTGACCCACATTGTATGAAATATTTGGGGCACAACATGAATAGTAAAGGAAAGAGCGTTGCCATCTCACCAATTGACAAGCATGTAAATATTCTGCATCATTAGGCCACCGAAAAATAATTTTCCAACATGTATGTTGTTCTTCAGGACACGCACATATGCTGTTAAAAAATTCAGCCTCCTCCAACGCCTTCAGCTGGCCATTCCATCTCCAAAATTGGAGCATTTTTCACACCAATATTTCCAAATATATAGGTTACAAAGCACCTAATGCTGCAGAAAATCTAACGTTTCAGTAGACAGAATAACTACATTGTTGAAATCAAAAAGAAAATTAAGGCACCTTGGAGAACTTGATCTTCCTGAGGAGATGGTCACTCTATAAAGGCTAGATCTGCAAATAGGAGTTCTCCAGTACTTACTAATTGTTTTTCTAAAGTTCAACAGTTGCATATTGCGCTATCGGCCTTATTATCCAATGATGAGACATTCTTCCATTGTCTTATCATGGTATTCCAGTTTTAGAGAAGGTGAAAACATCTTAAAAGACTTGTTCTTCTTGAAGAAATGGCCATTCTTTATGAGGTGTTAAATAGGTGGTTTCCAACTTGTCTATATGTTTTGCACCACAGTCCAATTTTTGTGTATTGCATTACTATTCTTTTCATCCATTGATCGGTGCGTTCTTCCCATATCGCATCAATGGACACTATTTATCTTCTTGCCATCAAAAGGTACCATTCTGACCCACATTGTATGAAATATTTGGGGCTCAACATGAATAGTAAAGGAAAGAGCGTTGCCATCTCACCAATTGACAAGCATGTAAATATTCTACACCATCAGGCCATTGAAAAATAATTTACCAACATGTATGTTGTTCTTCAGGACACGCACATATGCTGTTAAAAAATCCAGCCTCCTCCAACCCCTTCAGCTGGCCATTCCATCTCCAAAATTGGTGAATAACACCAATATTTCCAAATATATAGGTTACAAAGCACCTAATGCTGCAGAAAATCTAACGTTTCAGTAGGCAGAATAACTACATTGTTAAAACCAAAAAGAAAATTAAGACAACTTTGGAGAATTTTATCTTCCTGAGGAGATGGCCACTCTATAAAGGCTAGATCTGCAAATAGGTGTTCTCCAGTACTTACTAATTGTTTTTCTAAAGTTCAACAGTTGCAGATTGTGCCATCGTCCTTTTTATCCAATGATGAGACATTCTTCTGACGCACCCCTGGGCCTGTGTCGCGCAGCGTTGCGCACGCGGAAGCTTACCCGCAGCCGGATCAGATGGGGGTAGTAGTCTCGTGGCGGTGACCCGGTCCGTGCCCAGGGAGTCAGACTAAGTGGCCCTGTATTAGCGGTAGATGTTGTACGACTACGCCACCCGTTGAATGCAGCTATGGAGCTGCCGCTGCAGGACAGTCCGCTGAGGCCGGTGGATGGATGGTGCAGCGTAGATGGTATAACCCCCAACGGGAGGGGTATGGCCTCAGGGCAGCAGATGTGGATGATGGGGGTAGCAGGAACCACTCGGAGACGGTACGGTGTAGTTCAGGGTCTTTACTGGTGACAACGATAGACCCTCCTGGAGTACTGGCTAGCGATTGGGGCCTGGTCAGTCCTTGAGCAGATGGGATCTCCCCTGGCCAGGCGGAGTTGTAGGCCTCCCAAACTAACTGTACTCTTCTGGCTACCTTGCTAGAGGCAGGTATAAGTAGCCCACGTCCCTGAGTGTGCCGTGTGGTGCTCATCCGTATGGCCGGTGACTCGGGGCCTTCTAGTAGCTTCCGCTCCACGACGGCGGTGCTGGTCCCATGTGTGTGACCGTGCCTTCGGGTTTCTTGGCCAGAGGACCTGAAATCCCCTGCCTGACGGATTCTGCTGCTGGGTAGGAGTTAGTCCCCACAGCCTCGGACTCCGGGTCCGGTAAGAAATCTTCTCAGTCAGGGCGAGCTCTGCAGCTGCCAGCCCCTGACTCCTTGTAACACTGCTCCCACAGAGCTCCTGTTGTTTCTTCCTATAGCTGCTTCTCTTCTCTGTCTCTACTTCTGGCATGGCCCAGGAGCTGGGCCCAGCCGGAGCCACAGCTCCCTGTCAGCCCTCCTAGCTGAACTCTCCCTCTGAACTCCCTAACCCTGCCTCAGCCCCAGGTTTATCTAGGGGAAGTTCTTCCCCTCCCAGGACTGGGCAGGAGGTGTGGCATGCATAGGATTCCTGACCAAGAGACCTCCCACCTGCTCTCAGACATAACATTGCTTGTTACTGTGGAAACCAGACCCCTGGGGTGCCACATTCCCCCCTAGTGAAATTTAGTACTCCGGGACTAGACATATTTTTAGAAAAACATAACAAGGTATAAACAATAATAATACAATAAGAAAAACACATAAAGATGGTTACGGCGTGTCCGCAACCGGGTGCAGTCTTTGAAGAAAAGCAAGGTGTCCATTTCACCAAAACAGGGAGACGTAACCAGGTAGGGGTCTGTCCTGCCCCGAGTCCTTATCAGTCTTTAGTCCATTCCTGGGTTACGCTCCAACCATGTACAAAGGATTCCCGGTAAATCCACCAAAGACTCCCATAAATTACTAGAAACACATAATTATTTACAGGATATGGCCGCTCTCAGTCCTCGGCCAGTGGGGATAAGGATTGGCTGCTCACAGTCCTCAGCCTGGTAAGGGATAGGGGATGGCTGCTCACAGTCCTCAGCCTGGTAAGGGATAGGGACACACGGGGAACAATTCACTAATCCCAACGGGGACCATATTTTAATTAGCAGCAGTCCTTGTACCCTTACGGGTAACTATTTACAGCTCTTTATTCACGCTACTTCCCTTCAGTAGCTATGTCCTCTTTGTGCTCCCTCCTGAGGGTAGTCCTCAGACCCGTCCGGGTCCTCTTGGCTTTCCTCGTATTGGTAGTACTGCAGCTCCTCCTCGGTTAGCTGGGTTAGTATCTCTGCGACAGTCCTCCTCCCAGGTGGCCAGGACTTTACCTCCCTTTGGGCTGCCCCGGTTAATTGGGCCACCAGGATGCTCACTTTTTGCTCCTCTGTGAGGGGGTACACCTGGAAGAGGCTATCCAGCTTTTCTCTAAAGTCATGCAAGGTATGTGACTCCCCTGAGTACTGGGGTAGCCAGGCTGACCCCGGGATATAGGGCATGGTGAAAGGCATGACCGCAACAGCGGTGGCGCTGGCGGGGGTTGAAGCGGTGAAGCTCTCCTCCGTATCCGACATCCTTCTCCCCCCTAGTGGACCGTGGCCTACCTTGCGATGATCCTCTTCCGTAGACCGCGGCTCCGCAGTGGATCGTCAGGGTTGAGGACCTTCCGTCGCGCTCCTGTGACGTCAGCGTCTGCTGGGCTCCTTCCAGGACCTTACGCGACGTCTGGACGTGAGGCGGGGCTTCAGTTCTCGCGCGCTTTTGGAGTCCACGCCCCTCTTCTTCCCACGCGGCGTCTTCAAGATGGCGTCCAACGGCGGGAAAACTCCACGGAAGGCGGGAAGAAGGCTGAAAATGGCGCCGGATGGCGGGAATCTTCACCGATGGCGGGAAGAAGGCTGAAGATGGCGCCGGATGGCGGGAATCTTCACCACTGGTAAGTTTGAACAGTCTTTTTCAGGCACGCAGTACCCGGTGGTTGCGGGCACGAAATCCTGCTGACTACGCCAAAAGTTGACGCACCCCTGGGCCTGTGTCGCGCAGCGTTGCGCACGCGGGAGCTTACCCGGAGCCGGATCAGATGGGGGTAGTAGTCTCGTGGCGGTGACCCGGTCCGTGCCCAGGGAGTCAGACTAAGTGGCGCTGTATTAGCGGTAGATGTTGTACGACTACGCCACCCGTTGAATGCAGCTATGGAGCTGCCGCTGCAGGACAGTCCGCTGAGGCCGGTGGATGGATGGTGCAGCGTAGATGGTATAACCCCCAACGGGAGGGGTATGGCCTCAGGGCAGCAGATGTGGATGATGGGGGTAGCAGGAACCACTCGGAGACGGTACGGTGTAGTTCAGGGTCTTTACTGGTGACAACGATAGACCCTCCCGGAGTACTGGCTAGCGATTGGGGCCTGGTCAGTCCTTGAGCAGATGGGATCTCCCCTGGCCAGGCGGAGTTGTAGGCCTCCCAAACTAACTGTACTCTTCTGGCTACCTTGCTAGAGGCGGGTATAAGTAGCCCACGTCCCTGAGTGTACCGTGTGGTGCTCACCCGTATGGCCGGTGACTCGGGGCCTTCTAGTAGCTTCCGCTCCACGACGGCGGTGCTGGTCCCATGCGTGTGACCGTGCCTTCGGGTTTCTTGGCCAGAGGACCTGAAATCCCCTGCCTGACGGATTCTGCTGCTGGGTAGGAGTTAGTCCCCACAGCCTCGGACTCCGGGTCCGGTAAGAAATCTTCTCAGTCAGGGCGAGCTCTGCAGCTGCCAGCCCCTGACTCCTTGTAACACTGCTCCCACAGAGCTCCTGTTGTTTCTTCCCATAGCTGCTTCTCTTCTCTGTCTCTACTTCTGGCATGGCCCAGGAGCTGGGCCCAGCCGGAGCCACAGCTCCCTGTCAGCCCTCCTAGCTGAACTCTCCCTCTGAACTCCCTAACCCTGCCTCAGCCCCAGGTTTATCTAGGGGAAGTTCTTCCCCTCCCAGGACTGGGCAGGAGGTGTGGCATGCATAGGATTCCTGACCAAGAGACCTCCCACCTGCTCTCAGACATAACATTGCTTGTTACTGTGGAAACCAGACCCCTGGGGTGCCACACTTCCATTGTCTTATGGCTATGTGCCCACGATGCAGAAATGCTCAGGATTTTTTCCTGAACGTTTCTGCATCTCCCTGGCAGAAAAAATGCATGCAGATTGTACATGCGTTTTCCTGCCAGGGACATGCGGAAATGGAGCGGTTACCCACTGACATTTCCGCATGTGGATTTACAAGCGCTTTCCAAGCGATAAGCATCACTTGGAAAGTGCTAGTGACAACTAGGTCACACAATATAAATCCATGCAAACAGCATGGATTTATATTGTGTGACCCGAGAGAGTGGTAAAATTAAAAAAATAAATATATACTTTCCCTGTGATGGCCCCCGGTGTCCCGCTCACTCCATTCTCCCTTGCCGGCAACAGTGAAATGAAAGAACTGCCGACGTCAGCGTCGTGTGACCCATCACATGACTCTGACGTCAGCGCAGGTCCTTCGATTCACTGCAAAGTGCTGGGAAGCAAGTAAGAGCGCTGCGCGGGCCGACAGAAGGTAAGTATACCTTTATTTTTTATTTTATTCTTTTTTTACAGATTTTTTAATGGTACCTGGGTGTGGATGAGACTCTCCTCTCTTCTACACCCGGGTACAATCCGCACATTAGAACGCTTGGATTACGCATCTATATATACAGTGATGCGTAATCCATGCGGTCTAATGCAAGTCAATGGTGGCGAAGACGCAGCACTTCCGCAAAATGATTGGTAGTGCTGCGTTTTTTTCCGCAATGACAATCGGCAGAGATAATTTCTGCAGCATGTGCAAAGCACATGCGGATTATCATTGGGGAACATTGCTGCCCTTCTACCGTGTGTTTTTAATGCGTTTTTAATGCATTCCCACAGCTGCAAAAACGCTGCGGAAACGCATTAAAAACGCATCGTGGGCACACAGCCTCTTATCATGGTATTCCAGCTTTAGAGAAGGTGAAAACGTCTTAAAAGACTTGTTCTTCCTGAAGAAATGGTCATTCTTTATGAGGTGTTAAATAGGTGGTTTCCACCTTCTCTAAATGTTTTTCACCACAGTCCAATTTTTGTGAATTGCATTACTACTCTTTTCATCCATTGATCGGTGCGTTCTTCCCATATCGCACCAATGGACACTATTTATCTTCTTGCCCTCAAAAGGTACCATTTTGACCGACATTGTATGAAATATTTGGGGCACAACATGAATAGTAAAGGAAAGAGTTGCCATCTCACCAATTGACAAGCGTGTAAATATTTTGCACCATCAGGCCACTCAAAAATAATTTACCAACATGTATGTTGTTCTTCAGGACACAAACACATGCTGATTAAAAATCCAGCCTACTCCAAACCGTTCAGCTGGCCATTCCATCTCCAAAATTGGTGCATTTTTCACACCAATATTTCCAAATATATACGTTACAAAGCACCTAATGCTGCAGAAAATCTAAAGTTTCAGTAGACAGAATAACTACATTGTTAAAACCAAAAAGAAAATGAAGGCACCTTTGGAGAACTTGATTTTGCTGAGGAGATGGTCACTCTATAAAGGCTAGATCTGCAAATAGGTGTTCTCCAGTACTTACTAATTGTTTTTCTAAAGTTCAACAGTTGCAGATTGTGCTATCGGCCTTATTATCCAATGATGAAACATTCTTCCATTGTCTTATCATGGTATTCCAGCTTTAGAGAAGTTGAAAACATCTTAAAAGACTTGTTCTTCCTGAATAAATGGCCATGCTTTATGAGGTGTTAAATAGGTGGCTTCCACCTTCTCTATATATTTTGCACCACAGTCCAATTTTTGTGTATTGCATTACTATTCTTTTCATCCATTGATCGGTGCTTTCTTACCATATTGCAGCAATGGACACTATTTAACTTCTTGCCATCAAAAGGTACCATTCTGACCCACATTGTATGAAATATTTGGGGAACAACATGAAAAGCAAAAGAAAGAGAGTTGTCATCTCACCAACTGACAAGCGTGTAAATATTCTGCACCATCAGGCCAATCAAAAATAATTTACCAACATGTATGTTGTTCTTTAGCACACGCACATATGGCGTTAAAAAATCCAGCCTCCTCCAACCCCTTCAGCTGGCCATTCCATCTCCAAAATTGGTGAATAACACCAATATTTCCAAATATATAGGTTACAAAGCACCTAATGCTGCAGAAAATCGAGCATTTCAGCAGGCAGAATAACTACATTGTTAAAACCAAAAAGAAAATAAAGGCACCTTTGGAGAACTTGATCTTCTTGAGGAGATGGTCACTCTATAAAGACTAGATCTGCAAATAGGTGTTCTCCAGTACTTACTAATTGTTTTTCTAAAGTTCAACAGATGCAGATTGTGCCATCGTCCTTTTTATCCAATGATGAGACATTCTTCCATTGTCTTATCATGGTATTCCAGCTTGAGAGGTCTTGAAAACATCTTAAAAGACTTGTTCTTCCTGAAGAAATGGCCATTCTTTATGAGGTGTTAAATAGGTGGTTTCCACCTTGTCTATATGTTTTGCACCACAGTCCAATTTTTGTGTATTGCATTACTATTCTTTTCATCCATTGATCGGTGCGTTCTTCCCATATCGCATCAATGGACACTATTTATCTTCTTACCATCAAAAGATACCATTCTGACCCACATTGTATGAAATATTTGGGGCACAACATGAATAGTAAAGGAAAGAGAGTTGCCATCTCACCAATTGACAAGCGTGTAAATATTCTGCACAATCAGCCCACTGAAAAATAATTTACCAACATGTATGTTGTTCTTCAGGACACACACATATGCTGTTAAAAAATCCAGCCTCCTCCAACCCCTTCAGCTGGCCATTCCATCTACAAAATTGGTGAATAACACCAATATTTCCAAATATATAGGTTACAAAGCATCTAATGCTGCAGAAAATCTAACGTTTCAGTAGACAGAATAACTACATTGTTAAAACCAAAAAGAAAATGAAGGCACCTTTGGAGAACTTGATCTTGCTGAGGAGATGGTCACTCTATAAAGGCTAGATCTGCAAATAGGTGTTCTCCAGTACTTACTAATTATTTTTCTAAAGTTCAACAGTTGCACATTGTGCCATTGTCCTTTCTATCCAATGATGAGACATTCTTCCATTGTCTTATTATGGTATTCCAGCTTTAGAGAAGGTGAAAACATCTTAAAAGACTTGTTCTTCCTGAAGAAATGGCCATTCTTTATGAGGTGTTAAATAGGTGGTTTCCACCTTGTCTATAGGTTTTGCACCACAGTCCAATTTTTGTGAATTGCATTACTACTCTTTTCATCCAATGAAAGGTGCGTTCTTCCCATATCGCATCAATGGACACTATTTATCTTCTTGCCATCAAAACGTACCATTCTGACCCACATTGTATAAAATATTTGGGGCTCAACATGAATAGTAAAGGAAAGAGAGTTGCCATCTCACCAATAGAAAAGCGTGTAAATATTCTGCACCATCAGGCCACTAAAAAATAATTTACCAACATGTATGTTGTTCTTCAGGACACGCACATATGCTGTTAAAAAAATCCACCCTCCTCCAACCCCTTCAGCTGCCCATTCTATCTCCAAAATTGGTGAATAACACCAATATTTCCAAATATATAGGTTACAAAGCACCTAATGCTGCAGAAAATCTAAAGTTTCAGTAGACAGAATAACTACATTGTTAAAACCAAAAAGAAAATTAAGGCACCTTTGGAGAACTTGATCTTCTTGAGGAGATGGTCACTCTCTAAAGGCTAGATCTGCAAATAGGTGTTCTACAGTACTTACTAATTGTTTTTCTAAAGTTCAACATTTGCAGATTGTGCCATTGTCCTTTTTATCCAATGATGAGACATTCTTCCATTGTGATATCATGGTATTCCAGTTTTAGAGAAGTTGAAAACATCTTAAAAGACTTGTTCTTCCTGTAGAAATAGCCATTCTTTGAGGTGTTAAATAGGTGGTTTCCACCTTCTCTAAATGCTTTCACCACACTTCAATTTTGGTGTATTGCATTACTACTCTTTTGATCCATTGATCAGTGCGTTCTTCCCATATCGCATCAATGGACACTATTTATCTTCTTGCCATCAAAAGGTACCATTCTGACCCACATTGTATGAAATATTTGGGGCACAACATGAATAGTAAAGGAAAGAGAGTTGGCACTCACCAATTGACAAGCGTGTAAATATTTTGCACCATCAGGCCACTCAAAAATAATTTACCAACATGTATGTTGTTCTTCAGGACCCGAACACATGCTGATAAAAAATCCAGCCACCTCCAACCACTTCAGCTGGCCATTCCATCTCCAAAATTGGTGCATTTTTCACACCAATATTTCCAAATTTATAGGTTACAAAGCACCTAATGCTGCAGAAAATCTAAAGTTTCAGTAGACAGAATAACTACATTGTTAGAATCAAAAAGAAAATTAAGGCACCTTTGGAGAACTTGATCTTCCTGAGGAGATGGTCACTCTATAAAGGCTAGATCTGCAAATAGGTGTTCTCCAGTACTTACTAATTGTTTTTCTAAAGTTCAACAGTTGCAGATTGTGCCATCGTCCTTTTCATCCAATTATGAGATATTCTTCCATTGTCTTATCATGGTATTCCAGCTTTAGAGAAGGTGAAAACATCTTAAAAGACTTGTTCTTCCTGAAGAAATGGCCATTCTTTATGAGGTGTTAAATAGGTGGTTTCCACCTTGTCTATATGTTTTGCACCACAGTCCAATTTTTGTGTATTGCATTACTATTCTTTTCATACATTGATCGGTGCGTTCTTCCCATATCGCATCAATGGACACTATTTATCTTCTTGCCATCAAAAGGTACCATTCTGACCCACATTGTATAAAATATTTTGGGCACAACATGAATAGTAAAGGAAAGAGAGTTGCCATCTCGTTAAATGACAAGTGTGTAAATATTCTGCACCATCAGGCCACTGAAAAATAATTTACCAACATGTATGTTGTCCTTCAGGACACGCACATATGCTGATAAAAAATCCAGCCTCCTCCAACCCCTTCAGCTAGCCATTCCATCTCCAAAATTTGTGAATAACACCAATATTTCCAAATATATAGGTTACAAAGCACCTAATGCTGCAGAAAATCTAGTTTCGATAGGCAGAATAACTACATTGTTAAAACGAAAATGAAAATTAAGGCACCTTTGGAGAACTTGGTCTTCTTGAGGAGATGCTCACTCTATAAAGGCTAGATCTGCAAATAGGTGTTCTCCAGTACTTACTAATTGTTTTTCTTAAGTTCAACAGTTGCAGATTGCGCCATCGTCCTTTTTATCCAATGATGAGACTATCTTCCATTGTCTTATCATGGTATTCCAGTTTTAGAGAATTTGAAAACATCTTAAAAGACATGTTCTTCTTGTAGAAATGGCCATTCTTTATGAGGTGTTAAATAGGTGGATTCCACCTTCTCTAAATGTTTTTCACCATAGTCCAATTTTTGTGTATTGCATTACTACTCGTTTCATCCATTGATCAGTACGTTCTTCCCATATCGCATCAATGGACAGTATTTATCTTCTTGCCCTCAAAAGGTACCATTCTGACCGACATTGTATGAAATATTTGGGGCACAACATGAATAGTAAAGGAAAGAGAGTTGCCATCTCACCAATTAACAAGCGTGTAAATATTTTGCACCATCAGGCCACTCAAAAATAATTTACCAACATGTATGTTGTTCTTCAGGACACAAACACATGCTGATAAAAAATTCAGCCTCCTCCAACCCCTTCAGCTGACCATTCCATCTCCAAAATTGGTGAATAACACCAATATTTCCAAATATATAGGTTACAAAGCACCTAACGCTCCAGAAAATCTAAAGTTTCAGTAGACAGAATAACTACATTGTTAAAACCTAAAAGAAAATTAAGGCACCTTTGGAGAACTTGATCTTCTTGAGGAGATGGTCACTCAATAAAGGCTACATCTGCAAATAGGTGTTCTCCAGTACTTACTAATTGTTTTTATAAAGTTCAACAGTTGCAGATTGCGCCATCGTCCTTTTTATCCAATGATGAGACATTCTTTCATTGTCTTATCATGGTATTCCAGCTTCAGAGAAGTTGAAAACATCTTAAATGACTTGTTCTTCCTGAAGAAATGGCCATTCTTTATGAGGTGTTAAATAGGTGGTTTCCACCTTGTCTATATATTTTGCACCACAGTCCAATTTTTGTGTATTGCATTACTATTCTTTTTATCCATTGATCGGTGCGTTCTTCCCATATCGCATCAATGGACACTATTTATCTTCTTGCCATCAAAAGGTACCATTCTGACCCACATTGTATGAAATATTTGTTGCACCAAATGAATAGTAAAGGAAAGAGAGTTGCCATCTCACCAATTGAAAAGCGTGTAAATATTTTGCACCATCAGGCCACTCAAAAATAATTTACCAACATGTATGTTGTTCTTCAGGACACAAACACATGCTGATAAAAAAATCCATCCTCCTCCAACCCCTTCAGCTGGCCATTCCATCTCCAAAATTGGTGCATTTTTCACACCAATATTTCCAAATATATAGGATACAAAGCACCTAATACTGCAGAAAATCTAAAGTTTCAGTAGACAGAATAACTACATTGTTAAAACCCAAAAAAAATTAAGGCACCTTTGGAGAACTTGATCTTCTTGAGGAGATGGTCACTCTATAAAGGCTAGATCTGCAAATAGGTGTTCTCCAGTACTCACTAATTGTTTTTCTAAAGTTCAACAGTTGCACATTGCGCCATCGTCCTTTTTATCCAATGATGAGACATTCTTCCATTGTCTTATCATGGTATTCCAGCTTTAGAGAAGGTGAAAACATCTTAAAAGACTTGTTCTTCCTGAAGAAATGGCCATTCTTTATGAGGTGTTAAATAGGTGGTTTCCACCTTCTCTAAATGTTTTTCACCACAGTCCAAATTTTGGGTATTGCTTTACTATTATTTTCATCCATTGATCAGTGTGTTCTTCCCATATCCCATCAATGGACACTATTTATCTTCTTGCCATCAAAAGGTACCATTCTGACCCACATTGTATGAAATATTTGGGGCACAACATGAATAGTAAAGGAAAGAGAGTTGCCATCTCACCAATTGACAAGCGTGTAAATATTCTGCACCATCAGACACGCACATATGCTGTTAAAAAATCCAGGCTCCTCCAACCCCTTCAGCTGGCCATTCCATCTCCAACATTGGTGAATAACACCAATATTTCCAAATATATACAGTACAGACCAAAAGTTTGGACACACCTTCTCATTTAGAGATTCTTCTGTATTTTCATGACTATGAAAATTGTACATTCACAATGAAGGCATCAAAACTATTAATTAATTGACAGATGTGAAATTATATACTTAACAAAAAAGTGTGAAACAACTGAAAATATGTCTTATATTCTAGGTTCTTCAAAGTAGCCACCTTTTGCTTTGATGACTGCTTTGCACACTCTTAACATTCTCTTGATGAGCTTCAAGAAGTAGTCACCGGAAATGGTCTTCCAACAACCTTGAAGGAGTTCCCAGAGATGCTTAGCACTTGTTGGTCCTTTTGCCTTCACTCTGCGGCCCAGCTCACCCCAAACTATCTCGATTGGGTTCAGGTCTGGTGACTGTGGAGGTCAGGTGCTCTGGCGTAGCACCCCATCACTCTCTCTCGGTCAAATAGCCCTTACACAGCCTGGAGGTGTGTTTGGGGACATTGTCCTGCTGAAAAATAAATAATGGTCCAACTAAACACAAACCGGATGGAATAGCATGCCGCTGCAAGATGCTGTGGTAGCCATGCTGGTTCAGTATGCCTTCTATTTTGAACAAATCCCCAACAGTGTCACCAGCAAAGCACCCCCACACCATCACATCTCCTCCTCCATGCTTCACGGTGGGAACCAGGCATGTAGAGTCCATCCGTTCACCTTTTCTGCATCGCGCAAAGACACGGTGGTTGGAACCAAAGATCTCAAATTTGGACTCATCAGACCAAAGCACAGATTTTTACTGGTCTAATGTCCATTCCTTGTGTTCTTTAGTCCAAACAAGTCTCTTCTGCTTGTTGCCTGTCCTTAGCAGTGGTGTCATAGCAGCTATTTTACCATGAAGGCCTGCTGCACAAAGTCTCCTCTTAACAGTTGTTGTAGAGATGTGTCTGCTGCTAGAACTCTGTGTGGCATTGACCTGGTCTCTAATCTGAGGCTGCTGTTAACCTGCGATTTATGAGGCTGGTGACTCGGATAAACTTATCCTCAGAAGCAGAGGTGACTCTTGGTCTTCCTTACCTGGGGCGGTCCTCATGTGAGCCAGTTTCTTTGTAGCGCTTGATGGTCTTTGCAACTTCACTTGGGTACACTTTCAAAGTTAGCCCAATTTTTCGGACTGACTGACCTTCATTTCTTAAAGTAATGATGGCCACTCATTTTTCTTTACTTAGCTGCTTTTTTCTTGTCATAATACAAATTCTAACAGTCTATTCAGTAGGACTATCAGCTGTGTATCCACCAGACTTCTGCACAACACAACTGCTGGTCTCAACCCCATATATAAGGCAAGAAATCCCACTTATTAAACCTGACAGGGCACACCTGTAAAGTGAAAACCATTTCCAGTGGCTACCTCTTGAAACTCATCAGGAGAATGCCAAGAGAGTGCAAAGCAGTCATCAAAGCAAAAGGTGGCTTCTTTGAAGAACCTAGAATATAAGACATATTTTCAGTTGTTTCACACTTTTTTGTTACGTGTATAATTCCACATGTGTTAATTCATAGTTTTGATGTCTTCAGTGTCAATGTACAATTTTCATAGTCATGAAAATACAGAAAAATCTTAAATGAGAATGTGTGTCCAAACTTTTGGTCACTACTGTAGGTTACAAAGCACCTAATGCTGCAGAAAATCTAAAGTTTTAGTAGGCGAATAACACCAATATTTCCAAATATATTGGTTACAAAGCACCTAATGCTGCAGAAAATCTAACGTTTCAGTAGGCAGAATAACTACATTGTTAAAACCTAAAAGAAAATTAAGGCACCTTTGAAGAACTTGATCTTGCTGAGGAGATGGTCACTCTATAAAGGCTAGTTCTGCAAATAGGTGTTCTCCAGTACTTACTAATTATTTTTCTAAAGTTCAACAGTTGCAGATTGTGCCATCGTCCTTTTTATCCAATGATGAGACATTCTTCCATTGTCTTATCATGGTATTCCAGCTTTAGAGAAGTGGAAAACATCTTAAAAGACTTGTTCTTCCTGAAGAAATGGCCATTCTTGATGAGGTGTTAAATAGGTGGTTTCCACCTTTTCTAAATCTTTTTCACCACAGACCAAATTTTGTGTATTGCATTACTATGCTTTTCATCCATTGATCGGTGCGTTCTTCCCATATCACATCAATGGACACTATTTATCTTCTTACCATCAAAAGATACCATTGTGACCCACATTGTATGAAATATTTATGGCACAACATGAATAGTAAAGGAAAGAGAGTTGCCATCTCACCAATTGACAAGCGTGTAAATATTCTGCACCATCAGGCCACTGAAAAATAATTTACCAACATGTATGTTGTTCTTCAGGACCCGCACATATGCTATTAAAAAATCCAGCCTCCTCCAACCCTTTCAGCTGGCCATTCCATCTCCAAAATTGGTGAATAACACCAATATTTCCAAATATATAGGTTACAAAGCACCTAACGCTCCAGAAAATCTAAAGTTTCAGTAGACAGAATAACTACATTGTTAAAACCTAAAAGAAAATTAAGGCACCGTTGGAGAACTTGATCTTCTTGAGGAGATGGTCACTCTATAAAGGCTAGATCTGCAAATAGGTGTTCTCCAGTACTTACTAATTGTTTTTCTAAAGTTCAACAGTTGCAGATTGAGCCATCGTCCTTTTTATCCAATCATGAGACATTCTTCCATTGTCTTATCATGGTATTCCAGCTTTAGAGAAGGTGAAAACATCTTAAAAGACTTGTTCTTCCTGAAAAATGGCCATTCTTTATGAGGTGTTAGATAGGTGGTTTCCACCTTGTCTATATGTTCTGTACTACAGCCCAATTTTTGTGTATTGCATTACTATTCTTTTCATCCACTGATCGGTGCTTTCTTCCCATATCGCATCAATGGACACTATTTATCTTCTTGCCATCAAAAGGTACCATTCTGACCCACATTGTATGAAATATTTGGGGCAGAACAGGAATAGTAAAGGAAAGAGAGTTGCCATCTCACCAATTGACAAGCGTGTAAATATTCTGCACCATCAGGACACTGAAAAATAATTTACCAACATGTATGTTATTCTTCTGGACACGCACACATGCTGTTAAAAAATCCAGCCTCCTCCAACCCCTTCAGCTGGTCATTTCATCTCCTAAATTGATGCATTTTTCACACCAATATTTCCAAATATATAGGTTACAAAGCACCTAATGCTGCAGAAAATCTAAAGTTTCAGTAGACAGAATAACTACATTGTTAAAACCAAAAAGAAAATTAAGGCACCTTTGGAGAACTTGATCTTCCTGAGGAGATGTTCACTCTATAAAGACTAGATCTGCAAATATGTGTTCTCCAGTACTTACTAATTGTTTTTCTAATGATCAACATTTGCAGATTGTGCCATTGTCATTTTTATCCAATGATGAGACATTCTTCCATTGTCTTATCTTGGTATTCCAGCTTAAGAGAAGTTGAAAACATCTTTAAAGACTTGTTCTTCCTGAAGAAATGGTCATTCTTTATGAGGTGTTAAATAGGTGGTTTTCACCTTGTCTATATGTTGTGCATCACAGTCTAGTTTTTGTGTATTGCATTACTATTCTTTTCATCCATTGATCAATGTGTTCTTCCCATATCGCATCAATGGACACTATTTATCTTCTTGCCATCAAAAGGTTCCATTCTGACCCACATTGTATGAAATATTTTGGGCACAACATGAATAGTAAAGGAAAGAGAGTTGCCATCTCACCAATTGACAAGCATGTAAATATTTTGCACCATCAGGACACTCAAAAATAATTTACCAACATGTTTGTTGTTCTTCAGGACACGAACACATTGTGATAAAAAATCCAGCCTCCTCCAACCCCTTCAGCTGGTTATTCCATCTCCAAAATTGGTGAATAATACCAATATTTCCATGTATATAGGTTACAAAGCACCTAATGCTGCAGAAAATCTAACGTTTCAGTAGGCAGAATAACTACATTGTTAAAACCAAAAAGAAAATTAAGCACCTTTCGAGAACTTGATCTTGCTGAGAAGATGGTCACTCTATAAAGGCTAGATCTGCAAATAGGTGTTCTCCAGTACTTACTAATTCTTTTTCTTAAGTTCAACAGTTTCAGTTTGTGCCATCGTCCTTTTTATCCAATGATGAGACATTCTTCCATTGTCTTATCATGGTATTCCAGCTTTAGAGAAGTTGAAAACATCTTAAAAGACTTGTTCTTCCTGAAGAAATGGCCATTCTATATGAGGTGTTAAATAGGTGATTTCCACCTTTTCTAAAAGTTTTTCACCACAGTCCAAATTTTGTGTATTTCATTACTATCCTTTTCATCCATTGATCAGTGCGTTCTTCCCATATCGCATCAATGGACACTATTTATCTTCTTGCCATCAAAAGGTACCATTCTGACCCACATTGTTTGAAATATTTGGGGCACAACATGAATAGTAAAGGAAAGAGAGTTGCCATCTCACCAATTGACAAGCGTGTAAATATTTTGCACCATCAGGCCACTGAAAAATAATTTACCAACATGTATGTTGTTCTTCAGGACACGAGCACATGCTGATAAAAAATCCAGCCTCCTCCAACCCCTTCAGCTGGCCATTCCATCTCCGAAACCGGTGAATAACACCAATATTTCCAAATATATAGGTTACAAAGCAAATAATTCTTCAGAAAATCTAAAGTTTTAGTAGGCAGAATAACTACATTGTTAAAACCAAAAAGAAAATTAAGGCACATTTGGAGAACTTGATCTTCTTGAGGAGATGGTCATTCTATAAAGGCTAGATCTGCAAATAGGTGTTCTCCAGTACTTACTAATTCTTTTTCTAAAGTTCAACAGTTGCAAATTGCACCCTCGACCTTTTTATCCAATGATGAGACATTCTTCCATTGTCTTATCATGGTATTCCAGCTTTAGAGAAGGTGAAAACATCTTAAAAGACTTGTTCTTCCTGAAGAAATGGCCATTCTTTATGAGGTGTTAAATAGGTGGTTTCCACCTTCTCTAAATGTTTTGCACCACAGTCCAATTTTTGTGTATTGCATTACTATTCTTTTCATCCATTCATCGGTGCGTTCTTCCCATATCGCATCAATGGACACTATTTATCTTCTTACCATCAAAAGGTACCATTCTGACCCACATTGTATGAAATATTTGGGGCACAACATGAATAGTAGAGGAAAGAGAGTTGCCATCTCACCAGTTGACAAGCGTGTAAATATTCTGCACCATCAGGCCACTGAAAAATAATTTACCAACATGTATGTTGCTCTTCAGGACACGAACACATGCTGTTAAAAAATCCAGCCTCCTCTAACCCCTTCAGCTGGCCATTCCATCTCCAAAATTGGTAAATAACACCAATATTTCCAAATACATAAGTTACAAAGCACCTAATGCTGCAGAAAATCTAACGTTTCAGTAGGCTGAATAACTACATTGTTAAAACCATTAAGAAAATTAAGGCACCTTTGGGGAACTTGATCTTGCTGAGGAGATGGTCTCTCTATAAAGGCTAGATCTGCAAATAGGTGTTCTCCTGTACTTACTAATTGTTTTTCTAAAGTTCAACAGTTGCAGATTGCGCCATCGTCCTTTTTATCCAATGATGAGACATTCTCCCATTGTGATATCATGGTATTCCAGTTTTGGAGAAGTTGAAAACATCTTAAAAGACTTGTTCTTCCTGAAGAAATGGCCCTTCTTTATCAGGTGTTAAATACGTGGTTTCCACCTTCTCTAAATGTTTTTCATCACAGTCCAATTTTTGTGTATTGCATTACTACTCTTTTCATCCATTGATCAGTGCGTTCTTCCCATATCCCATCAATGAACACTATTTATCTTCTTGCCCTCAAAAGGTACCATTCTGACCCACATTGTATGAAATATTTGGGGCACAACATGAATAGTAAAGGAAAGAGATTTGCCATCTCACCAATTGACAAGCGTTTAAATATTTTGCACCATCAGGCCACTCAAAAATATTTTACCAACATGTATATTGTTCTTCACGAAACGCACATATGCGGTTAAAAAATCCAGCCTCCTCCAACCCCATCAGCTGGCCATTCCATCTCCAAAATTGGTGAATAACACCAATATTTACAAATATATAGGTTACAAAGCACCTAATGCTGCAGAAAGTCTAAAGTTTCAGTAGACAGAATAACTACATTGTTAAAACCAA
Source organism: Phyllobates terribilis (assembly GCF_046119375.1). Taxonomy (NCBI): domain Eukaryota; kingdom Metazoa; phylum Chordata; class Amphibia; order Anura; family Dendrobatidae; genus Phyllobates; species Phyllobates terribilis. The sequence continues at coordinate 11,555,507 of NW_027362772.1, read as the reverse complement.
AAAGAAAATTAAGGCACCTTTGGAGAACTTGATCTTCTTGAGGAGATGGTCACTCTATAAAGGATAGATCTGCATATTAGGTGTTCTCCAGTACTTACTAATTGTTTTTCTAAAGTTCAACAGTTGCATATTGTGCCATCGTCCTTTTTATCCAATGATGAGACATTCTTCCATTGTCTTATCATGTTATTCCAGCTTTAGAGAAGGTGAAAACATCTTAAAAGACTTGTTCTTCTTGAAGAAATGGCCATTCTTTATGAGGTGTTAAATAGGTGGTTTCCACCTTGTCTATATGTTTTGCACCACAGTCCAATTTTTGTGTATTGCATTACTATTCTTTTCATCCATTGATCGGTGCGTTCTTCCCATATCGCACCAATGGACACTGTTTATATTCTTGCCATGAAAAGGTACCATTCTGACCCACATTGTATGAAATATTTGGGGCACAACATGAATAGTAAAGGAAAGAGATTTGCCATCTCACCAGTTGACAAGCGTGTAAATATTCTGCACCATCAGGCCACTGAAAAATAATTTACCAACATGTATGTTGCTCTTCAGGACACGCACATATGCTGTTAAAAAATACAGCCTCCTCCAACCCCTTCAGCTGGCCATTCCATCTCCAAAATTGGTGAATAACACCAATATTTCCAAATATATAAGTTACAAAGCACCTAATGCTGCAGAAAATCTAAAGTTTTGAAAGGCAGAATAACTACATTGTTAAAACCAAAAAGAAAATTAAGGCACCTTTGGAGAACTTGATCTTGCTGAGGAGATGGTCTCTCTATAAAGGCTAGATCTGCAAATAGGTGTTCTCCAGTACTTACTAATTGTTTTTCTAAAGTTCAACAGTTGCAGATTGCGCCATCGTCCTTTTTATCCAACGATGAGATATTCTCCCATTGTGATATCATGGTATTCCAGTTTTGGAGAAGTTGAAAACATCTTAAAAGACTTGTTCTTCCTGAAGAAATGGCCCTTCTTTATCAGGTATTAAATAGGTGGTTTCCACCTTCTCTAAATGTTTTTCACCACAGTCCAATTTTTGTGTATTGCATTACTATTCTTTTCATCCATTGATCAGTGCGTTCTTCCCATATCGCATCAATGAACACTATTTATCTTCTTGCCCTCAAAAGGTACCATTCTGACCCACATTGTATGAAATATTTGGGGCACAACATGAATAGTAAAGGAAAGAGAGTTGCCATCTCACCAATTGACAAGCGTTTAAATATTTTGCACCATCAGGCCACGCAAAAATAATTTACCAACATGTATGTTGTTCTTCAGCAAATGAACACATGCTGATAAAAAATCCAGCCTCCTCCAACCCCTTCATCTGGCTATTCCATCTCCAAAATTGGTGAATAACACCAATATTTCCAAATATATAGGTTACAAAGCACCTAATGCTGCAGAAAATCTAACGTTTCAGTAGGCAGAATAACTACATTGTTAAAACCAAAAAGAAAATTAAGGCACCTTTGGAGAACTTGATTTTGCTGAGGAGATGGTCTCTCTATAAAGGCTAGATCTGCAAATAGGTGTTCTCCAGTACTTACTAATTGTTTTTCTAAAGTTCAACAGTTGCAGATTGTGCCATTGTCCTTTTTATCCAATGATGAGACATTCTTCCATTGTCTTATCATGGTATTCCAGCTTTAGAGAAGTTGAAAACATCTTAAAAGACTTGTTCTTCCTGAAGAAATGGCCATTCTTTATGAGGTGTTAAATAGGTGGTTTCTACCTTCTCTAAATGTTTTTCACCACAGTCCAATTTTTGTGTATTGAATTACTACTCTTTTCATCCATTGATCAGTGCGTTCTTCCCATATCGCATCAATGGACACTATTTATGTTCTTGCCCTCAAAAGGTACCATCTGACCCACATTGTATGAAATATTAGGGGCACAACATGAATAGTAAAGGAAAGAGAGTTGTCATCTCACCAATTAACAAGTGTGTCAATATTTTGCACCATCAGGCCACTCAAAAATAATTTACCAACATGTATGTTGTTCTTCAGGACACAAACACATGCTGATAAAAAATCTAGCCTCCTCCAACCCCTTCAGCTGGCCATTCCATCTCCAAAATTGGTGCATTTTTCACACCAATATTTCCAAATATATAGGTTACAAAGCACCTAATGCTGCAGAAAATCTAATGTTTCAGGAGGCAGAATAACTACATTGTTAAAACCAAAAAGAAAAGTAAGGCACCTATGGAGAACTTGATCTTCTTGAGGAGATGGTCACTCTATAAAATATAAATCTGCAAATAGGGTTCTCCAGTACTTACTAATTGTTTTATAAAGTTCAACAGTCGCAGATTGCGCCATCATCCTTTTTATCCAATGATGAGACATTGTTCCATTGTCTTATCATGGTATTCCAGCTTTAGAGAAGTTGAAAACTTCTTAAAAGACTTGTTCTTCCTGAAGAAATGGCCATTCTTTATGAGGTGTTAAATAGGTGGTTTCCACCTTGTCTATATGTTTTGCACCACAGTCCAATTATTGCATTACTATTCTTTTCATCCTTTGATCGGGGCGTTCTTCCCTTATCGCATCAATGGACACTATTTATCTTCTTGCCATCAAAACGTACCATTCTGACCCACTGTTAGGGGGAGCGGTTGCAGACAACTTTGTTTAATGGAACGCAACCAACCCCGGGGTCCGCGATGCAGCCTAGAGGACTGCTGCCGAACACTTTCTGGGTGGAAAGGCAAACAACAACTAAATGATAAACCCTTCCGTGTTAACTTCACACCGGACAGGGTATAGCGGTACCCTCTATCTCCGTTTACTGCACGGAGGAGAGAGCGACCGGCGACGCACCTAACAAATATCTTAGCCCTTCGTGTTAATGCACACGGAAGGGAAAGACGGTACACACAATCTCCAAGAACCGCAGGGAGACGTGTGTCCGTGGGAACAGCAGTAGCCCTGTCTTTGATACAGGTGCTACGCTATGGGGATTGGCGCTAAAGCGGTTCACACAATCTCCAAGAACCGCAGGGAGACGTGTGACCGGACTATGAGCAGTAGCCCTGTCTTCGGTACAGGCGCTACACTATAGGAGACGGCGCTAGCATGTGGGTGATTCCCGCCGAGTACTCGAGCACTCAGCCGGCGTGCTACCGGACTGAGCAAACCCGCTCTATTTAACTCACAGGCGGCTCGGGGTGTAAGGGCGAACCCCCTGGTTAGAGCCAGTCAGTGAAGCGAAGCTACCTGCCTCTATGGAGCTAAACCTGCCTAGCGGAAACTATGGCTCTTTGAGCCCGGAGTCAGCGTGCACACCACAAACAGCTAGCTCAAATGATCTGAGCGCGTCGCCATCTTTGTGGGCGGGCCTTTTAAAGACTAAGCCCTGCCCACCAACGCGCTATTGGTGACGTTAACCGTGAACCAATCAGGCGATGCCAGGTCACCGGGTCAGGTGGGTGCCAACCCACCAATCATGAGCCGCCAGGTCACGGACATGCTCAGTGCGGCAAAACCTGGACTTCGATTCCACAAGCCCTGTCTCACTCTGCAACCCAGGCTTAACATTGCTAGGCACAACTACCTGGGAGACAAGCAGGGTTCGTGGACCAGCTAGGCGTTCGGGCTGAAGGCGATGCTGAACAGCATCAGCCCCAGCTGGACTGAAATGGGAGACCACAGAAGGTCCTGGACCCATTTTGAATCCAGCATCAGACCGACGCCTAACATTTTCCCCCCCCTTGAACATCCCCCTCCACTTGACGCTCATTTTCCTCCATGAGCCGGGGGGCAAGGATGTGGTCCAACGGGTCACAGAGAGGATTCACGAAACAGTGACCCCTCCGGTGTACAGGGTACTCTCTTTTAGGACGGGAAGCAGTGATAACAGGTTCTCTATGCGTAGGATCCTTCATGGGTGACAGGGAGGAAGGACCCACTGGTCTCTGGCGAAAAGATTTATCTCTCGCACAGACAAGACACGCGAAAACAAAGTCCTTGACATCCTGGCGCCACCGGGGCCACCAATATGACCGTAGAAGGGACTTAGTGGTACGTTTGACCCCCAGGTGAGCTTCGATCTTAGGGGCATGAGCCCAGGAGAGCACCATACTCCGTAGATTAGGGGACACAAACGTCCTCCCCGACGGAACCGGGTTGGAGGACACTGCAGCCACCCTCTCTTTCTCAGAGTTCTTAGCGACAAAATCAGACAAGGATCGGGTCCTGGAAACAGACAAGGAATCTGTACCGGATGTCGAAATGATAGAAGGGTCAGAGACTACCCTCCGGCTGACTTTGCCCAAACACTGAGATGCACAATTCCCACTCCAGGAAGAAATTCTCCCCGTATTCCAGTTAATGTGTGGAGTATGACAACGTAACCAGGGGAGCCCCAATAACACCTCGTCTAATCCACCGGGAACAATAAGAAATGAAATAACCTCTCGGTGGCCCTGAGGAAATGACATGGTGAGAGGGATCGACTGATGGGTGATTTGCACATCCAGGAGTGAACCATTGGCAAAAAAATGTTCATGGGACTAGAGAGTAGCTCAATAGCGATGGCATGCCTCTGGGCAAACGTAGATAATAAAAAATTGCCATCAGCACCAGAGTCCACCCACGCCTTGGCAGAGACTGCAGCTTTACCAAAGGACAGTGTCACATTATGTAATCATTTGGAGGAAGAAGTCCCGGAATTAAATACACCTCCTCCAACGTTGGTAAGACCTACTCGTTTTACCGACGGCTTGGAACCCTTATTTACGGGGCGCTCCACGATATGTGCAGAGCGGGAACGAGAGGAACTAGACTTAGACAGGGATATATCCGTAGCCTCAGGCTCCGGGTCGAGAGTCTTGGGTTTGAAAATGGGTCTAAAGGCAGATGGTGACAATAGATACTGAGGTTTGGCAACCTCCATCTCTAACTTATGTTCCGCATGACGCAAGTCAATACGGTCAGCGAGAGATATTAACTCCTCCAGAGAGGTTGGGATTTCTCTGGTAGATAAAGCATCTTTAATATACCCAGCCAGACCCTTCCAAAACACCGGGATAAGCGACTGCTCAGACCAATCCAGTTCAGCCGCTAGGGTTCTGAACTGGACGGCATAGTGGCTGGCGGTGGCTGAACCCTGGGCCAACGCAAGAAGCTCAAGAGCCGTATCATGCGTGACATGAGGACCCAGAAAAAACACTTTTTAGAGTCTTAAGGAATAGGCCCGAATTTATTATAACCGGGTCGTTACGTTCCCATAGGGGAGTAGCCCACTCCAGAGCCCTGTGAGAGAGTAATGAGATGATATATCCCACTTTGGCTCTTTCGTAGGGGAACCGTGCTTCCATCATCTCCAAATGAATGGAGCATACATTAATAAAGCCCCTGCAAAGTTTACTATCCCCAGAAAATTTATCCGGGAGGGAAAACCGGGGTAATGGGGCACTTGCAGTGGTTGCAGCATTCACTGCAGCCGAGTTAATAATGTTGGCTGCTAGTGTAGCCGCCTGGGAAGCTACTGTAGTGATATCAGCGACCGGAGCAGTTTGTTCCAGAGATTTAAGTCTGGCCTCCAGTTGCTGTATGTACCGATGCAGTTGTTTAGTGTCGGCCATGTTCGGCAAGACCCTGGCGCTCAGATACTGTTAGGGGGAGCGGTTGCAGACAACTTTATTTAATGGAAAGCAACCGACCCCGGGTCCGCGATTCAGCCTAGAGGACTGCTGCTGAACACTTTCCGGGTGGAAAGGCAAATGACAACTAAATGATAAACCCTTCCGTGTTAACTTCACACCGGACAGGGTATAGCGGTACGCTCTATCTCCGTTTACTGCACGGAGGAGAGAGCGACCGGCGACGCACCTGACAAATATCTTAGCCCTTCGTGTTAACGCACACGGAAGGGAAAGACGGTACACACAATCTCCAAGAACCGCAGGGAGACGTGCGTCCGTGGGAACAGCAGTAGCCCTGTCTTTGATACAGGCGCTACGCTATGGGGATTGGCACTAAAGCGGTTCACACAATCTCCAAGAACCGCAGGGAGACGTGTGACCGGACTATGAGCAGTAGCCCTGTCTTCGGTACAGGCGCTACGCTATAATAGATGGCGCTAGCGTGCGGGTGATTCCCTCCGGGTACTCGAGCACTCAGCCGGCGTGCTACCGGACTGAGCAAACCCGCTCTATTTAACTCACAGGCGGCTCGGGGTGTAAGGGCGAACCCCCTAGTTAGAGCCAGTCAGCGAAGCTACCTGCCGCTATGGAGCTAACCGGCCTCTATGGAGCTAAACCTGCCTAGCGGAAACTATGGCTCTTTGAGCCCGGAGTCAGCGTGCACACCACAAACAGCTAGCTCAAATGATCTGAGCGCGTCGTCATCTTTGTGGGCGGGCCTTTTAAAGACTAAGCCCTGCCCACTGACGCGCTATTGGTGACGTTACCCGTGAACCAATCAGGCGGTGCCAGGTCACCGTGTCAGGTGGGTGCCAACCCACCAATCATGAGCCGCCAGGTCACGGACATGCTCAGTGCGGAAAAACCTGGACTTAGATTCCACAAGCCCTGTCTCACTCTGCAACCCAGGCTTAACATTGCTAGGCACAACTACCTGGGAGACAAACAGGGCTCGCGGACCAGCTAGGCGTTGGGGCTGATGGTGATGCTGAGCAGCATCAGCCCTGGCTGGACTGAAATGAGAGACCACAGAAAGTCCTGGACCCATTTCAAATCCAGCACCAGACCAACGCCTAACAACCACATTGTATGAAATATTTGGGACACAACATGAATAGTAAAGGAAAGACAGATGCCATCTCACCAATTGACAAGCATGTAGATTTTTTGCACCATCAGGCCACTCAAAAATAATTTACCAACATGTATGTTGTTCTTCAGGACACAAACACATGCTGATAAAAAATCCAGCCTCCTCCAACCCCTTCAGTTGGTCATTTCATCTCCTAAATTGATGCATTTTTCACACCAATATTTCCAAATATATAGGTTACAAAGCACCTAATGCTGCAGAAAATCTAACGTTTCAGTAGGCAGAATAACTACATTGTTAAAACCAAAAAGAAAATTAAGGCACCTTTGGAGAACTTGATCTTCTTGAGGAGATGGTCACTCTATAAAGGCTAGATCTGCAAATAGGTGTTCTCCAGTACTTACTAATTGTTTTTCTAAAGTTCAACAGTTGCAGATTGCGCCATCGTCCTTTTTATCCAATGATGAGACATTCTTCCATTGTCTTATCATGGTATTCTAGCTTTACAGAAGGTGAAAACATCTTAAAAGACTTGTTCTTCCTGAAGAAATGACCATTCTTTATGAGGTGTTAAATAGGTGGTTTCCACCTTTTCTAAATGTTTTTCACCACAGTCCAATTTTTGTGTATTACATTACTACTCTTTTCATCCATTGATCAGTGGGTTCTTCCCATATCGCATCAATGGACACTATTTATCTTCTTGCCATCAAAAGGTACCATTCTGACCCACATTGTATGAAATATTTGAGGCACAACATGAATAGTAAAGGAAAGAGAGTAGCCATCTCACCAATTGACAAGCGTGTAAATATTTTGCACCATCAGGCCACTCAAAAATAATTTACCAACAGGTATGTTGTTCTTCAGGACACGAACACATGCTGATAAAAAATCCAGCCTCCTCCAACCCCTTCAGCTGGCCATTCCATCTCCAAAATTGGTGCATTTTTCACACCAATATTTCCAAATATATAGGTTACAAAGCACCTAATGTTGCAGAAAATCTAACGTTTCAGTAGGCAGAATAACTACATTGTTAAAACCAAAAAGAAAATTAAGGCACCTTTGGAGAACTTGATCTTGCTGAGGAGATGGTCACTCTATAAAGGCTAGATCAGCAAATATGTGTTCTCCAGTACTTACTAATTCTTTTTCTAAAGTTCAACAGTTGCAGATTGCGCCATCTTCCTTTTTATCCAATGATGAGACATTCTTCCATTGTCTTATCATGGTATTCCAGCTTTAGAGAAGTTGAAAACATCTTAAAAGACTTGTTCTTCCTGAAGAAATGGCCATTCTTTATGAGGTGTTAAATAGGTGGTTTCCACCTTCTCTAAATGTTTTTCACCACAGTCAAATTTTTGTGAATTGCATTACTATTCTTTTCATCCATTGATCGGTGCGTTCTTCCCATATCGCATCAATGGACACTATTTATCTTCTTGCCTTCAAAAGGTACCATTCTGACCCACATTATATGAAATATTTGGAGCACAACATGAATAGTAAAGGAAAGAGAGTTGCCATCTCACCAATTGACAAGCGTGTAAATATTCTGCACCATCAGCCAATGAAAAAAAATTTACAAAAAAGTATGTTGTTCTTCAGGACACGCACATATGCTGTTAAAAAATCCAGCCTCCTCCAACCCCTTCAGCTGGCCATTCCATCTCCAAAATTGGTGAATAACACCAATATTTCCAAATATATAGGTTACAAAGCACCTAATGCTGCAGAAAATCTAAAGTTTCAGTATACAGAATAACTACATTGTTAAAATCAAAAAGAAAATTAAGGCACCTTTGGAGAACTTGATCTTCCTGAGGAGATTGTCACTATATAAAGGCTAGATCTGCAAATAGGTGTTCTCCAGTACTTACTAATTGTTTTTCTAAAGTTCAACAGTTGCAGATTGCGCCATCGTCCTTTTTTATCCAACGATGAGACATTCTTCCATTGTCTTATCATGGTATTCCAGCTTTAGAGAAGTTGAAAACATGTTAAAAGATTTGTTCTTCCTGAAGAAATGGCCATTCTTTATGAGGTGTTAAATAGGTGGTTTCCACCTTGTCTATATGTTTTGCACCACAGTCCAATTTTTGTGTATTGCATTACTATTTTCATCCATTGATCAGTGCATTCTTCCCATATCGCATCAATGGACACTATTTATCTTCTTGCCATCAAAAGGTACCATTCTGACCCACATTGTTTGAAATATTTGGGGCACAACATGAATACTAAAGGAAAGAGAGTTGCCATCTCACCAATTGACAAGCGTGTAAATATTTTGCACCATCAGGCCACTGAAAAATAATTTACCAACATGTATGTTGTTCTTCAGGACACAAACACATGCTGATAAAAAATCCAGCCACCTCCAACCCCTTCAGCTGGCCATTCCATCTCCAAAATTGGTGAATAACACCAATATTTCCAAATATATAGGTTACAAAGCACCTAATGCTACAGAAAATCTAAAGTTTCAGTAGACAGAATAACTACATTGCTAAAATCAAAAAGAAAATGAAGGCACCTTTGGAGAACTTGATCTTCCTGAGGAGATGGTCACTCTATAAAGGCTAGATCTGCAAATATGTGTTCTCCAGTACTTAGTAATTGTTTTTCTAAAGTTCAACAGTTGCAGATTGTGCCATTGTCCTTTTTAACCAATGATGAGACATTCTTCCATTGTCTTATCATGGTATTCCAGCTTTAGAGAAGGTGAAAACATCTTAAAAGACTTGTTCTTCCTGAAGAAATGGCCATTCTTTATGAGGTGTTAAATAGGTGGTTTCCACCTTGTCTATATGTTTTGCACCACAGTCCAATTTTTCTGTATTGCATTACTATTATTTTCATCCATTGATCGGTACATTCTTCCCATATCGCATCAATGGACACTATTTATCTTCTTGCCATCAAAAGGTACCATTGTGAACCACATTGTATGAAATATTTGGGGCACAACATGAATAGTAAAGGAAAGAGAGTTGCCATCTTACCAATTGACAAGCGTGTAAATATTCTGCACCATCAAGCCACTGAAAAATAATTTACCAACATGTATGTTGTTCTTCAGGACACGCACATATGCTGTTAAAAAATCCAGCCTCCTCCAACCCCTTCAGCTGGCCATTCCATCTCCAAAATTGGTGAATAACACCAATATTTCCAAATATATAGGTTACAAAGCACCTAATGGTGCAGAAAATCTAAAGTTTCGGTAGGCTGAATAACTACATTGCTAAAACCAAAAAGAAAATTAAGGCACCTTTGGAGAACTTGATCTTGCTGAGGAGATGGTCTCTCTATAAAGGCTAGATCTGCAAATAGGTGTTCTCCAGTACTTACTAATTCTTTTTCTAAAGTTCAACAGTTGCACATTGTGCCATTGTCCTTTTTATCCAATGATGAGACATTCTTCCATTGTCTTATCATGGTATTCCCTGTTTTAGAGAAGTTGAAAACATCTTAAAAGACTTGTTCTTCCTGAAGAAATGGCCATTCTCTATGAGGTGTTAAATAGGTGGTTTCCACCTTCTCTAAATGTTTTCACCACAGTCCAATTTTTGTGTATTGTATTTCTACTCTTTTCATCCATTGATCGGTGCGTTCTTCCCATATCGCATCAATGGACACTATTTATCTTCTTGCCATCAAAAGGTACCATTCTGACCCACATTGTATGAAATATTTGGGGCACAACATGAATAGTAAAGGAAAGAGAGTTGCCATCTCCAAAATTGACAAGCGTGTAAATATTTTGCACCATCAAGCCACTCAAAAATAATTTACCAACATGTATGTTGTTGCTCAGGACCCGAACACATGCTGATAAAAAATCCAGCCTCCTCCAACCCCTGCAGCTGGCCATTCCATCTCCAAAATTGGTGAATAACACCAATATTTCCAAATATATAGGTTACAAAGCACCTAATGCTGCAGAAAATCTAAAGTTTCAGTAGACAGAATAACTACATTGTTAAAACTAAAAAGAAAATTAAGGCACCTTTGGAGAACTTGATCTTCTTGAGGAGATGGTCACTCTATAAAGGCTAGATCTGCAAATAGGTGTTCTCCAGTACTTACTAATTACTTTTCTAAAGTTCAACAGTTGCAGATTGTGCCATTGTCCTTTTTATCCAATGATGAGACATTCTTCCATTGTCTTATTATGGTATTCCAGGTTTAGAAAAGTTGAAAAAATCTTAAAAGACTTGTTCTTCCTGAAGAAATGGCCATTCTTTATTAGGTGTTAAATAGGTGGTTTCCACCTTGTCTATATGTTTTGCACCACAGTCCAATTTTTGTGTATTGCATTACTACTCTTTTCATCCATTGATCGGTGCGTTCTTCCCATATCGCATCAATGGACACTATTTATCTTCTTGCCATCAAAAGGTACCATTCTGACCCACATTGTATGAAATATTTGGGGCACAACATGAATAGTAAAGGAAAGAGAGTTGCCATCTCACCAATTGACAAGCGTGTAAATATTTTGCACCATCAGGACACTCAAAAATAATTTACCAACATGTATGTTGTTCTTCAGGACACGCTCATATGCTGTTAAAAAATCCAGCCTCCTCCAACCACTTCAGCTGGCCATTCCATCTCCAAAATTGGTGAATAACACCAATATTTCCAAATATATAGTGTAATGCAGCGACTTGCTGGCATTACGGTAATGGTACAGGATGTGTTTTACCTGACCATGTACCTAGCACAGGTCCTGCGTGCACAGAATGTCTGTCTGATCACATGACTGTGGCATCAGCAAGGTCCTGTCAGTATGTGTGTGTGTGTGTGCACGGGATGCATATAAAAACCCTGCTTGATGGGAGACAGGTGTGCTCTGTGAGAGAGGCATGAGGCCTGTTCCCCATGTGTGTGGGACACCGTTCGTGTGAGGCCTAGTGAGGCTGAGTGAAAATTACATTTCCTGTATTCTGTGTGTCCTGTTCTTTAACGAAAGAGTTCAGCGTAATTCCAAATGCAGGTGTGAACCGCGCTTTGAATATGTATTTGGGTTGTTGGCTCTTCCACTGAGCCCAGGAAGGATATTGTATATAGATTAAGAATGATGCTACACAGAAATGTAATATTATTACATAGCAAAATCTCACATAATACTAATATACAGCGGCAAAATATCCCCAAACTGTAACCAAAGAATATAATCAATATGCAATCAAATGCAAGGAAATACACAGAAAAATACATCTATATCCACATCACACACAATCTATAGATATACACACAGATGCATCTATATGTACATTCATTTCTACAGATCTCCATCTATATATACACATTTACAGGAGCACATTCTATCATCCACCCCTGGGGTCGCCCCTATTTCCTCATAGATATCTGAGTTATCTTTATTCTGTCTTTATTCTCTGTACAAGTCGCCTCTAGAATAGTAAAGCGCTGCAGAAAGAAACATTATTATTATTATTATTATTATTATTGGATCTTTCCCTATATAACGCATACACTGTACATACACACACGTTTTCGGTAGGTGTGTGCAGTATATGTGTTATATATACTGGAGATATAGATGTGGGTCTGTAAATGTGTATATACATATGTATATTGTGTGAATGAACATATAAAATATATGTACATACAATCACACAGAAATAATGTCTATATCCATTTACTCCCATTAATAAACGTCCTTATATACACATATATATCTGTACAGGTATGCCTACATACAAGTATACATACACAGGCATTTATATAGACATGTAGAGACACAATTACATCTATCTCTACCCATGATCCTCTACACACCGAGATCTGAGGATTTATCACACCCTCTGATTGACACTTAGTAGCTGTTGAAAGCAGCCAATCACAGCACTGCGTTCATATTCTATAGCATTATGAGTGGAGTTTGCACTTAGTTGCTATAGGCCACAGTTTTTCCACGGTTGTTATACGTCTCCCCACTCATTTAATTCCGTCCTTCAGATATTAGATCGCTGGATACCTGATATCAGGAAGCTGCCATAACTCACTGTGTCCACAAGATGAAGCCTCTGTATAAATAATCGCTTCTGTACCTCTAATTGCCAGCATGTTCCCTGCTGCTCCTCCGTCGGCTGTCGGGTTGTGGCTCCTCCTCCCTCGGACAGGACCTCGCGCTTCTGCCTCCTCCGCGGTTTGGCAGCTAATGCGCGTAGTTTCTGATTATATCAGCTAGGAGTCGATTGTGACGTCACAGCGCGGGCGGCCAGCTACGTTCTAAAGGGGCGGAGCTTATGAGGTACTGCTTCTACCGAGCAAATACTGCTGGTGAGCAAGGGGGAGGGGTCTAATGTAATAGCTGCCGAAATACTGACCATCAGTCACTGTATATACTGCTCATCAGTCACTGTATATGACGCGCCCCTGGGCCTGTGTCGCGCTGCGTTGCGCACGCGGTAGCCTACCCGGAGCCGGATCAGTGGAGGGTTGTAGTCTCGTGGCGGTGACCCGGTCCGTGCCCAGGGAGTCAAACTAGACGGCAGTCTATTAGTAGTAAATAGTTGATGACTACGCCACCCGTTGAGTGCAGCCAGGAAGCTGCTGCTGCAGGGCAGACCGCTGAGGCCGGTGGTAGGATTGTGCAGCGTGATAGTATAACCCCCAACGGGAGGGGTATGGTCTCAGGGCAGCCGACGTGGATGATGGGGGTAGCAGGAACCACTCAGAGACGGTACGGTGTAGTTCAGGGTCTTTACTGGTAACAACGACAGACCCTCCCGGAGTACTTGCTAGCAAACGGGGCCTGGTCAGTCTTTGAGCAGATGGGATCTCCCCTGGCCAGGCGTAGTTGTAGGCCTCCCAAACTGACTGTACTCTTCTGGCTACCTTGCTAGAAGCTGATGTAAGTAGCCCACGTCCCTGAGTGTACCGTGTGGTGCTCACCCGTATGGCCGGTGACTCGGGGCCTTCTAATGGCTTCCGCTCCACGATGGCGGTGCTGGTCCCACGCGTGTGACCGTGCCTTCGGGCTTCTGGGCCAGAGGACCTGAAATCCCCTGCCTGACGGATTCTGCTGCTGGGTAGGAGTTAGTCCCCACAGCCTCGGACTCCGGGTCCGGTAAAGAATCTTCTTAGTCAGGGCGAGCTCTGCAGATGCCAGCCCCTGACTCCTTGTAACTCTGCTGTTTCCTATGCTGCTTCTTGTCTCCACTCTCCTTGTCTGACTCTCCCTGCCTCAGCCCCGGGTTTTTACAGGGGAAGTTCTTCCCCTCCCAAGACTGGGCAGGAGGTGTGGCATGCACAGGATCCCTGACCAAAGGACCTCCCACCTGCTCTCAGACATAACATTACATTACTGTGGAAAACCAGACCCCTGGGGTGCCACATTCCCCCCTAGTGAAATTTAGTACTCCGGGACTAAACACATTTAGAAAAACATAACAAAGTATAACAATAACAATACTATAAGAAAAACACATAAGATGGTTACGGCGTGTCCGCAACCGGATGCAGTCTTTGAAGAAAAGCAAAGGTGTCCATTTCACCAACACAGGGAGACGTAACCAGGTAGGGGTCTGTCCTACCCCGAGTCCTTAACAGTCTCTAGTCCATCCTGGGTTACGCTCCAACTATATACAAGGATTCCCGGTAAATCCACCAAGGTTTCCTAAAAACAACTGGAAACACAAAATTATACACAAGCAACAATACACAGATAAACATAAATAAAACTATTTTTTACACTTCAAATTCTCCAGCGTGCGGGTAACTGGCCTCTAGTGGCCCTAGTGGACCTACGGAGCTGACTGTCTGGCCCTGAACTACAGGGTGTAGGAGCTGTCAAGGGTAAACTGGGCAGCTGTCTACCGGCTCTTTGTCTCACTAGGGGTACGGCAGGCTCACTATAAGCAGAGGGTTGATTCTCCTGTTCTACTCGTGTGGAGTCTTCTGCCTCCTGGACCGGCTGTTCTTCCAGCTCTACCCGTTGCTCCGTAGGTTCTTGGGATGATGGTTGGAGGAAGGTGAGTACGGGTACCACAACTGCACCATTGACTTGAGTCCAAGACCGAGGGAAGTCCCCGAGCACGGTACTAACCATATCTTCCCTTTCCTCTACGGGTCGATGGTCTTCTTGTTCTTCTTCAGGGTTCCTCAGTTGTTCGGGACACTTCTTCAGGTGGTCCCGGGATACAATGGCTGTGGTTTCCCCTCCGTCTTTACTGATGGTACAGACCTTCGGGTTCTCGTGGCTTGAGGGCAGTACGGTGTACGGGTCCTTCTCCCACTGGTCATCCAACTTGTGGAGCCGTCTTTTCCTCTTCAAGACCTGCTCTCCGGGTACCAGGGGAACAGCGGGAGCATACTGGTTGTAAGTCTTCTCTTGTCTTTCCCTAGCCTGACAGAGACTTCGCTCCACGCTCTCTTGTACTCTCCGGTACTGCTGCTGCCTCTCTGTGTCCCAGTCTGTTTCTGGTGAAGTGTCCTCAGGTGTCAGGACTCCCATTTCCAGGTCAACAGGTAACTTACCAGGTCTCGCCCTCATTAGGTAAGCCGGGGTACAGTTGGTGGAACCTACCGGGATGTGGTTGTATAGGTCCACCAGATCGGGCAACTTCTCAGGCCACAGACTGCGTTCTTCCAGGGGCAATGTTTTTAGAAGATCCATTACCACCTGGTTCATTTTTTCACAAAGTCCATTAGTTTGCGGATGGTAGGGTGTCGTCCTTATCTTCCGGCAGCCATACAGATTGCAGAATTCCTGGAAGACCTCCGCTTCAAAGGCAGGTCCCTGGTCCGTCAGCACTTGGTCCGGGTACCCGTGTGGACGGCAGAAGTGCTGCTGGAAGGCTCTAGCTGCTGTTTGAGCCGTTAAGTCCTTGACGGGGACGACAACCAAGAACCGGGAGTAATGATCCACGATGGTTAACGCGTAGACGTAGCCACTTCTGCTTGGGGTCAGTTTTACATGATCCAAGGCTACCAGTTCCAACGGTTGCCGGGTGACGATGGACTGCAGGGGAGTCTTCTGGCTGGCCCGGTCCTTCCTTCTCAGATTGCACGGGCCACAGTCTCTGCACCACTTCTCGATGGTTCCCCTCATGCCTACCCAGTGGAACCGCTCGCGCAGCAGGAACTCCAGCTTTTTCCACCCGAAGTGTCCAGCTCCGTCGTGGTATGCCTCCATCACCATGGCTGCGTCTCTTCGTGGCACCACTACTTGCCAGAGTAGTTCATGCGTCCGGGAGTTGACCATTCTGCGGCACAACTTCCCCTTGTAAAGGAATAGTCGACTCTTCTCCGCCCATAGTTGTTTGGCTTCCTCCGGAGCGTCTGGTTCAAGGCGAGCCTCCGGCCGAGTCAGCATCTCCTTCACCAGTCGGACGGCAGGGTCGCTGTCTTGCGTTTCCGCCCAGTTGTAGTGGGGTAAGGGGTTCAACGTAGCAGCCTGCTTACCCCTTACCCGGTGGGAATACTGGATAGTCCCATGACGGTGGAACGCAGGGAGTTCAACTTCTTCCAGTCCCTCCGGATCTTCTCCTTCGTCCGGCAGGTTGGGCATCCTGGACAGGGCATCCGCGTTAGTATTGGAGCGTCCTGCCCAGTATTTGATTGTGAACTCGTAGTTGGACAGACGGGCCATCCACCTCTGCTCCAGGGCACCGAGTCTTGCCGTGTCCAGGTGTGTCAACGGGTTGTTATCCGTGTATATGGTGAACCGGGAAGAAGCGAGGTAATGCCTAAAGCGCTCGGTGACTGCCCATACCACGGCCAGGAACTCTAGCTTAAATGAGCTGTAATTCTCGGGGTTCCTTTCTGTGGGTCGCAGTTTTCGGCTGGCATAGGAGATTACTCGTTCTCTCCCCTGCTGAATCTGGGACAGTACGGCTCCTAGCCCGATGTTACTGGCGTCGGTGTAGAGGATGAAGGGCTGGCTATAGTCCGGGTACGCCAAGATTTCATCCCCCGTGAGGGCCATCTTCAGCTGGCGGAAGGACTCTTCTTCTAGCTCTTCCCATTTGAAGGGCGGCTTCTGGTTCTTGGCCTTTCGGGACTGGCCTATCAGGAGGTCCTGCATAGGCGCTGCCTTTTTGGTGAAACCGGGAATAAACCTTCGGTAGTAGCCTACCAACCCTAGGAACTGCCGCACTTCTTTTACGCTGGAGGGGCTTGGCCATCCCTTAATTGCGGTGATCTTATCGGGGTCGGGAGCCACTCCGTCAGCGCTCACCACGTGTCCCAGGTATTGCACCTTTGGTTTCAGGAGGTGACACTTGGAGGGTTTCACCTTTAGGCCGTAACTCGCCAGAGCTTCGAACACCTCCGCCAGGTGTTTCAGGTGGTCCTCATAAGTTTTGGAGTATACGATGGCATCGTCCAGGTACAACAGGACCGTCTCGAAGTTTCTGTGGCCCAGACAGCACTCCATTAATCGTTGGAAGGTTCCTGGGGCGTTGCAGAGTCCGAACGGCATGCAGGTGAACTCGCTAAGTCCCATCGGGGTGGTGAATGCGGTCTTCTCCCGGTCCGCCTCTGCTACAGGAACCTGCCAGTACCCGCTAGTGAGATCCAAGGTAGAGAAGAAGTTAGCAGATCTTAAAGCAGCCAATGACTCCTCTATCCTTGGTAAGGGGTACGCATCCTTGTGTGTGATACGGTTGATTTTCCGGTAATCTACACACATCCTCATGGTGTTGTCTTTCTTTTTGACTAAAACTAGTGGGGCTGCCCAGGGGCTACAGCTATCCCGGATTACCCCAGCCTCCTTCATGTCTCTAAGCATCCCCTTGGCGTGTTGGTAATGTGCAGGGGGTACGGGTCGATACCTCTCTTTTATGGGAGGATGATCTCCCGTGGGGATGCGGTGTTCTACCCCCTTGACTCGCCCGAAGTCTAACGGGTGTTTACTAAACACTCTCTCATACTCTTGAACCACCTGATAGACTCCTTGTTTCTGATGTGAGGGAGTGGAATCAGTACCCAAATGTAGTTGCTGACACCAGTCCTCCATGTCTTTCTTAGAGCCGTTACCTTCCTCCGGGTGAGATGGAGGCAAGGGTTCCACAGATTGTATAGAATTTTGATTAGTGGTATATAATTTGGCTAGCGTGGCATACCGGGGCAGGTACACTTCCCTCTCCCCGATATTTATTATGCGAATGGGCACCCTCCCATGGCGTACATTGACCACCCCCCGTGCTGTCAAAATGGTGGGCCTACTGTCTGAGTAAACTGGTTCTACCATTGCCTGGTAATCTCTACCTCTCAGACCAATAGCTGCCCGGCACCAAATCATCATTTCACTTTTTGGGGGCATGGCAATAGGAAAAGGGTCACACATTCTTACGCTACCAATCTCACCGCCGGAGAGTTCCACTTGTTGCCGTTGCATCAGTGCCCGGATCTCTTTCTGGAGCACCCGCTGCTCGCCGGAGCTGGCGTTCTTGGCAACCTGCTGTAAAAGGAAAATCACCTCTGCAAGACAATTTTCAATTACGTTAGTTCCTAGAGTTATTTTTGGGTGACTCTCATGTTTATCAATATCTACAATGATCAGTCCCTGTGCGGCCAGTTCGACTCTACCGATTTTGAGGGTCACCTCTTTAAATCCGATCTGTGGCACGGGCTGGCCATTGCTGGCGATGATACTCAAGTCGTCGTCAGGGTAGCGGGTAATATCCGAGTCATTCCAGTACTGCTTGAAGAGCACGTACGGGATGGTGGTGACCTGTGACCCGGTATCCAGTAGGGCACTCATGGGAATGCCATCCAGTACCACAGGCAAGACTGGACGTCCTCCCACATATCTGTCGCGCCAGTTCGATGGGCCTGGTGATCTTTTTCCTGGGGGTTGGCCCTCTACCCCAGGTTGTGCCCGTTTAAAGAACAGTACCTTTCCATATGTCCGGGTTGATTGCAGCGGCGGCAGATGGGTCGTCCGTCCTCGCTGTATCGGTCACTGGGTCTTCCTCTGGCCGGTGGGGTCCTCCTTGGTCGACGCCACGGGATGTCCTCCGGTCCGGATGCCAGCTGGATCTTCCCTGGGGTGGAAACCTGTAAAGACTGCACAGTTCGGGTTAGCGCAGCAACGCTCTTAGCTAGCTCTTGGACCTGATGGTGTAGGTCTGGAGCCGGGTCATTGTCCAAAGCCTGCGCATCAGCTCCCACAGGCCCTGCCGACAAGGGCGCCGCCTCCTGGTGGTAAGTGATAGCTGGGCGCCTGTGGGTAACAACGCCACCCGGTGCTGGTTCTCGGAGCACCCGGATAGCTCTATCCTTGAACTGTGCAAAGTCCAGATGGGGATCCTGTAAGGCCATTGCCCGCAACTGGGTTCGGTGGGCATTGCAATATAAACCCTCTATAAATTGTTCAGTCAATAGCCTGTCCTCGTTTCCCACCCCATCAGGGTCGGTCTGCTTTATGGCCCTCAGGGCCTCTTGTAGGTTTAGTGCATAGTCCCTTATACTCTCATGCGCTCGCTGCTTGCACCCGTAGAATCTAAGCTTAATCTCGGCTGAGGTGCGGGTATCAAAGGTGTCCTTCAGCCGGGTTAGTATCCCTGCGACAGTCTTCCTCCCAGGTGGCCAGGATTTTACTTCCCTTTTGGCTGCCCCGGTTAGTTGGGCCACCAGGATGCTCACTTTTTGCTCTTCTGTGAGGGGGTACACCTGGAAGAGGCTATCCAGCTTTTCTCTAAAGTCATGCAGGGTATGTGACTCCCCTGAGTACTGGGGTAGCCAAGCTGCTCCCAGGATATAGGGCATGGTGAAGGGCATAACTGCAGCAGCGGTAGCGCTGGCGGGGGTTGAGGCAGTGAAGCTCTCCTCCGTATCCGACATCTTCCTCCCCCCTAGTGGACCGTGGCCTACCTTGCGATGATCCTCTTCCGTAGGCCGCGGCTCCGCGGTGGATCGTCAGGGTTGAGGACCTTCCGTCGCGCTCCTGTGACGTCGGCGTCTGCTGGGCTCCTTCCAGGACCTTACGCAACGTCCGGTCGTGAGGCGGGGCTTCAGTTCTCGCGCGCTTTCGGAGTCCACGCCCCTCTTCTTCCCGCGCGGCGTCCTCAAGATGGCGTCCAATGGCGGGAAAACTCCACGGATGGCGGGAAGAAGGTCGAAGATGGCGCCGGATGGCGGGAAAACTTCGCGGATGGCGGGAAGAAGGTAGAAGATGGCGCCGGATGGCGGGAAACCTTCACCACTGGTAAGTTTGAACAGTCTTTGCTTTTCAGGCACGCAGTACCCGGTGGTTGCGGGCACGAAATCCTGCCGACTACGCCAAAGTTGACGCGCCCCTGGGCCTGTGTCGCGCTGCGTTGCCGGATCAGTGGAGGGTTGTAGTCTCGTGGCGGTGACCCGGTCCGTGCCCAGGGAGTCAAACTAGACGGCAGTCTATTAGTAGTAAATAGTTGATGACTACGCCACCCGTTGAGTGCAGCCAGGAAGCTGCTGCTGCAGGGCAGACCGCTGAGGCCGGTGGTAGGATTGTGCAGCGTGATAGTATAACCCCCAACGGGAGGGGTATGGTCTCAGGGCAGCCGACGTGGATGATGGGGGTAGCAGGAACCACTCAGAGACGGTACGGTGTAGTTCAGGGTCTTTACTGGTAACAACGACAGACCCTCCCGGAGTACTTGCTAGCAAACGGGGCCTGGTCAGTCTTTGAGCAGATGGGATCTCCCCTGGCCAGGCGTAGTTGTAGGCCTCCCAAACTGACTGTACTCTTCTGGCTACCTTGCTAGAAGCTGATGTAAGTAGCCCACGTCCCTGAGTGTACCGTGTGGTGCTCACCCGTATGGCCGGTGACTCGGGGCCTTCTAATGGCTTCCGCTCCACGATGGCGGTGCTGGTCCCACGCGTGTGACCGTGCCTTCGGGCTTCTGGGCCAGAGGACCTGAAATCCCCTGCCTGACGGATTCTGCTGCTGGGTAGGAGTTAGTCCCCACAGCCTCGGACTCCGGGTCCGGTAAAGAATCTTCTTAGTCAGGGCGAGCTCTGCAGCTGCCAGCCCCTGACTCCTTGTAACTCTGCTGTTTCCTATGCTGCTTCTTGTCTCCACTCTCCTTGTCTGACTCTCCCTGCCTCAGCCCCGGGTTTTTACAGGGGAAGTTCTTCCCCTCCCAAGACTGGGCAGGAGGTGTGGCATGCACAGGATCCCTGACCAAAGGACCTCCCACCTGCTCTCAGACATAACATTACATTACTGTGGAAAACCAGACCCCTGGGGTGCCACATATATACTGCTCATCAGTCACTGTATATACTGCTCATCAGTCACTGTATATACTGCTCATCAGTCACTGTGTATACTGCTCATCAGTCACTGTATATAGTGCTCATCAGTCACTGTGTATAGTGCTCATCAGTCACTGTATATACTGCTCATCAGTCACTGTGTATAGTGCTCATCAGTCACTGTGTATACTGCTCATCAGTCACTGTATATAGTGCTCATCAGTCACTGTGTATAGTGCTCATCAGTCACTGTATATACTGCTCATCAGTCACTGTATATAGTGCTCATCAGTCACTGTATATAGTGCTCATCAGTCACTGTATATAGTGCTCATCAGTCACTGTGTATACTGCTCATCAGTCACTGTATATACTGCTCATCAGTCACTGTGTATAGTGCTCATCAGTCACTGTATATACTGCTCATCAGTCACTGTATATAGTGCTCATCAGTCACTGTATATACTGCTCATCAGTCACTGTGTATAGTGCTCATCAGTCACTGTATATACTGCTCATCAGTCACTGTATATAGTGCTCATCAGTCACTGTATATAGTGCTCATCAGTCACTGTATATACTGCTCATCAGTCACTGTATATACTGCTCATCAGTCACTGTGTATAGTGCTCATCAGTCACTGTATATACTGCTCATCAGTCACTGTATATAGTGCTCATCAGTCACTGTATATAGTGCTCATCAGTCACTGTGTATACTGCTCATCAGTCACTGTATATAGTGCTCATCAGTCACTGTATATACTGCTCATCAGTCACTGTATATACTGCTCATCAGTCACTGTGTATACTGCTCATCAGTCACTGTATATAGTGCTCATCAGTCACTGTATATAGTGCTCTTCAGTCACTGTATATAGTGCTCATCAGTCACTGTATATACTGCTCATCAGTCACTGTATATACTGCTCATCAGTCACTGTATATAGTGCTCATCAGTCACTGTATATACTGCTCATCAGTCACTGTATATACTGCTCATCAGTCACTGTATATAGTGCTCATCAGTCACTGTATATACTGCTCATCAGTCACTGTATACACTGCTCATCAGTCACTGTATATAGTGCTCATCAGTCACTGTATATACTGCTCATCAGTCACTGTATATAGTGCTCATCAGTCACTGTATATAGTGCTCATCAGTCACTGTATATAGTGCTCATCAGTCACTGTATATACTGCTCATCAGTCACTGTATATAGTGCTAATCAGTCACTGTATATACTGCTCATCAGTCACTGTATATAGTGCTCATCAGTCACTGTGTATACTGCTCATCAGTCACTGTATATACTGCTCATCAGTCACTGTATATAGTGCTCATCAGTCACTGTGTATAGTGCTCATCAGTCACTGTGTATAGTGATCATCAGTCACTGTATATAGTGCTCATCAATCACTGTATATACTGCTCATCAGTCACTGTATATAGTGCTCATCAGTCACTGTATATACTGCTCATCAGTCACTGTGTATAGTGCTCATCAGTCACTGTATATACTGCTCATCAGTCACTGTGTATAGTGCTCATCAGTCATTGTATATACTGCTCATCAGTCACTGTATATACTGCTCATCAGTCACTGTATATAGTGCTCATCAGTCACTGTGTATAGTGCTCATCAGTCACTGTGTATAGTGCTCATCAGTCACTGTATATACTGCTCATCAGTCACTGTATATACTGCTCATCAGTCACTGTATATAGTGCTCATCAGTCACTGTATATACTGCTCATCAGTCACTATATATACTGCTCATCAGTCACTGTATATACTGCTCATCAGTCACTGTATATAGTGCTCATCAGTCACTGTATATACTGCTCATCAGTCACTGTATATACTGCTCATCAGTCACTGTGTATACTGCTCATCAGTCACTGTATATACTGGTCATCAGTCACTGTATATACTGCTCATCAGTCTCTGTATATACTGCTCATCAGTCACTATATATACTGCTCATCAGTCACTGTATATACTGCTCATCAGTCACTGTGTATAGTGCTCATCAGTCACTGTATATACTGCTCATCAGTCACTGTATATAGTGCTCATCAGTCACTGTATATAGTGCTCATCAGTCACTGTATATAGTGCTCATCAGTCACTGTGTATACTGCTCATCAGTCACTGTATATACTGCTCATCAGTCACTGTGTATAGTGCTCATCAGTCACTGTATATACTGCTCATCAGTCACTGTATATAGTGCTCATCAGTCACTGTATATACTGCTCATCAGTCACTGTGTATAGTGCTCATCAGTCACTGTATATACTGCTCATCAGTCACTGTATATAGTGCTCATCAGTCACTGTATATAGTGCTCATCAGTCACTGTATATACTGCTCATCAGTCACTGTATATACTGCTCATCAGTCACTGTGTATAGTGCTCATCAGTCACTGTATATACTGCTCATCAGTCACTGTATATAGTGCTCATCAGTCACTGTATATAGTGCTCATCAGTCACTGTGTATACTGCTCATCAGTCACTGTATATAGTGCTCATCAGTCACTGTATATACTGCTCATCAGTCACTGTATATACTGCTCATCAGTCACTGTGTATACTGCTCATCAGTCACTGTATATAGTGCTCATCAGTCACTGTATATAGTGCTCTTCAGTCACTGTATATAGTGCTCATCAGTCACTGTATATACTGCTCATCAGTCACTGTATATACTGCTCATCAGTCACTGTATATAGTGCTCATCAGTCACTGTATATACTGCTCATCAGTCACTGTATATACTGCTCATCAGTCACTGTATATAGTGCTCATCAGTCACTGTATATACTGCTCATCAGTCACTGTATACACTGCTCATCAGTCACTGTATATAGTGCTCATCAGTCACTGTATATACTGCTCATCAGTCACTGTATATAGTGCTCATCAGTCACTGTATATAGTGCTCATCAGTCACTGTATATAGTGCTCATCAGTCACTGTATATACTGCTCATCAGTCACTGTATATAGTGCTAATCAGTCACTGTATATACTGCTCATCAGTCACTGTATATAGTGCTCATCAGTCACTGTGTATACTGCTCATCAGTCACTGTATATACTGCTCATCAGTCACTGTATATAGTGCTCATCAGTCACTGTGTATAGTGCTCATCAGTCACTGTGTATAGTGATCATCAGTCACTGTATATAGTGCTCATCAATCACTGTATATACTGCTCATCAGTCACTGTATATAGTGCTCATCAGTCACTGTATATACTGCTCATCAGTCACTGTGTATAGTGCTCATCAGTCACTGTATATACTGCTCATCAGTCACTGTGTATAGTGCTCATCAGTCATTGTATATACTGCTCATCAGTCACTGTATATACTGCTCATCAGTCACTGTATATAGTGCTCATCAGTCACTGTGTATAGTGCTCATCAGTCACTGTGTATAGTGCTCATCAGTCACTGTATATACTGCTCATCAGTCACTGTATATACTGCTCATCAGTCACTGTATATAGTGCTCATCAGTCACTGTATATACTGCTCATCAGTCACTATATATACTGCTCATCAGTCACTGTATATACTGCTCATCAGTCACTGTATATAGTGCTCATCAGTCACTGTATATACTGCTCATCAGTCACTGTATATACTGCTCATCAGTCACTGTGTATACTGCTCATCAGTCACTGTATATACTGGTCATCAGTCACTGTATATACTGCTCATCAGTCTCTGTATATACTGCTCATCAGTCACTATATATACTGCTCATCAGTCACTGTATATACTGCTCATCAGTCACTGTGTATAGTGCTCATCAGTCACTGTATATAGTGCTCATCAGTCACTGTATATAGTGCTCTTCAGTCACTGTATATAGTGCTCATCAGTCACTGTATATACTGCTCATCAGTCACTGTATATACTGCTCATCAGTCACTGTATATAGTGCTCATCAGTCACTGTATATACTGCTCATCAGTCACTGTATATACTGCTCATCAGTCACTGTATATAGTGCTCATCAGTCACTGTATATACTGCTCATCAGTCACTGTATACACTGCTCATCAGTCACTGTATATAGTGCTCATCAGTCACTGTATATACTGCTCATCAGTCACTGTATATAGTGCTCATCAGTCACTGTATATAGTGCTCATCAGTCACTGTATATAGTGCTCATCAGTCACTGTATATACTGCTCATCAGTCACTGTATATAGTGCTAATCAGTCACTGTATATACTGCTCATCAGTCACTGTATATAGTGCTCATCAGTCACTGTGTATACTGCTCATCAGTCACTGTGTATACTGCTCATCAGTCACTGTATATACTGCTCATCAGTCACTGTATATAGTGCTCATCAGTCACTGTGTATAGTGCTCATCAGTCACTGTGTATAGTGATCATCAGTCACTGTATATAGTGCTCATCAATCACTGTATATACTGCTCATCAGTCACTGTATATAGTGCTCATCAGTCACTGTATATACTGCTCATCAGTCACTGTGTATAGTGCTCATCAGTCACTGTATATACTGCTCATCAGTCACTGTGTATAGTGCTCATCAGTCATTGTATATACTGCTCATCAGTCACTGTATATACTGCTCATCAGTCACTGTATATAGTGCTCATCAGTCACTGTGTATAGTGCTCATCAGTCACTGTGTATAGTGCTCATCAGTCACTGTATATACTGCTCATCAGTCACTGTATATACTGCTCATCAGTCACTGTATATAGTGCTCATCAGTCACTGTATATACTGCTCATCAGTCACTATATATACTGCTCATCAGTCACTGTATATACTGCTCATCAGTCACTGTATATAGTGCTCATCAGTCACTGTATATACTGCTCATCAGTCACTGTATATACTGCTCATCAGTCACTGTGTATACTGCTCATCAGTCACTGTATATACTGGTCATCAGTCACTGTATATGCTGCTCATCAGTCTCTGTATATACTGCTCATCAGTCACTATATATACTGCTCATCAGTCACTGTATATACTGCTCATCAGTCACTGTGTATAGTGCTCATCAGTCACTGTATATACTGCTCATCAGTCACTGTGTATAGTGCTCATCACTCACTATATATACTGCTCATCAGTCACTGTATATACTGCTCATCAGTCACTGTATATAGTGCTCATCAGTCACTGTGTATAGTGCTCATCAGTCACTGTGTATAGTGCTCATCAGTCACTGTATATAGTGCTCATCAGTCACTGTATATACTGCTCATCAGTCACTGTATATACTGCTCATCAGTCACTATATATACTGCTCATCAGTCACTGTGTATAGTGCTCATCAGTCACTGTATATACTGCTCATCAGTCACTGTATATAGTGCTCATCAGTCACTGTATATACTGCTCATCAGTCACTGTATATACTGCTCATCAGTCACTGAATATACTGCTCATCAGTCACTGTATATAGTGCTCATCAGTCACTGTATATAGTGCTCATCAGTCACTGTATATAGTGCTCATCAGTCACTGTATATGACGCGCCCCCTGGGCCATATTCTTTAGGGGAATACCCGGAGCCGGATCAGATGGGGGTTGTAGTCTTCCGAGTGGCTGTGACCCGGTCCGTGCCCAGGGTGTCAAACTGAGTTGTATGTGGCAGTCCTACAGATGTTGCTAAGTTCTTAATGTCGACTACGCCACCCGTTGTGTTGCGGTCACTGTGGCCGCCGCTGCAGCAGGGTCCGCTGAGGCTGATGGTGTAGGTACAGCTTTTGATGGTATAACCCCCAACGGGTGGGGTATAGCCTCAGGGGGTCAGGTGCAGAGGATGGGGGTTGTGGTGGTGCAGCAGAGATGTTAAAGGAAGACAGAGTCGGGTTATGCAGTTAAGGGTATTTACTCACTGCTGATGTTCCGGTCACTCCAGCTTCAAGTGACCTCCCGAGCCGTGCTGCATCCACCAGGTCCTGGATCCAGCCAACCCCAAGCGAGTCCGGAGCGTGACCCTGAGCTCTCCTTCTGTCCTTTCTCTGGCCGTCCCCACTAGTGATCCACCCAGGTCCAGCTCCCTCGGGCCTTCTGTTGGGAGACCCTTGGCCTTGGGTTCCCTGACCCTCCACGTGGTATGCCTTCGGGGTGGATGTGGTGGGTGGCCGTGGCAGACGCTGCCCACGGCCTCCGGTCTCTGGCTGGGGTGTGTTTTTGCCCCCCACCAGCTTGGGTTCCGGTACCCTGATGCCGACTCTTCACCCGTGGATTGGATGTGGTGGGTTCTTGGAGTCCTTTTCTGCTGTTTCCCCCTCTGGGTCTCTCTCTCTCTTCTCCTCTCTCACTCTGGGTCTTTCTTCTCTGCTCTCTGACTTCCTCTCTGCAACTGACCCTGTTCTTAGTTGGTGCCCACCTTATATACACCCTCTATGTGTGAGCTCAGGTGACCAGCACCCAATGAGCTCCTATCTTTACCCAGGCTGCTCCCCCTATCTGCCCCTACACTACTTGGGATGTACCACCCCCCTCCCACTCCAGCCAGGAACAGACTCGGTCGTACCTGCACATTTCTAAGTGGGAGTACCGTCGGTCTGCTCCTCGGAAATGGGATGTATGTAGTGCATGCAGCCTACCGAGCTCAGTTCCACACTCCTTCCTTACCCGGGAGTGGAATATCACACCTCTGGGTTGAGGTGCAATACCCCTGTAGCAGCCGAATCCTCAGGGTGCTACATTCCCCCCTGGTAAATCACAGCACGTCCTCGGGCTGTAAGACATAACACCAAAAACATACAAAATTTTTCATAAACATATAAAATATATAAAACATTATATATATAAAACTTTCTCGTCGCCTCTGGCTCCTCCTCCGGTCACTGTGCAACGTGTGACCGGGTACAGTGCGACAGTCTTTCTAGAAAACATGGTTTTCCTATAAAACCGGTAGGGGGCGCTTTAGGAAGCGCAACTATGTACAAGGGTATGGCCGCTCTCAGTCCTCGGCCAGTTAAGGAGGGAAAGGGAATGGCTGCTCACAGTCCTCAGCCTGTGGAATTAAGGGTAAACGGGTAAACAGTTCACTCAGCTGGTCCCAACGGGGACTATATTTGCAGTAACAGTTTCTTTATACCCCGATCGGGTAACTATTTACAGCACCTGCTCCGCTGTACCCAACAACGTCTTCCTCCTGCTCCTTCTTTGGGGATCTCAGCTTCAGACCCGTCCGGATCCTCTTGCTCTTCCTCCTCACATCGCAGCTCCTCCTCTGTCAGGCGATGCACATGGAGGGCGTAAGGTCCTTTGGCACACTTGTGCCGGGTAAAGGTGACCTCGTCCCCGATGTAAAGGTCACGACCTCTGTGCCCCTCCGGCAGATGGGACTCCACGTCTCTGCGCGTGACAAAGACGTCGCCGGGGGTGTTGTTGTCTCTAATGAAGCCCCACCCATGCTGCAGGTTAAACTTTATTACAGTCCCGGTGGTACGGGGACTGTGCACTGCACGGGGGTCCCTCCTGGTTCGGCTCTTCTGCTCGGCGCTCCTTATTTGGGCCTGTTGTTCCCGGACCCGCCTCTCTCTCCGCTCCCTCGCAAACTCCTCGAGCTGCTGTCGGCAACACTCAGCACGCTCCGCTGCAGCTGCCCTGGTTTCCTGAGTGAACCCCATTAGGTCTTCTCCGGTGGGGTCCCACTCAAATTGGGCCTCTTCAAGCGGGGGCGAGATCCTTATCACGGGCTTCGGAGCCGGAATCAGGGGTGCACACATGGCCCCAACTCTCCTCTGGTGCTCCAGTTCATAATACCTCTGGGGCCAGATGAAAGGCTGCCCGTCCGGCCACGTGTGCTGGGCAAACAAGTCCTCTCCCAGACGCGGCACCCTTGGTTTTGCGGGTGCGGGCGCGGTGGTGGTGGCGCCCGGGTTGCCCAGGCCTTGCGGCCAGGCCTGGGGCACCTGGAAGGTGAAGGGCACCGTTAGGACGGCGGCGCCCTGGGCTACCTGGCCTTGCGGCCAGGCCGGAGGCTCCGCGGAGGTAGGGGGCGCTGTTGGTGCTGCGACGCCCGGGAATTCTAGGCCCTGCGACCAGGCTGGTGTTACTTCCTGCTTGGTCACGCTCGGGGTCGGTGCGTGTGACGTCACAGGGGTCGCGGCGGCTTCCGGTTGGGGCCTAGTCTGCGTCGGTGACATGGCGTTTTCGGGCACAGCAGGGGGACTTTCGGGCTCTGCGACGGGGAGTTGGGGCAGGCAAGCGGTGTCCTGATTTGGGGTATAGACGTCCCCTTTACCTGCCTCCATGCGTTCGGCTCCCTTCTCGGCGCCGTCTCCGGCCTTGGGTCCTCCCGCGCCGTCCTCAGAGGCGGTCTGTCTCCTCATCTTGGCTGGCGTGCTCCGGGTCTTGGTTTGCTGGGCCATCTCTCGGCTCCACTCCGCCAATGTCTCTCGCTGTACCCGGGCCATCCTCCGTGCGAGGCCCTCCAGGGCAGTCTGTGCACACTCCCGGTCTCGGGGGAGCTGTGCAAGGACCTCCACTAGGCCTAGTGGGGTCGTGGTTTCTAGCAGGCTCCTGACCAACGGGTCGGTGCTGCTCTGCTCTTCTTCCAGCAGGCTCCTGGCCAGCGGGCCGGTGCTGCTCTGCTCTCTCGCCATCTCCGGGTGAGCTTCTCTGCTACTCCTTTCCAGGCTTCCTGCCTCCGGGTGCGCTCGCTCCAGACTGCTCCAGGCGGCACCCATCTTCGTTCTTTCCTTTCGTCTCCTCCCACTTCGAGGGCGGTCCCGGGGCCACTTGGTGATTGTCAGCTCCAGGGGCTGTTCTTTCACGCTGACAGACACCTCTAGCATCACAGTCTCTGTTGGTGGGGGCGGTTTCCACTTTTGGCGCCATTTTCGGTCCTGGCCCACGATGGGAGGTGGCCTCTCGCCACCCTCTGGCACGCCCATAATGGCGTCCGCTCTTCCAAGGCGGGAAACCTTTGGAAATGGCGGGAATCGCTTCCCAGTGGCGGGAAACTCTGCAGATGGCGGGAAAAAGTTGTTAATGGCGGACACCCGGCGGGAATCGACTGGTGATGGGGTCCGATGGCGGGGACCCTCCGGAACCGGCAGGAGATTTCTTTTTGAGGTAAACTCGTTCTTTCTTTCAGGCACGCAGTACCCGGTTGTTGTGGGCACGTAATCCTGCCGACTACGCCAAAGTTGACGCGCCCCCTGGGCCATATTCTTTAGGGGAATACCCGGAGCCGGATCAGATGGGGGTTGTAGTCTTCCGAGTGGCTGTGACCCGGTCCGTGCCCAGGGTGTCAAACTGAGTTGTATGTGGCAGTCCTACAGATGTTGCTAAGTTCTTAATGTCGACTACGCCACCCGTTGTGTTGCGGTCACTGTGGCCGCCGCTGCAGCAGGGTCCGCTGAGGCTGATGGTGTAGGTACAGCTTTTGATGGTATAACCCCCAACGGGTGGGGTATAGCCTCAGGGGGTCAGGTGCAGAGGATGGGGGTTGTGGTGGTGCAGCAGAGATGTTAAAGGAAGACAGAGTCGGGTTATGCAGTTAAGGGTATTTACTCACTGCTGATGTTCCGGTCACTCCAGCTTCAAGTGACCTCCCGAGCCGTGCTGCATCCACCAGGTCCTGGATCCAGCCAACCCCCAAGCGAGTCCGGAGCGTGACCCTGAGCTCTCCTTCTGTCCTTTCTCTGGCCGTCCCCACTAGTGATCCACCCAGGTCCAGCTCCCTCGGGCCTTCTGTTGGGAGACCCTTGGCCTTGGGTTCCCTGACCCTCCACGTGGTATGCCTTCGGGGTGGATGTGGTGGGTGGCCGTGGCAGACGCTGCCCACGGCCTCCGGTCTCTGGCTGGGGTGTGTTTTTGCCCCCCATCAGCATGGGTTCCGGTACCCTGATGCCGACTCTTCACCCGTGGATTGGATGTGGTGGGTTCTTGGAGTCCTTTTCTGCTGTTTCCCCCTCTGGGTCTCTCTCTCTCTCTTCTCCTCTCTCACTCTGGGTCTTTCTTCTCTGCTCTCTGACTTCCTCTCTGCAACTGACCCTGTTCTTAGTTGGTGCCCACCTTATATACACCCTCTATGTGTGAGCTCAGGTGACCAGCACCCAATGAGCTCCTATCTTTACCCAGGCTGCTCCCCCTATCTGCCCCTACACTACTTGGGATGTACCACCCCCCTCCCACTCCAGCCAGGAACAGACTCGGTCGTACCTGCACATTTCTAAGTGGGAGTACCGTCGGTCTGCTCCTCGGAAATGGGATGTATGTAGTGCATGCAGCCTACCGAGCTCAGTTCCACACTCCTTCCTTACCCGGGAGTGGAATATCACACCTCTGGGTTGAGGTGCAATACCCCTGTAGCAGCCGAATCCTCAGGGTGCTACATATATACTGCTCATCAGTCACTGTATATACTGCTCATCAGTCACTGTATATAGTGCTCATCAGTCACTGTGTATAGTGCTCATCAGTCACTGTATATAGTGCTCATCAGTCACTGTATATAGTGCTCATCAGTCACTGAATATACTGCTCATCAGTCACTGTGTATAGTGCTCATCAGTCACTGTATATACTGCTCATCAGTCACTGTATATACTGCTCATCAGTCACTGTATATAGTGCTCATCAGTCACTGTATATACTGCTCATCAGTCACTGTATATACTGCTCATCAGTCACTGTATATAGTGCTCATCAGTCACTGTATATAGTGCTCATCAGTCACTGTATATACTGCTCATCAGTCACTGTATATACTGCTCATCAGTCACTGTATATAGTGCTCATCAGTCACTGTGTATAGTGCTCATCAGTCACTGAATATACTGCTCATCAGTCACTGTATATACTGCTCATCAGTCACTGTATATAGTGCTCATCAGTCACTGAATATACTGCTCATCAGTCACTGTATATACTGCTCATCAGTCACTGTATATAGTGCTCATCAGTCACTGTATATACTGCTCATCAGTCACTGAATATACTGCTCATCAGTCACTGTATATACTGCTCATCAGTCACTGTATATACTGCTCATCAGTCACTGTATATAGTGCTCATCAGTCACTGTGTATAGTGCTCATCAGTCACTGTATATAGTG
This sequence comes from Phyllobates terribilis, assembly GCF_046119375.1. NCBI lineage: Eukaryota > Metazoa > Chordata > Amphibia > Anura > Dendrobatidae > Phyllobates > Phyllobates terribilis. The sequence goes on along the minus strand of NW_027362772.1, from coordinate 11,523,408 downwards.
CTCATCAGTCACTGTATATAGTGCTCATCAGTCACTGTGTATAGTGCTCATCAGTCACTGAATATACTGCTCATCAGTCACCGTATATAGTGCTCATCAGTCACTGTGTATAGTGCTCATCAGTCACTGTATATAGTGCTCATCAGTCACTGTATATAGTGCTCATCAGTCACTGTGTATAGTGCTCATCAGTCACTGTATATACTGCTCATCAGTCACTGTATATACTGCTCATCAGTCACTGTATATAGTGCTCATCAGTCACTGTGTATAGTGCTCATCAGTCACTGTATATAGTGCTCATCAGTCACTGTATATAGTGCTCATCAGTCACTGTGTATAGTGCTCATCAGTCACTGTATATACTGCTCATCAGTCACTGTATATACTGCTCATCAGTCACTGTATATAGTGCTCATCAGTCACTGTGTATAGTGCTCATCAGTCACTGTATATAGTGCTCATCAGTCACTGTATATAGTGCTCATCAGTCACTGTGTATAGTGCTCATCAGTCACTGTATATAGTGCTCATCAGCCACTGTATATACTGCTCATCAGTCACTGTGTATAGTGCTCATCAGTCACTGTATATACTGTTCATCAGTCACTGTATATACTGGTCATCAGTCACTGTATATACTGCTCATCAGTCTCTGTATATACTGCTCATCAGTCACTGTATATACTGCTCATCAGTCACTGTATATACTGCTCATCAGTCACTGTGTATACTGCTCATCAGTCACTGTATATACTGGTCATCAGTCACTGTATATACTGCTCATCAGTCTCTGTATATACTGCTCATCAGTCACTGTATATACTGCTCATCACTCACTGTATATACTGCTCATCAGTCACTGTATATAGTGCTCATCAGTCACTGTATATAGTGCTCATCAGTCACTGTATATAGTGCTCATCAGTCACTGTATATACTGCTCATCAGTCACTGTGTATAGTGCTCATCAGTCACTGTGTATAGTGCTCATCAGTCACTGTATATACTGCTCATCAGTCACTGTATATAGTGCTCATCAGTCACTGTATATAGTGCTCATCAGTCACTGTATATACTGCTCATCAGTCACTGTATATAGTGCTCATCAGTCACTGTATATACTGCTCATCAGTCACTGTCTATAGTGCTCATCAGTCACTGTATATACTGCTCATCAGTCACTGTATATAGTGCTCATCAGTCACTGTATATAGTGCTCATCAGTCACTATGTATAGTGCTCATCAGTCACTGTATATACTGCTCATCAGTCACTGTATATACTGCTCATCACTCACTGTATATACTGCTCATCAGTCACTGTATATAGTGCTCATCAGTCACTGTATATACTGCTCATCAGTCACTGTATATACTGCTCATCAGTCACTGTATATAGTGCTCATCAGTCACTGTATATACTGCTCATCAGTCACTGTATATGCTGCTCATCAGTCACTGTATATAGTGCTCATCAGTCACTGTATATACTGCTCATCAGTCACTGTATATAGTGCTCATCAGTCACTGTATATACTGCTCATCAGTCACTGTATATAGTGCTCATCAGTCACTGTATATACTGCTCATCAGTCACTGTATATAGTGCTCATCAGTCACTGTGTATAGTGCTCATCAGTCACTGTGTATAGTGCTCATCAGTCACTGTATATAGTGCTCATCAGTCACTGTATATAGTGCTCATCAGTCACTGTGTATAGTGCTCATCAGTCACTGTATATAGTGCTCATCAGTCACTGTATATAGTGCTCATCAATCACTGTGTATAGTGCTCATCAGTCACTGTATATAGTGCTCATCAGTCACTGTGTATAGTGCTCATCAGTCACTGTGTATAGTGCTCATCAGTCACTGTATATACTGCACATCAGTCACTGTATATAGTGCACATCAGTCACTGTGTATAGTGCTCATCAGTCACTGTATATACTGCTCATCAGTCACTGTGTATAGTGTTCATCAGTCACTGTATATACTGCTCATCAGTCACTGTATATAGTGCTCATCAGTCACTGTATATAGTGCTCATCAGTCACTGTATATACTGCTCATCACTCACTGTATATACTGCTCATCAGTCACTGTATATAGTGCTCATCAGTCACTGTATATACTGCGCATCAGTCACTGTATATACTGCTCATCAGTCACTGTATATAGTGCTCATCAGTCACTGTATATACTGCTCATCAGTCACTGTATATAGTGCTCATCAGTCACTGTATATACTGCTCATCAGTCACTGTATATAGTGCTCATCAGTCACTGTATATACTGCTCATCACTCACTGCATATACTGCTCATCAGTCACTGTATATACTGCTAATCAGTCACTGTATATAGTGCTCATCAGTCACTGTATATAGTGCTCATCAGTCACTGTATATAGTGCTCATCAGTCACTGTGTATAGTGCTCATCAGTCACTGTATATAGTGCTCATCAGTCACTGTGTATAGTGCTCATCAGTCACTGTATATAGTGCTCATCAGACACTGTATATACTGCTCATCAGTCACTGTATATAGTGCTCATCAGTCACTGTATATACTGCTCATCAGTCACTGTATATAGTGCTCATCAGTCACTGTATATAGTTCTCATCAGTCACTGTATATACTGCTCATCAGTCACTGTATATACTGTTCATCAGTCACTGTGTATAGTGCTCATCAGTCACTGTATATAGTGCTCATCAATCACTGTATATAGTGCTCATCAGTCACTGTGTATAGTGCTCATCAGTCACTGTATATACTGCTCATCAGTCACTGTATATAGTGCTCATCAGTCACTGTATATAGTGCTCATCAGTCACTGTATATAGTGCTCATCAGTCACTGTATATAGTACTCATCAGTCACTGTATATAGTGCTCATCAGTCAGTGTATATAGTGCTCATCAGTCACTGTATATACTGCTCATCAGTCACTGTATATAGTGCTCATCAGTCACTGTGTATAGTGCTCATCAGTCACTGTATATACTGCTCATCAGTCACTGTATATAGTGCTCATCAGTCACTGTATATAGTGCTCATCAGTCACTGTATATACTGCTCATCAGTCACTGTGTATACTGCTCATCAGTCACTGTGTATACTGCTCATCAGTCACTGTATATACTGCTCATCAGTCACTGTATATAGTGCTCATCAGTCACTGTATATACTGCTCATCAGTCACTGTGTATAGTGCTCATCAGTCGCTGTATATAGTGCACATCAGTCACTGTATATAGTGCTCATCAGTCACTGTATATACTGCTCATCAGTCACTGTATATACTGCTCATCAGTCACTGTGTATAATGCTCATCAGTCACTGTATATACTGCTCATCAGTCACTGTATATAGTGCTCATCAGTCACTGTGTATACTGCTCATCAGTCACTGTATATAGTGCTCATCAGTCACTGTATATACTGGTCATCAGTCACTGTATATAGTGCTCATCAGTCACTGTATATACTGCTCATCAGTCACTGTATATAGTGCTTATCAGTCACTGTGTATAGTGCTCATCAGTCACTGTATATAGTGCTCATCAATCACTGTATATACTGCCCATCAGTCACTGTATATAGTGCTCATCAGTCACTGTATATACTTGCTCATCAGTCACTGTGTATAGTGCTCATCAGTCACTGTATATAGTGCTCATCAGTCACTGTATATACTGCCCATCAGTCACAGTATATAGTGCTCATCAGTCACTGTATATACTGCCCATCAGTCACTGTGTATAGTTCTCATCAGTCACTGTATATACTGCCCATCAGTCACTGTATATAGTGCTCATCAGTCACTGTATATACTGCTCATCAGTCACTGTATATAGTGCTCATCAGTCACTGTATATAGTGCTCATCAGTCACTGTGTATAGTGCTCATCAGTCACTGTATATAGTGCTCATCAGTCACTGTATATACTGCTCATCAGTCACTGTATATAGTGCTCATCAGTCACTGTATATAGTGCTCATCAGTCACTGTATATACTGCTCATCACTCACTGTATATAGTGCTCATCAGTCACTGTATATAGTGCTCATCAGTCACTGTATATAGTGCTCAGCAGTCACTGTATATAGTGCTCATCACTCACTGTATATAGTGCTCATCAGTCACTGTATCTTATGCTCAGCAGTCACTGTATATAGTGCTCATCAGTCACTGTATATAGTGCTCATCAGTCACTGTATATACTCCTCATCTCTCACTGTATATAGTGCTCATCAGTCACTGTATATAGTGCTCATAAGTCACTGTATGTAGTGCTCATCAGTCACTGTATATACTGCTCATCACTCACTGTATATAATGCTCATCAGTCACTGTGTATACTGCTCATCAGTCACTGTATATACTGCTCATCAGTCACTGTATATAGTGCTCATAAGTCACTGTATATAGTGCTCATCAGTCACTGTATATAGTGCTCATCAGTCACTGTGTATAGTGCTCATCAGTCACTGTATATAGTGCTCATCAGTCACTGTGTATACTGTATATAGTGCTCATCAGTCACTGTGTATAGTACTCATCAGTCACTGTGTATAGTGCTCATCAGTCTCTGTGTATACTGCTCATCAGTCACTGTGTATAGTGCTCATCAGTCTCTGTGTATAGTGCTCATCAGTCACTGTATATACTGCTCATCAGTCACTGTGTATAGTGCTCATCAGTCACTGTATATAGTGCTCATCAGTCACTGTGTATAGTGCTCATCAGTCACTATGTATAGTGCTCATCAGTCACTGTGTATAGTGCTCATCAGTCACTGTATATAGTGCGCATAAGTCACTGTATATAGTGCTCATCAGTCACTGTATATAGTGCTCATCAGTCACTGTGTATAGTGCTCATCAGTCACTGTATATAGTGTTCATCAGTCACTGTATATAGTGCTCATCAGTCACTGTATATAGTGCTCATCAGTCACTGTGTATAGTGCTCATCAGTCACTGTATATAGTGCTCATCAGTCACTGTATATACTGCTCATCACTCACTGTATATAGTGCTCATCAGTCACTGTATATAGTGCTCATCAGTCACTGTATATAGTGCTCAGCAGTCACTGTATATAGTGCTCATCACTCACTGTATATAGTGCTCATCAGTCACTGTATCTTATGCTCAGCAGTCACTGTATATAGTGCTCATCAGTCACTGTATATAGTGCTCATCAGTCACTGTATATACTCCTCATCTCTCACTGTATATAGTGCTCATCAGTCACTGTATATAGTGCTCATAAGTCACTGTATGTAGTGCTCATCAGTCACTGTATATACTGCTCATCACTCACTGTATATAATGCTCATCAGTCACTGTGTATACTGCTCATCAGTCACTGTATATACTGCTCATCAGTCACTGTATATAGTGCTCATAAGTCACTGTATATAGTGCTCATCAGTCACTGTATATAGTGCTCATCAGTCACTGTGTATAGTGCTCATCAGTCACTGTATATAGTGCTCATCAGTCACTGTGTATACTGTATATAGTGCTCATCAGTCACTGTGTATAGTACTCATCAGTCACTGTGTATAGTGCTCATCAGTCTCTGTGTATACTGCTCATCAGTCACTGTGTATAGTGCTCATCAGTCTCTGTGTATAGTGCTCATCAGTCACTGTATATACTGCTCATCAGTCACTGTGTATAGTGCTCATCAGTCACTGTATATAGTGCTCATCAGTCACTGTGTATAGTGCTCATCAGTCACTATGTATAGTGCTCATCAGTCACTGTGTATAGTGCTCATCAGTCACTGTATATAGTGCTCATAAGTCACTGTATATAGTGCTCATCAGTCACTGTATATAGTGCTCATCAGTCACTGTGTATAGTGCTCATCAGTCACTGTATATAGTGTTCATCAGTCACTGTATATAGTGCTCATCAGTCACTGTATATAGTGCTCATCAGTCACTGTGTATAGTGCTCATCAGTCACTGTATATAGTGCTCATAAGTCACTGTATATAGTGCTCATCAGTCACTGTGTATAGTGCTCATCAGTCACTGTGTATAGTGCTCATCAGTCACTGTATATAGTGCTCATCAGTCACTGTGTATAGTGCTCATCAGTCACTGTGTATAGTGCTCATCAGTCACTGTATATAGTGCTCATCAGTCACTGTGTATAGTGCTCATCAGTCACTGTGTATAGTGCTCATCAGTCACTGTATATAGTGCTCATCAGTCACTGTGTATAGTGCTCATCAGTCACTGTATATACTGCTCATCAGTCACTGTATATACTGCTCATCAGTCACTGTGTATAGTGCTCATCAGTCACTGTATATAGTGCTCATCAGTCACTGTGTATAGTACTCATCAGTCACTGTGTATAGTGCTCATCAGTCTCTGTGTATAGTGCTCATCAGTCACTGTATATAGTGCTCAGCAGACATTGTATATACTGCTCATCAGTCACTGTATATAGTGCTCATCAGTCACTGTATATAGTGCTCATCAGTCACTGTATATACTGCTCATCACTCACTGTATATAGTGCTCATCAGTCACTGTATATACTGCTCATCACTCACTGTATATAGTGCTCATAAGTCACTGTATATAGTGCTCATAAGTCACTGTATATAGTGCTCATCAGTCACTGTATATAGTGCTCATCAGTCACTGTGTATAGTGCTCATCAGTCACTGTATATAGTTCTCATCAGTCACTGTGTATACTGTATATAGTGTTCATCAGTCACTGTATATAGTGCTCATCAGTCACTGTATATAGTGCTCATCAGTCACTGTGTATAGTGCTCATCAGTCACTGTATATAGTGCTCATAAGTCACTGTATATAGTGCTCATCAGTCACTGTGTATAGTGCTCATCAGTCACTGTGTATAGTGCTCATCAGTCACTGTATATACTGCTCATCACTCACTGTATATACTGCTCATCAGTCACTGTATATAGTGCTCATCAGTCACTGTATATAGTGCTCATCAGTCACTGTGTATAGTGCTCATCAGTCACTGTATATAGTGCTCATCAGTCACTGTGTATAGTGCTCATCAGTCACTGTGTATAGTTCTCATCAGTCACTGTATATAGTGCTGATCAGTCACTGTGTATAGTGCTCATCAGTCACTGTGTATAGTGCTCATCAGTCACTGTATATAGTGCTCATCAGTCACTGTGTATAGTGCTCATCAGTCACTGTATATACTGCTCATCAGTCACTGTATATACTGCTCATCAGTCACTGTGTATAGTGCTCATCAGTCACTGTATATAGTGCTCATCAGTCACTGTGTATAGTGCTCATCAGTCACTGTGTATAGTGCTCATCAGTCTCTGTGTATAGTGCTCATCAGTCACTGTATATAGTGCTCAGCAGACATTGTATATACTGCTCATCAGTCACTGTATATAGTGCTCATCAGTCACTGTATATAGTGCTCATCAGTCACTGTATATAGTGCTCATCAGTCACTGTATATACTGCTCATCACTCACTGTATATAGTGCTCATCAGTCACTGTATATACTGCTCATCACTCACTGTATATAGTGCTCATAAGTCACTGTATATAGTGCTCATAAGTCACTGTATATAGTGCTCATCAGTCACTGTATATAGTGCTCATCAGTCACTGTGTATAGTGCTCATCAGTCACTGTATATAATGCTCATCAGTCACTGTGTATACTGTATATAGTGCTCATCAGTCACTGTGTATAGTGCTCATCAGTCACTGTATATAGTGCTCATAAATCACTGTATATAGTGCTCATCAGTCACTGTGTATAGTGCTCATCAGTAACTGTGTATAGTGCTCATCAGTGACTGTATATAGTGCTCATCACTCACTGTATATACTGCTCATCAGTCACTGTATATAGTGCTCATCAGCCACTGTATATAGTGCTCATCAGTCACTGTATATAGTGCTCATCAGTCACTGTATATACTGCTCATCACTCACTGTATATAGTGCTCATCAGTCACTGTATATAGTGCTCATAAGTCACTGTATATAGTACTCATCAGTCACTGTATATAGTGCTCTTCAGTCACTGTGTATAGTGCTCATCAGTCACTGTATATAATGCTCATCAGTCACTGTGTATACTGTATATAGTGCTCATCAGTCACTGTGTATAGTGCTCATCAGTCACTGCATATAGTGCTCATAAGTCACTGTATATAGTGCTCATCAGTCACTGTATATAGTGCTCATCAGTCACTGTATATAGTGCTCATCAGTCACTGTGTATAGTGCTCATCAGTCACTGTGTATAGTGCTCATCAGCCACTGTATATAGTGCTCATCACTCACTGTATATACTGCTCATCAGTCACTGTATATAGTGCTCATCAGCCACTGTATATAGTGCTCATCAGTCACTGTATATAGTGCTCATCAGTCACTGTGTATAGTGCTCATCAGTCACTGTATATAGTGCTCATCAGTCACTGTGTATAGTGCTCATCAGTCACTGTGTATAGTGCTCATCAGTCACTGTGTATAGTGCTCATCAGTCACTGTATATAGTGCTCATCAGTCACTGTGTATACTGCTCATCAGTCACTGTATATGGTGCTCATCAGTCACTGTATATACTGCTAATCAGTCACTGTATATAGCGCTAATCAGTCACTGTATATAGCGCTCATCAGTCACTGTATATAGCGCTCATCAGTCACTGTATATAGCGCTCATCAGTCACTGTATATAGTGCTCATCAGTCACTATATATAGTGCTCATCAGTCACTGTATACAGTGCTCATCAGTCACTGTATATACTGCTCATCAGTCACTGTCTATAGTGCTCATCAGTCACTGTGTATAGTGCTCATCAGTCACTGTATATAGTGCTCATCAGTCACTGTATATAGTGTTCATCAGTCACTGTGTATAGTGCTCATCAGTCACTGTGTATAGTGCTCATCAGTCACTGTATATAGTGCTCATCAGTCACTGTATATAGTGCTCATCAGTCACTGTATATACTGCTCATCAGTCACTGTATATAGTGCTCATCAGTCACTGTGTATAGTGCTCATCAGTCACTGTGTATAGTGCTCATCAGTCACTGTATATAGTGCTCATCAGTCACTGTGTATAGTGCTCATCAGTCACTGTGTATAGTGCTCATCAGTCACTGTATATAGTGCTCATCAGTCACTGTATATAGTGCTCATCAGTCACTGTGTATAGTGCTCATCAGTCACTGTATATAGTGCTCATCAGTCACTGTGTATAGTGCTCATCAGTCACTGTATATAGTGCTCATCAGTCACTGTATATACTGCTCATCACTCACTGTATATACTGCTCATCAGTCACTGTATATAGTGCTCATCAGTCACTGTATATAGTGCTCATCAGTCACTGTGTATAGTGCTCATCAGTCACTGTGTATAGTGCTCATCAGTCACTGTATATACTGCTCATCAGTCACTGTGTATAGTGCTCATCAGTCACTGTATATAGTGCACATCAGTCACTGTATATACTGCTCATCAGTCACTGTGTATAGTGCTCATCAGTCACTGTATATAGTGCTCATCAGTCACTGTGTATAGTGCTCATCAGTCACTGTGTATAGTGCTCATCAGTCTCTGTGTATAGTCCTCATCAGTCACTGTATATAGTGCTCAGCAGACATTGTATATACTGCTCATCAGTCACTGTATATAGTGCTCATCAGTCACTGTATATAGTGCTCATCAGTCACTGTGTATAGTGCTCATCAGTCACTGTATATACTGCTCATCAGTCACTGTATATAGTGCTCATCAGTCACTTTATATACTGCTCATCACTCACTGTATATAGTGCTCATCAGTCACTGTATATACTGCTCAACACTCACTGTATATAGTGCTCATCAGTCACTGTATATAGTGCTCATAAGTCACTGTATATAGTGCTCATCAGTCACTGTATATAGTGCTCATCAGTCACTGTGTATAGTGCTCATCAGTCACTGTATATAGTGCTCATCAGTCACTGTGTATACTGTATATAGTGCTCATCAGTCACTGTGTATAGTGCTCATCAGTCACTGTATATAGTGCTCATAAGTCACTGTATATAGTGCTCATAAGTCACTGTATATAGTGCTCATCAGTCACTGTATATAGTGCTCATCAGTCACTGTATATAGTGCTCATCAGTCAGTGTATAGTGCTCATCAGTCACTGTGTATAGTGCTCATCAGTCACTGTATATAGTGCTCATCACTCACTGGATATACTGCTCATCAGTCACTGTATATAGTGCTCATCAGCCACTGTATATAGTGCTCATCAGTCACTGTATATAGTGCTCATCAGTCACTGTGTATAGTGCTCATCAGTCACTGTATATAGTGCTCATCAGTCACTGTGTATAGTGCTCATCAGTCACTGTGTATAGTGCTCATCAGTCACTGTGTATAGTGCTCATCAGTCACTGTATATAGTGCTCATCAGCCACTGTGTATAGTGCTCATCAGTCACTGTATATAGTGCTCATCAGTCACTGTGTATAGTGCTCATCAGTCACTGTATATACTGCTCATCAGTCACTGTATATACTGCCCATCAGTCACTGTGTATAGTGCTCATCAGTCACTGTATGTACTGCTCATCAGTCACTGTGTATAGTGCTCATCAGTCACTGTGTATAGTGCTCATCAGTCACTGTATATAGTGCTCATCAGTCACTGTGTATAGTGCTCATCAGTCACTGTGTATAGTGCTCATCAGTCACTGTATATACTGCTCATCAGTCACTGTGTATAGTGCTCATCAGTCACTGTATATAGTGCTCATCAGTCATTGTATATACTGCTCATCATTCACTGTGTATAGTGCTCATCAGTCACTGTTTATAGTGCTCATCAGTCACTGTATATAGTGCTCATCAGTCACTGTATATAGTGCTCATCAGTCACTGTGTATAGTGCTCATCATTCACTGTATATAGTGCTCATCAGTCACTGTGTATAGTGCTCATCATTCACTGTATATAGTGCTCATCAGTCACTGTATATACTGCTCATCAGTCACTGTATATAGTGCTAATCAGTCACTGTATATAGTGCTCATCAGTCACTGTATATACTGCTCATCAGTCACTGTATATACTGCTCATCAGTCACTGTATATAGTGCTAATCAGTCACTGTATATAGTGCTCATCAGTCACTGTATATACTGCCCATCAGTCACTGTATATACTGCTCATCAGTCACTGTGTATAGTGCTCATCAGTCACTGTATATAGTGCTCATCAGTCACTGTATATACTGCTCATCAGTCACTGTGTATAGTGCTCATCAGTCACTGTGTATAGTGCTCATCAGTCACTGTATATAGTGCTCATCAGTCACTGTGTATACTGCTCATCAGTCACTGTATATAGTGCTAATCAGTCACTGTATATAGTGCTAATCAGTCACTGTATATAGTGCTCATCAGTCACTGTATATAGTGCCCATCAGTCACTGTATATACTGCTCATCAGTCACTGTATATACTGCTCATCAGTCACTGTATATAGTGCTCATCAGTCACTGTATATACTGCTCATCAGTCACTGTATATAGTGCTAATCAGTCACTGTATATAGTGCTCATCAGTCACTGTATATAGTGCTCATCAGTCACTGTATATACTGCTCATCAGTCACTGTATATAGTGCTCATCAGTCACTGTATATAGTGCTCATCAGTCACTGTATATAGTGCTCATCAGTCACTGTGTATAGTGCTCATCAGTCACTGTGTATAGTGCTCATCATTCACTGTATATAGTGCTCATCAGTCACTGTATATAGTGCTCATCAGTCACTGTATATAGTGCTCATCAGTCACTGTGTATACTGCTCATCAGTCACTGTATATAGTGCTCATAAGTCACTGTGTATAGCGCTCATCAGTCACTGTATATAGCGCTCATCAGTCACTGTATATACTGCTCATCAGCCACTGTATATAGTGCTCATCAGTCACTGTATATACTGCTCATCAGTCACTGTATATAGTACTCATCAGTCACTGTATATACTGCTCATCAGCCACTGTATATAGTACTCATAAGTCACTGTATATAGTGCTCATCAGTCACTGTGTATAGTGCTCATCAGTCACTGTATATACTGCTCATCAGTCACTGTATATACTGCTCATCAGCCACTGTATATAGCGCCCATCAGTCACTGTGTATAGCGCTCATCAGTCACTGTATATAGCGCTCATCAGTCACTGTGTATAGTGCTCAGCAGTCACTGTGTATAGTGCTCAGCAGTCACTGCATATAGTGCTCATCAGTCACTGTATATAGTGCTCATCAGTCACTGTGTATACTGCACATCAGTCACTGTATATACTGCTCATCAGTCACTGTATATACTGCTCATCAGTCACTGTGTATAGTGCTCATCAGTCACTGTATATAGTGCTCATCAGTCACTGTGTATTGTGCTCATCAGTCACTGTGTATTGTGCTCATCAGTCACTGTGTATTGTGCTCATCAGTCACTGTGTATAGTGCTCATCAGTCACTGTATATACTGCTCATCAGTCACTGTGTATAGTGCTCATCAGTCACTGTGTATAGTGCTCATCAGTCACTGTATATAATGCTCATCAGTCACTGTATATAGTGCTCATCAGTCACTGTATATAGTGCTCATCAGTCACTGTATATAGTGCTCATCAGTCACTGTGTATAGTGTTCATCAGTCACTGTGTATAGTGCTCATCAGTCACTGTACATAGTGCTCATCAGTCACTGTGTATAGTGCTCATCAGTCACTGTGTATAGTGCTCATCAGTCACTGTACATAGTGCTGATCAGTCACTGTAGATAGTGCTCATCGGTCACTGTGCATAGTGCTCATCGGTCACTGTGTATAGTGCTCATCGGTCACTGTATAGTGCTCATCGGTCACTGTATATACTGCTCATCGGTCACTGTATATAGTGCTCATCGGTCACTGTATATAGTGCTCATCGGTCACTGTATATAGTGCTCATCGGTCGCTGTATATAGTGCTCATCAGTCAATGTGTATAGTGCTCATCAGTCACTGTGTATAGTGCTCATCAGTCACTGTATGTAGTGCTCATCAATCACTGTATATACTGCTCATCAGTCACTGTATATAGTGCTAATCAGTCACTGTATATAGTGCTCATCAGTCACTGTATATACTGCCCATCAGTCACTGTATATACTGCTCATCAGTCACTGTGTATAGTGCTCATCAGTCACTGTATATAGTGCTCATCAGTCACTGTATATACTGCTCATCAGTCACTGTGTATAGTGCTCATCAGTCACTGTTTATAGTGCTCATCAGTCACTGTATATAGTGCTCATCAGTCACTGTGTATAGTGCTCATCATTCACTGTATATAGTGCTCATCAGTCACTGTATATACTGCTCATCAGTCACTGTATATAGTGCTAATCAGTCACTGTATATAGTGCTTATCAGTCACTGTATATACTGCTCATCAGTCACTGTATATAGTGCTAATCAGTCACTGTATATAGTGCTAATCAGTCACTGTATATAGTGCTCATCAGTCACTGTATATAGTGCCCATCAGTCACTGTATATACTGCTCATCAGTCACTGTATATACTGCTCATCAGTCACTGTATATAGTGCTCATCAGTCACTGTATATACTGCTCATCAGTCACTGTATATAGTGCTAATCAGTCACTGTATATAGTGCTCATCAGTCACTGTATATAGTGCTCATCAGTCACTGTATATAGTGCTCATCAGTCACTGTGTATAGTGCTCATAAGTCTCTGTGTATAGTGCTCATCATTCACTGTATATAGTGCTCATCAGTCACTGTATATAGTGCTCATCAGTCACTGTATATAGTGCTCATCAGTCATTGTGTATACTGCTCATCAGTCACTGTATATAGTGCTCATAAGTCACTGTGTATAGCGCTCATCAGTCACTGTATATAGCGCTCATCAGTCACTGTATATACTGCTCATCAGCCACTGTATATAGTGCTCATCAGTCACTGTATATACTGCTCATCAGTCACTGTATATAGTACTCATCAGTCACTGTATATACTGCTCATCAGCCACTGTATATAGTACTCATAAGTCACTGTATATAGTGCTCATCAGTCACTGTATATACTGCTCATCAGTCACTGTATATACTGCTCATCAGCCACTGTATATAGCGCCCATCAGTCACTGTGTATAGCGCTCATCAGTCACTGTAAATAGCGCTCATCAGTCACTGTGTATAGTGCTCAGCAGTCACTGTGTATAGTGCTCAGCAGTCACTGTATATAGTGCTCATCAGTCACTGTATATAGTGCTCATCAGTCACTGTGTATACTGCACATCAGTCACTGTATATACTGCTCATCAGTCACTGTATATACTGCTCATCAGTCACTGTGTATAGTGCTCATCAGTCACTGTATATAGTGCTCATCAGTCACTGTGTATTTTGCTCATCAGTCACTGTGTATTGTGCTCATCAGTCACTGTATATACTGCTCATCAGTCACTGTGTATAGTGCTCATCAGTCACTGTGTATAGTGCTCATCAGTCACTGTATATAGTGCTCATCAGTCACTGTATATAGTGCTCATCAGTCACTGTATATAGTGCTCATCAGTCACTGTGTATAGTGTTCATCAGTCACTGTGTATAGTGCTCATCAGTCACTGTACATAGTGCTCATCAGTCACTGTGTATAGTGCTCATCCGTCACTGTACATAGTGCTCATCAGTCACTGTAGATAGTGCTCATCGGTCACTGTGCATAGTGCTCATCGGTCACTGTGTATAGTGCTCATCGGTCACTGTATAGTGCTCATCGGTCACTGTATATACTGCTCATCGGTCACTGTGTATAGTGCTCATCGGTCACTGTATATAGTGCTCATCGGTCACTGTATATAGTGCTCATCAGTCAATGTGTATAGTGCTCATCAGTCACTGTGTATAGTGCTCATCAGTCACTGTATGTAGTGCTCATCAATCACTGTATATACTGCTCATCAGTCACTGTGTATAGTGCTCATCATTCACTGTATATAGTGCTCATCAGTCACTGTATATAGTGCTCATCAGTCATTGTGTATAGTGCTCATCAGTCACTGTGTATAGTGCTCAACAGTCACTGTATATACTGCTAATCAGTCACTGTGTATAGTGCTCATCAGTCACTGCATATAGTGCTCATCAGTCACTGTATATAGTGCTCATCAGTCACTATGTATAGTGCTCATCAGTCACTGTGTATAGTGCTCATCAGTCTCTGTGTATAGTGCTCATCAGTCACTGTATATAGTGCTCAGCAGACACTGTATATACTGCTCATCAGTCACTGTATATAGTGCTCATCAGTCACTGTATATAGTGCTCATCAGTCACTGTACATACTGCACATCAGTCACTGTGTACAGTGCTCATCAGTCACTGTATATACTGCTCATCAGTCACTGTATATAGTGCTCATCAGTCACTGTATATAGTGCTCATCAGTCACTGTATATACTGCTCATCAGTCACTGTATATAGTGCTCATCAGTCACTATGTATAGTGCTCATCAGTCACTGAATATACTGCTCATCAGTCACTGTGTATAGTGCTCATCAGTCCCTGTGTATAGTGCTCATCAGTCACTGTATATAGTGCTCATCAGTCACTGTATATAGTGCTCATCAGTCACTGTGTATACTGCTCATCAGTCACTGTATATAGTGCTCATCAGTCACTGTGTATACTGCTCATCAGTCACTGTATATACTGCTCATCAGTCACTGTGTATAGTGCTCATCAGTCACTGTATATACTGCTCATCAGTCACTGTATATAGTGCTCATCAGTCACTGTATATAGTGCTCATCAGTCACAGTATATAGTGCTCATCAATCACTGTGTATAGTGCTCATCAGTCACTGTATATAGTGCTCATCAGTCACTGTGTATATTGCTCATCAGTCACTGTATACAGTGCTCATCAGTCACTGTTTATAGTGCTCATCAGTCACTGTATATAGTGCTCATCAGTCACTGTATATAGTGCTCATCAGTCACTGTGTGTAGTGCTCATCAGTCACTGTGTGTAGTGCTCATCAGTCACTGTGTGAAGTGCTCATCAGTCACTGTATATAGTGCTCATCAGTCACTGTGTATAGTGCTCATCAGTCACTGCGTATACTGCTCATCAGCCACTGTGTATAGTGCTCATCAGTCACTGTGTATACTGCTCATCAGTCACTGTGTATAGTGCTCATCAGTCCCTGTATATAGTGCTCATCAGTCACCGTATATACTGCTCATCAGTCACCGTGTATAGTGCTCATCAGTCACCGTGTATAGTGCTCATCAGTCACCGTGTATAGTGCTCATCAGTCACCGTGTATAGTGCTCATCAGTCACTGTATGTGCTGCTCATCAGTCACTGAATATTGTACTCATCAGTCACTGTATATAGTGCTCATCAGTCACTGTGTATAGTGCTCATCAGTCACTGTATATAGTGCTCATCAGTCACTGTATATAGTGCTCATCAGTCACTGTGTATACTGCTCATCAGTCACTGTATATAGTGCTCATCAGTCACTGTATTTACTGTTCATCAGTCACTGTATATAGTGCTCATCAGTCACTGTATATAGTACTCATCAGTCACTGTATATAGTACTCATCAGTCACTGTATATACTGCTCATCAGTCACTGTATATACTGCTCATCAGTCACTGAATATTGTACTCATCAGTCACTGTAGATAGTGCTCATCAGTCACTGTAGATAGTGCTCATCAGTCACTGTATATAGTGCTCATCAGTCACTGTATATAGTGCTCTTCAGTCACTGTGTATAGTGCTCATCAGTCACTGTGTATAGTGCTCATCAGTCACTGTGTATAGTGCTCATCAGTCACTGTATATAGTGCTCATCAGTCACTGTAGATAGTGCTCATCGGTCACTGTGCATAGTGCTCATCGGTCACTGTGTATAGTGCTCATCGGTCACTGTATAGTGCTCATCGGTCACTGTATATACTGCTCATCGGTCACTGTATATAGTGCTCATCGGTCACTGTATATAGTGCTCATCGGTCACTGTATATAGTGCTCATCGGTCACTGTGTATAGTGCTCATCGGTCACTGTGTATAGCGCTCATCAGTCACTGTGTATAGTGCTCATCATTCACTGTGTATAGTACTCATCAGTCACTGTATATAGTGCTCATCAGTCACTGTGTATAGTGCTCATCAGTCACTGTGTATAGTGCTCAACAGTCACTGTATATACTGCTAATCAGTCACTGTGTATAGTGCTCATCAGTCACTGCGTATAGTGCTCATCAGTCACTGTATATAGTGCTCATCAGTCACTATGTATAGTGCTCATCAGTCACTGTGTATAGTGCTCATCAGTCTCTGTGTATAGTGCTCATCAGTCACTGTGTATAGTGCTCATCAGTCACTGTATATAGTGCTCATCATTCACTGTATATAGTGCTCATCAGTCACTGTGTATAGTGCTCATCAGTCACTGTATATAGTGCTCAGCAGACACTGTATATACTGCTCATCAGTCACTGTATATAGTGCTCATCAGTCACTGTATATAGTGCTCATCAGTCACTGTACATACTGCTCATCAGTCACTGTGTATAGTGCTCATCAGTCACTGTATATACTGCTCATCATTCACTGTGTATAGTGCTCATCAGTCACTGTGTATAGTGCTCATCAGTCACTGTATATAGTGCTCATCAGTCACTGTATAGTGCTCATCAGTCACTGTGTATAGTGCTCATCAGTCCCTGTATATACTGCTCATCAGTCACTGTGTATAGTGCTCATCAGTCACTGTGTATAGTGCTCATCAGTCACTGTATATAGTGCTCATCAGTCACTGTAAAGTGCTCATCAGTCACTGTATATAGTGCTCATCAGTCACTATGTATAGTGCTCATCAGTCACTGAATATACTGCTCATCAGTCACTGTGTATAGTGCTCATCAGTCCCTGTGTATAGTGCTCATCAGTCACTGTGTATAGTGCTCATCAGTCACTGTATATAGTGCTCATCAGTCACTGTGTATACTGCTCATCATTCACTGTATATAGTGCTCATCAGTCACTGTGTATACTGCTCATCAGTCACTGTATATACTGCTCATCAGTCACTGTGTATAGTGCTCATCAGTCACTGTATATACTGCTCATCAGTCACTGTATATAGTGCACATCAGTCACTATATATAGTGCTCATCAGTCACAGTATATAGTGCTCATCAGTCACTGTATATAGTGCTCATCAGTCACTGTGTATATTGCTCATCAGTCACTGTATATAGTTCTCATCAGTCACTGTTTATAGTTCTCATCAGTCACTGTATATAGTGCTCATCAGTCACTGTATATAGTGCTCATCAGTCACTGTATATAGTGCTCATCAGTCACTGTGTGTAGTGCTCATCAGTCACTGTGTGTAGTGCTCATCAGTCACTGTGTGAAGTGCTCATCAGTCACTGTATATAGTGCTCATCAGTAACGGCGTATAGTGCTCATCAGTCACTGCATATACTGCTCATCAGTCAATGTGTATAGTGCTCATCAGTCACTGTGTATAGTGCTCATCAGTCACTGTGTATACTGCTCATCAGTCACTGTGTATAGTGCTCATCAGTCACTGTGTATACTGCTCATCAGTCACTGTGTATAGTGCTCATCAGTCCCTGTATATAGTGCTCATCAGTCACCGTATATACTGCTCATCAGTCACCGTGTATAGTGCTCATCAGTCACCGTGTATAGTGCTCATCAGTCACCTTGTATAGTGCTCATCAGTCACCGTGTATAGTGCTCATCAGTCACTGTTTGTACTGCTCATCAGTCACTGAATATTGTACTCATCAGTCACTGTATATAGTGCTCACCAGTCACTGTGTATAGTGCTCATCAGTCACTGTGTATAGTGCTCATCAGTCACTGTATATAGTGCTCATCAGTCACTGTATATAGTGCTCATCAGTCACTGTATATAGTGCTCATCAGTCCCTGTGTATAGTGCTCATCAGTCCCTGTGTATAGTGCTCATCAGTCACTGTGTATAGTGCTCATCAGTCACTGTATATAGTGCTCATCAGTCACTGTATATAGTGCTCATCAGTCACTGTGTATACTGCTCATCAGTCACTGTATACAGTGCTCATCAGTCACTGTGTATACTGCTCATCAGTCACTGTATATAGAGCTCATCAGTCACTGTGTATACTGCACATCAGTCACTGTATATAGTGCTCATCAGTCACTGTATATACTGCTCATCAGTCACTGTGTATAGTGCTCATCAGTCACTGTATATAGTGCTCATCAGTCACTGTGTATTGTGCTCATCAGTCACTGTGCATAGTGCTCATCGGTCACTGTGTATAGTGCTCATCGGTCACTGTATAGTGCTCATCGGTCACTGTATATAGTGCTCATCGGTCACTGTATATAGTGCTCATCGGTCACTGTATATAGTGCTCATCGGTCACTGTATATAGTGCTCATCAGTCACTGTATATAGTGCTCATCATTCACTGTATATAGTGCTCATCAGTCACTGTATATAGTGCTCATCAGTCATTGTGTATAGTGCTCATCAGTCACTGTGTATAGTGCTCATCAGTCCTTGTGTATAGTGCTCATCAGTCACTGTATATAGTGCTCATCAGTCACTGTATATAGTGCTCATCAGTCAC
Organism: Phyllobates terribilis; assembly: GCF_046119375.1. NCBI lineage: Eukaryota > Metazoa > Chordata > Amphibia > Anura > Dendrobatidae > Phyllobates > Phyllobates terribilis. The sequence goes on along the minus strand of NW_027362772.1, from coordinate 11,503,644 downwards.
TGTGTATACTGCTCATCAGTCACTGTATATAGTGCTCATCAGTCACTGTGTATACTGCTCATCAGTCATTGTATATACTGCTCATCAGTCACTGTGTATAGTGCTCATCAGTCACTGTATATACTGCTCATCAGTCACTGTATATAGTGCTCATCAGTCACTGTATATAGTGCTCATCAGTCACAGTATATAGTGCTCATCAATCACTGTGTATAGTGCTCATCAGTCACTGTATATAGTGCTCATCAGTCACTGTGTATATTGCTCATCAGTCACTGTATATAGTGCTCATCAGTCACTGTTTATAGTGCTCATCAGTCACTGTATATAGTGCTCAGCAGTCACTGTATATAGTGCTCATCAGTCACTGTGTGTAGTGCTCATCAGTCACTGTGTGTAGTGCTCATCAGTCACTGTGTGAAGTGCTCATCAGTCACTGTATATAGTGCTCATCAGTCACTGTGTATAGTGCTCATCAGTCACTGCGTATACTGCTCATCAGCCACTGTGTATAGTGCTCATCAGTCACTGTGTATACTGCTCATCAGTCACTGTGTATACTGCTCATCAGTTACTGTGTATACTGCTCATCAGTCACTGTGTATAGTGCTCATCAGTCCCTGTGTATAGTGCTCATCAGTCACCGTATATACTGCTCATCAGTCACCGTGTATAGTGCTCATCAGTCACCGTGTATAGTGCTCATCAGTCACCGTGTATAGTGCTCATCAGTCACTGTATGTGCTGCTCATCAGTCACTGAATATTGTACTCATCAGTCACTGTATATAGTGCTCATCAGTCACTGTGTATAGTGCTCATCAGTCACTGTATATAGTGCTCATCAGTCACTGTATATAGTGCTCATCAGTCACTGTGTATACTGCTCATCAGTCACTGTATTTACTGTTCATCAGTCACTGTATTTACTGTTCATCAGTCACTGTATATAGTGCTCATCAGTCACTGTATATAGTACTCATCAGTCACTGTATATAGTACTCATCAGTCACTGTATATACTGCTCATCAGTCACTGTATATACTGCTCATCAGTCACTGAATATTGTACTCATCAGTCACTGTAGATAGTGCTCATCAGTCACTGTAGAAAGTGCTCATCAGTCACTGTATATAGTGCTCATCAGTCACTGTATATAGTGCTCTTCAGTCACTGTGTATAGTGCTCATCAGTCACTGTGTATAGTGCTCATCAGTCACTGTATATAGTGCTCTTCAGTCACTGAGTATAGTGCTCATCAGTCACTGTATATAGTGCTCATCAGTCACTGTAGATAGTGCTCATCGGTCACTGTGCATAGTGCTCATCGGTCACTGTGTATAGTGCTCATCGGTCACTGTATAGTACTCATCGGTCACTGTATATACTGCTCATCGGTCACTGTATATAGTGCTCATCGGTCACTGTATATAGTGCTCATGGGTCACTGTATATAGTGCTCATCGGTCACTGTGTATAGTGCTCATCGGTCACTGTGTATAGTGCTCATCAGTCACTGTGTATAGTGCTCATCATTCACTGTGTATAGTACTCATCAGTCACTGTATATAGTGCTCATCAGTCACTGTGTATAGTGCTCATCAGTCACTGTGTATAGTGCTCAACAGTCACTGTATATACTGCTAATCAGTCACTGTGTATAGTGCTCATCAGTCACTGCGTATAGTGCTCATCAGTCACTGTATATAGTGCTCATCAGTCACTATGTATAGTGCTCATCAGTCACTGTGTATAGTGCTCATCAATCTCTGTGTATAGTGCTCATCAGTCACTGTGTATAGTGCTCATCAGTCACTGTATATAGTGCTCATCAGTCACTGTGTATACTGCTCATCATTCACTGTATATAGTGCTCATCAGTCACTGTGTATACTGCTCATCAGTCACTGTATATACTGCTCATCAGTCACTGTGTATAGTGCTCATCAGTCACTGTATATACTGCTCATCAGTCACTGTATATAGTGCTCATCAGTCACTGTATATAGTGCTCATCAGTCACTATGTATAGTGCTCATCAGTCACTGAATATACTGCTCATCAGTCACTGTGTATAGTGCTCATCAGTCCCTGTGTATAGTGCTCATCAGTCACTGTGTATAGTGCTCATCAGTCACTGTATATAGTGCTCATCAGTCACTGTGTATACTGCGCATCATTCACTGTATATAGTGCTCATCAGTCACTGTGTATACTGCTCATCAGTCACTGTATATACTGCTCATCAGTCACTGTGTATAGTGCTCATCAGTCACTGTGTATAGTGCTCATCAGTCACTGTGTATACTGCTCATCAGTCACTGTGTATAGTGCTCATCAGTCACTGTGTATACTGCTCATCAGTCACTGTGTATAGTGCTCATCAGTCCCTGTATATAGTGCTCATCAGTCACCGTATATACTGCTCATCAGTCACCGTGTATAGTGCTCATCAGTCACCGTGTATAGTGCTCATCAGTCACCGTGTATAGTGCTCATCAGTCACCGTGTATAGTGCTCATCAGTCACTGTTTGTACTGCTCATCAGTCACTGAATATTGTACTCATCAGTCACTGTATATAGTGCTCACCATTCACTGTGTATAGTGCTCATCAGTCACTGTGTATAGTGCTCATCAGTCACTGTATATAGTGCTCATCAGTCACTGTATATAGTGCTCATCAGTCACTGTATATAGTGCTCATCAGTCACTATGTGTAGTGCTCATCAGTCACTGAATATACTGCTCATCAGTCCCTGTGTATAGTGCTCATCAGTCCCTGTGTATAGTGCTCATCAGTCCCTGTGTATAGTGCTCATCAGTCACTGTGTATACTGCTCATCAGTCACTGTATATAGTGCTCATCAGTCACTGTGTATACTGCTCATCAGTCACTGTATATACTGCTCATCAGTCACTGTGTATAGTGCTCATCAGTCACTGTATATACTGCTCATCAGTCACTGTATATAGTGCTCATCAGTCACTGTATATAGTGCTCATCAGTCACAATATATAGTGCTCATCAGTCACTGTATATAGTGCTCATCAGTCACTGTGTATATTGCTCATCAGTCACTGTATATAGTGCTCATCAGTCACTGTTTATAGTTCTCATCAGTCACTGTATATAGTGCTCATCAGTCACTGTATATAGTGCTCATCAGTCACTGTATATAGTGCTCATCAGTCACTGTGTGTAGTGCTCATCAATCACTGTGTGTAGTGCTCATTAGTCACTGTGTGAAGTGCTCATCAGTCACTGTATATAGTGCTCATCAGTCACTGCGTATAGTGCTCATCAGTCACTGCATATACTACTCATCAGTCACTGTGTATAGTGCTCATCAGTCACTGTGTATACTGCTCATCAGTCACTGTGTATAGTGCTCATCAGTCACTGTGTATACTGCTCATCAGTCACTGTGTATAGTGCTCATCAGTCCCTGTATATAGTGCTCATCAGTCACCGTATATACTGCTCATCAGTCACTGTGTATAGTGCTCATCAGTCACCGTGTATAGTGCTCATCAGTCACCCTGTATAGTGCTCATCAGTCACCGTGTATAGTGCTCATCAGTCACTGTATGTACTGCTCATCAGTCACTGAATATTGTACTCATCAGTCACTGTATATAGTGCTCATCAGTCACTGTGTATAGTGCTCATCAGTCACTGTGTATAGTGCTCATCAGTCACTGTATATAGTGCTCATCAGTCACTGTATATAGTGCTCATCAGTCACTGTATATAGTGCTCATCAGTCACTGTGTATACTGCTCATCAGTCACTGTGTATAGTGCTCATCAGTCACTGTGTATACTGCTCATCAGTCACTGTGTATAGTGCTCATCAGTCGCTGTATATAGTGCTCATCAGTCACCGTATATACTGCTCATCAGTCACTGTGTATAGTGCTCATCAGTCACCGTGTATAGTGCTCATCAGTCACCGTATATAGTGCTCATCAGTCACCGTGTATAGTGCTCATCAGTCACTGTATGTACTGCTCATCAGTCACTGAATATTGTACTCATCAGTCACTGTATATAGTGCTCATCAGTCACTGTGTATAGTGCTCATCAGTCACTGTGTATAGTGCTCTTCAGTCACTGTATATAGTGCTCATCAGTCACTGTATATAGTGCTCATCAGTCACTGTATATAGTGCTCATCAGTCACTGTGTATACTGCTCATCAGTCACTGTATATAGTGCTCATCAGTCACTGTATATAGTGCTCATCAGTCACTGTATATAGGGCTCATCAGTCACTGTGTATACTGCTCATCAGTCACTGTATATAGTGCTCATCAGTCACTGTATTTACTGTTCATCAGTCACTGTATATAGTGCTCATCAGTCACTGTATATAGTACTCATCAGTCACTGTATATACTGCTCATCAGTCACTGTATATACTGCTCATCAGTCACTGAATATTGTACTCATCAGTCACTGTAGATAGTGCTCATCAGTCACTGTATATAGTGCTCAGCAGTCACTGTATATAGTGCTCATCAGTCACTGTATATAGTGCTCATCAGTCACTGTGTATAGTGCTCATCAGTCACTCTGTATACTGCTCATCAGTCACTGTGTATACTGCTTATCAGTCACTGTATGTACTGCTCATCAGTCACTGTATATAGTGCTCATCAGTCACTGTATATAGTGCTCATCAGTCACTGTATATAGTGCTCATCAGTCACTGTATATAGTGTTCATCAGTCACTGTGTATAGTGTTCATCAGTCACTGTATAGTGCTCATGAGTCACTGTATATACTGCTCATCAGTCACTGTATATAGTGCTCATCAGTCACTGTGTATAGTGTTCATCAGTCACTGTGTATAGTGCTCATCAGTCACTGTGTATACTGCTCATCAGTCACTGTGTATAGTGCTCATCAGTCACTGTATATAGTGCCCATCAGTCACTGTATATAGTGCTCATCAGTCACTGTATATAGTGCTCATCAGTCACTGTATATAGTGCTTACCAGTCACTGTATATACTGCTCATCAGTCACTGTATATAGTGCTCATCAGTCACTGTATATAGTGCCCATCAGTCACTGTATATAGTGCCCATCAGTCACTGTATATATTGCTCATCAGTCACTGTATATAGTGCTCATCAGTCACTGTGTATAGTGCTCACCAGTCACTGTGTATACTGCTCATCAGTCACTGTGTATACTGCTCATCAGTCACTGTATATAATGCTCATCAGTCACTGTGTATACTGCTCATCAGTCACTGTATATACTGCTCATCAGTCACTGTGTATAGTGCTCATCAGTCACTGTATATAGTGCTCATCAGTCACTGTATATGGTGCTCATCAGTCACTGTGTATAGTGCTCATCAGTCACTGTATAGACTGCTCATAAGTCACTGTATATAGTGCTCATCAGTCTCTGTATATAGTGCTCATCAGTCACTGTATATAGTGCTCATCAGTCACTGTGTATAGTGCTCATCAGTCACTGTATATAGTGCTCATCAGTCACTGTATATAGTGCTCATCTGTCACTGTATATACTGCTCATCAGTCCCTGTATATAGTGCTCATCAGTCACTGTGTATAGTGTTCATCAGTCACTGTGTATATTGCTCATCAGTCACTGTACATAGTGCTCATCAGTCACTGTGTATAGTGCTCATCAATCACTGTGTATAGTGCTCATCAGTCACTGTACATAGTGCTCATCAGTCACTGTAGATAGTGCTCATCGGTCACTGTGCATAGAGCTCATCGGTCACTGTGTATAGTGCTCATCGGTCACTGTATAGTGCTCATCGGTCACTGTATATACTGCTCATCGGTCACTGTATATAGTGCTCATCGGTCACTGTTTATAGTGCTCATCGGTCACTGTGTATAGTGCTCATCGGTCACTGTGTATAGTGCTCATCGGTCACTGTTTATAGTGCTCATCGGTCACTGTATATAGTGTTCATCGGTCACTGTGTATAGTGTTCATCGGTCACTGTGTATAGTGCTCATCGGTCACTGTATATACTGCTCATCAGTCACTGTATATAGTGCTCATCAGTCACTGTATATAGTGCCCATCAGTCACTGAATATAGTGCGTACCAGTCACTGTATATACTGCTCATCAGTCACTGTATATAGTGCTCATCAGTCACTGTATATAGTGCCCATCAGTCACTGTATATAGTGCCCATCAGTCACTGTATATAGTGCTCATCAGTCACTGTATATAGTGCTCATCAGTCACTGTGTATAGTGCTCACCAGTCACTGTGTATACTGCTCATCAGTCACTGTGTATACTGCTCATCAGTCACTGTATATAATGCTCATCAGTCACTGTATATAATGCTCATCAGTCACTGTGTATACTGCTCATCAGTCACTGTATATACTGCTCATCAGTCACTGTGTATAGTGCTCATCAGTCACTGTATATAGTGCTCATCAGTCACTGTATATAGTGCTCATCTGTCACTGTATATACTGCTCATCAGTCACTGTATATAGTGCTCATCAGTCACTGTGTATAGTGTTCATCAGTCACTGTGTATAGTGTTCATCAGTCACTGTACATAGTGCTCATCAGTCACTGTGTATAGTGCTCATCAGTCACTGTGTATAGTGCTCATCAGTCACTGTACATAGTGCTCATCAGTCACTGTAGATAGTGCTCATCGGTCACTGTGCATAGTGCTCATCGGTCACTGTGTATAGTGCTCATCGGTCACTGTATAGTGCTCATCGGTCACCGTATATACTGCTCATCGGTCACTGTATATAGTGCTCATCGGTCACTGTGTATAGTGCTCATCGGTCACTATGTATAGTGCTCATCGGTCACTGTGTATAGTGCTCATCGGTCGCTGTTTATAGTGCTCATCGGTCACTGTATATAGTGTTCATCGGTCACTGTGTATAGTGTTCATCGGTCACTGTGTATAGTGCTCATCGGTCACTGTATATACTGCTCATCGGTCACTGTATATACTGCTCATCAGTCACTGTATATAGTGCCCATCAGTCACTGTATATAGTGCTCATCAGTCACTGTATATAGTGCTCATCAGTCACTGTATATAGTGCTCACCAGTCACTGTATATACTGCTCATCAGTCACTGTATATAGTGCTCATCAGTCACTGTATATAGTGCCCATCAGTCACTGTATATAGTGCTCATCAGTCACTGTATATAGTGCTCATCAGTCACTGTGTATAGTACTCACCAGTCACTGTGTATACTGCTCATCAGTCACTGTGTATACTGCTCATCAGTCACTGTATATAATGCTCATCAGTCACTGTATATAATGCTCATCAGTCACTGTATATACTGCTCATCAGTCACTGTGTATACTGCTTATCAGTCACTGTATATACTGCTCATCAGTCACTGTATATAGTGCTCATCAGTCACTGTGTATAGTGCTCATCAGTCACTGTATATAGTGCTCATCAGTCACTGTGTATAGTGCTCATCAGTCACTGTATAGACTGCTCATCAGTCACTGTATATAGTGCTCATCAGTCACTGTATATAGTGCTCATCAGTCACTATGTATAGTGCTCATCAGTCACTGTATATAGTGCTCATCAGTCACTGTATATAGTGCTCATCTGTCACTGTATATACTGCTCATCAGTCACTGTATATAGTGCTCATCAGTCACTGTGTATAGTGTTCATCAGTCACTGTGTATAGTGCTCATCAGTCACTGTACATAGTGCTCATCAGTCACTGTGTATAGTGCTCATCAGTCACTGTGTATAGTGCTCATCAGTCACTGTACATAGTGCTCATCAGTCACTGTAGATAGTGCTCATCGGTCACTGTGCATATTGCTCATCGGTCACTGTGTATAGTGCTCATCAGTCACTGTGAATAGTGCTCATCAGTCACTGTATATAGTGCTCATCAGTCACTGTATATACTGCTCATCAGTCACTGTATATAGTACTCATCAGTCACTGTGTATTCTGCTCATCAGTCACTGTGTATGGTGCTCATCAGTCACTGTATATAGTGCTCATCAGTCACTGTATATAGTTCTCATCAGTCACTGTATATACTGCTCATCAGTCACTGTATATAGTGATCAGCAGACACTGTATATACTGCTCATCAGTCACTGTATATAGTGCTCATCAGTCACTGTATATACTGCTCATCAGTCACTGTGTATAGTGCTCATCAGTCTCTGTGTATAGTGCTCATCAGTCACCTTATATAGTGCTCAGCAGACAGTGTATATACTGTTCATCAGTCACTGTATATAGTGCTCATCAGTCACTGGATATAGTGCTCATCAGTCACTGTATAGTGCTCATCAGTCACTGTATATAGTGCTCATCAGTCACTGTGTATAGTGCTCATCAGTCACTGTGAATAGTGCTCATCAGTCACTGTATATAGTGCTCATCAGTCACTGTATATACTGCTCATCAGTCACTGTATATAGTGCTCATCAGTCACTGTGTATACTGCTCATCAGTCACTGTGTATGGTGCTCATCAGTCACTGTATATAGTGCTCATCAGTCACTGTGTATAGTGCTCATCAGTCTCTGTGTATAGTGCTCATCATTCACTGTATATAGTGCTCAGCAGACACTGTATATACTGCTCATCAGTCACTGTATATAGTGATCAGCAGACACTGTATATACTGCTCATCAGTCACTGTATATAGTGCTCATCAGTCACTGTATATACTGCTCATCAGTCACTGTGTATAGTGCTCATCAGTCTCTGTGTATAGTGCTCATCAGTCACTGTATATAGTGCTCAGCAGACAGTGTATATACTGCTCATCAGTCACTGTATGTAGTGCTCAGCAGACACTGTATATACTGCTCATCAGTCACTGTATATAGTGCTCATCAGTCACTGTATATACTGCTCATCAGTCACTGTGTATAGTGCTCATCAGTCTCTGTGTATAGTGCTCATCAGTCACTGTATATAGTGCTCAGCAGACAGTGTATATACTGCTCATCAGTCACTGTATGTAGTGCTCAGCAGACACTGTGTATACTGCTCATCAGTCACTGTGTATGGTTCTCATCAGTCACTGTGTATAGTGCTCATCAGTCACTCTGTATACTGCTCATCAGTCACTGTGTATACTGCTCATCAGTCACTGTATGTACTGCTCATCAGTCACTGTATATAGTGCTCATCAGTCACTGTATATAGTGCTCATCAGTCACTGTATATAGTGTTCATCAGTCACTGTGTATAGTGTTCATCAGTCACTGTGTATAGTGCCCATGAGTCACTGTATATACTGCTCATCAGTCAGTGTATATAGTGCTCATCAGTCACTGTGTATAGTGTTCATCAGTCACTGTGTATAGTGCTCATCAGTCACTGTATATACTGCTCATCAGTCACTGTGTATAGTGCTCATCAGTCACTGTGTATAGTGCTCATCAGTCACTGTACATAGTGCTCATCAGTCACTGTGTATAGTGCTCATCAGTCACTGTGTATAGTGCTCATCAGTCACTGTACATAGTGCTCATCAGTCACTGTACATAGTGCTCATCGGTCACTGTGCATAGTGCTCATCGGTCACGGTGTATAGTGCTCATCGGTCACTGTATATACTGCTCATCGGTCACTGTATATAGTGCTCATCGGTCACTGTGTATAGTGCTCATCGGTCACTGTATATAGTGCTCATCGGTCACTGTATATAGTGCTCATCGGTCACTGTGTATAGTGCTCATCGGTCACTGTGTATAGTGCTCATCGGTCACTGTATATAGTGCTCATCAATCACTGTATATACTGCTCATCAGTCACTGTATATAGTGCTCATCAGTCACTGTGTATAGTGCTCATCAGTCACTGTATATAGTGCTCATCAGTCACTGTATATAGTGCTCATCAGTCACTGTGTATAGTGCTCAGCAGTCACTGTGTATAGTGCTCAACAGTCACTGTATATACTGCTCATCAGTCACTGTGTATAGTGCTCATCAGTCACTGTATATAGTGCTCATCAGTCACTGTGTATAGTGCTCATCAGTCACTGTATATACTGCTCATCAGTCACTGTGTATAGTGCTCATCAGTCACTGTATATAGTGCTCATCAGTCACTGTATATAGTGCTCATCAGTCACTGTATATACTGTTCATCTGTCACTGTATATAGTGCTCATCAGTCACTGTATATAGTGCTCATCAGTCACTGTACATAGTGCTCATCAGTCACTGTATATAGTGCTCATCAATCACTGTATATAGTGCTCATCAGTCACTGTATATAGTGCTCATCAGTCACTGTATATAGTGCTCATCAGTCACTGTGAATAGTGCTCATCAGTCACTGTATACAGTGCTCATCAGTCACTGTATATAGTGCTCATCAGTCACTGTGTATAGTGCTCATCAGTCACTGTATACAGTGCTCATCAGTCACCGTGTATAGTGTTCATCAGTCACCGTGTATAGTGCTCATCAGTCACCGTGTATAGTGCTCATCAGTCACCGTGTATAGTGCTCATCAGTCACCGTATATAGTGCTCATCAGTCACTGTATATAGTGCACATCAGTCACTGTATATAGTGCTCATCAGTCACTGTATGTACTGCTCATCAGTCACTGTATGTACTGCTCATCAGTCACTGTATATAGTGCTCATCAGTCACTGTGTATAGTGCTCACCAGTCACTGTATATAGTGCTCATTTGTCACTGTATATAGTGCTCATCAGTCACTGTGTATACTGCTCATCAGTCACTGTATATAGTGCTCATCAGTCACTGTATTTACTGTTCATCAGTCACTGTATATAGTGCTCATCAGTCACTGTATATAGTGCTCATCAGTCACTGTATATAGTACTCATCAGTCACTGTATATACTGCTCATCAGTCACTGAATATTGTACTCATCAGTCACTGTAGATAGTGCTCATCAGTCACTGTATATACTGCTCATCAGTCACTGTATATAGTGCTCATCAGTCACTGTATATAGTGCTCATCAGTAACTGTGTATAGTGCTCATCAGTCACTGTGTATACTGCTCATCAGTCACTCTGTATACTGCTCATCAGTCACTGTGTATACTGCTCATCAGTCACTGTGTATAGTGCCCATGAGTCACTGTATATACTGCTCATCAGTCACTGTATATAGTGCTCATCGGTCACTGTGTATAGTGCTCATCGGTCACTGTATATAGTGCTCATCGGTCACTGTATATACTGCTCATCGGTCACTATATATAGTGCTCATCGGTCACTGTGTATAGTGCTCATCGGTCACTGTGTATAGTGCTCATCAGTCACTGTATATAGTGCTCATCAATCACTGTATATACTGCTCATCAGTCACTGTATATAGTGCTCATCAGTCACTGTGTATAGTGCTCATCAGTCACTGTATATAGTGCTCATCAGTCACTGTATATAGTGCTCATCAGTCACTGTGTATAGTGCTCAGCAGTCACTGTGTATACTGCTCAACAGTCACTGTATATAGTGCTCATCAGTCACTGTATATAGTGCTCATCAGTCACTGTATATAGTGCTCATCAATCACTGTATATAGTGCTCATCAGTCACTGTATATAGTGCTCATCAGTCACTGGATATAGTGCTCATCAGTCACTGGATAGTGCTCATCAGTCACTGTATATAGTGCTCATCAGTCACTGTGAATAGTGCTCATCAGTCACTGTATACAGTGCTCATCAGTCACTGTACATAGTGCTCATCAGTCACTGTGTATAATGCTCATCAGTCACTGTATATAGTGCTCATCAGTCACTGTGTATAGTGTTCATCAGTCACTGTGTATAGTGCTCATGAGTCACTGTATATAGTTCTCACCAGTCACTGTATATAGTGCTCACCAGTCACTGTGTATAGTGCTCACCAGTCACTGTGTATACTGCTCATCAGTCACTGTATATAGTGCTCATCAGTCACTGTGTATAGTGCTCATCAGTCACTGTGTATAGTGCTCACCAGTCACTGTGTATACTGCTCATCAGTCACTGTGTATAGTGCTCAACAATCACTGTATATAGTGCTCATCAGTCACTGTATATACTGCTCACCAGTCACTGTGTATACTGCTCATCAGTCACTGTATATACTGCTCATCAGTCACTGTATATACTGCTCATCAGTCACTGCATATAGTGGTCTTCAGTCACTGTATATAGTGCTCATCAGTCACTGTATATAGTGCTCATCAGTCACTGTGTATATTGCTCATCAGTCACTGTGTATACTGCTCATCAGTCACTGTATATACTGCTCATCAGTCACTGTATATAGTGCTCATCAGTCACTGTGTATAGTGCTCATCAGTCACTGTGTATAGTGCTCATCAGTCACTGTATATACTGCTCATCAGTCACTGTGTATAGTGCTCATCAGTCCCTGTATATAGTGCTCATCAGTCACCGTATATACTGCTCATCAGTCACCGTGTATAGTGCTCATCAGTCACTGTATATAGTGCTCGTCAGTCACTGTATATAGTGCTCATCAATCACTGTGTGTAGTGCTCATCAGTCACTGTGTATAGTGCTCATCAGTCACTGTGTATAGTGCTCATCAGTCACTGTGTATAGTGCTCATCAGTCCCTGTATATAGTGCTCATCAGTCACCGTATATACTGCTCATCAGTCACCGTGTATAGTGCTCATCAGTCACCGTGTATAGTGCTCATCAGTCACCGTGTATAGTGCTCATCAGTCACCATATATAGTCCTCATCAGTCACCGTATATAGTGCTCATCAGTCACCGTATATAGTGCACATCAGTCATTGTATATAGTGCACATCAGTCACTGTATATAGTGCTCATCAGTCACTGTATATAGTGCTCATCAGTCACTGTATATACAGTACAGATCAAAAGTTTGGACACACCTTCTCATTTAAAGATTTTTCTGTATTTTCCTGACTATGAAAATTGTACATTCACACTGAAGGCATCAAAACTATGAATTAACACATGTGGAATTATATACTTAACAAAAAAGTGTGAAACAACTGAAAATATGTCTTATATTCTAGGTTCTTCAAAGTAGCCACCTTTTGCTTTGATGACTGCTTTGCACACTCTTGGCATTCTCTTGATGAGCTTCAAGAGATAGTCACCGGAAATGCTCTTCCAACAATCTTGAAGGAGTTCCCAGAGTTGCTTAGCACTTGTTGGCCCTTTTGCCTTCACTCTACAGTCCAGCTCACCCCAAACCATCTCGATTGGGTTCAGGTCTGGTGACTGTGGAGGCCAGGTCATCTGACGTAGCACCCCATCACTCTCCTTCTTGGTCAAATAGCCCTTACACAGCCTGGAGGTGTGTTTGGGGTCATTGTCCTGTTGATAAATAAATGATGGTCCAACTAAATGCAAACCGGATGGAATAGCATGCCGCTGCAAGATGCTGTGGTAGCCATGCTGGTTCAGTATGCCTTCAATTTTGAATAAATCCCCAACAGTGTCACCAGCAAAGCACCCCCACACCATCACACCTCCTCCTCCATGCTTCACGGTGGGAACCAGGCATGTAGAGTCCATCCGTTCACCTTTTCTGCGTCGCACAAAGACACGGTGGTTGGAACCAAAGATCTCAAATTTGGACTCATCAGACCAAAGCACAGATTTCCACTGGTCTAATGTCCATTCCTTGTGTTCTTTAGCCCAAACAAACCTCTTCTGCTTGTTGCCTCTCCTTAGCAGTGGTTTCCTAACAGCTATTTTACCATGAAGGCCTGCTGCACAAAGTCTCCTTTTAACAGTTGTTGTAGAGATGTGTCTGCTGCTAGAACTCTGTGTGGCATTGACCTGGTCTCTAATCTAAATTGCTGTTAACCTGTGATTTCTGAGGCTGGTGAGTCGGATAAACTTATCCTCAGAAGCAGAGGTGACTCTTGGTCTTCCTTTCCTGGGACGGTCTTCATGTGAGCCAGTTTCTTTGTAGCGCTTGATGGTTTTTGCAACTGCACTTGGGGACACATTCAAAGTTTGCCCAATTTTTCGGAATGACTGACCTTCATTTCTTAAAGTAATGATGGCCACTCGTTTTTCTTTACTTAAGTGTTTTTTTCTTGCCATAATACAAATTCTAACAGTCTATTCAGTAGGACTATCGGCTGCGTATCCACCAGACTTCTGCACAGCACAACTGATGGTCCCAACCCCATTTATAAGGCAGGAAATCCCACTTATTAAACCTGACAGGGCACACCTGTGAAGTGAAAACCATTTCCGGTGACTACCTCTTGAAGCTCATCAAGAGAATGCCAAGAGTGTTCATAGAAGTCATCAAAGCCAAAGGTGGCTACTTTGAAGAACCTAGAATATAAGACATATTTTCAGTTGTTTCACACTTTTTTGTTAAGTATATAATTCCACATGTGTTAATTCATAGTTTTGATGCCTTCAATGTGAATGTACAATTTTCAAAGTCATGAAAATACAGAAAAATCTTTAAATGAGAAGATGTGTCCAAACTTTTGGTCTGTACTGTAGTTCTCATCAGTCACTGTGTATAGTTCTCATCAGTCACTGTGTATAGTGCTCATCAGTCACTGTGTATACTGCTCATCAGTCACTGTATATAGTGCTCATCAGTCACTGTATATAGTGCTCATCAGTCACTGTATATAGAGCTCATCAGTCACTGTATATACTGTTCATCAGTCACTGTATATAGTGCTCAGCAGTCACTGTATATAGTGCTCATCAGTCACTGTGTATAGTGCTCAACAGTCACTGTATATACTGCTCATCAGTCACTGTGTATAGTGCTCATCAGTCACTGTATATATTGCTCATCAGTCACTGTATATAGTTCTCATCAGTCACTGTGTATAGTGCTCATCAGTCACTGTATATACTGCTCATCAGTCACTGTATATAGTGCTCATCAGTCACTGTATATACTGTTCATCTGTCACTGTATATAGTGCTCATCAGTCACTGTATATAGTGCTCATCAGTCACTGTACATAGTGCTCATCAGTCACTGTATATAGTGCTCATCAATCACTGTATATAGTGCTCATCAGTCACTGTATATAGTGCTCATCAGTCACTGTATATAGTGCTCATCAGTCACTGTGAATAGTGCTCATCAGTCACTGTATACAGTGCTCATCAGTCACTGTATATAGTGCTCATCAGTCACTGTGTATAGTGCTCATCAGTCACTGTGTATAGTGCTCACCAGTCACTGTGTATACTGCTCATCAGTCACTGTGTATAGTGCTCATCAGTCACTGTATATACTGCTCATCAGTCACTGTATATAGTGCTCAACAATCACTGTATATAGTACTCATCAGTCACTGTATATAGTGCTCACCAGTCACTGTGTTTACTGCTCATCAGTCACTGTATATACTGCTCATCAGTCACTGTATATACTGCTCATCAGTCACTGCGTATAGTGCTCATCAGTCACTGTGTATACTGCTCATCAGTCACTGTATATAGTGCTCATCAGTCACTGTATATAGTGCTCATCAGTCACTGTGTATAGTGCTCATCAGTCACTGTGTATACTGCTCATCAGTCACTGTGTATACTGCTCATCAGTCACTGTGTATACTGCTCATCAGTCACTGTATATACTGCTCATCAGTCACTGTATATAGTGCTCATCAGTCACTGTGTATAGTGCTCATCAGTCACTGTGTATAGTGCTCATCAGTCACTGTATATAGTGCTCATCAGTCACTGTGTGTAGTGCTCATCAGTCACTGTGTATAGTGCTCATCAATCACTGTATATAGTGCTCATCAGTCACTGTGTATAGTGCTCATCAGTCCCTGTATATAGTGCTCATCAGTCACAGTATATACTGCTCATCAGTCACCGTGTATAGTGCTCATCAGTCACCGTGTATAGTGCTCATCAGTCACCGTGTATAGTGCTCATCAGTCACCATATATAGTGCTCATCAGTCACCGTATATAGTGCTAATCAGTCACAGTATATAGTGCACATCAGTCACTGTATATAGTGCACATCAGTCACTGTATATAGTGCTC
The DNA here is from genome assembly GCF_046119375.1 of Phyllobates terribilis. Lineage (NCBI taxonomy): Eukaryota > Metazoa > Chordata > Amphibia > Anura > Dendrobatidae > Phyllobates > Phyllobates terribilis. The sequence continues at coordinate 11,487,612 of NW_027362772.1, read as the reverse complement.
ATCAGTCACTGTATATAGTGCTCATCAGTCACTGTATATAGTTCTCATCAGTCACTGTGTATAGTGCTCATCAGTCACTGTATATAGTGCTCATCAGTCACTGTGTATACTGCTCATCAGTCACTGTATATAGTGCTCATCAGTCACTGTGTATAGTGCTCATCAGTCACTGTATATACTGTTCATCAGTCACTGTATATAGTGCTCAGCAGTCACTGTATTTACTGTTCATCAGTCACTGTATATAGTGCTCATCAGTCACTGTGTATAGTGCTCATCAGTCACTGTATATACTGTTCATCAGTCACTGTATAGTGCTCATCAGTCACTGTGTATAGTGCTCATCAGTCACTGTTTATACTGTTCATCAGTCACTGTATATAGTGCTCAGCAGTCACTGTATTTAGTGTTCATCAGTCACGGTATATAGTGCTCATCAGTCACTGTATTTACTGTTCATCAGTCACTGTATATAGTGCTCATCAGTCACTGTATATAGTGCTCATCAGTCACTGTATATAGTGCTCATCAGTCACTGTACATAGTGCTCATCAGTCACTGTACATACTGCTCATCAGTCACTGTACATAGTGCTCATCAGTCACTGTATATAGTGCTCATCAGTCACTGTATATACTGCTCATCAGTCACTGGATATAGCGCTCATCAGTCACTGGATATAGTGCTCATCAGTCACTGGATATAGTGCTCATCAGTCACAGTATATACTGCTCATCAGTCACTGTATATACTGCTCATCAGTCACTGTGTATAGTGCTCATCAGTCACTGTGTATAGTGTTCATCAGTCACTGTATATACTGCTCATCAGTCACTGTATATAGTGCTCATCAGTCACAGTATATACTGCTCATCAGTCACTGTATATACTGCTCATCAGTCACTGTATTTACTGCTCATCAGTCACTGTATATACTGCTCATCAGTCACTGTATATAGTGCTCATCAGTCACAGTATATACTGCTCATCAGTCACTGTATATACTGCTCATCAGTCACTGTACATACTGCTCATCAGTCACTGTACATAGTGCTCATCAGTCACTGTGTATAGTGCTCATCAGTCACTGGGTATACTGCTCGTCAGTCACTGTGTATAGTGCTCGTCAGTCACTGTATAGTGCTCGTCAGTCACTGTATATAGTGCTCGTCAGTCACTGTATATAGTGCTCATCAGTCACTGTATATAGTACTCATCAGTCACTGTATATACTGCTCATCAGTCTCTGAATATTGTACTCATCAGTCACTGTACATACTGCTCATCAGTCACTGTATATACTGCTCATCAGTCACTGAATATTGTACTCATCAGTCACTGTACATAGTGCTCATCAGTCACTGTAGATAGTGCTCATCAGTCACTGTATATAGTGCTCATCAGTCACTGTATATGACGCGCCCCCTGGGCCAGTGTTGTTTGGGGGATACCCGGAGCCGGATCAGATGGGGGTTGTAGTCTCCGAGTGGCGGTGACCTGGTCCGTGCCCAGGGTGTCAAGCTCAGTGTGTGGCAGTCCTACAGATGTTGCTTGATGTTCTTTAGTGTCGACTACGCCACCCGTTGATTTGCGGTCAATACGGCCGCCGCTGCAGCAGGGTCCGCTGAGGCTGGTGGTGTGTGTGCAGCTTCTGGTAGAATAACCCCCAACGGGAGGGGTATAGCCTCAGGGGGTCAGTTGTAGAGGGTGGTGGTTGTGGTGGTGCAGTGAGGATGGTAATAAGACTCAGAGTCGGGCTGTGCAGTTCAGGGTTTTTACTTACTGCTGTTGTGCTGGTCACTCCGGCCTTCAGTGACCGCCCGAGCCGTGCTGCGTCCACCAGGTCCTGGACTCGGCCAACCCCCAGGTAATTCTGGAGCGTGATCCTGAGCTCCCTTTCTGACGTTCCTTTTCTCTGGCCTTCCCCACCAGGGATCCACTTATGTCCGGCTCCCTCGGGCCTCTTGTTGGTAAAACCCTTGTCTCTGGGTTCCCTGACCCTATACTCGGTGTGCCTTCGCAGTGGATTTAGTGGGGGGTCGTGGCAGATCCTGCCCACAACCTCCAGTCTCTGGCTGAGGATTAGTGCCCTCCACCAGCTTGGGATCCGGTACCCTTGTGCCAACCCTTCACCCTTCTGGTTGTATTTGGGCTCTTGGGGTTCCCTCTTCTTCCCCTCTGGGTCCTTTTCTTCTCCTCTCTCTCTTCTTTCAGGACTGCTTGACCCTCTACAAAAGACTGACTGGTAACTGTCTGCCTGTCTGACCCTGATCTAAGATGGTTCCCACCTTATATACTCCCTCTATGTGTGAGCTCAGGTGACCAGCACCCAATGAGCTCCTAGCATTACCCAGACTGCTCCCCCTATCTGCCCCTACACTACTGGGATGTTCCACCCCCCTCCCACTCCAGCCAGGGACAGACACTATCGTACCTGCACATAAACTGGTGGGAGTACCGTCGATCTGTCCCCCGGAAATGGGATGTATGTAGTGCATGCAGCCTACTGAGCTCAGTTCCACACTCCATCCTTACCCGGGAGTGGAATATCACACCTCTGGCTTGAGGTGCAATACCCCTGTAGCAGCCGAATCCTCAGGGTGCTACATATATACTGCTCATCAGTCACTGGATATAGCGCTCATCAGTCACTGTATATAGTGCTCATCAGTCACTGTATTTACTCCTCAGCAGTCACTGTATATACTGCTCATCAGTCACTGTATATAGTGCTCATCAGTCACAGTATATACTGCTCATCAGTCACTGTATATACTGCTCATCAGTCACTGTGTATAGTGCTCATCAGTCACTGTGTATAGTGCTCATCAGTCACTGTATATACTGCTCATCAGTCACTGTACATAGTGCTCATCAGTCACTGTACATAGTGCTCATCAGTCACTGTGTATAGTGCTCATCAGTCACTGTGTATAGTGCTCGTCAGTCACTGTATAGTGCTCGTCACCCACTGTATATAGTGCTCGTCAGTCACTGTATATAGTGCTCGTCATTCACTGTATACAGTGCTCGTCAGTCACTGTATATAGTGCTCATCAGTCACTGTATATAGTGCTCATCAGTCACTGTGTATAGTGCTCATGAGTCACTGTGTATAGTGCTCATCAGTCACTGTATATAGTGCTCATCAGTCACTGTATATAGTGCTCATCAGTCACTGTGTATAGTGCTCATCAGTCACTATATATAGTGCTCATCAGTCACTGTATATAGTGCTCATCAGTCATTGTATATAGTACTCATCAGTCACTGTATATACTGTTCATCAGTCACTGTATATAGTGCTCAGCAGTCACTGTATTTACTGTTCATCAGTCACTGTGTATAGTGCTCATCAGTCACAGTGTATAGTGCTCATCAGTCACTGTATATAGTGCTCATCAGTCACTGTATATAGTGCTCATCAGTCACTGTGTATAGTTCTCATCAGTCACTGTATATAGTGCTCACCAGTCACTGTATATACTGCTCATCAGTCACTGTGTATAGTGCTCATCAGTCACTGTGTATAGTGTTCATCAGTCACTGTATATAGTGCTCATCAGTCACTGTGTATACTGCTCATCAGTCACTGTGTATAGTGCTCATCAGTCACTGTGTATACTGCTCATCAGTCACTGTGTATAGTGCTCATCAGTCCCTGTATATAGTGCTCATCAGTCACTGTATTTAGTGCTCATCAGTCACTGTGTATAGTGCTCATCAGTCACTGTATATAGTGCTCATCAGTCACTGTATATAGTGCTCATCAGTCATTGTATATAGTGCTCATCAGTCACTATATATAGTGCTCATCAGTCACTGTATATAGTGCTCATCAGTCATTGTATATAGTACTCATCAGTCACTGTATATACTGTTCATCAGTCACTGTATATAGTGCTCAGCAGTCACTGTATTTACTGTTCATCAGTCACTGTGTATAGTGCTCATCAGTCACAGTGTATAGTGCTCATCAGTCACTGTATATAGTGCTCATCAGTCACTGTATATAGTGCTCATCAGTCACTGTGTATAGTTCTCATCAGTCACTGTATATAGTGCTCACCAGTCACTGTATATACTGCTCATCAGTCACTGTGTATAGTGCTCATCAGTCACTGTGTATAGTGTTCATCAGTCACTGTATATAGTGCTCATCAGTCACTGTGTATACTGCTCATCAGTCACTGTGTATAGTGCTCATCAGTCACTGTGTATACTGCTCATCAGTCACTGTGTATAGTGCTCATCAGTCCCTGTATATAGTGCTCATCAGTCACTGTATTTAGTGCTCATCAGTCACTGTGTATAGTGCTCATCAGTCACTGTATATAGTGCTCATCAGTCACTGTATATAGTGCTCATCAGTCATTGTATATAGTGCTCATCAGTCACTGTATATACTGTTCATCGGTCACTGTATATAGTGCTCATCAGTCACTGTATTTACTGTTCATCAGTCACTGTATATAGTGCTCATCAGTCATTGTATATAGTGCTCATCAGTCACTGTATATACTGTTCATCGGTCACTGTATATAGTGCTCATCAGTCACTGTATATAGTGCTCATCAGTTACTGAATATAGTGCTCATCAGTCACTGTACATAGTGCTCATCAGTCACTGTACATACTACTCATCAGTCACTGTATATAGTGCTCATCAGTCACTGTGTATAGTGCTCATCAGTCACTGTATATAGTGCTCATCAGTCACTGTATATAGTGCTCATCAGTCACTATATATACTGCTCATCAGTCACTGTATATAGTGCTCATCAGTTACTGAATATAGTGCTCATCAGTCACTGTACATAGTGCTCATCAGTCACTGTACATACTGCTCATCAGTCACTGTATATAGTGCTCATCAGTCACTGTGTATAGTGCTCATCAGTCACTGTATATAGTGCTCATCAGTCACTGTATATAGTGCTCATCAGTCACTGTATATAGTGCTCACCAGTCACTGTGTATACTGCTCATCAGTCACTGTATATAGCGCTCATAAGTCACTGTGTATAGCGCTCATCAGTCACTGTATATAGCGCTCATCAGTCACTGTATATACTGCTCATCAGCCACTGTATATAGTACTCATCAGTCACTGTATATACTGCTCATCAGTCACTGTATATAGTACTCATCAGTCACTGTATATACTGCTCATCAGGCACTGTATATACTGCTCATCAGCCACTGTATATAGTACTCATCAGTCACTGTATATAGTGCTCATCAGTCACTGTGTATAGTGCTCATCAGTCACTGTATATACTGCTCATCAGTCACTGTATATAGTACTCATCAGTCACTGTATATACTGCTCATCAGTCACTGTATATACTGCTCATCAGCCACTGTATATAGCGCTCATCAGTCACTGTGTATAGCGCTCATCAGTCACTGTATATAGCGCTCATCAGTCACTGTGTATAGTGCTCAGCAGTCACTGTGTATAGTGCTCAGCAGTCACTGTATATAGTGCTCATCAGTAACTGTATATAGTGCTCATCAGTCACTGTGTATAGTGCTCATCAGTCACTGTATATACTGCTCATCAGTCACTGTGTATACTGCTCATCAGTCACTGTATATAGTGCTCATCCGTCAATGTATATAGTGCTCATCAGTTACTGTATATAGTGCTCATCAGTCACTGTATATAGTGCTCATCAGTCATTGTATATAGTGCTCATCAGTCACTGTATATACTGCTCATCAGTCACTGTGTATAGTGCTCACCAGTCACTGTATATAGTGCTCACCAGTCACTGTATATACTGCTCATCAGTCACTGTATATAGTGCTCATCAGTCACTGTGTATAGTGCTCATCAGTCACTGTGTATAGTGCTCATCAGTCACTGTATATAGTGCTCATCAGTCACTGTATATAGTGCTCACCAGTCACTGTATATACTGCTCATCAGTCACTGTATATAGTGCTCATCAGTCACTGTATATAGTGCTCATCAGTCACTGTATTTACTGTTCATCAGTCACTGTATATAGTGCTCATCAGTCACTGTATATAGTGCTCATCAGTCACTGTATATAGTGCTCATCAGTCACTGTGTATAGTGCTCATCAGTCACTGTATATAGTGCTCATCAGTCACTGGATATAGCGCTCATCAGTCACTGTATTTACTGCTCAGCAGTCACTGTATATACTGCTCATCAGTCACAGTATATAGTGCTCATCAGTCACTGTATATAGTGCTCATCAGTCACTGTGTATAGTGCTCATCAGTCTCTGTGTATAGTGCTCATCAGTCACTGTATATACTGCTCATCAGTCACTGTATATAGTGCTCAGCAGACATTGTATATACTGCTCATCAGTCACTGTATATAGTGCTCATCAGTCACTGTATATAGTGCTCATCAGTCACTCTGTATAGTGCTCATCAGTCACTGTGTATAGTGCTCATCAGTCACGGTGTATAGTGCTCATCAGTCTCTGTGTATAGTGCTCATCAGTCACTGTATATAATGCTCATCAGTCACTGTGTATAGTGCTCATCAGCCACTCTATATAGTGCTCATCAGTCACTGTGTATAGTGCTCATGAGTCACTGTGTATAGTGCTCATCAGTCACTGTATATAGTGCTCATCAGTCACTGTATATAGTGCTCATCAGTCACTGTGTATAGTGCTCATCAGTCACTATATATAGTGCTCATCAGTCACTGTATATAGTGCTCATCAGTCATTGTATATAGTGCTCATCAGTCACTGTATATACTGTTCATCAGTCACTGTATATAGTGCTCAGCAGTCACTGTATTTACTGTTCATCAGTCACTGTGTATAGTGCTCATCAGTCACTGTGTATAGTGCTCATCAGTCACTGTATATAGTGCTCATCAGTCACTGTATATAGTGCTCATCAGTCACTGTGTATAGTTCTCATCAGTCACTGTATATAGTGCTCACCAGTCACTGTATATACTGCTCATCAGTCACTGTGTATAGTGCTCATCAGTCACTGAGTATAGTGCTCATCAGTCACTGTATATAGTGCTCATCAGTCACTGTGTATACTGCTCATCAGTCACTGTGTATAGTGCTCATCAGTCACTGTGTATACTGCTCATCAGTCACTGTGTATAGTGCTCATCAGTCCCTGTATATAGTGCTCATCAGTCACTGTATTTAGTGCTCATCAGTCACTGTGTATAGTGCTCATCAGTCACTGTATATAGTGCTCATCAGTCACTGTGTATAGTGCACATCAGTCACTGTGTATAGTGCTCATCAGTCCCTGTATATAGTGCTCATCAGTCACTGTATTTAGTGCTCATCAGTCACTGTGTATAGTGCTCATCAGTCACTGTATATAGTGCTCATCAGTCACTGTATATAGTGCTCATCAGTCATTGTATATAGTGCTCATCAGTCACTGTATATACTGTTCATCGGTCACTGTATATAGTGCTCATCAGTCACTGTATATAGTGCTCATCAGTTACTGAATATAGTGCTCATCAGTCACTGTACATAGTGCTCATCAGTCACTGTACATACTGCTCATCAGTCACTGTATATAGTGCTCATCAGTCACTGTGTATAGTGCTCATCAGTCACTGTATATAGTGCTCATCAGTCAATGTATATAGTGCTCATCAGTCACTATATATACTGCTCATCAGTCACTGTATATAGTGCTCATCAGTTACTGAATATAGTGCTCATCAGTCACTGTACATAGTGCTCATCAGTCACTGTACATACTGCTCATCAGTCACTGTATATAGTGCTCATCAGTCACTGTGTTTAGTGCTCATCAGTCACTGTATATAGTGCTCATCAGTCACTGTATATAGTGCTCATCAGTCACTGTATATAGTGCTCACCAGTCACTGTGTATACTGCTCATCAGTCACTGTATATAGCGCTCATAAGTCACTGTGTATAGCGCTCATCAGTCACTGTATATAGCGCTCATCAGTCACTGTATATACTGCTCATCAGCCACTGTATATAGTACTCATCAGTCACTGTATATACTGCTCATCAGTCACTGTATATAGTACTCATCAGTCACTGTATACACTGCTCATCAGGCACTGTATATACTGCTCATCAGCCACTGTATATAGTACTCATCAGTCACTGTATATAGTGCTCATCAGTCACTGTGTATAGTGCTCATCAGTCACTGTATATACTGCTCATCAGTCACTGTATATAGTACTCATCAGTTACTGTATATACTGCTCATCAGTCACTGTATATACTGCTCATCAGCCACTGTATATAGCGCTCATCAGTCACTGTGTATAGCACTCATCATTCACTGTATATAGCGCTCATCAGTCACTGTGTATAGTGCTCAGCAGTCACTGTGTATAGTGCTCAGCAGTCACTGTATATAGTGCTCATCAGTCACTGTATATAGTGCTCATCAGTCACTGTGTATAGTGCTCATCAGTCACTGTATATACTGCTCATCAGTCACTGTATATAGTGCTCATCAGTCACTGTATATAGTGCGCATCAGTCACTGTGTATAGTGCTCATCAGTCACTGTATATACTGCTCATCAGTCACTGTGTATACTGCTCATCAGTCACTGTGTATAGTGCTCATCAGTCACTGTATATAGTGCTCATCAGTCACTGTATATAGTGCTCACCAGTCACTGTATATACTGCTCATCAGTCACTGTATATAGTGCTCATCAGTCACTGTATATACTGCTCATCAGTCACTGTATATAGTGCTCATCAGTCACTGTATATAGTGCTCATCAGTCACTGTGTATAGTGCTCATCAGTCACTGTATATAGTGCTCATCAGTCACTGGATATAGCGCTCATCAGTCACTGTATTTACTGCTCAGCAGTCACTGTATATACTGCTCATCAGTCACTGTATATACTGCTCATCAGTCACTGTATATACTGGTCATCAGTCACTGTGTATAGTGTTCATCAGTCACTGTGTATAGTGCTCATAAGTCACTGTGTATAATGCTCATCAGTCACTGTATATAGTTCTCATCAGTCACTGTATATACTGCTCATCAGTCACTGTATATAGTGCTCATCAGTCACTGTATATAGTGCTCATCAGTCACTGTGTATAGTGCTCATCAGTCTCTGTGTATAGTGCTCATCAGTCACTGAATATACTGCTCATCAGTCACTGTATATAGTGCTCAGCAGACATTGTATATTCTGCTCATCAGTCACTGTATATAGTGCTCATCAGTCACTGTATATAGTGCTCATCAGTCACTGTGTATAGTGCTCATCAGTCACTGTGTATAGTGCTCATCAGTCACTGTGTATAGTGCTCATCAGTCTCTGTGTATAGTGCTCATCAGTCACTGTATATAATGCTCATCAGTCACTGTGTATAGTGCTCATCAGCCACTGTATATACTGCTGATCAGTCACTGTGTATAGTGCTCATCAGTCACTGTGTATAGTGCTCATCAGTCACTGTGTATAGTGCTCATCAGTCTCTGTGTATAGTGCTCATCAGTCACTGTATATAATGCTCATCAGTCACTGTATATAGTGCTCATCAGTCATTGTATAAAGTGCTCATCAGTCACTGTATATAGTGCTCATCAGTCACTGTGTATAGTGCTCATCAGTCACTGTGTATAGTGCTCATCAGTCACTGTATATAGTGCTCATCAGTCAATGTATATAGTGCTCATCAGTCACTGTATATAGTGCTCATCAGTCACTGTGTATACTGCTCATCAGTCACTGTATATAGTGCTCATCAGTCACTCTATATAGTGCTCATCAGTCAATGTATATAGTGCTCATCAGTCACTGTATATAGTGCTCATCAGTCACTGTATATAGTGCTCATCAGTCACTATGTATACTGCTCATCAATCACTGTGTATAGTGCTCATCAGTCACTGTATATACTGCTCATCAGTCACTGTATATAGTGCTCAGCAGACACTGTATATAGTGCCCATCAGTCACTGTATATAGTGCCCATCAGTCACTGTATATAGTGCTCATCAGTCACTGTATATACTGCTCATCAGTCACTGTATATAGTGCTCATCAGTCACTGTGTATACTGCTCATCAGTCACTGTGTATGGTGCTCATCAGTCACTGTATATGGTGCTCATCAGTCACTATGCATAGTGCTCATCAGTCACTGTGTATAGTGCTCATCAGTCACTGTGTATAGTGCTCATCAGTCACTGTGAATAGTGCTCATCAGTCACTGTATATACTGCTCATCAGTCACTGTGTATAGTGCTCATCAGTCACTGTGTATAGTGCTCATCAGTCACTGTATATACTGCTCATCAGTCACTGTGTATAGTGCTCATCAGTCACTGTGTATAGTGCTCATCAGTCACTGTATATAGTGCTCATCAGTCACTGTGTATAGTGCTCATCAGTCACTGTATATAGTGCTCATCAGTCACTGTGTATAGTGCTCATCAGTCACTGTGTATAGTGCTCATCAGTCCCTGTATATAGTGCTCATCAGTCACTGTATTTAGTGCTCATCAGTCACTGTGTATAGTGCTCATCAGTCACTGTATATAGTGCTCATCAGTCACTGTATATAGTGCTCATCAGTCATTGTATATAGTGCTCATCAGTCACTGTATATACTGTTCATCGGTCACTGTATATAGTGCTCATCAGTCACTGTATTTACTGTTCATCAGTCACTGTATATAGTGCTCATCAGTCATTGTATATAGTGCTCATCAGTCACTGTATATACTGTTCATCGGTCACTGTATATAGTGCTCATCAGTCACTGTATATAGTGCTCATCAGTTACTGAATATAGTGCTCATCAGTCACTGTACATAGTGCTCATCAGTCACTGTACATACTGCTCATCAGTCACTGTATATAGTGCTCATCAGTCACTGTGTATAGTGCTCATCAGTCACTGTATATAGTGCTCATCAGTCACTGTATATAGTGCTCATCAGTCACTATATATACTGCTCATCAGTCACTGTATATAGTGCTCATCAGTTACTGAATATAGTGCTCATCAGTCACTGTACATAGTGCTCATCAGTCACTGTACATACTGCTCATCAGTCACTGTATATAGTGCTCATCAGTCACTGTGTATAGTGCCCATCAGTCACTGTATATAGTGCTCATCAGTCACTGTATAAAGTGCTCATCAGTCACTGTATATAGTGCTCACCAGTCACTGTGTATACTGCTCATCAGTCACTGTATATAGCGCTCATAAGTCACTGTGTATAGCGCTCATCAGTCACTGTATATAGCGCTCATCAGTCACTGTATATAGTGCTCATCAGTCACTGTGTATACTGCTCATCAGTCACTGTGTATAGTGCTCATCAGTCACTGTGTATACTGCTCATCAGTCACTGTGTATAGTGCTCATCAGTCCCTGTATATAGTGCTCATCAGTCACTGTATTTAGTGCTCATCAGTCACTGTGTATAGTGCTCATCAGTCACTGTATATAGTGCTCATCAGTCACTGTGTATAGTGCTCATCAGTCACTGTGTATAGTGCCCATCAGTCCCTGTATATAGTGCTCATCAGTCACTGTATTTAGTGCTCATCAGTCACTGTGTATAGTGCTCATCAGTCACTGTATATACTGTTCATCGGTCACTGTATATAGTGCTCATCAGTCACTGTATTTACTGTTCATCAGTCACTGTATATAGTGCTCATCAGTCATTGTATATAGTGCTCATCAGTCACTGTATATACTGTTCATCGGTCACTGTATATAGTGCTCATCAGTCACTGTATATAGTGCTCATCAGTTACTGAATATAGTGCTCATCAGTCACTGTACATAGTGCTCATCAGTCACTGTACATACTGCTCATCAGTCACTGTATATAGTGCTCATCAGTCACTGTGTATAGTGCTCATCAGTCACTGTATATAGTGCTCATCAGTCACTGTATATAGTGCTCATCAGTCACTATATATACTGCTCATCAGTCACTGTATATAGTGCTCATCAGTTACTGAATATAGTGCTCATCAGTCACTGTACATAGTGCTCATCAGTCACTGTACATACTGCTCATCAGTCACTGTATATAGTGCTCATCAGTCACTGTGTATAGTGCTCATCAGTCACTGTATATAGTGCTCATCAGTCACTGTATATAGTGCTCATCAGTCACTGTATATAGTGCTCACCAGTCACTGTGTATACTGCTCATCACTCACTGTATATAGCGCTCATAAGTCACTGTGTATAGCGCTCATCAGTCACTGTATATAGCGCTCATCAGTCACTGTATATACTGCTCATCAGCCACTGTATATAGTACTCATCAGTCACTGTATATACTGCTCATCAGTCACTGTATATAGTACTCATCAGGCACTGTATATACTGCTCATCAGCCACTGTATATAGTACTCATCAGTCACTGTATATAGTGCTCATCAGTCACTGTGTATAGTGCTCATCAGTCACTGTATATACTGCTCATCAGTCACTGTATATAGTACTCATCAGTCACTGTATATACTGCTCATCATTCACTGTATATACTGCTCATCAGCCACTGTATATAGCGCTCATCAGTCACTGTGTATAGCACTCATCAGTCACTGTATATAACGCTCATCAGTCACTGTGTATAGTGCTCAGCAGTCACTGTGTATAGTGCTCAGCAGTCACTGTATATAGTGCTCATCAGTCACTGTATATAGTGCTCATCAGTCACTGTGTATAGTGCTCATCAGTCACTGTATATACTGCTCATCAGTCACTGTATATAGTGCTCATCAGTCACTGTATATAGTGCGCATCAGTCACTGTGTATAGTGCTCATCAGTCACTGTATATACTGCTCATCAGTCACTGTGTATACTGCTCATCAGTCACTGTGTATAGTGCTCATCAGTCACTGTATATAGTGCTCATCAGTCACTGTATATAGTGCTCACCAGTCACTGTATATACTGCTCATCAGTCACTGTATATAGTGCTCATCAGTCACTGTATATACTGCTCATCAGTCACTGTATATAGTGCTCATCAGTCACTGTATATAGTGCTCATCAGTCACTGTGTATAGTGCTCATCAGTCACTGTATATAGTGCTCATCAGTCACTGGATATAGCGCTCATCAGTCACTGTATTTACTGCTCAGCAGTCACTGTATATACTGCTCATCAGTCACTGTATATACTGCTCATCAGTCACTGTATATACTGGTCATCAGTCACTGTGTATAGTGTTCATCAGTCACTGTGTATAGTGCTCATAAGTCACTGTGTATAATGCTCATCAGTCACTGTATATAGTTCTCATCAGTCACTGTATATACTGCTCATCAGTCACTGTATATAGTGCTCATCAGTCACTGTATATAGTGCTCATCAGTCACTGTGTATAGTGCTCATCAGTCTCTGTGTATAGTGCTCATCAGTCACTGTATATACTGCTCATCAGTCACTGTATATAGTGCTCAGCAGACATTGTATATTCTGCTCATCAGTCACTGTATATAGTGCTCATCAGTCACTGTATATAGTGCTCATCAGTCACTGTGTATAGTGCTCATCAGTCACTGTGTATAGTGCTCATCAGTCACTGTGTATAGTGCTCATCAGTCTCTGTGTATAGTGCTCATCAGTCACTGTATATAATGCTCATCAGTCACTGTGTATAGTGCTCATCAGCCACTGTATATACTGCTGATCAGTCACTGTGTATAGTGCTCATCAGTCACTGTGTATAGTGCTCATCAGTCACTGTGTATAGTGCTCATCAGTCTCTGTGTATGGTGCTCATCAGTCACTGTATATAATGCTCATCAGTCACTGTATATAGTGCTCATCAGTCATTGTATAAAGTGCTCATCAGTCACTGTATATAGTGCTCATCAGTCACTGTGTATAGTGCTCATCAGTCACTGTGTATAGTGCTCATCAGTCACTGTATATAGTGCTCATCAATCAATGTATATAGTGCTCATCAGTCACTGTATATAGTGCTAATCAGTCACTGTGTATACTGCTCATCAGTCACTGTATATAGTGCTCATCAGTCACTCTATATAGTGCTCATCAGTCAATGTATATAGTGCTCATCAGTCACTGTATATAGTGCTCATCAGTCACTGTATATAGTGCTCATCAGTCACTATGTATACTGCTCATCAATCACTGTGTATAGTGCTCATCAGTCACTGTATATACTGCTCATCAGTCACTGTATATTGTGCTCAGCAGACACTGTATATAGTGCCCATCAGTCACTGTATATAGTGCCCATCAGTCACTGTATATAGTGCTCATCAGTCACTGTATATACTGCTCATCAGTCACTGTATATAGTGCTCATCAGTCACTGTGTATACTGCTCATCATTCACTGTGTATGGTGCTCATCAGTCACTGTATATGGTGCTCATCAGTCACTATGCATAGTGCTCATCAGTCACTGTGTATAGTGCTCATCAGTCACTGTGTATAGTGCTCATCAGTCACTGTGTATAGTGCTCATCAGTCACTGTATATACTGCTCATCAGTCACTGTGTATAGTGCTCATCAGTCACTGTGTATAGTGCTCATCAGTCACTGTATATACTGCTCATCAGTCACTGTGTATAGTGCTAATCAGTCACTGTGTATAGTGCTCATCAGTCACTGTATATACTGCTCATCAGTCACTGTATATAGTGGTCATCAGTCACTATGTATAGTGCTCATCAGTCACTGTGTATAGTGCTCATCAGTCACTGTGTATGGTGCTCATCAGTCACTGTGTATGGTGCTCATCAGTCACTGTGTATGGTGCTCATCAGTCACTGTGTATAGTGCTCATCAGTCACTATGTATACTGCTCATCAGTCACTGTATATAGTGCTCATCAGTCACTGTGTATACTGCTCATCAGTCACTGTGTATGGTGCTCATCAGTCACTATGTATAGTGCTCATCAGTCACTATGTATAGTGCTCATCAGTCACTGTGTATAGTGCTCATCAGTCACTGTGTATAGTGCTCATCAGTCACTGTGTATAGTGCTCATCAATCACTGTATATACTGCTCATCAGTCACTGTATATAGTGCTCATCAGTCACTGTGTATAGTGCTCATCAGTCACTGTATATAGTGCTCAACAATCACTGTATATACTGCTCATCAGTCACTGTATATAGTGCTCATCAGTCACTGTATATAGTGCTCATCAGTCACTGTGTATACTGCTCATCAGTCACTGTGTATAGTGCTCATCAGTCACTGTGTATAGTGCTCAACAATCACTGTATATACTGCTCATCAGTCACTGTATATAGTGCTCATCAGTCACTGTATATAGTGCTCATCAGTCACTGTGTATACTGCTCATCAGTCACTGTATATAGTGCTCATCAGTCACTGTATATAGTGCTCAACAATCACTGTATATACTGCTCGTCAGTCACTGTATATAGTGCTCATCAGTCACTGTATATACTGCTCATCAGTCACTGTGTATACTGCTCATCAGTCACTGTATATATTGCTCATCAGTCACTGTATATAGTGCTCATCAGTCACTGTATATAGAGCTCATCAGTCACTGTATATATTGCTCATCAGTCGCTGTATATAGTGCTCATCACTCATTGTGTATAGTGCTCATCAGTCATTGTATATAGTGCTCATCAGTCACTGTATATACTGCTCATCAGTCACTGTGTATAGTGCTCATCAGTCACTGTATATACTGCTCATCAGTCACTGTATATACTGCTCATCAGTCACTGTATATAGTGCTCATCAGTCACTGTATATACTGCTCATCAGTCACTGTATATAGTGCTCATCAGTCACTGTATATACTGCTCATCAGTCACTGTGTATAGTGCTCATCAGTCACTGTATATACTGCTCATCAGTCACTGTGTATAGTGCTCATCAGTCACTGTATATAGTGCTCATCAGTCACTGTGTATATTGCTCATCAGTCACTGTATATAGTGCTCATCAGTCACTGTATATAGTGCTCATCAGTCACTGTATATACTGCTCATCAGTCACTGTATATAGTGCTCATCAATCACTGTGTATAGTTCTCATCAGTCACTGTGTATACTGCTCATCAGTCACTGTATATAGTGCTCATCAGTCACTGTATATACTGCTCATAAGTCACTGTATATAGTGCTCATCAGTCACTGTATATACTGCTCATCAGTCACTGTGTATAGTGCTCATCAGTCACTGTATATAGTGCTCATCAGTCACTGTATATACTGCTCATCAGTCACTGTATATAGTGCTCATCAGTCACTGTATATAGTGCTCATCAGTCACTGTGTATAGTGCTCATCAGTCACTGTATATAGTGCTCATCAGTCACTGTGTATACTGCTCATCAGTCACTGTATATAGTGCTCATCAGTCACTGTATATACTGCTCATCAGTCACTGTATATAGTGCTCATCAGTCACTGTATATAGTGCTCATCAGTCACTGTGAATAGTGCTCATCAGTCACTATATACTGCTCATCAGTCACTGTATATAGTGCTCATCAGTCACTGTATATAGTGCTCATCAGTCACTGTGTATAGTGCTCATCAGTCACTATATACTGCTCATCAGTCACTGTATATAGTGCTCATCAGTCACTGTATATACTGCTCATCAGTCACTGTATATAGTGCTCATCAGTCACTGTGTATAGTGCTCATCAGTCACTGTATATAGTGCTCATCAGTCACTGTGTATACTGCTCATAAGTCACTGTATATACTGCTCATAAGTCACTGTGTATAGTGCTCATCAGTCACTGTATATACTGCTCATCAGTCACTGTGTATAGTGCTCATCAGTCACTGTGTATAGTGCTCTTCAGTCACTGTTTATAGTGCTCATCAGTCACTGTGTATAGTGCTCATCAGTCACTGTGTATAGTGCTCATCAGTCACTGTGTATACTGCTCATCAGTCACTGTGTATAGTGCTCATCAGTCACTGTGTATAGTGCTCATCAGTCACTGTGTATAGTGCTCATCAGTCACTGTGTATAGTGCTCATCAGTCACCGTGTATAGTGCTCAGCAGTCACCGTGTATAGTGCTCATCAGTCACCGTGTATACTGCTCATCAGTCACCGTGTATAGTGCTCATCAGTCACCGTGTATAGTGCTCATCAGTCACCGTGTATAGTGCTCATCAGTCACTGTATATACTGCTCATCAGTCACTGTGTATAGTGCTCATCAGTCACTGTATATAGTGCTCATCAGTCACTGTGTATACTGCTCATCAGTCACTGTATATAGTGCTCATCAGTCACTGTATATAGTGCTCATCAGTCACTGTATATACTGCTCATCAGTCACTGTATATAGTGCTCATCAATCACTGTGTATAGTTCTCATCAGTCACTGTGTATACTGCTCATCAGTCACTGTATATAGTGCTCATCAGTCACTGTATATACTGCTCATAAGTCACTGTATATAGTGCTCATCAGTCACTGTATATACTGCTCATCAGTCACTGTGTATAGTGCTCATCAGTCACTGTATATAGTGCTCATCAGTCACTGTGTATACTGGTCATCAGTCACTGTATATACTGCTCATCAGTCACTGTATATAGTGCTCATCAGTCACTGTATATAGTGCTCATCAGTCACTGTGTATACTGCTCATCAGTCACTGTATATAGTGCTCATCAGTCACTGTATATAGTGCTCATCAGTCACTGTATATAGTGCTCATCAGTCACTGTATATACTGCTCATCAGTCACTGTATATAGTGCTCATCAATCACTGTGTATAGTTCTCATCAGTCACTGTGTATACTGCTCATCAGTCACTGTATATAGTGCTCATCAGTCACTGTATATACTGCTCATAAGTCACTGTATATAGTGCTCATCAGTCACTGTATATACTGCTCATCAGTCACTGTGTATAGTGCTCATCAGTCACTGTATATAGTGCTCATCAGTCACTGTGTATACTGGTCATCAGTCACTGTATATACTGCTCATCAGTCACTGTATATAGTGCTCATCAGTCACTGTATATAGTGCTCATCAGTCACTGTGTATAGTGCTCATCAGTCACTGTATATAGTGCTCATCAGTCACTGTGTATACTGCTCATCAGTCACTGTATATAGTGCTCATCAGTCACTGTATATACTGCTCATCAGTCACTGTATATAGTGCTCATCCGTCACTGTATATAGTGCTCATCAGTCACTGTGAATAGTGCTCATCAGTCACTATATACTGCTCATCAGTCACTGTATATAGTGCTCATCAGTCACTGTATATAGTGCTCATCAGTCACTGTGTATAGTGCTCATCAGTCACTATATACTGCTCATCAGTCACTGTATATAGTGCTCATCAGTCACTGTATATACTGCTCATCAGTCACTGTATATAGTGCTCATCATTCACTGTGTATAGTGCTCATCAGTCACTGTATATAGTGCTCATCAGTCACTGTGTATACTGCTCATAAGTCACTGTATATACTGCTCATAAGTCACTGTGTATAGTGCTCATCAGTCACTGTGAATAGTGCTCATCAGTCACTGTGTATAGTGCTCTTCAGTCACTGTTTATAGTGCTCATCAGTCACTGTGTATAGTGCTCATCAGTCACTGTGTACAGTGCTCATCAGTCACTGTGTATACTGCTCATCAGTCACTGTGTATAGTGCTCATCAGTCACTGTGTATAGTGCTCATCAGTCACTGTGTATAGTGCTCATCAGTCACTGTGTATAGTGCTCATCAGTCACTGTGTATACTGCTCATCAGTCACTGTATATAGTGCTCATCAGTCACTGTATATACTGCTCATAAGTCACTGTATATAGTGCTCATCAGTCACTGTATATACTGCTCATCAGTCACTGTGTATAGTGCTCATCAGTCACTGTATATAGTGCTCATCAGTCACTGTGTATACTGGTCATCAGTCACTGTATATACTGCTCATCAGTCACTGTATATAGTGCTCATCAGTCACTGTATATAGTGCTCATCAGTCACTGTGTATAGTGCTCATCAGTCACTGTATATAGTGCTCATCAGTCACTGTGTATACTGCTCATCAGTCACTGTATATAGTGCTCATCAGTCACTGTATATACTGCTCATCAGTCACTGTATATAGTGCTCATCCGTCACTGTATATAGTGCTCATCAGTCACTGTGAATAGTGCTCATCAGTCACTATATACTGCTCATCAGTCACTGTATATAGTGCTCATCAGTCACTGTATATAGTGCTCATCAGTCACTGTGTATAGTGCTCATCAGTCACTATATACTGCTCATCAGTCACTGTATATAGTGCTCATCAGTCACTGTATATACTGCTCATCAGTCACTGTATATAGTGCTCATCATTCACTGTGTATAGTGCTCATCAGTCACTGTATATAGTGCTCATCAGTCACTGTGTATACTGCTCATAAGTCACTGTATATACTGCTCATAAGTCACTGTGTATAGTGCTCATCAGTCACTGTATATACTGCTCATCAGTCACTGTGTATAGTGCTCATCAGTCACTGTGTATAGTGCTCTTCAGTCACTGTTTATAGTGCTCATCAGTCACTGTGTATAGTGCTCATCAGTCACTGTGTACAGTGCTCATCAGTCACTGTGTATACTGCTCATCAGTCACTGTGTATAGTGCTCATCAGTCACTGTGTATAGTGCTCATCAGTCACTGTGTATAGTGCTCATCAGTCACTGTGTATAGTGCTCATCAGTCACTGTGTATAGTGCTCATCAGTCACCGTGTATAGTGCTCAGCAGTCACCGTGTATAGTGCTCATCAGTCACCGTGTATACTGCTCATCAGTCACCGTGTATAGTGCTCATCAGTCACCGTGTATAGTGCTCATCAGTCACCGTGTATAGTGCTCATCAGTCACCGTATATAGTGCTCATCAGTCACCGTGTATAGTGCTCATCAGTCACCGTATATAGTGCTCATCAGTCACCGTATATAGTGCACATCAGTCACTGTATATAGTGCTCATCAGTCACTGTATATAGAGCTCATCAGTCACTGTATATAGTACTCATCAGTTACTGTATGTACTGCTCATCAGTCACTGTATGTACTGCTCATCAGTCACTGTATATTCTACTCATCAGTCACTGTGTATAGTGCTCATCAGTCACTGTGTATAGTGCTCATCAGTCACTGTATATAGTGCTCATTAGTCACTGTATATAGTGCTCATCAGTCACTGTATATAGTGCTCATCAGTTACTGTGTATAGTGCTCATCAGTCATTGTGTATAGTGCTCAGCAGTCACTGTATATAGTGCTCATCTGTCACTGTGTATAGTGCTCATCAGTCACTGTATATACTGCTCATCAGTCACTGTATATACTGCTCATCAGTCACTGAATATTGTACTCATGAGTCACTGTGTATACTGCTCATCAGTCACTGTATATAGTGCTCATCAGTCACTGTATTTACTGTTCATCAGTCACTGTATATAGTGCTCATCAGTCACTGTATATACTGCTCATCAGTCACTGTATATACAGCTCATCAGTCACTGTATATAGTGCTCATCATTCACTGAATATTGTACTCATCAGTCACTGTAGATAGTGCTCATCAGTCACTGTATATAGTGCTCAGCAGTCACTGTATATAGTGCGCATCTGTCACTGTGTATAGTGCTTATCAGTCACTGTATATAGTGCTCATCAGTCATTGTGTATAGTGCTCATCAGTCACTGTGTATAGTGCTCATCAGTCACTGTGTATAGTGCTCATCAGTCACTGTATATAGTGCTCATCAGTCACTGTGTACACTGCTCATCAGTCACTCTATATACTGCTCATAAGTCACTGTGTATAGTGCTCATCAGTCACTGTATATAGTGCTCATCAGTCACTGTGTATAGTGCTCATCAGTCACTGTATACAGTGCTCATCAGTCACTGTGTATAGTGCTCATCAGTCACTGTATATAGTGCTCATCAGTCACTGTGTATAGTGCTCATCAGTCACTGTATATAGTGCTCATCAGTCACTGTATATAGTGCTCATCAGTCACAGTACATAGTGCTCATCAGTCACTGTACATAGTGCTCATCAGTCACTGTATATAGTGCTCATCAGTCACTGTATATAGTGCTCATCAGTCACTATGAATAGTGCTCATCAGTCACTGGATATAGTGCTCATCAGTCACTGTGTATAGTGCTCATCAGTCACTGTATATAGTGGTCATCAGTCACTGGATATAGTGCTCATCAGTCACTGTGTATACTGCTCATCAGTCACTGTATAGTGCTCATCAGTCACTGGATATAGTGCTCATCAGTCACTGTATATTGCTCATCAGTCACTGTATAGTGCTCATCAGTCACTGTATATAGTGCTCATCAGTCACTGTGTATAGTGCTCATCAGTCACTGGATATAGTGCTCATCAGTCACTGTATAGTGCACATCAGTCACTGTATATTGTAAAATAATACTCTTCTCTGTATTATTTTTTCTACTGAGGACTTCTCAAAGTATCAATATCACGATATTCTTATAAAAAAATGTATCTATTTATTCTTGGATTGTCCATTAAAAAGAATCAGATTGCAGCAGGTACATATAATAATTAGTTATAAAGTAATTGTCCATAATTAGCTTAATTGTTGAGATTCACCCATCTTTCCTTGGATCCTGGCTGGTAAATCATGACTTTGTCCAGCATGTGTCCAGGCCTACATGTCAGATACGTCTCAGCATGAAGATTCTTCTTGTCGGGTGGGCAGAACAAGAGAGCCCCCCTTTCTGTACCATGGGCTTTTATAGCCAGTCGTATGGACACCTGTTCTACATATGGTAGTGAACCAAAAATACACACACAAATAGCGCATGTCAACTAGACACGATGGCTGATGCAATCCTTGTATAGAACTCAAATTTAAGAAAAATGATTATCGATTATTAATTAACATTCCAAATGAATTTCCATAATTAACCATTTAACATTTCCCCCTTTTTTGAGAATAAAAGGATTTAAACTGAAAATTCTCAAAAGAAGATACATTCATCAATCATTTTTTCCTATCCTTCTTCCTTGGCAATATCATTAAATTTCCATAATAATAATAATAATAATAATAATAATAATAATATCAATAATAGTATCAGATTGTTGTTATATAATGATGTGAATTCATGTTATGGTAAGCCGTGACTAATATTCATTTAATATGTATAATTATACTTCCCTATATCTAAATTGAAGTAATCGCGGGTCCAATCGTCATCATCTGATGTCATCGGGTCGTCGTCTCGTCTTCTTCTTGGTTCTTTTATAACACAGTCTTTAGATGAAAACTCCTTTGAAACAAA
Organism: Phyllobates terribilis; assembly: GCF_046119375.1. Classification (NCBI taxonomy): domain Eukaryota; kingdom Metazoa; phylum Chordata; class Amphibia; order Anura; family Dendrobatidae; genus Phyllobates; species Phyllobates terribilis. The sequence goes on along the minus strand of NW_027362772.1, from coordinate 11,465,271 downwards.
TGACAGCGTGTAGATATGGTACAGTCCATAATTGTATTCATTATTGTGCAGTCCATAAACTGTACTCTTTATTAGAAAGATCATGTGTCAATTGATAAGAAACAAAGTCCATGGATGAAATGTAGCTTTAATATCTGTGCGATGTCACCTGGACTTACGTTGGATAGTTCTGGAATCTTCCGTGTCATCCGCACTGGTCTCGTGTCACTTTTGGAACAGATGTGACGTCTTTGGTCAGTAAAGCAAGGGTTAACTTGACACTTCCCTGCTTTATATAGCCCCATAACCAGTACTCAGTCCTTTATATACAGGACACATATGCCAGGTATTACCTGTTCACCAGCTTTCATTGAAGCGTTGCAGGTGATGAGAAACCACTGGAACGTGATGAAACTTGAACACAACACAGTTCATATAGGATCATCGTCCTCTGCCGTCCCGGTGATCAGTGGTGTGAATTGTATCTGACACAGTCTATTATCACTCAGCATTCACACCTGTTACCTTCTGAGACCTCCGGATATCGGTCGCTTCTTCTTGTAACTTTTGAGAATCTCTTTAATTTATAAATATGAAAAGTCTTTATTAAGATAGAATTCATAATTGCGATGTCTTGATTGAAGTCTTCATTCCCTAAGCTGATACCAAAGCTGGCAATTTTTCCTAACCTATAATATCACAGCGTACCATAGCAATCAATAATATCCATCTAATTATTATCAAAATATTAAAATAAATTATGTTTGGAATAATAAACAATAATAGATAATAATTCATTATTAATCAAGTTCTCCATATGATAGAACATTTTTATGTCATAGGTGTAATTACCTTTTCCAACCCATAGGTGTCAGTGTGTTTTGAAACAACAAGTGTTTATATCTTTATTAAACCAATAATACCAAAGAATGTATACTCCTGAACTAAAATGAATAAATATATGAATGTATGAAGGAATGAATGAATGAATGAATGAATGAATGAATTGTTGTGTTTACTCAGAAAATGTAAACATTTTTCTTATATTAATTCATATCATCATTATATTTAATGAAGCAATATTCTTTGTACTAGACATTACCCCATTAAATATTAATGTGTTTTCTCAGTTGAAATATTGAACTGAATTAAAATCAAAAATTGAAAATTAAAACTGAAAAATGGAAAAATAAGAAAATAAGTAAGAATAAAAATTTAAAAATGAAAAATAAAAATAAGAATACAAATGAAAATAAAATTAAGGCCTTTAAATTTTAATGACAAATGCAGAGTAATTATATTCTCCATAAAAAAATACCCTTATATCTCCATTATCTGGATGATTTCATATTTGTCATAACCTTGTATCACCAAAAAATATTAAATTATTAAACTATGCAACTTTCCATGTAACACCCTTCTTAATTATATCATTGTACCTTATTATTGTTTCTTCTTTATTAAAATGTGTAAAAAATAAGTATTGATCAAAAGTGATTATGTAATCAGGATCAAAAAAACATTTTTCCCCCTTAATACCAAAAAATATTATTTTATAAAATGTATGTATATATCAGAACCAAATTAAAAATAATTATTCTTCTAGAAATATTGTGCATAAATTTCATATCGATGAGTAGCATAGATTTGTCTAAAGAGAGGTGTGTACCTATTTAGGTAACCATTAAAAATAATATCATAGTTATTCAAGAATATTATCATGTGGAAAATTATTCTAAATGTAAATTTGCTTTGTAAACCATTTTGATATGTGGTTGCTCTTATCCACTATTAGTTAAATCAAGAAATAATAATTATGAAATAAATATAGAAATATATATATATTATGTAGATAATACCTAATTATGTATTATAATTTTTCTCAGAATTAAATATATTTTTGTACCTTCACATAAAGAAACATTTTTTTTTTTTCCAAACATACAAACGTACGAGGCCTCTGTCACATCAATCACACTTAGCAGCTGCTGATTTACTCATCTGTCACCTTCACTCTGACATTCACAGATCTGTTCAACTCAAACATTCCACATATGAAGTTTTAGATATATATATATTTAACCCAAAATTGTTGTATCCCAATTTATTAATGCGCATTTCCATATCAATTAAATATCTTAATATTCTTTGAATATTTCCCAAATACATATTATATAATATGAGAGTACGTATTTGAAATTTCAAACACTTGAAAAAAAAAACTTTTGTCTTGCAAAAAAATAGAAATGTCCTTAGGTTCCTTTTTTTTTTACTCACTGGCTGCCCGGTCTTAAGTTGCATCAGCTGGAAATAGAATGAATGGGATCTATACTATTAGCTCAAAGTTCAAAGGCCGCAGCTGTCACACGTCATGCTGTAAAGCTACCCCAATCAGCACGAACACTTCATGCACAGAAAATATTAGCAACACAAAAGAATTAATAAGTATTACATGTATTATAGTCCAACTAGTTATATTGTTAATTTTTTAAAATGTAACACATATAAATCATGCAATTTTTCCACTTCCTGTGTGAATAAAGAAATAAATCCATTTTAGAGTTGTTTGATCAAATCCTGCTTTGGAATGAAACCTCTAAGGAAATATAAGAAAATAAAATTAAATATCAAATTCATACAGAAACAGAATTATTTAAATATCTTATACATATATTGGTTGGTTCTAATGTAATTCAAAATATTGTTACTTAAATTTATACATGAAGTTCTAATTTATTAATTAATATATATATATTTTATAAACATATATATAAATACAATTATACACAATCTCTACTTAGACAAGTGTATATATATATATATACATACATGAACTACTAGAAACTATGTAACTACAATTTTACTGTATAAGATTATAAATAAATATTGAGACATTGTATAACATTTTGATACAACATCATAATTACAGTTTTTCCTTAGCCACTCCCTAAACCAAATCTTCTGTCTCTCTCAAATATCTCCAGGAACGCCCTGTTTAGGAAAGACATTTTTCTATCCTTCAAAACCTCAGAGAACTGTCTGTTCTTCTGTCCACATTCCATGACGTCACTGTGAGCCGGTCGTCTCACTTGTCTCTGTTCATCAGTTTCGGCCATTTTCCTTTTTAGAGAATCACAGTTCTGACTGAGAAATAACTCATTCTGTGAATAGATTGATTTTTCAATCATTTTATATGGCTTATAACATATATGAAATCTCCTGCGTATTTGATAGAGTTCACTATGGGGATGACTCAGTCTAGGAGAGTTTGATATTGGCTTTTGGTAAGATTTTACCTTTCCTGGTTTTATAAAATTAACGTGATTTATTTTCTTTGCACGATTCTCATGTTTTCTAACAGAATCCAGCAACTGCACACATTTGAATAGGGATTCTTTTTGTGATGCTATAACTCTAGATACTGGATCTAGGAATTTGAATTTTTGTACAAAAGTTGTTATCATATGTTGTACTTTTCCATTTTTCATAAGAGCTTTATACAACCGTTCAAACATGGACATGAATGTATATGTACATTCCTTCCTACCAGTCCTTAGTTTCTGCAGATCTTCTATATTGGGAAAATCCTTTGTGACACAATAAATCAAATATCTTAATCTGTCCGAATCATTTTCCCATACATTAGGAGAGTCATTTTCACAGGGCATTAAATGTAAACGTCTGGACAATGTCACAGGAATCCATATTTTAAATAATTGATTCCTCTCCTCATTGGATAAATCAAACTTATCAGAGAAGCTCTCAAACGTCTCTGAATTTCTACAGGCATGGATTTTGACATCATATTTTGGCATGATTTTGTATAATTTCAGCAAATTTTTCCTCATTTTCATTTGGAGTTGAGCCTGGGTAATTCCTGAATTCTCTGATATTTTTAGTGGCTCTTGTACGTCCGCTCCTCCTACGTCACTCACGTCTCCTCCCACATCACCTAATATGTCGGTTTCTCGTATGTCAGTCATGTCTCCTCCCATGTCAGGTTTCTGTATGTCCGTCTCTTGGTCAGACCCAAGGTCACCTTCAGTTACACACACGTGTCTTACTTCTTGTTCATTTTCCACATTACAGTCAGAATCATTGTCACTATCTGTCACTGTTTCTACACAATTTTCCTGCTTAGAACTTTCAAGTACAAAATTATGAAATACTTGTACAAGATGTAGAATATTCCGCAATTTGTGTTTCTCTCTATTTACCAATTTAGAAGTTAACTGTAAATTCTGCAATTCACATTCTTTGTATAAACTGAGCCACAAAACTTCTATGTCATCTCCTACATTAACTTTGAAATTAATATTACTTTGTTTAGCAAAAGAAGAAATTATATCCATATTTTGCTTACCTTAAGATTCCTTAACTTCTCTTTATCAGCACGTCCTGTCTTCAGTTCGTCTGATTCTGTTCCTTGTTAGTACCTCTGCTTCCCGTTAGTCCTCAGTCTGTAGGCTCCTTTCTGCTTCTCGTGACAAATTAGTGAATTTACTGACACGTGAACAACAGCTGTTCAGCTCGTCAGGACTTCCCCCCTTGTTCACGGGAAGAAATTCACTTACTTAATTTAAAAAAACGAAAAAACAGGGCTGGCTGGCTCACCATTGTAAAATAATACTCTTCTCTGTATTATTTTTTCTACTGAGGACTTCTCAAAGTATCAATATCACGATATTCTTATAAAAAAATGTATCTATTTATTCTTGGATTGTCCATTAAAAAGAATCAGATTGCAGCAGGTACATATAATAATTAGTTATAAAGTAATTGTCCATAATTAGCTTAATTGTTGAGATTCACCCATCTTTCCTTGGATCCTGGCTGGTAAATCATGACTTTGTCCAGCATGTGTCCAGGCCTACATGTCAGATACGTCTCAGCATGAAGATTCTTCTTGTCGGGTGGGCAGAACAAGAGACCCCCCCCTTTCTGTACCATGGGCTTTTATAGCCAGTCGTATGGACACCTGTTCTACATATGGTAGTGAACCAAAAATACACACACAAATAGCGCATGTCAACTAGACACGATGGCTGATGCAATCCTTGTATAGAACTCAAATTTAAGAAAAATGATTATCGATTATTAATTAACATTCCAAATGAATTTCCATAATTAACCATTTAACATATATAGTGCTCATCAGTCACTGTATATAGTGCTCATCAGTCACTGTATACAGTGCTCATCAGTCACTGTATATAGTGCTCATCCGTCACTGTGAATAGTGCTCATCAGTCTCTGTATACAGTGCTCATCAGTCACTGTATATAGTGCTCATCAGTCACTGTATATAGTGCTCATCAGTCACTGTATATAATGCTCATCAGTCACTCTGTATACTGCTCATCAGTCACTGTGTATAGTGCTCATCAGTCACTGTGTATAGTGTTCATCAGTCACTGTGTATAGTGTTCATCAGTCACTGTGTATAGTGCTCATCAGTCACTGTGTATACTGCTCATCAGTCACTGTGTATAGTGCTCATCAGTCACTGTGTATAGTGTTCATCAGTCACTGTGTATAGTGTTCTTCAGTCACTGTGTATAGTGCTCATGAGTCACTGTGTATAGTGCTCATCAGTCACTGTGTATAGTGCTCATCAGTCACTGTATATAGTGCTCATCAGTCACTGTGTATAGTGCTCATCAGTCACTGTGTATAATGCTCATCAGTCACTTTGTATAGTGCTCATCAGTCACTGTATATAGTGCTCATCAATCACTGTATATAGTGCTCATCAGTCACTGTATATAATGCTCATCAGTCACTGTGTATAGTGCTCATCAGTCATTGTATATAGTGCTCATCAGTCTCTGTATATAGTGCTCATAAGTCACTGTATGTAGTGCTCATCAGTCAATGTGTATAGTGCTCATCAGTCACTGTATATACTGCTCATCAGTCACTGTATATAATGCTCATCAGTCACTGTATATAGTGCTCATAAGTCACTGTATATAGTGCTCATAAGTCACTATATATAGTGCTCATCAGTCACTATACATAGTGCTCATCAGTCACTGTACATGGTGCTCATCAGTCACTGTATATAGTGCTCATCAGTCACTGTATATAGTGCTCATCAGTCACTGTATTTACTGTTCATCAGTCACTGTATATAGTGCCCATCAGTCACTGTATATACTGCTCATCAGTCACTGTATATACTGCTCATCAGTCACTGTATATACTGCTCATCAATCACTGAATATTGTACTCATCAGTCACTGTAGATAGTGTTCATCAGTCACTGCAGATAGTTCTCAGCAGTCACGGTATATAGTGCGCATCTGTCACTGTGTATAGTGCTCATCAGTCACTGTATATAGTGCTCATCAGTCACTGTATATACTGCTCATCAGTCACTGTATATAGTGCACATCAATCACTGTATATAGTGCTCATCATTCACTGTATATACTGCTCATCAGTCACTGTGTATAGTGTTCATCAGTCACTGTATATAGTGCTCATCAGTCACTGTATATAGTGCTCATCAGTCACTGTATATACTGCTCATCAGTCACTGTGTATACTGCTCATCAGTCACTCTATATACTGCTCATCAGTCACTGTGTATACTGCTCATCAGTCACTGTATATAGTGCTCATCAGTCACTGTATATAGTGCTCATCAGTCACTGTGTATAGTGCTCATCAGTCACTGTGTATAGTGCTCATCAGTCACTGTATATAGTGCTCATTAGTCACTGTATATAGTGCTCATCAGTTACTGTATATAGTGCTCATCAGTTACTGTGTATAGTGCTCATCAGTCACTGTGTATAGTGCTCAGCAGTCACTGTATATAGTGCTCATCTGTCACTGTGTATAGTGCTCATCAGTCACTGTATATACTGCTCATCAGTCACTGTATATACTGCTCATCAGTCACTGAATATTGTACTCATGAGTCACTGTGTATACTGCTCATCAGTCACTGTATATAGTGCTCATCAGTCACTGTATTTACTGTTCATCAGTCACTGTATATAGTGCTCATCAGTCACTGTATATACTGCTCATCAGTCACTGTATATACTGCTCATCATTCACTGAATATTGTACTCATCAGTCACTGTAGATAGTGCTCATCAGTCACTGTATATAGTGCTCAGCAGTCACTGTGTATAGTGCTCATCAGTCACTGTGTATAGTGCTCATCAGTCACTGTATATAGTGCTCATCAGTCACTGTGTATACTGCTCATCAGTCACTCTATATACTGCTCATCAGTCACTGTGTATAGTGCTCATCAGTCACTGTATATAGTGCTCATCAGTCACTGTGTATAGTGCTCATCAGTCACTGTATACAGTGCTCATCAGTCACTGTGTATAGTGCTCATCAGTCACTGTATATAGTGCTCATCAGTCACTGTGTATAGTGCTCATCAGTCACTGTATATAGTGCTCATCAGTCACTGTACATAGTGCTAATCAGTCACTGTACATAGTGCTCATCAGTCACTGTATATAGTGCTCATCAGTCACTGTGAATAGTGCTCATCAGTCACTGGATATAGTGCTCATCAGTCACTGTATATAGTGCTCATCAGTCACTGTGTATAGTGCTCATCAGTCACTGTATATAGTGCTCATCAGTCACTGGATATAGTGCTCATCAGTCACTGGATATAGTGCTCATCAGTCACTGTGTATACTGCTCATCAGTCACTGTGTATAGTGCTCATCAGTCACTGGATATAGTGCTCATCAGTCACTGTATAGTGCACATCAGTCACTGTATATAGTGCTCATCAGTCACTGTGTATACTGCTCATCAGTCACTGTATATAGTGCTCATCAGTCACTGTATATACTGCTCACATCAGTCACTGTATATAGTGCTCATCAGTCACTGTGTATACTGCTCATCAGTCACTGTATATAGTGCTCATCAGTCACTGTATATACTGCTCATCAGTCACTGTATATACTGCTCATCATTCACTGAATATTGTACTCATCAGTCACTGTAGATAGTGCTCATCAGTCACTGTATATAGTGCTCAGCAGTCACTGTATATAGTGCGCATCTGTCACTGTGTATAGTGCTTATCAGTCACTGTATATAGTGCTCATCAGTCACTGTGTATAGTGCTCATCAGTCACTGTGTATAGTGCTCATCAGTCACTGTGTATAGTGCTCATCAGTCACTGTATATAGTGCTCATCAGTCACTGTGTATACTGCTCATCAGTCATTCTATATACTGCTCATCAGTCACTGTGTATAGTGCTCATCAGTCACTGTATATAGTGCTCATCAGTCACTGTGTATAGTGCTCATCAGTCACTGTATACAGTGCTCATCAGTCACTGTGTATAGTGCTCATCAGTCACTGTATATAGTGCTCATCAGTCACTGTGTATAGTGCTCATCAGTCACTGTATATAGTGCTCATCAGTCACTGTGTATAGTGCTCATCAGTCACTGTGTATAGTGTTCATCAGTCACTGTGTATAGTGTGCTTCAGTCACTGTGTATAGTGCTCATGAGTCACTGTGTATAGTGCTCATCAGTTACTGTATAGTGCACATCAGTCACTGTATATAGTGCTCATCAGTCACTGTATATAGTGCTCATCAGTCACTGTATACAGTGCTCATCAGTCACTGTATATAGTGCTCATCAGTCACTGTATATAGTGCTCATCAGTCACTGTACATAGTGCTAATCAGTCACTGTACATAGTGCTCATCAGTCACTGTATATAGTGCTCATCAGTCACTGTGAATAGTGCTCATCAGTCACTGGATATAGTGCTCATCAGTCACTGTATATAGTGCTCATCAGTCACTGTGTATAGTGCTCATCAGTCACTGTATATAGTGCTCATCAGTCACTGGATATAGTGCTCATCAGTCACTGGATATAGTGCTCATCAGTCACTGGATATACTGCTCATCAATCACTGTGTATAGTGCTCATCAGTCACTGGATATAGTGCTCATCAGTCACTGTATAGTGCACATCAGTCACTGTATATAGTGCTCATCAGTCACTGTGTATACTGCTCATCAGTCACTGTGTATAGTGCTCATCAGTTACTGTATAGTGCACATCAGTCACTGTATATAGTGCTCATCAGTCACTGTATATAGTGCTCATCAGTCACTGTATACAGTGCTCATCAGTCACTGTATATAGTGCTCATCAGTCACTGTATATAGTGCTCATCAGTCACTGTATATAGTGCTCATCAGTCACTGTATATAGTGCTCATGAGTCACTGTATATAGTGCTCATCTGTCACTGTATATAGTGCTCATGAGTCACTGTGTATAGTGCTCATGAGTCACTGTATATACTGCTCATCAGTCACTGTATATACTGCTCATCAGTCACTGAATATTGTACTCATCAGTCACTGTAGATAGTGCTCATCAGTCACTGTATATAGTGCTCAGCAGTCACTGTATATAGTGCGCATCTGTCACTGTGTATAGTGCTTATCAGTCACTGTATATAGTGCTCATCAGTCACTGTGTATAGTGCTCATCAGTCACTGTATATACTGCTCATCAGTCACTGTATATACTGCTCATCATTCACTGAATATTGTACTCATCAGTCACTGTAGATTGTGCTCATCAGTCACTGTATATAGTGCTCAGCAGTCACTATATATAGTGCGCATCTGTCACTGTGTATAGTGCTTATCAGTCACTGTATATAGTGCTCATCAGTCACTGTGTATAGTGCTCATCAGTCACTGTGTATAGTGCTCATCAGTCACTGTGTATAGTGCTCATCAGTCACTGTATATAGTGCTCATCAGTCACTGTGTATACTGCTCATCAGTCACTCTATATACTGCTCATCAGTCACTGTGTATAGTGCTCATCAGTCACTGTATATAGTGCTCATCAGTCACAGTGTATAGTGCTCATCAGTCACTGTATACAGTGCTCATCAGTCACTGTGTATAGTGCTCATCAGTCACTGTATATAGTACTCATCAGTCACTGTATATAGTGCTCATCAGTCACTGTACATAGTGCTCATCAGTCACTGTACATAGTGCTCATCAGTCACTGTATATAGTGCTCATCAGTCACTGTGTATAGTGCTCATCAGTCACTGTGTATAGTGCTCATCAGTCACTGTATATAGTGCTCATCAGTCACTGTACATAGTGCTCATCAGTCACTGTACATAGTGCTCATCAGTCACTGTATATAGTGCTCATCAGTCACTGTGTATAGTGCTCATCAGTCACTGTATATAGTGCTCATCAGTCACTGTACATAGTGCTCATCAGTCACTGTACATAGTGCTCATCAGTCACTGTATATAGTGCTCATCAGTCACTGTGTATAGTGCTCATCAGTCACTGTATATAGTGCTCATCAGTCACTGGATATAGTGCTCATCAGTCACTGTGTATACTTCTCATCAGTCACTGTGTATACTGCTCATCAGTCACTGTGTATAGTGCTCATCAGTCACTGGATATAGTGCTCATCAGTAACTGTATAGGGCACATCAGTCACTGTATATAGTGCTCATCAGTCACTGTGAATAGTGCTCATCAGTCACTGTATACAGTGCTCATCAGTCACTGTATACAGTGCTCATCAGTCACTGTATAGTGCACATCAGTCACTGTATATAGTGCTCATCAGTCACTGTGAATAGTGCTCATCAGTCACTGTATACAGTGCTCATCAGTCACTGTATATAGTGCTCATCAGTCACTGTATATACTGCTCATCAGTCACTGTATATAGTGCTCATCAGTCACTCTGTATACTGCTCATCAGTCACTGTGTATAGTGTTCATCAGTCACTGTGTATAGTGTTCATCAGTCACTGTGTATAGTGTTCATCAGTCACTGTGTATAGTGCTCATCAGTCACTGTGTATAGTGCTCATCAGTCACTGTGTATAGTGCTCATCAGTGACTGTGTATAGTGTTCATCAGTCACTGTGTATAGTGTGCTTCAGTCACTGTGTATAGTGCTCATGAGTCACTGTGTATAGTGCTCATCAGTCACTGTGTATAGTGCTCATCAGTCACTGTATATAGTGCTCATCAGTCACTGTGTATAGTGCTCATCAGTCACTGTGTATAGTGCTCATCAGTCACTGGATATAGTGCTCATCAGTAACTGTATAGGGCACATCAGTCACTGTATATAGTGCTCATCAGTCACTGTGAATAGTGCTCATCAGTCACTGTATACAGTGCTCATCAGTCACTGTATACAGTGCTCATCAGTCACTGTATAGTGCACATCAGTCACTGTATATAGTGCTCATCAGTCACTGTGAATAGTGCTCATCAGTCACTGTATACAGTGCTCATCAGTCACTGTATATAGTGCTCATCAGTCACTGTATATACTGCTCATCAGTCACTGTATATAGTGCTCATCAGTCACTCTGTATACTGCTCATCAGTCACTGTGTATAGTGTTCATCAGTCACTGTGTATAGTGTTCATCAGTCACTGTGTATAGTGCTCATCAGTCACTGTGTATAGTGCTCATCAGTCACTGTGTATAGTGCTCATCAGTCACTGTGTATAGTGTTCATCAGTCACTGTGTATAGTGTGCTTCAGTCACTGTGTATAGTGCTCATGAGTCACTGTGTATAGTGCTCATCAGTCACTGTGTATAGTGCTCATCAGTCACTGTATATAGTGCTCATCAGTCACTGTGTATAGTGCTCATCAGTCACTGTATATAGTACTCATCAGTCACTGTATATAGTGCACATCAATCACTGTATATAGTGCTCATCAGTCACTGTGTATAGTGCTCATCAGTCACTGTATATAGTGCTCATCAGTCACTGTATATAGTGCTCATCAGTCACTGTGTATAGTACTCATCAGTCACTGTATATAGTGCTCATCAGTCACTGTGTATAGTGCTTATCAGTCACTGTATATACTGCTCATCAGTCACTGTGTATACTGCTCATCAGTCACTCTATGTACTGCTCATCAGTCACTGTGTATACTGCTCATCAGTCACTGTATATAGTGCTCATCAGTCACTGTGTATAGTGCTCATCAGTCACTGTGTATAGTGCTCATCAGTCACTGTATATAATGCTCATCAGTCACTGTATATAGTGCTCATCAGTCGCTGTATATAGTGCTCAGCAGTCACTGTATATAGTGCTCATCAGTCACTGTATATAGTGCTCATCAGTCACTGTATATAGTGCTCATCAGTCACTGTATATAGTGCTCATCAGTCACTGTGTATAGTGCTCATCAGTCACTGTATATAGTGCTCATCAGTCACTGTGTATAGTGCTCATCAGTCACTGTGTATAGTGCTCATCAGTCACTGTATATAGTGCTCAGCAGTCACAGTATATAATGCTCAGCAGTCACTGTGTATAGTGCTCAGCAGTCTCTGTATATAGTGCTCATCAGTCACTGTATATAGTGCTCATCAGTAACTGTATATACTGCTCATCAGTCACTGTATATAGTGCTCAGCAGTCACTGTTTATAGTGCTCATCAGTCACTGTGTATAGTGCTCATCAGTCACTGTGTATAGTGCTTAGCAATCACTGTATATACTGCTCATCAGTCACTGTATATAGGGCTCATCAGTCACTGTATTTACTGTTCATCAGTCACTATATAGTGCTCATCAGTCACTGTATTTACTGCTCATCAGTCACTGTATATACTGCTCATCATTCACTGAATATTGTACTCATCAGTCACTGTAGATAGTGCTCATCAGTCACTGTATATAGTGCTCAGCAGTCACTGTATATAGTGCGCACCTGTCACTGTGTATAGTGCTTATCAGTCACTGTATATAGTGCTCATCAGTCACTGTGTATAGTGCTCATCAGTCACTGTATATAGTACTCATCAGTCACTGTATATAGTGCACATCAATCACTGTATATAGTGCTCATCAGTCACTGTGTATAGTGCTCATCAGTCACTGTATATAGTGCTCATCAGTCACTGTATATACTGCTCAACAGTCACTGTATATAGTGCTCATCAGTCACTGTGAATAGTGCTCATCAGTCACTGTATATAGTGCTCATCAGTCACTGTATATACTGCTCATCAGTCACTGTATATAATGCTCATCAGTCACTCTGTATACTGCTCATCAGTCACTGTGTATAGTGCTCATCAGTCACTGTGTATAGTGTTCATCAGTCACTGTGTATAGTGCTCATCAGTCACTGTGTATAGTGCTCATCAGTCACTGTGTATAGTGCTCATCAGTCACTGTGTATAGTGTTCATCAGTCACTGTGTATAGTGTTCTTCAGTCACTGAGTATAGTGCTCATGAGTCACTGTGTATAGTGCTCATCAGTCACTGTGTATAGTGCTCATCAGTCACTGTATATAGTGCTCATCAGTCACTGTGTATAGTGCTCATCAGTCACTGTGTATAGTGCTCATCAGTCACTGTGTATAGTGCTCATCAGTCACTGTGTATAGTGCTCATCAGTCACTGTATATAGTGCTCATCAGTCACTGTGTATAGTACTCATCAGTCACTGTGTATAGTGCTCAGCAGTCACTGTATATAGTGCGCATCTGTCACTGTGTATAGTGCTTATCAGTCACTGTATATAGTGCTCATCAGTCACTGTGTATAGTGCTCATCTGTCACTGTGTATAGTGCTCATCAGTCACTGTATATACTGCTCATCAGTCACTGTATATACTGCTCATCATTCACTGAATATTGTACTCATCAGTCACTGTAGATAGTGCTCATCAGTCACTGTATATATTGCTCAGCAGTCACTGTATATAGTGCGCATCTGTCACTGTGTATAGTGCTTATCAGTCACTGTATATAGTGCTCATCAGTCACTGTGTATAGTGCTCATCAGTCACTGTGTATAGTGCTCATCAGTCACTGTGTATAGTGCTCATCAGTCACTGTATATAGTGCTCATCAGTCACTGTGTATACTGCTCATCAGTCACTCTATATACTGCTCATCAGTCACTGTGTATAGGGCTCATCAGTCACTGTATATAGTGCTCATCAGTCACTGTGTATAGTGCTCATCAGTCACTGTATACAGTGCTCATCAGTCACTGTGTATAGTGCTCATCAGTCACTGTATATAGTGCTCATCAGTCACTGTGTATAGTGCTCATCAGTCACTGTATATAGTGCTCATCAGTCACTGTATATAGTGCTCATCAGTCACTGTACATAGTGCTCATCAGTCACTGTACATAGTGCTCATCAGTCACTGTATATAGTGCTCATCAGTCACTGTGTATAGTGCTCATCAGTCACTGTATATAGTGCTCTTCAGTCACTGTATATAGTGCTCATCAGTCACTGTACATAGTGCTCATCAGTCACTGTACATAGTGCTCATCAGTCACTGTATATAGTGCTCATCAGTCACTATGTATAGTGCTCATCAGTCACTGTATATAGTGCTCATCAGTCACTGTACATAGTGCTCATCAGTCACTGTACATAGTGCTCATCAGTCACTGTATATAGTGCTCATCAGTCACTGTGTATAGTGCTCATCAGTCACTGTATATAGTGCTATTCAGTCACTGGATATAGTGCTCATCAGTCACTGTGTATACTGCTCATCAGTCACTGTGTATAGTGCTCATCAGTCACTGGATATAGTGCTCATCAGTCACTGTATAGTGCACATCAGTCACTGTATATAGTGCTCATCAGTCACTGTGAATAGTGCTCATCAGTCACTGTATACAGTGCTCATCAGTCACTGTATATAGTGCTCATCAGTCACTGTATATACTGCTCATCAGTCACTGTATATAGTGCTCATCAGTCACTCTGTATACTGCTCATCAGTCACTGTGTATAGTGCTCATCAGTCACTGTGTATAGTGTTCATCAGTCACTGTGTATAGTGTTCATCAGTCACTGTGTATAGTGTTCATCAGTCACTGTGTATAGTGCTCATCAGTCACTGTGTATAGTGCTCATCAGTCACTGTGTATAGTGCTCATCAGTCACTGTGTATAGTGTTCATCAGTCACTGTGTATAGTGTGCTTCAGTCACTGTGTATAGTGCTCATGAGTCACTGTGTATAGTGCTCATCAGTCACTGTGTATAGTGCTCATCAGTCACTGTATATAGTGCTCATCAGTCACTGTGTATAGTGCTCATCAGTCACTGTGTATAGTGCTCATCAGTCACTGTGTATAATGCTCATCAGTCACTGTGTATAGTGCTCATCAGTCACTGTATATAGTGCTCATCAATCACTGTATATAGTGCTCATCAGTCACTGTATATAGTGCTCATCAGTCACTGTGTACACTGCTCATCAGTCACTGTGTATACTGCTCATCACTCACTGTATATAATGCTCATCAGTCACTGTGTATAGTGCTCATCAGTCACTGTATATAGTGCTCATCAGTCTCTGTATATAGTGCTCATCAGTCACTGTATGTAGTGCTCATCAGTCACTGTGTATAGTGCTCATCAGTCACTGTATATACTGCTCATCAGTCACTGTATATAATGCTCATCAGTCACTGTATATAGTGCTCATCAGTCACTGTGAATAGTGCTCATCAGTCACTGTATACAGTGCTCATCAGTCACTGTATATAGTGCTCATCAGTCACTGTATATACTGCTCATCAGTCACTGTATATAGTGCTCATCAGTCACTGGATATAGTGCTCATCAGTCACTGTGTATACTTCTCATCAGTCACTGTGTATACTGCTCATCAGTCACTGTGTATAGTGCTCATCAGTCACTGGATATAGTGCTCATCAGTAACTGTATAGGGCACATCAGTCACTGTATATAGTGCTCATCAGTCACTGTGAATAGTGCTCATCAGTCACTGTATACAGTGCTCATCAGTCACTGTATACAGTGCTCATCAGTCACTGTATAGTGCACATCAGTCACTGTATATAGTGCTCATCAGTCACTGTGAATAGTGCTCATCAGTCACTGTATACAGTGCTCATCAGTCACTGTATATAGTGCTCATCAGTCACTGTATATACTGCTCATCAGTCACTGTATATAGTGCTCATCAGTCACTCTGTATACTGCTCATCAGTCACTGTGTATAGTGTTCATCAGTCACTGTGTATAGTGTTCATCAGTCACTGTGTATAGTGTTCATCAGTCACTGTGTATAGTGCTCATCAGTCACTGTGTATAGTGCTCATCAGTCACTGTGTATAGTGCTCATCAGTGACTGTGTATAGTGTTCATCAGTCACTGTGTATAGTGTGCTTCAGTCACTGTGTATAGTGCTCATGAGTCACTGTGTATAGTGCTCATCAGTCACTGTGTATAGTGCTCATCAGTCACTGTATATAGTGCTCATCAGTCACTGTGTATAGTGCTCATCAGTCACTGTGTATAGTGCTCATCAGTCACTGGATATAGTGCTCATCAGTAACTGTATAGGGCACATCAGTCACTGTATATAGTGCTCATCAGTCACTGTGAATAGTGCTCATCAGTCACTGTATACAGTGCTCATCAGTCACTGTATACAGTGCTCATCAGTCACTGTATAGTGCACATCAGTCACTGTATATAGTGCTCATCAGTCACTGTGAATAGTGCTCATCAGTCACTGTATACAGTGCTCATCAGTCACTGTATATAGTGCTCATCAGTCACTGTATATACTGCTCATCAGTCACTGTATATAGTGCTCATCAGTCACTCTGTATACTGCTCATCAGTCACTGTGTATAGTGTTCATCAGTCACTGTGTATAGTGTTCATCAGTCACTGTGTATAGTGCTCATCAGTCACTGTGTATAGTGCTCATCAGTCACTGTGTATAGTGCTCATCAGTCACTGTGTATAGTGTTCATCAGTCACTGTGTATAGTGTGCTTCAGTCACTGTGTATAGTGCTCATGAGTCACTGTGTATAGTGCTCATCAGTCACTGTGTATAGTGCTCATCAGTCACTGTATATAGTGCTCATCAGTCACTGTGTATAGTGCTCATCAGTCACTGTATATAGTACTCATCAGTCACTGTATATAGTGCACATCAATCACTGTATATAGTGCTCATCAGTCACTGTGTATAGTGCTCATCAGTCACTGTATATAGTGCTCATCAGTCACTGTATATAGTGCTCATCAGTCACTGTGTATAGTACTCATCAGTCACTGTATATAGTGCTCATCAGTCACTGTGTATAGTGCTTATCAGTCACTGTATATACTGCTCATCAGTCACTGTGTATACTGCTCATCAGTCACTCTATGTACTGCTCATCAGTCACTGTGTATACTGCTCATCAGTCACTGTATATAGTGCTCATCAGTCACTGTGTATAGTGCTCATCAGTCACTGTGTATAGTGCTCATCAGTCACTGTATATAATGCTCATCAGTCACTGTATATAGTGCTCATCAGTCGCTGTATATAGTGCTCAGCAGTCACTGTATATAGTGCTCATCAGTCACTGTATATAGTGCTCATCAGTCACTGTATATAGTGCTCATCAGTCACTGTATATAGTGCTCATCAGTCACTGTGTATAGTGCTCATCAGTCACTGTATATAGTGCTCATCAGTCACTGTGTATAGTGCTCATCAGTCACTGTGTATAGTGCTCATCAGTCACTGTATATAGTGCTCAGCAGTCACAGTATATAATGCTCAGCAGTCACTGTGTATAGTGCTCAGCAGTCTCTGTATATAGTGCTCATCAGTCACTGTATATAGTGCTCATCAGTAACTGTATATACTGCTCATCAGTCACTGTATATAGTGCTCAGCAGTCACTGTTTATAGTGCTCATCAGTCACTGTGTATAGTGCTCATCAGTCACTGTGTATAGTGCTTAGCAATCACTGTATATACTGCTCATCAGTCACTGTATATAGGGCTCATCAGTCACTGTATTTACTGTTCATCAGTCACTATATAGTGCTCATCAGTCACTGTATTTACTGCTCATCAGTCACTGTATATACTGCTCATCATTCACTGAATATTGTACTCATCAGTCACTGTAGATAGTGCTCATCAGTCACTGTATATAGTGCTCAGCAGTCACTGTATATAGTGCGCACCTGTCACTGTGTATAGTGCTTATCAGTCACTGTATATAGTGCTCATCAGTCACTGTGTATAGTGCTCATCAGTCACTGTATATAGTACTCATCAGTCACTGTATATAGTGCACATCAATCACTGTATATAGTGCTCATCAGTCACTGTGTATAGTGCTCATCAGTCACTGTATATAGTGCTCATCAGTCACTGTATATACTGCTCAACAGTCACTGTATATAGTGCTCATCAGTCACTGTGAATAGTGCTCATCAGTCACTGTATATAGTGCTCATCAGTCACTGTATATACTGCTCATCAGTCACTGTATATAATGCTCATCAGTCACTCTGTATACTGCTCATCAGTCACTGTGTATAGTGCTCATCAGTCACTGTGTATAGTGTTCATCAGTCACTGTGTATAGTGCTCATCAGTCACTGTGTATAGTGCTCATCAGTCACTGTGTATAGTGCTCATCAGTCACTGTGTATAGTGTTCATCAGTCACTGTGTATAGTGTTCTTCAGTCACTGAGTATAGTGCTCATGAGTCACTGTGTATAGTGCTCATCAGTCACTGTGTATAGTGCTCATCAGTCACTGTATATAGTGCTCATCAGTCACTGTGTATAGTGCTCATCAGTCACTGTGTATAGTGCTCATCAGTCACTGTGTATAGTGCTCATCAGTCACTGTGTATAGTGCTCATCAGTCACTGTATATAGTGCTCATCAGTCACTGTGTATAGTACTCATCAGTCACTGTGTATAGTGCTCAGCAGTCACTGTATATAGTGCGCATCTGTCACTGTGTATAGTGCTTATCAGTCACTGTATATAGTGCTCATCAGTCACTGTGTATAGTGCTCATCTGTCACTGTGTATAGTGCTCATCAGTCACTGTATATACTGCTCATCAGTCACTGTATATACTGCTCATCATTCACTGAATATTGTACTCATCAGTCACTGTAGATAGTGCTCATCAGTCACTGTATATATTGCTCAGCAGTCACTGTATATAGTGCGCATCTGTCACTGTGTATAGTGCTTATCAGTCACTGTATATAGTGCTCATCAGTCACTGTGTATAGTGCTCATCAGTCACTGTGTATAGTGCTCATCAGTCACTGTGTATAGTGCTCATCAGTCACTGTATATAGTGCTCATCAGTCACTGTGTATACTGCTCATCAGTCACTCTATATACTGCTCATCAGTCACTGTGTATAGGGCTCATCAGTCACTGTATATAGTGCTCATCAGTCACTGTGTATAGTGCTCATCAGTCACTGTATACAGTGCTCATCAGTCACTGTGTATAGTGCTCATCAGTCACTGTATATAGTGCTCATCAGTCACTGTGTATAGTGCTCATCAGTCACTGTATATAGTGCTCATCAGTCACTGTATATAGTGCTCATCAGTCACTGTACATAGTGCTCATCAGTCACTGTACATAGTGCTCATCAGTCACTGTATATAGTGCTCATCAGTCACTGTGTATAGTGCTCATCAGTCACTGTATATAGTGCTCTTCAGTCACTGTATATAGTGCTCATCAGTCACTGTACATAGTGCTCATCAGTCACTGTACATAGTGCTCATCAGTCACTGTATATAGTGCTCATCAGTCACTATGTATAGTGCTCATCAGTCACTGTATATAGTGCTCATCAGTCACTGTACATAGTGCTCATCAGTCACTGTACATAGTGCTCATCAGTCACTGTATATAGTGCTCATCAGTCACTGTGTATAGTGCTCATCAGTCACTGTATATAGTGCTATTCAGTCACTGGATATAGTGCTCATCAGTCACTGTGTATACTGCTCATCAGTCACTGTGTATAGTGCTCATCAGTCACTGGATATAGTGCTCATCAGTCACTGTATAGTGCACATCAGTCACTGTATATAGTGCTCATCAGTCACTGTGAATAGTGCTCATCAGTCACTGTATACAGTGCTCATCAGTCACTGTATATAGTGCTCATCAGTCACTGTATATACTGCTCATCAGTCACTGTATATAGTGCTCATCAGTCACTCTGTATACTGCTCATCAGTCACTGTGTATAGTGCTCATCAGTCACTGTGTATAGTGTTCATCAGTCACTGTGTATAGTGTTCATCAGTCACTGTGTATAGTGTTCATCAGTCACTGTGTATAGTGCTCATCAGTCACTGTGTATAGTGCTCATCAGTCACTGTGTATAGTGCTCATCAGTCACTGTGTATAGTGTTCATCAGTCACTGTGTATAGTGTGCTTCAGTCACTGTGTATAGTGCTCATGAGTCACTGTGTATAGTGCTCATCAGTCACTGTGTATAGTGCTCATCAGTCACTGTATATAGTGCTCATCAGTCACTGTGTATAGTGCTCATCAGTCACTGTGTATAGTGCTCATCAGTCACTGTGTATAATGCTCATCAGTCACTGTGTATAGTGCTCATCAGTCACTGTATATAGTGCTCATCAATCACTGTATATAGTGCTCATCAGTCACTGTATATAGTGCTCATCAGTCACTGTGTACACTGCTCATCAGTCACTGTGTATACTGCTCATCACTCACTGTATATAATGCTCATCAGTCACTGTGTATAGTGCTCATCAGTCACTGTATATAGTGCTCATCAGTCTCTGTATATAGTGCTCATCAGTCACTGTATGTAGTGCTCATCAGTCACTGTGTATAGTGCTCATCAGTCACTGTATATACTGCTCATCAGTCACTGTATATAATGCTCATCAGTCACTGTATATAGTGCTCATAAGTCACTGTATATAGTGCTCATAAGTCACTATATATAGTGCTCATCAGTCACTATACATAGTGCTCATCAGTCACTGTACATGGTGCTCATCAGTCACTGTATATAGTGCTCATCAGTCACTGTATATAGTGCTCATCAGTCACTGTATTTACTGTTCATCAGTCAATGTATATAGTGCCCATCAGTCACTGTATATACTGCTCATCAGTCACTGTATATACTGCTCATCAATCACTGAATATTGTACTCATCAGTCACTGTAGATAGTGTTCATCAGTCACTGTAGATAGTTATCAGCAGTCACTGTATATAGTGCGCATCTGTAACTGTGTATAGTGCTCATCAGTCACTGTATAAAGTGCTCATCAGTCACTGTATATACTGCTCATCAGTCACTGTATATAGTACTCATCAGTCACTGTATATAGTGCACATCAATCACTGTATATAGTGCTCATCAGTCACTGTGTATAGTGCTCATCAGTCACTGTATATAGTGCTCATCTGTCACTGTATATAGTGCTCATCAGTCACTGTGTATAGTACTCATCAGTCACTGTATATAGTGCTCATCAGTCACTGTGTATAGTGCTCATCAGTCACTGTATGTACTGCTCATCAGTCACTGTGTATACTGCTCATCAGTCACTCTATGTACTGCTCATCAGTCACTGTGTATACTGCTCATCAGTCACTGTATATAGTGCTCATCAGTCACTGTATATAGTGCTCATCAGTCACTGTGTATAGTGCTCATCAGTCACTGTGTATAGTGCTCATCAGTCACTGTATATAGTGCTCATCAGTCATTGTATATAGTGCTCATCAGTCGCTGTATATAGTGCTCAGCAGTCACTGTATATAGTGCTCATCAGTCACTGTATATAGTGCTCATCAGTCACTGTATATAGTGCTCATCAGTCACTGTATATAGTGCTCATCAGTCACTGTGTATAGTGCTCATCAGTCACTGTATATAGTGCTCATCAGTCACTGTGCATAGTGCTCATCAGTCACTGTGTATAGTGCTCATCAGTCACTGTATATAGTGCTCAGCAGTCACAGTGTATAATGCTCAGCAGTCACTGTGTATAGTGCTCAGCAGTCACTGTATATAGTGCTCAGCAGTCACTGTATATAGTGCTCATCAGTAACTGTATATACTGCTCATCAGTCACTGTATATAGTGCTCAGCAGTCACTGTTTATAGTGCTCATCAGTCACTGTGTATAGTGCTCATCAGTCACTGTGTATAGTGCTTAGCAGTCACTGTATATACTGCTCATCAGTCACTGTATATAGTGCTCATCAGTCACTGTATTTACTGTTCATCAGTCACTGTATATAGTGCTCATCAGTCACTGTATTTACTGCTCATCAGTCACTGTATATACTGCTCATCATTCACTGAATATTGTACTCATCAGTCACTGTAGATAGTGCTCATCAGTCACTGTATATAGTGCTCAGCAGTCACTGTATATAGTGCGCATCTGTCACTGTGTATAGTGCTTATCAGTCACTGTATATAATGCTCATCAGTCACTGTGTATAGTGCTCATCAGTCACTGTGTATAGTGCTCATCAGTCACTATATATAGTGCTCATCAGTCACTGTGTATACTGCTCATCAGTCACTCTATATACTGCTCATCAGTCACTGTGTATAGTGCTCATCAGTCACTGTATATAGTGCTCATCAGTCACTGTGTATAGTGCTCATCAGTCACTGTATATAGTGCTCATCAGTCACTGTGTATAGTGCTCATCAGTCACTGTATATAGTGCTCATCAGTCACTGTGTATAGTGCTCATCAGTCACTGTATATAGTGCTCATCAGTCACTGTATATAGTGCTCATCAGTCACTGTATATAGTGCTCATCAGTCACTGTACATGGTGCTCATCAGTCACTGTACATAGTGCTCATCAGTCACTGTATACAGTGCTCATGAGTCACTGTATATAGTGCTCATCAGTCACTGTGTATAGTGCTCATCAGTCACTGTATATAGTGCTCATGAGTCACTGTGTATAGTGCTCATGAGTCACTGTGTATAGTGCTCATGAGTCACTGTATATACTGCTCAACAGTCACTGTATATAGTGCTCATCAGTCACTGTGAATAGTGCTCATCAGTCACTGTATACAGTGCTCATCAGTCACTGTATATAGTGCTCATCAGTCACTGTATATACTGCTCATCAGTCACTGTATATAATGCTCATCAGTCACTCTGTATACTGCTCATCAGTCACTGTGTATAGTGCTCATCAGTCACTGTGTATAGTGTTCATCAGTCACTGTGTATAGTGCTCATCAGTCACTGTGTATAGTGCTCATCAGTCACTGTGTATAGTGCTCATCAGTCACTGTGTATAGTGTTCATCAGTCACTGTGTATAGTGTTCTTCAGTCACTGTGTATAGTGCTCATGAGTCACTGTGTATAGTGCTCATCAGTCACTGTGTATAGTGCTCATCAGTCACTGTATATAGTGCTCATCAGTCACTGTGTATAGTGCTCATCAGTCACTGTGTATAGTGCTCATCAGTCACTGTATATAGTGCTCATCAGTCACTGTGTATAGTGCTCATCAGTCACTGTGTATAGTGCTCATCAGTCACTGTGTATACTGCTCATCAGTCACTGTGTATACTGCTCATCACTCACTGTATATAGTGCTCATCAGTCACTGTATATAGTGCTCATCAGTCTCTGTATATAGTGCTCATCAGTCACTGTATGTAGTGCTCATCAGTCACTGTGTATAGTGCTCATCAGTCACTGTATATACTGCTCATCAGTCACTGTATATAATGCTCATCAGTCACTGTATATAGTGCTCATCAGTCACTGTATATAGTGCTCATCAGTCACTGTATATAGTGCTCATCAGTCACTATACATAGTGCTCATCAGTCACTGTACATGGTGCTCATCAGTCACTGTATATAGTGCTCATCAGTCACTGTATATAGTGCTCATCAGTCACTTTATTTACTGTTCATCAGTCACTGTATATAGTGCCCATCAGTCACTGTATATACTGCTCATCAGTCACTGTATATACTGCTCCTCAATCACTGTATATAGTGCTCATCAGTCACTGTATATAGCGCTCATCAGTCACTGTGTATAGTGCTCAACAGTCACTGTGTATAGTGCTCATCAGTCACAGTATGAAGTGCTCATCAGTCACTGTATATAGCGCTCATCAGTCACTGTGTATAGCGCTCATCAGTCACTGTGTATAGCGCTCATCAGTCACTGTATAAAGTGCTCATCAGTCACTGTGTATAGTGCTCATCAGTCACTGTATATAGTGCTCATCAGTCACCGTATATACTGCTTATCAGTCACTGTATATAGTGCTCGTCAGTCACTGTATATAGTGCTCATCAGTCACTGTGTATAGTGCTCATCAGTCACTGTATATAGTGCTCTTCAGTCACTGTGTATAGTGCTCTTCAGTCACTGTGTATAGTGCTCATCAGTCACTGTGTATAGTGCTCATGAGTCACTGTATATACTGCTCATCAGTCACTGTGTATAGTTCTCATCAGTCACTGTGTATAGTGCTCATCATTCACTGTATATAGTGCTCATCAGTCACTGTATATAGTACTCATCAGTCACTGTATATAGTGCTCATCAGTCACTGTACATAGTGCTCATCAGTCACTGTACATAGTGCTCATCAGTCACTGGATATAGTGCTCATCAGTCATTGGATATAGTGCTCATCAGTCACTGTATAGTGCTCATCAGTCACTGTATATAGTGCTCATCAGTCACTGTATATAGTGCTCATCAGTCACTGTATACAGTGCTCATGAGTCACTGTGTATAGTGCTCACGAGTCACTGTATATACTGCTCATCAGTCACTGTATATAGTGCTCATCAGTCACTGTGAATAGTGCTCATCAGTCACTGTATATAGTGCTCATCAGTCACTGTATATAGTGCTCATCAGTCACTGTATATAGTGCTCGTCAGTCACTGTATACAGTGCTCGTCAGTCACTGTATATAGTGCTCATCAGTCACTGTGTATAGTGCTCTTCAGTCACTGTATATAGTGCTCTTCAGTCACTGTGTATAGTGCTCTTCAGTCACTGTGTATAGTGCTCATCAGTCACTGTGTATAGTGCTCATGAGTCACTGTATATACTGCTCATCAGTCACTGTGTATAGTTCTCATCAGTCACTGTGTATAGTGCTCATCATTCACTGTATATAGTGCTCATCAGTCACTGTATATAGTACTCATCAGTCACTGTATATAGTGCTCATCAGTCACTGTACATAGTGCTCATCAGTCACTGGATATAGTGCTCATCAGTCATTGGATATAGTGCTCATCAGTCACTGTATAGTGCTCATCAGTCACTGTATATAGTGCTCATCAGTCACTGTATATAGTGCTCATCAGTCACTGTATACAGTGCTCATGAGTCACTGTGTATAGTGCTCACGAGTCACTGTATATACTGCTCATCAGTCTCTGTATATAGTGCTCATCAGTCACTGTGAATAGTGCTCATCAGTCACTGTATATAGTGCTCATCAGTCACTGTATATAGTGCTCATCAGTCACTGTGTATAGTGCTCATCAGTCACTGTATATAGTGCTCATCAGTCACTGTATATAGTGCTCATCAGTCACTGTGTATAGTGCTCATCAGTCACTGTATAGTGCTCATCAGTCACTGTATACAGTGCTCACAGTCACTGTGTATAGTGCTCATCAGTCACTGTATATAGTGCTCATCAGTCACTGTGTATAGTGCTCATCAGTCACTGTATATAGTGCTCATCAGTCACTGTATAGTGCTCATCAGTCACTGTATACAGTGCTCATCAGTCACTGTGTATAGTGCTCATCAGTCACTGTACATAGTGCTCATCAGTCACTGTACATAGTGCTCATCAGTCACTGTATACAGTGCTCATCAGTCACTGTATATAGTGCTCATCAGTCACTGTATATAGTGCTCATCAGTCACTGTATATAGTGGTCAGCAGTTACTGTATATAGTGCTCAGCAGTCACTATGTATAGATGGCTACGTGCGGCCTCCCGCTGTGTATAGATGGCGCCGTGCGGCCCTCTGCTGTGTATAGATGTCGCCGTGCGGCCCCCTGCTGTGTATAGATGGCGCTTTGCTGCCCCCTGCTGTTTATAGATGGTGCCGTGCGACCCCCTGCTGTTTATAGATGGCACCTTCGGCCTCCTGCTGTGTATAGATGTCGCCGTGCGGCCCCCTGCTCTGTATAGATGGCTACGTGCGGCCTCCTGCTGTGTATAGATGGCGCCGTGCGGCCTCCTGTTGTGTATAGATGGCGCCGTGCGGCCTCCTGCTGTGTATAGATGGCGCCGTGCGGCCTCCTGCTGTGTATAGATGGCGCCGTGTGGCCTCCTGCTGTGTATAGATGGCGCCGTGCGACCCCGATGTGTATAGATGGCGCTGTGCGGCCTCCTGCTGTGTATAGATGGCGCCGTGCGGCCTCCTGCTGTGTATAGATGGCGCCGTGCGGCCTCCTGCTGTGTATAGATGGCTACGTGCAGCCTCCTGTTGTGTATAGATGGCGCCGTGCGGCCTCCTGCTGTATATAGATGGCTACGTGCGGCCTCCTGCTGAGTATAGATGGCGCCGTGCGGCCTCCTGCTGTCTCTGGGGGGGGGCGCCATGTGGCATTTATACTCAGCAGGAGGCCGCACGTAGCCATCTATGCACGTATACTCAGCAGGAGGCCGCACCTAGCCATCTATACAGTGCCATCTATACACAGCGGGAGCCCGTATGTAGCCATCTATACAAAGCAGGAGGCCGCACGTAGCCATCTATACACAACGGGAGGCCGCATGTAGCCATCTATACACAGTGGGAGGCCGCACGTCGCCATCTATACACAGCGGGAGTCTCAGTGCTTTGCAAGAGCAGTCAATAAATTCTGCTTGACTAATTCTGAGCACCATAAAGTCTGGTTCGCTTCTAACCTGCTGTCTTCATTTTCAGCTTGCTAATTTCTAACTCATTTACTGTCATTCGAGACGATGCCTTTGCTGGTCTCTTTCACCTTGAATACCTGTAAGTGCTCCACTTAATGTCATATTTTTGATTGTGTTCTTCTTCATCTTTTGGCATGTGCAATTGTATGAGCAAGTATTCATATGAATTTATGACCTACTTAAACCTTCGAGGACCTTAAATTTCATTCAATCAAATTTTTTTCCAGTTTAAAACTATGGGACATATATGTGCCTTGGTCCTCAAAGGGTTTTTAAAGGGGCTGCAAACAAAAATATGAAAAAAATAATTCAATTAGTGCTTTTTGTGTTCATTTAATTTTTATTTGAAGTCCATATTTTTATATACCTTGAAATAAAGCCCTACCCCATGGAATGAAGCCCTACCTGCATGACATCTGAGAGCTACATGGATCCCGCTTGTGAGGTACCTGTCCGTCACTACTATTCAGTTTTAGGGTCCACTCACTAAGCCATATATTCTCTCATGCAAGAGAATAGGGCCAATTATGCTAATGACACTTGGCTCAAACTCTGTCAGAGCTTCAACTGAGTGTGATCCGATTCTCTCGCAGCACAGATATGGAGAAGATGGAGAACTTAATTTCTCCATCTTCTCCATAGTCTCTGTGAGTGTTCATCGGACTGCACTTGGATGACATCCGAGTGCAGTCCAATGTTTTACGTGCACCCGTAGACTTGTATGGGTGCACATGTTCCGAATATCGAATGAGATTATTTTCTCATGCCAATAATTGCAGATCTGCACTGTCCCATAGTATAACATAGGGCCGAGTCCTATCCGATAAAACATCACATAGCATTCGGCCGTGTTATACAACAGTGTGAGCGAGCCCTTAGAGTCAAGGAATATTTACATGCAGATGATGATATTACTCTCCAAGTGTATATTTTTTTAGGCGAGTTCATAGTAAATGCTTTGCCTTTTTGACATGTGATCAACTAAAGAACAAGAAAGATTTACGACCACCCCTATAGAGAAACGGAAAATAGTTTGGAGGACTTGCATGTCCTTTTTTATTTATTATGAGAAAATCATAAAAGATCCCGTTTTTTTAACCATGCTGTGACTTTCTGCTGAGGGAGAGGGAGAGAGCTGCCCTATTCAGAGTCTGTAATAAGACCTGCTGACAAAAGTGTTGAAGATACAGTCTAATGTGAATTAACAATGAAAAAAGTTAATTTCACAAATGGCTTGTATTTTTTTTAATACAAACTTTTTTGTGTTTACAGCTCCTTTAAAGGGAATCTGTCATCAGGTTTTTGCCACCTAATCTGAGAGCAGCATAATGTAGGGTTAGAGGCACTGATTCCAGTAATGTGTCACTTACTGGGCTGCTTAGTGTTGTTTTGATAAAATCATTGATTTGTCAGAAGGTAATTATCACTAGATGACTAGTAAGTTCTGTAGGACCCCACCCCCATCACTGATCAGTAAATTTCTGTGTACACTGAGCATGGGCAGAAAGCTGCCAATCAGTGGTGTGGGCGGGGCTATACAGAGCACAGCATTCAGAGAGCTGCTAGATCTACAGCAGATAAAACGGTGATTTTCTCAAAATGACAATAAGCAGCTGAAAAAGTGACACATCGCTGGAATCAGGGTATCTGCCCCTATATTGTGCTGCTCTCAGATGGGGCAGCACAATTAATATTGTGCCAAATTAATTTCACGTGAACTATCACATGATCTATCACAGGGGATCATGTGACATGTCACGTGATAAATCAGGTGTGTGTGTGGGGGGGGGGGTCCGCGCCTTCTAAACTGCCCGGGGCCCTTGCTACTCTTAATCCACCCCTGGTAGTGCACTACACTATAATGGCTCCATACAGTGCAGCATACTATAATGTGCCTCACATATTGCTCCACAGTGTAATGGTGTCATATAGTGCCCCACAGTAGAATGTGTCCCATAAAGTGCATCCTGGTGTGTATGGCCCCCATCATCCACCTCCCTGTGTGTATGGCCACCATCATCCTCCATGCGTGTATGGCTCCCATCCTCCTCCTCCATGTGTGTATGGCCCCATTCTCCTCCTGTGTGTATGGTCCCCATCCTCCTCCTCCCAGCGTGTATGGCTCCCATCCTCCTCCATGTGTGTATGGCCCCCATTCTCCTCCTGTGTGTATGGTCCCCATCCTCCTCCTCCCGACGTGTATGGCCCCCATTCTTCTCCTACCTGCGTGTATGGCCCCCATCCTTCTCCTACCTGTGTGTATGGACCCCATCCTCCTCCCGGCGTGTATGACCCCAATCCTGCTCCCTGCGTGTATGGCCTCCATTTTCCTCCTACCTGTGTGTATGGCCCCCATCCCCATCCCAGCATGTATGCCCCCATCCTCTCACTCCCGGCGTGCATGGCCTCCATCATCATCCTCCCCGCATGCAAGGCCCCCATCATCATCCTCCCGGCATGCATGGCCCCCATCATCCTCCCGGCATGCATGGCCCCCATCATCATCCTCTCGGCGTGCATGACCCCCATCATCCTCCACCCGGCGTGTATGGCCCCAATCATCCTCCTCTAGGTGTGCATGGCCCCCATCATCCTCTTCTCGGCGTGCATGGCCCCCATCATCCTCCTCATGGCGTGTATGGACCCCATCTCCCTGCGTGTAAGTGTCCTACTCAGACACTTACACCCCCACCAAATCAAAATGGCAGACCCCAGTGGCTGAAATAAAAATGTATAAATAAAAAAACTAATAAAGTGGTACATTTAATTTTTTATTAAAAATAATTGATTATATAACCAATAATTATTAATACAAAATTAAAAATCGTGGCTCCTTCCCTTTAAGACACTCCCAATGTGAGCATCTTAAAGTGATAATAGATGCGGAGGGTCAGTACGTGTATTTGTTCTGTAAGTTATTACTAAATCTCTATTAATAATCTATCTACATGTCACCCCCATATTCCAGGAGAATCATACATACAATTCTCACTATTATTTCCGGCTTCTCGCACACCCACCTATATTATAATAGAGGACTTCAGTAATATACCGGACTCTCACTGGGATAGAGGGAGACATGAAGCTAAGAGGGTAATAGGCAATTGTGCCCCTTTTGGTCACTTAAGGAGACAGTCATAATTGCTCTTTGGAGAGGCCGTCATCCTAATGTATACCAATACTCCTGCTCTTCCTCCACAGTCTCCTCATTGTGGAGAATGGATTTGTCTCTTGGAAATGAATGATGCAGGGTCTTATATCTGACTCCAGCTCCTGCCCAGAGCGCTATCCCATCATTCTCCTCTGTGTCTCCCTAAACTTAATCCCCCAATGCAGTACAGACCCACAGGGAAATTAACCCCTTTTGGCTGCAAGTTATAGACCTTAAGAAAATTGAGGGGGATATAAAGGAATATCTTGTGATTAATAAGAATACAACTTATTTTTTATATGTATGGGAAGCCATGAAGGCCGACCTTAAAGGAATATTTATAAAAGAAATCTCAGCAGCTAAATCCCGGACTAAGCAGCAGGGTCGATTGGTGTTTCAGGAATTGGGAGATGCAGAGAGTGCGATGATTACAGATCCAACGCCTGCTGCGCAAAACAGAAAGCAGCTCAGGACCTGCTGAATCCGGGAACATTGCAGCTGCAGGAAGGAAGAAGCTGCTTCACAAGATGCAATAATGTGAAGAAGGGGAAAAGCAGGTTACTTATATCTGTGATAGCTGCTGCCCAGAGGGACTCGGCCTGTATATCCAGTCTGGAGACTAGGGAGGGTAACGTGTACAGTCCACAGTGGACATACTGAAAGTGTTGGAGGAATACTATGCAAAGCTGTATACTTCTCAGGTTCGACCCTCAGAAGAACAGACCAAGACCTTCCTAGATAAAGCTCAGTGTAGCATCGGCGTCTCTGCCCCCTGATAGGCAGAGATGCCGTCCTCCTTACCGCCACGCTCCTGG
Source organism: Phyllobates terribilis (assembly GCF_046119375.1). Lineage (NCBI taxonomy): Eukaryota > Metazoa > Chordata > Amphibia > Anura > Dendrobatidae > Phyllobates > Phyllobates terribilis. The sequence goes on along the minus strand of NW_027362772.1, from coordinate 11,434,497 downwards.
CCTGGCGTCTTCCGGCTCTCCTGCTGCTGCTGCCGGCGCACGCAGCTTCCCTGGCACTGTGCTTAGGGCGCACGCACTCCCTCCCTCTTAAAGGGGCCGTGCTCCGTCCTAAGGAGTCCCCAGCCAATGGCTAGAGGACTTATATAAAAGGCAGCTCCTCCAAAATGGAGGTGCCCGTGCAAGGTTGTTGCTCTGAGTACTAACTCTGCTTCAGCCCTCAGGTCCCGCTGCCAGTCTGACTACCAGTCCAGTCCGCTAGCCTGACTACCAGTCCAGCCCGACAGTCTGCTTACAGTCCAGTCCGCCAGTCTGTCTATGGGCTTGGCCAGTCCGCTTATCCGGAGCCTTCACCTGCTACCTGTCTCCGCCAGCCAAATACACTCTCCAGCCCGACGGTCTGCCTACGGTCCAACCCGCCAGTCTGTCTATGGGCCAGGCTAGCCTGCCTATCCGGAGAACGTACCAGTTACCTGCCGTGCCTACCAACCAGCATACCTGGAGGCTCCTGCTTGTTACCTGCCGTGCCTACCAGCCTGCCTACCTGGAGGCTCCTGCCAGTTACCCGTGGTGTCTGCCACTCCGTCTACCCGGATCACCCGTCAGCCTGCCTGCCGTGCTCATCTGCCGTACTGGTCAGTCCCTACCTTCTGACCCGTGGGAGTCACATGCTCTTATACAAGGACTGGCCCAGAGTAGCACCTGGTCCCTCTTCTCGGTCCTTCCCTGGTTCACAGAGTCGATTGAGCCACCGTGCGACCTTGGTCAGTCCGAGTTGATACCTAGTTACGCCCCTCTGGTCCCTCCTTGCACCGCAGCACAGAGGTTCCACCACCCGGATCCGTAACAGTTTGCACGGGCCATGGAACCTGGTAGTCCCCAGGCCCCCGCGCTCTCTGACCTGCACCAGGAGGTCTCACGTCAGAGAGCCCTAGAGCTCTACAGGAGACTATCCTGTATTTTCTATGGACTGTTAACCCACGCCTGGACACGCTGTCCACCCCGTCTGTGTCCGTCTCTAGCCGAGCAGCACCTGCTCCGGCGGCACCACAATCCAGTGTCACTATGGCGTCCGGCTATAGATCTCGGCTCTCGGCACCCCCACGTTTTGCTGGTGACCCTGCCCTAGCTCGGGGCTTCATCAGTCAGTGCACCCTGCACTTTGAGCTCCTGGCACACCAGTTCATCTTTGACTGGGCCAATGTGGCATTCATCATGTCTCACCTCTCCGGAGAAGCACTGGCATGGCTAAATCCCCCGTGGGAAGGGGATCCCCTGGTGTCTAATCTACCAGCTTTCCTCACTGCCTTCCGGAAGGTCTTCGATGAACCAGGACGAAAATCCTCTACTGCCTCCGCTCTTCTCCGTCTCCATCAAGGGAGTCTCACCGTGGGTCAGTATGCCATACATTTCCGGACCCTGGCATCGGAACTTGCTTGGAACAACGAGCCCCTGGTGTCTGTCTTCTGGCAAGGTCTTTCCAGACGGATTAAGGATGAACTAGCCAGTCGGGACATTCCTTCCACCCTGGACGACCTAGTGTCGTTGGCTACCCGGATTGACATCCGTTTCCAGGAACGTGCCAAGGAGACAACCCGGGAGAGTAGATTTCCGCGTCTCGCACCAACCTTCCAAGAGCCAGTACTGCAACCAACAATTCCCAGGGCACGCTCGCCCTAACCCATGCAAGTTTACCAAACCAAGATGGCCAAATCTCGCCTGGAGACACGCCAGGTCGTCCTAGACAAGAGTAAAACCTCTCCGTCATTGACTCTATCGGTTTGTATTTCCAGTGGCAAGACACGCTTCTTTGAGACAGCCTACCTGGATTCCGGATCCGCCGGGAATCTCATCTCACAGGCGGTAGTGGAGCGGTACCAGATTCCTACTATACGTCTGGCTGAACCATTGGCGGTCGCCTCCGTCGTCAGGAGGCCTCTTCCAGTGAACATCCTGCTCGTCACAGAGCCTGTAACCCTTCAGGTGGGAATGCTGCACTCGGAGAAGATCTCCTTTCACGTGCTGTCCAGTCTCTCTCATGCTCTCCTGCTTGGTCTACCCTGGCTTCAGAAACATGAGCCCGTCCTGAATTGGAGATCCGGTGAAGTGCTTCATTGGGGTCAGGAAAGCCATTAGTCCTGCCTGGTTCCGGTCCGTTCAGCTCGACCTCCATCTACTCCGGCTAATTTACCTGGTCTACCGGTACCTTACTGGTCCTATGCAGATGTCTTCAACAAGAAGGAAGCAGAGACACTGCCACCTCATAGGCCATATGATTTCCCTATTGACCTGGTACCCGGTGCCTCGCCACCCCGTGGCCGTATCTACCCCTTGTCGCTGGCCGAAACCCGGGCCATGTCTGAGTATATCGAAGAAAATCTGGCTAAGAGATTCATCCAGAAATCTACCTCCCTGGCTGGAGCAGGATTCTTCTTCGTAAAAAAGAAAGACGGTTCACTACGCCCCTGTATCGATTATAGAGGGCTCAAACAGATTACTATCAAAAACAAATACCCCCTGCCGCTCTTGTTTGAACTGTTCGACTGCCTTAAAGGCGCGAAGATCTTCACCAAGCTCGATCTTCGAGCTTCGATCTTTGGTCCGGATCCGCCAAGGAGACGAGTGGAAGACGGCATTCAATACCCGGGACGGCCACTATGAATGCCGTGTGATGCCCTTCGGCCTCTGTAATGCTCCAGCCGTCTTACAAGAACTAGTTAACGACATCTTCCGTGACCTCTTATATTCATGCGTGGTGGTGTTCCTGGATGACATCTTGGTCTTCTCTCCGGATCTACCCACACACCGGAGGGATGTTCGTCAGGTCCTGCTTAGGCTCAGGCAGAATCACCTATACGCAAAATTTGAGAAATGCCTCTTCGAGCAAACCTCTCTTTCGTTCCTGGGCTATATTATCTCTAAGACTGGTCTATGGATGGACCCCAAGAAGGTCTCTGCCGTCTTAAAGTGGCCCTGACCGGAGGGTTGAAGGCGATTCAGCGATTCCTGGGCTTCGCTAACTATTACCGCCTCTTCATCCCACATTTCTCTTCCTGAACTGCAACCATCTCTGCGCTCACCCGTAAGGGAGCAAATCCTAAGGAATGGACATCCGAAGCGGAGGAGGCCTTCCTCTCCTTAAAACAGGCCTTCTCTTCTGCCCCGGTGCTGCACCGTCCGGATTGCAATAAGCTGTTCTTCCTGGAGGTTGATGCTTCCTCTTCCAGAGCCGGAACGGTGCTCACCCAGAAATCTCCGTCCGGGAGAATGGCAACCTGCGGCTTCTTCTCCAAGCTCTTCTCCTCGTCCGAGCGCAACTACTCCATAGGAGACCGAGAACTGCTAGAGGGGGCTCTGCACCCGGTGGTCATCTACACTGACCACAAAAACCTGGCATATCTACAAAATGCCCAAAGACTCAATCCACGTCAGGCCCGGTGGTCTTTGTTCTTTGCCCGTTTCAACTTTACCCTACATCACCTCCCTGCGGACAAGAACGTTAAAGCCGACACTTTGTCCCGATTCTTCCTGTCCTCCGATCAAGAGGAGGAGCCTATGCATATCATCGATCCCTCCAAAGTGATGAATGTGGCTCCGTTGGACCTGTCTCGTCTCCCACCCGGTAAGACGTTTGTAGCGGTTCCGGATCGTAAGAAGGTTCTTCACTGGGGTCATTCATCTAAACTAGCTGGCCATGCTGGCCAGAGGAAGACCTTCCTGCTCATTACCCGGCATTACTGGTGGCCTTCCCTGCGCAAGGATGTTGTAGACTTCGTCACAGCCTGTTCATCCTGTGCCCGCAACAAGGTTCCCAGACGTCTTCCAGCTGACCGTCTCCTGCCTCTTCCCGTACCTGCTGCCCCGTGGCAACACATTGCTATGGACTTTATTACTGATCTCCCTGTTTCTGCCGGTTGTACTGTCATTTGGGTGGTCGCTGACCACTTTTCTAAAATGGCCCACTTTATCCCTCTGCCTGGTCTCCCGTGTGCATCTGTGCTGGATAAGGACTTCATCCATCACATCTTTCGTCTCCACGGCCTTCCCCTCCACATTCTGTCTGATCAAGGGGTTCAGTTCACTTCGCGCTTCTGGAGAGCTACGTGTAAGCTGCTGGTTGTCTCCCTGGATTTCTCCTCTGCTTATCATCCTCAGTCCAATGGCCAAGTGGAACATATTAACCAGATCCTTACCAGCTTCCTCCAGAACTTCGTCAACGCTCACCATACCGATTGGGTAGAGCTCCTACCATGGGCCCAGTTCTCCTATAACAACCATGAGAGCGAATCTTCTTCCAAGTCCCCGTTTTTTGTGGTCTACGGTCAACACCCCCGGATTCAGTTTCCCGTCTCCGCTTCAGTGGACAATCCTGCCACGGAGTCTCTGGTCAGCGAATTTTCCACCATTTGGGAGGACACTAGATCCGCACTTCTTTAATCCTCCGAGCGGATGAAGAGACATGCCGACAAGAGACGTCTGGACCCACCTCAATTCCGTCCGGGAGACAAGGTTTGGCTCTCCTCCAAACATGTTCGTCTCAAAATACCCTCCTATAAGTTGGGTCCACGGTTCATCGGTCCATTTGAAGTCCTCAAGCAAATCAATCCAGTGGCCTACAAGTTAAAACTCCCGGCCACCTTACGGATTCCCAACTCCTTCCACGAATCTCTCCTCAAACCGGTTGCTGTTAATTCTTTTTCCGACGATCCAGGTACCTCCCCAGCTCTGGTCTCCGCTGAGGACATCTATGAAGTAGAGAACATTCTGGCCACCAAGAGGGTAAGAGGAAAAAACTTTTTTCTGGTGGATTGGAAGAGGTTTGGCCCAGAGGAGAGAACTTGGGAACCCAGGGAGAATATCCACGCCCCGCTTCTTCTTAAAAAAAAATTTTCAGGCCTAAAAAAGAGGGGGTGTAAAGGTGGGGGGGTACTGTAGCACCGGCGTCTCTGCCCCCTGACAGGCAGAGACACCATCCCCTTACCGCAGTTCTCCTTGCCCGGCGTCTTCCAGCTCTCCTGCTGCTGCTGCCGGAGCGCGCAGCTTCCCGGGCACTGAGCTTAGGGCGTGCGCGTGCTCCCTCCCTATTAAAGGGGCCGTGCGCACCGTCCTAAGGAGTCCCCGGCCAATGGCCGGAGGACTTCTCATTTAAAAAGCACCTCCTCCAAAATGGAGGTGCCCGTGCAAGGTTGTTGCTCTTTGTACTAACTCTGCTTCAGCCCTCAGGTCCCGCTGCCAGTCTGACTACCTGTCCAGTCCGCTAGCCTGACTACCAGTCCAGTCTGCCAGCATGACTACCAGTCCAGTCCGCCAGCCTGACCACCAGTTCAACCCGACAGTCTGCTTACAGCGCAGTCCGCCAGTCTGTCTATGGGCTTGGCCAGTCCGCTTGTCCGGAGCCTTTACCTGCTACCTGTCTTCGCAAGCCAAGTACACTCTCCAGCCTGACGGTCTGCCTACGGTCGAACCCGCCAGTCTGTCTATGGGCCAGGCTAGCCTGCCTACCCGGAGAACATACCAGTTATCTGCCGTGCCGACCAGCCAGTCTACCTGGAGGCTCCTGCTTGTTACCTTCCGTGCCTACCAGCCTGCCTACCTGGAGACTCCTGCCAGTTACCCGTGGTGTCTGCCAGTCCGTCTACCTGGATCACCCGTCAGCCTGCCTGCCGTGCTCATCTGCCGTACCGGTCAGTCCCTGCCTTCTGCCCCGTGGGAGTCACCTGCACTCATACGAGGACTGCCCAGAGTAGCACCTGGTCCCTCTGCTCGGTCCTTCCCTGGTTCACGGAGTCGATTGAGCCGGCGTGCGACCTTGGTCAGTCCGAGTTGATACCTAGTTACGCCCCTCTGGTCCCTCCTTGAACCGCAGCACAGAGGTTCCACCACCCGGATCCGTAACACTCAGTTCCCGGTCCTTTCCTTAGACTCTCAGAATTTATTAGATGAACTACTTGATATAGAAGAGTTATAATGGGCACTGAGCTCAATGGCCAATGATAAAGCACCGGGAATGGACGGTCTTCCAGTGGAAGTATATAAGAGATATAAGGTAGTATTACTACCAGTATTATTGGAGGTATACAATTCAAAGGAGGATCATTGCCACATCCATGCATGAAGCCATAATTACAGTGTTACCTAAACAAGGCAAAGGCCCCAGCTTGCTGGCATCCTATAGACTCATCTCTCTTTTAACAGTGGACGTCAAACTTCTTGTTAACAGACTCTCAAAAGTAACCTCAATAATACACCCCGATCAGTCTGGGTTTATGCCTGATATGTCCACCACAATCAATTTCAGAAGGCTTTATATTAATTAGTGTTGAGCCACCTCCGTAGTGTTCGGGTTCGGTTCGGTTCGTCGAACACCGGGATGTTCGAGGAACTGTTCGTCGAACTGTTCGTGGAACACCTTAGAACACCGTCGAACACCGTTAAAACCAATGGCAGGCAAACAAAAACACATAGAAAACAACTTCAAAGGTGTCCAAAAGCTGACAAACTGCTCAGAAGACACTCTCTTTAAAAAAGCCGGCCGACAAATTCAGCAGCGGCATACACCGGTACCCGACAATTTAGACAAGAAGGAATAGAGCATCACACATAGATTAGATAGATAGAAACATGTCAGTCACACATATAAGAAGCACAGTGACAGTGTTGGTTACTGCACTTGTCATTTAGTGTAAAGGATTTATTAAAAAAAAATATTAGTGTTTTCATGCACCATCTCTTCAAAAAAAGCCGGCCGGCAATTCAGCAGCGGTACCCGACAATTTAGAACAGAAAGAATAGAGCTTCACACATAGATTAGATAGATAGAAACATGTCAGTCACATATATAATAAGTACAGTGACAGTGTTGCTTACTGTACTTGTCATTTAGTGTAAAGGATTTATTTAAAAAAATAATAGTGTTTTCATGCACCGTCTCTTTAAAAAAGCCGGCCGGCAATTCAGCAGCGGTACCCGACAATTTAGAACAGAAAGAATAGAGCTTCACACATAGATTAGATAGATAGAAACATGTCAGTCACATATATAAGAAGTACAGTGATAGTGTTGGTTACTGTACTTGTCATTTAGTGTAAAGGATTTATTTAAAAAAATAATAGTGTTTTCATGCACTGTCTCTTTAAAAAAGCCGGCCGGCAATTCAGCAGCGGTACCCGACAATTTAGAACAGACAGAATAGAGCTTCACACATAGATTAGATAGATAGAAACATGTCAGTCACATATATAATAAGTACAGTGACAGTGTTGCTTACTGTACTTGTCATTTAGTGTAAAGGATTTATTTAAAAAAATAATAGTGTTTTCATGCACTGTCTCTTTAAAAAAGCCGTCCTGCAATTCAGCAGCGGTACCCGACAATTTAGAACAGAAAGAATAGAGCTTCACACATAGATTAGATAGATAGAAACATGTCAGTCAGATATATAATAAGTACAGTGATAGTGTGGGTTACTGTACTTGTCATTTAGTGTTAAAATAAAGGATTTATTAAAAAAAAAATTAGCGTGGGGTTCCCCGTAATTTTAGTCTCTAGCGGAGGTTAAGCAGACCGCTGGGGCAGATGTTTGAAGCCTGGGAAGGGGGTAATACCCACGGAGCTACCCATATCAGCCCCCAGCTGAATACCTAGCCTTTACTAGCTATTAAAATGGGGGACCCCCCAAAAAAATGACGTGCGGTCCCCCCTATTTTAATAGCTAGCAAAGGCTAGGCAGACAGCTGGGGGCTGATATTAATAGCCCAGGAAGGGTGCCATGAATATTGGCCCCCTCCCAGGCTAGAAACACCAGCCGTCAGCCGCCCCAGAAATGGCGCATCCATAGGATGCGCCAATTCTGGCACTTAGCCTCGCTCTTCCCACTGCCCTGTAGCGGTGGCAGTGGGGTAATAGGGCTGGGGTTGATGTCAGCTTATAATGCCAGCTGACATCAAGCCCAGGTTAGTAATGGAGAGGCGTCTATAAGACACCCCCATTACTAACCCCATAGTGAAAGCTAAAAAAAACACAAACACCCAGAATAAAGTCCTTTAATTGAAATAAACACACAATTCTTTATTGTTCTAAATTAAACCATACTTACCGTCACGCCCATTCCAGCTGAAGCCAACGATCTACTGCAATAAAAATAAAATAATAAACCAACATCATCCTTACCTTTCGATGGTTCCGAGGACAGCTCCAGCTCTGCTACATCGAGATGACAGGCTGGACCGCAGCAGAACGCTGCCATCCAGCCTGTCAACCCGCAGACACGGAGAAGAGCAGGCTTGCTTGCGCTCCTCAGTGTCTCGCTGTGACGGCATCCAGATGAGCCGAGGTCATGTCCAATGAACTCGGCTCACCTCATGCACGTCACTGACAGCGTGGGAAAATTCTCATGCACTCAGCGCTTCAGCGTGAGAATTTTCCCACGCTGTCAGTGACGTGCATGAGGTGAGTTCATGTCCAATGATCTCAGCTCACCTCATGCACGTCACTGACAGCGTGGGAGAATTCTCACGCTGAAGCGCTGAGTGCAGGAGAATTTTCCCACGCTGTCAGTGACGTGCATGAGGTGAGCTGAGTTCATTGGACATGAGCTCACCTCATGCACGTCACTGACAGCGTGGGAGAATTATCCTGCACTCAGTGCTTCAGCGTGAGAATTTTCCCACGCTGTCAGTGACGTGCATGAGGTGAGCCGAGTTCATTGGACATGACCTCGGCTCATCTTTATGCCGTCACAGAGAGACACTGAGGAGCGCAAGCATGCCTGCTCTTCTCAGTGTCTGCGGGATGACAGGCTGGATGGCAGCGTTCTGCTGCGGTCCAGCCAGTCATCTCGATGTAGCAGAGCTGAAGCTGTCATGGGAACCATGGAAAGGTAAGGATGATGTTGGTTTATTATTTTTCTTTTATTGCAGGAGATCGTTGGCTTCAGCTGGAATGGGCGTGATGGTAAGTATGGTTTAATTTAGAATAATAAAGAATTGTGTGTTTATTTCAATTAAAGGACTTTATTCTGGGTGTTGTGTTTTTTTTAAATACTTTACTAGAAATTCATGGCGGTCATGTCTAATACTGGCGTGACCCCATGAATTTTGGGCTTAGGGCCAGCTGATAATACCAAGCTGGCCCTAACCCCTTTATTACCCAGTGAGCCACCGCACCAGGGCCCTGGATGAGTTGGGTACAGCATTATCAGCTGGCCCTAAGCCCGAAATTCATGGGGTCACGCCAATATTAGACATGACGACCATGAATTTCTAGTAAAGTATTAAAAAAAAACACAACACCCAGAAAAAAGTCCTTTAATTGAAATAAACACACAATTCTTTATTGTTCTAAATTAAACCATACTTACCGTCACGCCCATTCCAGCTGAAGCCAACGATCTCCTGCAATAAAAGAAAAATAATAAAGCAACCTCATCCTTACCTTTCCATGGTTCCCAGGACGGCTCCAGCTCTGCTACATCGAGATGACAGGCTGGACCGCAGCAGAACGCTGCCATCCAGCCTGTCATCCCGCAGACACTGAGAAGCGCAGGCTTGCTTGCACTCCTCAGTGTCAGGCTGTGACGGCATCCAGATGAGCCGAGGTCATGTCCAATGAACTCAGCTCACCTCATGCACGTCACTGACAGCGTAACCTCGAACAGCCGAATTTTTTGCAAATCGTTCGGGTTCGTCGAACAACTTGAACACCGCCCAAAACAGCTCGAATTTGAGATTGGCGAACAGTTCTAGTCGAACACCGCTCATCTCTAACATTAATATACAAGCAAGGGCTGATAATATTGGTCAGAGGGTGATCTTGTCTTTGGACGCAGCTAAGGCCTTTGACAGTGTAGAATGGCAATATTTGTGAGCTACATTGCGGCAGGTGGACAAATTTATATAATGGGTGCAATTGCTTTTTTCGGACTCAAAGGCCAAAATACGAGCGAATGGCTCTATGGCTAATCGATTTTTGTTGCACAGAAGTACAAGACAAGGGTGCCCCCTGTCTCTCATTGTTTTCAATAGCAACTGAACCTCTTGTGGCAGTAATTAATAAAATATCTGAGATAAATGGATTTAAATATGGGACCAAGGAAGAGAAGGTGGCATTGTTTGCCGATGATTTACGTTTATTCCTTGTGGATGCTCGGGGGTCTCTGGAGAGCATGATGGCGACTATCTCTAGCTGACTTATTCCTTCCAAAGACCATACTAAGGACTAGGGAGCACTTAATACGGGTGGAGAAATGGCCATTCGGGCACACAGGAAAGAGAAAGGAAAATTCAAAAAAATGGGGATGATCACCATAATTACAATAATATGGAGAGGTTCCAGCAGACTGACTGATACGACTGTTAGGCCACAGCTTCACTGTCAGTATTTGGTCAGTATTCGGTCAGTATTTTTCCTCGGGAGTGGGAGCCAAAACCAGGTGAAGAACAATCAGAGAAAAGGTATAATAGAAACAAGTCACCAATTCTACATTTATCACCCACTCCTGGTTTTGGCTTCCACTCCTGAGAAAAAATACTGGCCAAATACTAATAGTGGGGCGGTGGCCTTAAAGGCAAACTCAGCAAGAAGTAAGAATGAAGTCACAACAAAACACTGAGCTGCAGCAAAACACCTTAAAATTTGTTATAGAGATTGATTAGTCCTTTCTGTCTGACCACTGGTTTCAGGGTGGTAGGCACAGGAAAATAAATGAATTCCCAGTTTATTAAAAAAATCTCTGCAGAATTTGGAGACAAATTGCACTCCCCTATCAAAGACAGTGTTAAGAGGGATCCCATGTAGCCTTACTTTACGAGAAATAAAAAACCTGGAGAACGTCTCTGCATTAGGTAATCCTATGACAAAGGAACAAAATGAGCCCGTTTAATGAATCAGTCAACAACCACGCAAAGACAGTCTTCCCACCAGACAGAGGCAAATCTGTGATGAAATCCATGGACAGATGAGTTCACTGTCTTTCTGGAATTGGCAATGGAGCCAATACTCCAACCGGACTGTTATGACAGACTTTAGTGCGTGTGCGCAAACTTCACAAGCAGATACAAAATCTTTAATATAATTATACATAGATGGCCACCAAAAAAGGCTAGTGATAGCTTTCTGCATAGCTGTGAACCGCGGATGACCACTCATGATTAAATCATGAAACTCCTGCAACAGACGCAATCTTAGCTACACAGCTACAAATAATTTGGACCTAGGCGTGGCGAAAAGAGCAAATGATAGTGTTCTGCCTTCCTCCGCGTATGATGCTGTGGGGGATTTAGCATTCAGCTTAACCCTCATTCATACTCAATTAAATACACTGTAGCGTTCTGTAATCTTGATTTAATGGTGATGGTATGAACTTGATAGTGTGGTAAAAACTATAACACAATACAAAATGATGACAGTCAGTACTGGGTACATTAAAGAAACTAGCACTGACATAGTGATAATACAGGTTACAGTAAATAGGAATAAATGAGGTAAAGATCACAGCCACAGGCTCTATTCTATACAGAATGCATCAACCTGAGTACAGTGCAAGAGGCATTAACTAAATGGTGTATCTCAGAGCACAATACACTTCACTTTACAGTATTTCACACCAAACATGTAACTGTATTTGCTCTTACCGGAATCATCTGACAAAGGAAAAGTTGTAGAGAGTGTAGAGCCAGTCACACGTCTTATCTGCTTCCCTGAAAGCCCTGGAAAACTGATTACAGGAACTCTTTCTACCTGAGGAAGGAGGGGGGCTTTCCCTCAGCACACATTATTCTTAAAGGTGACAGACTCTTGTGACTATAAGAGTATTACTAGATGATGTACAGCTTCTAAACAACATAAACAGACAACTGGTGACCACTACAGGTCGCAACTAGAACAACTCTATGAACATTCCCATAGCTGCTCATGAGTAGACTGAACACTCCCCGCTTGGCATCAATGGATGCCACCATTTGACTCTTTCGGGGAAAGCAGCAACAGGAGTTCGGTAACTGGCCTGAGGAACAGTTTGTTCTCTCCAAGCTTACCCACTCTAACCTCCACTTTGCGTACTTTCCCATCCTTGCTGGGAAAGGATTTGGTAACTAGGCCGAGTGGCCACTCGTTTCGATGCGATTGACTGTTTTTCACGAGTATAACATCAGCGGGTTTGATGTTAGGATGGTCTTTCTGCCACTTCGTCCTGGTTTGTAGAGTGGAGAGATACTGTTTTCTCCATCTGTCCCAAAAGGCATTAGACATGCTTTGTATTTGCCTCCATTGTCTTCTGTAGAGGTCTTTGTCGTTGAACTCTCCAAGTGGAGCACTTGGGACACAGGTTTTCTGTGTGAGCAATACTGCAGGAGTAAGGACTATCGGGTCTCCGGAATCGCTGGAAAGTGCTGTCAGCGGCCTGGCATTTATGATAGCTGAGACCTCAGCCAAGATTGTAATCAAACTCTCATGTGTGAGTGTGGTGTTCGCTTGCAAGAAGATAGTCTAGTATTTTGTGTGCTATCCCTATCATCCTTTCCCAGGCACCTCCCATGTGCGAAGAATGTGGTAGGTTGAAAGTCCATGTGCATCCTTGCTCACCTAAGTACCTTTCTACATTAGTAACGTCTAGAGTGGAAGGGATTTGGAGTTCTCTGGCTGCTCCAATGAATTTCGTGCCTCTGTCAGAGCGAATATGCTTCACAGGGCGTCTGATCGCGTTGAAGCGTCGAAGTGCATTTATGAAGCTCGATGTGTCCATAGATTCGATTACTTCAATATGGACAGCTCTGATGGGCAGACATGTGAATAGAACTGCCCAACACTTTGCTTCGGCATGGACTTTCCTAGTGCGTCGTGTAGCCACGGACCAAGGGCCGAACACGTCTAGTCTGACGTTGGTGAAGGGGGGTTCAGTACTAAGTCTGTCGGGTGTAAAATTGGCCATCTTCTGCTTTTGAAACATGTCACGAAGTTTGCGGCACGTAAAACAGTTAAAGATGAGTTTGCTTACTCTTCTCTTCGCTACAATACCATAGTCCGGTACGTAGGTTCCCTTCGGTAAAAAAACGTCCTTGGTGTCTCACTAGGACGTGATGATGTTGTATGAGAAGGGTTGTGACATGATGACGTCCCGGAACTATTACTGGGTGTTTCTCTGAAACTTCTACCTTGGCTTCTTGAAGGCGGCCATCTATTCTCAACAGTCCATTTTGGTCCACTATCGGGTCGAGCTTCTTCACCACGCTGTCTCTAAAAACAGGTTGTCCCTTGTTGAGGTTGTCTATTTCTTTGTCATAGACTTCCCTTTGTACTACACAAAGTATCGTAATCTTGGCCTTTTCTAGGTTGGGGGCAGTGAACGCATGTTTACAGCGATGCCAACCAAGGTCTCTGACTCGTAGGTATTGCAGACTTGTAGGACTGAGCCACGTGAAGTAGGCAAGCGATGGCTCGAACAAGTGACTTCCAGGTTGATAACCTGCTTAACCGATGAGACTTGAGGCAATGACCTGAAATCACTGTATGTAGGGGAAACACTTGAGGACGAAGCTCTTTCTCTGCATCCGGATCCACTAGTTCGAATGTATCAGGCTTGCTGCTATGGGGCGTCGAATAGTACAAGGAGGAAGGGCCTGTGAACCACGTAGTGTCCTTAAGATGACTGGGTGCGACGGATCTAGTCGCATAGTCTGCAGGATTGTGGTGAGTAGACATGTAGTGCCACTGATTAGGGCAAGTGGATCTTCTTATCCTCAGTACCCGATTGCTAACGTAGACATAGAAGCGTCGTGTCTCGTTGCAGATGTATCCCAGTACCACCTTGCTATCCGTGTAGAATTTGGCATTTTTGATTTGCAGATTCAACCCATCCGAGATAAGTTTGGCCAACTCAACTGCAAGGACGGCAGCACAGAATTCCAGTCTGGGTATCGTGTGTTCACGGAGTGGCGCCAGCTTTGTCCAACTCATGACGAACTTGATATGGCTTTGTTCGTTCACGTCTGTGGTCTTTAGATACGCTACTGCTGCTATCGCTTTGACTGATGCGTCACAGAAGATACAAAGTCTCTGAGTCTTGACTTCTGTGGATGGCACGAGAGCATAGGGCCGTTTCACACGAAGGTCGGTCAAGGCTTCAAGAGACTTCCTCCACTCTGTCCACAAGTCTGCCTTTTCTGCTGGGAGTGGATCGTCCCAATCAAACTTCCCTTGGGTGAAGTCTCTCAGCATCATTTTGCCTTGGATAGTTACTGGAGTTACGAACCCCAAGGGGTCGTACAGGCTATTCACGAAGGAAAGAACTCCTCTGCGCGTGAAGGGTTTCTCGTCTTTGTTGATCTGAAAGGCGAAGGCATCCGTCTTCAAATCCCAAAGCAATCCTAGGCTCCGCTGCATGGGAAGGGAGTCGATGCTTAGGTCTAAGTCTTTCAGTTCACTGGAATAGTCTTGAGAAGGAAAGGTGTGGCACCCCAGGGGTCTGGTTGCCACAGTAATAGAAATATTATGTCTGAGAGCAAGTGGGAGGTTTCTCTGGTCAGGAGCCCTAAGCATGCAACACAGCCCGCCCAGGCCTGGGAGGGGAGGAATCTGCCCTATATAAACTGGGTCTGGGGCGGGATTAGTAAGTGAAGTCCCAGACAGAGACGCAGTCAGGTCTGGAGGACAGCAGACACAGGGAAAGCAAGAACTAGGAGCTCTGTAGGAGCAGGAGCGAGTGCCAGGGGCTGGAAGCTAGATAGCTCACCTTGGCTGAAGGCCGAGGCTGTGGGGACATCCAGGTCCAGCAGCAGAATCCAACCGGCAGGGGATTCCATGTCCTCTGGCCATAGAAGCCCGGAGGCACGGTCACAAGCAAGGGACCAACACCGCCATCGTGAAGCGGAGGCTAACAGAAGGCCCCAAGTCACCGGCCATACGGGTGAGCACCACACGGTATACTCAGGGACGTGGGCTACTTCTACCCGCACACAGCAAGGTAGCCAGGAAAGAGTGCAGATAGATGGGGAGGCCTACAACTCCACCTGGCCAGGGGGAGATCCTGCTAGCTCTCAGACTGACCAGGCCTCTACTGCTAGCCAGTACTCCCGGGAGGGTCTGCTTTATACCATCAGTAAAGACCCTGAACTGCACCACACGTCTCTGTGTTTCATCGCCGCACCAGCACCATTAGTACTGGGACGCTCACACCATCACTCCCATCATCCACACTAGCTGCCCTGAGGCAATACTTCTCCCGTGGGGAGTTATCCCATACTTGGCTGCGCATACAACATCAGCCTCAGCGGTCTGCAGCGCAGCGGCGGTCCCCACTGACCGCAATCCACGGGTGGCGTAGTCGGACATTTGTTATTACACTAAGACTGCCACTGGTTTTACCGCCCTGGGCACGGACCGGGTCACAGCCACGGAAGACTACAACCCCCAGCGATCCGGCTCCGGGTATCCCCTGCACAGCACAGGCCCAGGGGGCGCGTCAAAGGCTTCCATCAATTCTCTGCTGTTGGAGGAGATATTATGTAACCTCAGGTTAGACAGAGCGAGCATTTCTTGAGCTCTCTTCAGGAGGCTGATTGCAACCTCGTTTTTTGGTGTGGACTTCAGACAGTCATCAACGTAGAAGTCCTTTTCTACGAAGGATCTGATATCTGATCCGTACCTTTCTTCACCCTCTTTGGCAGAATTTCGGAGGCCGTAGATAGCGACTGCTGTGGAGGGACTGTTACCGAAGATGTGGACCCTCATCCGGTACTCTGTGATGTCCTTATCGGGGTCATTATCGTGGTACCAGAAGAACCTCAAGTAGTTTCTGTGGTCCTCATTGATGAGGAAACAGTGGAACATCTGTTGTATGTCAGCCATAAATGCCACCGTATCTCTGCGGAAACAGAGTAGCACCTCTAGGAGCCTGTTGTTGAAGTCTGGGCCTGACAGTAGGACATCTTTCAACAAGACGTCTTCACATTTTGCGCTTTTGTCGAATACCACTCTTACCTGACCTGGTTTCTTAGGATGGTACACTCCGAAGATGGGTAAGTACCAACACTCCTCTGAATGCCGAAGTGCAGGTGCAATCTCCACGTGGTTGTTCTGGAATATCTTCCCCATGAAGGTAAAGAAATGTTCCTTTGTCTCAGGCGACTTCCGAAGCTTGTGTCCGAGGGAGGTGAATCGACTGTAGGCCAGTTCCCCGTTGTTGGGTAGACGTCTTCTCCGGGGTCGGAATGGTAGAGGTGTGACCCAACTGTTTGACTTGTCTTTGACTATCTCTCGATCCATGACGTCCAAGAACATCCTGTCTTCTATGGACGCCGCTGTCTTGTTGTCTTCCTTTGTCCTGCAGAAAACTGCACATCCTATGTGGTCTTGTTCACCTTCACAGGCGTGGTCTTCGTTGAAAGGAGATGAGAAAGGGCAAGGCAGGTGAGTGCTGCTCGGTAACTCCTTTACCAGCTGACTATTTGGACATGGCTGGAAGACAGATGGACGTCCATTTTCTAGCGCGCTGGTGAGCATACTGTTGACTGAGGTCGGCTTGTGTGCTCCTCCTAGACAGATGTCTCCTATTATGACCCAACCAAGGTCAAGCCTCTGCTCTGTGCGTACGGAGCGTTCTGGAAGCCATTGATAGACTCTCTAGACTTGTGGACTCTTAGTATATCTCTTCCCAAGAGTAATGCTATTTGAGCTTCTGGGTCCAACTCAGGTATCAGGAGAGCTATACACTTCAGATGGGGGTGATGTATCGCCACCTCCGGTGAAGGTATCTCAGACCTGTTGTGGGGAATTTGGTTGCACTCCAGGATGGTCGGTAGCGATAGGCAGGGCTGGCCATCTATGCACTCCACTTTGTATCCAGTAGCTTTCCTCCCCGCCATCTCAACGGTACCTGAACACGTCTTCAGGGAGTAGGGAGAACCGGGGCCTACAACGTTGAAGTTGTCAAAGAAGATGGACTTGGCTAAAGACCTGTTACTTTGGTCATCCAGGATCGCGTATATCTTGATCGCTTTGTCCCTGTGGCCTGCTGGGTAGATTCGGACAAGGCAGATTTTTGAACAGGATCTTCCTCCCACGAGCCCTCCGCAGATCTCTGTACATTTAGAGGGTACATTTAGAGGTGACCTCGGGGGTGCCTTTGTCAGTGTTGTTCTGTCTCCCTTCGTGCTTCTCTGGCTGCGACAGCACTCGAGGGGGTGGTCCAGGGTGCAAGGCTGTATTGTGATCCGTGCTGCTGCATTCTGCACATTTCACGCTAGCATCACAGTTCCTGGCAAGGTGAGAGGTTGTGGCACAACATTTGAAGCAGATGTTGTTTTCCTAAAGAAACCCTTTGCGCTCCTCTAAAGACTTCTCCCTGAAGGCTCTGCATTTTGGGAGAGGATGTGGTTTCCTGTGTAGAGTACACTGCTTACTGACATCTTGAGGTTTATTCTCTTCTGGAGGGGACCTATTCGCCTTGTGAGGAGGACCTGTGGAAGTAATGTTAGTTTTGTGGACTGCCACTGGTGTTCTACTAGCTTTGACACTGGGGGCAGTGGGACATGACAAAGTGAAGTCGAAGCTAGGGTTGTTTCTGATTTTAGCTTGTAGGGCGACAAAATCGACAAACACTGTAAAAGGGAGGAACTGTACATTATGAGTCTGTTTATAACGCGAACCATATGTGAACCACTTATCTCGTAGGTTGTCAGAAAGTTTTTGAACAATCGGATTGACACCCCTGGCGGTGTCCAGGAATGCCAATCCAGGTAAATCTCCTTCCGCCTGAGCCACCTGAAGCTCTGCTAACAAATCGCTTAGTTCCCTGAGCTTTTGGTAACCCTTAGACACTATTTTTGGAAAATCATGAATTCTCTTATATAAAGCATTTTCTATTGCTTCTATTGACCCATAACACTCATCAAGTCTTTCCCACACCTTGCGTAGACCTGTGTGTGGATGCTTTATATTAATGTCTCTGATTCTTTTGGCGTGTTCAGTGGACTCGCTTCCAAGCCACTTTACTAGGAGGAACAGACAGATAGACTGGTATAAATATGCAAATTCATTTTATTAGAACATATTATACAGAGTAATAAAAAGACAATAGGCAAGGTGGGTACAATATCAATTCATGAAACAATATATATCACCCAATGTATGGGCTAATATCAGGGGAGAAGTATAATGACCTACTAGCTCTGAGCCATGTTCATAGTCACTAATTATTGCAATTTGCCCTGTGGCCAAAAAGCGCCTAACCTATCCATAGGTAACTCATACAATCGTGTTAGTGGCCAATTTTTAAGAGCCCAGTGGCCCCATAATTTTTATGGCAATAGAAAAGGCATAATGCAATGGATGTAAAATCCAAAATTGGACAAACAATGCACAGATGGAAAAACTGAGCTGAGTTGTATGGACATCAAAAAAAAACCTTAGTACCTATAAACCCATTTAGCATATTGCTTACCAGGGATGAAGGAAAGGTGGTGAGGGTAGAACAGCGCCCGACGCGTGTTTCGCGGTACAGCAGTCCACTTTATCAAGGTACTAAGGGGTTTTTTTGATGTCCATACAACTCAGCTCAGTTTTTCCATCTGTGCATTGTTTGTCCAATTTTGGATTTTACATCCATTGCATTATGCCTTTTCTATTGCCATAAAAATTATAGGGCCACTGGGCTCTTAAAAATTGGCCTATGGATAGGTTAGGCGCTTTTTGGCCACAGGGCAATTGCAATAATTAGTAACTATGAACATGGCTCAGAGCTAGTAGGTCATTATACTTCTCCCCTGATATTAGCCCATACATTGTGTGATATATATTGTTTCATGAATTAATATTGTACCCACCCTGCCTATTGTCTTTTTATTACCCTCTATAATATGTTCTAATAAAATGAATTTGCATATTTATACCAGTCTGTCTGTTTCTCTGATTATTTCAATGCTCTTTGGACAGTTAATGGTTAAAACATAAATAAAGGAAAAAAGAGGGGGGATTTACTGCCCAAGGTTGGTTAGTGATTCACCCCCTATGCTTATGTTTTCTTTGGCTATGCACAGTTGTTTAACACTTTAGTAGGAGGTCTAACTCCTCGCTGTAAGAAAGTTCCAAACCTCTGATGGCATTCTGGAATAAGGCTCGCCATGACCTATAGTTCTCAGCTCGATCGGTGAACTTTACAAGTCCCTGTGTAATCAGCTCCCGGCGAGCAAGGAGCTTTGCAAAGTCCATGGTGGCTTGGTTATTGCTGATACAAGCTGGTGTGTTATAGTCACGTCTAATGTGTGGCGTATCACCATCCCTGTCAGACGTTTCTGGCTTCGGATAGTCTGTATGATACCTCTCTGGAGAGAAAGGTGTCTCTTTGAGGCGGGACGGGGACTGTACCTTCGGCTCGGAGGAACTGTGGCTGTGGCCGACATCTCTGTGGCTGTGGCTGTGGCCGACAGCTACTACATAAGACGTTTTCTCGTTTGTAATAGCGAAGTTCGGGGTTGGATCGTTGGTAATCGGTGTAGGCTGGTCGATGTAATGCATGAGGGCTGTCATCTCTTCCGTGATGTCGGTTGACGTACTCTGAGACGCGCTGTATTGGATCCTGCTGATCTGGATCTGGTCCCAGAACATTGCTGTGTATCTCATAATCAGGATACTCCATTGCTTCTAAGTACTCTGCCTTGGTTATTGCGGCCGCTACCTCTCTGTCGGTGGCAAGTCTTTCCAGAGATACTTGCAGATAGTGTTGAGCCACCCCCGTAGTGTTCGAGTTCGGTTCGGTTCGTCGAACACGCGTATGTTCGCCGAACTGTTCGTCGAACTGTTCGTTGAACACCTTCGAACACCGTTAAAACCAATGGCAGGCAAACAAAAACACATAGAAACACATAGAAAACACCTTCAAAGGTGTCCAAAACCTGACAAGCTGCTCAGAAGACACAACTAACACATGGAAAAGTGACAAGTACATATAGTCATGCGAAAAGAAAAGAGGTGGAGGAGTAAAAGGAGGGGGAGACACAGATATAGGCATGTCATGCCCTTCTAAAACCAAAAAATTGCGAAGCCGACACTGCCAGTCCGTTCCTGCCCGTGCGACCTCCGTGTCGCCGGGTTTGTGCCAGAGCCGCGGTGGACCCTGACAGCCAGCCCCCCTCTCCCAATACTGGTGCCTGTCCGCTGGTGGGGTGGGTCGAGCCCCCCCGCGGTGGGCGGGGGCAGTAACATCTGCAGAAGAAAGACCATCTTCGAGCCAAACTAAGATGTCTACTTCTTTTCGTGGACAATGTGATACGATCCCTTTCTTACGGACACGCCCATCGCTACAAATTCCAGATGAGGTACAAAAACAGCAGGTGCTTCAACGGATATCAAGTGCTCCTTCAAGTGGGCTCTCCTCCACCTCAACTTCAACATCACAAATACTCCAGTCCTCAGACGTGTCACCCCAATCGCACTTGCTTCCTCACAGCTCCCAAGTCTCCAGCTGCCCGTCTGAGTATGGGGTAACACAGATGGTTGAGTCTGCAGAGCTGTTTACTCATACTATAGCCTGGGAAACGGAGGTCTGCTCCAGAGCTTCTGTTAATCCAGATGAGGAAATGATCTGCACTGATGCCCAGAATCTTTATAAGTCAGATCCAGGACCAGATGAAGAAGGTTCTGAGCATAATGTAGACCCTTGTTCCCAAACTGTAACTCCTGTTGGTGGAGACAATGATGAAGACGATGATGAGACTCAAATACCTGATTGGAGCGACAACTTGACTTTTCGGTCAGGGCAGGAAGAGGTTGGCTCCGAGGACGACGGGTGTGAGAACACACAGGGTGATGATGACGAGGTTGGAGATCCCACTTACTGTCAACCCACAGTCAGCCAGTCGATGAGGTCAGCAGAGGAGGTGGAGGAGGATGTGACTAGCCCAGGGGATGGGGATGACTTGGTACCCGGGTCTTTGCCTGGCCTTGGGGATGTCGCGGTGGTCGGCTCCCTGGCCCGTACCCTGGGGTCACTCTTTAAAAGGGTGGATAATTGTTAATTTTATAAGAGTTCGTGACGCCACCTGTGGTATCTGGTGAGAAGCACCAGCGCTGCAGCAGTCCACTGAGGCCGGTGATAAGGCAGCTCGATGGTATAGCTCCCCACAGGTGGAGCTAGGTCTCAGGGCAGCGTATGCAGGGGGAATGTAGGACAGGCGAGACCCAGCTGGGTCAGAGCAAGAACGGGAACAGACACGGTAGTCACTTCAGTACCTTTTACTGGTGGAAATTCAGGCACATTCCGGAGCACTGTAGGGTGAACAGTGCATATCAGCATCCTCCCCAATGAGCGGGTGTAGGGCCACCTGTTTCTTGCCTCTGCGTAGTAAGTTTCTGACCTGCCTGGAGCTAGGCCTAACTTTGTCTCTGTCCTGCGCTGGCTGACCTTGTGGTAGGGCCTTCTCTTGGAGTTCACGCTCCCAGTATGCGGGGCCTAAGCGTCTCCTGGCTCTGTTACGTATCAGCACCTTAGCGATCCTGGGACTTGTAGTTCTCCAGGGATTCCGGTTATGCCTTACTGGGTCATAGAGATCCCGGTAAGCTCGGATCCGGTGTCCGGTAAATGCTTCGGGGTGAGCTGGTTAAGCTCCTCTGCCCCTTATGTACTAACTCGCCACTCGCCTTCGGCCTACTCGGGCCCTCACTAGGCTATACACACTAACGGCAGCTTGCCGCGCTTCACCGATCTTATGGCGCCGGCACACCTTAAGCTCTATCTGGGCTCCCTGAATCTAGCTAGCAGGAGCCTCGTGCTCCACTGCTGAACTATTAACTGAGTTCTCTAGACTAGACTGAGCTCCACTGCAGACTGACCTCTCTTAGGCTTCTCTACTGCTGGAACTCTTCAGAGGAACTGAACTGCCTAGCTCCACCTTCCCTATTTATATCCCTAACGGGCTCCCTCTGCTGGTCTGAGGTGGAAGGTGGAGATGTGTGAATGTTTATGGGGGCCTCTTGTGGAGGATTCCATCAATGCACTCTTCTAGGATCTGTGGTACCAAGCGCAGCGGGGCGTCACAGATGCTATTGACGATGAGGTTAGGTTGCGCCTTACTGGACAGAGACGGAGTACTGGAAGCACGTCAACAACTGCATCCTCAACCACAACTCTGCCTCTGACCACAAGTCGTAGTGGCTCTTCAGGTCGCATAGGCTCTAAGCCTTGCATAGCCTGGGCATTTTTTCAGATAGATAAGGATGACCCAACTCGTGTTATCTGTAATATTTGTCACCAAAAGCTAAGTAGAGGCCAAAAAATCCATAGTTTGAGTACTTCATGCATGTACCGTCACATGGATATGAAGCATAAGTTGCAGTGGGAAGCTCACTGTGCTACAATGCGGCCTAGCGGGCCGGGCCAACCACCGTCTGCCCCATCTTGTGCATCCGCAGCCTCTTCATCCTCTGTGACTGGGGGGACAGCAGTCACACATGTTTTTGGATGCAGACCTGCCACCTCTTTACCCGCAACAGCCAGTGTGATTGGCAGGTAGTCAGTTCATTGGGAAGTGGAAACACCTGCTGGTGTTGAGCGCTCTCCGACATCGAGAGCACCACGTTTGGATCAAGGCAACCTAACATGTCCGCCTGCATCTTCCTCACAGACCGGCAGTTTGCCGGGGACACCCTACTCAACCCCGTCTAAGCACAACAGCCAGCCCTCGGTCCCTCAGATGTGGAAAAGTAAAAGACCATTTCCTTCTAGCCATGACAAAGCTAAGAGGTTGAATTTCACCATCTGCAAGCTGTTGGCTACAGAAATGCTGCCTTTCCACTTGGAGGACACAGAGGATTTTCGAGACCTTATGTCCGTCGCAGTGCCCCAGTACCAGATGCCCAGTCGGCACTACTTCTCAAAGAAAGGTGTGCCTGCGCTCCACCAGCATGTCGCACACAACATCACCGCTTCTTTGAGAAACTCTGTGTGTGACAGGGTGCATTTCACCACAGACACTTGGACGAGTAGGCACGGACAGGGGCGTTACATGTCGCTGACTGGGCACTGGGTAATTATGATGACAGCAGGACAAGGGGCTGCTGTCCAAGTCTTACCGTCCCCACGAGTTGTGCGTCAATCCTCTTTATCTCGAAGTTCCTCCACTGCTTCAACCTCCTCAACCTCCTCTCGGTCCTCCACCTGCACCCAAAGCCTGTCTGGTAATGCCACCTGCTTTCTAACTGCGCAGAAGGAATCCTGCACACTTCCTTACTATGCTGGCAGCAGGGCTCAACGGCATCAGTGTTTACTTTGAAATGTCTGGGAAATGTGAGTCACACAGCTGAGGAGTTGTGGTCAACTCTGGAGACCCAGTTTCATGAATGGTTGTCTCCACTGGACCTGCAACCAGGGAAGGCCGTGTGCGACAATGCTGCAAACCTGGGTGCGGCCCTTCGCCGGGGCAATGTCACACACGTGCCTTGTATGGCTCACGTGTTGAACCTGGTTGTCCATCAATTTTTATCCCACTATCTCGGACTAGATGGCCTTCTGCAGAGGGCACAGTCGCTGTGTGCTCACTTCCGCCGTTCGCATCCCGCAGCTCAACGACTTACATCTCTACAGAAGTTGTTGGGCATGCCAGTTCACCGGCTGAAATGCGATGTGCCGACACGGTGGAATTCAACTCTGCACATGTTGCAGCGACTGTGGCAGCACCGACAAGCCCTGGTGCAATACGTTCTGACGTATAGCCTGGGCCAACGAGATCCAGAAGTGGGGCAAATCACGCTGCAGGAGTGGTCTCAGATCAGGGACCTATGAAGTTGACGCGCCCCCTGGGCCGTGGAGTACCCTGAGCCGGGCCGGTAGACGCTGGGGGTTGTAGTCACTGTGGCGGTGACTCGGTCCGTGACCCAGGGCAGTCAATCCAAGGGTAATTTGTATATATGGGTTTTATAATGTCCGACTATGCCACATGTGGAGTGCGGCCAAAGGGGCCGCCGCTGCGGAACAGTCCTCTGAAGCTGGTGGTTTTGCAGCAATGGTATTATTACTCCCCACAGGAAGAGTGTAGCTTCAGGGCAGTGTGGGTGGATGATGGTGGTTATAGTGCAGGGAGTCAGTAATGAACACAGAGTCCGTGTGATGCAGTCCCAAGATCTTTACTCACAGTTGTTGCAGTCCAGATTACAGGTACCAGAGCAATCTCCCCCGTCGTGCTCTGCGTACTCAGTGTGGGGCTCAGTCCACCCCCAGATAGCTCCGGAGTACTTAGCAGGACCCCCTTCTGTGTGTCCTTTCTCTGGTCTTCTCCCTGCACCTCACACCCAGTGACACTTCTATCCGGTATCCTCGGGCCTTGGCGGGCGACGTGTGTTCCGTCCCCTGGATCCTATGTGGCTACCTTCTTAGTGAGACTGGTGTGGACTTTGGCCTGCAGTACATGAAATGCTGCAGCCTCCGGTTTCTAGTTGAGCCTTGCTGTTTCTCCGCTAGTTGAGGGACCGGTTCCCCTTATCTGGCCTGACCCCTCTACCTCCTGGTAGCAGCGGGAGTACGGGTGGCCTTCTGCACGGCCCGTACCCCTAGGGTCCCTTCGGTTCCTGGAGCCTTCCTGCTCCCACTCCTCTCTTCTCTCCTTCAGTGCTGGGCCTCCCAGGCTAGGCCTGCCTCCGGAGCAGAGCTCATGCAGAGCCTCTGCTCCTGTCACTTTTCCTCCTCTGACTGGCTTGCTCTTTCTAAGATGGCTTCCTATTTATACTCTCCCTGTCATGTGCTCCCCTAAGCACCCACTACATAGGACCCTCCCACCAGCTAGGGACCTGGGACTGTGCTCTCCCTTAGGAGCAATCTCGCCCTACCCCCACTGCGGGTATGTGTTGGATGCAGGTGTTAGGGTCCCGAGCCATACGCCTTCCTTACCTGAGGGTGAGATACCACACCTCTGGGTGAGATGCAGTAACTCTGTGGCGACTGAACCCTCAGGGGCGCCACACACCCTTGTGCACAGTTTTGAAATGGCGACGAAGATGTTTAGTGCTGACGACGATGCCATTATCAGCATGACTATTCCGGTGATTTACATGCTGGAGCACACATTAAACAGAATTCAGAGTCAGGTGGTGGGACAAGAGGAGGTGGAGGAAGTAGAGGAGGAGTCGTATGCGGAAGGGATAACATCTCCAAGGTCCAGACGGTCGGCAGCACCAAGGCGGCAGGCATGGGAGGGTGGGGGAGAGGGATTAACCAGGGCGCATGGTAGCAGCCAAACTGTTGAGGAAGGTGCAGGAGCCAAGGAAGAAGTGGAGGACGAACTGGCGATGGGCATGGAAGACTCATCAGATGAGGGAGACCTTGATCACATTTCTGTTGTGCGAGGTTGGGGGGAGAGGGCAGAGGAAGGAAGCATGATTCTTACGTCGCTACCAAGACAACAAGGACTTGGTCCTCCTGGATGCGCAAGACACATGAGTGCCTTCTTGCTGCACTACCTGCAACATGTCAGAATTCGAAGTAATCCCGACTACTGGGTTGCCACACTCTTAGATCCCCAGTACAAAAGTAAATTTGCCGAAATAATTCCTGCCATAAAAAGGGATTTACGCATGCAGGAGTATCTGCAGACGCTGTTGCAGAATCTTACATGTGCTTTTCCACAAAACACCAGTGGTGCACGTAGTGAATCTCACAGTTCTAACTTGCCAACCGTGGGACTGTCGAGTCTTCATCACTCAAACCGTAACAGTAACACAGTACAGTCATATGAAAAAGTTTGGGCACCCCTATTAATCTTAAGCTTAATGTTTTATAAAAAATTGTGTTTTTGCAACAGCTATTTCAGTTTGATATATGTAATAACTGTTGGACACAGTAATGTTTCTGCCTTGAAATGAGGTTTATTGTACTAACAGAAAATGTGCAATCTGCATTCAAACAAAATTTGAAAGGTGCATAAGTATGGGCACCCTTATCATTTTCTTGTTTTAAATACTCCTACCTACTTTTTACTGACTTACTAAAGCACTTTTTTTGGTTTTGTAACCTCATGGAGCTTTGAACTTTATAGCCAGGTGTATGCAATCATGAGAAAAGCTACTTAAAGTGGCCACTTGCAAGTTGTTCTCCTGTTTGAATCTCCTCTGAAGAGTGGCATCATGTGCTCCTCAAAACAACTGTGAAATGATCTGAAAACAAAGATTATTCAACATAGTTGTTCAGGGGAAGCATACAAAAAGCTGTCTCAGAGATTTAACCTGTCAGTTTCCACTGTGAGGAACATAGTAAGGAAATGGAAGAACACAGGGACAGTTCTTGTTAAGGCCAGAAGTGGCAGGCCAAGAAAAACATCAGAAAGGCAGAGAAGAAGAATGGTGAGATCAGTCAAGGACAATCCTCAGACCACCTCCAGAGAGCTGCAGCATCAACTTGCTGCAGATGGTGTCACTGTGCATCGGTCAACTATACAAGGCACTTTGCACAAGGAGAAGCTGTATGGGAGAGTGATGCGAAAGAAGCCGTTTCTGCAAGCACGCCACAAACAGAGTTGGCTGAGGTATGCAAAAGCACATTTGGAGAAGCCAATTTCTTTTTGGAAGAAGGTCCTGTGGACTGATGAAATCAAGATTGAGTTATTTGGTCATACAAAAAGGCGCTATGCATGGTGGCAAAAAAACACAGCATTCCAAGAAAAACACTTGCTACCCACAGTAAAATTTGGTGGAGGTTCCATCATGCTTTGGGGCTGTGTGGTCAATGCCGGCACTGGGAATCTTGTTAAAGTTGAGGGACGCATGGATTCCACTCAGTATCAGCAGATTCTTGACAATAGTGTTCAAGAATCAGAGATAAATATGAAGTTACAAAGTGGATGGATCTTTCAGCAAGACAATGATCCAAAACACCGCTCCAAATCTACTCAGGCATTCATGCAGAGGAACAACTACAATGTTCTGGAATGGCCATCCCAGTCCCCAGACCTGAATATCATTGAACATCTGTGGGATCATTTGAAGAGGGCTGTCCATGCTCGGCGACCATCAAACTTAACTGAACTGGAATTGTTTTGTAAAGAGGAATGGTCAAAAATACCTTCATCCAGGATCCAGGAACTCATTAAAAGCTACAGGAAGCGACTAGAGGCTGTTATTTTTGCAAAAGGAGGATCTACTAACTATTAATGTCACTTTTCTGGTGAGGTGCCCATACTTATGCACCTGTCAAATTTTGTTTGAATGCAGATTGCACATTTTCTGTTAGTACAATGAACCTCATTTCAAGGCAGAAACATTACTGTATCCAACAGTTATTACATATATCAAAATGAAATAGCTGTTGCAAAAACACCAATTTTTATAGAACATTAAGCTTAAGATTAATAGGGGTGCCCAAACTTTTTCATATGACTGTATCTGCTGGTAACAGCAATTTTGTGGAATCGTTTCACCACTTTTTTAGACCATCCTTTGCAAGGCCACAGGAGACAAGAAGTCTGACACATAGTCAACGCATAGAGAGGATGGTACAGGAGTATCTGCAAGTGAACATCGAAGCCATGACTGTGTCACTGGACCCTTGCTCATTTTGGGATTCCAATCTGGAAAAATGGCCGGAGCTCGCCACTCACGCCTTGGAGATCTTGTCATGCCCTGCAGCCAGCGTTCTCTCTGAACGTATGTTCAGCGCTGCTGGTGGTGTGCTGACAGATAAGAGCACGTGGCTGTCCACTGAGAATGTAGACAGACTCACGTTCATAAAGATGAACAAATCATGGATTCGCAAGGACTTTTCTACCCCTGTGTCATCCTGGGGAGACTAAAAGCTTGAGGATTTGGTAAAATCACCTCACCAACCGTTTTAAGCAAGTGTGGGGCAATTGATGCCACTTAACCCTAGAACGCATGACCATAAAAATCTACACTTTCACATACCTGAGGCCTTTTAGGCCCGTGTGCAAATAACATGGAATAACTCAAACTCAAATGACAAACAACTATATACATGAAGAATACCTAGAGTTTCAAAATTCTAACTAAAGTAATCTTGCAGAAAATAGAAAACAATTAACAGGGCGGGCCTGCGAGGCCCCAGGTATGCGTTCTAGGGTTAAGTGTTGTCTGTGCCACAATTTTGGGAAAAAATGGAGACTCTTTTTGGAGTCCCCTTGCTGTGTCTTACGTGACGTTGGCATCGTCAATTCCAGGTGGGTTGGGTCGCTCCCCCCCCCTTTTAACTGTAAGAAACTACATACACTATGGCTTGGGGTAACACAGATGGTTGAGTCTGAAGAGCTGATTACTCAGAGGTCTGCTCCAAAGCTTCAGTGTCTGCTAGTCAGCGTAGAATTTTTAACTGCATCTAGCCTAGGCAATACTTTGGGCGTAGTAGCCCAGCTGCGAAGCAAGCTGCACCGCCTGTGTATCTAATAAGAATTTTTAAATGCATCTAGCCAAGGCAGACTGTGGGGACCCCCAACCAAACCCAGATGCTCAGCCCCCCTACCGCCCCCCTTTCCTTGACAATACAATAATGTAACTCTTACAACTGGATGGGTGAGGATCGGTCACAGCTTTATTAACTCTTTATACTCATTCCATTAGAAAGGCATTTTATTTCTAAAATAATTCAGCTTGTTGCAGCATGCCCTGGGTCTCCACTCCGGCAAGTTGGCCAACAAGTGTAACTCTCCAACATGTCCTTTCTATTTCCAGGCCACGGAGGATCCTGCGTACTCGTATGCAGGACTCTGACCCCCACCCATCACTCTTAACGCTTGTTCCACTCCGTCCTGGAGTCCTGACAGGAATATGTCCAGTCCAATATCCATTAAGTGAACACCGTCGGACCGTATGAGGCCTGCTTTATCTCCTTCCAGTTGTCGGTGTCGTATCACTACACCGCCTCTGTCTCTTCTAAATTTTGCCATCCGAATATTTATTACCCGCCTTGTCCGTTCGATGGCCGTGATGTCTCGCGCACCTTGCCATACCGCTATCGGCACAATCTCTGACCATACTATAGCTAGTTTTGTGAAAAATTCTCTGAAGCGCTCAGTGTCTAGTTTCATTATTGCCATTAGTTATGCGCTCTTGTGATGACCTAGGTTGTTTCCCCTGGCCTGTATAACTAAGATGACCAGACCTCTTGCCTCTCTCCCTACCTTGATTACCTCCATTAGTACCTGTGGCCATAGCAGGCCTCTAATACCTCTCCAGTTGAAATATGTGTTATGAAACTCTAATTTCCTCCCGCCTGGGCAGACTTTCGCCATTTTTTCTGCCCAATATATATACGAGTGGCCTATCACCCACACTGTTGGCTTAGCGTCACCTGTAAAAGAAACAAACCACGTTAGGATAACAAGTCCGGTCTTATGTATCTCGCCAAACACGTGGATCGCCATCTCCCTATCCTCTGAACTTCCGTTTCTGACAGTCCTGCTCTTGCTGCTTCCGTGGCAGCGCCTATGCGGAATGAGTGTGTCCCGGAATCTTTGGGGTGGTTCCCTGCCGATGTTATGCATTTATTAAATATAGCTTGGAACTGGTATCTTGATAATGGCGTTCCATCAATGTGTGATAGGAAGAAATTACTTTGTGATCTGATGGTTAGATATGTTTTTACTATTGTTACCCGACTCAGTGTACCGTTTGTGGGTTGTAGAAGTACCCAAGTGCCCCTGCCCACTGGAACCGTTTTCGATTGGCGTATGCGTAGACGTATTGCATTATTGGCTATGACTACGTCCTGGTGTAATAAGCCTCCGCTGGTGGTAATTTTGGATTGAGGGACTAATTCGCTTATGCATAGCGCCCCGAAGAAGGCGATCACAAATGCAGTAGACAGTAGTGTTGCTTCAAATTGTGAGTGTCATGTTAATGGTGTTAGGGATATGATGTGAGAAATCAGTTTTAGTGAGACGGGACGGGACGTCTACACTCCTGACTTGGCTGACCCCTTTTCCACCCTTTTATGGATTGTCTGATGATGAATCTTTATCCCACCTCCCCAATTCAGTAGTTGGAAGTGAAATGCTACTCCGGTCAGACACCGCTGCACTGACGCCCCTGATATGCCCCTCATCATTAGCTGGTGGAGAAATTCCATGGTGACTTGTGATCTGGCTTGTTCACATTGGTCAACCCGTCTGCCTGCTACTAGTCGTGTCCACTCTTCCCATGCCTTACCGTATGCTTGCCACGTCGACGGGGCAACTGACGCTCTGATTAATGGCATCAACTATTCGCCACTAGATCCCATAGGGAGGGTGGGCAACTGTTGCCCGATGGGTGGGCGTTGGGGAAGAGCTCTGTGAAAATCTGCCAATTGAATTGTTATAAAGCGTTAGCAGCAGCTTTAGACCCCTCAGCATAGTGGCTAGCACGGACCCATACATTGTGTTTTAGGCACAGGAATGCTAGCATGCGTAGTAGGCCTAGCACTGGGAGAGACGATGATGCCATCTTATTAATGCAATGCGCTAGGCTGGTGTTTTTTTGTTATGAAGCATATATTTTTGTTAGCCAGGCGCACGCCCCATATTTCTATTGCTACCACTATTGGGAAGAAAAATTATTTTCAGGGCTAGATGCAGCTAAAAATTATTAATTTCAAAGCTGGTGGAGCTTGGTATAGATGGCCTAATACAATGAGTACCACACACTGCTACAAGCCCAAATATTTTTTCAGAGCTAGATGCAGATAAAAATTATTTTTAATTTGCAACCTGGTGGAGGTCAGTATAGATGGACTAATAGAACAAGTCCCACACACTGCTAGAAGCCGAAATATTTTTTCAGAGCTAGATGCAGGAAAAAATTATATTGAATTTGCAACCTGATGGAGGTCAGTATAGATGGACTAATAGACCAAGTCCCACACACTGCTAGAAGCCCAAATATTTTTTCAGAGCTCGATGCAGAAAAATATTATATTGAATTTGCAACCTGGTGGAGGTTAGTATAGATGGACTAATAGAATGATGCTATGCCCAAAAGGTTTTACTTCACTAGGTGCAGTAAAAAAAATTGTATTCTATACACAGGTGGTGTAGCTTGCAACACAGATAGGCTACTCCACTGACTAACACACTCTGCAATAGGCCAAAAAGGATTTGCTTTGCTAGATTTAGCCAAATGCTGTGAAAAAAACTTGCACAGACCTGCCTGGCAAAAACTGATAGGAACTGATGTAACGTAGCCCTGAAAAGGACTGCAATTACAATTAGTCTTTACTCCCAACCTATCTATTTAAGAGCACAGACCTGCCTGATAAAAGTCGTATGAAATGATGTAGTCTAGTCCTTAAAAGGACTGCAATCACAACTCTTCCCTACTCCCAAGCTATCTGCAGATTTCTGCGAAAATTGGTTTGAAATTAACAAAGTATAGCGCACACAGCAACAGCGGTGCCGTCTAACACGCAGCTGCAGCAGTGTGAAAATGGTGGCGATGGGGAAAATGGCTGGGTCTTATAGGGCAAGGACATATGACATACACTGCCAATGACACATGCCCTTGCTTGTGTGAAAAAAAGCACTTCGCTCCGTGTGTGCGCTGCTGATAGGCTGACAGATTGCACCTCCCCACTGTAAATGCAGGAAAGAGAAAAAAAAATGGAGATCTTCATTATTCCTGCAGAGATCCATCCCCTGCCCCTCCCCCCGCCCCGCTGTACACTCAAACTGTGTATTAACATTAATTTTCAGCATTACTGAGAAAAAATCCAGTTATGATTTTGGTGCACGAACAGTTATCGAACATAACCTCGAACAGCCGAATTTGAGATTGGCGAACAGTTTGAGTCGAACACCGCTCATCTCTACTTGCAGACGCGCACTCTCTGCTTGTAGAAGAGCCGTTTTTGATTCTTGATCTACTTGTCTCAACTTTAATTGCATCTCTTGCGCGGCGAAGGATGATCTCGATTTGGCCGCCTCGGCTTCAGTGCGAGCGACTGCAGCAAGCTCTGCTATTGATGACTTGCTAGAGCCTGTTCATGACCTCGTTTTGAGTGAGCGCTTCGAGACATTGTGCGCTTACCTGTAGACTGCTGAATACTTTGGCGGGAGGCTGAGTCTATATGTGGACGGGCTTCCGCGTGGTGGGAATGGCGTCATGTTTGCTGGGGGGGGGGCTGGGCTCTTGTTCTCTGTGGCTGTATGGCGGCTGCTGTAATGCCTGTATGCAGTGCAGCGTGGGTGTTAGTTGTCCCGTACAGTCTGTTCAACCACCGCCTGCAGCCAGGGTCCGTTTTTACTGTTCTGCCGTCCTTCACGTATGATGCTGTGGGGGATTTAGCATACAACTTAACCATCATTCATACACAATTAAATACAGTGTAGCATTCTGTAATCTTGATTTAATGGTGATGGTATGAACTTGATAGTGTGGTAAAAACTATAACACAATACAAAATGATGACAGTCAGTACTGGGTACATTAAAGAAACTAGCACTGACATAGTGATAATACAGGTTACAGTAAACAGGAATAAATGAGGTAAAGATCACAGCCACAGGCTCTATTCTATACAGAATGCATCAACCTGAGTACAGTGCAAGAGGCATTAACTAAATGTTGTATCTCAGAGCACAATACACTTCACTTTACAGTATTTCACACAAAACATGTAACTGTATTTGCTCTTACCGGAATCATCTGACAAGGGAAAAGTTGTAGAGAGTGTAGAGCCAGTCACATGTCTTATCTGCTTCCCTGAAAGCCCCGAAAACTGATTACAGGAACTCTTTCTCCCTGAGGAAGGAGGGGGGCTTTCCCTCAGCACACATTATTCTTAAAGGGGACAGACTCTTGTGACTATAAGGCTGTGTGCCCACGATGCGCTTTTGGTGCGTTTTTTGGTGCGGATTTGCAGCGCGGAAACGCTCCAGAAACGCATTGCATACCTTATCCCATGACTTCCTATGACATTCTGCAAGTTCTGTGCATATGGTCAGGATTTGTTCTGCGTGGATTTTACTCGCAGAAAAAATCCTGACATGACCAATTCTTGTGCGTTTCTGCATGGAGATTTGACTATACAATGCATTGGAAAAACGCATGGCAAAAACACATGTGAAAACTGCATGCGTTTTTCTGCCAAGGAGATGCAGAAATGCTCAGGAAAATTTCTGCTTCATTTCTACATCGTGAGCACTAAGCCTAAGGTTATGTGCCCACCATGCAGAAATGCTGCATATTTTTTCCGCTTCTCTCTGGCAGGAAAAACGCATGCGGTTTTTACATGCGTTTTTCCCGCCAGGTTGAAGCGTTTTCTCAAGCGTTTTTGCATGCATTTCTGCATGCAGGTTATCAAGTGCTTTTCCAAGCAATTTTAGCATGACTTGGAAAAGTGCTTGACAACTTGTTCACACTATATAAATCCATGCAACCGGCAACCGGCATGGATTTATATAGTGTGACCAAGTTAGTTAAAAAAAAAAGAATAAGAATGGTAAAAAATAAAGATTATACTTACCTTCAGATATCCTCCCGGTGTTTTCGCTGCTCCGTCCGGTGTCTTGGGCGGCTCGCGGTGTTGCGAAGGACCTGCGGTGACGTCATTGAGTCATGTGACAGGTCACATGACTCAAT
Source organism: Phyllobates terribilis (assembly GCF_046119375.1). Classification (NCBI taxonomy): domain Eukaryota; kingdom Metazoa; phylum Chordata; class Amphibia; order Anura; family Dendrobatidae; genus Phyllobates; species Phyllobates terribilis. The sequence continues at coordinate 11,400,963 of NW_027362772.1, read as the reverse complement.
GACGTCATGGCAGGTCCTTCACAACACCGCGACCCATACAGCAGACCACACGGAGGGGAGAAAACACCGGGAGGACATCAGAAGGTGAGTATAATATTTATTTTTTATTTTAAATTCTTTTTTTTTACAGGTTGTATGGTACCCCGGTCTGGATGAGAGTCTCCTCTTCTCCAGACCTGGGTACCATCCGCACATTGAACCGTGTGATATCTGCATCTGCAGTGATGCGGATGTCACGCGGTTCAATGCAAGTCAATGGCGGCGATTACGCTGCGTATCCGCAAAATTAATGGACATGCTGCGGATTTTTGAGCGCAGCACAAACGCTGCGGAAAAATCCGCAGCATGGGCATTGACATTGCGGCTTGTCATTGGGGACCATGGGGGACGAATTACCTATCATTTTTTAAGCGTTTTCGCTGCGGAAATTCCGCGGCAGAAACGCTTGAAAAACGCATAGTGGGCACACAGCCTCAGAGCATTACTAGATGATGTGCAGCTTCTAAACAACGTAAACAGACAACTGGTGACCACTACAGGTCGCAACTAGAATAACTCTATGAACATTCCCTTAGCTGCTCATGAGTAGACAGAACAGATAGGACTTTACGGATCTCAGCTTCAACCTCCAAGGATATCACAGAAACCACAATGCCCTCATGGAGAACGGAGGTTTTGGGGGAGAAAGAGAACTAAAACTTCTTGAATCCCGGCCTGAAAGTGATAGAGAAATTGAATCTAGAGAAAAATAAGGGCCCTCTGGCCAGTCTAGGAGTTAGCCATTCAGCTGATTCAATATACGCTAAATTCTTCTGGTCAGTGACCACAGTGATTGGATGAACTTCTCCCTCCAGAAAATGTCTTCAAACCTTAAAGGCTGATTTAACAGTGAGTAACTCACAATTCCCAACCACAAAATTTATTTCAGCAGATGAAAATTTTCTTGATAAAAAAGCACATGGCCACAAATTGGTCAGAGTCTTGGAACATTGACATAAAACGGTCCCGACCCCGACCTCCGAAACATCCACCTCCACAATGAATGGTTCTTGGAGATTGGGTTGGATTAGAACAGGAGCAGACATAAAACACTCCTTCAATTTTTCAAAAGCCCCAATAGCATCTGGTGACCAAACCTTGAGATCTGCCCCTTTACGTGTGAAGTCAGTAATCTGAGAAAAAAACCCTAAAGAATTTCCTATAATAGTTGGCGAATCCTACAAAACGTTGCAACACTTTCAGGTCACTAGGTTGGACCCAATCTATTATGGCTTTCACCTTCCCGGGATCCATCGTAAACCCATCAGCCGATAAAATTACCCCCGGGAATGAAACTTCCTGAACAGAAAAAAAAACATTTCTCAATTGTAACAAAGAAAGAATTCTCCCTCAACCTTTCTAATACAAGACGGACATGTTCCTGGTGAGAATCCAAATCAGGAGAAAATTCTATATCATCAAGATAAATCACAAGAAATCTCCCGATGTAATCAGAGAAATATCTTTCAGAAAGTCGTAAAATCCTGTTGGTGCATTGGAGAATCCAAAGGGCAGGAGAAGATTATCGAATAAAACCTCAGCACCGTACACCTCGTACACACACGTCTCCGCTCCGTACGCCTCGTACACGCGCGGCTCCGCTCTGTACCCCTCGTACACGCGTGTCTCTGCTCCGTACACCTCGTACCCACGCGACTCCGCTCCGCACACCTCGTACACACACGGCTCCGCTCCATTCACCTCGTACACACGAAGCTCCGCACACCTCGTACACACACGACTCTGCTCCGTACACCTCGTACACACACGGCTCCGCTCCATACACCTCGTACACACACGGCTACGCTCCGTACACCTCGTACACACGAAGCTCCGCACACCTCGTACACACACGGCTCTGCTCCGTACACCTCGTACACACATGGCTCCCCTCCATACAAATCGTACACACACGGCTCCGCACACCTCGCACACACGCGGCTCTGCTCCATACACCTCGTACACAAGGCTCCGCTCCGTACGCCTCATGGCTCCGCTCCGTGCACCTCGTACACGCGCGGCTCTGCTCCGTGCACCTCGTACACGCGCTGCTCTGCTCCGTACACCTCGTACACGCGCAACTCCGCTCCATACACCTCGTACACCTGCGGCTCCGCTCCGTACACCTCGTACACGCACGGCTCCGCTCCATACACCTCGTACACACGCGGCTCCGCTCCGTACACCTCGTACACACGCGGCTCTGCTCCGTACACCTCGTACACGCGCGGCTCCGCTCACCTAGTACACACCTGGCTCCGCTTCGTACACGGGCGGCTCTGCTCCGTACGCCTCGTACACACACGGCTCCGCTCCGTACACCTCGTACACGCGCGGCTCTGCTCCGTACACCTCATACACGCGCGGCTCTGCTCCGTACACCTCGTACACACACGGCTCTGCTCCGTACACCTCGTACACGCGCGGCTCTGCTCCATACACCTCGTATACACGCGGCTCTGCTCCGTACACCTCGTACACACGCGGCTCTGCTCCGTACACCTCGTACACGCGCGGCTCTGCTCCGTACACCTCGTACACACGCGGCTCTGCTCCGTACACCTCGTACATGCGCGGCTCTGCTCCGTACACCTCGTACACACGCGGCTCCGCTCCGTACACCTCGTACACGCGCGGCTCTGCTACATCCACACTGTAAACCCCTCCTGACCCCACACATAAACTTCAGCTCATCCAGCACCATGACAACCAGCACAGCAGAGTCCTGCATCCACTGAGGCCCCTGATCATGTGACCCCTGACTCCTCCCCTCCTGTGACCTCATCACAGCTCCTGTGCGCACACAGCAGCCATATATGTGGTGGCGGCTCTGCAGGTGGAGGTATGTGGAGACCCCATTACTGGGTGCAGGGTTAACCCCTTCAGCACGGAGGCTCTTTGGGGGTCTTGCGTTGCCCCTTTATAAGAATCATAAGGTTTCTGTTCTGTTTCCTGTAATAGATACATACGACCCAACTATGGAGACAGGAAGGGAGGAAACGTATTGTTCTCAGAGTACAGGACCCCCCACAGTGTAATGTCTCCCATTATGCCCCTTATGCAGGATGTATGATGCCCCCACACAGTGTAATGCCCCCATAGTACCGCCACCCCCCCACACAGTACAATCAGAGGCATAACTAGGGTCTGATGGGACCCGTTGCGAGATTTCGACCACCCCCCATCCTGATATATACAGTGGGTACGGAAAGTATTCAGACCCCTGTAAATGTTTCACTCTTTGTTTCATTGCAGCCATTTGGTAAATCCTAAAAAGTTCATTTTTCCTCATTAAAGTACACTCTGCACCCCATCTTCACTGAAAAAAAATGAAATTTAGAAATTTTTGCAAATTTATTAAAAAAGAAAAACTGAAATATCACATGGTCATAAGTCTTCAGACCCTTTGCTCAGACACTCATATTTAAGTCACATGCTGTCCATTCCTTGTGATCCTTGAGATGGTTCTACTCCTTCACTGGAGTCCAGCTGTGTTTAATTAAACTGATAGGACTTGATTTAGAAAGGCACACACCTGTCTATATAAGACCTCACAGCTCCCAGTGCATGTCAGACCAAATGAGAATCATGAGCACAAAGGAACTGCCCAAGGCGCTCAGAGACAGAATTGTGGCAAGGCACAGATCTGGCCAAGGTTACAAAAGAATTTCTGCATTACTCAAGATTCCTAAGAGCACAGTGGCCTCCATAATCATTAAATGGAAGAAGTTTGGGACCACCAGAAGTCTTCCTAGACCTGGCCGTCCAGCCAAACTGAACAATCGTGGGAGAAGAGCCTTGGCGAGCGAGGTAAAGAAGAACCCCAAGATCACTGTGGCTGAGCTCCAGCGATTCAGTAGGGAGATGGGAGAAAGTTCCACAAAGTCAACTATCACTGCAGCCCTCCACCAGTCGGGCCTTTATGGTAGAGTGGCCCGATGGAAGCCTCTCCTCGGTACAAGACATATGAAAGCCCGCATAGAGTTTGCTCAAAAACACAAGAAGGACTCCCAGACTATGAGAAATAAGATTCTCTGGTCTGATGAAGATAGAACTTTTTGGTGATAATTCCAAGCGGTATGTGTGGAGAAAACCAGGCACTGCTCGTCACCTGCCCAATACAATCCCAACAGTGAAACATGGTGGTGGCAGCATCATGCTATGGGGGTGTTTTTAAGCAACAGGGACAGGACGACTGGTTGCAATTGAAGGAAACATGAATGCAGCCAAGTACAGAGATATTCTGGATGAAAACCTCTTCTAGAGTGCTCTGGACCTCAGACTTTGCCAAAGGTTCACTTTCCAACAAGACAATGACCCTAAGCACACAGCTAAAATAACAAAGGAGTGGCTTCAGAACAACTGTGACCATTCTTGACTGACTCAGCCAGAGACCTGACCTAAACCCAATTGAGCATCTCTGGAGAAACCTGAAAATGGCTGTCCGCCAACGTTCACCATCCAACCTGACGGAACTGGAGAGGATCTGCAAGGAAGAATGGCAGAGGATTCCCAAATCCAGGTGTGAGAAACTTGTATCATTCCCAAGAAGACTCATGGCTGTACTAGCTCAAAAGGGTGTTTCTACTCAATACTGAGCAAAGGGTCTGAATACTTATGACCATGTGATATTTCAGGTTTTCTTTTTTAATAAATTAGCAAAAATGTCTACATTTCTGTTTTTTTCAGTGAAGATGGGGTGCAGAGTGTACTGTAATGAGAAAAAAAATGAACTTTTTAGAATTTACCAAATGGCTGCAATGAAACAAAGAGTGAAAAATGTACTGTTATACCAATTAAATATGTGAATAGAGTTGTTATAGACCCAGTCTGCGTACGGGCACTCTGACCTCTCTATGCACCAGATTAGATGTATGTTATGTATTTATGTTTTGAAAAATCAAATAAAAATGATGTTGAAAAAAAAAAAAAAGAGTCAAAAATTTAACCCCCTAGGGTGGTTTGCACATTAATGGCCAGGCCAATTTTTACAATTCTGACTTTCACTTTATGAGGTAATTACTCTGGAACGCTTCAACGGATCCCCCTGATTCTGAGATTGTTTTTTCGTGACATATTGTACTTCATGATTTTGGTAAAATTTCTTCGATATCACTTGCGTTTATTTGTGAAAAAAACGGAAATTTGGCGAAAATTTTGAAAATTTTGCAATTTTCAAAATTTGAATTTTTATGCCCTTAAATCAGAGAGATATGTCACACAAAATACTTAATAAATAACATTTCCCACATGTCTACTTTACATCAGCACAATTTTGGAACCCAATTTTTTTTTTGTTATGGAGCTATAAGGGTTAAAAGTTGACCAGTGATTTCTCATTTTTCCAACAAAATTTACAAAACCATTTTTTTAGGGACCACATCACATTTGAAGGCACTTTGAGAGGTCTTTATGACAGAAAATACCCAAAAGTGACACCATTCTAAAAACTGCACCCCTCAAGGAGCTCAAAACCACATTCAAGAACTTTATTAACCCTTCAGGTGTTTCACAGGAATTTTTGGAATGTGGAAGAAAAAAAATGAACATTTAACTTTTTTCACAAAAATGTTACTTTAGACCCAATTTTTTTTATTTTCACGGGGGTAACAAGAAAAATTGGACCCCAAAATGTGTTGTGCAATTTACCCTTGGCACGCAGATACCCCATATGTGGGGAAAAAACACTGTTTGGGCGCACGGCATAGCTCGGAACGTAAGGAGCGCCATTTGACTTTTTGATTGTAAAATTTGCTTGAATAATTAGCGGATGCCATGTTGCGTTTGGAGAGCCCCTGATGCGCCTAAACATTGGAGCTCCCCCACAAGTGACCCCATTTTGGAAGCTAGACCCCCCAAGGCACCTATCTAGATGCATAGTGAGCACTTGGAACCCCCAGGTGCTTCACAAATTGATTCGTAAAAATGAAAAAGTGAAAAAATAAACACTTTTTCATTTTTACGAATCAATTTGTGAAGCACCTGGGGGTTCCAAGTGCTCACTATGCATCTAGATAGGTGCCTTGGGGGTCTAGTTTCCAAAATGGGGTCACTTGTGGGGGAGCTCCAATGTTTGGGCACACAGGGACTCTCCAAATGCAACATGGTGTCCGCTAACAAATTGAATGGAAAATCGGCTCAAATTGTTAGCGGACACCATGTTGTATTTGGAGAGTCCCTGTGTGCACAAACATTGGAGCTCCCCCACAAGTGACCCCATTTTGGAAACTAGACCCCCCAAGGCACCTATCTAGATGCATAATGAGCACTTGGAACCCCCAGGTGCTTCACAAATTGATTCGTAAAAATGAAAAAGTGTTTTTTTTTCACTTTTTCGAATCAATTTGTGAAGCACCTGGGGGTTCCAAGTGCTCATTATGCATCTAGATAGGTGCCTTGGGTGGTCTAGTTTCCAAAATGGGGTCACTTGTGGGGGAGCTCCAAAGTTTAGGCACGCAGGGGCTCTCCAAACGCAACATGGCGTCTAACAATTTGAGCCGATTTTCCATTCAATTTGTTAGCGGACACCATGTCGCGTTTGGAGAGCCCCTGATGTGCCTAAACAGTGAAGCTCCCCCACAAGTGACCCCATTTTGGAAACTATACCCCTCAAGGATTTTATTAAGGTGTATAATGAACATTTTGAACCCAGAGGTACGACACAGAATTTGATAACATTAGGTCATCATATTGAATAAGTTGTCATTAGTCTTGAGCGCAAGTGCTCGCTACTTGAGTTTGCATTGGGTACTCAGGTATGCACCATGTACTGCGTGTGCTCAAGTGACATGCTCGAGTCCCCGCCCGGATGTTTCACGGTTATTAGACACCCAAAAAAAACCATGCGGGGATCGTTCGTGCATGGCAGGCAATCCCCGCAAAGTTTTTTGGGCCGTGAAGCATATGGGGCGGAGACTCGAGCATGTCACTCAAATACCCACGATACTCAATGCATACCAGAACACCCGATGCAAACTCAAGTAGCGAGCACTTGCGCTCAACACTAGTCGCCATATCTTCATCTTTTTTTCTTACTTTTGAAAAAAATCACAACCCTAACCCCAACCCCAGCCCTAACCGTAGCACAACCCTAACCCTAGCACAACCCTAACCTGAGAGTTTATTTTTTACGCCGTTCCTCATGCAGTATAAGTGATTAGATGACATTATTCTTCGGGTCGGTGAGACTACAGCGATACCAGAATCATATGGGGTTTTTATGACTGACAGCTGTCACACACTAAAAGTTTTTGCATCGCCATATTTTGAGAGCTATAATTTTTCCAGATTTTGGCAGACAGTCATGTGATGGCTCATTTTTTGCGGGATGAGTTGACGTTGTTATTGGTGCCATTTTCAGGCACGTGACGTTTTTTGATCGCTTTCTATTCCGATTTTTGGGAGGCAGAATAAACAAAAAACAACAATTCAGGAATTTTTTTTTTTTTTTTATTCTGTTCCGCGTGTGGTAAAATTGATAAGGTAGCTTTATTCTTCGGGTCAGTACGTTTACAGCGGTACCACATTTATATCGTATTTCTATGTTTTGCACTTTTACATAATAAAAGCAATTTTATAGAAAAAATTATTTTTTAGCATAGCTTTATTCTGAGAGCTATAACTTTTTTATTTTTCGGCTGATGGAGCTGTATGGTGGCTTGTTTTTTGCGGGACGAGATGACGTTTTCAGCAGTACCATTTTTATTTATATTTGTCTTTTTGATCACGTGTTATTCCAATTTTTTTGGGGCGGTATGGTGATGAAGCATTGTTTTTTCTTCGTTTTTTTTTTTTTACCCTGTTCACTGAAGGGGTTAACTAGTGGGACAGTTTTATAGGTCAGGTTGTTCCGGACGCGGCGATACCAAATATGTGTACTTTTATTGTTTTTTTTGTTTTTTTTTATAATAATATTTATTGATGGGTACATTATATTTTATTTTTGGTGGATTATATATACCGTATATTCCGGCGTATAAGACGACCTGGTGTATAAGACGACCCCCCTACTTTCCTGTTAAAATATAGAGTTTAGGATATATTCACCGTATAAGATTACCCCTTTTCCAACGCATACCAAACACCGGTAAAAATATTAAAAAAACAGATTTGAATTTAACATGGTCCTTTTTTAATTTAAATTCTTATGACATGCAGGTATATAGCAGGAAAACTGTCACTCATAAACATATTAAAATAGGGGGGACCCCACGTCATTTTTTGGGGGGGTCCCCCATTCTAATAGCTAGTAAAGGCTAGGTATTCAGCTGGGGGCTGATATTAGTAGCCTGGGAAGCTCCGTGGGTATTACCCCCTTCCCAGACTTCAAACATCTGCCCCAGCTGTCTGCTTAACCTCCGCTAGAAACTATAATGATGGTGGATCCCACGCCAATTTTCTTTTTAAAAAATCCTTTATTTTAACACTAAATGACAATTGAGGGGTTAATAAAGATGCAGTCCCTAAATTATTATTAATTTTGTAATTAATTTTTCCCAAAAATGTTGACGTGGGCTTCGCCATATTTTTGTGTCCAGCCAGGTACAGCAGGCAGGAACGGGCTGCCCCCAACCACCAGCTGCCTATTTGTACCTGGCCGGACACAACAATATAGGGAAGCCCTTTTTTTTTAAATTATTTCATGAAATAATTAAAAAAAAAAAGACGTGGGGCTTCGCCCTATTTTTGTGTCCAGCCAGGTACAACTAGGCAGCTGGGGGCTGGAATCTGCAGCGCAGGGAGGCCCAAGCTTTCTGGGCCCCCCCCCCCCCGCTGCAAATTGCAGTCCGCAGCCACCCCGGAAAATGGCGCGTTCATAGAAGCGCCATCTTCTGGCGCTGTACCCAACTCATCCAGGGCCCTGGTGCGGTGGCTCACTGGGTAATAAAGGGGTTAAGGCCAGCTTGGCATTATCAGCTGGCCCTAAGCCCGAAATTCATGGGGTCACGCCAATATTAGACATGACCGCCATGAATTTCTAGTAAAGTAATTAAAAAAAACACAAACACCCAGAATAAAGTCCTTTAATTGAAATAAAGACACAATCCTTTATTGTTCTAAATTAAACCATACTTACCGTCACACCCATTCCAGCTGAAGCCAACGATCTCCTGCAATAAAAGTAAAATAATAAAGCAACCTCATCCTTACCTCTCCATGGTTCCCAGGACCGGTCCAGCTCTGCTACATTCACATGACAGGCTGCACCGCAGCAGAACGCTGCCGTTCAGCTTGCCATGCGGCAGACACTGAGAAGCGCAGGCATGCTTGTGCTCCTCAGTGTCTGACTGTGACGGCATCCAGATGAGCCGAGATCATGTCCAATGAACTCGGCTCACCTCATGCACGTCACTGACAGCGTGGGAAAATTCTCCTGCTCCCCGCATGCGCAGTAGAAGTTTCCCACGCTGTCAGTGACGGACGTCCAGGAGGTGAGCTGAGTTCATTGTCGGCTCATCTGGATGCCGTCACAGAGAGACACTGAGGAGCGCAAGCATGCCTGCGCTTCTCAGTGTCTGCGGGATGACAGGCTGGATGGCAGCGTTCTGCTGCGGTCCAGCCTGTCATCTCGATGTAGCAGAGCTGGAGCTGTCGTGGGAACCATGGAAAGGTAAGGATGAGGTTGCTTTATTATTTTTCTTTTATTGCAGGAGATCGTTGGCTTCAGCTGGAATGGGCGTGATGGTAAGTATGGTTTAATTTAGAACAATAAAGAATTGTGTCTTTATTTCAATTAAAGGACTTTATTCTGGGTGTTTGTGTTTTTTTTAACTTTGACTATGGGGTTAGTAATGGGGGTGTCTTATAGACGCCTCTCCATTACTAACCTGGGCTTGATGTCAGCTGGCATTATAAGCTGACATCAACCCCAGCCCTATTACCCCCTGCCACCGCACCAGGGCAGCGTGGAAGAGCGAGGCTAAGTGCCAGAATTGGCGCATCCTATGAATGCGCCATTTCTGGGGCGGCTGACGGCTGGTGTTTCTAGCCTGGGAGGGGGCCAATATTCATGGCACCCTTCCTGGGCTATTAATATCAGCCCCCAGCTGTCTGCCTAGCCTTTGCTAGGTATTAAATTAGGGGGGACCCCACGTCATTTTTTTGGGGGGTCCCCCATTTTAATAGCTAGTAAAGGCTATGTATTCAGCTGGGGGCTGATATTAGTAGCCTGGGAAGCTCCGTGGGTATTACCCCCTTCCCAGGCTTCAAACATCTGCCCCAGCTGTCTGCTTAACCTCCGCTAGAGACTAAAATTAAGGGGAACCCCACGCCAATTTTTTTTTAAATAAATCCGTTATTTTAACACTAGATGACAAGTACAGTAACCAGCACTATCACTGTACTTCTTATATATGTGACTGACATGTTTCTATCTATCTAATCTATGTGTGATTCTCTATTCTTTCTGTTATAAATTGTCGGGTACAGATGCTGAATTGCCGGCCGGCTTTTTTAAAGAGACGGTGCATGAAAACACTATTATTTGTTTTAATAAATCCTTTACACTAAATGACAAGTACAGTAAGCAATACTGTCACTGTACTTCATATATATGTGACTGACATGTTTCTATCTATCTAATCTATGTGTGATGCTCTATTCTGTCTGTTATAAATTGTCGGGTGCCGGCTTATGCCGCTGCTGAATTGCCGGCTTTTCATATATTGTCACAGAAGCGATGCGAACTTCCCTGCTCCGGACACAGCGCAGCGCTTCTGTGACAAGTGAAAGCTGTCGGCACAGAAGCCCTGCGCTGTGTCCGGAGCTGGGAATACGCAGCGATGTGTCAGTTTCAGCACAGAAGCGCTGACTGTCTGGACCTACCGCCGCCGTATTTTAACTCCCACCACCTTATATTAACTCCGACATGGCAGGGATACGGCCACGGCAGCTTATTAACACCCCCAGAGTATCCCCGCATGTCAATTTCTGAAAGTTCAAAAGCATTACCGGCGTATAAGACGACCCCAGACTAGACAGAAGATTTTTCAGTCTTCAAAAGTCGTCTTATACGCCGGAATATACGGTATATTTTTTTTTATTTTTTTTTTACAATTTTTTTTTTTTTTTTTTTCACTTTCTGATAGTTTTTATACTTTATTACTTTGTCCCACTATGGGACTTTCACTTTTTTTTTTCTGATCGCCTGCATGGCACAGGAATGCAGCACCATCCCTGTGCCATGCCGGCTGTCAACGCTGGACAGGGAGAAGATTGTTTGGAGATGCACTGCGCATGTCCAAAAAATCTTCCTGATGTCTGGTGACCCGGATGTTGTCATGACGACATCGGGTCGTCATGGCAACATCCTGGAAGCCACGGCAGACAGCGCTGGAAGCCGGAAGAGGAGGTGAGTATCTGCGATCACCTCCCCTTGCCACCGCAATGCTGCGATCGACTTCGATCGCAGCATCGCGGGGGTTAATGTGCTGGGAGCGGTGCGTGACCGCTCCCTGCACATAGTACCGGGTGTCAGCTGTGACAATCAGCTGACACCCGGCGGCGATCGCGCCCGCACAGCCTGTGTGCGCGCAAGATCGCCATGACGTATTAATACGGGTCTGGCTCTTAAGTCCCAGGGCACAGACGCGTATTAGTACGTCTAATGTTGTTAAGGGGTTAAAGGGGTCTGAATACTTTCCGTACCCACTGTACATGTATGTCCCTTATCCTGGGCCTCAACCTAGTATATGTCCCCTGTTCTGCCTCTGTTCTTTAGTGTATAGAAAAAAATAAACCATTACACTAACCAGGGGCGAACATAGAAGTGATGGGGCCCCATAACCGAAGTATAATGCACTCCCCTTAATCCTCCATACAGTATAATGCACAGCCCATAGTCATCCATGTAGTATAATGCACAGCCCATAGTCATCCATGTAGTATAATGCACAGCCCATACTCATACATGTAGTATAATGCACAGCTCATAGTCCATACATGTAGTATAATGCACAGCCCACACTCTTACATGTAGTATAATGCACAGCCCATACATGTAGTATAATGCACAGCCCATACTCATACATGTAGTATAATGCACAGCCCACAGTCATCCATGTAGTATAATGCACAGCCCACAGTCATCCATGTAATATAATGCACAGCCCATAGTCATACATGTAGTATATGCACAGCCCATAGTCATACATGTAGTATAATGCACAGCCCATAGTCCATACATGTAGTATAATGCACAGCCCATAGTCCATACATGTAGTATAATGCACAGCCCATAGTCATCCATGTAGTATAATGCACAGCCCATAGTCATACATGTAGTATAATGCACAGCCCATACTCTTACATGTAGTATAATGCACAGCCCACACTCTTACATGTAGTATAATGCACAGCCCATACTCATACATGTAGTATAATGCACAGCCCATAGTCCATACATGTAGTATAATGCACATCCCACACTCTTACATGTAGTATAATGCACAGTCCACACTCTTACATGTAGTATAATGCACAGCCCATACTCTTACATGTAGTATAATGCACAGCCCATACTCTTACATGTAGTATAATGCACAGCCCACGCTCTTACATGTAGTATAATGCACAGCCCACACTCTTACATGTAGTATAATGCACAGCCCATAGTCATCCATGTAGTATAATGCACATCCCACACTCTTACATGTAGTATAATGCACAGCCCACGCTCTTACATGTAGTATAATGCACAGCCCACACTCTTACATGTAGTATAATGCACAGCCCATAGTCCGTACATGTAGTATAATACACAGCCCATACTCATACATGTAGTATAATGCACAGCCCACAGTCCATACATGTAGTATAATGCACAGCCCATAGTCCATACATGTAGTATAATGCACAGCCCATAGTCCATACATGTAGTATAATGCACAGCCCATACTCATACATGTAGTATAATGCACAGCCCACAGTCCATACATGTAGTATAATGCACAGCCCATAGTCCATACATGTAGTATAATGCACAGCCCATAGTCCATACATGTAGTATAATGCACAGCCCATACTCATACATGTAGTATAATGCACATCCCACACTCTTACATGTAGTATAATGCACAGCCCACACTCTTACATGTAGTATAATGCACAACCCACACTCTTACATGTAGTATAATACACAGCCCATACTCATACATGTAGTATAATGCACAGCCCACACTCATACATGTAGTATAATGCACAGCCCATACTCTTACATGTAGTATAATGCACAGCCCATAGTCCATACATGTAGTATAATGCACAGCCCATAGTCCATACATGTAGTATAATGCACAGTCCACACTCTTACATGTAGTATAATGCACAGCCCATAGTCATCCATGTAGTATAATGCACAGCCCATACTCTTACATGTAGTATTATGGCCAAGGGCACCGTGTACTCGCTGATTTAAAGAAAACATAACATTATACTCGCCTTCTCTCTGCTCCCTCGCAGCTCGGTGTCTTTTTTCTGGAGCTGCCGCTGACTTCAGCTACAAGCGACAGGAGAGCATGATGTTACTTCCATGCGCCCCCTAATGGCGTACATGCCGATGTCAGCTGCTGGCCTCTGATTGGTCAGCAGCGTGTATTGTGGCACTTCAGCTGAATGTCAGTCCGGGAACACACATCCAGCTGAAGTAGGGGTCGGTCGCAGGAGCCACTGCGGTCATTAAGCCTCTCAATATAATGCTCTCATAGTACCTCTATTTCCCCACACCGTATAATGTTCTCACAGTACCGCCATCCCCCCACATACAGTATAATGTTCCCACATTACCACCATCCCCCCCACATACAGTATAATGTTCCCACATTACCACCCCCCCCACATACAGTATAATGTTCTCATAGTACCTCTATTTCCCCCACATACAGTATAATGTTCTCACAGTACCGCCATCTTCCCACATACAGTATAATGTTCCCACATTACCACCCCCCCACATACAGTATAATGTTCTCATAGTACCTCTATTTCCCCCCACATACAGTATAATGTTCTCACAGTACCACCATCTTCCCACATACAATATAATATTCCCACATTACCACCATCCCCCCCACATACAGTATAATGTTCTCATAGTACCGCCATCCCCCCACATACAGTATAATGTTCCCACAGTACCGCCATCTTCCCACATACAGTATAATGTTCTCATAGTACCGCCATCTTCCCACATACAGTGTAATGTTCCCACAGTACCACCATCCCCCCACATACAGTATAATGTTCTCATAGTACCGCCATCCCCCACATACAGTATAATGTTCTCACAGTACCGCCATCCCCCCACATACAGTATAATGTTCCCACAGTACCGCCATCTTCCCACATACAGTGTAATGTTCCCACAGTACCACCATCCCCCCCACATACAGTATAATGTTCTCATAGTACCGCCATCCCCCCACATACAGTATAATGTTCCCACAGTACCGCCATCTTCCCACATACAGTGTAATGTTCCCACAGTACCACCATCCCCCCCACATACAGTATAATGTTCTCATAGTACCGCCATCCCCCCACATACAGTATAATGTTCTCACAGTACCGCCATCTTCCCACATACAGTGTAATGCTCCCACAGTACCGCCATCTTTCCACATACACTATAATGTTCTCACAGTGCCACCATCCCCCCCACATACAGTATAATGTTCTCACAGTACCGCCATCTTCCCACATACAGTATAATGTTCCCACAGTTCCGCAGTCTTCCCACATACAGTATAATGTTGTCACAGTCCCGCCACCCCCCCCGCATACAGTATAATGTTCCCACAGTGCCACCATCCCCCCACATACAGTATAATATTACCAACATCCCCCCCACATGCAGTATAATGTTCCCACAGTGCCACCATCCCCCCACATACAGTATAATATTACCAACATCCCCCCCACATGCAGTATAATGTTCCCACAGTGCCACCATCCCCCCACATACAGTATAATATTACCAACATCTCCCCCACATACAGTATTATGTTCCCACAGTACCACCATCCCCCCACATACAGTATAATGTTCCCACAGTGCGACCATCCCCAATTTTATTTTATGTTTTAACACGTGGTTTTATTTTTTTGGTGTTTTTCATGTAATATATGGAAGTCTACAGGAAAATGCTAAAAGAAACATAATATCCAGGAAAAACCACTGTACATGGAGACATTAGCATCAAATAACTGTCTTGGTGTTCTTACAAACACGCTCTTATAAATGAGATCTAACGTGATAAAAGATTACAACCTGGGAAAGACGGGAAACATTCATACAGACGGTCGGTGATGATGGAGTCAGTGACGGACTCTGGCCAAATTTGTTTCCAGAGCCGTATTAGAAGATGAAGATGTCGTCCTCATCATGAAGTTGTTATTTCTCATGCCATGTGTAATGTATATGACGAGAATTAGCGCTATGGAAGATGAGTCTATAAGAAACGTGTTCAGCTGCAGACTCCGAGGAAGAAACTGCTTGTTGTCTGTGGCCTAAAATATATAGGTTTTATTAGTATGTCAGGGACAAAAGCAGAATGTTGTAAAATAATAAAAATACCATTGCTGCTTGGGTTTCTGGGTGATTCTTACTGAAGCCGTGGCCAACTTAGCCAGTGATTGGAAGTATGGAGGAGATGTCTAAGTCAGCAATTCAACTTATGTTCCAGTCCATAAAGAACTAGAGAACACAACATCTACACATTCTATCTCCTGATATATTTCCCTTATTGTCTCCAGTAATTGTTTTATTACACAGAATTCTTTATGATGTTACATCGGCTCATCTTCTTCTCATTCAGGTCTCTACAATATCAGATCCTCTCAGTGAAGATCGTCTATATTAAGAGAATTTTTCTGAATCACCTATCAAGGATGGACATGGACAGAGACAAGATGGCGGAGCGGATATTACACCTCACCCTAGAGATCCTCTTCCGGCTTACTGGAGAGGTGAGAGATTCTGATGACGTCACGTTACATCATTCTTATCTATGGGAATAACAGATGGACAGAACTGGAGAGGTGAGGACTCTGGAATTGTCTGGAGTGAGATTTATTAATGTGTCTCTCCATAACCAGGATTACACAGTAGTGAAGAAGACCTCTAGTGAGCGCTGTCAGGACCCTGTGTCTGAGGGATGGGGAAGACCCCTGAACCCAATCACAGGGCTTCCACCTCATCACCTGGTACATGAGAACATCAATGACCAGAAGATCCTAGAACTCACCTACAATATGATTGAGCTGCTGACTGGAGAGGTGACACTGCTGGGAATGCTGGGACATTATACAGTAACGCTATGGAGGGATCGAGGGGATGACGGTATCATTGTATGTGTCAGGTTCCTATAAGGTGTCAGGATGTCGCCATCTATTTCTCCATGGAGGAGTGGGAGTATTTAGAAGGACACAAAGATCTGTACAAGGACGTCATGATGGAGGTTCCCCAGCCCCTCACATCACCAGGTAATAGACAGGACTAAATACACACGGCCTATAATTATCTGTATGTAAAAAATGAATTCAGTCCCTGTAGGTGTTTCTTCCAGATCTATCCAGTAAGAGGACAACACCAGAGAGATGTCCCCGTCCTCTTCTTCCACAGGATTGTAAACAAGAAGATCCCAATGTTCCTCAGGATCATCAGGTAGATGGAGAGAAGGTGTCATGAGATCTCCCCTATGATGTGTAGACGGCTGTGAAGGTCTTGTGCTCAGTCTTGTTTTATCCACCAGGATTATATGTTTTATACTTGTGTTATGAGAATTGTGGAGATGGCAGGATTAGAGCCGATCATACATGTGACTTCTCCATCTGTCTGTGACTTCTACAATATTTGTTTCAGGGTGAAGATCTGACCCATATTAAAACTACAGAGACATATGTGAGGGGTGATGAGCGGTGTAAAGAGGAGATTCCTACATATGACTACCCAGGTGAGTAGTAACCACTAAATGCAGAGAAGTCACAGATTCTTCTCAGTCACCGGCTGTGGCTGCTTTATCGGTGGTGTAGTCCGGCCGTATCACAATCGTGTGATCACCATTTTCCCTCTAGACCACAACATTTTCCTCCATCCAAAAATGTTCACATTACTTTGTGTAATTGTAAAAGTCCTTTTCTGTAGAACTTACAACCTGGAGGATCTATCTACCCCCTGGGATTAGTAGACGCTGACCGTTACCTGCCCAGATCTGTAAACTACAAAGCCAAATGACAGCATACGTAGAAAGTGCTGACAAGTGAGAAAATCACTTGAAGGAAAATATTCTGATGGACCTGTAAGAGAAAGCGGAGGGTAATGATGCTGTTGGCTTCCTAGATCCCTGATATCTTATTGGATGAATCTACCTTCTCTCCCTTCTGTGCGGCTGAATGTTCTCATATGGTCCCTACAAGACCAGGTCCAGTCTTTCTGGCCAAACTTCACTTTTATGATCGACAACATTAAATGTGCAGTGAGGGCCAAGTGTGAATTTCTGTACAATAACAACGGAGTTTCCCTTTATCTCGACTTTTCAAACTATCTTCAAACAGGATTGTGATAGACTACATAAATAACATTACACCTGTGCCATGATATGTCTCTAAGCTGTGCGTGGCTGATGGCTGTAATATACATCTATTCACGCTTGCAGGAGATGTGGTGGCATGGCTCCAGCCCTGGTTTCATGGATTCACTCCATGTCATAAATTACATTATGTTTCCATCCTAAGGAATTCAGATTCCTGCACAATCGCTCCTGAAATGGGGGCACTAATACTTTCTCTACTCTTCTGGTCAGGACTCATCATACCTCCAATGGTCCACCATAAATGAGTGCGACTCCAGTTTAGTGATGGAGCTCTCCCTTATATATACGTTGTTGTTGGGGATGTAACATATCTTTTATTCTGTCTTTTTTACAGGTTCATTCTATATGATAGTTTGATTATGGTGGGATTGGCCTGACTCACTTATGTGACTCTGTAATTCCATGGTGGTCTTTAAAAGAAGGTCATCTCTGCACTATTATAAAAAGTTCTCTTTCAATGTCTAATATTTCTTTTTGAAATTTATCTGACAGGAAATATTGTCCCTTACGATAGTTTAGATGATGAAGAGCCACCGAGCCCCAGACTCTAATTACCCCCGAGAGGTTTCACCACTAGTTTCTCACTATTTACTGAGAAGACTGTTCAGTTCCATCATTTCAGTAGATGTGTTACTGTCTATACTCACAGTTTTTGACTTCAGTAATCCTCTGATTTAACCCCTTCCTGCAGTCAGTTTTTTGTTCCTAATCAGGCCCCATTTTTCAAATCTGACGTGTGTCACTTTATGTGGTGATAACTTTTGGAATTCTTCACAAAGGATAATAGGAAACAAATGGACCTTAAAAATTATTTCCAACTACTCTTGAATGTGACAATCCCCTATATACGGTTGTAGACTACTGTCTGGGCACATGGCAGGTTAAGAAGGGAAGTAGCGCCATTTAG
The DNA here is from genome assembly GCF_046119375.1 of Phyllobates terribilis. NCBI lineage: Eukaryota > Metazoa > Chordata > Amphibia > Anura > Dendrobatidae > Phyllobates > Phyllobates terribilis. The sequence goes on along the minus strand of NW_027362772.1, from coordinate 11,382,430 downwards.
CTATTTGAATGCAGATCTTGCAGATCTTGCAGATCCCAGAGGAGATGGGACACAACATTTGCAGAAACCTTAATATGACAAAATGGCAGAAAACCAGAGCAATAGAAATCCCCATAAAGTGACTCCATTTTGGAAATTATAACCCTCAGTGAATTAATCTATAGGAGTAGTGACTATAGTAATGCCAAATACATGGATGATAAATGTGTTTTGGGCGCACTGCAAGGCTCAGAAGAGAGGGGGAGATCTGACTGTGGGAGAGCGGATATTGCTGGGTTGGTTTATGGATGAGTAGAAGTTTTTATTGATATCATTTTCATCTACATAACATTGTTTGGTGGCTTCTTATTCCATATTTTGGAGGCAGAATGCACAAACAGTTGAACACGACGCTCCACTGGTTCATCCTATGAAGTTTTCTATTAGACTGTGAATTGTCATTCACTGTCATTCTGTCAATAAGTTGTCATTTCTGCAGACATTTTAAGTAGAAATGTTCAAAAATATAAATTTCCAGGTTGTTTTATTCAAAATGAATAATTGTGTTTTTTCTTGGCAGATGACTGTACCAGGAGATCAGAGGGACAGGAGATTTTTATATCAGATGATCTTCAGATCCCACAGGATACAACTGAAGTGAATGCCATTACTCCAGATCTACCATCATCCCTTCACATCAGAGATCTGTCATCTGATCCTATGAAACAGGTCCTGTCTTCTGATTCATTACCGACTACTAAGGAAAATCAAAATAAAAGAATAAGATTTGAAAAACGAGCTGCTCCTAAATCAAAGAAGTCATTTTCACTTTCAGAAAATGGAAATAGTTTGACCCTCGAAAAGTCTATAAGTCAAAAAATACACACAGTGGACAATAGATTTTTTTGTTCCAAATGTGGGAGATGTTTTAACCGTAAATCAGTTTTGGTTATTCACCAGAGAACCCACACAGGGGAGAAGCCTTTTTCCTGTTCAGAATGTGGGAAATGTTTTAACCTGAAATCAGATCTTGTTAGACACCAGAGAACTCACACAGGGGAGAAGCCTTTTTCCGGTTCTGAATGTGGGAAATGTTTTATCCAGAAATCAGATCTTGTTAGACACCAGAGAACTCACACAGGGGAGAAGCCTTTTTCATGTTCAGAATGTGGGAAATGTTTTCACCGGAAATCAGCTTTAATTAAGCACTAGAGAACTCACACAGGGGAGAAACCTTTTTCCTATTCTTTTCTTTTTTTTAATCCAATAAATTTTTGAGTTTTTTTCATTAGTTTTTTTTTTTTTTACAAAACAAGAAACCAGTACATACAATAATAAAATAACATACATGCATCTCTCCGATATATCCTTTCAGCTTGCCCATTACCGTCTGATAACTTGCAGTTACTATATCTTACAATTAACATTCCACATTCTTGAAATCTCTTATATAAGCATAATATTGTAATAAACATTATAATCCTATACACATATAGGTGTGCTATATTACCCAGACCACGTGTTAAGGAATTCCAATACACAATGAAACATTAGACCTCATCAATGCCTCCCTTCCTCCATAAGTCAAATTGTCTCTCCAGCAATAACCCCCTTGATGGCATTCCAGGTGTATCCAACCATAAGTCTCATATTTTCTCAAATGTATTCATTGAGTTTCATTTTTGATATACCCCTTTTACTAATCTGATAATATTATTTATCCTATTTTTGAGTTCAGTAATTTCTGGGGGTGAGGGGTTAATCCATTTGGATGCAATATGTTTCCTAGTTTGAAGTAAAATACGTGAAATCCCTATTGAAATTGGATGAAATTCCATATAACCTTCTAATATACCTAATAGGCATTTTTTGGGTCTGGTTGAATATCTATTTTATATACCCTCTTTATAATAGACAGAACTCCTTTCCAGCATTTACCTGACTCCCGGCATTCCCATAGCGTATGTAATAGGCCCGCAGCATCCATTTTACATCGTGGACATTCAGCATCAGTCCGGTATCCTATGTTGCATAGGAATCTTAGTATTTCCCTTCTCTAATACCAACTTAACAAAAATATTATTTTTTACCCAAAAGGGAGTCCATTTTGATTGTGCATTAAATGAATGCCGAAACTGTAAATATCTATAGAATTGTTTGTCAACCCAAATCCCCCCTTTAATTGATCAAAGCACTTAAATATCCCTTCAGACAATATGTTTTATATCGTATATACCGTATTTTTCGGACTATAAGATGCACTTTTTTCCTCCAAAATTTTGGAGGAAAGTAGGGGGTGCATCTTACAGTCCGAATGTGGCATGGGAATTGGATGTTTCGCCCCCAGCAGTTCTCCCCCGGGTGCATTTGGCCCCCAGGATTTTTTGCCCCCGCACATTTCACCCCCGCACATATCGCCCCCGGATGTTTCGCAACCAGCAGTTCGCCCCCGGATGTTTCGCAACCAGCAGTTCGCCCCTGGATGTTTGTATCCTGTTTTGCCCCCAGAATTTTGTGTTTGGATGTTTCGCCAGTTTGTCCTTGTGGTTCATAAATTCCCGTCCGTCATCAATCCACATGTCACCACAGTACTGTACAGAGTGCTGCACTATTGTGATATGTTAAATCAACTGTTTCCATCTGTAAAGCTCACAACTGATCGCGTTATAGTGTCAGAGCATTTTGCCCTCAATTTTAACAAGACATTTTCCAAAACATTTCTAAAACGCTTTTGTGTTACAAAAACATAACACGAAACAAATAAACGGATTAAAAAAATGTAGTGTGAATGAGGCCTGATTTATGTGGGGAATGTAAACCACTCTAAAATCTAAACATTTTGTGAACTTTTACCTGACCCAGCTGCTTTTTTGCAAGTTTTGTTGCAGATGTGACAATTTGCAGGTCAGGTGTCCTGCAAGTTGCATTAGACGAGCTTTTATTCCATCTTTACATCAGAATATAGCAGTGTCTAAAATCTCTACAAAGAGAGAGGTGTACGAGCACAAAAAAATCAGTCAGCTTTCACAGCAATTCACTGTCTACAAGTATGAATTCAGTTCTATCCAAACGTGGGAAGAAGAAGTCGGTCTACGAGAATCACATTTACGTATTTTCCAAACGAACGTCTGACGACGTCCATTCCATCTGGGTGTGTGAAAAACGGTCGACTTGCAAGGGACGTGTTTGGACCAATGAAGCATCTGGTGAAGTGGTGAAAGTAACCGATCCCCACAACCACGCAGCACAAACAGCAAGACCCGAAGCAATCCGACTTGCCAATGAGGCGGTCACCAGGGCAAGGACAACACAGGAGACCCCACAACAGATTCTCACAGAAGTCATTTCAGGAGCCCATTCTAATGTTGTAGCACTTCTCCCAAGGAAAGCATCACTGAAGAGAACAATACGATTATCAAGGCAACTTGGCAATATTCCAAGGTTGCCCCAAACCCTTGATCAACTTGTTATTCCCCAGGAGTTCCAGGAGATCAATATTGATGGTATCCAGCAGCAGTTCCTTCTGCACGACTCTGGTAAGCATTTAACATTTCCATTATGCAGAATTATTGCAAAGTTTATGTTGCACAAATGTGAAAAATTCTATATTACAAAGTGCTGATATAGAATACTATGTGATTTTTTTGCCTTAAAGGGAAACTTTGAGGATAGTATAATGTAGGGTGAGGCCTACTGATTCCAACTATGCCTCATTTGTTTAGTTGCAGTCTGATTCTCTGCTCAGCTTCAAAGTAGAAGTCCTGCCTTTGAGATACAGTGGTCTGCCATATTCATAAGCCGAGTGGTAACCTTGTCCACCAACCATGATTTGCAGGTATCCAGCCATTGTCAATCACAGCCAGAGGACAAGGTTGTCGCATCAAACCCGCATCACTAGATATCAATTTTAGTGTAGAATTTTCTGCTATAAAATAGCTGCAGATTGTCTGCTGCAACTACTTAGTGCAGGTGAATGTACCTTAAGGATTCATTAACATGTCTCCTAACCTCTGTGGATTATCCACAACTGTAGATATACAGCTATTCTGGTGTAGAGAATTCTACGCCAAAATCTCCATTTAGCTCTATGGATTTAGGTGCAGGTTTTAGTGCAGAATTTTAGCCCCTTGTCTGAATGGCTGGAATCTTCTTTGCATAATGGCAGCATACATTCACATGCAGGGTCATAAGTAGCTTGGCCCTAGCCCCATAGCAAAGTTTTGAAAGGGCCTGGGCCCCCCTTCCTCCGCGATGCCCTGCCCCCTTTAGCCACGCCCCCTGCCAACAGCCTGAAATGAAGTTCCAATGCTGAATTAGTGCTGGGAAGAGGGTACACCATGCTCCGGTAGGTGCCTGTCACTTACTGGAGCATGGCAGGGGGTTAATTAATATTCACCACCTGCTGCCACACGCTCCGTTCCTCTGCTTTGATACAGGACCTGGAATGATGTATGTAATCATGTGATCGCTCACGTCTCAGGATCTGCATCAAAGCAGAGTGAGGAAAGCAGCGCCGCAGCAGGCGGTGAGTATTCATTTATCCTTGCCATGCTCCAGTAGGTGACAGGCACCTACCAGAGCATGGTAGATCCAGGGGGCCCGGTGTTCATGGGCGCATTACACCCCTTGGCGGCAGGCCCCCTGAGGGTCCAGGGGCAGTGGCGTCCCCTGCCTACATGGTAGGTACGCCACTGCTGCACTGCATGCCATTTTTTTTAACTGTGCATTTTTTCCTCAGCATGTGGATGGGATTTAGACATTTACGCTGCATATGACCCCGACCTAATGAACCATTGAGTTAGTATGCTTTTTTTTCACAAATACGTCTTACATGTTTGCTCGTTTTTCCTGATGTAAACCTTTTATTATCATGGAATTCTGCATTTTGCTAGTTTCTGGTGCCCTTTATCCTTTCACAACTTTGAAAATGTGACATTTTTGAAGCTTGGAAGCATTTTTAAACAGGAATATATCATTTTCCACTGGGACAATACATGTCGTAGAAAAAACTATTGTTTAGCCCCTTCACACCAGATTTTGCTTCAGTTTTAAGTTTCTGTTATAAATTCTGAAAATCTGAAGCAAAATGTGAGTTTTTAATGTGAGATATGAACAACGGATGCTTCTGATGAGGAAAATTTTTTGTGAATTCATCCCGAAATTCTCTGTCTGCTACTTGTTACTTTTTATTTTGTCTCTCATTATTTCCTGTACTAATACTTTCACTTTTAATTAGGAAGTGGACACAGCCATATCTTGATTTGTGGAACAAGAGACAATCTCCATCTACTGGCACAAAGTAAAGAGTGGTTTGCTGATGGCATGTTTTTCAGTACACCAGCCCTGTTCAAGCAACTTTATACAATCCATGTAGTCCACAGCGGCCTTGTTGTTCCTGTAGTGTACGCCTTGCTGACGGACAAGAGCCGTTCAACGTACCAGAGGTTGCTACAAGAGCTGAAGAACATGCAACCTGGACTGCAGCCACACAACCTGGACTGCAGCCACACAACCTGGACTGCAGCCACACAACCTGGACTGCAGCCACACAACCTGATGTTGGATTTTGAACTAGCTGGAATTCAGGCATTTGAGAGTGAATTCCCCAACCTTGAGAAGACCGGTTGCTTCTTCCACCTATCACAGTCAGTTTGGCGTAAAGTTCAAAATGAAGGACTCAAGGTGCAATATCAAAGTGACCATGAATTTGCTCGTTGGATACGCATGATACCTGCCCTTGCCTTTCTACCACCACAGAATGTTGTGCCTTCATTTGAAGACTTAGTGGAAAATCCTGATTTTCCACAAGAAGCAATACCCATTGCCAACTATTTTAAAGATACCCATATGGTCGAATTACTCGCAGAGGACATCAGGCACCTTTGTTTCCAGTTCAACTTTGGAATATGTATGATCGAACAAGATGTGCAAGATTTAAACAATAGAAGCTTGATAGATTATCTGAGAGGCATTGCCTACAGCTTTGAATTTTAGTTTATGGTCACATATTTAGCTGTAAAATAATTCAAACATTAACACCTGCAATTTTTCTTTTCTTTCCTCTTTTTCTCTAACCCTTCCCCCTCTATACCCTTTATGTTTCTTGATTAACAGTTTTAATTTATACAGTTAAAGCGTAACTCTAAAAAAAAAAAAAAAAAAAGTTTTGCTGTGTTATAGTACCTGCGGCACTGATCTTCTTTTCCAATGGAGATCCCCTTCCAGCAACTTCACTTCTGTGAGAAAAGTCCCATCCAAGTTCCAGCAGCAGGCTCCATGTGATGCAGGATTTCAGTGGCTACTAAGGAGGTCGTTTCGTCGTCTTAGCAGAACTTGTAGACGGACTCTAGGGGGCTTGACTACACGGGGTGTGCAACTGTCAGGCCTCTTTCAGACTAACAGTTTTGCTGGCGATTATCGCAGCAGTTTAAAAACCGCGGTGGTAATTGCCGGCAAAACCACTAGATAGCACTTGATTTGCTCAATGCAAGTCAATGGGCTCAAATCGCGGGAAAACTGTGCAGCAGAAAGCTGCGCGGTTTTACATTTTAAAACATGTTCTATCTTCTTGGCGATTACCGCTGCGGTTTTAAACTGTCGCGGTAATCGCCAGGAAAACAGCAAGTCTGAAAGAGGCATCAAGTGCTCCCTATGATGTATACAGGGCTGCTGGTTCACAGCCCCCTGCAAAGCTCCCCAACTCCCCATGTGCTCAGTGCTTTACTGGCTTTACACAGGGCGGGGGGAGCCTCCTCTTGTCCAGGCACATGAGGGGAGGGGGAAGGGGAACTTTCCAGAGGGCTGTGAACGAGCAGCCCTGAATGTATCACAGGAAGCCTGAATCCATCCACAATTTCTGCGACCAAGGGGGCCCAACTTCCTTAGTAACCACTGAAATCCTGCAGCACATAGAGCCTGCTGCTGTAACTTGGATGGGACTTTTCACACAAAACTAAATAAAATTTAGAAAAAAATTATATTTAAAAAAAAAAGCTGCTGGAATGGGTCTCCATTGGAAAAGATCAGTGCCACGGGTACTATAACACATCAAAAAAATATATTTTTTTTTTTTTTGGAGTTACGCTTTAAATATATTGTTCTGCAATGTTGGTTGGTTTGACCAATTGTTAATATTTTTCTGTCTGTAAAGTTACTTATCTAGAAAATTTAAAGTTTTGGAATTAAAAAAAAAACGTAACTTGACCACATTTATACATCTTAGACCCAAAATATGATTAGTGAGAAGTGAACCTGCTAAAGTTCAGTTCGGGCAGTTCCGTCCCAAACACACAAGAAAATCCGAGTTTGGGTTCAGCACCCCCAAACTATCAACTCCATTGAACTCAATGGATATGGAGACTCAGAGGAGTGGAGGATCTGTCCACCACATCCTCATCACTGACAAGATAGTAAAAAGAAAATATATATATTGATACTTACCCCTTTGCTGAGGTACCGGCAGACGCGGAGGGTCCTCTTCCATGCACTTCCACATTGTGTGAATATGTCATCGTACCCGAGGGAATCCCTTTCAGGATTCCTAGCTAGGGATCCCCTTGGTCAAGAAGACTCTCCACGCAGGTTGGGACCTCAGCGAAGGGGAGAGAAGCGATTTTTATTTTCTGATGAGCAAACTCCGAACATTGCCTGTTTGGGGTCGGTGTGGTTGAACCCGAGCAGACAATGTTTGATACGAACCCTGAACTTTCCAGATCGGGTTTGCTCATCACTAGATACAGTATGATATGTAATGGATGACAAAAAGAAGCCATTAAATGTAACACCAGATCTCATCGAGGCACTGCGCATGCGCAGCAGTGTCTTGGTGAGAGGAGAGGCATCCTGCCCCCGGGATTGACTGATAAATGGGGCAGGAGTGACGTCATGTCAGTGAGCGGCCGGGAGACATTAGGCCTCACTGCCGCGGCATTCATCATGCTTCATGGATCAGTGATCCAGGCAAGGTGAAAAGACAGCCGGAAGCAGGAGAAGACGTCACGGGGAACCGCTAGACTGCACTCCAGGACCCAAGGAGCTGCAGCTGCGACAGGTAATTATGTCAGTTTTTTTGTGTTCTAGGGTGATAATACTCCTTTAAGGCCAGCCAGAAGAGACACTGGGTGAGCTGCTGAAAAGGCAGCCACAGGTTCCACTGGAGCACAATTCTACAGCCTGCCACTGCTACTCACCGAGCCCAGGTTTCAGAAAGTTTTTTACCCAGCAATTGTGGTCCGGTATATTTTACCCCCAGGTATGTTCAGCCCTAGATGTTTTGTTCCATGCATGTTGACTCCAAAAGCTGAGGGTGAAACATCTGGGGTCAAAATGCTAGGGGCGAAACATCAGATGGCGATACATCCAGGGACAAAATGCAGTAGGTGAAACATCCGGGGGCGAAGCATTCGAAATGTGAGGGGGCGAAAAGTGCAGGGTGAAGCGTGCTGGAGGGAATCATACGGGGGCGAAACATCCAGGGGCGAAAAGTGCGGGTGTGAAACGTGCGGGGGCGAAACGTACGGGGGCGAATCTTCCTGGGGGCGAAATGTGCGGGGGGCGAAATGTACCTGGGGCAAACTGCTGGGGGGCGAACTGCCGGGGGCGAAACTTCCTATAACCGTCTCCTGCCCCTCTCTCTCATCTGCCTCCACAGAGATCGCTCCCTCTCCTACCTCTGGCAGGCACAGGCAGGCACAGGGCAAGATGGCGCCGAGGTTCCTGCTCCCGACGAGTCTCCCAGAAGAAAGGCCTCCAGGACCGTCACAGACACTGCTGCAGCGGCGCTTGCGGGCGCTGCAGACCGGGCTCTTCGCGGACCCATGCCTCACAGGTAGTTGCCCGGTATAGCAATATTTTTGCCCATGTTTGATAAGGGCTCAGCGGGAGCTCTTCAGCCGCGCGTCCTCTCAGTCCGATATCCGGCTATGCCCCCCCAGCATCCTTGTTTTAAAGATTGCGTGAATAAAGCAGAATAATTTTACCTCACACAGTGTGCCACCTGTTCATCTCTTTGTTGCATCATTCATGAGGACTATTGCTTTGGTGGTGCTGCACCTGTGACATGTGGAAGCCATACAGCTGACTCATAGTCCAAGGCTCCTAAAAGAGGTAGGAGCTGTATGCATAGTGCTGGTTTTCTGAACTTTACTTACAGTAGTAGGGCCCCTCCCCACTGAAAACACTATCCTCAAAAATAAAATACATCACAGCAGTAATAAAATCCTTTAATTAGCCCCTACAGTAATAATGTCCCACATCCTGCTCCCATATGTACTCCATTCTGGACCCCATATGTTCTCCACTCCTGGCCCCATGTGACTTATCTTGCCTGCATGTCTCTAAAGTCTACCCCCATGTGTCATCTCCCATTCTACCTCATGTCTCTACTCCCATTCTGCCCCATGTCTCTTCTCCCATTCAGCCCCCATGTCTCTTCTACCATTCTGCCCCATGTCTCTTCTCCCATTCAGCCCCCATGTCTCTTCTCCAATTCTGCCCCCATGTCTCTTCTACCATTCTGCCCCATGTCTCTTCTCCCATTCAGCCCCCATGTCTCTTCTCCAATTCTGCCCCTATGTCTCTTCTCCCATTCTGCCCTTATGTCTCTTCTCCCATTCTGCCCTTATGTCTCTTCTCCCATTCTGCCCTTATGTCTCTTCTCCCATTCTGCCCCCATGTCTCTTCTCCCATTTCGCTCCCATGTCTCTTCTCCCATTCTGCTCCCATGTCTCTTCTCCCATTTCGCTCCCATGTCTCTTCTCCCATTTCGCTCCCATGTCTCTTCTCCCATTCTGCTCCCATGTCTCTTCTCCCATTCCACTCCCATGTCTCTTCTCCCATCCTGCCCCCATAGCTCTTCTACAATTCTGCCTCCATGTCTCAAAAAAAAAAGTTCCTCCTCACCTTGCTGCTTCTCCAGCGGAGACGCTCCTTCGTTGATTTGAAGCACAGACGTTAGCCAGTTACAGGCCGACAGTGACGTCATACACCAGCAACATGCACACGGACGTCAGCTACCGGCCTGTGATTGGCTGGCGACTTAACTATTGAGGTGCGGGAAAACTCCCACACGGCAATAGATTTAAAGTGAACCTGTGTCTGAGGACGCAAGTTCAGTTCACTGGGGCCCGGTGAGCAGACGTCTGGGCCCCTCTACTCACCGGGCCCCATATGCAAGTAAGGGCAGTAATGCTCTGAAGGCGACCCTGCTGACAATAAACTGGTCTAAATCCGCTCCTTTGGATTCCAGGAGTACTGCTATTTGGGAGAGTCTATCCAATATTCCAGTAGTTCACAAATTTACTTGAAATAAAATAAATCTCACTGCGCTGATAGGACAGTGTTGTACACTGTATTATCCCTTAGGTGTATACCTAGGAATGAGTACCTTAACAAAAATAAACAGAAAAGTGAATGTACAGTTAGTTTCTGAAATGTGTAAGGGAAAGCACGGTGTCTCCAGGCATCCGCACCTTGTGAAGATTGTGACGTCACACGCCATTTGCTTCCTCGCGCACCAACACGTGTCATGTCGGTCATCGGCCGGGACCTCCTGAACACTGCAGTGGACTTTGTTTGCTAGACACATCTAGCAGGAGCTACCAGCAGGCATCACGCATTGGAGCCCTCGTCCATATCAGAATATACATCAGAACAGAGAGTTGTGGATGGACATTTGCTCCACAAATACCTATCACACTGATTTTTTTATCACTACAATTCAATTGAGTCCATTCACTTCCATTTTTGTTGAGGTACTCTCTCCTAGGTATATCCCTAAGGGATTATACAATGTTCAACACTGTCCTATTAGCACGGTGAGATTTATTTTATTTCAGGTCAATTGAGTAGTGCACTTTGAGCAGGGGTGCTTTTTCCACTTGCAGCTTTTAGGATAGAAATCACAATTTAGGAGGGCGGATGTGTGTTTCAGTTCAGAAATTTAAGTATCTGGGGATTTACATTACTAATAAACCACAGGAGCTTATTCCCTTAAATCTAAGTCCACTGGTTATTAAAATGAGGAACAAAGTGTGTATATGGGAAAAACTACCGGTGTCAGCCTTGGGTAGAGTAAACCTCATTAACATGTGCTTAATGCCATGTATTCTATACGTTGTACATAACTCACCTCTCTGGATTCCTAAATACTGGTTTAGGCAAATGCACAACAGCTTTAGAGACTTTGTGGAAGAGAGGGACCCTTAGAATAAAACCGGAAAAATTGCAATTACCAAAAAATCAGGGGGGTAGCTTTGTCTTATATACAGTGGGTACGGAAAGTATTCAGACCCCTTTAAATTTTACACTCTTTGTTTCATTGTAGCCATTTGGTAAATTCTAAAAAGTTCATTCTTTTTCTCATTAAAGTACACTCTGCACCCCACTGAAAAAAAACATAAATGTAGAAATTTTTGCAAATTTATTAAAAAAGTAAAATTGAAATATCACATGGCCATAAGTATTCAGACCCTTTGGTCAGTACTGAGTAGAAACACCCTTTTGAGCTAGTACAGCCATGAGTCTCCTTGGGAATGAAGCAACAAGTTTTTCACACCTGGATTTGAGGATCCTCTGATATTTTCATTGAAGATCCTCTCCAGTTCCGTCAGGTTGGATGGTGAACGTTGGTGGACAGCCATTTTCAGGTCTCTCCAGCGATGCTCAATTGGGTTTAGGTCAGGGCTCTGGCTGGGCCAGTCAAGAATGTTCACAGAGTTGTTTTCAAGCCACTCCTTTGTTATTTTAGCTGTGTGCTTAGGGTCTTGTTGGAAGGTGAACCTTTGGCCAAGTCTGAGGTCCAGAGCACTCTGGCAGAGGTTTTTATTCAGGATATGTCTGTACTTGGCAGCAGTCATGTTTCCTTTAATTGCAACCAGTCGTCCTGTCCCTGCAGCTGAAAAACACCTCCATAGCATGATGCTGCCACCACCATGTTTCACTGTTGGGATTGTATTGCGTAGGTGATGAGCAGTGCCTGGTTTTCTCCACACATACCGCTTAGAATTATCACCAGAAAGTTCTATCTTCGTCTCATCAGACCAGAGAATCTTATTTCTCATAGTCTGGGAGTCCTTCATGTGTTTTTGAGCAAACTCTGTTCGGGCTTTCATATGTCTTGCACTAAGGAGAAACGTCCGTCGGGCCACCCTGCCATAAAGGCCCCACTGGTGGAGGGCTGCAGTGATAGTTGACTTTGTGGAACATTCTCCCATCTCCCTACTGCATCTCTGGAGCTCAGCCACAGTGATCTTGGTGTTCTTCTTTACCTGTCTCACCAAGGCTCTTCTCTCAGTTTGGCTGGACAGCCAGGTCTAGGAAGACTTCTGGTGGTCCCAAACTTCTTTCATTTAAGGATTATGGAGGCCACTGTGCCCTTAGGAACCTTGAGTAATGCAGAAATTCTTTTGTAACCTTGGCCAGATCTGTGCCTTACCACAATTCTGTCTCTGAGCTCCTTGGGCAGTTCCTTTGAGCTCATGATTCTCATTTGGTCTCACATGCACTGTGAGCTGTGAGGTCTTATATAGACAGGTGTGTGCCTTTCCAAATCAAGTCCTATCAGTTTAATTAAACACATTTGGACTCCAATGAAGGAGTAGAACCATCTCAAGGAGGATTACAAGGAAATGGACAGCATGTGACTTAAATATGAGTGTCTGAGCAAAGGGTCTGAATACTTATGACCAGGTAATATTTCAGTTTTTCTTTTTTAATAAATTTGCAAACATTTCTACATTTCTGTTTTTTTTAGTCAAGATGGGGTGCAGAGTCTACTTTAATGAGAAAAAAATGAACTTTTTAACATTTACCAAATGGCTGCAATGAAACAAAGAGTGAAAATTTAAAGGGGTGTGAATACTTTCTGTACTCACTGTATGGGGGTACTACTTAGCTTCCCAATTTCAGCATTTCTAAGGCTGGACACTGAAGGTGGCCCAGGAAGCTGGATCGATTATATTAAAATACTTGGGGAGGGGAGGAAGAATTTACTGGAGATACTGGAATCACACAAATTTGTAGGTAGGTAGCTGGAGTATATAACCTACCCAGTAACTGGTACATAAAATTTAGTGGACATGTAAAAGGCTGTTTGGAATGACATACCTGCTCAAAGTACATGCCTATGTGGTATAACTTTAATCTAGAGGAGTTGCGGAGATTGGAGGGATTCGGAGAATGGAAGAATCAGGGATTGGAATATGTGCATCAGCTATACTGGGATAACAATGTCAAGTAGTTCAAACAGCTGAAACGGGAGTTTAATTTGCGTGAATCTGAATTCCTTAAATACTTGGAATTAAGATACGCAATGCATGCTCAGGAAGCCATCTCTGATCTTTCTATATCCTCTAATGGGCTGTTAGACTTCGTAGTACAGGCAAAATTATTGAAGGGAATCATCTCTCGGGTATACAACTCATTGTTGCTAAAACTTTTGGGTGACCCCATGTCTCAGGTTCGGATTAAGTGGAAGGAGGATGTGGGTAGCATTTCTACAGAGGAACGGAACAAGGTGCTGGAATCTCCATAGTTGCTTTCAATAATCACGTCGCAAAGAAGGTCTCAACTGTTTCTAGTTCATAGAGTTTATGGGATTCTCAAGGTATTGTATAGAATGGGCCTAAAGATGTGTGGCTGTTGTCAGTGTTTCAGGGAAGAATATGCGGACCTGATGCAAATGTTTTGGACATGCCCGAGACTGGTGGGGACTTGGGAGGGGAGGGGGAGGAGGGGTGTTAGGTAGATTGTCATGGAGATATTGAGAAAATATTAACAATTTCTCCCAAACCCATCTTCCCTCTCACCCCTCCGTTATCCACCATTTTTAAAAGAGAAGAGCTGACACTTGGACCATCTGTCTGTATGCAAATTAACACTCATGAGAAGTTCCTTGTAAACAAATGCTAGCTGCTAACCAAATTAAAATGCGAGGGAAGTTTCCTCTGACACAGACTTGTGATAAATGTACATCTAGCCAAGGAAGATTAGTTCCCGGGAATTCAACAGAGCTCTGCAGACTGCCAGAGCCGATATGAAGTATGGAGTATCTTCAGTTCTATACTTCTGATACTAATGGGACCCATATTTTGAGTGGCAGGGTCAGCTGGGGAACAATATGGATATTTTCTCATTACTGTAAGCCCCTCGGTGGGGCTGTGGTGCAAAAGTAACAAAATAGCAGACCGCAACTGTGTCATGTGTGGTCTCTACCGGAAGGTAAATTCATAACGGAAAAAATGGTATCACTTTCGGGCCTCTATGATCAACCAACGATAAACAGATATTTAAAAAAAAATGTGCAGGCTAGAGCCCAGCACACGTGATGTCATCCCATGGGGTGTGTGGGCACGTCTCCCTTTAGGCATAAAAGAATCTACGGAGGATGGAGTAGTAGTCATTGCTGGAAGTATATATTTAGTCTAAGCAACGGATCCCGTTCGGTAACGGTCAAGTCATAGGAGAGCTCCCTTCCAGCTATATATTGAGTCGTCTCTGTGAACGTATAGTAAGTTTTTTTTAATCCTGTTTTATTTGTGTAATTGCATATGTATTGTATTGTCCCCTTTTGTAAAATCTTGTATATTTTTCATAAACATTGCTTCCCTTTTGGATTAAATATAAAATTTAATAGCTCTGTTTCTTTAGCTCTGTAATCGTTCCCTCAACCGAAGTCACAAGCTACCAGAACGCAGGCATCCGGCCAGGCCTGTATTATATTTCAAACTCGGCCAGTGGTGGCAGCGAATAATAATAATTGGGCTATCGCGAAGCTGGCAATAACCGTACAGGGGCGTATACACATATTCCATGTGTTGGAATCCGGAGGTGTGACTCCATTCGCTTTCTGCACGCTTGCCGATATCTGCGTAGTGAGTAGTCTGGATCGTGTGCCCACGGATCACTGACGAAATCCTGACAGAATGACGACAGCGGTGAGATATTGTATGATCTCCCCGGTGTTGTCCCTGTGGAACCCTGACATAGATTAATAGCAGAAGTGTTTAATATTCAAACCACTCTTAGTGCGAAAACCTGTGTGTTCGTATTAACGGGGGAGGTGGGAGGATCTCCCCAGGTACAGTTAGCTATTGTTAAAATACTCTGCCAGACTAGAAGATCCATCCATTGCCAAACACTAGCTGGCAACCAGACAACCCTGTGTAGAAGAAGTGGTCCAAGCTCTCAACTCTACTATTTTAATGGAAAAAAAGGTTTACATCAAGAGGGGACGATTGGTACATTGGGTAAAGTATGGGGAGACTGGATTAGGTGCACAGCTGTGGTTTCGGAAGAGCTGGCTAGAGATGTCTTATTTAATTTACTGATCGTATAAATTATGATCATCACCGGTCTGGGTAGTAGGTTGATGTACTTGAGTAACACCTACTTGAGTATGGGTATGGTTTTACTGTAATGTACACTGTCAGACGGTGGGGAGGGTGGATGTTATTTCTGGGTTGGGAACGGGAGAACTATATGGTCGTTATTTGAATGACATTGAATGAGCAATTGGTTTATATAGGTACAATTCCTGTACATGTACTGTATGACGACATGTAAAATAATTATTCTGCTGTAAACTATGTTATTTGGTGTTCAATAAAGTTTACTGATTAAAAAAAAAAATTCTCACATTCTGATCATGACAAAGGCTTCTCCCCTGTGTGAATTCTCTGGTGATTAAGAAGAGATGATTTCTTCACATAACATTTCCCACATTCTGAACAGGAAAAAGGCTTTTCCCCTGTGTGGGTTATCTGGTGCTTAACAAAAGCTAATTGATGTCTAAAATATTTCCCACATTCTTAACATGAAAAAGGCTTCTTCCCTGTGTGGGTTCTCTGGTGGCTATCAAGATGCGATTTCTGGATAAAACATTTCCCACATGCTGAACATGAAAAAAATCAGCAATTTTGAAAATTTGAATTTTTATGCCCTTAAACCAGAGAGATACAGTACAGACACACCTTCTCATTTAAAGATTTTTCTGTATTTTCATGACTATGAAAATTGTACATTCACACTGAGGCATCAAAACTATGAATTAACACATGTGGAATTATATACTTAACAAAAAAGTGTGAAACAACTGAAAATATGTCTTATATTCTAGGTTCTTCACAGTAGCCACCTTTTGCTTTGATGACTGCTTTGCACACTCTTGGCATTCTCTTGATGATCTTCAAGAGGTAGTCACCGGAAATGGTTTTCACTTCACAGGTGTGCCCTGTCAGGTTTAATAAGTGGGATTTCTTGCCTTATAAATGGGGTTGGGACCATCAGTTGTGTTGTGCAGAAGTCTGGTGGATACACAGCTGATAGTCCTACTGAATAGACTGTTAGAATTTGTATTATGGCAAGAAAAAAGCAGCTAAGTAAAGAAAAACGAGTGACCATCATTAATTTAAGAAATGAAAGTCAGTCAGTCCGAAAAATTGGGCAAACTTTGAAAGTGTCCCTAAGTGCAGTTGCAAAAACCATCAAGCGCTAGCAAGAAACTGGCTCACATGAGGACCGCCCCAGGAAAGGAAGACCAAGAGTCACCTCTGCTTCTGAAGATAAGTTTATCTGAGTCACCAGCCGCAGAAATCGCAGGTTAACAGCAGCTCAGATTAGAGACCAGGTCAATGCCACACAGAGTTCTAGCAGCAGACACATCTCTTCAACAACTGTTAAGAGGAGACTTTGTGCAGCAGGCCTTCATGGTAAAATAGCTGCTAGGAAACCACTGCTAAGGACAGGCAACAAGCAGAAGAGACTTGTTTGGGCTAAAGAACACAAGGAATGGACATTAGACCAGTGGAAATCTGTGCTTTGGTCTGATGAGTCCAAATTTGAGATCTTTGGTTCCAACCACTTTGTCTTTGTGCAACGCAGAAAAGGTGAACGGATGGACTCTACATACCTGGTTCCCACCGTGAAGCATGGAGGAGGAGGTGTGATGGTGTGGGGGTGCTTTGCTGGCGACATTGTTGGGGATTTATTCAAAATTGAAGGCATACTGAACCAGCATGGCTACCACAGCATCTTGCAGCGGCATGCTATTCCATCCGGTTTGCGTTTAGTTGGACCATTATTTATTTTTCAACAGGACTATGACCCCAAACACACCTCCAGGCTGTGTAAGGGCTATTTGGCCAAGAAGGAGAGTGATGGGGTGCTACGCCAGATGACCTGGCCTCCACAGTCACCAGACCTGAACCCAATCGAGATGGTTTGGGGTGAGCTTGACCGCAGAGTGAAGGCAAAAGGGCCAACAAGTGCTAAGCATCTCTGGGAACTCCTTCAAGATTGTTGGAAGACCATTTCCGGTGACTACCTCTTGAAGCTCATCAAGAGAATGCCAAGAGTGTGCAAAGCAGTCATCAAAGCAAAAGGTGGCTACTTTGAGGAACCTAGAATATAAGACATATTTTCAGTTGTTTCACACTTTTTTGTTAAGTATAAAATTCCACATGTGTTAATTCATAGTTTTGATGCCTTCAGTGTGAATGTACAATTTCCATAGTCAAGAAAATACAGAAAAATCTTTAAATGAGAAGGTGTGTCCAAACTTTTGGTCTGTACTGTATATATTTTGAACCCAGAGGTGGGACACAGAATTTGATAACAGTAGGTCATCATATTGAATAAGTTGTCATTAGTCTTGAGCACAAGTGCTCGCTACTTGAGTTTGCATTTTTGTACACGGGTATGCACCATGTATCGCGGGTGCTCTAGTGACATGCTCGAGTCCCCGCCCGCATGTTTCATGGTTATTAGACACCCCAAAAAAAACATGCGGGGGATCGCTTGTGCATGGCAGGCAATTCCCGCAAGTTTTTTTTGGCTGTAAAACAGCTGCAAAACATATGGGGTGGAGACTCGAGCACCCGCAATACTCGGTGCATACCCAAGCTCCCGATGCAAACTGAAGTAGCGAGCACTTGCGCTCAACACTAGTCGCCATATTGTCGTCATTTTTTTCTTTACTGTTGAAAAAATCCCAACCCCAACACAATCCCAACCCTAGCACAACCCCAACCCAACCATAACCCTAGCCCAACCCCGACCCTAGCCCAACCATAACCCTAGCCTAACCCTGGCCCAACCCTAACCCTAGCCTAGCCCAACCCTAACCCTAGCCCAACCCTAACCATAGCCCAACCCTAACCATAGCCCAACCCTAAATCTAGCCCAACTCTAGAGTTTATTTTTTACGCCATTCCTCGTGTGGTATAATTGATTAGATGACTTTATTCTTCGGGTCGGTTCGATTACAGCGATACCAGAATCATATCAGTTTTTAATGACTGACAGCTGTCACACTAAAAGACGCTTTTTTTTTTTTGCAAAGACTAGTTTTTGCATCACCATATTTTGAGAGGTATAATTTTTCCACATTTTGGCTGACAGAGTCATGTGATGGCTTGTTTTTTGCAGGACAAGTTGACGTTTTTATTGGTACCATTTTCAGGCAAAGTGACATTTTTTGATCGCTTTCTATTCTGAGTTTTGGGAGGCAGAATAAACAAAAACCAACAATTCAGGAATTGTTTTTTTTTTTATGCCGTTCCGCGTGTGGTAGAATTGATAAGGCAGCATAATTCTTCGGGTCAGTACGTTTACAGTGGTAGCACATTTCCACTTTTATATCTTTTTTATGTTTTGGCGCTTTTACACAATAAAAACTATTTTATACAAAAAATATTTTTTTTGTATCTCTTTATTCTGAGAGCTATAACTTTTTTATTTTTTGGCTGATGGAGCCGTATGGCAGCTTGTTTTTTGGGGAACAAGGTGACGTTTTCAGCGGTACCATTTCTATTTGCATTCGTCTTTTTGATCGCATTTTATTGCATTTTTTATTTGGCGGTATGATGATAAAGCATTGTTTTTTGCTTTGTGTTTTTTTTTTTTACCGTGTTCACTAAAGGGGTTAACTAGTGGGACAGTTTTATAGGTCAGGTCGTTCGACCCGGCGATACCACATATGTGTAATTTTATTGCTTTTTTTTTCACAATAATATTTATTTATGGGTACAGTATATATATATATTTTTTTTTTTTATTATTTATTTAAATATTTGTACAATTTTTTTTTTCACTTTCTGAGACTTTTGGTACTTTTACACATTGTCCCACTATGGGACTTTCACTTTTCACATTCAGATCGCCTGTATAGCCTAGGAATGCAGCAGCATCTCTGTGCTATCCAGGCTGTCACAGCTGCAGAGGGAGAAGTTACTTTGGTCATGCACTGCGCATGACCAAAGTAACTTCCTGCTGTCTGGTGACCCGGATGTTGTCATGACGACATCGGGTCGTCATAACAACATCCGGGAGCCACCGCAGATAGCGTGGGACACCGGCAGAGGAGGTAAGTATCGACTCTTCCCTTTCCTTGACCTCGATCTCAGCATTTCGGGGGTTAATGTGCAGGGAGCGATGTGGGACCGCTCCCTGCACATAGTACCGGGTGTCAGCTGTGACAATCAGCTGACACTCAGCGGCGATCGGCCCGCACCGCTTGTGTGCGGGCGTGATCACCACATGAAGTAATAGTACGTCATTGGCCCAATAGGCCCAAGGCACCATGACGTACTATTACCACAAATATCAGAAAGGGGTTAAAACATTTCCCACATTCTGAACATGAAAAAGGCTTTTCCCCTGAGTGAGTTATTTGGTGAATAACAAAAATCAATTTATGGTTAAACAATTCCCACTTTCTGAACAGGAAAAAGGCTCCTTCACTGTGTGACTTTTCTGATGTTTATTAACAGCTGATTTCCTCGTAAAATATATTCCACATTAAGAACATGAAAACGGCTTCTCCCCTGTGTGAAGTGTCTGGTGACTAACAAGATCTGATTTCTGGTTAAAACATTTTCCACATTCTGAACATGAAAAAGGTTTCTCTCCTGTGTGAGTTCTCTGGTGATTAACAAGAACTGATTTGTAGTTAAAACATTTCCCACATTCTGAACATGAAAAAGGCTTCTCCTCTGTGTGAGTTCTCTGGTGTAGGATAAGATGTGATTTCTCTACAAAACATTTCCCACATTCTGAACATGAAAACGGCTTCTACCCTGTGTGAATTCTCTGGTGATTAACAAGCACTGATTTGTACTTAAAACATTTCTCACATTCTGAACATGAAAAAGGCTTCTCCCCTGTGTGAATTCGCTGATGTCTATTAAGGAGTGATTTCTCTACAAAACATTTCCCACATTCTGAGCATGAAAAAGGCTTCTCTTCTGTGTGAGTTCTCTGGTGATTAACAAGGATCCAATTCTGGTTAAAACATTTCCCACATTCTGAACAGGAAAATGGCTTCTTTGCTTTAGGAGCAGTTTGTTTTTTAATGCTTATTTTGTGACTTAGATTTTCCTTGGTAGTCAGTAATGAATCAGAAGACAGGACCTGTTTCAAAGGATCAGATGATTGATCTTTGCTGTGAAGGGATGATGGTAAATCTGGAGTAATGGCATTCACTTCAAGTGTATCCTGTGGGATCTCAAGATCATCTGATTTAAAAATTGAAGATGTCAGCCGTCCCTCTGATCTCCTGGTACAGTCATCTGCTAAGAATAAAACCAATTATTATTTTTGAATAAAATATTCTTGAAATTTATATTTTTTAACATTTCTACTTAAACTGTCCGTACAAATGGGAAGTTATGTACAAAATATTGAATTATTCACTAAGACAATGACAGTTCACAGTCTAATAGAAAACTTCATAGGATGAACCAGTGAATCGTAGTGTTCAACTATTTGTTCATTCTGTCTCCCAAATATGGAATAAAAAGCCACCAAACAGTGTTATGTAGGTGAAAATAATACCAATAAAAACTTCTACGCATCTCACAATAAACAAGTCCCCACTCAGGTCCATCATCTGTCAGTGGAAAAACAGAGATTTCCACATTATCAGTGGCTCAAAGGCTCTTGAAAAGCAACATGGCTTCCATAAACCAATCCAGCAATATCCGCTCTCCCAAAGTCAGATCTCCCCTCGCTTCTGAGCCTTGCAGTGTGCCCAAAACACATTTAGCCTCCATGTATTTGGCATTACTATAGTGAGAAGAACCCACTTAATTTACGGTGTGGGTCTCCTGGAGCACAGTCTGGGCACTATGTGCAGACACAGGTGCGTTTTTTATGGACTGCAACCTAAACTATGAGTTACAGGTCATCAGTATCCAGTCTCGGGAAAGAAGAATTACTCATTTAGCGGAAAAGGAGATACCGCCTATTTTGGAAGATTAATTCCCTTAAATCTAATCAGGAACGTGAACGAGTCCCTAGGGCGCTCTGAGTCTTCAAAGAGGTGTTTCAATTTCCCAAAAATAAGAACTTTGTGTTATCTTGGGAAAAAAATACACTTAAACTACACAAAAAATCCGATGGATTTAATCCTTCAGCAGAACGAAAAAGAATATAATGAAGTAGCCATAGAGTTGGAAAAAGTAAAAATAGAACTTCAACTTCTCACTAGAGGCACAAATAATTCAGTTACAACGTTTTTCTCCAAATTAGAGAAGAAATTGGTCCCTATACAGACGGAAATAAAACAGAGAAAGAAAGATAGATACATTTTTACGAGACAAATCAGAATATAACGCTGGTTGGATTTTCCACTGGGGTCAACAAAAAATCAGACAGTGGAAATATCAGAAAAAAAGATCAACTGATTATTGGACTACAGATTCAGACTCCAGCACATCAGAAAGTTTCCAGCAGTCTGTCCAGAAACCGCCGCAAAAAATCTCTGAAACATTTTCCACACCCGGTGCATTAAATATCCTTTTAGGAAATCGATCAGAGGAGACGACCCAAGAAAAACAGGAACAAAATAGAAGCAAGTTGCTTGGAGACACTGGACGGAAACTATACAAAAGATCTCACTATTAGTAACTTGACTGACTTCATGATAGATGAGGCCAACACTTCACTGTTATTAAAGGGCTTAAACTAAAATGTAATGAATGAATTTGACTTTGCAAATATTCAATTTGATTTTTTTAAAGCAGTAAAAAAAATCCATCTGTTTAAAACATTCAGCACTGCCGAAACCTTTACTTACATCCAGAAAACCAGGAGAGACTCCAGGTGTGATCGGGTATCAAGGATTCAGTGTTGTCTCCCTTCAAAGAGATGCGACTTTGCTATCTGCCTACAGAACAGAATTCACACTCAGCATCTGAGAACCTGAAGTAAAGTTTTTTAGGCTAAGTGCCCACGATGCTGAAATTCTCCAGATTTTTTCCGCTTCTCATGGCAGGAAAAACTCATGCAGATTTTACTTGCGTTTTTCCTGCCAGGTAGAAACGTTTGTCAAGTGTTTTTGCATGCATTTCCGCATGCGAGTTGTCAAGCGCTTTTCCAAGCGATTTTAGCATCACTTGGAAAGTGCTTGACAACTTGGTCACACTATATAAATCCATGCAACCGGCATGGATTTATATAGTGTGATCAAGTTACGATGCTGCATCAATAGTAAAAAAAGAATAAAATGGCGAAAAATAAAAAAAAATCATTATACTCACCTTCCGATGGCCTCCGGTCTCCTTCTCCAGTGTCTTCGACGGCTCGCGGTGGTGTAAAAGGACCTTCCATGAAGTCAGCGGTCGCGTGACCCGTTACATGACTAAATGGCGTCATGGAAGGTCCCCGGGTACCATCCGCACATTGAATCGCTTAATATCCGCATGTGCACATGTAGTCATGCGGATATTATGCGATTCAATGCAAGTCAATGGCGGCAATTACGCTGCGTTTCCTCAAAATTAATGGACGTGCTGCGGATTTTTCCGCAATGAACTTTAAGTTTAGAAATAAATTACAATCTTTATTGTGTAATTTTGTAGAGCTCGGCAAAATTCTAAAAGAAGGATGAAAAACGTATTATGTACCCAAAAAAAAGCCAATTGGTATTTTATTCCAAAATTCCACAAATATTTGACAACCCCTATGGGCCACCCTAATTGTGGCGGGCATAGGTTCACTAACAGAGCCACTGTCACAATACGTAGATTGGCATCTGAGGCCTTGGCTGAAGAATATACCTTTTTAGGCCTCCTTCACATGTACTGGTGATTCCCATATAGGAAAAACTAGTACTGGTGAGATCCGTGGTCTGTGTCCATGTGCCATCCGTATGTGACATCTCTGTGGCATATGGGTGACATCCGTGTATCTGTATGTCCGTGTAGCACATCAGTGTGCAGTCCATATGTCAGTGTGACATGTACCGGCGCCTGGGAAAAGCCATACAGTTAGCACTGATCCCAAGCGCTGGCTGCTGAAACCAACTCTCATCATTGTCCCTTGTCAATGATGGGAGTTGTATTCAGCCCCAGCTGAGTACATCCAGTGTAAAATGAAGAATTAAAGGGAATCTGTCACCCCCTGGGAGTTATCAGACCTCTAATATGGGCATACAGGTTATAGAAATGTAAATCTATACTTACCTGTATGTCCCATATCAGAGGTCTGATAGCAGAGAAATATCCTTTTATTAAATCCGTTTTCCTGAGCATGGCATCCGTGGATGCCAAGAAATGCCCAACCATATGCCTAATTTAAATATTCCCCTGCTCCCCTGCCCGCCCCTGTACGTCACAGGGCCCTGTGACGTGCAGTCTAGAACTAAACATCCCGTGCATGTGCAATCTGCATATAGCTGAAGGTGCTTTTTTTTCTCCCTGCGCTATTATACTTACCTGCTCTAGTGCACAGGCGCCGGGAGTCACTGTGACTTCCGCTCCAGTGACCTCCGCATGCGCAACAATGAGGTTTGGTCCCCACTTCCTCTCGGATAGCAGGATGCCGAAAGGAAGTGGCAACCAAACCTCATTGTTGCGCACGCCGGAGGTCACTGGAGCGGAAGTCACAGTGACTCCCGCCGCTTGCGCACTAGAGCAGATAAATGTAATAGCGCAGGGAGAGAAAAAAAAGCACCTTCAGCTATATGCACATTGTGCATAAGAGGGATGTTCAGCTTTAGACTGCACGCTACAGGGCCCTGTGACGTACAGGGGTGGGGGTAATATTTAAATTAAGCAGATAAGCGGACATTTCTTGGCATCCCCTGGTCGCCAATCTCAGGAAAATGATTTAATAAAAATATATTTCTCTGCTATCAGAGCTCTGATATGGGACATACAGATAAGTATAGATTTACATTTCTATAACCTGGATGCCCATATTAGAGGTCTGATAACTCCCAGGGGGTGACAGATTCCCTTTAAATAAAAAAAGATGACGTGGGCTCCCGCGTCATTTTTATAACCAGCAGAGGGAAAGCCGACCACTGGTGGCTGATATTACTAGTCAGGGAAGGGTCCAGTAGCCAAAAATGTTCCCTGGCTATTAATAACAGCCCACAGCTGTTTGATTAGCGTTTACTGGCTAGATTACAGAGAAACCCCAGAAAAAAAATGATGTAAGGTTCTCCTAGAAATTCTAACCAGCAAAGGCTAAACAGACAGCTGTGGGCTGATATTACTAGCCAGGTAAGGAGCCATAGATACATCCCCCTCCCTCCTCCCCCGAGGCTAATAAGATTAGCTCTCAGCTGCCCCAGAAATGGGGCATCAATAAAATGTGCCAATTTTGGTGCTAAGCCTCGCTCTTCCCACTTACCCTTGTGCGGTAACTTGGTCGCGGTTGATGTCAGCCTTGTATTGGTAGCTGACATGAAGCCCAGGAGTTAGTAATGGAGAGGCGCCTATAAGACGCCTCCATTTGTAACCCCATAGTAAGTTTTGAAAAAAACAGCCTGAAAAAAATCTTTTATTAATGTTAAATATTAAATATGGATATTCATTTTTATTCTGTATCCATTCATTGCATAAGATGGCATCAGCCATCGTGCAAGGATCTTTTGCTGACATCACAAAGTGCTAATCTTAGCTCAGTGTAAGTTAGTGCCATATATAAAGAGCAGATGCTATGAGGGGCCTATATAACCCCTGTAAGACATAGGGAGGGGCTCTCCTTCCATTCTACACTACACAGCTCAGTCGTAGGATCCCCATGCTGAAGACACAGCTGACAAGGTCCAGACACATGGTGTCATCCTGAAGCACGTGCTGGACACAGACAGACGCAACCTACCATCCAGGATCCAGGGAAAAGATGGGTGAATCTAAACTAATAAGCTAATAATGGACAAATGGACAATCACTTTGTAACTATTTCACCTATTTTATGTAACTACTGCAATCCTTTATAATGAACAATCCAAGAATAAACCGCTACATTTTCCTATAAGAATATCGTGATATATTCTTTAAACAATCGAATCTAATAAGTTCTCTATTACAATATACAAAAATAAGTATATTTTAGCAATTAGAAATAAAATCCCACACTATGTTTAAAACCTTTATTTAAAGATAAAAAGACAGTTATACTCACCTAATCCATTGAAGCCAATGTCCCATTCAAAAAAACAAAAATAAAAAAGCAAATTTATACTCACCTAACACCTAATCCCCCAAGCCATTGCCCCCTTTAAAAAAAAACAAAAAAATAAAAAAAACAACCATATCCCTCACCTATCCCAAGTGGGAAGAATCCATAGTGTCCCACGCTGTAATCCATCTGTGCAACATGTGTTCTTGAGCATGAATGGTGGCATGATGCGACAGCTCATGCTGAAGAGCAGGGAAGAATGACTCACTGCAGCAAGAGCGGGCACTTGAACCAGTAACTTCAGTGAGATCCTCTCCAGTTCCATCAGGTTGGATGGTGAACGTTGGTGGACAGCCATTTTCAGGTCTCTCCAGAGATGCTCAATTGGGTTTAGGTCAGGGCTCTGGCTGGGCCAGTCAAGAATGCTCACAGAGTTGTTCTGAAGCCACTCCTTTGTTATTTTAGCTGTGTGCTTAGGGTCATTGCCTTGTTGGAAGGTGAGCCTTCGGCCAAGTCTGAGATCCAGAGCACTCTCGAAGAGGTTTTCATCCAGGATATCTCTGTACTTGGCCGCATTCATGTTTCCTTCAATTGCAACCAGTCGTCCTGTCCCTGTACCTGAAAAACACCCCCAGAGCATGATGCTGCCACCACCATGTTTCACTGTTGGGATTGTGTTGGGCAGGTGATGAGCAGTGCCTGGTTTACTCCACACATACCACTTAAAATTATCACCAAAAAGTTCTATCTTCGTCTCATCAGACCAGAGAATCTTATTTCTCATAGTCTGGGAGTCCTTCGTGTGTTTTTGAGCAAACTCTATGCGGGCTTTCATAGGTCTTGCACTGAGGAGAGGCTTTCGTTGGCCATTCTGCCATAAAGGCCCGACTGGTGGAGGGCTGCAGGGATAGTTGACTTTGTGGAACTTTCTCCCATCTCCCTACTGCATCTTTAGAGCTCAGGCAAAGTGATATTGGGGTTCTTCTTTACGTCTCTCACCAAGGCTCTTCTCCCACGATTGCTCAGTTTGGCTGGAAGGCCAGGTCTTGGAAGACTTCTTTTGTAACCTTGGCCAGATCTGTGCCTTGCCACAATTCTGTCTCTGAGCTCCTTGGGCAGTTCCTTTGAGCTCATGATTCTCATTTGGTCTGTGATATTTTAGTTTTTCTTTTTTAATAAATTTGCAAAAATGTCTACATTTCAGTTTTTTTTTTCAGTCAAGATGGGGTGCAGAGTGTACTTTAATGAGAAAAAAAAAACTTTTTAAAATTTACCAAATGGCTGCAATAAAACAAAGAGTGAAAAATTTAAAGGGGTCTGAATACTTTCCATACCCACTGTAAAGTGACACACGTCAGATTTGAAAAATGGTCCCTGATTAGGAACACAAAACTGGCTGCGGGATGTAGTTAAATCAGAATATTAGGGGGAAATAACTGCTGTAGTCAAAAACTGAGTATAGACAATAACACATCTACTGAAATGATCAAACTCAACAGTCTTCATCAGAGAAAAACGTAAAGGACAATATCTTCTATCAGATGTGATTCAAGAAGAAATATTAGACATTTAAAGAGAAATATAGTTATAATAGTGCAGAGCTGAGGAGTCTTAAATTTAGATATCGGACATTTGGAAGAGACAATGGAGATCTTTTTTTATAGACTACCAGGGAGATACAGTCTCACATAAGTGAGGCCGGATGATCCCACCACAATCAGACTATCATACAGAATGAACCTGTAAAAAAAAAAGACATAGAAGAAAAAAACATGTTACATCCTCAACAAGAACGTATGTATGAGGGGAGACCTCCAACACTAAATGAAATTGCACTCATTTATGGTGGACCATTGGAGGTATGATGAGTCCTGACCAGAAGAGTAGAGAAAGTATTAGTGCCCCCATTTCAGGAGAGATTGTGCAGGAATCTGAATTCTTTAGGATTGAAAACATAATGGAATTTATGACGTGGAGTGAATCCATGAAACCAGGGCTCGAGCCATGCCACCACATCTCCTGCAGGCGTGAATAGATGTATATTACAGCCATCAGCCACGCACAGCTTAGAGATGCAGTGGGGAAATAAGTATTTGATCCCTTGCTGTTTTTGTAAGTTTGCCCACTAACAAAGACATGAACAGTCTATAATTTTAAGGGTAGGTTAATTTTAACATTGAGAGATAGAATATCCAAAAAAAATCACATTGTATAAATTAAATATTTTTTTTTGCATTTTGCAGTGAGAAATAAGTATTTGAATCCCTACAAACCATTATAAGTTCTGGCTCCTACAGACCAGTTAGACTCTCCTAATCAACTCGTTACCTGCATTAAAGACAGCTTTCTTACATAGTCACCTGTATGATGGACTCCTGTCCACAGACTCAATTAATCAGTCAGACTCTAACCTCTACAACATGGGCAAGACCAAAGAGCTTTCTAAGGATGTCAGGGACAAGATCATAGACCTGCACAAAGATGGAATGGACTACAAAACCATAAGTAATAAAAAAAAAAATGAAGACGCTGGGTGAGAAGAAGACAACTGTTGGTGCAATAGTAAGAAAATGGAAGAAATACAAAATGACTGTCAACCGACATCGATCTAGGGCACCATGCAAAATCTCACCTCGCAGGGTATCCTTGATCATGAGGAAGGTAAGAGATCAGCCTAAACTACACGGGGGGATCTTGTTCATGATCTCAAGGCAGCTGGGACCACAGTCACTAAGAAAACCATTGGTAACACATTATGCCTTAAAGGTTTAAAATCCTGCAGTCCCCGCAAGGTCCCCCCTGCTCAAGAAGGCACATGTGCAGGCCCGTCTGAAGTTTGCCATTGAACACCTGGATGATTCTGAGTTATTGGGAGAAGGTGCTGTGGTCAGAGGAGACTAAAATTGAGCATTAACTCAACTCGCTGTGTTTGGAGGAAGAGAAATGCTGCCTATGACCCAATGAACACCGTCCCCACAGTCAAGCATGGAGGTGGAAACATTATGTTTTGGGAATGTTTCTCTGCTAAGGACACAGAACTACTTCACCGCATCAGTGGGAGAATGGATGGAGTCATGTACAGTAAAATCCTGAGTGACAACCTCCATCCCTCCGCCAGGACATTAAAATTGGGTTGTGGCTGGGTCTTCCACCAAGGCAATGACCCAAAACATGCAGCCAAAGCAACAAAAGGAGTGGCTCAAAAAGAAGCACATTAACGTCATGGAGTGGTCTAGCCAGTCTCCAGACCTTAATCCCATAGAAAACTTATGGAGGGAGTTGAAGCTCCGAGTCGCCAAGCGACAGCATCACAATCTGAATGATTTAGAGATGATCTGCAAAGAGGAGTGGACCAAGATTCCTCCTGACATGTGCACAACCCTCATCATCAACTACAAAAAACGTCTGACTGCTGTGCTTGCCAACAAGGGTTTTGCCACCAAGTATTAAGTGTTGTTTGCCAGAGGGATCAAATACTTGTTTCTCACTGCAAAATGAAAAAAAAAAAATCTAATTTATACAATGTGATTTTCTTGATTTTTTTGGGATATTCTATCTCTCAATATTAAAATGAACCTACCCTTAAAATTATAGACTGTTCATGTCTTTGTCAGTGGGCAACCTTACAAAAACAGCAAGGGATCAAATACTTATTTCCCCCACTGTATATCATGGCACAGGTGTAATGTTTTTTGTGTAGTTTATCGCAATCCTGTTAGAAGTTAGTCAATTTTAAAAGAAATTGAAAAGTATAAAGGGAAACTAAAAAAGTGAAGTTTGGTCAGAAAGACTGGACCTAGTCTTGTAGGGACCATATGTGAACATTCAGCAGCATAGAAAGCGCTTCCATTGCCCAAAGTCATTTGAACAGTTTTTGGTGGAGGAGAATGTTGTGGTCTAGAGGCAAAATGGAGATCACACAATTGTGATACGGCCGGACTACACCACCGATAAAGCAGCCACAGCCGGTGACTGAGAAGAATCTGTGACTTCTCTGCATTTAGTGGTCACTACTCACCTGGGTAGTCATATGTAGGAATCTCCTCCTTACACCGCTCATCACCCCTCACATATGTCTCTGTAGTATTAATATGGGTCAGATCTTCACCCTGAAACAAATATTGTAAAAGTCACAGACAGATGGAGAAGTCACATGTATGATCAGCTCTAATCCTGCCATCTCCACCGGCCTCATTACACAAGTGTAAAACATATAATACTGGTGGATAAAACAAGACTGAACACAAGACCTTCACAGCCGTCTACACATCATAGGGGAGATCTCATGACACCTTCTCTCCATCTACCTGATGATCCTGAGGAACATTGGGATCTTCTGGTTTACAGTCCTGTAGTAGAAGAGGACGGGGACATCTCTCTGGTGTTGTCCTCTTACTGGATAGATCTGGAGGAAACACATACAGGGACTGAATTCATTCTTTACATACAGATAATTATAGGCCGTGTGTATTTAGTCCTGTCTATTACCTGGTGATGTGAGGGGCTGGGGAACCTCTATCATGATGTCCTTGTATTCATCTTTGTGTCCTTCTAAATACTCCCACTCATCCATGGAGAAATAGATGGAGACATCCTGACACCTTATAGGAACCTGACACATACAATGATACCGTCATCCCCTTGATTCCTTCATAGTGTTACTGTATAATGTCCCAGCATTCCCAGCAGTGTCACCTCTCCAGTCAGCAGCTCAATCATCTTGTAGGTGAGTTATGGATTTTCTGGTCATTGATGTCCTCATGTATCTGGGTGTGAGGTGGAGACGCCGTGATTAGGCTCAGGGGTCTTTCCCATCCCTCAGACAGAGGGGCCTGACGGCGTTCACTAGAGGTCTTCTTCACTACTGTGTAATCCTGGTTATGGAGAGACGCATTAATAAATCTCACTACAGACATTTCCAGAGTCCTCACCTCTCCAGTTTGGTCCATCTGTTGTTCCCATAGATAAGAATGATGTAATGTGACGTCATCAGAATCTCTCACCTCTCCAGTAAGCCGGAAGAGGATCTCTAGGGTGAGGTGTAATATCCGCTCCGCCATCTTGTCTCTGTCCATATCCATATTTGATGAGTCCATAAGGAAAATTCTCTTATATAGATGTTCATTGACAGGATCCGATATTGTAGGGATCAGAATGAGAAGATGATGAGCAGATGTAGCATCATAAAAATCCTGTGTAATAATACAATTACTGCAGATAATAAGGGGAAACATATGAGGAGATTTATTATTTTACAGTATTTAGTTTTTTTCTTTACATCTAGTAATAAAACCTATATATTTTAGGCCACAGACAACAAGCAGTTCCTTCCTCGGAGTCGGCAGCTGAATACGTTTCTCACGAGATGGTTGTCTGATGGTTTTACGAGATGGTTGTTTGTTCTCGGCCCCGACCCTTTCACAACTCCTGTCTCCTGGTTTAATCCCAAGAGAAGCCGATAACGAGAACCTGCCTTACACCTCTGGGTTTTCACCAATGCGGCATTGATGAATGTCCACCATGTAAATATGCCGAACACAAGAAATAGATATAATCACATTAAATAAAAACATTTCATTACACAATCGATCGCCTGCAGCGGTGAATTTGTAGCATATGGTGTTCAGTGTCTGGGATGTAATGTCAGATATGTCGGCTGCTCCTCCAGTAAATAAGGCAGAGAATTAATGAGCACATAGGAGACCCCATTAATCAGCGGCCATTAACCCCTCCAACGATTCCACACATTTCCTAAGAGAACACAATGGGGACTGGAAGAACGTTCAGTTTTGCGGCACTGAAAGGGTAAATAGCTGAGGTGGAGGAGAGATGGCGGAGGAGCATTGCTGAACCTGAGGGTAAATCCATCGCACCGGAGGAATAAAGAGAATATGGGGGCGATTATCACCAGTATCTACATCACTGTGCTGGAACTAGGAGAGAAGCAGCAGCCATTGTGTGAGGACGTCTCTGGGTTTCTGTCCTTCATCCTGCAGTCGTCTGAAGGGATCTAATGTGGACGGGAACCAGCGAAGTCGCATTCTGCCCACAGCTGTTACCTCACTGTTCACACCACACAGAGACCCCCAAAGAGCCTCCGTGCTGAAGGGGTTAATGCCCCCTGCGCCCAGTAATGAGGGTCTCCACATACCTCCACCTGCAGAGCCGCCACCACATATATGGCTGTTGTGTGCGCACAGGACCTGTGATGAGGTCACAGGAGGGGAGGAGTCAGGGGTCACATGATCAGGGGCCTCAGTGGATGCACAGTGTGAACTGCGCGGCTCCTGTCCTGATATCCGGGGTGAAGACTCTACATGGCGACGTCTCCGCAGTCAGGGATATTTCCGCCATTATTTGCCCCTCACTTCTGGCACAATTACCCCGTGCCGCCTTTTCTACAGTTTTATGTGAGGATGTAACGTGGGACGACATGTAGCACCCTGAGGATTCGGCTGCTACAGGGGTATTGCACCTCAACCCAGAGGTGTGATATTCCACTCCCGGGTAAGGAAGGAGTGTGGAACTGAGCTCGGTAGGCTGCATGCACTACACACATCCCATTTCCGGGGAACAGGCCGACGGTACTCCCACTTAGAAATGTGCAGGTACGACCGAGTCTGTTCCTGGCTGGAGTGGGAGGGGGGTGGTACATCCCAAGTAGTGTAGGGGCAGATAGGGGGAGCAGCCTGGGTAAAGATAGGAGCTCATTGGGTGCTGGTCACCTGAGCTCACACATAGAGGGTGTATATAAGGTGGGCACCAACTAAGAACAGGGTCAGTTGCAGAGAGAAAGTCAGCGAGCGGAGGAGAAGAGAGACCCAGAGTGAGAGAGGAGAGAGAGAGACCCAGAGGGGGAAACAGAAGAAAAGGACTCCAAGAACCCAAATTAAATCCCCGGGTGAAGAGTCGGCACAGGGTACCGGAACCCAAGCTGGTGGGGGGCAAAAACACACCCCAGCCAGAGACCGGAGACCGTGGGCAGCGTTTGCCACGGTCACCCACCACATCCACCACGAAGGCATACCACGTGGAGGGTCAGGGAACCCGAGGCCAAGGGTCTCCCAACAGAAGGCCCGAGGGAGCTGGACCTGGGTGGATCAATAGTGGGGACGGCCAGAGAAAGGACAGAAGGAGAGCTCAGGGTCACGCTCCGGACTTATTTGGGGGTTGGCTGGATCCAGAACCTGGTGGACGCAGCACGGCTCGGGAGGTCACTCGAAGCTGGAGTGACCAGAACATCAGCAGTGAGTAAACATCCTAAACTGCATAATCCGACTCTGTCTCTGATTGCCGTCTACACTGCATCACCACAACTCCCATCCTCTGCACCTGATCCCCCTGAGGCTATACCCCTCCCGTTGGGGGTTATCCTATCAAGCTGCACCAACACCACCAGCCTCAGCGGACCCTGCTGCAGCGGCGGCCACAGTGACCGCAACACAACGGGTGGCGTAGTCGACATTAAGAACTTGATAACATCTGTAGGACTGCCACATACAACTGAGTTTGACACCCTGGGCACGGACCGGGTCACAGCCACTCGGAAGACTACAACCCCCATCTGATCCGGCTCCGGATATTCCCCCTAAAGAATATGGCCCAGGGGGCGCGTCAGACACATGAGGTGATAATCACCGGTTACCGGACGTCTACTACATGGCGGCATATGATTGTGCTATCCACTTCATACCAGGAGCAAAATGCCGAAATCTCCTATGTTTAACCCCTTCCAGGGAGGGCGGCCTTGATAGACTATATTCAGAGTCCGGATAAGGGTCCGTTCACATCAGTAGATTATAAATCGCTCCGATGTTCATCCCGAAAAGTTGGACGATTGTCATGCGAGTGACCTTTTTCTCGCCTGCATCCGTTTACAATGCGTCATTAACATCGTCTTTTACTTACTATAATCCTCTATGTAACCTAAAGCTGATTACAAAACTAAGAAAACAATGTTATGTACAGATATCGATAGATGATAGAAAGAAGTTAGAGAGATGATAGATAATAGATTTCCTACATATAATTTCTCAATCCTCCTACATATATAAATTTTCACTCTTTACAGCCTTTCCAATGGCATTAATGGGCGTTTAGCCTTGTTTAACCTAATAAATTAATAATTAAAAATAATGATGTGCCCACCCCTCCCTATTTTTGTAACCAGCAAAGGTAAAGCATACAGCAGAGAGCTGATATCAGATTGGGAAGGTCCCTGGTTATTGGGCTCTTCCCAGCTTAAATATACTAGAAGTGGCACATCACATGAGATGCACCATTTATGGCATTTTGCCTTTGCTCTTCCCAATTGCCCTGATGCATTGACAATCAGTGTAAAGTGTCTTGGGGTTGATGTCAGCTGTGATTTGTCATGTTAGTGACGCGCCGCCTGGGCTGTGGGGTACCCGGACCTGGGCCTTGTAGATGCTGGGGGTTGTAGTCACCGTGGCGGTGACCCGGTCCGTGACCCAGGTGGTCAATCTAAGGGTAGTTTATGTATTTCTGTTATGTATAGTCCGACTACGCCACCTGTGGAGTGCGGTTATTGGGAACCGCCGCTGCGGAGCAGTCCACTGAAGCTGATGGTGTGTGCAGCAAGGTGATGTGACTCCCCACAGGAAGAGTGGAGCTTCAGGGCAGCGTGTATGGATGATGGTGGTAGTAGTGCAGGGTATCGGTAATAATAACACGGAGTCTTTTCAGTGCAGTCCCAGGGTCTTTACTAATGGCACTTATATAGGCCCCAACGGGAGTACTTGCTAGGGATGAGGGCCCGGTCAATCTGGGAGCAATCCTAGAATCCTCCTGGCCAGGTAGAGTTGTAGGCCTGCCGTTCTGCCTGTACTCTTTAGCTACCCCGCTTATAGTCGTGTTGTAGCCCACGTCCCTGAGTGTAACATGCGGTGCTCACCCGTATGGCTGGCGACTCGGATCCTATGTATTCCTCGCTCCTCTGTGGCGGTACTGGTCCTTTCGTGTGGCTGAGCCTCCGGGCTTCTGATGGGCCAGGAGACCTGAAATCTCCTTCTTTGCGGTATCTGCTGCTGGGTGTACAATCCCCACAGCCTCGGACTCCGGTGTCCTGTTCTCTGTATGAACAATCCAGGATGAGCTATCTGCAGCTCCAGTGCCTGGCTTCTGACTCCTGTGTCCTCAACTCGACTACTGGCCCTGTCTGAGCTAACCCCGCCTCCAGATCCAGTTATAAAGGGCAGGATCCTCCCCTCTCTGGTCTGGAGCAGGAGGTGTTGCCTGTAGTGTGTTCCCTGACCAGGAAACCCCCGTTTTGCTCCCAGACATGGTATTACTACCACTGTGGCAACCAGACCCTCTGGGGTGCCACATTAGTAATGAAGAGGTGTCTATAAGACAACTCCATTACTGACCCAGCAATCAAAAATAAAAACACACAAAAAATACTTCATTTGAATAAACATTTCCCAACACTTTTCCTGGTTCACTAATTTATTAAAAAACACAAAAAAAACATGCAGGTCTGACGTAGTCCACTGAATCCAACGTAGTCCACAAATGGATACCCAAAAAACATAAAAAGAGAGAAACAGAAACAAGACACTGTCTCTCATTCAACAATTTATTAGAAAATAACAGGTCCAATGTAATCCAGTGCTTCCCACAATGTTCCCCGAATCTGTCGATAAAAGCCTATGGAGATTTGTTCTGAGTCTCCATAGGTTTTTAGCAGCAGTCACTCCTGGGTCCCTCTACGCCCTGCGAGACTTGGCAGCTCTGAACAGCGGTGACGTTGGTAACTATACTGCTCATCAGAGTCGCCAGGTCTAACAGAGGACAGTGTGACCCGGCGACTCTGATGAGAAGTATAGTTACTGAAGTCACTGCTGTGCAGAGCCGCCGGGTCTCAGAGTGCAGCAGGAACCGGGAGTAGCGGCTGCTAAAAGCCTATGGAGACTCTCCATACACTTTTATCAACGGATTCAGGGAACGTCATGGGAAGCGCTGAACTATGTCGGACCTGCGGGGGATCCATATTTTCTAATAAATTGGTGAACAATTTTTTAACTCTCTTTTTATGTTTTTAAGGTATCTATTTGTAGACTACGTCAGATTCCCAGGACTATTAGAAAGTGCCTAAGGAGATCTTTCTTTGCCTTTGAGATTGAGGCTATGTGCGCACGATCAGGATTTGAAGCAGAAATTTCCTGAGCGTTTTTGCATCTCCTTGGCAGGAAAAACGCTGCGTATAAAACGTGCGGTTTTGCCTTGTTTTTTATGCGTTTTTTGGAGCTAAATAAAGTTATGTGGTGGGACATTGCTTAAACCCTTGGATTACCGTCAGAACTGGGGTGAGTATATTGGTTAATTTAAATGATTAAAGAATGTGCCTGTTGTATTTCAAATAAAGTGTTTGCTTTATGCCTATGTGTTTATTTAACTCTTTACTTTACTTTAATTACCGTATTTTTCGGACCATAAGACGCACTTTTTTCCTCCAAAATTTTGGAGGAAAGTGGGGGGTGCGTCTTATGGTCCGAATGTTAGGGGGGGTGTATATTTGTGTGTGGTGTGGGGGGAGCGGTATCGGTGGAGGAGTGGGGCACAGGAGGCAGCAGCCGCCTACTGCAGCCTACACTGTCCCCGCTGCTAAAGAAAATGAATATTCACTGCTCCCCACGCCCATGGGCGTGGGGAGTACTGAATATTCATGCTCCTTAATAGCGGTATACAGTGTAGCCGCGCTGCGGCTGCTGCCAGCTATCTCCTGTGCCCGCTGTTAAAGGTCATGAATATTCAACCTCTCTCCACACCCATGGGCGTGGGGAGAGGGTGAATATTCATGCCCTTTAATGAGCGGGCACAGGAGATAGCCAGCCGCAGCGCGGCTCCGCTGTGTGCAGGCTATGAAGGAGAGTGAAGTCACTGCTCCCCGCGCACACAGACCCGGCGTGGGGAGCAGTGACTTCCGGCAGCTGATCTCTCCATGTGAGCCGCGCATGGCAGTGACGTCATGCGCGGCTCACATATAGAGATCAGTGCAGGCAGACCGGACGCAGCGCTGGAGGAGAGAAGAGAGGTGAGTATGAGTGTTTATTTTTTTTAATGTGCAGCCTGATGGGGATTAGGGGGACCATGCATACTAGGACAGGGATTAGGGGTGCCATGCATACCAGGACAGGGATTAGGGGTGCCAAGCATACCAGGACAGGGATTAGGGGTGCCAAGCATACCAGGACAGGGATGAGGGGTGCAATGCATACCAGGACAGGGATGAGGGGTGCCATTCATACCAGGATAGGGATGATGGGTGCCATGCATACCAGGACAGGGATTAGGGGTGCCATGCATACCAGGACAGGGATGATGGGTGCCATGCATACCAGGACAGGGATTAGGGGTGCCATGCATAACAGGATAGGGATGATGGGTGCCATGCATACCAGGACTGGGATGAGGGGTGCCTGCATTCCAGGACAGGGATGAGGGGTGCCATGCATACAAGGACAGGGATGAGGGGTGCCATGCATACCAGGATCGGGATGATGGGTGCCATGCATACTAGGATAAGGATGAGGGGTGCCTGCATACCAGGACAGGGATGAGGGGTGCCATGCATACCAGGACAGGGATGAGGGGTGCCATGCATACCAGGACAGGGATTAGGGGTGCCATGCATACCAGGACAGGGATGAGGGGTGCCATGTATACCAGGACAGGGATGAGGGGTGCCATGCATACCAGGACAGGGATGATGGGTGCCATGCATACCAAGATAGGTATGAGAGGTGCCATGCATACCAGGATAAGGATGAGGGGTGCCATGCATACCAGGATAGAGGGATGCCAGGCATACCAGGATGGGGATGGGGACCACATATAAAAGAAAGGGGGCGGCATATATACCAGGATGGGGGATATTGTCAGAATTGGTGGACATTACCCCTATACCAGTGTCAGCAGAAGACCCCCTCCCCCTTAAAAGTGCATCATGACCACATTTTTTGCTTAAATTTTTATTTTTTTATTTTCCTCCTCTAAAACCTAGGTGCGTCTTATGGTCAGGTGCGTCTTATAGTCCAAAAAATACGGTATATAAATCCCAATATCGCTCTATAGTACAATGTTTTGGAATAGTAATTTTTAGTGATGGGCAGGCACTAAAATGCTCAGGTGCTCGATGCTCAGGTCGAGCACATTGGAATACTCGGGAGCTCGACCCGAGCATCGAGCCCAATGTAAGTCTATGGGAAACTCAAGCATTTTTTCAGGTGGCTCCCCCCAGCAGTCTGCAGAGGGCCTAAAAATTGCCCAAATCGATGGGAACAGTGCTCAAATGACATGGGAACAGCATTTGGAAGACCCCTGGAAGCATCTCTGACTCCCAGGTCACTGCTGTTAACAAAGTTGTCAAAGGTATTACGCCACTTTTACGGACTCACAATAAAACATACAAAAACAAAATGGATTTTCCTGGGAAATATGTTAAGGAACATCCTTTCCAGGGTAATGACTTGTATATCAGGCAAAATAAATAACCAAAAACAAAAATGCTCCTCCACACCTTGGGCTATGTTCACATGTAGCGTTTTTGCACTTTTGCATTGCTTTCAACTGTGACAAATGCATTCACTGGGAAATGTAATTTTAACATTTTACAACCTTATCTGGCCATGTGCTGTGTGACACATCATCAGACACATCCTGTTTCATTTATGAAGGAGGGACTCTGAAAGTCACAAAGCCTATTTTTATAGGGCCATCAGGCGGCCTTTACTATACTTAAAGGGCCAGCAGTCGGCCCTCACTATTCTTAGAGAGCCATCAGCCGGCTATGTTTTATTGTTCCCATTACTAAAGATTGGGTCTCCTATACTGTTATTGCATATGCAGTGAGTGGCAGGGCTGCCCAAAATTTGGACGCACCCCAATATCCCTTTGAAAATTTGGATGCACCCCAATACCCCTTTGAAGAGACTTAGAGGAGGGCCTCCTGAAAACAATGTTCCCATTATTAGGAAGTGGGTCTCCCATACTATTTGCCTATGCAGTGAATGCAAGGGCTGCCAAACATTAGGAGGCACTCCAATGCCCCTTGGAAGAGACGTAGAGGGCCTCATGAAAAAATGTTCCCACTATTAGGAAGTGGGTCTCCCATAGTGTTGGCCTATGCAGTGAATGCAAGGGCTGCCAAAAATTGGGAGGCACTCCAATGCTCCTTGAAAAGACATGGAGGAGGGCCTCATAAAAAAATGTTCCCATTAGAAAGGAGCGGGTCTCCTATACTTGTAATGCCCATGCACTAAGTGTATGGGCTGACAAACATTTATCCCTGGGGGGTATACATGAACATACTGTATATATATTTTTTTTTTTACGGGCATCATAAACACCCTTTAAAAAAATTATGTGGGTGTTGCATCACAGACCACAGTCAACCTGGTGATATGGTGGTGGAGGATGAGGAGAAGGAGGAGGACAAGAGCAAATAGCCAAAATCAGGAAGCGTATACCCATGTGTGGGTGTGAAAAGGTGCATGGGAATACACCTCCCAAAAAAAGACACTGGATTTGAGTATATGTTAAGCTGCTATCATTTGGTGGTGTTGAGAAGTCTGGTCCAATCAAGCCCTTGTTCATTTTTATAAGAGTCAGCCTGTCAGCATTTTCAGTTGACAGGCGGATGCACTTATCAGTTATAATTCCACCAGTGGCACTAAAAACCCGCTGATAAAATGCTAGCGTCAGGGCAGGCCAAGACCTCCAAGGCGTAGAGAGCCAGTTCATTCCACGTATCCAGCTTGGATACCCAATAATTATAAGACACAGAGGAATCACGGAGGACGTTGGTACGGTCAGCAAGGTACTCCCTCAGCATCTTCCCAAACTTTGCACTCCTTGTGAGAGTACCCCGCGCCTCAGGGCCTGTGGGATGGGAGGGGCTGAGATAACTCTCCCAGAACTTTGACAGTGTTCCCCTGCCTCTGCTGGATTGGAGTTGTGTCTCTCTTGCCTGTAGTCCTTGGTTGTCCAACGAACTGTGACCTCTGCCGCCAACATTTTCAGATGGGAATTTTTTTAATAGTTCCGCAACAAGGGCCTTCTGGTACAGCCCCATTTTTGTAGACCTGTCCGCCTCAGGAATAAAAGATAGAAAGTTCTCCTTGTAGCGTGGGTCTAGAAGTGTCACCAACCAGTAATGACTGTCACCCAAAATTTTGATAATGCGAGGGTCACGGGAAAGGCAGCGTAACTTAAACTCAGCCATACATGCCAGACTACTAACAGGCAAGACTTCCGTGTCCTCACCAAGAGGATGACTGACCATGCTCTCCTCCTCCTCCTCCCTGTCCTCAGGCCATCCACGCTGAACAGTTGTGCAGGTAGTACCGTCTATAGCGCATGAAACTAGGTCCTGTTCTTCCTCCTCTTCCTCATTGTCACCCAATCCACGTTGGGATGAGATGAGGCTGGGCTGTGTGTAATCACCCTGTATTGCTCCATCTCATCGGAATCCGCCTGCAATGTATCCTCTTTGATTGTGAGCAGAGAGCGTTTCAGAAGACAGAGAAGCGGGATGATGACGCCAATTATGGCGTCATCGCCATTCACCATCTAGGTGGAGTCCTCAAAGTTTTGGAGAATGGTACAGAGGTCTGACATCCATGTCCACTCCTGAGGTCTTATTGTGGAGTCTGAACTGAATACCGATAGACTTGTTGATGCTGATAGTCAACAACTGCCCTCTTCTGCTCACAAATCCTTCCCAACATCTGTAGTGTAGAGTTCCAACACATGGGGACATCACACAGAAGTCGGTGAGCCGGAAGCTGCAAAAGCTGCTAAAGCACGGCAACGGCGGCGGAAGCTGTAGCTGACTTTCTAAAATGGGCACACAGGTGGCGTACTTTGACAAGCAGATCCAGCAGCTCCGGGTAGGTTTTGAGAAACCGCTGAACTACAAGGTTAAGCACTCTCCTCAGAACCGCAACCAGGTTTAGGCCATTGTCACACACGACCATGCCTGGCTGTAGGTTCAGCGGTGTCAGCCACAGATCTGCCTGCTCTTTCAGAGCTGTCCACAACTCTTCAACATTTTGCGATTTGTCACCTAAGCATATTAGCTTCAGCACAGCCTGTTGCCGCTTGGCTGAGGCAGTGCTGCAGTGCTTCCAGCTTGTGACTGATGTGGTCATTTCGGAGATGGAGGCTGAAGAGGAGGAGGATGGGGTGCAGGAGCTGTAGACTGTGGGGGCAACCTTGATTGACCTAGGGCCCACAATCCTCGGCATCAGAAGGATGTGTTCCGTCCCAAGTCTTGACTGGGTCCACTATGTTAGCCCAGTGTGCCGTCAGCAAGATGTACTGTCCCTGCCCACAAGCACTTGTCCATGTGTCCGTGGTTAGGTGGACTTTCCCAGTAACTGCATTGTTGAGGGTATGGCTAATATGGGACACATGCTAGTGTAATGCGGGGATGGCACACCGGGAGAAATAATGGCGGCTGGGGATCGAGTACCGAGGGATGGCTGCCGCCATTAGGTTGTGGAAAGCTTCCGTCTCCTCGTGCCTAAAAGGCAACATTTCGAGCGCAAGCAATCGCGAAGTGTAAGAATTTAGTAATGTGGCCTGTGGGGCGTTGGCTGTGTATTTGTATTTGCGTTCTAAGGACTGGGGTATGGACAACTGAACGCTGCTCTGGCACAAGGACGTGCGTGCTGATGGTGCTAGTTTAGAGTGTGCAATGACAGGTGCAGGGCAGGAGACATCTTCGCATGCACTATGGACAGGGGATTGGCTTGCACGGAAGCAGCGGAAGAAGTAGTGGAGCCACCCGCAGACATTGTTCCCGGACCCTGGGGTTTGGCTCTCAAAGTTGGGTGCTTTGCTGCCATGTGCCTGATCAAGCCTGACCACCACCAGCATGTAGTTTTGCTACTCCTGCTGATGATGGCCTGGCAGGTGGTGCAAATGGCCTTTTTGAGGTTATCGACACAGTCTTTAAAAAACAACCAGACTCGGGAAGACCTAACAGTGGTACTGGCAACTTCCGTCGTGTTGGTGTTACGGGGAACGGTTGCCCGCCTTCTGTCTGCGGCCACCACACTGCTTCTTCCTGCCTGTTGGGGTGCTTTGCCTCCCTCTCCTTGTGTGCTGTTGTCCTCGCTCTGCATGTCCTCCTGTCAGGTTGGGTCAGTTACTATATCATCCACCACCTCGTCTTCCACTTCTGAACCCTGGTCCTCCTCCTGACTTTCTGGCAATTGTGTCTCATCATCGACCACCTCTTCTGGACAAGTAGCGTGTGTACTTTCCAATCCCCAGAATATTTTTACCCCTATCCCACACCTTATATATTAACTTTAGCTTAAGACATTTTAGGTCATTTTCTTGAGGAGGCCCCATATCTAGTACCGAGAATGGAAGCTTCCGCTTGGTTACTTCCATAAGTAGGTGCCCTGAAATTCCACAATATTTGTGAGTAACCCATCCATGAAACTACCTTAACTCCTTTCTACTGTATAAAGCAGGTCTGCATATAGCTGGAGGGAAGCAGATCATTTATGTTGTTTGTCAAGGAGATCAATCCGCTCAAGCAAATGGGAGACTTTAGCTGCTTTCTCTTTTTTAGCCTGCATCCATGTTTTATTAGTATCCCTCTGAGTACGCATTTGAGTATTTCTCATTGAAATGGTAAGGCAGTTTCTTCATGCTCATATATTTGACGGAGTCTATAGTCTCAAGAAGGTCTGAGACACAGAGTGAGTCTTTCAGCAGATTATCATTTAAGTTCCAACAGCTGAAGCCTTGGTGGAGTCAGGTATAGTCAGATTACAAGATACAGGAGCATGATCTGACCATACAGCAGTCCCTATCAGAGATGTAGATTGCCATGTAAGCCAGTGATGACTAATTAAGGAAAAGTTTCTACGGTTATAAGTATTGTGTAAAGGAGAATAATACATATAATCCTTTACGTCTGGATGTAGTATGCTGCATACATCGACCAGT
The DNA here is from genome assembly GCF_046119375.1 of Phyllobates terribilis. Classification (NCBI taxonomy): domain Eukaryota; kingdom Metazoa; phylum Chordata; class Amphibia; order Anura; family Dendrobatidae; genus Phyllobates; species Phyllobates terribilis. The sequence continues at coordinate 11,340,055 of NW_027362772.1, read as the reverse complement.
TGGAGACACTGGTGATTGTGATTTAGATTGGTGACTCCGACCCAAGGATGCGTCTAAAGAAGGATCCAAGACAAAATTAAAGTCACCTCCGATGATAAGGTCCTCTGCAAAATGTTTTCGTTTGTTCAAGTATTGATATCATGTCTTAATTAAGTCACAATTAGGGAGACAGAAGTTTGCCAAAGTCAAAATTTTGGAATAGATCGAGATCTTAATAAACATATACCTCCCCTTCGTGTCAGACAGTGTTTCTACAATGGTATGCGGCAGTGATCTGTGTCGGCCTATACTCCGCACCTTAGACTTCAAAACAGCATTTGTACTGTGACGCCAAGATGAATAATATCTGTTAGTAATCTGAGGTACAGTATATGATCGCTTCTAAAGTGGGTCTCGTGAAGAAGAGAAAATGAACGTGTTGTTTATTCATATGATAAAACACTTGAGCTCCTTTCTCTCGAACATTAAGTCCTCTGACATTCAATGAACGAGTTCTGCGTTGTGTCATATTATATGAAAAAAAGGAGGAGGTGAGAAGAGAAAGATTAAGAGTAAAGAGGAGGTATAGATGGTAGATAGTAACGTCTACCTCTCAGTGGCTAAGAGGTATAGATTATGAATATATCGAACACTAGGAAATTACGAAACAAGCAGATCCCAATGCGAGTCCCTAACTGGGGGTTGTCTTTACAGGCGTAAGTCAAACCTTTAGTTCTAGGGTTCCTATTAGGGGGAACCATAGAATATATAGCGAGCAAAGTAATACGGCCTGATATTACAGTAATATAATGTGAACTCAAATTAAATGGCGTTCTAAGATATGAACTGAGACATTCAGTATAGTGGACGAGTGGCACCTAAAACTCTATTTAGATATATCTTATTATATTCTGAAAGAAATAAGTACGCATCTGCAAACTGTCTCTCTCATCAGGGAAAAGAAGATTCATTTCAGGAGCTCATATGATTGGCAGGTTCCTTTCCCGTCTGGGTGCATCACCATTAAATTCCTGATCCATTGAAAGTCTTCTGTGATGTGCTGGAATTCTCTGTGGCAATGGTGGAGCAGGTGGCCAGTCAGATATATGGATTCTGGGAATGTCCAGGACATCACAGAATGGTCTCATGTCGCTTTGATCTTTCAAAGTATACAATGTTCCATTTTTTTCGGACTTGCAGCTGGAAAGGGCACCACAGGAGCACATCAGACCATTTTCCCAGAGAGCATCAAGTAGTGGTTTCAATGCCCTTCTTTGAGCAAGTGCCATTCAGGATAGATCTGGGAGCAATTGTATGCGTTTTCCATTGAAATCACCAGGACCCAAATCCCCTGCTTTCCTCAGAACGGCCTCTTTTACATTGAAAAAATGTATGTGACCAATAATGTCCCTTGGACGCTTAGAATCTGGGTCATGATTGCCTAATGTACGGTGCGCCCTGTCGATCTCCAGCTCCTTATCAATAGGGTCACCAAGAATATAATTGAACAATGTCCACAGTGTTGGCATAATCGCTTGTGCATTGATGATTTCAGGATATTATTGTGATTTTCTTGGTCATCAATGATATGAAAGAGACTGTTTATTTGCTGGCTGTGAAGATCCAGTGTTTGTTTCTGAGCATTTTGATGGCCACAACTTGTACGACATCAGCCTCTTATCTCTGTACCTTGTCAGTAAGCTGTGATAGGCTAGAAGTGAGGGGACGTATTTCAGTTTTGTACGTGGTCTTCAGCCTTTGTATATTTTGCTCTTTCTCTTGTTTAGTAGGGATAGACGCAATATGAAATACAAATCAATTATGGCTTTCCCCATATTAAAATCCCCTGTGGCTGGGGGAGTATATTTTCCTGTGCAGCAAGCACTGCTCAGTATGTGGGCTTTGGTGAGAATACAGGGAGATTTGTGGAGATGTTTTCTTGTGAGGCCTACATTAAGAGAGAAGTTGGTGCAGGACTTACAGGCTTGAGCTGTCTGGCATCATGAGGGTTAATACTGCTTCTTTTTCCAAGCTGAGATGAGGCAGTAATGGCTCCAGAGCAGGATGATAAGACTTTCGATAAGAAACACTGCATATCAGATATGCTGACGGAGGTGGGGGACCTCAGATTACCCTCCGATCTCGTCTTTCTTTCCCATATCGGACGTCATGTTTAAGGCTGGAAATTGCTTATAATTCCCCCAGGAACACGGTCTGAAGAGAGTGCTCTCATTTCTATGTCCAGGCCATGCATTTCCTGTTGATTTTCAATATGTCCAAAGGCGGCGTTGATTGGGAGCAGGATTGTGTGATGTAATAACCTTATGTGAGCCCCAGAAACGCAAGTGGTGACACCAATGGAACGGCGCCACAATGGGAGGTGCGTATGAGTGTTTTTATTTTAACAAGGCCAAACATGAGGAATGAGAAGGAGTTGTACCAATAGAAGTGGAAAACCCCTTTAAGAAGATACAATTTTCAGTTAGAATTTAAATAGGCTTCTCCCCTGTGTGACTTCTCTGAAGTTTATTAAGAGTTGATTTCTGTATAAAACCTTTCCCACATTAAGAACATGAAAATGGCTTCTCACCCGTGTGAGTACTTTCGTGACTAAGAAGTGAGGATTTCTTCACAAAATATTTTCCACATTCTGAACAGGAAAAAGGCTTCTCCCCTGTGTGGGTTCTCTGGTGTATAACAACATCTGATTTCTGGTTAAAACATTTCCCACATTCTGAACAGGAAAAAGGCTTCTCCCCTGTGTGAATTCTCTGGTGATTAACCAGATTTGATTTCTGATTAAAACATTTTCCACATTCTGAACAGGAAAAAGGTTTCTCCCCTGTGTGAGTTCTCTGGTGCTTACCCAAATCTGATTTCTGTTTAAAACATTTTCCACATTCTGAACATGAAAAAGGCCTCTCCCCTGTGTGAGTTCTCTGGTGATAGACCAAATCTGCTTTCTGGTTAAAACATTTCCCACACTCTGAACAAGAAAAAGGCTTCTCCCCTGTGTGAGTTCTCTGGTGGCTATCAAGAATCGCTTTACGGTTAAAACATTTCCCACATTCATAACAGGAAAAAGGTTTCTCCCCTGTGTGAGTTCTCTGGTGGCTATCAAGAATCTCTTTACGGTTAAAACATTTCCCACATTCTGAACAGGAAAAGGGTTTCTCCCCTGTGTGAGTTCTCTGGTGCTTAACCAAGCCTGATTTCTGGTTAAAGCATTCTCCACATTCTAAACAGGAAAAAGGCTTCTCCCCTGTGTGGGTTCTCTGGTGGCTATCAAGAATTGCTTTACGGTTAAAACATTTCCCACATTCTGAACAGGAAAAAGGCTTCTCCCCTGTGTGAGTTCTCTGGTGCTTAAGCAAAGCTGATTTTTGGCTAAAACATTTTCCACATTCTAAACAGGAAAAGGGCTTCTTCCCTGTGTGAGTTCTCTGGTGCATAACCAAACCTGATTTCTGGTTAAAACATTTTCCACATTCTAAACAGGAAAAAGGCTTCTCCCCTGTGTGGGTTCTCTGGTGGCTATCAAGAATTGCTTTACGGTTAAAACATTTCCCACATTCTGAACAGGAAAAAGGCTTCTCCCCTGTGTGAGTTCTCTGGTGCTTAAGCAAAGCTGATTTCTGGTTAAAACATTTTCCACATTCGGAATGTGAAAATGGCTTCTTTGAATTAGGAGCAATTTGTTTTTTAATGCTTATTTTGTGACTTTGATTTTCCTTAGTAGTCGGTAATGAATCAGAAGACAGGACCTGTTTCAAAGGATCAGGTGAAAGATCTTTCCTGTGAAGGGATGATGGTAGATCTGGAGTAATGGCATTCACTTCAATTGTATCCTCTGGGATCTCAAGATCGTCTGATTTAAAAATTGAAGATGTCAGCTGTCCGTCTGATCTCCTAGTACAGTCATCTGCCAAGAATAAAACCAATAATTATTTTTGAATAAAATATTCTTGAATTATATATTTTTTAACATTTCTACTTAAACTGTAAAATAGCAACTCATGTAAAAAATAATGAATTATTCACCAAGAAAATTACAGTTCACAGTGTAATAGAAAACTTCATAGCAAGACCAAGTAGAGCGTGATGTTCAACTGTTTGTTCATTCAGTCTCCCAAATATGGAATAAAAAGCCAAACAATGTTATATAGGTGTAACACCAGCTGTCTGCGGACTCCTCCCTTCTGGCGCTTTGCCTCCCGGTATAGTCGTCCATTTCTTACTACTAGAAACTCTAGCTGCCGAGTCAGCAGGACAGACTCCTCTGTACTTAATGCATTCTTTTCGGGCCTCCAGCCCCTCTTAACCCACCATCGGACTACCCCCACCGAACGATCCTCCTGCTGCGCCTTTCTGACTTGATTACGAGTCAGTTGAGGGAGAGAGTCTGGGGTTACATTTGTCACTCGGCAGTACAACAACGGGAGTGCTTCACTGGATACTCCTAAGAATTTAGCACAGCACTGCATAGGGAGGGCATTAGTTTGAGGTCTATGGCACAGAGTCTTCACCTCAGGGGCAGGGACCTCTATCCATCCCTCCTTCTTCTTCCTCATTTAAGGGTTCCCTAGGCAGACGAGAGTGTGTCTGCATCAATGTTACTGATCCCTGGTCGATATTTTAAGCTGAAATCGTACAAACAGAGTGCGGCAAGCCACCGTTACCCCGTGGCATCCAGTTTTGCTGTGGTTCTCATGTAGGTTAATGGATTGTTGTCGGTATGAACCACGAAGTGTACCCCATAGAGGTAGTCATGCAGCGTGTCCACGACAGCCCATTTCAAAGCCAGAAACTCCAGTTTGTGAGCTGGGTAGTTGCGTTCACTGGGAGTCAATCCTCGACTAATGTAGTAAACGGGACACAGACAGCCATCATGGTCCTGATAGAGAATCCCTCCTAGTCCATCGAGAGAAGAATCTACATGTAACACATATGGTTTACTAGGGTCTGCATAGGCCAACACTGGAATTTGGGTCAAACATGACTTCAGTTTCTCGAATGCCTCATCGCATACAGGTGTCCATCTTTTCCAAAAAAGTTCATTAACTCGGAAGTTGACTCTCTTTCCTGACCTTGAGGAGTGGGCTGTCCTCCCGAAAGGGGGATATCCCTGGGTAAGGGCAGCTAACGGCTTCACAATCCGAGAGTACTGGGGTACAAATCTTTGGTAATATCCACAAAATCCTAAAAATGACATAAGCTCCCTCAGTTTGGTGGGCTTAGGCCAGTTTACAACAGCCTCCACTTTGGCGGGGTCGGTGGAAATTCCTTCTCTGCTGACTATGTGACCCACATATGTCACAGTCGTCTAGCAAATCCAGCACTTGTCAAGGGACAACTTCAACCCAGCCTCCTTCAACCGATCCAGCACCTTGAACAACCGCTGGTTGTGTTCTTCCAGAGTCTTCTCAAAAACAATAAGCACATCTAGATAAACCAGGACCTCACGTAAGTGCATGTGCCCCACTACTTTGTCCATACATCTCTGAAAAGTGGCCAGAGCACCTGTCAGTCCTTGAGGCAGTCTCTGAAACTCAAAGAACCCAATGGGCCAGATAAAAGCGGTCTTCTCTTGATCTTCTTTTGACATGGGTATCTGATAGTAGCCACTCCGGAGATCTAACACAGAAAACCATTGGCTCCCTTGCAGGCAATCCAAAGCTTCATCGATTCGGGGAACAGTGTACTGGTCAGGGACCGTACGTTTGTTCAAGGTACGATAATCCACACACATCCGAATAGCTCCATTTTTTTTTCGAGCTATCACGATGGGGGAAGCATAGGGGCTACTAGACTCTATGATGACTCCTGTGTCTAACATACCGCATAGATGCTGCCTGACATCCTCGATATCCGCTGGGGCCAATCTTCGGGATCTCTCTCGGAAAGGCTTTTGATCCTTCAACCAAATGCGATGCTCTACTCCTTGGGCGAGGCCCATGTCCCATTCGCCTAAAGAGAAAGCTGCCCCCCGCATCATCATGCAGTCGATGACCAGCCCCCTCTCTTCTCCTTTCAGCTCACTTCCTTCAAAACAAGGGTCAAAGCTTTCAGGCTGTAGTTCCCTCTTCTCCTCCTCCGTTCTCTTTTAGGCTTCCAGACAGACTGTCTGCGAGTAATTTTCTCCCCCAACTTCCCGACACCACTGAGCTAACGTACGGAAGATGTTGGCATTTGTTCCCACTATGACAGATGATGGTCTCTCATCTGCCTCTGCCTCCGGGCAGATTAGCGCTATGATGGGTATCTCTTTATCCACTCCAACAAGTCTTTCGGAATCGCAGTGTCACAGACACGTACTCTCTGTAGGGGTAGCTGTGCTCACTCAGTCCCCACACCACGAGTCCAGACAACGGTTTCAGAGGTACGTTGGATAAATATCTCTTATACCATCCTTCGAAGATGATGGACACTTGAGACCCGCTATCCAGCAATACTGTACAAGGTTGACCATTGATATATGCGGGGACATGTGGGGCAAGTCCCACTAAACCTTCAGGCAGTGTTTTCGATGAGGCACTATTGGATGGGGCGGTAGAGTAGGTCTTAGTTGGTGATGGGGGCTCAGTATGGGGTTCTACTGGCCCCCCTTTCCCGTTTCCCGACTGCCTCTGAGTGTGATGGGGAAAATGTGAAGAGTTCTTTGAGCTCCACCTCTTCGGACACTGACGAGCTATATGGCCTGGACTCCCACAGACAACGCACCCTTCTGGTTTCCTACTCTCTACTCTACAGAGGTCATCATTCTCACTTCCTGAAGCCAGGGTTTGCTTCTCGGCTACCTCCGCAGCACTTTGTAGCCGCTGTATTGTCTTGGCCTGGGCACTTAACAATTGTGTAATCTGCTCCCCCTGTTTCTCGATGACTTTCAACAGTTCCATCTCTCGGCAGTCGGCTGCTGGCTTCAGGGCAACAGTAGTCACCCGAGGCGATGTCTTCTCTCTTGCGGCCAAAATAACCTCCTCCTTGCGAACTTCCATAAGCAACTCATGAAAAGAACCAGGAATCTTCTGTCTATCACAAGACCTCATCCGCTGGGCAATTGGATCATGAGTGAGAGCTCCTCTGCGTACTTGTTCCAGACGACACTGATCAACTTCTTTAGGGCTGACTCCACCTTTAGATACTATTCTATGAACCAGCTTATCTAGGCGGTATAGATAGTCGGACATCTTCTCATCTGGCTGTTGGTAGGTGGTACGGAGTTTATAGAGTAGATCAGTAGCATCTTCAGGGGATCCAAAAGCATCTTCTAAAGCACTCATATAATCTTGATAAGTTGCTAGTGGCTTGCTCTGCCAAGCAGCCTGCACCACTTCCATAGCAATACCCTTCAAACTTTCTACTATTCTCTGCTTCTTTACGGCATCAGTGCACTACCACTCTTCTAAGCACAGTAAAGTGACATCCCTCTACATATCATATCCTTCTTCTCCAGCAGGGGTAGGGAGGGCACCCGAGAAAGTTTTTAGACGACGGTAGTTCCCTTCTGGCTGCATCTTTGCAAACTGACTGACTAACTTTTCCATACCTGTCATAAGCACATCAGCAGGGAGTAGAGGGCGGACATATACTAGTCTTTCTAGGCTGAGTGGTTGATTCCTGTTGCCGGGTCTCAACTTCGGACTCAGTAGGCCAAGTGATCTTCCATTGTCAACCATACTCTGGGGACACGGCTACCATGGATGGGAAGTATTCTTTTCTCAAGATCTGCCCGGTTGAGATCAGGGCTGTGGGTAACTGTCCCCCCTTTTCCTTCCTGCGGTCGACCACTTTAGGGTGGGCAAGTTCAGTGAGTCGGTTAACTATTTTCAGTATCTCTTCATCAGACTCATTACAGAGCTCACCACTCACTGCAAAGCTTTGTTTAGCTGTAACATCCATCTCCTCACACCACAAATACACTTCTTGCTCTGTTAAAGTCTCCATAGTAAATACTCCTGTGTTAGTTCTGGATCTCAACAGTGCCTCTATTGTAACACCCCTTTAGGGCTACCACGGTACACTGGGTGTTATGGGGGGGTCTCACCTCTCTAGGGCGCAGTGCCTCCACCCGAATCTTGATTTGAGCTCTCTCTCTGGGACTGCAGAAGGACTGTTATCTTCTGCCAGGGGCTGATTCGGGAAGCCCCTGCCAAGGCTCACTACACACTCACAGGGAACAGGAGTAAAACCGTTTAACAGGTTTATTGCTATGCAGCAGAATTGAGGTGGGTTTAAAGGAATAACATACAATACAAGTAACAGTGCTCTATAATAATCATATACAAATCACAATCTACTTCTACTCCAACCCTGCAAATATAACGTAGCAGGTTTTCCCTTTTTGTTTTAACTCAGTCCAAACGTTGGGGCCCAGTTGTCGCGGATGTTGGTGCGCAAATGAGAACCGTTGGTGCACTTAGATGAATATTAATGTCAGGAAGGGCAGGAAGTGAAAGTGAAAGTTCAGAGAAAAAAGAGAATGGCAGCTTGCTGTGAGGGACGGAGCGGTGTGGATCTGCATTCCTCTATGCTGCCGAATGTGGCGGCCCCCTCTGAGATACCCGCGCTGCTGGAGAGAGCGTGGTCTTGTCACCCTCTGAAGCAAGTTACATCAAGGACTCGGAGAGTTCTACCAGCACTCCCACCATATAAAGGCCTGAATCCTGTCGCCCCCAGCTGGTGTCCAGAGAACCATCGGACCGTTTGAGACACACAGTGAGTGCCCTTCTGAGACTTATGGTTCTACCAGCGCTATTTACAGTGAGTACACTACAACCCAGACTATTGACATTAATATTCATCTAAGTGCACCAACGGTTCTCATTTGCACGCCAACATCCGCGGCAACTGGGCCTCAACGTTTGGACTGAGTTAAAACAAAAAGGGAAAGCCTGCTACATTATATTTGCAGGGTCGGAGTAGAAGTAGATTGTGATGTGTATATGACTTTTATAGAGCACTGTTACTTGTATTGTATGTTATTCCCGAATAAGCCCCTGGCAGAAGATAACAGTCCTTCGGCAGTCCCAGAGAGAGAGCTCCAATCAAGATTCGGGTGGAGGCACTGCGCCCTAGAGAGGCGAGACCCCCCATAACACCCAGTGTACCGTGGTAGCCCTAAAGGGGTGTTACATAGGCAAAAATAATACCAATAAAAACTTCTACTCATCTCACAAAAAACAAGTCCCCACTCAGGTCCATCATTTGTCAGTGGAAAAACAGAGATTTTCACATTATTAGTGGCTCAAAGGCTCTTGAAAAGCAACTTTGTTTCTATAAACCAATCCAGCAATATCCGCTCTCCCACAGTCAAATCTCCTCCTCTCTTCTGAGCCTTGCAGTGCGTCCAAACCACATTTATCATCCATGTATTTGGCATTACTATAGTGAGAAGAACCCACTTAATTTACAGTGTGTGTCTCCTGGAGCACAATCTGGGCACTATGTGTTGGGCAATAAAATGGCATATTTATAATTTTCACTTTGAAACATCTACCGTGTGCTAATTTTCGGAAAGTGACTGTGGAGTCAAAGTAGTGACAACTTCTAAAGATTAATTAATTGAGGGTCATAATTTTCAAAATGTAGTCAATATATGGGAATTTCTACTGCTCTGATTTTCTGACATTTTGTATGGTGTGGTGTGTCCCATATCCTCTGGGACCTGCTCCTGCGACGTCTGCTTCTGTCACCAGGTGCTGTCCTATTTATTCTGCAGGTGGCGCTGGTGACTGAGAAGACGTCGGGACCAAAAGTTCTGGGCGGCACAGGCTCTGTCCAGCCACTTAGATTAGATTGCATGGAACCAGTAGTACCATCCAGTCTGGCAGTATGGGTGTGTGTGCTGTCCAGCTGGAGTAATCTGCTCCCTACTTCTGACAATTGGAAAGCACCGCACCCTACTAAAGCTGGAAGCATATTGCCGGAAGCTTCCAGATACAGCCTTGTTCTCCTCTGGTTCAGTCCTCTGTGCTCAGCTCCCGGCTTGTGTATTTGTTTTCCATTGTGACCTCGGCCCGTTTACTGACTATTTTTGCGTATTCTGATTTTGTACTTTCTCTGCCTTCCTGGTTCTGGCTACCTGACTATTCTTCTTCCCATCTCACTCCACAGAACAGCAAGTAACACTATGGCCCAAGCCTAGGAGTATCTGTGTAAGTCCAGATCCATAAGGAAGGATCAAAGGGTAATGGGCAAAACTGTGACTACAGATAATAACACCGACTGAATCGATCAAGCTGAACAGTCTTCTTCAGTAAAGAAACCCTTCAGTCTGTAACTGTAACTACTAGGTAGTTAAAGACTCACATAGGTGAGGCAGGCCGATCCAACCCCAAATAAACTATCATACAGAATGAACATGTAAAAAATAATACAACAATAAAAATATATGTTACATCCCCAACACCAATGTATGTATGAATGGAGAAATCCAACACTAAACCGGAGTTGCACTTTTTTATGGTGGACCATTGGAGCTACTATGAGTTCTGAGCAGAAGAGTAGAGAAAGTATTAGTGCCCCCATTTCAGGAGAGATTGTGCAGGAATCTGAATTATTTAGGATTGAAAATATAATGTAATTTATGACGTGGAGTGAATCCATGAAACCAGGGCTCGAGCCATGCCACCACATCTCCTGCAGGCGTGAATAGATGTATATTACAGCCATCAGCCACGCACAGCTTAGAGAGATATCATGGCACAGGTGTAATGTTTTTTGCATAGTTTTATCGCAATCCTGCTTGAAGTTAGTCAGTTTTAAAAGAAATTAAAAAGTCAGAATAAAGGGAAACTCTGTTGTTATTGTACAGTAATTCACACTTGGCCCTCACTGCACATTTAATATTGTCAATCATAAAAGTGAAGCTTGGCCAGAAAGACTGGACCTGGTCTTGTAGGAACCATATGAGAACATTCAGCCGCACAGAGGGGAGAGAAGGTAGATTCATCCAATAAGACATCAGGGATCTAGGAAGCCAACAGCATCATTACCCTCCGCTTTCTCTTACAGGCCCATAAGAATATTTTTCTTCAAGTGATTTTCTCACTTGTCAGCACTTTCTACGTACGCTGTCATTTGGCTTTGTAATTTCCAGATCTGGGCAGGTAACGGTCAGAGTCTACTAATCCCAGGGGGTAGGTGGATCCCCAGGTTGTAAGTTCTATAGAAAAGGGTTTTCAATGCCCAAATTCATTTGCACAGTTTTGGGTGGAGAAGAGTTTTGTGATCTAGAGGCAAAATGGTGATCACACGATTGTGATATGGCCGGACTACAAGACCGATAAAGCAGCCACAGCCGGTGACTGAGAAGAATCTGTGACTTCTCTGCATTTAGTGGTCACTACTCACCTGGGTAGTCATATGTAGGAATCTCCTCTTTACACCGCTCATCACCCCTCACATATGTCTCTGTAGTATTAATATGGGTCAGATCTTCACCCTGAAACAAATATTGTAAAAGTCACAGACAGAAGGAGAAGTCACATCTATGATCAGCTCTAATCCTGCCATCTCCACCGTTCTCATTACACAAGTAGAAAACATATAATACTGGTGGATAAAACAAGACTGAACACAAGACCTTCACAGCCGTCTACACATCATAGGGGAGATCTCAGGACACCTTCTCTCCATCTACCTGATGATCCTGAGGAACATTGGGATCTTCTCGTTTACAGTCCTGTGGAAGAAGAGGACGGGGACATCTCTCTGGTGTTGTCCTCTTACTGGATAGATCTGGAGGAAACACATACAGGGGCTGAATTCATTCTTTACATACAGATAATTATAGACAGTGTGTATTTAGTCCTATTACCTGGTGATGTGAGGTGCTGGGGAACCTCAAACATGATGCCCTTGTACAGATCTTTGTGTCCTTCTAAATACTCCCACTCCTCCATGGAGAAATAGACGGCGACATCCTGACACCTTATAGGCACCTGACACATACAATGATACAGTCATCCCCCCGATCCCTCCATAGCGTTACTGTATAATGTCCCAGCATTCCCAGCAGTGTCACCTCTCCAGTCAGCAGCTCAATCATCTTGTAGGTGAGTTCTAGGATCTTCTGGTCATTGATGTCCTCATGTATCAGGAAGTGAGACTGAGGTCCTGTGATTGGGCTCAGGGGTCTTCCCCATCCCTCAGACACAGGGTCCTGACAGCGCTCACTAGAGGTCTTCTTCACTACTGTGTAATCCTGGTTATGGAGAGACACATTAATAAATCTCACTCCAGACATTTCCAGAGTCCTCACCTCTCCAGTTCTGTCCATCTGTTATTCCCATAGATAAGAATGATGTAATGTGACGTCATCAGAATCTCTCACCTCTTCAGTAAGCCGGAAGAGGATCTCTAGGGTGAGGTGTAATATCCTCTCTGCCATCTTGTCTCTGTCCAGATCCATCTTTTATGGATCAATAAGGAAAATTTTCTTATATAGATCTTCACTGAGATGATCTGATATTGTAGGGATCTGAATGAGAAGAAGATGAGCCGGTGTAACATCATAAAAATCCTGTGTAATAATACAATTACTGGAGATAATAAGGGGAAACATATGAGGAGATTTATTATTTTACAGTGTATAGTTTTCCTCTTTCTTCCTCGGAGTCTGCAGCTGAATACATTTCTCATAGACTCATCTTCCATGACGCTAATTCTCGTCTCTTTTACCAACACTGGAATCGGCATTAGCAATACGGCAGGAGATATTCATTACACGTGACTAGTGTTGAGCATTCCGATACTGTAATATCGGGTATCGGCCGATATTCGCGGTATCGGAGTTCCGATACTGAGTTCCGATATTTTTACAATATCGAATACCGGAATCGGAAGTTCCCATAATGCCTGCGCTCTGCAATGTCTCTGAAGGATGACAAGCTGGATGGCAGCGCTCAGCTGCGATCCAGCCTGTCATCAGAATGCCATCCCAGAATTCTCCTGATTGTTTAAAAGCCGGCGGGCGGTAAAAAGCCGCCGGCTTTTAAACAATCACACAGCCCCATACTGCTTCCCCGCAGCCTACCGGGCGGTAAAAAGCCGCCGGCTTTTAAACAATCACACAGCCCCATACTGCTTCCCCGCAGCCTACCACCCCGATCCTCCGCTCCCCTCGCCACCTCCCATCCCGATCGTAAGTTAGGACCGGGCGGGGAGCGCAGCACCAAGGAGCGGGGAGCGAAGGACCCGGGCGGGGAAGCCGGCAGTTAAAAGACTTCACAGCCAGCTTTCCCGTTCTGTGCTGCGCTCTCCCGCCTGTTATTTCAAATGAACAGCTGAGGTATCAGGTGATGCCGATCAGCTGTTCATTTGAAGTAGCCGCGGTGCCCTCAGAGGGTTCATGTGAGTTCATGCTTGACTCCATGAACTCACATGAGCTTTCCCACGGCCGCACAGGTCAGCCTCACCTCCCAGACCATCAGACCGGTCATGATTGGTGTGTGTGCGATGTCTGCGGGTGTGTGTGCGATGTGTGCGGGATGTGTGCGCGATGTGTGCGGGATGTGTGCGCGATGTGTGCGGGTTGTGTGCGCGATGTGTGCGTGCAGGCAGACATAGGCCGATGTGACACTACTACTCCCATCGGCCTATGTCTGTCCCCCGTCCACTCGTGCCAGCAGGATTAGCTTGATGGGAGCAGTAGTTCCCATCAGCCTGATCCTGCTATTTAAATTGCCCTTTAAACTGGCCCATATGTTATTTTGTCCCCCATAGTTTTCTATTTTTGCCCCTATACATGTTTTATTTAGGCCCCCATATTGTTTTTTTTGAGTTGTTGGTCCCCAATAAATTTTAAATACATTTCATTGGTGGCCAGTGGTTACCTAAAATAAATTAGTTTATACATTACCTGTCCCCGCCGATCGCCACCTAAAATAAAGTAAAAAATAAAAAAACTACACCTATACTCACCTAGACACCTAATTCCCCAAAGCCATCGATCTCCTGTAATAAAATATAAAATAATAAACCACAACCTTATACTTACCCCTCCGTAGTAGTCCACGAGTGTCCCACGATGATCTCCAGTTTAGAGCAGCCACATAGAATGTGACCGCTCTGAACCGCTGCCACCGCTAGAATGACGGGGCCGTAAAGCAGCCCCGTCATTGCATAAGCGGGTTTGCTGGAGTTCAAGCAGCGCTACTCCGGTTAGCTCCTTTACGGCCCTGCTGTACCGTGAGAAATCCCCACGGTACAGCAGTGCCGTAAAGGAGGTCTCCGGCGCTGCGCTGACTGAATGCACTCCGGTGACCTCAGTCAGTGGCTCACGCTGCCGGGAGCGGACGTGTTCCTGGCAGTATGAGCTTACAGCAGCTGTGCACAGCTGTCACCATCTCCAGATGTGACAGCTGTGCATGGGAGATCAGCGCAGGAACGTGGACAGGTAACTATTTTTTTTTAGTAAACTAAGAATTAAATAAAATGGTGTGTTTTATTTCAAATAAATTATTTTTTTCTGGGTGTAGTGTGTGTTTTTTCTTTTAAACACTTTGTAGGTTAGTAATGGGGGTGTCTTATAGACATCTCTCCATTACTAACCTGGGCTTGATGTCAGCTGGCATTATAAGCGGACATCAACCCCAGCCCTATTACCCCACTGCCACCGCTACAGGGCAGTGGGAAAAGCGAGGCTAAGTGCCAGATGCGTCATTTCTGGGGCGGCTGACGGCTGGTGTTTCTAGCCTGGGAGGGGGCCAATATTCATGGCACCCTTCCTGGGCTATTAATATCAGCCCCCAGCTGTCTGCCTAGCCTTTGCTAGCTATTAAAATAGGGGGACCCCACGTCATTTTTTTGGGGGGGTCTCCCATTTTAATAGCTAGTAAAGGCTAGGTATTCAGCTGGGGGCTGATATTAGTAGCCTTGGAAGCTCCGTGGGTATTACCCCCTTCATAGGCTTCAAACATCTGCCCCAGCCATCTGCTTAACCTCCGCTAGAGCCTAAAATTATGGGGGATCCCACGCCAATTTTTTTTTTAATAAATCCTTTATTTTAACACTAAATGACACTTGAGGGGTTAATAAAGATGCAGTCCCTAAATTATTATTTATTTTTTAATTAATTTTTCCCAAAAATTTTGACGTGGGCTTTGCCATATTTTTGTATGCCAGCCAGGTACAGCATCCAGGAACGGGCTGCCCCCAACTTCCAGTTGCCTATTTGTACCTGGCCGGACACAACACTATAGGGAAGCCCTTCTTTTTATTATTATTTCATGAATTTCATGAAATAAGTTAAAAAAAAAAATAAACGTGGGGCATCGCCCTATTTTTGTGTCCAGCCAGGTACAACTAAGCAGCTGGGGGCTGGAATCCACAGCGCAGAGTGGCCCAAGCTTTCTGCCCCCTCCCCCTGCTGCGAACTGCAGTCCGCAGCCACCCCAGAAAATGTTGCGTTCATAGAAGCGCCATCTTCTGGCGCTGTATCCAGCTCATTCAGGGCCCTGGTGCGGTGGCTCACTGGGTAATAAAGGGGTTACGGCCAGCTTTGTATTATCCGCTGGCCCTAAGTCCGAAATTCATGGGGTCACGCCAATATTAGACATGACCGCCATGAATTTCTAGTAAAGTATTTAAAAAAAACACAACACCCAGAATAAAGTCCTTTAATTGAAATAAACAAACAATTCTTTATTGTTCTAAATTAAACCATACTTACCATCACGCCCATTCCAGCTGAAGCCAATGATCTCCTGCAATAAAAGAAAAATAATAAAAAACCAACCTCATCCTTACCTTTCCATGGTTCCCACGACAGCTTCAGCTCTGCTACATCGAGATGACAGGCTGGATCGCAGCAGAAAGCTGCCATCCAGCCTGTCATCCTGCAGACACTGAGAAGCGCAGGCATGCTTGTGCTCCTCAGTGTCTGGCTGTGAACGCGCCATTTTCCGGGGTGGCTGCGGACTGCAATTTGCATCGGGGGGGGGGCCAGAAAGCTTGGGCCTCCCTGCGCTGCGGATTCCAGCCCCCAGCTGCCTAGTTGTACCTGGCTGGACACAAAAATAGGGCGAAGCCCAACGTATTTTTTTTTTAATTATTTCATGAAATTCATGAAACAATTTTTAAAAAAAAGGGTTACCTATATTGTTGTGTCCGGCCAGGTACAAATAGGCATCTGGTGGTTGGGGGCAGCCCGTTCCTGGATGCTGTACCTGGCTGGCATACAAAAATATGGCGAAGCCCACGTCAAAATTTTTGGGAAAAATTAATTAAAAAATAATAATTTAGGGACTGCATCTTTATTAACCCCTCACATGGAGGGGTTAATAAAGATGCAGTCCCTAAATGTGTTTTTTTTTTTTTTAAATTTATTGAATTTTTCACCAAAAATTTGACGTGGCCTTCGCCATATTTTTGTGTCCAGCCAGGTACAGCAGGCAGGAACGGGCTGCCCCCAACCCCCAGATGCCTATTTGTACCTGGCTGGAAACAAAAATACAGGGAAGCCCTTTTTTTTATTATTTCATGAATTTCATGAAATAATTTAAAAAAAATTGCTGTGGGGCTTCGCCATATTTTTGTGTCCAGCCAGGTAAAGCAGGCAGGAACGGGCTGCCCCCAACCACCAGCTGCCTATTTGTACCTGGCCGGACACAACAATATAGGGAAGGCCTTATTTTTTATTTCATGAAATAATTTAAAAAAAATTGACGTGGGGCTTCGCACTATATTTGTGCCCAGCCAAGTACAGCAGGCAGGAACGGGCTGCCCCCAACCACCAGCTGCCTATTTGTACCTGGCCGGACACAACAATATAGGGAAGACCTTTTTTTTTAATTATTTCATGAAATAATACAGGAAAATAGGAAAAAAATGTAAGCAAAAAATGTGGTCATGATGCCCTGTTATGGGGGACGGGGTCTGCTGCTGACACTGGTATTGGGGTAATGTCTCACAATTCCGTTAACCCCTTTACAACCCAAGGTGGTTTGCACGTTAATGACCATACCAATTTTTACAATTCTGACCACTGTCACTTTATGAGGTAATTACTCTGGAACGCTTCAACGGATCCCCTGATTCTGAGATTGTTTTTTCATGACATATTGTACTTCATGATAGTGGTAAAATTTCTTCAATATCACTTGCGTTTATTTGTGAAAAAAAAGGAAATTTGGCGAAAATTTTGCAATTTTCAAAATTTTAATTTTTATGCCCTTAAATCAGAGAGATATTAACACAAAAGAGTTAATAAATAACATTTCTCACATGTCTACTTTACATCAGCACAATTTTGGAATCAAATTTTTTTTTTTATTGGGGAGCTATAAGGGTTAAAAGTTGACCAGCGATTTCTCATTTTTCCAACAAAATTTACAAAACCATTTTTTTAGGGATCACATCATATTTAAAGTCACTTTGAGGGGTTTTTATGACAGAAAATACCCAAAAGTGACACCATTCTAAAAACTGCACCCCTCAAGGTGCTCAAAACCACATTCAAGAACTTTATTAACCCTTCAGGTGCTTCACAGGAATTTTTGGAATGTGGAAGAAAAAAAGTAACATTTAACTTTTTTCCCAAAAATGTTACTTTAGACCCAATTTTTTTTATTTTCGCAGGGGTAACAGGAAAAAATGGACCCCAAAATTTGTTGTGCAATTTCTCCTGAGTAAGCAGCTACCCCATATGTGGGGGAAAATCACTGTTTGGGCGCACGGCAGGGCTCGGAAGGGAAGGAGCGCCATTTGACTTTTTAAATGTAAAATTTGCTTGAATAATTAGCAGACGCCATATTGCATTTGGGGAGCCCCTGATGTGCCTAAACAGTGGAAACCCCCCACAAGTGACACCATTTTGGAAACTAGACCCCTCAGGGAACTTATCTAGATGTGTGGTGAGCATCTTGAACCCCCAGGTGCTTCACAGAAGTTTATAACATTGAGCCGTAAAAATAAAATTTTCACATTTTTCCCACAAAAATGTTTTTCAGCCCCCAATTTTGCATTTTCATAAGGGTAACAGAAGAAACTGCACTATGCAGTTTGTTGTGCAATTTCTCCTGAGTTAGCAGATACCCCATATGTGGGGGAAAACCACTGCTTGGGCGCGCGGCAGGGTTCGGAAGGGAAGGAGCGCCATTTGACTTTTTGATTGTAAAATTTGCTTGAATAATTAATGGATGTGCCCCTGATGTGCCTAAACAGTGGAAACCCCCACAAGTGACACCATTTTGGAAACTAGACCCCTCAGGGAACTTATCTAGATGTGTGGTGAGCACCTTGAACCCCCAAGTCCTTTACAGAAGTTTATAACATGGAGCCGTGAAAATAAAAAAATCAAACTTTTTCCACAACAATGATGTTTTAGCCCCAATTTTTTTATTTTCACAAGGGTAAGAGGAGAAAATGGACCCCAAAAACTTTTGTGCAATTTTTCCTGAGTACTCCAATACCCCATATGTGGGGAAAATACAGTGTTTGGGCGCACAGCATAATTCAGAAGGGAAGGAGCACTGTGTGACTTTTTGAACGCAAAATTGTCTGGAATCGAGAGCGGACGCCATGTCGCGTTTGAAGAGCCCCTGATGTGCCTAAATAGTTGAAACCCCCCTCAAGTGACCCCATTTTGGAAACTACACCCCTCAAGGATTTTATCAAGGGGTATAGTGAACATTTTGAACCCAGAGGTACGACACAGAATTTGATGACATTAGGTCATCATATTGAATAAGTTGTCACTAGTCTTGAGCGCAAGTGCTCGCTACTTTAGTTTGCATCGGGTACTCAGGTATGCACCATGTATCACGGGTGCTCAAGTGAAATGCTCGAGTCCCCGCCCGCATGTTTCACGGTTATTAGACACCCCCAAAAAAACATGCGGGGATCGCTCGTGCATGGCAGGCAATCCCAGCGAGGTTTTTTTGGCCTCGAAGCATATGGCGCGGAGACTCGAGCACCCGCGATACTCAATGCATACCCGAGCACCCGATGCAAACTAAAGTAGCGAGCACTTGCGTTCAACACTAGTTGCCATATCGTCATCTTTTTTTTTTTTTTTTTTTACTTTTGAAAAAAAAAACAACCCTGACACCAACCCTAACCCCAACCCCAGCGTTTATTTTTTACTCCGTTACTAGTGCGGTATAAGTGATTAGACGACCTTAATCTTCGGGTTGGTGCGACTACAGAGATACCAGAATCATATCGGGTTTTTATGATTGACAGCTGTCACACACTAAAAGACACATATTTTGTAAAATCTAGTTTTTGCATCGCCATATTTTGAGAGCTATAATTTTTCCATATTTTGGCCTACAGAGTCATGTGATTGCTTATTTTTTGCGGGACAAGTTGACATTTTTATTGGTGCCATTTTCAGGCACGTGACATATTTTGATCGCTTTCTATTCCAGCTTTTGGGAGGCAGAATAAACAAAAACCAACAATTCAGGAATTGTTTTTTTTTTGTTTTTTTTATTCTGCTCTGCGTGTGGTAAAATTGATAAGGCAGCTTTATTCTTCGGGTCAGTTCGTTTACAGCGGTACCACATTTATATAGTTTTTCTATGTTTTGGCGCTTTTACACAATAAAAGCTATTTTATAGAAAAAATTATTTTTTTGCATCGCTTTATTCTGAGAGCTATAACTTTTGGATATTTCGGATGATAGAGCTGTATGGCGGTTGGTTTTTTGCGGGTCAAGATGACGTTTTCAGCGGTACCATTTTTATTTATATTCGTCTTTTTGATGGCGTGTTATTCCATTTTTTTGTTTGGTGGTATGATTATAAAGCATTGTTTTTTGCTTCTTCTTTTTTTTTTTTTTTTACCGTGTTCACTGAAAGGGTTAACTAGTGGGACAGTTTTAGAGATCAGGTCGGTCCGGACGTGGCGATACCAAATATGTGTACTTTAATTGTTTGTTTGTTTTTTCATAATAATATTTATTGATGGGTACATTATATTTTTATTTTTGGTGGATTATTTTTTTTATTTATTTTTTTTAATATTTTTACAACTTTTTTTTATTTTTATTTTTTTACTTTCTGCGAGTTTTTACACTTTTTTACTTTGTCCCACTATGGGACTTTCACTTTTTTTATTCTGATCGCCTGCATAGCATAGGGATGGAGCACCATCCCTGTGCCATGCAGGCAGTCAGCGCAGCACAGTGAGAAGATTGTTCGGTCATGCACTGTGCATGACCAAACAATTTTCCTGCTGTCTGGTTACCCGGATGTTGTCATGACGACATTGGGTCATCATGGCAACACCTGGGAAGCTGCGGCAGACAGCGCAATGTTGTGATCGACTTCGATCGCAGCAATGCGGGGGTTAATGTGCCGGGAGCGGTGCGGGACCGCTCCCTGCACATAGTACCGGGTGTCAGCTGTGACAATCAGCTGACACCCGGCGGCGATCGCGCCCGCACAGCCTGTGTGCGCGCGCGATCGCGATGACGTACTAATACGGGTCAGGCTCTTAAGTCCCAGGGCACAGACGCGTATTAGTACATCATGGGCTTTAAAGGGGTTAATATTAGTGTTGAGAGAGTATGTTCTGTCCGAGTATGCTCGGGTCGAGCTCCAAGTATTTATAGCTGCTCGGTGATATGGTTGAATCGCTCCCGTGTGCATGATTTGCAACTGCTTGACAGTTTTATTACATGTGAGGAATGTGTAAGAAATATTACATTACATTCCTCACATGTAATAAAACTGTCAAACAGCTGCAAATCATGCACACGGGAGCTATTCAACCATATCACCCAGCAGCTATAAATACTCAGAGCTCGGCCCGAGCATACTCGGCGAAAGGGTTAATAGAACATACTCGCTCAACACTAGTTAATATCCTCCATCCTGGTATGTATGGCCACTCTTTCCTGGTATACGTGGCCCCCATCCCATCCTGGCATACGTACCCCTTGGTCCCCCATTCTGGTATTTATGGCACCCCTTTGATCTACCATCCTGGTATTCATGGCACCCCTTGATCCCCCATCCTGGTATTCATGGCACACCTTTGATCTACCATCCTGGTATTCATGGCACCCCTTTGATCTACCATCCTGGTATGCATGGCACCCCTTGAATCCCCTCCTAGTATTCATGGCACCCCTTGATCCCCCATCCTGGTATGCATGGTACCCCTTGATCCCCCATCCTGGTATTCATGGCACCCCTTGATCCCCCATCCTGGAATTCATAGCACCCCTTGATCCCCCATCCTGGTATGCATGGTACCCCTTTATCCCCCATCCTGGTATTCATGGCACCCCTTGATCCCCCATCCTGGAATTCATAGCACCCCTTGATCCCCCATCCTGGTATGCTTGGCACCCCACGATCCCCCATCCTGGTATGTATGGCATCCCTTGAT
This sequence comes from Phyllobates terribilis, assembly GCF_046119375.1. NCBI lineage: Eukaryota > Metazoa > Chordata > Amphibia > Anura > Dendrobatidae > Phyllobates > Phyllobates terribilis. The sequence continues at coordinate 11,318,734 of NW_027362772.1, read as the reverse complement.
AACCCATCCTGGTATGTATGGCACCCCTTGATTCCCCATTCTGGTATGCATGGCATCCCTTGAGACCCTATCCTGGTATGTATGGCACCATTTGAGCCCCCGTCCTGGTATGCATGGCACCCCTTGATCACCAATGCTGGTATGTATGGCACCCCTTGAGACCCCATCCTGGTATGCATGGCACCCCTCGAGACCAGGTCCCTGATATTTGAAGGGTGCCTTCTCCAAACTGCCATTTTGAGATCTCTCCACAGGTGTTCTATGGGATTCAGGTCTGGACTCATTGCTGGCCACCTTAGAAGTCTCCAGTGCTTTCTCTCAAACCATTTTATAGTGCTTTTGGAAGTGTGTTTTGAGTCATTGTCCTGCTGGAAGACCCATGACCTCTGAGGGAGACCCAGCTTTCTCACACTGGGCCATACATTATGCTGCAAAATTTGTTTGTAGTCTTCAGACTTCATAATGCCATGCACACGGTCAAGCAGTCCAGTGCCAGAGGCAGCAAAGCAACCCCAAAACATCAGGGAACCTCCGCCATGCTTGACTGTAGGGACCGTGTTCTTTTCTTTGAATGCCTCTTTTTTTATTCTGTACACTCTATGTTGATGCTTTTTCCCAAAAAGCTCTACTTTTGTCTCATCTGACCAGAGAACAATCTTCCAAAACGTTTTAGGCTTTCTCAGGTAAGTTTTGGCAAACTCCAGCCTGGCTTTTTTATGTCTCGGGGTAAGAAGTGGGGTCTTTCTGGGTATCCTACCATACAGTCCCTTTTCATTCAGAAGCCGACGGATAGTACGGGTTGACACTGTTGTACCCTCGGACTGCAGGGCAGCTTGAACTTGTTTGGATGTTAGTCGAGGTTCTTTATCCACCATCCGCACAATCTTGCGTTGAAATATCTCGTCAATTTTTATTTTCCGTCCACATTTAGGGAGGTTAGCCACAGTGCCATGGGCTTTAAACTTCTTGATGACACTGCGCACGGAAGACACAGGAACATTCAGGTCTTTGGAGATGGACTTGTAGCCTTGAGATTGCTCATGCTTCCTCACAATTTGGTTTCTCAAGTCCTTAGACAGTTCTTTGGTCTTCTTTCTTTTCTCCATGCTCAATGTGGTACACCCAAGGACACAGGACAGAGGTTGAGTCAACTTTAATCCATGTTAACTGGCTGCAAGTGTGATTTAGTTACTGCTAACACCTGTTAGGTCCCACAGGTAAGTTACAGGTGCTGTTAATTACACGAATTAGAGAAGCATCACATGATTTTTCAAACAGTGCCAATACTTTTGTTCACCCCCTTTTTTAGGTTTGGTGTGGAATTATATCCAATTTGGCTTTAGGACAATTATTTTTGTGTTTTTTCCTTGCAAGCAAATTAAATGAAGATAATAATACCAGAGAATTTGTGATTGCAATCATTTTCAGGAAGAAACTGAGTATTATCTGACAGAATTGCAGGGGTGCCAATACTTTTGGCCACCACTGTAGTTCCCGGCTTCCAGAAAGGGACTTTCAACTTAATATTCCTGGTAGACAACCACACAAAGTCATTCACATTCAGGTTCGGACCTGGCAAGCGTTTTCTGTCAGCCATGAGTTTATACCGGTCTCCCATGATCTTTAAACTACTCAGCACCCCCCGCCACACAAAGGAGAGCGACCAAGCAAAACGTTCCTCCTCAGGAGCTCCCGAAGCTCCTCCCCCACTAAAGGTACAAAACTGTGGATGGTAACCGCATGCACCAAAGAACAGTGACCTGCCAGAGGGTACTTGAAGATGATTATTAATTGCAAATTCTGACAGCAATAAGTAGGATGCCCAATCCTCCTGATTTTTGGAGACGAAACACCAGAGGTAGGTCTCCAAACTCTGATTGACGCGCTCGGTCTTAGGGTGGAAGGCAGAGGAAAAAAAGAGCTGCACCCCCAGTCGAGAACAGAATGCTTTCCAGAACTTGGAAACAAACTGGGTCCCCCGATCTGATACCACATCGGAGGGAACCCCATGAAGCTTCACGATCTCATTTATAAACACCCGACCAACTGTCTTAGCATTTGGAAGTGCAGGTAATGAGAGGAAGTGAACCATTTTACTGAACCTATCTACAACATCCAAGACCACTGTTTTATCTGCAGAAACCGGGAGGTCAGTAATAAAATCCATGGACGAGTGTGCCCATGGCCTACTAGTGATAGGTAGTGGAAGAAGAGTACCAGATTGCAAAACAAGAGGAGGGGGATATACATACCACAATTTTTCGGAAACCAAACAGCTACAAATTCCCTTCTTCGGTGGGAGAGCCACCATCCTCCCCCCTCTGAAGAAGGGAATACCAAAAGGCCAATACATCAGGCTGAGAAGGAATTGTTCGACTGATGGTGAATTTATACAGCAGGCTAAGGAAATGAGAGAGAGGTCTAAACGAAGGGGATACCCTGATTGGGTTTTGAGAAGGGCGTACCAGTTTGCTTTAAAACAAAATAGAGAAAATCTGCTCTCTCCAAGAACAAAAGACGATAATGAAAAAGGAAAAGAACTTATTAGGTTGATTGCGACATACAATAATGGTGCCCCACAAGCAAGGGCCATCATAGAAAAATATTCCGGAATTCTAGCCATGGACGAGGATTTGAAAAAAGTTGTTGGTACAAAACCACAAATCACGTTTCACAGAAACAAAACGATTGGAGACAGGGTTGTCAAAAGTCATTTTGTGCAATCTAAAAAGGACAAGTCTTGGTTACCAGGGACACCGAATGGCTGCTACAATTGCAGCGGATGTGTGGCCTGTCCGAATGTTAAGACTACAAAAACCTTTATGAGTAACGTTACAGGACTGTCCTTTGATATTAGAAGTTTTATTAATTGCAGAACAAAATTTGTGATATATAAAGCAACATGTGTTTGCAAAAAGGAGTAAATAGGGAAGACCATACGAGAAATGAGAAGAAGAATAGGAGAGCATCTAAATGATATTGCAGACAATAATGACACGCCCATTGCTAAACATGTAAATTTTGTGCACGGGGGGATTCGAAAGTAATATCATTTACGGGAATTGGTTGCATGAAAATGAATAGTAGGGGGGGGGGCAAGGACAGAATCCTACAGCAAAAATAAGCAAGATGGATTTTCCGGTTGAACACCATGACCCCTAAGTGGCTCAATGAGCAACTTAGCTATAGTTGTTTTATCTGAAAGGAGTATCTCCTGATCCCCACCTTACAAAATCCTCCCCCTCCCTTCCCCCCCGTTTGATCATGCTTACGTGAAGCGTCCAATTACATAAGCCTGTCAAAATCAGATTTTTGAGCCTTTAAAATCTTGAGTGCCTTCAAAAGAAGGTGATATTTATATCTTTAAGGATTATATACCCTTAGGAAGAAGGGAAATTTATGGATAGATATATAATATATGACATTGTGGGCAACAGGTTGCTTAAAGAGTGCCTTCAGAATGAAATATGTATATTTAAATTATGTCTGATGAAGTTTGTATTTAAAGCTGCCAGCATACCCCAAGTAGGAAGGAGCATCATGTGCGATTTGGATTGATGGTCACTATGGCAGTGGTAATCATCAGAAATAATACGGTATATATGGGGACATGTGACCATATGTGGTCGGCCGTGTGACTGAGGCGTTTCGGGTGCCACGTGACTGGAAGCGTTGTGTTGTCCACGGCCACATGTTGTAACATATGGCTGAGTGTAGGCGGCTGTAAAAATGGGGCTGCATTGCGTGATCGCGGCATGCCGGGCAGCAGAAATTATGTGATTGGGTATGTCACGTGACTGTGACCTGCCGGGCGTCGGGAAATGATGCGGTCGGCGGTGTCACATGGTCACGGCTTGTCGGGCGGTGGAAATGATGCGATCAGGTGAGACCCAGCCGTGTCATGTGATTGTGAGACTCCGCGCTGCAGGAAATGACATGTTTTGAAAGAGTGGGAATACATATAAGGTGGTCAAAATGGAATGAGTCTGATGAGAGCACTATTATGGGATAATGTATTTGAAAAAGGAATGGGTTTGATAGAGATAAACCCTGGAATTATAGCAACAAAAATATAAGACAGATATAAGCCCCGCCTGGGAAGTGACATAGGACTCCCTGGAAAGGAGGGAAAGTAAACCTATTTACATACAGGAAGTGAGTGTGTGGGATTATCTCCCCATACATTTTTTGGAAAAATAGTGGTGGTAGCACTCTGCACAACTGTAATGAACACTCACTATTGTGAGCCTCATTGAATTTTCTTGGGATATGTTAGAAGGTACACTTGGGTACTGCCCATGTCGGGGCGGGAGCTAAACCCAGGGGCATGACAGGGTAGCATAAGTCCTCAGAAAAAGATCAACAGACAGAAAATCCCGGATGGTGCCTAGATATAAAATGGGTGAGAGCCACACATTTTCTTTCTATATTGCACAATAGCACTTTAGATTATGATTAATGTTATTTAACAGTCAGGACTGGATATATTCATCCGGGGACCGTATCCTGTAAATATCTGTAATGAGTCTTTTTGTGTCCTGAGGTTAATAGGGGTTATGTTGATTCAGTAATAGATATATAGGATATAAAGTTTTATAAGTATAAGTGAAGGTTATGTTATAAGAGGATCCTCTCTGCTGTGAGTTGTCCTTTTGTTTAGGAATTGAAGGACAGGTCCTAATAAAATGGTCCTTTTTCCCAGAAAAAAAAATACGCCTTTTTTCTTGCGAATCTCCGGGGAAATGTATGATGTAAAGGCACCCCCTAACTGCATGGGTTCGGCTACCTCCCCCAGGACTGGTTCATCTCCAGACCGCTCCCCCGGCAGAGGTCTGTCACATCTGACACACCCGTGACACCATCCCAGCCTTGTGCAGGTTTACAATTTTGTCCCTGGTGTCCTTACACAGCTCTTTGGACTTGCCCATGGTGGAGAGGTTAGAATGTGATTGATTGAGTGTGTGGACAGGTGTCTTTTATACATCTAACAAGGTGCAATTAATACAGGTAATGAGTGCAGAGTAGGGAGGCTTCATAAAGAAAGACTAACAGGTCTGTGAGAGACAGAATTCTTGCAGGTTGATCGGTGATCAAATACTTATTTCATTCAATAAAATGTCACTTAATTGATGCTGAGAAAGCGTTTGACCCAGTCAATTGGTCGTTCGTCTTCTCGCTGTTAAATAGGTTTGGGTTTGTGGGTCCTATTATTCACCCCATTAGAGCCCTTTATTCAATACCCTTGGTGAAGGCGTCTGTTAATGGCACCATGTCTGATGAACAGCCTGTTTGTTAGGCAATCCCTGCATGTGTCACAGCAGCCCAACCGCCATGACACATGAGCCGCGGCGGCACCAACATAGATGCCGAGCACCAGAGCGCGTTCACCGAAGGGTTAACAATCCACGCGCCCTCATCACTAATGAGAACAAGACGTCTCCTCCCTTCCTGTCTCCATAGTTGGGTCGTATGTATCTATTACAGGAAACAGAACAGAAACCTTATGATTCTTATAAAGGGGCAACACAAGACCCCAAAAGTCTCCGTGCTGAAGGGGTTAATGCCCCCTGCACCCAGTAATGGGGTCTCCACATACCTCCACCTGCAGAGCCGCCACCACATACCAGCACAGCAGAATCCTGCATCCACTGAGGCCCTGATCATGTGACCCCTGACTCCTCCTCTCCTGTGACCTCATCACAAGTCCTGTGCGCTCACAACAGCCATATACAGGTGCATCTCACTAAATTAGAATATCATCAAAAAGTTACTTTGTCAGTTCTTCAATACAAAAAGTGAAACTCATATATAGAGTCATTACATACAGAGGGATCTATTATATAGAGTCATTACATACAGAGGGATCTATTATATAGAGTCATTACATACAGAGGGATCTATTATATAGAGTCATTACATACAGAGGGATCTATTATATAGAGTCATTACACACAGAGAGATCTATTATACAGAGTCATTACACACAGAGGGATCTATTATATAGAGTCATTACACACAGAGGAATCTATTATATAGAGTCATTACATGCAGAGGGATCTATTATATAGAGTCATTACACGCAGAGGGATCTATTATATAGAGTCATTACACGCAAAGCGATCTATTATATAGAGTCATTACATGCAGAGGGATCTATTATATAGAGTCATTACATACAGAGGGATCTATTATATAGAGTCATTACACACAGAGGGATCTATTATATAGAGTCATTACACACAGAGGGATCTATTATATAGAGTCATTACACACAGAGGGATCTATTATATAGAGACATTACACACAGAGTGATCTATTAAATAGAGTCATTACACACAGAGTGATCTATTATATAGAGTCATTACATGCAGAGGGATCTATTATATAGAGTCATTACACGCAGAGGGATCTATTATATAGAGTCATTACATGCAGAGGGATCTATTATATAGAGTCATTACACACAGAGTGATCTATTATATAGAGTCATTACATGCAGAGGGATCTATTATATAGAGTCATTACACGCAGAGTGATCTATTATATAGAGTCATTACATACAGAGTGATCTATTATATAGAGTCATTACATGCAGAGGGATCTATTATATAGAGTCATTACACACAGAGTGATCTATTATATAGAGTCATTACATGCAGAGGGATCTATTATATAGAGTCATTACACACAGAGTGATCTATTATATAGAGTCATTACATGCAGAGGGATCTATTATATAGAATCATTACACACAGAGTGATCTATTATATAGAGTCATTACATACAGAGTGATCTATTATATAGAGTCATTACATGCAGAGGGATCTATTATATAGAGTCATTACACACAGAGTGATCTATTATATAGAGTCATTACATGCAGAGGGATCTATTATATAGAGTCATTACACACAGAGTGATCTATTATATAGAGTCATTACATACAGAGTGATCTATTATATAGAGTCATTACATGCAGAGGGATCTATTATATAGAGTCATTACACACAGAGTGATCTATTATATAGAGTCATTACATGCAGAGGGATCTATTATATAGAGTCATTACACGCAGAGGGATCTATTATATAGAGTCATTACACACAGAGTGATCTATTATATAGAGTCATTACATACAGAGTGATCTATTATATAGAGTCATTACATGCAGAGGGATCTATTATATAGAGTCATTACACACAGAGTGATCTATTATATAGAGTCATTACATGCAGAGGGATCTATTATATAGAGTCATTACATACAGAGTGATCTATTATATAGAGTCATTACATGCAGAGGGATCTATTATATAGAGTCATTACACACAGAGTGATCTATTATATAGAGTCATTACATGCAGAGGGATCTATTATATAGAGTCATTACACGCAGAGGGATCTATTATATAGAGTCATTACACATAGAGTGATCTATTATATAGAGTCATTACATACAGAGTGATCTATTATATAGAGTCATTAGACACAGAGGGATCTATTATATAGAGTCATTACACACAGAGTGATCTATTATATAGAGTCATTACATGCAGAGGGATCTATTATATAGAGTCATTACACACAGAGTGATCTATTATATAGAGTCATTACATACAGAGTGATCTATTATATAGAGTCATTACATGCAGAGGGATCTATTATATAGAGTCATTACATGCAGAGGGATCTATTATATAGAGTCATTACACACAGAGTGATCTATTATATAGAGTCATTACATGCAGAGGGATCTATTATATAGAGTCATTACACACAGAGTGATCTATTATATAGAGTCATTACATACAGAGTGATCTATTATATAGAGTCATTACATGCAGAGGGATCTATTATATAGAGTCATTACATGCAGAGGGATCTATTATATAGAGTCATTACACACAGAGTGATCTATTATATAGAGTCATTACATGCAGAGGGATCTATTATATAGAGTCATTACACACAGAGTGATCTATTATATAGAGTCATTACATACAGAGTGATCTATTATATAGAGTCATTACATGCAGAGGGATCTATTATATAGAGTCATTACACACAGAGTGATCTATTATATAGAGTCATTACATGCAGAGGGATCTATTATATAGAGTCATTACACGCAGAGGGATCTATTATATAGAGTCATTACACACAGAGTGATCTATTATATAGAGTCATTACATACAGAGTGATCTATTATATAGAGTCATTACATACAGAGTGATCTATTATATAGAGTCATTACATGCAGAGGGATCTATTATATAGAGTCATTACACACAGAGTGATCTATTATATAGAGTCATTACATGCAGAGGGATCTATTATATAGAGTCATTACACGCAGAGGGATCTATTATATAGAGTCATTACACACAGAGTGATCTATTATATAGAGTCATTACATACAGAGTGATCTATTATATAGAGTCATTACACACAGAGGGATCTATTATATAGAGTCATTACACACAGAGTGATCTATTATATAGAGTCATTACATGCAGAGGGATCTATTATATAGAGTCATTACACACAGAGTGATCTATTATATAGAGTCATTACATACAGAGTGATCTATTATATAGAGTCATTACATGCAGAGGGATCTATTATATAGAGTCATTACATGCAGAGGGATCTATTATATAGAGTCATTACACACAGAGTGATCTATTATATAGAGTCATTACACACAGAGTGATCTATTATATAGAGTCATTACATGCAGAGGGATCTATTATATAGAGTCATTACACACAGAGTGATCTATTATATAGAGTCATTACATACAGAGTGATCTATTATATAGAGTCATTACATGCAGAGGGATCTATTATATAGAGTCATTACACACAGAGTGATCTATTATATAGAGTCATTACATGCAGAGGGATCTATTATATAGAGTCATTACACACAGAGTGATCTATTATATAGAGTCATTACATACAGAGTGATCTATTATATGGAGTCATTACACGCAGAGGGATCTATTATATAGAGTCATTACACACAGAGTGATCTATTACATAGAGTCATTACATGCAGAGGGATCTATTATATAGAGTCATTACACACAGAGTGATCTATTATATAGAGTCATTACATACAGAGTGATCTATTATATAGAGTCATTACATGCAGAGGGATCTATTATATAGAGTCATTACACACAGAGTGATCTATTATATAGAGTCATTACATGCAGAGGGATCTATTATATAGAGTCATTACACGCAGAGGGATCTATTATATAGAGTCATTACACACAGAGTGATCTATTATATAGAGTCATTACATACAGAGTGATCTATTATATAGAGTCATTACACACAGAGGGATCTATTATATAGAGTCATTACACACAGAGTGATCTATTATATAGAGTCATTACACGCAGAGTGATCTATTCTAAGTGTTTATTTCTGTTAATGTTGATGATTATGGCTTACAGCCAATGAAAACACAAAAGTCATTATCTCAGTAAATTAGAATACTTTATAACAACAGCTTGAAAAATGTTTTTACAATCCGAAATGTTGGCCTACTGAAATGTCTGTTCAGTAAATGCCCTCAATACTTGGTCGGGCTCCTTGTGCATCAATTACTGCATCAATGCGGCAATGTGGCATGGAGGCGATCAGCCTGTGGCCCTGCTGAGGGGTTATGGAAGCCCAGGTGGCTTTGATAGACGACTTCAGCTCGTCTGCATTGTTGGGTCTGGGGTCTCTCATCTTCCGCTTGACAATACCCAATAGATTCTCTATAATAGATTCTCTATGGGGTTAAGGTCAGGCGAGTTTGCTGCCAATCAAGCACAGTGATACTGTTGTGTGTAAACCAGGTATTGGTACTTTTGGCCGTGTGGACAGGGGCCAAGTCCTGCTGGAGAATGACATTTCCATCTCCATAAAGCTTGTCGGCAGAGGGAAGCATGAAGTGCTGTAAAACGTCCTGGTAGACGGCTGCACTGACTTTGGTCTTGATAGAACACAGTGGACCTACACCAGCAGATGACATGGCTCCCCAAACCATCACAGACTGTGGAGACTTCACACTAGACCTCCAGCAGCTTGGATTGTGGCCTCTCCACTCTTCCTCCAGACTCTGGGACCTTGATTTCCAAATGAGATGCAAAATTTACTTTCCTCTGAAAACAACACCTTGGACCACTGAGCAACAGTCCAGATCTTCTTCTCCTTGGCCCAGGTAAGACGCTTCTGGCGTTGTCTATCGGTCATGAGTGGCTTGACACAAGGAATGCGACACTTGTAGCCCATGTCCTGGATACGTCTGTGTGTGGTGGCTCTTGAAGTAATGACTCCAGCAGCAGTCCACTCCTTGTGAATTTCTCCAAAATTTTTGAATGGTCTTAATTTAACAACACTTAACAATCCTTTCAAGGCTGTGGTTATCCCGGTTGCTTGTGCACCTTTTTCTACCACACTTTTTCCTTCCACTCAACTTTCCATTAAGATGCTTGGATACAGAACTCTGTGAACAGCCAGCTTCGTTAGCAATGACCTTTTGTGGCTTACCCTCCTTGTGGAGTGTGTCAGTGACTGCCTTCTGGACATCTATCAAGTCAGCAGTATTCCCCATGATTGTGGAGCCTACTGAAACAGACTAAGGGACCTTTTTAAATGCATCGGAAGCCTTTGCAGGTGTTTTTGTTAAGTATTCTAATTTACTGAGATAATGACTTTTGTGTTTTCATTGGCTGTAAGCCATTATCATCAACATTAACAGAAATAAACATGTGAAATAGATCACTCTGTGTGTAATGACTCTATATAGTATAGGAGTTTCACTTTTTGTATTGAAGAACTGAAATAAATTAACTTTTTAGTGATATTTTAATTTAGTGAGAAGCACTTGTATATGTTGGCGGCTCTGCAGGTGGAGGTATGTAGAGATTCCCCATTAATACTAGATATATTTTGCACAGGGGATATCGCAGCCAATTCCCACAAGAATAATCCTGGAAACACAGAATTTGAGATGATTATTTCTCAGCAGTTTCTATAGTACTTAATACATTCCTGATTCCGGGGGATTGACAGAAGGGCTATTTGAGGAGACCCCAATACTCTGCTTCCTGTGATACGTTGGTAATTGTCAAATACCTTCTCCCAAAATGGTTTAATTTTAGAACACTTCCATCATATATGAATCATAGAACCCACTTCACTTTCACATCTCCAACATGTTTCCGAAACTGTAAGGAACATTGCATGTAGTTTAGATGGGTAGTGATACCATCGTGTGAGTGTTTTATAGTTCTTTTCTTGTGCAGTCCCTGCATTAGAAAGCTTATGTGTGAAGAGGAAACCTTTTGCCCACTCACGAGGGGATAAACGAACCCCCAAATCCCTCTCCTATGCTCACTGAAATGCCAGTTTCTCCTTTCCCTGCCCAATCCCTCATATATAACAGAGATAGCATGAGTCAGACCACTTTCCTGAAGGAACTGACCCATTGTTCAGAGACTGCATAGAAATGGCAATCTAAAATCCTCATCATGGCAGAAGCCTGAAAGTACCTATAGAAATTCGGAAGGCCCGCTCCACCTAATGATTTGTGACGAGAGAGAACCCGTGTGTTTATACGGGGTTTGATCTTACCCCAAATGAATATGATTAAAGCTGATCTTAGTTTCTGAAAGAAGCTCAGAGGTGGAGAGATCGGAACTGTTTGAAAAATATATAAAAAACGAGGTAATATATCCATTTAGATAACATTCATTCTTCCAAACCAAGATATCTTAATTTTGCCATATTTCAATAGATCTCCATTTGTTCTGTGCAATAAAGCTTGATGATTGAGCTCAAATAATTTATTAGGGCCCGAAGGAATATGAACCCCTAAATATTTCAATGATTTTTTCAGCCATTTAAATAGAAATTTAGTCATAACTTGTGAGATTTCAGTCTGTGGAAGAGATATATTCAAGGCCTCGGTTTTAGAGTAATTGACTTTAAAATTGCTAACTGCTCCAAACCTATCAAATTCTTTTAGGAAATGATATTTGAGGTTGGGATATGTAAAGAAGCAAATCGTCTGCATACAGGGCTGCTTTATAAGATGTAGCTCCCACTTTGTATCCATGAATATTACTATTGCTTCTGAGGGCATTGGCCAGATGCTTCATTACCACCACATATAGCAATGGAGACAGGGGGCTCCCTTGTCTGGTTCCATTGTTAATTGCAAATGGGGCAGAAAGAGAATGGTTTACTCTTACTCTTTTATGCAAGGCCATTATTTTCGGTAGGTAACAAGAGCCAAAGCCTATCTATTTCAAGGCTTCTTCCATAAATCTCCAGTAGACTCTATCGAAAGCTTTCTCTGCATCTATAGATAGAAGACCTAATGGAGTGGAGCCACTTCTTGCTTTGGAGATAATGAGTAGCGTCTTAATGGTATTGTCCCTAGCCTCTCGTCCTTTGATGAAGCCTACCTGATCATTGTTGACTATAGAGGGGAGTGAAGGGGCTAACCTGTCAGCAGTATTTTTGAAAATAGTTTAATCTCTATATTTAATAAAGAGATTGGTCTAAAATTAGCAATTATTGAAGGGTCTTTTCCTGGTTTGGGAAGTACACTGATGTGTGCCTCTACAGATTGGGGGACAAATCCAATGTTTCCATCAATTATATTAAATGTTTTAGCCATTATTGGAGAGAGTTGTCTCTAAACTGTTTGTAAAATGCCGACGTAAAGCCATCTGGGCCCGGACATTTACCTGATGGGGAGGCCCGTATCGCAGAGTCAATTTCATCTATGGATATCACCTCTTCCAAAGCTTCCACCATTGAATTGCTCAACTTGGGTAGAGGTGTTTCCTGGATATATTATTTAATCTTATTGGATCGGTCTAAGAGGGACATGTCTGCAAATTGATTCTTAATATTATAGAAGTTATCATAGTAAGACCGAAAAAGATCTACAATTTTTGGGGGATTATGTTCATCCCTGCTCTCTTTCCCCTTAACATTTGGGATAAATGTAGGGTGGAGCATTTTGGCCAATGGTCTCCCGCATTTATCTGAAAAATCGTAGAAGAAACGTTTTGATTTTTCCATGGATTGCAAATATTTTTTATCTAGAATTTTTTTTTCATTCGTCTCTTTTCTTTGTCAAATCAACAAGAGTGGAGACAGAGAGGTTTTGTTTATGGAAAATTTCAAGGGAGTGAATTTGATTTAATGATTCTCCTATTTTCCGAGCCCTCTCTTCCTTTAGCCTTGAGCCATGCTTTACCAGGATCCCTCTCATGACACACTTCAAAGTCTCCCACTGTAAAGAGATTGAGGTTTGATCAGAAGCGTGAATCTGAATGAAAGAGTCGATAGACTCCCTTAACTCTGATTCACACAGAATATCTTTAATAAGGTTATCATTTAATCTCCAAATCCAGGAGCGTTGGGCTAGGGATGGAAGAGATATTGTCAGAAAAACCGGAGGATAGTCGGACCACAAAATATCTCCGATTGTGGTCTCGGGTTGCCAAGACAAAGCATGATGGCTCAAAAGAAAGAGGACTATGCGACTATGTGAGTTATGTATATGCGAAAAATATGTATAATCCTTACCCTGAGGGTTCATTATCCGTCATACATCGGTCAGTCGGAGAGCGTGAAGGGCCCTTTTGAGAGATCGAAGCTGTCTCACCGAGACTGTTCCCTTACCCGAAGAGGTATCTACTTTTGGGTTCATGGTAAAGTTGAAGTCTTCCCCCTGCAATCACTGTACTTTCTGAGAAATTAGACAATGCGGTTAAAAATGCGCGGCCTGCAATAATCTGACCCTTGTTAGGCAAATACCAATTAATAATTGTGTATATTAAATCTACAATTTTTATCTTGAGAAATACAGTAGGTATCTGCGTTGCGTGTCAATAAGTGTGTCAAGTAAAGTTTATGCTAATGACTTGTGGACTGCAATGGAAACCCCTTTAGATTTTGTTTCAGGGTTTGTACTATGAAACCAGTTGTTTCATCTTAGGAACTTGATCAGATTTGAGATGGGTCTCTTGTAGCGTGAGGATATGAACCCTCTGTTGGTGCATGGAGTACAGAATCTGAGAACGTTTCTGAGGGACATTAAGACCTCTAGCATTTAGTGAACACAATTTGACTGTGCTCATTTTGAGGACCAAGGGATAGGACTAAGATAGGATTAATAAAAAAGGAATAAAACGTAAAAGAAAGGCAGTTACTCTGTCTAAGTGATAGTAGTTCCTTTCTTTCAGGAAAAGATAGGAAAAGAAAGAGAAAACACAAGAAAGAAGAAGGAGAAATCAATTGGGAACCTTCCTCAACCACAAGAAGGGTCCTCAATGAGGAGGACTATTAGAGAAAAAAGAAGAAAATTCCACACCCGTCCAGCGGGATGCAGATGCCCTTAATGGAAACGTGCTTTCTATGGAGGTTAGCTCCCCCCTAGGATTGGTCTGCAGACCCTAATGCTTTAAAACATTTACTTTTATGAGAAGCTTATGCTATTTACCCAAACTTGAATGCCCAAACTGCATGTAACAATATCTATGCATGTGTGCATATATCAACTTGTTTAGCAATCAGGAAAGCCTTTACATCAATCAGTAGCAAAGAGAACAATGAGTGAAAGTAGTGAAGCCATTCAGTCTGGAGGTGACGCTCCTCTTTCCTCCATTTTTCATGCCAGGGTTGTGAGCCTTTCTTCTCTGGGGGCGAGGTGCGTCACTTATTCCAAGGAGGCCTGGCCACAATGATGGGAGCACCTGGACCAAAGGAATTCCCAGTCCATTAGTGAAGGTTGATAAGTCTTCCAGACTTCGCAAAACACATATAGTTCCAGATTGTCTCACTTGAAGTCTAAAAGGAAAGCCTCAGGAACACAGGATTTTATGTTGTCTCGGCATGTCGAGCAAGCGTTTCCAGGCACGTCTCTTCTGAAGTGTGCACCAGGACAGGTCATGCATAATCTGAATAACATGTTCATTAAAGATAATAGGCTCCAATGTACGGGCTTTAGCAAAATGTTCTCTTTCACTTTATATCTGTGTATCCGGCATATGACATCTCTAGGCCTCTTTGTATCAGCAGACTTGGGACCCAAAGATCTATGAGCCCTGTCAAATTCAATCTTCATAAAAACACTCTTCAGTGAAAAAATATCTAAAAGGTCACAAGTCCGGTAACCGGCTGTTCCAAGCAAACATTCAGACTGCTGCCTATATTCTGTGCATATACAATTGTGAATTGGGAAGCGTCTTATAGGATATCCTGCAATGCACATGATCAAACACGACTAGTGTTGAGCGATACCTTCCGATATCGGGAAATATCAGATCGGATTGGATCGGACCGATACCGAAAAAGTATCGGATATCACCGATTCCGATACCGGAAACCAATGCAAGTCAATGGGACAGAAATATCGGAATGAAAATAAACCCTTTCTTTCCTTGTAGGTTAATTCTACATGAAGGAAAACAACTAAGAATAATGTAGAATGTATTGGGGGAGGTGGGGGAGACAATAAAGGCATAGAGGTTTAGCCCAATCAAATGGAATAGCAGGAATTAATATTTTTTTTAAGACGTTCTGAGTTACGGAAATATTGACTATGTTAAGTTTTTTTATATTTTGTCAGATATTTATGTTTCACTACTTCCATGCTCTTCACCTTCTTTTTTACTTCTCCCACACTTTCTCCTTCATAATCCTCAGCATCTTTTTCATCCACTTCTTCTTCACCTTCTTCATCTTCTTCTTCTTCACCTTCTTCGTATTATTCTTTTTTTTTACATTCTTCATATTCTACTTCTTCATCTTCTTCATCTTCTTCTTCTTCATCATATTCTTATTTGTGACAGGCATTCCTGTAGTTGTTATCTATAAAAGGTTGGACATTACACCTTTCGTTCTGCCCGTCACAAAAGATTTACAACAGGATTTGTCTGCGTTCAGTTTGGCCTGCAGCAGCAGGTCTTTTCCAGGGGCACCACGAGGAGGAACGGACTCACCCCCATACACTGCTTAGTTGTCTTCTGCTTATAATTTAGATATTATCTTTTGCTCTGATTTTTAGTCTTATGCTTAATGTTCTTCCACTTTTTGTTCTGCAGCTTCTTGTACTTCTGCTTCTTGGTTTTCTGTCTCTTGTTCTTCTGTATCTTGGTGCTTTTCTTCTCTTCTTTGTCCTCTTGGTCAACTTCTTCAGGGTCATCTTCTTGGTCTTCTTCGGGGTGGTCTTCAGGGTCGTCGTCTTCGGGGGTCCTCGTCTTCGGGGTCCTCGTCTTCTTCGGGTTGGTCTTCTGGGTCCTCGTCTTCGGGGTCCTCGTCTTCTTCGGGGTGGTCTTCAGGGTCCTCGTCTTCTTCGGGGTGGTCTTCAGGGTCCTCGTCTTCTTCGGGGTGGTCTTCAGGGTCCTCGTCTTCAGGGTCGTCGTCTTGGGGGTCCTCGTCTTCTTAGGGTTGGTCTTCAGGGTCCTCGTCTTCAGGGTCCTCGTCAGGGAGATCCAGAGTGATTACCAAGAACCATTTCAAAAAGCTTGAACTTGGAAATGTAGCAGAAGGTACAAGAAGGCTGAGGAACTACCGAGGACCAGCTGATGGTACTGGAACCCGGATGGGTAGCAGAAGGTACAAGAGCCAATGGAACTGCCGAAGACCAGCTGACGGTACTGGAACTCGGTTACTAAGCAGGAGGTACCTGTGCCAGAAAGCACTACCAAGGACCTGCAGACGTTGGTGGAACTTGGATACCGAGAAGGAGGCACCTAATCCAAAGGCACTGCCGAGAACCAGCTGACGGTACTGGAACCCGGATGGGTAGCAGAAGGTACCCAAGTAAAAAAAATTTCAAGGCCGCGAGCCGGCCGCAGTTACCAAAACCCACAGTCCTACAGGGGGTGCTTGTCCTATTGGCACTATGGAACCAGCCTTCATTGCCAGATCCCGCAGCCCACATAGGAGTCACCTAAACTGCAGGCACCATAAAGTCGGCTAACCCGACCGCAACACGACAGGACAACGCATTGGAGGCAAAGTGACGTTGACACTACCCGGAAACAGCTGGCGTGCTGGAACCAGGCTGGGCAGGAGGGAGTACCCATGCCAAAGACACTGCCGAGAACCAGCTGACGGTACTGGAACCCGGATGGGTAGTAGAAGGTACAAGAGCAAATGGAACTACCGAGGACCAGCTGATGGTACTGGAACCTGGATGGGTAGCAGAAAGTACAAGAGCCAATGGAACTGCCGAAGACCAGCTGACGGTACTGGAACTCGGTTACTAAGCAGGAGGTACCTGTGCCAGAAAGCACTACCAAGGACCAGCAGACGTTGGTGGAACTTGGATACCGAGAAGGAGGCACCTAATCCAAAGGCACTGCCGAGAACCAGCTGACGGTACTGGAACCCGGATGGGTAGCAGAAGGTACCCATTTAAAAAAAAGTTCAAGGCCGCGAGCTGGCCGCAGTTACCAAAACCCACAGTCCTACAGGGGGTGCTTGTCCTATTGGCACTATGGAACCAGCCTTCATTGCCAGATCCCGCAGCCCACATAGGAGTCACCTAAACTGCAGGCACCATAGAGTCGGCTAACCCGACCGCAACACGACAGGACAACGCATTGGAGGCAAAGTGACGTTGACACTACTCGGAAACAGCTGGCGTGCTGGAACCAGGCTGGGCAGGAGGGAGTACACGTGCCAAAGACACTGCCGAGAACCAGCTGACAGTACTGGTACCCGGATGGGTAGTAGAAGGTAAAAGAGCCAATGGAACTGCCGAAGACCAGCTGACGGTACTGGAACTCAGTTACTAAGCAGGAGGTACCTGTGCCAGAAAGCACTACCAAGGACCAGCAGACGTTGGTGGAACTTGGATACCGAGAAGGAGGCACCTAATCCAAAAGCACTGCCGAGAACCAGCTGACGGTACTGGAACCCGGATGGGTAGCAGAAGGTACCCATGTAAAAAAAAGTTCAAGGCCGCGAGCCGGCCGCAGTTACCAAAACCCACAGTCCTACAGGGGGTGCTTGTCCTATTGGCACTATGGAACCAGCCTTCATTGCCAGATCCCGCAGCCCACATAGGAGTCACCTAAACTGCAGGCACCATAGAGTCGGCTAACCCGACCGCAACACGACAGGACATCGCATTGGAGGCAAAGTGACGTTGACACTACCCGGAAACAGCTGGCATGCTGGAACCAGGCTGGGCAGGAGGGAGTAACCGTGCAAAAGACACTGCGGGGAAACAGCTGGCGCTGCTGGAACCCAGGGTAAATACTAAAAACAGAGTGGAGCCAGAGGTGTAATTGGAGCAAGTTTTAAATCAGATATATACAACACTGAATGTAGCAGTATAAGACACTGACCATATTCAGACCCGCAAATCAGCAGGCCGATCAATAATCGTGTACTTATTATATGGACCAATATGGAATGGCAGACCATTCGGTAAGACACATGAATAAAGAGAACCACCGAATGATAGGTCCAATCGAACAAAAGTAATTAATTAAATACCTTTATTAGAGTTATGGTTAAAGTGACACTACATGCACAAGGAAAGCCGCATTACAGTGACCATACAATGTTGTTATATTGCAATGTGTGCTGGACTATAGAATATGCTGGTGAATACCAGGGTAGGTAAATACAAAACAGATGATCAGTTATACTATAGATGGAAAAAAGAGGAAAAAATAGACTTGGATCACCAAATAAAAAACTCCAGGTAGCATATGAATGGCCAAATCATGTATACATATTTAACAATATGGAGAGGAAAATTCCTATGTACTCCATATCAATGACCATTCATGTGCCCCATACACATCTATGTAATAATCAAGGTAATCAAAATACTGAGTCAGATCATAAAAGAGTTAAGAGTATATACCTGCACACTAGTCCAGCGTATGTAAATTGCACCAAGCGGCGTAACCCCGACGCGTGTTTCGGACACACGTCCTTCGTCAGGGGGTAGCGTCCATATGAACCAGCGTGTATAAGAATACTGATATGACCAATCAACAAGCACCGGATAGCCTACGTAATCAAGGCCACCCGCAATCATTATCTAAATCGGGGCGGGCGCGTGCAGCTGTGTGTCAGCCGATGTATACAAGCAGCGTTCTACATTCACGCATGCGCCGGCCGGAGGGACCGGAAGTCGCGGGCATCGCGTCATGCATCAGCCGACGTCGGGAACACACATGACCCGGGTCACCTGATGCATAGAGACACGTGACCGCAGCCCCACGGAGCACAGACAGCGCATGCTTGTAACGCCTACCCGTAGCCATGGGCACCAATCTGTCCTCCATATCGTATCTGCAACGGGAGATCAAGAAGGCAGGACGAAGAAAGGAGCGAGAGGAGAGTGGAAGCACCACAAAAGGAGAATACACACCAGGGGAATAAAGGTTAATATGTGAAAATGTATAATGTGGATAAGTGCAATACTAAATAAAGTGAACCATGCATATTCATATAAATATAATATTATATTGAATCCATATGTAGGCAATATTTGAAGAAATGTGTATAAAAAAGAGAAAATTATAAATACATATTATTATTAGTATAGTGAACATATGGTGTGCAATTATATAAGAGACCTGAAGTGGCCATATAAAAATTATTATGATGTGTATATAAAAGGTACTACAAAGTATATATATGCATATATATATATATATATCTACATATACATATATACCCATATCATAAAGTGCACTCGTGCAGTGATGTAAATAAAGAGGATAAAAAGGATAAAAAACGGATAAAAGACAGTCGTATGTTTAGAGATAATATTCAGGGGAGATGGTATAACCCCATAAGGAGAGCATAGGTTTGACCAGATATATACAGAAGAGAGCATTTTATAGATTGTATAGATAGATAAGAGAGCCCATACAGAACTCGCATATATTAATATATGCACCAATATGCCATATCACTATGCATATATGTATGTATACAGAATATAAAATATGTATACAGAATATAAAGGGAAAAACGGAAAAGGAAAATAAATCATACTGTGAACCTATATATATGTATACAGATTATATGTGTTTCCCTGGCCATATAGTATATTGGTTAAAGCAGGTCAGTAGTAAATGAATATAGAGAGATCATACATCTATAAAATAAAGAATAATAGATAATGACAATGGCGTGAAAAAATACATATATACGCAGTGATATGTGCTTATCTCTTCATCTCTTCACTCTTTTTCGTAAAGATACAGCGGTGAATTCTTTACTGCTGGCATCTTCGTCACACCCCCCAGCAATGATTCGGTCGATACCGGTGGGCCAATTCCTCAGATTAAGGAGAATCTGCTCTAGTGATGCAGATTTTATACAACAGGCCGATACACTGAAGATGAGATTTCTGGAGAGAGGTTATAGTCGTCGTTCCGTCAAAAGGGCACTTAATAGGGCTAAACATACCTCTAGACATAATGAATTGTATTCAAAGAAAACACAAATAACGAATAGGACTGTTAGATTTATCACACAGTACCATGGTCAAATTAATCTGATGCGTTACTTTTTGGATAAATCTTGGCCCATTTTACAATCTGATCCTGTGCTCTCCAGGTATCTGAGCCCGAAACCCAATATTACTTTTCGTCGGTCACGTAACTTACGGGATGATTTAGTGAAAAGTCACTACATCAATGAAAGAACATCTTTTATGTCTAAACCAAAACCACCCAAAGGCTGTAGACCCTGTGGAAAATGTGTGGCCTGTCCAAATGTGGGGCGATCCGACACATTTCAAAGTTCGGACGGACTAACAGTGTACAATATCCAACACTTCATTACATGTACCACAACTGCAGTGGTATACTATGCCACTTGCCCATGCCCACTAATCTATGTGGGATTAACAACCCGCCAATTGAAAGTTAGGGTACGTGAGCATGTCCTCGGTATCATAGCAGCGAAAGAAATCAATGACCTATCCATCTTGAAGACACTACCGAGACACTTCAAGGTATTCCATGGGTGTGATGCCTCATCGCTTAAAGTAATCGGGATTGATGTGGTTCCATTTAACATTAGAGGGGGCAAGATAAGTAAATTCTTGGCCCAGCTAGAAACAAGATGGATCTGGACATTGAAAACTGTCTGCCCTCTGGGGCTCAACAAAAATATTAGTTACGTTCCATTCCTGTGACCAATTTAGTCCTTGAACCTGCCTTTTGGTTTTATTAGTTTTAATCCTCTGTATGATATTCATTTTAATTATTTCCTTTTGTAGTTCATTTCTGATGTGGCGTTTGATCTAGCACCGGAGTGGGATCCCAGTGTCATGATATATTCCGGGATTGAAGATTGGAAGCTGTCACCATATTGCTCTCTTTTTCCTTTAATTATGTCGTATGATCATTGTATGTATGCATTGTAATATGTGTAATTTTATGAAGAGATAAGCACATATCACTGCGTATATATGTATTTTTTCACGCCATTGTCATTATCTATTATTCTTTATTTTATAGATGTATGATCTCTCTATATTCATTTACTACTGACCTGCTTTAACCAATATACTATATGGCCAGGGAAACACATATAATCTGTATACATATATATAGGTTCATAGATGACATATATCAGTATGATTTATTTTCCTTTTCCGTTTTTCCCTTTATATTCTGTATACATATTTTATATTCTGTATACATACATATATGCATAGTGATATGGCATATTGGTGCATATATTAATATATGCGAGTTCTGTATGGGCTCTCTTATCTATCTATACAATCTATAAAATGCTCTCTTCTGTATATATCTGGTCAAACCTATGCTCTCCTTATGGGGTTATACCATCTCCCCTGAATATTATCTCTAAACATACGACTGTCTTTTATCCGTTTTTTATCCTTTTTATCCTCTTTATTTACATCACTGCACGAGTGCACTTTATGATATGGGTATATATGTATATGTAGATATATATATATATATATGCATATATATACTTTGTAGTACCTTTTATATACACATCATAATAATTTTTATATGGCCACTTCAGGTCTCTTATATAATTGCACACCATATGTTCACTATACTAATAATAATATGTATTTATAATT
The DNA here is from genome assembly GCF_046119375.1 of Phyllobates terribilis. Classification (NCBI taxonomy): domain Eukaryota; kingdom Metazoa; phylum Chordata; class Amphibia; order Anura; family Dendrobatidae; genus Phyllobates; species Phyllobates terribilis. Next base: position 11,296,604 of record NW_027362772.1, on the reverse strand, counting down.
TTCTCTTTTTTATACACATTTCTTCAAATATTGCCTACATATGGATTCAATATAATATTGTAGCACCCTGAGGATTCGGCTGCTACAGGGGTATTACACCTCAAGCCAGAGGTGTGGTATTCCACTCCCGGGTAAGGATGGAGTGTGGGACTGAGCTCAGTAGGCTGCATGCACTACATACATCCCATTTCCGGGGGACAGATCAACGGTACTCCCACCAGTATATGTGCAGGTACGACAGCGTCTGTCCCTGGCTGGAGTGGGAGGGGGGTGGAACATCCCAGTAGTGTAGGGGCAGATAGGGGGAGTAGTCTGGGTAAAGCTAGGAGCTCATTGGGTGCTAGTCACCTGGGCTCACACATAGAGGGAGTATATATGGTGGGCACCATCTTAGGACAGGGTCTTTTTAGCCTGAGGAGCAGAGCAGAGGAGCTCAGCCAGGAGGGCTGACAGGGAGCTGTGGCTCCGGCTGGGCCCAGCTCCAGAGCCAAGCCTGCAGAGGGAGAGAGGAGAAAAGAAGGACCCAGAGAGAAAGACAAGAAGGGAACCCCAAGATCCCAGAATAAAGACAAAAGGGTGAAGGGTTGGCGGACACGGGTACCGGATCCCAAGCTGGCAGAGGCCAAAACAAACCTTAGCCAGGAACCGGAGGTCGTGGGCAGGATCTGCCACGACCCTCACCAAATCCACCAGAATGGCACACCGAGCATAGGGTCAGGGAGCCCAGAGGAGGCTTGACCACTAAGAGACCCGAGGGAGCCGGACACAGGTGGATCCCTGGTGGGAACGGCCAGAGAGAGAGAGGGAGTCAGAAGGGAGCTCAGGACCACGCTCCGGAATCGCCTGGGGGTTAGCCGAGTCCAGGACCTGGTGGACGCAGCACGGCTCGGGTGGTCACTCAAGGCCAGAGTGACCAAAAGAACACCAGTAAGTGAAAACCCTGAACTGCATCTCCTGACTCTGAGTCTTCTTTCTGCATCATCACAACCCCCATCATCCACACCTGCTGCCCTGAGGCCATACCCCTCCCGTTGGGGGTTATACCATCACTGCTGCACATATACCACCGGCCTCAGCGGACTGCTCTGCAGCGGCGGCGTCAAAGCCGCACTCAACGGGTGGCGTAGTCGACAATCAAGTTAACATCTACTGCCATAGACTGCCACTTAGTTTGACACCCTGGGCACGGACCGGGTCACCGCCACAAGGACTACTACCCCTATCCAGATCCGGCTCCGGGTATCCCTTGAACATGGCCCAGGGGGTGCGTCAATATTATATTTATATGAATATGCATGGTTCACTTTATTTAGTATTGCACTTATCCACATTATACATTTTCACATATTAACCTTTATTCCCCTGGTGTGTATTCTCCTTTTGTGGTGCTTCCACTCTCCTCTCGCTCCTTTCTTCGTCCTGCCTTCTTGATCTCCCGTTGCAGATACGATATGGAGGACAGATTGGTGCCCATGGCTACGGGTAGGCGTTACACGCATGCGCTGTCTGTGCTCCGTGGGGCTGCGGTCACGTGTCTCTATGCATCAGGTGACCCGGGTCATGTGTGTTCCCGACGTCGGCTGATGCATGACGCGATGCCCGCGACTTCCGGTCCCTCCGGCCGGCGCATGCGTGAATGTAGAACGCTGCTTGTATACATCGGCTGACACACAGCTGCACGCGCTCGCCCCGATTTAGATAATGATTGCGGGTGGCCTTGATTACGTAGGCTATCCGGTGCTTGTTGATTGGTCATATCAGTATTCTTATACACGCTGGTTCATATGGACGCTACCCCCTGACGAAGGACGTGTGTCCGAAACGCGCGTCGGGGTTACGCCGCTTGGTGCCGTTTACATACGCTGGACTAGTGTGCAGGTATATACTTTTAACTCTTTTATGATCTGAGTCAGTATTTTGATTACCTTGATTATTGCATAGATGTGTATGGGGCACATGAATGGTCATTGATATGGAGTACATAGGAATTTTCCTCTCCATATTGTTAAATATGTATACATGATTTGGCCATTCATATGCTACCTGGAGTTTTTTATTTGGTGATCCAAGTCTATTTTTTCCTCTTTTTTCCATCTATAGTATAACTGATCATCTGTTTTGTATTTACCTACCCTGGTATTCACCAGCATATTCTATAGTCCAGCACACATTGCAATATAACAACATTGTATGGTCACTGTAATGCAGCTTTCCTTGTGCATGTAGTGTCACTTTAACCATAACTCTAATAAAGGTATTTAATTAATTACTTTTGTTCGATTGGACCTATCATTCGGTGGTTCTCTTTATTCAAGTTTTAAATCAGTAGTACAGTGGATGTGGACAAAGCAGGAGAATTTGCCGGACACACAGCAGGGGAACAGCTGACGTTACTGAACCCCAATAACACTGGAGCAAGAGTTGACTGTGCAGACGGCACTTCTGAGCAGCAACTAGCGGTATTGGAGCCCAGGGTAAATACTGAAAACAGAGGAGCCAGAGGTGTATTAGGAGGAGGTTTTAAATCAGTAGTACAGTGGATGTGGACAGAGCAGGAGAATTTGCCGGACACACAGCTGGGGATCAGCTGACGTTACTGAACCCCAATAACACTGGAGCAAGCGTTGACTGTGCAGACGGCACTTCTGAGCAGCAACTAGCGGTATTGGAGCCCAGGTTAAATACTAAAAACAGAGGAGCCAGAGGTGTATTTGGAGGAGGTTTTAAATCAGTAGTACAGTGGATGTGGACAAAGCAGGGGAATTTGCCGGACACACAGCTGGGGAACAGCTGACGTTACTGAACCCCAATAACACTGGAGCAAGCGTTGACTGTGCAGACGGCACTTCTGAGCAGCAACTAGCGAAATTGGAGCCCAGGGTAAATACTAAAAACAGAGGAGCCAGAGGTGTATTTGTAGGAGGTTTTAAATCAGTAGTACAGTGGATGTGGACAGAGCAGGAGAATTTGCCGGACACACAGCTGGGGATCAGCTGATGTTACTGAACCCCAATAACATGGCAGCAAGTGTTGACTGTGCAGACGGCACTTCCGAGCGCCAACTGGCGGTGTTGGAGCTCAGGGATAATACTGAAAACAGAGGAGCCAGAGGTGTATTTGGAGGAGGTTTTAAATCAGTAGTACAGTGGATGTGGACAGAGCAGGAGAAATTGCGGTCCGCACAGCAGGGGAACAGCTGACGTTACTGAACCCCAATAACACGGCAGCAAGTGTTGACTGTGCAGACGGCACTTCCGAGCGCCAACTGGCGGTGTTGGAGCTCAGGGATAATACTGAAAACAGAGGAGCCAGAGGTGTATTTGGAGGAGGTTTTAAATCAGTAGTACAGTGGATGTGGACAGAGCAGGAGAAATTGCCGTCTGCACAGCAGGGGAACAGCTGACGTTACTGAACCCCAATAACACGGCAGCAAGTGTTGACTGTGCAGACGGCACTTCCGAGCGCCAACTGGCGGTGTTGGAGCTCAGGGATAATACTGAAAACAGAGGAGCCAGAGGTGTAATTGGAGCAACTTTAAAATCTGTAGTAGTGAGAATGTGGACAGAGCAGGAGAAATTACCGTCCGCACAGCAGGGGAACAGCTGATGTTACTGAACCCCAATGACACGGCAGCAAGTGTTGACTGTGCAGACGGCACTTCCGAGCGCCAACTGGCGGTGTTGGAGCTCAGGGATAATACTGAAAACAGAGGAGCCAGAGGTGTAATTGGAGCAACTTTAAAATCTGTAGTAGTGAGAATGTGGACAGAGCAGGAAAAATTGACGTCCGCACAGCAGGGGAACAGCTGACGTTACTGAAACCCAATAACACGGCAGCAAGTGTTGACTGTGCAGACGGCACTTCCGAGCGCCAACTGGCGGTGTTGGAGCTCAGGGATAATACTGAAAACAGAGGAGCCAGAGGTGTAATTGGAGAAACTTTAAAATCTGTAGTAGTGAGAATGTGGACAGAGCAGGAGAAATTGCCGTCTGCACAGCAGGGGAACAGCTGACTTTACTGAACCCCAATAACACGGCAGCAAGTGTTGACTGGGCAGACGGCACTTCCGAGCGCCAACTGGCGGTGTTGGAGCTCAGGGATAATACTGAAAACAGAGGAGCCAGAGGTGTAATTGGAGCAACTTTAAAATCTGTAGTAGTGAGAATGTGGACAGAGCAGGAGAAATTGCCGTCCGCACAGCAGGGGAACAGCTGACGTTACTGAACCCCAATAACACGGCAGTAAGTGTTGACTGTGCAGACGGCACTTCCGAGCGCCAACTGGCGGTGTTGGAGCTCAGGGATAATACTGAAAACAGAGGAGCCAGAGGTGTAATTGGAGCAACTTTAAAATCTGTAGTAGTGAGAATGTGGACAGAGCAGGAGAAATTGCCGCCCGCACAGCAGGGGAACAGCTGACGTTACTGAACCCCAATAACACGGCAGCAAGTGTTGACTGTGCAGACGGCACTTCCGAGCGCCAACTGGCGGTGTTGGAGCTCAGGGATTACAGTTCAGGTAGTAGAAACATGAACAAAACAGGAGACCTGGATACTGTTGCCAACCAATTATTTATTCTGGAAGAGGACTGGCAAATTCATGAGAGATCCAGGCCTTGTTCATTTTGAGAAAAGTAAGCCGGTCAATGTTATCGGAGGATAGTCGCATGCAACGGTTTGTTAGTACACCACCTGCGGCACTAAAGACGCGTTCCGATAATACACTAGCAGCAGGGCAAGCTAGCACCTCCAATGCATACTGACTAAGCTCTGGCCATGTATCCAGCTTACAGACCCAAAACTTGAAGGGAGAAGAACCGTCTGGGAGTACACTAAGAGGGCAAGACATGTAGTCTGTCATCATCTGACGGAAACGTTGCCTCCTGCTGACTGGAGCCGTCTGTGATGGTGTAGACATTTGTGGCGGCGGGGACACAAAACTTTGCCACATTTCGGCCATACTGGTCTTGCCTTGTGCTGAGGCGCCGCTTCTGCTCCCTCTTTGTGCAGAGCTTCCTCCACTGCCTCGACGCACTGAGCTGCTTTGCAAAGCACTAGCAGCACTGCTCTCGGTTGGAATGGAGAACATGATGGAATGCACCAGTGCGTCTTGGTACTCCCGCATTTTACGCTCCCGGTTCAACGGTGTTATGAGGCTTTGTAAGTTGTCCCGGTAGCGAGGATCTAGGAGGGTGGACACCCAATAATCAGCCGTGTTGAGAATGTGGGCGATGCGGCGGTCGTTTCTCAGGCACTGCAGCATGAAATCAACCATGTGCTGCAGACTGCCAACTGGCCAAGAAACGCTGTCCCCTGCTTGAGGCGTGATCTCTGCCTGCTCTGCATCACCCCACCCTCGCTCTAGATACTGACTACTAGAGCATTGTGTACCTCCCTCCTCTGGACAGATGTCTTCCTCATCCATTGACTCCACCTCATCCTCCTCACAAAGTGTCCCCTGCCTAGGCCTTTGTGAGGAACCACGTTGCGCAGACTGTAGAGAAGCAGATGGCATTTGTGACTCCTCATCCTCCACTTCTTCCAAAACCTCGTCCCTTAGTGCTTGCAGTGTTTTTTCAAGCAGGCAGATAAGGGGGATAGTCATGCTGACTAGTGCATCATCTGCACTCGCCATCCGCGTGGAATAATCGAAGGCACGCAAAACGTGGCAAATGTCCTTCATAGAGGCCCACTCAGTGGTGGTGAAGTGTGAACGGCGCGCACTGCGACTTGTTTGCGTCTGCTGCAGCTGGTACTCCATTACTGCTGCCTGCTGCTCACACAACCTCTCCAACATATGTAACGTTGAATTCCACCTGGTGGGTAGGTCACATATGATGCGATGTTCCGGAAGACGTAATCGGCGCTGCAGAGCTGCAATGCGTGATCTTGCATTGCTGGAACGCCGCAAGTGAGCGCACTCTATGCACGACCAAGTTGAGCACATGTGCCAGACATGGGATGTGAGTGAGGTTGCCTAGGCCCAGAGCTGCCACCAGATTTCGGCCATTGTCACACACTACCATGCCTGGCTGGAGATTCGCTGGCACAAACCACACGTCGCTCTGCTGCTTGATGGCATTCCAGAGCTCCTGCGCTGTGTGGCTTCGATTCCCCAAAGAAATTAATTTTAATACGGCCTGTTGACGTTTGGCCACGGCTGTGCTCATATTGGTCATCATAACAGGTAACCGTTCACGGGTCGATGTGGAGGTAGACCGTGACGGCTCCTGCAGCGCTGATTCAGAGGAACTGGAGTATGAGGAGGAGTCAATGTGTACAGACTTGATTCCTGCAATCCTTGGAGTTGGCAGAACACGTACAGCGCCACTCTCAAGATCTGTACCCGGCTCCACAACATTTACCCAATGGGCAGTGAGGGAAAGGTATCGTCCCTGTCCATGCTTACTGGTCCACGCATCGGTAGTCAGGTGGACCTTGCTACTGACGGCGTTTTGTAGCGCATGTTTAATTTTTCCCTCCACATGATGTTGCAGGGCAGGGACGGCTTGCCTACTGAAATAAAAGCGGCTGGGCACGTTGTATTGTGGGACTGACAATGCCATAAAGTTACGGAATGTGTCAGCCTGAATGATAGCATTTCAAGGGCCAGTAGTTTAGCAATGCCAGCATTCAGAGCCTGTGCTCGGGGCTGGTTTGCCAAGTATGGGCGCCTTTTCTCCCATGCCTGTGCTAACGATGGCTGTAGACTGGCCTGGGAGTGTGAGAATGACTGGGAAAGTGGTGCTGTGGGTGGAATTACACTGTGTCTCTGTACAACAGTGCCAGAGATTCTTCCATGGCGATCCGGTGAGGAAGCCGAACCAGCTGTGTGTGAGCTGGAGGAAGAGGCTACAACACGAGCTGAAGAGGTGGTAGGTGGCGCTGTAGGTTGGCCTAGGTCTTCAGTGTGTTTTTGTAACTCCACCACGTGCTTGGTCCACACATGTTTCCACATATTTGTGGTATTGAGGTTGCTGACACTTTTCCCTCTTTTCACCTTCTGATTACGCAGCTTGCATTTGACAAAGCAAATGTCATCTGCAACTGTGTCAAAAAAGGACCAGGCACTGCAAGTCTTGGGAGCGCCCGCTTTGGATTTTGGAAGAGCCATGCTCCTAATGGGTGCCGAAGTGGAGGCTACAGGCAACCAAGTCTGCCCCCTCCCTCTCCCTCCTTTTTGGGCTGTTCGGGGAATCTCTTCCTCAGAGCTGCTCCCACCACCTTCCTGTCCCTCACGCCATGATGGGTCAAGGACCTCATCATCTACACTACCCTCTTCAAACAACTGCTTCTCCTGGGTAGTCTCGACAGCACAGTACGCACCAGAAAGTGGCACCTGAGTCTCATCATCAGATGCGTACTGAGGTGTGCTGCTGACCATAGGCACTGGCCCACCCGCCTCTTCAGATTCAGAGAGACAAAACGGTTGCGCATCACTGCATACTACCTCTTCTTCAAATTCTCGAATTCTGCTTGGCTGGCCCCCTCTTTCCAAGCCAAGAGGTTCAGAGAACAGAAGTAGAGATGGCTCCTGTCCAGGGCTCTCTGACTGCCTGGGCAATTTGGCAGGTGGTGAAGAGACAGATGGGTGCTCTTCAGTGCTCAGGACCTGAGAGGATCTAGAACTAATTGAAGTCAATGCGTTAGCTGCCATCCATCCGACAACGGCTTCAATTTGGTCCTCCCGCAGCAGTGGGGTACGGCTAGCTCCTACAAAGCAGCGCATAAAGGACTGTTACCTGGTAAAACTGGGGGATGCTGAGTCACTGGTGCCCGCAGCAGGCACAGAATCCCCACGTCCTCTCCATGCAGGCACAGAATCCTCACGTCCTCTCCCTGCAGAAACTCCATGCCCACGCCCACGACCACATGCCTTACTCCCTGCCTTCTTCATCTTGGTAGACTGATAAAGATAGGCAGAAAAGTACTAAGGGCTTAGTGTGCTTATTCCTGAACAGCTGCTAACAGGTATAAGAAACACTAATTTTATAAAGTGTGGACTAGACTTTAATATGAGCTAATGTGGCCTACACAACTGTAAAGTGGAGTGTTTGGTGAACTTTATTTAGTTTTTTTTTGTCAAAAAAAGACATGGATGTGCCTAAAGATGTAATAACGATAGTATCACAAACTTTTTGTAGCTATTACAATGTAGGAAGGTAACCTACAATGCAATAGATGAGGCTACAAAAAATAGGCTAATACTAATCTGGCTGGGGCTGCAGGGCCCAATGCTGCAGAAAGGCTCCTCTAACTACTCCTATATAGTGTGTTTGGAACCAATTTAGCTGAATACGGATGGAACCACCACACTAATAGGAGATATCAGGAAAAATTATGAATTGGCAAAAAAGGACAATGTATGAGGCAGTGACACACACTTAGTGCACTACAACCAGACGGGGCTGAAGCACACACTACAGGGTGAGCTGCACTCACACACCAGACCTTGCAGAAAGCGGTGAACAGCACAGAGAACTGTGCACTAGCGCTGCAAGGCACAGCGATTTATAAAGTAGCTTGGGTAAAGCAGTATAGAGCAAATAGGTAGCTAACACTGTCCCTCAGAACAACAGCGTCCTATCCCTAACTGAATTCACAGCAGAGTGAGCTCAAAATGGCGGCGGCGGCTTTTATAGTGCATCATGACATAATTTCAGCAGCCAATCACAGCCATGCCATTAGTTAAGATGCCTACATGCCTAACAGGATGTGCCCACACTTCTTAGGATCCTCATTGGCTGAATAAAATGAAACTGGCTCATTGCATTATGGGAACTTCCGATTCCGGTATTCGATATTGCAAAAGTATCGGAATTAAGTATCGGAATGCTCAACACTAAACACGACTAATCACAGGAAAGAAGGTCACAGCAGGTAACAAAGCAGGTGAGTAATAAAGAGATATCGCATCATAATAATCAGGGGCGTACATAGAAATCATGGGCCCCAGAAGAGCAGATCTCACAACTTTACCGCACGTACAGAGTCATTTTCCTCCTATTTAAAGGGGTTTTCCCAAGAACGAAAGTTCATTTTAATCAATAGATCTTGGAATAATAATAACTTCCACAATTGGATGTGTTTAAATAAAATGTTCCTGTGCTGAGATAATCTTATGCATGTGCCCCTGCTGTGTACTGTGTAATGGTCATGTCTGACTGTACAGGGACATGGTCTGATCATACCACATCTCCTGGGCAAGGGGGGAAGCAAAAGACAGTATACAGACAGGACAGCGGGGATCACAGATGATTCTTTTTGTGAGGTAAAACATTTCCCTGTTTTTAAACAATGTTTTACTTCAAAGAAAGAATCAGCTGTGATCCCGTGCTGTCCTGTCTGTATACTCTTTTGCTTCCTCCCCTGCCCAGGAGATGTGGTATGATCAAACCATGTTCGAGCACGGTCAGACACAGCCATTACACAGTACACCGCAGGGGCACATTTATAAGATCATCGTAGCGCAGGGACATTTTAATTACACATTTCATTTGTGGAACTTATTATCATTCCAAGAACTTTTGTTTGTGGGAAAACCCCTTTAAGCCCTAAATTCCCCTTTCATTGCTCCTATAAAGTATGATGCCAACTCAGGGCCACCATTGGGGCATTACTGCCCTTACTACTGTATGGGGCCTGGTGAACAGAAGCAAAAAGGGGGGGTCCGGGCACCCGGGCCCTTCCTCTCTTTGCCTCTACTCACCGGGCCTCGGGGAGTCAGGGGTAACAGTTCAGACCTTAATGCGCCCGGCGGCCGGAAAAGAGTGCTACACCTTTAAACCGCCACTGGGTGCATCATGGTCCTGACACAGGTCATGTGACATGCAGCACACTCACTTTCATTTTGGAGCAGAGCAGCAGCGTACCATATGTGCATTGGGACCTGGGACAGGCAGGCAGACTTCAGCAGTGGCGGCAGGAGGAGGTAGGCAGACTGTGTGTGTGTCAGTGTCTGTGTGTGTGTGTCAGTAAGGAGGCAACAGTGGCAGCAGCGGGCAGTGTATGAGCACTGGGAGATGCTGCTGGGGCTCTTTCTGTCCTTGTGAGGGGGGCATTTGTGGCCCTGTGAGGGCATTCGTGGCCCTGTGAGGGGGCATTTCTGACCCTGTGATGGGGCTATATCTGGCCCTGTGAGGAGGCTATATCGGGCCCTGTGAGGGGGCTATATCTGGCCCTGTGAGGGGGCTATTTTTGGCCCTGTGAGGGGGCTATGTCTGGCCCTGTGAGAGGGCATTTCTAGCCTGGGCGGAGTCTCAGGCAGGCCCCAACATTTTACCAGTATGGAGCCTCGAAATTCTTGGTGGCAGCCCTGTGCCAACTAAAAAGCCCCCAAAACACTTAAGATACCCACACAGTACCCTCTACATGTACAGCATGATGACCCTAATGTACCTAGGGTCAGGACAAGGTACTTTGGTGCCCTGAAGCCAAATGCACCCCCCTTCCAACCCACATGAACCCTCAACCCCCATGTAAAGGAATAGGTCAGCACAGTGGCTCAGTGGTTAGCACCGCAGCCTTGAAGTGCTGGGGTCCTGGGTTCAAATCCCACCAAAGACAACATCTGCAAGGAGTTTGTATGTTCTACCCGTGTTTACGTGGGTTTCCTCCTGGTTCTCCAGTTTCCTCCCACACTCCAAAGACTGATAGGGAATGTAGATTGTAAGCCCCAATGGGGACAGTGCCGATAATGTCTGTATTGTAAAGCGCTGCAGAATATGTTGGCGCTATATAAATAAAAAGATTATTATTAGGTCAGACACTAAGATAACAGGACCCCTAACGCACCTCCCCCTCTGATGACTCGTGATGGTCCAACGTCAAATTCTACTAGAATTGTTACCTGTTTCACCAAAAAATAGCAGCAAAAGTAAAGTGGGGTATGTTAGAGGTGATGCTCAACAGGGAGTGTGTTTTTATAGTTAAGTATGAAATCATTGCTTGCAGTCAATTTACACGATAACAGGGAAAAATAGCGATATTCAACTGACACGTGATTATAATGGAATAACAGATGGATGAAGTGGCTTCCGAGGATTGTTGGAGTAGGCCAAATTTTCTTTTTCTTTCCAGAGCCAGATATAAAATCAAGTTCTCCCTCACTTTTCGATCTCCTCGTGTTTTCCTTCCCAGTTCCCAAATCCTCCATACCTTGCTACATTTAATACACCGCTCAAAAAAATAAAGGGAACACTCAAATAACACATCCTAGATCTGAATGAATGAAATATTCTCATTGAATACTTTGTTCTGTACAAAGTTGAATGTGCTGACAACAAAATCACACACAAATCATCAATGGAAATCACATTTATTAACCAATGGAGGCCTGGATTTGGAGTCACCCCCAAAATTAAAGTGGAAAAACACACTACAGGCTGATCCAACTTTAATGTAATGTCCTTAAAACAAGTCAAAATGAGGCTGAGTATTGTGTGCGGCCTCCACGTGGCTGTATGAACTTCCTACAACGCCTGGGCATGCTCCTGATGAGGCTGAGTATTATGTGTGTGGCCTCCACGTGCCTGTATGACCTCCCTACAACGCCTGGGCATGCTCCTGATGAGTTTGCGGATGGTCTCCTGTGGCATCTCCTCCCAGACCTGGACTAAAGCATCCCCAACTCCTGGACAGTCTGTGGTGCAACGTGACGTTGGTGGATGGAGCAAGACATGATGTCCCAGATGTGCTCAATCGGATTCAGGTCTGGGGAACGGGCGGGCCAATCCATAGCTTCAATGCCTTCATCTTGCAGGAACTGAAGACACACTCCAGCAACATGAGGTCTGGCATTATCCCGCACTAGGAGGGACCCAGGGCCAACCGCATCAGCATATGGTCTCACAAGGGGTCTGAGGATCTCATCTCGGTACCTAATGGCAGTCAGGCTACCTCTGGCGAGCACATGGAGGGCTGTGTGGCCCTCCAAAGAAATGCCACCCCACACCATTAATGACCAACTGCCAAACCGGTCATGCTGAAGGATCTTGCAGGCAGCAGATCGCTCTCCGTGGCGTCTCCAGACTCTGTTACGTCTGTCACATGTGCTCAGTGTGAACCTGCTTTCATCTGTGAAGAGCACAGGGTGCCAGTGGCGACTTTGCCAATCCTGGAGTTCTGTGGCAAATGCTAAGCGTCCTGCACGGTGTTGGGCTGTGAGCACAACCCCCATCTGTGGACGTCGGACCCTCATACCATCCTCATGGAGTCAGTTTCTAACCATTTGTGCAGACACATGCACATTTGTGCCCTGCTGGAGGTCATTTTTCAGAGCTCTGGCAGTGCTCCTCCTGTTCCTCCTTGCACAAAGGCGGAGGTAGCGGTCCTGCTGCTGGGTTGTTGCCCTCATACGGCCCCCTCCACATCTCCTGGTGTACTGGCCTGTCTCCTGGCAGCGCCTCCAGCCTCTGGACACTATGCTGACAGACACAGCAAACCTTCTTGCCACAGCTCGCATTGATGTGCCATCCTGGATGAGCTGCACTACCTGAGCAACTTCTGTGGGTTGTAGAGACCGTCTCATGCTACCACAAGAGTGAAAGCACAGCCAACATTCAAAAGTGGCCAAAACATCAGCCAGAAAGCATTGGTACTGAGATATGGTCTGTGGTACCCACCTGCAGAACCACTCCTTTATTGAGGGTGTCTTGATAATTGCCAATAATTTCCATTTATTGTCTATTCTATTTGCACAACAGTATGTGAAATTGATTGTCAATCAGTGTTGCTTCCTAAGTGGACAGTTTGATTTCACAGAAGTTTAATTTACTTGGAGTTATATTGTTTAAGTGTTCCCTTTATTTTTTTGAGCAGTGTATATTCTCTGCAGTCTTCCATCCCACCTGATCCACAGTGGAATGCACACATCCTGCTGATGACTTTCTGTAGAACGCAAACGCTCGCCGCTCATGTGATTGCTTGTGTTTTACACAACTTACAGGACCTTTCTGCATCACCACAATGTCGCTTCGGGTCTTCCAGGATCACATTCTATGTCGGGCTATATATATTATACCTTCACTACACTTCCTTGCTGGCTATACTTTTAAGTGGACTAGTGCTAAGGAGTTTCAGCCCTTCAGTGAAGAGATTTTCCCAGCTAAGCAAAGTTTGTATTTCTGTTTGTCTGCCTTCCCAGCTTCTTTCCTGTCTCCTCAGTTAGTTTGGTGGGAACTTATTCTTGTTGAACTTATTATTCTCCTTAGTTCTCCTTATTTTCCCTTTTTGCGTGAGCTATAAGTTTCCTCTGCCTATATCCTCGTATCCCTCTGCACAACTTTCCCTCTCCTAGTTATCTGTACAAAGTGGCCTCTCCTCTGGTTCCCCAGGAGGTATGAGAAACCTTTTGATGGCCTTTTAGGGAATCAGGTCAGAGGTGGTGTTTTCAGTTCTGCAGCTAGGGATTGTTTGGTCTGTACAGGGGCCAGTAGGGTGTGGGTGTGGCTTCTCGGTGTTGTAGGCTGTACTATTTCCGTTACCAGTGTATGAGTGAGTTACGTGCATAACAAGATTTGTTTGTAATAAGAAAAAGATTAGTTTCGCTAAGTATGATACCAGTATGAGACACGTAATGAGTGACAGTTAACACCCCCTTTCATTAAAAATAAGCTCTGAATGCAGATTCTGAGAGGTCATTTACATCAGATTGCATATATCAAGGTATCATATTATTCAGTGTTCTATGACCTGCATACTCATATAAGTAGATATATTAAGAAAGAAAAGAATCAATAAAATGTTTGACATCACCATAATCATACTGACCTTGAGAATCATGTTGACCATATTATATTTTAGCACGCCATTAATGTTGAAACCAATAACCCTTCCCACCTCCCTCCCCTCTGAAGAAATTAATGTTCACCTCAGTTATCATGAAAGTTAGAATCAGTCCTGCAACCAGTCCCCAATTACAATGTCCACATGTCAGTATTACAGTGCAGTCATCCAGGACAAGGCATTTTGGTGACCAAGGCCGATAATGCCAATGGCACCCCACCCCCAAGCAAACGAATGGGTCCGAGAGTAAGGTGATATGACTCCTAACACATCCTTCTGCCCAGACTGGTCAGGTATCAAGATCTGATTAGAGCAGAAAAGCCATTATATGTGGTGTACGTTAAGGATGAGGCTTAAAAGTGATTGCAGTTTCAGAGTTTCATATAGAATCATTCATTCCTTAAAGGCCACGTAAAGAATTCCAGGGACAAATGACGATAATAATCCCTGCCATTCTAGATTTTGAGAGCTGTAATTTTTCCATATTTCGGCAGACAGTCATGTAAGGGCTTGTTTTTTTGCGGGACGAGTTGACGTTTTTATTGGTACCATTTCTGGGCGCACTAAATTTTTTCATTGCTTTCTATTCCGATTTTTGGGAGGCAGAATGAACAAAACCCAATTCAGGAATTGTTTTTTCTTTCATGTCATTCCACGTGTGGTAAAATTGATAAGACGACTTTATTCTTTGGGTTAGTACGATTACAGCGGTTTTTATGTTTTGCTGCTTTTGCACAATAAAAACTAATTTTATAGAAAAAATAATTATTTTTGCATTGCTGTATTCTGAGAGCTGTAACTTTTTCATTTTTCAGCTGACGGAGCTGTATGACGGATTTTTTTTTGCTGGACAAGAAGTTTTCAGCGATGCCATTTTTATTTACATTATCATTTTGATCACGTTTTATTCCACTTTATGTTTGGCGGTTTGATGAAAAAGCATAGTTTTTAGCCCTGTTTTTTTTTTTTTTTTACAGTGTTCACTGACGGGGTTAATGAGTGTGACAGTTTTATGGGGCAAGACGTTTCGGATGCAGCGATACCAAATGTGTATTTTTTATTTATTTATTTTTTTACATAAAAGGACAATACATATATTTTATTATTTTTAAAATTATTTTTTCAATTTTTTTTTTTTTTTTATACTTTTTCACTTTTAGCAGTCTGATCCCAATTATAAAGCATAGCAATGCAGGAGCACTGCTATACCTTATAACTGTCAGTTCTGCACTGACCCAAGTTAGATCATGCACTGCGCATGATCTACCTAACTTGCTAGCGCCTGCTGACCCGGATATCGTCATGACGACATCGGGTCACCATGGCAACAAGCAGGCTCCTGCGATTTCATGTGGGGGCACCGATCCAAGAGCAGGCGGGGCTCCCTCCCTCTGCCTCCCAGAGTCTACGGAGTACGTCTAAGGTCGGTAAGGAGTTAAAATGCATGAAGACCTTTTGATGCCCAGATGACTGAAAGAAGATGTCTTTTGTGAGAAAGAAAATAGATTTAGGCTATGTGCCCACGATGCAGAAATGCTCCGG
This sequence comes from Phyllobates terribilis, assembly GCF_046119375.1. Lineage (NCBI taxonomy): Eukaryota > Metazoa > Chordata > Amphibia > Anura > Dendrobatidae > Phyllobates > Phyllobates terribilis. Next base: position 11,281,279 of record NW_027362772.1, on the reverse strand, counting down.
ATTTTTCCTGAGCGTTTCTGCATCTCCCTGGCAGAAAAAACGCATGCAGATTGTACATGCGGATTGTACATGCGGATTGTACGTGCGGATTGTACATGCGGATTGTACGTGCGGATTGTGCATGCGGATTGTACGTTCGGATTGTGCGTGCGGATTGTGCGTGCGGATTGTACATGCAGATTGTACATGCGTTTTCCTGCCAGGGACATGCGGATTCTTCACTTGCATTTCCACATGCGGGTTGACTAGCGCTTTCCAAGCGATTTTAGCATCACTTGGAAAGTGCTTGACAACTTGGTCACACTATATAAATCCATGTGACGCGCCCCCTGGGCCGTGGGGTACTCGGTGCCGGGCCGGTCGTTGCATGATCATTTCATGCATGATAATGCCCCGTCTCATGCTGCACATAACACATCTGCATCTCTGGCTGATATGGGCATAAAAGGGGACAAACTTATGGTGTGGCCCCCATGCTCCCCTGACCTCAACCCCATTGAGAACCTCTGGAGCATCATCAAAAGGAGTGTCTATGATGGCGGGAGGCAGTTCACATCTAAGCAACAGCTCTGGGAGGGTATTCTGTCCTCATGCAAAACAATTAAAGCAGAAACCATCCAAAACCTGACAAATTCAATGGACGAGAGAGTTCAGAAGCTCCTTTCGAACAAGCGGTCCTATGTGCAAATGTAACATCACCTAGAATAAAGTTTTGAGTTGAAAACTGTTTGATTTCAGTTTGTAATAACCTGCTAATGCTTATAATTTCACAAATGACCATTTTTTTGTACTTTATTAAAATGAAAAGGTTGAAAACTCTGCTGTGCATAATAATTTGGAACATGCATTTTGAGTGCAGTTTGAGTTTTTTATTTTTTTAAAAATATATTGTTATCATAGGCAGTTGGTACAAAAACCTTTCAATTGTACTCTAATAGTTATTTGACTGGAAAATTACAATGACTGCAATTCATATAGGTAATTTGGGAAAATCTGAGAAAATATTATTTGCATAATAATTTGGAACACGGTGTAGTGCAGGGGTGATGGCGCAGATAATCACAGAGACAGTGGGGTGCAGTTTTTACTCACAGTTCTTAAGTTCCTCAGGTTACAGGTTCCGGACTACAACCTCCCACGTCGTGCTGCGTTCACCAGGCAGGGGTTCAGCAATCCCTCAGGTAATTCAAGAGTGCCTGACAGGACCCCTTTCTATGTGCCTTCCTCAGTCGTCTACCTGCGCTGGCTCTCGCCCTCCTTTCCTTGCAATCAGTGTCCCAATCCGGTAGCCTCGGGTCTTGTCGGGCGACCTGCAGTCCCCTGGACACTCTGTGGCCACCTTCTCAGCGATATAATTGCAGATGTGGCCGCTGCAACTTACAAGCACAGCAGCCTCCAGTTCCTAGCTGAGCCTTGTAGTTCTCCACTAGTTTAGGGGCATGTCCCCTCTGCGGCTCGATCCCTCCACCGCCTGGCAGATTCGGGCGTACGGGTGGCCTCCAGCACTTCCTGGAGCCTTTCTCCTGCCCCCTCTCCTCTCTCTCAGTCCTGGGCCTCTCGGGCTAGGCCCGCCTGCCGAGCAGAGCTCCTGCAGAGCCCCTGCTTCTTTCACTTCTCCTTCTCTGACTGGCTTGTCTTTCTAAGATGGTTCCCCCTTTTATATCACTCCCTCACAAGTGCTCCCCTGAACTACGTCCTCCACCCACACCCACTACATGGTTCCCCCTCACTAGGTTCCCCTCCACTCCAGCCAGGGACCAGGTACTGTGCTCTCCCGTAGGAGCAATCTCGCCCTGCCCTACTGAAGTGGACGTGTTGGGTGCAGGTGTTAGGGTCCCGGGCAGCACTCTAACCTTTCCTGAGAGTGAGATACCACACCTCTAGGTGAGATGCAGTACCTCTGTGGCGACTGAACCCGCAGGGGCGCCACACATGCAACCGGCATGGCTTTATATAGTGTGACCGTAAAAGAATGGTAAAAAATAAATATTATACTTACCTTCTGATGGCCCCCGGTGTCCTTAGCGATGCGTCCTGGCTTGCCGGCAGCTTGTGATGGTCTAAAAGGACCTGCCATGACATCATTTAGTCATGTGACAGGTCACGCTACCGCTGCCGTCGGTGGTCACATGACCCGTCACATGACTAAATGACGTAATGGCAGGTCCTTTTACCATCGCGAGCTGCCGGCAAGCCAGGACGCATCACTATGGAGACCGGGGGCCATCAGAAGGTAAGTATAATATTTATGTTTTATTTTATTTTTTACAGGTACTATGGTACCCAGGTATGGAGGAGTCTCCTCTTCTCCAAACCCGAGTACCATCCGCACATTGAATCGCATGAAAATCCGCATGTGCTTATCTAGTGATGCGGATGTCATGCGACCCAATGCAAGTGAATGGCGGCGAAAACGCCGCGACTCCGCAAAATAATTGGTAGTGCTGCATATTTTTCCGCAATGATAATCCACAACGGAAATTTCCGCAGCATGTGCACAGCACATGCGGATTATCATTGAGGAGCATTGCAGACCTTCTACCAAGTGTTTTTTATGCGTTTCCACAGCGGAATTGCCACTGCGGAAACGCTTAAAAAAAGCATCGTGGGCACACAGCCATAAAGTAGAAAGGAGAACTCTTTTCAAAGAGTTGGACAACAAAAAAGGTACATGTGTTGATACATAAACAGGGCAGGGCCGTTTGTCCACAGAAAAAAGGCTTTTTAAGTTTCGGAGAGGGATACCTCACACTCTTTACAAATGGCTATTGTCACCCTGCATACACATTCCTTTCAACAGAACCGCTTCAGTAACAGACAGTATGCCTCTGAAATAAAATATAGAATACTAGAATTTGTACAAATCTGATATTAATGAGACATACATTTTCAGCACTATGGCTAACAGGGATAGAGAAAACATAATTTTTCATAAGTGAAACCCCTACCAACGAGCCACAAATCCACAGTAAACAGATAACTGACAACAGCTATGCCAAGTTTACTATCCAAGTAAAGATAAAATCCCGATGGAAAATATGGCGTCAATCTCGAACTTTTGCGATCATCTGGAGAGGAGTTATGAAATAAGTTGGGGATTTCATAAAATCATGAATGGCTGAGACCAGCCCACAACCTGACGCATGTGAGGTCATCATGGGGGAGTGTGTGGATGGGAAGATCAAGACGAATTATGATCTATGTTCGTGCAGAGAGATACATTTCAGTGTCTGAATGATTCCCATCCACTGGACTTTCTTCAAACTAAGCGCTTTCTTTTCCTAAGGCTGAATCATTCCTGTGATCAGGGTGGTAAGTTTCTTTTGTTTTATTACTTTATTTTATGTAACTGTATGCAGTATTGTTTTGTCCCCTTTGTAAAATCTTTGGTTTATTTTTCATAAACACTGTCTCCCTTTGAATTAAATATAACATTTAATAGTTCTGTTCCTTTTATTATTATTATTTATATAACGCCATTGATTCCATGATGCTGTAAATAAGAAGGGGTTACATACAAAATACAGATATCACTTACAGTAAATAAACTAAGAATGATAGACTGGTACAGGGGGAAGAGGACCCTGCCTTTGCGGGCTTACATGCTATAGGATGGGGAAGGAGACGGTAGGTGGGGAGTTGCAGCAGCTCTCGTGGTGGTGATGTGGCAGCGAGGGCATTGCAGGTTGTAAGCTTTCTTGAAGAGATGGGTTTTCAGGTTCAGTCTGAAGTATCCGAATGTGACAGATAGTCGGACGTGTTGAGGCACAGAATTCCAG